>NW_026988435.1:12755000-15255000 GCF_030222135.1 Aotus nancymaae
CTAGACAACATCTTCCAGGGCTCAAATAGTGCTTCTTGAGAAAGCTGACTGCACCTGGATATAATTTCAAGTAACACATGCATATACAAAATACTACACTGTATGAATTAACTGTTTTTTAAGTAAATTATTGCCATAATAACACAAATGAAACACATAATATTTTGAATAACAATGTAGGAGTAGGTGATATTGGGGAAGGAATGTATTGAAAGAGGTACATTTTAGTGTTAAGAAATGAAACATAACAACAAAATACTTGACAAGACAATGTAAAATAGATTTTAAAAGATTATTCATCTTTATATATGTATTTCCTAAGCTAAAATTTGATAGCTAGCTACAAAATACATTTTTATAACTTCTATGATCCAATCCCTTTATTATTTAGCTTTGATATGCCCTGTTTTTTGCGGCAGTAGGGAAATCAACTATTTTGAGAAGATACTACAACCTTCCACCTGCTACATTTTCTTATATATTGTCTTCTATAAAGTTAAACCTCTACTTCTGAAGGTGAGGACAGCTTAATCCTGAGACAGTGATCACCTTCAAACTATTATTCAAAGTT
Organism: Aotus nancymaae; assembly: GCF_030222135.1. Classification (NCBI taxonomy): domain Eukaryota; kingdom Metazoa; phylum Chordata; class Mammalia; order Primates; family Aotidae; genus Aotus; species Aotus nancymaae. The sequence continues at coordinate 12,755,572 of NW_026988435.1, forward strand.
TAAAGAGTGTCATGTTTCAAATCAATGATTCTCTAAATATGGGTGCCCTTTTGCCTGCAGTCCCAAGGCTTCAGTTTGTATTATTTGAAGTTATTTTGCTGTAAGTAAGTTCATTATTAATAATGTCCACTGTATCTGTTGTTCTATTTTTGGTTTGTTTATTTCATTCTCCATCATGAAAATGAGCATTATATCTGTAGATAAAATGCATTTTTAAACAATTTGTGTAAATGTCTATTCAGTTAAAATTGAACAATTCCTTGTAGCTGTAAAAGTATGGAATATTTCAATGGAGGAAAAATTTCTGGAAATAAATATATTTATAGATTATTAAATAAACTGTACAAAAAATAGAGGAGATATCTAAACCAATTTAATATATTTCTTATCACTATCATAAGACAAGCTTTGTCTTTTTATAGCTTATAACTGTATTATAAGATGACTAGAAAGTACTAACACACTAACACTCATATTGCTCAACTTTAATGAAACAGTAGAGATGGAATTTTATTTTCAGCTAGAATTTTTATGGTAACAGAAGCTATTATAGATATGTATTAATGAATCCTATAATATAGACAACAATGTTGTCAAATTGCTTTGTGGTATCCAAGTTCACAGTGTTATTTGTGAACTTGTGCATGCTTTCTAGTATGAAATGTCCAGTTTATCTTCAAAAATGTTGTATTGTGAAAATATTTTTTATTTCAAGTTCTGCAACTACCAGGTTCAATTATCCTTTTAATGCATATGTCTATAATACAGTTCTGGGCATCCAATTAAATGAGACAAGCTTAAGAGTGTTTTGGAAAAATGTTATGGCCTATCTCTTTGCATATCTATTGTATAATACTTTATTCATCTATTTATTAATAGTCTATCTTTAGTAATTATTTATAGTTAGACTTTTAAGTACACAAAGGAGTAGAGTCAAATTAAGCTAAATTAATTCTGACCTTTCTTTGAAAACCAAGACATTGAGAATATAAGCTATGGCTACTAGATTTTTTGTTTAACAGTAGTAAGATTAGTTAATTTATGGACTTAAAAACTCCATTTATAAAATTCAGCATTCATACCATTATTTGAAAGCATTTTTATAAAATTAAAATAGTAATATTTATATGGTATATTAATTTATATTAAGATAATAATGTGAGACATTTCTGGCTTTGGAATTCTCGTAGGAGATTTCAATGTATGGTACTTTGCAATGGCTTACTCTTTTAGTATATTACACTAGTCGTATTCACAACCAGTACAGCCTGAGGATTGGAAAAAAATCTCTAGATGAAAGTTTTTGTTTTATTACAAGTAAGCAATTAGTAATATAACCTAAAATTACATTCCTCCATCCTTGATATGGAGAAATTAAAACCTCCTGAGAGTAATTCAGTTAGCCGAATTTCTAAAAAAAAAAAAAACAAAAAAAAACGCATTCCTCTAATGACCAGTGATCATGAGCATTGTTTCATATGTTTGTCGCTTCATATATGTATTCTTTTGAAAAATGTCTGTTCATATTCTTCACCCATTTTTGAATGGGTTTGTTTGTTTGTTTGTTACTCCTGAGAGTGATTCGGTTAGCTGAACTTCTAAAAAAAAAAAAAAAAAAACGCATTCCTCTAATGACCAGTGATCATGAGCATTGTTTCATATGTTTGTTGCTTCATATATGTATTCTTTTGAAAAGTGTCTGTTGGCCTCATATATGTCTTCTTTTGAAAAGTGTCTGTTCATATTTTTCACCCACTTTTGAATGGGTTTGTTTGTTTTTTTCTTGTAAATCTGTTTTGTTTCTTTGTAGATTCTGGATATTAGCCCTTTGTCAGATGGGTAGATTGAAAAAAATTTTTCCCATTCTGTTGGTTGCCAGTTTGCTGTAGTGATTGTTGAGATACCATCTCATGCCAGTCAGAATGGCAATCATTAAAAAATCTGGAGACAACAGATTCTGGAGAGGATGTGGAGGAATAGGAACACTTTTACACTGTTGATGGGTACGCAAATTAGTTCAACCATTGTGGAAGACAGTGTGGTGATTCCTCAAAGATCTAGAAATAGAAATTTCATTAGACCCAGCAATCCCATTACTGGGTATATACCCAAAGGAACATAAATTGTTCTATTATAAAAACACATGTATATGTATGTTCATTGTGGCACTGTTTACAATAGCAAAGACGTGGAACCAACCCAAATGCCCATCAGTGATAGACTGGACAAAGAAAATGTGTCACATATACACCATGGAATACTATGCAGCCATAAAAAATGATGAGTTAGGTCCTTTGTAGGGACATGGATGAATCTGGAAACCAACATTCTCAGCAAACTGATACAAGAACAGAAAATCAAACACCACATGTTCACACTCATAGGCGGGTGTTGAACAATAAGAACACATGGACACAGGGAGGAGAGCATCACACACGGGAGTCTGTTGAGGGTGGCTAGGGGATGGACAGCGGGGTTTGGGGAGGGTGGGGAGGGATAACATGGTGAGAAATGTCAGATATAGGTGATGGGGGGATGAAGGCAGCAAACGACCTTGCCATGTATGTACCTATGCAACAATCCTGCATGGTCTGCACATGTTCTCCAGAACCTAAAGTACAACAAAAAAGGCATATCTAGAAGAGGAAACACATGCTGATAAAAAGTGTAATATAGCAGTCTGCAGAAAGCAGAAACTGAACCCCTTCTTGACACCTTACACTAAAATTAACTACAGATGGATTAAAGACTTAAACATAAGACCTAACACCATAAAACCCTAGAAGAAAATCTAGGCAAAACCATTCAGGACATAGGCATAGGCAAGGACTTCATGACTAAAACACCAAAAGCATTGCCAACAAAAGCCAAAATAGACAAATGGGATCTAATTAAACTCCAGAGCTTCTGCAGCACAAAAGAAACAATCATTAGAGTGAACCAGCAATCAACAGAATGGGAAAAAAATTTTGCAATCTACCCATCTGACAAAGGGCTAATATACAGAATCTACAAAGAACTAAAACAGATTAACAAAAAAAAAAAAAAAAGAAAAACCAAACCCATCCAAAAGTGGGAGAAGGATATGAACAGACACTTTTCAAAAGAAGACATATATGAGGCCAACAAACATGTGAAAAAATTCTCTACATCACTGATTATTAGAGAAACGCCAGTCAAAACCACATTGAGATACCACCTCATGCCAGTTAGAATGGTGATCATTAAAAAATCTGGAGACAACAGATGCTGGAGAGGATATGGAGAAATAGGAACACTTTTACACTGTTGGTGGGTGTGGAAACTAGTTCAACCATTGTGGGAGACAGTGTGGCACTTCCTCAAGGACCTAGGAATAGAAATTCCATTTTAACCAGCAATCCCATTACTGGGTATATACCCAAAGGATTATAAATCATTCTATTACAAGGACACATGCACATGTATGTTCATAGTGGCACTGTTTACAATAGCAAAGACCTAGAACCAATGCAAATGCCCATCGATGATAGACTGGACAAGGAAAATGTGGCACATATACACCATGGAATACCATGCAGCCATAAGAAATGATGAGTTCATGTCCTTTGTAGGGACATGAATGAATCTGGAAACCATCATTCTCAGCACACTGACACAAGAACAGAAAATCAAACACCGCATGTTCTTACTCATAGGCGAATGTTGAACAATGAGAACACATGGACACAGGGAGGAGAGCATCACACACTGGGGTCTGTTGATGGGGGCAAGGGAGGGACAATGGGGCGGGGGTGGGGAGGTTGGGGAGGGATAACATGGGGAGTAACGCCAGATGTGAGTGACGGGGGATGGAGGCAGCACACCACATTGCCATGTGTGTACCTATGCAACAATCCTGCATGATCTGCATATGTACCCCAGAACCTAAAGTACAATAATAATAAAAAAAATTAAAGTAGGAAAAAAAGTGTAATATCATCAGTTTGTTTGTTTAGATATATTATTTATACATATTTCTTAACCTTATTTTCCCATGATAGTCAAATACATCTTATTTGAACAATTAGACTGAGTTTGAGTCTAAATTTTGGATATATTACTTGATTTTATATATATATATATATATATATATATATTCTATTCATCAGAAGAATCTTCTGGGACCATGTAAAGTTTTACCCTTTTGATATTTACTTTTAAAAAAATAGATTAAGAGAGACTTTTTTTTAAGACAAAGTAAGTATTTATATAAAAAAGGAAGGAAGGAATGTTAGAAGAGAGGAATAAAGGGCCTCCCATCAAGGCTCTCCTGATTAAAAGTTACTCATTTGCTCACAAAACATTTACTAATGATTTATTATGGATTTAATTCATGAGAATTAAAGAACACAAAAAACATTAGTGAAGTGGAATGTATGTTACCACACTATGTTGTCTATAAATAATGATAAATTTTATAGAAAATGATAATACCTTAAAGGAATTTTTTAAAAAAGCAATTTTGAATAATCAATGTTAAATTGATTCATCTAATGTAAGTTATTTTACACAGGCATGTGCGACATTTTATCTATATACTCAACATTAAGTTACCTACTTTACAAATACAAGTAAACATCATTTCAGATTTTATTATTAGGACCATTTTGCAGATAAGCAAAATTTTAGCCATTTATTCAGACACTGTGGGGCACTGAGGAATGAAGCATTTTGCCCGCAAAAGGTCAGGCTGAGAGCTAGCGTTGCTCTGCCTCTTTACCAGGCCTGACACTAAATAAATGTCTAAATTAGTGATCCCCATTCCAAATACTTTGGTTTGGATTTGCCCATTGAAGCTATTTGCATCAAGAGCATATAGTTACTCTCATGTTGATTACTCAACTGACAAACTCAGAAACAGTTGTTCAATTCATAAATTACTTGACTTCATTGTTGAATTTTGCCACTGTTGGGCACTTTAAGGGAAAATAACCCCTCTTTTTTTTTTTTTTTTTTTTTTTTGATGCACCTTCTTGCTTCTCAAACTGATGTTTCTGCTTAGTCTTTGGTGAACTACATTCTTTTTTTTTTTTTTTTTTTTTTTTTTTTGAGACAGTTTCTCTCTTGTTACCAGGCTGGAGTGCAATGGCGCGATCTCAGCTCACTGAAACCTCCGCCTCCCGGGCTCAATCAATTCTCCCGCCTCAGCCTCCTGAGTAGCTGGGACTACAGGCACGCGCCACCATGCCCAGCTAATTTTTTGTATTTTTAGTAGAGACGGGGTTTCACTATGTTGACCAGGATGGCCTCGATCTCTTGACCTCATGATCCACCCACCTTGGCCTCCTAAAGTGCTGGATTATAGGCGTGAGCCATCGCGCCCGGCGGAACTACGTTCTTTAATGTCAAATGCTTAAGTGCCCAGCATTACTTACTGTACTTTTCTCAGTCCCAGCTCTCATTCACCTACACAATACTCTAAGCTGGACTTTAATTAATGTTTATATTGTAATAATCCCTACTTATTTGTAGTTATTCTGGATTATCTCACTGTATGCACACATGAATCTGTCTTTTTTCTACATATTCAATAGATGGCCAAAAGTAAACTCAATGTCATAACCAAAATTGAATATAATAATTTGTTCAGATAATTATAAAGCCTCCTCTAACATGTTGAATTATATGCTATCTACCAAATCCGAATCTGCAAAACTACTAATATGTCAAAACATTTCCATGAAAATTGAGATCATGTTATTGTATGCAATATTTATTATACCAGTTGCCACACAGAAATCCTGAGACATCCTTACAATAGTTGTATAAATATCAACCATTTATTGTTATATTTATCTCTATATTTGATATTATAGACATCCTATAAAGAATTCAAATGAAACTAAAACTTAAGGAAATTTTAAACTGAGAAATTTAAAATTTAGAAACTTTAAACTGAGCTTGTAATATTACTTTTGAAAAAAAAGAATAGATAGATTGCTGTTTTGTATAAGTAAAACTATCCGATAGAAGAGAATTGAGTAGTGATGGATGAAAATCCATTCAAATTTTCTTGACCTTTGTACACTTTCACTTTCTACTTAAACTACAGTGAAATAAGAAATATGTCAAATGTAATAGTCAGTTATTTACGAATGTGAATTTACTGTAAAAAAGCCGCTTTTCTGACCCTGCACAGTCATATTTATTTGACATGCTTGTTATTGTTGTGAGAATTGCATTTCTTCAAATGGTATCATATACACAAAGTTTCAGGATAAATATAGTTGCATATTTTTAAACCTGATTTAATTTAAATGGGTGGGAAAAGCAATCCTTGAAAAATAAATGCTTCTGAAACCATCCCTATAAACATTACAGAATTAATCACAGAAGACAGGAGAGGAGGGGTCAACAAAAATAAACCAACCTTGCAGCGTACTCGGCATTAATCATTAGGGCAGTTTGCTCTCTGGCCCACTTTGTCTTAGTTTTTGCTGCCTACTATCCAAGAAACATGTAAACTCTGTCTAAAGGTTGTGAGTCTCCTAAACTCCTCTATAGATAACTTCACACTGTGAAATGTTATTTTCTATCTGAGATATTCTTTAGTCATGAAACCACTGACACCACCTGATCTGAAGGTCCCTATGAGGAGCTGACTCACCAAAGAGTGCATTTTCCACATACTGGTAATTACATCCCTCTAACCCCAACCAATCAATAACTCCAATTTTCTAACCCCTCACACTCCATGATCTCCTTGAAAACTCCAGCCGAGAACTCCTTGGGGGGAAAGATTTGAGGGTCTCTTTCCATCCTGACACTGGGCCACCCTGCAATCTAAAACTCTTTCTCTGCTACAAACCCTGCTGTCTCAGTGTATTGATATGTTACTATGCAGCAGGCATACACATGTGTTGGACTGGTAACATTTCTTTCTGGCTTTGCGCAGTTGATAAAAGGAGAGTCTGCATATCTCAAATAAATGGATGCAAAGAAATAAACAAATTTAAAAATAATCAGTTAAGGTATGAGGATGGGTGATATAAATTGCTGTTTACAGAAGGCTATGTGTAGATATTAAATTATTAGGTTGGGGAAAATTTACAAGACATTGTGTGATTTTTTTTTATCCTAAGTGCCTCACATATTTTCTCATAGCCAGAGCTTTAAGAGTATATCAGCTTAGATTAAACTCATTACTATTCAACAAACTATTCTAGCTATAAAACTAGCAGTGATTTTTAATACCTTACTTTTTCTAACCCTCCTTATCCAACTCATCAACAAGTTTTATTCACTGTACCTTCAAAGTAAACACAAAAGCACTCACTAAAAAATCAGCTTTACTACTTCCTTGGCAGAAGAGATGTTTTTAAAGAATAAAGGACAAAGAAAGGCCCTCTTTTAGTGTGGACTAAGTATGACATCGGAATTAAAATTTAAATTGTTAGTCATGGTTTATAAGACCACACTTGATTTGGCCCTCCTACATCTCTGAGAGTCACCTCCTCCCATGCTTTTTATTGCTGACTTGCTCACAATATCTGTGGGCCAGGAGCCTCAGCATGACTTAGATGGGTAATTTGCTTAAATCTCACAAAGTTGCAATCAAGGTATCAGCCAGACTGCATTTTTATATAGAGATGACAATTTGTGAGTTTTATAATATAGGCAGACAGGTGGTAAGGAGTTCAGGGCAGTTTGTAAAATCCAAAAAATGTTTCTAATCATGAGACAGCAAGGAGTTTAATTCTACTAGCAATCTGAATGCACTTGCTAGCAAATTCTTCCAAATTTGAGCCCCCAAATGATAATGTAGTTTGGCCAACTACATTATTGGCTAGACTACATTGTAGCCTTGTGAGACCTTGAGCAAATGATTGAACTAAGAATTCTCCAGAATTCTTATTTAAGAAATATGAAATAATAAATTTGTTGTTTTAAGCTACTGACTTAGTGGTAATTTATCATAAAGCAAGAGAAGACCGCCATATACTGTCTTAAACTACTTCTGCTTCCTTTTGTACTTTAATTCTTTCATTATTTATTTTTTTTTTTCTTCTTTCCAAAAATGTTATTAAACATCATCTATGTTCCATCCAGTGATTTAGGTCCTAGATGTTCATAATTGGGCCAAATATTGACATTTTTAAACAAACTCAGGCTCAATAATATATTTCTATTTCACCTAATTTTAGAAATAATTTAAGAAGAGTAACCATGGGAATGCATTTTTAAAGTATAAGTGAAATAACTACAAAGAAAATAGATATACGAGGAATATTATGGAGAAGTATTATTCAGTATCTCTTGTAGTCATATTGAATCATTAGTATTGGTTTGAAAATTCTACAATGATACAAAATTGAGGTTTCCAAGACGTTGTGAAATTATTTCTTTACTCTTCTACAGTGATTTACTGGAAGCTTAAGGGTTTAATGAGTGTTTGCCTTCTTGTTTGATACTTAAATTCAATAATTTTGATTTAAAAATTTTTTATAAATTTTTGATAATTAGGCTTTAAAACAAGTGCTAGATTTATTTTTTGCTTTGGTCATTTGTGAATCAAAAACCCTTTTATTGAGTTTTATTTAAGCCAAACAAACTATTCCTTTAGTCAGCTGTGAATCAAAAACCTTCTTACTGAGTTTTATTTAAGTCAAAACAAGTGATTCTAGGAATGTTTTAATTTTTGTTTTATTCTAAACTGAGCTTAATATATGCTAAGCATACATAACTCATTCTAAGAGGCAGCATGAAATACTAAAAAGAGTAAGAGACTTACTGTTAAAATATTTACACTCTTTCCCAGTATCTGTCACCTATTAGCACTGAAACTTTTGGCAACTATTTTAATTTATTACAGCCTTGATTGTTTCATCATAAAAGATATTAAATATAACAGATGTCAATAAAATTTCTATTATGTATATAAATGCAAAATATAAGTAATAAAATGCTGAACTAACTACACTACCTATAATTTAGTATTTTGTTCAAATACGCCTTCTAAATGCCACCAGATTAGTGATCTCCATAAAAGTAAGAGACTTCGTTTGAGTCTTACTTTAGCTACTTAAGAAATGCCAATAGTGATGAAATTAAGAAATGCTTGAAGCCTAGTGAATAGTGTACATCACAGAATATAGAAAAAAAGAATGAGACTTTTCTTCTATTATTTGTTTATCAGTTACTCAGCATGGAATTCTGGGCTGATAAAGGGAATTAGGCTATTCGTATACAAAGAATTAACTCTTCAAAGACAATAGACTAAGAACTTGGGGTTTGGTAAGGTTATAGAAAAACAGATACTGCAATCCTCAAAGCTACTAGCAATTTCAGTTGATTTTTCTGGTTGAAAAGCCCAGCTGATGACCACAAATCAATTACAGTTAACTTATTTTTCCCCACTGTTCAAAGATTGGGCTTGAACAGCAAGGGGCTTGTTTCTGTGAACATAGGGTGTCACGAACAACCGAGAAAGTTATTCTCTCTGTAGGGAGCATTGGCAAATTGAAATAGTGCGCGCGCGCACACACACACACACAAACTTTAAAAAAAACTTGAGGAAAATCCTAGACAGTTTATTTAAACAAATATCCAATTTTTTTAAATTATACTTTAAATTCTGGGGTACAAGTGCAGATTGTGAAAATTTGTTACAGAGGTATGCATGTGCCAATTTATCTGAAAATATTTTTGGATTAAATCTCAATTTCAACATTTATCTCTTTCTATATCTCTACATGTAAATTTATTACATATAATAAAGTCAGATTATTTAAACTTTCATCACTGTAAGAAAATAGCTCATTTGCCGTATTACTAAAATTAAATAGTCATGGTATATTTAGAATTTTAGAAGTACAGAGAGTATTTGATAATGCTCTAGTACTTTTAAGTACAGAACAAGTTATTAGCAAAATGTCATAAAGTGAAATACACAAAAATAAAAAATACACAGAGTAAGTTTTTTGCAAAACGTCATGAAGTAAAATAATTAGAATTCATTTCATGTATTCCTGTATTATTAGATGATTTTTAAAAAGGAAATATTCTGATTTCTGTTGAGGTCTAAATTCAAATTGCTTATGTTTATATAGTACAATTAGATGCAGATGGGGAGGAAGAGGAGATTTAAAATAGAAGATTTATGTTGAATAAACACTCTTACTTATCCTCAAATTTTGGCTTTGAGATGTGATGCTTATTTTACATTTCCTAGTCTCCACTGTTTATAAGATAAAGATGGTGATGATTATCATCCAATAAAATTACAACACAACAATGAATTAGTGGCAATGTAAGGTGATTAGTACTAAAAGGCGTATTTTAAATACTAGTCTTAAAATAGTTTATATGTTTTATAAACATTTATATAGGGTTGTATATATAATTCCCTTTAAGTTTTTTGAGCATGAATAATCATAATTGTGTGTTTGAAGTATTTTCTCTCTTAACATGCAGTTTTATGATCATTCCATTGGCCATTACATCTTATAGAATAATCAGCATTTTTTAAAAAATGGAATAATGATTAATAAGCCATTTGTATAACTTTAGCAACACTAGTCAAATTATTTTCTTAAAAAATTTGAGAATAGACAAAGGCTTTCATGAAGTCTATATTTAGATCAATAACGTGTAACATTATGTGACTATAATGAAAAGAGATACATTTTTTAATCATATTAGTTTGCAAAATATGATACTAAAAATCTGCTAAGGAGCTAAAATAAACAATGTTAATTAAATGAATGTTCCTAAAATACTTTTTATGTGTAATTAGAACATAATAAAAATTACATTTAAAAAAACATGATATTTTGCTCTTCAAAAAGTGATTTTGTCATAGGCAGTATCTTCAGAGAATAAATGGTGAAGCCTATTAAAGACTGTTTTCACTTATTGAATTTTAGAAAATAATATTTAGGTATTTAATTGAGTATAGATGTACTTTGGTATTATAGCTTTATTTTTTAATGATTGGATACATAAATGAACTGCAAAAATAGATATTATCTTTATGCTTTATAGTATCACCAAAAGTAATGAGATAGTACTTTAAGTTAGTCTCATAAGTAAGAGTAAAATTAGAGAAAAGTTTTTATCAAAATGGATAACTAATTCCCTAAAACGTTATAAATCATAATGCTTAAAGTGACAACTCTTGGTAGACAATTTAAACAATATAATCATTGAAAAATGTACCTATAATGTGTAATTTAAAAAATTTCATTTCTATAATATAGTTATCATTAGCTAAATTTAAAAATCTAAATAGTTATGTTAATACACTGAATATATGCCTACCTTGTATTCTCATCCATGTTACCCTCACATTTCAGAAAAATTCCACTAGAAGAGGTAATATAACTATTTAAAACTGATTATAATCTCCACAACAAATTGGTCAAAATAGTATATTGACAAAAATGTAATATTTTAATTGTTAAACCTTTTTAATTCCAGGAAAACATATATACAAATATAAATAAGATAGAACATTGACAGAGATAAAGATAGATGGAGAGAACAGGGGGAGAGAGAGAGAGAGAGAGAATGAGAGAGAATGTTTTGTTCTCAGTCTTTTCTGTAATGTTAATAAATAAATGCAAACCGAGAAACATGGCCAGAATACCCTCTGACTTATCACAGGCAAAACTAAACTATAAAGCTGAATATTTTCATTGCTGATATTTTGTAGAATTAATATATAATATGTTTATGATTAGCTAGAACTTACCTTTTAAGGTCCCTCCATTGAATGTATTCCACCTGTAAAATGATGCCAAAACGTGTAGTTTTAAATATGACATATTTGGGCAGTGGCATATCGCCAGTCTCTAACCTATCATCACAGTATTTTTGAGGTTGATCATGAAACACACATACATTTGAACAGAACACTGCTATAATCTACTACACCATTATTGATTCTCATCTAATAAAAATTAACATCATTTTTTGAAAGTTTTTCTCAGTGTTTATTTATTTATTTATGTATTTTTGAGACGGAGTTTCACTCTTGTTGCCCAGACTGGAGAGCAATGGCACAATCTCCGCTCACTGCAATCTCTGCCTCCTGGGTTCAAGTGGTTTTCCTGCCTCTGCCTCCCAAGTACCTGGGATTACAGGCACATGTCACCACCTCTGGCTAAATTTGTATTTTTAGTAGAGTTGTGGTTTCACCATGTTGGTCAGGCTGATCTTGAACTCTTAACCTCAAGTGATCCACCTGCCTCGGCCTCCCAATGTGTTGGGATTACAGGTGTGAGCCACAGCACCCAGACTTCTCAGTGTTTTTAAATGTGATTAGTTTTATATTTAAGTTGCTGTGATTTTGTATTACAATAGAAAGTTTTGAAAGATACTGTTTTTAACTACAAAAAATTAGTTGCGCCTGATAGACTTATTCAGGATGCATGACAGCTGTTATTAAACATTCAGGTCCCTGGTATTTTGATAACAAAATATAATATGAACAATGGACAGTGTTCTGTTGGAATGTCAAAGGTGAAGACAGTTAATTAGGCTGTTCAGATAGCTACAAACCAGATGAAGTGAAACACCAATGAATACAAGTAAACAATAAAACATTTCCCAGGAAGCAGTTAATGAGATTAAAATTCATAAATGCAGGCTAAGTTTACGTAATATTTATCAATTATTCTTCTGGAGAATAATGTTAAAAATCGACACCATCAAAGGTTAAATAAACAGACATCTGCTCATTAAATCTATAGTAAAAATCTCAAGAAATATTTATTGATGTGGTAAAAGTAAGAAATATTTTATAATTTGATGATTATAATAAAAAATGAAATATTAAAAACACATTTCATTTCCTTCCACAGAAATCATTTCACATAATTATTATATGACATTTATTTAAGTATCATTAATTCCAAAGAAAGGATCTTAGAGACTAAAACATGTCAAAGTGTTAAGTGCATGTTTATTTTGTTCTTCTACTTCCTTGAGGAGTTAAGTTCAGTTATTTATTTCACATCTTTTCTCTTTTTTGAGGTAAACATTTACCACTATAAACTTCTCTTTTAACATCCCCTTTCTGTATCCCACAAGTTTTGGGATATTGTAATTTTCTGATTATTTACTCATCAATGTGTCCCCACTGAGGCCATCTTTTGTGTGAGCTACTCTTAACCAATGATTGAGCATTTTAAAAATATTAAAGCCAAGCCATTTCCAGAAACACAGGACTTCTCTGTTAGGAAACTTAGAATAGAGGACGCTCTACTGTTCTTGCGGAATTATTTTATTTCTGCCCCACACCCCAAGATGTTGGCACCCTTCCAACCTTCCATATTTCACTCTCTCCTTCATTGAAGGTTAGACCAGCACCACAGTCTAACAGCTCTCATAGCCTTCTCTGGATCCCTCCTTTTGACACTAATTTATATTACACATGATATTTTAATATATAATATGGATTGCCCAGCTGATCTTGTTTTAGTGTCTGCTTCTTAAAGAACTCAAAATAATATAGACTTTGATTTATGACAGCTGCCATGAAAAACATTCATCTGATAAGGTGCCCTTTAAATTATGTAAAATCTTTATTCAACACATACACTTTATTTTATTTTATTTTACTTTAGGTTCTGGGGTACATGTGCAGGTCAAGCAGGGTTGTTGAATAGGTACATACATAACCAGGTGGTTTGCTGCCTCTATTCCCCCTTTGACTATATCTGGCATTTCTCCCCATGTTATCCCTCCCTACCCTCCCCACCAGCACTGTCCCTCCCCAACACCCCCCAACTGCCCCCAGTGTGTGATGCTCCTCTCCCTAAGTCCACGTGTTTTCATCGTTCTACATTGTTCTCATGAGTAAGAACATGTGGTGTTCGGTTTTCTGTTCTTGTGTCAGTTTACTGAGAATGATGGTTTCCAGATTCATCCAAGTCCCTACAAAGGACATGAACTCATCGTTTTTTTTATGACTGCGTAGTATTCCATGGTGTATATGTGCCACATTTTCTTCATCCAGTCTATCATTGATGGGCATTTGGGTTGGTTCTAGGTCTTTGCTATTGTACACAGGGCTGCAATGAACGTATATGTGTATGTGGCTTTATAATAGAACGATTTATAGTTCTTTGGGTATATGCCCAGTAACGGGATTCTGGGTCAAATGGAATTTCTATTTCTAGATCCTTGAGAAATTGCCACATTGTCTTCCACAATGGTTGAACTAATTTACACTCCCACCAACTGTATTAGAATGTTCCTATTTCTCCACATCCTCTCCAGAATTCGTTGTCTCCAGAGTTTTTAATGATCACCATTCTAACTGGCGTGAGATGGTATCTCAATGTGGTTTTGATTTGCATTTCTCTAATGACCAGTGATGACGAGCATTTTTTCATATGTTTGTTGGTCTCATATATGTCTTCTTTTGAAAAGCGTCTGTTCACATCCTTTGCCCACTTTTGAATGGGGTTGTTTTTTCCTTGTATATCTGTCTCAGTTCTTTGCAGATTCTGGGTATTAGCCCTTTGTCAGATGGGTAGACTGCAAAAACTTTTTCCCATTTTGTTGGTTGCCTGTTCACTCTAATGATTTTTTCTTTTGCTGTACAGAAGCTCTGAATTTTAATTAGATCCCATTTGTCTATCTTGGTTTTTGTTGCCACTGCTTTTAGTGTTTTAGTCGTGAAGTCCTTGCCTATGCCTATGTCCTGAATGGTTTTGCCTAGGCTTTCTTCTAGTATTTTTATGATGTTAGGTTTTATGTTTAAATCTTTAATCCATCTGGAGTTAATTTTAGTGTAAGGTGACCAGAAAGGGTCCAGTTTCTGCATTCTGCACATTGCTAGCCAGTTTTCCTAACATCATTTATTAAACATGGAGTCCTTTCCCCATTGCTTATTTTTGTCAGGTTTGTCAAAGATCAGTTGGCTGTAGATGTGAGGTCTTGTTTCTGAGGCCTCTGTTCTGTTCCATTGGTCTATGTCTCTGTTTTGGTACCAGTACCATGCTGTTTTGATTACTGTAGCCTTGTAGTATAGTTTGAAGTCCAGCAGTGTGATGCCTCTGGCTTTGTTCTTTTTGCTTAGGATTGCCTTGGCTATGCAGGCTCTCTTGATTCCATATGAAGTTTAAAGTGGTTTTTCTAGTTCTGTGAAGAAGGTCATTGGTAGTTTGATGGGGATAGCATTGAATATATAAATTACTCTGGGCAGTATGGCCATTTTCACAATATCGATTCTTCCTAACCATGAGCATAGAATGTTTTTCCATCTGTTTGTGTCCTCTCTTATTTCATTGAGCAGTGGTTTGTAGTTCTCCTTAATGAGGTCCTTTACATCCTTTGTTAGTTGTATTCCTAGGTACTTTATTCTCTTTGTAGCAATTGTGAATGGGAGTTTGCTCTTCATTTGGCTCTCTGTTTGTCTTATTGGTATATAGGAATGCTTGTGATTTCTGCACATTGATTTTGTATCCTGAGACTTTGCTGAAGTTGCTTATCAGTTTGAGAAGATTTTGGGCTGAGACAATGGGGTCTTCTAAATATACAATCATGTCATCTGCAAATAGAGATAGTTTGACTTCCTCCTTTCCTAATTGAATACCTTTTATTTCTTTTTCTTGCCTGATTGCTCTGGCTAGAACTTCCAATACTATGTTGAACAGGAGTGGTAAGAGAGGGCATCCTTGTCTAGTGCCTGATTTCAAAGGGAATTCTTCCAACTTTTGCCCATTCAGTATGATATTGGCTGTAGGTTTGTCATATATAGCTTTTATTATTTTATGATATGTTTCATTGATACCTAGTTTATTGAGAGTTTTTAGTATGAAGGGCTGTTGAATTTTGTCAAAGGCCTTCTCTGCATCTATTGAGATAATCATGTGGCTTTTGTCTTTGGTTCCCTTTATGTGGTGGATTATGTTTATGGACTTGCATATGTTGAACCAGCCTTGCATCCCCAGGATGAAGCATATTTGATCGTGATGAATAAGCTTTTTGAAATGCTGTTGCTTTCAGTTTGCCAGTATTTTATTGAAGATTTTTGTGTTGATGTTCATCATGGATATTGGCCTCAAGTTTTATTTTCTTGTTGAATCTCTGCCTGGTTTTGGTATCAGGATGATGTTGGTCTCATAAAATGAGTTAGGGTGGATTCCCTCTTTTTATATTGTCTGATATAGTTTCAAAAGAAATGGAACCAGCTCCTCTTTGTACATCTGGGAGAATTCAGCTATGAACCCGTCTGGACCTGGACTTGTTTTGGTTGATAGGCTATTAATTGCTGCCTCAACTTCAGCCCTTATTATTGGTATATTCAGGGTTTCAACTTCCTCCTGGTTTAGTCTTGGTAGAGTACAAGTGTCCAGGAATTTATCCATTTGTTCCTGGTTTACTGGTTTCACTATGTCAACTGTGGCTCAAAAATAGATGCATACAGTAATTTAAGAAAATTTAAGAGAAGAAACCATATTCATGTAACTTTTATTATAGTGTAAGGTTGTAATTATTCTATTATATTCTTAGTTATTTTAAATTTATTACTGTGCCTAATTTATAAATTAACTTTATTATAGTTATTTACATACAAGAAAAACATTATATGTATTATCCTTAAGCACATAGTAGGTAGTCGATAATATATATTAAATTGTGAGTACTATATTAGTAGGATTATTATTTTGGACACACTTTTGTTTTAGTTTTGATTATATGTTATTGGAAAACATTTGATAGTTTAAATGCATGATCATTGGGATTTTATAAGACAAGTTAATTATAAATGCATTTTTTCACATCAGTACATAAATTTATTTTACTCATGAACAATGTAAGGACAGAAATGTTTGACTACCTAACAAAAGACAAGCCTATCTCTTTTCAAACCTAAAGAGCATTATTCATTGTTGAAACAGGAAAAAGGAGATGCATTTCAGAACAAAAAAAGTCTTTACAAAACGTATTTTGTCAACAGGGGATGAAAATTATTTAAATTTTTCATGAAAACATACTACTTTATGCTTTGTCCCAGAGGCGGTACACCAATGATTGTATTCAAGAGGGACAGTACCAATTCAGATATATATTATAGGTATTCTATTGTATTTTCTTTAGCACTGTTGCAGTAAAAGAAAGCTCTCATTTTGTTTTGTTTTTGTCTTATTTTTTTCTACATATTTTGATGGTATTTTAACTGAGAGAAAAAAACATGCTTAATATTTGAGTAAATAGTCTTCACTCAAGTACTTCTGGGCAATTTATACATTGGAGATGTGGGTCACTAGGTAAGGAAATAAATAATGAATTAATAAAAACAATTTGATGTATTTTTGAAGTTTTATTCAACTGTAGATATGACAGCTCTATTCGTTTGGTACAAATATAGCTTGCAGTGGTGGCTATATTACAAGATCTGATTCAGATTGATAATTCAAAGAATCTCCGTCAGTTCAACATTTATTTTAGAAATATCAAATGCAATTAGGTCAAGAGTTTAGCATTTCAAAAAGCATAGTCTATTTGAGCCTTGTACACACAAAAGAAAAGGACCTGGAATCAATAGACATGTATTTTATTAAGCTATGAAAATTGCTGCTGAGAAACAATAGTGTGTTCATTCATTTTTTTTTTCTGCTATAACATAATACCACAGGCTGAGTAATTATAAAGAACAGAGATTCATTTGGTCCATGATTCTGTAAGCTGCAAAATTCAAGAGCAGAATGCTGATACCTGGTATCATCCCACAGTGGAAGAGCAAGTAAGCATGTGAGACAGAGAGGGGAGTGGGCTAAACACATCCTTTTTATCAGGAACCCATTCCTGCATAATTAATACACTCCCAGGACAAGGACGTTAATTTATTCATAAAGGTGGGACCTCATGATGTAATCATGTCTTATAGATACCTCCTTTTAATGTTGTTACAATGGTAATTAAATTTTAAAATGAGTTTTGGAGGATACATTTAAACCATAGGAATCATAACATAAGATAAATTGGAAAATAAGTAAATAATTGTGAGAATATATTTTAGACTACAGAGTTATCCATTCACTTCACCTTTATTCTGTTTTCTATGAATAACTGATTAGAGTATGTGAGATAAAACTGAGTATGGGGCTGGGCGCTGTGGCCCATGCCTGTAATCCCAGTACTTTGGGAGGCCGGCGTGGGCAAATCACCTGAGGTCAGGAGTTTGAGACCAGCCTGGCCAACATGGTGAAACCCTGTCTCTACTAAAAATACAAAAGTAGCCGGACACGGTGGCACAGGCCTGTAATCTCAGCTACTCGGGAAGCTGAGGTACAAGATCGCTTGTACCAGGGAGGCAGAGGTCGCAGTGAGCTGAGATTGTGCCATTGTACTCCAGCCTCCGTCTCAAAAAAGAAGAAAAAGAAAAAATAACTGAATATGGGAAGATGTGTTTTTGTAAGACAAAATGATTATCATTACTAATGATATGTTATCAACCTCCAACTGAAATCTTATGTTTTATGACTGCAGAATTATAAAGACTCAAAAACTATCTTCCTACCAACCATCTTCAATGAGAAGCTAGATGAAAGAGGTCCAAAGTATGGTGATGCAGGGTGCCAGGACAGAAACTTACAGAACTCTAGCGAGCTGGTGCTGCCAAATGAAAGAAAAGTAACAAATAAAAAAGGAACTCTAGGGAAGAAGGATATATTTCCACAACCACTATAAACTAATATCCACCTAATGAAAGAAGCAAATATTCTCTACCATCCATCTCATCTTCAAGTTTGTTTATTTTCAGCCATTAGTTAGAAGTAGAATTTATGGAAAATATCTCTAATGATACTCCCTCAAAATGATGAAGGGCACATGAACAGAGTTATATTTGTGTAGTATTTAATCCCATTCTGCATGTTGACTGACTAGACCTGGATACAAATTAGCAGGTATTGCCCTCCCGTGGCATGTAATGTTACCAGAAAACTACAAAATGATGTTTGATCTAACGTGAGAATGAATGTACCCATCAGGAGACAGATAGTGCTCATGGTACTGGAAGAGTATAAAGTTCAAGAAGCTTCTGTCATCAGACAGCAGAAACTAGACTTTCCTGGTGGAGCTATTATGCCCTTACCCTTGTGAGTTGGGGAGAACATTGGATATAATTGTATACACTTACCCGTAATTACTAACAACAACAAAAAAAAGTTAGATTGTTTGTATGAGAGAAAGTAAGTCTAAAAAAAATACATGTACTTGATGGGAGGATTCAGACATGTGTTGTCTCAGCCGCACCTACTCTGAAACTTTTCGTTATGGTCTGGAGCTTGTAACAG
Organism: Aotus nancymaae; assembly: GCF_030222135.1. Classification (NCBI taxonomy): domain Eukaryota; kingdom Metazoa; phylum Chordata; class Mammalia; order Primates; family Aotidae; genus Aotus; species Aotus nancymaae. Next base: position 12,774,846 of record NW_026988435.1, read on the forward strand.
GACGAGCCATGTATATAGTCTGTGTTAGACACCACCATGGATGAAAGTGCAAGATACTCATGGGAATGTAAAGTCCAAGATAAGATGAATGGGGTGAAACAAGTTAGAGACATGTTACAAGAATTAAGTTATCAGATGTTGAGAAATGCAGGTAAGCTTTAGAGCACTAACAGGTCCCATCCTTGAGAAGCCACATTGCGAAAAATATGAGTAAGGAAGTTTACCTGGCTTGATGGGTTCCTGGCCTTGAGGCTCAGTAGAAATATTGAGGAAATAATAATATGTTTTGAGTACTCTCAGTAATGGTGATGCTTTCACTGTTGGAATAAGGCTAGGAATCTTTATTATGAATAGTGGAGAATTGTTGGAGCAGGTTTAGAAGACTACCAAACAAGTACTGCTGGGACTTGCCTATGGGATAGGCTTAGCTAGAAAACATTTTCCTGTTAGAGACCTAAGACCCACGTACTAACTTCCTGTCCTCCATACACATGCAAAGGCACATGTATCTCACCTTGGAAATAACATTCTTGCAAAAATTAAGATAGGATATTAGTAAGATATGGAAAATTTATGGTTTAGATCAGGGTTTGGAAGATTACATCTTGTGGTGTAAATCTGACCCATGGCTTGCTTTTGTAAATAAAATTATACTGGAACATGGATGCTCTAGTTGAAATGTCTCCTCCAAAGCATATTGAAACTTAATTGCCATTCTGATGGTACTGGGAGGTGGGATGTTTAGGTCATGAGGGCTCTGCGCCCATGAATAGACTAATGTTTTTAAGGTGGGAGTGGATTTGTTCTTTCTTGTTCTCTCTCTTGCCCTCTTTTTTTTCCCTTTCTGTCGTATGATGCCTTCTGCCATGTGATGATGCTGCAAAGAGGACCTTGCCGGATGCTAGTTTCTTAATCTTGGACTTCCCAGTCTCCAGCCCTGTAAGCCAGTAAATTTCTATTCATTGTAAATTATCCAGTCTGTGGTATTCTGTTATAGTAGTATAAAATGTACTATGATAACAGCCTTACGCTTTTTTTAGTACATATTGGCTATAGCTGAATTTGTACTACGATGCCAGAACTGAGTAGTTAGCACAGGGAACACATAACCCCAAAGCCTAAAATACTTACTATCTATCTCTTTACAAAAAAGATTACCAGATTATAGACAAGGTGTTAGAATCAAGTGACAGGTTAAAAGCCAAAGGCCAGAGTTTAACCCTGAAAGACTCAATAAGGATACACCACGGTTGTGATCTTTTTTTTTTTTTTTTTTTTTTTGAGACAAAGTCTCCTTGTGTCGCCAGGCACCAGGCTGGAATGCAGTGGTGGGATCTCAGCTCACTGCACCCTCCGCCTCCCAGCTTCAAGCAAATCTCCTACCTCAGCTTCCTGAGTAGCCGGGACTACAAGTGCACGCCACCACACCCAGCTAATTTTTGTATTTTTAGTAGAGACGGGGTTTCACCATATTAGCCAGGATGGTCTTGATCCCTTGACCTCGTGATCCACCCACCTCGGCCTCCCAAAGTGCTGGGATTACAGGCGTGAGCCACCGTGCCAGGCCGGTTGTGATCTTAATCCAAAAGGCAGCAGAACTCTAATGTGGGATTATTGTTCTATGTATACACATACCATATTGCTAAGAAAATCTGGTTTTACTTCCTCATCTATAATAACCAAAGGGGAATCTTAGCTGCCTGTGACCTGCTAAGAAATGGGAGATGAGGAGAAGATGGGGAGCATATCACCTTGCATGTAGCTAATTAGGGAGTAATCTTTAATATAGACCAGCATGCAGTAGGAGCAATGTAACATCCTACTTTTGTTTTCTGTTTTTGTTTGTATCTGGAGTTGAGGTCTGTCTTACTACATCACCTAGGCTGGAATGTAGTCTTGTGATCATAGCTCACTGTAGCCTCTAACTTCTAGGATCGAGAGATCTTCCCAATTTAGCCTCCCAAGTCACTGACATTACAGGTATGAGCCACCACACTCCACCTGAATATAGTACTTTAAATCTTTCCTGTTTTTTTTTTTTTTTTGCAACAGAGTCTAGCTCTGTTGCCCAGGCCACAGTGCAGTGATGCGATCTTGGCTCACTGCAACCTCAGCTTCCCTGGTTCAAATGATTCTCGCGAAGCCTCCATAGTAGCTGAGATTACAGGCATGTGCCACCACACCTGGCTAAGTTTTCTTTTTTCTTTTTTCTTTTTTTTTCATTTTTAATACAGATAGAGTTTCAGATTTTGGTCAGGCTGGCCTTGAACTACTGGCCTCAACTGGAGGGCCCACTTTGGTCTGCCAAAGCACTGGGATTACATGCATGAGGCACTGCGCCTGGCCAATTCTCATCTTCTTATGAGCATTACTTAAGGCCTGCCTTCAAAGATTCCAATTTAGTTTTAGAATGGATCTAGAAGCCTGTGTTTATTTTTAAAATCAACCCAGGGGATTTTAACATGCAGTCATCTAAATTAATCCTCATTACACTTTTTTCAGTAGACTTTATTATTATTATTCCATTTTCAACATGTGAAAATGAAAACGTATCAAGTTAATCAGTATCCCTTAGGTTATAGAAACTAGCAAGTGTCAGAGGTAGGATTTGATCCCAGGCAACCTGGCTCCAGAGCCTATAAACTTGGTGACTACACACTTGTGATTAGAAATATTTATCTCAAAACTATTTGTTCTTTTGATTACATTACTCTCTAAAACTTAAGACCTAGGAAATTCAGATATTTAGTAATACATTCCTGAATAATGGATATTGTCAATTCTCTTCCCGGCCAAGAGAGGAACAGGCACTGTTTATTTTCACCCTGCAGCTTCGGTTATCTGGCTCCAGGGCAGTACTGATGAAGTCTGGTAATGCACTAGGCTGCTCACCCCCAGCAGCAGTAAGGCTTTGGAGATCAAGGCATTGTCCAAATAATATATTATCCAGTCTGTAGCATAAGTTCTGAGTAGGTTTTCTCTCAGGAAATAACCTCAGGAGATATGACTGAAAAGCTAGGCCAAGATTTGGAAAACATATAGACTTCAACTAGATACCAACTTAGCATTCAAAACAGTTGAACAGGTAGGTAAAAAGACAAAACAGTGAAGAAGTCATCACATATTCATAATTTATAAATGGAATTTTTATATCCAATTAGGTATATGGATAATTGAGTTGACTTTCTAAACTCTAATTTGATTTGAAAATTAGGCAACGATGACTCTGATATGGGGATATAACTAACAAGTTCTTTAAGTTTTTAGTCTATGACATGATGACATTAAGTAGCTCAGCAGGAAAGTTAGGATCATGAGAAAAAAATGTGTTGCAGTCCATAATTACAAATTATAGTCCCTGAGCAATAAACAACCTCAAGCAGCCCCCAAACTTTGCTTTAGGATAATTTTTAGGATGAAAAGATTTTTTAATGATAGGCATCATTAACTCATGGGAAATCTAAAAGTTACTATAGAGATGTATTTAAAAAAAAAAAACCTATAGTGTTGTATTTTTGTTAAGTTTAAAAGTCACATGTATTTGCTACTTAAGCATGTGCAACTCATTTTTAAATTTTTGACATTTTAGCAGTCCAACTGACTAATCTCATAATTCTAATTTTAATAAGTATAATTGAAAAATTAATATAGGTTTTCTAATTTTATATTCAGTATTGGAACATTTAAGAGAACTTAAGGTTTACCTTACCATGTTAAATTTATATGAGTTATTTAAGTATTCAAGAGGGTTTTATTTGTTAATTAAACAATTGGAATACTTAAAAAAGAAATTGAATGTATTAAATTTATGAAAGCAGTTTAAACTGTTGAAGGTGTTTAATTAGCTAAGTTTTTAAATGCGGCCAAACATTATTCAAAAGCCTATTAAAATTGGTAATAAAAATTTACTAGACTTAGAAATATAATTCATATGCAGAGCTTAAAAGCTTAAAGATGAACTATTTTGGGAATTTGTAACTTTAATAAATTGAATATTAATTTTTAAAACCAAACTAAACTCTAAATAATGTTTCTGAACATAAAATACCCCTGTGAGAATATAATGAATTTTACAATGATATTTAATTTTGCAGTGTTTTTGGCTAATCTATGACATGGTAGCTTTATCCTGTGGCTAGTTTCTCTCTACGCTTTGGTTTCTAGTGTGCACTCATACTCTACCAATGCAAAATACTCTATGCAAATCCCAGCATTTCATCAGGGACATCAACCGCAATACTGCATCACTCTTTCAATCTCTTATTCCTGGGGGGCCTGATTGCTTCTGTACTCTCCAAAGGTTTATGACTCCCTAATTCAACAAACAAACATAATGGAATCATAACTTTCTCAAGTGTATTCTTCAGGATTCTCCAGAGAAACAGAACCAATAACATCTTTAGAAAAGAATTTATTTAGAGGAATTGGTTCACATGGTTATGTAAGTTGAGAAGTCCCACAATCTGTCATTTGTAAACTGGAGGCCCAAGGAAGCCGGTGTTTCAGTTCTATTCCAAACTCTAAGGCCTGAGAACCAGGGAAGTCAATTATGTAAGTCCCAGTCCATGTACCAGTCTAAGAACCTGCTGGAGGGGTGAGGGTGACAGTTTAAGTTCCAGTCTGACTTCAAAGGCCTGAGAACTGGAAGTCCTAAAGTCCAAGGGCAGGTGGAGATAGAAGGTTCAACTCAAGCAGTGAGAGCAATTTTACCCTTCCCCTGCCTTTCTGCTCTATTCAGGCCCTCAGTGAATTGGATGATGCCTGCCCACGTTGGTGAGCATGATCTTTGCTACTCAGGCCACAAGTGCTAATCTCTTCCAGAAATAACATCTTACCAACTATCTGGGCATCTCTTAGTCTGACAAATTAACACATAAAATTAACCATCACACCACCTATTCACCAACTCTTCAATTTCTAAACACCTGAGAGCATCTCCTATCCTACCGATCAGACATATCGGATACAACAGGTTTCCTGGGTCCAGAGTGAGCCCACTCAACTGCAATGGGTTGTTATTTTATCCCACGTGGCTCTTCTCACCAGCTCTTTATGTCCTCTGCTTCTGTTCCTTCAGCACATCCAACCCATGGATGAGGTTTTGGTATCACATATAACTTTGACCATCACAATAAAATAATAATCATAATGGTTTCTAGAAATGTTAATGTACATATGGAAAAATTAACATTATACTAAGATATTTATGATTTCCATGCCTGTGTTAAAAGCAAAGTCATTCCATCTGCACTGTTACCAGACTAGTTCAAGTGATCTGTATCTTTTTTTTTCTTGAAGAAAGAAAGAAAGAAAAAAAAGAATGAAGAAGAGGAAGAAAAAGGAAAAGAAAGAGAGAGAGAGAATGGGAGTATTGCTTTCTTGCCCAGGCTATAATGCAGTTTAGTAATGGGTATTGAAAACCTCTTTTATACCAATAATTATACTTAATGATGTAGACAGGAAGGAATAAGGGAAGAAAATAACAAACAAGCAGCCAACCAATATTTCATTTAAACCTATGGAATGCTATGCGTTTACTGTGGAGTGATTTACTTCCAATTATGTAGTCATTTTTGGAATAGGTGTGAGGTGGTAATGTATGTTTTGTGTATTTGAAGTGGAGAGTTCTATAAATGTTTATTAAGTTTACTTGTTCCGGGTCTGAGTTCAAGTCCTAGATGTCCTTGTTAATTTTCTGTCTCGTTGATCTATAGAATCATTAGCTCTTCTTGTTACATTGATCCTTTTGCCATTATGTAATGACTTTCTTTGCCTCTTTTGATCTTTGTTGCTTTAAAGTCTACTTTATTAGAGGCGAGAATTGCATCTCCTGCTTTTTGTTTATTTATTTATTTTTACTCTCTGTTTGGTTGGTAAATCCTCCTTCTCTTTGTTTTGAGTCTTTGTGTATCATTGCATGTGAGATGGGTCTGAATGCAGCATACCGATGGGTTTTGGCTTTTTACCCAATTAGAATATATATAAGTTTAATACTGGCATTTGATGCTAGCTGGCTGTTTTGTCCATTAGTTGGTGTAAATTTTTCATTGTGTTAATGCTCTTTGCTTTTTGATATATTTTTTGAAAGGCTGATATTGGTTGTTCCTTTATATGTATAGTGCTTCTTTCAGAAGCTCTTGCAAAGCAGGCCTGGTGGTGGTGAAGTCTCTAAGTACTTGTTTGTTCACAAAAAATTTAATTTTTCCTTCGCTCATAAAGCTTAGTTTGGCTGGATAGGAAATTCTGGGTTGAAAGTTCTTTTCTTTAAGGATGTTAAATATTGGTCCCCACTCTTTTCTGGCTTGTAGGGTTTCTGCTGAGAGATCTGCTGTAAGTCTGATAGGTTTCCCTTTATGGGTAACCTGACCTTTCTCTCTGGCTGCCCTTAGTATTTTCTCCTTCATTTCAACCCTAATAAATCTGGTGATTATGTGTCTTGGGGTTGGTCTTCTTGAAGAATATCTTTGTGGTGTTCTCTGTATTACCTGGAGTTGAATATTACCCTGCCTTGCTAGGTTGGGAAAGTTTTCCTGAATGATATCCTGAAGAGTATTTTCCAACTTAGATTCATTCTCTTCGTCACATTCAGGTACACCTATCAAACGTAAATTAGGTCTTTTCACATAGTCCCATACTTCCTGGAGACTTTGCTCATTCCTTTTTATCCTTTTTTCTCCAATCTTGTCTTCTCGTTTCATTTCACTGAGCTGGTCCTCGACTTCCGATATCCTTTCTTCTGCTTGATCAATTTGACTGTTTAAACTTGTGCATACTTCGCGAAGTTCTCATGTTGTGTTTTTCAGCTCCATCAATTCACTTATATTCCTCTCTAAATTGTCCATTCTCGTTAACATTTTGTCAAACCTTTTTTCAAGGTTCTTAGTTTCTTTGCATTGGGTTAGAACAAGTTCTTTTAATTCACAGAAGTTTCTTATCACCCACCTTTTGAAATCTGCTTCTGTTATTGGAACACACTTGTTCTCCATTAAGCCTTGTTCCATTACTGATGAGGAATTGCGATCCCCTGTAGAGGGAGAGGCATTCTGATTTTGAGTATTCTCTGCCTTTTTAGGCTGGTTTCTTCCCTTCATTATATATTTATCCCTCTGTCGTCTTTGTAATTACTAACTTTCTAACTAGGTCTCTGAGCGGACGTCCAACTTTTGATTCCCAGCACCGAAATCTGAGCAGTCCACTGTGCCGGCCAAAACAGCGGTGTTAAGATTGATGGTGCTTTTCTCCCCGGGAATCTCCGGACTCTGCACCAAGAACTGCCGCACTAAGGCATGAGCAAAACCACTGCGCTGGCCACTAGAGTCACTCTGGAGACCCGTGGGGCTCCTCCACTGGGAATCTCTTGATCCGTGAGCAACAGATATTCATCTGAAAGTGTGGCGTCCTCTTGTACTCTGCGCTTTCGCTGGGAGCTACATGCCCGAGCTCCTAGTGATCAGCCATCTTGGATCTCTCTCTCGTGATCTGTATCTTTACCTAGAGTATTCCAATTATGTTTTAAATGGTCTTTTTAAAATTCAATTCTTATATTCACATCAATTTAACACAAAATTAATTCTTTATTACGGTTAATGTGCTCTTTTAATAACTCATCTCTTTAAGATATCTTTTTACTTAAACCATTTAATTATTTCCTTGTCTTTGTTTTTAACAGTAAGGCCAAAATTTTTTGAGGTATACAATGACATCTGGCACAAATCAGTGCTTCTAATTTCATATCTTATCATGTAACACCTAGTTGTTTTCAGTAACTCGAATAACCATGCCACCAAACCTTCTCAAAAATATCTCTAAATTGTTGCACCTCCCCAACAGCCATCCACATATAAGTGATTTAGGAGCTTCAACTTTGTATCTATCTCTGCTATTAGACTTCTAATGAGATTTACCTGTTAACTTCCTGTTGGGAGACAAATTTTTATGAGTTTCTTCTATTCCTGAATTGCTCAGGCTTTCTAAGCGAAGGGTATTTTTCAAAAACAAACAGCTTTGGAAGCTAGAAATAATGTATTTCTCCAGAAAAAAAAAAAAAAAAAAACTATAAATATACATACCCAGAGATATCCCTTGGCACTAAAGGTAAAATCATCTCTTCTCTTCTTCAGAGACAGTTGCCTTACATTCTAGAGATAACTTTCTCTTCCATAGAGGTAATTTGCTCGCTCTCTCTCTCTCTCTCTCTCTCTCTCTCTCTATATATATATATATATATTTTTTTTCTGTAAAGGATGGGCATATGTACCAAACATCTTATTAAGGCTTATATTCTCCTAAAATTCAAGATTCTTCCCCTACAATACATCCCACTTCATATACAAAAATTATGTGGCCCTCGTAGAATTACCCTACAGAGATTCAAACTTCAGAGCTGACAGAATATGCTGCTCTGCCTGCTAATTTTGTTGTGAAAAATCAACCATCTGTGTCTTTGACCCAGTGGCCTTTTGTTGCATGTGTCTGTTTGTGTGTGTGTGTGTGTATGACATCTATAATGTATATATGTATATGTATGTATATTTGTGTGCATATAGTAATATTAAATATAAAATATATACTTTCTGAGAATATTTTCCCACCTATGTTGGAATAAGTTTAAGTGCCTTGTATTTCTTGGATTTTTATCCCTGTTTGTTATAGTGTCCCCAGAAAAGGAGCTTATAGGATTATTGAATAAATGCATGCATTTTCACAAGTCTTAAATAGTTTTACCTCTTGTATCACAGAGTATGGACACCTATAGAGATCAGCCTATGTCAAACTCAGTCCATAAATTCAGGCTTGAAAATAACACAATTTTATTTCATCTAGGTCAGAATGTTTATGACTCAATGTTCGTTTTCTCTCAGGGTTTTGAGAAGTTTTATCTTGGTCATTGATGAAATCACTTTCATTCTCTCCAGACTATATCACAATGCTATAGGTTTATGTAATACCATAAAAACTGGGTTAAAATAAAAACTCTGTTTTCCTGTGTGGCAAGGTTTCTTTCTTTTTTTTTTCTAAGCATAAAACATTTATTTTTCATGTGATATAAATCAAGTCATATTGGATAATATGGATTTTTTTTTTTATTGCATTTTAGGTTTGGGGGTACATATGAAGAATATGCAAGATTGTTGCATAGGTACACACATTGCAGTGTGATTTGCTGCCTTCCTCCCCTTCACCTATATTTGGCATTTCTCCCCATTCTATCTCTCCCCAACTCCCCACCCACTGCTGTCCCTCCCCTATTTCCCCCCAACAGACCCTAGTGTGTAGTGCTCCCCTCCCTGTGTCCTTGTGTTCTCATTGTTCAACACCCACCTATGAGTGAGAACATGCGGTGTTTGATTTTGTGTTCTTGTGCCAGTTTGCTAAGAATGATGGTTTCCAGGTTCATCCATGTCCCTACAAAGGATGTGAACTCACCGTTTTTGATGGCTGCATAATATTCCATGGTGTATATATGGTGTGGCAAGGTTTCTACTGACAATCTCATTGTCCAATCTCTCCATGAAGTCTGGTAACTTCCTGCTTCCATGTTCCCTTTGGACTTCTTAATGTTTATGGGATTGGATGCTCCTGTTTTATGCAGTCCTTCCGTCTGAAGTTTGCTGCTTTATATCTCAGACTCAGACCACTGAAATTCCTAATGCCTATTGAAATCTTATCTGTGGGTTCAAAATTACGTAAACGTATCCAGTAAACTACTCCATAATCCTGAAAAGAAAGCTCAGTGGCTGTTAACTGTTTGAATGAAGGAGGGAAATAAAATAATAAGTGGAAGAGGAGGAGGAGGAGGATGAAGGAGAAGGGGAAGAAAGAGAGAAGAGAAAGAAGAGGAGGAGAAGGGAAAGGGTGGAAAGGGAAGCAAAAGGGGAAGGTGAAGGGGAAGAAGAGGAAAAGGAGAGCAAGGAAACCAAGTAAAAAATAAGAAGGTGGAGAAAGACAAAAGGGGGAAGGAGGAGGAGAAGGGAAAGAGGAATGAAAAAGAAAAGGAAAAGGAGTGGAAGAAAAAGAACAAGAAGGAGAAAGAGGAAGAGGAGAAGGGGAAGAAAAGGAAGAGAGGGAAGAAGGGGAAGAAGAATAGGGCAAGAGAAGAAAAAGGGGAGGAGGTGAATGAAGAGGAGGAGGAAGAAAAGAAGAAGAGATTATGATTGGGAGAGGGAAAGAGAAAGACAGGTAGAGGAAGAAGGGAGGGAGGGAGAAAGACACAGAGACACAAGGAGAGCCCAGGTCCCTTCTGTTAGACTCTCCTTTGCTCCATGTATTTGCACTGCAGGGCCCTTCAGGGACTGATGAATTAGTAGGGTCTCCTCTCAAGATGAGTTTCATTCTCCAGATTGGCCTGACCCAGCCAGCCCAAGCTTTACACAGAAGTGTATTAGATTCCCGTGCTCTAGGCCTGGAACTCGCAGGGGCATTCTCATTCCCTCTGCATACCACCTACCAGCCTTGACTCATCTGTGCCCCAAAAGGTTCTTTCTGTTGGCATGACAACTATAAAGAAGTTCCCCAAAATTCCACCATGCAGAAGGGTGCAACCATGCCTCTTCAAAAAGTTCCAAAAGGTCTTCCAACTTTGTCCCTCCTTGGCTGCTCTTTCTTTAGACCTAGGATATCCTTGAGCCGCTCCTTGCATTTTTGTAGTTTCTTCTATGTGGCCTAATAATTTGTTTATATTAAACTTCTCTGATTAAAATTGATTAATTCCAGACTAATTTATTAGTCTTTTGAAATGACTCATTAAAAGCTAACCAACAGGATAAGTAGTCCCTTATCAGTGAGGATAAATTCTGCAGATATGCTAACACTTGGTAGAAACATGTCCTTGTGAGAGACTGGCCACATTCATCTCCTGGGATACAGTCTGATCACTTCCCTGAGAAAGGGTGTCAGATTGCAGAGAGAGAACAATATAAATGCAACTCTAGAGGAGGTGACAGGTAGCCATACATCTACTTCCAAAAGGCAAACTGAGTATCTTACATATTTCTACATACAAAACACTCAGAAGTGCAACTGATTCTAAATGAAACATATGGAAAAATTAAAAGGAATCCAAAGACGGGAATTAGGGCTGTGAGGCAAACTTTCAGACATAATGCCATCAATTTTCATTTGTCAGTGGAGATTAAAAGTAACATTGTACATTAACCTTAAAATGTAACAGAAAGAAAGAAAGAAAGAAAGAAAGAGAGAGAGAGAAAGAAAGAGAGGGAAGGAGGGAGGGAGGGAAGGAAGGAGAGAGAGAGACAGAGAAGGAAAGAAGGACAGAAAGAAAAAGAGAAAGAAAAAGGAAGAAAGAAAGAAGGAAAAAAGGGGGAGGGAGAGACAGAAAGAAGAAAGAAAAAGAAAGAAAAAAGAAAAGAAAGAAGAAAGAAAAAAGCAAGAAATAAGAAAAAGAAGTATATGTCATATGGAATAATTTTATAATAAAGTATTAAATATATAAAATATTAGTTTTACCCAAAAAATCCCACTTATAAATTTTTTACTTTAAAAGCATATTTACCTCCACACATTGACAAGCAAATATTTTCTGAGATAACAGATAATTACTCTGGGATAGCATATATAAGTAGACATAAATTTATATAGAAAAATAGATATACTTCTAAATTACTAAAAATAAAGAAATCAAAGATTTTCTGGCTTACACAGAAACTGAACATTTTAGTAAAATTGATTTCCCACATATCATGGTAACTCTAATTATGAATTAGAAATTATTTAATCTTGTTGAATAATTATTTAGTTTTATTTTCATCTACCTATCAATCTCTGGATAAATTTGTATAATGTGATGAGAAGAGTGATTTCATTAAAAATTACACTGAATTAAAATCATAGACCTGGAATTCATCTCCAGTTGATTTTGATTCTGTCAATTAAAGATATGTGGTAATAGAAACACAAAATATTCACAGTTAAAAAAAGAAGTGCTTCAAATTTATATATGTATGTATATACACACACATGTATATAAATATATGTATTTGACACAGCAGGAGAAATGTTTAAATTGGGAAAGGGACATAATTTACTTAGTTCGTAGTGTGACGCATAGATTAATGTTTTTATTTTGCATAGAAAAATGTGTTAATTTTTCATAAATATTTAGAGTCCACTAAAATGGGATATCTGGCAGAATATCTTTTTGACAAGAAGCTACTAGCAGTTAGTTTGTTGTGGTTCTTTGAAAATAATAATGAAACAAAACTAGTTTTAAAGTATTGCATGCTTCAAACTTGTATTTAACCCAATTAACCTAAATTGCTGTACAATTTTAATTATTGGCCTGATGATATTCCAATGGAATTTTCTTTAATGCTTTGACTTCAAGAAATAACTCCTACTTACACTATACCAGTAAGTTCTTATAGTCATAATTCATTTATTTATAAAACAGTGATACCATTTAAATACAAAAAGTTTTTGTAATTATTTTTAAATCTAAATTGTTGACAGTTTATCTCCTAATTGCCTGTGTTTTGAAATAAAATTAATTCTGCATAAATAAATGGAAATTTATAGAGAATGTTATGTTCGACTAAAGAACTAATACTAAGAAGGTGGGTAATAACAAACTTCTCTGAGCTAAAGGAACATGTTCTAATCCAATTCAAAGAAACTAAAAACCTTGAAAAAAAGTTAGATAAAATGCTAACTTGAATAACCAGCTTAGAGAAGAACATAAATGACTAGATGGAGCTGAGAAACAAAACATGAAAACTTCAGGAAGCATACACAAGTTTCATAGCAAAATCGATCAAGCAGAAGAAAGGATATCAGAGATTGAAAATCAACCCAATGAAATAAAATGAGAAGGCAAGATTAGAGAAAAAAGAATGAAAAGAAATGAACAAGGCTCCAAGAAACATGGGATTATGTGAAAAGACCTAATCTACATTTGATCAGTGTATCTGAATGTGACAAGGAGAATGAATCCAATCTGGAAAACACTCTTCATGATGTTATCCAGGAGAACTTCCCCAACCTATCAAGGCAGGCCAACATTCAAATCCAGGAAATACAGAGAACACCACAAAGATATTCCTCAAGAAGAGCAATCCCAAGGTACTTAATAGTCTGATTCACCAGGGTTGAAATGAAGGAAAAAATGCTAAGGGCAGCCAGAGAGAAAGGTAGGTTTACTCACAAAGGGAAGCCCATCATACTCACAGAAGTTCTCTTGGAAGAAACCCTACAAGCCAGAAGAGAGTGGGGGCCAATATTCAACATCCTTAAAGAAAAGAACTTTCAACCCAGAATGGGTTATAGATCCACCCAAGTGGTCCTAATAAACATCTACAGAACTCTCCACCCCAAATCCACAGAATATACATTCTTCTCAGAAACACATTACACTTACTCTAAAATTGACCACATTATTGGATAAATCACTCCTCAGAAAATGCAAAAAATGGAAATAATAACAACCAGTCTCTCAGATCACAGTGCAATCAAGTTGGAACTCAGGACTAAGAAAATCACTCAAAATTGTACAACTACATGGAAACTGAACAACCCGCTCCTGAATGACTACTGGATAAATAATGAAATGAAGGCAGAAATAAAGATATTCTTCAAAACCAATGAGACGAAGACACAACATACCAGAATCTCTGGGACATATTTAAAGCAGTATCCAGATGGAAATTTATAGCACTAAATGCCCACATAAGAGAGGAAAGATCTAAAATTGACACTCTATCATCACAATAAAAAAAAAAAAGGAGGAGCAAGTTCAAACAAATACAAAAGCCTGCAGGAGACAAGAAATAACTAAGATCAGAGCAGAATTGAAGGAGATAGAGACACAAAAAATACTTCAAAAAAATCAGTGAATCCAGGAGTTGGTTTTTTGAAAAGATCAACAGAATAGATAGACCACTGGCCAGACTAATAAAACAGAAAAGAGAGAAAAATCGAACAGATGTAATAAAAAATGATAAAGTGGATATCACCACTGATTCCACAGAAATACAAACTACCATCAGAGACTACTACAAATAACTCTATGCACGTAAACCAGTAAATATAGAAGAAATAAATAAATTCCATGACATTTACACCCACCCAAGACTAAAGCAGGAAGAAGGTGAATCCCTGAATAGACCAATAACAAAGTCTGAAGTTGAGGCAACAATTAACAGCCTACCAACCAAAAAGGTCCAGGTTCAGATGGGTTCACAGCCAAATTCTACCAGAGGTATAAAGAGGAGCTGTTACCATTGCTTCTGAAGCTATTACAAATAATACAAAGAGAGAGAAACATCCCTAACTCATTTTATGAGACCAACATGATCCTGATACCAAAACCTGGCAGAGACACAACTAGAAAAGAAAATTTCAGGCCAATATCCATGATGAGCACTGATGCAAAAATCTTCAGTAAAATACTGGCAAACCCAATGCAACAGCACATCAAAAAGTTTACCCATCACGATAAAATAGGCTTCATCCCAGGAATGCAAGGCTGGTTCACCATACATAAATCTATAAATGCAATCCATCACATAAACAGAACCAAAGACAAAAACCACATGAGTATCTCAATAGAGGCAGAAAAGGCTTTCAACAAAATTCAACACCATTTATTCGAAAAACTCTTAATAAACTAGATATGGATGGAATGTATCTCAAAATAATAAAGTGATTTATGAAAAACCCACAGCCCGTATCATACTGAATGAGCAAAAACTGGAAGCATTCCCTTTGAAAACTGGCACTAGACAAGGGTGCCCTCTCTCACCATTCCTATTCAACATAGTATTGGAAGTTCTAGCCAGAGCATTCAGGCAAGAAAAAGAAATAAAGGAAATTTATTAGGAAAAGAGGAAGTCAAGTTGTCTCTATTTGCAGACAACATGATTGTATATTTAGAAGGTCCCATCATCTCAGCCCAAAATCTCCTTAGGATGATAAGCAACTTCAGCAGTCTCAGGACACAAAATCAATGTGCAAAAATCACAAGCATTGCTATACACCAATAATGGACAAACTAAGAGCCAAATCATGAGCGAGCTCCCATTCACAACTGCTACAAAGAGAATAAATTATCTAGCAATACAACTAACAAAGGACATGAAGGACCTCTTCAAGGAGACCTAACAAACTACTGCTCAAGAAAATAAGAGAGGACACAAACAGATGGAAAACATTCCATGCTCATGGTTAGGAAGAATCAATATCATGAAAATGGCCATACTGCCCAAAGTAATTTATAGATTCAATGCTCTCCCCATCAAGCTACCATTGACCTTCATCACAGAACTGGAAAAAAACACCTTAAACTTCATATGGAACCAAAAAAGAGCCTGCATAGCCAAGACAATCCTAAACAAAAAGAACAAAGCTGGAGGCATTATGCTACCTAACTTCAAACTATACCACAAGGCAATCAAAACAGCAAAACAAACTATACTCTAGTAATCAAAACAGCATGGTACTGGTACCAAAACAGAGATATAGACCAATGGAACAGAACAGAGGCCTTGGAAGTAATGCCACATACATATAACCATCTGATCTTTGACAAACCTGACAAAAGTAAACATAGGGAAAAAGATTCCCTGTTTAATAAATGGTGTTGGGAAAACTGACTAGCCATTTGCAGAAAGCTGAAACGACAGAAACAACCCCAACAAAAAGTGGGCCAAGGATATGATCAGACACTTTTCTAAAGAAGATATTTATGCTGCCAACAAACATGAAAAAATGCTCATGGTCACTGGTCATTACAGAAATGCAAATCAAAAGCACATTGAGATACCATCTCATGCCAGTTAGAATGGCAGTCATTAAAAAATCAAGAGACAACAGATGCTAGAGAGGATGTGAAAAATAGGAAAACTTTTACACTGTTGGTGGGAGTGTAAATTAGTTCAACGATTGTTAAGACAGTGTTGCAATTCCTCAAGGATCTAGAAATAGAAATACTATTTGACTCAGCAATCCCATTACTGGGTACATACCCAAAGGATTATAAATTGTTCTGTTATAAAGACACATGGACATGTATGTTCATTGTGGCACTGTTTACAATAGAAAAGACTTGGAATCAACCCAAATGCCCATCAATGATAGACTGGATGAAGAAAATGTGGCACATATACACAATGGAATACTATGCAGCCATAAAAAAGAATGAGTTCATGTCCCTTTGCAGGGACATGGATGAAGCTGTAAACCGTCATTCTCAGCAAACTGACACAAGAACAGAAAACCGAACACTACATGTTCTCATTCATAAATGGGTGTTGAACAATGAGAAACATGGACACAGGGAGGGGAACATCACACACTGGGATCTGTTGTGGGGTGGGGGACCAGGGGAGGGATAGCCAGGGGTGTGGGGATATTGAGGAGCGATAACATTAGGAGAAATATCTAATGTAGATGACTGAGGGATGGATGCAGCAAACCACCATGGCCTATGTATACATATATAACAATCCTGCATGATCTGCACATGTACCCCAGAACTTAAAGTATAATTTTTTAAAAAAAAAAAAGAGGGAGGAATTTAGAAACAAAAAAAAAGAACTAATACTAAGACATGTTCATAGTCAATGAAGATCAATTAGTGAATGAGACAGATTATTTAAAGTAATATTAAATTATCTTTTTAGTGGCAATCATCACCTGATCTTTTGGCCTTGCTATACTTCAAATTTTCTATTAATACACTATATTGTATTTTTAATGTTTTGAGAAACCTCCATATGCTTTCTAGAGTCTGTAATTTTTTGTCCTTTTTTGGTAATAGCCAGTCTAACATGTGTTAGGTGATATCTTACTGTGTTATTTGCATTTCTCTGATGATTGGTGATGTCGAGCACATTTTCATGTACCTGTTGACCATTGTTATGTCTCCTTTTAAAAAAATGTCTATTCAGATCCTTTGCCTATATTTCAATTTGGTTGTTTATTGAGTCGTGTGAGTTATTTACCTATTTGCATGTTAGCCTCCTGTTAGATATACAGTTAGTAAATATTTTCTTCCAAATTGTAGGCTGTCTTTTCTTTTCTCTCTTTCTCTTTCTTTCTTTATTTTTCTTTCTTTTCTTTTTCTTTCCTTCTTTTTCTTTCTTCTTTCTTTTTTCCTTCCTTCCTTTCTCTTTCCCTTCTTTCCCTCCCCTTCCCTTCCTTCCTTTTGAGGGAATATGTTCTCTTTCTGGGTCCACAAGGGGGCGTAGTTTTAAGGGCAAGAATTTCCCAGCGCCATGCCCATCCCCCATCTCTCTACACCCAGGAGATTTAATGGTTTCTGTTTTAATTTTTGTGCGCAGGGTGGAGGAAAGGGTCAAAAGTCAATCACTCCAGCTGAAGTTTAAAGGAACTCTTTATTGGCCAGGACGGAGAACGGGGGGCTTGGAGAAGGAGGGAATTCCTCCCAGGTTAAAAGCCCTTGTCCCCACACCCTGCCGTATTTTCCCTCTGGGTCCTCTTTTACATTCTATGTGGAAGATTTCTCTCCTCCTCTCTTTTTTCTCTTTCTCTACCTAAATAAATCACTTTCTGCAAACACTGTTTTGGCGTCACATATTTACGAGCGCACTGTGCTGTGGTCTCCTCTCTCATTCTTGAGAGAGTGAGGGACCAAGAACCTGGAGAAATGTCCTCTCAGGGGAGCTGAAGGCTCCCCTGAACCCCTGAACCCCTGAACCCCAACATTTTATTCCTTCCATTTCTCCTCTCCTTCCTTCCTCCCTCCCTGTCTCTTTCTTTCTCTTTCTTACTTTTTTCTTTCTTTCTTTCTTTTTTCTCCTTTATTTCTTTTTCCTTCTTTCCCTCCCTCCCTTCCTTCCTCCTTCCCTCCCTTTCTTCCATCCTTCTCTTTCTTCTGCTTCCTCTCCTCTCATCCCTCCCTCCCTCTTTCTTCTTTTTCTTTCTCTCTCTCTCTCTTTCTCTCTTTCTTTCTTCCCCTTTCCCTGGTTAAATAAATATCTAAGTATTTCACTTTTTGATGCAATCATAAATAAAACTATTTTCTTGGTTTATTTTTTGGACAGATTGTTATATCTTGGATGGAATTGATTTTTGCATATGGTGTAGGATAAGGGTGTAATTTTTTTTCCATGTGGATATCCAGGTTTCCCAACACTTTTATTAAAGAGATTGTCCTTTCCCCATCATATCTTCTTGATGTTCTTGCTGAAAATTAGTTGAGTGCATATGGTTGGATTTATTTCTGGACTCTCTATTCTGTTGTTCTATGTGTCTGTTTGTATGCCAATACCACAATGTTTTGATTACTAGGGCTTTGTAATACAATTTTAAATCAGGGAATGTGATGCCTACAAGTTTGTTCTTCTTTCTTAAGATTGCTTTGACTATTTGGAATCTTTTGTTGTTCCATACAGATTTTTAAATTTTTCTATTTATATGAAAAATGCTACTGGAATTTTGATAAGGTTGTGCTGAAACTATATATTGCTTTGGGTAGTATGGACATTTTAACAATTTGAATTCTTCAAATCCATAAACAAAATATCTTTCCATTTATTTTTCAGTTGGTTTCATTAATGTTTATTAGCTCTTCAGCTTATAGATTTTTCATCTTCCTAGTTAAATTAATTTCTAAGTGTTTAATTATTTTGAATGCAATCATAAATGGAAGCATTTTCCTGACTTCTTTTTTGGAAAGATTGTTGTTGCTCCAGCATGCACTCTTCTAGAAATATACCCAGGATTTTGCTTTTCATTGGAAAAAAATTAATAATATATGGAAACAATCTAAGCGTCCATCAACAGATAAATGGAAAAGATATTATAATTTAAAAGGAGATCTTGCCATTTGAAATAACGTGGATGAATCTGGAGGACATTGTGCTAATTGAAATAAGCCATACATAAAAAGAAAAATACCACATAATCTCACTTATATGTAGAATCTAAAAAGAAATTGAATACATAGATAGTAGATCAGTCACTACCAGGGACAGGGAGGGAGTAAATGGAGACATATTGCTATAAGGGTACAAAGTTGTTGTTAGACAGGCTGAATCAGTCTAAAGCTCTAATGTGCAGCATTATGACAATAGTTAATAACATTGTATTTTATATTGGAAATTTGCTATGAGAGTAGATTTCAGGTCCCACTACCATACACACTAAAAAAGGTAACTTTCTGGGGAGATGGATATGTTAATTTGCATGACGGTAGTAATCATTTCACTATGTGTATATACATGAAAACATCAATAATGCTGTACAGACTAAACTAATATAAAGAAAAATTAAGAAAAAATTACAAAAAGTAAAATATATTTGAAAACAGCATTCGTTTCTACTCTGAATCAAGAGCTCTAAAAGTATGAAATTGACTCCCATAATCGAAATTTCTTGTTCAAATTTCTTATTTTAATTTAACTTCTCATTTAGTTTATAGGTAGAGAAAGTCCTAGTCAAATTATCATGTTTTAAGTAGTATTTTTTCTTATATATTAACTTACTAGCTTTTACATTTTATATAAGTTTTTGTAAACTAAGCTATGTATTTCTGTCCACAGGAGACTGACTCACCATCATTTTTAAGAGCTCATTTTGGCTCACAGTAATTTAGGCAGTGATAAATTGACAATAACTGTCACCTGAGGTAAACTACCTGACAGCTATATGTCTCATGCTTTGTGGCAAGAGCTACTTCTGTTTCTGAAACTTTTCCAGAAATAATTGAAGTAAAATTGGTATTACTGCTGCCTAGAAGAAGCATTTGATATTATGATTCTCAACACTGTTATTATTGTCATTATTATCTCTGTAATATTAAGGCATTGATCACTCTATTAGTTTTAATCCTTCTTTACTTCTGTATGTAATTATTGACCAAGTAATTTCTGTACAATCAGACTGGTTATTCTGTTTCATACTATCATTATCCATGAATATTTTCAACTTATTATTTTTCCAATATAACTTCCAATGCATTTCTTACATATGAATAGAATGCATATAGATTTGTTTACAAATATTACCAGAAGCAATATTACTGCAATTAAGAGCCAATAAAAATAAGGTTAATATTATAGTTTTCTGTGTTAAAGAATCACATGGAATACGGTGATCCTCAATAATAAAGTATGTGATATGTGAATTGATTCAAGATTTTTTACTGAAAATTAAGCTCTAAAAATATAAATTAGAAAAATGAGTAAGAGTTTTTTTAAGCTAAATTATCTGCCAATATTGCACCATTTATTACATAATTTTAAATTGTATATCTAAAATTACAATAAATAATGATCTTTAAAAAATAGAGATTTTTATAAGAAATAGGCACACAAACTGACCGTGACTTTTGGATTGTATTTTATTGTTTAATACATTTAACTTGTATATAGCTACATTTCCAAAATGCATACATATTTTAATGACAAAGTGTTGGAGCACCTTACAGACATAGTAGTTCATTGTACTAGCAAATAGTAAAATTTTACATGTAAAATGACGTTGTGCAGATTCAATCTTATTAATTACATATTTTGACACTTTATACATGATATTTCTGATGGCAGTAAATACATGACTTGTATAATAAACCTTCAGTATGTTCACTCTACCCTGTTTAAAAGATTGAAAGGACATGGTAGTTTTATACTGAAATAACATTCTTTAAAAACTTTTATTGAATTAAATATTTTTCTTTGTTTGCTATATTCTACCACATCTTCTCAGTTTGCTTTGTTATGTGCTTCTTTTTTTTTTCGAATATACTTGTTCTCTTCCATTTACAAAATACATATATTTTTATTGTGAAACATAACATCCATATCAAAAAAGTATAAAAGGAATATATATTTCTTGTTTCTTTTTTTGAGACAGATTTTCACTCTTATCACCCAGGCTGGTGTACAATGGCATGATCTTGGCACACTGCAACCTCTGTCTCCTGGGTTCAAGTGATTCTTCTGCCTCAGCCTCCCAAGTAGCTGAGATTACAGGCACCCGCCATTATGCCCTGCTAATTTTTGTATTTTTAGTAGAAACGGGGTTTCATCACCTTGGCAAGGCTGGTCTCAAACTCCTGACCTCAGGTGATCCAACTTCTGTGGCCTCCCAAAGTTCTGCGATTGCAGACATGAGTCACCATGCCCAACCTAAAAGAAATATATAGATGAAAATACATATTTGTAAAAGAAACACTCATTTATTTAACTGCCACCAAAGTGAATAAAAAATAAAAAATAACATTGTTTTTCTTATGAGATACCATCTTCTGTGAAGTTCATAACATGCAACTAAATTGGTGCTTCTAGAGCTGACATTGGAATGACAGCTCTTTGATAAAGCAGTTGCATCACAGAACTTCCCTCTCTTATTTAGGCAGGAATTTCAACTTTTAACTTAATGCTGGTAACGCGAACTTGAAACAGAAAGAAGAATACAAATCTTAATCCCTTAATGAATCTGAAAAGCATATCACTAGCACTTAATAAGTTTTAATGTTAGACTTTTCTGTCTTATCAGGTGGTGTGTCTTACAAGTCAAATTGTTGTAAAAATTCTCTATTAAAAAAAAAAACCTCCCCATTTTGAATTTAAAACCTCATTAGGTTGCACACAAGTTTGATATAATTAAGATAATACAAATAACACTGAATGTTGCCAAGGATGAATAAACTAAAAAACAAATGACTGTATTGAAGTATTAGTGCTCCCCCCACAAAAGAGGAAAAGATGTTTCTTTTTCTGAGAAACTGGATTAAATATTTTTCAAATATTTGCAAATATTTTTCAAAGCATCGCTTTGAATGTAGCCCAATACAAATTTGTAAACCTTCTCAAAACATTATCAGATGTTTTTGAGTTTTTTTTTAACTAATTAGCTATTGTTAGTGTTAGTGTATTTTATGTATGACCCAAGACAATTCTTCCAACATGGCCCAGAGAAACCAAAAGATTGGACACCCATGATAATAACATAATTTTATAAGAAATCTCATGTTTTAAATAAATTTCTTCTTCTAATAAAAAAAAGTTTAGTAGAATATTTTAATTTGTAGAGTAATATTTTTAATAAAATACTGTTTGTTTGTTCATCTAAGTCACTTCTGCCATAAGGGAGTTAATAGAAGATAGATCAAAACATAGGTGATTGATAGATAGATAAATTAGATAGATAGATAGATAGATAGATA
The DNA here is from genome assembly GCF_030222135.1 of Aotus nancymaae. Taxonomy (NCBI): domain Eukaryota; kingdom Metazoa; phylum Chordata; class Mammalia; order Primates; family Aotidae; genus Aotus; species Aotus nancymaae. The sequence continues at coordinate 12,796,990 of NW_026988435.1, forward strand.
GATAGATAGATAGATAGACAGAAAAATGGAATTGCCCACTTCTTGTCTACCTATCTTGTCTATCTATCTATGTTTCATAAAACTTACTATGTCACATTTCAGAGATATTTTAATGTTTACTTATTGGTTTTCCTTTCAATTTCTTGCTTCCTTATAATAAAGAAGAAATTTCATATGCAAAGTACATATGCAGAATATCACGAAAATGTCCAAAACTGTGTATATTTGCATTAGATAGTGGAAATAATTTAATGAATTTAAAGTCAGCCACTTATGGATCAGAATCTTTGCTTTGGTCTTTGTCAATTGTGTATCCGTGGCTTAACTATTACTATGAGTCTCAATTTATTCATTCATTAAACGGGGATATTTATGCTTACCTATTTAGAGACAATGCCCAGTTAGTAGAGGTAGAAAACATAAGTTTTATGTAAAAAGTGAGGCTTATTGAATATATACAGAAAAACATTTTCCCCACTGTTTATGCAATTGTCACTCCAATTGCTCCTTTGCATAAAAAATAGAATACATGACATGACTTCTAATAACTCTTAGGTAATTAAAAGTTATTTGCTTATTCCAGTATTAAAAAGTGCATTAATTCAATATTTAATATATTTATCTAGTAAAGAATAAAATAACAAAATCTTCATTCCAAGTAAAATTTCTCTCCCCCTCCTACCTAGCTTGCTCCAAATAAATTGCCTACTGTGGGGAAGAAGCACATGGGGGCTTTTTCTCTATTTTTCTACCTCACACCTCTCCTAAATTCTGGGCTGATTTTAGTGCCTTTAGTATTGAAGTGGAGAACAAATTGTAACTTAAGGGGCAAGAAATTTGTATTTTATTAGTAATACTGTGAGATAGCTGTAATGCTTCTGGCACCCAGCAGTTGGTTAAAGAGGATTCTTTTTCTTGCAAGGCACATTTTTAAGCCTTTCCCTGCCCTCACTAGTGGTCTTCTATAAGCTGTCCTTCTAAATCAAGAGAATGGATTTCCTCTGTCAGGTCACCTAGGTTTTCACACTTCAAAGTCAGACCTCATCCAGACCACATCTTTGTTGGGTACATATTTTTTGCAGGAATTTAAGACAATCTGATAGAGAGAATATAAGACAATGTCAGGCCAGTTCTCTTTCAAACATATGCCCCAATTTTGGTACATGAAATCAATAACATGTCTTTATTCAAACAAGCTCTGGGAAACATGCCACCCTAAATACTTTCTCTCAAAGAAAGTATACAGCCATGTATAGCCTTTAGATTTCTTAGACATGTCAAACATCAGTGCGTAAGTTCGTCAACCTTCAAAAAGCACACAGCAAACACACTCAGTAGCTGTGTTGAAGCATTTCCCTAGGCTTCAGATAAGGGGAAAGGATTCCCACCACACCAAGCGTTTGCTAAGAGGTGCCTAAACATGAGTTTGGTCACCCTTTCCTCTTATCAAAATTAAAAGCCCAAAAGATTAAGAACTGTGACTTTAGAGGAAAAAAATTTAGAATACAGTGAGACTGCTTACAATTTTATAATTTTAGTTTGACAAATCTCTTACCCCACTTTCATATGTGAGTATGTAGTTACCCTCTCTGTCTTAGGGTCCCAAGTGAAACTGTAACTTAGTGCTTTCCAGAACAGCTTAAAACAAAAAAAAACAAACATAATAACAGGCCAGAGTGGTGGCTCACGCCTGTAATCCCAGCACTTTGGGAGGCGGAGGTGGGCAGATAACCTGAGATTGGGAGTTTGAGACCAGCCTGACCAACACGGAGAAACCCCGTCTCTACTAAAAATACAAAATTAGCCAGGTGTGGTGGGACATGCCTGTAATCCCAGCATGCACCACCATTTGGGAGGCTAAGGCAGGAGAATTGCTTGAACCTGGGAGGCAGAGGTTGTGGTGAGCCAAGATCGTGCCATTGCACTCCAGCCTGAGCAACAGGAGCGAAACTCCATCTCAAAAAAATAAATAAATAAACAAGCAAACAAACAAAAATTATGAGTCGGGTGCCTAGCACATAATATTTAGTAATTAATAGTTGTTTTTCCTTATATAATTAAAATACACTTAGTTTTATGCTAGAGCTATTAAAGGGAATCAACTTCAGGTAAAGAGTTTCCTGGAAAAGGCAGTTGTTTTACTTTGACAGGTCATTGCAAGGGTAAAAATAAGTTTTACCATATTGAAGTAGACATTGTACCACAAAAGAGTACATGGTTGTTTTCATTCAAGGTTAAGTTACTTAGAATCCTAGGAAATAGAAAAATGAATGAAGTTCTATTTCTTAGAAAGATAAAAAAATATATATTAGACCACATAAACTTTTTCTATCTTGGTTCTATATCACTGGTAGTTTGGTATTGCTATTTTTTTTAAATTCACTTCAGTAGTTAATATGACAAAAACGTACAAAAATCTAAGCTTCTCAAGTCATTTACATGTGTTTGTTAAAGCTAGAAATGTACTCAAAGTTTAATAAGACCTTAACCCTAAAAATGACAAGTTCTTAAAATCATTATTATACTAAAATGAAAAAATGTATTAGATATCTCCTAAGGAATACTGAGGAAGGCTACTCTGCTGAATGAATTAGTGAAAAAAGGTAATTTTCCATGGCAGAGATTTTAATTCCATTGGAAATACAGTCTTCAATACAGGATTTATAACCTTATGAAGGAAAAAATAGGAAACCAACGAGAGGAGAAACACAGAACCTGTTCAGACAGACTAACTTTTATGATAGGAAAAGCATCATCTCCAAATACTGAATGTTATAGAGTTTTAAATCCATGCAAAGAAAGAAACTAGTAAGACACTTCTGTGGCTATAAAAATCACATAGTATATCAACTCTAGCAATATAGAAATATCAATGCCTTATTTTATAAAATTCAATATTGGTATATTCCTAGATAGCAAGATTTGCATCAATACATAATTAATGAACAGATCTGAATAAAACTGAACTGTAATATGGGTATGCAGTAAGATTTACTTGCACATATCAATTCCACTTGAAGTATGAAGTACACTAAAATAATTGACTATTTTTATAATTTACACCATTGAAAGGCCAATGCTAATATGATATTGGCAGTGAAATAACTTCAATAAGAAGAGAACTAAATAGCACATTCGTCATCTTCATTATTCTCTTGAAGAGTACTATTTTGGTACATGCATGTGCATGTGCCCTTGTGAATTCACATGGCAACACTGCATGCAAATCATGAACATAAAATTGTGAAGCAGGTTCACTGTGTACTAGTATCAAACCCAGGGTAGGACTTGAAACACCAGACTAATATCATAAACCAGTATCATTCCACTTACATGGGTCCAGAAAGACAGAACACTCACACAACACATTTCAAATGAAGCAAATTTTTCACTCACAGACAGGCAGCATGGAGCAACATAAGCCTAGTATTCACAATGGACTCATCTGCCGAAGCTCAGGAAAGCTGCCCAGGGTGGTACATGGAGTCTCTTCTGTACATGCCCCATCTTGCACTGCAGCTGAGGAATCCCAAAAGTGGCCTCCACCCTGGGTTTTATACCTATGAACTCTTAATACTCCGGGCTAAAGCATTTCATGGCAGATTATTCTAGAAAAAGATGAAAACAGACCCCAGGCTGTTTTGGTCGGTCCCTCCTTACTGCAGAATGTGGCATGACTAGCACATTCTGCAGTCATTCTTGAGAACTACAAGTGAAAAAGGGAGAAAGAGCTGGGTCACCAAAGCCTTCTGGGGATTTGTCCAGCAATAATTAGTTTATTAAACATTACTAATAAATATGATTTTCATGAATTAATTATAATCATTGTAATTGATTTAATAAATTGTAATATAAACAATATCATTATAAATAATGGTAGAAATAAAATATTTCTTCATTTGCCATTTTTCTCCCATAAGAGTGATTCCTATAAATGAGATTATTGCTGTGTCAAGGGATAGAAACTTTTTAGAATGCTTGATCTGTGTTACAAAATTGCTTCTCGTAAAAGCTGTGCCAACCAAATTGCCCACAAATGCAATTTACATAGATCATACTTAGTATCTGGTTTACTATACCAGAGGAACATTGATGTGTACATGAAATTTTACATGTACACCTCTTTGAGCATTAAAAATAATAGCTATTTAAACTTCTTCTAGAAGTATTGTTTGTTCCTTTCTATACTTGGTTATATTATTTTTACAATATTTAAAAATATTTACTACTGGATTTTAAGAATGATGTACCACTGGATTGATTTACCACTGGATTTTAAGATTGTCTAAAATTTGTTATGATTTCTTTATGTTAGCAATAATCTGTTAGAATTCATTAAGAAAAATAATTTTCTTCATAATAGCAATAACAACAGCAATAAAACAAAGTTAATGTATGTGCTAATAAATAGGCAAGAATTACCAGAATTACATTTGGAAGATTAGAAAGACAGTGACAAATATTGTTTAAAATATTTTGACAAAATATAAGAATAAGAGTAAAGAGAAAAGAATAACAATAGACTCCCTTGATATTTAATGTCTATATTTTACAATTACACATGTACATCATTTCACAATTTTAATTTGTTTGGAAAACCCCTGATGATAAATGAAAAGCTGACAAGTAGACAAATATTTGTTAACTTTAATTGGAAAACTATGATGACTACTATTCCACTTTGAAATATTACACTATGAAATATTACACTATGATATACTTCATACCCCTTATGATATGCAAATTCTATCACAAATTGCACAATTAAACAATATACTTTACGTAAGTATTAAATAACAATTGAAAAGCAAAAGTCAAATTGTCTCTATTTGCAGACGACATGATTGTATATCTAGAAGACCCTATCATCTCAGCCCAAAATCTCCTGAAACTGATAAGCAACTTCAGCAAAGTCTCAGGATACAAAATCAATGTGCAAAAATCACAAGCATTCCTATACACCAATAATAGACTTAAAGAGAGCCAAATCAAGAACGAACTGCCATTCACAATTGCTACAAAGAGAATAAAATACCTAGGAATACAACTAACAAGGAATGTAAAGGACCTCTTCAAGGAGAACTACAAACCACTGCTCAACGAAATAAGAGAGGACACAAACAGATGGAGAAACATTCCATGTTCATGGTTAGGAAGAATTAATATCGTGAAAATGGCCATACTGCCCAAAGTAATTTACAGATTCAACGCTATCCCCATCAAGCTACCAATGACCTTCTTCACAGAACTGGAAAAAACCACCTTAAACTTCATATGGAACCAAAAGAGAGCCCGCATAGCCAAGTCAATTCTAAGCAAAAAGAACAAAGCAGGAGGCATCACACTACCGGACTTCAAACTCTACTACAAGGCCATGGTAATCAAAACAGCATGGTACTGGTACCAAAACAGAGATATAGACCAATGGAACAGAACAGAGGCATCGGAGGCGACACAACATATCTACAACCACCCGATCTTTGACAAACCTGATAAAAACAAGCAATGGGGAAAGGATTCCCTGTTCAATAAGTGGTGTTGGGAAAACTGGCTAACCATATGCAGAAAGCAGAAACTCGACCCCTTCCTGACACCTTACACTAAAATTGACTCCAGATGGATTAAAGACTTAAACATAAGGCCTAACACCATAAAAACACTAGAAGGAAACCTAGGCAAAACCATTCAGGACATAGGCGTAGGCAAGGACTTTATGACCAAAACACCAAAAGCATTGGCAACAAAAGCCAAAATAGACAAATGGGACCTAATCAAACTCCACAGCTTCTGCACGGCAAAAGAAACAGTCAATAGAGTGAATCGGCAACCAACAGAATGGGAAAAAATTATTGCAGCCTACCCATCTGACAAAGGGCTGATATCCAGAATTTACAACGAGCTAAAAAAGATTTACAAGAAAAAAACAAACAAGCCCATTCAAAAATGGGCAAAGGATATGAACAGATACTTTACAAAAGAAGACATACAAGAGGCCAACAAACATATGAAAAAATGCTCATCATCACTGGTCATTAGAGAAATGCAAATCAAAACTACATTGAGATACCATCTCACGCCAGTTAGAATGGCGATCATTAAAAAATCTGGAGAAAATAGATGCTGGAGAGGATGTGGAGAAATAGGAACACTTTTACACTGTTGGTGGGAGTGTAAATTAGTTCAACCACTGTGGAAAACAGTGTGGCGATTCCTCAAGGACCTAGAAATAGAAATTCCATTTGACCCAGCAATCCCATTACTGGGCATATATCCAAAGGATTATAAATCGTTCTACTATAAGGACACATGCACACGAATGTTCATTGCAGCACAGTTTACAATAGCAAAGACCTGGAACCAGCCCAAATGCCCATCGATGATAGACTGGACAGGAAAAATGTGGCACATATACACCATGGAATATTATGCAGCCATTAAAAATGAGGAGTTCGCGTCCTTTGTAGGGACATGGATGAACCTGGAAACCATCATTCTCAGCAAACTGACACAAGAACACAAAACCAAACACCACATGTTCTCACTCATAGGAGGGTGTTGAACAAGGAGAACACATGGACACAGGGAGGGGAGCACTATACACGGGGGTCTGTTGCGGGGGAGTGGGGGGGACAGCGGCGGGGGAGTTGGGGAGAGATAGCATGGGGAGAAATGCCAGATATGGGTGAGGGGGAGGGAGGCAGCAAATCACACTGCCATGAATGCACCTATGCAACAACTTTGCATGTTTTTCACATGTACCCCAAAACCTAAAATGCAATTAAAAAAAAAAAAAAAAAAAAAAAAGAAAAGCAAAACATTGAAGATAAGATATAATTCAGTAAAGGTTCATCTTACTCAGCAAAAGAAGACTAGATAATGGGTGATAGTAAGTAGAACAGGGTTCTACTGTTTAAAATATGCATTGTTTTATTGCACACCATTTTTTACATTGATTTTTTTCTTAGCCAAAAGTAGACGTCAAGATATTTTGCACTTAAACTAAATTTAAGAATAAAGTTTAACACAGAAAAACTCCTGTTAGGACAAAATAAAGGCTGAAGAACAAGAATACATTCTTATTTAATTTTTTTATTGTTTTAATTTTCATTTTTTTCTTTGACTTTTATTTTAAGTTCAGGGGTACATGTGCAAGATACACAGATTTGTTACATAGCTAAACATGTGCCATAATGTAGGTAAACATGTGCCATAATGGTTTGCCACACAGATCATTCCATCATCTAGGTATAAACCCAGTATCCATTAGCTATTCTTGCTGCTCTTCCTCCTGCTATCTGTGCCAGCAGGCCCTAGTGTATGTTATTCCTCACATGTGTCTATGTGTTCTCATTATTCACCTCCCACTTATAGGTAAGAACATCTGGTTTTTGGTTTTCTGTTTCTGTGCTATTTTGCTGAGGATAATGGTTTCCAATTCCATTCATGTTCCTGCAAAGGACATGATCTCATACTTTTGTATGGATGCATAGTATTCCATGGTGTATATGTACTATATATTTTTTTATCTAGTCTATCATTGATAGGCATTTAGGTTGACTCTGTGTCTTTGCTATAGTGAACAGCACTTTGATGAACATATGCATGCATGTATCTTTATAACAGAATGATTTATATTCCTTTGGGTATGTACCCACTAATGGGATTGCTGGGTCAAATGCTATTTCTGCCTCTAGGTCTTTGAGGAATCACTGCACTATCTTTTGCAATGGTTAAACTAAGTGACACTCCCACCAATAGTGTAAATGTGTTCCTTTTTCTCTACGACCTCACTAGCATCTGTTGTTTTTTGACTTTTCAATAATAGCCATTCTAACTGGCATTAGATGGTATCACAATATGGCTTTGATTTGCATTTCACTAATAATCAGTGATCTTGAGCTTTTTCTTCATGTTTGTTGGCCACATGTTTGTCTTCTTTTGGGAAGTGTCTGTTCCCTAAGAACAGAAAACCAAACACCACATGTTCTCACTCAAAAGTAGGTATTGAACAATGAGAACACATGGACACAGGGAGAGGAACATCACAAATTGGGACTTAGAGAGTGGGAGGCTAGGGGAGGAATAGCAGGTGGTCGGGGAATTGGGGAGAGATAGCATTAGGAGAAATACCTAATGTAGATGACAGGGCAATGGATGCAACAAACCACCACCATGGCATGAGTATACCTGTGTAACAAACCTGCATGATATGCACATGTACCCCAGAACTTAAAGTATAATAAATAAATTAATTAATTAATTAATTAATTTAAAAAATAGAAATGTCTGTTCATGTTCTTTGCTCTCTTTTTAATAGGGTTGTTGGTTTTTTCCTTGTAAATTTAAGTTCCTTATAGACTCTGGATATTAGACCTTTGTTAGATGGTTAGATTGTAAAAATCTTCTCCCATTTTGTAGGTTGTCTGTTTACTCTGATGATAGCTTCTTTTGCTCTGCAGAAGCTCCTGAATTTAATGAGATTCCATTTGTCAAATTTGCTTTTGTTGCAATTGATTTTGGTGTTTTCCTCATGAAGTCTTTGCCTGTGTCTATGTCCTGTTTGGTATTGCCTACATTTTCTTCTGGAGTTTGTATATTTCTGAATTGTACATTTAAGTCTTTAATTCATCTTCAGTTAATTTTTGTATATGGTGTGAGAAAGGGGTCCAGCTTCAATTTTCTGCATATCACTAGCCAGCACTCTCAGCACCATTGATCAAATAGGGAGTCCTTTCCCCATTGCTTGCTGTTTTCAGGTTTGTCAACTATCAGAGGCTTGTAGGTGTGCTGTCTTATTTTTGAGTTCTCTATTCTGTTCCATTGTTCTATATGTCTGTTCTTATACCAGTACCATGCTATTTTGGTTACTGCAGCATTGTAGTATAATTCGAAGTCAGATAACATGATGCCTCCAGCTTTGTTCTTTTTGCATAGAATTGTCATGGCTATTTAGACTCATTTTCAGTTTCATATAAAGTTTAAAATAGTTTTTTTTTTTTCTAATTCTGTGAAGAATGTCAGTGCTAGTTTAATGAGAATAGAATTGAGTCTATAAATTACCTGGGGCATACTGCCCATTTTCATGATGTTGATTCTCCCTATTTAAAAGCATGGAATGTTTCTCCACTTGTGCCCTCTGTGATTTCTTCAGGCAGTGGTTTGTAAGTCTTCTTGAAGAGTTCCTTCACTCCCCTTATTTGTAGCAATTGTGAATGGGAGTTCATTCATGATTTCTCTTTCTGCTTGCCTGTTGTTAGTGTATAGGAATGCTAGCAATTTACACATTGATTTTATATCCCACGAGTTTGCTGAAGTTGCTTATTAGCTTAAGCTTTTGGGCTGATAGAATGGGGTTTTCTAGATATAGTATCATGTCATCTGCAAACAAAGATAATTTGACTTCCTCTTTTTCTATTTGAATATTATTTCTTTCTTTCTCTGGCTTGATTCTCCTGTCTATAACTTCCAATACTATGTTGAATAAGAGTGGTGAGTGACGGCATCTTTGTCTCATGCCTGTTTTCTAGGGGAATAGTTCCAATTTGGGCCCATTCAGTACAATATTGGCTGTGGTTTTATCATATGTGGCTCTTATTATTTTGATGTATGTTCTTTCAATACCTAGTTTATTGAGATGACCAGAAAAATTCACAGCTGAATTCTACCAAACGTACTAAGAGCTGGCACCATTTCTAATGAAACTATTTTAGTAAATTGAAAAGGAGGGACGCCTCTCTGACTCATTCTATGAGGCCAGCATCAGGCTGGTACCAAAACCTAGGAGAGATAAAATAACAAAAATTTTAGGCCAATATCTTTGATGAACACTGATACAAAAATCCTCAGTAAGATACTGGCAAACCAAATCCAACAGCTCATCAAAGCGCTTATCCACCATGATCAGGTTTTCTTTGTCACCAGATGCAAAATTGGTTCATCACACACAAATCAATAAATGTGATTCATCACATAAACAGAACTAAACAGAAAAAACACAGGATTATCTCAATAGATTCACCACATAAACAGAACTAAACAGAAAAAAAACATGATTATCTCAATAGATGCAGAAAAGGCATTTGATAAAATTCAACATCTCTTTATGTTAAGAATACTTTCTAATGCATGGAAACACTTTCTAATGCATGGAAATGGTATGAATAGAAAATGTATGGGAAATTCATAGAATATGCCATTTGTCCATATCTTTCAACTGTTGAATATAGGCAAAGTTGAACATTTTGAGTTCATGCTAACATGGTGCACAATTGAACACTTGTTTCATGCAATATTCTCTGACAAGAAACTGCTATGTTAACTAAATTAGAATCTAGAATGTGTCTTTTCCCACTTATGAAGTATTGAAACATAACTTCTTTAGTCTAGTTAGTTAATATGTTTATAGATTTAAAATATTCTTTTAAAAAAAGAAATTCATGTTCTACACTAGAAGTAAATGGCTTTGACAAAAGCAAATTTTAAATGCCTCATTATATAATTGCCATTTTTTTACTGAGTTTTTTTATTGTACTTTAGGTTCTGGGGTACATGTGCAGATCATGCAGGATTGTTGCATAGGTACATACATGGCACTGTGATTTGCTGCCGTATTATTTAATTGCTGTATGAATAATCTTCACAAATCATTTTAAAGCAAATATCAGATATTATGACATTCATCACTAAGTAGTTTACTCTGCATCTTTATAAAAAGACATTTTCTTAAAAATATGGTTAACCCTCACAAAATGTTTTAAAAAATATTTAAATATAACATGCAACTTATATCAAACTTTCCTCACTTGCCTCTCAAATGTCTTTTTACTATTGATTTCAGTAGCAATTATTTTTAAATATTAGAGCATTCGTTTAGGCAGAAAAGGTTAGACATCATTGTACTCCAAATGTCAGGTGTGATACAGTAAGCATAAGTTATAAGTTGACATATTTCTACTTACTAGAAGGAGTTTTGCAAATTTAAATGGTCTGCCTTGTGCAATAATAATTTTCTAGCCACTGCAAAAGTTGATTGGCCACATATCAGAGATAAAGTAGTAAACATTGGTACATTGAGTAAAAAGTTGAACAAAATTATATTCATTCTCACTCTAAGAGTCATTAATCTGGGGAGAAATGTCACATTGTACTACTTAAAAATTTCCCACAATTAAATTGCAAAATATAAGGTATGTGAACTGTGAGATTTTTGGTTAACAAGTAAATACAGTACAAAATAAATATCATGGTATTGTTTTATTTATGCCTCACTAGCTTAAATACTTTCTTTTTCTTACCTCACTGAATCTTATTCTGGTTCTTCAAAACTGCATTTAAAAAACACTTAATTACTTCATAATTTTCCCTTACACAGAAGAAATTTCATTGTCAGAAGAAACTTCCATCAAGTGTCACTTCAGTGACATTTATTCAAAGTACTTATTCAAACTGATAATTATTTCACCACTGGTGTTCTTGATATAGTATGCTCCCTATATCATTATGTGCTCTTTGAAATTTCTTTTTATTTAAATATTAGTTATCATTTTAAATAATTTGAGATTTTCTTCTTTTTTTAAAATTATACTTTAAGTTCTGGGGTACACGTGCAGAACGTGCAGGTTTGTTACATAGGTATACACATGCCATGGTGGTTTGCTGCATCCAGCAACTCATCATCTACATTAGGTATTTCTCCTAATGCTGTCCCTCCCCTAGTCTCCTACCCTCTGACAGGCCCTGGTGTGTGATGTTTCCCTTCCTGTTTCCATATGTTCTCATTAAGCAACTCCCACTTATGAGTGAGAACATGCAGTGTTTAGTTTCCTGTTTCATTAACTTTTTTAGCTTTGACCATGAATGTTTGAATTTTAACATTTTAATGTACATTTATTAAAGATTCGTATTATTAATTAATAAAATTTCCTGCTAAAAGAAATAAAGAAATACATGAAACAATACTGTCACTCTAGACCAATGTAAAGAAACATGGAAGTATTTATCTTCTGGCCTGAAGTCGCCAAATCAAATGAACAAAATATATAAAACAGCATTTTAAAGGACAAAGGATATAAGGTAATGAAGGAGAATGATCTTGAGAGACGGAGGAAATAAAAACTATATAAGCACTATGATGACACCAGATTACTGTCCAGAGAGAGATTCCAGGCTTCAACGCAGTCAAGAAGAATCCATATATTTAATAATATTTTATACAATCTGGCAGACTTCTTGACTTGAGGAGACAGTGATAAAGGTACATGGAAAACAAGACAATATTGAAATGACAGAGTAGCAGAGAAGGCAAAGGAGACAGAGCTGCATAAAAACAGAACACTGACTGGCATATAGTCTCATTCACACATATTCATCTGAGTACCAATAAGTGTGTGAAGCAACTACCAAGAAAAGATTAATCTAAAAATATTGCAATAACAGTGGCACTCAAACAGGGCTTAAGGTAATCCACTTTTCCACCAGCCAGACTGGAAAGCTTCATGATTCATCAGGCATGGGATAGAGTACACAGAGGGACTTGCCTCCATAATAGGGAACAAGTAGACCTGGAAAGAGAACTGATCTAGTGCTATCTAAAATGTCTGAATATCCAGAAAAGACTATTAAACTCACACATAGAGCAATACAAATTTTTCAAGTCAAAGCACAGAAACAAAAGAAAATAAAAACACAACGATCAAAGCACCAGTGAGCTGTGGGAAAATTTCAAGTAGTTGATAATATATGTGTTTAGAATCCATGAAGCAGAAGAAAGAGGTGGAAGAAAAAAATACCTAAAACAATGAAAACTAACATTTTGTTTTCCATATAAGTTAAAAATATAAACCCAAATATGCCAGAAACTCAATAAGCTTAAATCACAGTACTCAAGAAGAAAATTGCAACAAGACATATTAGAATCAAATTGTTCAAAACCAGTGATAAGAATGAAATCTTAAAAGCTCCACCAGGAAAAAAAAAAATGTTATTTGCAAAGGAAGAAAGATAAAAATAATGGCTGGTTCCTCATTAGGAAAAAACTAAAGCAAGAGGATAGTGAATGAAAATAAAAAAAAACTAAAAAAAGTCAATTTAGATTTCTATACCTAACAATAAAAAAAAACTTTTTAAAATAAGGATTTATAGAATGATTTTTTTTTTTTTTTTTGAGATGGAATTTTGCTCTTGTCACTGAGGCTGGAGTGCAATGGCACGATCTCGGGTCACTGCAACCTCCTCTTGGATTCAAGAGATTCTCCTGCCTCAGCCTCTGAAGCAGCTGAGATTACAGGCTCCCACCACCACACCCAGAGTTTCATCATGTTGACCAGGCTGACCTCAGGTGATCCGTTCACCTCAGCTTCCCAAAGTGCTGGAATTATAGGCTTGAGCTATGGCACCCAGCCAAGAAAGACGTTTTATTGACATAAAGTAGCCAGATATAATATTTAAATAATTCACACTAAAAGAATTGCTAAAGAAATTTTTTTAGGTAGAAGACAAAATGATAACAAGTAAGAATTTGCATAAATTCAAAGGAATGAGAGAGCATGGGAATGATAACTACACAAATAAATTGGTAAGACTTTTAATAATTTTAATCTCATTAAAGATAGCTGTAGTTGAAAGAAAAAATTGCAACAGTAAACTAATATCTGTTGAATATATATAAGTTAAATGAATTACAATAGTTCAAAATTCAAAAGGGTTGAAATACAACCATACTATTGCAAGGTTCTTAGAACGTCCATGGAGTGGAATAATATTACCTAAATGTAGACTAAGGAAATTAATGCTGTGAAGTCTAAACCATAAAGCATCTATTAAAATAAATAACAAATAGCCAATAAACTACAATTTAGATAAAACATTATCATAAAATGCATCCAGTTAATACTAAATTAGGTAAAATAAAATAAAATAATTGAAAAAAAAACAGAGAAGACCAATGCAAAACAAATAATAAGTGACAAAATAAAATCTAACTATATGGATAATCACATTTACTATAAAGTTCAAAACACCAATTAAATGACAGAGAATGAAAGACTTGATTTTTTTAAGCCACTTATGACTATATGCTTACAAAAGGAAGACACAAATAAGTTGACAGTGAAAGAATAGAAATACAAATAGCATGCTAGCACTAATCTAAAGAAAGCTAGAATGACTATATCAATAATTGAAAGAGTGGATTTCAGAGCAAAGAATATTATCTAGAATAAAATGATTTATTTAGTAATAATAAAGAGATCAATTCATCTAGTTGAAATAATAGCTCTCTCTCAATTTACCCAAAAAGTAGAACATAAATCACTACAAAAAATAAGATATTTTAAAAAACATGATAAAATTGAGCTAAGTGATAATAATAGAATACTATACCCAACAATAGCACCAATGAGCTGTGGGAAATACAGATTTGTTTCAAGTACACATATAGTATTTACTGAAATATGTCATGTTTTTCTAAAAAATAAGTTACATTAAACTTCAAAAAAATTAAGTTATATAAAAATGTTCTATGACTACAATGGAATTGAATTAGATATCAGTGGTAGACAGATATTAGGAACTTGCCCAAATTTTTGGAAACTAATTAAAAACATATGGGTCAAAGACAAAATTAAAATAAAAATGAAATTAAAGATACAATTTAGGAGATGCCTTTAGAACTGTATTTTAGGGGATATTTATAACAAAATATTCCTGTAACAGAACAATAAAGGTTTCAAATTCCTAACTTTGGCTATTCATTTAGGAATTAGAATACAAACAAATGAAAATAAAAAAAGTAGAATAAAGAAAAAAATAAAGACCAGAATATAAAACTCAATTAAACAGAACACAGAATCACAATAGAAATGTCAGTAAGCTCAAGACTTGATTTGTCAAAGATATCAGTAAAATTTATACACAACTAGGCAGACTAGCAGAGATCAGAGTGAATACAAATTAAAACTATAAAAAAAGACTGATTACCCCTATCTCCAAATATAATCACATTCTGAGGCACTGTGTGTTCAGACTTCAATATTTGTAATTTTGAGTGAGGTGGACAATTCAGTCCATAATACTATGTGATGATTAATTTTAGGTGTCAACTTGACTGGGTTAATGTATAGCTAGATTACTAGTAGAGCATTCTTTTAGGATATGGCTGTGAGGGGCTGTTCCTGGAATAAACTGTCATTTAAATAATTAAATCTTACTCAATGGACTAAGTAAGAAAAACTCACTCTTACTCAACATAGGTGGGCACTGTCAAAGCAGTTGAGGGCCCAAATAGAGCAAAGAGGCAAAAGAAAGGCAAATTCATTCTCTCTCTCTCACTTCTGGACCTGGGACACCCACATTCCAGTGCCCTTGATCATCAGAATTCTAGGCTCTCTGACCTTTGAACTAGGACTTGCACCAGTGGCTCCCCTGGTTCTCAGGTCTTCAGCCTTGGAATGAGAGTCACACCATCAGCTCCCCCTGTTCTCAGGCCTGCAGAGTTGGCCTGAGCTATACCACCAGCTTCCCTGGATTTCCAGCTTGCAGGCAGCATATGGTGGGACTTTTCAGCCTTCATAGTTTTGTGAGCTAATTATCTTAATAAATCACCTCACACATAATTCTCTATATATCCTATTGTTTCTGTTTCTATGGAAAATCCTCTCTAACCATGCTAACAATTTTAGAAGCACCACATGATCATATCAATAGACACAAAAAAACAATGATGGCGGAATCTCACAACCAGTCCTCTCAGCAAACTTAGAAGGCAATTCTTTAAGGTATAAAAACCTACAGCTAATATTTCATTTAATTGTGAAAAACTGAATGCTTTCTGTCTAAGATCAGAAACATGACTAGCAGGTTTAATTTCCTCTTGTTTTATTTAGCATTTTACTAGATGTTCTAGACAGAGCAATAAGGGAAGATAAAAAATAAAATCCTTCCAGATAAAACAGGAAGTAAAAGTGCTCATATTTACAGATGGCATAATTAAGGGAAATAATCCATTGAAATTTTAAATAAGCAACTAAAGGCAGGGCATTTAAGATATAAGATTAACACACAAAAATAGTTGATTTCTTCATCCTGGCAGCAAACAACTGGAAAATATTTTTTAAACACCATTTACAATAGCATCAAAATGGAAAATAAAATTTTTATTAAAAGTGAAAAATCTGTACACCATAAACTACAAAACCTGCTGAAAGAAATTAAAGAAGACCTAACTAAATGAAGAGATATACATAACCATGTGTCAAAACACTAAATACTTACAATGTGAATCTTTCAAATTTGCCATTAGATTCAATGCAATATTATGTGCTTTCACACTGTTGGTGGGAGAGTAAATTACTTCAACCATTGTGAAAGACAATGTGGCAATTCCTCAAGGATTTAAAAAAGAAGTATCATTTGACCCAGCAATCTCATTACTGGGTATATACCCAAATGATTATGAATCATTATATTATAAAGACACATGCACACATATGTTTATTGTGGCACTGTTCACAATAGCAAAGACTTGAAACCAACCCAAATGCCCATCAATGATAGATTGGATAAAGAAAATGTGGCACATATACACCACAGAATACTATGCAGCCCTAAAAAAGGATGAGTTTATGTCCTTGGCAGGGACATGGATGAATCTGGAAACTATCATTCTCAGCAAACTGAAGCAAGAACAGATAACCAAACAACACCTCATGTTCTCACTCATAAGTGGGAGTTGAACAATGAGAACACATGAACACAGGAAGGGGAACATTACACACTGGGGCCTGTCAATGGGTGTGGGGCTAGTGGAGGGATAACAAGGGTTGGGAGGGGATACGGAAGGGATAGCATTAGGAGAAATACCTTATATAAGTGACGAGGTGATGCCTGCAGCAAACCACTATGGCATGTATATACCTATGTAACAAACCTGTACATTCTGCACATGTACCCCAGAACTTAAAAGTATAATAAAAAAAAAATCACAGTAAGCATACTTTTAAGGAAATTAACAAAATTATTATAAATTTCATTAAAAAATTTAAAGAACTTAGAATATCTAAAACAACTTGGAAATAGAACAAAGTTTGTAGTACTATCTAAATTCAAAATTGATTGTAAAGGTTAAAAGTCAATATAAAATCAGCATAAAGATAAGCAAATAAAACAGACAAGACTACAGAAATAGAACACATATGGAAAATTGATTTTCACAATAAGTACAAAGACAATTACATGGAGAAATGCCAGTCTTCAATAAACATGATGGATACCCATGTACAAAAGTAAATTTGAATTCATAAAATATATACACAAACTAACTCTGAATGTCATAGGTCTAAATATAAAACTAAAACTATGAAACGTACAGAAGAAAACACAGAAGAACATTTGATATAAGTATTTTAAATATTATGATGCCACAAGCATTATTCATAAAACAACAATATATAAAATCAAGTTTTATCAAGTAAAATCTTTCGCTCCTTGAAACACACTGTTAAGTTTATAAAAAGATAATCCATATGTTGGGAGAAAATATTTACAAAGTGCATATCCATTGAATAACTTCTATCCAAACTATATAAAGCATACTCCAAATTTAATAATAGGAAAACAATAATAATTTGGTTAAAAAATCTTAACACTAATTTCTCCAAAGAAGATGAGTATATGGAATATAAGGATTATGAAATAAGCTCAATATCATATGTTATTGGGAAACTGTAAAACTAATTTATATTAATATTACTACAGACCCAGCAGAATGTCTAAAATTAAATAATAATTAAAAAATATTTACTGCACCTATTATCAGGCAGTATGTAGGAAAATGGAACTCTCATACACAGTTGGTAGGAATGTAACATAGTGTAACCACTTTTGAAAGACACTAGCAAGTGTCTTAAAAGTTAAATATTCACCTATCATCTGATCCAGTCCATTCCTTGCTTTTACCCAATAGAAATGAGAGCATATTTCCATATGGTGATTTTAGTATGAAGTCTTATAGTAGCTTTATTTGTAAAGGAAAAAATTTGGAAAAACATTCATATTCCTTCATCTAGTTAATTACTCATCTAAATGTAGTGATTCCATAGAATATATTGCTACTCATACAAACAAAATGAACTATGAATACATGCTTCAAGGTGGAAGCATCTCAAAATAATTTTGCTCTAATAGAGGCAAGATGAAAGACTATATACTTTTAATCCATTTATATAAAATTTAAGAAAATTCAAATTAATATTTCAGTTCGTTTGGAAGCTGCTTCTCATGAGTCAGCCTATGGTTAGATTTTGCTTCCTTTTCGATCATTCACATACAAGGATAGAAACAGTTTTCACTATGCTTGGCATTGCCAATGTTTTCATGACTTTCAAGACTTATCTAACCACAAAAATAATTGCCCAGCTGTAATCCAAATAAACAACAATACAAAACAAGGCTAAGGACTTAAAGAGACTTAGTAACTGCAAAATATGAGACTAAGCTAAGCTTCTAAATTAGGCAGCTTTTTAAAGGAGAAAAAGTCTATTTAGAATTATTTTTAATGTTAAAAGATATAACAAATAAACATGTATGCTAGCTTTATTATAAATCATGCATTTAATGAGATAATTATACAGTTTATTGAATGACAAAAAAATTAGTTACAAATCTATGTGAATTAAAATAATTACATTAATTAATATAGTTATAGATATATTGTATAATTATTCAATCTGTTAGGAAATATAAATAAACTCATGGCTATTAAAAACATATTTTTTCTAACTTAAAATTTTGACAAGTATTCTTTAGTTCCTAGATTTTTTGTTTTCAGGTACTATTTTTCAATGAGCAGAACCAGAGTCTGTTGAAAAAAATCAAGTCTTATTTTTTATCTAGGGCAAGGAAAGCATAACTTGAGACTTTTTGTTGCCAGAGAGAAAGAATGCTTGTAAATTTAGAGGACTGCAGAATCTTACATTTCCATCAACTTGACTGTATTTGAGCATCAACAAGAAATTATTAGTTACTCAATATAAATGAAATCTGTAAAAAGTTGTGACAATGATAATTAAAAAGAGAAAATTTATTAATTACATGTCAAAAGTAAGTAAACATAATGGAGCATATTTCTTTTGAATTTTGTGATATAACCTGTTATAATTACATTAAATTTTTGTGATTAGTACTCATATATTTTGTTTTAAAAAACAAAAATATAATAGGCACACAATTTTTATTTAACTTAAGTTTAGAGTTTGAAGTCAGAATTAACTTAAATTTAGCACTTTAAAAAAGAATGGTTTTTATTTGTTTTATTTATTATACTTTAAGTTCTGGGGTACATGTGCAGAACGTGCACGTTTGTTACATAGGTATACACTTGCCATGGTGGTTTGCTGTATCCATTGCCCCATCATCTACATTAATTATTACTCCTAATGCTATCCCTCCCCAATACACCAACCCCTGCTATTTTAATTAAATCTCACAACAAAATAGACCATTGATATGTAAAAACAATAAATATCCAAATGAAAAATAATATATTTGAGACAAATAAGGAGCATACTAGTAAAGGACAAAACTCAATTTTTAGATTAAGAAATGTGGCTTTCTGCCTATGAGCCCATCTACTGTGGAGGCTGAGGCAGGAGAATTGCTTGAACCCAGGAACCCAGGAGGCAAAGGCTCCAGTGATCCAAGATCATGCCACTTCATGATGTCACCTGAGCAACACAGCAAGACTCCATCTATTTAAAAAAAAAAAAAAAGTTTACCTGATGTTACAGCAAGGGGAGATTGTATATGTTTTAAGGGGCAATGTAATAAGTTTATGTGTTTTCTTCCTTACAGGTGCTAAAATTTGCTTCTAAATGACCAAATACATGTGGAAATTAGGATGCATTAATGTGTTTGATGTTCAACAAATCTTGAGAGTAACTCAGTACAAAATGAAATAAAAATTTATCTTACTATGTGTTTTGGCAGCCAAAATGCTGGCACGTGGTGTGGTATGTCCCTCTGCATTCCTTTCATCATATTCCATGTTTGCTTGCTCTTGGTAACAAGGAGCAAAGATAATGCTCTGTTTAAAAGTTTTGAATAATATTGAAACGATCTTCAAACTGTAACCAAAGTAGAGGACTTTCAGTACATGTTTTAGTATTAATCTGTAGCTTGGGTTTTGTTTTTGTTTTTGTTTTGCCTAAAAGAGTATACATTTGATTTTTCTGTGAAGCATCCAGTGAGTATTTAAAGGAGGTACTGTATATAAAGCTTCAAAATTAGACACTTACATTGAATTGCATTCATATTCCAGCTTCTAGTATTTTCATTTCAAATAAATGTTAAAATTAAGTCAACAACAACAAAAAAAGAAAAAAGTGACTTTCATTAAATACTGAAAAAATGGCTCAAGTAGAAGCAGAAGCTGCTAGACAAAATTAAGGCAGGCAAAGTGGGGGAATTAAGGAGGTATGTAAATGGAATTTATTAGAAGGAAAATCAATAGTCTAAGTGATGTATTGGATAATAGTTTGAAAGGAAAAAAAAGAAACATACAATATTGACTCCTAAGTCTGTGGTCCTGTGGAGCTATTTGAGAAATCGTGCCTTTCACTAGGATAAGAAACCCTAGAAGGATATAGGAGGACCATTTTAATTGACAGAGGGGCAAAATGATCATCAGTTTAGTTTTCCAGTGTTGTGTTTGGGATTGGTACATGTTTATGATTCAGATAAGATACCAGGACTAGAGACATTAATTTGGAAACCATTTATTTATATCTTGTTAGTAAAGAAATCAGTCTAAAAATAGAAATACTGAGAAGAAGGCCCCAATGTTTCAATGAACCCCAACACTAATGGCTGAGTAAATGAAGATATGACAGCAAAGAAAAGAAACAAAGAGTAACCACAGTAACAGGAAGAAAACCAGCAGTTTTGTCAGGAAATCCAAAGTAAGAAAGATTTTCAGTATTCCTGAAAAGTCAATCAAGATAAAATTTATAAAATATCCAAGAAATGTAAAGACATAGAAGTCACTGGTAACCTTAATGAGACTAAAGGCATAAGTTATGCTGGAAACAGATTAGCATATGATAAATAAGTTGATGAAGAAAAAAAGTCATCTATGTAAGAAAGGAGATGACTAGGTCAGGAAACAGGAAAATGTTTTGTGATCAATATTGTGTGTTTAGTATGTTTCTTTAAGGTAAGAGATGCTCTGATTGGGTGAAGTGGAGGCATTGAATGTACAAGAGCAAGTAGTTGAAATTTAAACTCTTTCCAATTTATTTATTTATTTATTACGAGTAAAGTATAACCAAGTTTATTAGAGTAGTAAAGAAACAAAAGAGTAGCTATTGCATAGGGAGAACAGCCAAAATTTGCAATCTTAAAGTGGAAATAAGAACGGTAACTCAATGTATAGTTTGGAGAATCCCCTAAAGTAGTTGGAGTCCCTTTTGCATTGTACCAGAAGAGGAGTCGTAGATATAGAAAGACGTGGAAGTTTGGTAAAAGTCTTATCTTAAACATGGAGAGGACTCCGTGGGATAAAGTCAAATATTTGTAAAAGTGGAAAAGTATTGAAGTGCTTGCTTTTGCAAATTGAGGTGTTGAATTTGATCACAGAATTATAGTTGTCAGAATAAAACACATTTGAACATAGTATTATGCCAGTAAGAATAAAATGTCAAACTCTATTGAGGTCGTATTTAAGGTTATTGATCCTTCATTTATCACATTTGCAACATCTTTTATTATGACTATATCTAACAAAGCACTTAAAAAATTATTCATTAGTATTTTTGCCATTCAATGACAATGAAAATTCAAGGGAATTCAGATTGTTAATGGATAAGTGTGCTATGAATGTATGCTAAATAAGAAAAGAAATGAAGAAAGGACTGATAGAAAGGAGAAAGATCTGTGAACTAGATGTCCTGATGAGAAAGAAACATTTTTGTATGATTTTTCTTATGTTTGAATTGGTAATTTTAGAAATTAGAATGGCAGCAGGGGATCAAAAATTCCCGTATGCTGAGAAAGCATTAAAAAAATAAGTCACTATAAATTAGGATGTTTAGGAGGTTTCCAAAATGCAAGACAAATTTATCAGAATGAAAGTTTTCCACATAGTGTATGGATAAGCTATTCAAATAGTCAACTATTGTTTTTTGTGAAAGCAAAGCAGTGACTAAAAATTCAACAGATGCCAACTATCAGGAGTAAGCAAAAGATTGGTGGGAGGATATTATTTAAAGAATAATAGGGATAATAGACTTTCTGTAGCTTTTATTATGGTGGTTGTTTGTTTCATCAGTTTTCCTGAAAGGTGATAGAAAATTGCTCGAGAAGCAGAAGTGAAGAGCATGACTTGGAAGGCTAAAGAGAAAGTGACATCCTTGGGGAAGAAATATGTTTCAGTCGTGAAAGAAGCAGCAGGAAATTTCTTCACAAGGAGTAATAAACTCACTGACTATGAAGTGTAGTTTCTGTAGGCAGAAAGAAATAGGGGCATGGTTAATTAGCAGAAGTCATATTGACATACAGCATAGTAGAGAATATCTGACATAAAAACTAAAGTTTGAGCTTCGGTTTACAAAAACAGGAATAAAAGTTCTAGGGATGTGGTTTAAAGAGTTTCTTTGAAGAATATTTTAGTTTTCTATTGTTGATTAAAATTATCACTAAGTTATTGGCTTAAAAGAATATCCATTAGCTTACAGTTTAGTAGGTAAAAACTCCAGGCAAGTTTGACTGTTCTCTGCTTAGTACCTTTGAAGATCAAAATTGGGGTGTCATCCAAGCTAAGCTGTTATCTGGAGTATCTGAAGAAAAATCTGATTCCAAATTCATTGAAATTGTTGGTGAAATCTAGTTCCTTGGGATTGTATAATTGAGGACCTCAGTTCCTTAACAGTTTTTAGTAAGGGGCTGACTTCAGCTTCTAGAGGGTATTTTCTAGTTTCTTTTTATGGAGCCAAGTCCATTCTCAGAGCCAATAATAGCCCATTAAATCATCATTGTGCTTTGAATCTGTTTCACATTTCCTGCTACTATCATGTGGATATAGTTCTATGCTTTTAAGAGCTTGTGTAATTATACCAAAACTACCAGATACACACTCCTTGTCTTAAGATGAACTACCCTGTATAAAATAACACAATCACCAAAGTAATATAGCATAATATTCTGTTTCTGGGGATCAAAGTGAGATATTTTCGTGGCCATTTTACAAATTCTGCCTACCATATGCTCTTTGAGGAAAAAGGGAATTTGACTTGGTTTCACTACATGTACACCAGAAGGGTTAACCTAGAGTAAACATTAATATCATTTGTGGGGCTTTAAATATAACTCCGGCTGGAGCCCTATCCTAGAACAAATAAGTTATAATTTCTGAGGATGAGGCCTAGGAATCAGTACAAAACTTCCCAGTCATATTAGTCTCAGAAGTTACGAGTTAACTAACTTAGTACACAATGTATGGTAGCAACATCAGACATACTTTGAGCTAACTAACAATAGATAGTCTTTTTATTCTAATTAATTCATTCCTAGACTTCTTTCTAATTTCAAAGATTCTGAGAGCTCTAAATTGAATATTTGGGGACAGATTATGAACAATGACATTTTCACATAGAAATCAATCTAGATAGACAAGCAGGTCTTGCCAAATTTAAAGAATCATTTAGAATCCTTCAAAACCTGCTGAAACATTAAACCACTTTCAAAGGTGGATAATGCAATAGAAAAAGCACAACTCCTCTGAGAAGATCTGCTAAAGATATCTGTAAGCATAGGCATTAGAAATGTGATTTTATATTTTGAAAAGTCATATATAAGTCTTTGTAAAATTCAAAGATTTTATAGTTTAAAACTTCTAGAATTACGCTTATGTCAAATCAGAGTTATTTTTTATAATAGCTCTGAACAGCTTCAAATTGTAACCTAAATTTCAATTATGTCCATCTGATCATTCATAATGAATTTATCCAAAAATAACCCATTTCCAGATAAATATCTGTAACTACCACTAACAATGGCCATCAATTTATCAAAAAGTTACAGATATTCACTACCTTAAGAATATTTGAATCTTGATTAAATTTGAATTTGGAAGCGTGAATCCTAAAACAAATATATAGTTGATTAATTTAAACGCTTCTAATCTCATAAAAAATTAAAAACCAATGTTGTCCTCAAGGGTGTCACAATTCAATGTAGGAGGCTGAAATACATATGAACAACAATAATAAGAACACTTACTGAGCAGTCCTTGTCTAAGAGGTCATAACCATAAACTCATTTAATTCTCATACCTATCATTATGTTGGTGTTTGTTCAAATCTCATTTTACAAATGATGAAAATGAGGTCCAGAGAGCTCCAAGAGCTTGGCCAAGATGCCAAGATCACATAACCGTTTAGTAATTGTAGGGCTAGGATTTGAAACTCAGGAGGTGAAGCTGCAGAACAAATACATACCTTTGGGCACTTTCTCTACAGACCAATGAAATGGTAAAACTAACTCTAGCAAAAATACAATGTGAAACAACAGGTTTGCAACTAACATTCAAAAGATAATTATTTATTTAGACTTGGAAAGTGAACATTTGAATTGAAGTTAGGATTCCACCAGGTATAAAATTGGAGGAGGCAGAGGATTCCAGACACTGACAACACTGAATGGTCTTAATTATCAGCTTAAGAAACTGTATTGTTTTTATTTTTAGAAATTGCAAAGGGGTGCTTTTTATCTTTTTCTTTCATTCTCTCTCTTTTAAAATACTCCTCAAATGTTTCAGTCTGTCTTTAACTAGTCCACAAAAATATTTCTCTATCAATTTTTTATTTTTATTTTTTGAGACAGGGTCTCTGTCACCAGGCTGCAGTGCAGTGATGTAATCTCGGCTCACTGTAACCTTCACCTTCTGGGTTCAAGTCATTCTCCTGCCTCAGCCTCCTGAGTAGCTGGGACTACAAGTGCATGGCACCATGCCTAGCTAAGTTTTGTATTTTTAGTAGAGGTAGGGTTTCACCATGTTGGCCAGTATGATCTCCACATCTTGACCTCCTGATCTGCCCACCTTGGCCTCCTAAAGTGCTAGGACTACAGACCTGAGCCACCGCAACCAGCCATCTCAATCATTTTTATCTACTGTATTTAAATTATAGGATTAAAATATATACATATTTTTGTCAAATTATTTTATGCAATTTTACATAAAATTGCATATATTTGCATATTTACTATAAACTTACAAGGAAAACACTCATGAGCATTTTTAAAAACATTTCATAATTTAGAGTTCCAAATTGGTATCTCATTTTCATGACTTTTCTTCCAACAGAATGGTAGTCTCTCAACTAAATAAGGACATCCTCCAGATAAACTGTAATAGCATACCTGTTGGTGAAATATTGAACCCTTTTTCATAGAGACTGAATAAAAAAAGATTCTGACCACTTTTACCACTTATATTCAAAATTGTACTGTAGTACAGAACCAGTGAAATAAAGCAAAACAAAAATCAATAAATAAAATTTTAAATGTAGGAAGAAAAGCTATCTTATTCAAAATGGTTGCAATTATCTACATAGATTATCTGGAGGAATCTCACAATGCAAAATAAGTATAACTAACAAGTAAGTTTATCAAGTCTTATGATAAAAGGTCAATATATAAAAATCAATTGTCTCATTTTGTTTCTTTTATATAACTATATTTTGATAGAATTAAAAATAAACAATCCACAATATTATTAAACAATGTAAAATACTTAATAAAATGGGTTGTAACCTCTGAAAGATATGGCCACACCCTCATTCCCAAGCACTGTGAATGCTTTCTTAAAAAAACAAACAACAAAAAAAAATTTACAGTTGTAAATAAAAGATCTCAAATTGAGAATATACTGGATTATTTAAATATTCCCTAAACCTAATGACAAATGTCGTTAGAAACAGATAAGAAGGCCATGTAAAAATGGAGGCAGAGTTTGGAGTGATATTGCCATGAACCAAAGAATGTTGAAAGCCTACTGAAACTGGAGGAAAAGGAAGCTCCCCTAGAGCTTCCACAAGGAGTCTAGGCCTGCTAACATTTTGGGCTCTGGCCTCTAGAGAGATGAAAGAAAACAATTTCTGTCACTCTTAACCCACCAAGTATATGATAATTTGTTTTGGCAGCACTGGAAAACTAATATACTTAATAATAAATTTAATTAAAAAGATGTTAGATATATTAATATATTGAAACTATAAAATATTGTTTTGAGAAAGTAAAGAACAACTAAACAATTAAGAAATAGCATATCTAAGTAATATTGTTATCATTATGATGGCAGAGGCTGCTCCAGATGGCCTGTGGCTACCATCATGCTGGCTGCAGCAGGGAGGCATGGTCTGGGCTGCACACACTATGGAGCCCAATAGCAGGAGGGAGCAACGCCTATGACCCCAGGAACAGCTACAGCCACCTAAATGGTACTGCAGACTCAGGCCTCCTACTCCACAGAGAAGGCAGCAGCTCATCTCCCCACCTGCACCCCAGGAGCAGCTGCAGCCATTCCTTAAGTATAGAATCTGCACTCTTGTGGGGCCAAGAAGGGCCCCCAACCCTCGTAGACTCGGAAGTACCTGATACCGCTGCCTAGTTTCTCCCTCCCTCAATCTCGGAACAAAGTCAGGGCCAAGCCTGGGTGCCATGAATGGCAGCAGGAGGCAGACAGATTCCTGGGCAAAAGAGGGTGGGTTCCTGGTAAGGCCCAACTTTCAGGCCAGATATGCCATGAAGGCTGGGGGCTGGGCTTCCAGTCCCACTCCCATGGACCAGAGTGGAAACCTGTGTTCCTTTTCCAGGCCTGTTCATGACTGCCCAGGGAACAATCATCACGCATTTTCTCCCCTCTGAGGCCCATAAAAGTCCCAGGCTCAGCCAGAGATAAACAGATGTCAGGACAACCAGCTGCAAAGAGAAGCTATCCACTCCAGGCCGTCCTTTGAGCTCTTGTTGCTCAAAACTTCTGTTTGTCTTGCTCACCCTCATTTGTCTGCATACTTCATTCTCCCTGGGTGGAGGACAAGAACTTGGGAACTGCCAAATGAGGCTAAGAGAGCTATAACACGAACAGGGCTCAGACATGCCCCTTGCTCACCACATTGAAGGTGAAGAGAAGAAAATAAGAGTGACAGCCATTTTGGGGAGCCCAGGCCTGGGACTTCCTCTTTGGGGCCCTGCAGTTCTTGGCATCTCTAAGCTTCCAGGAACCACCATGTTCTCCAGTTCCAGCTGTGGAAGCAACCTGCAGTGTGCTTGGTCTGGCCACAGCCTCACAGAGAGCTAGCACCCATGCTAGTGCCTGGAGCTGCCCGCCTGAGTGCAGCAGCCAGGATGTCTGACTGGACAATGGCCAGACTTTACCCTGGCTCACACACCCCTCACCACTCCATACAGTCTCCCTTGCCAGGTATGGGATCCAGGCCAGAAACATGAGCCAAGCACATCCTGCCAGGCCAAGTGGCCTCAGTGGACCCGATCAAAACTCGTGCAAAGCCACCACTGGCCACAGAAGTTTCCAGCCAGAAAATATACACCCTAAACATCCCATAACAATAGTACACTAATTGATCTATAAATTCAATAAAACTCAAATAAAAATATTTTAAGCCTTTTTAAACTCTAATTGTTCAGGTTTCTTTTATATTTACACAAATTTCCTTCTAGAATTCTCAGTTGACTGTCCTCCTCACCCCTGGCACTTTAAATATAGTCATGCACTACATAACAACAATTTGGTCAATGACAGACACATATAGGACAGTGGTTCCTTTCCATTGTAATGAAGCAAAATGTTTCCTATCATTCAGTGAAACTGTAGCCATTTTCACATCATAGCACAATGTATCGCTCCTGTGTTTGTGGTGATGCTGTTCTAAACAAATCTGGTACACTGCCAGTTGTATGAAAGTATTATACATTTACAGGCAGTACAGATTAATAATGATATAATTAATAATGATAAATGTCTATGATACTGGTTTATGTATGTACTGAACTATACTTTTATCAGTATTTTAGAGTTTATTCCTTCTACTTATTAAAAATAAAAAGGTTAACTTTGAAACACCCTCAGGCAAGTCCTTCAGGAGGTATCCCAGAAGAAAGCATTGTTATTATAGGAGATGACAGCTCTGTGCATGTTAGTGCTCCTGAAGACCTTCCACTGGGACAAGATTTGAAGGTGGAAGACAGTGATATCCATGATGCTAACCCTCTGCAGGCCTAGGCTAATGTGTGTGTTTGTGTCTTACTTTTTAGCCAAAAAAAACTTAAAAGTAAAATGAAATTAAAAATAGAAAAGTTTATAGAATAAAGATATGAAATATATTTTTGTACAGTTTTATAATGTGTTTGCATTTTAAGTGTTACTACAGAAGTGAAACATTTAAAAAATTAAAGTTAACAAAGTAAAGATTTAAAGTAAGCTAAGATTAATTTATTATTAAAGAGGAATTTTTAATAAATTCATTTTAGCCTAAGTGTAGGGTTTATAAAATCTAGAGTAGTGTGCGATAATATCCTAGGTCTTCATATTTACTCAGAACTTACTCACTGACTCACCTAGAGCAACTTCCAGTCCTGCAAGCTCCATTCATGGAAGGTACCCTATACAAGTGTACCATTTTTTATTATTATATTGCATTTTTCCAGCACCTTTTCTATGTTTATATATATTTAGATACACAAAAATCATTGTGTTACAATGACCTACAGTATTCAGTATAGTAACATGCTGTATAGGTTTGTAGCCTAGGAGCAATAAACTATCCCGTAGAGCTTAGATGTGTTAGGCTATACCATCTAGGTTTGTGTAAGTATACTCTATGATATTGACACATTGGCGAAAATCACCTAATGACATATTTCTCAGAATGTGTCTCATTTTCATGTGACACGTGGTTGTGTATTATCCAACTCCTATGGCCTTGAAAGATTCTGCTGAGACTAAAAGGCTTCTGCATAGCAACAGACTATCAATAGGATATACAGTGACCTATAGAATGTGAGAAAATATTTGCAAACTATGCCTTCAACAGAGCACTAAAATCCAGAATATATACAGAACTTATCAACAATACTGAAACAAACAATCCTAGTAAAAAGTGGGCAAAAAACATGAACAGACATTTTTCAAAAGAAAACATATGATTAGGCAACAAACATGAAAAAAATTTCAGCATCACTAATCATCAGAGAAATGCAAATCAAAAACACAATGAAATACCATCTCACACCAGTCAGAATGGTTTCTATCAAAATGTCAAAAAATAACAGATGTTGGCAATGTTGCAGAGAAAAGGGAATGTCTATACTCTGTGGTGAGATTATATATTAGTTTAGCCCTGTAAAAAACAAAATAGAAGTTGGCTGCTATTCTTATTGAGAATCCCTTGGATGTGGTGAATTTCATTTATCTTGCTTTTTCTATATTCTCCTCTCATCTTTGTCTTTCAAAAGTTTAATTATAATATGTCTTGGTGTTGGTGTTTTTCGATTTATCCTATTGTAGCTTGTTGAGTTTTTTTATATATGCATATTGATGTATTTCCTTAAATTAGAAAATTTTAGCCATCATTTCCTTGAAGACTCTCCACTCTTTCTTCTCTGAGTTCTATAATGTATAGATTGGTCTGCTTGATAGTATGGTGTACGTCTCTTAGGCTTTGTTCAATTTTCTTTGTTCTTTTTGCTCTCTGCTCCTCACAATAATTAATTTCAAATGTATTATCTTCAATTATGGATTATCTTTTTTGCATGTTGAAATCTTCTGCTGAGATGCTCTAGTACATTTTTCTACTCCATTATTGTAAATTTTAGATTCAGAATTTTTGTTTCATTCTTTTTTAAATAATTTTTCAAATCTCTTTACTGAAATTCACATTTTTTCATGTACCATTTTCGTGATTTAATTAGTTTTCCTTTAGCTATCTTAGCACATTTAAAACAATTTTGTTAAAGTCTTGGTCTAGCAAACCCAATGTCTGTCTATCCTCAGGAATGCAATCTGGATTTTTTTTTTTCTTCGAAGGGACCATATTTCCCTGTTTCTTTTGTGCCTTGTAATTTTTTGGTTTTGAAAAACTGGGCACTAAAAAAAAAAAAAAGTCAGCAACCTCTTTCAGTTTTAGCAAACTGTGTTGAGACAGTCCTCTGCTTATTAGTTGGATATGTTTTAGTCTTTGTCATTAGGCTGAGGTAGAAACTTTACATGTTTTTATGTGTTTTCTGAGTGTTCATCTTCTCTGGGCCTGAGTGTGGCTTTTTTGATTATCCTGTATACATAGATGCTTTTGAATTCCCTAATTTCCTGAAGAGCTTTTTCATAGATTTTGAGAGGCCTTACATGGTCTATTGTGTCTTCTCTTCTAATTTCTTGCCCTAGTCTGTGAGTTTTTGTATTTCTGCAGTTTTTTCAAGTAGCATTTAGATTCAAGTGCTGCCTGGGATCCAAGTTAGAATACTGTATTCTACTCTCTCACCTGAGCTCTGAGTTGGTTGAAACAGAGACCTGTCCTTCTGGCTGCCTCCAGACAGGTTGGAACATTGCAAATAGGGTATTTTCTGCTCCTTTCCATTAAAATGACGGTATTAAGAACTAGGATACTGCTTCCGTCAGAGAAAAATTGTACCAGGCTGAGGAGACATCAGGGCAAGGAAAGTAAAAATACCATTAAATTTCTGACTGTTTTGAAGGTGACTTTCTTCTGACGGATGTTTCTTGCTTTCTGCAGTCCTTTAACTGTTTTTTAAGAGTTCTCATAAAGTTTCTTTAGCCAGCGTCAAGTTTAGTTTTTGGGAATTGTTGTGGTTTTGGTTATTTTTTTAAATGTTTCTATGACAGAATGAGAGCCTGGGGCTTTTCTAGTTTACAATTTTGCAGACATCCATCTGGAAATTTGATTTCTGATACCACATGTTTAACAGAAGACATCTTAGCATAATTTGATTTTCAGCAAATGTTTAATACATTTTCACTAATTAATACGTGTATCATTTCATTTTTTTTTTTTTTTTAAGAAACAAAGTCTTGCTCTGTAACCCAGGATGGAATGATCTCAGCTCCCTGTAACCTGGAACTCCTAAGCTCAAGTGATCCTTCCTCTTCAGCCTCCTGAGTAGCTAGGACTACACACATCTGACACCACGCTTGGTTAATTTTATCTTATTTCATTTTTTTGTACAAATGAGGTCTCACTATGTTGCCCTGGCTGCTCTCAAACACCTAGCCTCAAGCAATCCATCCTATCTCAGCCTCCCAAAGCATTCAGATTACAGGTGTGAATCCCATATCTGATTAACTTACAGTTTCTTTAAAGTTCCAGTTTTCAAATAAAAACAAAAATTGAGGTATAAATAAAGCATTTTTTATAGTATTAAGTTTCTTTTTTACTTAGTAACATTGTCATCCTGACATTAATTCTTTAAACTGATAGATAGATAAATCCACACATATTATCTATCCTTATCTATTTATCCTATCATAGGATGTCCTGGGATTATTGTATTAAACTTATATTTCTTAGAAAAAAATTAAGTTCAATAAATTAAAATATTATAATTATTCAATAATTATAAGTTGCCACTATTATTTTCATATTTTCTTTCACTTCTTCCAATTTTTCTCCCTGAAATTTTCAGGGATGAACATTTTCAATACATAAGTAAATATTAAATATTAAAAATAGCAGACAAAATTTCTTTCTTCACCTAGCATTTTCTCTTAAATTCAGACTAAGAAGCCATTTCCTCTTAATTGTATTAAATCTATATATTTTAATGTTACAAAATAATCCTATGTGACAATGGTTAATTCTTGATTCTCAAATTACAGTCTCAAATTACCATTTTTCAGTAGCATTGGACACAATGAATCATTCCTACTTTTTAGAAATTGTTTTTAAAATTTATTTCAGGACATGTATACTTTACTGGACTTCAATTTACTTCGTAAGCTTTTTCTTATGGGTCTAATTTTCTGGATCTTCTCTATTCCAGTCTCTGATTTTGAATATATTCCATGACTTACTCCTTCTACCACTTTTCTTTTTCATCTGCAGTCTACCAAGGTATTCACTTCCAGTTCCCTGACTTTAGATAGTGTGGATTTACCAATTCCCAGTTTTTTATTTTCTTCAGCCCTCAGGTACCACTCAGGTACCACATCTATATCACCATCTATGAACTACAGCTCTGACCAGTCCTACAGTTGTTTATATTTAAAATATAACTAAAGCCCTCATAGGTTTTCATCTAAACTATTAAAATATCTACCTAAAAATCTTGTTGCTTACACTAATAATCCTTTCTAGACTATCCTCTATGGAGTAGCTAGAATATTGTTGTAAATCAATAAAGCATATTGTATTATTTTCCTGCTAAATATGTTCTGGTGGGTTCCTACAAAGTTAGAACAAAATCCAAAGTGCTACTGAAGGCCTCCTAAAAGGCCCTAAATGAGATGACCTGTATTTGTTTCCTATTACTGCAGTAAAAAAGGAACACAAACTTAATTGCTTAAATCAACACGAATGTATTATCTTGCAGTCCTGGAGATTAGAAATCCAAAATGGATTTCACTGGGCTGAAATAAAGATGTCTTCAGGTCTTCATTCCTTCCTGAGGCTCTGGGAGAGATCCATTTATTTTCTTTCTACAGTTCTCAAGGCTCTGCCTATAATATCTGGTTTATGGTTCTCTTTCGTGTTTAAAGTCAGAAGTGATTATTGAGTCTTTCCTATTGTAGTCCTCTGACACTGACTTTTCTGTCTTCCTCTTTTACTTATAAGGAAATCTGTGATTACACTGCACCCACCCAGATAATCCACTATATATTTCACATCTCAAAACAAGCTGATAAACAAATTTCATTCTATCTGAAATTTTAATTCCCATTTGACATGTAACATAACATATACAAAAGTTCCAGGGATTAGAACGTGAACATCTTTTAATGAGCCTTGGCTCCTGCTGAATTCCAATGTCTAGTTCTAAAATAATCTTTCCCCTTTATTCCATTCGTTCTCACTAGTGGGCTCAATTTTCTTCCAACATGACAAATTTGCTCCCATGTCAGGGCATGTGAATTCCTGTTCTTTCTGCTTGGAAAAGTCTTTTAACAGGCTTTCCAATTACATATTTTAACAATTTTACTTCAGATTCTGTCCAAATTTTATATCTTGAGAGGTTTTTTTTGATCATTGTATTTGTAATAATCCTCCTTACTTCAGTCTTTCCCAACTAAACTTTATTTTTATTTTAATACATTTAGGGAGTACAAGTACAGTTGTGTTACATGAAGATGTTGTGTAGAGATGATATCGATGATTTTAGTGAAACTATCACCAAAATAGTAAGCATTGTACTCCATAGATAATTTCTCAGCCCTCGCCCCCTTCCACCATCTGACCCTCCTCCCTTTAAGTCTCTAATACTGATTATTCCACTCTGTATGTTTACATGTGCACGTGTACCCATTGTTTAGTTCCTACTTGTCAGAGAAAACATGCAGTTTTTGACTTTCTTTTTCTGAGTCATTTCACTTGGGATAAAGCCCTCCAGTTTCATCCATGTGACTATAAAGGAAGCAATTTAGTATTTTTAAAACTGAGTAGTATTCCAAGGTGTGTGTGGGTGTATATAAAATATGTATGCCACATGGTGAAACTCCTTCTCTACTAAAAATACAAAAAAAAATTAGCTGGGCATGGTGGCATGCGCCTGTAGTCCCAGCTACTCGGGAGGTTGAGGCAGGAGAATTGCTTGAACCCAGGAGGCGGAGGTTGTGGTGAGCCGAGATCGCGCCATTGCATTCCAGCCTGGGTAACAAGAGCAGAACTCCGACTCAAAAAAAAAAAAAAAAAGAAAAAGTATGTCATATATTTTGTATATCATATATTATACATGTCACATATAGTTTATATGATATACATATCTTATATATGTGATACTATATATATATATATATATATGCAGGCACACACACACACAACACACACACACACTACATTTTCTTTATCCAATCATTTGTTGACAGATAACTATGTTGATTGCTATACACAGAAAAGAGAACACTTATACATTGGTAGTGGGACTATAAATTGGCACAACCTCTATGGATATTCTCAAAGAACTAAACATGGTACTGCCATTTGATTCAATAAACTTCCTTATTTTTTGTATAACATGTATCTATCAGTGTCTCTATGATTACATTGTATTTATTATATTATACTGTGTATGTGTGTGTGTCTGTCTGTGTAGTTTCTGAGTTCCAAATTAGAATATAAACCC
Organism: Aotus nancymaae; assembly: GCF_030222135.1. Classification (NCBI taxonomy): domain Eukaryota; kingdom Metazoa; phylum Chordata; class Mammalia; order Primates; family Aotidae; genus Aotus; species Aotus nancymaae. The sequence continues at coordinate 12,831,343 of NW_026988435.1, forward strand.
ACTGAAAGTGTGAAATAGTGCTATATTCATCACTGAAATATTCTTGTTAACTGAAACAGAGCTTGGTACATGATAGAGACTCCATAAATAGTTACTGAATAAAGAAATACACTTTTAAAGAATATATATCGACTACCATCTAATTATCTACATTATCCTGTTTAATTCCTTGGAGTGAAAAGAAAAAATCCAAAGAGAGAATATGCAAGGTTATTGAAGTAACAGAATTGGGAGACTAATATTCTGAATTATTATTCAAATTTTCACCAATTTATCTCTGAGAGGTGAGTCAAATCTTGACTTTTGGTAGCTCAGAAAAATAAACATAATGTGATGTATATATTCTAATTGAAGCATACCTAGTGCTGACTTCTATTTAATATGGCAGATTCAGGTTTGTGGTAGCAACTCTCACATCTCATTTTGCCATTCCAAATATAATATATAAACTTTCAGAACAAGTTTAGCTCAAACCAAGGAGGAAATTATTCAGAAACCAGAAAGAAAAATAAATAGAAATCATAGCTAAGATTTGTGAGGAAGACTTCAAGCCAGAGAGATCACGGGTAAGTCAGAACTAGAGAAAGACCTGAACAACTGGTGTTGGGATGTTAATATCTGCATAGGGATGGAAAGCAAGGAGATTATATTTTGCTGTGGAATCTGGATCTCTGTGATCCCATTAAAAAAAGACCTATAAAAAGCTGGCAAAGATTCAGAATTCCTTGTTCTATTTTGTAAGTCTGCTGATCATTCAGGCTCATAGGAAGTAAAGACACTCTGAGAAATCAAAGCCTCAAGTCTGCAACATGCCTGGGAATGGATTCAAAATCATATTACCTAAAGGATGCAGGAACTTCAGATGAAATTATATGACAACATGCTATAAACTTTTAAAATTCTTAATCTTGGAAGTGCAAATGTAAACACAGAGCACTTGAAAAAAAAAATAGAAAATGCATCACAATAAAATTGAACAGAATGTAAAAAAATAAATTAATTAAAATAAAAGCAGAGTCAGGTTATTCCAAAAATAAAAATGTATCTCATCACAAGAAATGGCAATAATGTAAATTTCAAAGTCATTGAAATAAGTATATTCAAAATATTCACAGCTATAATATAATATTACTTATAAGCCAAGCATGGATTATGAAAAACTATCTCATTTTTTAAAGTATACTTGTTCCAGAACAAAATTACAGAGGTTAAAAAATATATTCATTGATTTTAAAAAGTTATTGAAAAAGTTTTTTTTTTTTTTTTTTTTTTTAAGTGAATAAATATTGTACTTCTCTTGCTAACCCAAACTTTTCTACCTGCCATAGACTATGAAACAGCCTGTGCCTTAATTCATGATGCTGGGTGGCCTCACCTAAAGTTACATTTCAAGCAAAAGCCAAACTCAAGATCCAACTCTACTATCTCTCAGCTCTTCAGGTCTATAGCCAATATCACATTCTCTCATGTTTCAGGAGACCAGTGAAGACAGTGGTGCTATAGACCACAAACATTGTCAGATATGACTACTTTATATCAGAAAATAACTGGAGAATGTAAGTAGATACACATTCTGAAATTCCTTTACCACAAAGTCAAAAATAATTTGGCTTTGACTGAATGCATTGATTTATTCAGTGGTTCGGAATGAGGGAAAATTTTGTTCTCCCAAGGCCGTTTGCCAATATCTGCAGACAGTTTTAATGTTCAAAATTGGTGGAGGATAAAATTGTCTTCTAATGGGTATGAGGGACTCTGTTAAGGAAAATAAACCTGTCTTCCCTAGTCCACAAGGGGTGTGGTTTCAAAGGCAAGAACTTCCCATCATCGTACCTCCATCCACCTCCCGATCCCGGAACCTAGAGTTCTATGTCTAACTTTCCCTGACATGGGCTAGGTAGAAATTCCAGACAAGCTTCCTGTGTTCAGAAAGCCCACCAAAAGCCCCGGAAGGAGGGGTTCTGTTGTGGGTCCAAGCAACCAATCTGGAATCAGAGTCAAAGATCAATCACTCCAGAGGAAGTTTAAAAGAACTCCTCTCATTGGACAAGAACTTGAATGGGGCAGGAATAATTTCAAAGTTAAAACCCCACTGCCTCTTTCCTGTGCGGATTTCCCTCTCTGAGATCCCCTTCCACAACAACGTGGGAGCTGTTTTTCCCTCTCTACCAGTGGGAATATCTCCTTCCAGTTCCCCTCCCCTTCCCACGGCAGCGTGGGAGCTTTTTCTCTTTCTCTCTCTGCCTAATGAATCGCTTTCGGGTAAACTCTTTGCGTCTGATACTTACTTGAACTGTAAACTCACCAGGCCGTCAGGGCCCCTTCCCCATTCTTGGGGCAAAGAGAGAGGCCAAGAACCTCAGGCACATCAAATGGTGGGGAGCTGCGTACCGAACTGTCCGGACCCAATTACAGGTACATACCACATATTTTGCTAAATGTCTTACAATGCACAGAGTAATCTCCTAAAGCAAAGAATTTTTCAGCCCTAAATGTCAATAATGCTCAGATTGAAGAACCCTAATGTAAATCTATTTCCAGGGAGTCTGTTTTAATATGACAGATAAAGCATCGAGTTCTCATTATTTCTTTGGTTGGCTTACTATGAGGAAGTGAAACAAGGTTGAGTTATTGAAAAATTCTTGGAATGATGTGGTAAACACAAATGCATAGACTATTAAAGTGGATTGTAATATGTGATACAGTTGTTCTATTACTACATATTTCTCCTTAGTGACTGAGAAGTTGTCTTTTCACCAAAGCACTGAGAAATTAAAAGTGGTTTTATGGCAGTTTCTTTAACTTATAGGCTAAAGTCATCGGTAGCTGTGATGGTACAGATGAGTGATATTTCAATAGAATTGGTATAATCCCAAAAGGCAAAGACATGACAGGACATTTAACTAACAGAGTTAAACTCTTGGGTAGTAAGATCAAAATAATAATTAAATTATTCACTACTTAAGAATGGAATGAGGAAGTTGACAAATGTCCTTAGTACCAAAATATACAGGTGTCTCATTAAGTGCCTACTTTAATTTCTATAGCCAAAAGAAAATTCTTGAGTCTGCTTATTAAAAGACCAGGTTTAAGCCACACAGGTTTTCAAGTGCCTTTAACCAAATTCCAGATTTGAGTCGTTTCACAGCCTCAGGATCATTCAAATGGAAAGGAAAGCAAGTATTGAAAAAGAAATTTACAATGATAGCACTGGTACCTATGATGAATTTTCTACCTAACATGTCTGGAGAGATACCTGCAGCAATTTAGCAGTTTGAATGACAAAACAAAAGACGAATAGTTTTATTGTTTTTGAAATAACAATCCTGCAGTGTGAAGGATATTCTTAATATTCATAACAACAGGATGACTTGCTCTGAGGATATCAGTCATCTAATGTCCCCTAAAACCTCAGTGATTTCTGAGGAGTTTATGGACAAACAAAATGTCCATGGTGAAAAAAAAAAATGGTGGCTATTTGGCAGCTTATCGAAAGAAACTTCACCTTCCTAAAGCTGCTCTGATAACCCTCAGTGTTAAATGCACTCAGTGTTTATCTCACCTTGAAGTTCCTAAAATGGAAATATAACCCAAATATCAGGGACTGATACAATTGACTCTTCTAAAAAAAATCACCATGTGATTCACTTATGTATTCATTAAATATTTCTGGGTGTAAAGAATAATTGCTTGGGCTTGCAACACATTCGTGGAAAATAAAAGAACAAACCAACAAATAAAAAATATCCTTTGTTGAACTTACATTTCATTGGGAACGAGGCAAAAATAAGCAGTAAATATCACAGGAAACTATTTAAATTTTATATTATAGGTTGTTTGATGTGATGGAGAAAAAAAGGAAAACTGTAAAAGAATCCGCAATGTCAGGGTGAGGGAAATAGTGTGATTTCTATGCCTCACTGACATCATGTTTGAACAAAGATTTTAAGGAAATGGGTAGTTTAGTGGGTAACTGGGAAAATACTTGTCCAAGCAGGGGAAACTGCACTTAGCCAATGCAATGGCCTTTAAGTAGGAATATGCATAGCAGGTATCAAGACAATTAGAAGGCCAATGTGGGGGAGTGAGGGTGAGAATACAAGGAGAATAAAACTAGGAAAATATGACAAAGAGGTAAAAGAAGAAAATATCAAGGACCTGCACTCCTATATGCCTGAAATTTGGAGTGCTGAACATATTCAGTAAGCGACCTTAGTGACTATCACAGTGTGTTCCTCTGTTCTTCAAATATTTGACTGACTGTCTTCCTCCACTTTACCCCTTCACAAAGGAAAAATCCTAAAACCTACAGCTAGTTACAACATCAGTCTCAAAGTCCAGGACCTCTGTGTGGTGTGTGGTAGTTTTCTTATTTCTTCTAGATGCATTTCTGTTTGATCTGGTGACTATGAATTGAAAGGACAAGTTATGTATTTCAAATACGAACTGAAAAGGAAAGTTACGTATTCCAAATACTGCAGTGAAACAAGGACAATATCATCATAATATCCAGTCCCATTTGTAAAGACAGGGATTAGAGATATATGTGGTGATAAAGAGGAGATTAGAGATATATGTGGTGACATAGGTAGCGATGTGCTCAAGTCAGATTATACGGGTTCGCAATTTCTTAACCCTGGGAGTGTGAAATGATCCTTTATCAATCTCTGATTCTGCTTCTGGAAACTACTCCTTGGCAGCTAAGCAGACAACAACTTTCTTTTTAGACAAGGAAAGTAAGGAGCATGAGTGGACATTTTTAGTTTTAAATAATCCAGGCTTCTGGTTCTTTTAAAAGTACAGTTTTCTCAAAAATCCACAGATATGTATTTCTTTAATTCCAATATATTTGCTGTGCCAGAAACAATATATACAATTAGTTTTGAGATATAAATCTCAACTCTCTGTTTCTTTGATTGATAACCTATGTATGTGTCTTTTCCCCTGTTTCTTTCCAGTTTCCTTGAACCTTTTATGTTTTAGTTGGAAAGTCACATATCTATTCTCTTCTCCCTGAGGCATTTTGTATATTTGAAAGGATATAAATTCAAGTAGGCTCTACATTCTTAACTTGATCTTTACTCTGAGACACTTTAATCCATTCATTGGCTTTAAAAGTGACAGAAAGCAGGTCGGTGGTTGCCTGGTGGGTGCTGGGAAAGGCAGAGGAGGGATGGTTTACAAAAATCACCAGAAAACATTTGAGGGTAATGGCAATATTACTAATCTTATTTGTGACAGTGGTTCTTGGATTGTATAGTTATGTCAAACCTGATTTTGAAGTATACTTTTAAAATATTCAGGCTTCATTTTTATACACCTAAATACATTTGGAAAAATTTAAGCATGAAGTCCACACCTTAATTTGACCTTCACAAACAGGCCTTTTCCATTTTACCTTTTTCTTGTTGTGTGCTGGGTGGAAAAGTGGGAAGGGAAAATAATCACTTCCTCTCATTCTCATCCCCTTTATACTTATTGATGAATAAATTATTTATCTTCTTAAGTCATCAGTCTCCTGTCAGTGCCAGTAACCAATACACACTATTGCAATTCTGCTTTCCATTGTCTGTGTCTAGAGCTGTATTTTATTAAGTCAAATATATTACCACTGCCTGATGTGGGGAACCATCCTACAAGCCAGTTGCGTCTTCACTATTTGCCCCCAGGCTTCTATTCTACAGAGAGACATGTTAAGATCTTGCTATAACAACATTGCACTTCTAGAAGACAATTTATTTTTCTGTCAGCATAGTCTAAGTCACACACTGTAACAAGTAAATCCCAACACACCCATTATTTTAAATAGCAAATATATATGTCTTATGAACATTGCATGTAACCAGTACAATGGCCTTAGAGCAGGGATTTGCCCAACAGATAGCAAGAGGACAAGGAAACTACCAATCCTACATCATGAATTGGCTGGAGTCCTTACTATTTGTACTTAACCTAAAACTGAAGTTACCAGAGAAGTAGCTATATGGAACCATGTGGGTAGCTGCCATTTCTACATTGTTCTGAGTAGTATAGGTAGCTATGATACAAGAGGAAGTGACCTGGAAAAATAATAGGTGGTGTTTAAAGAGTAGGTTAGACATTACTGAGATGTGGAAAGTATGCAGATATTGGTGATGAGAAGGTCTAGAGTGTGACCATGAGATTATGAGACTAATAGCTGGTGGAGAGACTGTAGAACATCATTAAGCAGAATATGCCAAAGAACTGAGAAGCTAGGCACTCTACTGATCATCTATGTGCATATTACAATTACTAAGAATTAACAATGAAATAAAACAGGAAAGAGTAACATAAAATAGTAGTTAAAATCATTGAAAAATGAGATAACGTAAATTGAAGTCATTATATCCAACATTGTCTAGAAAACAGGAGTAGCAAGAACAATTATGATAGTTACCATATTTTTATTTACGATGTGTTAGCAATACAACTGTATTTTAATACCTTTAGCATTTATGATAACATATTCTTTATTTTCTCCACTTTTACATTTTATGTTATGGATAAGGTGGCACAGGGCTCATAGATTGCCATATACTGAGGTGAGATAAATGGGGGAATGGAAATTTGCATTAGGAATAACTGATAAACGTCAGCACTGGAAAAAAGAGAGTTCATTTTTGTTTATTTGAAGAAAAGGTATATTAGATTTGAACATTTTTTTGGAAGAAAGATATTCGAGGTTTTGAATCATGGTGAACCTTATCACTCAGAAAGCTGAAATTCTGAAACTAATAAGTTTACATTATATTCTGAATAAAAACTATCAAGTTCATATTATATTCTGAATATAAACTATTAAATTTATATTATATTCTGAGTATGCTAATAGTGCTGAAATTATTAAGTTTATTTTCTTAGCATTTCTATTAGGAAATATTCCAGTTTGGTCAGGCATGGTGGCTCACGCCTGTGATTCTAGCGCAGCACATCGGGAGTTCGAGGTAGGTGGGTCACTTGAGTTCAGGAGTTTGAGACCAGCCTGGCCAACATGGTGAAACCCTGTCACTATGAAAAATACAAAAAAAAAAAAAAAAAAAATAGCCAAGTGTGATGGCAGGCGCCTGTAATCCAGCTACTCTGGAGGCTGAGGCATGACAAATGCTTGAACCTTGAACCATGGAGGTGAAAGTTGCAGTGAATCAAAATTGCACCATTGTACTGTAGCCTGGGTGACAGAGCAAGAGTTGGGAAGAAAAGAAAGAAAGAAAGAGGGAGAGAGAGGGAAGGAAGGAAGGAGGGAGAGAGGGAGGGAGAGGGGGAGGGGGAGGGGGAGGCAGAGGGGGAGGGGGAAGCAGAGTGGGGGAAGCAGAGGGGGAGGGGGAGGGGGAGGGGGAGGGAAATATTCCACATTGTAAGAATTGATGGAAGGCAGATCCTGTATCCCATGATAGACACTGAAAAGGACAGATACCTACTTTTTTAACTTGCCTTGGCTGTAATGGAAGGAATATACCCCTTAGGCAAGGCCAATTAAACACATCCACTTTGTACATTAATGGGAAACTAATGGGTAAAGAAGAAACAGTGCAGCATCTTTTCATATGAGGACAATAGCATTTAGTCTCCTGGAGCCCAGTGGAGGTGGCTGTAAGACCAGTGTCCAGTGTCCAGCACAAGGGGTGCTGCCCATGCAATCCACAAGGTCTAATGGTTGGCAGTTACAACAGTATTCTCTCCAGGGTTGTTTGTGTTATGCCCTTGTCTCAGGTGCTGATTGCTTTACTTTCCTGTACTTCTGCTCACTTTCTGATTTTTCATTCTCCAATCTCGTTTATTTTCTCCTTAACTCAAGCAGTTTATTTGTTTTGCTTGCAATTAAGAACACTGACTGTTAGGAGTCTCAGAAATACAACACACAGAATGCAGAGGAGAAAATATTCATAGAAATAAAGTCTGAACATTTTCCAGAGTTGAAGACATGAGTTCTCAAATTAAAAGATCACATCAACTTTCAAGCAGGAAATACAAAAAGAATTTCTCACTGAGACTCATCAGACTGAAATTACAGAACTCCAAAGACAAAAAAATAAATAAATAACGTAAAGTCTGCTTTAAAACATCTGACAGAATGACAGGTTTCTCATTTGTAACAATAGATGCCAGAAGACAGTGGAACAATACATTCAAAACAATACATTCTAAATTACTGTCAATCTAGAATTTGATTCTTATTTTAATAGCTATTCAAGAATAAGAGGGATTGGATAATTTGTTTAGACGAAGATTCTAAGTTTACTTCTCATATTCCTTTACTAAGGAGACCACTAAAACATACACTTCAGAAAGAATGATATTAAAACAGAAAGGAAAGTGCTTAAAAAAATGAGAAAACGTATTAGTAATGTGATGTGGTAAATAAGTATTCACAGTAAAATATTAAACATAAAAAAATCAAAATGGTAATTAATTCCCACTTTAAAAAATTAACATTTTTTAAATAAAGTTTACATACAAAAGTATATCTACTTTGATAAATCCGACAAATATATAACTGTTTATAACTACCAGAAAATAAAGACCTGGAACTTTTACAACAACCCAAAATTTCTATGAATTTCTTCTCAGTCTCTGCACAGTGTCATAAAAATCTGCTGCTCATCTCCTTCAAGAGAACATGTTACAGGGTATGTGGTTGGCTGCCTCCTCTACCGATCCAAAAATGCATTCATGACAAGATCATGGCTACAGCAGGCTTCTCTGATCCAGTGACTAGGCACTACAGAGATACTCATGCTGATCCCTTCCTGCAGTGTGCAGGACTCCTCTACCAGTCTCCACACTGACATGGCCACATTATATTACCTGAGCTGCATTCTGAGATTCTGTTTACCCATTCTGCCTATAGCTTCTCCCTCACTTGATCCTCTTCAGGTATTTTCTCAGAAAATTGTTTACATAACAAATCTCATCTTGGTGTGTACTTCTCAGAGGATTCAAAATGACATGGGTGATAATGAGAGTAGTCCAAGGAAAAGATAGGAAAATGAGTTTTTTATGCTGGCTCATATATCTGACCAGAAAATTATGTGTAGAATTTCTTTCCATAGTTTATTTAATATTTTCATATAAACATATAAATACATTATTGAATTTGCTTCTCTAAAACTGTACATGCCTCATAATCACAACATTTCAGATTCTGGTAGTTCCCTATCCTTTTCTCCAACACACTTGGAGAGAGTACTCTTCCCCTGATATACTCACTAGATGAGAATTATTCTATTAAGGGATTCCCTTCCATGAAAGTGGAGCCTAAGTAAATAAATGCCCCTTTAGTATAATAATAATCCCTGAAAGTATTTTGTGGCTTTCAAGTTTAAATGACTAAACTATGATTTGTTTTGTTTTTTTCCTCACTTGGATTTTAAAAGTTAGTCCACTTTGTCTTGCTTTTTCTCCTGGGTCATTTGTTCCTATTGTAATATGCAATGAATACCTGAAGAAATAGTCACTAGAAAAACAGATCCAAATTAGGTTATATACATAGATATTAAATAAGCAATTGATTTAGTATTATTGTTTTATAATTTGGGGCAGCGATTCATTTAATAATATCTTTTGCTATTCCATATAGACATTTTAGTTTTAAGGTTTTATTATTTTTGTTTAAAGTTCATTTCTTCTTACAAAAGAATTCAACTGGAAGCCAAAGCACCTTAATTCATCCCAAAGATTTACACCTTAGTACAAATCAGAAAGCTGGAGAGACCAAAAGAGCAGTATTTACTGAACAAGAAGGAACTTAACTAAGATGGATAGAGGAGTTTAGAAGTGAAACAACAGTACGCTCTTATCAACACCAAAAAAAAGCATCACTGGTTTGCTTAGTAGTGGCTCTTTTTGCACTTTACATACCAAAAGTAAATTTACAAATTAAAACAAAATATTGTTATGAAGATTATTTTTATTTCATAAAAATCAACTTAGTATGTTCCCATTAATGACCTACTTTTGGCTGAAAACATGCCTCTTTATGCTACAAAAAGTTACTGAAAGAAAACACATGTCTATACTTAAATTATTTTAAGTACAAAACTGTGTTCTAAAGTAGTTAATAAATACTGGTTTTCATTTTACAGTCAAACACAGTATATTGCTTTTTGTATAGCAGCTTCCCTGATGATAAATGCTGCAAAAATAATTCATATTCAGGCTAGAACAAAATTGGCAGTAAAGATTAAACTCACATTATGCTAGAAAGGCAGGGGATTTCAACTTGAGCCTCAAGCAACTAGACGTCCTAGTTAGAAATGTGTCAGTAAGATTAAATAGTTCAGGCTTTCCTCTGGGTAGTATGGACAAGACTGAATTTTCAAACATACTTTATTGTTAAAAAATGGTAGTTGATACTGGCAAGTAACATTCATTTAACAAACATTAATAAGCTATTATTATGTGCCAGGAACTGTTCTAGGTTGTAGGCAGTAAACAAAACCAAAAAAATACTTCTGCTGTAAAACTTATAGTGAGTAAACTTCCAGGTAGTTGAATTGAGATAGAAAAATTTCCAATGCATGACACTTCATATATTTTCTTTGAAATATATTTCAAACTTAGATAAATTTAAAAGACATTCCCAAGGTCTTGAGGGAGACATAACTCATTTATTTAGTTGTTGTTAGCAAGCCGAAGACTGATTTCTAAACCTAATAAACAAGGTGATGAGGTAATATTGTTAACCTTAAAGCATTTATTAGATACCACTCAATACAAAATAATAAAATTCCCTAGGAAATGTTTTGTCATGTGTGTGTGTGATTCACCAAATTGCAGCTTTTTTTTTTTTTTTTACAAAAAACAAGCTGAATAGTCAGCTTAGTGTTTTAAAAAATTGTTATGAAATAAAAAATTAAAAAGGAATTCAATAAGGATAATATGTAGTTCAAAACCCCTGTATCACCTAGTGAATATTTTGAGATAGGTTATTTTTATTTATTTATCCAACATATTACTATTTTTATTTGAAAGTGTTATACACTTGATTTGTCTGAATAATTGAAAGCTATAGTTCATAAAAATCATCTAAATTATTAATAAAAGCAAGCAACTTAAAAAGATTCCATTGGCAAAATAATTCTTTTATTATGCATAAAAGAATAATAGTAAAATCAATGATTAAAGTATTTTATTTGTCACAGTACAGATTTTTTAAATTATTAAGCCTCACAATTATGATTATGTTTATTTATAGAACGTAGTATAATTTCCCATTTTAGGTAACTCTGTAAGGTTTGAGTTTAGAAGCTGGACCTTAAACGACCTTAGTTAAGGAATTTGAACCATGCTTTTCATGAGAGAGAAGTTAATATTATTTGCAACTGTCATTGTTAATTTCTGACTAATAATAGATCAAATTCATTTGAATTTTATATTATTAAAAGCAGAATCAAATATACATTTTTAAAATCATGTATAAACTATAGATATAAAGTAATAAGTATAAATAACTATGGCAAGGTGTAGAAATATTGTCCTAGTATTACTGATTTATTAGTAAATATTATTAGTATATATTATTAGAAAAATGTCACTTTTTTTTTAGATAACTTATACATTATCCTTGAAACCCTTTCTAAGTTGACTGATATGGTTAATGATGGAGTTTTAGACTTAACTGCCTTTCCTTGCTTTTCTTGTTTTCATTTAAACTTTTAACATCATTTCAGCACAGTTTTCTTAGTTTAGTGCCTTCTTGCTAAGCAGCTCAGAATTTTCTCCAGGATCCCTAATGGGCTCAATGCTGGACCCACTAAAACATTTTTTTGACAAATCATCTTCTGGTAAGTGTGACTTGTGTAGCAAATACTCACTTATTTATGGCTGACATAGTCTTGTATCAAAAGAACATAAAGCTGAAGTTATACTTAATAACCTGCCACTTGGTATTATACCTGCATTTTTGCTCTTTTGCAGTTAAGGTTGTGTATTTCTATTAAAATTGATTTTCAGTGGCTTGTAAGTTAACTGCAAATAATCTGTCCATGAGAGATGAAAATGGATATATGAGTGTATCCCTTAGGAGCCCATGTGTAATTAAATATTCATGGTTGTTTTAAAAATAAATCACAGTAGGTTAGGGGTGATATCAAAAAGCCATGGGTTTAGGGGAACATTGTAAATTAAATTTAGGTCAGGTTCTTTCATTTTTTAACTAGCAAATACTATTAATTTAAATAATTATTTCAATTTCATAGAAAATATGGAAACATTGAATTGCATAACATTTTTGCTTCAAAGCATTTGATGGTTTACCACTTTTTATTTTAGATAATAACTAATAATATTAGAATTAATCTACACAAAACATGCTTGAGGTTTTGCTGGTGATATTTACTTTATATTAATACATCCTATATTTTATTTTAAAAAATATTTAGTAATTTGAATCAATAAATAATTGCCAATTGATTTCTCTCTAAAAGAGTTTGTACCAGCTGCTGAAGATTCAAAGATAAATGATACTTTATCTGTCTGTAAGAGCCAACATTCTATTAAACTAGATAATAATTTCAATTCTAGCAAAATATTCCCTTGCTTTGTGAACTTGGGAAAGCTTTTTATCTTTCTAATGTGTAAGTAGTTTAACACTGATATGCAGATAAAAGATAATAAAATGCAAAAACTCTCTGGTGAAGTTGTAAGAATTAAATGAGAGTCTACACATTAAAATTTAGAATTATGCTTGGATACATGATAAATATTAACTGTTATTCTTATTAAGGGGAAGAAAGAGAAAGAAAGAAAACGCATAAGACAAACAATTTGGAAATAAATACATTTATTCAAGATAGAATTATTGAGAAACTTGAACAAAGGTTTTAATCAGCCAAAAAAATAAAATAAAATAATTAGTTAATTATAGAAAGTATGAAGCTGGAATAAGCAGGACTTAGTCGAAGTCAAATGAATTTTAGTGAAAGAGTTGTGAGTAAAATAATGATTCTCAGATTTCAAGCCTGGGTGACTGTGAGTGAAAAGGCAGTTTCATGATCATAAAAAAGGCATCACTAATCATAATGATGGGGTAAAGGATGAACTTATCTGTAAATTTTAAAACTTCCATTGTTCATAGGATATATAACTATCCAGAAGGTAGTTGTAAATATAATGAGAGACTTTAGCATAAATCTCACCTTAAAACACACAAGAACAATATTTAAATTTCAACCTGCAAACTGTAGAAACACAAGCACTATTTTAATCCCTTATTGCCCATGTTTATAATACTTGCATTATAATACACATTAATAAAAGTGATAGGCCGACTAACTGCAACGAAGTGTTAACCATATTTTTTACACACACAGACTGTTATGAAATTCACAATATTTTTAGTCAATTGGAAAAATACAAATAACTATAAAATTAGGGAAAAAACCATAATGTAATTTGAAAAGATAAAATAAACATGAACAATAGCCAAAAAAATCTTCAAGTTTCCTAGAAACAAAGAAATGCAATGCAAAAAAATACATATTTATTTGTAAGACCTATAAATAATTATCTTCAATAAATAAGACCCAGAGTTGTGAAGGTTATATAAGAAAATTAATATTCTCTTTCAATAGACTATTGAGAATATATGAGTGATACTCTCACAACATTGATTCCTGAATAGGATTTTATCCTTTTGAATAATGTTCATATCATTAAAAAAAAAAATTTTTTTTTAAGATGGAGTCTTGCTCTGTTGCTAGGCTAGAGGGCAGTGACACAATGTCAGCTCACTGAAACCTTTGCCTCCCAGGTTCAAGCAATTCTCTTGCTTCAGCCATCTGTGTAGCTGGTACTGCAGGCACGTACTGTCACACCCAGCTAATTTTTTTGCATTTTTTAATAGATATGGGGTTTCACCATGTTGACGAAGGATGGTCTTGATCTCTTGAACTCCTAAGCTGCCTGCCTCAGCGTCCAAAGTGCTGGTACTACAGACAAGAGCCCCCAAGCACAGCCAGTATCATTCTTTTAATACCAAATTCAAGTGTAAGTCATCCTATTTTATTTTCTGACAACCCTTTTCGGTGAATGTTTTCTTTAAACTATACCTTAAATTTATCTCTATTTTCCATTATCAATCCTATGACAAAATTTACGTTTATAACTCTTTGCTTAAATTATTGAAGGTAATTTTAAACTTTTATTTGAAAATTTTCTCAATTAACTTATTCTGCATTTGGATCCCACAGCAATATTTTCTAAAGATTCACAATGCTTAGATAGTGCATTCTTCATAATGTGTGTTGTAAATAGGAGGAAACAACAAAAGGGAAGATTCATAGTTTGGTCTATTCATTCTCCTAAGAGAATAATAGTGATAGTAGTAGTAATATAAATAATAAGAATATGTAATCCCAGCACTTTGGGAGGCCGAGGCGAGTGAATCACGAGGTCAAGAGATCGAGACCATCCTGGTCAACATGGTGAAACCCCGTCTCTACTAAAAATACAAAAAATTAGCCGGGCGTGGTGGCACGTGCCTGTAATCCCGGCTACTCAGGAGGCTGAGGCAGGAGAATTGCCTGAACCCAGAAGGCGGAGGTTGCGGTGAGCCGAGATTGCGCCATTGCACTCTATCCTGGGTAACAAGAGCGAAACTCTGTATCAAAAAAAATAAAATAAAATAAGAATAAGAATAATATCTTCACAGGATCCTTGGGGTGTCACTTTTCTGGCCAGAAACCTTTGTGGCCTGTGGTGCCTTTACCCTGGTTTTGCTCTGGCCTACTGGGCTCATTCCGCCCACTTAGCCTGGTAGGCTGTGCTCGGCTTGCACTACTGGCCTGGATCCCATCCCCTGCCAAGGGCAAGCCAGGCACGGTGTAGTGAGGGTTATGTGAGTGAACGAGCATGGGGTCTGGCACACTGGCTGTGGTGGGATGGGCATCTCCAGGAGCTAGCATGGATGCTAACTCCCTGTGAGGCTACGGCTGGACCAGGTGTATCACAAGCAGCTTCCATGGCTGGCACCAGGCAATGTAGTGACACCCAGAGTCTTGGAGATGCTGGGAACCGCACAGCCCCGGCTCAGGGAGCTCCTTGGTTTGGGCTCCCAGAAGGGCCATAGCTCTTCTTTCTTTCTCTCTTCCCTCCTTCTCATTGCCCACAATGTGGTGAGCAAGGGATGTGTTTCAGCCCTGTTTTTGTTACAGTTCTTTCAGTCTCATCATTCCGTGGGTCCTGAGTTCTCTTTTCATGCTCAGGAAGAATGAAGTACTCAGACAAGCAGAGGGTAAGGTGGGTAAAGAGGGGTTTTATTGAGTAACAGAACAGCTCAGAGGAGTTTCACAATGGATAGCACCCTTCCACAGGCAGGACATCCTAATGTCTGCTCAACCCTCAGAAGAGAGGATACCCACAGTGGGTAGTTCCTCTCTGCAGGCGGGTCATTCCATTGACTCCTCCAGTCAATGGAAACTCCTCGCTGAGCCCAGGGTTTTTATAGGCTTCAGGGACAGAAACTGCATGACTGATTGGCTCATGAATGGCCATGGGCAGGCCTAGAAAAAGCATCATAAGTTCTAACTCAGGTCCACAGAACTGGCAGCCTGGCCTCCAGGCCTCAGGCCATTCCTGGCCAGAGGTGGGTTTCACTGGGGACCTGCTCTTTTCCACCCAGGAACCTGTCTGCCTCCTGCCACCATTAACCTGCCATCCATGTTGTCCACAGCCCCAGGCTATTTGAGGCCAGGAGTACTGCAGTCCTGTGCAGAACCAACTTTACCTCCCCATCGACCTCCCTCTCATGTGTATTTGGTGCCCAAAGTCAAGATGGGGCTGAGGCAGCAGGGGGCTGGTGCGTCAGCACTTCCCCATGTGTGTATACCCAACTGGGTCATGACAGCCGCACTAGGGAGGGTGAGGCTCCCACTCCTCCAACTTGGAAGGGGGCGAGGGTACTGCCTGTTCCCACTTTCCGCACCAGATGTGCCACCACTGCCATCAATATTACTGAAAAAGTTATTTAGTCTTTTCTTCCTATAGAAAACAACAATGACAAAGTAGTGACTGTTGATCAAAAAAAATGGCTAAGGAACTCAAATGCTAGATAAGTTTTACTTGCTATTATCAGTTGCATTCTTAGAGGATAGACTCATTAACCTAAATCTAGTCACTTTCTTATCTTGGAAGGCAAGGGTAGGGAAGTGTGGAAAGAACAGTAAAACATTAAAGAGAGAACAAGTGCAGAGAACAGGAACCTCATGAAAAAAACAAAACAAAGACAATAAACATTCATCACCAAAAAACTGAGAAATTAAATGCAATATAATTTGGAAAGAATCTCGCCACATTATTTCTTAACTATTGTTCATATAACAAAATGTAGGATAGTAAAGTGCCAGAGAGTCTGCCTGAATAAGTGAACGTGTGCAGGAAGTGTAGTGAAGTGCATAAAAAAAATAACTAAGAGAGAGATAAGTATCTAAGAGGCCTGGCATGGTAACTCATGTCTGTAGTCCCAGCACTTTGGGAAGCTGCAGCAGGAGGATCGCTTGAGGTGAGAAGTTCAAGACCAGTCTGCCCAACATGGCAAAACCCTATTTCTACTTATAAAATATATAAAAGTCAGTCAGGCATGATAGTACACACCTGTAGTTCCAGCTACACAGGAGGCTGACGGGGGAGAACTGCTTGAACCTGGGAGGTGGTGGTTGCAGTAAGCCGAGGTTATGCCACTGCACTCCAGCCAGGGTGACAGGGAGAAACTCTGTGGAAAAAACAACTAAGAAATTGTCATAATTGTCATAGTTTTCTATTAGAAATTGTAGTGAATAGACATATAAAGGTGTTAATGAACCATGAATGTTATCAGCTGAAGAGAGAAGAGAAAATAGAGAAATTAGATTGAGACAGATGGTGTAGAAAGAACACAGGTTTTGAAACCAGCTCTGAATATAAATCCCTGCTTCCTTGCACACTCACTGTGTGACCCTGAGGAGGTCACGTTCCACCTCTAAATATCTATTTCCAAACACATAAAATGGAATATACAGTATCTTTAAGTATCCATAAGTATGGGAGTGCAGAGCTAATAGCACCCCAAATTCTACAACAATATCACAGCTTTTATGAGTGTTCGTCTTACTCTGAAGTCAGTGCTTTTTCTCTAACTCTAAACTGCAATACATAAAGCATCCAGGAGGTAAATATCACATGAAAAGTTAATACCCAGATTTAAGTGAACATTACAGATCACCTGGCCACTGGTCAAAGTATATAGGTATGTACTTTTGAGTTCATTCACTAAACATTGATTGGATAACTACTATATTCCAAATATTGTGTGAAGAAGGAATGGGGAACTGTCTTTGATGAAGTCTGGGTGACTCTTCTTGACATAAAAGAAAGAAAGTAATTCCAGTGTTGGTATTTTAGTTACAGAAATAACACATAAAAAGGGATGCTTTCTCTAACATTAGAGTCAGTGGCAATGGAGTCAAAACTTCAACATGGTAAGACAAATTGTAACAGATTTGATGGAAGTTGAGAATTATTTTAATAGCATCCTGGGATATAACAAAGATTAAAATTAATTGTGGAACTAGATTAAAATGATCTTGCATTATTAATATTTTTCCTCTTTGGATTATTAAGGTAAATGTATCAAGGAAATATCACCTTTCTGTTTATAATAACACATTAAAATTATTTTTAAAATCTTTTTTTTTTTTTTTTTTGAGACAGAGTCTTGTTTTGTCGCCAGGCTCCAGGCTGGAACGCAGTAGCGCAATCTCGGCTGACTGCAACCTCCGCCTCCTAGGTTCAAGCAATTCACCTACCTCAGCCTCCCCAGTAGCTGGGACTACAGGCACGCACCACCATGCCCAGCTAATGTTTTTATTTTAGTAGAGACAGGTTTTCACTATGTTGGCCAGGATGGCCTCAATCTCTTGACCTCGTGATCTG
The DNA here is from genome assembly GCF_030222135.1 of Aotus nancymaae. Lineage (NCBI taxonomy): Eukaryota > Metazoa > Chordata > Mammalia > Primates > Aotidae > Aotus > Aotus nancymaae. The sequence goes on from NW_026988435.1 coordinate 12,849,271, forward strand.
CTGCCTCGGCCTCCTAGAGTGCTGGGATTACAGGTGTGAGCCACCATGCCGGACCAAAAAAGATAATCTTTAATACTTACTGTATGTCTCATTTTATTATGTCCCATTTTTTTTTAAAGAAAGCATAAACTTGGAAAACATAAAACACGAGATAATAAAAGTAGCCAAACGTAAAGTTACCGTATCTTGTGAGAGAACAGGGTTTCTGATAAAATTAGCAGTAAGCACAAATGGAAGCTTTTCTTCTAAATCATTACATATCTTCAGGAAATCATAGTCATAAATGCTATCAAGAAGAGCGTGTTATGGATAATTTATACTCTAAATGGAAAACTCATTGTAGCAATTTTTTGGAATTTACTCATGTCTTCAAAGGCTAAATAGTATTTTTGATTTTACCAAAATCTTGATTTTGAAATCTAAGTGCTAACAGTGGAACATTACCTTGCTAATAAGTATTTTTAAACAAATCCAAACCTTGCACAACATCTCCGTTCCTCTTAATAATTTATGATATCAATAATGCTCTTTAAATATTTTACATATGAAATTTCATAAATCTTATACTTCGCTGTTCTTCTCTACAAACTTACAACTGTTTTTGCTTTGGTATTTTCTAACTGCAGTATTTTTTTGTATGCATGACTGAAGTTTTCAGCGGGTTGAGAAGATGTCTGTGCAAGTGAACTTTACGTGGAGTAAAAATTACAATGCAGAATTTCTTAAATTTAATCAGATTAATTTTTAGCTGTAAGTCATTTTAATTATTATTATTTTCTTTCAGTTGTTAATCTGCCAATTCTAATTCCTGGCCTGTAATATATTTTTTCTAGATATTTAACTCTTGTTCCAGCATTCAATATTTAATGAATATTTGCATCTATTCTTGGCATTTTACTTAGATTTCAAGTACAATTTTTTTGACATGTAGCACAAAGTGGTGTCAACATATTTCTTTTCTTCACCATCTTAGCTACCATCTCTTTATTTCTTTTTAAAGAAACAAAGCAAACACAATTTCTCTATGGTCAATTCTCTAATGGATTCAGCAGTATGACCAGGCTGCTTCAATTATTTAAATATTCTAGAAACAGTTGTTTATGGTATGTGATATTTTCTTCTCTGCTATTCATCTAAAAAAAAAAAAAAAAAAAAAACCGTGTCATCATTTATCCAACCGAAGAGCCTTTTTTTCTTTCGTCAACAGATTCTCACTGTGTTGTTTCCCTAACCATCTGCTCTTTGGACTTCACTTGATGTGAATAAAATATTTGCAACTTATTTTGCTTTGGGATTATCTTTATATTTTACTGTATATTTATTTACCTTCCTACAAAAGAGGTAATAATACTTGACTAACTTGCTTGGCTGGCAGGCATCTTTGACTTTAGTAAGTTCTTTGAGGCCCTCGAATGCAAAAAGAAATTGAAATCCAAGACATTATTACTGTTGTTATGTAGAAAAATGATATTAAAATACAACTGTATCTTTATGCTTCCCCTGGGCCATTGTCCTTTATGTTTTCACTTTATTCACTTTTCTCTGTGTTAGACTGCCATGAATATAAATTTCATAGGAGATCAAAGGCTACCAAGCACAATGTGAGTCTTGAAACACCCCCTGTAAGGCAAGAATTAGTTAAGCTTTTTGGTCTCCTCCTCCTTAATTTAAATAAAGGTTATTCCTTTGGTAAGTATATTTTATTTTCATGGAAGTATGACTCAGTCAGCATATGTATAACTTCATGGAAATACTGAATATGTAAGAAAGATATATTATATATATATATATATATATATATATATATATATATATATATATCTGAATATGTTAGCTTAAAATCTAATTTTTCACATGAATTACTTGCCTCGGTAGAGTGGACGGTGCCTTCTTAAATTATGCATGACAATTTTGTTTTCTTTTCTCCAACATTTACAATAAATGTTTTGTCTTGTAATGGTTTTAATGTCAGTCTTTCTAGGTTTAAAATGTAATTTTAAAAATATATCTGTGTGAGGACAGTTTATGGATGGGCATATTTTTATGTTACACTTTGGCTCATATTTTTCAGAAATAAGTCCATGGCATTTCATTATACCCTTGGTTTCCTTTCAGAGCAATGGGATCTGATTACTTGAAACAAAGCAATGCAGTTTTCTGTAAAATCAGTTGCCATGTTGCTTTGGATAGGACAGCCGTCTCTTCAACCTCTTGAGATTTTCCAATGATGTTAAAATATGCCTACAGATGTCAGAAGCATGTGTACAAATTAGGTAGCAGAGAAAATATTTGGAGGAAATAAAATAATGGTGCCTATTATAAATTAACACAAAAGCTTTTGGTTGTAACTGCATTTCCCTTTATATTTGATTTTCCAAACTTTGAGGTCAGAAAGAAGTATCCATCTTTTAAAGAATGAAAAAGTAACTGCTATACATTTTTTTAATCTCTTATTTTTGACACAAAACCAGATTTATAGAAAAGTTGTAAAACTAGTACCAAAATTTTCTCAATTTCTTCCCCAAATCTTTATATTTTACTGTATTTCAGATTAAGGTACAGATAGACATTCCTTCATACAAAAGAATTCAGCATGTATTACCTAAAAGCCCAGTTTTTTTTAACATCACAATGCAAGCAATAATTTTAGGAAATTAATCTCAACATAGTATTATTATCTAATATGCAGACACTATTTAGATTTTAACAAATATTGCAATAATGTCTTTTAGAACAAAAAAAATGCAGGATTATGTATTTTATTCAATCATTATATCTCTTTAGTCTTTTAATCTGGAATTGTCTCTTAGTTTTTAATTACGTTGTATAACATTGACATTTTCAAGGTGTACAGTTTGTAGGATGTCACTCAATTTGAGTTTGTCTGATGTTTCATCTTGATTGAATTCAAGGTATACAGTGTTGGCAGAAATACTAAGAAATAGTATTATGTTCTTCTCAGTGCATCATCTCAGGAGGCACATGAGGTTGATTGTTTCTTTCCCAGGAATGTTACCACAGATTACTTGGTTAAGGCAGTGTGAGATTTCCCAACTGCCAAGTTAAATGTAAACATCTTTGCACATTGACAGTTTGTGTATAAGATTTGCTACTCTTTTATCATCTGAGCTACAATCATCCCTGGTTTTAGCCAAAGGGCACGTAAAATAAGGCAAGGCAAGCATATTTCTGGGAATAATAGTGTGATGAAGTACTAAAAAGAGAGAAAGAAGGAAGGAAAGATAGGGAGTAAAGAAAGAAGGGGGGGAAAAGCCCAGGCTTCAGGTAGAACTATGTTCAAATTTTCTTGTGCTGTTTATTTTCTGAGTTTTGTTTTCAATTCTGACATAAGAGGATGCAATTTTCTACCTTCGATTGTATTTTGTCAATTAAAAATCAGTTCTCTCTAGGGCATGGAAGTAGCAAGTACTCAGCACTCAGTGTCATAGGTTACCAATCAAAAATATTGTGAGATCTGCTCACTTACCAACAGTAATTATGAGAAATTAGTGTGAATTCATATTACAATCTAAATGAAACAAAAAGACCTGTAAAATTACTATCTGGTTAATTCATATTAGTTGTTGAAACTCATATTAGTTGTTATATCTTTGCCCTGACAATTTAAGCTGAAAAATGTACATGTCTTGAACAATGTCTGCTGGCTGTTACTTAAAAAAAAAAAAAAAAAAAAAGGCGGCAACTGGTTGTTACTTCTGCTGCATCTAACCTGTTGAAATATACCAAAATATTCACTCTTTATTCTCAATATTAATACATTGTCAAAAAATTCATAATAGATGTCTTTTATTCATTAAAGATGCTCACATTTAATATCTTTCATCTCTTTAATTTTCATCTTGACGCTTCAGAAAAAGGGAAATGATTTGCAATTTTAAAATATCTTCATTTTCCATTATAAAACAAAGTATAAACATTAATTCAAAAGTAATAGAATAGCAACTAAAAGTAATAAAGTGAAAAAATATACAGTTGGGCTCTAATTTATATTTCAAAGCAAAATATAAAGAACATGTACATTGGTAGATAAGAAATATGTTCAGGTCTCAAGAAATCACTTATATAATCTCAACTAAGATTTACAAATTCAAAATACGTATTTATAGCAGTTTAGATAATTAAATGTTTTTATTTCATTGCATTTAATTTATATAGTAAAATACATTTTGGTTTTGATTACATGTTTTATTGACAAATGGGACATAAAATTATTGTAGTAGTATTTCCTCTAGATTAACTCTGAAGCAAAATGTCATCTCTTAGTAGAGTTACTTTCAGAGAAAAAAAATAACAGGATGTCACATGCTTTTGCCAATGCTTATTTAGTAATAGTAAAACTTTATATTATACAATGTTGGTTACCTTCCAAGCATCTTGCTAGTCTATTTTTTTCTGTGCTAGCAAAGATACATTTTATATGCCAAGTGTCCATGTACTTTCAAGGAGACTCCTGGCTTCCAGGAATAAATTTTGATTACTATAAACCAAAATAGGTCAGTTATGAATAACCACATAAAAATGAGGGTATGGTACATTTCTGGTAAAATACTTGGAAAGCGACATCTTCTGGGTCCTGGAAAATATATAGAAGATATGAGGTTTGACTTGACCCTATGTAGGCTGTCAAAAATTTTGTGGTCACAAGAGAATAAGCTAGAATATGAAACGTAAACACCGAGGATAGCAGAACAGAAAATTTAAAAGAAACAACAAAACCCCCTGAAAATTGAAGGATTTGATAACACCGTAAAACTGATCAATTAAACAAGTCTGAAATTGCAAACTTTTTGTTAGATGAGAAAATGAAATTGTCTTATTGTTTACATTACTTATGATTCATATTTGTGTTAACTATGGCCAAAAGCACATTATCCATTTCAAGTGCATTAATGGGAAAGTAAAGAGATAAATAACATTCATTTATTCAAAGAATTTTCTGACTACCTGCTGTAATCTGCAAATTACTATGCTGACTTCTGAGGACTCAGTGAATTTAAACATCTTGCCAACCACCAATTGATTTTTATAAAAATTAAAAATTAAGATGACGCTGGGCGCAGTGGCTCATGCCTGTAATCCCAGCGCCTTGGGAGGCTGAGACGGGTGGATCACGAGGTCAGGAGTTCGAGACCAGCCTGGCCAAGATCTTGAAACCCCATCTCTACTAAAAATACAAAAATTAGCTGGGCGCAGTAGCACGCGCCTGTAATCCCAGCTACTCAGGAGGCTGAGGCAAGAGAATCGCTTGAACCTGGGAGGCGGAGGTTGTGGTGAGCTGAGATCACGCCATTGCACTCCAGCCTGGGTGACAGAGTGAGCTGTCTCAAAAATAAATAAATAAATAAAATAAAATAAAAAATTATGATAATATTAAATTTAAAAATAAGGACTGGGTATTAAATTTTTAAAAACACTACAATAAAGGAAAATAACATTAACTTCACATTTTCTTAACTAGTGTTTGAAGTTAAATGAGACAATTCTACAGCATTCTAGACAGATCTTGATATATGCTAAACACTAATGAGTTAACAAAAATAGTAATATTCAAATATAAATATTACTAGAACAAAGTTTTGTGATAAAATAATGCATTATGAATTATAATAAGTAACTCATTTTTAAATTTAACAATAAAGTATATAATGTTGTAAACCTGTAGTTCACCTATAAATTTCAAATTAAATATTGCTTTAAAAAGAAAAATGATTGTCACCTTGAACTACATATAGAGAAAAACAACCACTTTAAAATTAAACACAGTAATAAAAATGTGCAACCTCTAAAATTATGGTGATATTATGTTACTACAGAAGTTCTGGGAATTTGAAAATTATAGAAATCTCAATATACCTTTAAAAGAGAACCCATTTCATCTATGGTTACTCCCAAATAGCCCTTTTTTTTACATGAGAATCATATTAACCTTCTCTAAAATGGCTTCACAAAATCTTTCTTAAGTAAGTAAAATTAAGGCACTCTCTCATCCTACTAAAAGTAGTATCATAAAAATAGTAACATTAATGACTATTAATGAAATGTTAATGAATCACTAGCCCATAGGTAGAAAGGTAATCCTACCACATATCCTTGAATCCTTCATCAGAACCACCTAAACTTCCAAATTTACATTCCTATTTACATTTTCCTCCATCATAATTGGTAGTTTGTCACTATTTCTTTACTTGCTTGGAGGCATTATTCAAACTGAATACATTCTGTGGGTAGAGAGAAATCCTCACTCATCAAGGCTGTCAATTTCACCACCTCTCTTTTTAGTTATTCTTGTTAGCTACTCTCCTTTTGCTTTTACTTACTTAAGACATGCCATTCATTCAGCCAATGCACTGACAGATACTTGACTGACATGTAAATTTATTCACAGGAAAGAAAAGAAAGTTTTTGTTCTGACATTTTATTTTTATCTCTGTGTGCCATCTTTATTTGACAGATTATAAAGCCATATTCGTATTAAAAAGCATTTTTGAATAAAGGGCAATTTGCCATATCAATATTGTCTTCCCACATCTTTTATTTTCATGGCCTTAGAAGGCTTACTGAAAATAATATTTTTTACATGCAATGACAGTAATTCAAATAATGGTGACTAGCCATCCCTTCTCCCTTTCTTATTATTATTTCTGGTTATTCAAGGTATACAGAAAAATAGTCTATCATCTTCCTGTATCATGGAAACAAGTGGATTGGCATATATTCTATTTGTCTTTTTCTGAAATGCATGGAGAGATTATAATTTATGAGTAATAGGAAGTAAAATAATCAAACAAGACAAATTATAAACAGGAGTCAGGAAGAAATCTGCATTATAATTTACTTAAGAAAAACTACATATAAAATACTGTCAAACTCTGCTTCATCCATCAGCTAAATGAAAAAAAGGGCTTCAGTTAAAATGTCTAAATTTTTTAAACAATTAAAATGTGTAGACTCTATTATTTTTTTACAAGTTTAGGCATCAAAATTAACAAAGTTTTTGTAAAATGGTACTTGAAAATATATTTTTTCTTTATACTAAAATGTATATATATTTAGTATGATTATTATATTGGAGAAATAACACAGAGTAACATGTCCATGGGATACATCATTCTATGTTAGGAAAAAAACATGTAGCCATATCAGTGAGTACATGTCAAGCCAAAAGCAACCCATAAACTCTTCTCATGGACAGCCTAGTAGTTCTGAACATAAGTAGAGTAAATGATATAAATGCCTATCAGATACTATGCCTTACACTTTAAGCTCTTTAAGCTCGTTCTTTCCATGACTAATCAGACGCAAATGGTCCTAAAAAGCTAACTTGTCTATTTGCAGGTTCATCCACTTACTTACAAATATCTTACAGGTAACTCAAATCACTATTGATAACTAGAATGAATAGATGGTTTGTCTACCATACAGATGCAGACTACTTGTATTTGTTAAGTATGTGAGAATAGTTCCCCTCTTATAAAAATTGTCATATAGGTATTGATTCTGGCAGGATGTTTATCTGACACTTGTAAATCTAGATTACAAACCCTAGAATCAATAGTTATTCTAAGTCTCAAATAAATACTTCACATCACAATGTGGTGTTTGGAAAGAGAAATCAAAAGAAGAAAATCTAAAAATATATTGATAAATATAAGAGGTAAGAATTAAAAAGTGATAATAGATTTTGTTTACCTATACATTTCATGAAGGTTAGAATCCGAAGTTTTGCTTTACATTCAGTATTAAGTGTCTAGGGTGGACATTGCTAGCATATAGTAAGTACTTAATTAACAACTGCTGAGTAAATAAACAAATGAATAAATGCCCAGTAGCTACACTTTTTAAATACACATACCAGCCACTGCTTAGGCTGTTTTTAATTATATCATTATATTTTCAATTTTCAGTGATGCTTTGCTCTTAAATCTAAGAAAAAAATTGTTTGCTTATTACTCTCAATTGAATCTTTCAATAGCAAGAAAATGTGTACTCTTTAAATAGTTGTTTTATCACTGATATTAACATAAAGCTAAAAATTACTGCTCCGGTAACTACTCATTCATTAGCTAATTTATTTTAAAGAATTCCTGAGAACAAAAGATTATGCAAACAGCAAACATAATTACTTGAAATATATCTGTTAAATATATGTTGAATTTTTGAAATCAGTCTTCAGAGGACCCATATAAAAACACTAACAGAAGGCAAGGAAAGCATGTTCATAATACAGTTTTTCTGGCTCTATGGCAGTAAAGGCATTTGCATCTTGACCTTTAATTGAATCATTTATTTCCCTATTACCTGGGAGACAAAATTATGAGCCAACACCTGTTGAAAGAGTTTTTCTGACCCTTTCAGCTCATTCTTCTGTTATATTTGTAGCCACTCACCAGATGTGCTCATTGGACAACTGATTCCCTGTGCATGGCTCTAAATGCTTCATGATGCACCTGGATGTGAGTTTTACATACAAAATACTGGAGCAGTCATTTTCTTTGCATGAGATATACCAATCCCAAACTCCACCACTTCCTAATAGACAAGATGATAGGTGAATAATAAATTTTCAGAAAAAGCTAACTAAGAAAATACAAATTCACCTCAGGACACCTATACATTACCAGTTCCTTGGAATTTACAGTTTTACTGTAACAAATACACAGAATAAATCCATCTCATCATTGACCATTTCTGTAGACATGTGTCATAGAAAGAAATTCATCAACATGGGTTTAACATTTGTTCACCCCTGACTTTAACACTAACATTTCTAGTTAATCTTTCAACAACAGTTACTTCTCAGGAAGCTTTTCTATATTTTTAAAAGTATATTAATTGCCTTTTAGAAAAGAAAATACTGCTTTGTAAAGGAGTTGACTAATTTTTTTACATGACTTTATGTTATTGTCTAGGTTTTATTACAAAATATTTATTCATTATAAAATATGAGAAGAATAATATATAAAAATAGCAAGAAAATTATGAATTTTCAACATCTGTTTTTCTCACTTATTTTTCTATATGTTTAGGATTTTTTTAAATCTCTAAATACATTAAAACTTTTTATAGTATTGCATATCTTCAAAACACCTGTTTAAAAATTTTTCATAGCATATTTGTTTTACATACTGAAAATATTTTTAGTATTATTTGATATACAGAAATCTGCCTACTTTGTGGAATCAACTCTCTCTATATATTTCTTTATATTCTTATATGGTTTGGCTGTGTCCCCACCCAAATCTCACTTTGAATTGTAGTTCCTATAATCTCCACATGTCCTGGAAGGCACCAGGTGGAGATAATTGAATCATGGGGCAGTTTACCCCATCCTGTTCTCATGACTGTAAGTTAGTTCTCAAGAGATCTGATTGTTTCATAAGGGGCTTTTCTTCACCTTCACTCTGCACTTTTTGCTGCCACCATGTGAAGAAGGATGTGTTTGCTTCCCCTTCTGCCATGATGGTAAGTTCTCTGAGACCTCCCCAGCCATGCTGAACTGTGAGTCAATTAAATCTGTTTCCTTGATAAATTATCTAGTCTTGGATATGGCTCTATTAGCAGAGTGAGAACAGACTAATACATTTCTGTTACATTTATCTCTAGAAGTTTCACTTGCTTCAATTATATTCTGTCTTAGTTTTATTGTAATTTTATATTAAAATATTTAACCATTAAATGCATGTGAATTGTATTTAGCTGCATAGTGTCAATGCAATTTGAGTTAAAATATAATACATACATTTTCCTTTTTTCCTTTCACCAAATTATGTAGTGTATTGCTATTTTGAAAACAATGTTTAACATAATATATTCTCATTGGTAAGTGAGTTTATATTAAAATTATTTTGTTTATGTTTATTATTAAATTTATTTTATTTAAAATATTCATATTTCAATTGCTTATCATACATTTTCTGAATATAAAATCACATAATGTACATAATATTAAACTTCCTCTATTTTACAAAGCATTGATCACCATTGATGTGTTGTGCTTGTTTATATTCCGAACATTATTAGGAGGCTGAATTGCTACTCTGTGCCTGAAATGTGAGCCGCCTTCTCAAATTAAGATTGCAGTGCAGCTTATTGAGCAAAGAAACCCATGTAGATAAGCTAGAAAGTAAAACCGAGAAATCAGAGAGCTCATTTCTCGGAGTGGGTATGCTAGTTCTACATGTAGAAGATAGGTGTCATTTTGACAGCCCTGCTATCACACCTTTACTATGCTTTTGCTAACTGCACCACAATTTTCCTTGAGGCACTGTTATATGCCCTATTCATTACCAGTGTGTCTAGACTACCAGTCAAGGTACTTATCCCACTCTGGTAAAGTGATGAGTACAAGACACAGGCAAGAACAATTAGGGTCCCTTGATCCTGAGAATTTGGATCTTGTGCTAACATAACCTAAAGCTGAAAAATAATGGATTTGCTTTATTCAGATGGCAATGCCTAGAGACATTTCCTACTAGAAGTCTCTTTCCCTGGCCTCATTGTTCAAAAGATTTATTTTTGAATTCCATAAGTTACTTTTTACTTTGGAAGAATTTATTTCATTTGGGTTTTTAAATTTTTACTTCTATGTCAAACTTAGCCAGAGATAGCATCTAGTGTTTAATCACAGAGAACGCTGCAGCATATTTTAGGGGAAAAATGCATTAGTTTTTCAAAGTAACTCCATTTTTCTCTAATCATTTGATACATATATTGAAAATATTTTAACAAATAAAATATTGTGACATTACTAGAAACTATTTTTGTTTTGAAAAAACATTTTGGTATGATTTTTTAATTGTCATGTAATAGTTGTACATATTTATGGTATACACTTGATATTTTAATACATGCATACAATCCATAATGATCAAATCAGGGCAAAGAGAATATACAGTTACATCAAACATTCATAATTTCTTTGAGTTCAGAACATTTCAAATCTTTTCTTCTAGCTATTTTTAAATTTCCAATAAATTCTTCTTAACTAAGTCACCCTAGTCTGCTATTGAACACTAAAAATTATTCCTCTTATATGACTATATTTATACTCATTAATTAATAGCTCTTCATATCCTTACCCCATCACTCTGGTCACCATCATTCTACCCTCTACCTCCATGGTATCAAACGTACTTAGCTCCTACGTATGAGTGAGAATATGTGATATTTGTCTTTGTGTGCCTAATGTATTTCACTTAACATAATGACCATCCAGCCTTGCATTGCCGGGATGAAGCCTACTTAATCATGATGAATAAGCTTTTTGATGTGCTGTTGCATTTGGTTTGCCAGTATTTTATTGTAGATTTTTGCATGTATGTTCATCATGGATATTGGCCTAAAATATTCTTTTTCAGTTGCGTCTGTGCCAGGTTTTGGTATCAGGATGATGTTGGTCTCATAAAATGAGTTAGGGAGTATTCCCTCTTTTGTATTGTTTGGAATAGTTTCAGAAAGAATCGTACCATCTCCTCTTTGTACGTCTGGTAGAAGTCGGCTGTGAACTGGTCTGGACCTAGACTTTTTTTGGTTGGTAGGCTATTAATTGCTGCCTCAACTTCAGACCTTGTTATTGGTCTATTCAGGGATTCAACTTCTTTCTGGTTTAGTCTTGGGATGGTGTAAGTTTAAGGAATTTATCCATTTATTCTAGATTTACTCGTTTATGTGCATAGAATTATTTGTAGTAATCTCTGTTGGTAGTTTCTCTTTCTGTGGAATTGATGATAGTATCCCCTTTATCATTTTTTTATTGCATCTATTCGATTCTTCTCCCTTTTCTTTTTTATTATTTTGGCTAGTGGTCTGTCTATTTTGTTGATCTTTCAAAAAACCAGCTTCTTGATTTATTGATTTTTTTTTTGAAGGGTTTTTTGTGTCTCTATCTCCTTCAGTTCTGCTCTGATCTTAGTTATTTATTGTCTTCTGCTCACTTTTGAATTTGTTTCATCTTGCTCCTCTATTTCGTTTAATTGTGATGATAGGGTGTTGATTTTAGATCTTTCCTTGCTTCTTATGTGGGCATTTAGTGCTATAAATTTCCCTCTTGACACTGCTTTAAATGTGTCCCAGAGATTCTGGTATGGTGTGTCTTTATTCTCATTGGTTTCAAAGAACATCTTTATTTCTGCCTTCATTTTATTATTTATCCAGTAGTCATCCAGGAGCAGGTTGTTCAGTTTCCATGTAGTTGTGCAGTTTCTCATGAGTTTCTTAATCCTGAGTTCTAATTTGATTGCACTGTGGTCTGAGAGACTGGTTGTTATGATTTCAATTCTTTTGCATTTGCTGAGGAGTGATTTACTTCCAATTATGTGGTCAATTTTAGAGTAAGTGCAATGTGTTGCTGAGAAGAATGTATATTCTGTAGATTTGGGGTGGAGAATTCTGTAAATGTCTATTAGGTCCACTTGGTCCATATCTGAGTTCAAGTCCTGGATATCCTTGTTAATTTTCTGTCTCGTTGATCTGTCTAATATTGACAGTGGAGTGTTAAAGTCTCCCACTAATATTTTGTGGGAGTCTAAGTCTCTTTTTAGGTAATTAAGAACTTGCTTTATATATCTGGGTGCTCCTCTATTGGGTGCAAGTAGAAAAATGTTGTTTTTTTCTTTTCATACTCTATTGTATTATAACAGAAAAGTAAGTATAAAATTGTATTATCATAATTTTAAACAACAAAGAATATGTAAAAATAAAGAAAATAAACTGCATTTCACATTAATGAGCCAGCTTAGTATGTTTATAAAGTTTTATTTTAATCAGGTCATATTTTACCTGATAACCACAGGGATATAATTAATTTAATTACAGATTTACTATGCATGAATAATTACTTTTTTTAAAGTTATTGTTTCTATATCGTGTCTAGAAAGAACACATATGTTGTCTATTTACTAATGTACATGTTACCATAATTATTATTGATAAATCATAATAAAATGCATTTCAATTATAACCTTAGTATTCCTTGTTGAACATTCTGTTATTGATGTCTAAATAAATTTTGCTATTAGTTACATCTGACCCTAAATAAATCTAGCTTAATGATTTCCTTTTAGAAACCATTCATTTCCTTTATCAATGATGATCACAGGCCCTATATTTACCAGATACCATCTAGGCTCTGGAAATACAGAGGTAAATGGAGTAAATAAAGCATTGGCCACATAGAGCTAATATTCTAACACAATAAAGTAGAGAATAAAAGAATATATAAAAAATAAAGAAATGTGGCAATTTTAAATAATGATTGATATAAAAATGAATCAATAGGATAGAGAGTTTAGGATCTGTAGCATCGAAGTGAATTTTTAGCATGGTAAAAAAAACCCTCTGCACCTCCCTAAAACTTAAAAGTCAGATGAAAGATGCAAATCTTTCTAGCAGAAAGAATTGCAAGTTCAAAAGTCCTAAGAAAGAGAGATGGGTTGTGTGTTTAAAGCAGAAAAACAAGAATGTTTGACTAGAGTTTCATGAACAAGGGAAAAAAAAACAATAAAAACTGACATGGAGAGGCAGTCACAAATCAGATCTGGTAGGGCATTTTAAATTTCCATCAGTTGTTTGTAGTTTGTTATAATCCCGAGAGAAAGCCAGGGCTTTAAGCAGAGATTTAGATGGTTTTTACTTGGCTATTTCACAGTGCAGTTGATAGGAAGATATGAGATTCCAGACTAAGTTAAGAGAGATATTAGGATTGATATAGGCACAAATATCCCTTCAGCTATGGAGGGCAGATTTAGCAAATAGGAAGAGAGAGAATCAAATAAGATTTTTCTAGTCTCAAATGAGAGTTTTCCATGGGACATATTATACTAGAAATATGGAACAAACATAGGCTAATATATTATTTGTTATGTGAAATTCAAATTTACCTGGGTTCCCTGAATTTTACTTGGCAAACCTAAGATTCTTAACATTCTTATTCTGAGTATCTAGGAAAAAGAAGATTCCAATAATTCTATGCTGATGGTCAGTTTGAGCAGCTGATTAAATGACCAAATGAAGATGTTAAGAAAAGCTCAGGAGGGAAAAGAGGGTTGGAAATGTAAATGTAGCAGATGTCTGCATACATATGCTATTTAGAGTTGTAAAAATACAAGATAAGGATGGAGAAAGTAGCTCTCAAAAGCCAGAGAAAAGAGATAAACACAAGGATGAGATTCCACAGAAACCTAAGGAAAGTGGTCAGCATCCAAATGCTGAAGGGAAGTCCAGCAAGGTGAAAAAAGAAAACTGACTCTTGAATTTCACAAAGAGGCTGCTGGTGTTTAAGTGCAGCAGTAGTGGTGAGAACCCCAACTAAAGTGAGTTAAGTAGGGAAGAAGGAGGAGTTAAAGAAAAATGCAGTATATGAACTGTTTTGTGGAATAGTGCCCTGATTCTCGAATGGAGAGCAGGAAAATTGGGTTTAAGTGAAATATAGGGAATTGTAAAATCAATAAACTATTTTTTACTGTTTTCTTTCCAGGTTGAATAGGATTAACACATTTCCACGTTAATGATGATTTTTTTGTTAGTAACAGAAGGTGCAGCAGATGTTTGAATGATGTTTGAAGAAGGGAAATCCTTGACTAGCTGAGTTAGGGTGAAATCCAGATTAGGTGGAGGGCATACTTTCAGCAAAAGACACAGAATTACTACTATTATAGTAGGAGATAAAAACTAAGTGGTTGCAGAAGCAGAGAAGTCAGTGACTTTATGGTAAGAGGATTGAGTAATTCCCATCTCATTATATCCATCTCCTAACAAACAGAGCTACCAATGTTAGGATTGTAGATGTGAACTATAAAAAATAAACTTCCTGAGGAAAACACACATAGATCCATATCATAAAACATTTTTCTTCATTTTACCTTTTAGTCTGGACCAGAGAGAATTCCTAGAGCTTTCAGAACACTTCTATTATCATACAATTTACATTGCACTGTAATTGCCACTTTATTCATGGAGAGAAAATATAAGTCATAGTCTGTTATCCTACTTAAGACATTGGCCCTCAAAAATTTTAGTATGCAATAAATATGTGATGAATGAGAGAGTTAAAAAGTTAGAAAATAATAACAAACATATACATCTGTAGCATTTTGGGCAAATCGCTGTTTACCCTACAGCGTCTACATAAACTGATTTGCTTGTGACTCAAAGATGAAGCACATGGAAAAATATAAGCAGTACACATGATTGGAACTTTGGCAAGTCACTTTAGTTCTCTGTGTTTCACTATATGTGACAAATTAAAAAAGATTCTAAGAAAGTACTAAAATTGATTAAATTTACAAGATCTTTTGCCATTTGTAGAGTTATATCGCCTAATGCTTTTGACTAACCAATTACATACAAAAATAATCTTGATTGTCAAAACCTATTGTTCAAATTTGTGGTAATAGAAAAACAGGATCTAAGATGTTATATTCAACTAGACGACACTGTGGTGTTTAAATACTGAAAGTTTTTAATTAATGGATGTCAGATTCTATTAATATTTTAATGTTTTTATTTCACGTTCTTTTTTTTTTTTTTTTTTGAGACGTAGCCTCGCTCTGTCGCCCAGGCTGGAGTGCAGTGGCAATCTCAGCTCACTGCAACCCCTCCTTGCAGTTTCAAGTGATTCTCCTGCCTCAGCCTTCCTAGTAGCTGGGACTACAGGAGCATGCCACCACACCCAGCTAATTTTTTGTAATTTTATGGAAAGTGGGTTTCACTGTGTTAGAATGGTCTCGATCTTGTGATCCACCTGCCTCAACCTCCGAAAGTGCTGAGATTTCAGGCATGAGCCACTGCACCTGGCCTTTTTCACGTCTTAGAAAGATATGCACTGTGTGATGGTGATCTAAAACGAAAGTTGGCAGCCGGGTTGGTGGCTCACACTTGTAATCCCAGCACGTTGGGAGGCCGAGGCAGGCAGATTACGAGGTCAAGAAATCGAGACCATCCTGGTCAACATGGTGAAATACCATCTCCACCAAAAAAATAATAAGAATAATACAAAAATTAGCCAGGCATGGTGGTGTGTGCCTGTAGTTCTAGCTACTGGGGAGGCTGAAGCAGGAGAATCACTTGAACCCAGGAGGCGGAGGCAGTTAGCCAAGATCCCACTACTGCACCCCAGCCTGGTGACAAAGCAAAACACTGTTGAAAAAAAAAAGCAAAAAGAAAGAAAGAAAATGTTGGCAATTCACTATATACATTATTTGTTTTAATTTTTCTGAAGTATATTAGGGGGCCCTCTGAAATGAAAGCCGTCTTTATATTAAGACGTTTATTTGGCATTGACCTGCTCAATATCTTATAGATATTACAGCCATTTGTTATGGAAATGTGGAGGAGACCAAAGTTTACCTTATATTATACACAATTGTCATGATTAGACCTTGAAAGAAGTTGTAAAAAGCATATTTGGAGGCAGAAGTTTGGTACATTTTAAGTTTTCTATCTGATGTAAAAGAGCTGATATTTTTTAACTTATATAATATTCCATGTGAAAATTATAATATTTAAATATTGAACTATCTTTACAATTATATTACCATTTAGTGTTTTTGAGAAATGAGACATCTTTATATCTGATATTTTGGAAAATGAAAGTCATTATGGAAAGTGGTTTTTCCCAAGACTATTTTTCACAGTGGCATAAATCAATGTCTATTTACATGTTATCCAATCTTATAATGAAAATAAACAATAGAATATATATGCTTTTAATATTCACACATGGTAAAAATGGCCATTTATTTAACTTCTGCACATTAATATGATAAAAATGTGCATCTGCCTTCTTAACCATCTTGGTTTTGAATGGTTGTTCTATCCTTTATGTTTATATATGTAGGCAGTTTCCCAGGGTACACTGCCCACTTTTTCTAAATTTCTCCAGTGTAAATGTTTGCAGACGAAATAAGTCTTGCTTCCCAGAAGCCCTTGAGTATTTCACAGCATTACATGGAGTATTCCTTATATTCACTTTGTTCATATTCAGCTTATGTTGTTATTTTAGACAGCATATACTTGGATACTATGTGCTTCAACAGGCTCTGACTTGTTTCCACGTAAAAGCACTGAGATCTAGTGAAAATCACCATTAGATTTTGTTCTACGTTTCAGAGATCTTATATTAATACATCATGTCATATAATTGATTTTGAAAATGTGATAGCTGGTAGAAACCATTTAAATGCCTAGAAATAACTTTTAAACCGTGCTAAAATATCCCAGATAGAGTGTACCTTTATAGAACTATTCTAACCTTCAGATGTATATCAGTATATGAGAAGAAGTACATTATTCAACAATAATTTCACTAGCGTCTTAGAATTTTACTCATATGAAACCGTAATGCAAAATTAGATGATCTATATTGGCAGAACTTTCTTTGGAAAAATCAACTTCAAATACGAAAATTCTAAAAGTTCTTCATTTTAATAAAATACAGTATTTTCCAGCTATGTCCTGATTGGAAATTGAGTCTATGCATCCTCTGAAATTGCACTACTTTTTGTCACTGTATTATTATTATTATTCAAAGAGCATTATGTTTAATTGCCTTTCCAAGTATTTTTGAGTCACACAGGTAGAACACAACTGATTTGCTATCTTTGTAAGAAAAAAACAATCAAGTCTTTTCTAATTTTACATTTTCTAATACAGTCTTGACCTCAATAACTAACATAAAGTTAAGGATAAATCAATGTTGTTAATTGGCTAATCTGTATTTAATTTGGCAAGTGTCTTAATATCCATTATAGTCTCATATATTTGTATACTATATGTACTTATTTGGTCTATCTTCTCATCTGGAAATAAAAGAAATTATACATGTATATGTCAATTTAATATAATAAATATTGATATAAATACAACATTTTTATTACATAATGCTCTAGCAAAAATAATCTTAATTTAGTGATTATTTTAAAAACAATTCTGTACCATTTTCATTGCTGTGTGAAATATAAATATATGCTTATTAATACAACTATGAATAAGTTTGTTTAATATTTTTTCTTATTTTATAGTTCCTTTAACAAAAAATTATTAAATATTATTGGTCTATCATTAATTAAAATGACCAACTTGAAAAGTCTTACCAAAGTACTTAAAGACAGAAGGAAAGCAATTTTGTATTTACTGCTTCAAAAAGTTTTATATGACAGATGACAAAGGAACTTACAGTAAGAGTAGCTAATAAAGAATAGAATATGTGAATTTAACATATTTGACATTTTCCCTTCTTTGCTCAAGAATGTGAGATTATATGACCTTACAATTTCAAGTAGTTAGTGTTTTATATGAAGAAACACTTTCAATCATTTAGTTCTCTTGTTTGGATGACATAAAACTCATACAATAAATTATTAACTGACACTAGTAAATGATAATATAATGGTTGACATACAGAAAACAATTTTTTTTGTAAAAGCAAGTATTTTCCTCTGGACAAGAAAGCAAAGAATTTTTTTTTTCTCAGAAAATTTTCATAAGTTTTTAAGATCTGTAAGACAGCACTTCAATTTTCAACTAATTTGCTGGCTAGTGGAAAGTCTAATTTTCCCATCTTAGGGACATTTATACAATAATCAGCTTGTGGCATTTAAGCAAATAAAGTGACTGGGAGGAGAGATGGCAAAGTGAATGGCTCTTCAAAGAAAATTAGAGCCTCAGAGAGAAGAAGCTTCAGCCTAGAATGCCCAGATTTTCGTAGAGAAAAGAATTTGACCTTTCAAAGGGGAGAGAGCCAATAATTATCTGGCTTAGATCTTACTCTATAATCAAATCCAGAGTATCACCTTGTTTACATCATTAGTTTATAAAAATGATGTTGGTATTTGTGTCAGTCCATTTGGTGCTATTATAGCAGAATACCTGAGACTGCGGGAAAATAGTAAAGAGTTCATCAAACTTGTCATTTTAGAAGAAATCCACTCCGACAATAATAGCATTAATTTCTTCATTCCATCCTCCTGGCCTTAGCACCTCATTAAGCCCCACCTCTCAGTACTGTGGCATATGGGACTAAGTTTCCAAGAAACCTTTTTTGGTGGATGTGTTCAAACCATAATGGTATCATGTGTGCTAATAGAGTTTTTATTACTAATTAAGAAGAATAACCTATTCCATTATTGCAAAACACAGAAATTTGGTGTCTCATCTCTTAGATTTGGTTTCCAGTACAGTCAGCATTGCCATAGGGTTCTTATAAGGAACAAATGAGACAATGAATATAAATACCTTGAAAACTGCAAAATGGTTAATTAAAGGACAATATGCTGAATATGCTATATAATATTACTTTATAATCTCTGATATAGAGATATCAGTGGCTTGAAATTTTTAGTAGAATCTAAAGCTCCATCCTTATATATATCATTATTGCTATTGTTATTAGCATGTAATTGTTCCATTTATTGGCATAATTCCTTTCATTTTGTGTAAAAATATTCAATCAAGATCAGTTTGGAATTTTATTATACTTTAAAATTTTTTCTTTCTTATCATTAATCATTAATGTTTAACACATTTTAGTTAGTCTAATTAACATAATTCCACATAATTACAGGTGTAGAACTGACACAAGTTATTTCTGAGTTACCTTATTCATAACATATCAAAAAAATCCTAAAATAATGTCATATCAATTTAATTATATACAATATCGTAAGAAAATTTTCATTTTTAATTTGTGAGAGTTTTCTTAATCATTGTATAACTTTTCTATAGGCAATAAATTGGATCACTAATATTATATAAATGAAAATACATATTAAATAATTTTCCTCTAGTTTTAATGCATCAGCTTTATGTAAAGCATAAGGATAAGAGATTTTCTTCTAGTAATTTGGATACATTTATTTTTTCACAAATATATTCAGCATTTTGTCAGTTAAAATTTCAAAATATAACATCAGAACAAAAATAGTTTATTGCACCCCACTACAAATCCATTCAAGCTCTTATATTTTGGAGGAATTAAATAGAGATGTCCAATGGTAATCATTTCCCAAGCTGTTAAATTAAGAAAATAAAAATAAAAGGCAGCTTGACAGATATGGTACTGGCTGGAAGAGAGTAAACCACAAGATAATTTGCTGATTTCATTTTAGGCAAACGATACTTATTTAAATTCATACACTAAATGCATTTTAGCAGTTTTTAAAGATTTTCTCTATTAAACAGCCCATCACTCACAAAAGAAACAATACACTAAGTAACTTAATTATAAAATGTCAAAGTTTAAGAGCAAAGATTCACAAAGCACCATTACGAGATTTCAATAGCACTGAGACCTGCTCAGGTTAACCTGCCAACTATGTCCAATTTGCAAGTAGAATTTGCCCGCTTCCCTAATCAACTGCTCTAAAGCTGATTATTTCCCATTTATTTAATGCTATCTGCCAGGCATTCCAAATGTTTTAGTCCTTATTTTAGGACCATCTCAGACTCATTAGCCTTTTGCCTGACAGTGCCAATGTGACTGTCTGACAGCCTGAAACTTGGAGATGTTATGCCATTGAGTGTCAAGATTTTTCCAGGAAAAGGTGCTTCAAAAAAAAAAAAAAAGCATATTTAAATAATGCCAACTTGAGCAGCAAGGTAACAAAGCCAAATATCGTATATTATGTCTGATATGCCAGAATAATATTATTTTGAATGCAACTAGAATAAAATGATTGTTTTCCATGATTCTGAAAGCAGCATCACTTTTGAAATGTTTTTAATGACTAAGTGTTCTTTTTTCTATAATATAAGCTATTATCTTTTATTATATTTAGATAAACACAAAATTATTTGTGTTATTACTGAAAATGGTCAAGTAGCAGCAATTTTATATGGTTCAACCTAAGAACCATACAATAGATTGTTATTATGGCAACAGATTTTTAACGTCGTAGATAAATTTTAAGTTCCCAAGGTCGAAATTAAATCTATTATTTGTTAAATAATTATTTTATATTTGTCAAATAATCACAATGAACTCATCATGAATTTGATCTAACAAGGACTAGATTAGTAATGCAGGAAGAAAAGAAAGGCTTCCCTATCCAGTTGCTTAAACATACTAAATGACCAAAAAGTCAATTTTAATATTGATCTAACCCTGTAGAAATTACCTTTATGCTCAAGTCATTTGGATTAGGCTTTCATGACATTTTGGGCATCACTGGAATTCAACTTGGGTGGTGACCTAAATTATTTATGTCATTTCTCAGGAAAAACCCAAGACTTTCCAATCTCTTTTGATCTGGAAGACAGCATATCAATGGGAGAGAGATAAAAAGACTTTTATATTATGTCATAAATTTACATAAAACAACAATAAAAATTCCATTGCCTTATGATTTTGTGCTAGGCACTTTGAGCACAATTATGTCGAAATTCAGAAATGTTAAAGAGCTTATCTGCAGTCACACAGGTAATTTTCAGAGCAGGGACTAAAACCAGGTGATTTGACAGTGCTGGCTCTCACCTTTATATCACACTGTTTTCTTCCTAGTCCCATTGTATGAATCCTTATTTTTTATTACTGCTTTTCGACTTAAAAGGGGTAAAATAAAATATCTATTAATTGACCTAACAGCTACTGTGTATATAAAAATAATTAATGTCACTTCTGACACAGGCCAGAAAGGCACTTTACATATTAAATTATTAATTCTGAAAGTTTATTTTGTGTTTTTTTAAATGCACTATGGTCTTTTTTTAAGTTCAATAGTGAAACACATTTGGACCAAGATTTCTGATTGTTAAATGTATTAGTCAAGGTTCTCTAAAGGGACAAAACTAATAGGATATATGTATATTATTTATATATATATATACACACACACACACACATATAAATAAAGGGGAGTTTATTGGGAGTATTGACTCACAGGATCACAAGGTGAAGTCCCACATTGGCTGTCTGCAAGCTGAGAAGCCAGGAAGCCAGTCCAAGTCCCAAAACCTTAAAAGTAGAGAAGCCAACAATGCAGCCTTCAGTTTGTGGCTGAAGGCCCTAGAGCCCCGGCAAATCACTGATGTAAGTCCAGAAGTCCAAAAGCTGAAGAACTTGGAGTCCAGTGTTTAAAGGCAAGAAGCATCTAGTACAGGAGAAAGATGAAGGCCGGAAGCCTCAAGTCTGTTCTTTCCATGTTTTTCTGCCTGCTTTTATTCTAGCTGCACTGGCAGCTGATTAGATGGTGCCCACTGAGACTGAGGGTGAGTCTGCCTCTCCCAGTCTACTGATTCAAATGTTAAACTCCTTTCTCAACAACCTCACAGACACACCCAGGAACAATACTGTGCATCCTTCAATCCAATCAATTTGGTACTCAATATTAATCATCACAAGTACGTTTGTCAACTTGATTCCATACACATCTCTTGAAGTCATATTTAATCTTCAAATAAAGCAAATAAGAAGGTCATAATTACACAGAACACAAAACAGCTATCCTTCATACAACCAGAAGCACACTAATCTTTCACCTAAATGTGATTACGTGAAGTTAACAACACTTAAATGCTACTATGAAGTCAATAAATATTATGTCACACGATAAAGGAAAAAGAAAGAAAACGAAATGAAGATACCCTCTTAGTACAAGTGTATACATGCACAGACTCTTTCTTAACAAAATAGGGAGAAAATACTCCTAACAATTACAGTCCTCATTTCTGCAACCAGTCATATGGATGTAGCTGGTATTGATGACTACCTTCTTCTACTACCTACTCTGTATTCCCTTTGCCTTCATAAAACACCACAGCAGGTCACGGATATTTACCTGGTGGAGTGACCCAAACCTTCATTCCTGAAGGATCTGGACAATTTGTAGTCCTGCCTGGATTGGGCTATTGTAGTTTCCCATTGATCTTAGTCACAGAGCATGGTAATACTACGAGATGCCCTAAAAGATCTCCTGTATTCCACACATACTCTTTCTTACCTCCATTGTGGAGCAGAAGACTGATTTCATCTTGATAGTCCAGGTCAGTGACCCCAGCCAACACTGTAACTCCCTATTAGCCTGTTGACTTAGAGGTAGGAGGAAGCCAAAATGAACAGGTGGCAATTTTAACTTCCAGTTTAATTATTGTTGTATCCTCTGGTGGCAGCATTCCTCCCTCTGGAAAGAAGACATCCATGCCAGCAGAACATAATATTGCAGGAACAGGAGGCAGTGGATCTGTGTTAGTTAATACTGAGTGTCAACCTGATTGGATTGAAAGATAGAAAGTATAGATCCTGGGTGTGTCTGTGATGGTGTTGCCAAAGGAGATTAACATTTGAGTCAGCGGGCTGGGAAAGGCAGACCCACCTTTAACCTGGGTGGGCACAATCTAATCAGCTGCCAGCGTGGTTAGAATATAAATCAGGTAGGAAAATGTGAAAAGAAAGACTGGCCTAGCTTCCCAGCCTACATCTTTCTCCAGTGCTGGATGATTCCTGCCCTTGAACATTGATCTCCAAGTTCTTCAGTTTTGGAACTCAGACTGGCTCTTTTTTCTCCTAAGCCTGCAGATAGCCTATTGTGGAACTTTGTGATCATGTGAGTCAATACTTCATAAACTCTCCTTTTTATATATGTCTATTTCATTAGTTCTGCCCCTCTAGAGAACCTCGACTAATATAGGGTCACTAGGGGTGATGATGAATGGTTCCACTTCCACCCCTTGATTCCTGGACTCATCAATCCCAGCTATGGGAAAAACAGTACCATATATTGGATGTTGATCCAGAGCATACACATTTTTCCCAAGAAGTTGGCCCCAGCCTTGCAAAGTATTATCACCTAGATTGGTGTAATTGTGACTTTATAAGGCCATTCCACCATTCAGTATTTCAGGATGATGGGGAACATGGTAAGACCAGGCCAAATGGGATAGTTGAATGGGGATGTGATGGGAATCACCACCTCTGTATCTTTCAAGTCTATGATGGTGACACTAATCTCCACAGTTCCTTCAGGGATGTGATACTGTTTTTTATTTACTATTTTTCCTAGGTAGAGGTAGCTCTAATGGCTTCCATTTGGCCTTTTCCACCATGATAGCCCTCATCCTACCAGTGAGGGAGCCAATGTGGGGTTCTGCCAGTTGCTAAGTATGTCTATGCCAATTATACATTCTGACACTGGGGAAATAACCACAGGATGAGTCCAGCAACCCATGAGACACACTGTAAATCAGACCTAAGCTGAAACTCAGTTACTCACCTGACCTTCATAAGCCCCTACTTTAACTGGAGGACCACAGTGATGTTTTGGATCCCCTGGAATTGTCACCTCAGAGCCAGTGTCCAGTAGTCTCCAAAATGCCTGATCATTTTCCTTTTCCCTGGTGCACAGTTATCCCGGTAAAAAGCCAGAGGTCTCCTTGGGGAATGATGGGAGAAAGATTAACAGTATAAATTGTCGTTAATGAAGTGGGGTCCTTCCTCAAGGAGAACTGGCCTCCCCTTCATTCAATGGGTTCTGGGTCTATAAGCTGGTTCAACTCTGGAATCTGACTGAGGGGCCATGATTTTTCATCTTTATAAATCAAAGTAGACTTTTATTCACTTGACCTGGAAGTTTTCTGCTTATACAAATTAAGTAGGAATGCAGTAAGCTTCCTATCAGTTTCCCTTCTAGGAATATCATGACACATTAGCCAATTCCAGAGCTCTACACAAGTCAGACTATTCTGATTGTTGCTCTGCCTCTGCTGTCCATTAAGGTAACTATGCCCACTTTGCCTTTGATGGTCGTGTCACTGCCTGGTCCCTGCCACCTTGAGATCCAATTATTCCCATTGTATTTAAATTTTCTAATTGAGTGACTGCATTTCCCACTGTAAGATCTGGCATACAGAGAAGAGTAATCATAGAGCTCTTCAAGGATGCAGGTGCTTCCCTCACAAATCTGTTTCACAAAGTATTGAGGAAGGGTATGTCATTGGATACTCCCAACTGGGAGGAGTAGGTCTAAAGTGACTAATCCACTTTGGCATTCAAATCTCCCTATTCCTTTGCATCCCTTCCTCTACATTAAACCAAGGGAGATAAGGCAATTTTAGCTCACTCTCAGTAGGCAGTCTTTTGATCCTTATTTCAGCTAACCAAGCAAATAAAGTTCTAGAACTTTTTTTTTAACTTCCTGAGCTGCAACATTCAATGAAGAATCCCTGCTTAATGAGCCCATTTGAATAAATGCAGCCTGATCCAATGTTATGTTCCTTCCACTATTATCCCCCACCCTTGATATTCTTTCACATGCCTGTTCTTCAGATTTCTGCTTATAGAAAACTCAAGCAGTTATTTTGGAGGGTAGCATATCTCCTTGTGGGTTACACTATGAATCTCACCCTAAAGCCTACCAGGAATTGAGTCTAGTTATAGGCCCAGAAGCAAGCAGGGGTCTAGAGGGTGGGTCTTGAGGAAAAGCAGCATTGTCTTGATTGGCAGCTGCCTCTGGGAAGCCATCACTGTCGCCTCAGGCAGAGCATGGTTAACCTCCTCAGATAAAGACAGAAAGGGTGATTGCAATGTGGGTGGTGGAGGGGATGTTGCCACCACTGTGGGTAGGCAGGCTATTTTCTCTGGCAAAAAAAAAAAAGGCTTATTAGAGTTTATAAGCTCAGTATCCCCAGCTTCATCAGGGTCTTCCCACAGATCCCTATGCTAAGTTGCAGGGTCCCATTCTTTTCCAATTAATGTCCTCACTTCAACAGTACACACCTGGTGAGACTGAGCATGCACCTTTCATTGCAGGTCAGCTACTGGCATGATAAGAGCTTGTGTCTGATTTTCTACAATTTCAGCCCTTTGTCTACAGGAGATAAGACTCTTACTCAGGGCAATCTTGGAAGACTTTAGGCTCGATATGTGCTTCTTGAGCCAGTAGACAGAATCTCTGAACTCACCCTTTTCTTTCGTTGCATTGTCCAGAGAACCTAGGAGCAACTGATCAACTTCATTATATTCCTTGGTTCTCCAAATGTGGTCAAAGGTATTATGTATAGAGTCACTAAACTCCATGCCTCTCACAAAAGGTGAATCAGGAGTACCAAATGCATTTGCTTTGAATAGGTCTTTAAACAATTCACACCAAGGACTATCAGTGTTCTCCATACTATTAGAAGTAGAGTCCTTAGCATTTTAGTGTTTAATCATATTTATCATCCATCTCCAGAAACCCCAAAAACAACTAAAGAACTCTATTAAAATTCTGCTCCTCTAGAACCACTCCCAGTACCAGAATCTGTGTTAGTGAGGTTTCTCTAAAGAGACAGAACTAATAGGATATATGTATATATAAAGAGGAGTTTATTAGAAAAATTGACTCACATGATCACAAAGTGAAGTCCCACAATAGGCCATCTGCAAGCTGAAAAGCAAGGAAGCCAGTCTGAGTTCCAAAAAATTAAAAGTAGAGAAGCTGACAGTGCAGCCTTTATTCTGTGTCTGAAGACTTGAAAGCCCTGGAAAATCACTTGTTTAAGTCCAAAAGTCCAAAGATGAAGAACCTGGAGTCTGATTTTCAAGGTCAGGAAACACCCAGACAGAAGAAAGATGAAGGCAAGAAGATTCAGCAAGTCTGCTCTTTCCACATTCTTCTGCCTGCTTTATTTTAGCCCTGCAGGCAGCTGATTAGATTGTGCCTACCCAGATTGAGGGTGGTTCTGCCTTTCCCCATCCACTGACTCAAATGTTAATCTCCTTTGACAACACCTTCACAGACACACCCAAATACAATACTTTGCATCATTCAATCCAATACAATTGTCACTCAGTATTAACCGTCATATTATGTAAATTGGGGATCATGTCTCAATGATGTATTGATATATAATTTCAGTGACTAGATCACAGTCACTGGTTGAAACATGTTCTCAAAAAATTACTTTATATGGGAAAGTAAATATATTTCAAATGAAAAATTGGTAAGTATAATTATCAGTCATCTAGGATACAAGTATATCCTAATCAATAAGAGGAAGACAATGAAAGACTAGTATAAGTTTAAGATATCTTTGTTAATTGTATTAAAGAGCTTAAGAAAGTGATCCCCAAAAAGCTATTTCCATTATGATTCTAAGATGGCTAAAACATAATTGTCATCATACAACACTGAAAATGCATATGATTTTTATCAGCAGATAATTTAAATTTTAACATTTGAACAAGTTCAAATGTCAAAACAGGTAAAACAAGTTTAAGAAAAGAAAGAAAGTTAGTCAGGTTATTGTAAGAAGTTTTTAAACAATAAAATTTGCCACCAATTTTAAGCAAAATAGTTAAGTGGAATTTGAAAAAGTAAAAGTTGCTAACATATTTCAACTAGATTTCTAGGTGTGTATATATTATGTGTGTATATACATATTTATATATTTATATGCAATCTTTAGAGTAGATGGAAAGTTCATGATCAAAACCTTTTTCAAAAATGGATCAATAGCTGAGAATCCTTTTAAATGAAAGCCAATAAATGACATTCAACAAACACATGCATTGTACAAACATGATTGGTATACTTATAGCACTTGGTAATATATTTACAATGTCTGAACTGTGAAATTGACCAAAAAGGTCGCAGACCTAGCCTTTAACAGGTTCAGAGGCAATAACCCAGAGAAATTAACTCCAATATGATAAACTCTTAAAAATATGGATTTTTTTTTTTTACAAGTCTCTTGTGCTTGCATTCTATTTTATTTTTTCCCCTCCCTTTTCATGACTGCTTAGAATTGTGTCATGGTTTTATTTTCTTTATGTGAAAATTACGTACCATTGCTAGCTTTTTTTTTTTTTTTTTTTTTTTTTTTGCATTTCCTACCTCGGCCCTGTCCACCACCTTTTTCTTCTCTCTCGCTCTTTCTTTCTCTCTTTCTTTCTCTCTTTCTTTCTTTCTCTCTCTCTCTTTCTTTCTTTCTTTCTTTTTTTCTTTCTTTCTTTCTTTCTTTCGGTCAGCACTAGATACATGCTATCAAGTCCTAAAAAAGAAAAGGTTACAGCCAACTCTCCTTTCCACTCCCTGCATAAACATTATAGATAGGCTTACAGAAACTTCAGCCTAGAGAGCTGTGACCAACCTGCTCTCACACTGAGAACAAAGTCACCTTCTCAGTATGCAGAAAACTTCTGCTACTTTTTCTTTCTCTCTCTGTGGGGAGAAACCTCTCTAGTCAGCCTTCTAAACCTGACCTTCCAGCATGACAAGACAATCTTCAGGATACCATGCTGCTTAGGTGGCTAAAGCCAGTGCTTTGCACTGTTTGGGATTTCACCCTTTGACACAGTATACTATCTTTAAAGTTGAGAAATTTAGTCATATAGCAATGTTGGCTTTCCTTCTAATTAGTTCAAGTGATGTCTTTTGTTTCTTAATTTTAATGGCAGACAAAATATTTTACATCCTACAAACATGATGCTCCTTCTACCAATTTATAAGAAGATATACCACTGTAGCAAATGTTTTCTTCTTATTTTTTCCTTACTATATGCTATAATAATGAAAATTTTTAAAAATAGTGTTAAAAAGGCTTCTGCTTTCAGTGAAGATGAAGTAATGGGATCAGATTTATATCTCTGCCTAAAACAAATAATTTAAAAAACAATAAAATGGACAAAATATGTAATACAATTGTTCTCAGGATATTAGACATCAAGCAACAAAATACATTGAATGCTTAAATATAATTTATCAAAATGAAGTGAGCCCTAATATTGATTTCTGTCTTTGGAGAGTTCCAGGAATAGCATCAGAAGAAGGACCTAGGCAGAGTTCGTGGATTACAGTAACATGAAGAGAGAATTAAGAGTGCAGAAAATTAAGGTAGATGTAGTTGCAGTATATGTTAATAGTACCAAATACTAAAAAGCCACATAGGAAAAGAACTCCAAAGATCTTCAGAATGTTCCCCTAAAGTATTCAGCAGAATGTTGATCAACACACTGCATATGAAGAAGCTGTCAGAAAACATGGAAGTAACTATATCCAAGAATTAAAGGGAACAGTTTCTCATACTGACAAAGGAAGGCTTCATAATTCATAGGACACTGGAAAAGTACTCAGAATGATCTTTTCTCAGTAGTAGGAAATAATAAACCCTAGACTAAGCTTTGCTCTGTTGTTGCATAACAAATATTAAAAGCAAGAAACAATTATATCCCAGAACAACTCAATAATATATGTAAAAATGGAAAACATTCAGCACCTAAAAGGTAAAATTTAAAATGGCTACCATATAAGCCTATAGTTCAGGGAATAATAATTAAAAATTGGGAGGCCGAGGTGGGTGGATCACGAGGTCAAGAGATCGAGACCATCCTGGTCAACATGGTGAAACCCTGTCTCTACTAAATATACAAAAATTAGCTGGGCATGGTGGCGCATGCCTGTAGTCCCAGCTGCTCGAGAGGCTAAGGCAGGAGAATTGCTTGAACCCAGGAGACGGAGGTTGCGGTGAGCAGAGATCGCGCCATTGCACTCCAGCCTGGGTAACAAGAGCAAAACTTCATCTCAAAAATAGAAAAAAAAAAAAAATCAACCCAGAACTGACATAGATGCTAGAATTAACAATGAAGAACATAGAAAGTTATTTCATCTGTACTTATATGTTCAAAAATCAATTAGACATGAAAAAATTAAAGGACAAATTGAACTTCTCAAAATTAAAACTACAGTTGATACTATGGTAATCTCTGGATGGCATTAACAGCAAATAGGACATTACAGAAGAAAAGGTAAATTAAATTAAAGACATACCAGTAGATTTAACCTGAATAAGCCTTGGGATGACATCAGGTAGCCTAGACACATGAAATTTGAGCCTTCAAAGAAGTGAGAGCAGAAGAAAGTGACTGAATATGTCTAAATTTAATTGAAAACAATAAACCAAGTTTTAAGAAGCTAAACAACTTCAAAGCACAAAAAAGTCTGCAGAAAACTGCATCAAATTATCACATAACCAAATTGCTTAAAAGCAGTGACAAAGGGAAAATCTTAAAAGTATTCTGAGAAAAATGACCCAGAACACAAAGAAGAACAAAGATAAGAATGACAGCAGATATATTTCATCAGAAACAGTGTGGCAACAAAAGGGGGGAAGTGTGTTTGAAGTCCAGATGGAAAACAAAAATAAGTATGAATCCAGGATTGCCTATCCAGAGAAAATGCCTTTGAAAGTGAAAGATAAGTGAGGACTTTACAAGGCATAAAAATCTTTAAAAAAGAATTAATAGCAAAACCACACTATAAGAAATGCTAAAGAAGTCCTTCAGTGTGAAAAATACAGTATATTGGATAGCTATGTAGACATAAACAAGGAATGAAGAGGACCATAAATGGCAACTGTATTGAAAAATATATAATCTTTTGTCATTATTTAAATCTCTTTAAAATGTAACCCATTAAAGAGAAATAATAAAAGTGTAGTTGGGGTTGGTAACACACACAGGACTAAAATACTGGAGAACAATAGCATAGAGACACAGAGTAGAGAAATGGAATTATACTATTTAAGTGTTCTTAAACTTGTCTGATATTACTTTAAAGAAAATGAACATAAATTAAATGAATATACAATAAACTGGAGTTTGTCAACCTTAGCATTACTGGACTGAATGATTCTTCATTGCGAGGAGCTATCTTGTATATTGTATGACATTTAGTAGCATCCCTGAATTCTACCAACCTGACACTAGTAGCATGTCCCATCATATCTGACAACCATGTCTCCAGATGTAGCTAAATATCCTGTGGTGGTACAAAATTACCTCTGATCAAAAATCACGTTTAGAAATGCTAAGACAATCATTAAAATATAGAATTATACCAAACAGCTAATAAAGAAGTAAAAATTAAAAATGAAATCATCAAAAATACCCAATGGAAAAGAAAGTATAAGAAAAAGAGAAAAAAGAAACACAGTTTATGTTGGACAAATACAAAACAAACACTGAAATAGACTTAAAAGTAAACATATCCATAATCATGCTAAATATAAATGATCTAAATATGGAAATTACAGGACATAGATTTTCAGATAGTATGGAGAAGCAAAAGCCAACTATATGCCACCTTTAAGAAACACTAGCCGGGCGCGGTGGCTCAAGCCTATAATCCCAGCACTTTGGGAGGCCGAGGCAGGTGGATCACGAGGTCAAGAGATCGAGACCATCCTGGTCAACATGGTGAAACCCCGTCTCTACTAATACAAAAAATTAGCTGGGCATGGTGGTGCGTGCCTGTAATCCCAGCTACTCAGGAGGCTGAGGCAGGAAAATTGCCTGAACCCAGGAGGCGGAGGTTGTGGTGAGCCGAGACAGCGCCATTGCACTCCAGCCTGGGTAATGAGCGAAACTCCGTCTCAAAAAAAAAAAAAAAAAAAAAAAGAAGAAACACTTAATTTGTTTAGAAGTAAAATAATTGAAAAAATATACCAAAAAGACAATACTTTTTAAAAGAAAGAATACCTGAAATGTATGTTTCAGAGCAATAAATACTCTTAGCAACAAAGAAGGCCATTTCACAATGATTGAAGGGTCAAGTCATCAAGAAACCACAACAATGATAAATGATCATGTAGCTAAAAATACAGCAACAAAATACATAAAACCTGATAGAACTACAAAAACATATTGACATCTAAAATTATTATGGAAGATTTCATTACCTCTCTTTCAAAGATTCATAGAACAAGTAGACAAAAAATCAGTCAGAATATAGATTTAAATATTATCAGCCAACTATTTAACCATTAACACAAGAATATATATTCTCTTCAAATCCATATACAATATTAATCAGAATAACCTATATTGGGGCCATAAAACAAGTTTAGGCAATGTTATTGAAGTCAATTTATGTTCTCAGATCAAAATGAAATTAAAATAGAAATTCATTAATTTTTATAATCCTCAAATATTTGGGAATTAAATAACACACTTCTAAATATCTTATGGTCAAAACATGATAAATTATTAGGTATTTAATAATTTTAACCAAATTTTAAACCAAATGGATATTTAAAAAAAATACTAAAATTTGTGTGATGCTGCTGAATCAGTAGTTATGAGAAAAAGTGTATCATTAAACATCTGTTTTAGAAAAAATAAAATCTGAAATTAATAACATCAGCTTCTAACTTAAAGCACTGAAGGAGATCTGTAAATTAAACCCAAAATAAGCGAAGCAAAACAAAGTGAACAGGTAAACAATAGAGTGACAAAAGAACCAAAATATCATACAGTTGGTTATCTCTCTTCCCAGGTTCTGTATCTGTAGATTTGCCGAGTTGAGGGTAAAAAGTTTTCAGAAGAAATAATAAAAAATAGCAATACATCAATACAAATAATACAAATAAAAATCATAGAGTATAACAGCTATTTACATAGCATTTACATTGTATTAGATATTTTAAGTAATCTAGAGATGATTTAAAGTATGTGGAAAGATGTGTATAAATTATATGCAAATACTATGAAGTACATAAGATTCATATTAAATAACTATATGCACTTGTATATGCTACTAGCAACTAAGAATTAAAATTTTATTAAAATACAATATATAATTCTACTGAATTATTTTAGAAAAATACTTTAGGAAAATTCCCTTAGGAAAATTGGACTTAAGCTGTTTAAGATTATTACAACGAAAACTACAAATTCTTGCTAAGAGATTTAGCTAAAAGGAGAGATGTAACTTCTTTACTGGTCAGAAAACTCAAAGTTGTTAGGATTTCAATTTTTCCTAAAATAATTTATAAATTTATTGTAATCTCAATCAAAATTTTAGCAGACTATCTTATGGAAATTTAAAAGCTGATTCTAAAATGTATATAGAAATGCAGATATGAAATGGTATCTCAGTGTGGTTTTGATTTTCATTTCTCCAATAATAAGTTTTGTTGAAATTTTTTTATATGTTTGTTGGCTACCTGTATGCCTTCTTTTGAAAAGTGTCAAGGATCTAGAAATAGAAATACCATTTGACCCAGCAATCCCATTATTGAGCATATACCCAAAGGATTATAAATCATCCTACTATAAAGATACATGCACACATATTGTTAATTGTGGCACTGTTTACAATAGCAAGACTTGGAACCAACCCAAATGTCCATCAATGATAGACTGGATAAATAAAATGTAGGACATATACACCATGAAATACTATGCAGCCATAAAAAAGGATGAGTTAATGTACTTTTCAGGGACACCAATGAAACTGGAAACCATCATTCTCAGCAAGCTGATACAAAAACAGAAAACCAAAAACCGCATGTTCTCACTCATAAGTGGGTGTTGAACAATGAAACCACATGGACACAGGGATGGGAACATCACACACTGGGGCCTATTGGGGGATGGGGGGAATAGGTGAGGGATAGCAGGGGATGGGGGATTGGGGAGGGCTGACATTAAAAGAAATACCTAATGTAGATGACAGGGAAATAGATGCAGCAAACCACCATGGCATGTGTATACTTATGCAACAATCCTGAATGAACTGCACATGTACCCCAGAACTTAAAAACATAATTTAAAAAAAACTCTCGAAGGAAGGAAGGAAGGAAGGAAGGAAGGAAGGAAGGAAGGAAGGAAGGAAGGAAAGAAAGAAAGAAAGAAAGAAAGAAAGAAAGAAAGAAAGAAAGAAAGAAAGAAAGAAAGAAAGAAAGAGAAAGAAAAAGAAAAGTGTATGTTCATGTACTTTGCTCACATTTAATGGGACCATTTGTTTTTAGCTTATAAATTTCTTTAAGTATCATACAGATTTTGGTTATTAGACCTTTGTTGGATGTATAGCTTGCAAATATTTTCTCCCATTCTGTGGATTGTCTCTTTACTCTTTTGATAGTTTATTTTTCTGTGCAGAAGCTCTTTAATTTCAATAGGTCCTATTTGTCATTTTTTATTTTTCTTGCAATTGCTTTTAACATCTTCATCATGAGATCTTCACCAGATCCTATGTTCAGAATGGTATTTTCTAGGTTATCTTGTAGAGTTTTTATACTTTTAGGTTTTACATTGAAGTCTTTAATTCATCATTAGTTGATATTTGTGTATGGTGTAAAGAAGGGGTCCATTTTCATTACCAGTAGCATCCTTTCCCCATTGCTTGTTTTGGTTGATTTTGTCAAAGATCAGATGGTTGTAGGTATGTGACCTTGTTTCCCACCTCTCTATTCTGCTCCATTGGTCTACATGTCTGTTTTTGTGCCAGGAATATGCTGTTTGGGTTATTGTAGCTTTGCAGTATATTTTGAAGTTGGGTAATGTGATGCCTCCAGCTTTGTTATTTTTGCTTAGAATTTCCTGAACTATTTGGGATTTTTTTAGTTCCATATGAATTTTAAAATAGTTTTTCTAATTCTGTGAAGAGTGTCATTGGTAGTTGGATAAAAATAGCATTGAATTTGTAAATTGCTTTGTGCAGTATGACTATTTTAACAATGTTTACTCTTCCACACTATAAGCATGAATGTTTTCCCATTTGTTTCTTTCATGTATAATTTCTTTCAACAATATTTTGTAATTCTTGTTGATGAGATCTTTAATCTCCCTGGTTTGATGTATTCCTAGGTATTTTATTTTTGTGTGTGTGGCTATTTGTAATGGGATTTTGTTCTAGATTTGACTCAGCTTGGATATGTTGTTGGTGTATAGAACTGCTACTGATTTTGTACATTGATTTTGTATCCTGAACTTTGCTGAAGTACTGCATTACATCAACTAGCTTTTAAGTAGACACCATGAGGTTTTCTAGGTATAGAATAATATTGTCTGCAAATAGGGATAGTTTGGCTTCATTTCTTCCTTTTGGATGTCTTTTATTTCTATATCTTTCTTGATCACTCTGGCTGGGACTTCCAGTACTATGCTGAATAGGAGTGGTGAGACAGGGTATCATTGTCTTATTCCTGTTTTCAAGAATGCTGCCAGTTGTTGCCCATTCTGTATGATATTTGCTGTGAGTTTGCATAGATGGCTTATTATTTTCAGGTATGTTCCTCCAATGCCTCATTATTTTGAGAGTATTTACAAGAAAGTATATTACATTTTATTGAAAGCCTTTCTGCATCTATTGAGATGATCATACAGTTTTTGCTATTAGATTTCTTCATGTGGTGATTCACATTTATTAACTTGCCTATTTGAAACAACCTAGCTTCCCAGGAATAAAGCTTACTCAGTCATGGTGGATAAGCTTTTTGATATGCTGCTGAATTTGGCTTGCCAGTATTTAATTGAGGATCTTTGCACCTATATTGATCAAGAACATTGTCCTGATGTGTTCTTTTCTTTGGTGTCTCTACCATGTTTTGGTATCAGGATGATGCTGGCCTCATAGAATGAGTTAGGGAACAGTCTTTTCTTCTCAAACTTTTGGAGCAGTTTTAGTAGAAGTGGTACCAGCTCTTCTTTATATGCCTAGCAGAATTTGCCTGTAAATCTCTCTGTTCCTGGACTTTTCAGGTTGATAGGCTTTTTATTACTGATTCAGTTTTAGAATTAGTTAAGAGTCTGTTCTAGGTTTCAGTTCTTCCTGGTTCAATCTTGAGAGATTATATGTTTTCACGAATTCATCCATTTCTTCTGTGTTTTCTAATTCATTTGCATAGAGGTCTCCATAATCGTTTCTAAGATTTTTTTTTTAAATTCTGCTAAATTAGGTATAGTCTTCATCATTTCTGATTATTTTTATTGAATCTTCTATTAGTCTAGTGAAGTGGTCTATCAATCTTATTTATTATTTCAAAAAACTAACTCCTGGAATCATTTTGTTTTTTCTCATGACAATTTTCTTTAATTCAGTTCTAATTTTGGTTATTTCTTGTCTTTTGCTGACTTAGATATTGGGTTGCTCTTGTTTCCCTAGTTCCATGAGTTGTTATGTTGAGTTGTTAATTATCTCTCTAACTTTTTGATGTAGTTATTTTGCACTATAAACTTTTCTCCTAACATTACTTTATCTGTACCCCAGAGATTCTGATATATCTTTGCTTTCATTAGGATCAAAGAACTTCATGATTTCTTCCTTAATTTAATTATTTACTCAGAAGTCATTCGAGACAGGTTGTTTAATTTCCATGTAATTGTGTGGTTTAAAGAAATATTTGTAGCTTTGATTTCTATTTTTTTGCACTGTGGTCTGAGTGTGTTTGGTACAATTTCAGTTTCTTTGAATTTGCCGAGGAATTTTTATGTCTGACTGTGTGGTTGATTTTAGAATATGTGCCACGTGCAGAAGAGAAGAATGTACATTCTGATTTTTTGGGTGGAGAGTTCTGCAGATGTTTCAAGTTAATGACCTCTGTTCTTTTTATCATTGTTTTAAGTTAGTATATTTTTTTCTGAATTAGAATACCAACCCCTGCTTTTTTTATGTTTTCCATTTGCTTGGTAGATTATTTTCCATCCCTTTACTTTGAGCCTATGGGTGTCGTTGCATTTGAGATGAATTTCTTGAAGACGGCATACAGCATACACATTTTGCTTCTTAATCCAACTGTTCACTCTGTGCCTTTTAATTGGGGGCATTTAGCCAATTTACATTCAGACTTAGTGTTTATATGTGGAGATTTGATTCTGTCATCATGTGGTTAGTTGGTATTATACAGACATAATTGTGTGCTTTATAGTGTCACTGGTCTATGACCATAAGTGTGTGTATTTGTTGTTGTTGTTGTTGTTGTTGTTTTGGTGGCTAGTAACAGTCTTTTATTTCCATGTTTAGCACTCCCTTCAGGACATCCTATAAGGCAGGTCTGGTGTTAATGAATTCCATTTGCATTTGTTTGTAGGAAAAAATACAGAGATATCTGGTGTACTATTACCTAGTTTCTTCAGTGTTCACATCTTGCAAAACTATGGTAAAGTATTAAAATACATTGATATAGTCAAGGTACAGGAGTATTTTCATTATGACAAGGATTCTCCATATTACTTTTGTATAACTTCACTTGCTTTTCTCCAGATTCTATCTCCTCGTTCACCCTGGAAACCATCTCAATTTCTATAATTTTTTTTATCACATTGCCTGGAAGAGGAAAAATCTAGTTATGTTAACAGAGATTCTTTACAGATTTAAATTTTCTCCCACAAAAGATATCTTTGCAGAGCCATTTCAAAATATAGCAAAGAAACATATTTTGGGGTGAAAAATTGATTTCCTTCTTTATCTGTTTTCTCATGTCAGAGACAGTTTGGAAAGTAAGCCACATTATATAAAGCTAAATAAAACTCATCTGATGAGGTTTTATGGTTTGTAGGATGTGACTCTCCAGAATCTTTAGATAGAAATTTGGGCAAGAGATTAAAAAAAAGCTGTATTTCAGTGTTCAGGCAAGAATGAACACTCTTACCACTTCTATTTAACATGGAAGTACTAGCAAGAGTAATCAGATCAGAAAAAGAAATAAAAGCTATCTAATCAGAAAGGAAGAAGTTAAATTATCTTTAGATGATATAATTCTATACATAGAAAACTCCAAATACTCCACCAAAAAAAAAAAAAAAGATAGAACTAATGAATCAATCCAGTAATCTAAAAGGATACAAAATTAACATAAAAAAATCCATGGCATTTCTATAAAAAATATATTGACCTATATAATTAGATCTCATTTGTCAATTTTGGCTTTTGTTGACATTAGTTTTGGTGTTTTAGTCATGAAGTCTTTTTCCCATGCCTATGTCCTCAATTGTATTGCCTAGATTTTCTTCTAGGGTTTTTATGGTTTTAGGTCTTAATATTTAAATCTTTAATCCATCTTGAGAATGTAGTAGTTAATTTCTGAAAGTTTTCTGTTTGGTTAAGTTCCCCTTTTCTAATCCATTGGCTATAGAGAGCAGCCTTTTTGGGGGCTATTTTGTCTGTGCCTGTTGGTTTTTTCAGGCTACTGACTTCAGCACCCATTCTGGTTAAGTGAGGCAAAAAGAAATAACAGAGAACTGAAAAACAGGTTAGTCTTGAGATCGATCCAAGATGGCCACTTAAGAGGAAGTCGGGATTGCAGCTCCGAGAGAAGGCACAGAGGGTGAGTGGACGCCGCATTTCCAGACGGACTTTTACTGCCCACAGACCAGGAGATTCACAGGAGGAAAAGCCCCACGGGTCTCCAGCGCCGCTGGTTTGAGCGGAGTGGCTGCTCAGCCTACGCCCTGGAGCGGGGGGCAGTGGCTTCTTGCGCAGAGCGAGAGAGACAGAGTTCCCTCTGAGCCAGAAAGGGGAGCTGAAGCAGGGAGCCAAGTCAGGAGACCCCCGGGCAAGGGAGTGCCACGAATCTCAGAGCCGCTGCTTCGACTGACGCAGCGGCACACAGGGCAGCGAATTTTAATTGCGCGGAGAAGCTCCCCGCATTCCCAGCGCCGCTGGTTGGACCGGAGCAGCCGCTCGGCCTGCACGGGGGGCGGGGAGCAGCGGCTCCTTGAACAAAGTGAACGAGACTGTGTCCCCTCTGGGCCAGCAAGGGGAACTGTGGCAAGGAGGCAAGCCAAGAGATTACAGGACAAAGAGGGCCCCTCTGGAAACACGGCTGAACCCGGGACGGTCCAGCTCTGTGGGGGAGGGGCGTCCTCCATCGGGAAACACCCTGCAGTTCCCGGGGCAATTTTCCGTAACCAAGACAACCCGCCACTACAGAGACTCCGTCACTACAGGGGCGGGCCAGCATAGCGGAAGCAGTTCTAACTACACCCACAGGACTGCAGGGAAGCTCACACGGAAGCTGGGCGGAGCCCACAGCAGCTCCGTGAAGCCTCTGCAGGCTGAGTGTGACTAGACTGCCACCTTGTGGGCAGGGAAAACGGTAGCAACACAGCTGAAAAACATAAAGTGCTAAGCCCCTGGGCCAGAACACCTGGGGAGAAGAAAAGGGGGTTTATGAGTTCAGCTGCTGCAGACTTAAAATTACCAAAATCAGAAAGACAGCAACTACAAAGTCAATAGGCGGATAAATCCACAAAGATGGGAAGAAACCAGCGCAAAAAGGATGAAAACACCCAAAACCAGAACACTTCTCCCCCTACAAGGCAGCATAACTCCTCACCAGCACGGGAACAAGACTGGACGGAGAATGAGTGTGATGAAATGACAGAATCAGCTTTCAGAAAATGGATAATAAGAAACTTCTGTGAGCTAAAAGAACATGTTCTAACCCAATGCAAAGAAACTAAGAACCTTGAAAAAAGACTTGATGAAATGCTAACGAGAATGGACAACTTAGAGAGGAATATGAATGAATTGATGGAGCTGAAAAACACAACACGAGAACTTCGCGAAGCATGTACAAGTTTCAACAGCAGAATTGACCAAGCAGAAGAAAGGATATCAGAAGTTGAAGATCAACTCAATGAAATAAAACGAGAAGAGAAGATTAGAGAAAACAAGGTAAAAAGGAATGAACAGAGTCAACAAGAAATATGGGACTACGTGAAAAGACCTAATCTACGTTTGATAGGTGTACCTGAATGTGACGAAGAGAATGCATCCAAGCTGGAAAATACTCTTCAGGATATTATCCAGGAAAACTTCCCCAACCTAGCAAGGCAGGCCAAGATTCAAGTCCAGGAAATACAGAGAACACCACAAAGATATTCCTCTAGAAGAGCAACCCCAAGGCACATAATCATCAGATTCACCAGGGTTGAAATGAAGGAGAAAATACTAAGGGCAGCCAGAGAGAAAGGTCGGGTTACCCACAAAGGGAAACCCATCAGACTCACAGCAGATCTCTCAGCAGAAACCCTACAGGCCAGAAGAGAGTGGGGGCCGATATTCAACATCCTTAAAGAAAAGAACTTTCAACCCAGAATTTCATATCCAGCCAAACTAAGCTTCATAAGTGAAGGAAAAATAAAATCCTTTGTGAACAAGCAAGTACTCACAGATTTCATCACCACCAGACCAGCTTTACAAGAGCTCCTGAAGGAGACACTACACATAGAAAAAAGCAACCAGCACCAGCCACTCCAAAAACGCACGAAATGGTAAAGAGCAGCAACACAATGAAGAATCTCCATCAACCAATGGGCAAAACAGCCAGCTAGCATCAAAATGACAGGACCAAACTCACACATAACAATATTAACCCTAAATGTAAATGGACTAAATGCCCCAATCAAAAGACACAGACTGGCAAATTGGATAAAAAGCCAAAACCCATCAGTGTGCTGTATCCAGGAAACCCACCTCACATGCAAGGATACACAAAGGCTCAAAATAAAGGGATGGAGGAAGATTTACCAAGCAAATGGAGAGCAAAAAAAAGCAGGAGTTGCAATTCTCATCTCTGATAAAATAGACTTTAAAGCAACAAAGATCAAAAGAGACAAAGAAGGACATTACATAATGGTAAAAGGATCAATACAACAAGAAGAGCTAACGATCCTAAATATATATGCACCTAATACAGGAGCACCCAGATACATAAGGCAAGTTCTTAAAGACTTACAAAGAGACATAGACTCCCACACATTAATACTGGGAGACTTCAACACACCATTGTCAATATTAGACAGATCAACGAGACAGAAAATTAATAAGGATATCCAGGACTTGAACTCAGACCTGGAACAAGCAAACCTAATAGATATTTACAGAACTCTCCAGCCCAAATCCAGAGAATATACATTCTTCTCAGCACCACATCACACCTACTCTAAAATTGACCACATAATTGGAAGTAAATCACTCCTCAGCAAATGCAAAAGAACAGAAACCATAACAAACAGTCTCTCAGACCACAGTGCAATCAAGTTAGAACTCAGAATTCAGAAGCCAACCCAGAACAGCACATCCTCATGGAAATTGAACAACTTTCTCCTGAATGTTGACTGGATAAACACTGAAATGAAGGCAGAAATAAAGATGTTCTTCGAAACCAACAAGAATGAAGACACCACATACCAGAATCTCTGGGACACATTTAAAGCAGTCTCTAGAGGAAAATATATAGCAATAAGTGCCCACATGAGAAGAAAGGAGAGAACTAAAATTGACACCCTATCATCAAAATTGAAAGATCTAGAGGAGCAAGATCAAAAAAACTCAAAACCTAGCAGAAGACAAGAAATAACTAAGATCAAAGCAGAAATGAAGGAGATAGAGACACGAAAAACCCTACAAAAAATCAATAAATCCAGGAGCTGGTTTTTTGAAAAGATCAACAAAATAGACAGACCACTAGCCAAACTAATAAAAAAGAAAAGAGAGAATAACCAAATAGATGCAATAAAAAATGATAAAGGGGATATCACCACAGATGCCACAGAAATTCAAACCATCATCAGAGATTATTACAAACAACTCTATGCACATAAATTAGAAAACCTGGAAGAAATGGATAAATTCCTGGACAGTAGTCTCCTCCCATGCCTAAACCAGGAAGAAGTCGAAACCCTGAATAGACCAATAACAAGGTCTGAAGTCGAGGCAGCAATTAAGAGCCTACCACCCAAAAAAAGCCCAGGCCCAGATGGTCTCACAGCCGAATTCTACCAGACATACAAAGAGGAACTGGTACCATTCCTACTGAAACTATTCCAAATAATCCAAAAAGAGGGAATCCTTCCCAAATCATTTTATGAGACCAACATCATCCTAATACCAAAACCCGGCAGAGACTCAACAAGAAAAGAAAACTACAGGCCAATATCCATGATGAACATAGATGCAAAAATCTTCAATAAAATACTGGCAAGCCGATTACAACAGCACATCAAAAAGCTTATCCACCATGATCAAGTAGGATTCATCCCGGGGATGCAAGGCTGGTTCAATATACGCAAGTCTATAAATGTAATTCACCACATAAACAGAACCAAAGACAAAAACCACATGATTATCTCAATTGATGCAGAGAAGGCCTTCGACAAAATTCAACAGCCCTTTATGCTAAAAACCCTCAATAAACTAGGTATCGATGGAACGTATCTCAAAATAATAAAAGCTATTTATGACAAACCGACAGCCAATATCATACTGAATGGGCAAAAACTGGAAGCATTCCCTTTGAAATCCGGCACTAGACAAGGATGCCCTCTCTCACCACTCCTATTCAATATAGTACTGGAAGTTCTAGCCAGAGCAATCAGGCAAGAAAAAGAAATAAAGGGTATTCAATTAGGAAAGGAGGAAGTCAAATTGTCTCTATTTGCAGACGACATGATTGTATATCTAGAAGACCCTATCACCTCAGCCCAAAATCTCCTGAAACTGATAAGCAACTTCAGCAAAGTCTCAGGATACAAAATCAATGTGCAAAAATCACAAGCATTCCTATACACCAATAACAGACTTAAAGAGAGCCAAATCAAGAACGAACTGCCATTCACAATTGCTACAAAGAGAATAAAATA
The DNA here is from genome assembly GCF_030222135.1 of Aotus nancymaae. Taxonomy (NCBI): domain Eukaryota; kingdom Metazoa; phylum Chordata; class Mammalia; order Primates; family Aotidae; genus Aotus; species Aotus nancymaae. The sequence goes on from NW_026988435.1 coordinate 12,891,623, forward strand.
CCTAGGAATACAACTAACAAGGAACGTAAAGGACCTCTTCAAGGAGAACTACAAATCACTGCTCAACGAAATAAGAGAGGACACAAACAGATGGAGAAACATTCCATGTTCATGGTTAGGAAGAATTAATATCGTGAAAATGGCCATACTGCCCAAAGTAATTTACAGATTCAACGCTATCCCCATCAAGCTACCAATGACCTTCTTCACAGAACTGGAAAAAACCACCTTAAACTTCATATGGAACCAAAAGAGAGCCCGCATAGCCAAGTCAATTCTAAGCAAAAAGAACAAAGCAGGAGGCATCACACTACCGGACTTCAAACTATACTACAAGGCTACAGTAATCAAAACAGCATGGTACTGGTACCAAAACAGAGATATAGACCAATGGAACAGAACAGAGACGTCGGAGGTGACACAACATATCTACAACCACCTGATCTTTGACAAACCTGAAAAAAACAATCAATGGGGAAAGGATTCCCTGTTCAATAAGTGGTGTTGGGAAAACTGGCTAGCCATATGCAGAAAGCAGAAACTGGACCCCTTCCTGACACCTTACACTAAAATTGACTCCAGATGGATTAAAGACTTAAACATAAGACGTAACACCATAAAAACACTAGAAGGAAACCTAGGCAAAACCATTCAGGACATAGGCGTAGGCAAGGACTTTATGACCAAAACACCAAAAGCATTGGCAACAAAAGCCAAAATAGACAAATGGGACCTAATCAAACTCCACAGCTTTTGCACGGCAAAAGAAACAGTCAATAGAGTGAATCGGCAACCAACAGAATGGGAAAAAATTTTTGCAGCCTACCCGTCTGACAAAGGGCTGATATCCAGAATTTACAATGAACTAAAAAAGATTTACAAGAAAAAAACAAACAAGCCCATTCAAAAATGGGCAAAGGATATGAACAGATACTTTACAAAAGAAGACATACAAGAGGCCAACAAACATATGAAAAAATGCTCATCATCACTGGTCATTAGAGAAATGCAAATCAAAACTACATTGAGATACCATCTCACGCCAGTTAGAATGGCGATCATTAAAAAATCTGGAGACAACAGATGCTGGAGAGGTTGTGGAGAAATAGGAACACTTTTACACTGTTGGTGGGAGTGTAAATTAGTTCAACCACTGTGGAAAACAGTGTGGCGATTCCTCAAGGACCTAGAAATAGAAATTCCATTTGACCCAGCAATCCCATTACTGGGCATATATCCAAAGGATTATAAATCGTTCTACTATAAGGACACATGCACACGAATGTTCATTGCAGCACAGTTTACAATAGCAAAGACCTGGAACCAGCCCAAATGCCCATCGATGATAGACTGGACAGGAAAAATGTGGCACATATACACCATGGAATATTATGCAGCCATTAAAAAGGAGGAGTTCACATCCTTTGTAGGGACATGGATGAACCTGGAAAACATCATTCTCAGCAAACTGACACAAGAACACAAAATCAAACACCACATGTTCTCACTCATAGGCGGGTGTTGAACAAGGAGAACACATGGACACAGGGAGGGGAGCACTATACACGGGGGTCTGTTGGCGGGGAGGGGGGATAGTGGGGGGGGTGGGGAGTTGGGGAGGGATAGCATGGGGAGAAATGCCAGATATAGGTGAAGGGGAGGGAGGCAGCAAATCATACTGCCAGGTGTGCACCTGTGCAACAACCTTGCATGTTATTCACATGTACCCCAAAACCTAAAATGCAATAAAAAAAATAAATAAATAAAAAAAAAAAACAGGTTAGTCTTTATGCCCAGAGGTCATACGTTGTTGTTCCTTCTTTCTTCCATCATTCAGAGTCTTAAGTTTATATTATATATAAATATAAATATATATATATATATATATATAAAACATTCAAGGTTTTTACATTAGCAGGCAGTTTTTTTTTAATATAAGCAGATCAAATTTGAACAAAGTGTCTATTTTCCCAAAAGTGGAGTCAACAGTGACTTTTTTTGGTGACAGTCACATTTTGTTGGTGACAACTACTAAAACAGTGTAATTATACTTAATATAATAATTTTATTATTCACTTATTTTGAAATGAAAGGCTCAATATCATCATTTTACACATAAAGTGTTCCAAAGACTTTAGTATTATTTCAAAATGAATCCAAAACTAACAATTTTTCTTTCCCTTTCTTTTTTGTTTTGTTTTCTTTTTTTTTTTTTTTTTTTTTTTGATACAGAGTTTTACTCTGTTGCTCAGGCTGGAATGCAGTGACGTAATCTTGGCTCACTGCAACCTCTACCTCCTGGGTTCCAGTGATTCTCATGTCTCGGCCTCCCAAGTGGCTGGGATTACAGGTGCTCATGACCATGCCTGGCTAATTTTTTTTGTATTATTAGTGGAGACGAGGTTTAATCATGTTGGACAGGCTGGTCTCCAACTCCTGACCTCAAGAGATCCGCCCACCTTAGCCTCACAAAGTGCTGCGATCACAGGTGTGAGCCACCGCACCCAGCCTAAAACTAACAATTTTCAAAAGCATTTTATGCCTGATTCATATAGCAACATGAAATATTTTAAAACTCTTTTATTAGCTCTATGTAATTCATATGAGAGAAAAACACTACTTTTTCTTACTTGCACTGATATTGTTAAAAAGAATACAAGATATCATCAGCATGTTCTGTTCTATTTTAAAAAGTGAAGCATTCATTACTTCCACTTAGAATTATCTCACAATTGATCAAGTAAAAAATTAGAAATCTATTATGGAACTGAGCCAATTTTTTTTCATAGTTTCAGTCTGCTTGAGACCACATATATCTTCTTACTTTCTACTGCTACTATTCAAAGTGTAGAGACTTTCCCCCTTTAAGATTAGAAATAAGAAAAACACTGCCACTTTAACAAAAACTATTAGTATTTATTTAATTCAGCAATGTAATATTATATATACACACAGGTGTGTCTAATTTGGTTTAATTTTATAGTAACTATAACAACAGTGAAAGATAAACTGAAGTTTTGGAAATCAAATCCAAATGAAATGATAATATATGGAAAAGTGAATTACCCTTTATGTATGAACACATGATTTCCACTTTTGTGTGCTATTTATTTGAGACTTCAGTTCTTTGATCAGAACACAGAAATATGTGTTTAACTTCATCACACGTTTGAAAATCATTTCCAACTTGTTTTGTGTGTGACTGGTGGAGTTTATTATGTACTTGTGAATGTGAATCAAAGTCTTTAAAGCTAATAACCATAATAACAATTATTATGCCTTTGACTTATCATAGTAATCATGGGTATTTTTGGCATTACCACTACATAATACAAAGCAGAAAAAAATATACAAATACATAAAGGCCTGCTGTAGAGAAATATCTGACTGTAGAACCTAGGGCAGGAATGTAAATTATGCATAACTCCATGCAGGCAAATTTCTCTGGGCCCCAGTTCCTCATCATAAAACAAGTTTCTCATCTACATGACTTATACTTCTGTCTAAATCACTCTAAATTTAAGAGGAAGTTTCTATTTCTATCACTGTCCTAATTTACTAGATCATCACAGGAAGGTAATTACATATTTCTGGGATTTAAGAGTCCTTTGTATGTGGGTTGCAAGGTGGAAAGGGATAGAGACAAGAGATGATTCCTTTCACTCCTCTATCAGTCTGTGATACTTGTGTACCTGGATAGTTGTAAGAATCTTGGATCTTTCCATAAGTAGTATGGTCAACTCTATAAGATTTTCACCGACTTTGTGTAACAAATATTTTCGAATCCCTTTGCCATGCTGCAATTAAAACGTAGATTCCATAACCAAACTATAAATGTGTTTTCAAGAAAATCTACATCAATATAACACACAAGGAGATACAGAAGGAAGGCAATTGAAAGTATAACAGTATACATTCCAAAATGCAAAGGTTCAAGCAAACTATAACAGAAAACATTGTGAAGTACTAAATGCTTACATCTAATTCTACAGCTATCAATGCAGGCAAAGTGCTGTTCTGATGATTTGAGTATCATGATCATGGTGCTGTTAATGGCATAACTTTATAAAATAGTGAACTCAAAGGACAGCATAAACAAAAAGTGTACAAGTGACACTTGATTATAGTTGCTTTATTGGAAAATAACATTATTAAAATTACACAAATATTTGACATTTTTTATGTATTACTGTTATATGCTAGTCTTATTAAGCAACATTTTCATACACATGATTGGCCACATGCAGAATGTGAGAGTCCTTTGTTAAGATAGATCACCATGACCATCACATGATTTTTAGCAATATCCTCCTCCTCCTGGTGATAACCAAAAATATCCTCACAAAATTCTAAAATTTTAAGTAGTTTTAGCAGCCTCATCTGAAGCTATCATTCTAAAAGGACACTTATTTCTTGAGATTTATAAAGATACTGGACATACATAGAAAAACAGGTAGTTGGCAAATTATAAATGAGACTGAACATTCTGGTAAGTAGTGATTTTATATTTCACCTTATCTATTTTATAACTTGGGCTAGACTTCTATGCATCAATATTTCTTAAACTGAGTATCCATAGTTTGCATTATACAAATAAAATTTACAATCCAAATGAACAATTTTGCAATGATATTTAAAGATGTATGAGTTGTAGACATTTCTTTTTGTCAAACTAAGGTGACATGCCTTCAAAAACATTCAGCCCAGGTTTTGGTTTAGATAAAAGTGCCGAAAGCCTTCACTAGCTATAGTAGTTTCTCCAGTAATAGGTTGAATAATTCCCTGCCTGTGCAAGTGTTCCAAGCTCTTAGGTTTCTCAGAACCACTGAGTACTCATTTGCATTGATCGTGCCTTTATGATGGAATTTAAAATATCCTCATTTATGCAGCACGATAGTCTATCTTCCAACACAAAAATGCCATCTACTTCGAAACCTGTAAATGTGAAAATTATAAAGGTATATACAAATTGCTTTAATAGTTGTGTGAAAGTTCACAGAGTTACCATATATAGCTAGAGCTAAAATACATACAACATGAGTTAAAATGTTGCATTGGGAGTCTGCTTGCTATTTGATACTGGCATTTAAATTCATAGTTGCATATGTCCTTCTAGTCAAATAAGTTTAAGAAATGTAGACTATTAATCAGTTTCTCAGATTTTAATATTTGAAAAATTAGTAAATTAACTTGGCAAATGTTATAACATCATCTAAATAAAGTCTAATGATTAGGTAGTCTATAACAGGGTTCCCCAATCCCTGGGTCACAGACCAGTACCAGTACCAGTACCGGCCCATGACCTGCTAGGAACTGGGTCACACACCAGAAGTTGAACAGCAGGAGGAGAGCAGCAGGCAAGAAGCTTCAACTGTATGTACAACCTCTCCCCATTACTCATTACTGCTTGAGCTCCTTCTCCTGTCAGATCAGTGGTGGCATTAGGTTCACACAGCAGTGTGAACCCTATTGTGAACTGCACATGGGAGGGATCTAGGTTGCTTGCTCGTTATGAGAATTGAATGCCTGATGATATGTCACTGTCTCCCATCACTCCCAGATGGGACTGTCTAGTTGCAGGAAAACATGCTCAGGGCTCCCACTGATTCTATATTATGGTGAGTTATATAGTTATATTATTATAAATTACAATGCAATAATAATAGAAATAAAGTGCACAAAAAATTTAATAATAGAAATAAAGTGCACAAAAAATGTAATCCTGAAATCATCTACCCTTCCTGGTTCATGGAAAAATTGTCTTTTATAAATTGTCTTTTATAAAGTGGTCCCTAACCTGATGTAAAAGGGTTAGGGATCTCTGGTCTATTATATCATAAAGTTATTAAGTATAAACAAAAGAGAAATTAGATATGGCTTCATTCATATTGTGTCTTCTTAACTTGACTTTGATCTGCTACAGTAGAAAAAGAAATCAAGCTATAGATGAGGTCTAATGAATTTGCATGATTTTTGTTATGATCATAAGTTCCATAATACTCCAAATAACAAAAATTGTTTTCAAAACTTATACAAAATTCAGATTTGTATATCTTTGAGTGTGTGTGTGTGTTTGTGTGGGGATGGGCTTAGTTCTCTTATTTTGAAAGCATCTTCAAAATCTTCACCATCTTCATTTGGCACCAGAGACATCCAACATTTTAGTATATATTTGACTAGTAAAATACAAAAATTGATAACCTCATAAAATATATGAAATTTATCTGAAAACTTTGGTTTTTCTCTCCTATTCCTATCATAATGGTACACAATCCATAACTGTCTTAACCTTTAACTACTATGATCTATTATCAATAGAAATGTGATTTTAATGGTGAACAAGGTAAATTATAAAGGCTGCTTGGTGGCATACAATGGTAGGCAAGTGGATACTACAGGTATTTAATATCCTAAACAGAAAATATAAATGGATATAAGTGCACATATAGGTTGAATATAAATGTACATACAGGTTGAAATGCTTGGGACCAGAAGTGCAGATTTCAGACGTTTTTCAGATTTTAGGAAGCTTGCATTATCAATAACACGATATCTTGGGGATAGAACCCAAGTCTAATAACAAGATGCACTTATATTTCACATGAAACTTATACACATAGCCTGAAGGTACTTTTATTTTTCATTTGGGGCTGCTGAATCAACTGTGTGTTGTACACCTGCATTTTGACTGCAACCTGTTGCATGAAATCAGGTGTGGAATTTTCCCCTTGTGTCATTACATCAAAAATCAAAATGTTTTTATTTTGAAGCATTTTGGATTTCAAATTTTTAGATTGGAAATACTCAATCTGTATATATTACTATATAGGAAACACAGATTTAGTGTTCATCCTTCCTTAAAGTAATTGCCACTGAGACCCACAAATGTTTTGAGTTTCTCATTCAGTGAAGGTGTAATATAAGTCAGAATGGATACAATCAGTTCCAGCCTTTGGCATATTAGTTGTGCTCTACACACAGTTGCTTCAGGCACATGATGTGCTCACTTTGAAATGCACTTTTAAAATTTAAAAAGATGGCCATTTAAAATTAATGTTAAATGATACTTTATTTTTAAGGAAAAGCAAGTGTTTGAACCAAAACATAAAATCATATTTTTAAAATAGTTTTTTTGTTTTTAAGGACAAACAAAATTGCTTGTCATCGACTCCCTATAGAGAGTGCTGTATCTTAAGAAAATTTAGTGTGTATAGTTTGTATTCGCTAAATGCTATAGCTGTTTTATTGTTTAGACAAATAGAACACTGAGATAAATAGAATCTAAGTACATAAGTGTGTATGTGTGAATGTGTCTGAGAAATATTCTACACAGTAATAAAACCCCACTGTGTTACACCTTCCAACAGTGACGAGTTTGAAGTACCCCCAGGAGTCACAGTGATATCACCTAATCTACCAATGTTCAGAGCAATTTTCAATTCATTGATTCCTTGCCTAAGAAGAAAAAGTCAAGAGTATTCACTCTCCTACATGAAACAAAATAAAAATCAAATAACTCTGTAGGGTGGAAACTTTCTATGTTGACAGTTCTAGGACATGCTTGATTTTCTTTCAAACTTTAATAAGAAGAGATCCGGCAACGTGTGACAGCTGTAACTCAGCTAATTAAATGATTTAATCCTACCACCTCATAAATCAATATTCAGGAAATGTTAGATTATATTTGAAAAATCTACTCATCAAGTCAATTTATATTTTGCTCTCAAAATAAAGTGAACTGAGATATATATATATATATATATATATATATATATATATATATATATCTCCATTGCTTTTGAAAAACTGTATGCTAATACAATGGTGTTTTGCCCTCAAATCACCAAATATCGGCATATGTAGACTCTTTTAATGCTTTTTTTGACAAGTAGGATAGTGAATATATTATGTCTAGAGAAAACTAAATAACAAGCATTGTATTATGTTATAGAAATATTGAATTACTGTAGACAAGTGGCACCTTTTGCTGTAAAGGACCAAATGGTAAACACCTTAGACTTTGTAAACCAAGAGGCAAAACTGAAGTTACTATGTGAGTAGTTTCTACTGAGTGAACAAGGTAAAAGATAAATGCTGCTTATTGACATACAACAACATAAAGGTGCATTTCATAGACATTAAATTTCCTAAAGACAAGAAATACAAATAAATAAAAAGTGGTATCCATTAGGTAAAAATTGATAAAAGATACACACACACACACACACACGCATATATATACATGTATATATGTTTGTAAGTGTATATATACCTTTTATACATATATAGCCATATATATATGCATATGCATATGCATATACATATACATTGTGTGTTTATATAAAATCACCTTCACTTATATAAGAAGAGAGAAATCAAATTTCTATGTTCTCCAGCTATGTATATACAAATAAAACATTCTTAAACACTCTGATTTCTAGAACACTTTGTTATGGGATTTTTTGAATTGGCATTACTAATCTTTCCATTGAAAGATTAGCATTTAGAGACTTTTTAGCATTAATATTAAATATCCTTCTTTCCTTTACTTTCTCCTCTCTCTTCATATGGGAATTTTAGTATACTTATATGTAGTATCAGGCTGTAGTTATATTTCTGCATATATAAGACCTGAAAAAAGAAAATAGATGAATATTTAAACTTTGGATGTGAAATCTATTTTTTTTCCCTCTAACTAGCACCAGTGCTTCTTATGTTATAGCATTGATTGATTTTTCTTTATCCTGGTCTGATTTTTTTCTCTACTGTGTTCTGATTGACCACAATAGAGAAATCATTGCTGAAGTAAATACTATTTTAATACTTGCTATTATTAAGAAACAGCATAAGAAAATATCACAATAATCAATTTAAGATTTATTTTTCAAAATATATTTTGTATCTCCTTGGTATTACAAAAGAAAAAAAACAACAGAGTTCAGTACTAAAATGATTATCAACATTTGAATTACTCTGGTATTTTGGATATTTTGAAACCCACCTAAAGTGTAACATTTCATTGAGGCTGATGTTTCCTACACTTCTTATTCACTTAAGCCACATGAAAGATTTAGAGCAGATTTATTCTATGACACAAATTCAAAAACATTCAAATTTACCAGCTGAATGATCTTCAGGGTTTTAGCATGCTTTATTCAATGTAGTTGTCTCAATTTAATTTGAAATTATACAGTAAGTGAAAAGAAGCTTTTAAAGCATTCAATTTATTTTAAAGAATTGACATTGTAAGATTAATTGCTTAGGAACCTTTGTGAACAATTAGCCTCTTTAAACAACAAGTTTTCTTTCTAGAACTCTTTGCAAATTACTTGAAAAAAAAAACGACTGAAGCCATGGGTTGAAAAATACCTAATTGAAATTATAATTCATAAAAATTAAATTTGCTGTGATCAGAGCGACACTGACCACAGGAAGAAAAAGTATTCATGAAGATAATTTTTAACTCAATACCTTATATCTAGTGTTTACCTTTTAGAGCATGAGCTTTTGCTAACTTTTAAAATATTTTTTATTATTCAAGGCACAATCTAAAATGCTGCTTTTCCAAGCTTTTAAAACAACTTATTCTTCTCTAACCCTTACAATTCCAAAAATTTTAAATAAGTTTTTTAGACAAAAACTTTAGTGTTTTTTAAAATATATGTATGTATTTGTTCCTGTCTTTTGCTTTGCTTGCTAGAGAGTAAGTTTTTTTGTGTTCTTTCCTGGTTTATTAATGCAGTCATTCTCTTAACATCGCAAAAATCAGCCTTCTCTTCAGTGTTTATATTACTAATTCTATAACTCTATAGGTAGAGTTTGTAGAGAAGAGTGTTTAGGGCTGGGCGCAGTGGCTTATGCCTGTAATCCCAGCACTTTGGGAGGCCGAGGCGGGTGGATCACCTGAGGTCAGGCGTTCGAGACCAGTCTGACCAATATGGCGAAACCTGGTCTCTATTAAAAAAAAAAAAAAAAAAAAGAGTGTTTAGCACATAGAAAGTGCCCAATAAATTATAAGTGGAGTTTGTAAAGAAGGGTGTTTGGCAAATAGCAAGTGCCCAATAAATTACCCTTATTTTCACGAGTGGGGGAGTTGAACAAATGAAGAAAACTTACATTTGAAGGTAAAAACATTGCAGAGAGGAGGCAATATTGGGGAGAAACATAAGATGCTTCTGTAACTATTTTTTTATTTATTTGAGCAATTTAGGATCTTTTCAGGAAAACAGAAGAACGCTGTGAAGATATAGATTGTTCTATTAGGCTGCAGAAAGAGAAACCTGCCCACATGCACTGCAAATTTATTGGTCTGTGCAGTGGGACTTACTCTTTACTTGGCTCATACTTCAATCTCACTCTGAGTCTGAACTCTTATCACAGCTGATTTCATGGTATTTCAAAGCCTATGGCAGAGACTCATGTAAGTCTTCTTGGATTTTTGGTTGTCTCTTTAGTATCTTCATTTGAAACCTAAAAGTTATTTCAAATTTAACATCCCAAAATCATATTCTTGAAAACTTCCTCTATCCTTGTGCTTCCACATCCTAGTTACCAGCAACTTTATTTTCCATGTTCAGATCAAAACAACCAGGTATATATTTGATGCTGCATACCTAATCTATGAGAAAACCTTGTATTCTCTCCCTCATTATTGCCACTATCACCACCCAAGGCTAAGACACTGTGATGGACTGAACTGTATTCCCCTCAGATTCCTATGTTGAAGCCCTAATCCCTATCTTTCAAAATGTGACTCTAATCAGTGACAGGACTTTTCATTTAATGTGGTTAGGATAAAATGATACCATGAAGGTGGGCCCTAATCCAGTATGACTGGTGCCATTATAAGAAGAAGAGATGAGGACATAGAGAGATAGCAGGGATGTTGGGGCACAGAGGAAAGACCACATGAGAAGACAGCAAGAAGGCACTATCTACAAGCCAAAGAGAAAGGCCTCAGAAGAAACTTCGAGCCTCAGACTGTAAGAAAATAAATGTCTGTTGTGTATAACACCTGGTCTGTGCTATTTTACATGGCAACTCTAGCAAACTAATGTGGTTACCATTATCTCCCACCTATAGTATTGCAAGATTATCTGATCTTTCTCTCTCTTTTTTTCTTTTTTTTGAAACAATGTCACTTTATTGTCCAGGAGGCTGTGCAGTGGCACCATCTTGGCTGACTGCAAGCTCCACCTCCTGGACTCAAGCAATTCTCCTGCTTCGGCCTCTCAAGTCTGGGACTACAGGGTCGCATGACCATGACTGGCTAATTTTTGTATTTTTAGTAGAGTTCACTATGTTGGTCAGGCTGATCTCAAACTCCTGACATGAAGTGATCCACCAGCCTCAGCCTCCCAAAGAGCTGGGATTACAGGTGTAAAAATTGGACCCATACAATATTTAGAGTTATTCTTTTAAACAACTTTCACTATAGGATTCTTCTGCTTAAGGGCATCTAGTTATTTCCTCTTTCAATCAGAAAAAAAGATGCAGGTTTCCCTCTGTTTTTCTGGGCTCTACAGTGTTTTAAAAGGTGACTTCTTGAACCTCAGCTTCTTCCATGACTCTCCTTTTCTCTCTGCTCTAGTCACAGTGGATGCCAAACTGTTCTTTTAACACACCTAACACACGCCTGCCTCAGGGCCTTTACCTGTATTGTTCTATCTGCTTTTTAATTATTTCCTCACGGTTTTCATGTTCTGTACTTTAAACTTCTGTCATATTTCTGCTCTAATATAATTCTATCAGAGGGCAGCTGTCTCTAAAATAACTCCCTGTTGACACCCTCACATTTTACATTCCCTTTTCCTACTTCATTTTCTTCATAGCACATACTTACTTGTTTACATGTTTCTGAAATTCTTCCTACCACTAAACTTTAAGCCACATAAAAACAGGGATGGTGTTTCCTTCACTCCATGCTGTGCTCCCAAATGTAGAATTGCTTGTGGCACATATTTGATATTCAAAAATTATTCAATTCAAATGCATGAATGAACAAAATAATTTCTTAAGACGATAAAGATAGATTACCTTGTTTATAAAATTGCTTAGCTGAGTTCTAGCTAATGTTTTCTGCCGTTACTTTGGTAGTCAGTTTGGTAGCCTTTTCCTATTTCTGATTCATTTTTTCCTATAGTTGAGTTTCACGCTTTGACCTTATGTTTCTTTGCTTCTGTCCCAATTTGAAACCTACTCTGGTATGAGTTGTCTCTTCTGTCACCATTATTTGAAATTATAATGCAAATTATTATGGCATCTCTAGCAAACTAATTATAATGCATAATTCTAATTCCTGTTAATTTAATCATCCAAAATTTATTTTCTGACGGTTTTCAGTACCTAAATGATTTTCTGTTGTTTTTGTTTTTTATTTAACTGCTGCTGCTGTTGCTGCTATTGTCGCTTTCTGCTTTTTGTTTTCTACAAAAAAGACCAAAGTGTTTGATGAGAATGAAAAGGTACAGAGACGGGAGACAGCTAACTAAAGTACAGTGTATTTCCCTTTTTCCCTCTCCCTCCAATACGACCTATCTCTAAAACATTTCAATTTCCTTATGCTTTTTCCTAGCTTAAGATTGTTTCCAGTATTCATCACTTTTGGTACATGTCTCCTCACTCATATTTAGTATCCCTAAAAGAAAAAATAAATGTATTGCACATACAAAAGCTGTGTCTTGTCCTAAGAACAAATTTGAGAGATGATTATTTAGCTTAAAGATAACAATTGTGAAATGCTTGATGTAAATAAGTATACTGTTTCATGTAGGTGTGACCTGAGGCTGACACCTATTTCCTGTTTACATTTCAATATCTCCTGAAATTGGGATTTTATTAACAAACAAAAGAGAAACTTGGAAATGTACTTTTGCTGAAAATTAAATTCTTAGCCTGTCAAAAGTAGCAAATAATTTGCTAGCATTTTTATATTATGATCTCATACTTTCATAACAGATATGAATCATTTTTATCTAATTTATTTGGTTTCGCATATCAAAGATTGTCACATCATCAGAGCTGAATTTTATCACTGAGTTTTATACATGAATCAGAAAAAGGAAAAGAGCTTGTACAAACAGCATGTCAAAAAATATCCCCCAAAAGTTAAATTCAAATGGAATATTCAACTTTATCAGTTACTTTGTCACAAATGAGTTCCATAATTAATTGCTGACAAAATTGATAGCAATCACAGCCAACATACTTATACTATTACTAAGAAAATCACTTCCAAAATAATGCAGGATATGGTTTGACTTAATTTGCTGCATGAGTTTCCTATTACTACTTGATATGGTTTGGATTTGTGTCCTCACCCAAATCTCATATCCAATTATAATCTCAAGGATTGGAGGTGGGGCCTGGTGGAAGGTGATTAAATCATGTGGTAGTTTCTCATTAATAGTTTTGCACCATCTCCCTAGTGCTGTTCTCATAAAGAGCTCTCACGATGTCCGCTTGTTTAAAAGTATGTAGCACCTTCACCCCTCCCTCTTCTCTCTGATTCAGACATATAAGATGTTGCTTCCTCTTCACCTTCTTCTGTGATTCTAAGTTTCCTGAGGCCTACCCAGAGGCTGATGGAATGGTACCATTCTTCCTGTACAGCCTGCAGAACAATGAGCCAATTAAACTTCTTTTTTTTTTTTTTATTGTACTTTAGCTTCTGGAGTACATGTACAGATCATGCAGAGTTGTTGCATAGGTACATACATGGCAATGTGGTTTGCTGCCTCCATCCTCCTGTCACTATATCTGGCATTTCTCCCCATGTTATCCCTCCCCAACCTCCCCACCCCCTGATGTCCCTCCCTTAGTCACTCCCAACAGACCCCAGTGTGTGATGCTCCCCTCCCTGTGTCCATGTGTTCTCATTGCTCAACACCCACCTATGAGTGAGAACATGAGGTGTTTGATTTTCTGTTCTAGTATCAGTTTGCTGAGAATGATGGTTTCCAGATTCATCCATGTCCCTACAAGGGACATGAACTCATTGTTTTTTATGGCTGCATAGTATTCCATGCTGTATATGTGCCACATTTTCCTTGTCCAGTCTATCATCCATGAGCATTTAGGTTGGTTTTCTTTATAAATTATCCAGTCTCAGGTATTTCTTTATAGCAGTGCAAGAATGGACTAATACACTACTGTAACCAATTGCCATAAACATAATGGCTTAAAACCATACACATTTATTTTCATACAGTTCTGAAGGTCAATAGGGCTACATTCCTTCTGCAAGTTTCAGGGAAGAATCTGTTTACTTGTCTTTTTTTAGATTTGTGAGGTTATTTGTATTCTTTATTGGCTTGTGAGCTCTTCCTTATTTCTCTTTAATCTTTTGGGTCTAGTCTTCTACCTCTGACCTTGGCCCTCCTGCCTCCCTTTTATAAGGATCCTTGTGACCACATTAGGCCCACATGGATAATGCAGGATAATCTCCTGATCTCAAATCTTTAACTTAATCACATCTGCAAAGGCTCTTTCACCGTCTAAGGTAACACATTGACAGTCTCCAGGGAATAGGACGTATACATGTTTGGAGAGAGTATGAAACAACTGAATACATACATACACACAGACACACACACACACATACATGTAATTTATGTGTATGTATCAAGTTGTTCAAGCATTGGATGTTTTCAGTTGATTCCACTGCATTATGTAGCCATAATAGATAAAAACACCAATTACAGATAATCTTTTTGTTTGGGAGTTAACGTACTAGATTGTTCTAAGAATAACCTAGTCTGTAACTAATTTTCTGTTTTCCTCTTTTTTTTTTCTTTTTGCCTCTGACTGTCATATTGACACTTTGTTTGTGCCAGAAGTATTTTAGTGTTGAATGCTAGGCACATTGGAAATTTGACACATTGGTCACTGTCTGATATTGATGATATTTCACTATATCAAAACTCACAATACATCTCAACTTCTAGATTTCAGCACATCACCATGTTAAAGCTACTTCAGCAATCTTGTCATCTCAACTTTTCACACTTTTTCATTTGTTTATTATTTTGACAATCATGTACCACAACACATACCAATAGGTAATGCTATAAAAAATATGAGAAATTGTAGCATCAACATTGTCAAACCTCATGTCACAGATAAAGTCACTTAATAATGATCCAGGAATATTTTAAAATCATATATTTGTCAAACTACTCTTAAACTGGTATACTTTCTTTTACTTTTCCTATTTTTGATGAAGAAGAATACTTTAAACACTAATATCAATGTTTCTTCCTTCCTGTCCATCTCATGTTTACTTAAAAGAGTCATGGTGTGACAAACTAGGTCAACTCTGCCTTTAACCTTTGGTTTAAATACTGACTGTGGCTGCTTCTGTGCTCTAATAGCTAGTTGAGTAGTCACAACAGAGACTCTCTACCTACAAAGCCAAAACCATTTATTATCTGGCTCTTTATAGATAATAGAAATTCAGTCTTTTCAAACAAGGGTCAGCAAACTTCTCTAATGGATACACTAAGTAAGTTTGCTGACCCTTGTTTGAAAAGACTGAATATCATCAGTGCCTCAGTGAATGGGCAAAGATATTTCTAAGGCACTAAAAATATGTTTCAGTTTAATATAGTTTAATATACACATTCAAGTTACCAATCATGCAAGTGTAAAATTATCATACTTATTGCTGTGTGTGCCAGTGCATTTTGTTGTCATTTCAACCCTTGAGCTCTACCTTGATTCTGTAGGGTTTCATTTGGGAATTAAGGATAGATTTTAGCACTTCTTCCTTCTTCTCACTCTCTGCATTAACCAGTCTTGTTAATTCGTGTGTGTGTGTGTGTGTGTGTGTGTGTGTAGACACAGACACACATTTCTTCCATTACTGTTCATTTCCACCACTGCCAGTCAGGTTCAAACCAACATTATCTTTCAATCTGCCCTGTGCTTGTATCTCCTGATTATTATTCTAGAATGCCAATACGAGCTTTTTAAAATTAATTTTGATATTTTCTTTCCAGTTTTCCTAAAACTCTTGACTGGTTCTCATCGTTTCTAGGATAAAATACAAAATAATTAGGATGACTTATAAGACTCTGAATCTAAAAGTATAATCTGCCTCCTCCCATATCACTCTTTTCTTGGTCACTATGGGCAAAATACACTATCCATATATTATTTCCCAGAATGAGCTAAGCTATTTTCCTTACTTATAGCCTTCTTCCTCCCAGTGCTGTAGGTCTCAGCTCAAATTTCAATGGGGGAAACAGCTCAAATTTCAATGGGGGAAAAGTGCTTTATTTTATTGCCTAAATACATTATCACTCCCTTGATTTTTCTCATAACATTTCATTATGTTTCTTCATGGCACTTAACATAAAGTGGATATTATTTACATGTGAGAATCTATTTAATGTCAATACCCTGTAGTAAACTGTAAAATCTAGTCTTCCTCATCCTCCACTCCATGCCAAGACCTAGCACAAGGCATAACATCTGACCGGCATTCAACAAATAATTATTCAATATTCCTTTAATTGTTATATTTATTTAGCATTCAGATTTTACTATTTTATGCTTGATATTTGGGAAAATATTTTTATTTTTTGTCAAAATTCTTCTTTATCTTTTTGGGATTGCCTTCTGCTTAGCCTCCATCATGGCCCTCTTATCCCATGTAAGCCACTGGCTACTTTGGAAAACTTTACCACTGTTTTCTTACATGTATCTATATTCCTCAGTTGATCTAGTACTACTTCCTTGGAAATATTTTCTATATATTATCTAACAGAGATATATTATGGACTAATATGTATTTTCACTCTCTTCTTGTTGAAGTAACCACAATCAAACCTAAATAACACAACTAGAATTATTTTTTTCAATTGACTTGTTTGAAAGAAAAACAAAACCAAAAACAGGTAGTCTATTAGAGCCAAAAACAGATAGATCAGATATGTCTTATGCTAATTCATGCATTGAACAGATATATGACAAATTTACCAGTCACTTATAAAGGAGGAGAAAAAAGGACAAGTATTACAATATACCTGCTAATGTCAGTATAATCACTCAGATTAAAAAAAAGTTATCCTAATTAATACCCATAGAAACAGACAAGCCACATTTAATGACTGAAACATTGCAAAGTAATTCTTTCTGGGTAACAGAAAATACCCCAAAGAATAAATTATAGATTTTATTATGTTTCACATAACAAACAATAGAATTTATAATTCATATTTATTTTATGCTGGAGAACAAACTCTAGATATAGCTCTGTGCTAGAGTACTAATTTTTATTTGTTATGTGTACTGTTACATCAACAGTCTAGGGAAGAATAACTGGTCAACAATTAATTTTTGTTGAACTATTACATTAATGCTAACTTTGTCATATTTAGTATTTTATCTATTTCATAGGAACAAACTTTTTATCTAGAAGAAAAATTAAAACTCATGAAAGTCAATAAACAAATGAGTTTTCAACAGCTTCATCCTTTTATTTCTCATACGAATTTGTTACAATTTAGAGAAGTACGAAACAAGCTGCAAGTATGATTTACAATCCTGTGACACTTACATAAGATTCCTTCGCTTCTACAGAGTAAAATATGTCTGAAATCGATCTATATGAACTACAGTTTCAATAAGCTAAGAGTGTCAGCTTTTCTAGAAACTCTGACCTTTGATGGATTCTTTGATTCTCACTTTTTCACTGAGTTATAGTATCTTCATCTAGATCTGGGGACCTGAGTACAATGAAAAGGCGTGTTTAACATCTTTATTTAAATTGTTTCCCTGAATCCCTGAAACAATGGCATTTCAAGTAAAATTTTACCTGCACAAGTGCTCTAAATAAATTATGCCTGTCTATAAAGTGCCAATATAAATTGTTGAGCAGTAAAAAGAACAGATGAATGCTTCAGTTGTATCATATCTATCTTACCAATATCAAAGAATAAGAAATAAAAAGTATTGCTGCCCTAAGATTATATTAATTCTCCATTAATGATCAAGAAAATACTCAAATGACAGAATCTATGACGAATGTGGCTTCTTTTTGTTAAGAGAGGATAGAATAGAATTTTAAAAGTCCAGAATGGACAATGAAAATGTGTTTGAAAGTATCAGAAAGAGGAAATGATCTCTCAGACCAAAAAATAAGCTAAGTATGCTAGGACTCAGACATCAGAATGAGAACTCCTCAGTATCTTCTCTACATGCTGATGTGCAACAGAAGACCAAGGGAGCAGCCACATGAGCTTCTGCTTATCAGCTAGATTTGGAATCAAGAAATTAGTTACGTCACCTGCGACTAGAGAACCCTTTTAAAAACTAAATTTCTCAGGAACGTTTTAGAAGCTATCTCCACCAATCATATGAAACCTGATCTAGGCATATACTTATATTTCTTTCTCTTCTCAAATATTTAGGTTTTTAAAAAATATTTTTATGTGGCATTTTGTAAGGGTTTGAAATTAAATTGTTTTGTTTTGTCTTAGGAAAAATAATTAAATCCTGGTTTGGAGTGGAGAAGTGAGCAGGAGGGAAAGGAAACCACAAAGGATGTGTGATGTGATAAAACCCCCTACCACTATGAGTTATTGAAGTTTAAAACCTTGAGAAAACTCTGAGAAACAATGTAAAATCCATTTATTTGTTATATCTCTAGAGGAAACAGAGCTTCAGTTCCCATCAGTTATTCCTCAAAGGCTGCTTCCAGAGGTTGTTAATTTCCTACCTCTTCTGAGCTGACCTGAGCAGGGAGAGACCAACCCTGGCTGCATAGAAACCCTGCAGCCAGTGATGCAGATAATGATGACAGAAAAATGATAAAGCCCAAAGTGTAGGTGATGCGCTGGGCTATGTTATTCTATGTTACAAGACATTCTTTAAAAAATTATTTTAACCAATGCATAGAGTTTCATTATTTGATTATACCCTAATTTATTAAAGCAATACTTTTGTTTGTAAAAGACCAAGAATATTTATCAAAGACAGTAATAATGTTCACTGTTACCTATCTTCTTCGGTTAACAAAAAAAATCTTACATTGGATTTAATCCTTAAATTTTTTGATATATATTACAAAATTATTTATTAGGATATTTATATCAAATAATTCCTATAAACCCAATTGTAACAAATACAAATATAACCTTTCCAATGGACACAGTGGGCTATTACTTGTTTTATCTGTGCCAGACACAGAAGAGTAAGTTTAGCTAATGAATGTCTTAATTTGACTTGATTTGACTGTTAATACTTTTGTTTTCTATTGTTGCTATAACAAATAACCACAAATTTGGTAGCTTAAAATAATAGAAATTTATTATCTTACAGTTCTGAAAGTCCAGAGGTCAAAATAGATGTCAATGGGCTTGAACTAAGATGTAAGTAGGGCTTCATATCTTCTAAAGGTACTAGGTAGAAGAGAATTCATTTCTTTGTCTTTTCCAACTTCTACAGTCTGCCCACTTTGTGAGCTTCTTGTTCTCTTCCATCTTCACACCCAGCAATGGCCCATTCAGTCCTCACAGCACAACATTCTGATTTTTCTGCCTTTCTCTCCTATCTTTTAAGGATCCTTTTGATTACATGTATGCACTTACATAATCCAGAATATTCTCTTCATTTTTTTATTATACTTTAAGTTCTTCCGTGCATGTGCAGATCGTGCGGGTTTGTCACATAGGTATAATGCATGCCATGGTGGTTTCCTGCATTCATCCCCCTGTCATCTACATTATTTTTCCTAATATTATTCCTCCCCAATGTCCCTACCCCCTGCTATCCCTCCCCTAGCTCCCTCACTCCCCAACAGGCCCAGTTGTGTGATGTTCCCCTCCCTGTGTCCATGTGTTCTTATTGTTCCACACCCACTTATGAGTGAGAATATGAGGTGTTTGGTTTTCTGTTCTTGTGTCAGTTTGCTGAGAATGATGGTTTTCAGCTTCATCCATGTCCCTGCAAAGGACATGAACTCATCCTTTTGTATGGCTGCACAGTATTCCATGGTGCATATGTGCCACATTTTCTTTAGTACCCTCTTTATTTTAAGGCCAGCTATTTGACATCCTTATTTCTATTAGCAAACTTAATACCCCTTGCATGTAATGCAACATATTCACAGGTTCCAGAGATTAGGACTTAGACCTCCTGCAGCAGGGAGGGTATTAGTCTGCTTATCAACTAATAGAGCTCAATATTTAGCACATTTTACTGTCAGTTTATATTTTTTCTATGAATTATTTATTTTTATTTTTACTATTTTGTTAAGTTTATATTTTTCTTCCTGTCACCCATGCTTGAGGGCAGAGGCGCAATCTCGGCTCATTGCACCTCTGCCTCCAAGATTCAGGTGATTCTCCTGCCTCAGCCTCCCTAGTATCTGGAGTTACAGGTGCCTACCACCATGCCTGGCTAATGGTTTTACCATGTTGGGCAGGCTGGTCTCGAATTCCTGGCCTGAAATGATCTGCCTATCTCTGCCTCCCAAAGTGCTGGGATTACAGGAATGAGTCACCATGAGCCACCACATCTGGCCTTCTTACTGCTTTCTAAATGTTTCTTTATATTTATTATGCTGTAGTAACCCTGTTATATATCTTTTTCTCTAAACTTTAATTTGCCCTTTGAATTTTGTCCCATTTTTAATCTGAAAAGTGCAGTTTTTCACCTTGATTCCCCAGTGCTTTTATTTATACTGTTGATTACTTGGCCTTTACTTCTCCCTTTGTTACCATGCATAATATCATAATAATTCTTATTTTATTTTAATTTTTGTGTTGTTTCTTTTTAATTTTTCCTCACTTCATATGTAAGGTTTTCAGTTGTGTATTTATCAAATGTTGCCAGAACCTATGTAACAATACTTTTAAAAAACAAATTGGATAAAGCATTTGGAGATTACAGTTCATTTTCATTATGAGAATTTATTGCAATTCTTATTCTGTCCTGTTTGTCTCATACATAACGATTTTCTCCTTTCAATTAGATTGCAAGTTCATTAAGGATATGTGATGTCTTTTATTGCTTTCATACTCCTGCTGCTACTTAATAATCAATGATCACATAAAAATTTGTGTTGACAAATTTAAAAATATTAGCATATTCACAGCATTTATTAGATAAAATATGATAACAAATCTCAAACAAATTTCACAACTAATGTCAGAAATAATACCAAAATCACACAGAAACTATGGGATGTGATAACTCTGTGTCTGTTGTGATTATGTAAATAAAACAAAGTGAGAGTAAATTCAAATAATATTTACTTAAGGTTTAAGTTAAGAAACTGAAATGCAAATGAATTGTATATTTTCAAAGGTAGGTGGTCTTTTGAAGTGAATATTATAATTCTTAGTTAATTTTATTTTAATCTGGAATTAATTTAAATCAAGAAGAACGTATTTTAGGAATTATAGTAACGAGCAAACTAATTTAATATATATGCATTTTGAGTTTAGAATTTTCTTTTTGAAAAGTAATCTGTTGTGTAAAGAGCTGTTATGTTAAAAATACAACTTAATCAAAGTCATATAATTTTTCAGGTTTATATATTCTTAGTCTGGCTATATTTCAGTTGTTGCTTCAAGTTATGACTCAAGTTTCACTAACTAAATTGCTCATATTCTCCTAATGGCTCATTAGTACCATCAATTAGATTGGCAAATAATGTAAAGCTACACTACTATTATTCTATACCTTTTAACATTACTTGAGTTCATATTGAACTTTGTCAATGTCAGTGTATTTACTCTTAGTGTGATTTAAAGATTATAATTATTTTGTGACTCAAAAATGAAGAGTTGGGAGAATTATTTTTACCCCTAATTACCAAATTTTAGTGAATAGTATAGCATACTGAAATACACTCTCTGTGATATGTTATTCTGGAATATGAAAACAGCAAATATTTCAGAAAAATTTCCTGAATGAAAAGTTAAATATAATTTTAACCAAATGTGGTATTGTGTGTGTTTGTGCATGCTGTTAAAAGAAAACTTCAGACAAGTTAAATTTGGTGGAGTTTAACTGAGCAAAAAAAAAGAAACAATATGTGAATCTAGCAGTCTTCAGAATCACAGCAGTTTCAGAGAGTCTCCAGGGGTGTCTCATGGTCAGAACAAATTTATAGACAAAAAAGGTAAAGTGATGCACAGGAATCAGAAGTGGGGTACAGAAACAGTGAAATTGGTTACAGCTCAGTGTTTGCCTTATTTGAATGCAGTTTAAACACTCAGCAGTCTACGAGTGGTTGAAGTATGGCCGCTGGGATTGGCCAACGCTCAGCTATTGTTACAGGTGCATGCTACTAAGTTAGGTTTTCAATTTTGTTTTCTCTTAATAGGTTTTCTGCCTATTAAGCTAGGTGATGATTCTTCCACAAGGACTCAAATATAGAAGTACAGATTCATTCTCAGGTCATATTTAGTTTGTTTTAACAATGCACACCTGCAATCTACATATGGGTAGAATGTATTTTCATGATGAATTTAAAACAATGAAAAAATGAATGCATTTATTTAACATTTGTTTATTCTGTCAATGATATAGTTTGGCTGTGTCCCCACCTAAATCTCAACTTGAATTGTATCTCCCAGAATTCCCCTATGTTGTAGGAGGGGCTCAGAGGGAGGTTATTGAAACATGGGGGCCAGTCTTTCCCATGCTATTCTCATGATAGTCAATAAGTCTCACAAGACTGAAGGGCTTATCAGGGATTTCTGCTTTTGCTTCCTCCCCATTTTCTGTTGCCCCTGCCATATAAGAACGCCTTTTGCCTCCCACCGTGATTCTGAGGCCTCCCCAGCCATGTAGAACTGTAAGTCCAACTAACTTTTTCTTCCCAGTCTCAGGTATGTCTTTATCAGCAGCATGGAAATGGACTAATATAGTAAATTGGTGCCAGAACAGTAGGGCATTGCTGAAGATACCTGACGATGTGGAAACGACTTTGGAATTGAATAGTAAGCAAAGGTTGAAACAGTTTGGAGGTCTCAGAAGAAGACAGGAAAATATGGAAAAGTTTAGAACTTTCTAGAGACTTGTTAATAGCTTTGCCCAAAATGCTGATAGCAATATGAACAATAAGGTCCAGGC
Organism: Aotus nancymaae; assembly: GCF_030222135.1. NCBI lineage: Eukaryota > Metazoa > Chordata > Mammalia > Primates > Aotidae > Aotus > Aotus nancymaae. The sequence continues at coordinate 12,914,711 of NW_026988435.1, forward strand.
TGAGGTGGTCTCAGATGGAAATGAGGAATTTGTTGAGAACTGGTGCAAAAGTGACTCTTGTTATATTTTAGCAAAGAGGCTGGTGGCATTTTGCCCCTGCCCTAGAAATACGTGGAACTTTGAACTTAAGATAGATGATTTAGGATATCTGAGTGAAGAAATTTCTAAGCAGCAAAGCATTCATGAGGTTACTTGGGTACTATTAAATGCATTCCATTTTAAAAGAAAAATAGAGCATAGAAGTTTAGAAAATTTGCAGCCTGATTATGCAATAGAAAAAAAATCTGTTTTTTGAGAAGAAATTCAAGCTGGCTGCAGAAATTTGCATAAGTAATAAGGACCCAAATAGTAATCCCCAAGACAATGGAGACAATGTCTCCAGAACATGTCACAGGTCTACCTGGCAGCCCCTCCGCTCACAGACCCAGAAGACTAGAAGGAAAAATGGTTTCATAGGCTGGGCCCAGGGTCCTCATGTTGTGTGGCTAGGAACTTGGTGTCCTGCATCCCAGCCACTCCAGCTGTTAATAAAAAGGGCCAAGGTACAAGTTGGCCATGGTTTCAGAGGGTTCAAGTCCCAAACCTTGGCAGTTTCCATGTGATATGATCCTGCAGGGGCACAGAAGTCAAGAACTGAGGTTTGGGAACCTCCACCTAGATTTCAGAAGATGTATGGAAACGCCTGGATGCCTAGGTGAAAGTTTTCTACAGGGGAGGGACCCGCATGGAGAACCTCTGCTAGGTCAGTGTGGAAGGGAAATGGTGGGGTAAAAGCCCTCACAGAGTCTCCACTGGGGCACTGTCTAGTGGAGCTGTGAGGAGAGGGCCACCGTCCTTCAGACCCCAGAATGATAGAGCCTCCAACAGCCTGCATCATGCACTGGAAAAGTTGCAGACACTCAACACCATCCCATGAAAGCAGCTGGGAGAGAGGCTGTATCCTGAAAGCCATGGAGTGGAGCTGCTCAAGACCATGGGAACCCACCTCTTACATCAGCATGACCTGGATATGGGACATGGAGTCAAAGGAGATCATTTTGGAGCTTTAAAGTTTGACAGCACTGCTGGATTTCAGACTTGCATGAGACCTGTAACCCCTTTGTTTTGGCCAATTTCTCCCATTTGGAATGGGTGTATTTACCCAATACCTGTAACCTCATTGTATCTAGCAAGTAACTAGCTTATTTTTGATTTTACAGGCTCATAGGTGGAAGGGACTTGCCTTATCTCAGATGAGATTTTAGTCTGTGGACATTTGGGTTAATGCTGAAATGAGTTAAGACTTTGGGAGACTGTTGGGAGGGCATGATTGGTTTTGAAATGTGAGGACATTAGATTTGGAGGGACCAGAAGTGAAATGACAGGGTTTGGCTGTATCTCCCAGAATTCCCATATCTTGTGGGAGGGACCTACGGGGTAGTAATTGAATCATGGGGACCAGTCTTTCCTGTGCTATTCTCATGATAGTGAATAAGTCTCACGAGATCTGAAGGATTTATCAGGTGTTTCTGCTTTTGCTTCCTCCTCATTTTTTCTTGCTACCACAATTTAAGAAGTGTCTTTTGCCTCCCACCTTGATTCTGAGACCTCCGCAGCCATGTGGAACTGTGAAGTCCAATTAAACCTCTTTTTCTCCCAAATCTCTGGTATGCCTTTTTCAGCAGCCTTGAAAAAGACTAATACAGTCAATGACATAGTTCATATTCTAGTGAAAAGAACAACAGAAATACCTAAAACATAATTTTCAAAATGTATACTTTCAGTTTTGGAAATGAAAAAAGGCTTCAATGTCAGTCTGGGAGCTCAGTGAATTAAAAACCAAGATGAATTTATTATAGAAGTGCAAGAGATTTATTGAGGACAACCAGTGGGTATTAGGGTCCTCCAGAGAAACATGCACATGTGTAAGCATACGTGTGTGTATGTTGTCTGAGAGAGAGAGAGAGAGAGAGAGACTAGGAGTTGGCTCATGCAGCCATAGAGGATGAGAAATCCTTTAACCTGCCATCTGCAAGATGGAGAACAGGGAATGCTGGTAGTAGTCAGGTTGAGCCTGAAGGCTTGACAATGAAGAAAATCAATAATGAATTCCCATTCTGAGTTCAAAGACCTGAGAATGAAGGTGTGTGAATGTGGGGGCACAGACATACATCCTGGAGTCCAAAGGCCCATGAACTAGGATCATTGTTGTCAGAGTGGAAGCAGATGATGGATGAACCAGCTCAAGAAGAAAGAAAAAGAATTCACTCTTCCTCTGCATTCTTGTTCTATTCTGGCACTCAACAGACTAGACAACGCCCGTTCACAATTGTGAAAATGATCTTTTTACTTAGTTTACCAATTCAAATGTTAATCTCTCTCAGAAAACCCCTCACAGACATACCCCCAAAATAATGCTTTACCAACTATTTGAGCATTCTTTGACTCTGTCAAGTTGACACACACATACAATTAACTGTCACAACCTGTGAAAGGAAAAGAGCAGAGAGATCAGGAGTAGAGTTTTAGACAGCAATGCTAATATGACCCCTGTGAAATTTGAGGAGGAAGAAAGGAAGATTGGGTGGAAACCTTCACTTCATATGTCAGTGAAGCTTTTAGAAAAAGCCTCGATCCTGAACAGTAAGCTACAGTGCAAAGATTGTCCTGTGCTGGGCAGAAGTGGAGAGACGCTAGTATCTCTTCTATGTCAGATCAGAGTGGAAATTTTTCAGGAAAGAACTGCCTCACCTCAAACACTGTGGTTATTTCCCAAAGTGCTACAGCTACAGGCTGTTGGCTAATTGCACTTGTGTGGCAGCCTGTTGCTTGAAAAGAGTTCTGTGTGATGCATCTACATGGCTGCCAGAGTTTTAAAGAAAACATGACTCTAATCCTTCCAAAACAGTTAAGTATTTGTTGAATATCTATCCTGCGTCAGATAATATGAATGTTTTTCTAAATAATTCTTTATCTACTTTTTAAGTGTTTATAAAGGGGAAATATATGCATAGTCAGTTTTATTGAAGGCATTGTATTGTATTGGATGGTATATAACTTTCTGTGGTTAGATAATGTGTAGGAGACAAAGTTGTAAATGTAGTTTGGCTCTTGATGCTGTGAGGCCTCGTCATAGGCCCAGAACTTTGAGATTTACCACCAAAGCCATTGTAAACCACTTCAAGAAAAGTGTGGCATAATCAGATTAGCTTTTAATATTATACTGATGATTATCTGGGGAATTGGAGAGAGAGAGAAATGGGTAGTTATATGGAAACCAATTAAAGAGCATTATTCTAAGAACAAGCTGAGACAAGGCATAAATAGGGATATATCTAAAGAAAAAAAGAGAAAAGGCAATCACTAGAGGGATCTATTGAGAGACTAGATATTGGATTTAGCAAATGGTTACATTACAACACTGCTAATTAAAGAGGAGAAAGAGAAGAAACGGTAGAAGTGTTCTGAGTCTTTAATATTATCAGCATTATCTTCACCATCAACATCATTAACATTGTTTGGCTGAGGAGTGGGCAAGATGAAAGAAATTATGCTTTGTATGCATTGAGTCTGAACGACCTACTGGACAGTTAGGTGGAGATGCCAACGAGGCAGTTGAAAATAGTTTGAATTTTAAAGTAGACATCTAATGATGTATTGGGCAATCTTTAGTGTATAACCACAGTTATATAACACTTCTGGAATAGTTATATAGGGAATTTAGACCAGAGAAATAAATAAATGTTAGAACTCTCAAGCTTCTGCACAGTAAGGGAAATAATCAACAGAGTAAAAAGACAATCTGCAGAATGAGAGAAAATATTTATGAACATACATCTGACAAGGGGTTAATATCCAAAATACATAAGGAACTCAAACAACTCAGTAGCAAGAAAGCAAATAACCTAATTTTTAAAAATGGAACAAGGCTGTTTCTCAAAAGAAAACCACAAATGATCAGCGGGTATATGACAAAATGTTATCATCAGATGGCCAACTAGAAGAAGTGGCAATCAGAGGCACTCATTGAAAAGAACCATAATTAGTGAGTGAATTCTGCACCAGCAACTGAGGTATCCAGGTTTCTGCATCAAAACTGACTAAACAGCTTCATGATCCATGGAGAGGAAGGAAGAGCAGTGTGGTGCTGTGGCCTTCCTGAGAGCCATGTGGGGCAGGAGAACCCCCACCCCCCAAGTGAAGGGAGGCTGTGAGTGAGCATGCTACCCAGCTGGGGAAACTGTGCTTTTTCTATGAACTGTGGAACCCAAGGATCATAAAATCCCACTTACAAACCCATAACACCTGAGCCTAGGGTCCCATCCCTGGAGCAGTGCAGATTCTCAACAGCATCTCAGCTAGTATCTTCTTAAGCCTGCTGAGCTCCCGGGAAAGGAGCGACCAGCATCACAGCTGCAACTGCCTGTGATATCAGCCAGTTGAGCTCCTTAGGGGAGGAGCAGCAGCCAGCACTGGGACTCCTAACTGCCTAACATGCTGGGCTTCCTGGGTTGGAGGAGTGCGGCATAGATCTCTATAGCTCCAGGCCAGGCTTTTCCCCTACTGGAGTTAGGGAAGCCGGACAGCTTGGTCCCCACAGGTGTGGCCCACAGCCTGACACACCAGCTGTGGCAGACCACAGCCAAGAGCTCCTCTTCAGGCCTGACCCTGTCACATCCTTCCTCACTGGGCTGGGCCTCCCTGTAGGAACTCCATCATCTACAGCCAGAGGCTCAGGGACAGAATCCTGATCTCCCTGGGCCTAAACCCCTAGGGGGAGGAATGGCCATAGTCTCTGCGGACCAGAAAACTTAGACTTTCTTCCTGGTAGTTTTGAGGAATACAGGCAGCCCAGATGAGTAGATTTCCCCCCCAGCAAAGCACAGCCCCCTTCACAAAGGGACAAAGTGTTTCATTAAAAGGGTCCTGTTCCCTGTGCCACCCAATGGAGAGAGACCCTTCAACAAGGGTTGTCAGACACCCTATAAAGGAATAATCCTACTGACATCAGTTTGGTGCCCTTCGAGGTCAGAGATTCCAGAATAAGAAGCAGGCACACACCTTTGCTGTTCTCCAGCCCCCTTGACTGACCTCTTCAGACAAGGTAGTGAACCAAGGGAATAGAGCCTGAAGTGAATCCTCAGCAAACAGCAGCATCCCTACAAAAGAGGGACTGTACCATTGAAAGAAAAACAAACAGAAAGCAACAACAGTGTCATCAACAATAAAAAGTCCCCACGAAAACTCCATTCAAGAGTCAGCAGGTGCAAAGATCAAAACTAGACAAACTCATGATGATGAGAAAGAACTGATGAAAAAACACTGAAAACCCATGAGGGCTGAGTGCTTCTTCTTCTCCAAATGATCACAGTGCCTCTCCAGTGAGGGCGCAGAACCGGATGGAGGATAAGATGGATGAACTGACAGAAGAAGGCCTTAGAAGATGCGTAATAAAAAAAACTTCACTGAGCTAAAGGAGCATGTTCTAACCCAATTCAAAGAAACTAAGAACCTTGATAAAAGATTAGAGGAACTGCTAACTAGAATAGACAGTTAAGACAGGAACATAAATGACCTGATGGAGCTGAAAAACATAGAGTGAGAACTCCATGAAGCATACACAAGTATCAATGGCCAAATCAACCAAACAGAAGAAAGGATCCGAGTTTGAAGACTACCTTGCTGAAATAAAGCATGCAGACAAGATTAGAGAGAAAAAAGAAGAAAAGGAACGACCAAAGCCTCCAAGAAATATGGGACTATGTAAAAAGACTGAACCTACAATTGAATGGAATACCTGAAGAAGATGGGAAGAATGGAAACAAGCTGGATATTATCCAGGAGAACTTCCACAACCTAGCACACAGTCCAACGAGAAAATTCAGGAAATACAGAGAACACCACTAAGATACTCCATGAGAAGATCAACCCCAAGACACAAAATCATCAGATTCTCCAACGTTGAAATGAAAGAAAATATGTTAAGGGCAGCCAGAGAGAAAGGTCAGGTAACCTACAAAGGGAAGCCCATTGGATAAGCAGTGGGCCTCTCAGCAGAAACCCTACAAACCAGAAGAGAGTGGGGCCCAATATTCAACATGTTTTTTTCTTAAGACAAAGTCTCAAGAAAGATCTCAAATCACCTTAACATCACAATTAAAATAACTAGAGAGGCAAGAGTAAACTAATCTGAAAAGTAGTAGAAGACAAGAAAGAACTAAGATCATAGCAGAATTGAAGGAGATAGAGACATGAAAATCCCTCCAAAAAGTTGATGGACACAAGAGTTGTTTGTTTGTGTAGAAGTGTTTATAGTATTATCTTATGGTAGTTTGTATTTTTGTGGGGTCAGTGGTGATACCCCTCTTTTTCATTTTTTTATTTTGTGTATTTGATTCTTCTCACCATGGCACATGTGTATCTATGTAACAAACCTGCATGTTCCGTACAAGTATTCCGGGACTTAACATAAAAAAGGAAAAAAAAGTTAACATCAGTAATTATCAGAAAAATTCAAATTGGATGGCTATTCTCAAAAAGACAAGAGATAATAGTATTTCTCAGAATATGGAGAAAAAGAAACCCTTGTACACTGTTGGTGAAAACGTAAATTAGTAGCCATTATGGCAAAAGTGTGGAGGCTTTTCAAAGCATTAAAAATAGAATTACCATATGATCTAGTAATTACACTACACAATACACATATATACAAAGGAAATGAAGCCAGTATTTGGAAGAGATATCTACACTCCCATGTCCATTGCATTATTCACAATAGCCAACATGTAGATTCAACCTAAAAGTGCATTAGCAGATGAATGGATAAAATGTGGTATATATACAATAAAATATTATCCAGTCTTTAAAAAAATTATGTCTATATTGGTCACCTAATGGTGGCTCAGATTTCTTTGAGGATCTGTTCACCTTTTTGCTATTCTTTTTCTATATTCTTTGGCTTCAACATGCCCTACTAATCTATCTTTAAGTATACTAGTTCTTTCTTCTGAAAATTTAAAACTATTATTGAGTCTCTATAATAAATTTTTTATCTAAGTTATACTTTCCAACTCCAAAATTCCCATTTGGTTCCCTTTTATAATTTCTATCTATTTTATTATCTATTTGATATGACATTATCATACTTTCTTTTGCTTTTTAATTATGGTTTCTTTAGTTGTTTGAACACTTATAATGGCTATGTTGAATACTTTTTCTGTTATAGCCAACATTTGATCACTTTCACAGGAGTGTTTGTTATCTGCTATTTTTCCCCCTTTATGTGGATGAGATTTTCCTCTTTCTTTGAATGTCTCACATTTTGTTGTTGTGGATTACTGGATATTTCAGATCATAAACTCCACTAATGTTCTTTGCTCTATTGTCTTCAGTAATGTCCTCAAGCAAAAATTGCCTCACGGACTAATCCACTTGAATTCAGGTACCTCCGATGGAGTAGTTACTGATGTCAGGGTCTGAGACTTGTTCTAACCCCAGGAGTGTTATTTCTATACCACTTTCCCTATTTTGCTCCAGCAAACTAGTTAGCCTGAAATGTAGCCTCTACCTCCAGTGAATGTATCAGTCTCTCCCAATTTTCATTCATCGCAATTTCCTATTTGTGATAATACCTTCAGGCTTAAACTCTCTACACTGTGTGTTGCAAATGAAGTCAGTTCCTTTGGAAGCAATTTGGAACAATCTGTTTTGAAGGCTGCTTCTCTTCCCAGGCAGAGTCTCTGAACTACGGCTCTGGTGCTGGGAGCAGAAACAATAGTGTTTTTCTCTCTGAGTGACACCCTTGGCTTTAATTATTGAGCCTCTTCATGAATGAGACAACAGAGCCCAGTTATCTTCAGCTTGCCTTTCAAGGTGTGGAACACCCAAACTATGAGCCTGGACAAGGATGATCATGAGTCCAGTATTTTCAGTGATCCTGCACCTAAGTAGATTTTCACTTGCAAGTTGAGTACTGGATGGAAAGGAAAACCAACCAACAAACAAACAAACAAACAAAACAAAAACAGAAAAGTCTTTATCCTCTTGATTAAACTCACTCAAAGTGTAGCCTGGGGGCAGAATGGGAAACTCATAGGTACTGATCCTCCTAAAATTGAAGATAGTCTTCTAACTCCAGGACAGAAAGAGAAAAAGCCCTGTGTTTTTACTGTATTAGTCTAGGTTGGAATTTGTGTCTCTGGGAGTTGGGAGAAGGAAGAGTGCAATCTTGGTTTACACACCACAAACTCTCACAGTTCTTACTGAGTGTTAGTAGATTTTCTTGAATGAATGGTGTCTTTATTTGTTATATGCCTTTCTAGCAATTCCAGATACTTAAAATGATTTTTAATAATTTTCACCAGTTTTTTTGATAAACAGGTCCACAAAATTTCTTACCCTCTCATGCTGTAAATAGCCATCTTCTATATCTTGAATGGAGTTTTGTTTACAAATGTGACATTCTTAGATGCATTTAATTTTATTTAAATTATATTTTAACAAAGTTGCTTTGTTTTAATTGCCAATTTGAAAGGAAAACAAAAGATTATTTAGAAAGCAGAATATATAACAAATTAAGAATTTTAAATCATTTTATTGTGAGATTGAACAGGTAAGCTTTGATTTTTTTTTGCACTGCCAAGAGTGTATAATGAGTTGTTACATTCCTAGAACATATTATTTATAATCCCAGATTACACATCAAGGAGTCATGTGGGGAATGAAATTTTGCAGGGTTCAATTTTGGACAATTTGAGAGAAACTTTTAAGAAAAGGAAATCGAAAATATAAGACATTGTAAACTTTTCAAATATATTTTTTGCTACTTATTTATTAGCAATGTATTATCATGTAAACACATTCTGCTGCCTCTTTCCAAAGCCTTAAAAAGTGCACATACACTTGATAGTATCAGAAGCTTGAGCTTCATTAGCTCCATATCCTATCTGCATCTTCCAGGTATGTTTGCTGTAAATAGCTTTTATCCCAAGACTCCTCTTCTAATCCTATGTATTTGCCAAGAGTTTGATTGCTTGGGAGTAGTTGATGCTCTGATTTCCCATGTTGCCCTTGTAAAGATATAAACAAGATACAGAATTTTGACATTCTTAGTTTACCAACCTCACATGTGTTGCTTTTGGTGAAGTTGTAAACAAAGAACGTATTTAGTAGATGTCTTTGATTTACCACCATTAGGGTCAGTTCACTTGAGGAATATCATTAATACATATAGAGTGATCAACTTTCAATTTTGCTATTGTGACAGCTATCAAGTTAAAATAATAATAAAATCATTTCTGCCAAAAAATTAAAATCATGATTTTATTATTATTTTAACATCATTTATTTTTGTGGGCTCTACTTCTTCAGACAAAATGAAATATATCAAACACTTACAATTTTTGAATGTGATATACATTTTAATATGGAATAAACTTTTTAAATAAAAATATATAACAAGATTTTGGTGAGCTGTGAGGACTAAGACCAAAACATGAGAATATTTAAAGAATGAGAAGAAATGTATAACCTTACAAAAGAGGTAAAAGAAATAACCACAGGATGTAGGAAACAAGAGATTTCTTTGTAAAACAAATTAAGGAGTATGAAGAATTGTCCAAGGTAAAACAGAGTCCATTGTTTCTCTGTGTTTGACGTGAGTAAAAGAAAACTGATAAAAGGAAGTTTTATCATTTTTAATGACACACACACAAAAGATGTTCTTAAGCAAATATCAATCATATATTGCCTGAACCATCAAATAAATAAACTAAATGACATGAAATAAAATAATCTTTTGGCTGGGCATGATGGCTCACACCTGTAATCCCAGCACTTTGGGATGCCAAAGTGTGGCAGTCACATGAGGTCAGGAGTTTGAGATCAGCCTGACCAATATGATGAAACCTCATTTCTACTAAAAATAGAAAAATTAGCTTGGCATGGTGGCATGCGCCTGTAATCCCAGCTACTTAGGAGGCTAAGACAGGAGACTCACTTGAACCTGGGAGGTGAAGTTTGCAGTAAGCCAAGATTGTGCCATTGCACTCCAGCCTGGGCAACAAGAATGAAACTCCATCTGAAAAAAAAAAATTATATATATATGTTGCTACTTACTTTCTTCTAGACTCTCTGATAGGTGTTGTTTTGCCGTGGTAAAATCCAATAAGGTAAGGGTTAAACTTTTCATCTGACAGGAACATCAGGATATAGTTCTGCTCTAACAGGTCGATGTGTGATTTCTTAAAAGGAATAATGAATGACTTCTACAGAAATATCAGTAGGCAAATATATTGTTACAATTTATTTTCTATTTTCATTTCAACTTCTGCCTTTTTCACTGGGGAGCAGAAAATAAAATAGCAATGGCTCTTCATTATAAAAATAATGCATCATATTTTTCCACTGGACCTGCTATTACATTATTAAATCCATATACTCTCTAGGGCAAGGTAGTTTAAATAGATAATTTGATTACACTTCCCCTTGTCTTTTTTAATCAAATGCCCCCAGCAGGAAAGATACATTCAAATAGTGTGTATATTATAAATTATAATCTCCACTGTTAGATATGTTTAAATTACTTTTATATTTTCTTTTAAGTTTTGCTAGTCACTTACTCTGTGACCTTAGGCTAGGTACTTAACTACGCCACACTCATTTATTTTCTTTAAGCAAGAAAAAAATATTCTATATATTTTCCAGTGTGTTGGAATATATCTTTCTTTTGTGGAAGAAGAGGAGAAACTAAGGAATGGAGTGAAATGCAGTGCTTAAGTGTAAATTATATTCATTTCTGTGGAATCATGGGGTTGAATCATTGTATAAGCTCTTTGTTAATTAGACAATATGGTAATGAACATAAGCCTTTATGTTAAGTTGACTTAGGTTTGAATTTTAGCTTTAATATTTATAAACTGTGTGATTTTTGAAAAGTCAATTAACCTCTCTGAAAAATATGTTTTATTTGGAATATGGGCATAACAACAAGTATTATAAGGATTAAGTAGGCTTAATTATGAGAGTTAAATTTAGTCAAAAGGCAAGTCTCATTGTTTTCATCACATCATATACTCTTTATAAAGCATATTTTATGAAGAAAAATAAAATCTTTCTCTTGTTTTATATTATATTGATTATAAGGAAGAACAAAGTGTTGGAGGCTATTTTTTCTAGGCCTTTCTATCTCATCTTTCTTACCTAGAAAATTTTGCATGGGACATTTTCTTGGTACAACAATCAAGCCTGTTAAGACACCTCGGAGTGTATTTATAGCCTTCCAAATTCAACATTTCTTTGGAAGCAAAAATGACTTGGAATATAATCACCTATTGTTGAGGGGAGAGATGAGACACGGCTTTTTTTATTTTTTATTTTTTTATCTTTTTCTGGAAAACTCTATCTTCTCCCTACAAGTAAATGCTATTAGGCATAGTAAAACACAATGATTGACTTACTTGAAAATAACTTCTAAAAATTAGACTGTATCTATCATCATTAACTTAATAGTATTTGTCTCTGTAATTCTCAGTGCTCACTATGGAAACTTACTAGCTTTGAACCATAGAAAACTGATTTTTAGCCTTGGAAATATAGTAATAATTCTTAGAATTTTAAAGAAAGATGTCACTCAACTCTGTGTCATTATCTGTTCTCAGGCATAGAATTCTTTAGTCACTTCTATCTGACTCATACTGCTTCTGCTTCACACCTTGCACATTAACTTTAATTTTAAACTCCAATGCAAAGCAATGTTACAATAATATTTAGAGTGCTGATGATTGGTGATAACTGTAACTCAATCTTATGTCAAGATATGGCATATCATGGGGACCAATTAATATCAATGTCAATACATGGCTTTCCAACAAACGATATGGTAAATCCTTGGCAGAATAGTAAGCAGTGCTTCTTATTCAGCACTGGAAAGGTATGTATTTTCTTGCAAGCTGTTTTTGGTGTGACTCTAACAATGTGTTGTCTAGATCCAATTTTCATTCATTTTTCTGGTCAATGACAAGACAGGTGGTTAAATAAAATGTGTTATTTCCAGAACTGGATAAGAAATTGACATGATTTCCATATTCTAAATGAATTTAAACTCATAAGGAAATATAATATTGTATATTAAAATACTTGTGTTCTTTAAACTGATCTACCATGTTTTTGAACACAATTAAAGGAGAGTAACAGTGACATGAAAAATGACTCAGATCAATAAAATTTTTGCTAAATAAAATGTGGCTATTTTATTGAGGAATGAAGTTGAAGATATTTATAAAATAGATAATTTTCTTTAAAAAAAAAAGATAGAATAAATCATCCCATTTCACTAGAAATCCCTTTCCTCATTCAATGAAGCATTCATGTTGCATACCTGTACCCTCAATGACTTTATAACCCACTTCTAAGATTCCAAGGATTGGAGCAGTAAAAAGAAATGAGATATATGAAACGACTATAGAAATAAGGAGTGCAAAGAGGTAAAGAAATTAAATCACTTAAAGATTATTTCATTTTTAGAGTCAGGTAAAATTGCCTCTCTGGGCTCTATTTCTGCTTTTTGCCGTTCTTATTAAAGGTCTGATAATTTCATAGTAATTTAAAGTATTTTTCATTAACATTAAAGAAAGAATTTGATTGAAATGGATTTTTCTCTAATTTTTTAACATTTGTTCTCTTTAATTCTGCAACACATGTTTAATTTCACCTTTATATTAAGGATTATTTTTTATACAATCCAGGAATAATTATAACCCTGTAGAAAATAGTAGTAATGGCAATATACTATTGCTAGACTTCAATACATGAGTTAATGTATTAAGGAAAAAAATCTGTGCTTATCTGCTACTATTTAAAGATTTGTTAGAAAGTTCATTTTCTAAAAGTAATAAAGAGGGTTGCAATGAAATGATACCTATTTGAGCTACATCTACTATACTAATATACTAGTCTCAAAAATGTTTTTCTCTTTTGTAAAAATAAATACAGGTTAACAAATAATTTTAGCAAAAGGAATGATGATCAGTGTTGACTAGTTTAGCAAGTGGTTTGTTAGTGAGCCAAAATATCACCATACATGACTTAAGATCAAACTAGACTTTTGTGCTTTGCTTTTCTGACATCATCTTCAATGCATAGATAGTAGGGAGTATCCCTAATAGGTTTGTGGTAATAATTTAAAGGGCTGATGAGTATGAAATAATCATATAATATTGGTACACAAGTCACTATTGCCACATACAAGTTTTATTACAAAAAGGCACATACAATTGTGTGATTCAATAATTTGTGAACCAGTCATTTGATATATTCAGAAATGTATTGAGTTGAATTACTTATTGGCTTGTGTGATAATTATAGCTTTGTGTTTTTTTCTAGTTGTATTCAGCATAGGTCCTTATCTAGGCATGTTTGCAATACAGAAGTATATTTTTATATGCACCCCACATTCTAATTAGCACATTCTAATTTCTAGTTTAAAAAAATCACAAGTAGCATAGGCTTAAAATATTTTATTGTTAATACCTAAACTGTATGCCTCACTGTAAGATAAAAACTGAATCTTTGTTTTGATTGAGCCTTGCTCTGTGACATTTTATTTTCATTGGACAATTAAATAGCTAAGATGAAATTAATTACTGACTTTCATTAGAAATTAGAGGTAATTTAGGTCTGCGAAACTACTTTGCTGAGTATTGGAATGTTTCCCTCATGTGAACCCTGCTGAACTTTCTAACTTATTTATTTTTGTCTCTGACATTTGTATCAAATACAGTTTCTTGTTTATATATATATAGTATACCTTGCTTTTAGATTTCCTTTCAAAAATATATTCAATGTCTTAAGTCCATCTGCTCACTTAAAAGCTGTAAAATAGTCATCAAGTGTAAAGAATAAGCCTGCACCATATTCCATTACAACATGCCTTATGAATAACAAAACTATAATTTCAAAACAACAGCTTTTATATACATTGGTGTTACATAAGTAGACACATGCCATTATGCTTTTCAGTCACTGAAAGGGTGTTCTCATGCAGGCACAATCTATGAACACAAAAACCAACCCCTACAAGGAGTCTACCATAAAATCATGGAAGTCTCTTTTCCCTTGGTTTCCTTTCTATTTCATTTTCTAACTTATTTATTGCTTTTATTTTAGATTCAGGGAGTAAGTGTGGAAGTTTGTCTCAAAGGTATATTGCATAAAACTGAGGTTTGGGATACAATTCAACCCATCACCCAGGTAGTGAGTATAGGTAGTTTTTCAACATTTATCTCTCTGCCATCCTTCCCCATCTTATAGTCCTCAGTGCCTATGGCTCCCATCTTTATGTCCATGTGTATCCAATGTATAGCTCTCATTTATAAGTGATAACATGCAGTATTTAGTTTTCTGTTTCTGCACTAGTTTATTTAGGATAGCGGCCTCTAGCTGCATTTATGTTCTTGCAGAATATGTTATTTCATTCTGTTGATGACTGCATGGTATTCCATGGTGTATATGTACCACATTTTCTTTATCCAGTTCTCTGATGATTGGCTCCTGAGTTGATTCTATGGCTTTGCTCTTGTGAATAGTACTGTGATAGACATATGGGCAGATGTGTTTTCTTGGTGGAAAAATTTATTTTTTTTGGGGTATATACCCAGTAATGGGATTTATATGTCAACTGGTAATTCTGTTTTTAGTTCTTTGAGAAAACTCCAAGCTGCTTTCCACAGTGGCTGAACTAATTTACATTTCCACCAAGAGGGTATTAATGTTCCCTTTTCTCCATAGTCCCGCCAACATCTGTGGGTTTTTTTTTCTTTTTCTTTTTTTGTTTAGTTTTCAATAATAGTCATTCTGACTGGTTTGAGATGGGATCTCATTGTGGTTGTGATTTACATTTCTCTGATGATTATAGATGATGAGTATTTTTTGTATGTTTATTGGCTATTTTTACCTAGTCTTTTGAGAACTGTCTGTTCATGTCTTTGCCTAATTTTTATGAGGATATTTGTTTTTTACTTGTTGAATTATTTGAGTTATTTATCAATTATAGGGACTAGACCTTTGTCAGATACATAGCCTACAAATATTTTCTCCATTTTGTAGATTGTCTCTTTACTCAGTTGATAGTTTCTTTTGCTGTGTAGAAGCTCTTTAATTTAATTAGGTTCCAATTGTCAATTTTTATTTTTCTTATAATTACTTTTGAAAATTTAACTTAGTATTGAAATCTTGAACAGACTGATAATGAGTTCTGGAATTACATCAGTAATAAAGAACTTACCAATTTAAAACAGCCCTGGACCAAATGAATTCAGAGTCAAATTCTACAAAGAAGAGTCAGTACCAATCCTACTGAAACCATTACAAAATCAAGGAGGAGAGACTCCCCTGACTCATTCTGTGAAACCAACATCATCCTGAAACCAAAATCTGGCAAAAACTACAATGAAAAAAGGAAAACTACAGGCCAATATCCCTGATGAATCTTGATGCAAAAATACTCAACCAACTACTAGCAGGCCAAATCTAGAAGCACATTAATAGGTTAATTCACCATGATCAAGTGGGTTTTATGCCTGAGGTGTAAAGTTGGTTCAACATATACAAATCAATAAATGTGATTTATTACATAAAGATAATTAAAAACAAAAACCGTATGATCATCTCAATAAATATAGAGAAAGCTTATGATGAAATATAATACCTATTCATGATAAAAACCCTCAAAAAATGAGGTTTCAAAGGAATATACCTCAAAATAGTAAAGCCATCTACAACAAACCACAGCCAGTATTATACTGAATGGGGAAAAGTAAGAAACACTGTCCCTCAAAAATGGAACAAGACAAAGATGCCCACTTTCTCCACTCCCATTCAACTTAGTCACTAGAAGCTCCAGACAGAAGAATCAAGCAAAAGACAGAAATAAAAGTCATCTAAATAGAAAATGAAGAAGTCAAATGATCTGTTTTCATGGATGATATGATTCTATACCTAGAAAACTCTAAGGATTCTGCCAAAAGCTTCTTAGAACTGATAAATTATGTCAGTAAAGTTTGAGGATACAAAATCAATGTACCAAAATTTGTTGCATTTCTCCACACAAATAATGTTTAAGCTAAGAGCCAACAAGAATGTAATCCCATTTAAATAGTCAAACATAAAAATAAAAAGCTTAGGAATACATCCAATCAAGGAGGTGAAAGATCTCTAGAAGAGCTACGAAGCACTTGAAAGAAATCAGAGATGACACAAATGGAAAAATATTCCATTCTCATGTATTGAAAGAATCAATATCATTAAAACTTCCACGTGGCTGAAAACACTCTACAGGCTCAGTGCTATCCCTATCAGATTACCAATATATTTTTTGACACAATTAGAAAAAATATTCCAAAATTCATATAGAATCAAAAAAGAATCCAAATAGTCAAAGCGATTCTAAGCAAGGGAAACAAAGCTGAAGGCATCACATTACCTGACATTAAACTGTATTACAAGCTTACAGTAATCAAAACAGTATGATACTAGTACAAAAATAGACACAAAACCAAGGAAACAGAGTAGGAGATCCAGAAATAAAGCTGCACACCCACAACTATCTGATATTTGATAAGGTCAATAAAAGCTAGCAATAGGGAAATGACTACTCCCTATTCAATAAATAGTGCTGGGATAGGGGAATATCCATATGCAGAGGAATAAAATTGGACTCCTACATATTCTTATACACAAAAAATTTACTCAAAATGGATTTAAAACTTCAATGTAATATTTCAAACTGTAAAAATCCTAGAAGAAATCCTAGAAAATATCCTTTCCTACTTTTTTAGGCCCTGCCTAGATTATTGTCTCTCTGTCCTGCTGCTTTCCTTTCAGACCTCGAGGAAATTTGACCGAATCCCTGCTCTCATTTTAGAGAACAAAGGTAGACTGTTACATGCTTCAAAGTGAAGCATCTATGGCAATAACCAACTTTTAACTTTTAATATTTATTAAAATGATTAAAGTGAAAGTTTTCCTTCCTCCTAGAACTGAAGATGCTGAATCCAAACAAAGAGTACAAAAATAAGATAAAGTTTTCCCTGCACTCCCTCTTTGCTGGAATAATTTGAATCATAGCACAAAGATGTGTTGCTTCCTACCTTTTTATTTTTCAATACAAAAGTCAGAAGTCATGGTATGATTGTGTTCACCAAACCAGGCCATATTTAGCTATAATTGGCATGATTTCAAGTCATGGTATGATTGTGTTCTCCAAACCAGGCCATATTTAGCTATAATTGGCATGATTTCTCTGGACACAACTGGTTTTAAATAATGATGAATCGTATGTATCACCAATTTTTTTTCTGCATAAGTGGTCCTCCCTTGTCTTGGTTTGGAAACCAATAATCTACTCTACTCCCAGAACACCATTATTCCTACCCCTGATACCAATGTAAAAATTCTGGTTACAATTTAAGGTTAAATCATTGTCACCCACCCAGTATAATAGTACAAGTGACCCAAATTTCCATAAAGCTGGAGAATATGCTCATCATATTCATTATTTCCCCCTTTGGTCTCCCCAATTAATATTGTTTGCTAATTCCTTTGCTGTCCAGTAATTAAGTGGGCTCTCTTTTCCCTTTTACTGCCACAGGGAGAAGGCATTGTATGCAGTACCCTATAAGTCATGTACAGGCTGACATTTTATACTGTCAACTGTCCACTATCAGATATTGTATTTACTTCTGGCTGCCCACTAACATATATCTATTTACTGGCTAAAGCCAAGTCTACTGCAAATATTCTTTCTGTTTCAAATCAGCTAATATTAAGTGTATTGTCTTCTCTGTGCTGCTGGGCTGAGTTGTCAGAGCCATGAACCAATAAAGACTGTCTCATGTTTTTATTTGGTTAAGTCTGTATTCTTGACACTAACACCAAAAAAGAGAGTTAGTAAGCAGACCAGTCCTTCTCCAGCATTAAGAATCATGGAAGAAGAACTTCTATTACCAAAAATAAAATATTGGTCTCTCTCTCTCTCTCTCTCTCTCTCTCTGTGTATATCATAAATAAATATATTTGTTTATGTATCTATACTTCCTGTCTATCCCTGCCTCTCTCTCTCTCGAGACAGAAAGAACTCTTAAAATTCAACAATAATAAAACAAGCAATTCAATTTTTAAAAGAATATCAATACACCAAGAAACTTTTGGAACTGGTTAACAAATTCCATCAGGTTGTAGGTACAAAATCAGCATACAGAAATCATTGCATTTCTATACAGTATAAACAAAATAACAAAGAAATCAAGAAAATAATTTATTTGTAATAGCTACAAATAAATAACATAACTAAAATAAATTTAACAAACGAGGTGAGAGACCTGAATAGTGACTGACATCAATGTATAAAACGTTGATACAAGTAATTGAAAAAGGCAGAAAAAGAATTAAAAGACTCCAATTATCCAAAACAATCTTTAGCAAACAAACAAAACAAAACAAAAAAGTTGAAGGCATCACACGACCTAATTTCAAAATATAAAGCCAGAGTGATAAAAACGGCATCATACTAGCATAAAAACAGCATGATACTAGCATAAAAACAGACACACAGGTAAATGGAACAAAAAAAGAAAGTACATCAATAAATCTAGGCATTTAAGGTCAATTGATTTTTGGCAAAGATACCAAGAACACCCAATGAGGAAAGGACAGTCTTTTCAATAAACAATGTTGGACAAACTAGATATCCACATGCAGCAGAATAAAATTAGACTTGTATCTCATATTATCTACAGAAGTCAACTTAAAATGAATTCACTACTTAAAAGTAAGACTTGAAATTATAAAACTACTAGAAGAAAATATATGGAAAAGCACAAGGCAATGAATATTTTATATGACCCCAAAATCATAGGCAATGAAAGCAAAAACAGACAAATAAGTTTATGTCAAACTGAAAAGATTCTTTACAACAAAGAAAACAATAAACAAAGTGAAGAGAGAACAAATGGAATGGGAGAAAATATTTGCAAACTAAACATGGGATAAAGGTTTTTATTTTATATGTTTATTTATATAATTATTGTTTTAATTTGCAATTCCCTGATGACATATGATATTAAACATTTTTTATATGTATACTTTCTTTCTGATAGATATACAAAAGATTTCAGACAATTTTATGATTATATTTAGAAAATATAACATAAAATACTGTAAAAATAATATTTATTTCTGATTTTGGACTAAGACATTGGATATTTTAATATTGACTTCAAAGATATTTAAACTAGAAAAATAATTCCTGTTATTCAATACATTAGCAGATTTTAAAAAGCAAATAACATTGATAACATCTGAAAAGCATTAGGCAAACAACATATTTAAGATAAATATAAAAAATTTAAAAGGTAAAATTATATGCTAAAGAATATCTATGGAAAATTTAAAGAGAAAGTCATACTTGATGATATGTGCAGGAATGCACTGTCAACTTTCCTACTTTTGAGGTTTTGGGACTCAGAATGGTTTCCTTGCACCTCAGCTTGCAGATGGTCTATTGTGGGACTTCACCTTGTGATCATGTGAGTCAATACTTCTATATATATAGCCTATATATACACCATATATATATTTATATATGTGTGTGTGTATATATATATATATGGTGTGTGTGTATATATATACACACACACCATATATATCTTTTATATATGTCCTATTAATTCTGTCCCTTTAGAGAGCCATGACTAATACAAATAGTAACATGGAAATATTTTCCTAGTCAGATAAAATATCTATTATTAAGCAATAATAGCTAAAATGGCATGAATTCGTTTCAGAGAAAAACAAAAATAAAAAAATAAATTAAAATATAAGATGTAGACCCATGCATTTATGTTCACAATATATGATAATGGTGACACTGCAACCCAGTGAGGGAATTACATACTTGTAAGTAAATAATATGATAAAAATTTGTTCTTACAAAATGATATGAAATTTGACTACTACCTTACATCATAAACAGCAACATAAATGATATGGTTTGCCTGTGTCTCCACCCAAATCTCATCTTGAATTGTAGCTCCCACAATTCAGTTCCTGCATGTCATGCGAGGGATCCAGTGGGAGATCATTGAATCATGGGGGTGGGTCTTTCCTGTGCTGTTCTCGTCATACTAAGTTTCACGAGATCTGACAGTTTTTTAAAAATGGGAGTTCCCCTGCACAAGTTGTCTTGGCTGCCACCACGTAACACATGACTTTGCTCCTCATTCACATTCCACCATGATTATGAGGCCTCCCTAGCCATTTGGAACTGTGAGTCAATTAATCCTCTTTCCTTTATAAATTATCCAGTCTTGGGTATGTCTTTATTAATAGCATGAAAACAGACTAATGAAATAAACAAAATAAATATATAAAGACACAAATATCCTTCACAGCATTCTATAAGATTTGGCCTATATATATATATATATATATTTTTTTTTTTTTTTCATCTTCAAGACTTATAAGTCATTAATAAAAATGAACTGTGTAATCCATGAAGAGATATTAGCTAACTCAATACCTCACCTTCCATGGGCACTTTATCCCAATCCATCATGTCTGAAAATCTTAATAGTTCTACTGCTATTTATTGCTGAGAATTATCACCAATTCACTTTCCACCGGCAAAAGAATCCTGATTCCTGTTTCTTAATAAGCAGTCTAGCTCCAGAATTCCATCCCATCGGTGGCCTCTCTGTGAGTAGTTTGTTATGGTTTCTCTTAAAGAAAACACACTCTGTGTGTGTTGTTACTTTATTTTGAGAACCGATCCCTAGAAGCCAAATTAAGATACTGCACAGCATAAAGCAAGAAAGGAGAGAAGATGATTAAAAGATGTGTTATTGAATTGGCCATTGCTATGGGCAACTGGGACTCTACTTCATTGAGGACACCCTGAGGAGTTGTTAAGAATGTCCACAAAAATCTTCATTCAAGCAGCATTGGCAGATAAAATATAGACTACACTTTTAAATTTGACCTTCAGAGAAGCAATGGCAATTTTAACCTAAGTAGATCACAAATATTGCATGGAATATGCTTACAGTAAAATTTCATTTTTATCTAAAATTCTAATTTAATTGGGTGTTTGGTATTTGTATTTGCTAAATCTGTCAACCTTGTTAGCAAGAAACGGGAAAGAATATTTATCCACCAGCTTTTTCTCTCACTTGGCCAATGTGAGAGAAATCATCCTCCTAATGATGTCAGTTCCCTTGAATTTCCAGGCTTATGAATGACTTAGAATGTGTGAGTAGGTTTTCACAGGGATCTCAAATAGACAAATCCTAGAGCAGAAAGCTAGAGGCATAAAACATAGCTGGGGCCAGATGCAGTCATGTTGCACCTGCATACAACTAGCACAATGGCCTTGGTAGTAAAAATTGGGGCCAAAAACATGTGAGCCAGGGCATGAAGTTCTGTGACACCAATAATTTAAAATTCAGATTCTTTACCACAAACAGCACAGTTATGTGGGTCAAATTTCCAGTAACAAGCTTTTTCTTTTCATGATCCAGCCGAGTGGCATACTTCTATATTTCCCAAGGGTCAATCATGCAGTTTTTCTATATCCACAGCCTTTCCCAGTTCCCAGCTTTATGCAAGGACCTCTCTTTCAGCTCTCTGAACATATGAAACTGCCTTCTGAACTTCCATTCACCTGTAAACATTGAGATCATAGTTAAATTATTATCAGCTTCTGTGTGCCTTTGATGTCAATTCTCCCCCACTGCTCTGACTTGGAGTTAACGTTTTGTTTCTTTCAAATGGAACTTTTAATTTATTTTTATGGATATTGGTAAAATGTGTTTTTTAAATATGTGTAGTTTTCCTGGTGCAGTAGTAGCATATTTTCCCCCTACCAATTCTGTGTTACTGAAATGAAAGGGTGACTTTTTCATTTAATTTAGTCTTTCATGCTAACCAGAACGCTCTTGTTTGTTCTTCGTCTATCTTTGTTGTGATCCCAGGCTCCAAGGGTCAGGCTTTGAGTTGTTAGGTGGTAATTTGTTGGAGTAATTTTAGAGAACATCCATGAATAGATACTGTTGTGCCTGGTATCTCCTGGCCCAACTTGATTGATCCTGAAGCACAAGCTCATTTCCTGATAACTCTCAGTATATGGAAAGGTACCTAATGACAGAATATATCCCTCTTGTTTTTTTGGCTAAAGCTATTTGGGTATAATTGCCAAGGTTATTCACTATTCCTAAAAGTGTGAGATCTAAGAAAAAGAAGTGCCTAGCTGTGAGGAAGTTCAGAACATGATAAAATACACCTCTTAGTACACATAGAGAGAGCCTCATGTAGGGCCGGGGACATTTCTTTTTCCTGATCCTCCTATCCTGCTGCATGTGCTGACCCTCTACCCTTACAGGATCATCTTCGATCCTGCTTCAGCCAGTTTGGGTAAGTATCTGTAAATAATTGCATTCTTTTTTTTTTTTTTGAGACGGAGTTTCACTCTTATTACCTAGGCTGGAGTACGATGGCGTGATCTCGGCTCACCGCAACCTCTGCCTCCTGGGTTCAGGCAATTCTCCTGCCTCAGCCTCCTGACTAGCTGGGATTACAGGCACGCACCACCATGCCCAGCTAATTTTTTGTATTTTTAGTAGAGACGGAGTTTCACTATGTTGACCAGGATGGTCTCGATCTCTTGACCTCGTGATCCGCCCACCTCGGCCTCCCAAAGTGCTGGGATTACAGGTGTGAGTCACCGCGCCCGGCCAATAATTGCATTCTTTAGAGTGACTACCCAAAGGCAGTGAGATTTATCTTGCTAATTCTAGTAGTCCTTCATGATATAATGTTGATGACTATTTTGCTGATATCCACCTCGATGCCAGAGGAGGTCAAGAATGAACAAACATCTAACAGGGACATGTATTCCAAACTTCCTCTGTGTGTGTGTGTGTGTGTAAAACATATACATATACAGTTAATTAATATATAAATGATACAGAAATAAATTTTTGAAATGTCTGCATCAACTCAGAAATAATATTAAAAATTCTTCTTAAAGTGTATTCTTTCCATCAAAGCCTATTTTATCCAAATTGTTGTTCAACCATAGAAATTTTAAATAATTGTCATGATATGTAATATAATTTTAATGTAGGAAAGAGTTCTAAGGGTGTAATATCTAAAAAGAAAAAAAGATCTTCTCTCCTCCAACACTTGACCCAGTCCTGTAGCAGGATCTTGATTGATGCTAGTGGCTGTAATATTACTTTAAATAAGAGTTGAAAAAAACGAAGGGTGATTTACATAACCTTAATCATGTCATCATAGTTGTTCACCCCTAGGATTTTGAGAATTCAGGAATGACAACCCTTATGGAAAAATCAGATTGGGAATATGGCAAGAGTTGCCATCTATATAAATGTATCTATCATGCATGACTATGACAAATATATCTACATTGTTTCTATTTAGTCACACACACACACACACACACACACACACACTTTAGAGAAGGTAAATGAGTAATAAACCAGTTAGATGGCTATTTCCATCTCTCAACCTACAGAAAGTACTATGAATGCAGAAGGAATGAGTCTAGAAGTATGGGGTTTGAAGCCAGAAATGAAATAATTGGTAACAGGTTGGATATCATTTTGAAGGGCAAACAGGAGCTGAAAGTAAATTCTGTATTTTTAGTTTGGAGAAGAAGCAATCTAGTAATGCTTTAGTCTAAGATTATGTATCAAAGGGAAGATGTTAGGAAAATTAACTATTTTTGTTAGGCCATGACTCAGAAAGCCATTTAACAATGAACTGACTCAGAAAGAAAACCAGGTACTAAGCAGGCCCTAAAATATGGGTCACTAAAGGAAATGCTCCTTCTAATTGGGTCATTAACCTGAAACTATATATCATATTTAAAATATATGTAAAAGAAACATAATTATTTTGCTTTCAATGCATAGATCAGAAGAAAGTAATTTTTTTTTTTTTTATAAAATAGAAGTACAGCTAAGTAAACAGAATCAAAATTAGTAACAGTTGGTACCTAATAGTAAGTTTGACTGGTTGAACAATATATGGTCACAGTTATTGACTGTTTAATATAAAACTGCACTGATCTGAGTGCTTATATTTATGAATTTATTTAATATTTACAACTCTATGATGTATTTAACAATATTCCCATTTTACAAATAAAGAAACTGTGGTAGAAATGCTAAATAAGTTTCAAAGTCTTATAGCCAAAACTGAATGTTTAATGCCCCTCTCAAACCCACACAAAACGTTTTAAAAAATAACTTTAAGATGTCTGCATCTCTACCTGCAATAATTTTGGAAAGTACTGCATTTCTATAAAATATAGGCATTAGTATAAATGATAAATTCCAATGTTGAAATTTTATGTTAGAATACTGTTTAACAAGTGAAAAATTAAATATTGACAATTACATAACAGATGAATAGACTAAAACATGCTATAAAGAAGAAGTAATAATTTCAAATGACTTAGCACCTAAGGCCATTTGCTGTTAGAAACAAATAGCTCTATACACATTTATGGTCACAGAAAATATCGTTGTCATTTAAAACTAAAGTTTATAAAGTCTATTCAGAGTTTTAAAAAGATAGTCTAAATTATATCCACAATATTCTATTTGAGGAAATACAGACAAGATTTATATATTCAAAACCTATTTAATAAAAGTTTCTGTCCTATCATCTTGTAGAGGTGTTTGTATCAGTCTTCTAGGGCTGCTGTAACAAACTATTGCAATTTCGGTGGCTCATGGCAGAAATTTATTCTCTTACAATTCTGGAGTCTCCAGGTCCAAAACTTAAGTTGTCAGCAAAGCAGCAGTCCCTCCAAAGGCTTTAGGAAATAATTATTTCTTGCATCTTCTAGCTTCCGGTGGCTTTAAATGTTTCTTATATCTGCACCACTCCAGTATCTTCTATCGTCATCTAGCCTTCTCCCCTGTGTCTATGCTTTATTTTCTGTCTCTAGAAAAAATCCTTGTCAATGGATTTGGAGACCTACCAGGATGATACACGATGATCTCATCTCAAGATCTTTAACGTCTGCAAAGTCAGGTTTCCAAATAAGTTCACATTGGATAGTTTCCATAATTTCCCTCAACATATTTTTTTTGGAGTGGGGCATCATTTGGTCAACTACAATATTTAGAGAAATAGGTTAAACACAAATAATTCAGTTTCAAAGAGAAGACACACACTAAACAAAGTAGGAGGATAATATTATAATGACACCAGTATATGAGAGTATTACTTCCATGAAGATTTATAAAAACAGGACACATAATGGGGTAGGCCAAAGAAAACGTGGAACAAGAAGGTGGTTGTAGAGTCTCACTGGCTCAAGCAACTCTAGATAGAGAGGTTTACCAATCTTTGCCCTAGTCCTTATTTAATAATATGATAGTCATGACAACTTACATGTCTGCTTCATTTGCACACCATGAACTGACTTACTCTACTTGATCACAGACCCTGCTTTCCTACTGAGAGGGTCATGCCATATCACTGTCTAGCCAATTATGCCTCTATGTATTTTATTTTCTCTTCATACTTCTAACTGGGCAATTCTTCCTTAGATTTTGAATTTGAGTCCCTGCGTTAGAGAATCTGATTGATTCCCTGTATCTTTACTTGTTAAGCAACAAGGAGATGCCTAGCTCTTGGGTCAGCTTTTCTTCTCTAGTCCAGTTAGCTGTGGCTGGAAATGAAGAGGTGGCACCTGATGACTTTAGGATACAATATCTATCTTTTGTAAAAACAAGAATTGTGGATCAGCTATTGAAATCCTGTCAGGGCAAATA
The DNA here is from genome assembly GCF_030222135.1 of Aotus nancymaae. Lineage (NCBI taxonomy): Eukaryota > Metazoa > Chordata > Mammalia > Primates > Aotidae > Aotus > Aotus nancymaae. Next base: position 12,940,549 of record NW_026988435.1, read on the forward strand.
ACATGTTTTGACATCTGTAGTACAAAGGGAAGTAATTGGTTCTTTAGAACATTATATGGAGCCTCTAAGTTTCTTAGGATATTGCAAATATCACATATATTACATATTAACATATTAATATAGTATAGATATTACAATATTAATATTTTATATTATAAAGATATAATTTGAATAAAACTGAATTTTGTAATATAAAAAGATATAATTTATATATGATTTATAATTACAAATACAAAAGATTAATTCACTTGAATAGAATGGAATATTGGTTTTTCCAGCATAATGGTAACTTTTGTCCTTTCAAAATTTAGTAGAGAAAAGATGCAATTTTTAACACATGACTCTAGCTACATTTCAAATTATTCACTAGAAGATCAAGTGTCTGTATTACAGACCATTAGGAAATGATTCAGGGGAGTGTTTTTTTAGAGTTGAGCACACATTTATAGGTATAATCAGAATAATAATAACACCACAAATACTATTTCAAGGCTAGCCTTTAAATTTTAAGTAATGTATAAATACATAGTAGAGCTTACCTTTAGTTTTAAAAGTGTGATGGAATGCATTTTAATCATTTCAGGTAATTTTATGGCTAAAGCTTTAGTGAAATTTTTATTGTTGCTTTGTGTAGCAATAAAAGTTAACAAACAGCTTAATAAAAAGAATATTGATGGATATACAGTAAAATAAATTAATTAAATTATTGAATTACAAAAATTCATAAAATCATTTGAGGAAAATAGCTAAAATGTCACATTCTTTTGTCATAGAATTTAGGCTTATAGGGACTTTATTTTCATCCCTGTGTCCTCAATTTTCTTAACCAATATTATTTTCCTCAACTAGCTCTTTTTCTTGTCTCTTAAATGTCAGCTATTCAAAATAACTGGAATTAATACATTAATAGAATAGAAATCTACATATGGTTCAATTGAAATAGGGTAACACAAAATTTGCTCAATGGATTGTCTCTGTTTTGTCTACCCCAGACTCATTGTTTTCCCTCATCTCCACAATAATTGTGAGTTTAACCATTTGTTCTTTTAAATATCTCATATTTTCAGATACTGTATGCACAACAAAACATTTTACTTGAGATCAACAAGCCCTCACATTTCTGAGGATGTGAATCATAGCATCAGCAAATACTGAATAATATCAAATAATTGTGAACCCACCAGAAAATCATGGAATTCTTCCAAACCACAGCTAAATATGGGGTGCTAACTTTAAAAATGTTGATTCAACAAAATGGAAAAAAACACTAAGAAGAATAAAAGAGAAAAAAAATTTTGAAAAAGGCACTCATTAATAAAAAATATGTTGACTCCAGTAGAACAAACAATCGGGTTCCTAGAAATAAAACAAGATAGATGCTTTATTAGATTTTACTACATCATGGATTAAATATAATATTATAATGACATGCCGTTTTATGACTTTCCGTCTCTTTTCTCCCTTACTTGTCAAGTAACTTTTTATTTAATCATTATTTCTTACAAATAAGTTAATTGAATCCAAACAGAAACACGTGGTAAGAGCTTACTATGAGCCAGATGCTGTTCAAAGCACTGGTACTACAATCTTGACTTCATGAAGTTTGCATCTGAGCATGAGGACATAGGAAATGAACAATAGACAGGACAAATAAGTGAAGTATATGTTACGTTAGAAAATAAGTGGTACAGGAATGTCTGGAGTGACGGATGAGGAGTTGCAATTTAAAATGGTCTGGGCAGGATGGTCTCATTCAGAAAGTCCATTTGAAGGAAGGTCTTGAATGAGGTGAAGTAGAAACTATGGACAAACAAGCCTGAGGATCAGGAGAGTGCCTGCTGTGTTCTACAAGCATCAGAGAAGCTATTGCCCCAGGAGAGGAAGGATGGGTGGGAGTAGGAAGATTCAGAGCCCGTAAGATTAGGATGATAAAGGAGAGGCAGATTGTGCAGAGCCTCAGATGCCATCAGGAGGATCCTGGCTTTTACTCTGAGCAGAATGGAAAGCCTCAGGATCCTCGAGTAGAGAGGTGACATATCCTGTGTTAGACTTTAACACAAGAAAGTGGGTGACCTAAGGAATAGCATTCTGTACTCGTTTATCAGTTTTATATGATCGATTAAATTTAGGTTAATACTTCTAGATTACAAAAATCTCTGCGGCCACACTGCGAAGACCAAGTTTATGGACCTGAGATTTTGAGAGTCAGATCGTGGACTCATTCAACTTGGAGAACGCTCAAATGCATTCCTTCTCAAAGTAAAAAGTGGGGCTCTGACCTCAACATTAACATGCAGCTGATTAGAAACGTAGAAGTTCAGGCCTTACCCCAGATTTTCTGTCAAATCCTTCTTGCTACCAAGATCCTCAGCTGATTCTTTGTGCATTGTGTTTGAGGAGTCCTGCTCTGAGATACTGCTATTCTTTGAAATCTTTTGGCAGGCATACTTTTTTTTTAATAGCAAGACAATCTACCTTATAACAAAAGTTTCAAAAGCATGGAACTGGTTTATTGAGATATCTTAACTGTGTACCACATACATTCAGCCTTCTGGTACACTTTTTAAAAACCCCTTCACTATGCTTGAGCCGGGTGGTAGCAACAGAATAAAACTAAATGTGCTATCTCTCAGTAACTATGGAGCCAGGAAACGAGATGCCTAACTTGCCCTATGTAGCCAATAAAAACTCAGATTTTCCAGTTCAATGTTAATTTCAGCTGAATAACTATATTCTATTATAATGTCATCTCAAATATTACAGAAGACATGTTTGTAATATAAAAATTAGTTATTTAGGCTCGGCACAGTGACTCACGCTTGTAATCTTAGCACTTTGAGAGGCCAAGGTGGGTTGGTCACCTGAGGTCAGGAGTTCAAGACCAGCCTGGCCAACATGGTAAAACCTCATCTCTACCAAAAATACAAAAATTAGCCAGGCGTGGTGCTGCACACCTGAAATTCCAACTACTTAAAAGGCTTAGGCAGGAGAATTGCTTGAATCCGGGAGGCGGAGGTTGCAGTGAGCTGAGATTGCACTATTGCACTCCAGCCTGTGAAACAGAGCAAGCTCCGACTCAAAAAAAAAAAAATTATTTATCTGAAATTAATATTTAACTAGACTTTTTTTTTTTGTATTTTTCCTGACAACCCTACTGTTGTCATTTCTCCAAACCTTTTTTTTTTTTTTTTTTTTGAGACAGAGTCTCACTCTGTCACCAGGCGCCAGGCTGGAGTGCAGTGGCGTGACTTCGGCTCACTGCAACCTCCGCCTCCCAGGTTCAAGCCATTCTCCTGCCTCAGCCTCCGGAGTAGCTGGGACTACAGGCGTGTGCCACCATGCCCAGCTAATTATTTTATATTTTTAGTAGAGATGGAGTTTCACCATGTTGGCCAGGATGGTCTCGATTTCTTGACCTCGTGATCCACCGGCCTTGGCCTCCCAAAGTGCTGGGATTACAGGCGTGAGCCACCGCACCCGGCCTCTCCAACCCTTTCTAATTTCAGCAAATGACATTCTTGGACCCTCTTTTACTTGATTCTGCATAGAAAAATTCACATGAAGGAAAAAATATATACTTTGTATAATATCTACAGTCTCCAATAACCAACCACACTTTACTTTTTTCCTCTTTTCCTAGGAAGTAGCTTATGGGTTCACTTAATAATAGAACTATTTCTATTACATCTCAATAAGCCATGTGAGAGAGTGGCTGATGCCAACTGCTGGAGGCTTCTTTGGAATGAGAGCCTTTTAAGACATTTGTCCTCAGCAATGGACTGTAATTGGAATTACTGGACAACATACACACAAGTTCAGCTAGACATCTTATTACACATACAATATCTCTCTATCCTGAAGCAGTCATTATTTTAGAAAATACTTGTGTTCCCTAATTCAGACAGACAATAAGTAATTTATTCTGGGATAAAAATTTCCCCAAACTCAGAATCAATGTTATTTCTACTAAATAAGAAAGGAAATAAATATTATTTTATTTCCCTTGATTTTCAGTGTCTCCAAGTCTTGCTAAAACTTTCTCCTTAATTTTTCACATAGCTGCCATTATTCTCCACTGCTTTGGCCATAATCCAGAACTCTCATCCAGCTAAACTCAATCTGAATCTAAATGTGTGTAAAGTATTTCTTTTCTGACTTCTCTAGCAACAGCTTCTGCCACTCTAATCTAACACACCCAGTAGCACTAACAGCCACCTCTTGAAAGTATCATTTTGATAATATCACTCTTTTTCTCAGACCCTGAAGTAGATCAGGCAGACTCCAAGGCAAAGGAGGATAAAGTTGAACTATAATAAGCTCTGTAAATTGTGTCTGCTACACTAAAATGCCATGTTGGCATGCAAATTGTAAGAATCTTTTGATCAATTATTGGTCACTAAGAACCATTAGTCAGTCATAAGGCTTTTTCAGTGAGAATCAATAATCAGCTTCATAAAGCACTGCTAGTACCTATTAGACATGCCTTCGCAGGAAAAGAGTTAACCAAATTGTTTTTAAGCAAATACTTATAAGATATTGTTTTAATGCAAAAATTTGTTTTTTAGCCACTCTTGCCAAGAGTAAAAGATGATTCTAACAGTGCAATAGTTTTTCTTGTGACTAAAAGAAAAACTATAATCAAAAAATATTTTAGTTCTCTGTTTTCACTCTCACTGAGAGGAAGTAAGAGACTACTAACAAATTCCAAATTGATATATAATATATACCCAGGATATTTGATGAAGATTTATCTATAAAAACATTGCCTAAATAAGAAAGATAATTTTTTTAATATGACTGCTGATGGTTACAATTACATATTGTACCACTTTGGTCATAAATAAAACATGCAGAAACAGTTCACCCACTCAAAACCTGGTGGACGGAGGTGTTCTATATGAGTGGTTTTCCACACAAAAGACGTTGACTCACTGAAGTGCCATTTTTAAGTGTTAGGTGTATCAAATAGGGTGGTTGTTCTAAATATGTTAGACACATGTTTGCCTAATTACATTTGATGTACTGGTAATAGTTTTGTCATTTTTATCTTTATAATTTAAGCTTATAATTATATACCTCAGTTATTCTAACTGGTGGAAATACATAAATCACTCTGGGGAGCTACATAGTGATGTGTAAGACTATGAGTTTCTTTACTAAAAGTTGGCAGACTGGCATGCATTTCATTTTTTCCCAGTCTTCTCTATTTCTTTTAGTTTTTACTCATTTTGTTAGTGTGTTTTCCAGTGGCATCACAATATTATCACATGTAAAATGAATGACCCTAATTTTGGCCTGGGGTGATAGCTGATGAGTCCATATGAAAATTGAATTCATAATACTCTTCAGATGGCTTTTATCCAAGAGATGATTACTTGGACTAGTCAGGAGAGTCCACTTAGAATAGGTGCTTTTGTAAAATTTCATAAAGAACTTCTAGTTTCAGCTTCAATATGTAAAGTCAGAGCATGGAGTAATCCCTTTTATCCTGTCAGCAAGAAAAGTAAAAAAAACTGAAAATCAACTGTATTTCTTGGGCCCATCAGACTGCTAAACTGCTACCCCCAAATCTGGAGTGACAGGTTTTCCTATGAAAGAGCCATATATGCAAAGCAACTTCCAAAGAAGCAAGAAACCAAAGAAGGAGATACACAAATACAGTTCATGGGCTGGGTGATTTAATGAAGAAACTTACAGACAGAAATGTGGTCTTGAGTGTCTGCAAAACATGTAGATCTCCACATTCACATTGTTGCTCCCCAGAATCCAGGCTTGTATGCCCTAAATAAAGGGTATACATGATCTATCAAGACAATTGAAGACAACCTTTCAGTATAGGCAAGAACGCTGTAAGCATTTTAGCCTGTAATTTGTGTAATAACATCAAGGTTATTTTGTTCTTACACTAGGGACAGTAAATAAAGTAGAAACCAAGAGGCATTCACATGACTGAGCTAATCAGACCTAAACATGGTGGACGGGCAACCAAGATGGAGTAATTTTTGTCTCCCCACAGGAGAATGTGGAGATTCACAACTGAGATCTGCTTACCTAAAACAGCTTACATGGTTGGAAGACTTAAACTGTAATTTTTAAAAATCACTGGAGACTGATACATTTGTGGAGAATAAAAAAATCCTGAGGGCCTCAGATTTCAAACTTCATAGGTCTCATTTTAGTGAGTCTCATCAGGTTGTCACATGAAGGGCCAAGAAAAAATACTATTATGTCTCTGGCAGCAGTTAGGGAACCATTTACAAATATACTCAGAGCATTTTCCATAGCAAAGTCCTACTCTGCAGGGAAAAAGATTGTACCAGAACCTCAGTCATCTGGGAATGAATGGAGTCTATAAGAACAGAGACAGCAGGAATAGCACATAAGCCGTATACTATATAGGCATCAGTTGTTTTCCATAGGGACAATAGTTGGCAATTCTGATACTGATATACAGGTATACCGGAATAGCAGACTTCAGTAAATAAATGAGTGGTAGATTGTGGGAGCAAGGGTTCTCAATATTGGAGTGGAAATTCACACATAAGCAAAGAGGGTAGCCTGCAATGATCCATATAGTTATGGATTGTTGTTAGAGATATTGACAAGAATTCATATGTAGCTTAACATAGATACAGATGTTTACATATAGACATATTTATAGATATGTGAACATATACAGGCTAGTATGGATACATTTTTATTTTAACTTTCTAAGCTGAAAGGGCCTAAAAGAAATAAACATCTAATGGTAATGACTACACCGACAACCGAAATCTCGGTTTATGATTCCATTCTCAAATGAAAGGAACCAGGGTCCTCAGAGAAATGGCCGATTCCAGGACTGGTGCAGGAACTATACAAGATGAGCCTGGAGCATTTTGTAGTGCCTAAAACATAAGGAACTCCCCCGGCCAAAAATAAAACATCATACACACAATAATGTGTGAATATAGAAGAGTCATAGGATGCAACTCCGGGAACTTACCAAAGTTAAAAAAAAGTTGAAACAATTTGAACAATAAAATAGAGAAGTGATAGATTATAACCTGTAGGAAAACATAAATATCAATTGTGCCTTAATAATATAAATAAAGGGTTACATAAATTAATTGAGAGAGAAGAGAAAAATTTTCCATACTTAAGAATTTCAAGTAATTTACCAGCATTTCTGATTTTATTTTGCTTTACTTCATTGCATTTTGCAGATGTTACAGTTTTTACAAATTAAAGGTTTGTGGCAACCCTATGTTGAGCAAGTGCCATTATTCCAAAAGCATGTGCTCACTTTGTGTTTCTGGTAATTCTCATAATATTTCAAACATTATTATTATTCTCACAATATTTCAACATTATTATTCTTTTATCTGTTATGTTGATCTGTGATCAGCTAGTAACCCTTAATAATGTAGTTGTTTTGGGGAGCCAGGAACTGTGCCCATATAAGACAACAAACCTAATCAATAAATGTTGCAAGTGTTCTGACTGCCCCACTGACCAGCTGTTTCCCCATATCACTCCCTCTGCTCAGGACTCCTCATTTCCAGAGACACAGCAATACAGAAATAAGGCCGATTAAGAAGTTTATAATGGTCTCTAAGTGTTCAAATAAAGGAAGAGTAGTAGGTCTCTTACATTAAATCAAAAGCTAGAAATTATTAAGCTTACAGAGGAAGATGTGTAGAAAGCTGAGTTGGGCCAAAAGCCAGGTCATTTTGCATCAGTTAACCAATTTGTAAATGCCAAAAAAAAAAAAAAAAGTACAGGAAGAAATTAAAAATGCTACTCCAGTGAACAAAAAAATGACGAGGACAAAACAGCCTTACTGCTAATATGGAAAAAGTTTTAGTAATCTTGATGGAAGGTCAAACTCACCATAACATTCACTTAAGCCAAAGCCTAATCCAGGGCAAGGCCCTAACTCTCTTCAATTCTGTAAATGTTGAGAGAGATAATAAAACTGAAAAAGAAAAGTTGGAAGTTAGCAAAGGTCAACTCATGAGATTTAAGATAAGAAGCTGTTTCCATAAAGTCAAAGTACAAGATTGAGTAGCATGTGACAATGTAGAAGCTATAACAAGCTGTCCAGAAGATTCACGTAAGATCATTGATGAAAATGGCTACCCTAAATAACAGATTTCAAATGTGGATCTAACATCCTCCTTCTATTGGAGGATGACCACTAGGACTTTCATAGCTAGGGAAAAGATCTATGCCTGGTTTCAAAACTTCAGAAGACAGCTGACTCACTTATTAAGAACTAATGCAATTGGTGACTTTAAGTTGAATCCAAGCCTCATTTACCTTTTCTCAAATCTTAGGGTCTTTAAGAATAATGCTAAATCTACCTTGCATGTTCTCTAGAAATGGAAAAACCAAACCTGGATAACAGCACAACTGTTTACAGCATGATTGACTGAATATTTTAAGCCCACTATTGAGACCCACTGCTCACAGGGAAAAGCTTTATTTCAAAATGTTACTGTTCCTTGACAATGAACCTGGTAACTTAAGAGCTTTGATGGAAATATGCAAGAAGAACAATTATTTATGACTGCTAATGGAACATCTATTCTTGAACACATGAATCAAGAGGTAATTTTGATTTTAAGTCTTCTTATTTAAAAGAAAATACATTTTGTAAAGCTTAGCTGCCATAGATTGATATTTCTGAGCAAAATATATGGAAAACCTTCTGAAAATAATTCAGTATTCTATATCATTAAGGGCATTCATAATTTATAAAAGGAGGTAATAATATTAACATTAACAAGAATTTAGAATGAATTTACTCCAACCCTCATGGATGACTTTGAGAGATTTAAGACATTAGCAAGAGAATTAGAAATAGAGGGCTGGGTGCGGTGGCTCACACCTGTAATCCCAGCACTTTGGGAGGCCGAGGCGGGTGGATCACGAGGTCAAGAGATCGAGACCATCCTGGTCAACATGGTGAAACCCCGTCTCTACTAAAAATACAAAAAATTAGCTGGGCATGGTAGTGCATGCCTGTAATCCCAGCTACTCAGGAGGCTGAGGCAGAAGAATTGCCTGAACCCAGGAGGTGGAGGTTGCGGTGAGCCAAGATCGTGCCATTGCACTCCAGCCTGGGTAACAAGAACGAAACTCCGTCTCAAAAAAAAAAAAAAAAAAAAAAAAAGAAATAGAAATGGAACCTAAAGAGGTAACTGAATTGGTGTTACCTCATGATAAAACTTAAATGGATGAGCCATTGCCTCTTATGAGTCAGCCAACAAGCTGGTTTCTTGAGGTAAAATCCACTTCTGGTGAAATGTTGTGAACATTATTAAAATGGCAATGAAGGGTTTAGAATATTACATAAACTTAGGTGGTAAAGCAGCAGCAAGGTTTGAAAGGGTCGACTCCAATTTTGAAAGAAGTTCTACTGTGGATGAATGCTATTAAACAGCTTTGAATGCTACAGAGAAATCTTTGGGAAAGGAAGAGTCAATCAATGTGACAAACTTCATTATTATCTTATTTTAGAAATGCCATAGCCACCCTAAAGTTCAGCATCCCTCCAACCTGAGCAGTCAGCAGCCATAAGCATTCAAGCAAAACCCTCTAACAGCAAAAAGATATGATTTACTGAAGGCCTAGATGATTGTGTTAACATTTATTAGCAACAAATAATTTTTAAATTGAGGTATGTACATCTTTCTAGACACGATGCTATTGCACAGTTAATATAGTACAGTATAGGAGAAACATACATTTTGTATTCTCTGGGAAACCAAAAACTTTGTGTGATTTACTTTATAGCAATATTTATTTTAATTTGGAGTCTGGAACAGAACCCACAATATATCTGAGGTGCGTCTTTAGTAGATACTCTTTCCTGAGGGAAGAAGCCTAACTCACTTTTTACATGTGGGCCTTATGTAGTTAATTTATTTCAAAGATTGAAAAAAAAAAATGACCAGAGAAGTAACTCTATAGTGAGAAAAACGGATATCATACTGAATGTGCTAAAGCTGGAAGCATTCCCTTTGAAAACCAGCACAAGACAAGGATGCCCTCTCTCACCACTCCTGTTCAACATAGTATTGGAAATTCTGGCCAGGGTAATCAGGTACAAGAAAGAAATAAACAGTATTTGAAAGGAAGAGAGGAAGTCAAATTGTCTCTGTTTGCAGATGACTTGATTGTATATTTAGAAAACCCTATCGTCTGAGCTGCAAAAGTCCTTAAATCTGAATAGCAATTTTAGCAATGTCTCAGAATACAAAATCAATGTGCAAAAATCACACGCACTCCTGTATACCAGCAATAGACAAGTAGAGAGGCAAATCATGAGTGAACTCCCACTCAACAATTGCTACAAAGAGAATAAAATACCTAGGAACACAATTTCCAAGGGATGCGAAGGACCTCTTCAAGGAGAACTACAAACCACTGCCAAAGGAAATAAGAGAGGACCCAAACAAATGGAAAAACATTCCATGCTCATGGATAGGAAGAATCAATATCATGAAAATAGCCATACTGCCCAAAGTAATTTATAGATTCAATGGTATTTCCATCAAGCTACCAGTGACTTTCTTCACAGAATTAGAAAAAACTATTTTGAATTTCATATGGAACCAAAAAAGAGCCTGCATAGCCAAGACTATCCTAAGCAAAAAGAACAAAGCTGGAGGCATCATGTTACCTGAATTCAAATTGTACTACAACGCTACAGTAACCAAGACAGCATGTGTATCAAAACAGATATATAGACCAATGGAACAGAACTGCGACCTCAGATATAACACCACACATCTACAGCTATCTGATCTTCGACGAACCTGACAAAAACAAGCAATGGGGAAGGGATTCCTTATTTAATAAATGAGGCTGGGGAAACTGGCTAGCCATATGCAGAAAACAGAAACTGAACCACTTCTTTGCACCCTATACAAAAATTAACTTAAAATGAATTAAAGGCTTAAATGTAAAACCCAAAATCATCAAAACAGTATAAGACAACCTAGGCAATACCATTCAGGATATAGGCATGGGCAAAGACTTCATAACTAAAACACCAAAAGCAATTGCAACAAAAGCCAAAATTGACAAATGGGATCTAATCAAACTAAAGAGCTTCTGCACAACAAAATAATCTATCATCAGAGTGAACAGGTGATCTACAAATTGGGAGAAAAATTTTGCAAGCTATTCATCTGACAAATGTTTAATACCCAGAATCTACAAGGAAATTAAACAAATTTATGAGTGAAAACAAACAACCTCATCAAAAAGTATTGGAAGTATATAAACAGACACTTAACAAAAGAAGACACTTATGCAGTCAACACACATGAAAAAAAGCTCATCATCACTGGCCATTAGAGAAATACAAATCAAAACCACAATGAGATATCATCTCATGCCAGTTAGAATGGTGATTATTAAAAGTCAGGAAACAACAGATGCTGATGAGGCTGTGGAGAAATAGGAATGCTTTTATACTATTGTTAGGAGTGTAAATTAGTTCAACTATTGTGGAAGACAGTGTGGCAATTCCTCAGGGATATAGAACTAATATCATTTGACCTAACAATTCCATTACTAGATATGTATCCAAAGGATTATAAATCATTCTACTATAAAGACACATGCACATGTATGTTTATTGCAGCACTATTTACAATAGCAAAGACTTAGAACCAATCCAAATGCCCAAATTTAGACTGGATAAAGAAAATGTGGCACACATACACCATGGAATACTATGCAGTCATAAAAGAATGAGTTCATGTCCTTTGCAAGGACGTGGATGAAGCTGGATACCATCATCTTCAGCAAACTAACACAGGAACAGGAAACCAAACACTGAATATTTCACTCATAAGTGGGAGTTGAGCAATTAGAACACATGGACACAGGGAGGGGAAGATCACACACCAGAGTGTCAGGTGATTGGGGGAAAGGGGATGGATAGCATTAGGAGAAATACCTAATGCATGTGGGGCTTAGAACTTAGATGATGAGTTGATAGATGCAGCAAACCACCATGGCACATGTACACCTATGTAACAAACCTGCACGTTCTGCACTTGTATCCCAGAACTTAAAGTAAAATGTAAAAAAAGTTTATAGTTTTAATTTTTATACTTTAATTCCATTTTCATGAATATTTGGAAGTCCTCTGTGGATATTATACACATATAAATGCAAATAAGTATTCTGCAATCTGCCAGATAGAGTGAATTGTTTAGCTAACATGTTATGATATTGGAATATGTCAGTAAATATATACAAAGAAAGAGGAAATATAAGATGTTCTAAACCAAAAGAATGTTGGATAGAGCAATGAGGTCAATGTAAAAAAGCTAAGACCTGACTACTGTTTGAGTAGAATTTCATCAAACAAAAAGTACATGAAAAAGAGAGGGAGAAAAAAAAAACGTAACTAGATGGAGGAAAATTGATATTTTAGTTTGAAGGAAGAAAGCCAAAGGTTTTTCCATTTAATTACTTTCTTACTGTCTTTGAATTAAGAGTACAAATCATCTTCTGAGGATCAATAAGGATATCAAAGGGTCAGAAGTTTAAAAAAGGTGAAAAATGATTTAATAAGATAGCAGTGGTGTCATGGGACTGGAGGAGATTATTAGGTAGAAGAAAAGTTGAAGAGGGAGTAACTGAGTTAATGGAGCCAAAAGAATGGGACATTTTAGTTAGAGTGGGATGAGTGTTTATTATTTTAGAGGTATAACAGTATGGGAGCAATGATAAATCCCTAGTTTGTGGACAGAGAATAGTCTAGCTTAAGTGTAGAGGAGGGAAAATGTTCTACTCAAGTGAATGACTGTGGTGCTGTGTGGGCCACCCATATGGAAAACAATATCACCCAGGTTGATACACTGGTTAGATAGATAAGAATACAGGAAATGCATCTGCAAAACTGAAGAGGAGTGACTAGGAGGTTAATAGTTTATGCTGAGTAGGAGAGCGTAGATAGGTGGTGGTAAACATGAACATGAGATTCAGAAGAGACAGGATGTTATGTGAGTATGATGGAGCAATGTCTTGGACTGGCAAGGGAAACCTGGATGAATACTCAAATGATCTATCAATACAAAATAGATGACTTTAGGATAGTGCACATCCTGGTCTCTCTAGAGGAACTGATGGATTCCAAGGGAAGTACAGGAGATGGACGAAATACTTTATTGATATTGATATTTTGCTATAGTTTCCATATTTTTGTGTGTTTGTGAGTGGAGTCAAGTGGCTATCAATGTATCTTCTTAGCTACTTATGTTTCGCAAAGGTACTACATTTAATTGTATGTAATATATTTTTTAAATATATTTTTAAATAAGAAAATGTACTTACATTTTCTTATTTTATAGACTCAAAAGTGTATGTAATCTGCTTCTGCCATTCATACATAAGCTAAATATAAACTTATAAAATTGGTTGTTTTTTATTATGATTATATTGTTTCCAAAATTCTTTTTAAATACATCAAAAATGGCTATAGACTCTTTCCTAAGAAACACCAGTTGTCCAGTTGCATAAAGGATATCATTGAAAGCAAACACAGATACCCCCTCATTGAAAAGGATTGCTTTTTCCAGTGTTAACCATAATAGATTCAGCATGAATTTTAAAGTGATATTAAATTTTTTAGCAGCAGTGAACAAAGATCATCCGATTCGAAAAAAATAAAAAAAGCATGCCTTTGGGTAATTAGGAATTCAATAAGTATGTGAATACCTGCAGAGCTGGCAAGCCCTTTCTATTCTTGTTTTACCTTACTTCATAGAAAAGTTCCCAGGATTTTTTAAGCTATTACCTTAGTTCTTGATTGGGTAAACTGGCATGTCAACTGGATTTAAAAATAAATCTTTCTCACTCTCCTCTTTGACTTACATCTCCTTGTTTCTTAAGCATTTTGACTTTTCTAGTGGTAATAATTCTTCAAAGTTAAACCAGCTTGTCTTCATTGATTCCTTTCTTCATCAGATGCTCTTGTTGCTCTGCTGTACTCTTTGAGTTGTTTCTGTGAAACAGTCTGGCCTTACGGTGATCAACTTGAAAGGAAGGGGAAATAAATGCTTGAATTTTCTTCTATATAAAAATGAATATGGCCTTTTCTATTGTGCTGTGCCTGCATTTTGTTTTCCACTGGGTTTTATTTCTTTCCTTGGTCTTTACATCTTTTTTCCAGGTTTTGGGGAGGTAGGGGTTATTTTTTTTCTCCACTCTTATATGTTTTATCTGTTCCCAGAAGAATTGTATGATGCTATGACTGACATGCGTAGCTTTCCTTCTCTACAACACTGAGCCAGGTCAACCATTTATTTTATGTTTGTCTTTTTGCTTTCAATAGCTTGTAGTCAATGCAGCCTGTTTGATTTGACAACTGCTTTTAGAAGTTTATCTGGCAAAGAGCAATTCTGCAAAATCAGCCCAGTCCCCAACTTTTGAAGGCTCCATGTTGTTGAATCCTGTTTAGTTCCTCTGAGAGCTAGACAATAAGAGTTTTGCATGCTGTAGCTAAATATCAGGCAAATCGTATCTAAAAAAAAATTAAAATAAGCCCAGAAACTCTGTCATCATTGCCAAAACAAAGGAACCCTTCCATTTTAGTACATATGTGTCATGTTTTCTTCTTGGTGAGTTATTTTATTTTTCATGGTTGTCAACTAATGCTGATTTTAACTAGTTTTTTCTTGTATTAAAATGGTAGAGTGAGAGGAATTCTCAGGGAAGAATAACAATATGATTTGCTCCAGTTTCTCTCAATTGGCTGATAATTGGTCTTGGCTATCTTATTGTTTTCCTGTGAGTTTGTTCTTCATTTTTTCTCTTTCCCCTACTAGTGTCTTAGTTCATAACATCACCACCCCCAATATAAATAAGTACCCTAGACCCATTGCTAGTCTTCCCAAATCTAATATTCCCTCTCATCATTGCTAGACTATTTCTCATTTACAAAAGTTGGAAAAGTCTAAAAAAGTCTTACGTAATTTCAATGCTCAATAGCTTTTATGTATTTCAAATTTCCCATCCCACTAAATTTTTATGTCTCTACTTTTAAAATTCTGTCTAAATTGATTTCATCCTATTTAAGCAAGACATTTAAATTTACTTCCAAACATTTCTTTTTGTTTAATATCAACTTAGCATTGTCCTTGCTTTATATCGATTCATTATTTTGCAATTATGCATTCATAAAGGCTAATCTCTTGACCTGTGAGTTTTTCTGTCCAACCCTCTGCATACCTAGAAGCTATATACTCTCACACTTCCCAGAAAGTCTATGTGAAACCCTTTCTATTTCTACTACTTTAGTTTTTATTGATCAAAGTTCGATGAATATCTCATTATAGTAGTTGAGCCCCAACATTTAGTAAACATAGTTCTGTGTATTCTGTTCTTGTATAATGTAAGTGGTTTTGGGAATACAAAAATATATTATGTTCTTTGATGGAACAGCCCAATGTCTACACTGTTTGCCTGCAAGTTTATTCATATACATTCTGCAGATCTTGCAGAGGATGAAACATATACCAATTATGATTGTTTATATTCAATTAAAAATGATTTCCTTATTTTTTCCTCAGTTTCTGTTCACAGAAATTGCATCAGGCAAGTATTACTATGCTTATTTTACAGCTTAGAAGATGGAATCTGAAACAAGTTCACTAAATTGTCCAAAGCCCAAAATTAGTACTTAGCCAAAAGTAATTAAATGCCAAGTCATTATCTTAGAAAGGGAAAGACTGTTTTGTATAGTGGAACAACAAAATAAAAAAATAAATAGTGATAGTTTTGCTTAGGACTTTCTTTTAACCACTTTAATCATTAATATTAATTTGTTTAAAATGTAGATGTGTCAGACCCAGAGCACATGATTTCTTCTCCTCATTCACATACTAAGAAATCTGTGCAACCCTTTTTTCCTTTTGTTTCCTACACTGTCTGGCCTAATAAAATGTAATGCCAAATGTCAAATATTAAAGAAAGACAGTCTCCCAGGAAGACTTGAACATTTCGTTTTTTGATTGTCTGATATTTGTGCCAGAATTTTATCCCTGGGAATAGGAAGTGAGCATACAAGTGGCAACATGCAGCATCAGTGAGCAAACTAGCAATGAAAGTTATGAGGAAATTTGAGGAGCTGTTCCACTGACACAGAGTTCAATGGGAGCTTGACATTGAACTGAAAAGGTATGTGCATCAACTCAGCTGGAGAGAGTTGTGTGGGAAGAGCTTTTGATAGCCTCCTACTCCCTTAGGGAATGACATAAGGATTATCCATTTTTACAGTATCAAACTACAAAAGCAGGATCTTTCCTATACCCTGTAACATCTGACTAAATAAAGTGCACAATAGAGTTTCCAGAGGATAACTGTAAATGCTACAGAAATTCTTAAATTTGGAAGATATGACCTCAATAGTTTTATTTCAGTTTCTCAGAATGTATCCTCTTCTTATTTGTACTTTACAGACTGTCTTTTTAAAAAGAATATACTGCACTTGTCTATAACTTTGTGGTCTACAAAGTGTTTTCATATACACTTTCTTTTGTGAGGTAGGTAGGGCAGGGACTCTTAGTTGTGTTTTGTACATATTGAAACAAAATAAGTGGGTGATTAAATTTGTTCCAAGATTACAAAGAGACATAATTAAACCCATATCTTTTGGTTTCTAAATGCAGTACGTTCATTCCCATGAAGGGCATATTTCTAAAACTCTGGCATCAACCCTTGTCCAGGCAAAATTATAGCCTGATTTTAATAAAAAGTATTTAAGAATTCAATTTACTAAAAATTTATTCTGATGATAAATACCATTGTGTCACTAAATTAAATATGAAAATATGCCCTGAAACTCAATAGTTAATATTGACTAATAAAACTAAGCATAAAACACAGAGAATGCAAGGGCAGGTAAAAAAGCCAAAATGTCTAATAAAACCTATACTTAATAGGGCTAGATACGGGAAGGCCAGAAATAGGTGATAGAAGATGTCCCTAATGTAGTCCATAAAAATTGCTTCTCTTTACAAAAACTATGTAAATATATTAGGCAACAAAGAAAGGAGAATTAGAAAAAATTTCCTTATATTGACAGGTAAGGAGATACACTAATAATAGCCAGCAATAAAACTTTCAATGTTGGGAAAAAACCTGTTACCTGGATCATGGAATGAGAGTGAGGCTGAAATGAGAACATATTTCCTGGAAAAATTGGAGGAATTCAAATCAGAACATTCTCATGTCATGCGCCCTGAGGGTAATTAAGAAAATGTCAGATGTCATTGATGAACCATTTGCCATTATCTTGAGGAAATCATGCAGGACAAGGATTCTCTGAGGACTGGAGAAAGGAAAATGTTGTGTCCATCCTTATTTTTCTTTAATGACCTTGTTATAAACAGGTCAACTGAAAATCCATTCTAGAATAAATAATTAATCCTGGAGAATCAAAGTTAGTAATTTTCTTGAGAAACCATATCTAATATGTTTAACTTAAGATAAATGTTGAACATGAAAGCTAAAACAAATTGTTTTATTTAATATTCTGTGCAAAATTTTGGTTTGCAAAACAATTTTAAAAGCAATTTTTGAAAACAACTTATTTAAGCGCTTATATATGCAGTAAGTATTCTGAATTTAAAATATTGAGCTTCAAAATAATGCACATAAAATACATTAAAAGGTTTTAAAGGTTTATTAAGAAGCAGACAATTCTTTCCTCATGGAAAACATTTTAAAAACACATAAATAACCAACATTTAGCAATGTTATATTAACTAAAAACCAACCCCAAATTAAAAAAAAAAAATGACAAATAGACTAAGAAGTATGTTTAAGCCTAATTTCTTCAAAAATTAAAATAAGTGTATAAAAGCTACTAAAGGTAATTGAAGACATTTATACCTAGACAGTGAAAGAGAACCATGATCTGTGATGTCCCAACATTACCTCTGCATGTATGGGTATCTATATATGCATACAAATGGCAGTAATATAAACTTGTAATGTCTTCAATGCATTAAAGACTGCAGCAAAAATAGTATGGTCTTGGGAAGTTTGTATTACAGGAAGTGCTTAATGGGATCATATTCACTAGGCATCTGTTATAGGGGCAGGAGTGAAACTAGGACATGCCTAAAGTGAAGATTTCTAGGATGGGGCAAGCTTAGAAGAGAATCTGGATAGAGAAGAAAAGAGGGAGTTGATTCCCCCAATGGAGGTAATTTTGAGGTTTGCTTCCCTAGCTCCCTGAGATTGCCACTTGCAGCCTCTCCTGAGATGGCTACCAGGAAGGCTGAATCAATCCTACAATGTCAGCAAAGGTCTGGACTACCCGGCAAGGCAAAAAGAAAACCTTCACATATGGGGCCTCAGACCACTCCCAGTCATGTTTACAGAAAAGGTCCAGCTGCAGGATGATACTGAAATTAATACTTCCTTTCTGAGATCAAGCTGCTTCTCTCTGCAAATATAATTTGGCTATATCTTTGTGCAAAGAAATATGAGGCATTTTTTCTCCAGGTTCTGAGGGTCAAGGTAGTCCCAGTGATTCAACATATACTCTAGAGGAGTGTAGGCTGAAGATGATTGGTTACCCATCTGATAGAGGAGAAGGGGTTTTTTGTTTTTTGGTTTTTCCCTCTCCAGAGTCTGAGGGTCAAAGGGGTCCCAGTGATTCAGGATGCATTTGAGAGGAGTGGAGGCTGAAGAGGGTTGGTTGCCATCTGAAAGAGGGAAAAAAGCATCCCTTTGTTTCTTTCTCTTTCCAGTGAATATGTGAGAGAGAAAAAAGGGTGTCCCTTTTCTCTCTTTTGATCTTATATTTCCGAGTCCCAGTGACCTTTACAGTGACAATGGGTGCAAGTTTAACCTTCACCCATGAAGCAGGGAGGCATAGAATATTTTCATTCACTTGTGCGGAGTCTACGCCTTTTGCTGTCAGTAACTAGACCTCATCTATACCATGGATGCTAGCATGTGCTCCATCCATGAAGCAGAAGAGCCTAATCAGGATGCATTAATCATGCTCACCTGCGCTGTGCCCATAGACTTCTGCTATTTCCTGCCTGTGCATTGCTCAGATCTAGTTTGCCTTTCTAGGACCTCAAACCAAAGCTTACCTGGGACCCATTAAATTAGTCCCAGGTGGCCCTCACTAAATCACAGCCAGCAACCAGCAGGGCAGCCCCTCTGTTGTTCCCCTAATAAGCTGGAGGACCAGGTCATCTTCAACCAAGGAATAGAAAGGGAGTTACGGGATTTGGGAGCCTGGCCTAACAAGGTGCCTCCCAAAGTACAACTTAAGTGCATGGGAGGGGAAAGTGCCCGGGGAAAAAAGCCTCTTGTCCTATGCATATGGGTTCCTTCAACAGGGGAAAAAATACTCTCAATTGTTATATCCTACTTACTTCAGACAGATACCACATTGTTCTCATTTACACTCCTGATGACTAAACCAAATGCTCATTCTACCCAGTAATATTTCTGTGGTTGACAACAATGTCCTTATCATTTGACATTGTAGTATATAGAGAAGAGATAGAAACTATTATAGCCATAAAAGAAAGAAAAAATAATAGGAAAGACTGGTGGTCCTAGGGCCAGCACCCTAATGGACAGTCAGGGACTGGAGTTAGTCCAGGGGCCCTTGGTTAACACTAGGGTGTAGCGTTGGCCACATACCCTCACTTTCCCCAGGACTTCCTTCTGATCCCATGTGATGGCTAGACCTCTGTGAAGGGAAACTTGTTTGGAAAAAAGTGAACATGACCAACACCTGAGGGTGATGGGGGATTGACAGTGTTCTCCCCAGCAAGGCTGTTCTCCATGTCTTAAGTCTAGTAGCTGTGTTGGGCATTTTTAAGTGGTTGACAGATGCCAGGCCTTTTTTTGTTTTGTTTTGTTTTAACTATTGTGGAATTTACAGACCCCTCCCAAAAAAGAACAGTGTTTGACAAAAAGCAGATCTGCTTTTACTCACCCTTCCACAGGTCCCATATGAACCCCCCAAAATGTTGTGGGATCTTCAGGGTATCAATTTAATGGCTACAAACCTGTATGGCTAGTGATGCCTTTGCCTGAGTTCTTGTTTTGTGCCTAGGAAGAATGAGGTACACAGATAAGTGGAGGGTAAGCAAGACAAGAGTAGCTTTATTGAGTGTTAGCAAAGAGGATACCTGCAGTGGGTAGCTTTTCTCTGTAGGCAGCTCACCCTATAGAGTGTTTAGCTTTCAGCAGTGAGGAGGCCCTGGAGAGGGTAGCTGCTCTCTGCTACTGGTCATTCTCATGTCTGCCGCTCTCAGCAGAGAAGAGGCCCTGGAGTGGGTTACTCCGCTCTGCAGCTAGTAGTCCCGGCATCTCTGAAGGTCTCTGAAGCTCTCAGTAGAGAAGGTAGCTTCTCTCTGCAGCTGAACATCTTTTACTCATCCCTGGCCGAGCCTGGGGCTTTTATGGGCCTCAGAGAAGAGGGAGTATGTGCCTATTTGTTCATGGGTGACCAAGGATGGGCCGGAAAAGTCACTACATGGTCCCACTCCAGTCTGTGGGACTGACAGCCTGGCCTCCAGCCTTCAGGCCTTCAGGGAGGGCCTGAAAGCTGGGAGCTGGGCTGCTAGGCCCATGGACTGGGAGTTCCAGTCATGGTGCCCATTCATGGTGCCCTGGTTCAGCCCCAACTTTGCTCCAAGACTGGAGCAGGTGCCAAGAGCTGGGAGGAGCCAGGCAGTATGAGGAGGCAGGTCTTCCCAGGCCCCTAAGTGTGCAGGGATGTCTGAGTCTACAGGTGCAGTTTGGGCAGCTACAGCCTTGCCTCAGAGGGCGGGGCTCCTGCCCACTCCCAGCCCCCAAGAACACAAAAGACTGGGATCTACAGCCACAACTTGGGCTTCTACAGCCCTACCCAGGAGGGTAGTACTTCTGCCTACTCCATGGAGTGAGAGGTCCAGCCACATCTCCCTGCTGCAGCCAGTGTGATGGCAGTGGAAGGCCATCTGGAGCAGCTGCTGCCATCAGCATCTAAAATAGTTTGAGTAAAACCAGAATCATGGAAATACTTGCTGTTCCCAAAGCAATTACCTTCAAGTGGGGAGAAAAACAAAGCTCACATGAATGTGTGAATTATCATGTGTTTGCCATATCACTCTTATACATAATAATTTAATACTTAGCAACGTAGCCAACTAGAAAAACTAATGAGTCCTGGGTTAAGAACTGTTGGCTCAACCTCTTGAAAATTGTAGTTGTCTGATTAACTGGAGTAGGTAGACACTTCCGATATTCTAAACTGCTTGAGTGCCTATTTGCAGAGATTTTCTTTTCCTGGACCTCATTAAATAAATTACTGTTTTTAGCCTACACATTGTTTCTTTGTGCTTACCTTGCTACTTTTGGAGAGATAAGTCCCAAAGAAAGCAGGACAATTGTGTAGCTCCATGAGTGCTGAGAATAAATAACTCTCAATTATTTTATAAAGCATCATTATAGATTGGTGATATTGTGAAGGGAGAAGAGAGAACAAAATCCATGTTGGATGTCTAATTTTTCCTACTCTTTCTTTGTTCACAGTTTTTTGTCTGTTTTTTTCTAAAACATAAACATCAACAAATTCAGATATTTTTAATAAAATATCTTAATATACTTTTACTTTTTAACATTATCATAAGTCTATATACTCAGAAACTTTTCCAACATAAATACTATCAGGAAATGAAAAAGCAAAAAGACTTTGTAGCACTTTTTAACATGTAAACTGATTTCTTCTTCATTGTTTTCAAAAAAGAGATAAATATCAAGATTATATAGGTGTAAAAATGACACGTATGTATATTTCTAGGCAGAAAAAGAGAAAAATAGACTTGTTTCTGCAGATTTGTCTGCAAGTGATTCATTTGTTATTATTCCATATTTAAATGCATACAATATTATTTTCCACTTTTATCTAAATTAACTCCTGTGAGTATTGCACAGTTGGTATTCGTTAAACATAGCTAATAATAAAAACTCCAAATTGAAATTGTGTTCAAATAGTCTTATAGCAAGAAAAGGTGACTTTTGTATATATATGTAAAAGCAGATAGTGTCACATGCTATACTTATCATAAAATAACATTCCCTTCACCTTCCAAAATTTGAGGAGCGAGAGTAGCACCACTTTCAGATACGTTAGAGAAATAGGAAACGATACTTGTAGAATCCTATTTGGTGATTTAAATCAGCTATGTAGATCTATTTCATCTGGGGAATTTATATTTGTCCTTGAATAAATGAAAATAAAATTATATATCTAAAATATAAATAGAGGAATAAAATAGCATAAGTAACATATACCTAGTAAGATCTTATATAAATAAACTTAGTCGTGAATGACATGTTTTCTACACATTAAGCACTAGAGCTACCACAGAACTGTTGGCCTTCCATCCTGCTTCTTCATGCTCTCTGTTCAAGTTGGAGCCACCTAGTAGTTTACTTGATTCTCTCTTTTGAAACTACTCTATGAGCTGCTGTCCAGAAAAAGGTGAAAAACAGAAGCATAGCTTGGTTTAACTCTCAGTTTTTATAACTTTTCTTTCCCCATCATCAATAACATGATTTTGTTTAAGTTATGGAGTTCCTCCTTTAATCTGCATTTTTTACTTCTGACAACCTTTGTGACACATCATGATGAAGCTGAAAGAGGCCTGTAATTGCAACCGGGGCTCCAACACTAATATGACTTTGGCTGAGTTTATTTACACTTTATTCACAATTTCATATATAAAATGAGAAAGTGCAACAAATGGTCCAGTTTAAATATTCTAAGATGTACTCTTGTTTCCCATACCACCATTGAACTATCCAGGGGATTTTAGAGATCTACAGTTAAAGTTATTTCCTAAACCATAAACTTTTTGCAATGGGACAGACTTAAATGCAAGGACTCATACTTCATTCATTTTGTAGCCTTTTGCAGATAACAGCAATACTGCCTCTTTGAGGGTGACTGTTCCAAAAGTTTCCTATTGGTATTTTTTTTAAGAATATATTAAGATATACTTTGTGAGTCACTCGCTTTTTTCATACATGAAGTGCAATAATACATTCTAGCTATTGTCCTTGTATAATTAATCTTACTTTTTACTTTCAAAAGTGTCTTAGTTTGAACAATAAATGGCATGGTCACTTGAAGCCTTAACCCACAGGTTTCTAAAATTGTAAGAAGTCTTGGAACTTTTAAACACATCTTACTTCTCATGGAAAGTATTATCCAAATCTTACCTATCTTCATTTGGACGATCTTCAAAAAGAAAAACAAATTCTTGTAGATTATATAATATACAAGGAAAAAATAATTTACACAATGTAAATTTTGCCTTAGTGTAAGGAAAATTTTCTAATAGCTGAAATTTTGTAAATATGGTAACAACATCAACAGCAGCAGTGACAGCAACAACTAATAATTATTCCATGCCAAGGCAATTTAAATATTTTACCCTTATTATATAATTCAATCCTTAAGCTAGCTGTGAAATTGGCACTATTGCTACATTTATTTTAGAGAGAAGGAAACTGAGCCTTGAAGAAGTTAAGAAGCTCTTTTAAAATTGCCTAGCCAGCAAAGGTAGAGCCTGAGGATAAAGCCAGGCAATCTGTCTTTAGAGTGAGAACTCAAGCCATGGAGGGGTTAAAAAAAAATTCGCACAATTTCTAATATAATTATTGATACTAATTAATTCTAATCTTATTGCTAACTCGAGTTTAGGAGGTAAATCTTTGTAGGGAAGATGGAGGATGCACATTCTGTATTTTTCTCACACTTTCTGTATAGGACATTTCTAGCTTCTAAAATACCCTTTCTTTTAGTAGCGACACAGTCAACTCACTATACTTAAATCATGCCAGCATCTGTAAGCACAAAAATGAAAACTTCCTTGAGAACCAGGCATGACAGTTAAGCCAGAAACAAACCATCAAAGATATTGTAATAGGATAAAATAATCATTAGAAGCAAATTAGGACATCTTTTTATTTTTTATTGTTTATTTATTTATTTTTGAGACAAGGTCTCACTTTGTCACCCAGGTTGGGGTGCAGCCTCTACCTCCTGGGTTCAAGCAATCTCCCACCTCAGCCCCCCAAGTAGCTGGGATTACAGGTGAGCACTGGGCTCCTTTTCTGTATTGTTTTGTAGAGACAGCTTTTACCATGTTGCCTAGGCTGTTCTTGAACTCTTGAGCTCTAGTGATCTGCCCTACTCAGCCTCCCAAAGTGCTAGGATTACAGGTGTGAGCCACCATGCCCAGCTTAGCACACCTTTTTACATGTATTAATTCTATTGTCTATTTTCTCTTGCCAATGATTAGAATTTCAAAAAATCTTAATATGAACATATATTTTACAGTAATTTTATAACATTAAGGAGTAAAATAAAATTATCCCTTAAAACATCAAGTGCCACATGAATATGATTGGACAGAGGACATTAATAAAGTTTTATTTGGGGCAGAGCATCTCATGTGAGATGCTGGAAAAATGTCTAATAGTTTCCTAGGATTCCATTTTGTCCAGGGTTTTGTTGACTGACCAGTATTATCAACACTAATCAATAAGTTTAATATCTAGAACCGAAGAAACAAGAGATCTAAAGCCCTTATAGCAAGTCCAGTAGGTAAAGTCATAAACTGATGGCTTTGATTATCCATGGAACTCTTATTCTAGAAGATAAAAGAACAAAGGAATATGGAGAAGATAATACTCAAAATGTAAGGAAGATAATCATCGAAAACTAATTCATGAGAGTATCCTCCACTGAAGGGAACAGATGTTTAGTTTCAAGATAGCCAGAACAAATTAGGAAAAAAATAACTCACAATGAGTGAATTGCTGTACCGGAAATTGTTAATGTCATAGATTTTATTCTACTTACATGTTAATGTGTCTGCAAACCTAGATCAGAGATTGGACTTCAATACTCACCTCAGTAAAAGCACACAGAATAGCATCATAGTACCAGTTCACCATATCTCACTTTCTCAAAGAGAGCTATAATGGACAGGATTTTTCTAGTTTGAAGATGAGTAGAATTTCTACTCCAGAAGAGAAACGCCAAAATAATTTTTTAAGCTTATAAAGGAAGGGGAGCATATCCTTCCCTGTGGAGAAAAAGGGGAGGAGTGGGATGGAAAAAGGGAGCTAGAGAGAGAGAAAGAGAGACAATGCAAGAATGCCACAGAGCAGGGAGCACAAGAAAGAGCAAAGGAGCAGAGAACTGGAATTCTGAAAAAAAAAAAAAAAAAAAAAAATCTAGAAAGAGGAGAAAGTCTTCAGCTTTCTTTCATCTCTCTTGAATTTGAAATAACAGCCCTTGAAGATAAAGGACTTTAAATCATTCCAGAAAAATAAATATTCTCTAATATCCAATGTATGTTTTCCGTTCAAGCATACCTTTAATTTTGGTTGTCAGTAATCTTTGCTCTCTAGGTCTTGAGCATAACAAATGTAAAAATATTTCTGAAGCACCGTATCTCAAAACATGTTTCATGGACTCACTGAAGAATAAATATAAAATAAAAATGTTCATAAAGAAGAAAAAATGACAAGTATATTTTGAAAAATAATTGTGGATAAGGCATTGAATTTCTCAATAGCAATATCAGAAATTAGGAGTCGAAAGTGCAATGTCTTCAAGGTTCTAAAGAAAAATAATTTCCAACTGGAATTTTTTATTCAGTTCAAACCTCAAATAAAAATGAAAGTAAAATAAAAGTAATTTCAAGCTTACAAAAATGTACCATCTATGCAAAACATTATCAATACTTTTCTGGAAGCCAAATTCTAGCAAATGAAGGAGAAAAATGATCCAAAGAAGAAGATCAGAAACAAGAAAAGCCAGCTGTGCTGCTGGCCCAGGGAACTAGAGTACAAATAGGGGCAGAAGAAGAGAGGATGCCAAGAAGAATGACTCCAGGAAAGAAAATAAATTAGAATTGATACATCACCTGATGTACTTCACTATATGGGAAATTGCATTCTATTAGGAAATTTGAAAGAATTATAAATAACACTGTAAAACACTGGAGAAATAAAAACTTGAAGTAAATAATTAGGGAAACAAATGTACAGAAAGAAAATGTTGTCATAGTACACTAGTTGGCACAACACTGAAAAATATGTACATAGGCATAATTAAGTAAAAACAGAATATTTACATAATTAAATATTATGACATATCTACATTGGGAAGATAATGTTAGAAAATATTGAAGATGTTATTTATAATTTACTATACAAAAGAGTTAAAACTGTTAAAAGTTTTTCTCTAGAAAGTTGCTTATCAGCTTAAGGAAAAACATTCCATGCTCACAGTTAGGAAGAATCAATATCATGAAAATGGCCATATGGCCAAAATAATTTATAGATTCAATGCTATCCCCATCAAGCTACCAACAACTTTTTCACAGAATGGGAAAAAGCCACATTAAACTTCATGTATAATCAAAACAGCATGGTACACGTACAAAAACAGAGATATAGACCAATGAAACAGAAAGAGACCTCAGAAGGAACACCACACAACTACAACCATCTGATCTTTGACAAACAAAAACAAGCAATGGGGAAAGGATTCCCTGTTTAATAAATGGTGTTGGGAAAACTGGCTAGCTGTGTGCAGAAAGCCAAAACTGGATCCCTTCCTTATACCTTATACAAAACTTAACTCTAGATGGATCAAAGATTTAAACATAAGACCTAACACCATAAAAATTCTAGAAGAAAACCCAGGCAGTACCATCCAGGACATAGGCATAGGCAAGAACTTCATTACTAAAATACCAAAAGCAATGGCAACAAAAGCCAAAATAGACAAATGGGATCTAATTAAACTTAAGAGCTTCTGCACAGCAAAAGAAACAATCATTAGAGTGAACCAGCAACCAACAGAATGGGAAAAAATTTTTGCAACCTACCCGTCTGACAAAAGGCTAATGTCCAGAATCTACAGAGAACTTAAACAAATCTACAAGAAAAAAACAAACAATCCCATCAAAAAGTGGATGAAAGATATGAACAGATACTTTTCAAAAGAAGACATTTATGCAGCCAACAAACAAAAGAAGAAAAACTCCTCATCACAGGTCATTACAGAAATGCAAATCAAAACCACATTGAGATACCACCTCACACCAGTTAGAATGGCAATCATTAAAAAAATCAGGAGAAAACAGATGGTGGATAGGATGTGGAGAAATAGGAAAGCTTTTACACTGTTGGTGGGAGTGTAAATTAATTCAATTATTGTGGAAGACAGTATGGCAGTTCCTCAAGGATCTAGAAATAGAAATATCATTTGACTCAGCAATCCCATTACTGGGTATATACCCAAAGGATTATAAATCATTCTGTTATAAAGACACACACACGTATGTTTATTGCGGCACTGTTCACAATAGCAAAGATTTGAAACCAACCCAAATGCCCATCAATGATAGACTGGATAAAGACAATGTGGCACATATACACCATAGAACACTATGCAGCCATAAAAAAGATGAGTTCATGTCCTTCACAAGGACATGGATGAAACCACCATTCTCAGAAAACTTACACAAGAACAGAAAACCAAACACTGCATGTTCTCACTCATAAATGTGTGTTGAACAACGAGAACACATGGACACAGGGAGGGGAACATCACACACTGGGGCCTGGCGGGGGTTGGCTAGGGGAGGGATAGCAGGAGGTTGGGGGGATTAGTGAGGGATAGCATTAGAAGAAATACCTAATGAAGATGATGGGGTGATGGATGCAGCAAACCACTACCATGGCACGTGTATACCTATGTAACAAACCTGCACAATCTGCACATTACCCCAGAACTTAAAGTATAATAAATAAATACACAAATAAATTAATTAATAAAAGTTTTTCCCTCTGTGGAATGGAAATGAAGAGTAGAGATTGATACCACAAAAGAATCCCCAAAAATACTATTTGATGTTTTAAATCATTGTATATTTGGTAATTTTATTTAGTGAATAATAAAAACATAATTATCAAGATATGTAAAAGATAAAATATTGTGCTTTTAATTATGGATATATAGTCAATTTTTAGAATTATACTGATCTGTTTATAGCAATATTTGTTTGATATCTTCCTTTGGATAAAATGTTACGTTTACACAGAGGGCTAACAGCAGATGACTGAGGATCACCAGCATTTGCTGAATTCTTGTTTCACTACTCACTGACAATGTTGAGCAGTTCCATTAAATTCCCTGAGTCTAGGTTCTAAATATAAAAATGAGGAAAATAATCTGCTTAACTTATGCCAATGTTGTGATGATTAAATGATATAATAATGCATGCTAAATAATTAAGAATGTTTTTAAATTTTAAATAAATATTAGTTAATGAGTGGCAGTAGCAGAAGTCATGGTAGCAGTAATTTTCTTTTTTACCAGCACCAAAATTATTTTCTTTTCTTTTAGTTTATTTTAAACAGTAGCACTAGCATCTGAAAATGATTTTAATGAAAAGGCTAATCAATTGAAAGTACTTTGGTATACTTGGGTGACTGAAGGTATGGCCTCTGTAACTTTTGATTTGTGATAATGATAATCACGTATCAAAGTTTTTGTAATTGTGTCTAAACTATTGTCGAAAAGATATAGAAACTATTTGTATTGATATAATTGGTAACTTTCTTTTTGTGAGAAATACCGATTAATTCCTAAGTATAGTCATGAGTTGCTTCATATCATAATGTTTAAAAAAATTGATACCTCTTTTTAAAGACTAGTTCATCGACTTGTTCTTGTTTAAAAGTTCTGGAGACTTTAAGTCAATTGTAGAGACAATCACATATCTAACCATTTTTAACTTGAGATTTTTTTCCCCTTGCTGTATAATTCAACAGCATTCCATTCCCTCAACACTTTGGTAATGGTAGTTACTACCAAACTCCTACTTTAAGACTATTTTCTCAAAGGAACTTCTTCCAGTTAAGCATTGTGGAAAGAATAACTACGTTTTTATTTTTCAGAAATTTTATCCTTGTGAAATCTATAACATGTTCTAGTTGGCTATAAAACAAGCACCAATATGCATCAGGATCATGAAGATGATCTGCTGTTGCCCATGGGAAGGTGCAAATATAGATCGATGCATAAAGCACAATGTATACAGCAAATCCTAGTGAGTGATGGAACACATCTTATTTTGTTGATTTTCGTGACTGTAGAAAGATTAAATTGACAAAGTTTAGAGAATGCACTTGGATTATTCAGATCAAAGGTAGTAATATAATACAGCAAACATGTCAAGTGATACATTTAATATTTTGAAACTCCTGTCATACTACAGTCGACACTAAAATAAATAATTAAGTTTTAGGGCAAATCTAACATCAACTACTTTAGTAATGTAGATCTAATTATTCATTATGAAGGACAAAAGATGTGAGAAATATAGCGATTAATGTTTTTTCAAGTGATTTATCAGATTTAGTTTCTAGGGATTATGAAGAAAAAGCAATGACTCACACATAACTTTTGAAGTTCGAATTCAATGTTTGGTGTATTATGTAGTGTTCTGGTTTAAAGATAGGTGCACTAAATTTTTGCAGTAGAATTTTGTATTACTTCATCATTATTTCTAGTTATCCCTTATGAAAGTGTATTTTATGCTTTCTTACAGACTTTCTATTTCTTCTACTTACCTTCTTTCCTGAGGTTCAGAAATATATGCTAGACTTTTTCATTCATAAAAGTCTAGTTATTGTATGTAATACATGTTAAATAACTTTTCAGTAAAGGAAGAAATGTATAAATAGGAAAGAATATTTTAGAAAATTAGTGGTTCAAATCATTTTATATATTTGAGAGTTTATGGTGTTATAACCCCTAAAAAATAGCAATGGAAATATAACTTAACCCAGATTTTAGTCACAAAATATTTCATAATTTTCTTTGGAATGTTTATTTAATACCTCTGAAGAATTCTTAAGGTGAAAGAAGACCCCATTTGACCAAATCAATGTATATGGTATTTTTCTCTTTTTTTGTTTTTTTTTTTTAGTAGAACCTATTCTAAATCTCAGCAGGTGATAAAAAATACCTGGTTATCATGTTGTTTATGAAATATTTTTCTATCTTGGATTCTTTCACACAGTCTTTCTGATTTCTCCCACAACGTCTTAGGTCCTCTTTGTCTATTATTCATTCCTCCTTCTTTAGGCAGTGAGTTGCATGAGTCTGTGTCATGAACCTTTTGATTTTTCTCTAGGTAAATTATTTTTCTTTGTGATATCATCCTGGCCTTGCTCTAAACATCACTTTTATTGACAAGTTTTATCTTGCCTCTAAGATGAGAATGAACTGTTGATTTGGCACCTCCATTTGTAAATCCAATGGATCCTTCAAACTTAATATGCTGAAAAGAGATTATTTGATTACCACTACCTCCCCACTTTTAATTTATCAACTCTTCCCAATCAGGAAGTACCATCAGTCTACATCTAGTTGCTTAAGGCAAAAGTTAGTCATACTTAATTTATCCTTTTTCTCTTGTCTTATCCTAAATCTATTAGTTTGTTTCCTAGGTTCCATCTGAAATGCCAATTTCAAATGTGCGTACTTCTCTGTATCCACTGCCACTGATTCCACATCAAAATTACTTCACTTAGACCTAAGAAAGAGTCTTCTAATCATGCTCCCAGCGTCAATTCTTGCTCCACTCTTCAATCTCTTTTCTATAAAGAAGCCAGAGGATTACTTTTAAAGCATAAATCAAATAATATCTCTCTAGCTTATAACTTCCTAAGAGATACTAAGGATGCAGCCCGAATTTGTTACCCAATGTCTCTGTATTATGTAGCTTCAGCTTATCTGTCCAACATTATGTTAGCCTCTTTACCAAGATTAAGAGGTACTGGCTTACTTAGGTTTTTTCAGAACTGTGTGGGTTACTTTATTGAAATGTTCTTCACCTGGATGTTTGATTAGTTGGCTCTTTCACTTCATTCAGGTCTTAGCTCAGATGTCACTTTCCACATTGGATTGCCAAATAAAATACAGAATGTCCAATTAGATGTCAACTTCAGATGAACAAATTTTTGTTACTGCAAAGATGTTGAATATTGCAACTATTTCATAGGACAAACAAAATGTACAAATAGAAAATGTATTGGTTCTCAGAAATTTGAAGTTAGCTGGTGCCCTGTATTTTTATTTGCTCAACCTGACAAGCTTATGTCTGGAAGCCCTCTCTGGCCTCCTGCATCTCTCACCCTGTATGTTACTTTTATTGCATTATATTTTATGATCACCTTGTGTTTATTTCATGCAGGTATAAGGCATCAGAGGATAGTGAATTTTTCTGTTATTCTCAGAACAATAGTTATTCTTGGCATACAATAGACACTCAATACATATCTCACTAATGAATTTACTAAGTTAATGTATTTGAAAGTGTGGCAGAGGAGACAGAGTGTAGAGACCTGAGTTCCCACCTGGCATCTTATACTTGCCAGCTAAGGACCTAATCCAAATTACATAATTTTTCTAAAGGACAGGTGTTTTATCTCTAGATGAGGGGAAAAAAAGAACCAGTCTTTCCTACTTTAAAGAGTAGTTGACTATATTTTCATAGTTTTAAGAATGCTATAAAGAAAAATTATATTATTAAAACACAATAGCTGTATAGTAGTAATTCTAAAATGCCTGGTTTGCCTACTGATACCTAATAAATAAACAGGTAAGTTGTGTGTTACTGTAATTCAAGATTGAAGACATAGTTTTACTATGTGAAAAAACGGTAAAATATTGTTTAAAAAAATATGAACTCCTGAGTTTTTCATTTACTTTATCTTCTCTGCTATCTTCCTGTATACAATCAACCCAAGGTTGTGTGGAACTGAATTGAATGCAGTAGGGTTTTTTCTAACTTTTCATTAGTCATTGAGGGAACAAGTGTCATACTAAAATTTTAGTTCAATAAGTAGAAGAATTGACTGCTGTCAGTGTTTGAACACAGCAGAGCTGCAGTGAAGAGGAAAGGTGCTGTTGTAAAACCCAGTGACACCCAGAGGAGCTAGGCCTATAGAAAAGATGTAGAGTCACATAGTCCCTTATTCTCTAGGCTGTTTTCCAGCTGCACTTGTGGAATGAGACAGCTGTGCCCTTTAATCTGTTCCCTATTGCCTCTTCATATGGTTAGTTCTAAATGAGATATTTTGCCTGGTGCTTGTATTGTCATTTTATGAATTCATGTCCAGTTTTGTGGAAGCACAATGTGTTGGTTTAATATTTATTGATCTCTCACAATATGTTTAGGAGAGATACATAAAATACAATATGGTCCTCTATTTCTAAGAATATATATTTTAAAGTACTGCACATGTCTGCTACAAATATATGTCATACACACAAACACACTCTACTGTCTTTGTCAGTGACTATTTTTAAATCACATTTGTCTGATATGACAAATTCAGCATAAGTACTTGGGAGAAATGGATAATCAATATTTTAATGAAACGAATCTCTTCAGCCAATGTGGTTAAGTTTTCTGGTGGCTTGCTGCCAGAATATTCTTGATGGAATTGCTATTGGACAACATATATTTGGTAAACATTCTATTGAAAAGAAATAAATCAAGCCTGCTCCTTTCAATGTTTTAGATGGCAGAGAATTTTCTTCTTAAGGAATTTACTCCCAATGTACAGCCTTTACAAAGCAAACAGAAGCAGTTTCTTAATTAATGTTATTAACAAATTGAAAAAGAAAAGAATAAGTGAATTAGTGAATAAGAAAAGATTAAACAACAATGATTTTTAAAAAGGCTAATGTCCATGTCTCAGCAAAGTGGCTAAAACTCTAAGACACTAATTATATTCTTTACTCTCTAAGTATGATCATCTTTCTTATAGAAATTATAACTGAGGTTTCCAAAACTTAAGTAATTCATCCAATTTCTCACATTAAACAAGTAAGAGAGCTAGAAATTAAGTCTTGATAATTCCAAACTGAAATTATTCAGGAATGCCCTTCTAAAGACAGGAGAAAATGATCTGCTGACATTGTGAATTGAAAGCTAGATTTCGATGAATAATATCCAATGTAGTTCAAGTAAGTGATCAGTTGTGGAAAAATGATCATTCACTTGTGTTTAGACATTTGTCAAAATTCCTTCACTGAAATAATCAGATCAATTAGAATAAGACTAGAGAAAAATATTTCAATAAAACCAGTGACTTAATATGCCCAAATACTTCAGAATACAAGTGAGTTTCCAAACCATGTCTATCGAGGAGACCTACAAGACTGACAGTGAGGCAAGGGTTTGTGAAAATTACATCAAGAAAATGCTTTGCTCAAGTAATGGGGGAAATGACATCAAATATTGAAAATTGGTTAAAGGTCATACTCCAGCCATGGTCATACTTCCAACAGGTGCTTTTGTTGAACTTTCAGCAAACCATACCATTAGTCTGTCAAGACACATGTTGTTGGATAATAGAACACGTGGTGGGTCCAGTGATTTCCATGGACTTGATCATATTGCTGTTCTTACTTTACTGTAAAATGTTATTTAGTCAGAAGCAATGCTGTGTGGAGCATCATGGTTATAAATAAGACATTTTTATAAGTCTGTTAAGTGTTTATTCTGGAGAAAAAATTGATACCCACAAAGAAAAATGTACCTGGAAACCTAGAATGAACATCTAATCCCATATGAAAAATAAAGCCAAAAAAAAAAAAAAAAAAAAAACCATTGCCTTCAATAGGATGGAAAAGGTCTAAAGAAATCAATTTTCCATACTAAATGAAGGATAAAAGTAAGTTGAAACCAATGAATATAGCTTTTAACTCAAATTACTACTATCATAACACAAAAAAAAGTATTTTAAATGACTTTATATATTCTTCCTGGGATTCTTATACTAGAACAGTAACCAAAACAATTTTAAATTACATCAATAGCTTTAATTTTATTAAGGATAACGTGGTTACTATTTTGGAAATATGATTAGATATAGACATATGATAAAGCAAATAAAAATAATGTAAACATCATTGAGACAATATTTTGTGTGCAATCCAATGAAAAACAAATATGAGGTACAAGAAAATGACTTCAATTAAAAAAATGATTTTTTCAAATTTTCTAAACAATAATTGTATCCTAGCTGTTTTATTAAAAGTCCTAGAATCATGACAAGCTGGAAACAATGAGCAAATGGAGCCTTCAGATTGTAATCTCTAAACGTGATTTTCTTTTTTTGTGAAAAGACCTCTTTGGAGAAATAGTTGATTCTAGATATTTGTCGGGAAATTCACAAGATGACCGTGGTACATTTTATTTTTGTCAGAAAGTATGGAAAGTATTAATGTATCTACAAAAAACAAAGGAACCAACTTAAAAGAGCAACCACTGACCATAGCTAATTAAAGCATCAAACTGAATAATAAATATAACTCATTCAAGCAGATGCAATTAGTTATCCTGAAAATGATAAATGCATGAATGTAATCAAACATTAATACCTGGTGTCCTGTGCAATTCGTTTTCAGAGTAGTGAAAACTGATGAGTGAGAGTTAAATGAAGAACTCCAGAAAGAAAGCTACAGTTACAAGGTAAGTATTTGTGCCCCCAAATGAAATAATTGATCTACACAGAATACATCAGTAGCTGGCAAAACTAGATGGTAAAAGATTTTTGAAGAAAATTAGATTAAGCAAAACAAAATCAGAACTCAGTAATCAAACATGATATGATTAATTTTTAGTTATTTGAGAAATCTGCATGCTGTTTTCCACAGAGATTGACTATTTTACATTCCAACCAATAATGTATAAGGCGTTCTCTTTTCTTCACATCCTCACCAACATCTGTTATTTTTTGTCTTTTTAATAATAGCGATTCTAACTGGTGTAAGATCATATCTTATTTCAGTTTTAATATGTGTTTCTCTGATGATTAGTAATGTTGAGCGTTTTTTCTTATGCTTCTTGGTTGTTTTGTTTTTTCAAGTTTTTATGTGCATAAATTTAAGAGGTACAAGTGCAATTTTGTTCATGTCTATATTGCATAGCGGTTAAATCTGGGCCTTCAGCATTTCATCCTCCATTAGAAAGTGGGAAAAGGACATAAACAGAAATTGTTAAAAGAAGAAATACAAACAAAAAACCTAACATGACTAGGTGTCAGAACATCAGATTTTATGTGCCACTTCATTTGCTGAAACACAACCTATACAGCCTGTTAAGATGAAGTAGTGTTCCCGCCAAAATATACAATAATAGTAAGATCTCTACCTAGAATCACCAGTTTGTAATAAATGTAGAGGATAGATGTACATCTTAGAAAACATCATAAAGGTGAAATCATCCAAATTTGGACAAATTATCCAACTTCTTCAACCATTAAATAGCATAAAAGTGAGGGGAGGGGAATTTCTTACAGAACAAAAGAGATAAGAATATATTATGCAAACACAAACTCATCTAGATCTTGATTCAAATATCAATTTCAAAAAAGGGTTTGAAATTAATATATAAATTTGAACAGAAACAAGGTCTTAAATAAGCACTTCCCAACTTTTTTGGTACCAGGGACCAGTTTTGTGGGAGACAACTTTTCCACAGACAAAGGGTGGGGATGTCTTCGGGATGAAACTGTTCCACCTTAGATAATCAGACATTAGATTCTCAGAAGGCGTGCACAACATAAATCCCTCATATGTGCAGTTCACAATAGGGTTTGTGCTCCTGCAAGAAACTAATGCTGCTGCTGATCTGACAGGAGGCGGAGCTCAGGCAGTAATGCTTGCTTGCTTGCTGCTCACCTCCTGCTGTGTGGCTCCATTCCTAACAGGCCACTGAGTGGTATCCGTCTGCAGCCCCGGGGTTGGGGAATCCCCGTCTTAGATAACATTTAGTAAGTATAGTTAATTCTTTTTAGTGCAATAACTTTGTTGAGATTCCTTTTGTTAAAAAAAAAAATGTGTCTCTGTAATATTGTCACTCATTTCAAAGTGTCTCTATTTTTGTTGCAGATGAATGTGAAAAAATATATGGGCAAAAATATCTGGTGTTTTAGGACAAAAACACCTAAAAATAAATTGTAATAACTAAAAGATAATATTTGTCATAGTGATAACTATGAAATCAGAGTGATGTGACTATTCTATGATTTAGGAATTTACAAACTATATAAAACATAATGGAAAATTTAGAAAATATAATGTTAAAAATAGAAAATATGACACTTCTCTCTATGGTAAGAGTTTTCTACAGCTGCATCTTGATAGTGCTATTTAGCTTAACACAGAAATCCCACATTGCAGATGTTTGTAGAGTTCATACAAGAAAATAAGGAAAAGTTATGGAGTTTCCAGCAGAAATAAGAGTTTATGAAAATAAAATTGTTAATGTTAAGAAACAGTGATGCAATATCTTTGTGTGTGTGTGTATATATATATATATATGAATATGCATTTGATTATTTAGTCTGAAACTAACATTGGTCATACTATTTGTAAATATAAAGTATAGACACTATTTGTGATGCATCTTGTGTATTTATCTTCATTATGGCAGATATAACTCTGGTGTGACTTTACTTACACTGGAACTGTAAAGCTTCTCATTAACTTTACCCAAGTCCTGCCCTTCTTTAGGTTTAAGTTTTGTCACCTTCATGAAGTATTTCCTGACCAGTACAATTATCAATGATCTGCATTTTCTTTTAACTCTGTATATTATTAATTAAATTCCTATTTACAACATAATTATATATTGCCTTGTGCTACTTT
Organism: Aotus nancymaae; assembly: GCF_030222135.1. Classification (NCBI taxonomy): domain Eukaryota; kingdom Metazoa; phylum Chordata; class Mammalia; order Primates; family Aotidae; genus Aotus; species Aotus nancymaae. The sequence continues at coordinate 12,977,342 of NW_026988435.1, forward strand.
TATAGTCTGCATATTGTACTTTTCTACTGTAGAAACCATAACATTAGTGTTTAATATTGTATCGCTTGTTTTGTGTTTCAGTTGTGTACATTAGTCTTTTCTCCTTACTAGAGTTTTCATAGCTTTATTTAAATCCATCTTCTTTATTATCTATCCTTTTAGATTTTCAATAAACATTTATTCTGAGAGTAATTTTTAACAACTTTGGAATGAAGAAAACCAAAATAACTGAATGTTGGTATGCCAAGCATTGTGTGGTACTCTTTATAATAAGAATGATCATGTTATTTTCCTAGATTTAGAGAAGAGAAAACTAATGCTAAGAAATTCAAGCAAATTTCTCATTGTTGCCTTGTTAATAGATGGAGAAGCTGAAATCTGAACCAACATTTGAGTGACTGAAAACATATCCACTACTTGCCTGCAAATTTAGATTTTGAAAATATTGTCTCTCCAAAACTCAATGGTTGCCATATATTCACTTTTGTACATTAAAGTAAATAAACTTTGCTTGACTTTAAGAGATTTTTGGAGCAGTTCAGGGCATCTGGTTGCTGGAAAACTTAGAGACCAAAAATTGATCATTATTGTGGGTCCTCACTTGTCTGCTCCTGTGACCCACATGGAAATTATTTCTTTACTTTTTTTTTTTTATCACATCTCCTAAATGTCTTGATTTGCAGAACCTATATTGCACTGAGTTTTATTTATTTATTTGTATTTATTTATTTTCCTTGTATATGTGGAAGTAATAAGCAACACAAAAATGGGGAGAAAATAATAATGGAAGCACTTCTAAGGTGTGAAATTAATTTTTTCCCATTTAAGAAAAAGTGTTTTGTTGTGTTTTTTCTTTGAGAAAATGTCTTTTTTAATCTCTTTTTCTCAAAAACCTAGTTGCCACCTTATCCAATTACATTTCTGTAGCTCTGTGTCTGCATCAGTAACACATTACAGTGATACATGGGCATGGACTTTTTAAAATTTTAATTAAAAATTGTAGTTGCAATTGTGCCCTAAGAGATTAACACTCTCGTGCTAAGACCCTAACAGTGTGAATATTACCAGCATCTTCTTGCTGGTTAATGCATCCACTATGTTGTCTGTAATATTATCACTCATTTCAAAAAAAGCACCCCTGGTCTCCTTACCAGCAGGAAAAATGAATAATGTGTAGCTTGAAAAATAAATTTGCTTTGTGAAAAAGATACCCAAAAACACCTAGATTTTCCTCTGGGATTGTCCAGTTATCCAAATATGCAACTCTGCTCACGTCATCCAAGAAATGTGTTCAAACCTCTGTTTCTACCCTGCCAAAGCCATTCTCCCTTTGACTTACAGGCATGCTAGCCTCCTCCAGGACTTTCCCTTTTTTCAGTTCAGTGAGAAATGCTGTTATTGCTCCTGCTGTTTTCCTTTGCTTTCTTCTGCTCCCAGAACTCCTGGCTCCACATAGTGCAGGATTATTGCCACTAAATGGAGGATGTGATAACAGACTCAGAGGAACGACAGGTTATAAATGGAAAAAAAAGAGAGACAATGCTCTTTCAATCATAGCTTTTTATATTTTACTGCAAGCTTTAGAAGCTTTGTTACAGCTTTTCTCCCATGTTTCATTCATTATTTCCTGTAGCTTCTCTATTATGTTTGTTTCTCTTCACCCCAATCCTTGTTGATATTTTGTGCCTACAATTATTAGAGCATGCAATTTTACCTCACCTTTTGTAATGCTTCAAAGCAAAACATAGAGTCAAAGAAACTCATTGTGCCATTTAAAATTAGCCTCCAGCAAATTCATATTACCCAGATACACTAGGAGAGCCATGGAAGAACAGAATGTAACCAGTACATAGCTTGGATTGTTATCAGTGTACAATGATTTGAAAATTCTGACAAATTGAGTGGTTTATAATGAACTACTTTTTCCTGAGCATCAGAATTCATAGAGCCACCCTTTGTTTAGCGTTGAAAATTGAATCTCTGAGTTGCTGAGATGATAGAATACAGTTTCAATTTCAATCTTTAATATCCTTGTAATTGGTTAAGTCCTTTTACATAAAACAATCTCCATGGACCACCTTATCAAGTCCACTATTCTAGATACTCAGGGTCATTTTTTTTTTCATTCCTATCACCACAAGTCCTGACATATGTTGTTTTCTACTTGAAGTGGGTGCAATGAGTTAGCTATTTCATATTATCCACAACACTTAAAAAATACCTCAGACATACTTGAGTTTAATAAATTTAATTAATGAATAATACCCATGCTTTAATGTCCATTCGTTGATAATAGAAAATTAATGTTAATGTATTTGCAATTCATTATATAGTTAGAAATTATACATTAAGTCTGAAAAATGAAGGTTATTAAGCAAATTAGCAATTTTGGGATCCACCCTGGATCATGTGATTTTGGTACTGAATTGGTATTCCATGTCTGTTTTCTGTACTTTGATATGAAACTAATTAGCAAAAAATATATTAATTGACTGGAATAGAATCTATGTTATCACTTAGACCTTTCTTCTAATTTATTTTGACCTTTGTATTTTTGTTTGTTTTAGGAAATTTTGGGGTCTTGAGAACAGGTAACAAGTAACATGCCTAATCTATAACTGTGTTTCCCTCATCAGCTAGCATTGACACATTTTGGTCATTAAAATAAAAAATCAAATGATGAATTTCCTGCTAATATTAAAAAAACTTTACTATATTTGCCTTTTTCATACTGTAGTGTCTTATAGTAAAATTTCTAACATATTTAGTTGATGAAATGTATATTTTTTAATGTCTAAAATAATCATGCTTCAAGTAATCTGCTGATATGCTAGCTTTCTGCTCTACCATAAGACTTAAGTTATGCACTAAAATAATCCATCTTTTAATATTTATAACCCTTTAAGGGCACTTTCAATATTACTTAAAATCTTTAGGGTTTGCTATTCTGCTGGTATTTCATCTTTACATTATAACTGTTGCTTTTTTGTATCATTAATTGTTAAAATTTCCAAATGGAGAAACAAGAGAAGTTGTCTGTGCATTTAGAGCACAGAATTTCAACCTTTGATTCCAAAGTTAATGAATGATCTCTATAAAGATGTATATGACTGTGTAAGATGCTATTATCTGTGTTTTACCCACACTGGCATCATACAATCTGATACTTCTTCCTAGATATATTCAATGAGGTGATCAAGATTCACTTCATGAACTCTCTAAAAACAATCCTTTTAACAAATGGTATAATTATTTATAATAAGTAATATTTTAAACAGAGATTACAATTCATAGTGTTAATATTGTACATTTCAAAATACAAATGCAGTAAATCTATTACATTGGTAATAAGTTTGGAAATAATTTAGACACAGGAGCAAAATTTTCTGCATGGATTGAAAACAAGCTTAAAGTATACATTGAATATAGTCTCTTAATTAGATAAAATACTGACTGAGTCAATAATAAACTTCCTGGGTCTTGTTATAAAAAGATATAATTAAAATACTGAAGTATTTAGGAGTGAAGTCTTAACATGTTTACAAACATTTTAAGTGATTCAGCACAAAAAAAAAAAAAAAGAAAAGAAAAACCCCAAAAACCAAAAAAACTGAAAGGGAGAAATAGAGTAAGAATATGATTTGTGAGTGTGAGTGAAGGTAACGCCTTATATTGTTTCGTATTTTATCTTTTCAGCTGTTTTGGAAATTTTTAAAGGAAAAGGACAGGGAGAAAAGCTAAAATTAGGTAGATTTTTTTTCTTATATTTTATATAATAATGTATAAACATGAGTGCCACTGTTAATTATTTTCTACTTACTTGAAAACATCTGCTGTTTGCACATGACTAAATTTGTTAATGAAATGTGCTATTAAAATATCTAATATTCATTGTTCTGGCATGATACAGGTGTCACAAACATTAAGTGATAGGTTTTCTACAAGTTCTAAGTATGAATAGCTTGAATTTAGTTAATATTTCTTCCTGGTGCCTGAAGAGCTACTGTTAAAAAAAATCACTCTACACAATTCCCCTCTGTTTTATGCAAGTCAGTCTAAATAAACTTGTGAGTGCATTTTTTATATTAAGTTACGTATTGCATTATATGCAGGTGCATATTTGACATGTGGTCACATTTAATGAAAGCATGCAAAAGTAGGTAATAAATCAGATTTTCTTGAAGTATGATGTTGGAATATGAAGGAGTAACTGAAATAATAATTTGGTAATATATTTTTATGCATAGAGAGTCTAGCACCTAATATTCCACAAAGCATCCTCCAATACTGCAAATAGAAACATTTGCTGATGCTTTATGAGGCACTCTGTACGTGGTACAAATTTTCAGAAGGAATCTGGAGTGTGTGCTCCTGAATCTCAATATTCACATTTGTAAATTAAATACATTAGATCAAATGATTATTTTTAAAAAAGGAAAAGAGAACTTCTGCCCCTGATATTTGTAATCTTTTGAAATTCCTGTGGTAAGCACCTTAATCATACCATATTGCTGTTTGGATATTTTTATTAAAGATGATCCAAGCACATATTACTTGAATGTCTACTCTATGCTTCATAGTTAGAACATTTTTTATATTTCCTCTTCATAACAGCAGTGTGAAGTAGATTTTACTCTACCCATTTTCCAGGAGAGAAAACTGAGACTCAAAGAAAAAGAGTAGTTGGCAGAAAATTACACAGTATGTAATGGTGGGCCAAAGATTGAAATCTATATATATTTGGTTGCAACTGAAAAAAAAAAGCATGTATTCTCTGTAGTTCATATAATAAAACCTTTTTATCTCTCTGTTATACAGTGCAACCATGGTATTTATTTCACAGTTAGAAATTCATTCTTCTCTATCTAGTTCTGGAGGCATTTAATATGTTTACTTAGAAATTACAGCAAGAGTTTAACTTCCTTTTCGGCCCATAGCACCTAATAAAGTTTTGGGCTAACAGCAACCATTAAATAAACAATTGATAGCTAAAGTAATTCTTTCCATTGGTATTTTAATACAAGAGGCAGTGGCACTCCTGATTTTATTTCAATATAATCCTTTTAGTCAGTTTTAGATACAATATCCAATTTTGTAACAGTTCATAGATTTAAGTCTTTAAATCTCAAATTGTCAGCCAATTGCCAATCAACAAGTATATACTGAACAACCTTAGGATACATTATCAGAGTCTTCAACAGCGATTTCCATAAAAATGTAAGTTTCTTCAAAAATAGATGTAAATTTACTTACTGGTCTAAACCTGCCTTTCTCAACAGATCAGCATTTTTCTTATGTACTTATGAAGATGTTTATTTGAAATAACTGCATTATTTCTAAATCATGTGACCCCAGTTCTCTGCATGTCCTTGAGATTCCTTTATCGTCCAAATCATTGTGCTGCATGTTCAGCCCTATTAGTCTTACTTAATGCTGTGCAGCTTAGCTCACTGATAAAAGCCTTATTGTAGTGTTTTTAATACCTACAGCGCCTCTGTGATTTTGCACAAATTAATTGTTCTTTTGTAGATATTTCAGCTTTTTAGTACTTTGAAGCTGTTACTGAGGAGACAGACAAGGGGCAACTCTGGTTTACAGCACGACAGCTTAATTTACATAGGCAATGTGAAGGGGAATTATGAGAAGATTAAATAGAGAAATTAAAAAAATAACTGCATGATGTAAACCATTTGTATTTGACCTGAATGATCCAGCTTGAAGAACTGTCTAAATGGAACTCCCAGATGATTGTTCTGGCCTTCATTTAAGTTTATTTGAATAATAGACTAGAAGAGTAAAAGCTCATATATCTTAAAAAAGCTATAACCAACAAGATTTATGATCATAAGCAACACTCAATTTGAAGTAAGATATAGGGAGATAATTTATAATATTTGAACATTTTCCAAAAAGTGATAAAAGAGATATCTTAGCCTAGGTGTCAATCCCTGTACAAGGGGAAATTGAGAGGGGAATTTTTTCGAATTACCTCATTGATTCAGGGGCTCTAAAGAACTCCTCCCACTTCCACTCCCTCTTCTTGTGTCTCTGAAGTAGTCCTTTTCTGATCTCATCAATTGTGCTTTTATATCTCTTATGTGTTCATAGGCGTCATATATACAATCGTGGAATGTTTTAATACATATCATTTTTAATACATATTATATACTTTTCTTATTCAGAACTCTTGTAATTTGTTTTAATATTAAACAACAAATTGTTTAGATTATTGAACTTGATGTTAGGAATAAAATATTGACCTGAAGAGGCACAACACCTGCCTTATAGGAGTTTATATGATACATGAATATAAAATTAATGTATACACAATTGCAAATTAAATATACAACACTTATAAGTATTAACATTAAATGATAGACTTTAAAATTATGAAAGACTATGGCAGTACAGTTTATGGAATTAAGGAAGAAGGTAGGATAAGATTGAACTTAAAGACTGAGGTTGTGATTTCCTGTGTGTAATTTGAAGGCAGATGAGTGTAGAGGGGTGACCAGGCTATGGTATATTTCAACAATAATCATTTTCTATTTCCCTACTAAATCGCTTTGAATGATTTTTTCTAGTGTAAGGCAGGAGAATCATAATGTTCCAGAAATGGCTGTGATCAATCACAGTTTAATCCATATTGAGAGTCATCATCATGAAGACTAACCTCTGAAACATAATTGTTACTGAGGTGTTTTTGTTTCTATGACTCTGGGACACTTGTCGCATGGGTTCATTTATTTCCAGGTTAGGAAATAAGGTGAAAAAATAGTGTTAGAAAAAGAGAAGGAAAAAAATAGGAAAAGAGAGAAGAAAAAGCAAGAGATGGAGAAGGAGAGTGGGAAAGAAAGAGGGACGGAAAGAAGGAAAGAGAGAGATGGATGAAGAGTGAGTAAGGCAAGTGGAGACAATTTATAGGAGAGAGTGCTGACATTTGTGGGAAGGTTAACATGAAAATTCTGATATAGTGAAAGCTATATATTACCTGGTATTTAGGTTTTTCTAGTTTAATCTTAAATAATACTATTACTGTGTGCTCTTTTCATATCTCTGATTTTCCAGGGTACTTCATTGTAAAGAGGAGTTATCAGTAGAGCAGTCTCACTGGAATGAATATAAAATTAAAGTAACAATAGCTGCCTAAACATCAATGACTATGAAAAGCATTAGTTTTAATGAACATATGTTTTTAGGAGAATAAAAGCCACTTAAAAATATTAGTGGTTACCTACTAAAATTTTTAGATCTGAACAAGTCTGCTAAGTACTATGTCACAGTGTATTTGTTTAAAAATAAGTTTCAGTGATTCTGAAGATTTGTTCTTTTTAAACCATAAGATGTATTTCATTAGTAGAATTCCTCCAACATCCCAATATAAAATTTCCACGTTTGGTGTTTTCACAACTTTTAAGAAGTTTTGGGCTCTCTGATATTCTGTATGTCAAGGTGATTTTTACATTTCCTTATGTATTATCTCATTTCTATGAATTAATAGCAAAGATCAAATTAATCAAAAAATTGGGAGTTGGAAATCTTTTTTCTGTAAATAGGCAAAAGACACATGATTATCTCAATAGGAGAAGAAAATTTGTTTGATAAACTTTAACACTCTTTTATGCTAAAATCTCTCAATAAACTAGGTATTGATTAAACATATCTCAAGATAATAAAAGCTATTTGTGACAAACCCATAGCCAGTATCATACTGAATGGGCAAAAGCTGGAAGCATTCCCTTTGAAAACTGACACAAGACAAGGATGCCCTCTCTCACCATTCCTATTCAACATAGTATTGGAAGTTCTGGTCAAGGCAATCAGGCAACAGAAATAAATAAAGGTATTCAAATAGGAAGAGAGGAAGTCAAATTGTCTCTGTTTGCAGTGACATGATTGTGTATTTAGAAAACCCCATCATCTCAGCCCAAAATCTCCTTAAGCTGATAAGAAACTTCAGCAAAGTCTCAGGATACAAAATCAATGCGCGAAAATCAGAAGCATTCCTTTACACAAATAATAGATAAGCAGAGAGCCAAATCATGAGTAAACTCCCATTCACAATTAGTACAAGCAGAATAAAATACCTAGGAATACAACTTACAAGGGATGTGAAGTATCTCTTCAAGAACCACAAGCACTGCTCAAGGAAATAAGGGAGGATGCAAACAAATGGAAAAAAAATTTTATGCTCATGGATAGGAAGAATCAATGTCATGAAAATGATCATATTGCCCAAAGTAATTTATAGATTCAATGTTATTCCCATCTAGCTACCGTTGACTTTCTCCACAGAAATAGAAAAAAACTACTTTAAATTTCATATGGAACCCCTAAAAAGGCAATAAAGCCAAGACAATCCTAAGCAAAAAGAACAAAGCTGGAGGCATCATGCTATCTGACTTCAAACTACACTACAAGGCTACAGTAACTAAAACAGAATGGTACTGGTACCAAAACAAATATATAGACCAATGAAACAGAACAGATGCCTCAGAAATAACACCACACATCTACAACCATCTGACTTCAACAATCCTGACAAAACAAGCAATGGGGAAGGGATTCCCTATTTACTAAATGGTGCTGGGAAAACTGGCTAGCCATATGCAGAAAACAGAAACTGGACCCCTTCCTTAAACCTTATACAAAAATTAACTCAAGATGGATTAAAGACTTGTAAAATGTAATGAAAAACCTAAAACTATAAAAACCCTAGAAGAAAACCTAGGCAATACCATTCAGGACATAGGCATGGGCAGACACTTCCTGACTGAAACACCAAAAGCAATTGCAACACAAGCGGAACTTCTGTTCAGCAAAAGAAACTATCATCAGAGTGAACAGGTGACCTACAGAATGGGATAAAAATTTGCGATCTATTCACCTTACAAAGGTCTAATATCCAGAAGAAGATTCTTCAAGGAACTTAATCACATTTAGAAGAAAAAAAACATTCCCATCAAAAAGTGGGAAAAAAATATAAACAGACACTTCTCAAAAGAAAACATTTATTTGTCTTCAAAACATGTGAAGATATCTCAATGTGGTTTTGATTTGCATTTCTCTAATAGCCAGTGATGATGAGCTTTTTTTAATATGATGATGAATAAGATACAATTGTGGTTTTGATTTCCATTTCTCTAATGCCAGTTAGAATGGTGATCATTAAAAAGTCAGGAAACAACAGATGCTGGCGAGGCTGTGGAGAAATAGGAACGCTTTTACCCTGTTCATGGGAGTGTAAATTAGTTCAGCCAGTGTGGAAGACAGTGTGAAAATTCCTCAAATATCTAGAACTAGAAACACCATTTGATCCTGCAATCCCATTACTGGGTATATACTCACAGGATTATAAATCATTCTACTATAAAAAAAATATGCACACCTACATTTATTGCACCACTATTTATAATAGCAGACTTGGAATCAACCTAAATGCCTATCAATGATAAACTGGATAAAGAAAATGTGGTACATATACACCATGGAATACTATGTAGCCATAAAAAAGAGTAAGTTCATGTCCTTTGCAAGGACATAGATAAAGCTGGAAATCATCATACTCAGCAAACTAAGACAAGAACAGAATCCAAACATCACATGTTCTCACTCATAAGTGGGAGTTGAACAATGAGAACACATGGACACAGCGGGGGAAACATCACACACCAGGCCTGTCAGGGAGTCAGGGACAAGGGAATGTTCTGTTCCATTGGTCTATATATTTGTTTTGGTACTAGTACTTTGCAGCCATAAAAGAATTAGTTCATGTCCTTTGCAGGGACATTGATAGAACTAGAAACCATCATTCTCAGCAAACTGACACAAGAACAGAAAACCAAACACCGCATGTTCTCACTCATAAGTGTATGTTGAACAATGAGAACACATGGACACAGGGAGGGGAACATCACACACTGGGACCTGTCAGGGTTGTGGAGGGCTAGGGGAGGGATAGTAGGAGATGGGGGCCTAGCGGAGGGATAGCATTAGGAGAAATACCTAATGTAGATGACAGGTTGATGGATGCAGCAAACCACTATGGCACATGTATACCTATGTAACAAACCTGAATGTTCTGCACATATACCCCAGAACCTAAAGTATAATAAATTTTAAAAAATAAAAATAAACAGAACAATCAAAACAGAGCCTCAAAAAACTGTGGAGCAATAGCAAGAAGCCTTTCATAAATGTGATAGAAATCCAAAAGGAAAATATAGAGAGAGAACAGGACAGAATAAATGATTTTCTGAAATTAATGAGATACCAAGCCATAGACATTATAAACCCAGAGGACGTCAAGTAGAATAACAGTCTGTCTACATTTTAAAATAAAAAGACAAGCAGAGTTTCTCAAAATTATCAAGACTGTCTGGAATAAAATGAGTATTTAAATGAAATATTCTGAAACAAATTGAGACTTTTTTTTAACCTTAAAGTATCCAAAATGGAACTTCTGATCTTCACCATAGTATCATTCTGTATTAATTTACTTTAAATTTTTTTTCTAATTTTGGTGGGTACATAGTAGATATATGTTTATGCAATACATAGTGTTTTAATACAGGTTTGTAATGTCAAATAAGCACATCATGAATAATTGGGTAACCATCCCCTCAAGTATTTATCTTTTGAGTCACATACAATCCAATTACACTCTTTAAGGTATTTTATTTTTTTTTTGTACCTATTCATTGTCGCCCCCACCCTCACCCTCCCCGACTTCACCCAGCCTCCTACTACCCTTCCCAGATTCTGGTAACCATCCTTCTATTCTCTAGGTTTATTAGCTTAATTGTTTTGGCTTTTAGATCCCATAAACAAGTGAAACCATGTGGTGTTTGTCTTCGTGTGCCTGGCTTATTTCACCTAACATAATGATCTCCAGTTCCATCCATGTTGTTGCAAATGACTGAATCTCATTCTTTTTTATGTCTGAATAGTGCTCCATTATGTATATGTACCACATTTTCTTTATTCATTAATCTGTTGTTGGACACTTACAAGAGTGCATATTTCTCTTCAATATACTTATTTTCTTTCTCTTGGGTATACACACAGCAGTGGATTGCTAGATTATATGGTAGTCCAATTTTTAGGTTTTGGAAGAACCTCCAAACTGTTCTTTATAGTGGTTGTACTAATTTACCTTCCCACAAACAGTGTACCAGGATTGCCATTTCTCCACATCTTCACCAGTATTTGTTATGGCCTGTCGTTTGAATATAAGCCATTTTATCTGAGGTGAATATCTCATTGTGGTTTTGATTTGCATTTCTCTGATCTTCAGTAATGCTGAGCACATTTTTATCTGCCTGTTTGCCATTTGTAGCTCTTCTTTTGAGATGTGTATATTCAAATCTTTTGCCCATTTTTGATTGGATTATTCAATTTGTTTCTCTCATTTTTTTGAGCTCCTTATATAGTCTGGTTATTAATCTCTTGTCAGATGGGTAGTTTGCAAATATGTTCTCCCATTTTGTGTGTTGTCTCTTTGTTGACTATGTAGCTTTTGCTGTGCTTTTTAACTTTTTGTGATTCCATTTATCCATGTTCACTATGGTTGACTGTGCTTGTGGTGTATTGCTCAAAACATCTTTGGACAGACAAGTGTCCTGGGGATTTTCTCTAATATTTTTTGTAACAGTTTCATGGACTGAGGTCTGAGATTTAAGTCTTTAATTCATTTTCATTTGATTTTTGTATATGACAAGAGATAGGGGTCTAGTTTTATTTTTCTGAATTTGGATACCCAATTTTCTCAGTACTGTTAATTTAAGACACTGTCTTTTCTCCAGTGTGTGTTCTTGGTACCTTTGCCTGAAATTAATTTACTGCAGATGCATGAATCTGTCCAATGCTGTTTTGGTTACTGTATATAGTTGCTCATAGTAGCCACTAATAATCTTTCGACTTTCTGCAGTATTAGTTGTAAAGTCTCTCTCTCTTTTTTTTTAATTTCTGATTTCATTTATTTGAAACATCTCTCTTTTTTTGTTTCTTATTTCTGGGTTCTCGATTCTGTTCCATTTGTCTACTAGCTTTTTTTTGTCTTGGAAAGTCTTTATTTCTCCTTCATATTTGATGTTTTTTTGCCAGATATACAATTCTATGGTAAAAGTTTGTTTTTTTGTTTTTTGTTTATCTTTTTTCCTTCAACATTTTAAATATGTCATACCAGTCTATCCTGACCTGTAAAGTTTCACTACAAATCCTGCTGCCAGATGCATTGGAGCTCCATTGTATGTTATTCCTTTATTTTCTCTTGCTGCTTTTAGGATTCCTTCTTTATCCTTTACCTTTGGGAATTTGAGTATTAAATGCTTTGAGGTAGTCTTCGGGTTAGTTTTATAACTTTCTTGTATTTGGATATTAATATCTTTCTCTAGGTTTGGGAAATTCTCTGTTTTTATCCCTTTAAATAAACTTTCAGCCCCTTATCTTTTTCTCTACTTCCTCTTTAAGGCTAATAACTCTTAGATTTGCCCTTTTGAGGCTGCTTTCTAGATCTTGCTGACATGCTTTATTGTTTTTTATTTTCTTTGGTCTTCTCCGTGTATTTTCAATTAGCCTGTCTTCAAATTCACTAGTTTTTTCTTCTCTTTGATCAGGTCTACCATTAAAGGACTCTGATGCATTCTTCTGTATGCCAGCTGCATTTTTTAGTCCCACAATTTCTGCTTGAGTTTTTAATCTCTGATAAATATATTTAAGAGAATATGAATTATTTCTCCATGTTATCTTGAATTTCTTTGAGTTTCCTTAACACAGCTATTTTGAACTTTCTGTCTGAAAGGTCACATATCTCTTTTTCTCCAGGATTAGTTCCTGTTGCCTTATTTAGTTCATTCAGTGAGTTCATTTTTTTCCTGAATGACATTAATGCTAGTAGATGTTCTTCAGTGCTTGGGCAATAAACACTGAAGTCTGCACTGTCTCAGCTTATTTGTAGCTGTCCTTTTTGCAAAGACTCTCCAGATACTTAAAAGAAGCTATGTGTTTTGATCTAAGCTGAATTTTCTTTATGGGACATCCCAAGCCCAGTAACACTGTGGCTCTTGCAGACTTGTAGAAGTACTGCCTTGATGATCTTGGACAAGATCTGGGAGAACTCTCTAGATTACCTGGCAGTGACATGTTCTTTCCTTTACTTTGCCACAAACATAGAGAGTCTCTCTCACTGTTCTGAGCCACCTAAAGCTGGAGGTAGAGTGACACAAGCACCACTGTGACCACCACCACCGTGACTGCACTGGTCTAACCTGAAGCCAATGCAGCACTGGGTCTCACCCAAGTCCTGGTAACCACTCCCTGGCTACTGCCTATGTTTGCTCAAGGGCCTGGGGCTCTACAATCAGCAAGTGGAAAAGCCAGTCAGGCCTATATTCTTCCCTTCAGGGCAGCGAGGACCCCCAGGCCCTGGATTAGTAAAGAAGTGCCACCCAGGAATCGGGAACTAGAGTCTACCTAAGAAGAAAGAAAACCTAAGAAAGAAAACCTAAGAAGTCTACCTGGCATACTACTGTCTTGTGGCTGAGCTGGCACTCAAACCACAAGACACACCCCTTCCTACTATTCCTTCTCCTTTTCAAAGGCAGAAGCCTATCACCCTCACCACCCCAAACCACTAGGAGTCCTGCCAGACTACCAGTCAATGTAATCTTAAGGACCAAAGTCTTTTAAGTCAGCTTCTCATGAATGGTGCCTGACCTGGGACTTAGACTTTCTATTCAGGATAGTAGGCTCCCTTCTGGCCCAGGTTATGTCTAGGAATGCTATCCAAGAGTCAAGTCCTAGAATCAGGGACCCTAAGAACCTGCTTGGTGCTGTATCCCTCTGTGGCCATGCTGGACCCAATGTGCAAGATGAAATCCCCTTCTGTTTTCCCTCTGCATTTCTCAAGCAGAAGGAGTTTTGCCCCATTGATACCATAGCTGGTAATGTGCTGAGTATCATCTGTAGCCAGTAAGTCTCAGAGGCTTACCCAAAACACTCAATATAGTATCTGGATATTGCTGCTGATTATTCAGGGCCCAAGGGCTCTTCAGTTAGCAGGTGATGACTGCTGCTAGGACCGGGTCCTTTCCATCAAACCAGTGGAGGCCCTACTGACCCAGGGTGTGTCTTGAACTCTCATCTGGGAGCTAGAGCCTGGAAGGGGACCTCGTGACTCTAACTGGTGCCCTATCCTGTTATGGCTGAGCTGGCACCCAATATGCAAGACAAAGTCCTTTCCACTCTTCCCTCTCCTCCCCTCAACAGAAGGAAGGGGTCTATTCTGGAGTCATGAGCTTTGCAGCCTGGGGATAGGGTTGATGCCGGGACTCCCTTGGCTTCTCCAGCTAGTGTTTCAGTATGTGTATGTGCCCTCCCACCCACCTAGTTCAGCACTAGGACACACCTAAGAGTTGCAGTCCTTATGGCCTATACTGCCTTTCAAGTTTACTTGAAGACACAGAGCACTTGGTGGAAAGGTTTGCAGGCACTCAACTTTGGACTGTTAGGATTGGCTATTTCCCTCTGGCTAGGGCTGGTTTAAATGCTCCCTTCATGGGAAGGCTTCAGCTAAGTTTGGTCTGGTTTTCCTTTCTGCTTTAAAAGAGCAGCGCTAAGTTCAATGCCTCACAATTACTATGTTCTCCCTGCCACAGATGCTCTCTGCACCTTGCAACCACTGCCAGGGGGCGTGGGATGGGTAGCATCAGCATTTCAGGACCGCTTTTTCTGTCTCTTCAGTGCCTCTTTCAGCTATATAAAGTTAAACCAGGTACTATGAGAATGCACCTGATTTTTTATTCTTATGAAGGAGTGTGTGTGTGTGTGTGTGTGTGTGTGTGTGTGTGTGTGTGTGTGTAGACAGTGGTTAACTTGTTGTCCTTGTGCAGGGGACAGTTGGTGGAACTTCCTACTCCACCATTTTTCTCTACCTCTTAATGGACATTTTAATTGCTTACACTTCAGTTTTGCTATTTTACAAATTACTTTTTAAAACAACGCATTATTTTAACATATTGTTTGTTTCTTAAAGATACATTCTTGGTGATGCCATTTCTCATTAAAAATATAAACAAATTTTATACTTTGATTGATAGTACTAAATTGTCCTTCAGAATATGACAATCATTATTTTCACATTTTTGCATATGTTATATGTCATCTGTCCAATTTTTCTAGTCAGTTACTATTACTTTTATTAATTCATAAGTCAAATGTCAACAATTTATTCATTATTTATGTTGTAAAATTTCCTCAATTTTCATAATTGTTCTGTTATTTTTATAACACAGAAGTAATTTTATGTTTATCTTTTGATTATTTATATAATCAAATATTATCAGTTTTATTGCAATAGCATGTGGGTTCTTTACTTTATATTCAGAGTGAGAATCTAACATTGGTAATGTGTTTTCCTATATATTTTTTGATGTACTTAGAGATTTCTAGAAAAATATTTATCCCTGGGAAGTTTACTCTCAACACAATTGAAAAAGTAATTGCTAAAATATAAGATAAATAGCTCCCCCTTGCTTCTTAAACATTCCTGCTGCTTCTGAAAGTCTTAAAAACAATACAAGTCTGGTTCCGTATACCTCTCAGATCTCTTATCTTGCTTTCTATCTCAAACACATTGATCTTTGATGATGCTGGACCACATCAGATATGATCCTGCTTCAAGGCCTTTGCCATAGAAAACTCTTTTCTCTGTTATCCTATTTGTACAAATCTTACATGTATTGCTCTCTCACCTTTAGGTCTTTGAGCAAATATCACCTTTATAATGTGAACTTTTCTGAGCATCCTTATTAACTTTTTTCACAGTTTTATAGCATCCAGAATCTAAGTATATCTTACATACTCCTACTCCTTACCACTCAAGGCTATCTTATCTGAGTCACTATTATTTCTCATCTGAATCATTATTGTTATTTTTGAACTATTCTGTCTTCTCCACTTCTGCCCTCTTTCAGTCTATTCTCAATAACATAGCAAAATTATCTCATATTTTAATTCCATACATCATAACATACTAGAGTTCTATTCACAACCTAAATGGTTCTTCATATGACTCAGAGTAAAAACTGAAGTCCCTACTGTTGTCTAAGAGAACTTTGTTATTTGACCTCACCAACCCATGGAACACATGCTCTATTTTCCATCACAGACAGAGCCAAATATTTTATACACCTTACTTCAGGTCTTTGCTTGATCTCTGCTTCAGTAGAGATCATCCTGGATCACCTTCAATAAACAGTAACTCCTGAAGTGCTCCATTTCCTCTTACCCATGTTTACGTTTCACCAGAGCACTAACCATCTTCCAACATATCCCTCAAATATTTATTTGTTTACTGACCTTTTAGAAAACAGACTTCATAAGGACAGATATTTTCATCTGTTTTGATTGATAAACCTTTAGCAGGTTGAAAATAATACATGATAAATGTTCATATGCCCTCGTTAAGTGAAGAAGTCAATATATTAGAGTGTTGGTGTTATATGTAATTTTTCTTATACATCTTTCAAATCTCCCTGTGGCATTTTAATAATATTTTGTATAAATAAAAATAGGCATAGAGAAAGAGACACAAGATAACTTATAGATTCATAAAAAGTTGAAGTTAGCAATTGCCATCGATATTACATGCATCTATCCTCTGCTTGGTGACATAGTCAATTTTCTTTAGATTTTGGCCCCATTGATTATTTTTCTGTTATATACATTTTTTTAACATAGAACCACTCAATTAATTTGAACATGCCCCAAATTCTGTTTTATCTCTATATTTTAGATTAATCACTTTATTATTTTTGTTTCTAAATGATGCTGAAGCAAAAACGCTGTTACCTAGACTGTATACATATATCACCTTAATTTATAATATCATTCAATTGTATTTCGCTAAATAAAAGTTACTATCAATCATAAGATGTACCATTATTATGGAAACTACTCAATGTAGAAGAAAATATTTCTGCCAATGAAAACATAACATAATGTATTTTTAATTGCTAAATGTTATGTTTGTTAACAGAGCAGTTTTAGCTGTATTTGCATACATTTAGGCTTAGATATAAACATAATTATTGGAAAAGACATACAAATAATTTGGATAAGGTACTGTAAAACATTTTTCACCATTCGAATTTTTCAAATCGCTTAAATCACTTTTAGTTTTAGAGTCATAATATTTGTATTTTCTCAGAAGATATTCCTTGTACAATTGAGAACATAGTGCAAAAGAATTTCTTACAAAAGTTTTTCATTATTGTCAACTGGAATTTTCTTTGAAGCTATAACTCATTTGAAGCTGAGATTTTACTTATCACATTAGATGTTTTCATCAGAAGGTATTCAAGCAGTAGCAGAACTAATGTTTTTTTCAAATAGTTCTTAAATTATGTGTTGAATGGAACTTAAGGGCTTGCATGTATTCATTTGTGACCACACGAAGAACCTAGTTTATATATGTACAAGAAACGGCAATTACAAAATGATTGCCCCTGGGCAAAAGCAAGTGGAACAGAGATGACAAAATAAGAGGTCTTAGAATGGACCACCTGTATCATACCAAAGGGCAATAATTTTAAGAACCAAAAGGCCATATGTTGAAACACAGGTAGAAGAGGGAATTGGGGTCTTCTCATATTTATTTGGCTAGTAAATAACTTACCTAAGACAAACAAATTTTATTTTATTAATTTTAAATCTCATATTCCTGCCCTGATCATTTGGAATAAACGTATGAATATAACTAAATTATTTTAATTGTAATTATTATGAATGGATTTGTATATATTCAACTTTTATGTTTCTTATCTCTTTGAAATTTCAGTTTCTGTAGTGATTTAAACTTTCAGATTATGAAATATATTAATAAATATAATTTTTGCTTAGTGCTTGCTTATGTTAAAATCTCAGTCATAAAAATATATTTGACTTGAAAAAATGGAAAGGCCTTACTGTTAATCAGAATACTCATTTAGTGGCAAAACATAATTTTATTTTTCATTTCAATTTTTATTTTAGATACAGGGGGTGCATGTGCAGGTTTATTACATAGCTATACTACTCCCAGGTAGTGAGCATAGTACCCCACAGGCAGTCTTTCAGCATGCACATCTCTTCCTCCCTCCCGCTTCTAGTAGTTTGCAGTGTCTGTTGTTCCCATGTTATGTCCTTGTGCGCTCAGTATTTAGCTCCCACTTATAGGTGAGATAATGCAGTATTTAGTTTTCTATTTCTGCATTAGTAGAATTATGATCATGTCCGCAAACTGCATCTGCGATGTTCCAAAGGATGTAATCCTTTTACGGCTGCATAATATTCCATGGGATATATATACTACATTTCTTTATCCAGTCCACTATTGGATTCTATGTCTGCTATTCTGAATAATACAATGATGACTATATTAGTGCATGTGTATTTTTGGTAGCATAATCTATTTTCCTCTGGGACTGTGTCTAGAAATGGGATTGATGGGTCAAATGATAGTTCTGTTTTACGTTCTTTGAGAAATCTCTATGTTACTTTCCATAGTAGCTGAACTAGTAATTTATATTCCCATCAACAGTGTATAAGCATCCCCTTTTCTCTGCAGCTTTGCCAGCACCTGTTGTTTTTTAGTATGTTGTTTGACTTCTTATTAATGGCAATTCTGACTGGTATGAGATGGTATTTCCTTGCGGTTGTGATTTGCATTTCTCTGACGATTAGTGATGATGAACATTTTTTTAAGTGTTTATTGGCTACTGATACGTCTATTTTGCAAGGTATCTATTCATGTCCTTTGCCCATTATTTAATGAGGTTATTTGTTTTTGCTTGTTGGTTTAAGTTCCGATAGATTCTGAATATAGTCAATTCTTGCTGGATGGGCAGTTTGTGAACATGTTATCTCATTCTGTAGGTTGTCTGTTTTTTCTGTTGATAGTTTCTTTTGCTGTGGAGAAACTCCTTAGTTTAATTAGATTCAACTTGTCTATTTTTGTTTTTGTCACAATTGTTTTTGGGAACTCAGACAAATATTCTTTGCCAACCCTGATGTTGAGAAGATTATTTCCTAGGTTTTCTTCTAAGATGTTTACAGTTTGAGGTATTACATTTAAATCTTTGGTCAATCTTGAGCATGGATTTCATGTTTATATATAGTGAAAAGTAAGGGTCTTTTTTCTTTCTTCTGCACACAGCTAGCTATTTATCCCAGTACCATTTACTGAATAGAGAGTCTTTTCCCCATTGCTTGTTTCTGTCAGTCTTTTCAAAAATTAGATTGTTGCAGGTGTGCAGCTTTATTACTGAGTTTTCTGTTCTTTTCCGTTGATCTATGTGTGTGTTGTTGTACTAGTACATGCTGGCAAACACAATCTTAATCAGAGCAACCAGCCTTTGTTAAAATTTTTATGTAAGCAATGTATTCATTATTCAAAGGTATAATAAAATTAAAGAACTTCACAAATAGAAGCAATCGTCCAGATATTGCTAGTAAAAAAATTACCATTTTTTCATTGGAGTATGTGTGAAACAGAAAGGTTAAATAAGTATCTCAGTATCACTCTGCTGGTTAGTGTCTGCATCCAAAAAAGAATTCAAGTCCTTGATACAACATCTGCTTGTCCTTCCTATGACTTTATAGTGGATAGATTAAAGCTTTGGATTTTTATTTCCATGACAGTATTGTGCATTCTTCATCTGAACATACCCAGTGCCTAGCACAATGAACTGTCATGCATAGATTGCCAAATGAATATCTTGAACATTGGACCTTATCCAGGAATTTACATGGAATAAATGCTTTAGAAATACTAACACCAACACATTTCACCTAAAGTAGAATATAATATTTATATCTAAAATATTTTAAGCACTTTAGTTTTTGTTTTTAATTTTAATTGTACATATATATGTACACATATGTGCATAACCAAAAAATAAATAATTTGACTACTATTATGGTATGCAGGTAAAAATAAAAAAATAAATTCAAAAAGCTTAAACACATGCTATTCGGATTTTTACCATATCAAATCTCTGTGTTGAAGTGAGTAACCCAGACTGACATATGTATATATAATATGTACATTTGCACATAAAACAGTACTAGCTATCTTTTCTCTATGCTACTTTTGGCTCATTGACTTTAGAGTTCAGAATGGTATATATTTTACCATAAAGCAAATTAAACATTTTTTTTTCTAACATAATATTGAACCAAGATCGTGCTTTAATTTTCTATACTGGGGCTTATGTACATCCAACTTTCAAAGTTATTATTTGTGTGTTTAGCCCATATCAGTTAAGGAAACAAATCTCATTGCTCAAGTGTTTTTTAGATGTTTTTCTGCAATATAGAATTAAAATTTCAATGCCTTCCAATCAAGACCATAAGCAGTGCAGTAATCAAGCATTAATTTAGCAAGTTCATTTTTCCATTACACTGTTTTCAACACAAAGTTACTGCATTAGTACTTCTACAGCTCTGAGGTAAAATTGAAAAAGAGTATGGAAGAATAACTGTAAAAAACACCTTGAGCTAAGTGTAATGAAGGTTGACTTTGAAATTTCCTAGGTGAAGCTCAAAATTGGTCTCTTATTTAATCATATTCAAGGGAAAAGATAACAGTATTGAACTGAAAAATCTAAGGCATTAGCATTTTCAAAATGTACAGCAGAGGCAGCTGTTCAGGGAAAAAAGTCTTACTCTTTAATATTATTAACAGATCTTAGTCTTTCTATTAACTTCTTTTCCTTAAGCTTTATGCTGAAGACATTTTGAAAATACACTTTTCATACTTATTAAGGTAGTGATAAAGTGATTTTCTATTGCAGCTTGATTATGCATGTCTTGAATATGCATTTGTTAGGATGGCTAAGCATAAGATTATTTCCTTGGTTGTTTCAAAGTATGATGGAGAGTAAAAAAAACTAAAAAGGTTAGGTGTACCCTGTAGATACTGCTACAGATTATGAATCGGAAAACAATAACCTGCAAACCAAATCTTGTCTTCTGCCTGTTGTGCTAAATTACGTTTTATTGGAACACAGCCATACCCATTCACTTCTAAGTATGGCTCAATAATCAATAAGATTATAAGTAATCCCATAGAGATTATAAGTAGTTCTAAAAGACTAAAATATTTACTGTCTTGACAGAAATATTACCAAGTCAATGGTAATATTTGACTTGACAGAAATATTACCAATTAGCTCTTGACAGAAATATTACCAAGTCAATGGTAAGAGCTTGAAAAAAAAAGAAAAAAGATCTAGGAATTATCCCCTTTTTAATCAGATGTGCTTGAATTGACTCTTTCAATGGATGGTAATTGCATTCTTACTAACATACACCTCATGTTTACCTCTGTTAAAATAAACTTCAGACAAATTAAATTTACCAAATTTGATATGAGCAAAGAATAATTCATGAATCAGGGAACACCCTCAACCAGTGGGAGTTCAGAGAGCTCTACCAAGCAGTGTGAGCAGCAAGCTTTTATACTCCAGACACAGAAGCAAAGTAGAGGAATCTCCTGATTGGCTGCAGCTGGACACCTGCCTTATTTGCCCACAGTGAGATGAGGCATTTGCTTTATTGGGGCATGCATTGACTGCCTATAATTGACTGAAGGTTGGCTGTTTGTGATTAGCAGGAACTTGGCTGTTTGCCACCTTTCCAAGTTAGGTTTGATTTGGTTACATGCTAAGTTAGTTTGCAGTTTGTTACACAGAAACTTAAAGTAATGAGACAGCACTGTTAATGGCCTCCTGCTTATTTAATTTAACACCTCTTTTACAGTTGTATGGACTACTTGTTCTCCAGTTATTGTTTTAGATTATTATAATTTTTTTTTTAGATGAAGTCTCTCTCTGTCACTCAGGCTGGAGTGCAGTGGTATGACCTCGGCTCACTGCAACCTCCACCTCCCAGATTCAAGCAATTCTCCCTCAGCCATCCAAGTAGTTGAGATTATAGGTGCCCACCACCATGCCAGGCTAATTTTTTGTATTTTTAGTAGAGACAGTGTTTCACCATGTTGGCCAGGCTGGTCTTGAACTCCTGACCTCTGGTGATACCCCGGGCTGGGCCTCCCAAAATACTGGGATTACAGGCGTGAGCCACCGTGTCCAGCTGTTCTCCAGTTACTTGAACAGGACCCTTCCTCTTCATATTCACTTTTCTACACAAAGTCTCCCAATTTGTCCTCCTTTTAAGATCATACTTAAAATATCATCTACACACTTGCCGCATTACTATTACTTTAATTTTCTTTATTTTTCTTTATACTACTATGTTGTTGAGACAATGTTGGGTGCTCACCAAACCTATTTCTTATTCCTTCTGGGTATGAAGGTCATATTTCCCTGTCTTTCTTGCACTTACCGAGTCACTGAATTGTGGCCAATAAATAGAGAGGTTGGATGCAGGACTGGATACTAAATCTAAAATTTCCTATACAACCCTTCAGATTCGTATTCTTTTCCTTGTCTAACATGCCAATAAGTAGCCTATGGGAATAGAGGAACAACAAAATAAAACAAAAGAATAAGAACTTAAATCACTCTTCAGAGCAGAGACCGCATGCCAGTTTATTTCAACTGAGATCTTAAAGATGTTTGTGTCAGATGATACTTCACTCTAACCTTAAACCCCTGTGATATGGTTTGGCTGTGTCCCCACCCAAATCTTATCTTGAATTCCACATGTTTTGAGAGAGATGCAGTGGAAGACAATAAAATCATGAGGGCAAATTTTTCCTGCATTATGTGAAACTGTAAGTCCAATTTAACCTCTTTTTTTTTTTTTTTTTTTTTGGTAAATTTTCCAGTCCTGGGTATGTCTTTATTAGCAATGTGAAAATGACTAATCTAGTATTGGTACCAGGATTGGGGTGCTGCTGTAGATACTGAAAATGTGGAAGCCACTTTGGAACTGGGTAACAGACGGGGGTTGGAACAGTTTGAAGGGCTCAGAAGAAGAAAGAAAAATGGGGGAAGTTTGGAACTCCCTACAGACTTGTTGAATGGCTTTACCTAAAATGCTGATAGCGATATGGGCATTAAGGTGCGGGTTGAGATGGTCTCAGATGGAGATGAGGAACTTTTTGGCAACTGGAGCAAAGGTGACTGTTTTTATGTTTTAGCAGCATTTTGTCTCTGCCCCAGATATTTGTGGAATTTTAAACTTGAGAGAGATGATTTAGGGCATCTGGCTGAAGAAATTTCTAAGCCACAAAGGACTCAAGAGGTGATTTGGGTGCTATAAGGGAATTAAGTTATATGAGGGAAGCAGCGCATAAAAGTTTGGGAAATTTGCAGCCCGACAATGCAAAAGAAAATACCATTTTCTGAGGAGAATTCAAGTTGGCTGCAGAAATTTGAGTAAGTAACGAGGAGTCAAATGTTAATCTCTAAGAAAATGGAAAAACATCTCCAAGGCATTTCAGAGGTCTTCATGGCAGTCCCTCCCACCACAGGCCCAGAGACCTAGGAGTAAAAAGTGGTTTCATGGGCCAAGCCCAGGGTACCCATGCTGTGTGCCACCTAGGGACTTGGTGCCCTGCACCCTAGCTGCTCCATCCATGGCTTCAGAGGGTGCAAGCCTCAAGTTTTGGCAGCTTTCACGTGGTGTTGAGTCTCCAAGTGCCTAGAAGTCAAGAATTGAGGTTTGGCAACCTCCACCTAGATTTCAGAAGATGTATGGAAATAACAAGGCAGAAGTTTGCTGTAGAGCTTGGGGCCTCATGGAAAACCAAGAGCAATGTGGAAGAGAAATGTGGGGTGGGAGCCTCACACACAGTTCCTACTGGGGCACCACCTAGTGGATCTGTGAGAACAGAGCCACCATCCTCCAGACACCAGAATGATAGTTCTATCAACAGCTCGCACCATGTGCTAGAAAAGCCAGACACTCAACGCCAGCCCATGAACACAGCCAGGAGGGAGGCTGTACCCTGCAAAGTCACAGGGTGGAGCTGCCCAAGACCATGGAAACCCACCTCTTACATCTGCGTGACCAGGATGTGAGACATGGAGTCAAAGGATATCATTTGAGAATTTTAAGATTTGACTGCCCCACTGGATTTCAGACTTTCATTGGGCCTGTAGCCCCTTAGTTTTGGCCAGTGTCTCCCCTTTGGAATGGCTATATTTATCCAATACCTGTACCCCTATTGTATCTAGGAAGTAACTAGTTTGCTTTTTATTTTACAGGCTCATGAGCAGAAGGGACTTGACTTGTTTCAGATGAGACTTTGT
The DNA here is from genome assembly GCF_030222135.1 of Aotus nancymaae. Lineage (NCBI taxonomy): Eukaryota > Metazoa > Chordata > Mammalia > Primates > Aotidae > Aotus > Aotus nancymaae. The sequence goes on from NW_026988435.1 coordinate 13,001,602, forward strand.
ACTGTGGACTTTTGGGTTAATGCTGAAATAAGTTAAGACTCTGGGGGACTGTTGGGAAGGCATGATTGGTTTTGAAATGTGAGGACATGAGATTAAGGGTGGCCAGGGGCAGAACAATATGGTTTGGTTGTGTCCAGACCCAAATCTCATCTTGAATTTCCACATGTTGTGGGAGGGACCCAGTGGGAGGTAATTGAATCATGGGGCAAGTCTTTCCCATGCTGTTTTCACGATAGTGAATAAGTCCCATGAGATCTGATGGTTTTACAAAGAGGAGTTCTTCTGCACAAACTCTCTCTCTTTGCCTGATACCATCCGTGTAAGAGGTGACTTGCTCTTCCTTGCCTTCTGCCATGATTGAGGCTTCCTCAGCCATGTGGAACTGTCAATTAAATCTCTTTCTTTTATAAATTGTCCAGTCCCAGGTATGTCTTTATCAGCAGCGTGAAAATGTACTAATACACCCTAAAATAATATACATTCATTTTTTGCTCTTATAAGTAGACCTTAAGCTTCATAGTCTATGTAAGACCATGGATTTTATTTTTATTCACTGTTAGAACACTGCCTGGCATGAATTTGTGGAATAAATGATTGAATAAATGTGTGTGGGAGGCTAAATATCAGAATTACTCAAGAAATTTATTCCAAATGAACAAAGGAAACTATTAGGTTGGTACAAAAGTAATCACAGTTTTTGCCATTGAAAGTAATGGTAAAAATTTTATAGTGGTCCCTTAAAAGTATCTGTCCCTTTGAATCGGTGGTCTTATTATTATTACCAAAATGCCAGGATTTCAGTCTAGATCCTGCTGCTTGCCACACAGAAATCCAGTCACTAAGACAATGGGTATTACCAGAGAAGAAGGCTTTAATCAGATGCTGCAGCCAAGGAGATGGGAGATCAGTCTCAAATCCGTCTCCCTGACCAGCTAAAACCAGGGATTTATATAGCAGGGAAGAAATGTAACTACATGCAGGAAAACAGAAATTAGGGAAGGAAAAGGAAGAGGAGTTGGTCAACAGGAAGCAGGTGGGCAGTTATGCAATCATGACAGGTGATGGTGTGCCTTCTCATTGACCAAATGCTGTGATCTTGATGCCGTCTGAGAGAACTGATGGTTTGTCTCCTGAGAAAGGAACTCAGGTAAGATAATTGTAATTTTTTCAAATTTTAAGACTGGGAGGGTCAATTTCTATGTTTATTCAAAAGAAACTGTAAACATCACCTCTATGGGACAATGTGGTCAGTTTCATTATCATGAGAAAGTTACTGAAATCAGTCTCTTGTCCAATAAAAGCTCTAGTTATGGCTGTTGGAACACAGAGTCATTTAGTCAGTGCCTGTGTATTGGATGAGTTGTAATTATTTGAATATTACTCATCTCTAGGCCAATGCTCATTTAGCTGCTAGAGAAAAGGAGCAGCTTTGTAGAAGTTAGAACATAGCTTATTCTTTAAGTGTAGAGGTGTGCGGTTTAACACTTCCCAGGCATGACCGTAGGTCCCATTTATAATTTAGTATCTTATTGCCAGAAAGAAACTTCTTTGTCTCTCATAATATCTATTTTAACATTAATGCTGCTGGGTTGTTGTGTCTAAACTATAAAAGGGAGGGGGGATAATGAGGCATATCTGACCTCCCATTACAACATGGTCAGAAACTCAGTTTATGGTTTTCTGGTTACCTGTCTGTTAAATGGAGAAGCTTATGATTTTGTTTTTAGTTTGCATCTTTATTATATACTTGTGAGGTAGGTAATCTAAATATCTCCATTTTACAGCTTAGATGAGTAAGCTGAGCCATAGAAAGACCAAGTTTCTCTGTCTTGGGTCACACAGCTAATAAGTTGTCAAGCCAGGATTTAAACTCAGGCAGTCTGCCTCTGCTGTGCTCTCAACTAATATACAGTAACGATAAGACTACATCAAGCAAGATGAGGAAAATATGGAATACTACAGTGCATACAAGCTACAAAATCCACAAATATGAGAGAGATTCAGAGATAGCCTCTATTTTTTTGACTGAACTTCCTAACACAAACTTTTTCTATTTAGGAGCAATAATATACTTTTAGCTAACTAAATTGCAAACTTAGTCCAAGCAGGATTTCCTCATGATTTGAGGTTTATCTTATACTCTGTCCATTTTCAAAAGGTTTTATCAAAGATCTGAGCAATAACTGTTTATGTTCAAATTTGTCTATCTTGTCTAGGTCCCCTTCTTTTTTGCTATTAAAATCTTCTCCACTAGTTCACAGTTATTTTCATATATCCTCTGAATTTCTCAAAGCATCTGAGAGTTGGATGAGTTGTAATTGTTTTAACATCACTGATTTCTAGGCCAGTGCTTATTTAGCTGCTAGAGAAAAAGAGAAATATTACAATAGTTAAAGCATAGTTTATTCGTTAAGTGTAGGTGTATGTGACTTACACCTTGCCTAGCATAGCTTTAGATCATCATTCTCATTCAGTGAAGAACCAATGTAAATCATTCACCGTGTCCTCCTAATCCTGAGTACAAGACTCTTCCAATTCATGGGTATTCCCCAAATATCTCTGAGACTCTTCTGGAGAGCCCTAGAGAACTCTGGAGCACTCCCATGTAAGTGTAGCTCTGCAGCAAATTCAGGAAGGTTGTTTCAGGACCCCTCTGAATGGATAGCACATGGCAGTGTAATATCTAGTTGATTATTATGGAATCATAGCAAAATGTGATATAATTCTAGAAACTTGCTGATTTCCTCAGTCCCATTAGGGAAACAAAGATCAAGATTCTTCTGCTATGGATTCAAAAACTTAATTAAAGAGTATATTCTTCCTTTGGGATTTTATCTTCGTTATGGGTAGAAAATACATTTCCAGAACTCCACAACAGGGATCATCACAGGCAACTCAGAGTCTGATTCTTGCCCTCTGCTTTTGCCTTGAAGAATCTGAACTCATCTGTGGCAGGAAAAGCTTATCTTTTGTTTAAACCTTTTGGAGGTCAAAGTCCAAATTACCTTTTACTTTTTCTCTACATTAGTATGTAACAACCACACTTTGAGAGCAGTTCACATAGGCACTCTCTCCTCTTATCTCCCTAAATGCAAAAAGAGTAGGTTATCAGAACATTTCTAAGACAAAAGGAAATGTTAATATTTCAAAATAGTATCACACCACATAATAAAGAGTATGTGGCATTCATCCAACTAATATAAATATTTTATCCATTAAGAGACAGGTGGGATTAACCTTTGTCTGAATTCTGCTCAGGATTTTAAGAATCAAACAATAGCTCTAAATATATTCCATAAGCCTTTTGTTTACACACAGGACAGAGGACATTGTGAATATAAAATAACCAAGAAATTAAAGAGAATGAGCACATTTATAGAGCTACCAGTCCCTCCACTTAACACTTTTAAGTGTTATATCATCTGTACCTTAAAATCCTCCTTCACAATAGATTTTATTGTCCTTATACCACAAATTAGAACAGAGATTGATTTGAGACTCCATCCAGGCTTGCCTGGATACAAACACTGGGTTTATGCTGCCTCCAAATTATCAATTAAAACAGATCCAAAATGACAAATTTTGTCCAATATACCTTTTTAAATTTGTAAAAGAACATGACATTTTGGGTTTGAGGAAATGGAGTAAAAAATATAATCATTTTATTTTGGAGGAATGTATTGAAATTTCACATTAATTTAAAGGGAAATATAGTATTGAGGTTTAAAACTTTGTCCCATCTATTTTAAATCTTGACTTTGCCACTTACCATTTGTGTGACCTTGGGACAATAATAAAAACATACACTCTCTAAAATTTACACACTTTCAATATATGGTGTTATGAACTGACTGTTTGTGTCCCCTCTCCACAAAAACTAAAATATTGACACCTAATATTCAACGTGGTCATATGTGGAGGTGAGTCCTTCAGTCAGGTGACTAGACTGTGAGTGTGGAGCCCTCATGAACGGGATAAGTGCCTTTATAAAAGAGACGGAGGAGAACTGTTTTGCCTCTTCCTCCATGTGAGGACACAATGAGAAGGCAGTGACCCGTGAACAAGGAAACCAGCCCTTACCATTCTGAGTTCCTTTACCTGACTGAATTTCTTTACCAGACTGAATTTTCTGGTACTTTAAATGTGAGCTTCTCAGTTTCCAAAACTGTAAGAAATAAATCTGTTGTTTATAAGCCACCTTCTCTATGATATATAGCAAGCCAAATAGACTAACATACATGGAAATAATAATTTTGAAGTATCAGCATGAAACACTGAATATATATCCTTAAGAAGCTGTCTGGCACATAGGAAGCACTCTTTAAGTTTTAACTACTGGTAGTATTTAGCTGAACTAACAGACCCAATAAGTTAATTTTATCCTGCCGTACCAGAACTTTAAGTTTTTAATCTGTCTGTTGATCCTTCCAAGCATAGCACCTCTGACAGGCAGATGTGGCATCTCTAGGTGGCGGTTACCATGGCAAGCGTCATGACAGATATGAGCCATGACATCGTTTGACTTCAGGTATTCCTTCAGGGCTCTCCTCTCATCCTGAATGAGTCAACTTCAGCTGATTATATGTTCAATTTTGTGACCTTTATTTCTTATTTTATGCATTTTTACCTTCTTTTTCCCCATTTCAGAATATTTCTTAGACACTCCTTCACTATGTAAAAGCATAATGTAGTTTACAAAGGTTCATTATGCCTTTACACTCTCCAAGACACTGGATTGACACTTGATCAAATTTCTGCAACATGTAGATCATTCTTTAATACATAAAAGTTTTAAAATTTCTTTTAAAAAAACAGTGTTTTTAAAATCCCCTTAAAGGAGTGGAATTTCTTTATCATAAGCATATGTACATCAGATAAAAGCAGCACTGCTGTGGGTGAAATACATGTGGCAGTTTTAGCCCAGGCTACTATTTCACCTTTCACTCCCTATTTGGCAGATGAATATTCTAAGTAGCCCCAAAGACAATTTTAAAACCACTGCTCTAAGCCTACTCTTGCCTTTTCTACTAGCCTTCTGCTACATGTTTCTTCCATTTTCATTATATTATTGCACAGGACTCTTAAATGTTTCTGATCAATTCAAATGTAAAGAAATTGAGACCAATATACTCGTCTTACAAGTTGAGTAAAATCTATTCTATAGTACCGATTATTCTCATATATTAATATATATATTTTCTTAACACTTTTCATGGGGCAGATAATTTTATATGATATAAAATTTATCACTTAAAAACTTCTTCTCAACAAGTCAGCATCCTATAAATTTTAAGCATATGTGGTCTGGATGTAACTGAAAATTCTCAACTTTCTTTTTCAGTAATCATGGAAGTAATGTTTTTCTAAGTTAAGTAAAATATTATTTCTTCTATTCTGAGGTGTTAGGAAAGAAAAAAGTCCCCAATAGCATGATGTTTCACTATTTACCTGCAATAATGAGAGAGTGCTAACAAGCAAAGCTTTCTGAAATCTGCCTTACATTATGGTTTTGAAATGCAAGCCTGGTGCTTTACGCAGTCCAACAAGCAGATATTGTGGTGAAGGAGAGCCAATGTTCTCATAACACTTTCCTGTTCATTACCACTCTGTTTACATCGTCTAAATTTCATTTTCAACATAGCCCTTTTAAGTGGACATTTATTAATAGAGTCATGTGTTGCTTAATGACAGAGCTATGTTCTGAGAAATGCATCCTTTGGCAATTTTATTGTTGTGCAAACATTATAGAGTGTACTTACACAATCCTAGATGGTATAGCCTGCTATATACACAGAGTATATGATATAACCTATGTAGGCAATTGTAACACAATGTTAAGTATTTGTGTATCTAAATACAGAAAAGTACAATAAATATATGACTCTATAATCTACGGGACCACCATTGCACATGTGGTCTGTCATTGAGCAATACAGTTACATAGTGCATAACTGTGTTGTAGTTTGAAAGATGATAAAATTAGGTCCAGAGAGTTTAAGTGACATATTTAAAACCATCTAGCTGTAGAGATAACACTGAGATCATCTGAATTTAGCATATTTTTGTTCTTTCTACTACAGCATCCTGACAATTAAGTCTTAGCCATTGAGCTAATATGGGTGAGCTTCCAGGATCAAAAAAGGAGGGAGTGATTAAATATAATTGTGAACAGGCCATGTAAGGAAAATATGTTTTGCTGCTTTATTAAATACGAGAATGGCTGATTAATTGAGACTGAGAAGACTGAGCATTGGGATAGAAAGCTGACTTCATTAATAATGTCGAATCATTATGTTAGAGAATTTTTTTAAACAAAAGCTTATACTAGAGCTTAATACAGAAAGAAGTATATTTCTTCAGGTTTTTTTTTTTTTTTTTTTTTTAAGTTTAAAGGAGCAGAGCAATGTCTGTGCCATTAATTTTATTTTACTGACATTTATTTAGTTCTTGCTCTATCTAAGCCAAGTAACAAGCTAGAGGTTTTGGGTGAAGGATGAATACGATGGAGCCCTCTGTGGAGGACACTGCCAGCAATCCACCAAGTCTATAATTCACCTCCTTCTCTGAACCATAGAGCCAGTTTCCTTCTGAGATTCCTTGCCTTCTTATCTTCAGGTGTGGCCATGGGACTAAGTTCTCCACGCTGGAAAGTGAGTAGAAATAGGATGACCAATCATCTTTCTTTGCCAGTGACTGAGGGAGTTCTCAAGACTATCTACTTTCAGTCCGAAAGCTGAGAAAGACTCTGGCAAATTACCTTGATTTGGTGATCTATCTTAAGTGGAAATAATGTTATCTGCTTTCAGGTCTGATTTCTAAGCACCACCCATATGAACTTCTCCATACCCTTTCTCCTTTCTAGCTGACTAGCGTGGAGACAACTACAGTGACCTTAATAGCCACAACATTGCAATGTCAAAGCCTCTGTGAGGCTGGATTCACATGTGACCACTTGGAGCTGAGCAACCACAGATGAGAACCATCTGATCTGCAATCCTGAGGGCAGATCTGTTTATGTAATGATGGTAATAAATTAACTTCCTAGTAAGCCACCAACTTCTGTGAGTCTGTTTTTTAACACATCTTATCTTTGCAAAATAAAAAATTCTTGACCTTAAAGTACTTGCAGTCATAATGTTAAAAAACAAAAGCAGAAGAGGAGAATAATCTATTTTAAAAAGATAATTAAAACAGAAACAACTTGAACTTTGCACTTAGTGATATTTAAAATTGAAATGCAAATTTTTGTCATGGTATGTTCAAGCATATTTTTGAAAGGACATTTTCAGAGATGTGATTACTGGAGAAATAAATGATCTATGTTGCTAATGACTATTCCTTGACCCTATAAATCAGTGAGAGTGTAACAGAGAAGTATGATTCTTGTCTAGATTTCTCTGTAATAAGTGATAAAACATGGAAATGGAGGAGTTATAAGGACCCTCTATAGTGAAGTTTTCTTATTTAAATTTTACAATAAAAACAGTTTAAAAACTTAAAAGAAAAAGTTTTTTATTTAAACACAGAATCATTTCACAAAACTACTCTCTATTGTGTTCTATGATTTCTTTATTGTCAGCACATATAAAAGAAGAGTTTCATTGCTTTAAAAAATCATTAATCATGCAGATTAGTTTTAACAAATGAGGTAATTATTTCGTCAGTGCCACTTATTTATCCTAATGTTACCCATCCTTCTCTTAACCAGAATGATGTAATTCTTATGTCAATCATCTTATAAAGCAACAGTTATGGCTGGAAATGGTGGATATCAGGATATGCTGCTTATGATTACCAAGACTGAGCCCCTTTAACTCTTCCAATTACTTTCTTAATCTTGGTAATTAGATTTCTTCTAATTTCTTTTCAAACAGCTATGGGTATTATTACTGAAATGTTGGATTTCTCCTCTGTGGTCAGATAAAACCCTACAAAATTTCTTTATATGTATATGATATATACATATATATATGATATATACACACATATGATATATATGTATATATGATAGATATATGTATATATGTATCATATATATAAATGATAAATATATATAAATATATATATTTATATCTATATCTCTCATATATATATGATATATATATATATATATATTTAAGATTTTCATAAGAACCTATCACCAAAGAATGAGTAAAATGTGAGCTAAGGACTACATAGCCTTCCAATGATTCAAAGTACGTCTTCATTAAGAGTTGATCCACTATTACATCACATAGTCACTTTTAGATTTTGTTTTTGTCAAAATTTGACAGATAAATTTGATCTCTTTTAAACAGGGCACTATTAATTGTTGATTTCCACTGTCAGACTTCAGATAGTTATGCTTTCTTCATAATTAGATATAACTATGAACTATGGGATTATTGATAGATTGGTGTTTTCTTAGAAATCCAACTGCCTTAGAAAAATCATCTAAAAATAAAACTAGGTACAATCTTTTGGAAAAATCAAATAGCAACTGATGTACTTTCCTTATAATCAACACTCTAAATAGAACCCTTCAGTGAGCATCAGCTATATAAAATGTTTTTATTTCTCGAATATAATTCCTTTCAGGATATACTGGTAAAAATTGTGCAAGCCTTAAGTCCAGTTAGTACCTGAGAGTTAAGCAAGATTTTTGTGTCTATGACTAATGTCTCTGGTGTATTTTCTCTGAATTGACAATGTACATGTATATACTGCACAGTATATCAGGACATGAATAATACAGCAAAATGCTTTAAACAGTGTTTAAGTTGTAGAAATTATTTAAGAAGACAAGAGTAATAATAAATAGAGCATCCATATATGTGAAAGCTTAAAAATTTGAGAATAATACACTGACAACCTGAAAAATATATGCTAAAAAATGAAATGTTAGGAAAATGTAAAAAAAATAAGTTGCAATCATAAGTTCATTATAAAAAAGGTGATTATCAATATACATCAACATTAAAGACTATAATCTTTGAAACTCATAAAAACAGATTATTACAGTTAGTAGAGATCCATTAAATCAATTTACAAAGATAAAATAAATCTTAGCATGAGGAAATATACAAATAAAAATTATAATCTTATATTGAATACAAATTTCTGTATATATATATACACAAATAAGCCATAATGAAAAAGTCAAGTTCAGAAGATTAAAAGAAATAAAGAACTTCCATTTATTAAAAGCATATCAGCTGTATTTAAGAAGTATTACACATTTTCTAAGATATTATGGATGTTTTAGGTGGAAATTCTTAATTTCAGCTAAAACTAATATAAAGTTACAAAGAATAACAAGCTAAAATAATTTGAAAATTTCTTATTTTATTATGAATTTTTATTGCAAAGTAGACTTTGTATATAAAGTCTGATAATATTTCAATTTTTTGTTAACAAAATTAATATATAATTCATGTAATATATCTTATTTATTTAATAGATATAGAATATATCTGTATAACATGAAAATTTGAAGGTCTGTAAAACAACTATTGCAACAACCTCCTTCATCAATTTACAGTATGATATGACTGATCACGATAGTTTATATTATGGATACAATCTGGCATGCAATGTTAATTAAACCTCATCTTAAGATCTAGCAAATATATTTCATTGGATTAACTTCATTATATCTAAGCTGATTCTGTATTAATTAAAATACAACCAAATTATAGGTAATTCTATTAATATATATAATAATCTAGATCAAATATTATAATATCCTTATAGGTAATATAAAGAATGATATTTTCTGAAAACAAAATCTGTGAAGTGAAGCTTTTTTTATTATGGAGAATTGTTTCTGTAAACTAACTGGATAAATTATACGTAAGCTTAATGCCACTTCCTTTCATGATTGAGGTGTAAAATATTAACGTAAGCTTGTTACTTAGCTATGTGAATTTACACATATTTTTCCTCAACATAGTGTCATACTTGCTGTAATAAATTTGCTTTTAAATCTAAAACACTAATATAAATACTGAAAAGGGAGGAAAAGTATAAGCAGTTTTCTAGAAAATTTATAGTCAAGTTGGATAATAGACATGTAAAGGACCATTTACTTTCTAGACAGCCATATCTTTTTCTGAAGTCATCTAGATAGATATCCTAATTTTATTCTGAGTTTTGTAGAAATTTTATAGAAATACTGTAAAATTTTTGTGAAATGTTTATGTATATAAATTAATTTTTAAGCAAACATTTACTTTTTATAATTAAGTGTAGCTCTTTAATTTAGAATATATCTAAAATTTTTAAATATCAAAATAAATCTGAGAATTTTATGGTTTCTGAAACGCATTTTTCAATCTAAATAGTCCATCAAAATCTGACATTCCCAAAGTAGTTTTGAGACAGCCAAGTAAAAACGGGTCCCTGTAGAACCTTCAATCAGCCTGTATATGGGAGGAGTGTGCACTGGGGTGCAGCCTTGGTAATTTTGTGCCCTTTGCAGGAAAAGGGAACCTGGTCTCTCTGTTCCGAGTAGCAATTGAGATTCAGTATGTGAGGCAGGAAAACAGCTAGCAGAATTCTCACTTTACTGAGAGTCTCTGTTTCCCACCCTTTCTTTTTTCCTTTTTGCCCAATGAATTCCATTTTTCTCACCTTTTAAAGTGTCTACAAGCTTAATCTCTTGTATTCGTGTGACAAGGACCCCGTTTTTAGCTGACCTAAGGAGAAAATCCTGCAACAGTTTGACTTTTTTTTTTTGGACAGTAAGCAATTATGTTTATTAAATGACTACTTTTATGGTACAAGAGCATTGAATTTTGGCTCACTTTTATTTTCTTTAAAATATATTTTCTGTTATATAATCACAACAATTCATCAACATTGTTTAATCCTCTATTTAAGCTAAATCAGGCACTATGCTATGGATGGGAGCATGAGGGTGTGTGTGTGTGTGGACAGCTGAGGAAGAAGAGAGGAAGAACAATTACCTAGAAATGTAAAAGTTTTCTCAGCAGAAAATTGTGAACGGTATTTATATTTTATATTAGCATGTCCTTGGAGAATAGTGAGTAGAGAGGTGGAGAACTTTCCTTAATCATTATTTTAGCCTTTTTTTTAAGTGGACGAATACCTTTTTTTGAAGATAAGCTTATTTTATCACAAAGGGATTCCTTTATAACTTTATGATGATATTTACCAAATAGATATGTAGTTATGAAAAAAGTATATGTCCTTCTGCTAGTAAGTGCCTGTAGTATGAAACTTCATATGACTAGCTTAAATATTCTCTTGTTGTAAATGTTTTCTTTATATATTGTTGCATTATATTAATCACATGTATGTACAATAATAAATATAAATACCAATAAATTAGATTAGAAAACTTTCAAACATTCCCCTCTCTCTCCATTGCTTCAAAACATAAAGAATTTAAGTAGTGTTCAAGGACAAGAAAATAAATAAGAAGTAGGTCTGCATCTAAACATCAGAATTAGTTACTGTTTCCCTGTAACTAAGGCTATTTCATGAATAAAAATCAACAAGAAAAAAGCTATGACTTTTTTTCTGTATAAAGTACAGAAAAAAGAAATGCAGGTCAAAACAACTGGTTACAATCCAACAGGACAAACCATGGATGAACTTATGAATGAAATGTCTAAAAATGACTACAAGAAGATGTAAGTGAAATTTCATTCTGCTTTCAGAAAGAGACAGGCGTTTCTATGCGTACAATCAATTTTAAAAATTGTGTTCTGGGCCACAAAAATATTAAGAACTACAATCAAAATATTTAAAATAAAAACAGAAGTTGAGCAAACTAAAAATATTTGCAAAATGTATATAACACATAAGGGTTTTTACTCATAAAATATATACATGTTATATAAAGATCTCTTAATGATCAATCAAATATAAATGTCGATTTAAGCAAAGGCATAGACAAAAAAATTACCAGCAATTAAAACATTTATTTTCTAAATATATTATAATAAATAAATATATTTGAAACCAAGAAAAGTATTTTTCCTTTAATGCCAACCTTATGTTGAGATCAATGGCAAAATAAGTAAGTGGCTATTTGGCTGGAATTTCTCATTAAACCAAGGGAGGGAAGATTAAAAAATGCTGTGAACTGAGATCATTATCCATCCTGTTCTAGAGTTATGGGTCTCCCATTCCCCATATTTTGTCCTTGGTCTCTTGACCATCTGTGTGTAAACAGCATTTCTGTTCCAGACTTCAAGAGATGCCACCAGTTTCTTAGAACTAGGATATACTCTGTTCTTCTAAGCATCAGCAAAGAAGTTACTTTCTTACTATCATACCTAACTAGACATGCTAACAAAATGCAGCAGTTTGTATTTAGAATGTGCACTTGTTTCTTTATGGAGTGATAGCTTTTCTTCTTTTTAAAAGTAATAGTGGTATATCAAATTGGTCTTATTTATTTGGAAGACAGAGAAGCTTTGCCTCTGAAGGCTGGAAATTCAAGACGGAAATGATTTAATGCAGAGAATAAGAGAATAGAGATAATAAATATTAAGTTCTACAGCACAGCCAAATTATCAGGCAGAATATGCAGATACTAGATGACATTGTGCTGGAAATAAAGGATTAATGAGACAGGTAGTGTGCTACAGCTCCAAGAGCACAGTAAAACAAAATATCATTTTTATGTCATATGACCTTTAGGTAATGTGATTAGGTTTTCTGAGGTTCTTCCAGTCATGTGAAAAATACACATAGTATTCTGCTTTGCATAGCGATTATGAGCAAAAACTTCCAAGTCGGACTCTCTAGATTTAAATGCCAGCTCTAATGGTATTACTATTGAATGACCTTGGAAATTTACTTAAGTCTTTTGTACTTGAGTTTTCCTCTCCATGAAGGGGCGAGGGGTCCCACCAAACAAGAAACTATCAGTAAAATTTGTCTTAGTCTTTTTTCAGGCATTGTTTGACATTGAGGGTGACCAGGCAATACTCTGATTTCAATTCTATGATACTATTTCACTTGAAACAACTTTATGCTCTGGAGATAAGAAACACTGTAGATGAGCTTTTGCTAAACTATGATTTCAAGGCAGTTCAGGTTTTGGGTGGTTTCAGAAATCACAATGAATTGCTATCCAAAGTACCAAAGATGCAGTCATATGAACACTGAGGTTTAGAAAAGTGCTGTTGTTTTTTGAAAGAATAAAACAATGTAGGAAACCAGTATTGAAATAATTTCTCAGCTGCAAGTATAAAAACAGTAAAAATTTTAAGACATGTATCATTCAAATAAGACAGGTTCATAATGTGTATAAGGGTGTTTTGTCCATTTACTAGCTAATGAACATGGTCAGTACCTACATAAAATCAAACTTCCCATAAAATACCATTCAAACAATTTTTTAAATGTAATCCACATTTCTTTTCCTCATAGACCCAAGGGGATGTTTATTCAGTATGTTTCTGATAGGATCTAACCACATTTTTGTTTGTTTGTTTGTTTTAATATATGGTCTAGTTCTGTAACCCAAGCTAGAGTGCAGTGGCGCGATCTTGGCTCACTGCAGTCTAAATTTCCCTGGCTCAGATAATCCTCCCACCTCAGCCTCCAGAGTAGCTGGATTATAGGTATGCGCCACACATCCAGCCGATTTTTTGTAGATATGAGGTTTTGTCTGATCGTCCGGCCTGGTCTCCAACTCCTGTGCCAAATGATCTGCCCACCTCAGCCTCCAAAAGTGCTGGGATTACAGAGGTGAACCACTGCACCCTGCCTTAACACATTTATTTTTATTTATGTTTTTAATTTTTAAAAAATTTATTTATTATACTTCAAGTTCTGGGGTCCATGTGCAGATTGTGCAGGTTTGTTACATAGGTATACACATGCCTTGTGGTGGTTTGCTTCATCCATTGCCCCATCATTTACATTAGGTATTTCTCCTAATGCTATACCTCCCCAATCCCCCACACCCTGATATTTCTCCCAAATCCCCCATCCCCTCAAGCCACAGTGTGTGATGTTCCCCTTCCTGTGTCCATGTGTTCTCATTGTTCAACACCCATTTATGAGTGAGAACATGTGGTGTTTGATTTTCTGTTCTTTTGTCAGTTTGCTGAGAATGATGGTTTCCAGTTTCATCCATGTCCCTGTAAAGGACATAAACTCATTCTTTCATGGCTGCCTAGTATTCTATGGTGTATATGTACCACATTTTCTTTATACAGTCTGTCATTGATGGGCATTTGGGTTGGTTTCAAATCTTTGCTATTGTGAACAGTGCCACAATAAACATACATGTGTGTGTCTTTATAATAGAATGATTTATAATCCCTTGGGTAGATACCCAGTAATGGGATTGCTGGGTCAAATGGTATTTCTATGTCTAGATCCTTGAGGAATTGCCACACTGTCTTGCACAATAGTTGAATTAATTTAGACTCCCACCAACAGTGTAAAAGCTTTCCTATTTCTCCACATCCTCTCCAGCATCTGTTTTCTCCCAATATTTTTAATGATTGCCATTCTAACTGGTGTGAGATGGTATCTCGATGTGGTTTTGATTTGCATTTCAATAATGACCAGTGATGCAGAGCTTTTTTTCTTTTGTTTGTTGGCTGCATAAATGTCTTCTTTTAAAAAGTGTCTGTTCATATCCTTTGCCCACTTTTTGATGGGGTTGTTTGTTTTTTTTTCTTGTAGATTTGTTTAAGTACTCTGTAGATTCTGGATATTAGCCCTTTGTCAGATGGGTATGTTGCAAAATTTTTTTCCCATTCTGTTGGTTGCTGGTTCACTCTATTTTTTGGTTCCATATGAAGTTTAAGGTGTTGTTTTCTTTTTTTTAATTCTGTGAAGAAAGTCATTGGTAACTTGATGGGGATAGCATTGAATCTATAAATTACTTTGGGCAGTATAGCCATTTTCACAATACTGGTTCTTCTTAACTGAATCCAACAGCACATCCAAAAGCTTATCCATCACAATCAAGTTGGCTTCATTCCAGGGATTCAAGGCTGGTTCAGCATCAGTAAATCTATAAAGGTAGTCCATCACATAAACAAAACCAAAGACAAAAAGCACATGATTATCTCAACAGATGCAGAGAAGGCCTTTGACAAAATTCAACAGCCCTTTATGCTAACAACACTCAATAAACTAGGTATCAATGGATCATATCTCAAAATATTGAAAACTATTTATGACAAACCCACAGCCAGTATCACGCTGAATGGGCAAAAACTGGAAGCATTCCCTTTGAAAACTGTCACAACACAAGGATGCCCTCTCTCACCACTCCTATTCAACATAGTATTGGAAGTTCTGGCTAGGGCCATCAGGCAAAAGAAAGAAATAAAGGGTATTCAGATAGGAAGAGAGGATGTCAAATCATCCCTGTTTGCAGATGTCATGATTGTATATTTAGAAAACCTCATCATCTCAGCCCCAAAGCAAGTTCAGCAATCTCAGGATATAAAAATCAATGTGCAAAAATCACAAGCATTCCTATACACCAATAACAGACAAACAGAAAGCCAAATCATGAGTGAACTCCCATTCACAATTGCTACAAAGAGAATAAAATATCTAGGAATACAACTAACAAATGATGTGAAGGACCTCTTCGCAAAGCACTGCTCAAGGAAACAAGAGAAGACACAAACAGATTGAAAACATGTTTATTTTTAAAAGCTCCTTCGAAATTTTTGATTTGTACTCTTGATTCAAAACATTGACCTATATGCTTTCCTTCAAACCCACTGAGATCTCATAAATGTACATTAGAGATATTGTAACTATTTTCAGTTTATTATATATACATCTACTTTGTGAGCAATCCTTATCACTTTTCTTCCTATATCTCCTGTCTGTTTTGGAAGGAATCAGTAAGCAACTTTTTATTTTTCATTTGCATGCCATTGTTTTGACATTCCACAGCCACAGTTTGAAAGATATGAATGCATGTCAGAAAGGCTACAAATAATTTATTTGTATTTTGTTTACTAGAAAAGCTGTGTTTGGGAAAAAAAATTTCATATTTGAAACATACCATTAGAAAAGGGTGGGTTTTGATATGCAGAAAAATTTTGCAGTATAAAATATACTCATTTTTTTTCTAATTGCTCTGCTCAGGAAACACTTTTTCTGGTGAGCATTTACTTTCATGTTGTTGTAAAATTTATTAATGAAACAAGTAAAAGTTATGAGTTGTTAATTGAATATAATTTCAAAGGTTTCTAATATCACAGAACCATTTCAGAATATTTCTTTTTTTTTATTTATTTCTATAGTAGCTTTCAATCAAGTCATGACAATTGTTTTCATTTTACATATAAAATGGTTGCTTAACTCTTTCTGTTTATTACAATAATTTAACAATTTTTAAAGTACAATTACATCAATACAGTATCAAATTTGACGAACTGCTTTACCCATTCGGTTGGAAGTTACTCACTAATTAACATTATCTTTGGGGCTATCTGCACACCCTGTACATACAGGAGGACACATATTAAATGTTTATGAAAGAGCAATTTATTTTAGCACCTAGTTTATGCAGGTGTGTGTTCTTTTTCTTATAATATATATACTTTTGCTTACAAATCATTCTCTGAAAGGAAATACCAGATTGAGTATTTCCTAAATGTATTTAATAAAACCTATATTTTAATAAATTTGTTAATAACAGTTTCCCAAGGGAAGACACTTTGCTAGCTTCAGATGTATATAGTAAAAGTTTTCAACTAAGATATCTCCCAAGTGGATGTACGTATAACCTGTACCTTAATTGGTAAAACTAAACAACTCATCATCCTTTTTACATCCTGCAAATTTATACCTGCTTTTTCATCATTTCATTCATGGGAAGTATGAAATTAAACTGGGCAAGCACACAGAGCTTTACAGTCCTGCAGGTTTTCTCTAGTTCCCACTCTGTCCTTTACTAGGTATGTGAAATTGGACAATTGGCTTAACCAAAAGCCCCAGTCTTTTCATATGTACAATGGAGCAGTAGTACTAATGGAAACCCACAGATCAGATAACTTTTTGAAAGTTATAGTTCAAAGTAATGAATGGCTAATAAGATTTTTACCCTTCTACCATCATAAATACAGTATTTTTTTAGATGACTTGATAGGTCAGATTTCAAATAAGAATTCTTGGAACTCGTTGGTATTCTATGCCATAGGTAGTGAGTCAAAGAAGCTCAGCCAGAGTCCAGTTCAATCCTCTTTTGACACCTAGCACCTAGGGCTTTCATGGGCTTTCATGGACCATGTAGGGTCTTAAAAGTACATGTGAGAAAACAGCCAGAGCCACCAACCTGCATCCGCAGTTTCCTCCAGCAGCTGCCTCTTAGTCATCCTTGTGGACCTAGAATTGTGCACACACACCCTGGCAATATAGTAAATACTTGAAAGAATGAACACCCGTAAGAAGATCGCCCATGACTTGAAAGTTGATTTTGGACATTTTGGACAAAGAATTTCAAACTACAGTTTTACTTAGATAATAGTCCGAAATACAGAAAATGAACTACAAAGAGGCACATACATTTGACATCTCAGTCTCCTTGCACCTTGGAAAGAGGGATGTGTCCAGAAGATAGATAGAGTGGAGCCTGATAAAGCGTGAGTGCCCCAGCTAAAGTGCATGGGTTCCCCCTTATCGTGGTCTAAAACTGGTGATTATCATACTAAATTATGAATGAGATAATGAATGCAAAGTACTTAACATACAGGATGAGACATATTAAATGTTTATGAAAGAGCAATTTATTTTAGCACCTGGTTTATGCAGATGTGTGTCCTTTTTCTTATTTCTGGGTAACTGTCCTTAAGCATCCATATATTTTTGTTACATTGATTTTTCTCCCCACTATTTAGGATATAGTAGAATCAAATTTGTCTTTTTAAGTCTAAATTTTCATTTTATAAGAAAGAAGATCAAAAAATCAATATTCAATATAGTTTTGTGAGCTAAATAAAGCCCCTCACATACCATTAAACTGCTCTAATTGCCTGTTTAGAGAAAATAAACCATTATCATTCATTCAGAATATACAACCAAGAGATTAGATTTAAAATACTTCATCAGAACTTGCGGAAAGTGCATACTTATTTTTATTTCATACTATTTTCAATTGTCCTAGTGTTTTTATAACGAATTATTTTATTTTTTTTTTCTGTTTTGTTTTTCTGAAACAGGGTTTCTATCTGTCACCCAGGCTGGAGTGCAGTGGCCAGATCACAGTTCACTGTAGCCTCCCACTCCCAATCTCAAGCAATCCATTCACCTCAGCCTCCCAAGTAGCTGGAACTACAGGCATGTGCCAGCACACCCAGATAATTTTTGTATTTTTTTAATAGAGACAGAGTCTTGCCATGTTGTCCAGGCTAGTCTCAAAATTCTGAGCTCAAGCAATCTGCCTGCCTCAGCCTCTCAATGTGCTGGGATTGTAGGTATGAGCCACCTCACTATAATTTTGTTATAAATTATATTATATAATATGTAATATAATATAACAAAATTATAATAATTATTTTGTTATTGTAAGTTCTTTTTCCTTCCAAAATATTTTAATAACAATCATGTTAATTTATTTTAGACTATGTTACATTTTATTTTTTCTATGCTTAAGTATTTTGCAAAGAAAAGAACACACATCTATTTACCAGTTAGGGTGGTCTAATGGAAACAATATGTGTTTCTCAATGGCAGATACCTATCTTTGTTCTGCTTCATCTTTTCTTCACATAGAGATCTAGATTGATGAAACTTCCTTTCTTCAGACTATTTCTGTTGCCATGGCACACAGAAAGATCTGCAAATTGTGTATTGGTTTCTAAAATTTTACTGGCAAAAGAACACAGATGACCAAGACTAGGTTTTAAAAACGCAGAGATTTGTCATTCTACCATATTACCTAACTATAACCACAGTAAATATAACACACAATACAATTTCATTAAGCATATGGTTCTGTGGATTGACTGGATAATGACTGATCTAGACTGGGTTTGGTTGGAAGGTACTGGATATATCGTTATTGATCCTGGGTAGACCTCAGGAGTACAGGTCTTCTTCCAGTATCTTTTTACTTCTTCTTGAGATGTGGGTCTGCCCAGGCATGTTTTGCTCATAACAAAGGTAGAAGTGCAATGAGATAAGCAGATACATGAAAATCTCTTTAACATCTAGACTTGTAACTGACACAGTGACAATTTATTTTTCTTATTTTTGAGACGAAGTCTTGCTCTGTTGCCCAGGTTATAGTGTAGTGGCTCAATCTTGGTTCACTGCAACCTCTGACTCCCAGGTTCAAGCAATTCTCCTGCCTCAGCCTCCCAAGTAGTTGTGATTACAGGTGACTGCCACCGTGCCCGACTAATTTTTATATTTTTTGTAGAGACGGGGTTTCACCATCTTGGCCAGGCTAGTCTCATATCCTGACCTCAAGTGATCCACCCACTTCGGCCTCCCAAAGTGCTGAGAATACAGGCGTGAGCCACCATGCCTGGCCTCCTTTATTTATTTATTTTTTAATGACCAATGCAAATCATATAGTCAAACAGAAATCCGAGATGGAAAAAAGTATACTGTGCCTCTTTAGTAAAAGAAACTGTGGCACATAGCAAAAGTCCTGGTTACATAGAAAGATGAAAAATTTCAAAATTTTTTTCAATCTACTACACCTATCATGTGCCCAGTTGAGGACTGTGGCTCTTTGTCAACATTTCTGTAGCTACTATAGTTCTCTGTAGGAAAAAGGAAAAAAAAAAAAATCAATAAAATAAGAAACTTGTTCTCAATTTAAAGAATTAATTCTTACATCTTGATACATAATGTACTTTTTAGATAATTAATAAAAGTATATATAATGGGGGAATTTTTATCTTATTTAATATTCCTTTAATTGCCATGGCAGTAAAGCCATCTCTTATAGGCGTCTGATATGTGAAGAACATATGTTTCATTTGCCCTCCATTGCAATTTCTAAGATGGATACTATAAAGAATGCCTCTTCTGAGCACTCATCTTTTGGGGTCTACACTTCTTCAATAGTTCACTTATGGTTGGTGTATGCAGATGCAGAGCCTTTCATACAATCTGAGCAACAATTAGTTCCTCTTTCCTCAGCTTGTAGATTGCCTGATAGTACAACTCTATTAACTATCGCTTAGTTTCTTTTCAGTATTTGTTTCTAATCAGGGATCGTGGGGATTTTAGAAAAAGTGGGGAACTAAGCAGAACTCAGTAAGAACTCAGACACAGGTTTAAAAACAAGTAAACAAACAAGCATATTTCTTAAAACTGGATGTACATAGAAATCAAAGTGTGAGGAATGGGTTTGGGACTGGGGAACTTGGCCAGAGTCTGTAAATAAGGACCAAGTTAAAAATAAAACAGAAGTGCACAGCAAGACAGATTAGATGCTACTACTATAAGCTATCTTTTTAGAGGTTCTAGTATTTTCCCTGCCTAAATAATAGTTCCAGTGTCAAAGATTAAGCAGGCCATTCCAGTAATCTCTTCTGCACAGTTACTCTGTCTTTGTTGATATAATCTACTCTGTGCATATGTGAATATTGGGAATGTTTGAACAAATAAATTCATATTTGGTGTGTGTGTGTGTGTGAGAGAGAGAGAGAGAGAGATACAGAGAGAGAGAGAGAAAGAGACAGAGAGAGAGGAAAAGAGAGAGAGAGAGATGAACTTTAGTTCCCTCTCCTACCCAATGTATGAATCCACACCATAACAACCCTGACAAATCATATGCCATCTCTAAATTGAGTACACTTAGAGCAAGTTTAGAAATCCTTTTAAATCCTGAATAGTTGTATCCATTAGAAAATAGTGCTTTATATTATATCAAAAATTTTCTTCCTGCAACATTTCAGGGTACCTTCATTCAACAGTGTGGAAATATATAAATTTTAATATGACAGCTCTTCAAATTTTAAAGATTATTTTCATGTATCTATGTGCCCCATAAAACAATTTTCTGTACTAACAGTCCAATTTTCTTTATAAGTCAATGTTATGTCATAAACCTTTATTAACCCAGATACCATTTTGAAAGTTCTACTCAGAGTTAAAACAGTCCAGATGTGGTTAAATTTGTAAATTTTGTTTTAATAAGCTTTTCTTCTTCATTTTGAGTGCTAAGCATACAGAAATACAGGCTAAAATTGTGTTTGATTTTTTTTTTGCAGTCATCACACTATTGATTGGTATTGATCTTGTAATCAATACATCATTTCTGTCATACAATGCATTTGTTTTCCCATTGAATCACAGACATATGCATTCATTATAGCATTTTTCATATTTTATGGTAGTTTTTTTATTTATATCTGTCTTCCCTACTAGTCTCTGAGTTTTTCAAGGTTGAGAATTGTGTCTTCTTCATCTTTGGACTCGGCAGTTAATAAATTAAATGTTTGTTGAATAAATACAAAAAATATTCCGACTTGGGAAGTATACTTCATATTTTTGAATTGAAGACATTAATACATGTAGTCATTATAATAAAAAAAAAACACCTTTACTAGAGATGTTCTTTCAGCTTAATGTTGATCTTCAAAAATACATATGTATTTTTTATTTTTTTTTTCTTTTGAGACGGAGTTTCACTCTTATTGCCGAGGCTGGAGTGCAATGGGATGATATTGGCTCACTGCAACCTCCACCTCCTGAGTTCAAGTGATTCTCCCACCTTAGCCTACCAAGTAGCTGGAATTACAGTCATGCACCACCACTCTCAGCTATTTTTTTATTTTTAGTAGAGATGGGGTTTCACTATGTTGGTCAGGCTGGTTTGACCTCAGATGATCCACCCACCTCAGACTCCCAAAGTCTGTGATTACAGGCATGAGCCACAGTGGCTGGCCAAAAATCTTTTATGTAATCTTTTAACGTGTTAAGACTATATTCAGATAATTATGCATTGATATGACATACATAATAGTCACAAAATCATAAAGAGTTTTTAAAGGGTTGTCTTCCATCTTCCCCACACTAAGATTTTGACAATGCATCAACAAATAGAAAACAACAGTTGCATGATTTCTTTTGAGAAAACATATGCTCATTTCTAGTGTCACAAGATCCTTAGGTTGTTGCTTTGCCAGCCAGAAACCTCTGACCAGCAGCGTCTCTGCTTGAGTTTTATTTGGACACACTGGACTTATTCTACCCATTTAGCCTGCCAGGCTGCGCTCAGCTCATGCTACCAGCCTGGATCCCACCCCCGCCAAGGATGAGCCAAGTGCAGAGTAGGGAGCAAGTGCAGGATGCGGCCACTACGCATAGCCAGGCACACCATCTGCTGTGGCTGGACAGGCAGCTCCAGGTACCAGCACAGACACTGGCTTCATGCAAGGGTGCAGTTGGACCAGGTGTACTGCAAGCAGCTTCTGCTGTAGGGGCCAGTAACTGCAGAGCCCCAAGTGGTTGGGGGTTATGCTGCAGCTGTCTTGTTCCCATTGCCCACAGCTCAGTGAGCTGGGGGGACATGTTTCAGCTATTCCACTCCCAGCATCTCACTCTAGCCCACAGTGGCCTGGCCTCAATGGAACATCCTCTCATATGGGGTAGCCATCCAATGCAGAGTGTGGGAGGTCTGTAGTGTTACAGCTCTGGCTTAGAGAATCCCAAGGTTGTGAAGAGAAGGGTTGCCACTCTTCCCTTCTGCAGTCCAACAAAGAGAAGCATGTTACCATCCGCAGCTTGGCAAGCTGGCCAGAAAAGTGTTACAGACCTTTTCACACCTGCTGTTACACAGGTCTTGAGTTCTTGTCTCACTGTCCCGGAAGAATGAGGTTACATGAACAACTGTAGGGTTAGCAAGGCAGAGAAGAGTTTTACTGAGTGACAGAACAGCTTTCAGCAAAGAGGAGAACTGAAGTGAGAAGCTGCTGTCTACAGGTGGGTAGTCCCAACATGTAGCTGAATCTGGGCTTTTTATGGGCTCAGAATGGAGGAAGTGTCTGCTGATTGGTCCATGGCCAAGAAGAAGGGCATGCTGATAGGTCCATGGGTGGGCCTGGAAAGCACCGTTTGATTGGCTGAAAGGCATCAAGGAAGTTCTCACTCCAGGTTTTGGATTTTACCAAAAACTGGCCGCCTGGTTTTCATGCTTCAGACTATCTTTGGCTCGAAAGTCGTTTCAGCAGAGACCTGCCCCTATCTGCCTATGAATTTGTCTGCCTCCTGCTGCTAACACTAGTTTGTCTGTTTCATCAAATTATCACATTTCCATTTAACAAACAATTCTAGAATTTTGCTAGAGAATAATAGTTAATTTAATACATTTATATTTCCTTTATCTATGGATATCTTCTGGATATCCATCTTCTGGATCCTTTACTATTACCTAAGAAGAACAAATATTGTATTTTTGGCTGAATGTAGTTTATGTGAAATGAAGAATTGCAAAATAAAGTCAGATAATATAAGTTTTTGTTTTTATTTATCAGGAGAAGCGTTACCTTCACATTTGTAAGAAGACTCCAAGTCTCAATATCCTTTAATATCCATCTGTTTTAACATTTTAATGTAAAAATCATTTTGTGAGACAGCTCAAACAACATTCAAAATAAAGAAAAAGTTGTTACTGTGTTTCTCTCAGCTATTTTAGCATTTTAAAACATGTGCTTCTAAGAAAAGACCCCTCCCTTGATTGTTCTTTTTGTTTCAAACATACTTAAAGAGCCATAAACTTTCTCAATAGTTTATGGAATAAATATGTTGATATTTCATTTGTATTTTATTCTTCTTTGAACTATTTTCAAAGTTTCATATATATATATATACACACACACACACATATATTTTATTATACCAGTGTATATTCACGGTGTCACTTTCTAATAGGTGAGCATTTGCTATTAGCCATCATTACTTTGTGATTTGGGCAAACTTACTTACTGTAATATTAAGTTCAGAGGTTCTCTTTTCCCCAATAAAGAGTGATGAAGGAAAACAAGGAAAAAGAAAGAACTCTGTTACCAGGCTTTCCAAAATGCTTCCTGAAGGGGTTAAGATGGCAGTGTGACAACTAAACAGGGTTAAGAGCAGAGAATTTTGGTGATGACCTTTCCAAAGTTCATAAGTTACCTAGTCAAAACATTAATCAGACAATCTTTTTGTATAACGTAGACTTCATGCTCCCGACCCAAACCATTAACACACACACATACCAACACTTCCAGTCTGACCTTTTTGAGATAAACTCACCAAGCGTAGGACTCAACAAGTGATGGGGTCTAGGGAACATTTGGCTTATACATGCAGCCACCTTTGGGGAGAGTGGGATATAGTACTTAGAAAGATAAATCCTGAGAAAAGCTGAAATTTCCTGCTAGTGGATATGGAAGTGTTGGGAGTATTGCCTGTGATACATACATTGCTACTAAAATGGAACATTTGTCCTCACTGAGAAGTGAAGCCTGTGAGACATTACTTACATACCGAAGTATGTAGTGCTGTCTTCAGAAAATCAGATTAAATGCTAGAAAAGCATAACTGTGATCCCCTCCAATGTAGCTGTTTATGATTTTTTCTGACTTTTCGGGACAGGTATTTATGGGACTTGCATCTTGATGACATGTCCACAGAATCACTGACCTCTCTGCATAAATCTTATTTAAGATTTATCTTGTTATCATGACTACTGTAAACAAGAGCTAAAATGACTTGCTGCTTGCATCCTAGCCAACATTGAGCATCATTTCTCTTCTAACTGCTCTGACCTAAAGCTGCCAATTCTTGTATCTGCTGACCATCTGCTGTAGTAGAGGAGGACTATTGATCCTACCAAGATGATTTGTAGTAATAATTTAAAAGAGATCTTCAGACACTGTTTTGCTAAGATACACTACCTAATGAAGACAGATACCTTTATAACTGACTAGCTATGTAAGTCTCTTAATATTTAAAATAGGCATACTAATTATATGTAAAATAGGCACACTAATATCTGCTTTATATGTTTGCCATTTGGAAGGTTTCATGGCATTTAATAAGTGTGCAATAAATGGTAGTCATTGTTACTTCTCTGTTATCACTTATGTTCCTTTTTCAAAATTTAACACGTATTTTTCCGTAGCTGAGAAGCAAAAGGTAAAATAATGTCTTTAGTTGAGTTCCAATGATTGGCATTAGAATTGGATAAGGGAGAAAGTCTTTAAAAATATTTTTAAATAGTTTTATTATTTTATACTCATATTGTTTAAATCAACACTGATGCTGAATATGTACATGTATATGTTTATTTACTTAAATGTTTTTTAGAGTCTAAACATTTTTGAAAGTGCATTTTCAGTTTTAGAACACAATTTGAGTTTCTGAGACTCTCACCTTGTATAAAGAGTAATAACTGCATCTCTCTCTAGATAAGCCATTTATTTAATAAACATTAATCAAACACCTACTATGTGCTGAACAAAATAAACATGGTCCTTTCTCTCATGGATTTTTCTAATAGAGGAGATGAATAATTATAAAACAATATCATATACAAACAAAACTGCAAAATCATGTATATTATAGGGAGAGAATGATCGGGGTGCTAAAAAATTGCATAAGTGAGAAGAAATCTAATTTGGACTTTGTGGACAGGAAAGTGGATACAGTGGGGTGGGCAGGACTGACAAGAAGAGAACTGCAAGATTATGTGCTATAGGCTTTGTCCACTGTGCCTACCCTCAGTCATGTAAAGTAATTCTATGGTGCTGGAAATAGAGCGTTTTCAGACATTATCTGTTGTGGGACCACAGTTATTGAATTCCAACTGTGTGTGCGTTTTGGATGTATGAAGATAGAAGTTAGAATGGAAAGGGGAGGTTTTATTATTGCCTAAAGTTTAGTAACTGTACAAAATTTAGTAATGTTTCTCTCTCTGCCTTGGTAAATGAACGCATTATTTAACAACAGTGCAAGGATGAACTGGTAAATTTTTGTGAAATGTTTTGAATAGCTGATTACTGCTAACATCATTACATATGATAGTCTTGCTAAAATCAACTTGAAATCTTGGGCTTTGTTCCCAACTGAGCTGCTAGAGGATCTAAAACTTTCTCACAGTTTCTATGAATACACCATTCTTGGCTGACAGGTGACCTGTCTTTTCTAATTAATGTCAGAAAAGCAATAAAACCAAATGATGAGTTTTGCACCTGATATAACTTATCTCCTGTCAGATCTCTTCTCAAACCTCTCATAGCTCTTTACTTCACTGAATGTACTTTCAACACTTGGTTTAAGGTTGTATTGCTTTTTAAAAAAATCTCTTTAGCCATTTGAGTCTATTTTCTTGCATTGTGCTTTGGTATCATTGAACAACATTTTCTTAATTAAGAAATAATTAACTTCAGATTTCATTTACGAATACACACTTCTTATCTATTCTTGTACTTCACTTCAAAAGACAATCTGTTGGAACAGCTGCATGAACCAAAAAATAGTAGTTGTACTAGGAGGCTAAACTGTTTTAACTGCAGTAGAAGTTGCATTACATTTGCCAAAACCCAGAAGGATATTTTGTTTCATGGTTTTATCTCTTTTATATCTCTCTGAGTAGCAGGAGATCTCAACAACCCTCTGCGAGACCTCATTTCCATATTGCCAGCATTTCATTTCTTACAAGCTTTGGAAAATCAGCAAATAAAACAGAACTAAATTCAAAATAACAAGGTGAGAATGTAAACTAAAGAATAGGGGAATGGGCCCGGTGCAGTGGCTCATGCCTGTAATCTCAGAACTTTCAGAGGCTGAAGCAGATAGATCACTTGAGGGCAGGAGTTTGAGACCAGCCTGGTCAAAATGGTGAAACCCTGTCTCTACCAAAAAAATTTGCTTGCATAGTAACCCATGTCTTTCCAGCTACTCACAAGGCTGAGGCAGGAGAATCACTTGAACTCAGGAGGTGGAGGTTTCAGTGAGCTGAAATTGCTCCACTGTACTCCAGGGTAGGCAATAGACGATGACCCTGTCTCAAAAAAAAAAAAAAAAAAAAAAAAAGACTAGAAAAAAATTGTTTGAGAAATAGATGTATTTGCTGAGAAGACCGGATATAGCTAAAAAAGTAGCAAAATATAGAATACTTAAGATATATTAAATAATATAAAAACCTCTTTAATAATTTTATGCAACTTTCATTTTTCAGTAGATATTCCACATTCGTCAAATGAAAAGTATTCAAAAGAAAGAGGAGAAAAGGAAAAATGTATCACAACTTAGTAAAATCAAGCACTAATCTCTCATTTAGGTGAAGAGGGGATGAATATCAAAGAAAGTATAAACACCCAGGAAAAAATCAGTCATGGACATTTATCTTATTAACAAGAGATTTTAAATTCTTACAATAACGTAGTGAGTTTCAGTTTATATTTTAATTTTAACCAGATGTTATGTAAGATGTCCAAAATGGGTAGACTTGGATAAAATATATATCCAGTGCTAGAAATAAAAAGTGAAGAAAATTTTATCAATGGTTTATAGCTTTCTTTTTGACTTACATGGCCCAGAACATGTTGACTTCCTCTTAACACAGTTTTTTAGTTAAAAAAATAGAGATTAATGTAGATAAATAAGCATTTTCTTTTTTAATGAGTCACAGTCATGCTGATCAAATGACTTGTAAAAATCTATGTGATTTGATAGAACACTTTTCAAATTAAAGTTGTATCTAAATTAAGTCTTCCTGCCAAAAAAGCTATACATCACAGTATTGTTCAGAGTAGAAAGTCATGAGTATTCATATGGCCTTAAGGTTTATATTTTGGCTTTCATTTCACTCTTTACATCCTTCTCAATTAACTTCACAGACAATATTCAGTATGTATTGAATATTATAATATGAAATTATATATATTCCTGAATATATCATTCCCTATATACATTCAATTCCTTTTTAAAGACATATGCTGTGTATTTCCAACTAGTCTGTAAGCATTTTAATCTCAGCATGTATACAATTTATTTCATTTGTATCATTTCCAATAATATTTTGAAACTGAAATGCGTCAAGCAAATATTATTGACTGACTGAAGTGATATTTTAAAAGTTTTAAGCATTGTCATAAACTCTGGTTATACATTTTATTAAGATGTATATTAAGTTGTTGGAGGAAACAAGACTACCTGAAGATCACACCAATGTCATTTTGATACAAGAAATATGAATATTTTAGAGCAGAACTGCTTCAATTGCTTGAGTTTATTTAGATAGATGTAATTCCTGCTTTTTGAAATAAAAAGTGATGGTTCTAATTGAGAGAGTAAAAAGAAAATTTGTTTAGGAATAAGCTAAATAACAAATAAAAATGCATATTCTAAGTTTTATACT
This sequence comes from Aotus nancymaae, assembly GCF_030222135.1. NCBI lineage: Eukaryota > Metazoa > Chordata > Mammalia > Primates > Aotidae > Aotus > Aotus nancymaae. The sequence goes on from NW_026988435.1 coordinate 13,029,908, forward strand.
CTCTTAGTTATTAACATTGCCTGCAGGGACCTTTTGTTTTTAACAATGAATTAAGTTATGCCTATCATAGCAATATCTCAGCGGAGTGCAAAACTTGGGCAGCAACTGTCAATTTGAATGTAGTCAATTGGATATGTTCAGGAGTTACTCACTTCCAAGTGCCACCAGCCCTATCAGTTATATCTCTCAAGGCATAATTTCTCAAGGCATAATTCTTCTGCCAGTGCTCCAGATGGAAGTCCATTTAATCACGATGTATCTTATAATTATCACAACTGACACTTTGACATTCCATTTTGGCCTGTAAGATTGACCCAGCTGTACACTATATTATCTTTTCAGCATATCTTTTCTAATTTTTGTGACATGAAAAAATAGCATCTCCAGATTCTTTATCTCACTATGTGCTTGACAAATAATATTCTAACATCTGCAGTCTTGCTGTAAAAAGCAGGTACAGGCATGATAGCAGATTCAGTCAAGCCAGCTACCAATTACTCTCAACTGGATTCTAGATCCTAGAACAATTTTGGTGCTAATGAATGGACATAGATTGACAGACTTGGAAGCTGAAGCTGTACTCCCAACTTCAGGAACATGAAAAATCTAGATTGATTATTCATGATGTGCTCATTGCAGATATGCCTTAGTTTTGAGCAAGACGCCATTATTACATCACACATCAGATAAGGTAATAAAGCTATTTAGTCATATGGTACTATAGAATAGATTAAATTAATTACAGTTTCATTCACTATAAAGACAATGATAACTTATTTAATATACAGGAGTATATTACATACACGACATCTCCATAAGACCCTCATAGACACTTTCCCCTAAAAAGAGGTAGCCCTCAGTTAGAAATTGAGAAGGTTCTGAGACTTTACTTGTAAGCAAACAAGAGTCCTGCTACAGTGTCATCAATACTGGAAGAGAATATAAAATGCCTGTGTTAGAGACAAAGGACTTTATTATGTACGTCACAGCAAAGAAACAAATGCATGTTAAGGCTCGCACTGGTTTCTTCCCCCCAACTCTGACCCTGTCCAGTACCCATGAAAGTTATACAGAGCAAACCTGATGAATGCTATATACACATCCTCAAAAAGATATTCTGAGGCAAAAGTATTCCCAATATATGTAGAAATATAATGAAGGATTGGCCTCCAATATCACCCAATTTTAAAAATTTTCAATGGGCAATAGATTTCATAAAGCTCTTTATGCAAATATAATAGACTATCTCTCACTGTTCTTTGAGCACTTAAAAGAGTTTTTATCACTTTCTTTCCTTTATTCTTTTACTTTTCACTTCTTTTTAAATTCTTTATTTTTTTTTCTTCTTTTCCCCTAATTCTCTTTCTCATCCTCCTTTTTTCTTCTTCTTGTGTATGATGTTAATGTTTATATAATTTAATGACGTTGCTTTGTATGAGGCAAATTTGTATATATTAGAAAGGTCACAAGAATGAAAAACTAGATTAGATGACAGATAAATAGATCAATATATATGGATATAGATCTAGATTAGATATATAGAATAATAGATTAGATATAGATACATAGGATATAGTTTAAAGTTATTTCAAACTTTGTTTTTACCTGAGCTTTCTTCGAAAAGTTATAAATATTCTATGCTTTATTTTTAAAATCTATAATTCAAGATTGACCAGGAAATCTCTTCTAGTTGTTTCAGCTCTGGATACTTGAGGGATTTTTTTTTCTTTTTCTTTTGTGTAGAGAAATAAAATATCTTGGTAAATAAGATATTTTCATATCATATTTCATCAGTTTTGTTTGGTAAAATTTTAGAGAATGGCATGAATCTGAACAAAATACAGAATTAATACAATGTGTTTAGCTTAGGGATTGGGAGAATATAAAATATGATTTCAACAAAATACTTCTGTTTATCTTTCTCACATCTCTTTGTTTTTTTCTCGTTTTGTCATTAACTATTTTTAAAATTCATTGTTGTTTTCAAGAATTGCTTGGTCAACTATAGTAAATGATTCTGGCTTTTTAATAAAATAAACAGCAAAAAAAAATCTGTAGTTTATTTTTAATTTTTTCCCTCATTTCATACTCTCCTGCTTTTCAGTTTTCTACATTTATGGACTCTCAGTTTTATAAAATTAAATTTTGAGAAAAATACCTTAATATTCTAAAATTAGAAAAAGAAACCAGAAATAAATAGACATAAAAGAGTAAGAGGAAGAAAAATGTCTACATAAAATTAGAAAAAAGTATTTTATTTAATTTCTTATGTTAATATATAGATAAAGAAAAATTTTGAATTTAGCAGCCTAAGGAAAGAATTGGTTAGATAAAGATGGATTTGAAGATGGAAAAAGAGGACACTGTTTAGTTGTCGCATTTTTATCTTTTAAGTCTGAACCTAGGTAGATTATGGGAGCATTAAAAGTTGGGGAATGCATTCAGAAAGTAAATTAGACAAGAATTTCATATTATCAGTGCTTATTCAAAGTAATGATAGGAATTCTTATAGCAAGTTTGGAAATGTCTCAAGTTACTTTCTTGACAAATATTTTAGTAAACAAAGTAAAAATATGGTGCCCTCTCACTTCTAAAATTCTTTGTGCGGGAAAAAAAAATCTTTATTTGCTTTCTTCATTCTTACAATTTATATGTGCTATTTCTTCCCAGATAATTTCATGTTTGATACCTAAAAGAAGCCTTAGGCTAAGGAAAGAAGTTAGGTGCTTGCACTCAGGTCAGTTTCCTTACTCTGTATATTCATATTAGTTTTTTTCCACATTCTTGCACTCTGACCTACGTAGTTCCCTTATCTCTGAGATGCTCTTGCTTCCCTTTATTCAAAATCTAACCAACCTGCAGAGTTCATTTCCTCCTGAAGTCAGTACTTAGCACTTATTTTCTTATTTTATTTATTTATTCATTTATTTTTTGGGACTGGGTCTCTCTTTGTCACCCAAGCTGGAGTGCAGTGGCGCGATCTCGGCTCACTGCAACATCGGCCTCCCGGGTTCAAGCAATTCTCCTGCCTCAGCCTCCTGAGTAGCTGGGACTACAGGCATCTGCCACCAAGTCCAGCTAATTTTTGTATTTTTTAGTAGAGATCATCTTTCACCATTTTGGCCAGGTTGCCTTGAACTCCTGAGCTCATAATCCATCTGCCTCAGCCTCCGAAAGTGCTAGGACTACAGGCATGAGCCAAAGCACCCAGCCAGCACTCCTTCATTTTACTGATTAGCCTTTTACTTAGAGGTCTTACCCTTCACTGAGTAGTATAGTACGGAAATGTAGAGCAGTATCGGATTATACTAGCATACACTCATAGTAAACTGAGGTTCCTTAAATGTACAATTGTAATACCTTTCCAAATTTCTTATGCCATCTCTTCAACTGGATTATAGGTATATTGGGTAGGGCATATTATGTTGATTTTAGTGCACTGCTGAGCAATTTAGAACTGGTTTATCATCTCTAGTATAATATCTGATACATCTTTAGTAGTTCTAGTACAACATCTGATACATTTTTCAATATATATAAATTTTCCTAAACATATTTTATTTATATTCCAAACACTTATATTTTACTTAAATATAATTTATTAAAATATTATTAAAAAATTGAAATATTGAAATCTTTTATAAAACAAAACTCATCAACAAGAATGCTTAATTAAGAGAATGATTCCTACCTATTCTAGCTCTCCTCTTATGAGTCCAGTAAATCACATAGGGGTTCTTTTTAATATTTTTGCCTTATAACTAGTATGATAAATTTTATTTTACCTAAAGACCAAATTCCCAGTGATGTACATGAATTAATTCAGGAACATCTGCCTGCTTATAGATAACAAGCTTCTTTTATATCTCAGCATTATGAAAGTGTTAACTGGTGAAATGATATTATTTCTTAGTATCAATTTAAATACAAGTGTTCTTTTAAAAAATCTATTTCCTTTTCTACTTTATTCCAACTTATTATGTTGGAATATTTCAGGGCAAATCTTTTAATTAATTTGAATAAAAAATGAACAACGATTTTGTAAGTTTTGGCCATTTGTCTAGAAGTTACTGAAAACTTTAACCAGATATTCCTTATGACTAATCAGCATTATTACAATTGCTTTAAATTATCTAAACTATACATTTAAAAGAAAAGAACAGCTGGATAGTTTCACTGTGGCAAAGTGAAGAATTTTTAATATCACTTTTGAAAACACAATTGCATTGCTTCAATTTGTATAGTAATTTTCTAAGTTTGTCAGTGTATGTTCAGAAACTGGTTTGATACTAAGAAATGTGTTTTCTGAATCAGCTTTCTCAAAAGTGAATCCTGTGTTATGTGTTAAAATATTGCATTTTTAAGAAGACAAAAATCAATAAAAAGTTGATATGTAAAATTTGTTCTAATTTTTAACTTAGTTTCATTCTCATGCAGCATAATCAATAAAATAAATCTATAATGAATGGGAAACAAGGAATTAAAAAACTAAATCAAATATAAGGTATGTTGAAACAATAGACTTTTAAAAAGAGAACTAAAAAGTAGAGTATTCCAGTTGACACTTCTAATTCTTTTCCAGGCTCCTAATGTACAATATACTTCTTATTTATTTGTTGATAAAGAATTATGATGAAAACAATAGCAAATGTGTTTTTCTTAAACTAAAATGAATACACTGAGGAACTGAAGAATGAAATATCCTTTATTACAGAATTTAGTGTTCCATGAGGATTTAATTGAACTCATGCTGTAAGGCTGATGAGTGAAACATATCCCATTTATCCATCTGAAATACATTGCTCAGTCCAGTAGTGATTTCTGCATATTTGGCAAGCTGGTCATAACGTGCCAGGTTTATGTTCTCAGTCATCAAACCAACTTCAGCCAGACAGAGGTGAGACATTCTTTAAACTGTGAATTTGACTTCAAATTGTGGATTCAAAAACAATGGAATGCTCATTCTACTTTCATTTGGACTGAGTTTGACCCTTTCAAATGATCCCCACAAATTATTCCACTTACGTAGAATAGCTGCAGTTTTCCTTCCCATAGGTAGCTGAGATACATGTGTTCTGTCTGAATTGCTGCTCCACTGACAGCAAGCAGTTCATCAGCCAACAGCCGGATGTTTGTACAGTGAATAACTAAGGAGGGAAGGTAAATGCACCAGTGGACTACTTGACAGAAACTGAAGTAGTGATAGAGCCCTGTCGACAGACGCCTGTTCTCCCAGTCCCGCCTGTTTTCGAGGTAGAACTGGGACGTTTTCCAAAATATCGTTCAAGAAACGAGGTGTTAAAACTATCTCACTGAGCAGGGACCTCCAGTTTGAAACATTGCCACCAGGCTCATCAAATTGGCTTCTAATACAAATGGCTACATGACACACAAAATAAGAAAGTGAAGAGAAATGCCATTTGGGTGTGAATAAATCGAGCAAATATATAGTTTCCAAAATCTATTCATGAACAACACTCATTCCACTATAGACTTACTGAATCATTTCTAGGTTCAAGAACTACATGGCCAGCAATGAATAACTAAATAAAGCATGAAACCCAACATGGAATTGGGGTTAATTATACATAAAATATGATATGATGTGAACACATGTAATACCTTTTCATACTTTGGGATATTATCCCCAAGTGGTTTATAAAACTGATTTTAACTGATTGATATTATTCCCTCCAACCCAATGAGAAATTTCATGCTTTGATTTCATGATACTCCAAATAACCGTAAAGGGGGTTAAGCATTTGGCAGTTTCTACTCTAACACTTTGTCGTTAGGATACAATGTTCCAATTTACAACTGGCAGTTACTATATTCTCATGCTGCCTATATCTGCTTGGGAACAGGAGAGAAGGCAGTCATTAGAATATATGAGAATATTTGGTTTAGATTTATTATACAGATGTATGCTGCTAATAACTCCTGCATATTGTTGATGTATGTACTGTACAAGACTTTTTTTTTTAACAGCTTAAAGTAGAATTTCTCAATGAAGGATTGGAATTATTTAGGTGACTGTTATAAACAAAAAACCAGGCCACACCTGGACTGATTACATTTCCATCTCTGTGTGTAGGTAGTGAGGACCTTAATTTTGAACCATGCCTTAGGTAAATCTTAAGTACTCTAAAGTATGAGATTAAATACAGATTTAGTGTAATCGCAGAGAGTCAAGTAAGGTTATTTAGCTTAATATAAATTTCTACTTTTTTAATTGCATTAGCCACCACAGAATTTTTTTTTCTATATCAAAACAAAACATATGAGATTTTTTATAAGGTAGAGCTAAATTGATCAAGTCTTTGAGAATGGAGAAGTAATTAGATATGGTAGGAAAAAGAGGTGATAAAAATTCAGATTACATATTCCTATGGTAGAAAGATTCCATTTCTGCAGCTTAAAACTGGTGCTGACGGACTGTTCACTGAAGCTCTTGAAAGGGCTCCCTGAGAACTTGTGCAAAACTGCAAGAAATACTTTTTCATTTTCAAGCAATTTTAGAGATTCTCTGTAATGCACATCTATGCCTATCATTGAGTGATTGGATTTCCTGTATTAGGATATGAAATGGGTGCAGCTATTAGCATATTCTGACTGCCTGAATTTGTAAAGTGAGGATATGCAAATGAACAGCAGGCACTGGGTTATTCCAGGTGAAGAGTTTTCTTTTTTATATGCAAAGTTCTCTAATTACCAGTTTTATATTCAAACTGAAATGCATTTCTAAATATATTTTATGCTAATGGCATCTAGATTAATTTTTCACTCAAGAAAATCAACTGAGTGAATATTGCACAAACTTAAAAGCATTCCTTAGAGTAAAGCAATTGAATCAATGACTTTCACTCCTAGACCACCATTCTGTAACATGCCAGCATAAGAATCAGAATGCTGAGGAGTCTTAATTGAGATAAGAGCAGAAACCAAAAGATTTCTTGGAAACGGCAATCTTGGGATGCCTAAGGAAACCAGCGTGGCTTTCCTGCATGAGCAAACCCGGAAATGCAAGGGAATTAACGTTATACAAGCACCCCCTGAAGAAAAGGGGACAAGAGTTACAGATTCATCCTCTGTTGCTGGTGCAGATAGTTTTGAGGTTTGTGCCAAGTCTCCTTAGGTTTGAATGGCAATGAATCCATTGCTCCCCAAGCAGTGTATTGCTTTTCCTTAAATGCATCTGTCATTCTTCACAGTGTAACCGGGATCAGCTGCAAAGGGATATTCAGGTTCTTGGCCTCCCTAAGCAGGAAGAATGGGGAACCAGGCCTCGATGTCCGGTGAGTTTTACATCTCAGATAGAACTCATGGACCCAAAGAGCGTGCGGTAGTGCAGTTTATTAGGTAGAGCAAAATGACAGCTTCCATGCCGAAGGGGACCCGGAGGGCGTGCTGCTCCACGTTTGGGTGGCTCGAGCTTTTATATTCCCTCTCCATTCTTGTTCTCATCCCATGGGAGGAATTTTATCAGACTCTCTCTGGATTAATTGATCTTAGAATCCTTTACCAGATTGGCTACTGTTTCCAAACCCTGAGTCAGGGAGCCACCACCTCCAGTGGGCAGAGGTGGGAAAAGTCCCTGCCCTTAAACAGAACTTCTAAGAGCCAGAGCCTGGAAAAGTAGAAACAAAGCCCCTAGCCCACCAGAGGCGTTCCTCTAACACAGTCCCTCAATAGTTCCTCATCTTTATTTCTGATATTTCTTCCCCAAATAAAGTAACCTTAAGCACATTCTTTTTATTCTCAACACACAACATACATGCCTTATATTATCTTATCCAACTTTACACTTGCACTTAAATCTTAGAAGTCTTTATACATTTCTCTCTTTACCGCCTCCCTAAAATTAATAATAAATATTATTTAAATACAAACATATCTTACTGTGAGTTACTATTACAATTAGATGAAAAATGTGTTCACTGTACCATGGCAAAGAAATGCAAGAGCAAAGATGTGCACATTGTTATGACATATTGTGGTTACTTTCTAATACGTTAGAGTTGGTTAACGAAAATGTCTGTTTGGATTTACCATCTTTGATTATATACAATAAAAGGGCAGAGAATACATATATTCTTTTCTGAAGCTCTATTCTAACACTTAAGATATTTAACATAGAATAAATGAAGTCAAAATTTCAAATAAAAAAAATGGCAGAAAAATTGTATGAGCCTATTAACATTGACACCTTGCTACCTACTATGGAACTCTGCTAAGAATGTTCAGTCTCATGAACCTGGTAACGTGCCTGCCTGTTGGCACACTGAAAACCCTTTACAATGGCAAAGTATCAACTTGATTTCTAGCCAATGAGGAAGGCAGTATGTTTTCTAGGGATCTCCAGTATCTGAGCCCCCACTGGGAATATAGTTAGGGTTAGTGGGTGGTTGAGTAAATTTCATAAGATAAATTCATGCTAACATTTCTGGCTGCCAGAATCTTTGCATTCATCATCTACACTGTAAAATAAAAATAATGTAACAAATGACTTTTAAATATTCAATTGGCTTTTATTAGCAATTTATTACAAAATAGATAGGAGCTCTGCTGGGCATGGCAGAATAGTCAATTTTGGGAAAGCGGCTTTTCCAAGAACAAGGAAACGGCTTAGTACAGGAAGCAGATTTGTGAATATCGAGTTACTTCAGGTTAATTTCCTTCTATAGTTAAAGCAGAGGGGTCTTCCTTATCATGCTGACTGAGGTTGACTGAGGCCCTTTTGATTGGTTGTCATGATTCTTCTGTTTTCTGAAAACCTGGCTTGTTTTTAAGTTCAGTTTGATTATGTAAAACCCAGCAAGAATAACGCCATTCTGGTTTGGTCCACTGAGGCCTAGTATAGAAGCTCAGTCTAACCAAAGGCCTCCTGTAAATTTTATTTAACAACATTATATGATGAAATTGTAGTGTATCAACTTTGTTTTTCATAGGCCACCAGAGTCCATATTTATTTTAAAATTCTGAATAATAAATAAATATTTAAATAAAGTAGAGCTATTCAAACCTGATAGAATTTAAACACTGACTCTAGAATATTTGGTAAATGTATCTATTTGGATTCGTTTAGCCTGAATAAAAGTTAAATTATTCTTTTTCTGGTCATCAGAATTTATTCATAGCTACATACATTTTTTGATTGATATAAAATCTCATTTTCCAGGTGTAAGTCTTTTTTTCTCCAAAATTTAACTTAATAATTGGTCTCCTGGATTATGGAGGCAATCTTCTCTAGCTATGAAGGTTGATAAAGGTGTTGGGGTGGGAAGTGAGAAGTAGCTTTCCAAGAAAGTTAATGGCATCAGGGGATATCATGACAGGGTCATGAAGCAAAGGAGAATCAGCATCATCAGCCTGGTGAAGAGGTGCTGTTTCCATTGGTGGAGGCAGGAAGGCTCAAGGCTTAGAACACTGAGTGGAAAGAACATTCCCATATTTCCTATTGCAAATCAGAGGGCCCCACTCTTTGCCTAGCAATGCCTTCCTAATTATAAAAGATTTGGTGAGGCTATGAATCCCAACTATGTTGAAATTTAAGTTTTTAACATGACCTTTGGCCATTTCAATTATTCAATTTTAGTGAAGATTCTTTTGCACTAATTAAAAAAAAAATCTCTATTCTATGAGTTCCTTCAGCTAAAATTTTGGATATTAAGCTTATAATTCCCAATTTTTAACACAACTTCACAAACAACCCCATAATTCTTATATTCTTTATGCAAATCACAATGTCCTCAAAGCCTTTCCTTCCATGGATATTTCCAGAGAAACCAGGAAAACTTTAATTAGTTGTTCTGCCACTTTATTCCATGGGCTGATTAAAGTCCAATTGTATAGTTGTAGCCACCACCTCAGGGCTCTTGGACCATTCAGCTCTAATATTCATTTACGGATTACCATTTTCTTTTGGATCTCTCATCAGAAACCACTTTAAGGACCAATTTTCTTATCAGGAAGAGTTTTTACTTGAAAAAAAAGAAGAAGAATTGGGTAGATCAAAGAGCTCCTTAGGAAAAGCATTTCCAAAACAAAATATTTGGTTTCCCTCTAACAAAAATTTTATGCAGTCGTCTTTTGACATCAACAGTGCAATTTCTATAGACAACCTAGTGTCCACTGACATGATTCAGGACTGGGATCCAGAAGTTACACCACCGCTACCCCTGGGAATTTAGAAATGTATCCACTCATGCACAACAAAAGACAAATTTACCTCTACTTTCTCATTTTTGTCTCTCCAAATTGTAATCTTTCACAAATGACTCTGATTGGTGGAACCTAGAATATGTTCCTACACTCTAGCAGTAAGGAAGCCTTGAAGAGTGAATTTTAATTTTACTTTAAAGTTAAAGGGCTCTTATGGTAGGATGAATAATGTTATGGCTCCTCAAAAGACATTCACATTCTAATTCCCAGAATCCATGAATATGTTATCTCACACATCAATAGGGACTTCACAATTGTGTGCCAGAGAGAGAGACAGAAAAAGAGAAAGACAGAAGATGGACAGAAGATGCCATGTGCAGACTTGGAAGATAGAGGAAGGGACTGAGGGACTGTGTTAGACGGACTTCTCGGATCACCTGGGGGCTTTGTTTCCAGCGCAGGATTTTCCGGACTTTCCCGCCACTGGCCAGCTAGGGGTTTTGCTTCCATATTCCTGCCCCTGGCAGGCTAGGGTCTTTTGTTTCCATAGTCCCACCTCTGGCTGGCTGGGGGCTTTTATTTCCACTTTCCCAGAGACAGAGCCCCTAGCCAGCCAGAGGCTGGAAAGTGGAAACAAAGGCCCCTAGCCTGCCAGAGGCGAGAATATGGAACCTGTTTTACAACTCTTGGAGGTGGGGGCTCTGTGACTCAGGGTTGTAAAACAGTAGCCAGTCAGATAAAAGATTCAAATATCAATTAATCCAGAGGAAGTTTGAAAGAATCCCTCTCATTGGACGAGAACATGAATGGGGAGGGAATAACTCAGGGATAAAAGCTCTAACTGCTGGAGCTTGGAATGGCACCACCACGGGTCCCCTTTCATGGCGTGGAAGCTGTCCTTTCGCTCTGCCTAATAAACTGCACTATCGCACACTCTTTGTGTCCATGAGTTTTATCTGAGCTGTAACACCACAACACCGAAACCCCCTTTCCCATTCTTTGGGGTTGGGAGGCCAACCAAGAACCTGAAAATCCAGTTGCAGTAAGTCCCGTTGCAGGGTCATGAACCAAGGAATACAAGAAAAGGCAAGGAATCTAGAAAAGGCAAGGAGCCTTCAGAAGGAATGCAGCCATGCAGACTCATTTAGATGTCTGGCCTCCAGAACAGGAACAAATACATTTGTGCTGCTTGAAGCCACTGCATTCGTGGTAATGTGCTACAGAAGCATAGGAAACAAATTCCATTCACAATATAGACAATCTGTAAATGCTGTAAGGGTGTTCAAACATATTTAACAATTATAAACAGGGCAAATATCCCCTAAATGTAAGAGTAATAGATATCTTTAAATAGGAAAGTGATACGATGTTTCTTTAAAAACTTTTTCAGCTATTGATACATTCAACGTATTAGAGAAGTCACAAACTAATTATGTTGTGTGGAGTCAGGCAGACAAGAGTACATGCTCTCTAATCAAACTTACTATTCTACTTGTGATTTAAGTTGTAATCCTTAGAAACGAGTAGTTAACTGAGGATGGAGTAGAAAGAAGAGTGGGTAGAGCATGAAGGAGAGTTTACAAAGGGAACACTTTGGGGGTGATGGGTACAGTTTTTATCTTGATTGGGGTCATAGTTACGTAGGTGATTTCACATTGAAACACCACATTTTGCACCTTAAATGTGCAGTGTTAATAGTTGAAAAGACATTCTGATTACTATGTAGAAAATGTTGTATAGGAAGGCAATATTATAAATGGAAGTGAATTACAGATAAATTATGGTGATTAAGATGACAGAGGATTAATGGCCTAAATCAAGGCTGCTGGTGATAGTGAAAATAGAAAGTATGCGTAGATTTGAGAGACACTTTCTGACTTAAGATGGCTTAATATAGGATTTTTGACTTTACAATGTTTATTTTTTGAAGTATTAAATGCACTTTGGCTTACCATTTTTTTTTACTTACAATGGTTTTGCACAGACACATCCTCATTATAAATCAAGAAGCAATTGTATTGACAAATAGCCAATGGGACTTGCTGATATTTTGGACTTACAGATAAAAGATATAAAGACATCAAAAAGAGACATCTACCTTTCAAGCTTGATCCCAGAGATAAGGAAGACCAGATGAAAAACATCTAGGGTAACTGAGTGCAATAAAATATGCTAACTTGGCCATGGTAAACTTGAGATGGCTATGGAACATGTAAGTGGAGATATCAAGCATGAAATACGGCCTAAAGTTTGGAGCACGGAGAGGTGACCAGGTTGAAATTATACATGTGGAAGACATGATGCATAGAAAATACTTAAAGCTATGAGAATATGGAGGCAGAATTAAAAACAAAAGCATCTGTTAAGAAAAATATATAAAGATATAGAATCAACTTGGGAAGATCATAAAGCAAGCCATAATGTAGAAGGCCTTGACGCAGCAGCAGCAAGGGAAATGAAAAGGGTAGAGAGTAGCCAAGATGTACTGAGAAATATTATGTATTCATTTATTTACCAATGTCTATTCCAGCAACAGAAATACATGAATAAACAAGATATCTGTAGTTCATACTTTTATGGAGGATATATTCCATTGCTCATTACAAAATATAGAAATATATATATATATATATTAAAAAGCAAATGTAATAGGCAATGCCAGTTATCTGACAATTGGCTATTATTTATGATTCATTATATGTACACTTAAGTGAGATAAAGATACAATTTGAAAAATTCTTCTATCATTGTCTTTCTCAAATAAATTAAATATGTTTTTCATACAATAAAAATTGGTTTCACCAAAACTAATGGAAAATTAAGGACTATAACTAAAATAGCAATACCTGTATATACATTTTTATTTGACTTCTGAGCTTATTTTATGCTCTAGGAACTAAAGAAGTAAAAAGTATGTTTGTATCCAAATAACATCAAATAAACAGAACTCATTACTTTGAACTTATGTGATCCAAAGATCTGATACCACATATGTATTTTCCCTTTAACATATTTTTGGTTATTTTAAGGAAAAGTCAAGGTTTTAACACAGAATGCGAACAAATACAAGTAAAACAATAAATCACAATATTAGTACAACATATATTAAGTGGAGTTTCAACAAAATCAGTGTCTTTAATTTAACTCTACATTTTTTAAAAAAAAATATGGTTCTTTGCATCTGACATTGAATGTAAATATTTCCAGTATTCTCATTACCTAATTATTTGTTATGCAGCCAAAAAATATTAACATATCTACTGATATGTCAAGATATGACTCCAATTTTTTGGGCTTGAATAGTGTTTTTCAGTGTAGTGCCTATAGCAATTAAATATTTCCTGCTGGGCTGCAAAATAATTCAAGAATAGAAGTCCTTTCATAGACTCTTATAAATAAATAATAGATAACTACATGAATTTCCATTTTATGTCTAAGTAAGGGCTATTTGCTATTAGTCTATTAAACAAGCCACTAGGTGATTTTAAAACTTGTTATCCACACGCAAATTTGCATGTACTGGAGTTTTCTGAAGTTCCTAACCAGTATCTTTCCAAGGAGTCTGGTCACCACTTTGAAAAGTATATTTTGTGCAAATCTCAGTAAGTCAGATGATTCCGAAGGAGTTCAGATATATGTACATTTTTCTAAGTTGGCCATGGTGGCCCCATTTTTCTGCATGTATCTTAAATGTACTTTAAAGAACGACGTGAGGTTTTTTGCTTTTGGTTGTTTTCTGTTAGATTTTTCCACGCTCCATTTTAAGATTTCAACAATTATGTTGATATTGTCCCATACATGACAGTGTTGCTGTTTTTTTTTTTTTTATTGTTCTTATTGTGTATGCAAAGTATCTTCTTTTTGGGTTCCTTTTACCCTCTCTAAGGAGGCTGTGGCCAAAAGTTTCTCAAATGGAAAAAAGGTGTATAAAAGATTCAGATTTCCCTGCCAACTATGACCTTTTATATTTAAAATAGAAAGAACCAGTACTTGCTGTTACCAACCCCAAATTCAAGTTCATTTCTTTGTAGTCAAAGCCACCAGGATATAAATTATAGGAGGCTGAGTGTTTACTCTTTATAGCTTTTTTTTTATTTTTATTTTATTATTTATTTATTTTTATTATTTTTTTTTTTCTTTTTACAAGACACTAATATACTTTACAGGTGAAAAAAAAGAACAGGAGAAACAATTGAGAACTATTTCCTGACCTTTTAACGTGTATCAGAGTACTGTGCTAGCAGCTTTACATAAAATTTCATTTCATTCTCTCAGTGCTATGAAATATTTCACATATGCACACTTTCTTTTTTTTTTTTTTTTTGAGAAAGAGAGAGAATAGGAAGGAGGAAAAAGGAAGAGAAAGAGAGAGAGAGAATGGGGAGGAGGGAGAAGGAAAAAAAAGAGGGAGAGAGAATGGGAGTATTGCTTTCTTGCCCAGGCTAGAATGCAATTTAGTAATGGGTATTGAAAACCTCTTTTATACTGATAATTATACTTAATAATATAGTCAGGAAGGAATAAGGGAAGAAGATAACAAACAAACAGCCAACCAATATTTAATTTAAACCTATGAAATGCTATGCGATTACTGAGGAGTGATTTACTTCCAATTATATAGTCACCTTTGGAATAGGTGTGAGGTGGTAATGTATGTTTTGTGTATTTGAAGTGGAGAGTTCTATAAATGTTTATTAAGTTTACTTGTTCCGGGTCTGAGTTCAAGTTCTGAATATCCTTGTTAATTTTCTATCTCGTTGATCTATAGAATCGTTAGCTCTTCTTGTTGCATTGATCCTTTTGCCGTTATGTAATGTCATTCCTCACCTCTTTTGATCTTTGTTGCTTTAAAGTCTACTTTATCAGAGGCGAGAATTGCATCTCCTGCTTTTTGTTTATTAGTTTATTTTTACTCTCTGTTTGATTGGTAAATCTTCCTCCTTCTCTCTGAGTCTTTGTGTATTGTTGCATGTAAGATGGGCCCGGATGCAGCATACCGATGGGTTTTGGCTTTTTATCCAATTAAAATATATATAAGTTTATTACCGGCGTTTGATGCTAGCTGGCTGTTTTGCCCATTAGTTGATGTAAATTTTTTATTGTGTTAAAGTTCTTTGCTTTTTGATATATTTTTGGAAAGGCTGATATTGGTTGTTCCTTTATATGTATAGTGCTTCTTTCAGAAGCTCTTGTAAAGCAGGGCTGGTGGTGGTGAACTCTCTAAGTACTTGTTTGTTCGCAAAAGATTTAATTTTTCCTTCGCTCATAAAGCTTAGTTTGGCTGGATAGGAAATTCTGGGTTGAAAGTTCTTTTCTTTAAGGATGTTAAATATTGGTCCCCACTCTTTTCTGGCTTGTAGGGTTTCTGCTGAGAGATCTGCTGTAAGTCTGATAGGTTTCCCTTTATGGGTAACCTGACCTTTCTCTCTGGCTGCCCTTAGTATTTTCTCCTTCATTTCAACCCTAATAAATCTGGCGATTATGTGCCTTGGGGTTGGTCTTCTTGAAGAATATCTTTGTGGTGTTCTCTGTATTACCTGGAGTTGAATATTACCCTGCCTTGCCAGGTTGGGAAAATTTTCCTGAATGATATCCTGAAGAGTATTTTCCAACTTGGATTCATTCTCTTCATCACATTCAGGTACACCTATCAAACGTAAATTAGGTCTTTTCACATAGTCCCATATTTCCTGGAGACTTTGCTCATTCCTTTTCATCCTTTTTTCTGCATTCTTGTCTTCTCGTTTCATTTCACTGAGCTGGTCCTCGACTTCTGATATCCTTCCTTCTGCTTGATCAATTTGACTGTTTAAACTTGTGCATGCTTCGCGAAGTTCTTGTGTTGTGTTTTTCAGCTCCATCAATTCACTTATATTCTTCTCTAAATTGTCCATTCTTGTTAACATTTCGTCAAACCTTTTTTCAAGGTTCTTTGTTTCTTTGCATTGGGTTAGAACAAGTTCTTTTAATTCACAGAAGTTTATCACCCACGTTTTGAAACCTGCTTCTGTTATTGGAACACACGTGTAATCTATTAAGCCTTGTTCCGTTACTGATGAGGAATTGCAATCCCCTGTAGAGGGAGAGGCATTCTGATTTTGAGTATTCTCTACCTTTTTACGCTGGTTTCTTCCCTTCATTATATATTTGTCCGTCTGTCGTCTTTATAATTACCGACTTTCTAACTGGGTCTCTGACGTCCAACTTGTTGATTCCCTGCGCCAAAATCTGAGCAATCCACTGAGCCGGCCAAAACAGCGGTGTTAAGATTGATAGTGCTTTTCTGCCCGGGAATCTCCGGACTCTGCACCAAGAACTGGCGTGCTAAGGCACCAGCAAAACCGCCACGCCGGCCACAAGAGTCGCCCTGGCGACCCGTGGAGCTCCTCCACTGGGAATCTCCTGGTCCGTGAGCAACTAATATTCGTCTGAAAGTGTGGCATCCTCTCGTTCTTTGCGCTTTCACTGGGAGGTAGGTGCCTGAGCTGCTAATCATCAGCCATCTTGGATCTCTCTCCTTTATAGCTTTTTAAGTGTGAATCCAGTTACATAAATTCTCCAATGGCTTTTCTTCACAGTGAGTAAACTGTCTAAAACCCTTGCCAGTGGCAAGGTCTTCCATGACATGAAACTATGCGACTGTTTTACTTACCTCACCACCTATGACTCTTCTGCCTTTTTCTCTCTGTTCCAGCCATACGAGGCATCTATTTTTCCATAAATATGCAAGGCATCTTTCTATGTCAATGTTATTGATCTCGATATCCCCTCTTCCCAACAGGCCCTTTCCCCATTGTGTTCACGTGGCTTGGCTCCAAGTTATTGGGCTACTGCTGCCATCTTCCCTCTCCCAAGTGAACTTTATTGACTGCTATCAAAAAGAGCGCTTTCCCTGTTGTATTTTATCCCCATATCCTGCTTGCCATTTTTTCGTAGTCATGTTCACTACTTACACATAGGAATATTTTTATTGCCCTTTTTACTAAAATGTAATACCCTGAGGGCAGGGTCTTTCCTATATTCACAGGATATAGCACAGTGCCCAACACACAACACACACACAAATTGGTACTTATGAAGCCTGGGCTCAATAAAATAAAAAATCTACTGGTTAGCACCTGGTACACTGCATGCTAGTGAAGAAATATTTATAAATTATTAAAGACACTAAATTTGTCTGCCTTCTCTATGTCTGGAAGACATTTACAGAGCTTTTCCATTGCTTCTTATGCTTAATTTGAAAGAATAATAGCGTGCTACACTTAAAATCGTTGTATTTGACCCATACTAAGACTCTTTCAGGTCAATTCCTATTATCAAATGGAGATGTATTTAATGAGCAACACCGTTTTAAAAAAAGGTGACCCACCCTTGCCCAGCTCCCTTTAAAATAAATTACTCTGTATATTATTGAAAAGTGATTTTATTTCTGGTTAATTTCATTCTGTACTGTCTTCCCTGAAGGTCAGACTGGTCTTTTTTAAAAAGATATTCTCAATCCCTGATATCGATACTTCTAAGAGTATGGCTCCATTTTAATATCAGTTCATGTGAATATCAAATGAATGTGCATAAGCTTTTCCCACAGCAGAGTTTTGACATTAAGAAAATTAAAATATGCCCTAATCATAGAATGTTTTAACTGTTGTCTGACATTTTAAAGGATTTTCTCATGAATTTCAGAATAGATTATACTCCTGTCTGGTTTCTTGGGTATAAAAAATAATCTTCTAAGTGATTTAAACTTTATTTCTAATTTATAATAGAAAAAGTATTGGAAAGAGGGAGAGAGAGATTGAATAGAAAAACTGTATGACTAAAAGCCAAGGACTTTTTTTCTAATATAAAATCATATATAGCTTGTTATTACAATTAACTTAAGAGTCCTGCAGGGACATAATAGACTTATTTTAATAGGCATACACTTAGCTTTTTTACAAACTGTTCCAAGGAAAAGTAACATCTGATTTTTCATACAACTCTGTATAAGGCCAGACATTTCATTATTTCTATGGCATTTTTAAAATTTGGAGTGGGGGTGAGGGGAGGTTCACATTTTAAACATTTCTCTCCAACCCATGTAAAACAAGCTGCGTCTGTTACATGGTCCTGTGCATGTGACTGTTTTACATCTCTGAATAATGCTTACTAAATAAAAGTACTAATGTTTACTCTTTTGACATACATTTTTCATGTTTTAATGTGAGCCCTAGGTCTTTCTATCCTATTTGCTCAAGATAAATGTATTCCTTATATTTGACATCAGGCCAGAATAGCCTTGGCATAGTTTTTAGAATGATCTTTCTCTGATATTGACATTCAAGCTTAAATATTCTAAAAGTTACAAACCACTTCAAGTTTCCAGACAGTCAGATGCCTATTTGTCGGTACCTTCTCACATGTAACATCCCATTCTGTTGTGATATTCAATAAATATATATTCAACACTCACTATATGCTCAATACTGTTTTTGACCCTTGGCATGCATGAGTAGTAAAAACAAGAAATAAAACCCCCACCTTCCTTTAGCTGAAAAATCCCCTCTCCCCAGAGGAAACACAATATATATAAAAATAACTAATAAGCAGATCTCATGCTTTATTAGTAGGTATTGAATGGTATGGGGAAAAAGGGAGGTTGGGAAGAGGGAACAAATGGACCACAGAAGGGATTTATTTATTTATATTTGGATGGTCAAGTTGGGTAGCATTGAGAAGGTGGCATTTAAATAAAGATGGAGAAAAATAAGAAGTCATATAGGGAAAAGCAGATAGAACGTCAGGTCCAAACACCCTTGAGAGGCCTACCTGTTAAATTTAAGAAAGAAGAGACTAAGGCAGAGGGGCTGATGTGAATCAGTGTGATAAGGCAAGGGGATCAGGGATCTCACAGGGCCTTTTAAGAATTTTGGCAGTCATGGGAAGATTTGGAGAGACAGGAATTTAAATGTTACTTGAGCTGCGGAGCTGAGAACTGGGTGTAGGGAATAAAGATAAAGGCAGGAGGGCCACTTAACAGGCCACTGTAATCATCCAGGTGATAGGTATTGGCGCTTTGAACCAGAGCTGCAACAGCATTTCTTGTAGCAATTTCCTTTCTACCTGCAGTACACCTCAACTTTGCTAATTGCTACTCATCTTTGGGATTCTACTCCCTCTCACCTCTTTGTGAAACATTTTCTGATATCCATACACATATTCACATGTAAACATCTGGTTCAAGTATTCATCCTGTGTGCTTTCATATCATCTTGTCTTTATTTTTTCCAGAATGTAATTTGCTATAATATATAATTTATTTCCCTTCTTTACACAATGGCTTCTTTTAAGGCAGGAATTCTTTCTTATATATTTATATTGCTATCAATCACCATAATAGTTGAATATAAAATGTTACATTAAAGTTTGCATTTTGCCTTAAATATTCTAATATTTAAAAAAGCAAAATAACAAAATAACTTTCTGATAACTGTCAACTAGTGTATTTATTTTGTCTTCAAGAAACCATGCTAGCTTGGAGAGATCATTTTAATTTTTCTGATTCAAGAGAATTGGCCATATATTTTGTTAGACTAAATGTATAAAATACATTTTATTTAACAATCACGTCTTCAACTTATATGTTTTTGCCTTTTAACATTATTTCCAAAAAAGTGGCGTTTACTAGAAAGTTGGCAAAATGCTCAAGCATTTCAACTTACATTTCTGTGTGTAGACATAGTACATGTATACTATTTATGTATATGTATAAATTTCTGTAAAATGCCCTGTCTTTAATATGTTATATGGCAGATTATAAAGGAATAATACAAAAAAACTGTGAAATTGTGATTTTAATCATATATTTTATTTTCCATTTCATAATTTATATTTGTTTCTTTCCCCTTCCCCTCTCATATGGCCATGACTTGAATTTTTCTAAAGAGTTTTTATTTGCATTAAACTGGAATATTCCTTTAAAGAACAAATACCAAATTCCAAATGACTACAAGCTGATTTCAAAAATTACACTTGCAATATTTTGTACAAAGAAATGCATGATTATCTACACAGATGATATTTACATAAAAATTCTTACAATGGATACAATATATGGACTTCTATAAATCCTCTCTGGGCTTTATTCTGTAAAATGAGAATAATTTTAGCATTTATTTCAGAGTGTTCTACAAGTGAGAAAATTCTTGTAAGACACTGAAAACAGCATCTGAAATATAGCAAGAGTTCAGTAGATGTAAGTAGCCAAATTTAACTGCTAAATTTTTATTTTTGTAGTAAGTTTCAGACAGACTTCTAATATTTGAAATAAAAATACATACTTCTATATTAATTATAATTAAAATTTAAGTGTTTTGTATTAAATTTAGGTACACAAGTAACAGTTATGTCAAACATTGCAATTGTTTTAAAACAAACAGAATCTGTAAAACTGAATATAAAATATGGCAGTTTTCATTAGGCATTCTGTTTGCCACATACATGAACATCAATAGTAACATTAAGAATAGCCTTTCTTAGAATATATCAAACTTTAAAATTAACAAAAGTGGTTTCTTATTAACACAATTTTTACTGTATTTACTGAAGAGAAGATTGCCAAAATATGTTTTCTCATATGGTAAAAAATCTGTTAGAGGAGAGTCCCTTCGCAATGTTTATCTACTTTTGTCTAGTTGGACTGAAAGAAACGTTGAAAATATTTACTATCTAGTAGTATGAATCTAACTGAAACACAAAAACCTGGTTATTATTTTTTTAAATCTCTGGTATCTACATATTTTTACATCTTCTAAGCATCTAGAAGACAATATGTTTTACTCTCCTTTTCTCCTCAGAATCTATGTGGTTGTTTCAGGAAGAATATAGTAGAATAATTTAGCAAAAGGACCTTGAAGCCAGAAAAATGGGACTCAGAACTCTAATCCCTGTATCACTGTCATTTTGACTAAGCCAAAATTCTTCCTAAATCTTTTCTCCTCCTACCCCATAACTACATCTGCTTTTCTGAACATGGCTAAGGTAAGAAATAATGATACTGTGCTGACTGTTCTTCATATATATTTGTTTTTATGAACCTCAGGTAGGTCTTAATGCTGCCAGACAATTACTAGACATCCCTAGTTTATTCACTCTTCTACCTTTAAAATGTCTATGTGATAATTTCTTCTTTCTCCTCAAATTTTCAACACCCTTTTCCCCAACTTTACAGTCAATGGTATTTCTTACTATTTTATTGAAAAACAAAAAGAAATCAGACCTGGATTTTTACAAAGGGCAACCATATTCATCCACTTATCTGCATTTGTAGACATGCATCCTCCATTCTCTTTGGATGAGCTACCCATGTTCTACTTAAGATCAACCTCTATATTCATGCACTTAGTCACAAGTCCTCTTGCTGGCTTAATGGGTGACACCAAATTTTCTTAGCCTAAAAGTTCATTTCTATTAACATAGAAATATATTGTTTGTTCCCACATTAAACAAATTGTTTAACCCATTGTCTTCTTCAGTTACTGCCATAATTCTCTTCATCCCTTTAAAAAAAAAAAAAACCTAGAAACCAGTTGTCTATGTTCACTGCCTAATTTCTCTCCTCTTCTCTCTTAAACTTTGTCCAATAAGGTTTTCACTCCCAACTGCCAAGCATTAATGTCACTTCAATAGTGTGAATAGTGTGAAAGGTTATTTCTAAAGGCCCATTTTACATTGCATAATAATATTAATTTACATAGTTAATCACTCTATCTTCGAGTTTCTTTCTACTTTCTGGCCATTTTCTGTCCTTTACTGATTGTATATTATTTCCCCAACTTCTAATTATGGAAACGCTCCCATAGATTAGTATATTTATCCCTCTTTCATACTCTACTCTTTTCCTAAGTAATAACATACAGTTTTATACCTTTAAGTATTAGTTATACACATAGATATAAAGATATATGCAAATACAGCTAGACAGATAGATGATAGATGGATAGACAGATACACAGATACATAGATAAAGATAGATAGTTCTCAATTCCTATCAACAGTCCATATTGCTCCACTGAACTGAACATTTATTTCAACTGCCTATTTGGCAGCTTCAGTTGGATATTTGTTAGGAATCTCAGTCATAACACTTCTAATATTCAGCTCCTTCATACCCAAGGCTGCTCTTTTAACCTTTTTCATCTAAAATAATAAGAAACCTATCTTCATAGTTGCTTAGACAGAAAGCCTTGATATTCTCATCAGCTTTAAAATGTATCCAGTATATGTTCACTTCTCATCATCTGCACTGATGTCATCTTGGTCCAAAGTACTGTGATCTCATGATTTCATTATAGCATTAACCCCAAACAGATGTCTCTGCATCATCTTGCCCCTGGGACACTACTGTCAACGTTGCAAGAAGAGGAATTTTTTGACAGCTTTTGTTGAACCAAAATTAACATTAAAAACTATACACATTTTAAGTGTTCATTTGGATAATATTTGACATATGTATACACTCATGAAAAAATCATGGCAATCAACAAAAAGATCCTTTTATAACACACATCAGATTATATTCCTTCTATGTTTTCCTCTTCATACAGAACAAAAGCTAGAATCATCCTTCATTGGCTTATGAAACATTTTATAATTTAGCTTGTCACCTCCAAGAGTTCATGTCCTGTCTTACTGGTCTTCTTCTCCTTCACACACCTCTAACAAGATGCTCCATTACTTTGCCATACACAGCCAATACCACTTCATTTCCTCAGAGTCCATTCACTGTTATCTCTCCATCTAGAATATTATTTTCCCACATCTCAGAGAGTTCCTCACTGCCCGCAAACTCAAAAGGCACCTTCTCAGTAATACTTTTTATAACCACCATACTAAAATTGTATTCCCCCATACCCTTTTCCTACTTTTTATAATACCTCTCTTTAACATTTATCACAATCTATATGACTATACATTTGCTATATATAGTAACACTACATAAATTTCTATTACTATATATACTAATTCCTAACACTGTATAATTTACTACATAGTTTAAGTTAACTAACTTGTTCATTCCCAGTTTTCCACCTAGAATTCAAGGTCCATGAAAACATGTATTTGTATTTTCTTTGCTCACTGTTCTATCAAAGTGTCTAGAACAGGGTATGGTGCATAGTAAGCACTCAATCAATGTTTGTTGGGTGAAGACCTGAATAAAGACTTCAGAAGATGAGGCATCTAGATTGTTGAGCATGGTTCTCTTATATATAGTAAAAATCATTATGCGTATTATCTGTTTTTCATTAAGTATGTTACTTTTCTGCTATCATTTTCCTGAGACCTATTAAACAGACTGGCAGGAATCATTTTTCTCGACTATAACTACTCCTGACTGCCCGTGCTGTTAGTTCCTCTTTTGTCACACTTCTTCTTTCTTCCTCTGTTCTTTTTATTCCATGACTATCTGTAACTACTCTTTGTGAGTGCTGATGAAAAGAGAGAGAAAGAGAAAGAGATGAGTGACAAAAAGTTTTAACATGTCTTATGTATTCAAAAAGCATTATTTTTATTATGTCTGTACTTGGATATTAGACAAAATAGGAAAGTAATCCTAAAGATTTTCCTTTATGTGAACTTTCCATAATTTAATTGCATTGCTTTCAAGTTACTCCTCTTGTATAGATTTGTTGTCAATTCAAAATTGCTAACAAAATTTTAGAATATTTTAGAACATTTTCAAGGTCTGCACTCCTTCATCTGACGTGTGTGTTGAGTTTCTCTGATTTTAAACAAATAAATAAAACAAACGTGGTAACTCAGAATCTATTTTATTAAGTATAACTAAATTACTTTTTAAATAAATCGATCTCTAAATGTTCAGTCTCTACATTGTATAAGCTGTTAGAGAATCCCATGGCACAAAGTGCTTTCATTTGAAATTTCAGTCAAACTTAAAGCATTTTTATTGATTCTTAAACAGTATCCCCACACTGTCCCCTGCTTCACTAAAATAAGGTGTGGACCAGCAGCAGAAACCGTCATTTATCTCCTTTCTGTTGCATCTGGGAAACAGCAAAACTCATGACTAAGGCACTTGGAAAATGGTAGGGCCATTCTTCAGGATTTCATTTTCCTTCTTTATAATAATTAATATTTTAAACTCTGAGTTTTATTACAGATTATTAGCTTTTCTACAATCAGAAGAGATGATAATTCCCTCAAAAGTAATCTTTCCTGTACTTAAAAGGAACAAAATGTCTAAAATATTGAATTATTGGTACTTAGTTATTAAGAAATGCTACATGAGAGGATTCTAAAGTGGCATGTTCAAAAGGAAAGTACACTATAAACAATATGTCTAAATGGGTAATTTAAATAAATAATGTGCATTACATGTCATGATTTATTTTGCATTTAAAGTATATCACCTTATTTTCTTCCAAAAATGCAAATAACAAAATAAGAATAAAATATATTTACAGTATGTCTTTGTCAGATATACTCTGAGAAAGATGCACTAAAAGAAGCACAGAGGAGACTATACAATAGATAAATGCAAATAGAATTCTAAAAGCCTCCCATGGTTAGAGAAAATCAGGGAAAAAACTTTACAGGGGACATTGCCTTGTGCCTACTTTTTAGAGGGAAAAAAAGGCTATATGTTTTTGAAACAAAATACTTACATTTGAGGTCGGTGTTTACAAATTTTCTAAAAAAAATATTGAAGACTTTTTTTTTCTAAATTCTGGGTTCTACTAAATTAATACTTCTAAAATTATCCTTGTTATATTTAATTTCTATATTTATGCACATATCAATACATACATACCCTATGTATTAGTCTGGGTTTTTTCTGCTATATATGACTGAATACTTTATAAAGAGAAGAGGTTTATTTGGCTCATGATTTTGCAGGCTGTACATCCATGGCATTAACATCTGTTCAGTTTTTGGTGGAGCTTTAGGAAGGTCTTACTGATGGCAGAAAGTGAAGGGGGAGCAAGTGTGTTACGTGGCAGAGAGGGGAACCACAGAGGGAGGAGGAGGGGCCAGGCTCCTTTAAACAACCAGCTTTCAAATGAAGTAATAAAGTGAAAACTCACTCATTGCAGCTGGTAGGACACCAAGTCATTCATGAGGGATCCACCCCCATGACCCAAACACCACCTCCTATTAAGCCCCACCTCCAACACTGGGATCACATTTCCACACGAAATTTGGAGGGAACAAACATCCAAACTGTATCATCATACAACATTTATTTAGAAATTAGAGAGTACTGTATCTACAGAAGACTTCTGTCGAGAGATGAAGACATTATATTGAAGCCATTTTAATAACTCTTTTTTTTTAGAATTTAGCAGAAAACTAACCCTTTAATCCTAATGGATGAAAATGTTGTAGGTAGAAATGGATTAAGCATGGAGCCCTGTTCCCCATCCAACAAAAGCAGGAATTTTCACTTTTAAAAAATATTTTTTTATCCAAAGTATAACTAGCACTTAGCTGAGTGCCTAGCTCATAATACACACTCAATATTTAATTATTATTTGTGAATTAAATAGAAGAATAGAGAAGACTTGGAAAATTATTTAGGGATTCAGATTTCTTAAAAACCCAAACAGAGAAACTGGAGTGAAGCAAATATGAGCAATATTTATCATCTAACTTTCACAAGGGGTCAATTCTAAGTAGAATAACAGATACCAAAAGGAACCCGTAGATTTGAGTGGATCCATGGATTTTTATGACATTAGCCCATCTTCTCTCAGCACCCAGGGCCTAAAGGCAACAACAGGTCTCTTTGATTACCAACGTAGCCCTGGATGCAATGTATGAAAATAATGTGAACATGGAAGGAATAAAATAGGGAAGTTTTCATTATGTATTATTTCTAGATATTTAGAATAATACCTAGTCTTCACCAACCCTGCCATTCCTTTACCAGTTGGCATTTAGTTACTATTGTCCTGTAGATTTAATCATAAAATATCATATGACTTTTTCATAAACAACAGCTCTGTGGCATTAGTATACTTTTTAATGGTAGCTAAATTATATTTGTGTTTATCACAGTCATAAGCACAAAAAAGTAGCAGAATGTGGGTTGAGAGGCTAAATGTTTCTAAGTATTTTATTATTGGTACAATGGTAGATCATGAGAAAGATTATTACACAGGTAAGAGAAGTTAGATGATGTCTTCTACGTGAATTTCCCTCATTTCGTTTATTTCTACTTTCTGTTCATTCATATTAGTAGTTTGATATATTTAAATGTGTATACACACGTGTGTCTATGCATATTTGTGTGTGTGTGTAGCCCTAATATCACAATTAACATAGACAAGTTTCCATAAGACATTCCTAGATTCCACATTTATTATTTCATACACAGCAAACCAGAGAAAGGTCTACCCCTTTTCAGCAGTTAAAAAGAAAAACCCTCTGATTTGCTCAAAGCAATTGCTTTAGGGAACAAAAAGCTTTGGATAAGCTCTCAACACCATTACAAAATTAATAAGATTTCTCAGAGTTCTCTGACCATTTTATTCTTTTAACATTTTGACTCAACTGTGGAGTTTAAACTATATGAGAACTAGCAAAATAAATATCATCTCAAGCAATAATCTTTCACTGGAGCCAAACTGAAAGTCAGTCGTTTGGGGAGACTGACTCAGTCAAAATACTGGATTGCTTTCTTATCAACAAGCCATTTCTTTTTAATAGAAGTAGAATCTTAAAATGGATAAAAACAAATTAAATGAGGTTTATCAGTACTTTCTTCAAGATGTTATTGTGCCATCTTTATTTGGGGAATATTTCAAAAGAGAAAGCAAACAGAATGTTGTGTCTCAATAAGGTAATTAAATCTCAATTTGCCTACAATCATTTATTTGTAATGGTAGCAATTCCAAATTTGATTAATATCATGTTCTCCTTCTGGCAATTAAACATTCTGCCAAATGTACTAAAATTAAGATGTTTACAAAAAGCTACACGGACCACCAAGGATTTAAGAATTTCCTAAGACTGAGATTCTAATAAATAGTTTCACAACTCTAATATCATTATATGGTCCTAGAGAACAGCAGGATGGCTTGAGTTCCCTATTGCATTGAAGGTGAGAGCTGATGCACATTGTCTTTGTTCCATGTGACTTTTCCTCTGAAGGCATCAATTATGCAGCCCAGACATCAAAGTAAGTAGTCTTGATCTCATCCTTGGGTTGAAAACTGCAAGGATCATTACAACATAGAAATCAGGTATAAAAATCTCAGATCACAGTTGGATTTAGAGCTGGTACTAACTTCTTAAGTTCTTTAATTATTTTTAAATCATTTGGTCCTACACATTTTTTCCAATATTATTATCAAAGGTAATCTTGAAATAGACATGAATATCTTACCTGAATTCATCTTTGCAGGACAATGTTGAATGATAAGAAGAAAAAGCAAAAATAGGCTCAGAAAACAAAAACAGAATAAAATATTTAGAAGTGAGGATATTAAGTGAAGAAAGCAGGAGATGCACAAAAAAGAAAGTAGAAAGAAGAACAGAAATAAAAATTCAAGAACACAGGATGTAAAGGCATATTGTCCTTAGTATTGACTCATGTTTCTCTTGAAAACACAAGAACTATAGGTTGCCTAAGCTTGGCCTATACTATCTGATTGTTCATGCTATGTATAGTTACTATAGAATTTGTGCTGATCACAAAAAGTCTCACCGACTATTCACAGATTTCATTTATCTCAGCAGGTGGTAATTAGTAATCAACCGCCTAGTAAAATTGTTTAAAATAATTCAAGAAAAAATAAATTTTTAATACAGAATTATATCTACACAGAGCACACATTTTTCAATAGACACAAAGTTTGTAGAAACACTTTCAAAGTAGTTACTACAAACTCAGTAATAAAAGTTTCATGAATATGGGTTTACTGTACAGCAATAATTGTATTTCTCTTCTTATTTTAGGATTAAATGATAGATATTTACATTATCTTATGATCACTTTTTTTTTTTTTGAGTCGGAGTCTTGCTCTGTCACCAGGCTGGAGTGCAGTGGCGCAATCTCAGCTCACTGCAACCTCCACCTCCTGGGTTCAAGAGATTCTTCCGCCTCAGCCTTCCAAGTAGCTGGGACCACAGTCACGTGCCACCACACCTGGCTAATTTTTTTGTATTTTTAGTAGAGACGGGGTTTCACCGTGTTGACCAGGATGGTCTCGATCTCTTGACCTCATGATCTGCCTGCCTCAGCCTCCCAAAGTGCTGGGATTACAGGCATGAGCCAGCATGCCCCGCCATGACCACTTTTAAAAGAAGTGTTTGCTTAAATAAAAATATCAATATGGAGAAACTGAAATGCATGGTTTAAAACAGAATTATGGAAAATAAAATTTCTAAATATTTAATGTGAAGTCTAATTCCTAGGACAATTATCATTTTTCCAAATTTCTGCTCTCAGGTAGCAATGGCTGTTGTGAAATCAGGAAAAGAATGAGCTTGCCCTGCAGGTCATGATCTTCTCTTCTCCCCTCCTGTATGCAATTTTATTTCTGCTCAGTTAACTCTTAACTATCTATAGTAATGGAGGCATACATTTCTGCAAGCAACATAATTGTTACATATCTTAGTGGATAATTTCCACATTATCAAAGCTTCCCTCAGAAATAAACAGAAAAGAGATATTTAGGTTAGCTACTGACCTCACACAAATCACTTTGATATTTCATCTCCTCTTTCTTAAATCCATGGAAAACAATATGATTTCTACAGAAGTAAACATTATTTTCTTGATATACAATCAAAAGTAAATTCCAGGAAATAATAGAGAAGAAAGGGATCAAACTGTAAGAATCTCTATGCTTTATTATATTGATTTTCATTTCAAACATTTTTTAAAAAATAAAATGTTATAGGTATTGCAAAGAAATGTTTCTTCTCAAATGATTAGAGTGTAGTTTGCCAAGAAATTGCCCTCCAAAATGTTTGTATGAATTTTCTACAAATGAGGACATTTTCTTACATTACCATAATACAACCATCAAAATCAACAGATTAACACTGATATATTACTACTAACTATTTTAATAGTTATCTATTACTGCATTTTAAAAGTCACAAAATAAAATGGCTTAAAACAATAAACTTGTTCTATTTCATAATTTCCCTGGATCAGGAATCTACATGTGGCTTGCTAAGTCTTCCAGTGGTGTCATATCATTCCAAGCAAGATATTTGCTGTTGTTGTGGTCTCATCTAAAGACTCAACTGAGGGAGGACCTGGTACCAAGCTCACTCACTTGGTTATTGGCAGGGTTCAGTTGTTCAGAGGTTGTGGAATGGAAGGACACAATTCCCACTAGCTATTAGCCAGATTGTGTGTTTGTGTGTGTGTGTGTGTGTGTGTGTACATACATAAACACATATGCATGCCTATGTGCATATGTATGTATGTGTGTATATATAGTCCAGAAATATACAGAGATGTTTATCTAACAAATAGATGTATCTAACAAATATATGCAAATATATAACTAGCACCACAGTTGTCTAGTTTTCTTGCCTTTCTATAGCTAGAAATTTTTTCTTTGACAGTAAGAACACTGATTTTCATCATCCTTATTATATTTACTTATTTGATCAATTCCCTTGTATGTAACAAATGTCTCATTTCCATTATCACCTTCTTCCCCATGTGGATACCCTTATCACCATACTGGGGTCAGATAGCCTATGCCAATTACCACCCTGTATGGATGCTCTTTTAAAACTGTTTAAAGTTACACTCTTCAAGTTGCCACCAAATGGTCTTCTCACCCTGCTTGGACTTTGACCTCTCATGTGAGGCTGTCTTAGTTCATGCTGTGCTGCTATAATAGGATACCTGAGACTGAGTTATTTATGATTAACAGAAATTTATTTCTCACAGTTCTGGAGGCTAGAAAGCCAAAGTTTGAGGGACTAGCATTTGGTGAGGGACTTCTTGCTGTTACCCCATGGCAGAAGGCAGAAGGGCAGAACAAGGAAAGAAAAAGACAGAGGAAAAGTAAATGGGGACCAAAATGCCCTTTTATAAGGAACCCATGCCCTCAATAATGGTAGAGATCTTTCACCTCCCTAGTTAGCTGTATCCCTAGGTATTTTATTCTTTTTGTGGCAGTTGCCAATAGGAGTTTGTGATTTGGTTCTCAGCTTGACTGCTGTTTGTATATAGGAGTGCTAGTAATTTTTGCAGGTTGACTTTGTATCCTGAGACTTTACTAAAAATGTTAATTTTTGACATCAGGTTTAAAATAATGACTGTGAAGACTTGCACATTAAAGTAAAGTTCAGCCAAGTACAGTGGCTCATGCCTATAATCTCAGCACCTAAGGAGGCCGAAGAGGGAGGATTGCTTGCAGCTAGGGGTTCCCGATCAGCCGGGGCAGCATAGTGAGAACTTTTCTATAAAAAAATTAAAAAATAAAAAAATTTCCGGATTTGTTGGTGTGTACCTGTCATCCCAGCCAATCTGGCATCTGAGTTTGGCAAATGGTTTGATATTAGGAGCTCCAGTGAGTTCTGATTGTGTCACTGCACTCCACCTGTGTGGCAGAACAAGATGCTGTCTCTGAAATATAAATAAATAAGAAAGTAAAATCCTATACCAGTTGAGGCTTGAGAAGAGCCTATTAAGAGTAGTAACCCTGAATGTCCACTCTGTGGTAAGTAATTACCAAGAGCCATGCTAATGATGACAATAGAAACAGTATATTGACACAATATAAATTGCATATTTTTTTCAAAGTTCTCAAGAAAGCATACTTCTCTTTATCCAAATATTACATTTCAGGAAATTGACTACAAGGAAAATTTAACAATTGTGCAATTTCTATACAACATTTCTTACAATAAAAATAGCCACTGATGACTAACTTTTCAATAATATGTAATTACAAAAGTAATATTACAATGCAATGCTAGAGACATATTACAATTATTATGTAAATCCACATGTAATGGTAGAGATGATTTATTTAAAAAAAACATGTAATAAAAGAGCATATTTACTGTGTTAGACATTATTCATGTGATAATATACCTAAAAAATTCCATGATTATTTAGTAATTTGTGTTTTCACTAATTATTTCTACCCTGCTTTCATCATATGTTAAATATATTAATTTACCTAATCTCTTCCATTCTGCTATTTGATGTGTGCTTTAAACTGATTTAATAAATCATGGGACTCAATATCTAAATTTGGTTTGAAAGACTTTCTGTTTTGTAATCTCTGGAATGTCATGCCTATTAGTATTCTTGAAGGTTATCATTGGTTTCATCCCAAATGACACGCGGGAGTCATTTGGGATGAAACTCCATCTACCATCTCATATAACAACATTTCTTAACTATCCAGGTTGGATAATTGAGAACATATACATAATCTTAAAAGCACTGTACCTCCACACATTGAAATAAATAAATAAGCTTAATATGGGGGTGGGGGGAGAGAGAGAGAGAGAGAGAGAGAGAGAGAGAGTGAAATATGATGTGGAGAGAGTAGTTTCACAAATTAATAGGGAAGTTGTTTGGAAAAGTAATTTTAGATTTCTTCTTGTTAATTAGTTATTTCAGACAACAAAGTTGCAGTTTAAAATTGGAGAAAATTCTGTTTAATAATATGGGTTGTACATTGCAATTTTAACTTTTTATGATACTTTAATGTTTGTTCACATTATATCCCAATCAGTTTTATGGTATGTTCCAATAAAGAAAAAAGAACAATATAATCCCATAGATATTCTATTTAGCCTAGTTGTTTAATTTGAAGCATATATGATATTTTGGCAGATTTTAAAGGATTTATACTTTTTTTTTTCAGGGAAGGAGGCATTGCTTTGATAGCAATCACAGCGGCACTTGGAGCAAAATTTAGCTAAGATACTGTGGTATCTTAGTCTTGCTCATAAGTCCGCAGAAACACCTGATAAGAATAGTTTCCATGAAGGGCCCCCGGGGATAAAAACATTCTCAAGCACTGTGCTAAATCAGAGGAAGTAATTATTATGTACAGGCTAAAGTTTGTTGGATCTGAGAAATCCAAGCCATAGTCAAAAAGAAAAAGGGAAGTAGTGTCATTGTGAATGATATGATAGAAAAGAGAGAATAAATTTGAAAGCTGAGAATAAAGATCAAGTCATAAATCATATTTGATGTTAATCTTCAGGCTAGTTAGAGGTTATGAGCAGCCAATAAAGTTCTCTCAAAGAGGGTGCCATTTCAGTCACCACCTGTCTTAGTCTGCTCAAGTTGCTATAACAAAATATTATAAAGTGAGTGTCTAAACACAAAAAAATATTTCTCATTATTTTGGAGGTTAAGAAGTGTAAGATTAAGGTGCCAGCAGTGTGATTCATTCTGAGGTCTCTTCTCGTCTTGTAAGCAGCTACCATCTTGTTCTGTGCTCATGTGGGCTTTTCTCAGCACACACTTGCTCTTCCTCTTCCTCTTCTTATAAGACCTAAAGTCTTGTAGAACTAGAACCCTCCTCCTCTTACAAACGCATTTAACTTTATTGTCAAATCATTGTACCACCAAATATAGTCACATTGTGGGTTAAGGATCCTAATGTAAGTTTTTGAGGAACCCAATTCAGCCTGTAGCCACACCTAAAGGGAAAAGAGTTTACTATGAACAAATGTTAAGTGAAGAATGTTGTGAAAAGAAGAAACAGCATAGGTAAAATTTAAAGAAATGAGTCTGTGGAATATGTTCCAGGGACAGAAGGAAATCCAACTGTGGCTAGAGGAGAAATAAAATAGAAAAACAATGGAAGGGGATAACACTAAAACATAAACCAGCCCTGCTTACCCTAGAACAGAATAACAGGGCCCTGAGTGTGTTTGAACTGATGGAAGCCACTGGAGGCCTGATTTAATTTAAGTTGCTGAGATTTTTGTTTCTTGGGTTTTCTGTTTTTCAAAATTACATTGGCTTCTTTGTTAAATGTGTCTATTAAGGAAACAAGAATAGCAGCAGAGAGAGGTCTAAGAAATCAGAAGCTGGTGTTCATATTAGTGCCTAATACTCTCTCACATTTGCTGAATTTTTTTTCAAAATGCATCTGTGATACGTGTGTTGACTGAAAATTTGCTTTAGAAATCTAGTAACTCTAGTATCATCTAGAAATCCATACAATCATATAATTTTTAAAATGATGCAATTATTATGTAAGGTTATTGATGTTTGAATAAATATCACATCTAGATATCTGTGAATTCATATCAATGTATTAATGATTCAGACACCTTGCAATGCACTTAAAGCTCTTGTTGAGAAAGTTGCTCAGTTTGGACATATTTAGTAGATCCCTTGATATGGTCATAATACTTAATAGAAACTTTTCTATTTCAAGAGCGAATAGTGGACTTTGAGAAATTCCTAGTACCTGTGAAAGAAGATACCCCTATTTTCTAACTTTTATAAGGAAATGGGGGATGATATTCAATTGATTCCCCCTTCCAAACCCAAGGAAGTAAACTGTAAAACAGAATGTTAAAAAACATTCTGAAATGTTGGTTGTTTTTCAAACCTAGGATCAACAACTAACTCCAGTTAGATATTTGTAAAATGGGTTGACCTATCCTAGTATGAAAAAAAAAAATCAGTAGGAAAAAAAATGACTGTGTGCTGTGATCAGACAGAAAACAATTCCTAATGCTAATTCTCTTGTCATGAAGAGATTGGGAAAATGGACTCTATTATTGCCCACTATTCTCTGAGTTAGAAACTTGGAAGATAGTAGAGATCAAGGATTATAGAATTGGTGGAGATCAAATCCTTCCAAAGAAATGTATGGGATGTCATTATGTGAAAAACAAGCAGATGATGCAGTCACATCTCCAAAGGAACCACCGAGACCTGGAGAGACACCTGCCAACAAGGTCTGCTAGGACGTCCATAGAACACACTCCACCAAAGACTGAGCCATGGACTACGTATGTCACCATTAGGGCCAATAAGAAGGGTCAAGAAACCTGCCTTTACTGCTTTGCGGTTACCCACACACTAAATAACATTTACTACTAACATTGAAGATATCCAAATCACTAAGATTAGTGGTGTAGAGATCTTTTTCTTTTTCCCCTCCTCTCACTAGTATACAAGGAACAAGCCCCGAGAAGATGGAAGAAATTGAAAGCGAATAGACAACTCTATGCCTTCAGTCCAGAGCCATGTCTCACCTATTATTTTTAAAAGTGAATATGAGGGCCAGGTAAGGTGGCTCACGATTGTAATCTCAGCACGTTGAGAGGCCAAGATGGGTGGATCCCTGAGGTCAAGAGTTCGAGACCAGCCTGGCCAACATGAGGAAACCCCATCTCAAGTAAAAATCCAAAAAACAGCTGAACATGGTGGTGCATGCCTGTAATCCCAGCTACTCGGTAGGCTGAGACACAAGAATCCAAAAATCGCTTGAACCGCAGGAGGCGGAGTTTGCAGTGAGCAGAGTTTGTACCAGTGCACTCCAGCCTGAAGGACAGAGTGAGACTCTGTCAAAAAAAAAAAAAAAAAAAAAATGAGATTAAAATTTAATTGATGGTATTGAATTTCAGATCTAAATTACCTTTAAAAAATGGAATCAGACTAAAATTTTGTCAAGGAAATATTTTTTCACCAGTAGAGTAGACTTGAGATAGTGTGTCTATCAATAGTTATGAGAAAAAAATAACACATTTTTATATGTATGTTTTCAATTTGTTGAAAGACCTTGTGAAATCAGTTAGATGAGTTTACTATGAGGTGGCTCATTAAGTACTAATTGCCTTCACTTTTTCCAACTGCAATCTTTGTACTTAATCAATTTTTACAACTGGTATAAATAAATAGCATAGTGGTGTAAATAGAATACATTGTGGAATGGCCCCCAGGTATGTTGTTTACCTCCTTTGACAAAAATGAACTGACTTAAAAGAAAATAAGTTATTGTAAACGAAATGTAGTTTAAGAAGCCTTTACCTGCTCGTTGAGCAGAAACACAATTGCCCAGTAAGAGGACTTGAGGGTTATCATTTAGCCCTCTTCTGGCAGATAAGTCCTTGTACTTTTGAAACACTGCAATTCATTTTTTTGCACTTCTCTGACATCAGTCACTTCAGACACAATGGTAACAACTCCTAGCTCTGAAGGTCTAAAGGAAGAGGGTATATCTTAGAATGGTTTCTTCTTTCAGAGAATGGAACTGTAAAGGAGGTGGTGAGGAGAAGGAGCTTTGTGGGGTATCGTCATGCAGCATGCATTGCTCTATCAGCAGCCTGTAAGGCACAACGTCTATCACACAGAAATCTGAAAGAGACTCACCAAGGCTAGCTCCTATTAAGCGGGCTTGCCTCTTTCAGGAAGGACAAAATCAAGAACTAATGAAAGACACAAAAATTAAGCAAACCATCAATTAAATGAAAACAACATAGAGAAAATGACTGAAAAATTTTAGCAATTATTTTTAAGCATTTTACAAAATACCCCAATAAAGACCCATTATATTTATGGATTATTTTAATTAAAAGGTTTTTTATTTTAAAAATAATACCAAGGAAAGCAAACAAATAAAGAAATCTAACTGTAGTACAAATACTGCTTTCAGAAATTTGTGGCTTTGAAAATAAAGTCAAAGAGTATTCAAATCTAACAATGACTT
This sequence comes from Aotus nancymaae, assembly GCF_030222135.1. Classification (NCBI taxonomy): domain Eukaryota; kingdom Metazoa; phylum Chordata; class Mammalia; order Primates; family Aotidae; genus Aotus; species Aotus nancymaae. The sequence goes on from NW_026988435.1 coordinate 13,065,739, forward strand.
AGTACATTCATTTTAGAATTCTGAATTACTTAAGCATTAAGAAACTCTCTCCTGGCATTTTTTTAAAAATGTAAACATATATTTTTGAATATCCCTAAAACACAGTAAATGCTTAAATACATGCAATGTATCATCAACAATGCTATTCATATTTTACTTCTTTAAGTCAAATTATTAAATTATTTGCTGTTAATTAAGAATGTATTCTTTAACTGTCCTAAAATTTGAATAATTGTGAGTCTGCTCATTGTTGTTAATAATAACAAAAATAACCATATTTGGGTAAAGTTTTATGCAAAGTACCTTAGAGTTGTTAAAGAAAAGAAACGGCAAATTCCTAGGCAAGATAAAACTGTTAAATAGAAAGATGAAGAGTTGAAAGAGATGGGAAAATCATTAGGGAGAAAAATTTTAAGGTTGAACTGCTTTCCAGAGTCTATTCACAGATTCCTGAAAAAATAGTTTTCAAGGTAACATTTGGGAAACATTGCTCTAGTGATTTCTTCAGTGTCTTCTGTGACTATACTCTCCATGGAACTGAAGAAAATTTCACCTAGTCCAGAATGATTTGGGTCAATTAGATGTTATAAGTTATTTTCTTATTTTGCCCAAATGCCTCAATCCTTCTAACATCCCAACCTCCGGTGCCTGCCCTCTTACCTATCTGTAACAGATGAATTTCTTTCTTTTTCTTTTTAGTCTGGAGATCCCTAGGATTAAATGTTCAATGCATTCCCAGTGCTCTTACTGGAACTTAGTAAAGAGGAACTATTACCTTCAGTCTCCCTGATATGATTGCTCTCTGTATGAAGTCTCAAATTGTATTAGATTTTGTTGCCATATAACATTAGATTGTAATGCCTCCCGTGCTCACTCATACCTTGTTTCAAACGTAGGATTTTTCAGGGACACTAGTTTTCAGTTAATTCATTTTATGTGTGTATATGGATCTGTGTGTGCTTCTTTGTTCTGTTAAAGGTTAAAGTGGCTTTATTTTATGTGTTATCTACAAATGTTTCTAAGAAATATATTTTTTCTTTCCCTCAGGTGTTCTTTCCAAAACAAAATGGCAATTAGTATACTGTCCATATCTCACATGATGACAGAATCATATTAAATGCATGTTAATTTACCTTCGATCTCTTTTGCTTATAATAAACTAGCTAAAATATACATTATGGTAAAAAGTATTACAATCAGTCCTATTTCCTGAAGTCATTTCCAAGCATTTCTTCCTCTCCTTCATAGATAAATTTCTTAAAATAATGCCTACTGGCTTATATTATTCATTAATTCATCCAACAAGAATATGTGCCCTATTTTAATCAGGATATTAGACTAATAGTAGGAATACATGATAATCCACAAACATAAAAATAGAATGTCCTAAAATTTACATGAAACCACAGAAGACTTCAATTAGCCAAAGCAATCCTGAGAAAAAAGAACAAAGCTGGCATTCACACATGTCAGACTTCAAAATTTACTAGCAAGCTGTATCTAAAACAGCATGGTATGTTCATAAAAACAAACACATGGACCGATGAAACAGAATAGAGAACCCAGATACAGATCCATGAATTTGCAACCAACTAATATTAGACTAGGGTACTAGAAATACAATGGGAAAATGACAGTCATTTCAATAAGTAGTCCCGAGGAAACTGGAAAAATGTATGCAGGAGAACAAAGCTAGACTCCTGTATCTCACCAGACACAAAACTCAAATCAAAATGGATTAAAGACTTAAACCTAAGACCTGAAACTATGAATCTACTAAAAGAAAGCATTGGAGAAACACTCCAGGACATTGGCCTGGGCAAAGATCTTTTGTGTAAGACCATAAAAGCATAGGCAACCTAAGAATAGACAATTGTGATTACATCAAGCTAAAAAGATTTTGCAGAGCAAACAACCAAAAAAATGTAGAGAAAACCACAAAATGTGGGGAAAAAAAGTGCAAAACTATTCATTCGACAAGGGATTAATAACCAGAATATGTGAGCAGCTCAAATAACTCAATAAAAAATAATAATTCCATTAAAAAATGGGCCAAAAATCTAGACATTTTTCAAAAGAAGGCATACAAATGGCCAAGTATATGAAAAGATGCTCAACATTACTAACCATCAGAGAAATACAAATAAAAGCCGTAATGCAGTACCATCTCCATCCAGTTTAAAGGGTCTATATGTAAAACACAGGTAATAACAGGCACTGGTGAGAATGTGCAGAAAGGGGAACTCTTGTACCTTGTTGGTAAAAGTGCAAATCAGTACAGCCACTATGGAGAACAGTATAGAGGTTACTCAGAAAACTAAAAATAGAACTGCTGTATGGTCTAGCATCTCACTACTGGGTATATATCCCAGGGAAAGGAAATCAGTCCCTCAAAGAGATCTCAGCACTCTCATGCTTATTGCAGCACTCCTCACAATAGTCTAAATATGGAATCAACCTGAGTACCCATTGATGGATGAATGAAGAAAATGTGGTATGCATACACAATGGAATTTGTTCAGCCATAGAAAAAGAATAAAATCCTGTCATTTGCAGCAACATAGATGGAGCTGGAGACCATTATGTTAATTGAAATAAACCAAGCACAAAAAGACAAATATCACAGGTTCTTACTCATATGCTAAAAAAGTGGATCTCATGATGACTGGTGGTTCCCAGAGGCCAGGAAGTACAGGGGTAGGGGGTGATGAAGGTAAAAAAGAGCTATAAATATATCTATTACCACTGAACTCTAAACTTAAAAATGCTATAAATGGTAAAAAATAAATAAAATAAAATAAAGACAACCAAGATGAAATCTCTACCCTTAGTAAAGTTAAAATTCAGTGAAAAAGGCTGACTAATATCATAAGGTAGCTCTTTGAGATACTAATCTTTTTTCTGGTTTATATAATTAATCACCATACTGGCTTCCAATAACACATATCAAATTGCCATAAATTTAGTGGTTTAAAAATATTTTTTTATTATCTCATGTTGGCTGTAGGTCAGCAGTCTAGATACTGTGCAGTTGGGTTTTCTGGCCTCATTTTCACAAGGCTAAAATCAAAGTGTCAAACCAAGCCACGTTCTCATCTGGAGATCAAAATTCTCTTTCAAGCTCACTAACTTTTGTCAGAATTTATTTCCTCAAATCCATAGGTTGGAAACCCTGTTTTCTTGCTGTCCACTGAAGGTCACTCTTAAGTCTCAGAGGCAACCCACAGTTGCTTGTCACATGGCCCTCTCTACAACACGATAATTTTCTTATACAACATCACCAAAACAGCATTTAATGCAGCTTCAAATCTCTATGTGATTACACTTTCTAAAATACAGACCCTCTTTGAAGAGGTCCCCTTGATTAGGTTAGCTCCCACCTACCCCACACACATATACTTAAGGACAGTTCATTATACAGGTGTCTGAAAAAAAGAGCAGGAATTGTGAGGACTATCTTAAAATTCTGCTTGTTTTCCTAAGAAGATTGTTAATTGCTTTTTGTTTTTGTTTTATCTCCCTTCAAGGATTGTTAATAAACATTTATGGAACAGGAGGAAAAATTGAAAGACACCTAAAAGTTTATCCCTACCAGAGTTCTAGAGTAGATGGAATTCTTGAAGTTCTTGAAGACAAAAATGTCAAAGTTTAGAAGTGCTGCAAGTGTTCCAATTTGAAGAAAGAAAATATTTTGAGTGGTTTTTGAGGCAAGAGAGAGACAGTGGTTATGTGGCTTCAGTAATTGCTGGGATGTGACTCATGTAAGGTATCAGGTAATCAAGGCTGAATGAGCTGATAGGAGAGACTGAATTTCAGTTGTCAGGCTTCCAGCCTCAGCCAACCCACGACTGTACAGGCTTGGCAGAGTCAGCAGAACCTCTGTCAATGAGAATATCAGCAGTGACCACTGTTGACTAAGAAAAGGGCTTGTCATTGAATGTGTTTAATCTCATGAGAATCTTGTAACTTTGGGGAGGAAGAAGTTCCTTCTTAACAGGTCTAGAGTTGGATTTTCCCTTGAGGGGAAAACTGAAACCTTAGAATAGACAATCCAGTTTAAAGAATATCTTTTAAAAAAAGAATGAGGAAATTCTTGTTACATTTCATAGAGTAAAATGCCACCCCATTACATATGAAAACAGAAAACTTGTAACTCAGTGTGATAGTGGTTCTAATACACGTATGCATAAAACATTCGCAAGTATGGAAGGGCTCTGTCTAAACTAGTAGGAAGCTGGACATGTTCTCCGGAAGGAAATAATAAATCTAAGTTTTAAAAGTATGAGATAAAGAAGAAACCATGATGGAAATAGAAGCAGTGAAGTAGGGAAAAGAGGTATGGGGATCTGATTTTCTTATATTCACACGTGTAGATATAAAAGTTCAAAAAGGTGTGACAAGAAGACATAGAGAAATGGTGACATTAAGATTAGCATTCCAGGTTTATGAGTTTTTCAGAATAGACTCTGTCTAGAGATAATCATTACATAAACAAATACTCCCTTAACCACTTCCTTTTTAAAAGAAAGATTTTGAAAAGCTTAAGTGGTGAAGGCTTACATGAATTTCTTATTAATATGTACCAATGGGAGATATTGTCTTATCAATAAACATGTTAATTGGGCTTAGTTGACAGTTGAGAGAGAAAGTTATATAATAGGGGTCACAAACTTGAAAGCCTACAGGGGCCATGCTGTTAATGTAAATGAGAGAAACAACCTAAATCCAAGCATAATACAAAAGAGGCTGCAAGAGCTTCCGAGAACTGGGGACCGGGTAACCTTTCTAGAGGGGTAGCTTCTGTTCAGCCCTTGCCAATTACCGTCATGCCGAAAGGCAAAGTTAACAGTGCTACAGTTTCAAATTGCTTCTGAAAAAAGCTGCAAATGTATATTTAAGTATTGATATGGTTGCACTAGGCAAAATGTCTAAGAAATGGAGCCAATAGTGTATGTACTCTGCTGTAAAACAATAGAATATGAGTTAATTCTCATGAATCGAGGAGAGTCATAAGAGTTTGGAGTAAGGTAAGTAAAGGGGAAATAATCTGAGAGAGAGAGAGATTGATGAGGAGAAAGGAGAGCAAAACAAATACACTTTACAAAGTCTAAAAATGCATCCAGTATTGAAACTGCTTAGAAAAAAATCTATTACAGGCTTCAATGCAACTCAAGTTTTCTCTACCAACTTGTCAATGGATCACATTGCAATTCTGTTGGATAAGTGACAGTAAAATCTATTTCATCTCTGATCAAATCTAAACACAGTGACTGCTGAAGTGCTTTCTAGGAGCTATCTCTTCCTCTGAAAAAAGCAGAACTGGAGTAGTGCATCTACCGAAATTTTGAGAATGCTAAACATTTATTGTGTGTGTCTGAATATGTGTGTGTCCACACATGCACATGTGTTTATCTTTTATTCCTAATTCTCTTGGGCAAAATTTAACCATAGGTTTATGCATATTAAATAATATAAATATATTTTATCTCTTACTCTGTTGTGACTACACATGCTATGGAGAAAGCAAAACAAATGATCTGTGCTTTAAAGCTGAAGTCCATTTTGGTGGCCAGAGTAAAAGTAAGATTTGTTTCCTTTCTTGTGTCCAAATTATAGAAGCATTTATTTGCCTGATTAAACATAATTCTGTAAATTTTAGGCATTAATTATTTGCTTCATGACAGAGTAATTCAGAGGAAGTATCAATGATGACTCAGAGTTATTAAAAATACAAAAAAGTAAGTTAGGTCTAGTTGGAAAATGGCGGTATTTGAATTAGTAAATCATGTAGTTTTCTTTCACAGAAATATATTATATATATATATGTGTACATACATATAATTCTAATTTAATGTATGCATATATATGTATAAATATATATGCATATATATGTACATATATATATTTGGCACACGTTAAACTTTTTCAGGAAAGTCAGAGAAAGATGATTTCTGAACTTCCAAGATGGATCCTTGAAAAAACGATATTTGAGAATTGCATTCATGTCAAAGATAAGTTTCTCTCTCAGCTGAACCAGCCATGTTGCTCTCTACAGCAAATTTACTGTAAATTTACAGCAAATTTTCTTTGCCTCTTCTTCTGCCTCAGGTGATGTTGAAATCCTACCTCATTTAATTCTCTCTTTTCTCACATTAATTCAGTTATACATCTCACTGCTAAGTATGAAAACAGTCTACTTATCAACATACTTTTTAAAGAATTCTTTTTAATAAACCATATTTCAGGTTGTTTGATACTCTACCACAGATTTCAACCGATTTCCTATCATGGAAGGAGAGTATGTATTTTAAAGAAAATGATGACAGACATGACAATGTATCATTAAAAAAATTAAAGACAGAGACTCTCTCTAAGAAATAATATTTTGCTTCCATTATGTAATTAGATTTTCTGACATCAGTATTTTTCAAATTAAGAGATTCAGAAAAGTGAAGAGGGACAAAGGGAAACGAGTTTCAAGCAAGTGAAAGTATGGCTGTAGGAGGGGGTGGGGTTGTGGGAAACTGCTCTCTCCTATCTCTGTCCAGTGGTTTTCTTGTTAATTCCATCATAGCTTCTGGAACTCCCCAGTAGAAAGAGATGTTCAGCACCACTACCCCATTGTTATACTGGGGATATTACAGATGATTCACTAAGCATGCAGAAAACTTGGTTAAACTTCTGGCTTTGAGATTCTGCCTGCTGCCTCTTGAGACTAAGTAGACAGCTTGATAGAAATTGCAGCCCAAGCAATAATTGCCCTCAGCTATTTTCATCCGTCTTACATGCATGAAGTTCCATGATCTAGCCTGCTGTTTCATACAGTGAAACTGACTTTAGTGACCATAATCTCAAGAGGGGCATCTTAATTCCCAGTTATGCCACAGATAATGACCTCCTGGGCACTCTTTTCTGCCTCAGGTCTTGCAGTCCAGCTGGTTTCAGGGATTAGCCCTACCTTGTTGAGTTTCTGTTTTTCTGATCTCCTAGGATTTTATCTTACATTAGAATATGGTCTTCTCTTTTTCTCTTATTAAATAACGTATTTATTTTACTATATGCTAAGTTGGTAAGGAAGATTTAAAGTACATCTTAAAAATATCTGAACTAAAAGTTATTCATGCTTTTATGATAGATAACTTCGAAAAAGTTCATTTATTTTCTTTGTTATCTTGGAAGTATGTCTTTAAATAGAAGGACTATCTCAGATGTGTGTGACTTTAATTAGCTAACTATATGTAAGATAGTTTCAGGGCAAACTGATTTGTTAAAACTGGGCCTTTCCATAAATAAAAGCAAGTGAACATAGCATATAACACTATATATAATCCTGAAAATATTAAATATCTCTATAAAGTCTGTTTTTCACAATATTAATAGTATTAAGAGAGTGGGTAGCCTTTTAAAAAATTAAACATACCCTGTGGCAACCACTGCCGATTGCATTCTGCTCTTCCTTAGAGAAAGAACCCTGACATAATTTTGGGTACCAATGTGCTCAGGTAGAAAACTACACCAACAGGCATCCTTGAAGGTAGTGGTGGTGACACGACATAGTTCTAAACATTGAAATGTAAGTGCAAATCTCCTGAGTAAGGCTTCTGGGAAGGGTATTTTTTTCCTGACAAAAAGAAAATTATCAGTCACCTTTGCCATTTACCCTTATCCCTCTTTGTGACTGGTACAGAGAGAGGCTCAATGCCTATAATGTAGCTACCATCTTATAACCATAAAGGTAAAAGATGTAGGCTAAGTATAGTGGAGAAGAAAGATAGGAGTCTGGGACTTTGTGCAACAACTCCAATCCTGTTAATACTTACCTTCCATCTACGTGTAACATGAAAAAGACAAAACTAATTATCCATTTGTACCATCTGCCTTTTTTGTCAGGTTTCTAATACAGGCAGCTGAACTCCATCCTAATTAGCCTATGCTTTTATTATGATCCAGTTCAATAAGGCCAAGCTTTCATTCAATATCTTTTATTTATTCTTTCTTTTTTTTTTTTTTTTTGAGACCAAGTTTTCTTTGTCTCTCAGGTTGAAGTTCAGTGGCACAATCTCAGCTCACTGCAACTTCTGCCTCATGGGTTCAAGCAATTCTCCTGTCTCAGCCTCCAAAGTAACTGGGACTACAGGCACAGGCCACCACACCTGGCTAGTTTTTGTGTTTTTAGTAGAGATGGGGTTTCATCATATTGGTCAGGCTAGTCACAAACTCCTCAATACCATTTCTTTATGTACAGCTTTATGCATGTCATCATAATGAGAGTTTTAATTTTATGTATAATTACTATTACTTTGAAAATGATCAAATACATTAAAATTTTATAAATATTTTTTACTCAGAATATAGGTTCAAATAGTAATAGGGCAAAAAGCTGATCTTTAAAAATGTGTGCTTTCTTTGTCTCTTGTCGCATGACATCAGAAAATGACGTTGTAGTAGGTAAGGAGGTGTACTTCCAGATCTCTTTTCAAGATAAGACTGGTGCACAGTTGAAGGGAGCAGGCAGCACACACCCTACAGCTGTGAGGTCCTTCAGGGAGGGAATGCCTCAGCTGCAGGGATCTCATCATCTACTATTGCCCATACCTAGTGAGTAACAGATGAGGGGGATGTGTATGGTACAGACATTTGGGTTAGAGACAGGACAATCTTACAGGCTCCCCATCAGATGAATCAAGGGTTTGTTGCAGCTCGACATCTTCCTCTGTCCAATACCATTTATTTTCTCTTATTTCCATAGGTATTACTCTCTAATAATCATTTTACATGTTAAATAGCACCTCGGGATCTGCTTCCAACTTGCAATAGTTGGTATTGGAAGTGACCCAAGAAAGTAGATGATAAGATGAGGTTTCAGAGCTGGATGCCTCACCACCTGGTTGGCAGCGAGAACGCTAGAACTAATGGTAGATGGAGCACAGGCAGCTGCTGGCACAATATGGCACTCCAATTGTTAAAACTACCAGCAGTGATGAATTGGGAGACTATTCTTGTAGGACAGAGTTTGCTAGCCCACGTGATCTGTTACACATTTGACATGTAGGATACAGTGGCTATAAGAATAAAGGTCTGGATGGTTTTTGCTATGTGGTTTCCTACAAAAAGACAATATGGAACTGAGGCTGAGTAACAGGCAGCCGAACGACAGGTGTGAAAGCCAGGGGCATCTTTGGTTTCATTCAAGGATGTCATATCCTTTAGAACAGAGGAAAGAATGGGAACCATAAAAATTGATAGGACATTTTTTTTCCTACTTGGAGCTCTCTTCCAAGAGACAAGACTTAATATCATGGTGAAGCCCCCAGGAAGTGATGTCAATTCATTACTAAGATGGCTCCTAAATGCATGGGAAAAGTGATGGTAAATTTCACTGAGTGAATTGAGATGCCAGAATTGCCATGACAAAAAACAAAAGATGGAATTATGATACTGTTTGGCTATGTCCCCACCCAAATCTCAACTTGAATTGTATCTCCCAGAATTGCCATGTGTTGTGGGAGGAACCCAGTTGGAGATATTGAATTATGGAAGCCAATCTTTCCCATGCTATTTTCATGATAGTGAATAAGTCTCACAAGATCTGATGAGTTTATCAGGAATTTCCGCTTTTGCTTTTTTCTCATTTTCTCTTGCCACCACCATGTAAGAAGTGCCTTTCACCTCCTGCCATGATTCTGAGGCCTCCCTAGCCCATGTGAAACTGTAGGTCCAATTAAACCTCGTTTCTTCCCAGTCTCTGGTATGTCTTTATCAGCAGTGTGAAAATGGACTAATACAAATTTAAAACTTCAGGAAAAGAGGCATGTTGAAGGTATACACTATGTATGGCCAGAGACACATTACACAATTATGACTCACTGGAAGATCCAGAGACTACATCATTTACCCAGTTAATGAGAAATGCTCTGGTAAAGAGGCACGGGGATCAATTAAACAGTTTAGTAATAGTTCTTCTCCGTAGCCCAGGGGAGAAGTGGACTATGTTGGATGGACAGTGGTCCTAGTTTTAGCACTATATACTCCACATTCCAGGAAACCCCTCAGTTCTGGAAAACCTCAGATAGTTGGTCACCCAAGTTAATTTTAGACCCTGTTATAGAACTTAGCTTAAAGACAGCATGATAAAGATAGAATCCTGAATCACAGTACAAGTGGATGCATTTAACTTTCAGAAGTTGGGGCAGGAAGAGGTGTCACAATTATTTCACAACCTCCAAGGTCAAAATGCCAACCAAAAAGTGTGACCCAGAGAGCGCTATAGAGACGCTTGATAAATACAGTGTTCCTTCAGGGCAGATGATAAGGGTAACACTGAGCAGGAAAAAGTCAAGGATGAATGGCTTGGTAGATGAAGGCTGTTCTCCCAATTAAAAGTTATGCTTTCTTGTGTGGTTGCCACAACATAGCCATTTGACCGCCCTGTAATCCATCAACCCAGAAGCAGGTTGGGTACTTATAAGGACTCACCCTACGACAATGTAGCAAGTGTAAAAGCTAATGACTCTTCCAGTTATTCCCCAAAAGGGATATGTAGCCATTTATGCAGACTACTGAGCACTGGGATGCCCAGTCTGTGAATACCCAGACATTATACAGATTGATGGACACTGGATCTGAGACGTTATTGTTAACCAGAGTCCTAGAGCATTATCCTGCACCTTTAGGGTAGGGGTATGTGAGGCTGGGGAAATAGATATATAATTGGGACTGACATATGTCGCAAGGGGCACAATTCCAAAATTTGATTTTTAGTCTATAGGGCAAAGGCTATCATAATGAGTAAACTTAAGCAGAAGCCTTTATGATTATTCACATTCACCTATAATCCTAGTCAAATAGACATTAGTAGAAATTAGTTCCACCCTTCAGAATCCAAACAACTATGAGTAGTAGTATCTGCCATTTGTCTCTCTGATTCAGCATTGTGACCCTTACAGAAATGAGATGTACACTGGATGTTGATTGTAGACTATTATACACTCAACCAATTGTAGACCTGATTCCAGCCATTGTACTTTTGCCATAACAAATGTTTTGCATCTTCAAACACAGTATGCAACCAACAATTTTCCAGCTGAACCCTTTTCCATCATTATCAGAAGAGTATTAAGTAGATAATTGAATATTCATGTAGAACAGACAATATATATTTCCATATTTTCCCTAAAGCTATGTTCATCTCCTGCACTCTGTTGTAATATAGAATAAAGTGGCTTGGGCTGTCTGAATATCTAGGAGAACATCAAATTGATTTTACACTGATGACATTGTATTGACTGGGTAGGATGAGCAAGACTTGGACAGATGGGAGCCCTTGGTAAAACACATTACTCTAGAGCTTGGGAGATTAATCATGTGAAAAACAGAAGTCTGTTCTATTCATAAAATTTTTAAAGATCTGTTGTTCAGGGACATGCAAAGAAATAATATTCAATGTAAAAGACAAATAATTATACCTTACACTGCCTGCCACAAAGAAGAAAGCATAATTCCTGGTGGGCCTCCTCAGATTCTGAAGATAGCAAATTTCATACCTAGGAATATCTGGTTTGTTCACTGATACATCTTCTCTGACTAGAAAAGCTCTATTTCCATAGTAGGTAACAAATAATTTTTGGTTTAATACCTATATCAGTTTTTAAAAAAAATAACTGTCTGGAACATATATATGTCTCTACATTTCCATAGTCACTACTCTAGGCCAAGCATGTTCAACCCATGGCCTACAGGCAGCATGTGGCCCAACACAAACTTGTAAAGTTTCTTAAAACATTATGAGGTTTTTTTTTTTTTACAATTTTTTTTACCTCATCATTTAGCTACCATTAGTGTTAGTGTATTTTATGTGTGACCCAAGACAATTATTCTTCTTCCAAAGTGGCCTAGGAAAGCCAAATGATTGGACATCCCTGCTCTAGGCCAAATATATTTCATTGCACCTCACCAACTGGTATACTTTCCTAACTTAGATCCTCCTTCCTTTCTCCTTTCTTCCTTGTACATCTACAACCATTTCCTACACTAATTCCACAGTCATCCTTTAATCCTCAGGTTATTTACAATTTCATTTCTAATCTTTCAACACCTTTCTATTTCTCCTAGAATAGTGACAAAACCATAAATTATCCTATAAAACCCCATAGTCAGATTTTAGTCTATTTCTGCCTCTAAATTCCAGCCCTATTCTCTCTGATCCTCATTAAAATAGTAAATCTTTTGAGAAGTGCTGAAATGTATAAACTCTTTTAAATTTTAAACTAACACTTCTCAAACTTGTTGATTATAATCCTTTTATCATGGAATATCTATTAACCCCTAAAAATTTTTTAAAAATACTGGCTTTTTATCTACAAGATTGAACAATGGTTAGTACTGATGGTGAAAGGAGATGGACATGGTTGTATAAAGTAGCTCAGAGGTTTTATTTATAGTATATATCAGAATATGCTTAATATTCTTACTGGCCACCCATCACAGATGCTTGTGTGTCATTATGGCACAAACGTGACTTGGGAGCTTTATGCATGTATTTAAATTATTTTAAGATTATTTTGGTAAAATTTAACACACACAGTTTTTGAAAATTGCTTTTCTATTACCAGCTCACCTAAAGTCTCTTTAACCTTTTTGCTTATTCCTTATTTAGAGCCAATATCTCCAATATCTTCTTTTCAGGGCCCAAGGCTCTGGAGAATATAGTGTATATTTGGATTTCTCAGAATGACTGAAATCAAGTAGAGTATTATTGATATTATCGATAAAGTTAAAAAACAAAGCATGATGCTGACATTTGTAGAAAACCATTGCCAATAGACAGGTGTGTAAAGATTTTCTATTTTTAGCAGAGTAAAATCATACTTGCTGCTCAAGAGAATTATAATTTTTTGCCCTCAAATGGCGTATTAAGGATACAAGAAGCCTGAGTTTTAAAAACTTTTCCAAAGTAGGTCATTATTGTATTGTGATAAATAACATTGTTTTACTGAATTTTTCTGAAAGCTTACAGTTATCATTCCTTTTTAAAAACTGTCTACAGTAAAGCATGGCTGTGCTTATATTATGAAAGTCATGGGATGTGGCTCCTGTAGGCTTTGAGGTCGTCCCTAATCATGAAACATTTATTATCTTTCTCTTTTTCTCTACTTTGTCACACTTTAAACAATTTTCTCTCATGCTTTTTACATTTTTTCTTATTATCTATTCAAATATATGAATCTTTCTCCAGAACTTTTCGTATTATACTAAAAATATTCTATATTCTTTCACAGCAGTACATAATCACATATTGATCTTGGTTCATTTCTTACATCTAACCTCTTAGCTAAAGACTAACTTACCTATTGAAAAGAGCAAAAGTGCTCATTGCCACAAATAATTTAGATTGACAGATTATTCATTTGATAAAGCCAAAATGATGGAGATGGGTCATAAATTGTCCAAAGCAGAAACAATATTTTTACTTTTTAATCTCTGTATATTATATTAATATTCTGTTAATGGTCCAAATCTGATTACTACAACTTAGATGTATGAAAATATCAATATTTCTATGACATAAATAAATATTTTAGGTGTACCCATTTCTTTTGGCAATGATAGAGATATAATTAATTTTAATTTAATTATTCTTTTATTTTATTTCTGCTTTAATTATCAATACAATTTGGACAGGCTATGTAAGAAAATTCAAGAATTAACATTCGGTCATCATTAAAACCTCCCTTTCTGGGTTTTCACTATATTTGAAGGACGCTTTCTCTCCTCTGTCTTACTGGCCCAACTCCCAGATGAAGCCAGGACAACATAGGAATATTTTGTGGGCAGACACAGTGGTGATGAGATTCACACCTGGTTGTGTGGTTTTACTTAGTGACTTTCTCTGCTAGTGTCCTTATCATATCCCAGCTATGAGTGGTGTTCTCCCCTATAAAAAAAGAGTTCTGGTTGTATCTGTAGATTTTGCCAGTCAGAAAGCTATCATTATTACTATTTTTTATATATGTGTGTATACATATAAATAGCTCAAATTTTATGTTTTGAAATTTTTCTAATATATTTATGGCTACAAATATCATACCATGCTCTGTTTTACCTTCATACTACAAGTGTTTGTGTATTACATTTCAAGTAACAATCAGCTTTGAAATTCAACTGTGCTTTTTAATTTTACTGTTCATAATTGAGAACCCTTTATATTGGAACATATAAAGAATTTGTATTTGTCCTTTACTTATTTTACTTAAATTTTTTTCTGTATTCCACACCCAAAGATGTCTTAATTGTAATTAATGTATATTAAGATCTAGAATTTCTATTTAGTGCTTTTGCAAAACTATTGTTACATTTTTATGGTTTTCAATGCTCGACGGAAGTATTTAATATTGCCTTTACCTCTTGAATTAAAAAAAATAGTTACTTAAAAGCTAATTGTCTGAAAATTCTAGTATCTCAGTCCATTGATTGTGAGACAGATACTGTACTTAAAGAAATTGTAGAAATAATTTGAGGTCTGGTATGATGTTATCTTGCTTTAGGAAAGATTACCATTTGCTTTGACAAATGCTTAAAGTCAGTAACAAGATAATCTCTCTGTCAGGGGTTAAAATTATCCGGGTTACACTGGTCAACATGGTGAAACCCTGTCTCTACTAAAAATACAAAAAATTACCTGGGCATGGTGGTGGGAGCCTGTGATCCCAGCTACTTTTGAGGCTGAGGCAGGAGAATCGCTTTAACCCAGAAGGCAAAGATTGCAGTGAGATCATACCACTGCACTCCAGCCTAAGTGACAGAGTGAGACTCCACCTCAAAAAACAACAAACAAAAAAAGTAAGTTTCAGCAATCCCATTACTGGGTATATATGCAAAGGATTATAAGTCATTCTACTACAAAGATACATGCACACGTATGTTTATTGCAGCACTATTCACAATAGCAAAGACATGGAACCAACACAAAAGTCCATCAATGATAGATTGGATAAAGAAAATGTGGCAAATGGACACCATGGAATACTATGCAGACATAAGAAAAGGATGAGTTTATCTCTTCTGCAAGGACATGGATGAAGCTGTAAACCATCATTCTCAGCAAACTAATACAGGAACAGAAAATCAAATACAGCATGTTCTCATTCATAATTGGGAGTTGAATAATGAGAACTCATGGACATAGGAGGGGAACAACATACACTATGGCCAGTTGGGGGCTGGGGACTAAGGGAGGGATAGCATTAGGAGAAATCCCTAATGTAGATGACAGGTTGATGGGTGCAACAAACCACTATGGCATGTGTATACCTGTGTAACAAACCTGCACGTGTCCCAGAACTTAAGTATCGTGTAAAAAAAAAGAGTGGTAACTATCAAAAAAAGAAAGAAAGAAAGAAAGAAGCTCTTCAAATAGAAGCTGTACCCAAGCTAAAAATGTAGATTTAGATATCAGAAGATACCTCATGTTAGTTCCTACTTACAGTATAGAGTATTATTCATATTAGAAAACATTAAAATCATATTTTGAACTTAATTTTTGGATCTTGAATAAGAATACAATTCTGGGTGTTCAGGAACATTTTAGTCTAATTTGAGTGTATTAATGTCTGTTTTTATATATTGCTACACAGGTAGATAGATATAAAACAGAGTGAGAAGCATAGATTATGCATGTATAAAGAGATGATGAAGTGAAATAATTTTTCAATCCAATTGCTGAGCCAGGTACAGGTACTGATTTGTAGCCTGTTAAGAACTGGTCTGCACAGCAGGAGGTGAGTGGTGGGTGAGCCAGCAAAGCTTCATATGTAATTACAGCCTCTCTCTATTACTGACATTACAGCCTGTGCTCAGCCTCCTGTCAGATCAGTGGTGGCATTAGATTTTCATAGGAGCGAGAACCCTATTGTGAACTGTGCATGCAAGGAATCTAGGTTGCCTATTCCTTATGAGAATCTAATGCCTGATGATCTGTCACTGTCCCCCATCACCCCCAGAGGTGACCATCTAGTTGCAGGAAAACAAGCTCAGGACTCCCACTGATTCTACATTATGGTGAGTTGTATAATTATTTCATTATATATTATGATGTAATAATAATCAAGATAAAATGCACAATAAATGTGTTTGAATCATCCCCAAACCATCCCCCTAACCCAAGTCCACAAAAAAATTGTCGTCCAAAAAAACTGGACCCTGGCACCAAAAAGGTTGGGGACTACTGCTTCAAAGGCTTAAAACACATTGCAAATATCTCAACTCATATTGAACAATTATATGTGAAAAATTTGACACTGTAAGGGCCAAATTTTTCAGACTTATTTAGCAATGCTTCCAGAGCATTGTGCAACTTTTTTTCTTCTACGTTCCCTATCCAGTGTTGAGACGAAATTCAAACGCCTGATGCTTAGTGGAAGATGGACGACAGAAATTTAAAGCATTATGTTGAGAACATAGGACATGCTGGCTCCCACAAGTAGAAAACAAAAGATAACATCTGCTATTCCTATTTTCCAATTCTATTCACTCTTTTGTTAATATAATCCTTTACAATATTCATCTTCCAGAAATAATTTCCACACCAAGTAATTTGCATATTTTCATGCACTATCAACATTTCTTTACTTGTTTTAATTCTGAGCTGCCCTAGAAATTATTGACATGCAATTCATTGTGTTGGTATTTGTTTCTACTTAAGTGGTTTACTAGATTAATTTCTTCTTATAACATGAAGTTCAAATGATCCTCTCAGCACATTATAGAGAAATTCATATTGAACAAATATTCTTCATCCTGCTTTTGTTTTCTCCTAGCCATCAATATCTACCAATAAGCTCTTAACACCTCTTCATTTATTATTCAATTTGCCTTCTGAATGGTCCCATTATCTTTACTGTCTGGTGCCACCCTTGTTGAGATACTTATTCCCTCATAATGGACTGTATTAATTGCCTTGTAACTCAGTCTCTTTCTTTCTCCAGTCTATCAAATACAATGCAGGCAAATTAATCTTCTTAAAATATTATTTTGATCATGTCACTCCATCTTCACTGATTTTTCATTGTCTACCAAAGACAGTAGAGATTTACTTACCTGGTATTCCATTTTTATCACATTGAATAAATGGTTTTATAAATTTTATTTATGCAACCAATATTTGTTACAGGACATACACGGTGATGGATTCTGGCTATCCAAGATGATAAAATGGAATTGCTGTTCTTAACATTTTTACCATATTTTGAGAAAAGCAGACATACATAGTAGTAACTTTTAGGTTATAAGGGCTAGTCCAATATTATAAATAAAGTGAATAATTAACTCCATCTCAAAAGACTAAAAATTATGAAAAATTTGATTTAACCCTGCATTTTCACAGTTGGGGAAGGTTAGTGCATCTTCCCTGTATATAATTTAAATGGAACATCTCCTTTTCCATACATTCATTTTATTATTCTAAAAATTTACTGTTAACAATGTTACCTTTAAATGGAATAATATTTTCTTACTCTATCTCTATAGAAATTATTTTTCTGTACCATTGTCCATGGCAGTTAATCTGCTTTACATTTTCCAACTTTACAGTGAATTCTTAGGACAATGTCCTGTGCTTAATGAGTACTCAATAGAGTAAGTGTTGAACAAATTTAAAACATGTGTAAAATGAGGTCTCCTTAGAGTTTTAATTTGCATTTCCTTGATTACCAGAACAGTATACTTTTGTATATATTTTTATATACAAAATAGTATATAGACTCCAGTAGTGTTTTCTCTTCTGGAAAACAAAACAAAAAGAAAAATCTACTCAGCCAGGCACAGTGGCTCACACCTGTAATCCCAGCACTTTTGGAGGCCAAGGCTGGCGGATCACCTGAGGTCAGGAGTTCAAGACTAGCCTGACCAAGATGAAGAAACCTCATCTCTACTAAAAACACAAAATTAGCCGGACATGGTGGTACATGCCTGTGATCCCAGCTACTCAGGAGGCTGAGGCAGGAGAATTGCTTGAACCCAGGTGGCGGAGGTTGCGGTGAGCCGGGGTTGCGCCATGGCACTCTAGCCTGGGCAACAAGAGCAAAACTCTATCAGAAAGAAAGAAAAAAAGAAGGAAGGAAGAAGGAAGGAAGGAAGGAAGGAAGGAAGGAAGGAAGGAAGGAAGGAAGGAAGGAAGGAAGGAAGGAAAGGAAAGAAGAAAGACCTAATCATATCATTCATTCATTTTTCTCTATTTTTTTCTTATTGCTATATGGTATTGCTTTAACAATTTGAACACAAAATATTTGTTTACGACATATTATAGCTATCTTTTTTCTCCAGCTTTACATATTTTAGAGTGGAGTTAGATAAGCAGAAGTTCCATTTACTTTAGCAATACGTTTCCTTTCTCAGCTAAGTCTCTTTAAATATTTTCTCTCATTCATTCTCTTTATTACTTAATTCTGGAATTCTGATTTAATGTATCCCATACTTCAATTTATTCTTCATGTTTCTGATCTTGTCTTGCATAACTTTTATCTCCATGTTTATCTTTGTTACTTTTAAAGTAATTTTTATATCTATCTTCAGGTTTACTAGCTCGGTTTCATCCTTGTTTAATCTGCTGTTTAAACATTTTTTTTCTTTTTCATTTCAATTGCTAAGGAGTTTCCAAGCTTATCTAAATTTGATGGAATAAGCACATTCTACCCTGCCTCTCCCACTGAATACAACTATTAAATATGAATTTGCATGGAACTATATTATAATGGTAAATAATAAACGGTAGCAGTGTATCAGAG
The DNA here is from genome assembly GCF_030222135.1 of Aotus nancymaae. Taxonomy (NCBI): domain Eukaryota; kingdom Metazoa; phylum Chordata; class Mammalia; order Primates; family Aotidae; genus Aotus; species Aotus nancymaae. Next base: position 13,084,518 of record NW_026988435.1, read on the forward strand.
AAGACCAGAATGTAGAGTACCAACAAACTGGCATGAAATTATCAGAAGAGGGAAGAAAGAGACAGAAAAAAGAGGTGAAATAATTAAATTAAATAAGTAATAAAGAAATGTTAGCGCTTTCTAATGGAAGGTTTCACCAAGTTTATAATAGGACAGATTTGAGGATAATATAGCTCTAGGTATAACCTTGAAAATATAAATGTAGATTCTTGTAAATTGCCAGACAAAGAAATTCACCTGTAGCAGAATAAGAATCAACAACTTGAGAAGCATAGTCATATCATTTATAAAATGCTGGAAGAAGAGAGCCTAATAATTTTACATCTAGTTAAGATATAATTCACCTGTCACTACAAAATACAAATATTTGCATACATATATGAAAGACAATATCATCCTAGGCTTTCTGTAAGAGTAATATTCAAGAAAGCGTTTTAACTAAAAATCTAAGTGTATCAAACAAATTAAATGTGGAAAAATACAAAAAGATAAGAAAATGTGAGTGCTGAACTCTGTAAAAAATGTAGATTTAATGGATCATTATCAAATGATTGGATCTGTATTAAATTTTAGTAAATTGGTGGTGTATTTGTTTGAAATTAAATAATGACAAAGGGAATTGGTATATGCTGAAATAGCTGAATAAGGATTTTTAATATAGAAGAGACATAATTCAAGAAAAAGTTTAATAATGCTCTAAAAGTATAATAATACATCATTATAATAAAATTAAAAAGTTAGAGATGGGGCATGGAAAATAAAAGTTGCATCCTATTAGAATGGAGAGAGGGAAACAGAGGAAAATGCTCCACTTGCTGAGGGCTATAGTTGTTAGGAGTTTAATGATATGTCTAAAAAAAGAGGAGGACATTATTAATGGAAGCAAAAATGTAGTGGTAGACTATAATTAACAACTTACTGTACATTCTCAAATAGTTAGAAAAGCAGATTTTGAATGTTCTCAACACAAAGAAATGATAAATGTTTGAGGTGATGGATATGCTAATTATCCTAATTTGTTCATTACACATTGTATACATGCATCAAAATATCATGTTGTACCCCATAAATATGTACAATTTTTATATGTCTATTAAAATAGTAACAAAAGCAAAAAATATATTCATTGGCTAAATGTATTTCTAGGTAATTTTTTTTGGATATTTAAATAGGATTGAGTTTTTTATTTGATTCTCAGTTGAACATTATTGATGTATAGAAATGTTCCTGATTTTTATACATTGATATTATATTCTAAAACTTTACTGAAATCATTTATCAAGTCTGGGAGCCTTTTGAAGGAGTATTTAGGGTTTTCTAGGTAGAAGATCATGTCATCAGTAAAAAGAGATTTAACTTCCTTTTTTCTGATTTGGGTGCCTTTTTAAAATTTCTTTTGCCTGATTGCTCTGGCTAGGACTTCCATTTCTATGGTTGAATAGGAGAGATGAGAGTGGACATTCTTGTTTTGTGCTGCAGTTTTTAGGGGAAATGCTTTCAACTTTTCCCAATTTAGTATAATATTAGCTGTGTGTTTGCCATAGTTGGCTCTTATTATTTTGAGGTGTGTTTCTTCAATGCCTAGCTTGTGAAGGGATGTTGGATTTTATCAAATGCTTTTGCTGCATCTATTGAGATGATCATATGGGTTTTGTTGTTAATTCTGTTCATGTGATGAATCATATTTATTAATTTGTAAATGTTGAATCATTCTTGCATCCTTGAAATAAAGTCCACTTGACTATGATAAATCATCTTTTTGAAGTGCTGTTGGATTGTTCGTTAGTATTTCATTGAGAATGTTTGCATGTTTCTTCATCAGGGATATTGACCCGTTTTGTTGTTGCTGTTGGTGTTGTTTCCTTGCCTAACTTTGGTATCACGGTGATGCCAGTTTCATAGAATGAGTTAGGGAGGAATCTCTCCTACTCAGTTTCTTGGAATAGTTTCAGTAAGATTGACACCAGCTCTTCCTTGTAAGTCTGGTAAAATTAAGCTATAAATCTGTGTGGTCCTAGGCTGCTTTTTTCCCCCCTTTTTGAAAGTTTTTTTTTTTTTTTCACTTACAGATATAATTTCATTACTTGTTATTGGTCTGTTCAGGATTTTTATTTCTTCCTGATTCAATCTTGGGAGGTTGTACATTTCCGATAATGTAGCAATGTCCTCTAGATTCTCTAGATTGTGGTTATAGAGATATTTATAATAATCTCTGATGACTTTTTAAAAAATTTCCATGGCATTATTTGTGATGTCACATTTATCATTTTTGAAACCATGGCAACCAGGCTGTACCCTCCCTGGCCTGGTCTCCTTAAGGGAGGGGTGCCCCACTCCTGTGCCACCACGCAAACCGGTACCACAGCAGTCTTCTCTGTGTTCTGACAGTTGGGGCCCCTCCTTTGTTCGAGATAAGGGCACAGTCTCATCACCATACCTCCTGCAGGTGTGGTCATGGAGAACTGGTTGCAGGCCACAGATTTGTCCTCTGACCCTTCAGCTCAAGCACCAGCTGTGATGGGGGCTGAATGCTCTCAGGTTGCCAGCAAACCACTCAGGTTGGGCAGTGGAGGCTGTGCTGTGGTGGGAACTGCCAGGCCTGCAGTCTTGGGAGAGACCAGTAGGCATGGGGGCATGTGGTTCTTATGCATCTGGATCCGGTGGCAATGGCTTTTCTTGGGCACATTAGCCAGTCCCAGCCCCATTCTCTCCTAGTCTAGCAGACAGCACAAGCTACAGCTCCTCAGGGCATAAGGCAGAGCCCTGAAGGGTGCACGCCCAGAGTTTCCTTTTGCTACAGCTGCCCAGGACACTGAAGATTGCTGGGCTGCATTAAGGTTCAAGCAATGCCTTGGTGTGATCTTCAGGCAGCCCCACCTACCTGTTCCAAATATCTGTGGGGGTCATGAGAACTCCTGTAGCTAGAACGTCAGAGGTCTGCAGCGGGAATTGGGTGCCCTGGGATTTTTCACTCATATCTTCCTTGGGTCTTGTCCAGGTCTGGGGGCTGATCCTGGAGCCCAGTGACACCAGCCAGAGAGTCTTGCTCTCTTGGTCTTCAACCATACTGTCTTTAGTCACCTCTCTATTAAATTTCAGTGTTTTCTCTCAAAAGATCTGTTCAAAGTATACAGGTTTACTCAATATTTTGCTTCCTCTATGTGGAAGAGGCATATCATTTTTTGGCTTTTCCAAGACTTTTTAATAATTCATTATTTTCTCATTTTATTTGTATTAAAATTCTAAGTCATTATAAAAAAGTCAAAAACTTATAAGGTAAGAAAATCTTGCATTTACAGATTGATTTCTACTGGAATATTTTTAGGACAATTTTTCAACATATTTTTAAGATGTTTGCTATAAAGGTATTTTTATGATTTTTCTAGTATAAAGAATGAGCACAGTTTGTTATCTATTTGTTCTCTTGTCAAATCAGTAACTGTGGTAGGCAGAATTAAGAAGACCCCATGATCCCTGCTCCCTTTCCATGCACTGTATAATGTGCTCTTCTGGAGTGTGTGTGGGACTTGTGAGTGTGACATTGTCTCTCCTTTGATTAACATTATGTGAAAAAGGTGATGAGACAATCATTCTGGTAATTATGCTACTCTGTATAAAACTCCCTTGCAACAAATGAGAGAGAGATTCTCTTTCTGGCCTTGAAGAAGTAAATTGCTATGTCACAGAGATGACCAAGGAGGAGCCGGTGGTCTTTAACAACTGAGAACCTCAATCCTACAGAGGCAAGTCACTGAATTTCACCAGGGCTCAGTAGGTTCGGAATTGGACCCGTTGTCTCAGCTGTGAGATTGCAGCCCCAGCTGACACCTTGAGTTAAGCCTAAGGAGACTTAAAGGAGTTGCTAAATTTGTTGTAATTTCTTATACAGCAGTAAAAAACTAATATATGGTTTAACAAAAACCTAGAACTGCAATTTCTTTTGGTGTGTGGAGGAAGGAGAGAGAGGGAAGATCTAAAGTACATTTACAAAGACATCAAGATTCTACCTAGAATGTAGAAAGTTGGAGAAAAACATTGCTTCCACACTTATAATGAAAATATAATCTGGCCAGGTGCAATGTCTTATGCTTATAATCCTAGCACTTTGGCAGTTCAAGGCAGTAGGATCATTTGGGGGCGAGAGGATCATTTGGGGCCAGGAGTTCATGACCAGCCAGGGCAAGGTAGTGACACCATGCTTCTATCAAAATAAAAAAAAAAAGTGTTTTAATTAAATTAGCCAGGCATGGTAGCATGTGACCATAGTCCTAGTAACTCAGGAGGCTGAAGCAGAAGAATCCTCATGAACCCAGGTGTTCCAGGCTACAGTGAGATATGATTGTGCTACTGCCCTCCAGTCTGAATGACAAAGCCAGATCTTGTCTTTAAAAAGAAAAAAAAACCCACATAAATGAATAGAATCTGAAAATTTTTATCAATTTATCTGACAGTTTAGGTCTAACAATCCAAAATCTATAGAAAGATACACGTCTCCAAGGAAGTACGTACCAGGCCTAGAATTTAAAAATATGAATTGGAGTTTCTTTTCCATACAATTTGCTAGTCACATGAAAGTCTTTAAGTCCTTTATGTGAAACTTCCTTGTTTTATCTGTAAAATGGATATGATAAAATCCACCTCATGCACTTTACAGAATCATATTAAGAGTCACATAAAATAAGTGCAAACATTGCTTACACAATGTAGCAGGTAAAGAATATCAGGTTTTGTGATAAACGGGGTTTTGAAAAGAATAATCATCAAGAGTAAAATATATCAGAAATAAAGTCATACTATTTGTAGTATTTTTAATCTGTTCTTTTTCAACTAATTAAAAGTCATAAATTTATTGATAATAAATGCACTATCATTTTAATTATATTTTAAATAACTTGTTAGTATTTATTTATTTAAAGACAGAATTTCACTCTTGTTGCCAGGCTGGAGTGCAGTGGCACCATCTCGGCTCACTGTAAACTCTGCCTCCAGGGTTCTAGAGATTCTCCTGCCTTAGCCTCCAAAGAAGCTGGAATTACAGGCATCTGCCACCATGTCAGGCTAATTTTTTTTTAAGTAGAAATGGGGTTTCGCCATGCTAGCCAGGCTGGTCTCGACATCCTGACCTCAGGTGACCCACTCACCTTGGCCTCCCAAAATGCTGAAATTATAGCCATGAGCGACCACATCCAACTTAGTATTTTACTATTTAAACCATCCTACCTTGTTAGTTTTCTCATGCATAATTTTTATGATTTTTAGTATTTTAACTCACAAGAATAAAGAATCTCAAATTATATAAATTATTTTGCATCCTAATTGAGTTATATTAGTCAATAATCTAAAGCAAAACTTTGAAAATAAAATACAGATATTTTAAATTAATGTATAAAATAGAAAAAAAATTATTTTAACTTTCAAAATAGGAATGCTCTTCACAAAACTTTAAAACTTTAAAATATCAACATACCCAATTTTAAAGTGTTCTAAATAAATATTACATAATAATACATTTGGAAATGCAAAATTATCTGAACGAATTAGAGTTGTTCGTTTTGTATGAATAATATTATTTTTAATTTTAAGCATGAGTAAATTTGAAGCAGATTAACAATGTAGTATTTATGTAGAAAAAAAACTTTGGACTAATAATTTGCATATTGGTGTATGATGTTCTACATGGTATCTATGTTCTCAGAAGGCTAGATTTATAGCAGATGGCATTTTGACCACAGATAAAGCAAATGGATAATCACTAAAATATTGTGACATGCACGTTCTATGAGTAAATAGTGAATTTCTCAGTTAAGTATAGAATTATCATTGAGTTAAACAGTTGAAGGCAGATCCAGTATCTCTTCAAGAAGTATTCTTGTAGATGAGAGAAAATATTGAAGTAGAGACCTAGAGATCTAATTTCTTTTAACTTAACTCCTCTCCAGAAGGCAGAGCAATAATTCTAATTTACAGCAATAATATCTTACATAATCAACTAATGGTAACATTCAGGAGAGTTTATAATTGTTTATGATGTAGATGTGGAACAATGAAAAATAACAAAATTCACCAAATTGTAATGCCAATTATTGTTTTGAAGCATACCTATGCTATCATTGAATTGTTCTTTTAAGATTCACATCTGGAGATTAATTTATAAGAAATAATTGCCCCTGAAGTTAAACTACATAATGAAGCTGAAAACTATTTCTCTATAGAAAAATATCCATAGAATTGTGTAGTTAGAATTAAGAGAGACCAACAGAATTATAAAGAGAAATACACATACTTTTTGGTAACATTGTTACTTAGCTTGCTAGAATCACATAGAGCTTTCATTACATAAATAAATGAATGAATGAATAAATAAATAAACAAACAAACCCAATAGCCATCCTGAAGGTAGATCTACTAAATCAATATTTTAATAAGACTAAGCAATCCGTATGTGACTTTTATTACCGAAAACGTTTGCAACACTGTCTTTTTTTCTCTCTCTCTCAGACAGGGTCGCACTCTGTCACCCAGGCTGGAATTCTACGGCATGGTAACAGCTCACTACAGCCTCAACCTTTCAGGTTCAGGTGATCCTCCCATCTCAGTCTCCTAAGTAGCTGCAATTACAGTTGCATGCCAGTAAACTTGGCAAATTTTTTGCAGAAAGGAGATTTTCCTTCTTGCCCAGGCTTGTCTCAAATTCCTGGGCTCAAGTAATCCTCCTGCTTCAACTTTCCAAAGTGCAGCAAGTACAGGTGAGAGCCACTGTCTCAAGCCTGAAATACTGTCTTATAGAGCAATTTTTGGGAAACTTCAGGTCTAAGATATTATAACATCTTTCAGCAATCCATTATGGAGTTTCAGAAATTTAATAAATGAATCATTTCCTTCATTAATTTCTATTCATTAATTGATTTTGTCTATTTCTCACAGATTGTGCTCTATTAAAGTCTCAGAAGCTTTTTTCCCTTAAGCACATGAAAATATCAGCAACTTCACAATGTAATCATTTGAAGAAAATGATTATGCATTTTACCTATTTCTTCAGATTCTCTAAGTTCCATTAGTTATTTCTGGTAAATCTTTCCTTTAACAGCCAAAACAGACAATTTACCAGTATAGTAGAGCTTTCAAACATTACTTGCTTTCAGTTCTCGTTTTTTGTTCACAGAAGGATGGCACTTTTTGGTTCCTGGATGTTGCATGGTTATTTGACTGTATCTGGCCAATCATCTGTGACAGGAAGTGACATGCGTTACTTCTCATCCATGAGATTTGATTGTCAGTAAGAAACACGTCAGAATTCTCTTTTCCTGCTGTCCTCCTGCAGTAACAGAGGTGTTTGTTGAGATGCAGGTGCTATAGGACAAAATGCCTTGAATTACTGAGTCATAATAGAGGAGAGTTTCTCTATTCTTTCAGATATGTGGGACAATTTGTGTGAGCAAGTGTATTTGCTGTGTTTTCCATTGCGATATTAAAGTTTATTACTGCAATGTAACCTAGTCTATCTTAGCTAAACTACCAGGTCACCATTGTAGACTTACAATAAAATTTCAAATTATTAGACCACAGTTTTCGTGTGTCCTCTCAATTTTTCTTTCCAGCTAAAGGAATACCCAACTGATTTCCTTTGCTAACACACAGAGCTAACTGCAGAAACACTGTGCCACTGAACATTCCATACACATATTTCTGTGGCTGCCAGCATCATTTCACCTGTTCCCAGGGCCTTGAGAATCTGTTCCATTGTCCTCTGTGTCAAACTGCCCCTCCCTCAAAGTAAGCGAGCCAGAAAATAACACTCACAAGAAGTAGTGAAACCTTATGTCATAGACAGGAATTACTAGGATTTCCCACAGTGAGGCTTCTGCTACCAATACACTTTATAAATACGTAAAGTGGTGATAATTTCATGTTGCCTCCCTCTAACCTGTGGTGCAAGGAGTCTTTCTGTGCTGGATTAGGTTCACAGTGAGAATTTTTCTCTGTTCTCTTTCTTATTCATGTCCTCTTTAAATGTATTTCTCCCTCTTTGTCATGCCTGTTTTATACTAAGTGTACAACCAGACTATATTTTCACACTTTTTATCAAAATCCTCAGCCTCTCTTTTATAAAGTACAGTAGGAGAGGAAAGTGAGAGAAATACCTGTTTGATTATTTTTATAAGATACAATCACCATTTTTTAAAATATCTGTTAGCGGATACATGCAAATTATGTGAGAAGTAAATTATAGCTATGTCAACTTCCAGACTTTTCAAATTTGGACAAGTTATTTCAGTTTTCTGACACTAAAAAAGAAACAAGCCTAATATGATGTCTAAAGATACTGCCAATAGTTAACCTCTATTATTTCTATGACCTATTACAAATTACATTTTGCATTTCTTTTCCATTTTTCCAATACATCAAGGCAATTTTTCGTGTGTCCATAGTGTGAACAACCTACCCGATTCAGTTTAATTTACAATATTGAGCCCCTTTTTTATTCTTCTATCTTCAATAAAATTGATTTTCCAGTCATATTTGATTTTATGTATGAACAGTCTAGTGGGCAACTCTGTCAACTTTCCTGGGGGCTTGTCATCTGGTGGCCTTCACTGGTTTTGTTGGGGATTGTGCCAAAGTCTGTGGCAGATCATACAGTGCTTTCCTTTTCCGGAGTTTCTGCTTCTGCAGGAAAACAAGCCTTCAGTGTCGTGCTTTGAAAAGGAACAAAAAAGATTGGGAAAGCAATACTCCTTTATTGTAGTGTTTTGAGAGTAGAGTAGGAAACAGGACATAATTCTGAATCATTTTCATCATTTACCAACTCCTTGATTTTAGACCTACACTTACCTTTATTCTTTGTTGTAAATGGAGACTGCAATTCGAATCTATAGATTCAGTTCCTCGGAGAAGGAACTTGTGGACTAAGAGTGCAGGTGGAGGCAAGAATATCCCTTGATTGTGAGAAACCAGACATTAGGTTCCCATCGCTCTATATAAAGACATGCAAATAATGCCTCCACTTTCAGTTCTGTATCTGACCTTAGTATTCTAGGGTGTCCTGTGTCTCCAACTGCTTGTCTTTTTGTGGGCAAAATGGCGTGCTTAGACTCAGCATCTAGTTCTACAGGAGTTACTGTTTCCTAGTTTCACGAACCTACTCATCTCTCTTCTGCTTACAAATGTTACCAAAATCTCCTTTGTTATTTTGCCTCCTCACTTGTTCTCTCAGTTTGTAGAGATAAATACACGTTTATTACTTTATATTTTTGCAGTTTTTATCAAGAGAAAAATAAAAGTTGTGACCGATCTAATGTGGTTTACTAGGAAGCCCATCTAGTTTTATTTCTTATTTTAATGAATTGTCTTGCATAGTACCTAGACACATTATATGTTCATTAAGCGTCATAATAATTAAAATTTGAATAGTTGAATTAATAGATGGATAATAAATGAAAGTGTAAAGTTAAGATGGTAGAAACTGTAATATATGACACGCTAATGTACACCTTAACTATATATGTGTTACATATGCAAAATTCACAGTGTCACTTTTGGATTTTTTTTTACTTTGGGGCTGATTTAAAACACTTAATGTCTAAATAGGATGTCAAATGAAGGAATTCCACTGATGTATACCCACCAGAAATAACTGCCAAGACATGTACCCCAATGTTCATAGAACTGGGTGCAATATCTACAGGCAGAAAATATTCATCCACTGTGATCTTAATAAACACATTGCATATAGTCACACAACAGGATACCACATCACACACAACAATATCAACAAAAATAACAAGCGTAATACTGAGCAACAAAGCCAGACACAAAAAGATAATTCCACGTATGTATAATCTAAAACAGAGAAAAATAGTCTAAAGTCAAGACAGGATTACTTTTATGAAGAGAGTGATTATCATTGGAAAGCACGATAGTTAGTGTCATGTGTCAACATGACTGGGCAACTCAGAGTCCAGATATCTGATAATCATTATTTCTGAGTGTGCCTATGAATGTGTTTCTGGAAGAAATATTTTCATTGGAAGAGATTAGTATTTGAACTGGTGAACTGAGTAAAGCAGATGGCCTTCTCCACTGTGGGTGCATGGGCAACATCAAATCCCTTGAGGACTTGAATACAACCAAAAAGTTTGGAAGAAAGATTTTCTGGCCCTCTGCCTGACTGCTTGAGTTAAAACATATCTTTTTGTACCCTTAGTACTGCTAGTTTTCAGGCATTCAGAATCAGACTGGAATCTACAATCTGGCCTTCTGACTTTCAGGCCTTTGAACTACTTTCCTGGGTCTCCAACTTGTAGGCTGCAGGTCATGGGGCTTCTCCATCTCTATAATTGTGTGAGGCAACACCACACAAAATTATCTTTACATATAAATCTTATTTGTACTGTTTCCCTGTAGAATACTGACTAATATAAAAAGGGGACACAATAGAGTTCTCTTAGTTGCAGGCCAGGTTCAATCTCTTAATCTGGATGTTGGTGTCATGCATGTGTTTAATTCTTGAAAATTTTTAGTGATAAATTATGAATTTTTTCCTTTCTGCTATTCTGCAATAATTTTGTTTACATGTACGTATTTGTGTATACCTTTCATGACCTAATTTTAAAATAGACAAAAAGGCCAAATTTTGTAAATCACTACACAAGGAAAGATTATGTCATAATCTATATAAGTATATGAACTTCAAAGTAAACATGAGTTACAGATATTTAAGAGTAACATGAAATCAATTACATGGGTTTTTTTTTTTTTTTTTGGTAGTTGTGATGGTTGTTTACAAAATCAGGTTTATCAGTCTTTTTATCTTAAATAGCAAAAAATTTTCAATGAGCTGCTAGAACAATATGGAATTATGATATTCAGAAGTAGGTATTCATTATCTTTCCTTAAACAAATGTGTTCTATTTCTATACAAATTTCCAAGAACCTCCATACTAATCGCTTCTGTAAAGCACCAGACATGAACAGAAAAAAAAAAAAAAAGAGCAGAAAAATCTTTGACTTTTGAATTCAAAAGCCATTGGCCTTGAAGTTCTGTATAAAAACCAAATGATGTGAGAGAGAAAAGAGTATAGGCCCACAAGGGAGTTCCTGATGAGATTTTCATACTTCAAGCTCCCTTAGTGAAGAGCACTATTTTTTTTTTCCTTCACCAGGGAGCCTTGTGAATATTGGAGACCAGTCACCTTTCTTTACTCCTTTCGGGTGGGCTGTGAAAACCTCAGCCAACAGCCAGTTAACCTACATTTATCAGTCTCCTGAGAATATCACATCCATCTAACCCAAATTCCACAAACCACATGAACTCAAAACTTCAGTTTGTCCCTAAGCCCACCAAAAATGGAAGATACAAGGATGCAGCTTTAGGTGTCTATATAGTTGATGATGACATAAAGGTAAGCCTTTAACTAAACTGGGACGAAACAATATGAAGCCAAGATTTCCTAGATCTGGGAAAGCACAGAAAGACAACTTTCATGTAACTAAATTTTATACACAAATACACACACACACACACACACACACACACACACATATATATATAAAACACAACATCATTAAAACTATATGTGTTTCAGGGCTATGCAGATATGTAAAGATGATTAAATATGACAGGATTTTTGTCAGCATTCAATCTACAGTTTTATATGAATTATAAAAGAAACATTTTAATATCGTTTTAGGATCTGAAGGAAAAAAAGCAGAAGTATTTAATCGCTCCTTGAAAGTCAGGAACTATATCTCTGGATATTCATTAATTGATACATCATGAACACAATAAATACATGCTTACTGAATACATGAATAAAGGAACAAATGAATGAAGAAGAGTGAATCACCAGCTTTCTACCATATTTAGCACAAAACCACATATAACTATTAGACACTTGAGACATGCATTCAATGCCAGGAGATTTGCAGATTCTGAAGAGGTATGCTATGAGGAATTTACCCTTGCAATGTGTTATTACATTACTAAGGCATTTCAAAGCAAATTTAATTTTGATTACAGTACTCACCCTGAAAATAAGGGATAAATGGTAAAGCTAATGAGTTCAGAATTTCCATTCAGAATTTTAATAAGTATAAAGAAACTTCTGGGATTGAGGGATTACATTAAATGTTTCATGAAGGAAAATTCTGTTTTGGAGTTATAGTGCCTTGCAATTCTTTCACTGGGACTTTTAAGTAAAAATTATGCTGAAAAATCCACTTGTACCAATGCCACTTGCAATAGTTTATTTTGCATTACGTCTTCTAAGGTCCCAAGCTAATAAAAAAACAATTGTACTATTTTGCACCCTTTAGTTTTTAAACCAATATATCACAGAAGGATCTGCGGAACCAGAGGTAATATTTTTAGTTTAGTATACAAGGTAAAATTTTTAGTGAAAACACAGAACTCATTATGAAGTTTCAAGATCTTGCAATAATATACTTAAATGAATGTCATTTAGAAATAATCAAATTATGAGGTTTTTAAACAGAGAGCAGTTAATACTTTTCTAGATGCCATAGGCTCATTTTCATTTTTTTTTTCTTCAGAGTTGTTACTGCTAAATTTACACGCATATTCCAAAGACATTTCCTGCTTATTTCAACTTTGTTTCTTTCTCTCTCTCTCTCTCTCTCTCTCTCTCTCTCTCTCTCTCTCTCTCTCTCTCTCTTCCAGGTGCTATCTTTCCTCCCCAATCAACTTCTTGCACTTTTAACTCTTCTGGGTCAGTTTCACCTGCCTCCTACAGGACCCAATTAAATCGGAAAGAAAGATCACAGGCTTCATATGTATACATTCCTTTTATTTTCTTGTGGAGCTGAACAGATAGGACATGCCACAGACAATAGATAGCGAATAGAATTGGGCTTGAAGTAAAAGAAATGGGATTGGGTTTTTGAGGGCAGGATGGACAAGGAGACTCTCTAACCATGTGCAGATTTGATCATCTTAAACAGCCCAGCAAGAAGTTCCAGAGCACAGACTACCCAACAGAAGTGTCCAGCGTTGGGCAGAAGTGGGCCAGCCTTAGGACCCCCACTGCACTAGCTTATTGGTAAGGGCATTTCCTGGAAGAATGAAGCTCAGCTTAAAATCACATGGCATAGAGTGTGGAATGATAGAAATTAGAGGTTGGAAAGGGTGGGAGGGTAGGAGAGGGGTCAGGGATGAGAAATTACTTAACAGGTACAACGCATATTATTAATGTGCTAGATACACTGAAATCCCACACTTCACCACTATGCCATATATCCATGTAACAAAACCAGACTTGCACTTCTTACTTTTTTTTTTTTTTTTTTTTAAAGCTGAAGTGGATCCTGCGGTTGCTAACACATAGAGTCTAGCTTAATTCTCTGCAGTTGAAGAGCAGGCTATATTTGGAAAGGAGATACAAGTGACACAATCCCATGGTTGCCACATCTCTGGGCTTACGGATGCCTAAGACTTTGATCCTTGGTTAAAATCCTTTCAACATCAACAAACACAAGAAATATATAGAAGTACACCAGATCTAAATGAAAAGTTTTTTTTCCTCTTTTACATTGATATGTATGTTCCACTATTCCAAATCAGCATCCAAATACACTATACCTGGGTTTTCAAGATTGCTTATTTTATAACCTCTAATGGATTAACAACAAACAGAAAGTATGAAAGCTGAACGGATCCCACAAATAAAGGAATTCCTGAGTTGAATTGGATCTTGCTTAAGTCAACCTTATGTCCCACGATCAACCATATCTTTGAGCAACATAGGCTTGGGATGTACATTGTCACCTGAAAGTCACAAGATTGCCATTGTGATGCTGAGCATGGTGTGATTTTTAACCAGTATTTTCTTAAAGCTAAATAGGCCACTGCTTCCAAACAAGATGGAGTAACCGAGCGAGGTTTACTCTCCAACATGAAACAAAACTTGGAGAAAATCTAACAGGATACCGGGGAAGCATTTGTGATAAATTCCTATAATGACATACTATTTGGAAACAGAAAGGAATGGAATACTGATACATTTGAAAGCACAGATTAATCTAGAAACATTTATGCTGAGTAAAAGAAGCTAGACACAAAACAGTACCTACTGTATGATTATATAAATATAATGTTTTGAAACAAGCAAACATTCAAGGATGGTAGAAATCAGAAAAGTGGTAGTCTTTGCTAGAGAAAAAGGATTGAAGTGAAAAGGCCAGAGGGAACTCCTACATCTTGATAGGCATGTGGATTATTCAGATGTCCGTATTTGTAAAAAATAAAACTATATATTTAAAATCATTTATGCATTTTAATGAATAAAAATTATACCTCAATTTTTAAAAGTTCTTCTATAACGATCTGTCGAATGGCCCTTGAATAGCATTTAAACATTTCATTTTTTCTAATAGCCATTTTTGTGTAATAGCTAAAATGTTGAATTATGAGGATTTTCTGCAATTTTAACTTTAGTATACCATAATAGCCCTAACTCGAAATTATCTCTGTGTGAATAGCTTATATATTTTATTTCAAATTAATATTTATTATATATAGTCCAATATACTTCACTATCAAGAGTAAACATAATTCAAATAAGAGAGCTGATATACATGCAAAATTATTTATTCTTGAGTCATTTATTTGAGATAAATTTTATTGAGCTAAATAAAATCTCTGTAATGTTTGTAAATATTTCATTATTCACTCCTTAAAACTTTCCTCTTCATAGCAACTAGAAGTAAAAACACTTAAAAATAAGTGCAAAAATTAAAATAAATAATATATCCTTGATAATAACAGAGACATCCCTATAAAACCAGAGAAGCTCCTGAGAACAAACTAATGAAATGGATGTGCAGGAAGACACTACCACTGGAAGGTGGGGAAGAATATATAGCATCCATGAGCAGAGTGAAGATCTATCTTGCGGACTGATGATAGAGCATCCAGAAAAACTGATAACCCCTCTAGATAAATCTAAAGTTATGCTTCTCTTCCTGCTATATCAAAGAAAGCTGCCCAATTGACGGATGGAACTTTCTAAAATTCCACATGAGATATGAGATGTCTGAAATGAGATAAATCTTCCGTTTGCCCAGGGGACATTAGAACTTGATTAAAGAAGTTATGATTATTCTGCACAATAGGCAGAAGTGAAGGCATTATATTGGATAGGGCAAAATAATGGAAGTTTTGCCCAGTTTTGTCTAGTCTGGAATACATAATACTACCTTGTGTAACACTTACATTGTGAACAATATTGCATCTGAGAAAACCATTAGAGGTTTTGCAATAATGGATTATGGAGCATTTCTGCCACCCACAAAGAATAGATTTTACCAGAGGAAAGAATATTGCATTGCCAGAGTGCAAAAAATGCACTAAGAAGCACAACATCAATGGGAATTACATGTTCTTCCACTGGCATAGTAGCAGGTTGATTGCAAAGTGGAATTAAGTGGCTGCGGGTAAAAATGGTTAGGTAAAAACTGGAAAGCAATCAAAATGTTCTTCAATAGATGAAAGGGTAAACAAATTGTGGTACACCCATACAGTGTTATATTATTTGGTGATAAAAAGAAATGACTTATCAAGCTATGAACAGGCATGGAGAAACCTTAAATGTATACTGCTTAATGATAGAAGCCAATCTGAAAAAGCTACAGTATGATTTCAACTATATGACATTCTGAAAAAAGCAAGACTATGGAGACAGTAAAAAGGTCAGTGGTTGCCTGGAGTGGAAGGGAAGAGATGAATTGATGAAGCACAGGGGATTTTTGAGCACTGAAGCTGTTCTTATTCTATATGACACTGTAATACTATCTACATGACATTATGCATTTGTCAAAATCAGAATCATAGAACATAAAGAATAAGTCCTAATGTGAACTATGGACTTTGGTTAGTATTAATGTATCAATATAGGCTCATCAATTTTAACAAATGCACAACATTAATGCAACATATTAATAATAAGGGGAAAGGGCTGGGGGTGTGGATATGTGAGAACTCTCTGCACTATCTGCTCAATTTTCTGTAACGCTAAAACTTCTCTAAAAATCATTAACTAATTTATAAAAAAATTCTATAACATTCTTAGAATTGAGATCCTTAACAGACAAAATCGATAGTTAAAGTAACATCTGTTATTCGTGTAAAATACAAGTCAGGAACTTTTTCTCCTATATCCAGAGGTTCAAATGATGGATTCACATGTAACCTGTATATCTATATACGATGCCATTATGAAACTCTATGGCAAACGGTGGCTAATATGAGTAAAATATGAATGGGCATAACAACATCAAAAAGTGATGGACTTCTGTGCTGTCTGAATTGGAAGAGATTATATTGCAAAAATTCTGGGATCTGGAGGTAAGGATAATAAAATGGGGATCATATGGTTACAAAATCCTTTATCTTTTCTACATTTATTTTTCCTTTTCTTTTGCTGAATGCTGAGGTAGTGGGACTGGACCAACAAGGAAGATCTTTTAAAGATATCACTGCCACCTGCCTACGGAGTGAACTAATGCAAAAGAAAGAAAATGTGTGTGTATGTGTGTGTGTGTTTGTGTGTCTGTGTGTGCACGTGTATGGGCATGAGCGCAGATTAGGATTATGTGCAATAATAAATACTATTTATTTATTATTGCAATTATTATCTGCAATTATCCAAGAGCTAAAGTAATTTTGGGGGACTTATAAGGTTATATGATCACAGCTAATATGATTTTTTAACAAGGGAAGTTCAAAGCGTTATTGGATGTTTCAGTTCTTGGTAATCATTATTGTTTTAACATGCCTGTTTTCATGCATCAATTATAGTAAACTTTACTATTACAGAAATCATAAATTGGCATAAATAAATCATAAATATGCAACCAGTCATCTGGTTGAATGAATGGAAAGAAAATATTAAGAGTAGCATTGCAATTTTCTTTTCAACCTCAGTGATAGCTGATAATTTGACATTTGATAGGAAACTGGTTATATCATTGTTTTAAGAAATGCAAACAATTCTTTGGCTGGGCATCATGGCTCACGCCTGTGATACCAACACTTTGGGAAACCGAGGCAGATGGATCAGTTGAGGTCATGAGTTTCAGACCAGCCTGGCCAATATGGTGAAACCCCATCTCTACTAAAAATACAAAAATTAGCTGGGTGTTGTACTGTATGCCTGTAATCTCAGCTACTCGAGAGGCTGAGGCAGGAGAATTGCTTGAACCTGGGAGACAGAGGTTGCAATGAGCTGAGATTGAGCCATTGCCCTCCAGCCTGGTGACAGAGCAAGACTCTGTCTCAAAAACAAACAAACAAAAAAAAAAATTTTGGACTAAGGTAAATAAAGGCCTCACACAGGATACTATATTCTGTGAACTATTCCAACAATGAATCCAGGCAGGCGCGGTGGCTCACGCCTATAATCCCAGCACTTTGGGAGGCCGAGACAGGTGGAACATGAGGTCAAGAGATCGAGACCATCCTGGTCAACATGGTGAAATCCCGTCTCTACTAAAAATACAAAAAAAAATTAGCTGGGCACGGTGGCACACCCCTGTAGTCCCAGCTACTCGGGAGGCTGAGGCAGGAGAATTGCTTGAACCCAGGAGACGGAGATTGCGGTGAGCCGAGATGGCGCCATTGCACTCCAGCCTGGGTAACAAGAGCGAAACTCCGTCTCAAAAAAAAAAAAAAAAAAAAAAAAAATGAATCCAAGCACACAGTATCTGGTATGGCATTGTTTATATTATAATACATAATTAATGAAATGCAACTGAACTCCCAAAAAGAGAGTCATAAAACCCTTAGGGAACTATATGACTAGAAAGGTGAGAAAGTTGAAGAGAAAGTTGACCTGTTGAGTTGAGCTGGTCTATGCTTAAGTCAGCCTTATTTCTTAGGAGTTATATAAAGTTGCATTTAAAAATTATGAGAAGTGGATTGATTTTAAGGGATCCTCCATTATCCTGAGGGTACCCCTCAGAAAAGAAAATAAAAAGAACACCAGAGGAATCATGTTACCTGACTTCAAATTGTACTACAGAGCTATTATAACCCAAAAAGCATGATACTAACATAAAAACAGACCAATGGAACCGAAGAGACAGCCCAGAAATAAATCCATGCATCTACAGTGAACTCATTTTTGACAAAAGTGTCAAGAACATACATTGTGGAAAGGACAATTTTTTCAATAAATCGTTCTTGGAAAACTGGATAGCCGTATGTAGAAGAATAAAACTAGACCGACCCTTATCTCTCATTAAATCAATTCAAAATAGATTCAAGACTTAAGTCAAAAAGCTCTGCACAGCAAAGAAAACAATCAAAAAAGTGAAGATATAACCCTAGAATGGAAAAAGATTTGCAAACTATCCATCTGACAAGAAATTAATAACTAGATATAAGGAACTCAAATATCTCAATAGGAAAAAGTCTAATAATCCAATTTTAAAATAGGCCAAATATCTGAATAGACATTTCTTAAAAGAAGACATGCAGGTGGCAAATAGGCATATGAAAAGGTGCTCAACATCATTGATCATGAGAGAAATGCAAATCAAAACTACAATGAGATATTATCTCACCCCATTTAAAATGGCTTTTATCCAAAAGATAGGAAATAATGAATTCTGGCAAGGATGTAGAGAAAAGTGAATGCTTGAACGCTGTTGGTGGGAAAGTAGATTAATACAGCCACTATGGAAAATAGTATGTAGGTTCCTCAAAAAACAAAAAAGAGAACTGTCATATGATCCAGCAGTCTCACCCCTGGGTATGTACCTAAAAGAAAACAAATCAGTATACTGAAGAGATATCTGCACTCCCATGTTTATTACAGCTCTATTCACAGTGGATAAGTGTCCATCAGCAGAAATATGGATAAAGAAAATGTGCTACACATACACAATGCAGTAGTATTCAACCATAAAAAAGAATCAGAGCCTGTCATTCACAACAACATGGATGGAGCTGGAGGACATTATGTTAAGTGAAATAAGTCAGGCACAGAAGGGCAAACTTTGCATGTTCTCACTCATTTATAGGAGCTAAAAATTAAAACAATTAAACTCATGGAGTTAGAAAGTAGAATGATGGTTACTGAAGGCTGGGAACTGTCGTGGGGAGGAGAAAGTTGAGATGGTTAATAAGTATAAAAAATAGATACAATGAATAACATCTACTATTTAATAGCATAACAGGGTGATTACCACCAACAAAAATTTATTGTACATTTAAAAATGACTAAAAAAGTATAATTGGAATGTTTGTAACACAAAGAAATAATAAATGCTTAAAGTGATGCAATGGATACCTCATTTACACTGATGTGATTATGACTCATTGTATGGCTGTATCAAAATATCTCATGTACCCCAGAAATATATACACCCATAATTATATACACCTACTCTATACCCATATGAATAAAAATAAAGAGAATAAAAGTGCTGGTTGTTGGAAGTAAATATATACCAGAGTAAAGTGATCCAAAGGGATAAGAATAGAGCACTGATGGCGTTGCCTCAAACTCAGTGGATCGACAGCCAGGGTCCTAGAGATTGATATCTTCTAGTCCGTAAGACTCCTGGGCAATTCATTGACAAGGCCTATTGATGTTACTTCTTCAATGTCCCTCCACTTCATCTACTTTTCTCTCCTGATACTAACAGAAAAATATAGGACAGCATTTCTTAATCATTCTTCCACAACATGCTCCTGATACTCCACTCATGCCTTTTGTCTTTAATCAATTTCTTAAACTTCAGTCTGAAAAACAGAATTTTAAATTGAAAATCCGATTATGTCACCTCCTTGCTCTCATACCCTACCTTTTCCTCTGTGCTCTGTTTGAAATCTTTCAATCACTTTCGTTGCTCCTAGGGAGGGGCCATCTTGCTGGATATATTCTCAAGCCTAAGGACACAGCTGTCCTGTGTTCTTCTTGGTCTCACTGCCTTTTTTCATCTGCCTTTGAAGACAACCTCAGCTTCTACTATTACAGTGTACTAGTACAATTGTGCTGGGGCTATCACAACAAAATAACACAGACTGGGTGGCTTGAACAACAGAAATTTATTTTCTCACTTTTCAGAAGCTTGAAATGTAAGATCAAGGTATCAACAGGTTTGGTTTCTCCTGAGGAATCTTTTGTTGACTTTAAAACTCCACCGTTTCTCTGTGTCCTCATATTTCCTTTTCTCTGTATACCAGTGTCCTCCTCTTCCGTTAAGGACAACAGTACATTGGATTAAAGCTTCAACTGTATGGCCTTCTTTAAACTTAATGAGGTAAATGAGGCTGTATCTTCAAATATAATCAGATTGGGGCATAGGATTTCAGCCTGTGAATTGTGGGGGGCACTCAACACACTCCGTACTAGTTAACTAGCCATATCTTAATTTTATTAGTACAGTGGCCTAACAATTCTGTCAAATCTCTATACAGGTAATGGAAAAACGCTTTACAAAATACTGTCCTAAGTCACCAAAACCCTCTAGTCTAGTATTGTTGTGTGTGACTCTGAAACAACCTAAGCAGCACTCTTTAAATTTCACCCAAGAAAAGTCAAGTGGCTTTCAAACTTTTATTTACTACTATTATCATCCCTCATTCTCATAAAACAAGTGATATTTGTTTGACCCAATAGCTAATCTACCTCTTTTAATAGCCCTTGCCTCATTTTCAGGGGAAAAAATATTTGGTTGACTTCAGTAACTTCCATGTATCATTTATTATAAATACAATGGCATTTTGAAATTACATTTTTCTTTTTTTTCCTATTTCTTCTTCTTCTTCTTTTTTTAAGAGGTCTTGCTCTGTTGCCCAGTCTGGAGTGCACTGGTGCAATTTTGGCTTACTGCAACTTCCACCCACCAGGTTCAAGCAATTCTGCCTCGGCCTCCCTAGGAGCTGTGATTACATATGTACACTAATTTGCCCAGCCAATTTTTTTTTTTTTTAATTTTAGTGGAGATGGAGTTTCACCACGTTGGCCAGGCTGGCGTCGAATTCCTGATCTCAAGTGATCCACCTGCCTCGGCCTCCCAAAGTGCTGGGATTATAGATTTGAGCCACCACACCCGACTTGAAATTATTTAAAATTCATGAAATTTCAGTGTTTCCTACCTTTAGAGTCCAGTACTAGTTCTTTATATTTAAAATTCCCTTATTAGAAGGATTTCAAAATTTTTTATTATAATTATCATATAATTTGCTTTATTATTTACTTTATTTACTTTATTATTTATTTGGACTTGAAAAATACTGGGGAGAAAAATGACTATTCTCATTATTTTCTACATTATCTAATAATGTAACGCAGGACAAATTTTATCTTTATTTTATTATTATTTCATTTCCTATTGTCTCTTTCTAGTTAGAGTTTAAAACTTTTGATAGAAAAGTCCCTATCTTTTTCAGTGTTTCCCAATAACACTTAGAGAAACTGTATAAAATGTTAGTAGAATAATTAGTAGAAATGTTTGTACAGAATTAGAGAACTTGGTGAATTTAAATTTAATATTCCAGCTATTCTAATTATGAATACAGTACAATTGCATGCCATTATTGAAGCTCTCTTCCATAATGTTTCAAACCAATGTTTTCTTAGTTGATTTGATAGAAAAAAAGACATAGACATAAGTCTCTAGTGTTTGTAAAGCAATTTCAAACTTTTCTCGTTCTCTTGATTCTATGGTGTAGCTTGAGCAAGAATTGCTATTTCCAATTTTACAGAAGTTGTTAACTGAGGCTCTTGGGGAGGTAAACAGACTTGCCAATATTGTATGAGAAACAAGGAGTAAAGCTCTTACTCAAATGTGAGTTTTTCTGGCTCTAAATCTCTTGCACTTGTCATCAGAATTTGAAACTTTGTTCTGCACAGAAAAGAAACAAAGCTGTCTTTAAACCTAGAGAAAAGGGAAAAATAGTATTTTTGCTAAAACATGAGATTTAGAAATGTAATACTAAAAGAAACACATTCAACATTGGTATGAACTATATGTAAATAAGATTCTTTTTGGAAATCTGGATATCTGAGCCCTGTTGTCCTCTTGTGCCAAAGATTTACTTATTTAACATTTGAAAACTCTTTAGTTTGTACTATGTCAAGAACTATTGTAGTTATTGGGGCTACAGCTATGAACAGAAAGAATTCTCCATTGTAAGCAACTATACATTATACTGGGGTTGGAATAAATTATAATTTTAGGTAGTGATAAGAATGAAAGAAAATACCTCTGGAAGTTCTGGTTTGTTATTTGATAAATTACTTTAATCCAATAATTGCACTCAGCTAAATAGGTTTTTTATTCTACTCACCCACACAAAATTCTCAAAAGCACTCCCTATTTTGGCATGAAACATTGAAGATCTTTCTTAAAATGGAAGCAAGTTCTCTAAAAGAGGTAATTTAGAAACTCTACTTAGTGTATTAAATTCTATAGCCAGTCATCTAGCAAAGCTCATTTAGAATACGATAGAAAAGCCATAATTTTAGATTAGAAGAATATTCAAAAAATAATAGAGAAGAGTAAATGAATTACTTGAACTTAACTAATAGTCCCACACAAATGGAATTCAAGGATGAATACTGTCTTTCATCTTAGAAAAATATTTCTAGAACTGCAAAGCTGAGTAGATGCACAAAAATCCAACCTACACAACCACGTAACCCTGACATCCTCACATGTTTTTGAAAGTCTCTAATTGTGACACAGTTTATATACAACAACATGTCAACTGATGTTTGTGTCTAAACCCACCTTGTCACTGTCTGCAGTGTTCTACAACTAGGAAAGTAAGAAGTCATAATTATTTGTCATTTGAATCACTGATATTTTATTATTAATGAATTATTTCTCTAAAGCTGTGTATAGTACACAATGAGGCATGTATATTAAGAGAAAAGTAAATTCTCTTTAGGTATCATTGTAAATCAAAATTATTTGTATTTCATCAAGAAGTTTCCAGTTTGAGGAAAATGTAGAGACCTAAAGGAAATAGTGCATAAAATATTTGATGAAAATGGTCTTTACTGTGTAATCTAACTCATAGGAAACAAACAAGGCATTAAGTAGACTCAAGGTATTTATTTGCCACTTTTATTAGGACAAATCCAATTAAGACAATTTTAATAAAATAATTATACTTAACTAATTATGAATTTTTTAAAGAAAATAATACAAAAATGGAGTCTGTATAAGGCCAATAATCATGCTTTTAAACTGTTATCACAGATTTTTAGAAGATTCAGCAAGTAATTTTTTAAAAGGATAACTAATCTCTAATATAGTAAGGAAAAACAAAAAGAACAATTATTAATAACTCAGCGCCAATGAATACATAATTCAATAGATTTAAATATGAATGTATTTTTTTATTGCATTT
Organism: Aotus nancymaae; assembly: GCF_030222135.1. Taxonomy (NCBI): domain Eukaryota; kingdom Metazoa; phylum Chordata; class Mammalia; order Primates; family Aotidae; genus Aotus; species Aotus nancymaae. The sequence continues at coordinate 13,107,901 of NW_026988435.1, forward strand.
TAGGTTTTGGGGCACATGTGAAAAACATGCAAGGTATTTTAACGAAAAAAAGAAAAAAATTCTTAAAAAGGACACTAGCAACGAATTAATTTGCATATTTTAGAAATGGAAGATCATCTGAAATTGAAAAGTTTGCAATCAATTGTCTGGATTTCTGCATCATGGCATGTAAAAATAGGGAATTTAAGCAAAGTAGTTTTTATGGTACAAATGTGCTTAAAAGACAACTTTTCAGAAATTATGTGTGTGTGTGTGTGTGTGTGTCTGTTTAATTAAACCTAAAATATATGTATATATGTATTTCTGAGCAAGGTAGAAATTATGTAACTAAATCTGAAATTTAAAACCTGAAACTCAGAAGCACATTACTCTGAGAGCCTATAGTATAATTGAATAAGAGATCACAAATGAAGGCATACATAATAACAAAAGTTTGTCTTTTATTTCTTAGTAATACTGTTGAAAACATTGAAAAAAGAATTGAAAAGCAATTACTATGTTGACTATGAACCTAAGGAAACAAAGTCAACTAAATGTCTTTTCTGTATTGTGTAAGTTTCTTATTTTCATTTCAGAGAAAATAAATCACTTCAGTGGGTAGCAACACAGCTCAAATAAACACTGAATGTAATATAGATGAAATAGATTTGAGGAATTTAGAAATTTTGCATCCTTTCAGTTTTGTAAGTGGAAGAATCACAGTACAATATATTTGGCTCTAGTCTTAAGAGAATTTGTTATAGTCACATTCCAAATGAATGAATCTTGTTTTATGGGAATGTTTTCAATGTCTTTGAGTTTTATAGTTGTAAATATGTTATTAGGGTTTGTGTTGGGGAAATTATTGTAATGGGATTTAAATTTTTAAGATATGGGTTTCAGTATAGTTTTATTTTAGAGCAGAATATGCAAAGAACTTTACCAGTTGAGTTTTTATAAATAATTTAAACTAGATTTATGAACATATAGAGAAAGAAGAAGAGTAAACACAAACCAATAAAAACATTTTAAAACAGTTTTGAAACAACCATGCTCTGAAAATGTGAGGTTATGCAGTGTGTGGCACTTGAAAACATCATCAGTGATAGAAGAGAAAATAGCAAGAGTTTTTGGAATAAATAATTTACAGAATTAACTGTGGGTCTTTAGAGCAAAATAAATTTATGCTTGATAAAATTGCCAGAAAAAATTATTGTAACTAAGGAAATGTAGGTATGAAGTAAAAACTCTTTAAGAAATTGATATGTAATAATATAGACTGGAGAGAAAATTTCTATTAAAATATAGGAAGATAAGTCACAATGTCAGAAATACGGAAGTATCACACTTGTGTTGAAGGATTTTATATCTATGTAATATCTATCATCTGTCTATCTACCTAACATCTATAATCTCCTTCTCAACTTGTCTTAACTTGCAGCTGTTGTCTTTATAGTTTAAAACAAAAAAGGTCACCCAGCAGATATTCCTGCATACTCAGAATGTAGAGAGTAGCTTTATTCAGGTTATTTTGTACCATGAAAACAATAGATGTATTTCCCATTTATAAATATACGGTCATATTATTATAGTGGAAATGTAGATATTCAATGTGTCTTTTAATATTCTGCAGCATAGCAATTTTTGCTATTAACATTGCCATATGTTAACTTTTTAGAACAGCATATGCTTTTTTTTTTTTTTTTTTTTTGACGGAGTCTTGCTCTGTCACCCTGGCTGGAGAGCAGTGGCATGATCTTGGCTCACTGCAACTTCCACCTCCTGGGTTCAAGCGATTCTCATGCCTCAGCCTCCCAAGTAGCTGGGATTACAGGCACCAGCAGTGACACCTGGCTAATTTTTGTATTATTAGTAGAGATGGGGTTTCACCATGTTGGCCAGGCTGGTCTCGAATTTCTCTCCTCAGGTAATTCTCCCACCTTGGCCTCCCAAAGTTCTGAGATTATAGGCTTGAGCCACTGGGCCCAATTGCTAATTTCTCAAGTTGAGCACCATTGCATAATGATGGCCTTATTTGCTTTGAGCTATCAATTTCTCATTTGAAATGATTAAAGGGCAAAAACATATATAAAGATAGAAAGGGATGGATAAGCAGAAAAAAATCACATTGTTTGAATCTCTTTGTTTGAATAAATGAAAACACCTCAAAGAAAGCAATAAGAACATTCTAAAACAAATATTTCCTGAGGAAAAAAATGTATGGAAGAACGGAATCCTCTGTTCTTCTGATGGGGTTGTGTGGGTTTGGATACGGAGAAAATGTTATTCTCTGACTACAGCTTGTATGAGCTTGAAAATTTAAACCACCTTCTCTATTCACCACTCAGTTTCCTGAGTCAGCCTCAAAAAAAAAAATGTTTTTGGAAGAGAAGATTACTAAATTATGATGCCTAGGGTAATCTTCCCAGTTCTCCACACACTTGAGATGGCTCTGTAAAGAGATCATATTGTAAGCCAGGTTGCTTAAGGACACTTTATAATATTCAGGAGTCACAAAGAACAGAAACTAGGGATTCAGTGTTCAGGAACTGAAATTATCTCCAATATCATTGTATTTCACATCTTCTAAAGCTATATACTTTAAAACTACTTCAGGTATATTTTTATTTTGCCTGCATTTATAAATATTCAACCTGATTATATGATCTATTAATATTTTACACTATAATTAGATTTTAAAATTTAGTGCTAATTTAAATAAAGCATAATAGGGAAACAATATGCCTCCAAAATGTAGGCATGTATGACAGAGAAATCAACAAAGCAGATATTTTCAGAGTGTTACAGTGATTCTACCAACCTCGGCTATGAGATTTAGGAGACAAAATTGCTCCGAGTCTTGCTCTAATTTGCTCTCTGACCTTGACCTTGACTAGCTTACTTTGTTTTCTTATTTCATAGTTTTCTCAATAAATTAAAAGAAAAGAATAAATGGAAAAAGGATTACTAAGCCTTATCACTATGTACCATTATGGAGGGCATTAAGAAATACGGTTGGAACTCATCACGCCTCCTATAAAAACCTCCTTGTAAAGACGTAGTATATTTTTTATCTATGGCATTTTCTGTTGTTGTTTTGGGATTCTCCTGAGTGTAGAGCTCCATGATTGGCAATTTGTGTGGTACATGGGTGATCTCTGGAACCACTATACTTCCCATTTGTAAGTCAATATAAGTAAATGTGACCTTCAGGTCTTTAGAGATGAAAAGAGACAGCTTTAAAGTTAATTCACTGTGCCACCTAACCTCTCTCCCCTTCAGGTAGAAAAAGATATTGAGTCTTCTATCTTAGTGAATTTAAATGTGTGACAAATAAAGGACATTTTGTATGACACATTAAATGGATTTCTGATTGAACTTTAATACTAGTAAATTCTGTTTAATATTGTATGTTTCAAAAACAGAGCTTTCTGATAACGAATGCATTGGACATACAAAATTAATATGCTTACACACACACACACACACACACACACTTGAATAAACATGTCTTATTAAAGATGGTCTTTGGAATAAAATTCTTATCACATCAAGCAATAATGAGACATGACATTTAATTCTCAACTATTTAAAAGTGCCTCAAAAATGAGACATTCATGATATCTTTGACAAACTATATACAAGGTAAAAGGCAATACCAAGTGTAGATCAGTTATTTATTTTTGCTGATCCAGTCAGGTTATTCCTTTTTTCTAATGTTTGCTAATCAAATTGCTACACAATATGATCTTTATTAGCTATGTCAGCATTAGCAATTTGGATTAAAAAAAAAAAGGATTAGTTAGGCTTCAAGGAATATGTAGTGATAAGTCAATGAGCAGATAATAGAATACTATCAGAGATATACTTTATGCCAATATGCACATGTAATAATAGATATAAAAATTTTAAACATTATCAGGGTACTTTTTCTATAGAATCCTTAAGTTGAATTAAGTAATACAGAACAATAACATGAATTTTAAATACTTTAAACAGTATATGCTGGGGAAAAAGTTTAAAGATGTTATAGTGAAAATTATTATATATTGAGCATGATTGTACAAAGTCTTTTATATATATCGTCTAACTCTATTATGAACACGAATCTATGGGTTAATTGTCACTCTTTTTTTTTTTTACACAGGAAGAAACTTAGGTTTAGAGAAATATGTTATTTTTTCAAGATCATGCAGTAAGTTGAAAATTAAGCTAGGGTTTAAAAACTTGCTCTAGATGAGCTCTTTCCACTAGGCCATACTGCCATAAATATATTTTTCTGTTTCTATGAACTCTTCTCATTACATGTGAAATACACATGGAAAATTATGCATGTCATTGTTTAGTTGAAAAATAAAGTGCAAACTTGATTTAAATTCTATGACTGACTCACTGTGTTACTGGATACACCATGTTCTAATCTCCGTCATCTTCAGACATGCTACCTATGTGGTAGGCACAGATAGCCTAACTTCATGAGAAGATACACATCATTGCTTATATGAGTCACAACAGGGAAAATTGCCTAAATCCACACACAGTACACACAATGTACACAGTAATTACTTATAAAATATTTACCAACCATGTTCCTAGTAACCTCCACCTCCAAAAGCTTCATTTCTTGGTTTACATATATTTCTCTCTTTGTGGGCCACTTAAAAACTTATTCATGCATATATTCAAATAATTACTCAGAATAACTAAGAGGTGAATATTTTCAAATAAATAACAATTCAGAATTACTCTGAGATAGCAGAGCAGAGCTGAAGTTACTTATACATAGAGGTCAATAGCGTAGATTGTCTCATTGAAAAAAAGGCAAGACAGGTGCGTTTAAAAGGTTTAAACCACAAATGATCTGTGGAAATAGGTCTTGTTTTGTTTCATTTTGTTTTATTTTTCCTCTGAGTAAACTGACTGGTTGAAAGTTATCAAGGAGGGCAGTTTGCCCTTGGACAGACTGAGTTAGGGAAGGCAATTTGAGGGTGTGTTTCCTAAGAAAGCTTTGATTCAGCTATGAAGTAAACATGATATGCTCTTTCACTATGAATGATGGCTGCCATTGTCATTTGATGTCTTTTCTACTTACTTAATTTGGATCAATGCAGTGACTCATTATGATTTTCCAATGTACACAGTTTTGAATAATAGCTGAAATATCTTACCCCTTCCTAGAGCTTTTTCCCTCCCGTCACCATGTAATCTGATATGTAGATTTTTTTTTTCTTTTTTTTAAGAAGACAAGATTCCCTGAATTCGGATGCCCAGAATAATTGCCCAATTCAAGATCACAACATCTATGAAGAGATTGTAAACCACATTGCTAGTGGACATTTTATTGGCCCCAACTGATTTGTGCTTTATAGTCAATACTATTGTAACCCACAGGCAAGCCCTGCAGAACAGCTCTCTGGTGAATATTTTTCCTGTAGATTATTTCCTGTTTTTTATACCCAAATATTATAAAATGTGTATATATCAATACAACAGCTGTCTTCTATGTTTTAGGCTTGTCCAAGAAAATGTGCTACTATAATCTTTAGTTACATTCCAGATACAACTATTAAAATGTCAGAATAATATGTGATTTTCAAATCATCAGGTGTCAACAAAGGGAACATGTTACTGGCTCTGGGAGAGGCCATGTATCATGTCATATCACTGCCTATGAAGCAATATTTGCTAATGGCAATACTAAGCAATGACCAGGAAGTGATTAACCATGCTACTTACTAACATCATGAGGCTTTTCCCTACCATTTTCCTAAGTTCTCAGATGTAACTGCTTTCTGATTATCAATTAGATAGCTCTCTTTGGAGCAGAACTAAAATCCAAAATTAGAATTTTGTAACGTGTTATCCTTTGAAGAAACAAAGCACTCCTGGGAAACCTAGGGCCAAACGTACCACGGATGGTACCTGCATTACAGTTGGTGTGCTAAGGAATGACTGAGGAATAGTCTTTCTGAAGAACCCAGGGACCTTTTTGCCCTTTACCACGTGGCAATGCTTTATTTAGTGCTGAACATATGGAACATTCAAACCATACTAAAGAAAACATGGTGTTAGGCCATTCAATTCACATAAGATAATATATAAAAGTTATGTTAATTGAAAGAGAATAAAAATGTTTATATCTTGGCCAGGCACGGTGGCTCACGCCTGTAATCCCAGCACTTTGGGAGGCTGAGGTGGGCAGATCACAAAGTCAAGAGATCAAGACCATCCTGGCCAATATGGTGAAACCTTGTCCCTATGAAAACCACAAATATTAGCCGGGCATGGTGGCACATGCCTGTAGTCCCTGCTACTCTGGAGGCTGAGGCAGGAGAATCGCTTGAACCCGGGAGGCAGAGGTTGCAGTGAGCCAAGATCCCGCCACTGCACTCCAGCCTGGGCAACAGAGCAACACTCCGTCTCAAAAAAAAAAAAAAAAAAAAAAAAAGATTCTAAATATTAACCTTGTCATAACATTTTTATACCCTTTGTATTTTAACATAATTCATTTAGAAAATAGAAGGCTACCACTTGGTATCCAAATAAGAAAGAAAACATGATTGAATGCAGTTACTATTGATTTTGGGGTACGAATAAGGGAAGCAAGTCATCACAAATATAGAGAAGTACTGAACAGGTACTACTTGCAGAGTTTGATCATGGGAGACTATATTTTATCTCCCCCCGCCTCTTTATTTTTATTTTTGTGTTTTGAGATGGAATCTCTCTCTTTGTCTCCCAGACCAAAGTGCAGGCGTGCGATCTTGGCTCACTGCAACCTCCACCTCCCAGGTTTAGGCAATTATCATGTCTTAGCTCCCGAGTAGTTGGGATCACAGGCAGGTGCCACCACATCTGACTAATTTTTGTATTTTCAGTGGAGATGGGGATTCACCATGTTGCCCAGGCTGGTCTCAAACTCCTGAGCTCAAATGATCCGCCTGGCTTAGCCTCCCCAAGTGCTGGCATGAGCCACCATGGCCAGCCTTCATCCATTTAAGAGAGTGTGGAATGAAGAGGAGGTTCTCCAGTATTTCTCAGAACTATGAAGCAGTTATAAGAGGAAGCTTGCTGGCAAAGAACTAATAAATATGTAGTATTACCATTAAGTAAAAAATAAAAAAAAAAAATTGACAAAAAACCCATCTAGCTGATACCTGTAACTAAAAGTCCTGACAATGATTATTCACTCTCTTAGAAGGAGACTCTACTAATTTACATGTGATTTGGAAAAGAGTAAATATTCTCCCTTAATATTCTGTCAAAAATTTCCTAAAACATTGTGCACCCCTAGATATTTTAATCAGAAAATTAGTAAATGAATCAACACATCAATTAATTGATTCTGAAAACATGTATTGAACACTTTCAACATAAATGATATAATGGGAATAAACCACTCTAAAAATCAATGCCCTAGCTTTTATGGAGTTCATATTCCGGTGGAGTATATTCTGGTATGGTAGATACTATATATATATATAATTTTACTGTTTACTTGTCATACCTTCTACTTCTTTTTTCTTAAAGAAAGAAATAGTACAGTATTTCCTCACTGAGTCAAAAATGCAAGAAAGCAGCCAGACAAGCAGAAAAGTAAGAAGATATAAGTTAATTTGTAGGAAAAAAAGAGCTACATAAATTACTATATTATCATCATATATTTGTACTTGTAATAGAAATTTCTGGGTGCTGAAGTTAAAGACTGTCCTTAATTTCTTCTTTATACCTTTCTGAACAAAAGAAAATGTTTATAGAGAATATTCATTGCCTTCATATTTTATGTTAATATATAAAAAAATCAAACAACTATTTTAGTTTTAAAGAAAGATCAGGTAATGAAATATTATAAAATATACAAATAACAGAAAATGAAAGAAAAATGTTATTGTTGCTTCAGTTTACAGTTGCATTTCTGCTAAAAGTTCCCCTAATTTTGTAGCCTTTTATTATAGTTCACATGATTTTCAAATATTTAGTTTATACATTTTAGTTTTAGACAAATCAAACATAATAAATACTTTTGTCCCATTTCTCCCTATGATTTCCCAGTATGTCTACAGTTAGAATGTTAAGTAATATTTAAATATACATATATATCAGATTGGAGTTGCATAAGTACTTCCCAAAATGATAGCCCAGGGTTAAATGAAAGATTAGCTCAATCTGATTTAAGAAAACCATTACATTCCTGGACTACAGTAAAACTTGCTCGTGGTTCAGAAATATATATGACAATAAGCTGCAGTGTTGGTCCAGGAATTTTGCTTCACTAATTATTATGTTCATGATGCCAAAATGTTAACTACTTGGTCTTCCTAGATATATATTGATTTTCCATGCTATTATCTATTCTACTTAAGCAGTAGTACAATGCAGTGTGTTCAAAGCTTAACATGTAACTAGAAATAAATTATGTTATAAAATCCAACAAAAACTTCTATTGGACAATGTTATTAACTATTTAGTACTAGATTGGATAAACCAGGTCCTAAGATAATGTTTTTCTTATAGTTTCAAATTGTGAGTTCATTGCACACACTGGTGCAATCTGCTTAATCCCTATTTCAGCTAGATCTGAGTTCTTGTCCCACAATTAAGAAGAATGAGGCATGTGGACACTGGAGAGTAAGTCGAATAGGATTTATCATGAAAAGGAAAGCTCTCATCAAAGAGTGGGGGCCTAAAAGCAGGTTGCCAGACATGGGGCTGAGTTCTGGGTCTTTTATGTGGCAGAAGCCATGAAGTCTTCTTTGGATTTTGCCCAAATGGGAGTGGTAAAATTCCCTCTCAGGGGTATTGCATCTGCACATACCTGGGGTTGGCCAAATTGACTACATTTTGGTTATTACCCATGAGTGCCAGCTAAACCCACAGGGATGCTAAAACCACAATGCTAATGTCATGTCAATGACATTATAATAAGCTGGGTCTAGTTAAGTACATTTAGATTGATTTATTGTGCCTGCATCTAAGTTGGGACAGTCCATTCTGAACAACATCCAGGCTAAAAGGGAACACAAGAAAGCAGGAAAGTAGCCTTCCTAACCTCATTTCTTCCCATTAGCTGCAGAGGTGGTGCAGGTGCTGTCCCAAAGTTGATCTTGTCAACACTGCCCTTTTCTGTCCCTCTCCCGATACCCTCCCTCTTTATGTGCCTAACCAGCTGCTAACTACCTCCTCTTTCAGAAACAAAAGTTATAGAACCTCTAAAACCTGAATCTATATTCACCTCATTAGTTGGAATGATTTAGTTTCTAGTCAGTAAAGTTTTCTAAAGGTTTATTATGATATAGAGATTTTGTTGAAAACAGAGTTTGTTGAAAAGCATCTACTAACTGTTGGAGCTCAGAGAATGATACTCTAAAGAGAAGCCCTCAGAAGTAGCCTAAGAAGAAAAGTCTGTCTCTAACTTTCTCCTGTGTTCCCGTCTCCCTCCCCTTCTTCCCCCAGCAAGTCATAGAAACCACAAACTCTTTTCCTCAAGGTATATTATAGACACTAGAATTCCTTTCCCCTAAGCAAGTGAAAAAATCTAAAACTATTACTTAAACTTTTCCTCATCTTTCTGTGTGAGAACTGGCCACAAAGAAATTATCTGACATACATTGCTGGACAGCAGGTCTTAAGACCTCCTTTCAGAAAAGGTACTGCCTCATACTCAGAAGGAAGAAATGTTACAGCAGAAAAGCCAAAAAGAATCTGAATAGACAGTCCTTGCTGGGTTTCTCCACTCCGATTTACTGTTAGGTCATCCCTTTTGTCCGGTCTTCTTTCTGCAGGGCTGTCCTTTATTTATCAAACCTAAGCATAACAATGGATACTTTTTCCTGTTCTTTGGTATTCATTCTGAAGGCTCCCATGTCACATGAAACTATACTTAAATCAATTTGTTATAAATTTAGCTTGTTAACTTTTCTTTTGTTACAGGAATGTGTCCATCCATGACTGTTATGATAGAAAAGAAAGGGATCACTTCCTTCCATTCTAGATGAAAAGGAAAGGGATCCACTGCAATTCTAAATTCTATCAGTTTTAAAAAACTTAGGTCAGCAACTTGATAGACTCATTAAAACTGTATTTTGGAGTGGGCAAAAGAGATAAAATAAAACAAAAAATGTTTTTTTTAAAAAATTTGCATTTTATACCCAAAGCAATTCTTGTGATATAACTTACAGGGGAGAGTCATGTGAAAAAGTTGGATTTTTACATCTAGGCAGAGTATTTAAATTATACATATGGAGCTAGTCACCTGAGAAGTTCTTCAAAATTTAGAAAATATGTTCAATTGTATTACTTTTGAAATTCAATGAACCAAAGCAAAGACTTGAAATTGGAGACCTGAGATCTTTTATTTTTGTGAGGAACTGTTGTCATTGACATAGAGAAAGATGAAGTAGTTAATTAACCTTTAAAACTGTTTTCAATCCATACCTGGTGAAAAATTCTTACAGTATTCTGATTTATAATGTTTTCGTATTCTTTGAAAAATGACGTAGAACATTTAGCTGTAATATTGGGTTCTAGTTTATCTGACACTGATGCCGAGTTGTGGTTTTCTTTATGACATTTCATCATACATTGGATGATAGCTTTTTATCAACAACTCTTACATTAACTCACATCACTTTTTTGTTTCTGTTAGAAACTCTATCACAGTTAAATAAAATAAAAAAACTTCTGTCCTTCCAAATGTTTTGTTTTGTATTTTATACTTTTAAAAAGCAGACAAGTTCTGCTTTGCTTTGCTTTGTTTTGTTTTTATAACCTTCCTGTACTTGCTAAAACGCAAATACTGTTACAAACAAATGATACTGTATAAGGTTGTTTGGGTATTTTAGATCATTTGTGTTGCTATAAAAGACTACCATAAATTGGGTGGCTTATAATCAACAGAAATTTATTTCTCAGAATGCTGGAGTCTGAGAAGTTTAAGATCAAGGTACTCGCTGATTTGATGTCTGTTAAGGGCACACTTTCTTAAAAATGGCACTTTTTCCTTGGTTTCTCTCATAGTGAAAGAGGCTATCTAGGTCTTCCCCTTTTAATAAAATAGATAATTTTATAATTGTCTCTTTTATAAAAGTGTTTATCACAATCATGATCTAATCTTCTCCCAAAGCCCTCCCCTCCTAATACCATCACTTTAGGGGGTTAGGATGCAACACATGACACTGAAGGAGATACAACCGTAACAATGATTTTTATATAATCTGTAGAACTTTATTTGTTTCTCTGTTATCTGGTGTCATGCCACAAGATTTTTAAAACGTAAAATAGTGCCCACAAAAGCCTTGGAGATCTTCTCTTCAAATATTTTTCTGTTTCCAAAGAATCTAAAGCTTTAGGCACCAAGATATTAATGAGCAGAGACTGGAATTTGACCTCAGTGTTCCAAGTATAATGAGAACATCATCTTCAGTTAATAATAACACTGAACACTAATAAGGTGGGAAAAACATTTCTTTCCCCTAAAATATTCACTTCAACTGAAAAGTTGCCCTCAAATTGGAAATATACATTATTTCCTGCCTAAAATGTGAGATATTTTCTTTCATAAGCACATAAAATGTCCACCTTTAACAAAACAGTGAATTGCATTTTTATTTCTTTCCCTGTTTTAAAACTTCTTTTGTTATGATTATTGCTATCTCACTGTTCTATAACATTGACTGTTCCACTTAGCTGACTCTCTTATTGCAATTGTATTAACTGCATTTATTTTTAACTTTTTTTTTTTAATCTGAGGGGGAAAATATTATTGTCCTCGCTCAATCAGTTAATCAGAACTCCTACACATGAAAAGGTCTTTGAATAGACTTTATTTCTGGATTTTCCTTAGCTTTAATGTCAAATACAGTGAATGAAGATTTTTCTTCTCAATAAAACACATTTTCTTTGTGTATTTTTAAAAGGTATTTTAGCTCACCTTTAGAAAAACAAAAAAGTATCTTCCAATAGAATTTTCTCATCTTCATTTATTCATCATTAAACCAACTGCTAGAAGAAAATCCTTTGTGATTTATTCATTTTGAAATCATCTTTTATTAATTAAGGTGGAAGTACATTTACAACAATCACTAGTAAATGATGTGAAAAAATATTTAGCCCACTCTTCCTGATTGTAATATATTTGTTGAAGGCTTTTCATGGTTTTTAAATTGGCATTTACAAACTTCGCTTGGTTTAAGTGATGAATATTTTGCTTGATATAACAATGCAAGTGTAACCTTGTGCCTTCTGAGGCTACCGCCCTCCTCCACATTTCCAATATAGGTTCATTATTACTGTGTGCTTGCTCCTTGGCTATGACAAAAGAGAAAACATGACATTTTTTTGATATCCAGCAGAACATAAGAAAAGCATTAGAAGGGCGTTAGATATATACTGACCTGCAACTTACCTACTTAGCATTCAACTAAATAGCCTCTTTAGATGCCCAGTATATATTTGTGTTGCTTTATTAATGTTATTTGGATCTCATCACTTTTGTTTTTATTATGCTAACCCAGACATTACTTGCTAGCATTCAGATATAAAGGTAGCTGGTGAAACACATGATTCAAGCCTTTTACCATCTTCACATATATCCCCTCCGTGGAAGGAGAGTGGGTTATTGGGTCATGGGCAGGCACATCCAGAGTTGTCATCAGACATTTCCTTTAAATGTCAGAAGTGGTTGGATTGGTTGTTTGACTTTCACCTAATAAGCATTTAATTAATCATTACAACTAATTAGGGCAGCTACACCTTTAAAGGGAGTATGTTTACCTATATAGTCAGACCATTATCTTCAAACATCCATATACAGTAGTTGACAGGTTACTGTTGCTGTTGAAAAAACTCCTGCTCATATCTGTATTGTCTTAGGCTACTCTAGCCTGCTCATGATACCTAAATTTCTAATCTCATCCAAAGGTTATAGATGCTATAAAACTGATCAATACAGTGCCTATCAGAGTCAATGAGAATTAGTGAGGGCTAAAATCCTTGGTGACTTTTTGAAATGCTAAATCATAGTCAGTAAAGAAAGATCATAAGTCTGCTCTGAGAAATTGATTCCATCTCAATTTGTCTAAAGCAGCTAGTTATCTCAGTGGAGGCAACATTTGAAACTTGAAATGTGAGACAAAAAAGGAAAGGCCTAAATCAAAAGTAGCCTATAGTTTTTATCATGAAAATTAAATATGAAAGGGTTAAAATAATTATATCACACTACTTTTGAGCTTATCATTTCAATAAGCTTTGTGATGCTCTTTTGTAAATATGCATTTCAAAAAATCAATGGCTTAACTCCTATATTGTAAAATCTTAGTTTTTTTCTGTCACATTGAAATTGTGAAGGTTGTGAAAATTAATTATTGGTCACATCAAGTCATTTATTTTTCACCTCTTAATGTACTTGAAACTATTCAAGAACTTAAGAAGATGCTTTTAGAAAATGCAGGTTTCTCCAGAATATATTTTGTGTAAATCAAATTATTGATTTATCTAATGAGTTATTATTGATATTAATGAATCATTGAAATCTTTGTGACTGGGTACTTAGGCTTTTATGTCTTATATAAAAAAAGTAAGAAACAATATAAACCCATTTTTTTGGCTCTGTTGCATAATTACCAGTTAAATTCAGGGTAATTTCACAATACTCTGCATAGCACCCTCGGCTAAGCTGTTGGACATTAATACAAGTGATTTCTTTTTCTTCCAACACCATTTTGTTTCATGGAGAGGTAAATACTGAGCCTTTCTCACTTAAATAATAAATAAATTGAACACTATATGAGTTCAGGAAATCATTTTGAAACTTCTTCTATTTTTTTCTGCTCAGTTTTTACAAAGATTTAGATTCTGTACTTTGATGCTTTTATACTAAAATCTTCCAGAGTCAGGGATATGAGAAATAAAACTGCACTGGGCAGTTAAGAAAATTATTTTATTCAGGCTATGGTAAAAGGGAGAAACATCCCCTAAAAAGGAATGGAGCCTGGGGTTTCATAGAAATAAATTGTGAAAGTATGAGCAAAATGTCTTATGGAAGTCACAAAGAGGGGTGGAGAAAGGGTGCAGATGATGAGTTCTTAGAACATGCATGAGAGTCCTTGGAAATTAGCAATTTCTCATAATACAAAATATTGGGATATTTCTCAACCATTCCTGTTTTCCAAGTGCATAGGGCCCAGATAAACTTTACCGTTATCAGCTCCTACCCCCTTTTATTCAAAATGAGTAGGACTTCTAGTTGAACAATTCATAAGTGATCATAAACCTCCTGAGTGTAGGAAAACAGTTTCTAAGAAATTGCCTGAGGCTTCTTTTGGGCTTGTGCCTGCCAAACCAGTTGGACCATTTGTTGCAATGACCTGACAGTAAAGGCCAATTGTTTTGGAGTCTTAAATAGTAAATGTCCTAAAAAAAGAACGCTTAAAATAAAAAAAAGAAATGCTTCAATTAAAAAAATAAGAGTCATTATATTAAATGTGTGTTAACAAAAAAAGCCAGAAGTTAATTCTGAGGGTAAGCAGTCTAGTGTATTCCAAGAGGTCAAGAGATTGGAAAAGGAAAATCTTTCACTTATGCTCATTTTCCTTAAGCTCTCAAACTCGGATGTTGATGCTTTTGGTGATGTTGTTCACAGTTGTGGTTATTTGTCATATGAAGACATCTGTGACCCAAGCATTTTGCCAGATTCCCTAAGGGTTCAGTGTATTAGTCCATTTCACACTGCTATAAAAAATTCCCAAGATGAGGTAATTTATAAAGGAAGGAGGTTTAATTGACTCACAGTTCCACATGTACAAGAAGGCCTCAGGAAACTTACAATCATAGCTGAAGAAGGGGAAGCAAGCATCTTCTTCAAAAGGCAGCAGGAAAGAGAAGCTCAAAGGAGAAATTTCCAAACACTTATAAAACCAGCAGGTCTCATGAGAACTCACCATCATGAGAGCAAAATGGGGGAAACCACTCCCATGATCCAATTACCTTTCTCCCTTAATATGTGGATATTACAGGTCCCTGCCTCAACACATGGGAATTACAATTCAAGATGAGATTTGGGTTAAAGACACAGATCCCACCCATGTCATTCAGAGAGCACATTGTCCAGAAAATTTTTTTTTTTTTCATGCATAGTCTTTGGTAGGGATGACTCTTTTGAGGTTTATTTGAAGTCATCAGGTTTCAGTCTACAGACCTTCTTAGTTCCGGGGGAAATGGAACAGCTGCTAGGCAACCTAAAGTACCAGTAAGGATCTAGATAGTCATATTTTAGTTCTCAATTATGTCATGGCAGGAGATAGTAAGAAAATGTCAAAATATTTTTTCTGTGAATATATGGAAGGAAATAAATAATTAAAAATTTGGTAAGTATTGAAAATAAGCCAGTATCATCTACTCCAAATTTCTTCATTGCAATGCTAATTCTGTATTAGTCGGGGTTCTCCAGATAAGGGGAATATATATATATATATTCCTTTTCATTTTTAGCCATGATTCTAAGTTTCCTGAGGCCTCCCCAGCCATGTGGAACTCTGAGCCAATTAAACCTTCTTCATATATATACAGAATAAAATATCTTCAACATAGGTATGTGTATGTGGGTATATATATATATATCCCCCATACACACATACATACCTATGTGTGAAGAGATTTTATTATTTCTCATTGGGTCATGCAATTATTAAGGCTGAAAGGTCCCACCATTTCTAATATGCCGGAAGCTAGAGCACAACGAAAGCCAGTGATATAATTTAGTATGACTTGGAAGACCTGAGAAACAGGAGCTCTGGAGAAGATCAATATCTCAGCTCAAGCACTCAGGCAAGAGGGGTTCTATTTGAGCCCTCAAGGGGTTGGGTGATGTCCACTACCCACACACATTTAGGAGTGCAATCTACTTTGCTAAGTCTGATAGTTAAAATGTTTATCTCATTCAGAAACACCATCACAAACACACCAAGAAATAGTGTTTAACATAAGTATTTTATGTCCAAACTGATACATAATAGGTTTTTGGAGTTTTATTTGTGGGGGGAGTAGGGTGCATGTAAATTGAACCTCTACCAGAGAAGACAGAGGTAGCAAACTTGCCAGTAATCAGGAATTTACAGAGATGCAAAAATAGTTTGAAGACGATGAACAGGAATTGACAGCCTGCAAAGATGTACGTAGAAAATGCAGGCTTCTATTGAAACACAAAAAGTTTGTCTAATTTGATTGCCCATTTGGTTACAGAAGGTCAGACACGAAAGCGCAGCAGGGGAGCACACCTCCCCTCTCCCCACACACACCAGGAATGTCAGGTGACCATCAGGTGATGGTCAGGCTGTTGTTAACTGTCTCTCTAAAGAAAATAATTGGTCACAGCTAGCACCAGGGAAAGGTAGTCTCCTAATAAACAGACAAACCTGAAACTAGTAATCACCAGCTTCCCATTTAAATCTCAGGAGGTGGGCGAGTAGACTCAAACATGTGGATTGAGAGGCAAAATGGCAGAGTTTACCTGGTATATGACCCAGGAACATTCTGACTGGCAAGGGAAGAACACCTCAAGTGAGCACGTGCACAACTCTAGTAAACACACTGTGCATACAATCTCTCACAACTGCTGGTAGGCCACTGTACCTGCAGAGAGTCCACCCCAAGAGAAGAATCAAGGGAGAAGAAATGGAAGCCTCCACAAGCATGCCAACATATAAAACCCCAAGTCAAAAAGTCAAATTGTGCATTTGATCTCTCAAGTTGTCAACTGGGCCTTCCTCCAAAGGTAATTTACTTCCTTTCATTCCTGCTCTAAAGCTTTTTAATAAACATTCACTCCTGCTCTGAAATTTGCCTCAGTCTCCTTTCTGCCTTATGCTCCTTAGTCAAATTCTTTCTTCTGAGGAGGCAGGAATTGAGGTTACTGCAGACACATGCAGATTCACTGCAAGTAACAATTTGATGAAAAACACTCTCAAGGAAAGATCTTTTTTTATTGCAAAATAAGGCTGGTATCATTAAATTTATTCTAGTTACTAACATAGGTAGCACAAGAATGATAACTTACTATTCACATCTTCTTGCATTGCTTTGTTAGAAGTTTTCAGAAGGAAAATTAGACTGGACCTAAAAGCTTCTGGAAGATAGGAAGCCAACCTCAAATTTTTACCAGATTTTATCTGCAGTACTTCTGAATTTGGGCAAAGTTTTCTGTTGTTGAGATGTCCAAAAATATGTTAAACTTTCTAGACATCCCAGGAGTGACTTTCCTTACTCAATTTTAATGCTTGGAACCATTGTAAGTGATTTACCATGGCAGTTGTCCTAAGAAGGTTTTGCAAACATTACCTCTGTAAAGCCAACTTCATTTATTTAAAAGTTTTTGGTCATGTGTCATTAAATAAGCACCATTCTCAAAGATGACATTCTAGTCAAGGCTTTGGTTGTGTGACAATACTTCAAAATCTAAGCTGTTGGAACTCATTTTGAGCCTTAAAGAAATCTGACTATAATGTCTGAGTTGTGTGACAGGCATTTATAACTTAGCAAGCTGTAATTTTTGTTTCTATGATTATAGATTAGCCTCTCCCTTATCTGCATTGTTTTGTAAAATGTTGTAAATTACTGAAAAGCACCAGGCAAGATCCTTCTCTTTTCACTATTAATTTTCATTATAGATTAACTTCTCTTTTACCTTTCACACACAAAGACTTCATGACTATCATATTGTCTTAAAATATTATGTTAAGTATACTTCTTTAAATTGGTAAAAACGTGGAAATAAAATATACAGGAAAAAATAAGTGATTAAATTATAACTCAAAAATGAGCCATATTGAGAAAATCTTGTAAATCTGTTAATTTTCTTTGTTTTCTTGCTATATAAGTAAAAACTTAACTTTCAACTTCAGAACACTGACTCTATTTCTCTGAAGTCTGTGCTTATAGAATGACTCTTACAAGCTTTTCACTTGAATAAACTCTAAAACTGGATTCTGATCCTTTTGATTATTTCAGGTTGACATATTTGGTGACCCAGGAAGGGACCCAAAGAGAACCTTTGCCTTGACCTCCTCTGCTTCATCAATCACTGTTACTGGCAAAACTGTTCCCATCCAACTGATTTCGCTGGATTTTGTGGGGGCTCTTGTGTTTCCATTCAGCTGATTTTGCTGGATTTTGTGGGAGCTCTTGGCAGGGCCCCTCTTGGGTTCCAAATCTCTCTGGCTTAGATAAGAGTCAGACTTTATTCAAGTGACCCAATTCCATGCTCCATGGGGCTGGAATTTAAGCTCTGCTGCTTTAAGGTAGGAGTTTTGTTTGTTTTTTCTCTAGAGATTCTGCTGTTTGTAGGTTTGTGGTTCATTCTTCTTTGAAGTTAAGGTTCTTTTGTTTTGTTTTGTTTTTTGTTTTTTGGTTTTTTTTTGTCTTACTTGCTAAAATTTGCAAACTTTTCTCTTATTTAAATCTGAATAAAGAGAAAGGGAGTGAATGGTGAATGTCTGTGGCTTAAGCAAAATTTGCGATTTAAAAGTGTCCAGGTTTTGAAGCTCAGTTCATATTGGCACATTTAAATTCTTTTCTTTGAGTGTCCAAGAATATATTTAAAACACTTTAATGAGAATGTGATAAGTCCCAAACATGAAAGAACACTGCTCTTCCTAGCCACAAGGCACCTCAGGCAACTGAGGTCACATGGCAGTGTTGCACTTCATAGTTCACACAAAAAAGTCTCATAGGGAATCCCCCAAAATAAAATGTACAGGGAAATTTGCTTAAACTGGTGGGGCCACATGAAGGGTGAGCTTCCAGTGCTTTAAACAGCACAGAATTCCTGATGACAGGGAAGAACTGAACAAAGAGTGACACCATGGGGACCTATTACCATAAGCAGTACATTTGATCCAAAACATCTTTCCTTTTTCACTTGTAGAATCATGTTGGGACTGAAAACATTTAAATTTTAGACCATTTAAGATTTTGGAGTTTTGTAACTTGTATGTTTTTTTTCCAAAGACAGATCTACCTACTAACAGCTCAGGCTTCTCTGAGGCAAACCAAAGAGAATCATTTCAGAATACAACAAAACATAAAATATCTTTCTCTTCTGGAATTTACTTCTACTCTGTATTCTCTGGTTACATACTCATAGTGGCAGGTGCATTTTACAAGTTTGACATCCTTGCCATCATTTCTTTTTGAGAATTAGCTTAGATATCTTTGTCTTACTGACCACAGTCTGCTTATCGAAATTAGCCCTACCTCCTTTTCCACCTCAAAAAAAAGTTATCCACCATTTTCCTTCAAGTTAAGTACACACTTCTCTTCTCGTCATTATAATTTTCTCCTCTCCAAATTCATCATGTATATTGATTGGTCAAATAACTATGTCTCCTCTCTCCTGGGTCTTCAATTTTTCACTTTCTTTTTGATGTTTTCTAATAGCATAGTAACTTGTTCAGATTTTTCCACCTTAAGAAAATATACCTTCTGTATTAGTCTATTTTCACACTACTATGAAGAACTGCCTGAGGCTGGGTAATTTATAAAGAAAGAAGGTTTAATTGACTCACAGTTTTGCATGGGTTTGGAGGCCTCAGGAAATTAGAGTCATGTTGGAAGTGGAAAAGGCACATCTTACATGGCAGGCAAGAGAGAAAAGTGTGCAGGAGAAACTACCAAACACTTATAAAACCATCACATCTTGTGAGAACTCTCTTCCTCTCATGTGAGAAGTCACTTACTCTCAGCATGGAAGAAACTATACCCTTGATCTAATTACCTCCTTACCTAAACATGAGGGAAGATTTGAGATGAGATTTGGATGGGGCACAAAGGTGAAATAAATCATTCCACCCCTGTCCCCTCCCAAATCTCATGTATTTTTACATTTTAAAACCAATCATGCCTTTCTGGCAGTCCTCCAAGGTTGTAACTAATTCCAGCATTAACCCAAAAATCCACATCCAAAGTCTCGTCTGAGACAAGGTGTGTACCTTCTGCCTATAAGCCTGGAAAACCAAAGTAAGTTAGTTATTTCCTAGATACAATGCGGGTACAGCATGGGATTCCCACTCCAAAAGGGATAAACTGGCCAAAACAAGTGGCTACAGGTGTCATGTAAGTCTAAAATCCAATGAGACAGTTATTCAATTTTAAAGCACCAAAACATCTCCTTTGGCTATATGTCTCACATCCAGGGCACACTGATGCAAGGGGTGGCTCCAATGACCTTTGGCAGCTCCATCACAGGCTGCCATGATTGCCTGTGGCTTTCCCAGACCCACGGTGCAAGTTGTGGATCTGGAAATGGATCTACCATTCTGGGGTCAGGAGTACGGTGGTCGTCTTCTCACTGCTTCCCTAGGCAGTGCTCCAGTGGAGACTCCGTGTGAGGGCTCCAGCCCCACATTTCACCTTTGCACTGCCCTAGCAGAGGTTTTCCATGAGGACTTCACCCCTGCAGCAGACTTCTCCCTGGAGATTCAGGCATTTCCAAATAACCTCTGAAATTTAGGCAGTGATTTCTAAACTTCAGTTCCTGACTTCTGTGCACCTTCAGGCCCAACACCACATGGAAGTCAACAAGACTTGGAGCTTGCACCTTTGGAAGCAACAGGCCAAGCTGTACCTTGGCCCTTTTTAACCACTGGAGCAGAAGCAGCTGAGATGCAGGGTACCAGGTCCCAAGTTGCACAGAATAGCAGACACCCTGGGTTTGACCCATGAAACTGTATTTCCTCCTATGCCTCTGGGCACATAAATGAGCCCACTGGAAACTTTTGCTGAAGCACTTCTAAAATGAAAATTTCTTGAACATATTTTGGCAATGGATAATTCAGAGGTGAAGCATATATATGCAACTATAGAAGTGTACTAGGAAATCTTTGGGTCCACAATGCTTGCCTGTGCTTCCTTTATCCTACTATAGCATATCCTTATCTTGATTAAAGTATTGTATGAGTATAGTTTACTCATACTGGTGGACGCCTGTGAGTTCTTCGAATTATATGGATGAAAACTCTTATTGTACTCTCTCGACATAATGGCACCTTCTAACTCTAGGCATTATAATTCACAAAAATCCCTAGAGATGATAATATAGCTCAATTGAGGTAAGCCAAATCAGAATTAAGGGTATGTTAACAGAGAGAAAAGCTCTCTTTTTGTCTGAGATTATGAATAGAAATGGTGTATTCCTGGAATTGTTTGTAGCAGTGTTCACACCTTCACCACCCCAATGGAATTCATTTGTGTCAAAAAAGAAGGTTGATAAAATAAAATGATAAATTCTCAATGAGAGACAATAAAAAAAAGAGACAGAGGCAGAGAAAGCATGTAAAGAACTCTAAACTCCTAAAATTAGTCTGCTACTGAGCTCCTTTTATTTGAACAATAAATTGCCATTTATGCTTTAGCAGTTTGAGTGGTGTTTCCATCACATTCAACCAAAACCACTTTGACGAATAAGTTATTTTAAAACAAAGTCATAATTTATTCATACATTTATTCCCAGGTTTAACATAATATCTGGCATATTCCAGGTAAAGCATTGAGTAAACACATGTATTTCCTTATTAGCATCACAATCTTATTCTGCCACCAGGGTGGAATGCAATGACATGATCATGGCTCACTGCAACCTCTAACCCCTAGGTTCAAGCCATTTCCCCTCCTCAGCCTCCCAGGTAGTTGGGACTAAAGAGTACATCTCCACACCATGTTTCATCAATTTTAAATCCAAAAAATTGAGGTTAAAAGTAATGGTTACTGAAGATTAATTTAGGTAAATACATTTGTATGTCCCTAACTTCTTGAAAAAGCAGGATGAATTTAACTTACAAGTGTCTGCCAATGCACAAGTAGATGTGCTGTATTAAACCTAAAGCATTTTGAATCATGTACAGTAGAGATATCTTAATTTTATAATACAGTGTGTGTTACTCCTGAGATATAATACCCAAGGACTGTTTTTGATACTCCTTTTGTATTTACATTAATTTGTGTGACTAGATCTTCAATACTTTCAGGTGAAATTTTGGCTAAGTCCCCTGAGTTTCTAATAACTTTTTATTGTGATATAATATCCTCTGATAAATAATGAATATGTCTCCAAACACTAACAACACCAAATGCTGGCAAAGTTGTGGTTCAATGAGAACTCTCAAGCATTGCTGGTGGAAATGCAAAATAGTGTGGCTACTTTAAAAAATGCCTTGGAATTTTTTAAATAAAAGCAAACATACTCTTATTGTATAACCCAGCAATTTGGCATTTTGGTATTTGCCAAAGTGAAATGAAAAATTATGCCCCCAAAACCTGCAAACAAATGTCTGACAGCTGTATTCAAAATTGCCACAACTCGGAAGCTACCAAGATGTCCTTCCACAGGTAAATGAATAGACAGCGGCACATCCAGACAGTGAAATATTATTTAGCAATAAAAATAAATGAGCTATCAATTCATGAAAACACGTCAAGCAAACTTTGTTACTAAGTGAGAGAAGCCAATCTGAAAGGGCTAAATACTGTATGATTCTAATTATATGCCATCCTGGTTAAGGTAAAAATATGTAGACAGTAAAAGGATCAGTTGTTTCCAAAGTTTAGTAGACAGGAAGAGAGGAATGGGCTGAGTACACAGGAGTTTTAGGCCCATTAAACTACTCTGTATGATATAATAATGATTGATATATGTCATTATACATTTGTCAAAGAACCAGTGTATCTGTAATATGGTAAGTTCTTAATGAAGTTTGACTAAATTGCTATCATTAGTTGTCACTAAAATTTTTCACATGTATCAACATATAAAGTTATCAAGTATACATTTATCTGAATATTATTTTACTGAAACATGATGAAGGAAGCAAAAACTAAGAGAATACTATCATTGTTCAAACTAATACCTTTCAATACATTATGCATTATTATGCATGACATAATATGTTTGTGTGATATTTGAATAAATACTTCAAATTTTCACCTTTCTTTTCCCATTATCCTCTATTTTTTAATCCCTTTATTTTCAGCTTTCTCTTTTCTTCTCTTTATTTTTATATCTTTCCTCTTTTCTCATAGAAACCCTCTGCGCTATATAAAAACCAAGAAATCTTTCAGCTTTTTAAAAATTACCATGAAGTTTTTATATTTTGAATATTTTGTGAAAACTTAAATGAACTGAATGTGTCAATGAATTTTGTAGCTCATCTAAGGACATAATTCTTAACAATTTAGACTCATTAGTTATTGATAGAAATGTAAAAATGATCACAATTTAATCCCTGATAGAAGATCCATAAAGAAAAGTAGATCCTCATAGGACACAGGTTTTCCACTTATTTCATAAAAAATCTAACTCCTAGTGTCTGTCTCTGAAAGCTGTCTGAATTGATCACAATAAACAGAAAGGAGCTTAGCAGAATGAGTGTCTTTCATAATCAGGCATTACATGGGCATCAGAGTAGGTTGATAACTCCCTGCTCTGTTCTATTTTATAAGAACAGGAGAAATTACATGGATGAAAGAGGATCATATAGCTTATTTTCTTCAGTTCCCCTAAATTTCTTACCCTTAAGTATGGTATACGACAGACATAAGAAAAAATCAAGGTAGACACAACATTGAAAGCATGGCATATTAAAAAAAAAAAAAAGTGTTCCTTATGATCAAAGCTGAAGTAAATTTTACAGACAAGAAGTAAAAAAGTAAATGATCAAGTCACTTAATAAGGTTTCGAAATTTATATTGCCCAAAGGCTGAATGAGAGATTGTAAAGCTTTCTCCCTTCCATTGATGAACAGAAAATAATTAAGTTTTCTCCTAAATAATCCCTGTTCCACATTTTAAATAACAAAATCTTCCTTTCAGCTGTATCAGCCCAACAACTTGTCCTCATTTTTTTTTCTGATTAATAAAATATTTAACAGCTCAAACAAATGAGTATGAATCAATTTAGGAGACAACAGTCCAAACACTTTTGATGTCATCAGTAATTTGTAAGAAATAACTTGCATATGAAAGCTTTGGTCCTTTTCTATTTTTGCTCCATTGATAATGATCATTTTTGAAAATTCATATTTATTCATATTATCTAGAAATAAACACGTGATTTATAAGCACATCAATTCCTTTTCTCTCAATATTTTCCCTGTCTGAGGTGACACAGAGAGACAGATGGATAGGCCTGTGTATATAAACCAAATAAGAGAAACTCTGAAAATATGAATCTATGAGCTTACATACACATTACCTGCTTTCCTTTGGAAGGAGGGAGAAAAACTGAATCTCTTTAATGGGAACAAATTCTCTTTAGGAAAAGAAGGGGAAAGGGCCCTGGGTTCTTATCTTTTGGAATGTAAATGCAATTCACTGGGAAAAGATGCATTTTACTGTTTCAAACCATGAGATATTTCCATAGTTCTGGGTTTTATCTCCCTTTGACATTTATTTGTTTGTTTGTTTGTTTGTTTGTTTGTTTGTTTTGAGACAGAGTTTCACTCTTGTCACCCGGGCTAGAGTGCAGTGGTACTATCTTGGCTCATTGCAACCTCTGCTCCCAGGTTCAAGAGATTCTACTGCCTCGGCTTCCTGAATGGTTAGGACTATCAGGCGTGTACCATCACGCCTGGCTAATTTTTTGTATTTTTTAGTAGAGACAGGGTTTCACCATGTTGGCCAGGCTGGTCTCAAACTCCTGATCCCAGGTGATCCGCCCTCCTCAGTCTCCCAAAGTGCTGGGATTACAGGTATAAGCCACCAAGCCTGGCCTCTCTTTGACATTTAAAAGCATACCTCCAAGAAGGTAAATCCCTTATTATCTACTCAGTCATCTTTTAGGTAAAAAGTCTTCTGTTTTAATTTAGGTCTGAAGTTTCTGTTTTAGTTTTGATCACAAAGCCCTAAATTCAGAAACATGAAAATGAAAGTATTTTCTCTGCAATCTTACAGACATCCTATATCATATTCTACTTTTTAAAAAATTCTGTTCTGTTTTCCTCTTCTCATTACAACACTTAGAATTTGTTGATCAAAGTTAACTTTTCGTAGATGACTCTGGTCTTTACAAAGGTTGTATATATGTGTGTATACACACAGACACACACACACACACACATACACATATATATAAAGCTCTGTCTTAGACTTTTTTTTTCATTCTTGTGACATCAGAGCGAAAAGGAAGTGAAAATATCAATTTAAATAGAAAATAACGTTAGTAAAAGTGGACTACGGATGAAATAAGGCGTCTGAAGATCATGTGGTCTCAAAACTTCATTTGACAAATAAATGATAGAAATGAAGGTGCAGGGGTAAAGTATTAGGTTGGTGCAAAAGTAATGGTGGCTTTCGCCACCATTACTTTTGCACTAACCTAATAACTTGTCTAATGTTGCCTTTTGGGTGAAAGTCTAGCCTACATTTGAATTATGAGGTTTTTGTGTCGTCCTTACCCACAAGATCTTTAATCCCAGAGACTATCTATCTTGCAGCAGTCTCCAATTCAAAACACTCCAAGTTTCAGACATAAAGCCTAGAGGTTATAAAATGTTGGAAAGTTTACCTCAAAGTATCTAAAATATGTGATAAGGTACCTTATCATTAGCTAACAACATGGCCACTGCTCCAGTGACCTGAAAGTCTAGTACTCTCTTCCACTAGATAGGAAAAGAAAACAGCATCATGAACCCATAGGCACTGTGCTTATTGCAACTTTTCCCATGGCCACTCATAGTTGATTTTGTCCCAGCTGGTACCCACAGGACAGTGTACACTATAGTAATTGTAATATCTCCCTCCACATATAATTCCCCACACACCAATCCTCTCCCTACACTAAGATACTAATATTAATTATAATATTAATGATTACTTCTGACATGTTGGGCATGGCTTGGGAACTCTATGTGAATTAACTTATTTTAACACTCACAATAACTCTATCATTATTCCAATTTAGAGATGAGTCTCAAAGAGATTGAATCACTTCATTGATTTGTGATTTGGTTAATCCCAGAATTAACCAACTCACAATCACTGAGTTGGTTAATGCTGGGATTGGGTTTAAGTCCTGGATATCTGACTCCAGAGACTACATTCTTCATCATTATGCCATACTGACCTTCACTAAACACAATCCTCAAGTAATGTAGGAAAATTGCATTATAGCAATTCATATCACTTGGCATAGG
This sequence comes from Aotus nancymaae, assembly GCF_030222135.1. NCBI lineage: Eukaryota > Metazoa > Chordata > Mammalia > Primates > Aotidae > Aotus > Aotus nancymaae. The sequence continues at coordinate 13,134,054 of NW_026988435.1, forward strand.
ACAACCTTAGAAGAATTTGATGTCAAAGATTTTCAGAAACAGTAATTTCCAAATGTAATACATTTGTAGTCCCTAAACTGGCCATTGCCTTTATTTTTACCTGCTGGTAAAATGGCATGCATTCACCGGAAGTAATTTCTCTGGGGAAAGGACACAAAAATTTCAATCCATTAGGGTCACATTATAAGAAAATGTTTGCTTGTTTTTCCCACTTTTCCCACCATAATGAATATTTTATTTAAACATGTATAGATCAATTTCATAATGTTAATATCTGTTGAATCATTAAATTCTATAAACGTATATAAGAAAATTATATACCAATATTCTAAATGGTACTGTACAAGGTGTGTACACAGAGATGAAAACCTCATCATGGTGACTGGGACTCTTTAATTTTTATAACACAACTGAATTTTTAAAGAAATTTCCCACAGCATATTGTTTTTTGAGACATTTCAACACAAAATTATCAAGGTTGTCTGAGTGCAAAAATATTCACTTGTCCATCCATTAGCTTATTTTACTCAAAAATATTTATTCATTGTCTCCTACGTACGAGCATGGTCCTAGAAATACAATACTAACAAGACAGACAACATCTCTTTCATCATGCAGCCTACACAGTGAGTGAGTGTAGGAAGAGCAAAAGAATGTTTCCTGAGGGAAATCAAAAAACAAAATTCAAAAATAAAAAAATAAAGTATATTACTTCAGAGGCAAGTCAATAAATTCGATAACATACTAACCACAAAAAAAATAATGACATATGTTCTCCAGTGAAGGACAAATCTAAATGTTGATAACACCATAACAAGTGCATTATCACATGTATTTTCCAACAGTTTGATCTTGAAGGGCTTAGCATTTCGGATTACCTACATTTTGACTCCAGCATGCACACCTTCTCATATATATCATTAGCATATTATGGCAGCTTCAAACTATGTACTGATTTAGCAAGGAGAGAAAAATATATAAAAGACTAAGAGAGAGTAAGAAAGGGTGAGGAATTAAGGAGTGAGTGAAATTATTGCTCTCCTAGATCTCCAGGCTTGATGAGTAGAAATGTCTCTGGCCATCCTAAAACTTAATTCAGCATTCCCCACTCCAGTTTACTTCATGGGTGTCTGCTCAACCCAGGCACTGCAATGTCTCTTTCCACTTCTTCTTAAAGGAGTCTGTACATTTCTGTCTAAACTCAAGGCATGTTTTTGTTTTCCTTACACCAGGTAGGGCCCTGGTGTAAGGAAATTTCCTTTAGAATTCCTATAGAATTTCCTTTTCTATAAGTAAACCCTTAATGTCCAACTAGCCTTTTTATATAGAAAATGGCTTCCTTACTTATGATGGCATAGTCTAGAAGAATATTGGTGGCATGGTCTAGAAGGATATTGTTTTCTATACTGACTTTCATTTATAAGCAAAATTATTTGATGGCTAGAACTGTTATTCTGGTTTTATAGCTTGGGGGAAAAATAAAAAGACCCAGTAAGGACAGATGAAATTCTTAACCATCAAATATGTGTGTGTTTATACAGTACACATTTATATTACTATGTAAAAAGTTTGAAAATACTTCATGTATATGATGATATATAGAATAGTATATATCACTTTATTAGATGAAGAAAAATGAGTGAGACTTATTTGTTTTACAGAACAAAAAAGACCTACTTTATTAATACTTTCTGAGTACTGTTGGTATTTTTAAAATCTGCCTTTGCAGTGAAAGAATATCTTGCCTTGTATAAGACCTTTTTTTTTTCAATCGGTCAATCTGCTTAATAGTTGAGTTATAGTTGAAGTGTATATTAGAACATAGAGAAAGAATGAGACCAGTAAAATCACAAAGTCTTATAAAAACATATAGAGACTGAAGCTTTCTGCATCATAAGACATCAAAATTTTAGAGTAATGGCATTTTTATTTGTGTTTTGGTATGGTCATCTCTTCAATAACTAATTTTAAACATTTTTCTTGAAAGAATTTCAAATTTTCAGAAGAATTATATGAATAGTACAAAAAGATTCCTATATCCTTCACCCAGATGAATTCAGCAGTTGTTAACATTTTGCCACATTTGTGCTTGCTCTTTCTGATTGTCTTTTACAATATTGATATTTTTAAGAGTTATAGAACAGTTGTTTTGCGAAATGTCCTATAATTTGATTTGAATTTATCTCTAACATTTCATCATTATGAGATTTAGGTAATGCATTTTTGGCAGAGGTACTACTCCTGATTTTTCATTCCCTTTCCCTGTTATCCCTCTGTACACACAAATATATGTTAGTGAGTTAGTCGTAGACAGCATGTCACTTTATCTATAATTATAAATTTTTCTAACATATAAGCAGAATTTAAAGACATGCTTTTATGTAATTATAGACATTTAACATTGGTATAATAATATTATGTAATATTTAATTTCTGTAGTTGTCTCGATAATGTTCTTTATGGAAAATTTTACCTGATCCAGGATTCAATACAGCATCACAAATTGTACTTAGTTGTATTGTCTCATAAAAAATGACAGTAAGAAAAAAATAATAATTGAAAAACTGAAAAAAATTAGAATTTCTGAGTACATATAGATAATAAAAAAAAGAAGGGGAGGTCTTTATTACATTATAATTTCAATAAATAAACATTAATATAGAAGAGAGTTAGAACATCATTTTGCAACTGTGATAGTAATAATTGATTCAGGCAAGAATTTTCAGTGGTTACTAAACATACTGGGTAAAATTGGAAGAACATGATATTAAAGAGTCTATATTCCCCATAGTTTACATATTATTTACAAAGAGAAAAATGGCAATATTCGAGTATAAAATCTGGTGAACATATTTAACCAAGTAACCAAAGTTAACAACAACAACAAATTGACAAGATGTGCATTTTGAATGTGATGAAACTAAGAGCACATCACCGTCGTTTATTCCTATTAAATATACATAAAATCAGACTCTAGTTATGAGAAAATACATGTAGGTATTGCCCTGGCACTAAAAAAAAATTCTAATCAAGACAATCAAAATCTTAGCTCTAATGGAGCCCACATTCTTCTGACTGTGGGAAAAATGGAGAAAAGTTGCTTGAGGAAAATAAAAATGAAATTAAAAATTTAAAAATCAAAGTGTGGTATTACAGAGTCAAGTCCATAAAGTTGGATACCATACTAACAACAACAGCAATAAACAACAACAGCAAAACAGTAGTGAGAGGTATTCTGTATTGAAGTACAAGTCACTGTCGATAATAATAAACTTGACAGACCCAAGGTAAAGGACATTCTTCAAAATCATGGCATGCAATCTTCAAAAATGTCAATATCATGGAAAATGACAAAGGCTGAGAGTTTTCCTCCTTGTTATATCAAATTTAGGTATAACCACATTTCTCAAAAAGTTCAAGTAGAAATAAATTCATAATACGTAAAACTTTCTTAGATACTATTTAATAGCTAATTTTGATAAAAGTGGATGTACACTAAGTATACAATTGAATATTAAGGTTTTGATGTTATTATAAATGTGCTCACAGTCTATTCTGTTTTGTAATAATATTTTATGAACTATTTAATGGATTATAATCTTGGTGATCTTAATTTGCTTAATAAAATTTTCAGTAAAAATGAATTGATTTTCCGATTATATTTATAAAAATATCCTAATAGTAAATTATAATACGTGAGAAATGATGGAATGTTTCTTAGGGGTTATTTATGTTTAAAATATAAATATTTACATTTATTAGAAATATAGCTATATTTGTAAAAAATAGATTAATAATCACATAATAAAATGATGTTTCAATTCAGAATACTAGTTGATAAAATAAACTAATACGTATTTTTATAAATTTGTATAATTGCCAAATGCCATGTAAGTCAAAGTTAAAAGACTATGTGAGTCAGTGTTTTATAGCTCTTTTCCCTAGTGTTGAAGTTTTTAAATTTTATAAAGTAATTTTCAGCTCAAAGAATGGATAAATACTCCATATATTTAATACTACCAAAGCATAATGACAAAATACTATTTATATTTTGATACAAAGTTTCCACTTCCAAGAATTTAATCAAAATTAATGTTACATGGAGGTGGCACCACTATTGAGGAAGCATTTAACCAAAAATAACATTACATGGAGGTGATACCACTCTTGAGGGCACATTTTGGAAATTGTTAGAATCGATTTTAGTTGACACATAACTGGTATGGCTATAGACATTTCAAATAATCTTACCAAATGTTCATGTGAGTGAACAATTTGGACTTCAGAACTTTATCCAGTGTCAACTATAATTTGGAAACTCTTGTCACCAAGAACATTGCTGTTTGTCGTGCTAACATATACGCTACCACACACATACATATTTCTATCAATTTTTTCATGTAAAGTTGTTGAATACATAGTCATTTCACATATTCAGGCAAGCATTTGAAAATCCAATAATGTCTTCAGTGCAGGGATTGGCAAGATTAGACTCTGGAAAAACTCATGCTTGTCATTTGAATTTGCAAATCAAGTTTTATTGGAACAAAGCTATGCCCATTTATTACCTATTGTCTATGACTTTCTTTTGTTCTGTGATGCTAGGGTTGAGTAGCTGCAGCAGAGACTATTACTGGCAAAGCCAAAAATATTTAGTATCTGGCATGTTACATAAAAATATTGTATACCCATGTTTTAGTGCATCATATATATAGCATTTATATATACTTAAATTTAGGTAAAACTTTTATTCACTTTAATTTTTTGTTACAGTGTGATATATTGATTTTTTAATTATGTATTTTGCTTACAATATGTGTGATTTTTAGTTTAGGATAAGAAGAAAGGCGTTACAAAATATATGCCACATAAGGAAATTTGAGGACTTAATAAAACTGTAAGCAAGTACCCTAAAAAAAGAGTCAGAGACAAGCCTTTTCACTGAGTTGATTGTTTCCTTTGCTGCACAGAAGGTTTTAAGTTTGGTGTAGTTGGCATTAATTCCTCTTTAAATGGTTAGTAGAATTCTGTAATGAAGCCATCTGTTCCTGGGTTTTTCTTTCTTGAGAGTTTTTTGATTATTGATTCAATATCCTAATTATAGATCTGCATATATTTTCTATTTTTTCATGATTCAGCCTTGGTAGGTTAAATATTTCTAGGAATTTATTGCTTCTAGGTTACTACTTTGTAAGCATTTAGCACTATAAACTTTCCCATTAGTATTGCTTTTGCTGCATTCCATATGTTCTGATATGCTGTGCTCTTGTTTTCATTTATGTGCAGATATTTTAAATTTACCTTGTAATTTATTCTTTAACCTGTTAGACATTTAATAAGGTCATGTTATTAAATTTCCATGCATTTGTGATCCTTATTGTTTTCCTATTGCAATCAGTTTCTAGTTTCATTCTATTGTAGTTGGAAAAGATATTTCATATAATTTTAATCTTCTTCAATATGTTAAGACATTTTTGTGAGCTAATACATCATCTATCCTGGAGAATGTTACGTGCACACTTGAGGAGAATATATATTCTTATGTCAAGTGTTCTACATATGTTCATTCAGTCTAATTGGTCTAAAATAATGTTCATATCCTCTGATTCTTTATTGGGATTCTTGTTGATATACCCATTATTGAAACTGGGGTATAGAAGTCTCCTACCATAATTGTGTTGCCATCTATTTCTCCCTTCAATTATGTCAGCATTTGCTTCATATATCTAGTACTTCTGATATGAGGTGAATGCACACACATAGACACACACACATATATTTATACACACTAATGGTCAACTTACTAGGCCAATTTAACAATTTTATATATAAATATAGATAAAGTTGACCATTTTATCATTATATAATGTTCTTTTTGTCTTTTTTGATAACTTTTACTTAAAATCTATTTTATCTGATATAAGCATAGCTCACCCCTTTTCCCTTTTGGTTACCACATTCTTAAAAATTTAACTTTTATTTAAGTTCAAGGGTACATGTACAGCTTTGTTATACAGGTAAATGTGTGTCATGGGAGTTTACTGTACAGATTACTTTATTCCCCCAGCATTAAGCCTAGTACCCATTAGTTATTTTTCCTGATCTGCTCCTGTCTCCCACCCTCCACCCTCTGATAGGCTCCAGAGGGTGGAGGGTGTACATGATCGTTCTCAGCTTTGGGCTTGCCTGTGGTTTTAACTGGCATCTGGAGTTGTCACAGATGTTTTTATCTGTACATGAGCATTAACTCAGTGTCTTTATGGGGAAATGTGTGCTGGGACTTCCTAATTTGCCATCTCGCTGATTTCACTCCTCCTACCTGATATACTTTTAAACCTTCAATACCATTGTTGATACACCAGAGCACACATTTTCCCTCACTCATGATATATACTCTCCATTCTAATGCCCTCTGATAGGCTCCAGAGAGTGGAGGGTGGGAGAAAGGAGTAGATCAGGAAAAATAGAAAGTGAGAAAATTCTCACTTGTAAGGGGGAGTTAAATGATGAGAACACATGAACACATAGAGGAGAACAACACCTCTTTTGTTTTTACACCTCTGGCTCAGTAATTTTAAATTACCTGTCTTTGAGGTCACTAATTCTTTCTTCTGCTTGATCAAGTCTGCTGTTGATCTCTTCCAGTAAAAATTTCCATTTGGTTATTACATTCTTCTGTTTTAGAATTTCTGTTTAGTTCTTTATTTAAAGTTTCTGGTATTGTCTGAATGTTTGTATATCCTGAACATTTATATGTTGAAGTCCTAACCCCTAATGTGATGGTATTAAGAGGTTGGTGGGTAATGGGGAGGTGATTAGATCATGAAGGTAAAAGCCTTGTCATTGGAATCATTGCCTCTATAAAAGAGACTACAGAGACTAGCCAGCCCCTTTCACCATGTGAAAACACCGCCAGAGGGCATTATCTCTAAGGAAGTGAGCTCTCATCAGACACCACTGATCCCTAGATATTGGAATTTCCAGCCTCTAGAGTTATGAGAAATTTTCTATTGTTTATGAGATACCCAGTCAATGGTATGTTGTTATAGAGGCCTCATAAATTAAGACGGTTTCTATCTCCTTATTGATATTCACATTTTATTTGTGCATTGGTACTCTGGTATTGTGTAGTTTTCTATCTGTATTCTCTTTTAGATCACTGAGACATTATTTTTAAATGCTTTGTCAGGTAATCTATTTCTCTGGGCTTGATTTTGGACCTTTGTTTTTTGCCTGTGTGATCATGTTCCTCCAGTTTTTATTCGTTGGTTAGTTGAGGTTTTTTTTGTTGTTGTTTTTTTTTTTTTTGCCTTGTGATTTTTATTTTTGCTGAATTTTATGCTTTGGAAAATAACAGCCACGTCTTCCAGTGTTTATGGATTGGCTTCACACAGTATAAGACCCTCAACAATTATTAGGCTAGAGATTCTGGGGAGTTCTGAAATTTTTTTTGAGAGATGCCACTTCTCTGAGCTTGTGCTTGTAATTTTCTGCTTACAGAAAGAATCTTTTTCAAGGACTCATAATCTCTTATTCCATCTGGTATCTGTCTGGAGGACTTTAATTACTCTGCTGTTATGGTTGCAGGCTACCCTGCTCTCCTTTGTTCTCAGAGCCCCACAGGTTTCCAAATTATGCTAGATTCTTATCAGTGCCCAAATCAGATGAGGCATAACAGTTTCTTCAGCAGATCTCCAAAATACTGAAACATCAAGTTCATGTTCCACTCTTCTCCCTCCCTCCTGTCAGAGGAACTATGAGTCTTGCACCTTTTCCTAATCGTAGCAAGCCATGCTGGCCTCCATCCGTGGAACTTCAGGCTTCCCTTCAACTGCTCTCCCTTGCTTTAGCGTCTCCCAGGCATCCAAACTATGTAGGTTCTGTCAGCATTCTGAGACAGATGAGACAGGCAACAGTGCTTTGGGTAGCCCTCATTAAAATGGGGATATCGGATACACATTTCACTCTTCTTTTTTTCTGAGGGAAGAGCAGTTTGCTGATCTGAGCAGTGGAAGGTTGGGAAAGAGGCAATTATTCATAAAGGGAAAAGACTTTTCTTACCCATTTCAATGTGGCAGTTCTCAGTCTTGGGCTTGCCTGTGGTACTACAGTCTTTTAACTGGTTTCTGGAGTTGTCATAGATGTTTTTATCTGTACGTGATTGTTAACTCAGTGTCTTTATGGGGAAATGTGTGCTGGGACTTCCTAATTTGTCATCTTGCTGATTTCACCCCACTACCTAATATACTTTTAAACTTGCAATTCCACTGGCGATACACCAGAGCACACACTTTCTGTCACTCATGACATATACTCTCCATTCTAATGCCCTGATGATAGAAATACAGGGAAGTTTATTTTCTTCTCCTTTTTGTATTTTCTCTCTAGATTATTTGTTAATTTTGAAAACAAAAAGCTATTATTTTCTATGTCTGGCATTATATCAGATGTCAAACTGAATTTCTGATCTTCCCCTTCCTCCCAACCAAAAAACAACAAACAACAAAACCTCCTGCACTCAAAGCATTTCTTTATACGTTAACTTATATGTAATTTCTTTTTTCTTTTTTTTTTTTTTTTTTTTTTTTTTTTTTTGAGATGGAGTTTCGCTCTTGTTACCCAGGCTGGAGTGCAATGGCGCGATTTCGGCTCACTGCAACCTCCGCCTCCTGGGTTCAGGCAATTCTCCTGCCTCAGCCTCCTGAGTAGCTGGGATTACAGGCACGCACCACCATGCCCAGCTAATTTTTTGTATTTTTAGTAGAGACAGGGTTTCACCATGTTGACCAGGATGGTCTCGATCTCTTGACCTCGTGATCCGCCCACCTCGACCTCCCAAAGTGCTGGGATTACAGGCTTGAGCCACCGCGCCCGGCAGACTTATATGTAATTTCATACTTCCAGTTCCACAAATCAGAAAGCTCAAAGCTGTTCTTATAATATCTCCTTCATTTACACTCCATATCCTATCTATTGAGAAATTCTGCTAACTGTATATTTAAACTATATCTACAATACAAACAATACATATCACTTCCACTGCTACCATCCAGGCCCAAACAGCATCAACTCTAGCTTTGATCTGGGGAATAAATACCAAACAGTATTCTTGGAAGCTATCCTTGCTCACCTTAAGACAAGGAAGACATATAGAAAAATCTTATTAATTGAAATAGGGTCTATAGCTTCTTTTTCCCAAATCCTCTAATGATTTAATTCAGCGTAATAGTCAAAGTCTTTACAAAGTTCTCCAAGCCCGACATGATTTAGACGTTCTTCCTTTCTTAATTTTCATCTTCCTACACTCTGACCTTCTTCCTCTTCCTGTTCCTTGACCATGTCAGCACATATCCCTTGTCAGAAATTTGATTTGTGTTCTCTGCTGAGATGGTCTTCCCCCATATAATTCATTGGTTAACTCCTTTACCTCCTTCAAATCTTTATGCACATTTCTCCTTCTCAAGGAGTCTGATACATATTGTCCTGTGTCGTATACAAACTCCTCTCTACTCAGGCCTCCTAACCTGTATTAACTTGATCAATATTTTCTTCATTTCATGGTTAAACATAATCAACTTATATTATTGGCACTAATGAAAAAATGAAGTGGCACATTTCATATGTAATCCTACCATAAATTTTGGATTTAATTGCATTATTTAAAAATAAGATTGAAATTGTTAATGGTATTTTCTTTTGATTAACAATAAATGTGTTTGCAGTAATTGGGTGCATCACAAGTAATAATGAGAAGAAGCACACCTGAATCTGCTGCAGAAGAGCATATGCGTGAGCCAATCAGAAAAGATATAATCTTTAAACAATCTAGTAACTGATATGCTAGTGGCTACTGGGGAAAAAGACTCCCATTATAGAGATATCAGTGGATAGTTTACAATATTTTCCTTGTCAATCATCCATACGTAAATATTTAAGTTTTTATATATCTGATAAAATCTTCTAACCAGTTATTTATATACTGAATAGCTGTACCTCACAGATACTCCCATTCTGTTTCATGTTACAATGAATTGATGTGTGACATTTTCTAAGAGAAAGAAAATAGATAGGTAGCAAACATCTATAACATTCATTGTTCTGATAATTTATCCAACAAATTCATTGAGTTCTTAGTATGTGATAGATTGTGGGATTGGAACTGGAACTATTGGAACAAATGACATCTGTTCAGTTAGGGAGCTCATGTGTGAGCAGGGGAGAGACCTATGCAAAACTGGTCTTAATACAGTAAAGAATCCTACGTCAAGAAAATGACTAATGAGGTCAGGAAGCCAAAAGTGAATAAATGATAGAAAAAATGTTGTAGGCTTATAAGCATTTTAAATCTTCCCACAAGATCTCAGGTACAGCAATGAGTATCAATATCTATGTGTGTCCTCTATCATAATCATCTTTTTTTCCCCTTAGGTTAGAGTGTTTGAGTATTACTAGTTTATTTTTACCATCTCATAACTATTAAAGAGAATGAATGTCATTTACTCAACAAGAGGTATTGATCACAGTAGAAGAGCGTGTTAATCCTACCTAGTAAGAAAATGCAGGATGAAATGTCCAGTGTTGTTAACTAAAAAAATTAATAGAACTCTCATCTCCTAGAATTGTGGGACATTGGCTATTTGTGTCACTGCATGTGGTTTCCATAGCCTGAATAGTTTGCTGAACCCTGAGTACCACACACTTAAGATGACAGCCCTGTATTTACTCTGTCAAAAATCTCAGTTTCAATATCTGGTTTACTTAGTAGCTTCATATTACTGCTAGTGTGATATGATGGGCAACTCAAAATGGCACATGGTAGAACATTTATGCTTTCTTAGGAGTATCTGTAAAATACGATTTATAAGAGTATATTATGGAATGTATAGATGAGGGGATTTCATTTGATAGATTATTTATTTTTTTATTATATTTTAAGTTCTGGGGTACATGTGCAGAATGTGCAGGTTTGCTACATAGGTATACACGTGCCATGGTGGTTAAGAAACCAAATTTATTCACTTTGGACATTATCTATGGTGGATACTTTCTCACAATTGAGTTTAAGAACAAAAACAAAAATACATCAAGTTAACAGATAAAGAAAAAAATGAAACAAAATAATTTCTTTTGAAAGGCAGGCTACCGTAACTTCAAATATTTATTCTTGTAAAACAATAGAGGCAATAATACCCTGTCTGTCCTCCAACAGTCAGAACTGAGTCCTCTAATATCTAATTTAGGGTTTATCTCTGAAATTCTCTGATCTCGCATAAACTTTCACATAGACCAAAAAAAGGAATTTTTCTTTTTGTCTTTTTTGAATGACCTTTAAACTAAGAATGCAAATAAGATTTCAGAGGCAACCAATTGCGTGGTAATCAGCATATGGATTCTAATGCAATATTTAATGTTCCCATAATGTGAATAATTTTTAAAAGAAACATTAAAGTACTAATTATTCAAAAATGTGACACATAAATTACTAATTATAAAACAAAGAGGTCATCGCATGTGTCATGGTCCCCTAGCCTTTTGATTATGTTTTAGAACCAGTATGTTAAATTCTGAAAGATCTGCATTTTCTGCGGAAGTTTCTAATGGCTTTAAATGATCATTGGAGCTTTATACAAGCTTTTCGTTTTAAGTTAGCAATTAAAACTCCCCAATTATATCATCAGCATGCAGCCCACCTATATATTCAGAACACTTTCTATCCTAGATATGACAAGAGACAATAGTTAAAAATAATCAAATCAAAAAGGGTCAGAAGAGCTTTAATGGAGAGTACTCACAGCATATTAAATCCTGTCCTTAACATAGACTTGTTCTACATTTAAACAGGATTTTTTTAAAGCTTGTGTTCAATATTAAAATGACATTGCAATAGTTCTCTGCTGAAAAAAAAGTTAATGCCTTTTAATTTTAAAGAGTCTTATTTAGCCAAAAAATCTATAGGATTTCAGCACCAAATGCTCTTCTTGGTTTATTTTTGTTGTTATTTTTCCCCTCTATGAATAGTGTATCATCTTTAATTAAATTAAACCCTACACTGCTAACAACATTGCTATATATTAAAGCAAATAATTTACAATTTATGACAGTTCTATCCATACAAGCTCCTAACAAAATCTCCTTCTTGCTATATATATAGTTTCAATCATATATGATCTATTCAATCATATATATGATAAAGTCATATGTATGCATATGATTAAATTAAAAGGTAATTCTTCCTTCTTAAAGCACCTTAATATTTGTTATTTATTCATGAAGGTTTATGACAATATAAAAGTTTTCTTCATTTTTTTTGATAATTTCATAAATGTATTCATCTGTATTCATCCTTTATAAACCATTATATATTGAAACTTTTTAAAACATATTTCAACACAAGATAAGTTTGCTTAATAATTATAAAAGGTTAGTTTTATTAGATTTATTATTATAGTGACTAAAATAATGACAGACTGGTCTTAGATGTGATTGAATTTTCATAGGAGCACAAAAAATAGACGCTGAAACTTTAAAGTAAATATAAGTTTATAATTCTACTTTGTTACATTTACCTAAATGTATATTTCTACCTCATTCTGTTACCCAATAAAAATTGTCATAACAAGGTCTGAAGTCGAGGCAGCAATTAAGAGCCTACCACCCAAAAAAAGCCCAGGCCCAGAAGGTCTCACAGCCGAATTCTACCAGACATACAAAGAGGAACTGGTACCATTCCTACTGAAACTATTCCAAATAATCCAAAAAGAGGGAATCCTTCCCAAATCATTTTATGAGACCAACATCATCCTAATACCAAAACCCGGCAGAGACTCAACAAGAAAAGAAAACTACAGGCCAATATCCATGATGAACATAGATGCAAAAATCTTCAATAAAATACTGGCAAGCCGATTACAACAGCACATCAAAAAGCTTATCCACCATGATCAAGTAGGATTCATCCCGGGGATGCAAGGCTGGTTCAATATACGCAAGTCTATAAATGTAATTCACCACATAAACAGAACCAAAGACAAAAACCACATGATTATCTCAATTGATGCAGAGAAGGCCTTCGACAAAATTCAACAGCCCTTTATGCTAAAAACCCTCAATAAACTAGGTATCGATGGAACGTATCTCAAAATAATAAAAGCTATTTATGACAAACCGACAGCCAATATCATACTGAATGGGCAAAAACTGGAAGCATTCCCTTTGAAATCGGGCACTAGACAAGGATGCCCTCTCTCACCACTCCTATTCAATATAGTACTGGAAGTTCTAGCCAGAGCAATCAGGCAAGAAAAAGAAATAAAGGGTATTCAATTAGGAAAGGAGGAAGTCAAATTGTCTCTATTTGCAGACGACATGATTGTATATCTAGAAGACCCTATCACCTCAGCCCAAAATCTCCTGAAACTGATAAGCAACTTCAGCAAAGTCTCAAGATACAAAATCAATGTGCAAAAATCACAAGCATTCCTATACACCAATAACAGACTTAAAGAGAGCCAAATCAAGAACGAACTGCCATTCACAATTGCTACAAAGAGAATAAAATACCTAGGAATACAACTAACAAGGAACGTAAAGGACCTCTTCAAGGAGAACTACAAATCACTGCTCAACGAAATAAGAGAGGACACAAACAGATGGAGAAACATTCCATGTTCATGGTTAGGAAGAATTAATATCGTGAAAATGGCCATGCTGCCCAAAGTAATTTACAGATTCAATGCTATCCCCATCAAGCTACCAATGACCTTCCTCACAGAACTGGAAAAAACCACCTTAAACTTCATATGGAACCAAAAGAGAGCCCGCATAGCCAAGTCAATTCTAAGCAAAAAGAACAAAGCAGGAGGCATCACACTACCGGACTTCAAACTATACTACAAGGCTACAGTAATCAAAACAGCATGGTACTGGTACCAAAACAGAGATATAGACCAATGGAACAGAACAGAGACGTCGGAGGCGCCACAACATATCTACAACCACCTGATTTTTGACAAACCTGAAAAAAACAATCAATGGGGAAAGGATTCCATGTTCAATAAGTGGTGTTGGGAAAACTGGCTAGCCATATGCAGAAAGCAGAAACTGGACCCCTTCCTGACACCTTACACTAAAATTGACTCCAGATGGATTAAAGACTTAAACATAAGACCTAACACCATAAAAACACTAGAAGGAAACCTAGGCAAAACCATTCAGGATATAGGCGTAGGCAAGGACTTTATGACCAAAACACCAAAAGCATTGGCAACAAAAGCCAAAATAGACAAATGGGACCTAATCAAACTCCACAGCTTTTGCACGGCAAAAGAAACAGTCAATAGAGTGAATCGGCAACCAACAGAATGGGAAAAAATTTTTGCAGCCTACCCGTCTGACAAAGGGCTGATATCCAGAATTTACAATGAACTAAAAAAGATTTACAAGAAAAAAACAAACAAGCCCATTCAAAAATGGGCGAAGGATATGAACAGATACTTTACAAAAGAAGACATACATGAGGCCAACAAACATATGAAAAAATGCTCATCATCACTGGTCATTAGAGAAATGCAAATCAAAACTACATTGAGATACCATCTCACGCCAGTTAGAATGGCGATCATTAAAAAATCTGGAGACAACAGATGCTGGAGAGGATGTGGAGAAATAGGAACACTTTTACACTGTTGGTGGGAGTGTAAATTAGTTCAACCACTGTGGAAAACAGTGTGGCGATTCCTCAAGGACCTAGAAATAGAAATTCCATTTGACCCAGCAATCCCATTACTGGGCATATATCCAAAGGATTATAAATCGTTCTACTATAAGGACACATGCACACGAATGTTCATTGCAGCACAGTTTACAATAGCAAAGACCTGGAACCAGCCCAAATGCCCATCGATGATAGACTGGACAGGAAAAATGTGGCACATATACACCATGGAATATTATGCAGCCATTAAAAAGGAGGAGTTCACATCCTTCGTAGGGACATGGATGAACCTGGAAAACATCATTCTCAGCAAACTGACACAAGAACACAAAAACAAACACCACATGTTCTCACTCATAGGCGGGTGTTGAACAAGGAGAACACATGGACACAGGGAGGGGAGCACTATACACGGGGGTCTGTTGGGGGGGTGGGGGGATAGTGGGGGGGTGGGGAGTTGGGGAGGGATAGCATGGGGAGAAATGCCAGATATAGGTGAAGGGGAGGGAGGCAGCAAATCATACTGCCAGGTGTGCACCTGTGCAACAACCTTGCATGTTATTCACATGTACCCCAAAACCTAAAATGCAATAAAAAAAAAAAAAAGAAAAAAAAGAAAAAAAAAAATTGTCATGAGTTGTAGGTAAAAGATCATCTTACTTTCTGCTTTGGGCAAAAATTTTTGTAAAAAGCCATTTAGCATAAGTTAATTTGCTGTAATTGAATGAAATGGATATAACAGACAGAGTTTTTCTTGCAAAACCTAATAAAATCAATAAAATAAAAATAAAATTACTGAGATTAATGATCTGAAAAATATTTTGTTTGAATGAGATAATTCTTTTAACTGCATTCTTCCTTATATATTTTATTGTTTTCTAGTGGATTAATATATTTCTTACAGAACGGATTTTATCTAGGTATGGTAGTATTATCTGAATGGTGGAAAGAAGAGGGTCACAAATGTGATCATCTGAAATAAAAACACATGTAGTGTTGTCATGTAAAAGTGTCCAGTTCTGACTAAGTAAATATTAAGAAATTTTAGAAAGCTTAATAGTCAAAGACTTCTTCAGTAGTTTATTATTACAACATATTTTTTCAGCATAGAACTCAAACGTGTGCAAGAATTCTGTAGAGTAGTACACCAAGTCAGCAACTATTGTAGGAAGGGAAGTAAGGCTTAATTCTGTACCACTTCCTATCAAATGTTTAAATAGTTCTTTTACTTTATACTTTATTAGTTTAACTTTACCTCCTTTAACTTTGAAATAGCTTTATTCTAAATTATTTCTTGTCCATATATGCTTTGAACATGAAAAGTATGAATTTAGGTATAATTTCCAACCTATTATTTTAGTCATATAGCCAAGAGTTGTATAATACATGAGCTAGAAACTCTCCTAGGCACTGAAGACATGACCTTGCTTTAAGATCTTATATTTTTGTGAGTGATTGATAACACATAAGGAAGTAAATAAAGACAGTATAGCATATACCTTAAAATATACTGAGACAAAAGCAAGCAAATCAGAAATAGTGGATAGAGAATAAAAACAGCAGTGGGAAGATTTGAACTGCTTTAAGATTAAAGAAGACCTATTTTAGGATATAATATGGGCCAGAAATGAAATGAGATAAGAAATAAAATAGAAAAACATATAAAAATTTAAAAAAACAACAAAAAAAAGGAAAAAAAAGAATTCTAAGAAGAACAAAAATCAAAGACATAAAACAAAAGTTTTTTAATTTAGCATGTTTGAGAAACAGAAGAAAGAATATACATAGGTGAGAGGGGAATGGGCGAGGGGATAAGAAGAGACTCATTCGTTCAGCAATGTTCAGAAGATTGAACTCAGGTAGGGAAGTAATAGCAAATATATTCAGGAATTTGAATAGGACAGTGTGTGTGTGTGTGTGTGTGTGTGTGTGTGTGTGTGTGTGTGTGTGTGTGTTTAAGTTCTGGCCAGGTTAAATTTAAATTATTTATTAGTTATCCAAGTGACATGACATATTAAGAATTCAGAAAATCTCAGTCATGTCATAGTTTCACCAATCTGAATCTAAGTAGTTTAAATACAATTAAATGAGTTGCAAGAAAAAAAAGAGCATTATACTCTATTACAGCAGAACGTTTTACAAATTCAAAGTAAACTTATTTTGCTCTACTCCCAAATGACCCAATAGGTCTTGGGAATTCTGAATATCCTCATTGATATCATGTAGGGGTTTTAAACATTGTGATTTCATTATTTTGTTTTGCAGCCTTTTAAAGTAATTAATTTTGTGCCATTTTATGTGTAGCCAGACAGTATTGTATTTATCTGAGAGTTAGCTACTTAGACTATTTTATTTCTCTTCTAAGTGAATGTGAAAGACATCTGTCTTCATAGTCTACATTTTTCATTTTCAACTATGATATGTAATTTTCCCCAAAGTGAGGAATTATATTTTTCTTTTGTATGAAAAAGATAATTCTGTAAACAATATCACAGTGTTTTGCAACATAATTTATTAGTATATTGCTGGCCATTTCCACTCTTCTTTTGACAATGAAGGTCAAGTCAAATTTTACTGAAATTAAGTACAAAATGCTGTTCTTTATTATAGATCATACAGCAAAAGTGCTAAATAATTGCAATGTGCATTTTATTAACTAAGAAAATGTTTGTGGTGATCCAGAAACAACTGTGTGTTCCCTTTTTAGTCAATCTCTATTTATATCTTTACACCATGTGTTAATACATTAACACACACACACACACACAAACACACACACACACACAGTTTTTCCTAAAGAAGAACATTGGTGAGAAAACTCTAAAAATCAAATATAGGATGATTTTTTTGTTTTGTATCCCACAAGATATATGACCTTGGGCAAGTTATGTAACCTCTGTGAGACTTATTTGCACAATGGAATGATGAAACACAATGTATGCCTGTACCATTGCAAAACAATTAACAAATCACTGGAAAGAATAAAATATTGATGAGATTATGCACAGTGTGAGAGATAATTCATTCAGTTGTTCAGTATATAATATTGAGTATTTATGATATTCCAATGCATAGTTTAGGCATCTAATTCTAGGAAAGAACAAATGAGACAAAAGGTCTGCCTCATGGTCCTTGTATTCTAGTGGGAGAAAACAAACAAAAGAAGAAATAAGCACTATATCAGATGGTGATGAATGTCAGGAGAGAAAATAAAGTATGAGAAGGGAGAGGGGCAGCATGGGACAGTTGGTTGCTATTTCAAGTTTAACAGTGCAGTGTGGAAAGCCTCACAGGTAAGACAACATGTGAGCAGAGACCTGATGGAAGTAAGGGAATAAACCATGCAAAGACCCCTGAGCAGGGAAGCACATCTACAATTCAAAGGAACACAGCCAAAACCAGGGATGCTAGGAAAAAGCCAGTGAGGATACCGTCTGGGGAGATGAAGCTGGAGCTACAGAAAATACAAGGCTCTGATAAGTTTATTGTGAAGACGTGTGCTTTAACTCTGAATGAATTGGTATTCAATATGAGGGTTAGAGAAGGTGTGACCTGGTCTCTCTTTCATTTTAAAAGGATCCCTCTGGCATCTGTATGAAAAATGGATTCCACAGGGACAAGTGTAAAGGCAGGAGAGCAGATTATCCAAGGCATTGCTGGTTGATTCATCATTGAGACTTAGAAAATGATTTTAAACAATAAGAGTCAATTATGTTGTGCAACAACTACTCTATTAAAACCATGTTTTTTCTACAATAAGTAAACCAGTATTGGTGTAAGAATAGACAAATTCAGTATGGGGAGTATAAAAATAGACACATATATTTAATTGATTTAGGAAAAGGCATCAATTCCATAGGGATGGAAAAGAATTCTTGAAAACATTGTTAGAACAATTGAATATCTGTATGTTAAAAAAAAAAAAAACCAAAGCCATGGTGATTATCTCATGTCAAAGTTGAAATGAGACATAAAACTAAAAGCAAAACCCAAAATCTTAAAGCTTTTAGAAATAATTGTAACATAGTTCTCCACCAGTCTCTCCTGTTCTTGCATGTTTTAGGAACAGAGGTAATGAAAATCTGTTGGTTCAAACCATCTTTTAAAAATATTTGTATAATAGGCTGGGCATGGTGGCTCATACCTGTGATTCCAAGACTTTAGGATGTGAGGGAGGTGGGGGGAGGAGCGGATACCCTGAGGTCACTTTGTGGTTCTTGTGTTCTAGTGGGAGGAAACAAAAAAGTGGGAGTTTGACACTAGCCTGGCCAACATGGTGAAACCCTGCCTCCACTAAAAATACAATAATTAGCTGGCCGTGGTGCCACACTCCTGTAATTCCAGCTACTCAAGAGGCTAAGGCAGGAGAATCACTTGAACCCAGGAAGTGGAGGTTGCAGTGAGCGGAGATCGCACCACCGCACTCCAGGCTGAGTGACAGAGTGAGATTCCATCTCAAAAAAAAAAAAAAAAAAAAAACTATATATGTTTATAGTATTTTATATAGAGAGATATAGATATAGATATACATAAATTAGAGTAGGAACATCAAGTACAAAACTAAGAAGGTTTGAAGGGTCTTTGATATTAAAAATATGTTTATATATATATATACACACACACACATATATAAAAAATTATTATATAGATAGTAATTAGTTTTGGAAGACAGAGGTAATGTTGCTCCCCAGAATGCGTGAGTTTGCTTACAGCCTTGGAAGAAGAAGACAGTGTCTCCTTATGGAACAAATCTATGCTTACTGCTTAGCAGAGTAAAAAGTATGTCTTCCTCCAGATCAAAGGGCCAGCAAGCTTAGTGCCTATTATAAAAGATTCAAATGTTCTATGTTCAGCGTTTTTCTCCAGTAACTCAACCTTCTCAACATGAAACAGTTATCCTGGTCCATCCATATCAATCACATGGGACTTGAAATAAGAAATTTGAAAAAATATATGGATAGTCATGCTGTTTGTTATTACTTGACTTATAAAGTCATTTTTGTGTGATGCCCTAATACTGGGTATTCTAATGGCATTCACGAAACTATAATCAAATATTATTTTGTAAGTAGAGTAAAACCTCAAACCCTTCACAGTTCTTAAAGCAGAATGCTTTTATAGGCTCAGAGTAGGCAAAAATAAATAAATAAATAAAATTTAAAAAATTCCCCAGTCAGTATAACAAAACCCCCCACAAATCATAAGAGACAAAAGTGAATGATAAATTGGGTTTCTTTAATATTATAAATGTCCTCTCATCATAAATACTATTAAAAATTATTAAATAAGGCACAGATAAAAAAAATTCACAGAATGTATATTTCACAAGTGACTAGTATTCAAAATACTTCAGGAAATTATAAAAATCATCAATAAATTACCTAATTTTTTAAAGGAAAAAGTTAAACACATGTACACAGAATAAAATATACAAATGGCCAGAAAGCGCATGAAAACCTGCTATTATTAGCTAGTGGAAAATGCTAGTTAAAACTACCGTCATATTACATTTCAGTCACTATAATGG
Source organism: Aotus nancymaae (assembly GCF_030222135.1). Classification (NCBI taxonomy): domain Eukaryota; kingdom Metazoa; phylum Chordata; class Mammalia; order Primates; family Aotidae; genus Aotus; species Aotus nancymaae. The sequence goes on from NW_026988435.1 coordinate 13,154,294, forward strand.
GAAACAAAACAATACATAAGGGCACTGAATGTTGGAGTGGACACGGAACCACCAGGACCTGATCTTTCACCCCCTGCAGATGAGAGTGTAGAACAGGATAAACAATTTGAAGAATTGTTTACGCAATTTCTTATATAGAGTTAATTATTCAAATCCTATTTATTGGATGAAAATGCAAATGTATATTCACAAAAATATTTGTATCATAATGATTATAACATCTTTACTAATAGCCAAAACCTGAAAATAAACCAAATACTAATCATCAGGGAACTGGATAAATATATGGTGGCATACCTATATGATGGAATACTGATGGTCAAGCTGAATAGTTACAATATGTGTATTTTAAATTATGTTAACTGTATTTTAATAAAAATTCCCAATTATTAAAGAATGAAATGACAAAAGAATATTTCTATGAAATATATGTAAACACGTTATATAACCTCACTGAGCCTCAGTTTCTCTAACTGTAAAATAAAGAATTTAATAAAATATCTAAAATGGAAGTCTCATTTTACTGTATATTTTTATAAGGAATTATTTGTTTTTAAGAAAGAGGAATATATTAAAACTAATTTTGGAAGAAAACTAATTATGAAATGTACATAGCAAGGAATGTTGTAGAAGTTCCCAAAAAAAAAACACAGGAAATGAAACCTAAATGGTGTAAAAAAAAACTCTCTCACTCTCCTCTACTATCCATTTTATTACCTCTACTTAATTTTCTTTTCCCATCTGTAATCTGACTCTCACAATCTACTTTCCCATAGACCAGAAGGGCTGCCCCAAATTGGTGGCATTGGGTACTAAGTTGACAAAATGTAACAAATTTTATGCTTACATTTGATTGTCCCAGTCTTACCATGAGCCAGTACTCAGTAAAAAGAAAATTATTAGACTACTTCACACTCTCAATATTATATGTTCACTTTTGGCCCAATCAATTGAGTCCACACAAAGCAAGTCTCTATATATAGAGAGAGATATGAACAATAATTCCAGCTCTGAAGCAATGAAGGGAATGGTAAGCTTTTTAGAGAGCCCAAATTTATAAATAAAAGCAACAACAATACCTAGGAAATAACAATAATGCCAAATTCATGTTTAATTGTATAAATATTCATTTTAATTTCATGTAAATTACTTGTATACATATTATGTTGTTTTTATATTTAATTACATGTGCCTGTTTGGTCCTAACAGGTGCCCCAAAATTATGATAATAAAAATAATAATGATACAATAGTAATAGAGGATTACATTTTGCTTATATGTAAAACTATTTATTGAGTCTAAGCCTTGAGCCCCATTTGTTTATTTGATGGCTTATACAAACAAATAAATGTCCATTAGCTGCTAAGGAGTATAAATTCATGGGAAATATTCTTTATTACCCAAAACGTAATTTCTAGCAAACTTCTAGTTAAGTGGTTAGCAAATTATTAAAACCAAATATTTTCTTTATGGTATGCAAGAAAGTCTCTCAATAAAAATAAAAATCATGGCACTTTTTACGTAAGCCAAAATTTAATCATTCAAGAGATAGGAAATGGGGGATCCTCAGATTATACATTAGTTTTTAGTTATTTTAAACTCCTGTAGGAGCTTTCTCTATTGTCCCTAAAGCAAATGATGTATAAATAAGATAAAAAACTATTGATTTTTTTACAGAGTTTATAATTTATTCTCAAGAATAAAAAACACAATTTCTGTTCTTCTTGAAACCAAATATACTTATTTAAGCCATCACTCCAAGTGAAATGAAGTCTATTTATTCTTGTGTGTTTACATGAAACAACTGTTTCTACTAAAAATAAGATTGCATATCAAATAACAGAAGGATATAGATAAAAAACGTTCTATTGCCTGTGTTCAAATGATAAAGATATGCCTTGTTTTGTACCTTCTACCAATAATCTTCATAAGCAATTTATGAATAATGCCATATCAACTCCATGACAGTTGCAATGAAGTTAATGCAAAATTGAAAAGGTGAGTTACAACTTTCAGTTAAGTAAAAATCTTAAATATAGAAGCTAACATACAGTAACCTAATTTATCTCAGTTTTATTTGATCTGAAAGTTTCAACGTGTTAGATTCAATTTATATGGGAATATGAACTAATAGGAATAAAATTATTATTTAGAGACAAAAAAGTACTGCTTGATTTAGAAGAAATTTTGGCAGTCCTCTGGTTCAAATACAATTTCAGTATTTAAATACTTAACATCTTATCTCAGCCATTCAAATATTTCCAGTATTTGAAAACTGATCACCTCCTGAAAAGCTATATTTCCAGAATGTTCTGTAGTCATGCTTAGGCCACTAACAAAAGAATGTCACAAAATTAGATAATGAAAGAAGTTTTTGATAATGTTTTCTTTAATAATTTGAAGTGTTGATGTGTCAAAATAGTATCAACAACAATAAGAAAAATGTAACTTTTCTAGACTTTTTAAATACATCTTTTATGTTTCATTGGTGTTATATTTTAAATTAATTATGAAGATAGGGCTTCATAAAGTGCTTTGAGCCCTTTAGTTCAGTGCGTGGGCTTATTTGCTGCCCATAGTTTTCCATTCTTTATATCAAATTTTTCTGCCTCCTGTAATGTTCACCATACAGCACTACTAAAAGTCCATTCAAGGCACTAGCTACTCTTCTCTGAACATACACCAGTTAATGTTTTTGTCTCTTAAACTGTCATACAACAAAACTGAACATAATTTCACTTGCGGTTTGACAACAGATTGTGTGATCAGAGTGAAATTATTACTCTCCACCGATTATTACTAATAATGAAATCCAAGACTGTATCAATTTGGCAACCAGATCTCACGGCTGGCTCACATTTATTTCAGTCAGAAAGCCTCCAAATATACTTATGTGTATATACACTGGTCTCTCACATATTCTGTTGTGCAGATGGATTTTTTTGGACACAAGTTTGATACTAAAATTATTTCTATTAAATTTCATTTTGTTAGGGTCAATCCTCCAGCACATCTTTGACATATTTTTGATTGCTGATTCTGCTATTAAACCTACCTTCTATGACACGGAATCAAAAATCCACATTATAAATGACCTTTATATAAAACTATCCACTGTTTAATCAATGAGCATTTGGAAATGTTGTAGTTCTAAAACTTGAAGTTCTCCCTCAACTCTTTGTTCCTTACTAATTAGAACCCAAAACTTCCCTTTCTATGGGATAGGGGAGAAGTTAAAAGAGAAGATATATTACCAATTCTATGGCCATGTCTTTCTGATAGTTTAAGGTGTCACAAAAGCCTTTTTAACTGGAAAATAAAAACACTGGAAGAAGGAACAAATGAATCAGATGGAAAGCATTATCTTTATAATACAATGAAAATAACTGAGAATAAAAATATAAATTAATTAGTTTTAACAATATTTTTGGTCAAATAGCTTTGTGTATTATCTTACAGATTAAATACCACTTAATGCATTTTTTTAAAAAGTATGTATTTTAGTTTTTAAATCGGTTTTTGAATTATAACACTTTTAATGTGAGGATCATAGTTAGATATACAATGAGGTAGCATATTTACATGTCACTACTACTTTTTTTTTGAGACGGAGTCTCACTCTGTAGCTCAGACTGGATTGCAGTGATGTGATTTCCACTCACTGCAACCTTTGCCTCCAGGGTGCAAGTGATTCTCCTGCCTCAGCCTCCCAAGTAGCTGGGACTACAGGCATTCACCACCATTACTGGCTAATTTTTGTAGTTTTTGTAGAGACTGGGTTTCACCATGTTGGCGAGGCTGATCTCAAACTCCTGACCTCAAGTTATCTGCCAGCCTCAGCCTCCCGAAACTTTTTAATTACAAAACTATGGCAGGATTTAGTAGTAGCTTTTCTCTATGTAACTTCTTTGCATCAGGATTATTTACCTGATCTTACATTCTCGTCTCATACCTGCAGTTTCATATCTATTTGTTTTTTTTGAAAATTCTATCCCCAGAATTTGGACCTCCTTGAAAAACAATGTTGAATTTTCTTTGCATTAACATCACTTGGATGTTCAATGTGACCTTCTACTGTTAGAATGTATTTCGTATTCAACATAAAACATTGTGATCTTTTCAATTTCTAGAAATATCCCTTTTTCTTTTCTTTGTTTTTTTTTTACAACTGTGTTTCATTTCTTGTTTTAAAAAAATATTTGTAATGAATCTAATTTTCCTCCAAGGATAGAAAAATTTTTTGGTACCATTTGTTTTGTACAACCAAGTAGGATAGCTGTTTTACATGACCTCCTGGCATGTTTGCTTAAGGGTCCAGGAAGTGCCTGCTCTCTGTAGACACTGGGCCAGGATGTTCTCTTCTGTGTAGAGCTGCCTGAATTGACTGATACTAAAGTCAAGCTCTGTTAAATAGAGCGCTTCCTTTCTATGAAAAGGTTTCTCTTTCAGATCTCCTGCTTCCTCTTCTGGGGAAGCTCATTCTCTGATCTGCACTTGAATATGTGTTGACCTACAGGTCTCTTAGGTGGATCTACCTCCATTCTCTGTTAGTTTTCTTCTGGTGTGATGTTGCTTTTATCACATTTTCAGAAAAAGGCCAGTTTTTCATCTTCCTTTTCTCTGCTGAATGTGTCAGATCCTAAAAATATTTCCCTGAAGCGTTGTTACTGAGACCTCTGGTGCTACCATCTCATCCTGAATGACCGCAGAAAGAAACTGTTTCTTTTTGTCTACAAGAGTTGAATTAAGTTATTTTAAAAGCAACACATGAACTTGCTAGAAAATATTATGTCAACTGAGGTAGAAGTAAAACAGAGAGCATGTCATAAATTCCTATGATCAAGGAGACTAGCATATGGTCCTATAATTTTAGAGAAACAGCCAGAAATAGCATCCTCAGGGCATTTAGAAATATAGCAGCAAAAGGGTGTACAGCAATGTCACCAGAGATTAAAAATACTGATGATACCTGAAGAGACTTGGCAACAAAATCGTCTCTCCCCTTTAGAGCTATTTCCATAAATCTTTGGGGAAAAGCCATTGATTGCACTGTATTGTATGAAAGGTGTGCTTTTGTTTTATGCTTGTTCAGAGTACAATATTTTCTTTATGCTGTGAAAGCCAATACAGGTAGGTTGACCAAAATTAAATAAAACAATGAAAACCTGTTTGTTCTTTTATTTACTAACTCATTCCTCAATTCTGCTGCTTAAAGAAGCCTTCTTTCTGTGATGAATCTCTCTCCCTCACTTTCTTCATCCAATCAGTCACAACCATTGCCAATTTAATCTTGAAAATGCTTCTGTTCTGTTTCCACTGGCATTCTTTTAGCAAATTACCAATGAACCTGAAAAGGAGGACAAAGAAGATGCATTTAAATGAATCAATAAGAATATTATCAGAAAAAAAGGAGAAAATATGGTACAATCTGCTATTGAAATAATTTTTAAAGCGAGTACAGAAAAAAGAAAATGATTTACCCAAAGTTTATATTAAAGAGGGTTAAGATGCCAGATGACAAAAATAGTAGCTGTATTAAGCCTTCTGTTTTTCTTTTGTCTCTGTCAAGAAGAAATATATTCAGTTGAGAATATTCTTTTAAAAGAGAAGTAAAAGCTAACCTATGTGAAAGAGAATGAGTGGGCTTAGCTTTCTGAAGGTAATGATTTTAGTCAAAACATATGTCAATGTATGGAATTCACAGATAAGTGATGATTGTCATTAACTTCTGAGGACACTTAGAAAAGAGCAAAAGCATACGCTCCCTGAATATCCTATCAAATCAGTAGTACCACCATCCCACCATCCTAAGTTATCAACCTGAGCACCATCTTCTACTCGTCTATTTTCCTCTCCAGACTTAGCCAAAAGCTATTTGATAACCTTGTACTGATGATTCTACTTCCGAAACATCGTTTACATGAGTTTTTATGTTTTCATTCGATAGCAACAACCTTATTACTTAAAGACTACAATAGTGTGATACATTTTTTTATTTAGTAGGTATTTATTGTGTGCCTACTAATACGCAAGCCACTGTTATAGTGCTGTACATACAATAGAGAAAAAAATTTACAAAATTCTTCACTCTTACGGGATCTTAAATAGTTTCTTCAGCCTTGTATCTTCCAATATATCTTCCAAATTGCAGTCAAAGTTTTCAGTGCTGGAATTAGAGCAATGTAGAAGGTTACCCAAGACCATCTAAGAATGTGAATATTGGAGATGAAGATTCAAAATCACACTTAAAACTCTACACTCAAAAAACTTCAAACAACAAAAAAAAGTCTAAGTAAAAATTTCATCTCATTTATACCCAAGATAGTAAAAATTATGATGATCATAGTGGAAACTATAATATGCCCCTTGCTAACATTTCCAAATTCATCTTCTGCAAGGATTCTACAAACACCGTATGCTTAGATTTTTTTGTGAAATATCACAATAAATTGTTCTGACTTTTAATAATCTGCCATATAATTTTCTCTCCTTATTATTTCTTGTTAATTCCCAAGACTCAATATGAATTTTATTATTTCTTGGTAATTTTCCCCAGCCTATAGCAATTGTTCACTGAGTTACAATCTCTCAGTATTTGTATAGCTCCCTAGACATACATTAATACAACAATATAGGATACCCTATTATAATTTTTATTTATATAAGCCTGGTCTACAAATTTATGAAGTCTGAATGTAGGAACAATGTCCTGTTCACTTGTATACTTAGGTTCTCATTACCTAAGTACACAGCACATATTAAGTAATATAATAAATTTTGGCTAAACAAATGAGTCAGTGGGTATATTCAATCAGTAAACTCTTACTCCATCTTTTCTTGTCCTAAAAATGTGATACCTCTTATTAACTCTTCCAAGTTTACTGAGGCCAATTAACTATGATAAATCATTTACAAATATACAATTTATCCATGCTTAATCTTAATTTCTAAGCATTTTAATAACAAAATATTATGTTGATTAAGTACTTCCTTAGTTCATTGGTGGTAATAGATAAGTAAAGTGAAATTATTCAGGTTGGGAATTAATAAGATTCTTTAAACCTCTCTAATCTCCAAGAAGTGATAGAATCTCACGGCCAAAATTTCTTCTTACAAATATTAAAGGTAGTTATTTTGTCATTAGATGTCACAATTTTAGCATTTACACAACATCTGGCTCAAATTAAAAACTCAAATATGTTTTCATGAAAGTGATGACTAAATTTTGAAGAAACTAAAGAAAATCACAAGATACAATTTATTTTTATACATTATATGTAGAATAAAGAGCTCAACTTTTTGGTGAAGTCTCTCATATATTTATTGCAGTTTGGCTATTCAGATTTTTGCCTCACAGTTTCCAGGTTATATTTAAAAGTTCCAGATAAAAATACATTTTAAGACTTCCCAATAAAGCATTACATATCTCATTTGAAAATTTCTTCATCAAATATTATTGTAAATACTCTACTGTGTTAAGAAAATGGTTCCTGTTTTAACAATTTCAATTTCTAAGTGTTGCCAGGGAAGTTTATCTAAAAACTAACACTTATATAACTAATCACTATCGAATCTTTACTTATTCTGCATCTAGACTGAAAGAGGAGGTATGCAAATTAAAGCCCTTTTCTTTGGGAAAAATATCTATGAAAAATAAAACAAATAAAATTTTAAAACTAAGCACCAGGATGTTCATAAATAGATGTGGTTTTCTTGCTTTTAATAAATGAAAGAATGAATGAAAAGAAACATTCATATTCAAGGGGCCTGAATTTAGTAGATAATTTATTGTAAAAAGATTTAGTAAACGCGCGCACACACACACACACACACACACACACACAAGTTCTTGATGACATTTTAAAATTCAGGTTGTTTTTAAAACATGAGCAAACTAAGTAAACAATGAAGCATGTTGCTACCTGATACTTTTGGTTCAATAATATTAATGGGATTTGCCTGAGTTATGGATAATCATAGAGAGAATTAATTTTCAATTATTAAGTTATGAAGTGACAGCATACAATACAGAATCTAACTCCACTCTTTGAGAAGGCAAAGCTGTTCCATTTTAGAGGCATATTAATTCATACAATCCACAAGGGGCCCATGTCACCACTGTGAAACATAATCAGTACAGTTAAAATAGGATAGCTTGATTCATTATAACCTCCCTTTTCTCCATCCTAATAATTACCTGAGGTATTTTGGGGTTGGTACTACATATGGAAATATTTCCTTACCAATTTTTTGTTCTATGATATATGTTACAATGCCAGTTGAAATCACTGCAGAAGTTTAAAGGTAACAACCACGGAGGGGGAAGCATTTCTTTTCTTAATTCATAAATAAAAGAAGTGTGTGTTTGTGAATGTGGGGGAGACAGGGACAGACAGAGAGAGAACCAGAGAGAGAGAGAGAGTCCTGGTGATATTATGGCCTTATCCAGAACACTGAATGTTTGCCTGTCCATGAGGCAAACATTCCTTCTATTATTAAGGATAATAGAAGCAGCTAGCAAACAAAATTCCATCTTAAGAAACATATAATTTATGTTTTCACTCCCTCAGTCCTCAGTTGACTTCTATTTTCTCAGGTCAGGAAAATTTTTCTGATTTATTTTTAAGTTGGAGGCACAAAGTTGAGGGTAAAAAGACAGCCTCTAAAGTTTCAGAATCAAGCTTTACACTTTGAAGATTGAAATATATTATGTTTATCTTATAACACACAGAAAAATAGGATTCTCCAGTCACAATAATAGTTTTCATTGCTACAGTTAAATATTAGGTGTTGCATCTGCCATTTTTCTGTCTCCCAGCTTTGTCCTGATGTTTTATTTGTAAAATCATTTCATTGCATTTAATTACACAATTAAAAAGAACAATCTAGCAATTGAAATCAAGTTTTTACTTTTGGAAGTTTCAATTTCAAGATAATGAAACTGACTTTGCCCAAATATTTCTGCAAACAAATTCATAATTGCTTCTTTACATTTTGAGGTCCACAGAAATTTGTGTTAACAAATGACACAATTGTCCAGGCATGGTGGCTCATGCCTATAATCTCAACACTTTGAGAGGCCAAGGCAGAAGGATCACTTGAGTCCAGAAGTTCAAGACTACCATAGGCAACATAGCAAGACCCTATTTCAACAAAAGGTACATATATTTTAACTGTAGCAGAGTAAGTATGGTGGCCTGTAGCTGAGTCCCAGCTGCTATGGGGGATGAGATTGTAGTATCACTTGGGCCTGGAATTTTGAAGCTTTAATGAGTTGTGATAGCGCCACTGCACTCTAGCCTGGATGACCAAGTGAGCAAAAACAAAAACAAACGACACATAATAGAGAATTTTACAGCTTCATATCTCAGAATAACTGAGTAAATTTAAAAAACACTATAGTGAATTTTGGAAAATTTGGTAAATGGTGGCAAAGGTAACTCACAGATCTCTCATTATTGAGTTGAATGGTCATGTGTATGTGGGTGTGTGTGTGCACATTTCTTACTGTGTTATTTAACAATTATACCATATCATTTTGAAACAACTTTGTTGATAATAGCAAAGAAGATTTGTGTTTTATGTCAATGCTTAACTTGATAGTTTCATTTCTCAAAATCAAAGGTGGAAAAAAGAGAATATACAGAAATTGAATTCCAGCCTGGATGCTACATTTCTCTTTGCTATCTGATTCTATATTAAATATTCTGCAGAAAGGGAAAAAGAGAATAAAGACAGGAAAGAATTCAAAAGTAGAAATCATGAAAAGAATGATACTTGAGACCTTGAGAAAACTTTCAATGTCAAAACCAAAAAAAATTTCATTCAGAAGATGAGAAAATCAAGTTTAACTTATTAAAAGATTATGTTGCAGATTTAAGTAACTAGTAGAAAGCACAAAAAAAGAAAATGGCAAATATCCTTTATCTCTGATATCATAACTTTAGTACAGTTAATTTTTTCAGAAGGCCAAAGTAATAATGATATGATATTTACCAGATTAGTATTAGAATGGCAAAATGTTATTTAAAAAAAGCAATAGTTTGTTAAAAAAGCCACCAATATTTTAGATTTTAAAGTTTTTTTTTTTTGCTATATCACTACTCCTCTGTGTCTCTGTCGAACGCCTTTTCCTCCATTGTTTTTCCTTTGAACTTCCCCAGTGTTATCCTGATGGCTTACTTCACTTGCATAATCTCCACTTAACCTTTAATATTGCACATCCCAAATGAAATCAACATCCGTCAATTTGTCCAAGAGAACAAAGGGAAGATGGAGCAGAAAACATGCCAAGGAAATGTGTGTTAAGAATATGGTAATTGAACAGATGTTAAACTACATCAGAAAAGATCAAAATGTATTTCTAAATCAACCAAACAGAGCCATACAGACAGAAAGTAAAAAGGTGTTGTTTCAACTGGGTAAACACGCCTTTTTTCTTTCTTTTTAATTCCTACTATTAAACATATGCAGCTCCTTAAAATGTTTTATGAATTTCCTAAGTGATATATTCAAACTACAACCTGAGTCTCTGCTAACACCTAAAGTGCTAATTAAATGCTAAAGAGAAAAGGTATCTCCTAAGCCTATATAGTCAGTGATTATGATCAACAGACATTGCACCAATTGCAAATATATTCAATTTTTTTCCATACTGATTGATTTGTATGGTATTGGCCACAATGGCAATTAACAGGCCCTTGCAGAGATGCTGCCAGTGGTTGTTAAGTGCATCAGGGTGACAGGGACACAAGTGAATGCATGTCCTATGTTCCCCACTACTCCAAAAAAAGCTCATATCCACTGGGGTCAGTGGAGCAGCTGACAAAACATACAGCATTTTCAGAGGCATTATCAATAGTGAGCCCAGTCTCTCTGGGACTAGTCATTACAGGAGGTACTGACACAAAGTATGTACCATCCAGGACAGGTGGCAGGGCACCTGGTCACCCTCTGGCTGCAGCAATATGCCACATAAATCAGAGGGTAAATGCTCTGGAATTCCTTTTCTCAAATCATGTATCAAATAAGGGCAGATTTTACCTAGTGATGTTCCTTCAAACAATTTTGAAAAATCAACAAATGATTTGAAAATTTTTAGGATTTGATTAACAATTTGCACTATAATATATAATTTTAGAAATTGAATTTATGATATATGAAGTCCAGTTTTTAAAGAGTACAGCAAAATATGGAAGGGGAGAATCACATGTAGCTATTTAAATATTAATTCAAATGAATTAAGGTTAAATAAAATTAAAATTCAGTCCTCAGTCACACTAGCTATATTTCAAGTGTTCAACAGCCAAATGTGGTTTGTGACTACTATATTGTTCTGTGAAGAAACATCTCCATCATCGTAAACAGCTGTCTTAGCACAGATTTAAGGATTAAAATGGAATATATTGTTTCATATATAATAAATTATATATTAATTTATATATTATCCCCATTGTTAATATTTTAATACATATTTAGCATATAATTAGCAAATCATTGCTAGGCAATGGTACTACTTCAATGTGAAGAAATTGCTTGATATGTATTTTTTTAAAACCCTAAGAAGCATTTTCAGAAATTGTTTTGTTATGCTGTATAAATGTGTCTATAGAATATCTATACTCATTACCAGTGCTCAGAGTCTATTTTGATATACATAGGAAATATTACTACCTTTCAGTCTTTGAAAAAAGTCCTCAGAACCTCAAAAGCTTTATTTTTTCACTATTCATATTATGACCTCTGCATTAAAAAGCTGTTGGTCTTTGCAGTGATCTGAATTATTAAAAATAAAATAAAATGTTCTTTACAGTTATTTCTACTTGATGAAAGACAGCTAAAGTAGAATATTTCAGCCCCAAAAAGAAAAGGCTCCATAGCTATATTAGAGAGAATTACAGTATCTGAGATAAGTAACACTATTTGAAAATTATGATTGTCTTGCATAGATGTTAACAAGAGACATATCATTTCCTAAAGGGTAGACTCTATTTTTTTCTGCTGATTTAACAATAATTTATTATATCTCAGAGTAAGCACAATTATTATTCAGACATTCAGACTACGATTTCCATGAAAATTGTTAAAAGAGACAGGGCTTAGGGAGGTTACTTAGAGAGTTTAGTATTTCTCTGTTCGGTTCCAGGAAGCGGAGGGGACACACAGAAGGCTGTTTTTTTTTCTTTCTGTTTTTGTTTTGTTTTGTTTTACTTCTGTCTAACAAAGTTAAGGACATGAAGATATGCTGCTAGCTCTACGCTGAGGAGTAAGTCCTGGAGAGGCAGCACATGGGGATCGGTCTGCACCCCATGACTTCATGTATCAGTCAGTTCATGAGTGTTCCCCATTTGGAGCTGAGCCACGCATAAGGCCCAGCCATGGGTTCATTTTAGGAAGTGTATAATATGACCAAGTATAGCAGTTATTCAACAGCAAAAAGCTAAAGTCAATGCCAACATTTCTAGGCATTGTGGAAGAAGTAAATCTACCAGTTAATTTAGAGGAATACTTTGTAGATGTAATTAAGAAATCTTCAGTAGCAATGTAGCTATGAAGAATCCCCCTTACCCCTACAAACACACAAACAAAAATGTCACTTAAGATATACCAGACCCAGCAATTATGAAACCATCTGGTAAAGTAAATAAATAAGCCATTTTTCTTACTTTTCTTCTGAGTCCTAGCTTATACTCTAAAGAAATAAGAAAGTGTTTATATACATTTCAGAAAAGGCAAAGAAAGAAACAAGCAACTGCTTTCCTTCCTGGACACTATGGGGCTGCGCATAGCCTTTTCTGCATGAGAGGAGAAGGAATAGCTATAACTCTAAGTAAACTTAGAAACATTGCAGAGAACTGAATATTCTAGGGGCAGTTGAAATTGTCACTTATAACTTCAAGTTTCTTTTCATTTTTATTAAACAATATGGTTTTGCTGAAGGATAATAGGAAAAAAATAAAATTCATGAGTTTTTACTCAGGAGTAGTGGGTAAATATACCAAAGTAAACACATTTAAAAAAAAAATTGGAAAACAAGGTAGAATTGCTGTTTGAGTAAATTTTATGAGACATATTTGTTCCAAATATAAGTTACAACAGGGTTGAATGAAAGAAAGAAGGTGGCTTTTCTGATATGTAGTATTCTATATTTCAGTATCATCAACATCTAAAACAATGCTATGCTATAACAATAATAAAGAAAACAGAAATCATTCCTATCCTCTAAGAGCTTGTTATCTGTTTTGTTTTGGTTTCACTGGCGTGTGAACCAGCCCCTTTCACATTCTACTGCCAAGCAAATTCTCATTGTTTGGAAACAATCCTACTTTCCAAGAATATTTTGATGTTTCTGCATGATCAGGAATGAATGATTAAATGGAAAGCAGGATTTGGAAGGTAGAGATTGTGCATTCCTCTGGAGACATTTGCTACTTGCATGTGTTTGTAGGAGGATCTACCCTATCGTGCTCAGAGATAATTTGATTACATTCCAGAGCAAAATTTTTCTGTCTCACTCCCTCTCTCTGGGTTTCCACCCAGAGATGGGGTAGATGTTCTGGCCACCCTATGCAGGCTTTGAGTCTCTTTTGTTGTTCTTCCCCTGGGGTGTAATTCCTACTACATATCCAGGTAACCTCTGGTTCTTACTGTCTCATCTCACAGGGAATTGGAGCATGGAGATGTATTGCTGCTAAGATTGCTCTGTGAGTAAACAAAAGGTTTTTTCTTTGATACGGAGGTCTAGGGTTCCTGTGGGGCAGGAATGTGGGGAGGTGAGAGAGAAATAGTGGCAGACTTACCTGTTAGTTTAAAAGTAGGGTAATATCAAAGACCCTTCACCCCTTCTCAGTTTTGTACTTAATGTTTTTACTCTAATATATACATATATGTAGAATTCTTTTGATATCAAATCTCCCTCTGGGACCAAGGCTGGAGTGCAGTGGTGCAATCTCACCTCACTGAAACCTCTGCTCCCTGGGTTCAAGCGATTCTCCTGCCTCAGTCTCCTGAGCAGCTGGGATTACAGGCCTCTGCCACTCCACACAGCTAATTTTTGTAATTTTAGTGGAGAAGTGGTATTGCTATTGAGGAAGAAGACCCAGGCATCTAGGATCACCTCCCCCTTGACCTCCACATTGCATTTCAATAGAAGAAAAGGCTGGCCGACTGGCGCCTCCTAAATCACCTTCCTGTAACTAGCAGGCATGGTTTGGGGGAATCTCTCTGGAAGACACTGTTTTTACTTAAACAAGATCAAACCCCCACCCCACTCCTCCATCCCAGACCAGAACTCTTTCACATGTAATTACTAAAACTGTAAATCCAAGACCCTTTCATATGTGAGTCCAAAGTCTGTAAACCTAAGATCCTTTCATGTGTAATATCTAGAGTGTAAGCCTATATAAAGGCAGAGCTTCTCTTTGTCAGGGGAGCTGGGTCGTTTCAACAAATTGTCGCCTGGCTGTCAGCCGTAATAAACTTCTTCCTTCTGGTCTGTTTCTTGTGGCCGCTCCTGCTTCACTATGTTGCCCAGGCTGATCTCGAACTCCTGGGCTCAACTGATTTGCCCACCTTGGTCTCCCAAGGTGCTGGGATTACAAGCATAGGCCACCACACCAGACTTCTAATTAATATTTTTAACAAAGTCTTTGTCAGTTTTCTAGATAAACTCAAAGAAGAGCTGAGTACTTATTTTGATTCTATTATATACCTGAAACTGTTATATTCACTCCCTCAATTCTTACATTACATTTCACTTTCCTGTGCTTCCCATCAATCTGCCTCCAAGCCATGCTTTTCTCAACATATCTATTGTGTTCCCCATACCTACTACTCATAAGGGACAAAATCACCTCAAAATAATGGTTGCCATTTTTGACAGTCACACGTGGCAGTCTTCACACAGCTGCAGCAAGGAGAAGTGCAGATCCAAGCAAGGGAAAAATCCCTCTATAGAACCAACAGACCTTATGATAGCACACTCACTATCACTAGAATAGCATGGAGGTAACTGCCCCCATGATTCAACTACCTTGAGAATTGAATAGCAGTCAGAATGCAGCCATGAGAGTTGCAAGAAAGATAGACATGATTTTGACCCAATGGAGGAGAGGGGTATAAGGGTTGATGACATGTATTACAATTTAGTATTATTTTAAAGACTACCTATCACCCCATCTAGATCCCTTCTGGGTAGTTATCCTAAAGCCACTTGGGATTCACAGACCAGAAAATACTGCACAGCATTTATTGTGCACAGACATCAATGCTTCAGTTTTTACACATTCATGGATTAGGTTCAGCGGTCTTCTGTTCTGAAAACATTTGCGCATTATTTAAAGAGACAGTCTCCAGCACTGCCTTTGATATTTTGCTTCCATTTGCAAAAGCTAGAACATAATTAGAATAAAGCCATTTTTCCCCTCTCTATTCTGCCTTTGTTTTATGTTTTCCCAAGCTGTGTGGCCCTTGCTACACAGTATCGCTCATAAAATCCAGTCAGAGACAGGGCTCATAAATGTAGCTTTGGTTAGCACTTACTTTAGGCTATTGTTTTGTCACTCATTATATAACAGAATTCTAACATACTCTGATAACACATACTCTTCATAGGAGTCTCTTTTTAAAGCAAACCAGAATATTATGGTGATGTATTGAAAATTACTTCATGATGACCTCAAAACACCAAATATCTCTAGAATTAATGAATTACATAGGTTGCCATCTAGTCTTAACTATGCTTTCAACAACTCACAATGTGACCTCTGTTAGCAACTTACCTACACTGTGCCACTGTTTGCTCAAGTATCCAAGGAGAATGTTGTATATGATGAGGCTGCTCGATAGCTTCAGTAAATACAACTATATTTTCAACTTTTCTTATTGGCCTTTTTAAGGGAAAAAAAATGTATCCAAGCCTCTCAAGATTATACATTCACAATGTACTTATCGTTTTGGTGATTTTTTTCTTTCTCTGAGATCACTCAAGCCATTTCTTCAAGAAGACCTGTGGAGTCTTGGTTGGTTGCTGATGTTTCTATAGCATTTTTTTAATCACGCCATAAGGCATAATTTCTTATTTGCTATTTGATGTGGTTGGACTGTGTCCCCACTCAAATCTTATCTTGAATTGTAGTTCTTATAATCCCCAGAGGGAAGTAATTGAATCATGGGGGCATTTACCTCCATGCTATTCCAGTGATAGTGGGTGTGCTATCACAAGATCTGATGGTTTTAAAAGGGCTTTTCCCCTGCTTGAATCTGCACTTCTCCTTGCTGCCTCCATGTGAGGAAGGACATGTTTGCTTCCCCTTCCACAATGATTGTAAGTTTCTTGAGTCCTCCCTAGTCATGCTAAACTGTGAGTCAATTAAACCTCTTTCCTTTATAAATTACCTAGTCTCAGGTATTTCTTCATAGCAGCATGAGAAAGGACTAATACACTAGTCTATTCAAAGGAACTCAGCAGTAAGAAACAAAATCCACATCTAGAAGCACTGAGCATAATTTCCTTAGGGAGCAATTGTGCAGCAGCCCTCCATCTTGGTCTTGCATTTTAATGTTATTCTGTTATTGGTTTTATTAATTCTACATTCTCTGAGCTGTTCTTCCTACAGTTGCAAAGATTATAGTATTCAGTGAATACTGAGCAAAATATTGTTTTCTATACTTCTCATTTAGGAAGATCAGAAGCTACAAAATAATTTGACAAGGAGTAAATGCCAGATGCGATCTTTCCTACTTCGTTAATAGACACACACCTGTTTCTCTTAAGCCACAAGAAGCATTAATGTAGACTTACCAGATGGTTACAGTGGATGAAGTTTAGTGAAGCAGCAAAGCAAAAGGTTCCATAAGCTGATTTCTCCTTAGGCAACAGCTAAAGATGCTTTTGCCTCAGAACCTTCATAGGAATAA
This sequence comes from Aotus nancymaae, assembly GCF_030222135.1. Lineage (NCBI taxonomy): Eukaryota > Metazoa > Chordata > Mammalia > Primates > Aotidae > Aotus > Aotus nancymaae. Next base: position 13,171,211 of record NW_026988435.1, read on the forward strand.
AAAATGCCATGAAGAAAAAAGAATTTGAGAAATTAGAAGAAAAAAGTAGAGAAAAAGAAGAAAAAAGGTAGAAATCTGTTTGTGATGAACGCGAGCTGTATATATAGAGAGAGCTATTCTTTTTAAAATAATCGTATTTTTCCTCTCTAAATAGAAAAGATCCTTCCATAATTCCTAGTCATTAATGTTATAGTCCAGAATATGTCTACTTTCACGACTTTTCTTATGACTTTGCAAAAATAGGATTGTTCTAACACAATCTTTTGTGCATATGGCTTTTCTACACATAAAATGTGACAGGTCAAGTCTGTAATGCCTCTTTCCTTCCACTTTGTAAGTCTGAATTATAGCACAAGTTTCAGTCTAGGGCTAAGTTGAGAAGCTACAACAGACAGTGTATGTTGTTCCAGGAAAACAAGTCATTTAAAAATATTGTTCTCTTATGAGAATACAGCTCTGTATTTAACATATTTCATTATATTGCTATGATTCTCAATAAAGACATTGATGTCTTGTAAATCACTGCCCTCTAAAACGAAGGATCCTCAAAGCAGTCACCATTATCTCTGCACTACGATAGGGATTAACTTTTCTTTAAACAGGTTTTTGGCAAAAGAGGAGGAGGGATATTAATGTATAAGCATTTGAATATTTGCAGGTGAGTGAACAAATCAGTTATTCCCTTACGTTTAAGTTCCAAATAATGTAAACATGGGTCATTAAGCAATACAAACCTAATGTCAGGTTTTATACTTTGGTTACAAATATATAGCTTAGGAAATTATACAGAATCTTGATAAATAATGGATATATAGACATCAATAGATATAAAACTGTTTATTTGGCAGAAATTAATATACGTGAGTTTGAAATATTTTTTCTGTGTAAGTATGGTGAAAATATTTACCTAGCATTGTCAATAGAAAAATTCATATGGCTTAATATTTTGCCATTCAATGCCTTACTTACATAATTTCTACATAATGTATTTTTAAATGTATATTTTTAATATAAGAATGATCTACAAATTTTACCTTTAAGAACATGTTTATACTGCCTTTTACTATTCAGTTCCTGTATGTTCCCTAACTTGGTATCAGGTAATTATATTGGAGGAAATATTATTTTCCAATTGAATTCTTTAATGAATACACTACACATGGCATATTACCTACCTGTATTAGTTCATTTTCACACTGCTATAAAGAACTTCCTTGAGACTGGATAATTTATAAAGTAAAGAGGAGAGAAGGGAAGGATCTGAAGGGAAGGGAACTAGGGGAGGGGAGGGAAGGAGAGGGAAAGGGAGGGAAGGGAAGGGGACGGAAGGGGTTGGGAACTCTGGGAAGCTAGATATTTTTCAAGACCAACCAGGTACAGATTCTGGTCCCTCCTCCAGGAAGATAATGTGGCCTTGCTATGGCTGAAATTCTTTCATGAAACAGGAAAGGACAATATTTAATAGGACAGGATGATATTTATAGAATTCCTTAAAAAAAACACTTAATTGTTTTGAATAAGTTCTACTAGGATCATAGTTTCAGTAGCAAGAGGTATTGAAAGAATTGAGACTTCCAGATGTGTCAAAACTCTATGTATCATGGAGTATCAGGGACATACAGGTGTTCCTGATAACTTCACTCCCTCCACCTTTCTTAGGAATTCTAAAACCAAAGGAAACTGCCATGGATCTGTTACCTCTGATCCTCTGTTACCAACTTATATCTCTAATGATTACTATTATATTGCATTATTATTAAGTTGGAAACTATTAAACACACAATGGTTGGATGAAAGTGGTTACTGCCTGCAGAAATTTCTATTTATTTGTATTTACCAAAATCACTTAAATAGTTGGCTTTCTGTCATTTTATCATTTATTGGTATTTCATGAAATTCATACCTAGTCTCTTTAAAGTATTTTTATTTTAAATTTTTATGGGTTCATAGTGGAAGTATATATTTATGATGTTTATGTGATGTTTTGATGCAGGAATACAATATGTAATGATACAACTCAACAATAACATATAGAAATTAATTTAAAAATGGACAAAGATTTTGAATAGCTATTTCTCCAAAGGAGATATACAAATGGACAATGAGCACATGGTAACATGCTCAACATAACATTATTAAGGAAATGCAATTAAAACAATAATGATATACCAATTCACATGCAATAAAATGATGATGAAATCGAGGCATACATACATACATGTAGTCAAAGAAAAAATAATAAATTTTGACAAAAATATGGAGAAACTGGAGTTCTTCTGAGTTGCTGGTGAGAATATAAAATGATGCAGCTGCTATGGAAAATCATATGATGGTGAGTCAAAGCATTAAACATAGAATTACCATATGATCCAGCAATTCCTCTTCTGGGTATATCCTTCAAAAATTAAAAACAGTGAGTCCAACAGATATTTCTACACCTATGTTCATGTCAGCATTATTTTCAATAGCCAAAGGTGGAAGTAATTCTAGTGTCCAGTATGGATGAATAGAAAAACAAAATGTAGTATATTCATACAATGAAATATTATTTGGCCCTAAAAGGGAAGGAAGATCCAATGCATGCTATAACATGGATAAACCTTGATGACATTAAATTAAGTGAAATAATCCAGTCATAGAAGGAAAAATACTGTATGATTCCACTTATTTGACATACCTAGCTGAAGTAGTCAAATTCACAGATAAAGAAAGTAGAATGGAAATTGCCAAGGGCTAGGAAGAGAGACAATAAGGACCTATTATTTAATGAGCATGGAGGCTCAGTCTGGGAAGATTAAACAGTTCTCTAGATGGGTGGTTTTAATTGCTTCCCAGCAATGTATTTATGGCTACTGAACTGTAAACTTAAACATTGTTAAATAGTAAATTTAATGATATTTATATTTAACCACAATAAACACAATTCTGATATTTAGCTAGAGTTAAATAGAGGGACATAGGCTTTAGTCAGATTTCTGGTATTTGGTATTAATCTGTTTTGATGTCTAGATTGAAGGAAACAATTCTTAGTACTTCACCTTCCTTTCATAAAGTGTAGTGGAGAAATTAGTCTTTACTATAGTCTTCAGTTGATTCCTTATTGAAAAATCATGAATGCAATATGTCCGCCATGCAATGCTCACTCCTGTGGCTTTTCCTGATCCAGCCACTTTCCTATTCCTAACTTCAAATGCTGGTAGCATCATGCTTCAGTCTTCCCCTTCTACCAAAGGGCATGCCTCATTTATGTTAATTATGGTGACAAATGAATATTTAAAAGAAATAAAGAGAGCATTTGAGGGTCAAAATGTGCTTAGCCAACTTAAAAAGCAGTTTGCAGTTTTCTAGTTAGTTCAGACTATGAGTAAGAAGCACGTTGTAGAGAAGAATATATTGTCCCTTGAGCATCCTTCTAGTCATAGCTCTTGCTCTCCACCACAGGTTGAAGCTTGTATCTGTGTCAGCTACACTGGATTTCTAGGGTAATAGTTTAGTTTGGGATGTTGTAAAGGATTGCAGTTTTGATACTTGGTATATTTCACAGTGGGAAGTTGTCATGAATTGAGTCACAAAATTTATATCAATTTGTTTATTTCCTGCCTCCATTTATTTGACTCAATGTTTATTTTACAGGTAAGCTAGAAAGAACGGGTTGCCTAAAATGATTTTTAAGGTAGCTATTTAATGAATACTATTTTTTTATAATAATAATTTATTCTCAGAACTTTTGATCTTTACCTTTACTTGTCTTTGGTCTTGTCTTCAGAATGCATATAACATGTAAGTATATTGGGAAGAACAGCAGAAAGTGATTAAATTTCTGGGCTTAGGAAAGATGAACACTTCCTATCTTCATACAGGTGCACTGCATTTAAAGGATGATCTGCAAAACTCTACTTTGCAAATTATGCTTGAGAAAAGTCTGACAGAGCTGAGATATCCTGTAGAAATACCTTCACATTCTAATTTTTCAATCTATTAATAAAGCTTTATGGTTTTATAAAAATAAGAGGGATCTATATACCTAGATGATCTAGATGGAACAGACATACATATTCCTTTTTCTGTGAAAATATGAATTCAGTTATATACATAAGGTATTTCTCCTAATGCTATCCCTCTCCAATCCCCCCACCCCCTGCTATCCCTCCCCTAGCTCTCTCACCCCCAACAGGCCCCAGTATGCGATGCTCCCCTCCCTGTGTCCATGTGTTCTCATTGCTCAACAACCATTTATGAGTGGAACATGTGGTGTTTGATTTTCTGTTCTTGTGTTAGTTTGCTGAGGATGATTGTTTCCAGATTCATCCATGTCCCTGCAAAGGACATGAACTCATCCTATTTTGTGGCTGCATAGTATTCCATGGTGTATATGTGCCACATTTTCTTTATTGAGTCTATCATTGATGGGCATTTGGGTTGGTTCTGAGTCTTTGCTATTGTAAATAGTGCCACAATGAACATACGTGTGCATGTGTCTTTATAATAGAAAAATTTATAATCCTTTGGATATATACCCCGTAATGGGATTGCTGGGTCAAATGGTGTTTCTCTTTCTAGATCCTTAAGGAATCACCACACTGTCTTCTACAATGGTTGGACTAATGTACATTCCAACTAACAGTGTAAAAGCATTCTGCAGCAGACCACCATGGCGTACGTATACCTATGCAACCATCCTGGATAATCTGCACATGTACCCCAGAACTTAAAGTATAATAATAAAAAATAATAATAATGTAAAAAAGAGAAAATATGAATTCCACATCATTGCTTCACCCACTAGTATTCACTGACGTGCCATATTCAGGACATATTTGAATATCTTTCTCTGTTTATATGTGTTTTTTGGAGATTCCTTCCTTTTTAAGAAAAATTCTAACAAACTAATTCATGACTAAATCGAAAAAAAAAAGAAACATTATCAGATTAATTGCTGTCCTTTACTGACAACATTTTAACTCTGTGGCAGGATATTTTGTCCCTTTACTTTCCTGGATTTATAATGCCTTCATGCCAAGGAGTTCATCTTCTGACAGAAAACGAAGGAAAATCCTTTGTCTGTTGAACTGAGAGATCAGGCTCCCCTCAACTCAAAGCACATGGGTAGCTGCCACGGTTTTGCTTCCCACTCTGAAGCTTCCATTTGAAGAGTAGTATTAATATTGTTCTGGAACAATAATTACCACCCTCTACCGATACAACATATAAATGTGCCATCTTTACCATCCTGAGTCTGTAACAATACCTTGGGCATCTGTAATACAGCTCACCTTCCCACACTAAGGAATAAATCAGATATCGTGTGTAGAGGTGATTATCCTTTTCTATCTTTTGCTTTGCTGTCATTTAAGTCTAAGGCCATTACATATTGTCCTTGTCATTTTTATGCGGAATATTCTCAGTGATAAGGTGACAGAGTTTGACAATCCATTTACCTCCCTGGTTACTATCACATTCTACTGAATGCTCTATCTTTATTGTGGAGATATGTAGGTAATTGCCTCTTTCTTGAAGATTTTGCAGGACAATCATGTAGATATTGGAGAAAACTTTCACAAATGAGGGCCCTCGTCCTAACCACCTGCTCTCTCAATGTTACTTCAGTTGCCCCATATGTAAATATGACTCATTTAAAAATTTTTTGATATTATATATTAGGATCAAGACTAATATGTAAGATCTTCACAAAATTTGAAGACATTACATCCAACATATTTGCAGTTCTAGATTTTTAAAAAACCAAAATAATCAGCATGCTGGAAAAGAACAGAAAATATTAATATTCACTTTATCCTTATGCCATCATTTCCTACTAGGTTTATTTACATGTTAATAAAGCATACAGTTTCCAAAGCTTTACCAGTTTCTCTTATTGTAAAGCTTTCACCTTTATATAACATACTGTATATATATTTTATCTACAATACAGATTTAAAATGTAGTCATTCTTAATACCACATTTTTTTCAAATATATTTACATATTTATCTAAATAACTTACTTAATGATAAGGTAGCTTTAAAGTATAAAACCTTAGAATGTCTGCTTTTTTTTTTTTTTGAGACCTAGTCTTATTTTTTTGAGACCTAGTCTTACTCTGTCACCCAGGCTGGAGTGCAGTGGCATGATCTCAGCTCACTGCAACCTCTGCCTCCTGGGTTCAAGCGATTCTCCTGCCTCAGCCTCCCAAGTAGCGGGGATTACAGGAGCCGGCAACAAACCCTGACTAATTTTTGTATTTTTAGTAGAGATGGACTTTCCCCAGGTTGGTAAGGCTGCTCTGGAACTCTTGACCTCAGGTGATCCACCCACCTTGGCCTCCCAAATTAATGGGATTAAAGGTGTGAGCCACAACATCTGGCCCATAATATCTGTATTTTATGCTTAGATCTTTCTTATATGTCACATACTATATTTGTATATACTCATAGAACACTTATAACATTTATGTTAGCTCATGAAATCTCAGGTTCAGTTGCATGTTTTAAACCCAGATTAATATTTTTATCCTATGTAATCAAAATAATTGGACTAAAACTTCTTTTGACTGAATTAACTGGTGATGTGGGATCATTGAATGTTAAAATAAATCAAGTCAGGTGTGTAATAGCTAAATCCCATTGTTAATATAACTTTAACTTGAGGAAAAAAGTCCTACTTATCATTAGAGATTGAGTTTATACGATTGTTTGGAGATTAGGGCCTCTAATAAAGTTTCACCATAATGAAAAAGAAAGAATACATGTTTCTGCTATAAATATGGTTAAAATGCTTATAATATTTATATTTTCTATTATGTTAAATGTTTATTCAATTCCTTGAACAGAATATTATCATAAAATTATAAATGATGAATCTTAGAATCTCCATCTAACTATTGTCTCCTTCTATGAGATTTTCTCATCACCTGATAAAACTGGTCCTGGTCTCCAAGTTTATAATATATGGCTCACATGTCTTTTCCCATCCAATCCCAACCACCCAACCACAGTGGATTAGTTAGAAATAGGAATCAGGATAGGCCAACCAACGCTTCTCTAAGTAAGTTAGAACTGAAATCCTGTTACATGGCACTAGGTCCCATGAATGAGAAATCTGAAGGTAAATAATAATCTGGTACATAGTCATATTTAAAAGAGAGTTAAAAATAACTAGAAAAAAAGTGTAAACTATCATTATGTGAACATGTGGAGAGATGGAAAAAGTAAGCACAAATTCAGACTTGCTGGTTCATAGTTCCTGGATGTCTTTCCTTCCAGAAATGGATTCTCATTGTGTGGTTAGCAACTGCTAAATTTATATTCTAACTGCTGTGCATAAATATGTTTATTTATTGCTTTATAATAATTTAACTGTACATGAATTGTATTTCTTTTTTTTTTTTTTTTTTTTTAGACAGAGTTTCGCTCTTGTTACTCAGGCTGGAGTGCAATGGCACGATCTCGGCTTACCGCAACCTCCGTCTCCTGGGTTCAGGCAATTCTCCTGCCTCAGCCTCCTGAGTAGCTGGGATTACAGGCATGCGCCACCATGCCCAGCTAATTTTTTGTATTGGCAGAGACGGGGTTTCACCATGCTGACCAGGATGGTCTCGATCTCTTGACCTCGTGATCCACCCGCCTCGGCCTCCCAAAGTGCTGGGATGAATTGTATTTCTAATGATGACATCTGTCACAATCTTGACAACTCATGATTGATCACTTCTTGCTTAAATGTCCAAGTCCATTGAGTAACCATTCGTTCAATTCAGGATTTTCCTTTTCCCATTTCTCCTAAACTTCTACCTGATGGTAATCTAAAGTCAAGGGATACTGAAATATTACTCTGGAATTGAAAAGAAGCCTATGATCCACAGTTATTCTAGGTCTCAGAAGTTTTCCACCGTGGATTTTTCACCTAATCTGATTAGGTAATTCTTACACAATTCTGCATTCTTTACAGCTCTGTAGTTTCTGGGTCAAGATTTTTCAGGCTTTTGCACCTCATCACCATTACAATATTTTTGGACTTTTCTTTCACAGAGTCCAGCCTTTGCAAATCTAAAATATTTTGGCTTTCAAGACTATTGCTATGATTTTTCAAGAGGATATTTGACACTTGGTTCTTAACAATATTAATTTTCTCTTGAAAATGGTGCATATGAAATTCAGAGTTTGCTGCATAAACCATTGGTGTGATAGTAGTATTGTGAGGAGACTAAGGGTGTGGAGAATAAACTTCAAATAATATCTCAGAAATTATTTTCTCAATATTGCCACCAATAATTAAATATGATTAGAAGGCACAGAGCCTGGTACACAATAGTAACCATTAAATATTTCCTGGTGTGCTAGAGGGCTAGACAAGTTGATGCATAAAGTATACACAAAGATCTAAAAAATATATGTTTAAGTTCAAGAAAGCGTCAATAATTTTAGTAGTAAGATAATAATGGATAAGTATTTTGTAAACAATTAATAGATCACAAAGAAATAAGTGGCCTAGAGTAAGATGACTCATGTAGCATCTTTCCTGATAAAGATGCTTCAAATTAGTTTCCAAAAGTTGGGTAATAGCAGGTGACGTACATTCATGTATATATATATTCCTTTCAAATGTTTTATATCGGTAAATCTAAGTGTTCAGAAATTTTCATTTCATCTTTAATGCAAATAAAGTAGAACCCTGTGAACACATACACTCACAAAAGAGTAAATGGATGGAAGAGAATGAGTGCTCACAAAAATTTTTTAAACATAATTGCATTTAAAAATGAGTTATTTGGATTAAATGGTTTAGCAGATCCCTTTCTACTTTATGAGCTCATTATTGAATGATAGAACATTAACCTTGGGCAAACAGCAGAAAATTGTAAATTACATGTAAATCTTACTCCCTTGAGTTTTAATCTTTTAAAATGTTCTGACTTTGTAATACATTCAGTGTTACAGTATCAAGTAATAGTGGATATAGAACAGGTGAGAATGATTATGGAGTGAAATAGTGTTGGCAATGTAGATGAGAGCATAAACCAAGCGTTATATTTGTGTTTTCTTTGGACAATACTTAGTAACTTTAACACGTCACCTGCTACGAAAGAACAAATAAACCATTGCCTCCTTTTTTTCAGATTCACCATTCAGGAAGCTCCTTTACAGGCCAAAATGCTTCTTCTCTTTTATTTTAGCAGAATGATCCATGACAGAACTAGAACAGAAATTACGTTACCCTGGGAAGTGTCTCAAGATGCATGCATATTAAAAGCTGAGAATGAACATATTGTGAACCCATGATTAGGTGTCTGAGGGCCATTACCATTGAAACAGCTGTGAGACTACTGTGAACAGCAAGAGCTGAACATAGCAAAGCCTGTTATTTTAGATATATACACTGGTACTGAATTAAAGCCGTTTAATTTTTAAAAAATGTTCATATTTAAAAACACATTTTCTTGCACTGGCAAACAATTAGATAAGAAAGACCATAACTGCAGCATCTAAGTATAGAAAAAAACCTACATACTTCAGGGAATTTTCCGGTTTCCAATTACAAAATAATTTTTCTTTGAGTTTTTAAACAGCTTTAATTTCTTTTCTCCATCTGCTAGTCTTTTCCGTGCATTTTGGGAAAAGCAAAATTACGTTTATGGGATGTGGATCACAATAAAATGAATCACCATATCTTCTAGTTCAAGATAATACCCAACATGAAAATCCCTAAAGGGATTTTCTCTAGTCAATTATTTTTCAAAAATATTTAGTTCATGAAAAATCTTTCATGATAGAACATTAGAAAAAATATTTAAATTTTTACAATTTGCCCATACAGTTGGCCTTGTATCTGGGATTCAGCCGTTTATTAAAAATGTAGCTAGGCTAACGATGATTGTGTCTATATTGAATATGACTTATTTTTTTTAATCATATTCCCTAACCAATATGATATAACAAATATTTACATAGCATTTACATTGTATTCGGTACTATAATAATCTAGAGATCATTTAAAGTATATGAGAAACTGTGCCTAGGTGATGTGCAAATATTACACCATTTTATATAAGACTTCAGTATCCCAGGATTTAGGGCTACTCTGCGGGGAGGGTGGGAGTTCCGGAATTAATTCCTTGCAGACACCAGGGGACAAAGACTATATAACACACAAAAAAATTGTGCTCTGTAATGAAGCAGATGGTGGTTTTGCAAGTGGTGTATTTGGTATGTCCTGTCATTAAACAGTAAATTGGTGTCCTCCTTCTTTCACCTAGTACTATACTTCTCTGAATTAACCTTGTGTGAACTCAGTTTCCCTTTGAGTTGTTCTCATTTTCCTTAGAAATTTTCCATGTTTCCATTATTAATTCTGTTAATGTTTCTAGAATAGTGGTGTTAATTATATATATACTTCAGAGAATACACAAATATAAGCAAATCTATTGTATTAAATATTTACAACTTAAAAACCCATAAACATTAAAAATATACTTCTGCTGTTCTAATTTGTAAATGAAATTGTATAAAACCATATTTCATTTTATGATAAATATATTAACAATAATTAATAAATAATATAAATTTAATGTATATTATAAATATGTTACTTTATAATTATATACATATAATTTGTTACAAATAAACACAACAGCTGATGTTCTATACAAATTTATATATATTAACATATATTTAACATATAATAAATATATATTTATATCTCTAACATACATATATAGTGTATATTTAATATATTATAAATATCTAACTTTATATGTAAATATACAATTTATTATTAATATTTATTAACAAGTGATGCTCTATAAAGGTTTTTCATAAAAATATACATTCATACATAATAAGTACACATATATTTAATATACATTATAATTATACACTATACAGTATTAATATGCGTTACATGTATTTATAATGCATATTAAATGTATACATGTAGTAAATTACATACATATTATATATACATATAAATACATAGTATACATAGATACATACTAAAAATATGTATTAATATATACAAAACAACATCATTGCGTTATTCAATCCTTATCAGTGTGTCAATCAGAATATTTAATATAAATTTCTATATGGTATGTAATAAGTATATATTAATAAAATCATCAATAAAATTAACTCTACCATAAAAATTATCTATGTTATTCAACTTCTTCCAGTGATTTGCTTGTTCAATTGACATACAAATACATCGTAATGCTTTGTAAATTATGCTTTTCACATTTAATAAAACAAAATGGCATTATTCCACTAAGCATATGAAGAAATGAGTAATAATGTAAGACCATAAATGTTATAAAATTAAAGGAAGCTGATGTATCTTTCACAGGGGACATAGACAATAACTATGCATATTTATTTTAATAAGGAGTCTAGGATTACTTCAAATTCTGCATCTTGATTTTGTAAGAATAAAACAAACTAGAAGATTGCATATAAAATTTAGTAAGTTCAAGCATTATGTGGCCAGATTCCTATCAAGTAGCATACATATGAAAAAAAGTCATTTATAGGAGAGAAGATTTTACTATGAAGTTTTTTATGCTTTTTTTGCCTAATAGCATCATAATAAAACTAGATTTTGTCACCCCACTGACAGTAGCTATATCCGTGCATATATATAGAACACCCACTTGAATGATTTTTTAAGTCATAAAGCATTAAATTGGCTTCTTCTTATACAAATAAGTTACAGTGCTCAGAACTGCTGAAATTGTCTCCAACTGCCCACATTCTCCTCCTATGTGAAAGCTGATAAATGATACTGTTCTTTTTTAAGTTGGTTTGGGCTACTGCTGTGACTATCAAAATATGCTATATCATTTTAAAGGCAATAGGCAAGACATATTTATTATATTTAATTAAAAGCATTTATAAAGAATATCATTCTGTCCCTCTGCCAAGGTTATTTGTTACTCCCTTGCTATTACTGGAAAACAATAGTTGTATACTTTTACATTTATTTTGAACCCACTGAGCTACCTGTTTGAACAATAATAATGCTTTTTAGAATTTCATTTTTTGAGATGTGATTGTGATATTGGATTTCACTGAGATAATCAACATAAACATGACTGGAATTTATGCATAATCTATTTGCCTACTGTTTTAAAATGTCTTAAAAATAAAAAATTTCCTTAAAGTACAGTGTTTCATTTAAAAGCAAACCCATAACTGGCATTTTGGGAACTTTAAATATAAAATCTTAAAACTCTATTTTCCTCACAATCAAAATCTATCATAAGCTCACCAGATTTATTAGATTACATGAGAGATACTATGGCATGTCACGACAACAAATCACAGTTAAAAATTAACTAGATTTGTCATCTTATTTTGTTCAATAAGTGTCAAGCTAAAAGTTTATACATTTAGGCAGGGATATGCAATAAACTTCTGTTTCCTTCATATCACCTATTCTTATAGAACAGTACAAAGATGAACAGGTTACAAAGAAATTCAGTGTCTAGCCAATACATTTAACATGTTTGCATATGTGAATTTCCCTCTGTTTTCACGAGAAATGTCAAATGGACAATCAAAGATACATATTTATGAAAATGTGTTGTCTAGATATCTACCAGTATTCTCTAGAATTTTTAATAGGAAAGCCCTTTGCCCCTCCCTCTTACCAGTAAATTTTGTGGAATGTGGGTGGTAGGTCTAGGTTTATTTCCATACTGCAGCTTTTTCCTAGAATTATATAGTCCAATTTCAGAGAACAGGCAGTGGGGAACTTTCCTCCCACTGGTTTACAGAGTTCCTTCCCTCTCTAAGAGATAGGAAAGGAGAAGAAAGAGTGAAGGCGTGGTGAGCACTGCAGGAAACTATGTCAGAAAGGTTCGAAAATTACAGTATCTAGTTATCAATGCCTACTTTAAAAACGTATATTTTTCATAGTATTAACAATAGAACACTGGAGAATGTTGCTGTATGGGATTTGTATGAGATTTGGTGGTTAGAAGTCTGACAAAGTGACTAATAAACTCAGTTCAGTAAGTGTTCCTTAAGTTTCCATACCTTGGGTCTGCCAGAGGCCTCCCCACTGTGTGGTCCCTGATGCTGTCTCTGCTTCATCCCCATGTCAGCCTAGTTTTGGAACAGCTGCCTCTCCACAAGAAATTCAATCACCTCAAGAATGTAGGAACATGGAAGTTTTGAGGAACAGTGGGGAGGAATTCCTAGTGTAGCAGTCTGCATTCTGTCATCTGGCTCCCCATCTCCAAAGCCTTGTTTCTTTCTGAAACCCCTATCCACCCCATGCCCTGGTATGAATTCTTCCCATTTTATTATGCAGTTTCTTCTTTCTTGCCTGTAATCCTGGGAGTCAGGATTCCACTTGAGCTCTATAGTTCAATCTACAGGTCAGGAAAATTTGTTAAGGCCTGGTCCCAACAGGGACTAAGAGTCATTATCAGGGCAACTGACTAGGAATAATAATTTCATTTAACTCTTTATACAAATAAACATTTGATTTAAAGTATGTTTAGAATGTGGTTTCTTCTCACAATTTCCTTATCAACACATTGATCCAAGCTACCTTCTTTTATCTGTCCTCCCAAATTATAAACATTTCCTAAGTGCTTTACTAGTTTCTACTCTTGCCCCAGAACCACAGACTAAAGAAACCTTAGGAGGTGGGAGACGGATTAAGTACAAGATGTTACTGGTGTTCCATCTCACCAACAGTAAATAAAATGCCTCCTCTTTCACTCCACCCTCGCTCAAGCCTCTGTCGCCTCCTTATGTTCTCACTAACACATCCAAGCTACTCCCACCTCCAGGCCTGTGAACTTGCTGTTCCATTGCCTAGAATGCTTTGCTTCAAAATACCTGCACATGTCACTCCCTCTCTAACTTGTTTCATGGCTCAGCTCACCTTAACAGCAAGAATTGCAAAAAATGGCCAAGAGATTCCTACCCCACCCACCACTAGTAAAGACAGATAAACACACACTCACACCTACACATAGAAGTATCCCAATCTCCCTTAATCCATTTTATTTTTCTCTGTAATGATTTACTACCTATCCTCTCATTATGACTGGTATATTAATAAAAGTCAATGAAGTACTGACCGAAATCTCAGATTTATTTCTCTGTATGTAAAATATGAGACATATTCTTATAATCCATAATATGTAGCATGCATTTTATTTCTTTACTCATTTATTCTGCGAGTTACTTAGTTTCTGTTTGCCTCAGTTTATTAATGTGTAAAACAGAAAAAAATAGTTTTAGCAACTACCACTTATAACGTTTTAGGAGTTACAAATTCAAGTGATATATGTAAACAATTTGCTTAATATCTAGCATAGAGAAATTACTACTAAACATTGGACATTGTAGTTTTCTTAAGAACATATGATGATATTAATACAAAATAAATAATAACATTTTTGTTTCTATTAGTAGGTACTTTTACATGTTAGGTGTGATTTTCGAGAAGTAGAACCTGTGATAAGGATTCTTGTTAAAGAGATTAAACTGAGGTATGCTTTCAGGAGAAGAGAGTAAGGAGAACAGGATAAAGCTAGGAAAAACAGCAAGAATGTGGTTTCTGCTAAACAGTAGCTTAAGCCTGATCTCACAGGAAGCTCTAATGCACAAATTGCAACACCAAGTACCTCTAGATGCAAGAGGGCAAAACTTTCATGCCCTTGTGACGGTTAGGACCTGGGATGCTCTCAGTGGTGGCTACCTGACAATGTCATCACCATTCACCTGAAGGTGTTTCTCTTGAGAAGTGGGCAGCTATGAACAGTTGGCAGCCAATATTCACAACTGCTAAAGGATGGGCACACCTTTGGAAATGCAATCTGGGTGGGACAGTAATAGCATCTACCACAACTTCAAAAATTTTATCATAATTCAGAAATTAAAGATACAAGTCAAAGAGTTTAAAATTCATTCATGAATGGTTCAATATGTATTAACATAGTGATAACTCATATTCTTTCTATTCTCTTTTTACCTTGTATTTTAGATTGGTTATCACACTGAATTTTGTAGCCTCGTAGGAATCCTAAAACTTGTAGAGCATGCTGTGGAATGGTGATTGATTTTTTTCAGTTTTTTTGTCTGAAATTTCAAGGAGATTAGCTGATGGAATATCTGATTCAAATGAAAGTTTATTGCTTCAAGTGAAGAAGTAGCAATTAGATTATTGTGTAAGTAGATTAACAATCTGAACCCGTATTCTCCAAAATACTTACCACTATGACATGACTAGTAACTGTCAATATTAGGCAGCTGGAAGAGAGCCAAAATATCCGAAGCTATTGATAAAGCTTTTTATTACTGAATTATACTTTCTGTTTAATCCATCTGCCAATAAAAATAGGTGTTCTAGCATTTATTACCTAAATATATGCTGAATAAAATACATTTTAAAGATTTTGATGCCCCATGTTAAAATATGATAAACTAAGAACTATTTAATGATTAAAGTGTCAACATATACAAAGCAGATCATAAAACACAGGATATGGCAAATAAATAGTAGGATTAGTCACTGGGTTATTGAGATTCAAGACCATGTTTTCTTAAAGTCCATTTAAAATAATTATACATCCACTAAGATTTAACACACCAACTTCTTTGTGACTCAATATTAACTCTTCAGTCTTACAGAAATGGATATGTAAGAAATGTAAGAAAAGGATTTAATGGGCAAACATATAATAGTTTCTATTACTGTGTATTTTAAATCAATTTCACATAGAAGATAACTGCTTATCTGATTTATTGGTCAGAAATTTACACCTAAGAAATCCACATGCTTCATCATGGAAAAGAGTTAAAAAATCCAATTGAATATATTGATGTAGTGACTTATAAATCACAAAAATAATTTAAAACCAATGTTTGATTCCATAATCCTAGGAAGACAATAAAATCTTCAGGTACATTTGGCTACCTGATGAGACATTTAAACAATTATAAAGAGATTTCTTGTTACTTTCAAATCATATTTTAGAACAGTTAATTATTATGCCACAGTATATTTTCACCAAGTAAAGAAAGCTTTTTTGTGGTTCACTGAGGACAATCAACCTCTTCACAATCTAGAGCCTGAAGATTGGATATTCTGAGAACATCAGTGAAAGACTGACCTTGCCATCCACACTGCAACAAAATTTTGGAAACTTGAACCTTGGGTTTATAACATCACAACTGAAGGGTACCCCAACACTCTTGGAACTGTACACCCATTGGAACCCTTAAGGTAAAACTTACTGAGAAAGTTTCTGTCCAGAAGAAGGTGACATCCTTCATGTAAACAGCTTTTCCCAAGATCACGAATGAAGACTTCTATTATCATGAGATTCTTATCCTTGAATATGTTTTTCCTCCTTATGCCTCTATGAACAATAGAAATTAAAAGGGTGTCTATTATGTGCACTTACAGGATATACTTTTATTTGTGAAGAATTTTGCACCCATTCTTATACATATAAAAATTTATACTGTGATAGATAAAAGATGAAGGCCCAATGTAGGTGAGAAACTTTAGTGATACATACATTGCCTCATAATCAGTAAAACCTCCTCTTAACCCACATCATGGACTAAAGAGAATATTGTCAGGAGACATTTACTCTTCTACAAGGACATTATTTGTTAGGTCCTTCTTCTGTGGTTTAGACTAAAAGAGGCAATAATTAGCAATGTATACCTTTTGATAAGCTGTACAGCAGATTCTACTGTTAAGGCTATTGTTACACAACAGACTAAATTCTCTTGTGAAAGTTATTCTAAATAATAGAATTGGCTAAACAAAAAAGTACCCATGCAACTGCTGGCACTTATGACCTATAAAGAAATTTATCAAATGCAGATTATAGAAATTCAGTTGAGAAGATTAATGAAAAGACCACTTAGTCAAGTGAGTAGACTCTTTAGCTCATTCTTTATTTAATTTTAGGTGGTTTGGTTTATGGGGACCCTGGATAAGGATCATATTCCAAACTCTTGGTATTATCCTCCCAATAGTCATAATAATAGTCTTGCTGGTGTACTGTATTCTCTCAAAAGTTTTAAATGTTTCCATGCAGCCATCTCTAGAACTTCAACTGGAATAACAAGAGCTGAAAGAAATGTGCTACCATGAAGATACCATAACCTATGAATAATGTGGTGAAACAGGAAACCCACAACGATAATAACAAAGAGTGGCACTAAGCCCCTAAGTTTTGGCCACACTCTCACCCAAGTGACAACCTGACCAAAAAGTGTTTTTTTTTGGTTGTTGTTTTTTCTTTTAAATAACATTATTGAAGGCTATTGATTTGGAGTAAGCTCACACACTACACCCCAACAGGCCAACCAAACTAAAATGGAGTCACTCATGCTAAACATAACATGGTCAAACTAAGACTTTAAGGAAACACACAGAACAGACTGGGTTTTGTTGTTTTCCTGTAAACAAGATGTTCCAGCATAAAGAGATACCCTCTACTCCGTTCTTGTTCTTACCTTTGCAAAACTCATTGTTCTATTGTTTCCCAGTGGGTTTCAAGACCAAATAAGTACATTTACAATGGTGACACTGACATCAATAACTAAAATTTTGGTCTATCTCTCAAAGTTGAGAAAATTATCAAAAGGGGATAATTGTTAAAGCAAACAAAATATGGGCTGAGAAGGACTCCATACATCTATATTTAATTCCTTTTGGACAAAATGCATCCTAGCTTAAGAGGTAAACAAAATTAAAAACCTAACTTAGGAGTATGTGCCTGTAACATTAGCTCTCCCAAGTCTAAACCAGGAAGAAGTCAAATCCTTGAATAGATCAATAACAATTTCTGAAATTGAGGCAATAATTAATAGCCTACCGACCAAAAAAAGTTCAGGACCAGATGGATTCATGGCCAAATTCTACCAGAGGTACAAAGAGGAGCTGTTACCATTTCTTCTGAAACCATTCCAAATAATAAAAAAATGAGGGAATCCTCCCTGACTCATTTTATGAAGCTAGCATAATCCTGATACCAAAACGTGGCAGAGATACAACAACAAAAAAGAAAATTTTAGGGCAATATCCTTGAAGAAGATTGATGTGAAAATCCTCAATAAAATATTGTCAAACCAAATCCAACAGCACATCAAAAAGCTTATCCACCACAATCAAGTCAGCTTCATCCCGAAGATGAAGGTTCAACATATGCAAATCAATAAACATAATTCATCACATGCAGAACCAATGACAAAAACCACATGATTACCTCAAGACAATTCTAAGCAAAAACAAAAACAAAATTCCTGGAGGCATCATGATGCCTGACTTCAAACTATACTGCAAGTTTACAGAAACCAAAACAGCATGGTACTGGCACCAAAACAGATATATAAACCAATGGAACAGAACAGAGGCCTCAGAAATAACACCACACATATACAACCATCTGATCTTTGACAAAGCTGACAAAAACAAGCAATGTGGAAAGTATTCCCTGTTTAATAAATGGTGTTTGGAAAACTAACTAGCCATATGCAGAAAACTGAAACTGGATCCCTTCCTTCCACCTTATACAAAAATTAACTCTAGATGGATTAAAGACTTAAACATAAGAGCTAAAGCCATAAAAACCTTAGAAGAAAGCCTAAGCAATAACATTCAGGACTAGGCATGGGCAAAGCCTTCATGACTAAAATACCAAAAGCAATGGCAACAATAGCCAAAATTGACAAATGAGTTCTAATTAACCTAAAGAGCTTCTGCACAGCAAAAGAAAATATCATCAATGTGAACAGGCAACATACAGAATGGGAGAAAAATTTTGCAATCTACTTATCTGACAAAGGGCTAATATCTAGAATGTACAAAAGACTTTTAATGTAAAGAATAATCAAACAACCCCAGCAAAACGTAGGCAAAGAATATGAACAGACACTTCCCAAAAAAAGACATTTATGCAGCCAACAAACATGAAAAAAAGGTCATCATAACTGATCATTAGAGAAATGTAAATCAAAACCACAATGAGATACCATATCACTTCATTTAAAATGGCATTCATTAAACAGGTCCGAAAACAACAGATGCTGGAAAGAATGTAGAGAAATAGGAACACTTTTACATTGTTGGTGGGAGTTTACACTTAGTTCAACCATTGTGGAAGACAGTGTGGCAATTCAAGGATCTAGAATGAGAAATACCATTTGACTCAGCAATCTAACTACTAGGTATATAACCAAAGGATTATAAATCATTCTACTAGAAAGACACATGCACACATATGTTTATTGCAGCACTTTTCACAATAGCAAAGACTTGGAATCAACCCAAATGGCCATCAATGAGAGACTAGATAAAGAAAATGTGACAAATATACACCATGGAACACTATGCAGCCACAAAAAAGGATAATTTCATGTTCTTTGCAGAGACATGGATGAAGCTGTAAACCATCATTCTCACCAAACTAACACAGGAACAGAAAACCAAACACCACATGTTCTCACTCATAAGTGGGAGTTGAACAATGAGAATACATGGATACAGGGTGGGACATCACATGCTGGGGCCTGTCAGTGGGTAGGGGACTAGGGGAGGGATAGCATTAGAAGAAATATCTAATGTAGATGATGGGTTGATGGGTGCAGCAAACCACCATGGCACATGTATACCTGTGTAAGAAACCTGCAGGTTCTGCACATGTACCCTAGAACTTAAAGTATAACAATAATAATAATAATAATAATAATAAAAACTCTTTCTCTCCTCACTTTATTCTAATATATTCATATTAGTCATTTATATGTGAATAAAAGAAGTTTCACTTTTTTAGAACCCTGTCCTAATTCCCAGTAGAGGTGTTCTTTATGCCCAAGTTTTGCAAAACATGTGTTAAATAATTATGTTATAGCAGAGAAAATATCAACTTTTCCTTCCCAATATCCCATTCAAATGCTAAAATGCATCTCATAACAGTTTTGGAAATAAAAATTCTTGGGAGATAATTCTCCATGGGTCTAGCCCAATTCTATATATCTGCCAATTGAGATAATGACTATTTTTATTTGGGATTATCTTTTCACAGATGTTTCTATTGAGAAAAGCCTGGAAAGATAACAATAATGTCTCCAACCAGAGACAATGACAAGCACACTTCCTGTTCAGTGTAATAAAGATTTCTCCAGTATAATAAAGACAGTGTTTCCCTCTGGAGCTAAAATCAGGCAAGCTTACAGCCTACTTAAAAGATCCTGGTTCCCTAACCCCAGAGATCCTTGACTGAAACACAAGTCACTGTGTGTGCAGCTGCACCTTTACATTCATTCACCTCACCCTGTTGGGACTTGGCCTGGGGGAACAAGCACAGAAAATGTCAGAGATCCACTTCCATTGCTCTAAGTAACAGAGTCTTTTGTCTCTCATTCAGGAATATCATTTCTTCTTTCAGCACACATGTAACTGTGACAGGCAAATTTGTATTTTCTCCTTCTTGATTCTGTTGCTGTCTATACACTGTTTCTTCATCAAGTCTGTGTACAAATATAGTGACTATCCATCTCAGTTTGCCCAGACTTTCCTGGTTTTAGCACTAAAAGTTCTACATCTAAAGAAACACTTTGGTACTGGATAAACAAGAACAGACACAAAAACGTTCTTTGCCTTCTTTGCTTTCCCTTTCTCTATCTTTTCTCCTTCCTTCTTTCCTTCCCTCATTCATTCATTCTTTCTTTCCCTCCCTCCTTCTTTCTTTCCTCCTTCCCTTTTCCCTTCCTTTCTGCCTTCTTTCCTTCCACCATTTTTTAATTAGAATTTTTAAAAAAGGTATCAAAGAATTAACTTCGAGTGTCAGGCATCAAGATTTAGAGAACATTAACTGTTGCCCGTGTAATTAATTAGGACAGTAATAGAAAAAAATTACTGATATTTGAGTAGTTTTAACCTTTATTACCTACTATTTATAGATAACCTTTTCATATATAGTAATTCTACGTCCTGAAATTGATTCTATAATTGTTTTTAAATATTTGCTGCTAATCCCTGTGGTAGGGTTTGATCCCTTGTCCCATTCATAAAACCTGGTCATGTGACTTGCAGTTCCCCTTTCTGTGGGGGAGATTTTACCTGCCCATCACAATGAAATCAAGATTGTCTCTGTGGTTTTCTTTAGCCGAGGAAATATAAGCAGAATAACACAGAGCCTTTCAAAAGAGAACTTTAAAGAGCCAGCATGTTCTGTTGTTCCACCATTGTCCTTTGTCATTTGCTGCTATATTGGCTATGTTCCATGTAGACAGATCTAAAACTGGAATCAGGTTATCTGTGTCTTCTGTACATTGATAAATCACACAAAACAATACAGAAATCATCTCATTTTGGTAATATTTTTCTCATTCTCTGTCCATTTTACTTTGGGAAGGAAACATCATTCACCACTCAGAATAGTTAGAAGTATTGCTGAATAGTTAGTTACTACAGATAAGTTACATCAGAGCAAGAAACACTCTGATATAAAATTAATTTCTAGATTATGATTCACATTTTTCTCCATGACAACTTTATGTGTTCCTGGAAACCTAGTCTCTCAGCCATCCAAACTTTCAGAAAACAGAAATAGTTAATATTAAGTGGTAAAATTTTGAAGAAAAACACATTTAAGAGAACTTTGCCAGGACTGATTTATCTAACTAATTAGCTGTTTGATCATGTATAGGTCACAATAGCTTTTGATATTTATTTCCTCGTTGAAAAGTGAAGTGATTGAGGTCTTGAAGTTCCTTCAGTGTTAACATTTGATCTCTCTCCAGAGTGTTATTGACTTTAATGACAGTAATTTTCCACTTTTATGAGAGAAATATGTTTTGTATATCATGTTCTGATAAATTGGTGTTATTCTTTCTTTCTCTAAAATCCTTGAATGATCTGGTTTGCACAGTCCATATGTGCAAGTGTTCCTTGAAATTTATGCAAAATATATAATTTAGGACTCTTTTCAATGACATTGCTCTTGAACAAGTATGGAAAGACGAAGTAGCTGAAATTGTGCATGACAAATATTGTTCTTAACAGGTAATTGTGGACATGCTTCTACGTAGGTTTCAAAGTCTACTATCACCAATGTTTAGGATTGAATGAAGATAGGTAAGAATTCAGTACAATTCACTGTGTCATTTCTATAGGAATACAGTTGTCATGAGTATCCATTTGAATCAATAGTAATTAAGGCTCAAATTACCACCTTCTAAATGTCATGCTGGCTCTCCAAGGAGAGTAACAATAGGCTGTATCAATGTAGGATCCATTTGACTTGTTCTTCACATAATACAAATCATTCTCATTGTAAAGGAAATTTGCACACAAATCAGAGTACATTTACTTCTTTCTCTAGATCATAGATGGCTGAAGACTCCAAATAAAGTGTTCCTGTAAAGACTGGGAGCTAGTAGAAAAATTTCACTCTGATATTGAAGTTGGAAAGATTCAACATAAATTAATGAGATTAGCCATCTGCAGAAGCGACCCATTCTAGCAGATGGTTTCTAAATGTGAAAATGATTACACAAGGGTGCTTCTCAAATCTCATTTAAGGGACTAAAATAAAGCCAATGTAAGATAAACTGACCTAATTAATTGCTACTTCTTTTATGTAATGTCTGAAGAAGGCGAAGGCATGCCTGAAGTCTGGTAAGGGAGAAAAGAAGAGCCAAAGGGCCAGAATTTGACACTGGCTTCATTCATTCAGCATTTATTGAGCACCTAAACTTATAGGTCAAGCATTGTGCAATGTTTGATTGACACTTAGAGAATAAAGAAGGCAAATGTTTGTATTTGCTTGGCAAATATTATTTTCTGTTGTAGAGGGTTGGATCAAAGTACCAGATTTTATTAATCTTCCAAATTTCTCCAGTCAAGTATTTTCATAGATTTGAAAGCTGATCAACTAGTATAAATATTTAACTTATATCTGGTTTTTTTCAATTTGAACCTATTTAATTAAATTATTATTTTATTGAGAAAATACTAAGTGAAAGACATTTTGCATAAAGCTATGTAGAATGCAGTCATAAGTGTGTTGATGTATTACTAGCTGCCCTCAAAGTGTGTAATCATAAGAAAAATAAAATCTGAGAAAACCTACATATAGTATTAAGTGAAAGGATATGGCAAATACACAAAAATTCTGCAATCGGCGTTTGGAAGCAGAAGGTTGAATAGAAAAAGCTTTCATGGAGAAAACAAGCTGAACCTGAAAAGATTTGAATAGCTTTAGAAAAAAGGAATAGCACTCTAATTGGAGGGTAAAATGTAGCTAATGCATAAAAGTAGGAAAAAGTAAAGCTGGAAATATTGTTGGAATGTAGCAGAAATGTAAGGAAAATAGCAGGTAAAAGTAGAAAAATATTTTGAATAAATTTAGCATGAATTTCATGCCAAGATAAATATATTGGACTTAATTCTGTAGAATACAAGAAAAACCACTGAAATTTTGAGTTATGATATAAATGGAGATCATTATTAAACATTTGAATGTCTCCATCCAAAGTTATAAATTGCTTTCTAACTTTTAAATTAATCCAATGTTAATATACTAGCACATGAACATCCCTAGATAGACTGATACAATCGATTTCCAGATTTTAAAATACTGAGAACCAGACTCTGGTCCCATGATACAAATGTTTCATGGAGTCATAAGATAGGAAAAAGTTGTTGCTAGATATTTTATCCATCCTTTTTCTCCTCTAAACTATGATAAGACCGACATTTGAAAAACTGAATTATCAGTGAATTAAAAACTGAATTTAGCCAAACTATGATACATTTAGTGAAATAATAATTCTTCATTAAAAAAGACTTTTTTTTTTCACCTCAAAGCTACTAACAGTACATAATTACTTTATTGTACATGTATTCTCCTTAGAATTTGAAATTTCACATACTTTGAGATTGGAGCATTGTTTCAGCAATCTTCTTTCTAATGAAAACCTATCTTCTGAGAGTAAGTTTTTAAAAATATATTTTAATTTGTGCTTCAAGTCAGATATTAGAGTTTTAAAGTACTTCTCTCTTTGTTTCCTTCAAGGAGGAATTTTCAACGTCATTGACATTCATAATTCTACACAACTGTTTTCCTTTGTCATATGCATCCCTGATTTGATTAGGGACCAAGGTGTCAAGTTGTATACCCTTAAAATCCATTTTTGAGAAGCCTATCCTAAACACTGAAAAAAGAAAAATGATCACCTAATTTACTGACTTTGATGTAAATGTAATTATTTTTCTTTTCTTTTGATTACTTGATTAATCTTTTAAATTTCTATCAGAGATTTTAATACATAGTAACACTAAGAACTCATTTTGTTTTTATGTGTCACTGGACTGTACATCATCTCATTAATAACATGTATACAGGTGTGCTTTTTACTTTATAGTTTTCTTATGAGAGAATATTGATGCATTGCTCCTTTCTTTTAGATAAGCTGGTGTCTATCACTACAAAGATTTTGATGGAAATACTCACTAAGACATAAAAATAGAAAACTAAAAATTGAAAAGTACTTCCATATTGAAAAAAAATCCAGGAAAAATAGCATTTTCTCATAGGATCATATACTATTAGGCTGCCCAAATGGTGCTAATGCTATGATTTGGGGTAAGTTTTACATCAGACATAGGATTAATTCAAAATTCATGTCCTTCATCAGCCCATTATCAGCTCTTGGACTCAAACCTCATATAGGGGCTTATATGGCTCTCTCCTATGCAGTTCCAACCACGTTGCCTCAAACCTCAAAGACAGTGGAGGTTGTCATAGGCTTTTTTACCCTATGTGTTTTTTATACTTCATACCAAGGGCACTTAGCCCACCACACTTCCATAAGCCCCATGCCCGAGATCAGGCAATCTTCTAAGGATAATGCAATAGGTTGAATTCTGTCACTCAAATGTCGAAGAGTTAACCTCCAGTACTTGCAATTGTGACCTTATTTGGAAATAATGACTTTGCAGAAATTCAAGTTAAGACGAAGTTATTTGATTGGGTCCTATTCCAACAAGACTATATTCTTATAAAAAGCATAAAGCATAAATTTGGACACAGAGACAAATATACAGGAAGAATACTATGTGAATATTGGAATTGGATTGCCACAAACCAAGGAACACCAAAGATTGCCAGAAAACCATCAGAAGCTAGAAAACAGGCTTCTGGTCCTCAGAAAGAAGCAATGTGAGCTTTCAGATCTGTGAAACAGTAAATTTCTCTTGTATAAGCCACCTATTTTGTGGTATCTTGTATGGCAGCCCTAGGAAATTAATACAAGTGGTCATGACTATCTCCTCTGAGAACATTTGAGACAATTGCTTCATAATACTAACCAGCCCTTCCAGTCAATGTGGTAACTTTCAGCCTCGTCTAGACTGATCTTAAGTCCTACTGGACAAGAGAAAGACATTCTAGCCTTTCCTCTTTTCTAATATTGGTTGTGAAAGACATGGATGCAGTCAAAACTTCAAAAATATCACAATCTAGGGATGCACTGGTTATGACCTAAAGAATATTAGAGAAGACATTTTTTGGATATGTATACGATATTAATGCTACAAAATAATTTTAAATGTTTTTAATTTTAATTTAACATGACCAAAAAATGAATTACTGTCCACATTTTCCTGTATACTCTGGATAAGACTTGATTTGTGGTCACCATCAGCAAAGTACAGTGATAATCTTTGAGAGTCATTGGAAGCAAATGTTCGTGGGCAATACGATGAATGATTCAACATATGAGTAATGATGAAAAACCAGCATTATGTAAGTGGTATTAGGGAAGTGAAGAGGCATGGAGTAGCTCTGAAGAGTCATGACACAAGGAAAAATAGCAGAATCACTGCCTTTTTTTTAATTCCAGTGGAAGATATAAAATTAAAATTAGCCAAGCATGTTGCATTTGAAAATAAAGGAAAACAAGCAGGTAATTTTGGACCTGAATAACAAAAGATTCTGGACACTAACAAGAATATTTATAGACACTGATTTGGCAATAGATATAAGTACCTCTTCTATATCTATTTTTCTCAATCTTCATTAATAAATCACTGTGTTTCAGATGAGCTCATACATTTTGTAACATATAGTCTGCCCAACTTATTTATATGGTAATGAGACTTGGAAGTGAGGGTCATAATTAAGCAAAGGGGTGGCTATTCATCCAAAAAAAAAAAAAAAAAGACCATGTGTTAAGATTACAAGACCCAGATAGATCATAAGAAAAAATGATCCCCAATGGGAATTATTCTAGATCTCCCTGGCTGTCTGTATATTCATCCCTTCCCCTTCCTCTACTCTTCAATGCAAGGCGCCAGATCTCTGATATCTTAGCGTGTTTTTTTTATGTCTTTCTGGGATGTATCAGTGGTAAGCACTGGTGGAAAATTGGAGAGATGGTGGCAAAATGTAGGATGTTGTTCTCATACTTTGAGCCTCAGGAGATTTCTCTGGCCAAAGCTGCATCTTCTCTGTGGTGTCCATTACTACCAGACAAGCCCACTGTGTGCCTATTCCAGCAGTGCCCCAGGGCTCCAGTAACTCTGCTTTTTTTGAGCCTAAGGACGAAAGAAAATGACCTTAGCTGCAAAACTCTAAAGAATGTTAGGGTTTTCAGATATCATCTTCTCAATATGTGTACAACCAATTCCCTGCAAAATGCCCCCTGTTGCAAATATTTGGGACATTTCCCTTTTTGGGATCAGATCATTATTAAGGCATTGCCTTAGGTGTAGATGACTACTGCTATAATTTGAATCATGGTGTCTTCTCTGAAATTCTTGTTGAAATTTAATCCCCAATGCAATTGCTAAGACTTGTGACTTTTTGGAGAGTCTTCATGGATAGGATTAGCACCCTTATAAAAGGATTCAAGGCTGAAAGGAGTGATCTCTTGTCCTTCTGCCTTCTGTCATTTGAGGACACAGCATTTGTCCCCTGCAGAGAACACATCCACAAGGTGTTATCCTGGAAGCAGAGAGTAGCTTCACCAGACACTAATACCAGCACCTTGATCTTGTACTTCCCAGATTCCAGAACCATGAGAAATGCATTTCGGTTTTTGTTTTTAAATAACCCAGTCTCAAGTATTTTGTTAGAGCTGCACAAACAGACTGAGACAACCATTCTTCATATAGTGTAGGACACTGCCGGGGTCGACTTCAAGTAAAGCTTGTCAGGTCAGTTAGAGAAAAAGGGCAATACCTTGGCCAGCATAAATATGCTGCATAGGTTAGGCACGGTGGCTCACACCTGTAATCCCAGCACTTTGGGAGGCTGAGGTGGGTGGATCATGAGGTCAGGAGATTGAGACTATCTTGGCTAACATGGTGAAGCCCCATCTCTACTAAAAATACAAAAAATTAGCCAGCCATGGTGGTACCTGCCTGTAGTCCCAGCTACTCGGGAGGCTGAGGCAGAAGAATCCATTGAACCCTTGAGGCAGAGGCTGCAGTGAGCCAAGATCATGCCACTGCACTCCAGTGGGTGACAGTGAGAGACTCCATCAAAAAAAAAAAAAAAAAGATGCTGCATAAATTGAACAGCAAGTATTTGCTGCGGGAATAAATGTCCTTCCCATGGTTAGTACAGAATGGAGCTCTTCCCTGGCTACTGGAACCTCTACTGTGCAAAGAAAACCCAAGAATGTTTTCTTTCTTTCGTGTTCTGGGATAATATTTGATCTGATTTGGCTCTGTGTCGCCACCCAAGCTCATGTGAAATTGAAATCCCCATATGTTGGTGGAGGGCCCTGGTGAGAGGTGACTGAATCATGGGGCAGACTTCCCCCTTGCTGCTCTCATGATAGTGAGTGAGTTCTCATGGGATCTGGTTGTTTGAAAGTGTGTTGCTCTTCCCACTTTGATCTCTCTCTCTCTCCTGCTCCACTATGGGAATATGTGCGTTCTTCCCCTGCATCTTCTGCCATAATTTTTAAGTTTCCTGAAGCTTCCCAGTCATGCTTCTTGTTAAGCCTGCAGAATGGTGAGTCAATTAAACTCCTTTTCTTTATAAATTACCCAGTCTCAGGTAATTCTATATAGTAGTGTGAGAATGGACTAATACATTATTATTTGCAAACATATTCACAAATTATAAATATGTATAGTTAATAGTAGAGAAATATGAGCCTTTCACTATAAAAATAAACAAACATGCATCAGATAAAATTTCATCATTAAAATGAAATATTTTATAAAGGAATCATATCAGAGCAAATACTTCTGAAACTAACAGGAAAACACATTTGAAATTTTTATTAATACATCAAAGAGTGTTAATATTCCTTCTATAAAACAAGAAAAGCTAGCCACATAAAATGACAAAATAACTACTGTAGGTGAGTGATTTTTCTCTTTCATTCTCACACCCTTTGTTTTAGGAATAATGGCTACAGATGTTCAACTGCTCTAACTTTGGAGATATTTTGTACTTTTCAGTGCCTAACTCTATTGAGCTACTTATTTTTTGTTGTAAGATAAAAACATGAAATTCTGTAATGTTGCTGCATTTTGTTTGTTTTTCTGCTTTATTTTTTTTTTAATTTCAGAGTCAGATGGTGGTGGTGGAACAGATTCCTCCAAAATTAATGTGTTTTAACAGTACATTGTGTTGTTGCTCATAAACCCCAGGTTTTCACAACCTTATCTTTTACAATTCAGTAGTTTAGTGATACATTTCTAGAGTTCTGTATCACAATTCTTTCATCTGTCAATTGAAATTACTCAAATAATGATTGACGTGTACTGGACAATGTCTGTTCAATATTAAAACTATCTCAAATTTTGGCCTCTGAAAATTGCAGATAATATATCTATCAACTAAAATCATGGGTACATTTTTTAAACATACTTTATCTAAACAATCTGGTTGTGAAGACAATGCTTTGTTCATTATAAATCAATACATACACTAGATTCTCCTCTGTGTCAGCAGTCAGCATCTATAAGGTGTATCCTGCCTTTAAGAACTTCATAGAATAGTCGTTCTGTCTTGTCTTCATTCACTTTTTAGTGAATGACAGTAACTTAAGGTTTTCTTTTTCATGTTACAGGTAAGCCATTTGTGGGACTAACCACAGATATAAACTTCTCTGATATGACTGAATCCTGTAAGAAACTGGCACTGGAGCCTGAGACAGACAGTTCCATGCTCACCTTCCTAATGATTTTGTTTGCTGCTTCTGTGAATTCAACTAATCTATCAGCAAGTGTTTATTATACTCCTGTAAATACAAAACTGGGTAGGAAACCTAAGAGAAATACCAGGTTTAACCCTGGTCCTTAATTAGTCTATGAAAGTTCTCTGAAATGTTTCCTTCACTCTTCCCTCACTTACTTACTCAAGATTGTTTCAGGAATAGCAGAAACTACAAATTTGGAGTTATCAATATCTCCTCCTAAACCTGGAAATCCTAAATTCTCAGTCTGAATATTCTTAAATATTTCTTATATCCTCTTGGAATAGCTGTTTATATCTAAAGTCATAGAAGTCAGTTGACCAAAATAGGTCCATGGTAATCACAAAAACCACAGAAAACGTGCTGAAATAAATGCTTATATCTCAGCATTGGCTTTTCTAAGCCTTTTCCCCAGCTTCAGCTCTTAAGGAAAATAATTCCTATTTATATGTATAGTGGATAAAAGGCACACTAGCAGAGACTTTTAAAAACCTGTCCTTCATTTTATCTTCTTTTCCTAGCACTATGTCAGTCTCTGTAAGTAACCAACAAACGTTTGCTTAACTAAATATTGCTAGGCAGTTGGTTAAGTAAAATATGTTATATAATGGATGGAGTAACTCTGGCAATTAGTCATGATGTTCCTGGATATTGACTGATGACATGAAACCATGTACATGATTGTGGCAGGCAAAATAGTGGCCTCTTAAAGATGTCCACATTCTTATCCCTGGGACCTGTGACTTGACATGTTCAAAGAGACTGTGCAGATGTGATTTGGTAAAGGATCTTGAGACAGAAAATTAATTCTGGATTATCCACAGGGGCCCAATGTCATCATAAGGATCCTAATAAGCTAGAGAGGAAGAGGCAAGAGAGTCAGAGAAGGTGACGCAGTAAAGTAAGCAGTTTGGAGTGATGCAGCCATGAGCAAGGAACATGAGAGGCCTCTTGAAGGTGGAAAAGGCAACATCAGATTCTCCCCTAGAATCTCCATAAGGACACAGCAGTGTTGACACCTAAATTTAGCCCTTTAAAACTCTTTTTTTTTTTTTTTTTTTGAGACGGAATTTCGCTCTTGTTACCCAGGCTAGAGTGCAATGGCGCAATCTCGGCTCACCGCAACCTCCGCCTCCTGGGTTCAGGCAATTCTCCTGCCTCAGCCTCCTGAGTAGCTGGGATTACAGGCACACGCCACCATGCCCAACTAATTTTTTGTATTTTTAGTAGAGACGGGGTTTCACCATATTAACCAGGATGCTCTCGATCGCTTGACCTCGTGATCCACCCGCCTCGACCTCCCAAAGTGCTGGGATTACAGGCGTGAGCCACCGCGCCCGGCTAAAACTCATTTTAAGACTTCTGATTTCCAAACGAATACCTTTGTGTTATTGTAAACCATTACATTTGAGGTAAGTTGTCACAAAGCCAGAAAACTAATATAATATTTGCATTAAAAATTATGCCAAAGATTTTAGTTCAAGTTGGCAGAAGGAGCAACTGTATCAGCCTTCTGTTTCCCTTTAAATCTTATTGCAATTAATAAGATTTTAACAAAATGTTAAAAATCTATAACAGCAAGGAGCACAGTGTGCATGGCAGGGATGGATCATCAACATGCAAACATGATTAAAATATTTCTGACAGGCTGAAAAATCAAGACATAAATATCAAGTAAGTCATCAGAATAAAAGAATCTGCAATCCAGTACAAAAAGACAGAAGGCAAGAGGAGTGGTGAGAGGATATTTTTCAAAAACCCACAAAAATAGTCAAGTTTGAGAGTGAGAGTGAGAAGTGGGACAGAAAACAGGTTGATTACTTAAAGAGTTTTCTATGGAAAAAGTTGCTTGGTCAACTTTTTACCTTCCATTCACCAACACCACTTACTTATAAAGGGCTTCAGCCCCTAATGTTTCTCTCAAGGCAAAAACTGGAGCTCTGTTTCTAGAAATTAAATGCCTCAGGAAAATAACGTTTTCTCAGATGATGTTAGCACTTCAGAATAACTTTATCTCATTTTAGATGTGCATAGGGGTAGGGGCAGGAACATGCTTCTGATCTCTGCATACATTTACATAGCTTTCCTGCAAGTCTCACAGCTCTCCCACAAACCTTTTGCTGTCAGCCAGTCTTATTACCAAGAGAAACCAGGTCGCCTTACATAAGGGCAGAGAAAACCCAAGATGGTTGCATAGATTGATCAACATCCAAACACTATTAAAAATATTTCTGACACGTTGAAAATGAAGGAATGCACATTGAGAAATTAACCCAAATAAAAGAAGCTGTAATCCAAACTAACCCTTCATTCTTAAATAGTAACAAAAAACCAAGGTCACCAGATTTTTGGGAAAATATTACTACAGTTAACAAAAAGACAACTACAGAACTGATTAAATAAACTAAATTTGTATCCTCATCGTTGTTTGATATGTTATTATGGCCACAAATTACAAACAAGAAATTTTGCTGTAAAACAAAAGATTTTGGTCAAAACCACAAAACAAATTACAAATTTTGAAAACATTGTTTACTAATGATTAAATGCAGTCATGTTTGCCTGAAGGGAAAGAATGTGAAAAAATAATCAAAAATATAGAGAGTTGATCCAAAAGGTTAATATTCAATGAACAAAAAAGAAAGCAGAGAAAATAGAAATGAGGAAATTATCCCTCAAATATTTGAAGAATCATCCAAATTGAACAATACCACCAAATGAGTGGTAAGGTAATTAAAAAAGACTTCCACCTGGACACAGACTCATGAAATATCAGAAAAGCAAAGGAAAAATTAATAAAGCTGCTAGATCAACAACAACAAAAAGGAGATTCAAACCCGTTTCAAACATTTCTGTAGTTCACCTAAAAGAAATTTTAAAATGAACTTCCAGTTAGACATATCCGTTAGTCACACTTAAATCAGTTTAAGAATATGCTATGCAATTGTGATTAAGATTCTGCAGCTATGTACCTCTCCATAACACTTGGCCCTGTCTCTCTTCACTTCCTCACAATCTGCATCAGTTACAATCTGGTTCCCGACTACAATGTTGCCTCTTGTTTACCATGTAGCTCTGCCACTCTGGACTTGGCATTTATATAGGGTTACTTGGCAGGCTTCTGGCTCCCCTCAAGGTCTTTGG
Organism: Aotus nancymaae; assembly: GCF_030222135.1. Lineage (NCBI taxonomy): Eukaryota > Metazoa > Chordata > Mammalia > Primates > Aotidae > Aotus > Aotus nancymaae. Next base: position 13,203,546 of record NW_026988435.1, read on the forward strand.
CTCAATTTCACACACTGACCTTCCCCGCTGTGGATCACTTCTGAGAGCACATGGCCTCTCATATCCTGCCAGCCCAATAACCAACCAGAAGATCCTCTACAATGGGGAGAATGGGAAAGCCATGTTTTTGCTTAAAATGTCCAACTTCATTTTAGTATCCGTCAGGTTAATGTGACACATTTTTGTCGAAGAGAAGGTCATTACTGTTCTCGTTGTTTTGATTTTAGCTTATTTTCTCAGTTATTGAAATGATATACAATTTCTCCTTGTTGTATTTCTGTCAATTTTCTTTCAGTCATCCAAAGTTTGCTCACTATAAAGTATGTTTCTGAGCCATCTGTAGCTACAATTCACAGCCCATTTATGTCCAGATCAGCAAAACATATTTCAGTAGACATAAGTTGAATGATGATGGATTCAGAAGTGACACTAATGGAAATGCTCAAAATATAAGATTTGCTGCCTGTCGCATAGCTAAAAGTCACAGCCATATTGAAAATTAGGTATGCTTACTGCACGAGGCCACAAAGCTTTAAAGAGCTTTTTTATCCTAAGACGATGACTAAGAAAATGCTACATGCTTTTAAAAATAGGAGCATTCAAGAACATAGGCAAGAAGCTGATTGTGACAACCATTGTGTGAAGTTTTATATTACCATAGTAGTCACTTCTTACTATAGGAATGTGGTATTAGAAACCTCCCTAAGAATAGTTCCTGAGTGGACCTGAAGCCTAAAATCAATGTTTACTCATGTTTTTAATAGCACTTTGCTTTCAACGTTGATTTAGTTTATTGAAAACTCCCACTGGCCGTTTTTAAGTATCAAGTTAAATTGAAAGTTCCCAGTGGTGTTATTGAAACCTACAACTTACAGGCACCCTTGGTTTTTCAGAGAGCCAATGACCCTGACTATCACTGGTTGCTTAAACCTTTGGCAAGCAGCCACAGGATTTCTGAAATTAGCTGCTTTTCTGGCTTGTTTTCATTGAATTTTAAAAAAGGGCTTTATAGAAAGTAATTACAAAGTCTTCACATTAATTCTAGTAATTAAATGTGACTACACCTATCATTATTAGCCTCTGTTCTTTTCTACATTACCGGAAGCAAGAGAGATCAACATGAGGGGTTATTCTTAGCTGGGCATGAATTATTTAAATCAAATAAATAGACATTATCAATTTATTGTATTTGAAAAACGTGGATAAATTGAAAAATTTTTTGAGTGGCAGGGGTATTTCATAATAAAAGTAAAGTTGTATGACTAGATCAAAGAACCCTAAAATGACAAAGTTCATTTCCTCACTTAAATATTATCTTAAGGTAGAACTAGCACTACAAATGGCAGAAGTTCAGAGACTACAAAACTAGAGTCCTTCGTATAAGTTGCCTCTACAGACTTAATTTGGAAAAGAGTATTCTGGAGAAAAGGAATGATGAAGTGTCTTACTTTTGTTCTCTGCATATGATTTTTACTGCATTTTGAGTAATGCCCACAGACTTAAAAACACCTTCCAGCTATTACCCCTTCAGCATAAAATTGACTTAAGGATGTATGAGAAAAAATTGTCTTTATATGGCCCTTTCATTATAGTTATGTGTTAAATTAATATCCCCAAATTCCTTGTTTCTTCCTAGTGACATTTATAAGTCCAGGATGGAAGAATATGAGAAAATTACTTAGTATATCCTTCTTGTCTTGAAACTATTTAAGATTAGAGGATCTACCATGATATTCTCTTAAGGAGACAGTAGGAGGTTAATAATTGCAGAAGATACATGGTGGTTTTCTCTTCATTGTTACTCCTTATTCTTTACCATAGCACCTACTTTCTACATGCTATTCCAGGACATTAACCAAACTTCTATCTAGGAATTTAAGCATGTGTTTGGAGGCAATATTAAGCTAGTCCTGGACCCTACCATTTTTCTGGGCTTGTGTTTTAATAAAATGTGAACTATTGTTTAATTGATTTCCAATTTGATTCCACTGTGGTCTAAAAGAGTACTTGCTATCATTTCAATTTTCTTAAATTTGTTGAGACTTGTTTTGTGGCCTATCATATGATCTATCTTGGAGAATATTTCATTCACTGATGAATGGAATGTGAATTCTGCAGTTGTTGACTAGAATGTTCTATAAATATCTGTTAAGTCTAAGCTGCTTATTTACTAATCATTATAACCTATCTTCTGGCCACAATTACTGCTTCAGAGATGAGAATAATACTAAGCTGATGAATCAAATCCAATCAAAGTGAAGCATAAAACTTATAGTCAAATTTCTAACATATATGCTCCTCCAATCAGAGTGATGTAGTGGAAAGATGAACTACAGCCATTTTACCAAAAGACCAATGCCATATTGAGGATGAACTTATCGACAAAGAGGGAAGATTCTTTGGGACCCATAGAGCAATGGAGGTGGAGCCAATATTAAGCCAGTCCTGTACCCTACCATTTTTCTGGACTTGTGTTTTAATAAAATGTGAACTATTATTTAAGCAGTTGGAGTTTGTTTTCTAAGCAAGAATCTTGACTAACATAGTAATAGAAGAGGATAATAAAGAAATAAGGACATAATGACATAAACCACCTGTGATATTGACTGCATTTTCAAGCCACGCACACACACAAATGGAGCTTAACAAAAATTCTGTGATGCATTGTTACCCAGTGAGATCACCACAGCCACAGTGATGAGCTCTAAGCCCTCCATAGTCATATCAGATTTCAGTAAATAAAAATCATGTATTTTTGGTAAAACTATGCATTTTCATTGTTTTGATGCCTGTATTTAAAATATTAGTGCTCTACTGGTTTATGTGCATAGCAATGTTAATAGTAGCCTTGAATGACCTTTAGTATTTCTATGGTATTGGATGTAATATCTCCCATTTCATTTCTAATTGAGCTTATTTGGATCTTCACTTTTCTTTTCTTGGCTAACCTCACTAGTGGTTATACATTTTATTTATGTTTTCAAAGAACAAGCTTTCTCTTTTATTTTTCTTTTTTACTTTTTTGGCTTCAATTTCCTTTAGTTCTGCTCTGATCTTTTCTTATTTCTTCTGCTGGGTTTGGGTATGGTTTGTTCTTTTTTTAACTCCTTGAGGTGTGATGTTATATTGTCTATTTATGCTCTTTTAGACTTTTTGATGTAGCCATATAATACCGTAAACATTCCTCTTAGCAAAAGTAGTGCTAAGAGGAATGTTTACGGTATTACATCCCAAAGATTTTAATAGATTGTCACTATTATCATTCAGGTTAAAAATGTTTTAATTTCCATCTTAATTCCATTGAGGAACATGTTATTTAGTTTCCATGCATTTACATGGTTTCGATGGTCCTTTTGGAGTTGATTTCCAATTTGATTACACTGGGTCTAAAAGAGTACTTCATTTCAATTTTCTTAAATTTGTTGAGACTTGTTTTGTGGCCTATCATATGGTCTGTCTTGGAGAATGTTTTATGTGCTGATGAATTGAATGTGTATTCTGCAGTTGTTGACTAGAACATTCTGTAAATATCTGTTAAGACTATTTGTTCTAGTGTATAGATTAAATCCATTGTTTCTTTATTGACTTTCTATCTTGATGTTCTATCTAATGCTGCCAGAGGAGTAATGAAGTCCCCCACTATTATTGTGTTGCTGTCTATCTCATTCCTTAGGTCTAGTGGTAATTGTTTCATAAATTTGGTAGCTCCAGTGTTAGGTGCATATGTATTTAGGATTTTGATATTTTCCTGTTGGACTTGTCCTTTTATCTCTATATGTCTCTCTTTGTCTTTTTTAACTGTCATTGCTTTAAAGTCTGTTTTGTCTCATATAAGAATAGCTTTTGGTGAGCTTTTTTGCTCACTTTTGGTGTCCATTTGCATCAAATATCTTTTTTCACCCCTTTACCTTAAATTTATGTGATTCTTTATGGGTGAGATGAGTATCTTGAAGACAGCAGATGCATGGTTGGTGAATTGTTATCCATTCTGCCATTTCATATCTTTTAGGTGGAACATTTAGGTCATTTACATTCAACATTAGTACTGAAATGCTACTGTTCTGTTCATCATGCTAGTTGTTGCCTGAATAACTTGTGTTTTATTCATACTGTTATTGTTTTATAGGCCCTGTAAAATTTATGCTTTAAGGAGGTTTTATTTTTGTGTATTTTGGGTTTTTTTTTTTTTTTCAAGGCTTAGAACTCCTTTTAGCAGTTCTTGTACTGCTGGAAAATTCTTTCAGCATTTGTTTGTCTGAAAAAGATTTTACCTCTCCTTCACAATCTACACATCTGACAAAGAACTATCATCCAGATTTTACATGGAACTCAAATCAGCAAGAAAAACCAATCCTATCAAAAAGTGGGCTAAGGACATGAAAAGATAATTCTCAAAAGAAGACATACAAATGGCCAACAAACATATGAAAAGATACTCAACATCACTAATGATCAGGAAATGCAAATTAAAACCACAATGTAATACCACTTTACTCCTGCAAGAATTACCATAATAATAATGATAATAATAATAAAGATGCTGGCATGGATGCAGTGAAAAGGGAACACTTACACTGTGGGTGTGGGAATATAAACTAACCACTATGGAAAACAGTGGGAGATTCCTTAAAGAACTAAAAGTAGAGCTACCATTTTATCCAGCAATCCTACTCCTGGGTGTCTACCCAGAAGAAAAGAAGTCATTATACAAAAAAGATACTTGCACACATGTTGATAACAGCACAATTTGTGATTGCAAAAATATGGAACCAGCCCAAATGCCCATCGGTCAGTGAGTAGATAAAGAAAATGAGGTATGTATTATATATTATTTATATATATATAAATAATATATATAATATATAAATATATATATTATATTTATATTTTATATATTATATATATATATGTACATACACACACACCATGGAATACTAGTCAGTCATAAAAGGGAATGAAATAACGGCATTCCCAGCAACCTGGATGCAATTGGAGACCATTATTCTAAGTGAAGTTACTTGGGAATGGAAAACAAAACATTGTATATTCTTATAAGTAGGAGCTAAGCAATGAGGATGCAAAACATAAGAATGATACAATGGATTTGGGGGACCTGGGGAAATCGTGGGAGGGGTGAGAGATAAAAGACTACAGTGTACACTCCTCAGGTGATGGGTACACCAAAATCTCAGAAATCACCACTAAAGAACTTATTCATGTAACCAAATACTACCTGTTATACAAAAACCTATTGAAATGATAAAAAAAAAAGCTTAAAAAATAAAATACTAGTACTATACTAGACAGATCATATTATACCTAGATTTAGTCAGTTGTCTTAATCAATAAATTAAACTCCAATGTGGGTCAGTTATAATTAAATTTTATAAATCTAAACTCAGGAGTAACTATTAAAAGCACTTCTGCTATTCATATTTTAATACCAAGGCTTTCTCCAATAGTATAATAAAATGTTTCCAATGGCAAAATTAATGGCTTGTTAATTAGTATAATGTATATTAACAAGAAAATCTCAGTAAAATTAATAGTATTTAAGATATATAAATTGAAATATTTAAGAATCACTCCTCATCTTTGCATAATTAAAGCATAAAATTCTCAAAAAGCTTGATCTTTTAACAATCTTGTATCCAGTCATTGGGTTCAGGAATTTCTACTTGTCTGATATCAGCTAAAAAGGAAATAGAGTCCTATTTCCAGAATATTAGCATGTCTCACATATATAAATCTTTCATTCAAACTGTGGTCGAAGCATCAAAAGTTGAGAGAACTGGGTTTACACGGTGCTAACAAAATAAGTGGCATGAACTATCTTATGTCTACTTGTTAATATTTGTTAATACATTTCTTTATATAAAGCAAGATTTGGTCTAAATATTGGTTTTCTTTCCAGTTTTAGCAAGACATCAGGGATAGAGTTAATCTTAACCTACCTCAAAATTCTCCAGAGATTATCATCATCCAACAAAATGAACCCAAGAATTGTGCATGACCAAAATGTTTTAGAATCATTTTAAAATATCTGTTATTAAAGCAGTGTCTCTCAGACTTTAACACTGTAATATGTGCATTTGAAAATCTGGCTTAGAGTGAGATATAATTTGTTTTAAGAAAGAGGTAAGAATTATAATTCTTTCTCAAATGATGTAGAGCTAAAATCCTGTTATATTCCAATGGTGACATAAAGCTAACCAGTAACTAAATGAACATTAGGCATGGAAATACACATTATTTATCTTAAAACTACTATTAGATTTATTTTATTTATTTTTCAAGTAAAATTTTATTTATATAAATAACATATATATAATTTTTCCTGGAAAAATATTAAAATGTTGTACATAAAAAGGAACTCACAACTATAATATTAACCACCATCAGTAATGGTCTGTTTGTTGGCTACTGAATGCTGTGCATCTTCAATAATTGTTTTCTGGGTATTTACAAATGCAAGCAAGCATTTGACCACACACACATACATCATGGGAAATACACAATATTATTTAAGAGGGAAGAAGAACAGCTACAGAAATGTATTCTTTTTTCACTAAACATTATCTTAACAAAGTAATAAACACAATTCCAACCTATTGTTTTTTTACCTGTTTTTTATATTGATTATTTATTTGCTTTTTTCCCCTAAATTACAAACAATGCTGTGGTGAATGTCATTATGGTTCCCTCTTGCATTAGTATAAGAGTATTTCTCCTAGCCTATATTCTAAGAGTTTGAAGTGTAATTGCCAAGTCATAAAGAATTTACATGTAAACTCATAATACGTCTTACCAAACTATTCTTAAATTGTATCTCCCAGCAGATGAGAGGGCCTGTTTCCATATACTGGTTGCTTTGTCAATTTTATGCTTGATGTTTGCTAATCTGATGGATGAAATAAGAATCTCATTAATTCCTTTAACAATTTGCTGGTTACTTGAAAGGCTAAAAACTCTTTTATCAGTGTATTGAGTGATTGAAATTTTCTCTTCTATGAATTTCCTGTTCATGTTTTTAGCCCAGAAATGCTTTCATAGATACTCATATTCATTGCAACACAGCATTAGCAATTAATAATGATTTCCAGCTTGCTTGGTGTATTGACATTTTTAATACCTTAATTGCAAAGCATGCAGAAAAAGACAATCTAGTGGTTTAAAAGTAGACTACAAGAAATTATTAGGAATTGCTCCTAAAATTTAATAAATAAATATTTACACAGTTTAGCATATCTATTATTTCAAAAGTGTACAATCTCCCCAGAGGATATTATAAGAAATTACTAAAACTTTTTGTCTTTTTAACTTTTTAACTTTTATAAACAACTTTCCCTTTCACCCCCATTATAGCATTTTACAGTACTCATTCTGTAAGATTTCTGATTATTATGAGTGGTAATATTGCAATTTGTTTAAATGCATTTATTTATTTATTTTGTGTGTGTGTGTATATATATATATATTATTTCACTTTAAGTTTTGGGGTACACGTGAAGAACATGCAGGATTGTTGCATAGGTACATACATGGCAATGTGGTTTTCTGCCTCCATCCCCTTCACCTATATCTGGCATTACTCCCCATGTTATCCCTCCCCAACTCCCTACCCCGCACTGTCCCTCCCCTAGTCCCCCTACACAGACCTCAGTGTGTGATGCTCCCCTCCCTGTGTCCATGTGTTCTCAGTGTTCAACACCTGCTTATGAGTGAGAACATGTGGTGTTTGATTTTCTGTTCTTGTGTCAGTTTGCTGAGAATAATGGTTTCCAGGTTCATCCATGTTCCTACAAAGGACATGAACTCATTGTTTTTTATGACTGCATAGTATTCCATGGTGTATATGTGCCACATTATCCTTGTCCGATCTATCATCAATGGGCATTTGGGTTGGTTCCAAGTCTTTGCTATTGTAAACAGTGCTGCAATGAACATATGTATGCATATGTCTTTATAATAGAATGATTTATAATCCTTTGGATATATACTCAGTAATGGGATTGCTGGGTCAAATGGAATTTCTATTTCTAGATCCTTGAGGAATCGCCACCCTGTCTTCCACAATGGTTGAAATAATTCATACTCCCACCAACAATGTAAAAGTCTTCCTATTTCTCCACATCCTCTCCAGCATCTGTTGTCTCCAGATTTTTTAATGATCGCCATTCTAACTGGTGTGAGATGGTATCTCAATGTGGTTTTGATTTGCATTTCTCTAATGACCAGTAAGCATTTTTCAATGTGTTTGTTGGCCTCATATATGTCTTCTTTTGAAAAGTGTCTGTTCATATCCTTTGCTGCCCACTTTTGAATGGGCTTTTTTCTTTTTCTTGTAAATCTATTTAAATTATTTGTAGATTCTGGATATAAGTCCTTTGTCAGATGGGTAGATTGCAAAATTTTTTCCCCATTCTGTTGGTTGCCAGTTCACTCTAATTTTCTTTTGCTCTGCAGAAGCTCTGGAGTTTAATTAGATCCCATTTGTCTATTTTGCCTTTTGTTGCCAATGCTTTTGGTGTTTTAGTCTAAATAAAGGGTATAAACTGAGGAAGGAGGAAGTCAAATTGTCCCTATTTGTAGACGACATGATTGTATATTTATAGGACCCCATTGTCTCAGCCCAAAATCTCCTGAAACTGATAAGCAACTTCAGAAAAGTCTCAGGATACAAAATCGATGTGCAAAAATCACAAGCATTCCTATACACCAATAACAGACTTAAAGAGGGCCAAATCAAGAATTAACTGCCATTCACAATTGCTACAAAGAGAATAAAATACCCAGGAATACAACTAACAAAGGATGTAAAGGACCTATTCAAAGAGAACTACAAACCACTGCTCAACAAAATAAAAGAGGACACAAACAGATGGAGAAATATTCCATGCTCATTGTTAGGAAGAATCGATATCAAGAAAATGGCCATACTGTCCAAAGTAATTTATAAATTCAATGCTATCTCCACCAAGCTACCTATGACCTTCTTCACAGTACTGGAAAAACTACCTTAAACTTCATATGGAACCAAAAGAGAGCCCACATAGCCAAGTCAATTCTAAGCAGAAAGCACAAAGCTGGAGGCATCACACTATCTGACTTCAAACTATACTACAAGGCTACAGTAACCAAAACAGCATGGTACTGGTACCAAAACAGAGATATAGACCAATGGAACAGAACAGAGGCCTCGGGGGCAACACCACACATCTACAATCATCTGATCTTTGACAAACCTGACAAAAACAAGCAATGGGGAAAAGATTCCCTGTTTAATAAATGGTGTTGGGAAAACTGGGTAGCCATGTGCAGAAAGCAGAAACTGGACCCCTTCCTGACACCCTACACTAAAATTAACTTTAATGGATTAAAGACTTAAACATAAGACCTAACACCATAAAAACCCTAGAAGAAAACCTAGGCAAAACCATTCAGGACATAGGCATAGGCAAGGACTTCATGGCATTGATTTATTAATCATGCAACCATTTCTTTTATGATAAGCATCACAGACTATTCAATTTCCAAGGGCATTCAGTATTTTAAACAAGGTACCATGTTGCTATCTCTATAAATTATCAGAAAAAAATGGATGGGTGATTTGTGAAAGCAATTTAAGTTATACTTTTACCTCTATGTATTTTGTCTAACTCTCAATAAGACATCTCACTAAGAAGTCTTTGACTATGTCAAGAACTTAGAAAACAGCTGTGGAAGTTAAACAAATAGATTTTGAATTGAACATGGAAAATACAGTAATGAATAAATTGATTATCCTTTAGTTTGACTTAATTAAGTAGAAAGTTAATACCAGTGGGAAAATTAAATGCTCACTTGTACCATAAATTAGTATGAAATTGTTAGGGGAAAATTACAAAAATATAATGATGTCTCTATTCTTTGTTACCAGTAGGCATCCCATAGATGGTCTAAAACACATTGCATTAAATTATCACTGGTGATTATCTTTCATGGAGAAGTTTTGCTTTCTGGAAAAGATGTTTCATATCGAGTACTGGTGAGTCTTGAATTCTGGGGATAGACATCATTGGGAAGTAAGGTTTTAGAAGATAATGTATTATCACATCAAAATATCTAGCTGAGGATGTATGGGCTAACTTAATATTTTAGACAATAAAAGTAACATTCTCTAATGTTACGTCTAAATTCATCTTCCCTTAAGTTTTTTCTCTTGTAAGACATCATTTTTTTAAAAAGGCTAAAAATTGTCATAACTGTCTAAATAGATACTTGTTTTGAAGCCCACAATATTTTCCCGTGTTGATGATGGCTGTTTTCTTTCAGGTTTTTTTTTTTTTACACTTTCAAATTAAGCTTATAAAAGTTATTTTATTTCATTTTATTTTCACAAGTAGTCAGTGGAAAAGGTAAATGCTAGAAACTAATGTATTTACCAAAATCATTTATGTTATTCAGAAATAAAATAGCATATTATTTTTCAGATGTTCTCCATGTTGGGTGTTAAGTATGATACTAGTAGGAGCAAACTATATTTTTTCCTTACTATAAGCTGTAAATAAAAAAACTTGATGAATAAATAGATATTTACTTAACTTATATTCTTACTGAAATTACAGAAATTTATTATTTTTTGTTTCAATTCAGAAAGCTGATAAAAATTAATGTAAATAAGCCTAAAGTCATGGTAGATCACCAAAAAAAAGATCAACAGACAAACACATCCAATTTAAAAGTGACATCATCATAAATTTATTTCAGTCAAACTGCTTCATGCTTTACCTCCTTAAAAGTTATGTGCATAATATTTAAACAAATTTCCTATAGGGATTATAATTTTTGGTGTGAGGTTTTGAATGCTGCTTTTTCTCAAAAACCTTTACAGAATATAAGAATGCAATTATTCATTTTAAACTCCCATTCCTTTCATATTCGAGGTGTTCTCAGCCATAAAATCTGTTGGGTGAGAGAATATAATTCAGTCCACAACTTATTATGTCCCAGGAGTCCTATGCTAAGTTGTGAAGAAACAAGGCAATTAGTATGAGCCCAGGTTTAATAGAGCATATTACATAAAAAAGAGATAAGATTTATGAGCAATTCATGATACTACAATGTAAGTGTTAATCCAGCAATACGATTGAAGTAGTTATAAAGTCACAGGTAAAGAAATAAATTAATCTCTGAGTGGAAACAATGAAGTTGTTAAAACTTCAGAGTAGAGATACTATTTACACTGGGCCTTGAAGGGTGACCAGGCTATTGTAAAGTGTACAAAGGCTAGGAAGGGTATTCCTGCCAGAGGAGCATGAATAAACACATCTAGATATATAGGGCATGTAAGTCACAGGTCCCACAGGGAAATTTGTAGAAAATGAGATCAGATTGTGAATGGTCATGAATTCATTTGGGCAATTATCGGTCTCACAAGAAATGATATGTTAGGTTAAATGATAATCACTATGGATATCTGAGAGAGGCTGAAAGCAAATATGCTGTTAGGAGCACACTGAAATAATGTGAGTAAGTGATAATATCATCTGGATAAGGACAGGTAGAATTAGAGTGAAAATGAGTCCTTGAAGGCATTTTAGGCATTAATTTACTGGTGTTAGGCTATAACTTCTGGAGAGTGATGATGAGCAATCAGAAATTGCTTGTGTATGTCTACAAGATTCCTGAGTCAGTGAAGAGATGTTGCATTAACTGAAATAAGAAATTCAGGAAGAGGAACTTGGGAGAGTGAAAAAAGGAGAATGTATTCATAGTTGAACTTGGTTCCTTGTCAAAGCTATGAATGCACTGGTAGGTATAACCAGTCATAGTCACAGATAAAATTCTGGATGTGACAAAACTATTTGATTGTGAAGGTAGTACTTTTGAATCATTGGCACGTTGGCATCAATTGAAAAGGGCTAAAATTTAATATCAATATTTAAGATTGGAAATACATTTTAAAAAGCTCAGGTGAAAGCCTGGGGACTTTCCAAGGGCCCCTCTTCCCTTGCAAACTGGGTATTCTCATGATTGTCCCAACACAGAGGAACTACTGAAATCTCTGCTTAGATTTTGAGCCTCCTAATGGCTGCTTTAGATCTGGTTTCCTGGAATGTTGCCCCCAAATATGTAGCATTATATTCAGGATATTGAGCCTTCAATTCCTGACTGCCTTGCTAGCTTTAAATCCAGTGAGATGCCACAAGCTTTAGACTGTTGCTTCCTCTATAGCCTCCCTGTCTCTCACAGTGAATAAACAAACTCCTTGACAGGGAAAGTCTACACAAAAATTCAGTTCACCACATTTGATTCTGTCTGGAATATCGAACCAACATTTTTAACTTATTTTAATCTTTATGATGACTTCAAGTAGTCATTTTTTTAACATCATTGTACCCAGACTCTATAGTTTGTCATAGTGGGAAAATCTGGTTACAAGATCTCTATCACAAGTTGATGTGAATTATCTCCATACTATCTTAAATGTAGCTCTGTTAATGCACTACTTCAGTGTGTTCTGATTATTTATATACCTTTTTTCTCCAGTTGAACTTAAGAGCAAGGAATTGATATATATTTGTTTCCATTTTTCTTTCCAAAACTTAGTATCTGGCATCAATAAATTATGTTTGTGTAGATAATGAGTGTTTAAAAACTATGTGAAATTTTCTGAGAGCCATAGGGAAGGAAATCAACTTTTCCCAAAGTGAAAAAGAAGCTGTCTTTATATCCACTTTTATGAAATGTGTGTGTCTCACTCCCTTGAAACTTACCTTTTCATCATTCTGAACTTCTTGATGCCTCCTACCACTCTAATTCAAGTTGTATTGCTACCAATTGGTAACAATAACACATTGTGTTAATGTTATCTTGTTACTACATTCCATCAGTATCAAATAATTCCATCTTGCTTTTCTTTATCTCTGTACGAAACTCCTTTTCATTCCGCAAAATTTGGTTAAACAGCATCTCCTCAGTAAAGCATTTCTGAATTTCCTCCTTTTTTACGCTACTTTAATATTTTACATTTTTCCTAATGCACTTATTGTTTATATTTCTGCCTCTTCTGTAGAGATAACTGCATGTGTAGTCTATATCTAAACATTTTCCAAATTCCTTTAATGGTTAATCTCCATGGAGGATTTCCAGGTGGTGTGTAAGAGCTTTGCTTCCATTTTCTTCTTTAAACTTCAAACACACACAACTATGATGTAGGTATCATTAGTTTCACTTTATGTATCGAAAACACTGAGGTTCAGAGAAATGAGAAAGTTATCAAAATCCACAAATACAGTACTATGGTGTGCATGTTTATGTGGCCCCAATACTCAACGCAATAGTATTTAAAGATGAGGTCTTTGGGAGGCAATTAATTCATGAGATTAAAGCCCTCGTAAGTAGGATTAATGTCTTTTGTTGTTGTTGTTGTTGTTGTTAAGAGACAGTATCTCACTATGTTGCCCAGTCTTACATCAAACTCCTGGCCTGAATTGATCCTTCTACTTTGACCTTCCAAGGTGTTGGGATTACAGGCACAAGCCACCATGTCTGGTCAGGTTAGTGCTTTTATGAAAGATGCCAGAGAAAGCTTGTTTGCGCCTTCTACTATGTGAGGACACAGTGAGAAGGCATCATTTGTGAATTGGAAGAGCAAACCCTCACCAGGTACCAAATACGCTGGTAAGCTGATCTTGAATTTCTCAGTCCCTAAAACTGTGGAAATAAATTTGTTGTTTACAAACGAACCACTCTACGGTATTTTGTTGTATTATAGCATCTCTAATAAACTAACAGAATAAGCAACAAAACATACCACATAGTCTGTATGCTCCTAGAACTTGTGCTTTTAATTTCTATTCTTCTTGTCCATTACGATGTCTAGCACAGCACAGCTACCCTATAAAGCTTGTAAAACATGATAGAATTATTGTCAGATATACTATATTATTCTGCTATATTACTTTACATTATATTGCCTCATATTGCAATGAGATATGTCATGATTATTTTATATTCAAGGTTAACCATTTGTAGGTTAATCACCAAGCAATACATTCGATTCATCTTCAGTTACTTTAAGCAAAACAATGAAAAGAGAGCAATGAATTATTCACTAAAAAAAAAAAAAAAATCCATGTGAAAACTAAAATAGTTTAACATGTAAAGCTATATAGACCTGTGGTTTCTTAAAATTATAGAACTTCCAAATATAGGGCATGTGCCAGTAAAATGCTTTATTTCAACAATTTGCTAATCTGTGTAAAGAAAATTTATAGGCAGACTTCATTTGTACACTGGTAAATGTTTCATTATTGAAATAATGTAAGAGATGACTACATATGACAACATATAGATGTAAACAAGAGCCCAGGGCATTGAGTTTACCAGTGTATTTTGCATGTTGTTGGAATTTGTCTCTATTACATCGTATTAGTCATTTGCACTGTGGCCAGTGAAGGAACTGTTCACATTAAATAATATAAGAATAACTTCTTGAGAAATAATTAAAGCTAGGCAGAGAAAAGACTTTTCTCCATAGACTAGAATAAGAGTTGTATTATTGTGAGCACAACAGGAAGAATCAATTCACAGAGTAATAAATTATTATCTTCATGAAAAATCTGCTGCATCTAATCATGTATTATGTTTTAAAATCCAACTTAAGTACATAATACAAAGGATAGTGAAGAGCTATGAGATTCCCAGAATCACTTTTTATGTCATTACAACTGTGAATCACATAAAAATGGTAAGGGTAATACGTGGTATTTCAGGACTAGAATTAAAGGACACACAGCTATACATCATATAACTACAAGGATATGTCTGAGAAAGGCATTGTTAGGCAATTTTGTTATTGTGGGACTATCACAGGGTGTACTTATATAACTCCAGATAGTATAGACTGCTAAATCTTAGGCTATTGCTCCCAGGCTGCAAACCTGTACAGAATGTCACTGTACTGAATATTGGTAGACAACTGCAACACAATGGCAAGTATTTGTGCTTCAAAACATAGACATGGTAATGTTTTTCACTATGACCTTATCATACAATGTCAGCGTTCACTACACAATAGGAAGTTTTCACCTCCAACACCATCTTATGGAACCCAAAGTCATATATGAGGTCTGTCATTGACCAAAGCATTGTTACACTGTGCATGACTGCATAGTCAATGGAATTACACACACACACACACACACACACACACACACACAGTAAACAGTCAGTCTTTTTCAGCTCGTAAGCAGATATTGTGCTTTTTGAAAGTTTATGTGCTTATTTTACTTCCCTTTTGCACTATTACTTGGCACCTGGCACTGAAGCCGTCTTGTTCCCTACCTATTTTGTGGGTTTTGAAGTAATTAAGTTTAATAATTCAAAGAACTAACTTAATTACATTATAAAATGCTTTCTAAAATAAATGAGAAGTAGTCTGCTTTGTGACTTCCTCATTTTATTTATTTGTATCAATAAATTCATAATCTGATATTATAAAAAGCTACAGGTCAACACTATGGTAGCGTTCATACTCTAATACAAGTTGACCGCAGGTTTGCTTTCAAAGATGGCTTTTTGGGCTGAATGAGAACACTATAATAGTTTGAATGGAATGATTAAGGAAATATCGCATGTATGTAGATTGTCAGTGTTTTTACTTCTTTCATTAGTTAGGTTTTATATACATACAACAGGCCACTCTGGTAAGCCAGACATGATTGTACATTTCATTAAGGCAGAAGTATATTCTGAAACAATAGAATTATTAATTTGTTGTTCATAACTTATTCAAGTTATCAATTTTTTGTAAAAGATAGTTCACTGATGCTGTATTAGGATATTATTTATGACAGATCCTACAAAAAAAATGAAATATATTTCAATTCTAAAACAAAAAAAGATTTTTCAGTGTTATTTTTTATATTTAAATTGTATAAGATGTATTTTCTAAAGTATCAGAGATAGACAGATAGAGGTGTCAACATCTTTCTCTACATGAGTTACTTTGATTTTAATCCTTTAAAATCAGTGCTTGCTATAGAACTCTGACTGAATTAGAATAGTGAAATAACCAATCAGCTTGTCCTGAAACCACTCCTAGAAAATGTCAGTTTATAATACAAAAGCATTACACTGTTTGCTAAGAAATTCTACATACACTTGTCACTTTCTTTCTAGTTTAGCCTCCTAGGGGAAGAGATTTCTGGTTTGTTTTAGAAACCTAATTGTATGACATCACTTTCTTGCTTTCCTAAATACCATTACTAAACCAAAGCAAGGAACATATATAAGAACACCAATATAAGGAAATAAATCTGGCACAAAAAATATAAACATCAAAATATTTTTCTTCTTTTGAGCACTACTGTTTCAACTGACAATGTCTGGAGTGATAAAGTTTGAGTGTCTGTGAATACCTTTTAGCAGACCCTGTGTTTGAAAGGTGAAGTAAGACGGAGGTATGACACAGTATGACACAAGATGTAATAAAGGAGCTTTAGGTGCAGACTTCCAGGAACAGAGGTGAACTAACATCTTAGAAGGCACTTACTGTAACAATCACATAAGATTGGAATTGAAAAGTAATTAGAATTCAGTATGAACATTTAAAAATATTTTAAAGATATATTTAACTGAGCTCTTTATTTTTCCTTAGCTCTCAGTAATCTAACTGTAAAAGTGAGGGGGATAAGGCCAATTGAAACAATAAAACCCTCCAGTCTGGAAAACTCCAGAAATAACATCATACGATTAGTTTCCTAAACCTAATTAACAGAAATTTTTTTAACTACATAGTTAAATACATAGCAGTTAAACTTTCCATACAAATACCATGTGTTTTAGGTGTGAAAACTCTGCAAAGGACGTATATTTTAAATAGTCCTCGAATACAGAATAAGGTTCCCTAAAAATAGATGTGTTGTCTTCATGCTTCTTACGGCTCTGATAATAAAGAATATAAAATATGCATAAACTAATAATATCAGGCCATTCAGTGAGGCTATATAAGGGGAAAACATAAGACACAAAAGTTGAAATTTCTTATTATTGCTGCATATTTTTACAACTGCTTCAAAATAGTTCTCTGATTTTTTGCATATAAAATATGCTGCCTTTGTTTTTCTTTGTACTTTACTTGGAATTTCATGGAACTAATATTTAATGTAATCACAAAGAGTAATTTTATAAAAATTATAACTGTCTATTTGTGTACCCAATTTTTAAAAAGACGTTTGGCTACTAAATGTCTAAGGGCAGGCGGTAACTATAGTGTGAAGATGCTGGACGTAGGGGTAATTCACGTCCAAGGCAAGCCAGAGCAGGACAACATGAAACTTCATCATGCTCCTCAAGATGACACACAATTTTAAGTTATAAATTGCTCTGCATAAAGCATAACCACACATTGGGATAATCACTGTATATATATATATATAAAATTTATATATTATATATTATCTTTCTCATAAAATTGTTGAGATTTCAGTGCCTTTATATATATATATAATATATATATATAAAGGCACTGAAATCTCAACAATTTTATGAGAAAGATAATATTGTATTTTCATTTTACAGAGTATTTTGTCTACATATATATATATATATACACACATATACATATATATATATAGACAGTGAATACAACTAAATCTGTACTGTTAACCATTACTCTGAAAAGTTATATTACTAATTACTATTTACTTAGCACCTACTCTGACCATTTGGCTATTTATTTATTTTTGCATTTTTCTTCAGATCACCCTAATTCTATAAATCTAGTTATTAAGTGTTAGAGAATTCAAATTCAAGTGATTTGCCAAACATTCCAGTCAAGATCTCAGTTCCTAGAAATTAATAAAATTTTATTTAAGTCTAGTAATCGAATCAATAAGGGAATGTGTACTTTTTTAAAACTTAGTTCATACTAATGCCATTTGATGTGTTATGCATAGCTTAGATAAGAAATAATGATATTTTGCACTTCCAGGTCTTTTCAATCTTGAAAGAAAAAAAAAACTGTATAATAATAGAAATGGAAAGTCTTTCTTGTATTAAATAATTAAATCTAAATTCTGTAGTCTTTTTATTTCCACTTTGAAAAGTCCATAAAAACCGTTGCAGAGGAATGACCATGGAGAGCCATGAGAACATTTCAGCATTCCATGAAATAAAGACATTGGGACTATTTCAGATATCTGAATTTCTACATAGACTGTATTATGTATAGTGAAGTGCAAGGGTAAGGATATCCAGCTGAGTTCAAGGTTAAGGGCATATTTGACAGGCAGACAGACAATACCTTACCTGGAATGCAAGTAGCATGAATCACAATTTAAATGTCAGTAGATTTCAACTACACTAAACTATTAAAGCTGGATTGTGTTGGGGAGGCATATAATTGTGAGGACTACTAATTGTATGTTAAAATGAGTTACATGTATTTTGGGGACAATACTTAAAATAATTGTCCTAGCAGGTTAATATCATTATAAAATACAAAAGGAAAATAGTAGTACAAAAGACCGCTATGCTGTTTAATAATTAAGCACCTGGAGAGGGAAGAAATAAAGTTATTTATAATGTATTCATTAGACATTAAAATTACAGACTGGAAAAATTGATAAGTTTAAAAATAAAGTAGCAAAACACAATAGACAGGAATTGGAACATCTCGCTGTTTTACCATTAATTTCCCAGACTTTCTTTCTTAAGGAAAATGTTGCATCCCCTAAGTAAGATTCATTTCCACATTAGGTCAGTAACAGCCCATTAAGATGTCACATACATACATTATTACTGGTTATGTCAAGATCTTGCAGCCACCCCATCTCCTCAGAGATTAGGCTTATCATTCTAGATATGTCTTTAAAATTTAGTTCCATCCTATCTTTTCTCAAAGTCAAGAACGTGAAATCACATCTCTACATTGCACTTTGTGGATTGCAAGAAGGATGAGAAACATTTTACCAAGAACACACACTGATCATCAGTTTTAGTAACAAAGTAGAATCCTAGGGCAGATAAATTTATAGAATTATTTAATCGGACTATTAATATCTGAATTCAAATCAAAAAAGGAAATAAAGTATTTAATGCAGTGTACTGATATACTGCATGCATGAATAGTCTTCAATGGATGTCATTTTGGCCATTTAAAAGCATTTGTTTAATTTTGGGAAACAATTTAATTCCTTTGCATATATAGTCATGTGCCAGAAAACAACATTTTGGTCAACAATAGACAGCATATACAATGGTGGTACCATCAGATTTTAATACTGTATTCTTACTATGAATTTTCTATATTTAGATATGATTAGATACACAAGGACTTACAATTATGTTACAGTAGCCTATAGTATTAAGTACAGTAACATACTGTACCGGTTGGTAGACTAGAAGCAATAGGCTATATCACATAGTCTACGTGTGTAATAGACTATACTATCTAGGTTTGTGTAAGTACACCCCATAATGTTTATACTACAACAAAACTTCCTAAAGACAAATTTCTTAAAACATATTCTCATTACTAAGGGAAGCATGAATATAATAATATACAGTATACATAACTTTTATTATTATTATTTTAACATATGAAATAGCATGTGCATTTGCTTTTTAGTTTCAAATTCATTACTTATAGGGTATGACTAATTATTAGCAGGCTTACATACTTCCTGTGGGGGTTGAGGATAGAGTATAAATGAAAATTAGACACGTGAAAACCACATTAATATTAATCTGACAAGGATAATAGTCTAATTGATGAATGACATTTTAGCCAGGACAGATTCACATTCAA
Source organism: Aotus nancymaae (assembly GCF_030222135.1). Classification (NCBI taxonomy): domain Eukaryota; kingdom Metazoa; phylum Chordata; class Mammalia; order Primates; family Aotidae; genus Aotus; species Aotus nancymaae. The sequence continues at coordinate 13,223,344 of NW_026988435.1, forward strand.
ATTTTTTTTTTTTTTTTTTTTTTTTTTTTGAGATGGAGTTTCGCTCTTGTTACCCAGGCTGGAGTGTAATGGCGCGATCTCGGCTCACCTCAACCTCCACCTCCTGGGTTCAGGCAATTCTCCTGCCTCAGCCTCCTGAGTAGCTGGGATTACAGGCACGCGCCACCGTGCCCAGATAATTTTTTGTATTTTTAGTAGAGACGGGGTTTCACCATGTCGACCAGGATGGTCTCGATCTCTTGACCTCGTGATCCACCCGCCTCGGCCTCCCAAAGTGCTGGGATTACAGGCGTGAGCCACTGCGCCCAGCCCTCAAAAATTTAAAAACTCTAATAATTGACTTTTAGTTTAAAAACTAATGTAAATCAACTATATTTACTTTATTATATTGCTTTATAATGTAGACCTCAAGCTTTAAATTTTTTCATTTTTTTCATTTTTTAATTTTTCAGAAGCCTAGAGAACACAAAGCACACACACACAAATATTTGGAAAATATATTTAGAGATCTTTACATGTAATTTTTACAAAAGCTAACAATATATACAAGCTATTGCTGTAGTTTTTTAAATTACTCATTAATTATATTTGCAAGACATATGGAAAAAACTTCTATGTCTTTGGATTCAGAAAAGAAAATTCATCGTATTCCTCTGATAAGTAATAAACATAATCATATAGCCTGTAGCACCTGCATTGGTCACTTGGGTAAGCTATTCTTTCAAATACATTATGTTCAAAATAGCTGGTTAGCTACTCTACAATTAAATGTCTGAGTGTTATTATTAAGTGCAGCGTATTTTCATATAGTCTTATTTATATAAAGCGATTATTGATGCTCAACATATATTTCAATATGAATATTCTAAGTATATGTTATTTTCACCACAGCTTATAACTGTCATATCAAAATAAAATAAATGTCTGTTCCTTATTATTTTATACTAAAATAAACATTAAAAATTTTGTCAGCTCCATTTAGCTCTTTTATTTTATTATGAAGTTTTAATTCACATATAAATGTTAGTGTGTAGGCTGAAATAAAGCTTAAAGTATTTTTCCTTTTCATGTGCATGTCTTTATTTGCAAGTCAAATTCAAATCTGAATGTGATTCATGCAAAATTTTAGCTGTTCTGTTCTACTGCTTTATTCTATGTGTTAGTTTTTGCATTGGCTATTGTTTTAACTACTCTATAATTAAATTGCTTAATAGACTCTATGACATTAAAATGGTAACTTTTCTAAGAAAATGAGAGTTTATGTGGCCAGTTGGTGCTTTTCATGCTTTTTTCCTATAGTTAATTCCTTTCACAGGATGACAGAGTCAGTTTTCATTGTTGGCTTTTTAGTTAAAATGTTATTAGTATAAAGATATTTTTAATTGTAAATATATTTAGAAGGAATAATTTTATTATCAAAATTCTAAATAAATCACGAGAGTCTTGTCAAAATGTCTTATTTACTTGTGAAATAATTTACCAATAGTTTTCCTTTTAAATATTTTTTAGTAGCCCTTTCTGTTTTCTTTTCATGGACTACACTAAAGGATAAGCTTCAGTTCCTCAATGATCTCTCTCTCTCTCTGTGCTTCACTGTTGAATCAGATGTCTTAACTACTCGTGAAAAAAAAAAATGTAAGAACATCCTTTTGTCTACTGTCTCCTAAATATTTTGATGGAGAACAGCTTGTTTGCTGAATTTAGCAATGGCTATAAGTTGACAAGCTTCCTAAGTCCCCTGTTGAAATAGATTTTCCAGAAATATCTTTTTCTCCTTTCAGATTAACAGCATATCTCTTTGCTTCTAAATTACTTCTTATTCTTTCACACACTATACATTGAGTGACTGTGCACATAAATAGCTGCGTTTTTTAACAAAAAATCTGGACACTAAATTTAGGTTCAAAGATGCATTACCTTATATGATAATAACACAGCAACCAAAGTTCTAAACTAAAGCAATCAGAATGGGGAAATGATGTATTCCAGACAAGTATATCAGAACACATGAGTATGACAGTAAAGATCTGCCACTCAACTTGTTCAGTTCACACTGAAAGCAAGCCAATTTTTATTCTCTGGGTTTCAAATACTCCCATTCCTGAGTTATACCATGGTGGAGAATGTAAAGTTCGAAGTTTATGTCTCTCCAGCTCTATTTAAATTTGGGATGGAAATATCTAATTGACACACATATGTCAAAGCAACAACTGTATTTTTAATCCCTGGATGCAAATTACTCTTCTAATGGGGAAAAAAGGTATATAATGTCATGAAAGAAAAAACCAGAAACCTCAATTCACTTAACAATGCCTATTATTGCAAAAAGTACATGTAAAGAAAAAAGTGCCTACTGGAGTGAAAATCCTTTATTCATTTTAGGATTCTACTTTGTACATTTTATTTAGTAAACCATCCTTAACAAACAAAACATTCTTTTAGAAAATGGGTTTAAACACATGGGCAGCCAAAATAAGGAGGCATGGAGGAATAAATATATAAAAGTAATGAAACCATTCCAAAATGAAGTTAACAAACTGAAGGTGGCCGTAGATGTTTAGAAGCAAAGAAAACAGCCTCATTTCCAATATGGCTCAGTAATAAAGAAAAAAAAAAGCAGGCATTATTTTGATTCTCCTTTTCTGACTCTACAGGGACTCGAGATACATCTGCTATACCAATTTGGAATGATGTAGGGTGGCATAGTCGCTGATGATCAGCCAGTTTCAAGTAGTCAAGAGCCTAAATTTTATGTTTGTTCGCATGTTATTTTTACCTCTTTATAAAAAATTAAAATGTCAATATGACTATCAAAGGGAATTTGTTGACAAAATATGTTGTTATTGGAAATTGTTACCAGATAAAGAACTGTTACCAATGTATTACTAAATATTGAGTAGATACTTTAAAACTATTCGAAAATGTGAAAAAATCATCAGAGTCCAGAGACAGAGAATGAACCGAATGAGGATTCATGGAGCCCATGCAATAATTAGGGAGGAGAGAAAAGAGATAGGCTTAAAATGGAGTCCATTGATCTCTCTTCCATTTTTAACGAACACTGTCCCTCAACTTTATATAATTCTCAGACTTACTTATTCATTCCCAACAAGTGAAGAGTCTGTCTTCCTTGTTCTTCCTCCCTCACCCACTATTCTTGATTCCTTGCATATTTGCACAATCTTTAACACTTTTATGAAGTTATTTTACTAAGATTAAATCTAAAGCAATATCAAAACATTATTTTAGCCAACTTCTTTCTTGTCGTTTCCAACATGTCTACCCTGAAGCATTGTTAAGCTTGAAACATTTCCTTTGCTTTGCATCATTTTTGGGGGGCTTATTTTTCACGCATGTCTTACCACTCTTAACTCTGTTTCTGAGTCTCTATCTTGATTTTTTCTTCTGCAGCCTGTCTCACAAAACATTGGTGTTCCCTTAGGTTGTACTACTGGCCTTTCCCTCTTGTCACTTTACATACTCCCCTTCAACAACCTTGTCCATGATCACAAGTACAAATTATCTGGTGATTTCCTACAGAATACCTATTAATTAATGTTATTTAACACAAGTGTCCATCATTGAACTAGTTCTCTAGCCTTTTCAAAACCTCTACCTTCCTGAATCTCACTTGGGCAGATTTCCTGTTTAATTTGATTGCTCAGTTCAGAAATATGGGTGTCAGAGGTTCATTCATTTAGTTTAGGATTTGTATCTGTATCACTATTCTTCTGTATCAGTCTATTTTAGTTTGGTGTCTTCTTTGCCATTATTGTTTTTGCTTTATGCGTCTTGTCTTGATTATTACAATGTCTTGCAGGAAAAAAATAGGCTTCATAAGCCTTTAGTTTGCTGCTCTGTTTGTTCTCAACTTCCCCACTCCCCAGGCAGAGGTGTGTTTCTAAAATTCATAATTATGATCCTTCTCTATGTTAAGTATATCTTTAAGATTCCACTTGCATATAAGACAAAGTTCAAATCCCACTACATACAAGAGAAAGCTCTTAACCACAGCCCTACAGAGCAATCAGGCTTTCATTAAATGGACTATGTAATATCTTCTACCTATTTCTTCTCTCTTTAATGACCTTTCTATCTACCCTGGAGAAAAATACTCTGGCATCTCTATACAGAGTTAGCGTCTTTCTCTTCTGAGTCTCCACTGAAACTTGATTATAGCCTTTCATAATATTCATTGTATTTCTTAGAATTTATAGTAATAGTTTATGTTCTATTCATCCAAGTATTTTTGGTTCTTAGTATTGTCCAAATAAATTACTTTGAATGAAAGAAAGGAAAAGAAGATAGAGGAAGAAAAAGAAAAAAGGGTTTTACTGTTAAATCTAAGTTTACAATATTCTCAGCTCTTCTCAAATTCAACTAACTTATAAATGCTTGACATTATTTTTAATGCATGCACACTTTGTGATGGTAAATTTTATGTGTCAGTGTGATTGAGGGAGTGCCCAAGCATTTGGTCATTCATCATTCTAAGTGTGCCTGTAAGGGAGTTTCTGGATGAGATTACCATTTCACAGGTAAACTGAGTAAAGCATATTGCCTTTTCTAATGTAGGCAGACCACATACTACTAGTTGAAGGCCTAGGTAAAATGAAAGGCTGGCATTCCTTCAAGTAAAAGGGAATTTTTATAAATTTATTACCAAGGCCAATGTCCAGAATGGTGTTTCCTAGGTTTACTTTTAGAAGTCTTATAGTTTGAGGTCTTACATTGAAATTTTAATCCATCTCGAATTAATTTTTGTATGTTAAAAGTAGAGATCCAATTTCATTCTTCTGCATATGGCTAGCCAGCTATCCCAGCACCATTTATTGCATAGAAAGTCCTTTCCCATTGCTTATTTTATTTACTTAATCAAATATCAGATAACTGTCATTGTGTAGGCTTATTTCTAGGTTTGCTCTTCTGTTCCATTGGTCTATGTGTCTGTTTTTGTACCAATATCATGCTGTTTTGTTTACTGCAGCCTTATATTATAGTTTGAAGTTGTGAAATGTGATGTCTCCAGTTTTGTTCTTTTTGCTTCAGATATATTTGACTATTTGGACTCCTTTTTGGTTCCCTACAAATTTTAGAATAGTTTTTATAATTCTGTGGAAAATGTCATTGGTTGCTTGATGGGAATAGAATGTAATCTGTAGATTGCTTTTGGAAGTATGGCAATTTAAACTATATTAACTCTTCTAATACTTAAATGTGGAATATTTTCCCATTTGTTTGTGCCATCCATTATTTCTTTCAGCATTGTTTTTGTGGTTCTCCATGTACATATCTTTCATCTATCAGTCTTCTATCAGCCATCCATGAGCAGATGTATGATTGTATTGTGGGTGACCCTTACTGACCACTCTGCCAAATAACTGGAGTGGTACTTGTGCTCTAGTCTAATTGGCTGTCCCTTTTACCCTGGCATTTCATCAACCAAAGATAGAGAAAACCCACCAATGACATACAAGAGGAGCCCCATATGGGCCCTTTGATTCTCACGTGTACTTAGATGCAATTGGGATCCTAAGAGGAGTTCCAAATGAATGCCGGAAGTCAGATAGCTGCTGGATGTGAATCAACACTATATTGTTGGGTGACAATAGACAAAAATGTAGACTGGATAAATTATATTTATTATAATCAACAACAATTTGTTAACTATACCAAGGGTGTTGTTAAGGGAATTGCTGAAAAGTTAAGGTCTACCAGCTAAATGACATGGGAAAACAGGAATTCTCTTGACATGACGTTAGCCGAAAAGAGTGGTATTTGCGTAATGATTAAGACTCAATGCTGTGCTTTCATTCCAAATAACACAGCTCCAGATGGAAGTATCATGAGAGCCTTACAGGAACTTAAAGGCCCAATTTAAGGAACCAGTCAAAAATTCAATAATAAATAACCCCATTTCAAACTGGCTAGAGAACTGGTTCGGTAAATGGAAGGACACTTTGGCATCAGTCCTCACTTCCCTGGTAGCCGTATTAAGTATATTTCTACTTGTAGGATGTTGTGTTATACCCTATGTTTAAGGACTCGTGCAAAGGACCGTTAATACTACCCTCGCTAACATATCTCAAACTCCTCCTCCACCCTATCTAGACAAATTGCTTCTATTGGAAGACCAAGCTGAACAATGAAGCAAGGACCTATTAGATAAGTTTGAAGAAGAATTATGAAATAAAAAGAGGAGGGAATTTTAGAAATGAGAAGATTCTTCAAAGTTCATATCTTAGATTACATTACAAGGAGTTACAATCTCTTGCTTTATGGCGATTATCCACTATTAGCATAATAAACGTATACCTACGTATATGTACTCTCTAAATCAGCTATATATATTCTCTAAATCAGCATAATAAAATGTGTACTCATTTATATATATTCTCTAAATCAACTATGTCATAAATCATGATCGTAATCACTCTGGCATGTCTGAACGGAACTGGGCAAGCTCCAAACCCTGGTGCATGCCATTTCTTATTTGGAAACCCTCCTGACCTTCTCCTGACTAGCTTCCTCTTCTTTCTTGTCTTCTTCCTTGTCTTCTTTCCCCCTTATCTATTCAGGAAATTTCCAAGTTTTTAGCCAATCAGGTCAAGCATAGAATGTGAGATCCCGTTCCGGCCAGAGGAAACTGGACATAGCAGTAGGGCTATTGCATCAGGAGATTGGGAGATTGTATGGTTCTTATTATGTCTTCCATTCTCACCCTGAACTGTTGATAATGATATTATAGATAAGCCACCTACACATTCACTCTATAATTCATTGTGAGTCTAGTTATTCACTTGAATAGTTTGAATTTTCCCAATATGTTAATAAACATATCATGTGAAACAAAATTTAAAAAATCTTGTTAGTATAAAAATGTATTGTACTCATTATTGTCCTTGTATTTTCCAAAGCCATTATTTAGCATGAGAGGGCTTTTTAAACTTTGAAAAAAAATCCTAAGACCCATATTTCTCTATTAGAAAATCTTTCCAGCTTCTTTGTTGTTGCTGTTAATTAAGGTGCAAACATTAACCATACATAAATGTGTAGTTTTTAATATAACCCTTTTCACTGTCTTTTATTTTGACTTTAAAAGACTCTTTAGATGTCTTGCTTATTCTCAATAAATTACAAGAATCAAAAATTACTAGCTTCTTTTTCTCTTCATATTGTCAGTGCCTGGTGAATTTAACACATTGAATATCTATATATTTGTATACTCTTTTTCTATAGCATTGTTTTCTCTATTCCACCCAATTTTGCACTTCTGTAGGTTCCCATTTCAATTGTTTTTAATGGAAGAGGTTAAAATAAGCAACATTAGAAATCTCCTTTTTTAGTGTCACCTGTTATTAGCTCTATCTACTTTTATCTGTTATTCAAATCTGCTACATGAAAATAATGTTTAAAAATTTTCTTAATGTCATGTGTACTTGCATCTCATTTTGGTTTGATTTCTATTTATTTTTTTTTCCTCCAAGCATGCAAGAATTATTTCCACTGGTTTTGGTAATTTAATTCATGCTCTTATATTGCAGTCTCCATGTGTTAAATTCTATTAGATTGTACACTTAACTAAATAGATACTATATCATCTTGTAGAAAGAATAATTGAGTCCATATAGTTTGTGTCTTTCTAAATAAGTTAATTGAACCAAAGAAATTTCCCAACCTTACTGAGACAAAAGGAGAGAAATCTTATTTTGTGAAAAAATGCTTCACAATATGGAAAAGACAAAAAAATGATAATACATTTAGTAACAGAGAATGAATTTGTTTACCCTCAAAATAAACTCCCTGAAATTAATTTTAGTATGGCAAAATATGTATTTGTTGCTGTACAAATGGAGCCTTCCATACATGATATGATGAAAATGCAAGTAAGTCTTCTCTCATTTTTCTTAGTTTAGCTAAGAACTTGCCAGTTTTGTTTATGTTTTTAAAAAACTGAAATAAATAAAATCAGAAATGAAAGAGGAGTCATTACAACAGATATTTGAGATCATAAGAAACTATTATAAATAATTACATATTAACTAATTAGATAATCTAGTAGAAATAAATAAATTTCTAGAAACATACAACATACCAAAATGGATCAAGAAGAAATAGTAAGTCTAAACACATAAAAAAAACGAAAAAGAGAGAGAGAGAGAGGGTGAGATTGAATCAGTAATCAAAAGTCTCAACAAAAAAGAGCCTAAAACCAGATGGCTTTAGCATGAATTTTACTAAACATCCAACAAAAAATTAATATCATATTTTTTCTGAAAACCTTCCAAAACTAGAAGAAGTGGGACCACTTCCATACTCATTTTATGATGACAGGAAACATCAATTTAATAACAAAGCTGAAGAAAACATAGGAAAAATAAAAACTAGAGAATAATGTCCCAGATTAATACTGATGCAAAACTGTTAAATAAAATGCTCGAAAACTGAATTTAACAGAACATTATAAGGATTGTATACCATGACTAATTAAGATTTATTATTGGATGCAAAAATGGTTCAACATATACAAATCAACCAATAATACATCACATTAACAGAATGAAAGGTAAAAAAATATCATCATCTCAATAGAAGCATAAAAATGCAATATATAAAATTCAACATCCATTCATGATTAAAAAATCACTCAACAAAATAGGTATAGAAGAAACTTACCTCAACACAATAAAAGTCATATTTTCAAAACAAACACATAATAATATAACAGAGAAACTCTGAAACCTTCTTTTTCTAGCATCCAGCATGTGGCAAGGATATCCATTGTACATCATTTCTCTTCAACATAGTACTGAAAGTCCTAGCCAGAGAAATTAGACAAAGAAAAATAATACAAATCACCTGAATAACAAAGGAAGAAACAAAATTATCTCTGTCTGTAGATGACACAACCATATAGAAAAACATTAAAGACTCACAGAAAGTGAGTCTTGTTCACTTTGTTAGAAGAAGTGAACAAATTTAGCAGTTACAGAATACAAAATTAATATACAAAAATCAGTGGTGTTTCTATGCACTAACAAAGAGCTATTCAAAAAGAAAATTAAGAAAACAATCCCATCAACAATAGCACAAAAAGAACAAAATGCTGAGAAATAAAATTAGCCAAAGAGGTGAAAAGCATGTATACTAATATTATAAAACATTGATAAAATAAACTATGAAGACAGAGACACATGTATATGGAAATATATACTGTGTCTTTGGATTGGATACATAATATTGTTAAAATGCCCATAATACCAGAAGTGAACAATACAATCCTTATCTGCCAATGGCATTTTTCACAAAAATAGGAAAAAGAACCTGAAAATTCATATGAAACCACAAAAGACACTAAATAGCTAAAGTAATTTTGAAAAGAAAAAAGCTGGAGGCACCACACTTTCTGATTTGAAAATATATTACAAAGATGAAATAAAAAAAACAATATCATGCTGCATTAAATTAAAAAGGTATGTACAATAATAAAATAGAATAGAGGGCCCAGAGATAAATCTAAGCATTTTCATTCAACTTGTCTATAAAATGGTGTCAAGAAAATACGATGGTGGAAGTATAGTCTCTTCAATAAATAGTTTTGGGAACTGAGTATCCACAATGCTATTGTCCTCCTATCTCACACCTGAAATAAAAGTTCACTCAATATAGATTAAAAACATGAATGTAAGATCTGAAACTGTAAAATTTCTGAATAAACACATATAAAGCATTGGTCTTAACATTGGTTTGGGCAATGATTGCATATAACACCAAGATATTAGACATTTAAAAAAAATTAAAAAGTAAGATTACATCAAACCAAAAACTTCTGCACAGCAAAGGAAACAACCAAAAGAATGAAAAGGCAACCTATGAAGTGGGAAGAAAGTTTTGCAAATCATGAATCTGGTAAGTGATTAAAGTCCACAAATATACAAGGAACTCAAACATCTCAATGATTAAAAAAAAAACACATGTTGATTTTATAATGGGTTAAGAAACTGAATAGACATTTCTTCAAAGAAGATAATGGCCAACAGGTATATAAAATGTGCTCAATGTCACTAATCATCAGGGATATGCAAATTAAAATCATTTCTGTTAAATAGTTATTTTTAAAAAGACAAAAAATAAGTGCTAAGATGTGGAGAAAAGGGAATCCTTGTACACTGTTGATGAGAATGTAAATTGGTACAGCTATTTTGGAAATCAGTATGGAGTTTTCTCAAAAAACTTAAACTACCATATACTTCAGCAATCTCACTCTGGGGTATATAATCAAAGGAAATAAAATCAGTATCTTAATGAGATATCTGCACTCCCATGTTCATTGAATGTATTCGCAGTAGCCAAGATATTCAAACAACTTAAATGTCTGCCACCAGATAAATGAATAAAAAATATATGTTAATTAGTTTGGTTGTGGTGATAATTTCACAATGTGTACACATATCAATATATCAAGTTGTACACTTTAAATATAACCAGTTTATATTTGTCAATTATATTCCAATAAAACAGAAAAAAAGAAAAAGGAATTATAAGGAGAGATAAATAGGTTTCTGATCTCCTATTCTAAGTATTTTACACCACCACTCACTTTAAGATGACTTGTTGTATGCTACACTCAATGAACACTAGTATAAGATAATATTATGCATATAAAAATATCTCAAAACAATTTTAAAAAATTATCAGAATGACTAATACTATATTGAATATAGTATTCCATACTATATTCTGACTAATAAGTGACTCATGATTATTGAATTGATCATATATAACCTGTAGGTTTGTGCCTATAGGTGCTGTTGATGGTGTAATCTACTTAATACATGAAAAAAAGAAAAGATTTTCCAAAATTTCTTAGCTACTGCAGCTTTTCAGACAGTAAAATGCCTTCTACTTTATTCTTCATAACAATTGTACTTTTCTGAGTGTGTATAGGTTCATTTCCTATTTTCATGTCAATATGCTGGAAATAAGCTATGAATAAGAAATTAAAGACAGATAATCTGTTCATATTTAGCTATAAGCTAAATTTCAGTTTACCACATATTTATCTATTTTCTAAAGAATGAAAACTATTTTTTTCTGTTGTATAGCAATTGTTTTATAAGGTGATATTAACTAAAGCATTGTAATGACAATGGGCAATAATAAAACTTAAAACTTTAAATGTTTGATGAAGATGTGGAGCAGCAGCAAGAACTCTCATATGATAATATGGAAATAAAAGTTACCAAAATCACTTTGGATATCTCTTTAGTAGTGTTCATTAAGCATACAATATTACCCAGTAACTTTACTCCTAGATACATACAAAACAGAAATATGTACATGTATTCATGGAAAGGCTGATTCAAATGTGTTCAAAGTGCACCTAACCAGAATAGTCAAAGATTAGACTAAGAAAATGACTAACAACTATAGTATCCTCTTTGACAATTTTGAAATCTACACATTTTGTTAAAATTGTTTATTACTCGTATATTTTTAAATGTATTGATATATTTTAGAATATTTGCTTATGAATTTTTAATATTTAGCTGAATTTAGCTTGTTTATTTTATACATATTAATTCATAAGTATTTCTTCTATTGCATATTTTACACCAATAAGGTCACTGTTTTGTCACACACACAAAAAAAACTTTTCCTCAAAGTATTAAATCATTTATTTATTTTCTCTTTCTTCAAAAATTGTATCTTCTTAATTTCTGCTTTGATGTTTATTACTTTGATTTCATCTGCTTTCAAGTGTACTCTACCATTTTTTAAACATAATAAGCTTGAATACTTCTTATTCACCTTTTAAGTTATTTTACTTTTTGTTTAGGGACAAGGTCTCTAAAACAAATTCTGGTTGAACTTGAACTTTTGGGCTCAAGAAATCTTTTCAGCCTCCCAAAGAGCTGGGATTAGAGGCATATGCCACCATGCCTGACTCACTACTCATTTACTATTGATTTTTATTTTTTACAATATATTTATTAATAGTAATAAATTGTTTAAGACTTTTACTTTACATACCAGAAATTTTGCTATATAGGTTTTTTTTTTTAAGTTTAAAATGGTAATTCGATTATGATCTCTTAGCTTTTACAATGTTTTACTACTTTCCAAATACATGTATGAGTACTGAATGTTATCTACTCAGTTTGAATACTTTGCTCCACAGATACCTTACCCTGCATGAAATTCATTCTTGGCTTATTTTTTTTTTTTTTTTTCAGGATACAGAAAATTTCTTTAACGTTATAGTCATACTTAAAAGTACTTTTTTCAAATACTGCTTATGTAAAATCTTTTAAGAAAGCTTTCTTGACACATAATGTCTGGATTAGTTGCTTCTTTTTTTCTACCATACTAACATATTCTCCCCTCTATTTCAGTGTTTATCATACTGTGTCGTAATTGCTTTGTGTCTCATTTGCTCACTTCACCAAATTTTGAGTCCTACATACTTTGAAACAATAGTCGTCTTGGTCACTCTTGTATCCCCAGTGTTTAGCAATTTCCAAATGTCTTCCATAAATATTTGCTGTTTGAATACATTTAAAACAAATGGTCCATGCAAAATTGAAGGCCTGGAAAGCATCAGGTCCATGACTTTTGTGGATGCATTTATAACATAAATATCACTTTTAACATGGCTTCGTGATTTTATAATCCAATGTATATCCCTAGAGCTATTATAAGTTATTTGCCTGTTTCCATCGTTTTCTATATAGCACTAAAAAAATGCGTCTTCATATTTGTACTTATCTTACTTTTCCCAGTGCCTGACCCAATACTAGGCTTAATAATTGGCTATGGAATAACTGAATTTCTCCCGATTTTGCATTTACGTTTCTCATGCTATTTCATTTCACTTCATTTCTACCATTCCTAACAAGTTTTAATTACCTATTTGTATTATTGTTACACACTTTCCACATTCTTTCTTTTTAGTGCTTTCTTGCCTCCCAATAGCTTCTATACATTATTATTCAGATGAGATGATTGTCAAGAATTTTTTCTAAAAATCCAGTTTTATAATACCATAACGCAGCTCAGAAACTATTTTTGTTTCAAGAAAAACTCTAAGCTCCTTAACGTATCATAACCTTCAAAACACCTAGTGTGGTGGCTCACGCCTGTAATCCCAGCACTTTGGGAGGCCGAGGCGGGTGGATCACTAGGTCAAGAGATCGAGACCATCCTGGTCAACATGGTGAAACCCCGTCTCTACTAAAAATACAAAAAATTATCTGGGCATGGTGGCGCGTGCCTGTAATCCCAGCTACTCAGGAGGCTGAGGCAGGAGAATTGCCTGAACCCAGGAGGCGGAGGTTGCAGTGAGCCGAGATAGCGCCATTGCACTCCAGCCTGGGTAACAAGAGCGAAACTCCGTCTCAAAAAAAAAAAAACAAAAACAAACAAAAACAAGCAAAAAAAACACCTAGTGTGTATAACCCTTGACTGCTATAGAATAAGTGGTTTTTCATTTTATTTATGATTACCTATGCCTGCACCCAGAATTTAACCAAGCATATAATACTCAGTAAGAACTTATGAATGAATGTGTTTGTTGATACCTTGCTTTTTAAAATGATTCTATGAAAAATTATCTGTACATAACTAAAAACTTATCTGTTTTGAAGACAGATTCAGAAGTAACTTATTGTGCAACATCTATTAAAATGATACATATAATTGAGAAAAACATTTGCATTTCTTGATTTAGAAGATAAAATGTAGGTAGATACATTTATCTATTTAACTGTAAACATCAGTGGAATGTTATTTCAATTTGATTTGAATAATATTTTGAAATAGCTAAATGATTCATTGTCTATTTTTAAAAACACATAGGAAAGAATAGAAAATAAATATTTGGCAATGAAAAGAAATCTGACAAGCCTTGACCCAGGATGAAGACATCAGTGGGTGAGATAGTAGTGACCAGAAATAGTCAAGCTCCAATTAAGTATTCCAGATGATTTGTGAAGGAAAGAGTATGCATGAAATATTGTAGAGTAGTTCACAAAATGAACGGAAAACCAGATGAAATTGAATATTTGTTACATTCTATGTAAAGAATTCTTTAAAGGTATTGAAAAATTGTAAAGAATATTGTTTGACTATAAAAATTTTAACACTTCTTTGTTAAATTAAACAGCTCATGTTTGCTACAAAACACAGAGAAAAGTCTCCAATTATAATATGAATGGCAGTAATATGGATGTATGAGAAAAATATTAATAAGTCAAATAGACAGTAGACCTTAGAGCAAAACAGACACTCCTCATAAAAACTTCAAAGGAAAAACAAATATGTGGGGACCTCAAAAAGTTTGTCAAAAAGAATTAAAAGATAAAAGTAAAAAAATTTACATAACCCCCATCAAGTTCAAGAAACTTTTGTAAGCAATGATGCCAGATACTTAGTCCATACCTGTAGCTTTGACAGTCCTAGGAATTTGATCATATCAATGCCATTTTTTTTATATTAATTGAAGAAAGATGAGTGCCTTTTACACACGTTTTTGTAATCAGGAAATAAGAAGTCAGAAAGAGCCAGGTAAGGACTGTAAGGTAGATGCTTAATGATTTACCGTTAAAATTCTCACAAAATTGCAATTGTTTTTTTTAAGAGAAGATTGTACAGAAGCTTTGTTGTGGTGGAGAAGGATTCTCTAGTGAAGTTTTCTCAGGTATAATACTGATAAAGCTTTGGCTAACTTTCTCAAAACTCTCTCAGAATAAGCAGATATTATCAATCTTTGGCCCTTCATAAAGTTGACAAGGAAAATGCCTTGTGCATCCCAAAAACCTGTTGTTGTGACCTTTGCTCTTCACTGGTCCACTTTTGCTTTGACTAGCCGACTTCCTTCTACTGGTAGCCATTGCTTAGATTGTATCTTAAGAATTGTCCCGATAAAATCGTGTTGTATGACCTGTTATAATTCTTCAAAGAAATGCTTCACAATTGAAGGAAATGCTTCAGAATCTTTACCTCACTTGTTTAAAATTTTCATTGAAAGAAAGTTCTTCTCTTGTCTGCAGCTGATCAGGGCACAACAGTTTTGGCACTTATTGCTTAGAAAATTTGCTCAATTTAAATTTTTCAGTCAAAATGATGTAACCTGAACAAATTGAGATGTCTGTGGGATTGGCTGTTGTTTCAGCAGTTAGTTGCTGGTCCTGTTTAATTTGGGCATGAACAAGTTTTGTTCCTTGTAAATTGATGAGGATAGGCTGCCTTTGCAGGATTCATCTTAACATTGTCTCATACCATTTTTAAATGAGTTATCCATTTATATACTACTGATTTCTTTAGGGCATTATCCTTATCAACTTTGTGTAAAGTATCAGTGATTTCACCATTCTTCTACCCAACCTATACCTAAATTTGGTGTTTGATCTTTTCACAATTTTAGCAGAATTCATGTTGCTATGATAGGGTCCCCTTTTAAATTGATGTCTTATCCTTCTTAGTACCTCGAACTGGGTCCTGTTCAGACATGTTACAAGTTAGTACAAGTTTATTTTGGTGCCCGAACTTTTGAAATCTATGCCTAATTTTTTCATAATATGCATTTCCATAAGGTTTTCTTAAAACATCTCATAGATATAAAAAAGTTAGAAATCATATTTAAAAATATATGCATATATATACCATTTATTCTCACATGGTATTTCAACAAAGCACAAAAAATTCTAAATTCTGAATTTGATAATTGTATCTCATAATTTACCTTTGAAAATCAGCAGAGGCAAGGTAAATTAGAAAAATTCATTTAGAAAGAAATTGATAGGTATGATTGATATATATTATCTAATTGAATTAACATATCTATATTCAATTGAATGAATCTATCTATATATTCAATTAGACTCTTTGGTAGATTATTGTATATATAATATAAATAATGTTTATGTTATAAAATAATATATAAATATTTTAAAATTATAACTTTAATTATTTAAATTTTAATACATATTCAAATTATATAATTATCCATAAAATGTCCATGCACTTTGATCTAGTAATTAAAATTATAACTGGAAATACATGCTTCAAAAATAATCTTAAATACAGGAAAAACTTCAAGTATAGGCCTGTTTACACTAGTAATTAAAACAAGGTAAACTGAATGGAGGAATAATTAATACAGAATGTCTATTATTCTTTACTAAGAAATAGTAACAATGACATTTTAAAGAATATGTAACAACACAGAAATGTTATAAAATGGAGAAAACACTTTAAAAGTTAGAAAATATAATAAACAGTATATACTTGATATTCAAACATTTTAAAAATAAATTATTCATGAGAAAGGAATATTCCACAATATTTTCATTAGTTGTCTTCAGATATCAATAGCAAACATTGGCATATGTACAGGTTATTAAGCAAAACACATAGTGGTTTATCTGCCAATTTTGAGTTTTCTCATAATTGTTTTGGCTAGTCTAGATCCTTTGCATTTTCATATGAATTTTACAATTAGATTGTCAGCTTCTAAAGGAAATTCTGCTGGGATTTTAACTGGGATTGCATTCAATCTATGGATCAGTATAGGACAGTTGGCATTTTAACAATGTTGAGTATTCTTATCTGTGAGCACAATTTTCTGTCCTGTACTTTCTATCATTTAAAATTTCTCTCAGCTATGTTTTGTAATTTTTCAGGATAAAAGTCTTAGATAAAAAGTCTGATGTATCCAAGAGTTCTATATTTTAGTGCCATCATATATGCTGCAATATTTTGGAAACTTGCTAATCTCACATTATGTATAATAGTTTTTAATAGATTTAATTAGACTTTTACAAATTCAATCATGTCATCAGAGAATGAAGATAGTTTTAATACTACCTTTCCAATCCAGATGCATTTTTATTTCTATTTCTTGCCATGTTAAAGATCTCCAGTACAATGAAGTAGACATTTCAAAGCTGGAAAGTGTCAAACAAGGTTGTTATTTATGGAGAAAATGCATGAAATATTGGGTAGAGGTGTGCATTACTATAAAAGTAATAAACCTCACATTACTAAAAACACTAAGTTAAAATCGATAACAATTACATTTTCACTTCTAATACTAGGAAATTTTGTACAAACCTGAGATTTCCACAGTTGAAATGATTTTATAAAAAGAATCCTCCATAATGTCTCTTTAAAGCATTAAAATACAAATTTAAAAAGCTAAAATATGCTGTAAAATTGAAGCCCTAAAGTCTTACACTAACTCAGTTAACTGGGATATTAGCATTAAGGAATTTAGATAAAGGAAGAGTCCTTAGAATCATGCTCATCTTACAGCTCATTTAATGTTTTATTTCCCTGTACCAAGTGCTTGAATATCTTCACTGACAAATAATTCACTGTATTCTGAAATAGACCATTTCACCTTTAGATTTTACTAATTGTTCACATAACCATTGTTCAGTGTTCAGATGAATTCTCTCAGTATTTTCTACCCCACTGGTCCTTACTTTAGTTTTTTCTTCTCTGAGATATCTTTTCTCAATATTAAGCACTATAAGTGACATAAAAGTTTTTATTATCATATAATTCCATGTTCTGTCTAGCCTGATCTCTTTCTTCTGAACATAATCCAACTTTTATAAATCCCTGTTAAAAGTGAGATATGCAAAACTAATTGTCCAGGAGTCCTTTCATCAATGTCCTAAACACTATGCTTTGATAGCAGGATTAAGATGACTTTTGCTTTTTTGGTAGCAAATCCCATGGCTTCAAGCAGAATTAATCCTCCCCATTTTACATATGAAAAATAAGGAAGCACCAGTTCTTTAAAATAGGATGCCAATTTGACTTGTATATGTTCTGTAACAGCTTTTCTCTGTAATTGCTCCTTTCCAAGGAAAATCTTCACTATATCAGCATATACAGTTTAAGTTACAAATAATAATAATTTCTTCTTTAGCTAATTTCTATTGAGGTGATATTTTTATCTCATTTATTCCTTCATCAAATATGAATTGCACTTATATTCAACAGGCTCTGAGCTAGATACTAGAATTATCAAATGGAGAAAGCAAACTTCATGCTATCAGAGGTTCACAATATAGTGACCTCCACATTACAAGTACTATAAAGAAGCCATATAAAGTTAGTAATAATAGATAAGGGATTATTTAATTCTACCTCAGTAGACAACAGGATATTTCATCTGAAGAATGTGTGAGAATGATTAGAAATCACCAAGCTGAAAAGTGTTGGAGGGTCATTCCAGGCCATGGGACCTGAATATGCAAAGAAATTGGAATATGGCCTTGGTGAGGCGGCTCACAACTGTAATCCCAGCACTTAGGGAGGCTGATGCAGGTGGATAATCTGAGGTCAGGAGTTCCAGACCAGCCTGGCTAATGTAGTGAAACTCCTTCTCTACTAAAAATACAAATTAGCCGGGCGGCATGGCTAATGCCTGTAGTCCCAGCTACTGGGGAGGCTGAGGCAGGAGAATCACTTAACCCGGGAGGTGGAGGTTGCAGTGAGCTGAGATCACGCCACTGCACTTCAGCCTGGGTGACAGAGTGAGACTCCATCTAAAACAATAAATAAATAAATAAATAATAAATAAATAAATAAATAAACAAACGAATTTGAGGTATGGCAACTTAAGGAGTTACACAAATTGAGGTCTCAGTTCCTCTTCATCAATACCTCATGTTGGATGTTCAGGATTTATTTATTTTTTTTTTTTTTGGTGGTTGTTTTTGGATATTTATTTTTACAGGGTTTCTTTCTTTGGGAAGTAGTTGCAAAATTCACTCTTTTTAAAGACATTGGAAAATACAAACAAGAACACTTTTATTTATAGATTCCACATACGGAGAAAGTGAAATGATTTTAATTTTGTCTCAGTAAGAACAGTCTATTTTAGAGACTTTGTAAATGTTTTTCACTATTAGGATATATAAAATGGGAAGAGGATAACTTGAGTTCCAATACTCTAGGAAAATTGTATGAATACTAACCTGGACCCAACTGTGACATTGGTGAGGGCCTTGTGAAGATCTTAATTGAGATGGGCAGTGTCACTGGGTTGATAAAATGTGTCAGCACAGTTTGATATTAATGCAAATAAGTGTTTGTGGAAAGCATTAACATTAGTACTTTTAGCATCAACAGCTGCTCTGTCTGTCTTTGCTTCAGCAGCTGTTTCATGTAGGTGACAGGCTGACAGGAGAACAATCAAGGGTTTATTTCCGGTTGAATTTTAGTTTCTACTTTCATTTGTTATTGTTATTGTTTAAAAAGAAATATACCCATATTCTCTGCTTTGTCAGCATCTTCTTTTTCAAGTTTTTGAAGCTTGTCATTTACAGCTAGGAAACAACTGAACTTTTTAAAGTTTTTTATTGTATGTGCCTGATGTCCTCTATGACTTTGACTTTGAAATAAATAAGTAATATGAAGTTATCTATGCTTAAAATTTGGGTATTGGAATATGTGTGACAAAACTAATTTAACCTACATAATTACGGGTATTGATGTAGAATTATGTCACATTGGCTGCCTGGAGCACTGCTGGCATTCAGTAAATGTTGAAATAAATTATAATAATGGCTTTCAACTCTTACTAGGGACAAAATAATTCCACCAGTGTTGAGAAAGTGAGTTACTTTACATGTGTAAGAGTACTCACCCCTCATCATTATTTAGTGTGAAATTTATTTTCATAAATTGTTCCCAGAAATACAGTAAGGCATTTTTGAAGATACATTAATGTTCTCAATTTAGGATACTGGTTAGCTCTGGATAGACTGGATAGAGGTACTTTCCCAGATGGCACCTTTGTGAACTGAAAGAGTTAATGTTGTGGCTAGTAACCTCTGTAATCAACATTCTGACAAGAAGATTCTGGATATTTTCTAAACAAAATGATTAAAGCAGAAATAACTAAAAACTGAAAAATGTGGTCAATACAAGTTTCTTTATAAGAAGACAGTGGTGATGGGTGGTCATTCCTTCTAAAATCTTAGAAAATTCAAGTCAAATATTAGAGAAATTTTACATCTCTATAGACTTGGCAGAGAAGGGACTGCCATGACATTGCACAATGCAAATTATTCCACACAACAGAAAACAATAAAACATTCATATTTTGGTTGGGAGGGAATAGTTGGCAGGGTATTTTTAATCATTTTGAAATGACATTTACTTAAAATTTTATATGTACTATGTGTACATCGTTTTAAATAGATCACTTCATTTAATTCTCACAAGAAATATAATAAAGTAGGAAATCATTATGTTTATTTTATCATCTTTATTATATAGATTAAGAAGCTGATTTGCAGAGAGATGATCTAAGATAGAGCACAATCAGTGTCAGTTCTCCCAAGCATTACACTAATCAGTGATGAACATATGGGCAATAATGCCATATAAATTCATTCTGTTATTTGAATATGAATATACTTGTCAGTCAGTAATATTTTATTGACAGTTTATTCAGTTATGAAGCCTTCATTGGGAAACATTAAACTTATTGATAGACAACTCTAGGAGGTTCAAAATTAAGATGAATTTTGCCATCATAAAATTCTAAGAAAAGTTGGTAGC
This sequence comes from Aotus nancymaae, assembly GCF_030222135.1. Lineage (NCBI taxonomy): Eukaryota > Metazoa > Chordata > Mammalia > Primates > Aotidae > Aotus > Aotus nancymaae. Next base: position 13,243,927 of record NW_026988435.1, read on the forward strand.
TTGAGAAGAACAAAATTTTAGGGCAGTTAATTTTTCAATGACATATCTTTATTAAATGGGAGATTGCAGAATAAAAAAGGGTAATGCAATCATTTTAGACTAGGAAATTGATGATACATATATCCATGATGGCATCTGAAGAATGAGTATATTTAAATTTTGCTTTAATCTTACATAACATTCAAACATTAAATTATTAACACTACATTATGCTGTTTTCCTAACACATACAAAACTTCTCCCTTCCAATTGAAAGTAAGAATAGTCATAAATATGTTTCTATTAGACTGAAAGTAAAAATAGCAAATGGTATTTTAAATATATAATTAGTTTACATATATATAAAAACAAATACTGTAGTCTACTTCATCTCAGTATACACCTTAAAAACATAAAACTCGCAGAAATGCTATATTTGGGTTAGTCTATTTTTAAGGAATGCAATGCATGTTCATTGAAAATATTTAGTTAAAAGAGAAAAGCATAGGGCAGAATATTATAAATTCCTTAATTAGATTAGACCAGGGTAATTTCAATCAACATTATGCTTTATATCTTTAATCATTCATTTATACATCTAACAGTATTTATAGAATACCCAGCATGTATATGCACTTTACCAGTAAATAGGAATATATTCCTGCTCTCATGAATATTACAACCTAGTGAGAAATCCAGGCACATAAATATGCAAAACAATATAATTTGAAGAGTGTCTGAATACACTCCAGCAAAGCTTGGGTGCATATAGAATGAGAACCTAACCCAGGTTTTGGAATTTTAAAAATCTTCAGATAAAATGTTGCCAAAACTAATACCTGGGAGATGTTAGCTCAGAAAATGGTTATTAATAGGGACAAGAAAAGGAAGAGAAATGTTTCTCAAAGAGAATAACAAGTGCAGAGGTCTAGAGATGAGAACAAGAACAGCAACATGACAAAGAAAATGAAAAAGATAAGTTCAGCTTCAATATCAAAGTTTTCTAGGCATGCAGTGGAGAGAAACCATACTAGAGCAATTAATACAAGAAAATTCACAAAGAGCTTTTAAAGCCAATGATAAGCATTTTAAGTTTTATCCTTAAAGCAATGGGAGCCAAGAAAGAGTAGGCAAATAATGGTGAGCAGATGTGCATTTCAGAGACATTGTGTTGGAGGGCACAAAACAGGGGCAGTATGATCATTTAGAAAGCTCAAGCAGTAACTCACGTAAGCAACTATATATAATGACTACAACTAGGCTGATGATAGCGAGGATGGATTGGAAGGCTTTCTTTGTGGTTTAAAGAGAACCTATTGTTATCAAACTGTAGGGAGAAAGATTAATTATCAGAGATTATTTGTGCTTTAAAGAGAACCTATTGTTATCAAACTGTAGGGAGAAAGATTAGTTATCAGAGATTATTAGTCAAGAATGAAGATATTGTTTGTGATTTGAGGACTAGGTAAATAAAGTCAGCATTGGCTGAGGTAGGTGATTCAGAAAGAAGATTAGATTTTATAAGAAAGATGACAAATTCTATTTTAGAGGGATTATGCTTGATGAGTTGATGGAATGCTTAGTGTATCAATTTGCTAGGGCTTTCATACCAAAGTACTACAAATTGCTTGCCTTACAAAACAGAAATTTATTTTCTCACAACTCTTGAGTCTAAAAGTCTGAGGTTAGGTGTGGGCAGTGTTCATTCCTTCTGAAGGTCTCTCTTCTTGGCTTGTAGATGACTATCTTCTCCCTGTGTCTTCACATGGTCTTTGTTTGTATCCTAATCTCTTCTTATAAGGACATGAATCTGGTCAGGGGACACCTTAGTGACCTCATATGACCTTAATTATCTATTTAAAGACCTTTATATCCAGTCACAGTCTGAAGTACCGAAGTTAGGACTTCAACATATGATTGGGGGTGTGGGGTGAAGGGACAAAATTCAGCCAATAACACTCAGGTAGAACTGTCAAGCAGTCAGTTGGGAATATGGCTCTAATACTCAGGATTCTAGCATCACGATCATCATTATCAGCTTTGTTATTGGGATTACTCAAGGAGAGTGAATAAAGAACAAGTTACAGGACAAAACTCATATTAGGACTGGGCAAAATATGAGATTGATAAATTCCTCAAAGCACACAACCTCCCAATATTGAATCAGGAAGAAATCCTGATGCAATAATTCCTCAAAAGTTTTGAGTTTGTGTGCATAAAGGTGTTTAAAACAGTCTCTTAGGAACTTTTGTATGTCTGTGGGATCTATTTTAGTGTAACATGCTTCTAGAACTAGCAGAAGACTAAGATTTTTGTTTTCTTGTTAATCTAGATAGCAGTCTATCCATCTTGTTTATCCTTTCAAAGAACAATTTTTTCATTTTGTTGATCCTTTGTATGGTTTTTAGATCTCAATATCATTTATTTTACTCTAATTTTAGTTATTTATTTTCTTCTGGTAGCTTTGGGGTTAAAATTGGTAATTTGAGATCTGACTTGTTGTGGTAGGCATTTAGATCTCCAAGTTTTCCTCTTAGCAAGGCTTTTGCTGGATTTCAGAGACTTTGGTATGTTGTGCCTGTGTTTTTATTTGTTTCAAAAATTTTTTTGATTTCTGCCCTGATTTTATTGTTTAACCAAAAGTCATTCAGGAACAAGATGTTTAGTTTTCATGTAATTGTGTAGTTCTGAGAGTCCCTCTTGTTATTTATTTTTATTTTTATTCCATCATCATCTGGGAATATACTTGGCATGATTTTTTTTTAATTTATTGAGATACTTTATGGTCAAAAATGTGGTCAATCTTAGGAGAGTATCTTCCCTGTGCAGATGAGATTGTATATTCTGTGGTTGTTAAGTGGAGTATTCTGTAGATGTCTATTAGGTTCAATTGCACAACTGTCAAATTTAAGTCCAGAGTTTCTTTGTTAGTTTTCTCTCTCAGTGATCTATCTAACACTGTCAATGGGGCATTGAAGTCCCCTCTATTATGGTATGGCTGTCTAAGTCTTCTACTAGGTCTAGAAGCACTTTTTTGTAATCCAGGGACTCCAATGTTAAGTGGACATAAGTTTAGACAAGTTAAGTTTTCTTGTTGAATTGAACTCTTTATGATTATATAAGGACCTACTTTGTCCTTTTTTACTGGCAGTGGTTTAATGTCTGCCTTTTCTGATACAAGAATAGCAACCACTTCTCTTTTTTCATTTTTCATTTGAATGATTGATAGATTTTTCGCCATCTCTTTACTTTGAGCTTATGGCTATTGTCACATATGAGATGGGTCTCTTGAAGACAACAGAAAGCTGGGTCTTTTTAAAATCCAATTTGCTATTCTGTTTTCTAAGTAGGGCATTTAGACTATTTTTATTCAAGGTTAATATAGAGATATCAGGATTTTTTTGTGGTACTATTAGCTGGTTGCTTTGTAGTCTTGATTGTGTACAGTCTGTGGGCAGTGTGATTAATGTGTACTTTTGTGATTGCAGCTATCATTCTTTCATTTCCATATTTAGAACTCCCTTAAACATCTTTAAAAGCTGGTTTACAGGTAATGAATTCTTTTGGTGCTTGCTTGCTTTGGAAAGATTTTATTTCTCCATTGCTTGTGAAGCTTAGTTGGCGTGATATAAAATTCTTGTTTGAATTTTTTTTTTCTTAACAAATGCTTAAGAAAATAGGCATCCAACATCTTCTGGATTATAAGATTTCTGCTGAGAAATTAGCTGTTAGCCTCCTGGATTTCTCTTTTCAGGTGATATAATCATTTTCTCTAGCTTTCTTAAAATTTTCTTCTTTAATATTGACCTTGGAAAGTCTGATGAATGTGTGCCTTTGGAGATGGTCATCTTGTATAGTATCTCTCAGGAATTATTTTAATTTTGTGTATATGCTTGTTGATATCTCCTGTGAGATTGGGGAAATTTTCATTGATTATGTTCTCAAATATGTTTTCCAGGTTGTTTACTCTCTCTTCTTCTTTCTCAGGAATTCCAATGAGTTCCAGGTTTGGTCACTACACATAATCCCATATTTATTGGAGGCTTTGTTTATTTTTTAAATTCACTTTTCTTTACTGTTTCTGAATGACTTGAGTCAATGGATAAGTCTTTGAGCTCTGAAATTTTTTCCTCTGTTGTTAAAGCTTCTACTGTAATTTGAAAATTTTGTAGTACATTTTTCAGTTCCAGAAGTTCAGTTTGCTTCCTCCTTAATATAATTATGTCATCTTTCAAATCTTGGATCTTTTTTTTTCTAGCTTCTTTGGATTGGATTTTAACTTTCTCTTGCATCTTGTTGGCTTTCCTGTCATTCAGATTCTGAATTACATCTGTCATTTCAATCTGGTTACAGTGCATTGTAGGAAGCTAGGGTATTCCCTTAGATATAATGAATCATCCTGACTTTTTGGATTGCCAGAGTTCTTGTACTGTTCTTTCTAATCCAAGGGAAATGACATTTATTTTTATTTTAAAGTTTGCCAATATTTGGATGGGACTTTTTGTTTTTATTTTCTTTTTCTTTTTCCTGAGAGTTTGTGAGGTATATTATGTGTAGTTGATTGGCTTCATTTCCGGGTGCTTTCAAAGGGCCAAGGATCTGTGCAGGTTCCTTGGTTGTAGATAAGTTCTTGTAGTAAGTTTTCACATTCAAAGGCATAGTGCATTGAGGCAATCCATTTTGGCTTGGTGGTTTAAATTAGGCTGTAGTACAGTAGGTGGCACTTAATAGTAAGAGCCCCCAGCTACTTCTTACTCAGTTGTTGACTCTTTTTCTAATTCAGCTTATATGCAACAGTGCTCTGGGGAGAATAGACAGGGGACAAGAGATGACATTTTCCTTGTTTTTCCTGGGCCTTGATGATGTCCTCTTCAACTACTGGTGCCTTGTCTTCATTTTCTTTGCCCCAAGGGGGACTTTGGCAGCCTGTGACCTTCCACTTTGGGGTGGTCCAAGCCATGAGTCAAGCCACCAGTGTACCCACAACTTTGTGGGATTGCCAGAGTCAGAGAAAGTTGTGGAGTATGTCTGTGGGTGATCTGGTAATGCAATGGGTCAAGGGTGGAGGATGCTTGGGTAGGGCAGTATCACCACAGGTGTGCAACCAGTATGGTGTCCATGATCTTGGATGTTCAGCTTGGCAGATGGCTGTGGGCTCACATTCCTCCAACCCAATGGGTCTTACTCCAGTGTCCTCCTAAGGAGCTGTCCTAATGAGCCAGGCTTTTCCCCAGCTTTCTATTCCCAGATCACTCTGCCATTCCAGATGTTTCAAGCTGTGGGATTTTTTGGGAAGAAGCTTCAGCTGGCTATCTATGCACACCCTTCCCATCCTGGTCCTGTGAAGGGAGGACACCTAGCTCCCATGCCAGCACACAAACGTTCGGTATACTCTTTTTCTGTGTTCTGAAACTGGTTGCTCCTTCCTTGCTTGGCTTTAGCCACAGAACTCAGCTTAACACTCCTGGGTAGTGTGGTTGAATCCTGGGGAGTTGGAAACAGGGACAGATGTGTCTTCTGGCCCTTTGAGGTCAAGCACAGGCTGTGCTGTGGGGGCTGAAATGCTCCCAGGTCACCAGCAACACAATCAGGTAGGGCACTGGAGGCATACTGTTGGCACTCATCTGCAGGAGTGGCCAGACACGTGGCCTTGGGAGGGGGCTGGCAGGCAAGTGGGTATGTGAATCAGATGTACCCTGGTCCTGCAGCAATGGTAACTCTGCTCTCCCTGGGCCCAGCTGATCACAGGAGCTGCAGCCACTCAGGGCAAGATGGAGAGCCCTAGGAAATAGACACCATCATTGCATTTTGTTGCAGCAGTGCTGTGCAGAGAAATCTGGGATCCATGTGGATTTGAATTGTCCTCTGCTTGATCTCTGGAAGGGTCCTCCTGCCAGTTCAAAGGTCTAATGGGGTTATGGAAGCTCCTGTAGCTAAGATCCCAGAGGTCTGCAACGGGACAGCAATACCCCAAGGTCCCTTCACTTACCCCTTCCTTAGGTTCAGTTAAGGACCAGGGCCAGTCCTGGCACCTGAGGACAATGAGCAGGATCCCCAGCTGCTTCCTTCTTCAACTACAGTGTCTTCAATGCCAGTCGACTTTTGGTGTTTTCTCTCAAAATATCTGTTCAAAGTATGATGGTTTACTCAGTATTTTGATTCCTCTTGCTGAAAGAGCTGTTTCCCAGTTGCATCTAATCAGCCTTCTTGCCTGGCTCCTCCCAATTTTCCAATTTCCCTCCTTTTACTTTTTTCAACACTGCTTATCTTTAAGTGCAAAGACAATCCAGGGGAAGTGGTCTCTATCAATCACACAGCCTGTTTCAAGATTTCCCCTAGTCCCTTAAGCTATGTGTTTAAGTTCTCCTTTACTCACATCCCATGATATCATATTGCTTTCTCAGTAAGACAAAAATTTAAGACCCATTTATTTCATTCTTTAGTCTGGTCCCACTTGAGCTATTTCTGCCCACCATTCTTGATGTTTCAGACACAGACATGACATTGAACTGAGTTTGTAGAAATAGTCATGTTCTTCCCTCTTGTTTTCATTCTTTGGGATGTTTTTAATCTTCAATCCTGTTCTATTATTGGGAAATGAATGGGATAGAAGGTAAGAGAAGGAAAACCTTAAGCTTTTATTGTACCTCAAGTTCCTCAAATTGCTGAAGTTTGAGTTTAATTAAACAAATTTCATGAGCACCAACATGTGCATTAGTTAAAAATTAAATCACAATATCAGGAGTATATGAATTGATATTTGAAACTAAACTAATTCAAATACCTAAGGACTATTCTATAGTATAGGCCTATAATCTTCTGTTATACCTTTAATACAGCCTCATTCACTTCCCTGATGTTCCATGAACTCATTAAATACTTTTGTTCTTAGAACTTTTGCATTTTTTTCTCTGACCTTGGAAATTATTCTTTCTGATACATATTTGGCTTGTTCTATCCTTTCCTAAAAATATCTGTTCAAATATTACATTTTCAGAAAGACCTTCCCCAGGCATTCCTATATTTCTTCGAAGGACTTATTACAAACCTACCTATTATATATTTATTTGTTTATATTATTTCTATTCTATGATTTCTATCTCCAAGATGAAACACACTCTGGTTATTTTGTTCATTGCTCTACCCAAAGTGTCAAGAGCAATGTTTGCCTCAACATAGGCACTTAATAAATATTTGTAGTGGCATAGATTATTTTGCACAGTTATTAACTAACTACACAAAAATAAGACAGCTAAAGTAGTTAAATTTTTAATCTTAAGTGTTTGGCTTTGTATACATAGTCCTTGATATTATTGAAGATAAGGGAAAACAAAATTCTTTACCAAAAGGTAGAAAATTTCTTTAAAGTGTACAAAACAGAAAAAAAATGAACAACCTAATATCACTGCTAAATCATTTTACTATGTTCACTTGTTATCATTTGAGATTTTTGTCCTGATTTCTCATCTGTGTTTCATGTATCTCCTCTCTGCAAGAGACTTCAAGGTCTGCTCCCGTTTATTTCTTCAGATTTTATGCACAAGGATAAGTTATAACTCCTTGAGACAGAGCATCTCATTTTCCAAGACACCCCACAGATATCAGCAATTACACTGCTATACAAAAGGTTTCCATCCAAGCAAATAATTTGTTTTTCAGTGAAAAATAAAGGATATCTCACTTCTGAGAAGATTTTTTTTGTTGTTTCTTTCATAACTGTGAATGACCTGTGAGACCCATCTGGTCTTTCCACAATGAAAGAAAGAAAATCCTTCAAGGGTAAAATATTACTTAGTCTATGAGAAAACAATTTTAAATTAAAAAAGAAAATGTTTGGCTTATATCACAGCATGTGTCTGATTTGAATCATTTTCAGCTAGTACTGTTATACCCACTTAAAATATTTCTGTTTTATAGTAGATGTGAGGAAGAAAATATTTTATTTCAAAATAAGCATTTGCAATAATTATGAATACCATTCTCATATTATCAAAATAAATAAAATATTGTTATACATGAATATTTTCTGGCTAAGTTAAATAATATCTTTGCACCTATATGTGTTCTTTTATACTAAAAAGTTTCAAAAATACTGAAATATATCTCTTCTTCATATATAGGATGAAAATAGTAACAGCCATTTTGCAGCATACATAAAATAATTGCTAGAGAAAATAAAATATAATTCATCCATGATTGTAGAAAACACACGTAATTGTTTTAATTACCTCAGTTTTAAAGCCTCCTTTCACTAGATTATTTTGGCATATAGGTAGTAATCAGTTTCTCAAGTATTGCTTCAATTAACTTTTCAATTCTAGGTTGCACAATACAGATTAAAAGGCAGTCACCAAAATTTATACCCAAACATACATTTTTTTCTTTTTTCATGGTTTTACTTGGCTCAAATCTTCATCATAATTCATCTGGATTTTTTAAGCATCTCCCAACTTGTCATATTACCAATAATTTCACTCAATTCAAATGCTACTCAATACCACTTTGAGATAAGTCTGTGGCATAGTGAAAAATGAAGTAATGGATGTAAAGACTGTGTTAAGGCTTTAAAATTTTTTCTAGTGGCATGACCTCAGATAAATCAGTTAACCTTTCTGATTCAGTATCTTCATCTATAAATTGGAGAAAATATTAGCTCTGGGATATCTGTGGGAAAAAAAAAATGGGGGCAAAATTTGAGAAGAGGTACCTACAATGGAACACAGCAAAGGCTGAATGAATTCTATTTGAAAACATGTCTAAATGCAGAAGTTCCCACCATGGCTGATTATCTAGAAAACTGTCCCCTCAAAGCTATCTGCCCACTCATTCAGGGTAAAGTCTTCATGTATTTTCAAGGCATTCTTTTTCCAATTTGAAAACAATAGACCTAAAGAATAAGCCAGTAGTATTTTCTTCATAGATAGTAGAGATCAATATAATGCTAGAACAATTTTAAAATGTCAAATGACTTTGCAATGGGCTTATGCAAAATCAGACGTAAGGTTAAGCAGTTAAAATAACTTAATACTGGTTTTCTTCATGGAAGAAAGACAAAGTTTAAATTTTTAAGATACATATTTCAGCACATCTTCTTAAAGCTATAGTAATAGACTGATAAACCACCCTAATACTTTACTTTCATTTTATCTCCAAGTTATTTCCAATCTAATTTTTGAACCCTTTCATCAATAGACAGAGCATATTCCGTTCTTGAATATGGGCTAACCTGTGACTTGTTTTGGCCAATAGAATGTTTTCTTGTGGAATTCCAAGCACAAACTTCAACGATCTTGCATACTTTCAGTGGGAATCCACATGAACAAGTCCAAGAGAGTCTTTTGGAAGATCGGAGATGATATGGAGAGAAGTCCAATTGTCACAGATAAGGGAATCATAAACTGACCTAAAGATATATGGTAATCAAACACATGATAGAGCGCTTCCAAAATTAGCAGAACTGCTTAACCAATGCAATGTTATCTACAAACTCATGCTACTTGGGAGGCTGAGGTGGGGGATTTGCTTGAGCACAGGAGGCAGAGGTTGCAGTGAGCTGAGATCTCACCACTGCACTCCAGCCTGGGTGACAGAGTGTGACATTGCCTCAAAAAATGAAAAAAGTAAGTGTGAAAATTAATTTAAATATATATTTTCTTACATAAATGTTTTAGTTCTATGTATATTTGGCATATTTTATTAAATTTATTCTTAATTCTACTGTGTTTTGTTATATGTGATATCCTTCAGTAGTAAGGTTATATCGCCCATGAAAACGTCCTCACATTAATAGTAATTTATTCAAAAGGTATGTATGAAGTAGTTTCTCAGGCAAATGCAGCCTATTCTATATGAAGAGTGGAGGGATTAAATAATAACTGTCTTAAGATAGTCTGCCAATGAAGTTATTTAGTCAGGACACCCAAGAAGTGTACATTGTTCATGGCTTTGGTAAACACAAACAATGGTTTGTGGTTTTGTTTTGTTTTCAGATTCCAATCAGGAAGTTCCATTTATTATCAATATTATATATATATATAAAATAAAATTAAATAGACTAACAACATTCTTCTATTCCACACTATCCTGTGGAAGTACACACTGGCATGTGACAGGGCACCCTATTTCAGAATATGATCCACAGATCAAAACAGCTGAACACTGCCTACAGCTTCAATGATTCTTTCTAGGATATAAAAACAAAGCAAGAAATTAGCAGTTTAAAGGATACCATGTAAGGCAGAGAATTCTCTTTAAAAATAGTGATTATGAACACGCAATATTTAACTTAAACTTGAAGCAAGTATATTAGGAAAGACTAAAAATGTTCTCTGATATAGTAATTAGGATCCTGATATAGAAAAATGTGACTATAATATAAAACACATAAAAACAGCTTGAAGAAACTTGTAGACTTCCAGAGACAGACATTATGTATTGTATGAGAATATTACTGTTCCAGACATACTAATTTAAGTAATTCCAAAGAACATATTGGAAAGCGACACTATTGAAATAAGTATGGCAAAGTTGTAATAGTATCCCACTGCACTGAACCTTTAATTTGTTATAGTTATGCTTAAATTAACAGGGCAGCTATATTATATTATAAACCACACAAAACTGATTTCAGAACATCGCATGATTTTCTAAACTTGTATTGTTTTCATAAATTTTGAGTCACATAGAGTCTTTGATTAAAGTATAAGTATCTATACCAGTATGACTCTATCTGACAACAATTATTAACAACACATCTTAGAAAATATCTGATAAAGTCTGTTAGTTCGTGTGTTGGGTTCTGTGTATATAGTACCATATGACATAAACCCTCTGCTAGCCAATGGTTTAAAAAAAGAATTAATAAGATACATTCCCCTGGACTGAGAAATGCATAATGTAGCTATGAGGTGTCTATATCACTGCTTTCTCAGTTGAAAGTGGTGCAAAGAGAAGTTGGCCCTCACCAGAACCCAGGTGTGCTGCCAATTATTCAAATATTGTTTTTCTGGAGAAAAAAAGAAAAGCAAATAGCAACAAAAATGAAATTTCTTGTTCCCTTCTTGGATTTTAATTGTGCCAAAAGCCAAAAGACACATTTCATATCCAATCCAAAATACAGGAAAAAAAGTGCCAGGACATCCCGAGAACTTTCTTCTCTACCCCACCCATCCTGCCAACTCCATTTTCAGGTCTCAGAGGCTGAGGCTCTGGCCCCCGTGTGAGCCCCACAGGAGATCTGCAGAGCCCTCAGGATACCTCACATCCAGCATCCATGAGCATCTTCCGGTCTTCCAAGAGGAGAGGCCAGTCTCCAAGTGGGCCAGGGCTGCTCCCATCAATCACGAGATGCTGGGACCTGCATTCATGTGAAGGGAGAAACCAGGCACTGGGGGCTGGGAGTCAGCAGCCTCTGTGCTTCCAGGACTCACCCTCCCTGGCCATGGGCAGTGCCCTGGGCTTTAGGGCAATTTGAGGCAATGAGTTTTTGTTTCCTCTGGCTGCATTTTCTAGACATATTTTAATGTAGGTACAATCATACAAAATGTTGAATTTTTGTCCTGCTTTTTAAAATATTTTAATTAAGTTAGACAATAACCTAAGATTATCACATAGGTATTTTTCAGTTTTATTAGAAACTTTTCAGAAACATCACTTTTAATGGCTACAGAATACTATATACAAAAAGGTTGTCATTTCCCAGTTTTTTACTGAGGAGCTGGGATTTGTGACATGTAGATGGGCTGGGGCAGGGTGGGGAAGACATCGGGGCAGGGTGGGGAGACATCGGGGCAGGGTGGGGAGACATCAGGGCAGGGTGGGGAGACATCGGGGCAGGCTGGCTGGCACTGCAGTTTATCACATCTTGTTGTTTCTTCCATGTTTCTTTTTAAGTCTCCTGGACTTTTTAAGTCTTCTACATCCACCTGTGGTGTCTCCGAATCGTTCCAGGGATTTGCGGGGACGTTTAGCAGGTAGGGGCCCCACATCTCTCTCCCACCTCCATTCCTGGGGAGGGACCAGTTGAAGACTGTGGCTGCCAGCTGTGGGTAGGGAACAGCTGCTTGCTGCAAGAGTTGTAGCATCCTTGGGCTGGGTGTCCTCCCACTCCATTGCTGTTTCGGTGGAGTCGCAGCCGGGAACTGGGCCAGGGAGCACTGCTGGAGCTGGGTTGTTGGGGCCTCTTGGGATGGAACCGGGCCCCAATTCCTGGAAGAGAGAGTGCACAGAAGAAAAGAATGACAGAAAGATGGGGTCTGGAGGACTGATGAGGCAATGCCCCAGTCAGCAGTTTATTTCATGCACAGGGTCTCATTATATACTTTTCAGCCCACAATGGCTGACGTCAAATCATTACAACAAAGGGGAATAGAACATTGCAAGCCTGGGGATCAAGATAAAACTAGTACATAAAGATTGATCCAAAAAACCATAAAACAAACAGATGACCTTTTCTACTTACAGGAATAAGATAACATTTTACAACTGTCAAAGCAAGCGATAAATCTTGAGGACAACAATTTCAAATGGCATGCAAATAATCGCAAGCTTCAGTGAATACCTGGTAAACAAAGTGATAAAACTAGCCCAGTACAAAAACTTCAAGAAACACAATGCCTAATAAAACCACACAGCCTTCACCCAGCCATAATATTAGGTCAGTGAACCAGAAATAGACTTTTGCAATATCAAACTCCTTTCAGTTCCTTCTTTCCCTCAGCTCGACTGCTTCCAGGGAGGGAGAAATGTGTCTGGGCTCAAACTCCATTATGGCGGAGACACTTAGGGGTCTCTGCGCTGGAGTGATCTCCACACTGGGTCAGGCTTCCCAAAGGGAAGGACGCCTCCTGCAGGGCTGTGTGCACTGGGCACTCCATGGCCCTTGGAGTGGAAACTCACAGGCACCTGGGCCTTGTCAGTCCTGTTCATTTCTGTCAGGCTCCTGCTATGGACATTTCCCTTTAAGGCCCTGGGACTGCAGTCAACGGAAGCAAGGTTTCCCTGAGTCTCCAGGGGCCTCGAGATAGATGCTGCTCCCCCACTGCTACAGGGGCCCCCTTTCTCCTCCTCCTGCCCCTGGGTCTCTACCTGATCATCCAGCTCCATCGGTTCGTCTGGCTCTTCCTCCGCCCTCAACTCTGTCTTTGGGACTCCGTCTTTTACAGCAGGGATCCCCACGGTGCTTCTGCTGTCTGAAAAGTTGTGTGGAGACAGCATGGGTGTCGTCCTCGTGGGGTGCCTCCAGACAAGAGGAGAAGGGTCCCGTCGTTCGTCGCTTGAGATTATGTTGCAACTGACCGAAACGCAGAGCTGAAGGCCCGGCTCAGGGGTCAAAAAAAATTGATGAAAGTGTAGCACTCCCCGGGGAGGTGCACGCGCAGGAACTGCAGGGTGATCCTGGCCGGCTGAAGAGTCTGCATACAGAGGAGGTGACCCTTGTGAGGCCGGCGCATGTGCAGGAAATGCAGGGTGATCCTGGCCAGCTGAAGTATCTGCATACAGAGGAGGTGACCCTTGTGAGGCCGGCGCACGTGCAGGAACTGCGGGCTGAACATGGCCAGCTGAAGTGTCTGCATACAGAGGAGGTGACCCTTGCAGTTGCCACTGCTGCTGGGGCCTGCGTTGGAACCACGAAAGAAATTTACTCAAAAAATTTCCCATGTTTGGGAAGTTGTGCACAGACCAATACAATGGTCAGAAATGGAGAGGGTAGTCCTGAGTCACCCACTAGTCTATGTCCGGGTGGGGCACTGGGCAGCTGGGCTCTTATGATATCACAATGGGGCTGCTGACAGAGCAGGGTGTGGGGCAGTGCACAGGAGCCCAGCAAGGGCACCTACAAGTGGAGTCAAAGGGCACAGGGTGAGGCTCCCCACCCATCCAGCAAAGAGGGGTGCTGGGGGTGGGTCTTGTCTTAGCCTTCATTCCTGTCTTATTATGCTTTGCTGATGAAACAAAATACCACAGACTGAGTGGCTTAAAAAGCAGAAGCTACTTTCTCGCAGTTTGGAAGGCTGGGAAGTACAAGAGCTAGTTTCTGGCTGTTCCCATTTCTGATGAGGACTGTTTCCCAGGCTTACACGACACACCACCTCAGTGTGTCCTCCCATGGCCTTTTCCTGGTGTGCCTGTATGTGGAGGATGGGAGGCAGCTCCCTCTTCTTCTGTTTAATCTGATTAGAACCCCACATGTACCTAATTTAACCCCAATTACCTATTATCTCCAAGTACGGTCACATTGGGGGTTGCGCCTCAACATTTACATTTTGGGAAATACACTCAGTCCACAGCAAAGTTCCATGAACTCATAAATTGAAAAAGTGCATTTTTATTTTTCACTCATCTTTGAGCAAAAATTAGCATTCTGTTCAACTATGTATGTTCCCAACAAACCAGAGCATGGTCAGCAGTACCCATGACTGCATCACTGTGAGAAATAGGATATTGGTCTTGATATCTTATAGAATTGTTCATGCTTGTCACTCTTTTAATTCAACTTCTATAATACATATTAAAATGATCTATTGAGTTACAAATATTGAAGATAAATTTGATATCACTGTGATAGGTATGTCTTTTTAAGAAATATTTATATTTCGGTAGAGGAAGAAGATAGTATATAAACCACAAAGGGTTATTTCTTGCTCACTCTGTATATTCTTTGCAGTTTGGTTAGGAGGTTTGCTCTGTGTTCTCCCATCTATATGTTCTGAGCTGAGGAAAGAGTGACAAGCTAGAACATTGCAAAGGCAAGAGAAGACACTGTGATTCACATTTGCTTTCTAAAGCTTCCACCAGGAAAAAAAAACGCAAGTCTGGATATTCACATTTTGGTAACCAAGACAAGTCAAAATCTATCTGACTTCAATGGGACAGGGAAATATAACACTACTAATACAAAAAGAGATTTTAAACTATTTTATGTAGCAACTACTTTTTCTATGATTAAGAATTCCTTGGTGAGACAATTTAATTGTGCCTAATAAATTTTGTTCTATACAAATCTAGGTAATACATTTAGAAGGTTTAATGTGAAAATAACCACTAAGGAAATCATTTTTTTGTGTGTTTAAATTTTATGCAAGTTCGCTTAAAAATAACTTCAGAAATATGTAAATAGGAAGGCAAAGATCACTCACAACTACATTAAAAAAAAAGACGGATGTTAACATTTTGGCACATATTCCAGAACTTTCCAAGACCTGCATATGTTTTTATATTTCTTTTTATATTGAATCAGACACTCAATACTTTTGTTTTAAAGCCAGTATTATTAATATATTTTTCATGCTGCTGCATGGGATTTTCCTGATAGCATATAATGGAATTTAGCTAGCCTGGCAGCATAAAAAGCTCTTATTCCATTTACACTCTTGTCTGAGCAACCTAAGTAACTCAGTTAGATTTTTATGTTTGCCTCTTGTCTCAATGTTCAGTCTACCTAGATAGATATGTCTGCTTTTCTTCTTTTTAAATTTATCTCTTTTTTATTTTTAATTTTAAAAGCTATTAAATATAATTAGGACCCTAGAAGAAAATAATTAAAATAATTATAACTGAACCCCCCACTATAACCCTTCCAGTCTTTTCTGTATATAATTTCCTGATTGTTTTCTTCTCTAGTACAATTGCTCTTGTCATGATATGACACTTTATATCTGTTGTTCTTTCACTTAACAATTTCCAATAAGCATTTACTTGTGTATCTACAGAGGCTTCATAACCATTTATTAATGGTTACAAGAATTCCAATAAATAAGTCTATTATAAGTCTCCTAATTGCCTATTACTAGAGAGTTTAGTTTCTCCCCAAATTCACAATTCTAATTAAAATATACCTAGTAAATATTTTTACATACACATTTTTTTCATATTTTGCATTATTTTTATTTATTATCGAGGTCTACTGAGATATTATAAATAAAATCAAGTGCCTTTTAACACTTGCCAGTGAACTGAATGACAAAAACTATATAAATAATAGTTCCTAACTTTGCGCCACACTTCCTTTTAAGGTGAAAACTCAGTGGTCAGAGATATTTTTGCACCTGCCCAAATGTTGCTTGTCATCAGTCTAATTACAAACTGCTCTCCTTTCTTTGTCAGTTTGCCTCTCGCCATCTCAGAAGGCTGCTTCAGCCAGATGTTGTTGTTTGCTTTCGTACTTGGCCTCTAATGACGATCACAGGCATGACCCTCATCTTCTTTCAATGAAGAAGAACATTCATCTTCTTCACTGAAATCTTAGAAAGAAATCACAAGATAATTGCAAAACAAATATTTCCGACTGTTAACATTAAGTATGGCTGCCTTGAGAATCCAAAGACCCAATCTCTTCTATAGCATTTCAAAAGTTATGCAATTTATTGTTCAGCCTCTAGTGTAAGTCATTGTAGCTGGATTTCTTACTTGAAGGAAAACTTTGCTTTTTGCTGTTAATTTAATTTTACTCCTTTTTTAAAGGGGTAGAATTAGTATTTTAAAGCATGTATCTATTCTACAAGCATGAATATTGAGTTATTTTAGCATGAATTGCTGCTGTGTAATTCACTTTGAAACTCAGCTGCCTTTTTCAGCCAGTTAGGGGGATTTGAGGGTGGAAGGGATCTCTTCCAGTAAGAATTTTAATATCTTCCTGTAAAATCACCCATAAGATTGCATATCATTTAGTTGGAGTATGGGCTGGTTGTCTTTCTTAGGGAAAAGAGAATAGAATCCCTCATAAGATAGCCAAAGCAAAATCCTGAAAATTGCTAATTTTTTCTATTTTTTGTAAAGACAGTGTTTGACCATGTTGGCCAAGCTGGTCTCAAACTCCTGACCTCATGATTCGCCGGCCTTGGCCTCCAAAAGTGTTGGGATTATAGGCATAAGCCAATGTCCTCAGCCAATGAATTTCTTTATGGATTGTATTTTGCTGTTATAGTTAAGAAACCTTTGTACTATCAGGTCACAATTTTTTTTTTCCAAATTTTAAAACATTTTCTTTTAGTTTTAGGCTTCACATTTAAGTCCATGATTCATTTTTAGTTCATGTCAGTGTATGGTTCAATGTATGGATGAAAGTTCACTTTTTCTTTACACACAAATACCTAATTGTTTTAATACACTTGTTACAATATTTCATTTTTCTCCAATGAATTATCTTCATTCCTTTTTCAAAAATTATCTACGTGTGGGTTTATATCTGAATATTTTATTCACTTTCATTTATCTGGTTGCCTCTTTTGGTGCCAATACTATACTCTTGGTTATAGAAACCTCATAATAAATCTTGAAATCCAGTAGTATAAGTCTTCAAACTTGATTATTTTTTCTAAGTTAACTGTTCTAGTTTCTTGCATTTCTATATGAATTTTAGAATCAGATTGCATATTTTTATTAAAACACATGACAGAATTTTGGTGTAGATATCTGTAAGTCTAAATATTAGTTTGGAGAAATTGACAATTTAGTAATATTGAATCTTCAGATCCATGAACATGGAATATATCTCCATTTATCTAGATATTGGTTAATTTCTCTCCCAAAATATGTTTAGTGTTTAATATGCCTATTTTGCATAACTTTTATCATATGTATGTTAAAGTATTACATATTTTTGATGCCATATAAATGTTGCTCAATTTTTAATTTCAATTTCCAAGTATACATTGCTGGTATACCAAAACAACTTGGCTTTTTTGTATACCAGTGTTTTATCCTGTAAAATTATCAGTTTACACTATTAGTAATAAAAAAACACTTATTAGTTTAAGTATTTTTTGTTGTTTTCATAGGATTTCTATACATATTTTATGAGACAAAAAGACTCTTTCACTCCTTTTACTCAATCTGAATGGCTTTTATTTGTCTCACCCTTTTGTACTACAATATTGAAAAGAATTTGTGAGAGCAAACATCCCTGACTTTTTTCTTAATTTTAAATAAAAAAGATTCATTCTTTCACAATTGAGTATATTGTGTTTTTTTTTCAAAATGCCCTTTTTGAGAACATTTGATTTTCGCGCTCAGATTGCTGCTTTTTTGAAAAAGTAATAGATTTTTTTAATTACTTTTTTTTAAACCTCTAGTAAGATGACCATACACTTTTCAGATTTTGTTATTTTAATAGTAAACTAACCTCACATTCCTAGGATAAACCCCTCTTAGTTACAATGTAGAATCAATTTTGTATATGTTGGATTTAATTTACTAAATTTTTATTTAAAAATTATTATACATGTGCTCATGAGGAGCATTTATAGTTTTCTTACAGTGTCTTTATCTTGTTTTGGTATTGAGTTAATTTGGGCCTCACAAGAGTGAGTTGCAATTTATTCTATTCTCTGCAATTTCCTGCAAAAGTTGGTTTAGAATTATTTTCTTGTATTTTTCTTTCATAGAATTTGCCAGAAGAAACTATTTGATATTAATTTTCATCCTGCATAAGAAATTATGCCTGTGTTTCTTGCCACTGTATATTTAGAGGCTAAAAAAATGCTGGCTGCATAGTAGTAACACAGGAAATAGTTATCAACATATGGAATATTAACAAGAGACACAATAAAATAAATTCCAGTCTTACTCCATTCTTTGCTATTGATTTAGGAAACTGAGTTTTCCTCTCATCTTTATATTAATTTAAAATGTTATTACCATTAATGAACTTTTTAGAAGGAGTACATTAGAGCTCTTATCTTATTATTTATGTGTTTTTTTCTTTATTATATCAGATATAATTTTAAGAATTACATGGCAAAATTATTTATTAATAGTAATTAGTAGGTTCTGTGTGTGGATATACAAGTAAAATATCTATTATAATTTTTTCCTTTATAATGAAAATTATGAGTTAAATTTTTGTATTTATATCTTACTAAGAGAAACATAATATTTTTAAATGCTTAAATATTTTCTATTACACATGCCCAAAAAACAAGTGGTTTTAAAAGTGTTTTCTCAACTCTATGTTTACAGTTCAACAACATCCAATGTTTCTGCTTAATTTCTCTACTGAGTATGAATTTGCAACTTCAACCTAGTATTTACTAATTATATGGTACCCTGACATCTAATTTTTAAAAATAATTTGAATTTCTAAATCACTTCAAAACCTAATGGAACTCAAATGCTATTACAGCTGAAACCACTTAATAGGGCCTTGTTAATAAAGACAATTTAGTTAAATTAGGCACTTTCAGTGAACATATTTTATCTTGGCCACTTGATGTAATCCAAAATAATAATAATGGCTAATAAGTACAGCCTGATAACAGGGACAGTTTCCCCATTAACCATTTGCCTGGAATGCATGAATTTTTTTTTTCTTCACAGTTAATAACAGTCACTAATTGGAGAGATTCTATTATGAATTCTGATTTCTGGTTTAAAAAGAAGAAAGCAAGCACATATAATACAGTGATATCAGTATGATTTAACTATGTATAAGAAAGTATGCTCAACAATGCATACCCACTATGCTCTTTCCCAGAAAACTTAACCTAAATTCTTCTTGTAATAGTTTATGGCATTTAAAATTTTAGTTCTATAGCTATCAGAATTGAAATATCAGAATCTCTCATTTAGCATTATATTTTACACATGAAACACTTTTTTAAACTGTAAAATATTATCATGTTTAAGATCCTTTAGACAGAATACTACAGGGTTATAGAAAAACTAGCAACTTCAGAAAGCTCTCATAAACATTTACAAATAGTGTGCTTTTTTTGAGTTAGCATTTATTTCCATCTATCTTTTTAGAGCTATTTAGTCATGCATTCAGCAATTTCTCTCTCTAAACAGTGTGACACTTGATTCAAGTGTGTTTTATACACTCTGTTTAAAAAAATAAAGGTGTCATTTAACTTACAGCTAAAAAAATAAAAAAAGAATTGCTGAATAAGCTAATGGCCTATTAGTACTTTGTTCCTGTAATTATTGAACACTGAAACAAAATTGAATGCAATTTGGGAGCACATCACTTGAGATTAGGAGTTCAAGACCAGCCTGGCCAACTTGGTGAAACTCTGTCTCTACTAAACATACAAAATTTAGCCAGGCATGGTTGGGCTCACCTATAATTCCACCTACTCGGGAGGGTGAGGCAGGAGAATCACTTGCACCCAGGAGGTGAAGGTTGCAGTGAGCTGAGATGGTACCACTGCACTCCAGCCTGGGTGACAGAGTGATACCCCATCTCGAAAAAAAAAAAAGTTAAGTATCACATGTACTGTATAAATATATAAACCTATTGTGTACCCTTAATGATTAAAAACAAGAAATTTAAAAACAAAACAAATGTATATTTAACTCCTTACCAAAACTCATTCATTCTTTCATTCAATACTTGTTAAGTATCTATGACATGTCAAATATTATGTTACATTTCATTAACATAGATTATGTCAGATTTTCCATTCTCAAACTGGCATTTTCCTGAACTCTCTCCTGCAAGGGAGAAAATCAAGCCTACATTTGTCACGATTCTTTTATACTATTATTTTGAGTTAGAGCTATCAATGGAAGTTTCTCTAGTGGTCTTTATGGGGAAAAAATCTATTTTTTGTACAGTGACACCTGCATTCAGGCAGTAGAGATCATCTACAGTGGCTTTTCCTGACTCTCAGAAGTCTTTCTGGAATCCCTTGTTGTGAGCAAACAGCAAATATAACTAGTGGAGAATTCCCGTGGATTTCAGGTTGGGAAGAGTGAGGTCTTCAACAAAAATCACCTACCATGATGATTTTTATAAGTGACTAGCAGCACTGGAAGAAGCTTACTATCAATTCTTGTACTTTATATTGGAAACAGCCTTTCTGATCTCATGCCGTAAACCTTTCAAAGGCTGTATAAGTTTATTTATTCTTCGTTTCAATATTTTTTCTACTTCTGCTTTTAGCAATATGGGTCAACCTAAAATAAATCTGTCCCCTCAGCAGAAACAAATAACAAAACTGGATACAAAAGTAAACATGTTTTTCAAGGACTGGGTATCTAGTAGTCCAAAACAATCCTTGAGGGAGTACAAAGAAACAAACAGGATCGTATGATTGCTTGTCTTACTTTCTAAAGAGTATTTACAAGCCATAGTACTGGAGGTGGAGTCTTGTGGTCTCCCTGAAGTGAGAGTATGAAGGTAAATGTCCATGAAGGCCTGAGTGATTACAGTTTACGAGACAGCATGCTAGAGAAAAGAAACGCGCATAGAAAGGCTGCTCTAGAGATTTGCAGACGATCCCTTTTGAGTCTTCATCTTACTACTGATGAATGTATGTGTGGGTACCTGAGAATTACCTGAAAGGGCATATAAAGATATCTCTGGAATTTACACAAAACTGGGTTTTGTTTGTTTCTACCAGACTGAGTAGAAAAATCTTATATTTCGTGGGACTTGTACAGTTTATACAGAATGGTATTTTCCCAATAAAAGGCTGCCTTGGTCCTGTCTAACCAAGTTTCAAAGCAAGTGGCAAAGGGGTGATATGGTTTTTAAATTGCTCAACAGCTTTTTAAAACAAAGCTCAAACAGATTTATGGAGATACAAAAATAGCACAAAACAAAGCAAAATTTAGTGCCTGATGTTGAATTTTAAAATACATAAAATTAACCAAGGAAGTAAAATAATGTTAATGAAAAAGAGTGAAGGAGACAAAAATAAATAGAAAGTCATCCATGTTCAGATTGAATAAATTAATTCTTTAAATGTCCATAGTATTAAAAAAATCTACAGATCTCAGGCTACACCCAGTAAAATTCCAATTACCTTTATTATAGAAATAGAAAAAGCAATTCTAAATTTCATATGACACAACAAAGGACCTTTAAAAGGCAAAGAAATATTGAGAAGTATAAAGTTAAAGTCATCACTTCCTGACTTCAAAATTATAAAGTTTCAGCAGTCAAAACAATATGGTATTGGCATAAAGACAGACATTTAGATAAACAGAACAGAATAGAAAGTCCCAAAAGAAACCAATGTATATACCATCAAGGGTCACTTAATGATGGGGATATGTTTTGAGAAATGTGTCATTAGGCGATTTCATTGTTCTGCAAACATCGTAGATTGTCCAAACCTAGATGGTATAACCTAGTACACATCTAGACCACATAGTATAGCCTATAGTTCTAGGCTTCAAACCTGAATAATATGTTTCTGTACTGAATACCCTGTGCAGTTATAAAACAATAGTAAGTATTTGTGTATCTAAACATAGAAAAGATGTGATACAAATACTCCTGCCTTAAGGCATATACAAAAATCAACTCAAAACGGATTAAGAATCAAAACTGTAAAACTCCTAGAAGAAAACATAGGAGGAAAGCTTTTTAACAATGGTCTTGGCAATGATTTCTTGGATATGATACCAAATGCAATGGCAACAGAAGCACAGGAAATAAAAAAGCAAAAATAGACAACTAGGATTGCATCAAACTAAAATGCTTCTGTACAGTTAAGGAGACAGTCATGGAATGGGAAAAATGTGTTTAAAATATATGTCTGATAAAAAGTAATCTCCAAAACATGTAAGGAACTAATTTAAATCAACAGCAAAAAACACAAATAATTTAAATAACCAAAGAACTTGAACAGATGTTTATTCAAAGGAGACATTAAATAGTCAGCAAAAAACTAATCAGCATATTTCTAAATAATATACATAAAAGAAAAAATACCAAAAGCAAAATTAGAAAGTGTTCTATACAAAATTCTAAAGAAAACATAATATGTAGAAATTTGAGGAATGCGTTTAAAACAGTTCTTAGATAAGAATTTCTGGCAATAAATGTCCATGTTTGAAAAGAAGAAAGGTCTCCAATTAATTTCAACTTCCACATTAAAAAATTAGAAAAATAAGAGAAAATTATAACCAAATAAAAGAGAATACTAAGGGAGTGAAACAGAAACATGTGAAATTAAAAATAGAAAACAAAACAATGAAACTAAAAAATGGCATTTTAAAAAGGTTGATAAAATTGATGAATTGCTCTCCTGGGTGGACAGGAAAATAGACAGAAGTTATCCATAGCTGGAATGAGAGATGTGATACCACTAAAAGTTTTACAGGACAGAAAAGATAACAATGACATACTATGGATGACATTATTAGAATAAATTTAACCACTTAGATGACAAGAACAAATTAAAAGGCATAAACTACTAAAGTTCATTTAAAAAAACCCTGAATAACCTTATATTTATTTTTAAATTACATTTTTAATCAAATAACTGGTTTCTATTTTAATTTTTTAATGTTTATTTTTTTAAAATTTATGTTTGTCAAGTAACTTCTAAGAGAGAAAACTCGACATAATTTCACTATTGGATTCTACTGAAAATTTAGGAAAGAAATAACATTAATATGTAACAAGTTCAACCAGAAAAATCAAAGAAGGAAGTCACTTTATTCTGTGAGGCCAGCACCAAGACATTCCACATACAATACAAATTAATATCCTTCATGAACATAAATGCCAAGCTTCATAGCAAAATTTTTACAAATAGAATTTTAAAATATTTGAATAGGAAAATACATCTTGACCAATTTAATTTATTCCAAGAATGCAAAGTTAAACATTTAAAAAGTAATAAATAAAATTAACCAAATAAACAAGTAAAATAAATTCCATACAATCATTTCAATAGAAACAGAAAAATTATTTGACCAAATCCAATATTAATTCATGCTGCAACTCATAAATGGGAACAATAGGAAACTTACCCATTCTGGAAAAGGTAACTGATGCATATACATATATGTGCATATTTAGATAAGTATATCTATGTGTATATAGACATACATAGACACTAACATCATACTTACTCATGAAAGACTGGAAGGGTCCTCACTAAGTCAGAAACAAGACATGATGTCTAGTCTGCTCTCACTATTCCTTTTCCTTTCTTTGTTTCTTTTTTTTGTTTTGTTTTGTTTTAGTTTCACTCTTACTGCCCAGGCTGGAGTGCAATGGTGCAATCTTGGCCTACTGCAACCTCCACATCCTCGGTTCAAGCAATACTCATGTCTCAACCTCCCAAATAGCTGGGATTACAGGCATGTGCCACCACACCCAGCTAATTTTGTGGTTTTGGTAGATACAGGGTTTCACCATGTTGGTAAGGCTGGTGTTGAATCATGACCTCAGGTGATCCACCCATCTTGACCTACTAAAGTGATGGGTCGCTATGTCTTTTTAACATTATTCTAGAGGTCTTATCAAGTGTAATAAGGCAAGTGGGGGAAAAAAAGCAACTATATTAGAAATAAACAACAAACGTGTTTTATATGGAAAAAACATGAATTTTACCTTTAAAAAAACCCTTTCGTACCTTCAAAACAGATACTAGAACTAATAAGTAAATTTAGCAAGGTTACGGAATGTATAAACGACATACAAAAATCAATTGTATTTCCATATACTAGAAAGAAACAATTCAAAATTAAAGTTTTTGAAACTTTATTTAACATACTATAAAAATGTACTCTATTTAGTATTAAATTTATCAACATGTAAAGAAGACCTATACACTGAAAACCTATAAACATCGATTAAAAAAAATAAAGAAAAATAAATAAAAATATGTATACCATTTATGGATCAGAAGACTCAGTATTGTTTTTTGTTTTTATGTTTGTTTTTTGTTGTTGTTGCTGGTGTTGTTTTTGGGACTTATTATGTCGCCCAGGCTGGAGTGCAGTGGTGCAGTCTCAGCTCACTACAACCTCTGCCTCTCAGGTTCAAGTGATTCTTTTGCCTCAGCCTCCCAAGTAGCTGGGATTACAGGTGCCCATCATTATGCCCAGCTAATTTTTGTATTTTGAGTAGAAATAGGGTTTCACCATGTTGGCCAGGGTGATCTTGAACTGACTTCAGGTGATCCACCCACCTGGGTGGGATTTCCAAGGTGCTGAGATTATAGTCGTGAGCCAGCATGCCTGGCCTCAATACTGTTTAAGATGTCAATTTCCAAATCAAATTCCCAAGGTTTTGAAAAACTAAAAGCTAATTTGGAATGTTGTTTGGGGAAAAAAATAAGAGCACATGGGAGTCGCAACGTATTTGAGATAGAAGAACACTATCTTTAAAACCATCTACCTATCTTTAAAACCATCATTTATCAAGATAGTGCAACATTGTTATATAGGTAGACAAATAGATCAACAGAACAGAATAGCATCCACAAATAGACCCACATCTATATTCAATTGATTTTTAAGAAAGCTGGCAAGGCAATTCACGGGAAATCTTAATCTTTTCAATAATTGCTACCACAAAAATTGAATAGCCATATCCAAAGAAGAAAAAAATTTTCAAAACTTTACCTTATGCTATATACTAAATATAATTTAAAAGTAATCATTTATCAAAATATGAGTTAAAACTATAGAATTTCTAGAATAAACCATTGAAGATAATTTAAACCACATTGAAATGGTGAGTGTGCAGAGCAACTGAACTTTCTCATATTGTTGGGAATTTAAAAGGCTAAAACCACTTGGGAAAATACTTTGCTGGCTTTTTAAACTTGTACATGCATCTATCACACTACTCAGCCATTGCAATTTTAGATATTTAACCAATGGAAATGAAAGCCTATTGTTTTACAAAGTCTTATATTGGAATGTTCATAGAAATTTTATTTTTAATACATATTCTTCAACAATGAATGTATAAACATATTATAGTGAATCCATATGATGGAATACTATTCAGCAATAAGGAGGAAAGACTACTGATACATGTAACAGCACGAATAATATTAAAATAATTATGCTGCATGAAAGCAGAAAGATCAAAAGTAGTTCTAGTGTGTGATTCAATTTATACAATGCTCTAGAAAGTACAAATAAATCTGTAGTGACAAAATGTAGATCAGCAATTGCCTATAGACGGGGTGAGTGGGCCACTGATAAACAAATGTACAGGCAGCCCTTTCCATCTGCTTGTTTTATATCTGAGGATTTTGCCAACTCTGAATTCAAAATGTTTTTTAATGCAACAATTAAAAATACCTTACAAAAATTATGTACAAAGCATTACATTGTGTTAAGTATCATAAGTAATCTCAGGATCATTTAAAGTATGCTAGAGAATGTGCATAGGTTGTATGCAAATCCTATGCCATTTTACATGAGAGAATTGAGCTTCCACAGATTTTAGTATCTGTAGGGGATCCTGGAATAAATCCCCTGTGGATACTGAAGGATTACTCTATTGTAAAGGGTCATGAAGTGTCTTTTCCGGGTATTTGATATAGTTACTAGTTTGAATTTGTAAATGGTTTCACAGGTATATACATATGTTAAAACTAATGAAATTGTATACTTTATCACTCAAAAAAATGAAAAAAAAAGTCTTTTGATGAAAACAAAACTTTTGTGCTTTCCTGACAGTCTTTACTAATGAAGACTCTCAAATAACTTAGAACCTAGTAAAAAGAGTCATTAATGTAGAAATTGCATATACAAAGTATGTATAGTATAATATATTACAATGGCCTGAACAGTATAAACTTAGGAAACTAGTCTCTAAAAGTGAATGGCTCAATAGGAAAACCTAAGTTAGTCACAACAGCTTACATAGAGAAGAGGAGAGCACAGAAAAAATACAAGCCTTGATTGATGAACGTGAAACCAATCATGAGCAACTTTTTGTACCAGAACAGCCTGTAGATATTAAGAACTCATTTATAGTGTTTAGAGGAGAGCAATATGAGGGTGTATAGCAAGACACACATGGAAAGACTAACTGTAGTTCAAATACTTTTGGATACAGAAAACCCAAATCATCTTAGGGAAATAAATAAACAGATGCATTTATTAGTTCACAAAAATTATTTTTAAAAGTGTCTAGCTACATCACTGTTTGATTCAGAGACTCAAATACTGCTTCCAGATCTGATATCTGATTTCTTTCTTTTTTTCTTTTTTCTTTTTTTTTTCTGAGATAGAATCTTGCTCTTTTGCTCAGGCTGGAATACAGTGGTGTGATCTTGGCTCACTGCAAACTCCACCTTCCAGTTTCAAGTGATTCTCCTGCCTCAGCCTCCCAAGTAGCTGGGATTACAGGCATACACCGACATGCCTGGCTGATTTTTGTATTATTTGTAGAGATGAGATTTCACTACGTTGGCCAGGCTTGTCTTGAGTCCGCCCACCTTGGTCTCCCAAAGTGCTGGGATTATAAGCATGAGCCACCACGCCCAGCCTGATTTCTCTACATCATTTTGCTCCTCTCTCTTCCAGGCCGATTTCCTTCTTGTCACCACCTTGTATGAAGACGATCTAGCAGAAGTTCCCATTCTACATATTCCAACATGTAAACCCAGGGAACAAAAGTCCTGTGTTTCCTTTCCAACAGTCCTAGCAAATTTATTTGACTCTCCATAGCTTTGACTGGTCACAGATCCATAAACTAATTACTCAAGCCAAGAGATTAAAATTGTCCTGATTGTCTGATTTGCACAAATGTCATATAGCCACGCTTGTCACCATGAGGTTGAGTAAGAGTAGATGCATAAAGAGAAATTTGAATGTTAGCAGGACAAGTTAAATGAAATGTAACTGGCAAAAAATTACAGGAAAAAAATAAAAGCTGTCTGTAAAAAAAAAATGTGTGGTGAGTGCATGCATGGCTGTCGTTTCAGAAGTGACTAACTGTGGGATTTCCTTGTCTCCGTGTTCTCTAGGAAATAAAGATGACAAATATTATGTTAAAAAATATTGATCCAAAGACCACTGAGAGCTAATCATTTTGCTAGGTACTAAAGATACAAATTCAAACAAGATGTGGTTTTTTTCCTCAATACATTTGTAGCTTATTGTAGGAGATAACTAAGTTTGCTAAACATTATGAGATAAGCTTACAAGCATTCATGGAAACTCCAAAGAAGGTCTGCAAAATCATCTGGGGAGTTTGAGTTGATGTTTGAACCAAATTTGGAAGAAAGAGGAGTTAGCCAAATGAAACAAGATTATAGCAGTGCTATGAATAAGACATTATAGCAGATAAATTAACAAGAAAAGGGACATGGAAATGGGGAAAATCTTGACACATTGAAGGCTCTGACTGTAGAGAATGGTGCAGTGTAGAGACACTAGAGTAAATAAAGCTAGGTAGGTAGAAAAAGAACTTAGCCGTGTTAGAAATAAATTTTCAGTGCCACAAAAGAAATAACACTCAAATATAAATTTTCTCAGCAAGGCAATTTACTACTATAAAAGGGTGCACCTCATGGATGGAGCAATGGTGAGAACACACCTGAGCAAGGGAGGGGAAGGGGTTCTTATCCTTGAGGCAGGTAGCCCCTACTACAGTGTCATTCCCCTACTGGCTAGCGTTGGATGGCACAGTCTATGCTAATTCCAACTGGCTGTTGTAAAAAGAGCAGGAATATGAGCCAGTGTGGCAGGGTGAGTAGTTTCAGCAGGATAAACAGTTATGGAACAGGTGACTAAAGGTGATTCAGGTCAGAGCAGGTAACCAGGGGTGAATCAGTATACAGCAGGTGACTAGAATGAGTCAGGACTATAAATATACGAGTTGGGAGGGGGATGCGTGAGGAGGACATGTGGTTTCAGTGAGGGGAATAGGTGCAGGTAACCAGAAGAACAGATGAGAACTAATGATTAGAGCTGACAGGAAGGTTATTTACTGAAACTAGGGGCAAGGAGACCTAGAGAACTAGGAGGTTAAACTTATAATGAAGAATAAAGAACCAAGAAACTGAACATACTGACGTACTGATTCTTTGAAGAGAAACCTGGAACTCACTGTATTTAACAGGCACAAGGATTTAGTGTACTAAGCTAAGAAATTTGAACCTTGCAATGGGAAATGTTGTATTCTGAGGCATTAAAGAAAGGTAAGAGATACAGTTAGAACTACTTTGTAGGAAGCTTATTCTGACAACAGCAAAGAAGATAGATTAGAGGAGGTCCAGAGTGTCAACAGGGAGAATTCCTACAATATTCTGATAATAATTACAGTGAGTAGTGATAAGAGGCAGGAAAGCAAAAATGAGGCAGCTGAGCAAATATTAAGGCAAAAAAAAAAGACAGCATTCTCCAAAAGAAAATTGAAGCTTTAGAGATTTTTGTCTCGATGGGATTGTGAAATGCATGAGAAAGTGAAAAAAAAAAGTATGGTGATTCTAAGTTTTATGTCTTGTAAGAATGATGAACCTAGGTCCTGTTTACCAAAAATCAACTATATTACATTTATGCTGCATTTATGACAGAACCTGAAAACCCAGCAGTTGTGACAAGTTTCAGTCATTTTCTTAAATGTCATGTATTTTCCTATCCTTGTACATCCAAGTTCCTAGGATTTATCTTTTACTACGTTAAGTGCTTGTTTTAACTTGGGAATCCTCATCTACATAAAGCTCCAAACTAGGGGCTGAATTTCAGCTATTATAGGTCTTGGACTAGAGTCTTATTCTTAAGAGATGGTAGATCATGGTTCACCAGAATGTACTAAGAGGAAATAATTTTCATGTTTATAATTAGAATGTCTCTGAATGTCTTCATGTAAGTAGCCAACCAAAGAATGTTATGAGCAGAATCTAAGTTGCAAAGGCCTAGGCACTAATGAAAACTGATCTTTAGATAAATTTAAAGAAAGGGTTAAAAGAGAGAGTTGGAGACGTGTTACCAAAGTGTGAAAGGAATTTTGGGGGTCATCTTTTCAAGGTACTGGCTATCTAGGCATGCATATGTAAATAAAATGATAGGAATTATAGGAGAAAGTTAGGTAGAAGTCAAGGTCATTCAATTCTATATTGTTCTCCCAAAGTGTTCTGAAAAGCTAAGAATATGAACTTGGACACACAATTACATTAACTGGGAAAATGTTCTGTATTTCAGTTAACAAAATCTTCTGTACTAATCTTCTTAACAGCAATCTATTTGAAAAAAATCTTTGTGTCTGGTTGTTCTGGTTGACTACAACATTAGTATGAGCCAAAAAGATGACATGGCAGCTAATACCACACTGAGCACAATAATGCAAGTCTAAAGTCCACATAAAGAAGGTAATTATCCCACCGAACTCCACATTGTTCAGCCCAAAATTGGAGGTTTATGTTTTGTGCTGGGCTCTGCAATTTATTCAAGTTCATTTTATCCTACGGTAATATAGTCCTTGTAAAAATCGAAAAATGCATACAAATGTGAAGATTAAAAATCTTGCAAGAAGGGTGCAATGACTCATGCTTCTAATACCAGCACTGCAGGATGCCAAGGAGGGTGGATCACTTGAGGTCAGGAGTCCCTGACCAGCCTGCCCAGCATGGTGAAACCCCATCTCTACAAAAACTACAAAAATTAGCTGGATGTGGTGGTACACTCCTGTAATCCCAACTACTCAGGAGGCTGAGTCAGGAGAATTGCTTGAACCCAGAAGTTGGAGGTTGCAGTAAGCCAAGATCGTGCCACTGCACTCCAGCCTGGGGAACAGGGCGAGACTGTTTCAAAAAAAAAAAAAAAAAAATTCTTGCATAATCCCAACTTTACATGATGACTACTAACAATGCAAAATATTTCTTTCAGTATTTTCCTTATACTCACAATACTACAGAAAGAAGCACATTTAGGATTTTAGAAAATCTAAATTTGATCTAAAGTAAGTACCAATTACTAAACCACATTAAAAGATTAAAGAATTCAAATGATTCTGCAATAATTTCCTTTGTTATCTTTGGTTCTTTTATGGGAATATTGGATGGGCATTTGTTTTACAATAATCTAAAATTATGTAACCAATGGCATTTGTCCCAGAACAGACAGAATGTATGTCTCAGAGGAAAATCCAGGTCTACATCTGTTAGTAGAAAAAAGTTAATGTAGTTTTTTAATGAGAGTATTTTCCTTTCTCTTACCCAAAACTTGGAAGAAAAAAATGTATGATTAAGTTTTATCACAGATATCTACATATTTATAGATATGTGTATATGAGATCTCACATGCTATACAGTTCTATAATTATATTTTGTTGTTTATTCAATTACTTAAGGTTTTAATTACAAAACTATCACATAAAAAGCATATATAAAACATGTATGTACAGCTTTAAGACAATTTTTAAAAAGACTGGTTACCACAAACTAGCTGGAAATAGAAAAATGTCAATTCCTTTGAATCCTTTCTATGCCTTTCCCAAATCATATGCTCCATTATCACTCAAAGATAACCATTCTCTTCAATTATTTTCTTGCTTTTTTTATAGTTTTACCACTAAAAAGTATATGTTTTTATTTTTTTTTAACTACATGGCACTCCTTTGTGGAATTTTGATTTAAGTGACACTAAATGGTGATTTTGGAAGAACTGACACCTATTCATTATTAAATCCCCTTTTATGAACATGACTTAGGTTTTCTTTAATGTTTTTTCATGAAGTTTTATTTATAAAAATATTTAAATGTGTCATATTTTCATATTTTATTTTCTATTATAGTAAATAGGATACATTATTTTAAGGAATATAGACATTTAGTTATTAAAATTTATGTACATAGGTTTATAACATCTTATCATTTTAATGTGAGTATAATCTTTAGTGATACTCCTTTACATTGTTTATAGTGACTGTTTTCTTTCCTGTTTTGTTTTTTTTATTTTGTTTCACAAGATGTTTATAAATTTTATTGGTGTTTCAAAGACATAACTTTTCATTCTGTTAATATTCTATTTTATACCGGTATTCTATTTCATTAATTTCTGCTCTTATTATTTCCCCTCCTATTTACATTTATGTATTTTGTCTTTCTTCTTCCACTTGTTGTAAGGGGTGTTTAGTTTTTTTGATTTTCAACCTTTATTCTTTACTAACATGCTTATTAAAGGAATCTTACAACTCAAATCTCACAATCTCACAATTCAAGCAATCTTGAATGTAATTAGTTCAAAAAATTTTCCTTTGTCTTGTAAATTTTTCGGAATATCTGGGTATTTTATAGTTGTGATTTTATGATGTTTTTGAAACATAATTTAATTTTGGCCAGAGGACACTATCTTCTTAAGGTCAATTTATAAGATTCTTGGAATTCTGCAATGGGTGGGTGCTACATCATATGTATGTTTACTGGGATTAGTTTACTCACTGTGCTTTTTCAATATTCAATATCTCTTTATGTTTGGTTTTCTAACAGTAACAGAGATATATTCTTTAATCTAACATTTTGCTCATGGTTTTATCTATTTTTTTCTTACAGCTTTGTTTCATTTTTGCTTTATAAAATTGAGGCGAGGTTGTTAAGTGCACATACATTTAGAATTGCCATTTTTTATTATTCTGATGCTTCTCAAAATTAGTTTCAATTAAAACTTTATTATTCTGAAGCATAATCTCCTTATATTGAGTTCTACCGAGATATAAGTTCTCACTTAAAAATTGCACATTATTTTGTGTGGATTTATCCTACGTGGGACATGAGGGATCTCTAAAATTAAGGATTAATATATTTCTTCAGTGTTGGGTAATTCCTATTATCTATTAAAATGTTGTTTCTGCACCATTTTCTGCTTTCTTTCTGCTACTCCAGTTATAGTTATCATTATTTGCAAATTCTGAATTTGTGAATTTTCCTATTTGCTGAAGTTTGTTAGTAATCTCAAAATCAATAATCATGGTGCTTGTGCAGTCACTTGCAGGCATGCACAGAGACGAAATGTTTGAGTAGTTAATTGACACTCTTTCAAGTGGAGTCAAACAAGGTGATACTGTCCTTTTGTTTCAGCTCTGTGGCCATAAATAAGTTCTGCCCCCCCTCCTCCTTTTTTTTTTTAAGAAGGAGTCTCACTTTGTCACCCAGGCTGAAGTACAGTGGTGGAATCTCAGCTCACTGCAGCCTCCAGATTCAAGTGATTCTCCTGCCTCAGCCTCCCAAGTAGCTGGGATTACAGACATGCACCACCACACCCAGCTAATTTTTGTATTTTCAGTAGAGATGGGTTTTTGTCATGTCAGCCAGGCTGGTCTCAAACTCTTGACCTCAAGTGATCCTCCCACCTTGGCCTCCCAAAGCGTTGGGATTACAGGCATGAACCACTGTGCCCAGCCAAGTCCTGCCCTTTTTACAGTCTGTTTAAATGCTGTATTTTATCCATTTTGTGCTTTTTGTTGGTGATTTTTCTGTTTAAAATGACCCAAAGTATACTGCTGAAGAGCTGCTTAGTGTTCCTAAGCACAAAAAGGCTGTGATATATGTTCTTGACCGAGAAAATATGAGTATTATGAAAGCTTCATTCAAGTATGAGCTACAGTCTGTTGGCTGTAACTTCACTGTTAATTAATCAACAATATATATTATAATAAAGTGTTAGGAGGCTGAGGTGGGTGGATCACTTGAGCCTAGGAGTTTAAGACCAGCCTGGGAAACATGGCAAAACCCTGTCTCCATAAAAATTAGCTGGGCAGAATGACTCAAAAAATAAGAAATAACAAGAAAGTGTCTTTAAATAGAAACATAAAGAAAACAAGGTCATGTATTGATCAATTGATGAGACATGTGACCAGACACTCACAGAAACCTAATCCATTATTTCCCCTTGAAAAAATATTTCAGTATTTGCTAATTTAGTGCCTGCAGCAACTTTATAGAACATAACTACTCTAAACAAGAATCAAACATATAGCTTTAACAGTATTGTCTATTTCACTTTCTTTTGCTTTGTTTTTCTTCTTTTTTGTTTTTTCCTGGATGTGTTTTTCTGACTTATATTCAAATTTTAATTTGTTGTTGAATTCCTAATTCAATTATTTACATTTTGGTTTTAGAATATGTATACTTTTCCATGTTTTCTTTTGCATAATTTATTTTAAAATATTCTCAGTTTTATCTTTTCTTTTAAGGAAGATGTTAAACTTAATTTTTTCAAAATCTATGTTTGACAATTCCCAATAACAACATGAAATAACAGCAGCTTCCCTGTGTCTGTTTCAATTGCTTATCGTTTCTTCCGGGTCTCATTTATGTTGTTTTATATCATCAAGCGCCTGGTTAGTTTTAATTTTTATTATTTTTGCACTGTACATGAAAAATTACAAAAATAATACAAACCCTAGGATGATGTCTCACTTCAGAGAGAATTTTGTATTTGCTTCTTGCTGGCTCCTGGGGAACTCACAATGTCTTCATTAACTGAATGTAATTTCAAAGATTGAGATGGTTCAAATGTGGCCTGTAGTCTCCACGTAGAGTAGTCTATTCATTCTGCAGTGTTATTTTTATCAACTACTTACTTCGAGTTCTTGGCAGATAGCAGTATTCAGCTTGAGCCTTTCTTGCCTAGGAGGCTGATGAAAGTACTGTATATTAGCTTTAGAGTCTCAACTATCACTTAAAACATCAGCAGCTACTCCCCGGTGAAAAGTGGTTCTAAATATCAGACATATCTCTGAATTTTC
Organism: Aotus nancymaae; assembly: GCF_030222135.1. Classification (NCBI taxonomy): domain Eukaryota; kingdom Metazoa; phylum Chordata; class Mammalia; order Primates; family Aotidae; genus Aotus; species Aotus nancymaae. The sequence continues at coordinate 13,278,302 of NW_026988435.1, forward strand.
ATCGTACTTCAGACACTGACTTTAAGAAGCCCTTTTAAAACATATATTTTGATCTCAGTGACAATGTTAATCCAAATTCTTCGTTATTACTAAAAACCTCTTTTGAATTTTTAATTTTAATTATTTAATTTTTATTTCTAAGTTGTTTTTACTTAACAAATTTGTTTAGTTACATTTATTAATTTTTTAATTAATATTTTATTATTACTTTTTTCACTTTACGCTCTTAGGTTTTTATACAAATTAAAATATTTATTGTATATTCTGTGCCTAATAGTTTCAGTATCTCAAATATTTTTGGATCTTATTCTACTGCTATTTTTTGATAACTATTGATCATGTTGACTTGTTTATTTTTGATTTAATAATTTTTAATTACACATTTTTAAAGAATTATCTCATTATACTTGCGTTTAAATTGTATTATCAGATAGATATTTTGATTTGATCCAGTACTTCTCTTTTATTAAATAGCATTGTAACAAAAAAAAAAAAGTGCTTGTATTTAAACACTTGTCTACAGATTTATTTTCTTAGGATAAAATAAAGTTCTTGGGATTAGTGGGTCAAAGTAGCGAATATTACATTCTAACATGTTAATTCAATTTGTTCCGTAAATGTCACTGTAGTTTATATTGCACTAATATTTTATCTTCATATTTTAAGATGAATATTGAAATAATTATTTGAAAAAAGTAAGTAGGATGATAACTGGACTGAGACACAAACTCTATACAAAAAGATAAAATAAGCAATATGTGTGTGTGTTGAATACATGTGTGTATTCACCTGATAATTTAACTTTATCAAACATTATGTTAGGTAATAGACACTTCAAAATTATGGTAAGTTCTGCTTCTCAACAATATTTGCTGCGTGACTAATATAAGTCAGCCATAAACTAGCCATGAGGGATTCAACAGGAAGCCATTTTGGAATGTATAGCCTAATGGAGGAGAGTTTAATAAACAGGTTAAATACAAAATGTGGAAAAATAATGAAATATGGAAAAATTTTTAAATTTTGGAAGTTGTATAAATATTTTAGAAAATGAAGTGATAGAGATATCTTTTTCTTTTTTTTTTTTAATTTAGGGTGGTTAGGGAAAGTCTCACATTAAGTATTATTCAAATGTGGGTAAGTTGTGTGTTAAGGGTAGAAACAGGAAAATCAACCCAGACATAAAGTACAAACAATGACTCTGAATAAAATGCCTACATACTGGCAAGCACCAGGAGACAGTCACATAAAGTATTAAAATTACCAAAGGGAAAGTAGTGGCTAGATCAAGAAAACCTCTATAGATCAAGGTAAGGAATTTGAATCTCATTCTCAGGGCAACAAAAATGTATTTAAAGATATTTTCAGCAGATTTTTCATGCAAGCAGATTTATATAACTTTTAATAAAATAGTTATTTGTTTGCAAAAATGTTCTAGAAAGTTAGTAACACATACCAGGGCATATGGTCATGACTAAATCAATTTTCTTTCTTTTTTCTTTTTATTGTACTTTAGGTTCTGTGTACATGTACAGATCATGTAGCATTGTTGCATAGGTACATACATGGCAATGTGGTTTGCTGCCTCTGCTCCCCCAGTCACCTATATCTGGCATTTCTCCCCATGTTATCCCTCCCCAACCTCCCCAACCTCTGCTGTCCTTCCCTTAGCTCCCCGCAACAGACTGCAGTATGTAATGCTCCCCTCCCTGTGTCCATGTGTTCTCATTGTTCAATGCCTGCCTATGAGTGAGAACATGCAGTATTTGGTTTTCTGTTCTTGTGTCAGTTTGCTGAGAATGATGGTTTCCAGATTCATCCATGTCCCTACAAAGGACATGAACTCATTTTTTATGGCTGCATAGTATTCCATGGTGTATATGTACCACATTTTCTTTGTCTAGTCTATCATAGATGGGCATTTGGGTTGGTTCCAGGTCTTTACTATTGTAAACAGCGCTGCAGCGAACATACGTGTGCATGTATCTTTACAATAGAACGATTTATAACCCTTTGGGTATATACCCAGAAATGAGATTGCTGGGTCAAATGGTATTTATATTTCTCTATCTTTGAGGAATCGCCACACTGTCTTCCACAATGGTTGAACTAATTCACACTCCCACCAACAGTTTAAAAGTGATTTATATTTTTTAAAGTTTACAGCCTTCATAAATAATGGATTGTAGACTGTCAACAGTGGAAACAAGAAAACAATGTGGGAAATTATTGTAGTAGTCCAAATGAGAGATAATGAGGGCTTAGAATGTGGAGCTTGCAGTAAGATTGATAGAGATGGATATACCAAGATGTATTTTAGGGATACAGATATACTCAATAGGGCTAGATGAGATACTGAATAAGAGAATGATGGAAAGTAAAGATTCTCAAGTTACTTTCAGTTTTCCAGTGTGAGCACCTGAATAAATAGTTGTTTAAAAGAATAATATGGAAATAGGAAGATAAGTACCTAGAATCCTGTACTTTAAATGCTGTTGACATAGCTTGCATCTGTCTGACATAAGGCTCTATAACCTTCTGAGGACAGGAACTTTCCTTTCTCCATCTTTGCATCCTTATTGCCCAGCACAATGACGAGCTCCAAGAATATACCCAATTAGTATTTACTGAATGAACTGATGAATGAATGAGTGAATAAAAGATTGTCTTTTGTCTTTTTGTATTGGACAACTAGAAATAATGGCTTATAATTATAGGCAGACAGATTTCAATTCTATGTAAATATTGCCAGATAATTAGAACTCCACAAATGAAAGAGTCTGACTTTGGAATAGCATGCTCTCTGATGACTAGAAGTACTTAAGCGGAATTTTGTTGCAAATAAGACAGGTGTCTAATTTTGAAGAAGAATTGGAAATTAACTCAGGCAGAAAATATTAATTCTTCTAACCTCTCTACTTAATCCCTCTTTAAGTTCAGAATACCTTTCATTGTTCATACCTCTGAACAATGACATTTTATTTTCTGTTAATTGAGTTACTGAACTTATGTTAAAAGGATGTCTTGAAATATTAAAGATAAAATTTAAATAACCACTTCCTCTTTTCAGATAAATAAAATCTAAGATTTGTTGTTTCTAATGTTTGCCCAGGGTACCAAGATGTCTGGAGTATATGATCGTGACCAAGACAGCCTAAAGAACCTGGCTGTTTCTCCTGAAGAGGTTCCCTTCTCATGCCTTACCAGTAATATGGACATGGGAGGTTTTGTTAGAGGAGAAAGAACTGATAGAATCAGACTTGATAATTGGTTAGAATTTTGAGTTTAGGAAATCCTTTCGAAAGGCTCTATCTCTATTTTATATTTTATGCAAGACTCTACTAAAGTTATGTGGCATGGAAAAGGCAAAGGAACCCCCATCATTTGACTGAGGAAAACAATTTCTTTCTTACGTATTCTTATTTGTAAAACTTTGAGACCACAGCTGTAAGAATAAATGGATCTTGGAGGTCACAATGATTCTGACTCAAAGCCAGAAGATTTTATTGGTCATGGGGTAGGAGACAGTACAGTGGATGGATATCCAAGCTCTCCACTGACAATTTACCTAAAGCAGTCTGCTTTTACCAGTTTTTTTTTTTTTTTTTTGAGTTCCTATTTTCTTTTTTTTTTTTGAAAGAAAGAAAAAAAAAGAATGAAGAAGAGGAAGAAAAAGGAAGAGAAAGAGAGAGAGAGAATGGGAGTATTGCTTTCTTGCCCAGGCAGAATGCAATTTAGTAATGGGTATTGAAAACCACTTTTATACCAATAATTATACTTAATGATGTAGACAGGAAGGAATAAGGGAAGAAAATAACAAACAAGCAGCTAACCAATATTTCATTTAAACCTATGAAATGCTATGCGATTACTAAGGAGTGATTTACTTCCAATTATGTAGTCACTTTTGGAATAGGTGTGAGATGGTAATGTATGTTTTGTGTATTTGAAGTGGAGAGTTCTATAAATGTTTATTAAGTTTACTTGTTCCTGGTCTGAGTTCAAGTCCTAGATGTCCTTGTTAATTTTCTGTCTGGTTGATCTATAGAATCGTTAGCACTTCTTGTTACATTGATCCTTTTGCCATTATGTAATGTCCTTCTTTGCCTCTTTTGATCTTTGTTGCTTTAAACTCTACTTTATCAGAAGCAAGAATTGCATCTCCTGCTTTTTGTTTATTTGTTTATTTTTACTCTCTGTTTGGATGGTAAATCTTCCTCCTTCTCTTTGTTTTGAGTCTTTGTGTATTGTTGCATGTGAGATGGGTCTGGATGCAGCATACCGATGGGTTTTGGCTTTTTATCCAATTAGAATATATATAAGTTTAATACTGGCATTTGATGCTAGCTGGCTGTTTTGCCCATTAGTTGGTGTACATTTTTCATTGTACACCTTACCAGTTTTACTACATTTCCCAATGCATTTATTTTTAAGAAAGGGATCTACAGCTAGAAACTCTCTCAACACCCCTGGCCTAATTTCACTTAAGAGACTTTTTACATGTCAAATGGTCATTGGAGAAATGTTCCATGGACATTTGTCACTATTTATCTAATTAAGTAGGCAGGACAGCCCTTCCATATCACAGCACATTAATTGTTGTTTTGGATATATTGAATCTACAATATAACATGTAGAAGACAAGTTAGAAGTGGATGTTCTTTAGCTCTTAGTAAATTGAATCAGGAATGTTTAGAAATTCTACATAAAAGAGGGATCTCCATACATTCAATAATTAAAAGCCTAGCATACTAAGCTGAAACTCTGTACATCAAGAGTGTGAAATAAGTTCTTATTAATACAATGTTTTTCCAGCTATGTTACTTTGATTTAGTGAATTCATATCACTGATGCTTTCTTTAGAACATCTAAATCTTCAAATTACCATAATCTAAATCTTTTCCAAGTGTTCTTTTACATAATAGGATTTTTCTTAGTTCGTAATCTATATATTCAATTGTATAATATGAAAAGCATGAATAGACACAAGAAAAATAATGAAAATGATTAGCATCTCTTTATACCCCTCAGCTACATATTGCAGCATATTTATGGGAAAACTCTGATAATTACTTTTGGAGTGTGATTGAAAAAGGATTTTTCTCATTCTTCATTTTGTTATTAGTTTCTTGTAATGCTTTTAAACTATCTTCTAATTTCATTTTGCTTCTATTTTTAGCTTTTCTCCTTTTCTCTCTGTTACATCCTTCCTTATATTCTTCCATGAAAGTGACAAGATTCTATAGAGATGCTTAAGAAGTGCTCCTTTTCTAAATCCTTAGAGAATATGTCTCAGATTCAACACACTGTTCTCTTTGTAGAAAACTTTTATCATCAGTTATTATAAAAACAACTGTTAGGTGAGATTAGAAAACTCTGAAGAAGACTCTATTTTAATTATAGATGTCCCACAATGCCTCGTTCAAATGCCAGTTGCTTGAGAAGCAGAAAAACAACAATAACCATAATATCACTGAGCATTACATATAGTATATGTTAGTAAATCATTTGATTAATTTATTAAGCATATATGTATTAAGCACACTTTTTATATCAGGTACTCTTTTAGATGCTACAGATAGACCAGTGACCAGTCCCTACTTACTCAGACCTTACAATCTAATGAAGCAGGTCAGAAAAAGAGGGAAAAAAATATAATTTCAGTTTAAGGTAAATGTAATGAAGAAAATAAAGCAGGGTGTTGGCATGGAAAGTCAGAAGCAATTCAAGAACTACATTTGGGAGAATGGTTAAGGATGTCTTTTCATATGGAGTTGACATCTGGGTCTTAAGCAGCCATTGCCTGATTCCATTGGGTCTATCACCACCATAGGAAGATCAGGAGAGTTTCTGAATCTGGTAGGTAACCAATAGAGTCACTGTAAAAAGATGCAGATAGAAAAGAGAGGAGTCCAACCATAATTACTGACTATTATTTTTGGAAAGATGTGCAAAGACAATACACAAACTAGTAAATAGTTTTTACCAGGCCATAGAGTGTACTTAGCTTGTATATTACACAAATATTTGCTCGACACAACACCTCAACCTTCCAGATTCATATTCCTAGAAAAGTGATGGAAAAAGAATTTTATCAGAGAAGCAGCTTGCTGATTCATATCTGGCCCCTTAGTTGTAATCAGATGGGCCAGACTGTGGTACCCCAGCCAACAATAGGAAAACACATATCCTAGGGCTTTTGGATCTGACAAGCAAAGACACTCATTTTCTCCACTATTTGACAAGCTTCTTTTAATATAAGTTTACTAATAAAATTCAGGAAATAGTCTCAGAAAGTTGACAACATACTCTTTGTCATAATTTAAAGAGGACTACGAAAAATCAATTCAGTCTTCCTTCCTTCTTTCCTTCCTTCCTTCCTTTTTTCTTTCTCTTTCTCTCAACATTCCTCCCTCTCTCCCTCACCCCCTTCCTTTCTCCCTCCCTCCCTCTCTCTTTCTCTCTCTTTTCTTTTTTCTTCCTTTCTTTCTCCCTCCATCCCTCTTTCTATTTCTGTCTTCCTTCCTCCCCCTCTTTATTTTCTTCCTTCCTTCTTTCTTTCTCTCTTTCTTTGAAACATTTTTATAAATGAGCAGATGAGACTTATGTTGGCATTACTTTGCTATAGTCAGCCTAAATATGTCTAGCTTTGGTTCATCTACTGATAACATTTTATTTTTATTTTTGCAACTTTTTCAGCTTATTAATTGTGCAAATTCTGATAAAATTCAATTAATTTCCATGTTTGCACAACTGATCTTTTAAAAGCCAGTAAAGTTTAAGCAGACATTAATAATTTAAAGGAAGGCTATAGTTAAATTATAAGGAAAAACAAAATTTTTGTTAAAGAAAATATTATTAATTTAGTTGGGTTTATAAATTTTTAAGTTGCTGTCATTTTATTTTCTAATAATAGTTACTATTACTATTTTGCCTTTCAAGATGTTAAGGTTTTTGGCTCTTTAAATTTTTTTTCTCAAAAACTTTATATGTCATATCTATACACTGCTGTCAAAAGGTAACAAACTTCACAAATACATGTTTAAAATTCTCATAAAAGTCATCTCTGTTAAGAATGTTTCATCTAGCATGGAAAGAATCAAACTCCAGGAATTCTAAGAAAGTGAATATATTTTTATATCAGTAAGTTAGAAGTAATGGCCATAATAACCAATCTAGATTCAGACCTTGGCTGTACCCATTCACCCTAGTTTTCTTCCTCAGACTATTTTCTTGCTCTGATAAAACTTGTCCAACTAGAGGAGCTGGATTGGACCATATTAACTGTAAATTCTGGCTCTCTTATTATTGTGCCTACTCATTTTTCACTTACAACTCTAGAAACAATACCTATAGGAAATATGACAAAATTGAGTAAATTGTGGGTTAAGTTAAAACAAAAATCCAACCAGTCAGAATTTAGGATACATGTGATAAATTCCAGACTCAGCCACTAACTGATTTGGTGACCTTGAACAACACATTTGTTTCTCTGAAGAAGTCTCCATTTCCTCAGTTGTAAGAAAAGGATGTTGACCTAGATAGCTTACAAATATACGATTCTGAGTTTGTTTTGAGCTGAATTGTGTCCTCTCAAAGTTTACATATTAAAGGCAGGGTGTAGTAGCTCATGCTTGGAATCCTAGCACTTTGAGAGGCCAAGGCAGGTGGATTACCTGAGGTCAGAAGTACCAGCCTGATCAACATGGTGAAACCTCATCTCTACCAAACATACAAAAATTAGCTGGGCATGATGGTGGGTGCCTGTAATCTCAGCTACTCAGGAGGCTGAAGCAGGAGAATCTTTTGAACCCAGGAGGTGGAGGTTGTAGTGAGCCAAGATCACATCATTGCACTCCAACCTGGGTGACAAGAGCAAGACTCCATCTCAAAAAAAAAATCATACGTTGAATCCCTAACGCATAGTACCTTAGAATGTGTACCTTATATAATCAATCATATGTTGAATCCCTAAAGCCCAGTACCTTAGAATGTATACCTTATATAATTAATTGATAAGTCCTGGAACTGTATTTGAAGATAGAACCTTTACAGACTTGATTAAATTGAAATGAAGTTGTTAAGGCGGGCCACAATCCAGTCTGAATAGCGTTCTTATAAGAGATATTTGGACACACAAAGACATATTCGAGATATGCATGCACAGAGAGAAGATCACGTGTAGAGGAGGCAAGAGTATGTAGGGAATTGATGAGCCCCACATCACCCACGGGTACCCCAAGTTTGGTGGCAACAAGGGAATGAGAGAAAAACAGATTAAGAGAAAAAGTGGGACCAGGGGGCCATCACTTCATTACTCTGGTGGAGGCAGTGAAGGCCTCAAGCTCTGAACCTCCACTATTTATTGATTACAATGACTTTGATCTATAGGGTAGGAGTAGAGTGATAGTGGGATGAATCAGTGAGTTGGAAGTGAATCAGTGAGCCAGAACTGGTGTGTCATCCTAAGAATTGGTAACAGTGATGGTTTGGGAGTTTCACAAAACAAGAACATGTGGTTATCTTTAACTTATTATCTATGTGCAGCTGGTGGAATATGGGCCTTACAAGGAGCCTGTAAGTCTGGCTACATCGTAGAGTGCTACAAAGGGGTTTTATGTCCTTGAGCACAAACCCTGCACCGGAACATGAGGCATGGAGAAGCCTTCCTCCTCAGAGGCCTCTGCAGCCTTGTGCAGTTTGTTGTTCCTTATTTATATGTCACTAATAACCAGTTTATGTAGGCACTCTGTAAGTTCTTTCTCTTCTGCTATTTTTCCCAACAGCAGCCATCTGCAAGACAAGGACAGGCCTCAGAAGAAACCAAACCTGGTGACATCTTTCATCTTGGACTGTTATTATGCACAACTTGCTTAATAACACATTTTTTTTCTTTCTTATTGCAGGAGTAGCCCAAGAATCGACAAATGACTATGATATACAAGAAAGAATTTAAGTTTGTTGTTGGAAATGTCTACAGCAGAAAATCAAACAGAGCAAGAATATGTGTGTACTAGATCCAGTGCTCTGGTTTATTTAAGACTCGTTTTAGGACTAAGACATTTGTTACATTTGGCATCCTGAGTTGTGGTACCCTATAACACCTATTATTTTAGGAGTTATAGTCAGAGATGTTCCAGTGTTGCATAAATTATCTTTTATTTTCTCTGTAAAGGGTTTATGATAGCTATTATGCATGTATGTCCTTACAGCTAATCATCTCCCCAGAATTCCTCATTAGAGTGCAATCTGCTAAGCTTTCAGACCAGATCTGGTCTAACCTGAAGTATCTGTAGTGAGTGTTGCTTATCACTAGACAAAATGCAGACTTTCATACTAATTTATAACGGGACACACCGATGTTTTTCCTTCATGGTTGGTTTTCCATTCACAGTTTATGAGTTGTGGCTCTCAGATGCAAATGAGTTTTCTAGTTCAATTCATTGGCATGCCAAAAGACTATAATAGTTTAAAAACACTTCAGCTGTTTCCTAGTATTCTTCTCAAAGAACTTTCAACTATCTGCAATCCTTACAATTTATCATAAGTCAGCAGGCATTGAATCAGCCAATAAGAAGTCAATGTTAAACAAATGTCTCACAATACAGTTACAGAATTTCAGTATTAATAGAGTTATGGGACTGAATGACACTGTAAACATCAATATCACTGGGAGAAACTTAGACTCATAGGCACCACCTCCAATTATTTGAATTAGAATCTTCATTTCAATAAGGTTCCCAAGCACCTAGTCTGCACCTTCATGTTTGAGAGATACTGAACAAAAGAATTTAGTCTTGGTCTTTCATATGTAGTTCTGAAATGTTTGTCATAGACATCTTAACACAAATGTAGTAAATAACGGGAAAACGTTTAAGAAAAATAATTTAGAAATTTATGTTAAAACAAAAAGGAGAGATAACTATTTGAGTTGAATTTATTGCAATATCTAATATAAAAACAGATTTTAATCTAATTTAAATTACAATATTGAATGCTGTTACTATAAGACATAAAGCAAAGTGTATCTGGTAAACTTAAGAAAAGAAAAAGCTTTTTTCTCTGCCCCACCCACCAGCCTGTCTTTCTCTCTCTTTCACACATACACATATGCACACACTTCATATACACACACAAAAGGAAATTCCTGATTAATCAATCATTGTGATGTTCCTATCCTCCCCTTATATCATTTAACATTTATCCTTCTATAACATTAAAGCTTGATCTCCTTTAAAAATGTTTTAAAGTTAAAAATGTCACATAGCCTCTACAGTAGCTATATTTATCACAGTACTTTATCTTTTCCACTTTCAGGATTGACATATTATAAGTTAAAGTACTGAACATATTTCAGCTTTGCAAGTATGAGGAAAAAGGTGAAAATGAGTTAGAGCTACTACTTATATTAAGAATAAATGGAACATTTTTCATCGTTTTCCTGGAAAGTCAAATTCCTCATCATGAGTGCTTGCTTTTTGCTTCAAGGTTCTTGTCTCTTTTTATAATGAAAAAACAATAAAATATCACAATTTTTCAGTCTTACAAACTCTCTCTCCCTTATACACGCAAACACTACACAGGCAAACACCACATATGTGTGCGCATGTGCACACGTGTGTGCACGCACACACATACATAGATATCTCGATCAGAAAATTATCAGTAAACAACTGTATTTAAATTGAAATTTATAGATTCACAATGTAGCACTATGATATGTCTGTGGTTAATTTTAACACAAATAAGATAGGGCACAACTAAACGTGCTAGCATTGTAATACTTTTGCCGCTTTGCTTTGTGTGAGTGACTGTGTTGTGTGGCTAGTCTCTGACATTGAAAAGATCTGACCTGTCATGTTGTCATTATGAACATTTAGGGGAGGAAAGAACCAAGGTCAATCAAGGAAGAAATAAAGTTAAGCAGGCAAATTGGGCACCACTGTGATTCAGAAGCCAATCTAAGTGGCCGATTATAGTTTGCCTGCCTACTTAACACTTGCATCTGTGCTTAGGGGAAAAAGAAGAAAGGAGTGGGTGAAACCACAGAATGAGGTTGAATAGACTGCTTTTGAAATTGAGCTTCATTCTCCACCTATGTTGGCCCTCTCTAAGTGGCTGTAGCAGGAGTTGCCTGATAAAGCATGTTAAAGTGATGTTAGTGATGAAGAAAGAACTGACCACAGAGCTTTGTTTTATCACAAACTGGATTTCTTATACAGCAGTCACAAAGCTGTTCTCATTTGAAACCCGATGTATTTTGGTTCTGTGTTTTATTTTACTTTTTTGGCATGCTCTGAATCTCACAAATTATTTTCTTAATAATTTTAAAGTTTGTTTTTAATTTAAATTCATTCTCAGGACAGATAAATTTGACTATGTTTAGAAGTTGACTGCATCTGGGTAGGGGGTTAGTATATAGAGTTGTGTGTGTTGTGGCCAAGAAGAAAACAAGACTGGAGAAAAACAGGTCAGCCAATTTGGCAATACAGATGTAAAATATTAACATTGGAGAGAGGTTAAAAGATCCAGTTCCCCTAGTCCAGGAAACATGCTGACATAGATAAATATTCTTCATATAGATACATGACATAATTAATAATCGTAACAACAGAACTGGAGTTCACCTCTTAATTCCTAATACTGAAGTTTTTTGCACTGCTTTAGTCTTTGTAGTCCTGGCTCAATTTTTTTTTTATCTTTAACAAGAGAATATCAAAAAAAGAGTTAGAACTAAATTAATGTCAAGACTCTTTCCATTTTATCATTTTAAGATCCTACAAAACTATCAAATTATGATACCTAACAAAAGGAAGTAAAAACTAACATTTTCTAAGCACTCTTTATCATGCCTTTTAGAAAAAAAATCATATTTAATAAATTCATCTTATCAACACATGACTATTATCAATTTCCTTTGGCTAATGTAAGATTTATTGCAGAGCATCTAAAAACCTTGTTCAAGGTATACTGAAATCTAGTAGTGATAGTTACACCCAGGCCATTCTGTTAGACAGTAAAGCCCAGCCCACGATTTTTCTATTACATGAAGCTTTGTTGTTTGCATGTCAATCTTGCTCACAAGCGAAGCTGTGATTGGTGGTGAAGGTACAATATACATCACTGGACTTTCCGTTGACCAGTCCATTTATTCATTCGATAAATATTCTGTCAACTGTCTCCTATGTGCTGGTAACTCAGGTGTCATGAATGGTAAGAAGACATGAGGCAAATACCCTGCCTTTAAGAAAATTACTGGCTGGTAAATTTCACTAGTTGATTCCAGACCAGTAATTGTCAGTACATAGAAATATCTTAGACCAGGGTTGTCAACCTATAGCCTGCAGGCTAAAACTTAGCCTGTTGCCTGTTTTTGTTAGAAATAATTTATATAAGGTGTTTATTTTCCGTAGCAGAGTTGAATAGTTACTAGAGACCTTAGGATACGAGCAGCCTGAAGTATTTATTATCTGGTCTCTTACAGACACACTTTGTTAACCCCTTTGCTAGACAGTTTTATAATCTGAATTAGGCACACGTCATCTAATTTCTCTTATCAATCAGGTGATATATGTCCGTCTACGTAAATAGTTTTATCCCTTATCTTTGCTTATATACAATAATTCAGTCCTCAGTTTCAGTGACATGCATTTTTTTTGACATTATAAGTATGTGCTATTATTATAAAATATTTGAAAATTTAAAAAATGTTAAATAACAAAAGCCAATTTTTGTTAATATTTAAATATAGTTAATTGTTTTATGTGTGGTTTATATACATATATACTTTAAATCAAAATATTATACTTTATTCATTTAGTTATTTTGTCCTCTTACAATTACTATATTATAATTTCTCCATAGAACTAATTTTAATTATCATACTATTCTGCAGTAAATTGTTGGAAGTCTCCATATATATGTAATCAAACTGAGTTTGAACATCACTCATGTGCTTCAAGTTCAAGGTCATACTAGGCATATAAAGTCCAAAAGTAAGAAGCAAACTCAATTTCATACATGAGCCAGAGAGATAACACAAATATTGGAATTGGGTTTATATCTGCACTCTACTAAGACATCAAACGTGTAGTGAAGAGAGAGGTATTAAAATATCAAACACAAAACACATTTTTAAGGTTAATAAACTACAAGTGTGAAACTTGTTTAAGAAAAATACTGTTTAGTGCTCCTTTTCTAAACTTTTCCTCCACAAAGACTACCATTGCTATTTCAACTTTATTCCTCCCTTTAGCTAGTATAGCTAAGATTTTTAATGTTTTTCTCTTCCTTTCCTGCATGAACAATTTAAAGCCTTCTTGATTAGGCTGACCTGAATACTGTGCCTCTGAATGGTACCCAGTTTAATACATGTATGCTTTGTTAGTGAATAGACAATACAGTTTCTTACATCACATAAACTGACATTTGAAATATTGACAGACAATAATGTGGGAATTTTTAATATATTGGAAAGCTACTAATATCTCTTTTTTGTCAATGACATTATCAGTCCCTCAGAAAATCTTGTTCAAATTTTTATATCATCACTAATCCAAAACATTCCTTTGTCTTTAATAGGCACATATGTTGCACAATACTGTTTTGTGGGTTTTCAAAATACCTTTAATTACTACTACTTTATGCTATAACGTATATAACTATATTCTCTAAATTATAATAGTTACAATGAAAAATTTTGCATTTGGCAATCCACTTATTTATACAAAATAAAATATGCTGAAGGAACCATGTACCTTATATTAGCTTTTAGAAAGTTTCTCCAAATGTTTTACTACACTACTGTGGAATAAAACTTTGAGTGCTTTTGTTTTAAAAATTTCAGAAAAGGGCAAATTTTTTTCTGAAATGGCAGAATGGATTTTAAATACCTCTATTTGATTTTACTTTAATTTTGAGACAATAAACCATTTACTGATATTTCACATCACTTAAAGATGTTGAAATTTCTTAACAAAGTTTACATTCAGAAAGCAAATTTGTATATTTTCCACAGTAGCATCTCTATTTACTTTTCTTTTGCCTATGCTTATTTTATACATTAGTGATGATCTGTATAGAGACTAACAATTGATATTTAAAATAAGGTCAATCAATATAAGTACTATTAGTTGTCAATTATTTTAGCAAGTAATTTTTATAATTTTTTTCACTAACAATTCAAAAGGCCAGAGTGCCCCCTTACCTCCAAACAAGCCAACTAGCTCCCCAGCAATGATTCTTAGTCACTTAGAAATGACAAAACTGTCGGACATAGAATACAGAATTTCAATAGCAAGGAAACTCATTGAAATTCAGAGGAAAGTTGAAATTCAATCCAAGGGATCCAAAGAATCCAATAAAATAGTCCAAGATCTGGAAGATAAAATTGCCATTTTAAGAAAGAACCAAATTGAACTTCTAGAGTTAAAAAATCTACTACAAGAATTTAATAATATAATTAGAAGTATTAACAGGAGAATAGACCAAACTGAGAAAAGAATCTCTGAGCTCAAAGATCAATTCTTCAAATCAACTCAGTCAGACCAAAAAAAAAAAAAAAAAAAAAACAAAGCCCCTGAGAAATGTGAGATTATGTAAAGAGAAAAACAATCTATGACTCATCAGCACACCTGAGAGAGGAGAGAGAATAAACAACTTGGGAAATATATTTAATAATATAGTCTACTATAATTTTCCTAATCTTACAGGAGCAGTTGATATACAAATGCAAGAAATGCAGAGAACCCTGAGTAGATACTATCCAAGATGACTATTCCCAAAACACATGGTCATCAAATTCACCTAGATCAATGCAAAAGAATAAGTCTTAAAGGCAGCTACAGAGAAAGGTCAAGTAATATACAGGGGGAACCCCATCAGGCTAGCAGCAGACCTCTCATCAGAAACTTTACAAGCTGGAAGAAATTGGGAGCATATTTTCAGCATTCTTAAAGAAAAAGAAATTCCAACCAAGAATTTCGTATTCTGTCAAACGAAGGTTCATAAGTGAAACAGAAATAAAATCTTTATAAGACAAGGGAATGCTGAGGGAATGCATATCAACTAGACTAGACTTACAAGAAGCCCTTAAGGGAATGCTAAACATGGAAACAAAAGACTGACATCTGCTGCCACAAAAGCACACTTAAGCACTACCCCACAGGAACTGTAAAGCAATTACACAATTAAGTCTACATAACAACCAGCTAGCAATACAATGACAGATCAAACTCTCACATATCAATATTAACCCTGAATGTAAATGGACTAAATGCCCCTTTCTAAAGACATAAAGTGACAATGTGGATAAAAAGACAAGACCCGGCCGGGCGCGGTGGCTCAAGCCTGTAATCCCAGCACTTTGGGAGGCCGAGGCGGGTGGATCACGAGGTCAAGAGATCGAGACCATCCTGGTCAACATGGTGAAACCCCGTCTCTACTAATACAAAAAATTAGCTGGGCATGGTGGCGCGTGCCTGTAATCCCAGCTACTCAGGAGGCTGAGGCAGGAGAATTGCCTGAACCCAGGAGGCGGAGGTTGCAGTGAGCCGAGATCGCGCCATTGCACTCCAGCCTGGGTAACGAGCGAAACTCCGTCTCAAAAAAAAAAAAAAAAAAAAAAAAAAAAAGACAAGACCCAACTGTCTGCTGGCTGCAAAAGATCCAACCAACATGCAGCAACACCAACAGGCTCAAAGCAACAGGATGGAGTCATATCTGTCATGCAAATGGAAAACAGAAAAATAACAGAAATCTCTATTTTTATATCAGATAAAACGGACTTCAAACCTTTAACAAGGAAGAGAGAGGGACATTGCATAATGATAAAAAGTACAATCCAACAAGAGGGCTTAACTATCTATCCTAAATTTATAATCACCCTGCATTGGAGCCACAAGATTTATAAAGCAAGTGATTTTGAACTAGGAAAAGTCTTACATAGCGACACAATAATAGTAAAGAACTTCAGAAATCACTGAGAGCATTAGACAGATCACTGAGGCAGAAAACTAAAAAAGAAATTCTGGATTTAAGCTTTACACTTTACTGATTAAACCTAATAGACAGCTACAGAATATTCTACCCATCAACCACCAAATATACATTCTTCTCATCTGCACGTGGAACATAATATAAAATTAACCACATGCAGAGTGATAAAGCAAATGTCAATAAATACAAAGAATTCAAAAGCATTTCAAGCACACTCTTGGACAGTAGTGCAATAAAAATAGAAATAAATATTAATATTTCTCCAAAGAACACAAATTCATTGAAATTAAACAACTGACTACTGAATAATTCTTGGGTAAATATTGACATTAAGGCAAAAATTTTAAAAATTATTTGAAATGAATAAAAATAGAGACATAACTTACCAAAATCTCTAGGATACAAGTAAAACAGTGTAAAGAGTAAAGTTTATAGTGGTAAATGCCTTCATCAAGAAGTTAGAAAGATTTCAAATTACTCTAACTCTGAACCTAAAATAACTAGGAAAAAGGATAACGAGCCAACCTAAAACCCAGTCAAATAAAAAAAAATGACTAATATTAAAGAACTGAATGAAATTGAGATGCAAAAAAAATCATACAAAAGGTCAAAGAAACCAAGAGTCAATTCTTTAAAAAAAAAAAAAAAAAAAAAAAAAAAAAAAAAAAGCTTGATAAATGGCTGGCTAAATTAATAAAGAAAAGAGGAAATATCCAGAAAGTACAATCAGAAATGATAAAGATGACATTACAGCTGATCCCACAGAAATACAAAAGATGCTCAGAGAATACTATGAACAACTCTATTCACACAAATTAGAAAATGAAGAGTAAACAGATAAATTCTCAGAAATATTCAGTCTCCCCAGATTGAATCAAAAAGAGATTGAAACCCTGAATAGACCAATACTGAGCTCCAAAATTGAATCTGATATATATATATAATCTACCAAACAAAACAGTCCTGGAGCAGATGATTCACAGCTGAATTTTACCAGATGTGCAAAAAAGACCTGGTACTAATCTTACTGAAACTCTTTCAAAAAATTCTGGAGGAAGAGCACCTCCTAACTCATTCTATGAAGTCAGTATCTGCCTAATAACCAAAATCTGGCAGACACACAAAGGAAAATGGAAACTTCAGGTGAATACCCCTAATGAACATAGATGTAAAAATACTCAACAAAATACAATCAAACTAAATATAGCAACACTAAATCTAGCAAAAAATTAGCACACCACAATCAAGTAGGCTTTATTTCTAGAATGCAAGGCTGGTTTAACATATGCAAATGAATAAATGTGATTCACCACATCAACAGAATTAAAAATAAGAACCATATGATAATTACAATATATGCAGTAAATTAATTTTCTATAATGCAACATCCATTCATGATAAAAACTCTCAATAAACTAGGCATTGAAGGACCATACATCAAAATAATAAAAGCCATCTATAAAACACAAACAACCAACAACATACTGAACAGGCAAAAAGTAGAGCCATTTATCTTAGGAACTAGAATAAGACAAGGATGCTCACTTTCACCACTCTTGTTCAATATGGTACTTAAAGTCACAGCCAAAGCAATCAGGCAAGAGAAAGAAAGAAAATACATTCCAAAAGAAGAAATCTGACTATCCCTCTGTGATAATGTTAAAATTTTATACTTAGAACCCTAAGGACTCCATTAAAAATCTACTATAACTGATAAATAACTTTAGTAAAGTTTCAGAATACAAAATCAATGTACAAAAATTAGTAGCATTTCTGTACACCAATAATGTCCAGGCTGAGAGTCAAATCAAGAACAAGATCCCATTTACAACAGCCACAAAGATAATGAACTACCTAGAAATTCGGCTAACCAAAGAAATGAAAGATATCTACAAAGAAAACTACAAAACACTGCTTAAATAAATCAGAGATGACACAGATAAATTGAAAAACATTCTATAATCATGGATTGGAGGAATCAATATCATTAAAATGGCCATAATGCCACAAGCAATTTACAGATTCAATGTTATTTCTATCTATTTACCAATGTCATTCCTCACAGAATTAGAAAAAACTATTCTAAAATTCATATAGCACCAAAAAGTAACGCAAAAAGCCAAAACAATCCTAAGCAAAAAGAACAAATTGGAGTCATCACACTGTCTGACTTCAAACTAAACTATAAGTCTATGGTAATGAAAACAGCATGTTACTGGTACAAAGATAGATTCATAGAAAAATGGAACGGAATAGAAAATTCAGAAATAAAGCTGCACACCTACAGCCATCTGATCTCCAGCAAGGCCAACAAATACAAGTAATGAGTACAGGACTCCTTGTTCAATCAGTGTTGCTGGGATAACTGGCTAGCCATACGTGGAAGAAGGAAACTGGATCCTTATCTTTCATCACATACAAAAATTAAGATAGAATAAAGATTTAAATGTAAGAATTTAAACTATAACCTTTCTAGAGGAAAACCTAAAAAATACCCGTTTTATCATCAGCATTGGCAGAAAATTCTTGTCTAAGTCCCCTAAGCAATTGCAACAAAAGCAAAAATTGACAAATATGACCTAATCAAACTAAAGAGCTTGTGCACATTGAAAGAAGTTATCACGAGTGTATGAACAACTTATAGAATGTGAGAAAACAGTTGCAAACTATGTATCTAAGGGCTAATATCTAGAATCTATAAGGAACTCAAACAACTCAACAGGAATAAAAACAAATAATGCCATTAAAAAATGGGAAAAGGACATGAACACACACTATTCCAAAGAAGAGACTCAAGTAGCCAACAAACATTTAAACAACTGTTCATCATCACTAATCATCAGAAAAATGTAAATCATAACCACAATGAGACATAATCTCACACTAGTCAGAATGGTTGCTTATTTTATTTTATTTTTATTTCTTTATTATACTTTAATTTCTGGGGTACATGTGCAGATCGTGCAGGTTTGTTACATAGGTATACACATGCCATGGTGGTTTGCTACATCCATCCCCCCATCATCTACATTAGGTATTTCTCCTAATGTTATCCCTCCCCAATCCTCTCACCCCCTGCTATCCCTCTCCTAGCTCCCCCACCCCCGACAGGCCCCAGTGTGTGATGTTTCTCTCCCTGTGTCCATGTGTTCTCATTATTCAACACCCACTTATGAGTGAGAACATGTGGCGTTTAGTTTTCTGTTTTTGTGTCAGTTTGCTGAGAATGATGGTTTCCAGCTTCATGCAAAGGACATGAACTCATCCTTTTTTATGGCTGCATAGTATTCCATGGTGTACATGTGCCACATTTTCTTTATGCAGTCTATCATTGATGGGCATTTGGGTTGGTTCCAAGCCTTTGCTATTGTAAACAGTGTCACAACGAACAAACGTGTGCATGTATCTTTATAATAGAAGGATTTATAGTCCTTTGGATATATATTCAGTAATGGGGATTGCTGGATCAAATGATATTTCTGTTTCTAGATCCTTGAGGAATCACCACACTGTCTAATTTACACTCCTACCAACAGTGTAAAAGCGTTCCTGTTCCTATTACTCCATATCCTCTCCAGCATCTGTTGTCCCTAGATTTTTTACTGATCACTATTCTAACTGGCATAAGATAGTATCTCAATGTGGTTTTAATTTACATTTCTCTAATGACCAGCGATGATGAGCTTTTTTTCATGTCTGTTGGCTGCATAAATGTCTTCTTTTGAAAAGTGTCTGTTCATATCCTTCATCCACTTTTTGATGGGGTTGTTTGTTTTTCCTTGTAAATTTGTTAAAGTTCTTTGTAGATTCTGGATATTAGCCCTTTGTCAGTTGGGTAGATTGCAAAATTTTTTCCCATTCTGTTGGTTGCTGGTTCACTCTAAGGATAGTTTATTTTGCTGTACAGAAGCTCTTAAGTATAATTAGATTCCGTTTGTCTATTTTGGCTTTTGTTGCCATTGCTTTTGGTGTTTTAGTCATGAAGTCCTTGCCTATGTCTATGTCCTGAATGGTATTGCCTAGGTTTTCTTTTAGGGTTTTTATGGTTTTAGGTCTTATGTTTAAAGTTTTATTCCATCTGAAGTTAATTTTTGAATAAGGTATAAGGAAAGCGTCCAGTTTCAGCTTTCTGCATATGGCTAGCCATTTCTCCCAACACCATTTATTAAATAGGGAATCCTTTCCCCATTGCTTGTTTTTGTCAGGTTTGTCAAAGATCAGATGGTTGCAGATGTGTAGCATTACTTCTGAGGCCTCTGTTCTGTTCCAAAAGTTAAAAAACAATAGATGCTGACAAGGATGCAGAGGGGGAATGTAAATTTATTCAGCCACTGTGGAAAGCAGTTTGGAGATTTCACAAAGAACTTAAAACACCCCTACCATTTGACCCAGCAATCATATTACCAAGTATAATACCCAAAGGAAAACAGATGTACTCATATGTTTATCATCAAACTAGTCGCAATAGTAAAGACATGTAATCAACCTAGGTACTCATCAGTGGTAAACTGGATAAAAAAAATACAGTAGACATACAATACACCATGGAATACTGTGCCACTGTAAAAAAAAAAAAAAAAAGATAAAAATCATGTCCCTTGCATCAACATGGAGGCATAACCTAAGTTAATTAATTCAGGAACAGAAAACCAAATAGCACACGTTCTCACTTATTGAGCACACGTGGATAGAATGATGGCAACAATAGACATTGAGGACTACTAGAAGGGGGAGGAAGGAAGAGGGATGTGTAATGACAAACTACCTATTGGGCACTATACTCACTACCTAGGTGCAATATACCCATATAACAAACATGCAGATGTACTTCCAGTATATAAAATAAAAGTTACCAAAAAAAAGAGAAAGAAACTAAGAAGCCACTAAATAATGTACAGGAACTTTAAATGCATATTGCTACGTGAAATAGGCAAATCCGAAGAGACTACGTAATGTATGATTCCAAGTAAAGGACTTTCCATAAAAGGCAAAACCAGGAAGATTTGAAAAAGATCAATGGTTAACAAGGGTTTGAAAGGGAAGAAGGAATAAACAGGTGGAACACAGGGTATTTTTAGGGCAATGAAACTATTGTGTATGATACTATGATGGAGTATACATTTCATTATATGTTTGTCAAAATCTATAGAAATTACAACACAAAGACTGAACCTTAAACTATGGATGTTAGTTAATACTAATGTATCAATATTATTTCATCAATTACACAAATGTACAACTCTCATTCAAGATGTTAATAACAGGAGAAACTGGAGGCAGGGGCAGAAGGTAGCACAGAGGTATGTGAGAACTCTGTGTGCTTTCAACTCAGTTCTTCTGTAACACAAAATGACTCAAAACATAAAATATATTAATTTAAAAATATATACATATCATGTCACCTTTACAAAAACAGATTTATTTTAAAGTAGAGTAAGTTTTGATGTAAAACATAGATTATATATTTTCCTATTACAAAGCTATACAGGAGGATATTTTAATATTCTTCTTAAATGGACTATATTCATCTTCAAAAATCAGATCAAATTTTGAAAACAAATTTGGGCAAAAAATTTTGTAATGTAAAATAAATGTGTCTAAAATTAGCACAAATCTAAAATAACTATCTTGTACTATTAATATTAAAATTCTGCTTTATTCTCACCTCTGTAATTTTATTCTAAATTAGTCCTTCCTTTCTTGGAAAACCAAGTAAGTCAGTCAGCAAATAAACAGCAGCTACCTCCTCTTGCTTCATGTTTGTTCTGTATATTATATTCATTTAATTTTGTTTATTATATCTGTAATTAAAGACTAAAAGATAAAAGTATGGTCATCTCTGTATTTGTTTTTTGTTTTTGGTTTTGTGTCTTTTGAGATGGAGTCTTGCTCTGTTGCCTTGCCTAGGCTGGAATACAGTGGTGCAATTTCTGCTCACTTCAACCTCCACCTCCTGGATTCAAGCAGCTCCCCTGCCTCAGCTTCCCTAGTAGCTGTGACTACAGGTGCATGCTAATTTTTTGTATTTTTAGTAGAGATGGGTTTGGCCAGGCTGGTCTTGAACTCCTGACTTCATGATTTGCCTGCCTCAGCCTCCCAAAGTGCTGGGATTATAGGCATGTGCTACCGGGCCCAGCCAGTTACCTCTGTATTTTATCCAAATGAGTTAAATTAATTTATTTTAAGGGAGAACACTATTTTTTTAGTAATATTGTCAATATTGATCAGATAATCATAGTATAAAACAGATAATCAGAAAAAATTAAGAATTAATTGAATTAACAAGCATATATAAAAATATTTTAACAGTCCATCAATTTTCTCCTAGAATTTTGAGACATCATTCCCAGAACCTGACATATTAAGCAGGAAAAAATAAATAAATCTATAAAAATAAGTATAAGTCTTATTGTTTTATTTTTAGATATTTTCCTCAAAGTTTCTGGTGATCTCTGAATGGCCTTTCCCATATGAAAAAGAGGCTCCAGACACATGATTGCTCTTTCATGTGCATGAGTAAAACTGATTGTCTGAAAAATGCTGGTGATCTCAGAGTCCAAAGGAGAAAATATATGATCTCACCTTTCGTTAAGCAGATTTCCACTTAGTCCATCAGTTTCAGTAAGGCATAAGACATCCCCACAAACTGAGCCTCCTGTCAATCCCCAGGCCCTCTGATTCAATCTCTCCAGAGAGTAAACCCCATGGATCCTCTTAGATTGAGGAGAGAATAATTTCCTTGCTATGCTGTGTGCTGATGGACATCCAAAGCCCAACCAATTTCTTATACATTGCTTTAAGCAATTCTTCAATTCCAACAGAGCTTCTCTTTCCTCACTCCAATCATCCACCAGCCACAAGAGGAATCTCATGCTTTTGATTTTAGAGCCTTTCCTCAACTCTGCAACACAAACGGTTTTGTGTCTTGGCTTTTCCAATCTTTCACTCCTATTTACTGCTGTCCGGTTGAAATTTATCATTAGCTACTACTTTTTCTGGTAGTCTGCATATCCTTGCTTCTGGATCAATAATGTAAAATAAACCTCTTTGTTGGAGAGTTAGAATAGAGTAAATGAAATGTTTGTGTTTAATCTATGATATTAACACAGAAGTCTTATGCAGTAGATTTGAATCTATAGACATATTTGAATAAATAATATAAGTATATAAATGCTACAATGAAGAGACATAAACGTTGTTTGCAAATACCATAGAACAAATACTCGACTGATTATGTACACTTGCAAAGAAAACTTTGAAAAATTATCCAAATATATTAGTTTGCAGGAAAATAAATTGTTGGCATTTTATCATACTGGAAATTTACAAGTGGCAAACAGATACAGAGGCTACAATGTTTGACCATAATATAAAAGCACAAAGATTTTTAAATGACAGAAACATTTAACCTCATACACTTAAAAGCACTGACCTATAGCTTTCACCATGTACAAAAATTAACACAAGTGTAAACACAAGACCTGAAACTTTGAAAACCCTAGAAGGAAACCTAGGAAAAACTCTTCTAAACACTAGCCTTGGTAAAGAATTTATCACTAAGTAATCAAAAGCAAATGCAATAAAAATCAAAACAGACAAATGAAACAAACTAAGAAGTTTCTGCATAGCGAAAGAAACAACCAACAGAGAAAACAACCTATGAAATTAGAAACAAATATTTACAAATGATGCATCCAACAAAGGGCTAATATTCAGAATTTACAAGGAACTCAAATAACCGAACAAGAAAAACAAAATAAATCCATTAAAAAGTGGGCAAAGGACATGAACAGACATTTTTTAAAAGAAGACATACATGTGGCCAAGAAACATATAAAATCTAATACTGATATCACTAACACTAATATCACTAATAATCAGATATATGAAAATTAAAACCACAATGAGATACCAGTTAGAATGGCTATTACTCAAAAGTTGAAAAACAACTGATGTTAGCAAGGAAGTGGAGAAAACAGAATTCTTACACACCATTAGTGGGGATGTAAATTCTAGTACAACCTTTATGGAAAACAGTATGAAGGTTTCTTAAAGAACCAAAAATAGAACTACCAATCAATCCAGCAATCCTACTATTTAGTACATACACAAAGAGAAAAAAATCATTGTATCAAAAAGACACCTGCACTTGTATGTTTATCACAGCTCTATTCACATCAGCGAAGATACAGAATTAACCATCCATCAGTGGCTGATTGAATAAAGAAAATGTTGTGTTTGTGTGTGTGTGTATAGTGTATGTATATATATACATACATATTGCATGTCTATATGTGTATACATATATATACATGTGAGTAATATTTTATGTGTGTATACATTTATACATATATATATACACACACACACCCTGCATCTATATATGTACATGTATATACATAAAATACTACTCCACCATAAAAAAGAATAAAATAATGTATTTTGCAGCAACATAGATGGAACTGGAGGCTATTATCCTAAGTCAAGTAATTTGGAAACAGAAAGGAAAATTTCTCCAGTTCTCACTTATAAATGGGAACTAAATAATAGGTACTCACAGGCTTACAGAATGGAAAAATAGACACTGAAGACTATCAAAGGTGAGAAGGTGAAAGGAGAGTAAGAGTTGAAAAACTACCTATTGGGTACACTAAAAGCTCAGACTTTACACTGTGCAGTGTATGTGAGAAATCTGCACCTGTACCCCCTAAGTTATATTTTAAAAAATCAAAAATCAAAACATAAAAATAATCATTAAGAAGAAATAAAAGTGAAATTAATAGTCAACAATAATTCAATTTCATAGTTTATATTTATAACTCCCGCCTTTCATCTGAGCTCCAGAATCCCATTCCTAAAGGTCTACTCAGTACTGTTCCCTTGATCCTTGACAACACCTGTAATTCTGCAGGTCCATCACTACGTTCATTACCTTCTCTTTAAAAACATGCTGCTCTTATTATCAACTGCCATGTTGATGTCCTGAGAAACTCTTCATGTTCTCAAGTTGAAAGCCCCCAAATTATCTGCAAATTTTCTTTTTCTTCATGTCTGGAGACCAGATTATTAACCACAGATGCTCTACTCTACAACTAAGATACCTCTTGAATCTGAGTTATCACTTTTTATGTAAATTATTGCAAAACACACCTGCTTTTAGTTTTTCTCTCTTATCCCAAAAGACCTCAATAAAACAGAGATGATTTTTTCATCTCCATTTAAAAACTGAAGAGAAAAAACAACATTTTTGGGGAAAAGCCATACATACACACACACACACACGTGCACACATACACTAATTCCTGAATTTCTGATATTCATTCCTAACTCTATAAATATCTTGTAGAATCATTCACAATGTAACTCTTTTATTTTGAAGTGTATTATTCTTTGATTCTACCCTTTTATAGATTCTCAGGGATCCTTGGCATGCACACTAGACTATAGTAATACAAGAGTACTGACTATTCTCTAATTCCATTGTCAGTATACCGGCTTACCTCTCCCTTTTTTAACTTGTTCTGATAACATTGAATTCATTCTTGCAGGCCCACCTCAGAGTTTTGTCTTGAAGAATTTCTCTTGTCTCTTCATCAGCCCTAATATTCCTATTGTTTATAACCATATCGTATCATTTATTTGTGTACATATATCTGTTTATAATATGTATTTATCTGTAAGAAATAGATTGTGTATTGTTCAATTCTGTATTTCATGAGAGGTCTTAGCCCAAGTGCTTGGATCACAATGACAAGTACTCAGAATGTGTTTCTTCTAGATAGATGCAAATAATTAAGGATACAATCTTATTAGTTCTAAAATGTAAAAAAGAACAATGCAGCTGATAATGACCCTAGCATATTTTCATGAAGTGTGAAGGGTCTGAGATTTTAATCAGAATTAATTTGTAGTTCAATGGGGGATACATTCTGAAAAATGTGTCATTAAGTGATTTTGTCTTGCGTAAACATCATAGCGTGTACTTATACAATCTAGATGGTATAGTCTACTACACACCTAGGCTATTTGGGATAGCTAATTGCTCCTAGTCTACAAACCTGTACAACATTTTATTGTACTGGATGATGTAGGCAATTGTAATACAATGAAAAGTATTTATGTATCTAAACAGAAGAAGAGTTAAAAATATATAATACAAAAGATAAAAAATGATACTGCTATTTAGGGCACTTACCATGAATGAAGATTTCAGGGCTGGAAGCTGCTTTGGGTGAGTCAGTGAGTGAGTGGTAAGTGGACATGAAGGCTTAGGAAATTACTGTACACTACTATAGATTTTATAACACTGTACACTTAGGCTATACTACATTTATTGTAAAAAAAATCCTTCTTCAATAATAACATTAACCTTAGCATATGGTAACATCTTTATTTTATAGATTTTATTTTTTAACTTTTTGATTTTTATAATAATTAGATTTTAAAAATTGTTCAGATGTACAAATTTATTGTATTTATTTATATCTTTAACCTGTAATCTTGTTTCTACTTTTAATTAAAAATTTTATTAAATACAAAGATGAAATCACACACATTAGCCTAGGCCTACACAAAGTCAGGATCGTCAATACCACTGTCTTTTACCTCCACCTCTTGTCCCATTGAAAGGTCTTCAGGGGTAACAACATGCATGGAATGGTCATCTCCTATGATAACAATGGCTCTTCTGGAACCTCCTGATGAAGGAGACTTAGTTACTTTTTATAAGTAGAAAGAGTGCATTCTAAAATAATGATAAAAAGTATTAATATTGTTAATACATAAACCAGTAACACAGTTATTATCATTATTATTTTATTGATAACAGTGTGCATAATTGTATGCACCATACATTAATATGACTAGCAGTGCAGTAGGTTTGTTTACACCAATATCACCATAAACTTATGAGTAATGCATTGTGCTACAGAGTCACTAGGTTAGAAGAATTTTTCAGCTCCATTACAATCTTATGGACAATCTTCATATATGTGGTCTGTTGTTGGTTGAAACATTATACTGTACACAACTGTATTTGCAAGCTAACAAGTTAGCATGCCGATGTTTCATGTAAGCCAGAAGACTCTTTCATAGACAAAGGGCTTTATTACTCACATCAATAACTACAATCAGAGCACCAATATTTGCACCAGTTCTCCAAACCACAATATCCACAGAGCAACACAAAAAGGACCAGGTGATGTTGCATCTTCACTGGTTTGTGTTAAAGGTGAGAAACTCTGAATTTAAGGAACCCCAATTGTTTATAACAGACAGAGGGCATGCCTGTATTTTTCCCCAAAGATAATATATCTTCATTATCTGTAAAGAAGCAAACCTTCTCTGTGTCAGACAGAGACATGACTTCTATCTCGGAAGGCTATTTATAAATATTCTTGAAAACCTAATCCAAAACAAAGGTAATCAGTGACTCTGCTCAGAAGATGTGCAGGAAAGTAAGAAACACATGAAAATTTTCTCTCAATACATTTTTGAACTCATGAGATTCTGATACAGGCATAAAGGACAATTACTATAGAGAGAAACTGAAGGAAGTCCTTGGAGTACAAGATTAGAACTATTATTAAGTCACCAAGTTCAATTAATATTGTTCAAATTGCTACTCTGGACCAGACACTAATCAAAACTCTGGTGACATAGCAGTGAACAAAACATATTTCTGCCTTCTTGAAACTTATATTTTACAAACAGGGGCCTAGAAAATTAACACGTAAAATGTATACACGTACATTAGGCAATGATAAAATTTATGAAAAAAAATCAGGGTAAAGGGACACAAAGTAAAAGGTAGATTTTTAGGTTGGGTGGCTAGTGGTGAACATTGATTAAAAGCCCTAACATAGTAAACAAGAAGCTATGCAACCACACGTGAGAATAGCACTTCAAACAAAAGGACTCAGTTTTGAAGCTTAAAAGAAGAGTTTGCTTGAGAAACTTGAGGAATATTAAGAAGGCCATGCAGCTGTAACACATTGAGCATGGAGGCCAGAGAGTAGCAAAAGGCAATGTCAGGGATTTGACGTGGGGAGATAACGTGTTATCAAAACACCAGGGGTTTGTTCTAGGACCTGCTGCTCACTGCACAAAAAGCCAATCACTGAGATAACTATTATTATCAAAGAAGAAGGCTGTAATGGGGTGCTGCAGCTGAGGAGTTGGGAGATCAGTGTCAAATCCACCTCGCTGACCAACTTAGAGGTTTATATAGAAGGAAAGAAATGAAATAATTGTAGGAAAACAGGAACTAGGGAGAGGTAAGGAAGCAATCATGATGAATGAGGGGTCTGACATCTCATTGTCTAAATATATGATCTGTTGGTTTTTAGTTCTTTGATACTTTCTTTGAGAGGTCCAGTTGAGAGGCCCGAGGATGCTGAGGAAGGAAGTCAGGTAAAACAAATGTAAGTTTCAAGTTTTAAGAAATTGAATATAAAGGCCAATTTCTCTGTCCAAAAAATTGTCTATGGGACTATATTGGGTCAGTTTCAAATGTAAGGTCTTATAGGCCACTGCAAGCATTATGGAATTTATACTGACATGGGAAGCCACTGGAATATTAGGAGCAGAAGACTAAAAACAGGCTAAGTGCAATGGCTAACACCATTAATCCCAGCACTTTGGGAGGCCTTGGCAGGCAGATTATTTGAGATCAGGAGTTGAAGACTGGCCTGGTCAACATAGCAAAACCCATTTCTTCTAAAAAATATGATAATTAGCAGGTGTGGTGGTGGGTGCCTGTAATCCCAGCTACTCTAGAGGCTGAGGCAGGAGAATCACTTGAACCTGAGAAGTAGATGTTGTAGTGAGCTGAGATCACACCATTGCACTCTAGCCTGGGTGACAGAATGAGACTCTGTCTCAAAAAAAAAAAAAAAAAAAACTAAAAATATAAAAACAATTTGCCTCAGTGTTCAATTTTTGAAGGACTGGGTTGAAACTAGGTTAAATGGTGAATGTGCTGGAAACTAGAAAACCAGTTAGGAGTTGACTGCAAGAATCCATGAGAAACTTGATGGTAATTTAGACTAGGGTGTTTGTAGTGTATACAGATTTAAAATACATATTGAAAATTGACCTGGCATGATTTCTCAGATGGGAGAAAATAAGAAGGATCATCTTGATTCCACGATTTCCAGTTTAATCTATTATAAACAAGAACAACCAGTCAGGAAGATACTACAAAATCACCTATATTCATCATATTCTTATACTCTGCTACTATATAGTTATAAAATACATATTTTTTCAGTATTATCTCATCATGTTTGCTATTTTTCGTTAAATTGGTTATGATCATCAAAGTATCTAGAAAGTTTAGAGCAAATTTTATTAAATGTAGGATGTTCTTGATTCTAATTTTATGTGGAAATGTATAAATATTTCGGCCCGAGTGTTCTCGTATAAATTGTCTTTGTTTTTTCATTAAAAGTAATATACTTTGACAAATACTTTTGCAAGGCAAAATTTGTCAAATAAGTTACCAGTATTTATAATTCTTTGGCTATGTTACTGAATTCAGAAGCTGAAAAATTATAGGCCTTCTCAGTCTTATTTTTGTACTGGATATAGGTTTATCCTAATAAAAGAGAAACTCTATCAAAATATTTTTCCAACAAGCTGAGATATTTTAAAGCAAAATCATAGAATTTCAAGGTCTCAAATAATTCTAAAATTATAATGAATAACTAGCAGAGAAAGTACAGATTGCTACATTAGGATAGGTTTTTTGCCAAAAAAAATCAGCTTTCCACAAACATGTTGTAACTCAGTTATTCTGTGAATGTATAAAAATATTTATTTGACAGCTACAGTTTCTATTTTGATTGGTGGATATCTTGTCTGTGTCAGTTCAGGTCCTCTGAGAAGCAGAAGTCAAAATAATATAGAAGTGCAAGAGAATTATTGGGAAACATCAGTGAAGGACAAAAGACAAATATTAAGGGAAGGCAGGGAGAGCCTTCAGACTACACCTGTGAAAGTCAAGTGTTAAAGAAGAAGGATTGGGAAGAAAGAGATGAAGTGTATAACGCAGTTCTGAGATACTTTCATCCAGGCCTTTGGGGGATTCCCCCAGCAAAAATTGCCCAATGGAGTTGTCCAGCACTGGGTAGAAATTGTCTGGCTGTCATACCACTGCCATGCTAAGACATTGGCTGGAAGAGATTAGGGAGAAGCATGGTTTCAGCACACACGTCACAGTGGATCTGAGGAAGTATACATTCAACTATGTCCCTCATAGCAGGTTCTCTTGAGGGGAAAGAGCAATGTTACCATTACTGCCACAACCTCTGAGAGGAATCAACTGATAATATTTTTGAAACATCGGGCAACATAAAACTTCCATTATTTAACTCTGTTCAAAGATTTTTTTCTGCTAAAGAAGTCAACCCAGTAACAGTTAAATCTTCACTTTTTATCTGAACCAAGAAAATCTAGCATCAACGAGTAACAAAATTAATTTAGAAGAACAGTCTTTCAGCTAAATGAAATACCATGCTTCAGAAATGATGAGTAAACACAGCTTACACAGCTGCATGTTTTAAATCGTCATCTCCAGGTGCATTCTTCTGAAATAACTACTTTTTGAAGGAGAATCTTATCCTTTAACAGATTCATCTTCTTGTCATGTGGACACTATGCTTCTCATGTTGGATTGCAAGTGTTGAGATGCATTTTGTGCAAGTTAATTTTTCACCATCAAAGCTTTCTTACTTTTCTTGCATTGTAAAAATACACTTTTATTTTTCCTATCACTTCCTTATGGCAAATGAGCTCATTGAAAAATGAAAAGTATAACTAAAATTAATATTAATAGGTATAGATTCATACCTTCATAGATTTTAGTGACAGCAATCAAATTATTATCCGTGCAACTATTACATGACCATTCAGTCTTTCTAAATAAAAATATAGCAAAGGCTGGAACTATATGGTGAATGTCTTACAAGCCCACCTTAGCTTAATTTAATGCAACAATTTAATAATAGTAATAACGTATTGTTTAAAAAATGAACAATTTGCCTGTAATCCCAGCACTTTGTGAGGCCAAGGCGGGTGGATCACGAGGTCAAGAGATCGAGACCATCCTGGTCAACATGGAGAAACCCCGTCTCTACTAAAAATACAAAAAATTAGCTGGGCACGGTGGTGCATGCCTGTAATCCCAGCTACTCAGGAGGCTGAGGCAGGAGAATTGCCTGAACCCAGGAGGCGGAGGTTGCGGTGAGCCGAGATCACGCCATTGCACTCCAGCCTGGGTAACAAGAGCGAAACTCCGTTTCAAAAAAAAAAAAAAAAAAATGAACAATTTGGGGTAAGTCCTAATTTAGAAAACAATTCAGGAAAAATCCTAAAAGACAGTACACTTAGACAACAGGCATAAACCAGGACCATTCGTGGTGAACTGATGCCCTAGGAGCCACTGATATTTTCTGCACATGATATTCATATACTCAATGGTAATTAAGGATAAGTTTGAACACTGCCCATAGGAAAGGAGGAGTTAATCAGGAAAAACAATGCTGGAAAGCTTTGAACTAAGACTTGTTCAGAAAAAAAGGGGAAGTCAATCAAAATAGTCTATGTAAGTTTGAAAGAATTTTAAGAATGATTAGTGTGTTAAGGTGGCAGATATGTAGGGTTTGGAGCCAAACATTCCTAGGTTTGAACTCTGCCCCCTTTCCATATGACACTGGAGAAGTTGAATTTACCTCCCCACACTTCATGTTTTTATATTCAACTTGATATTATTTGGCTGTGTCCCACCCAAATATCATCTTGAACTGTAACAATCTCCATGTGTCAAGGGGGGAGCCAGCTTGAGATAATTGAATCATAGGGATGGTTTCCCCCACATGAAGCAGAAGATATGAGCGGAAAAACAAATTTTCCTTCTTTCTTTATAAAACTCTGTTCTGCAAGTTTTATAAGCTCATAGATTCTTGTTCTCTGTAACTGATAGCCATGAGTTTCTGTTTCTCACCTAAGCAACACAGCAAAAGTCATGAGAAATGCCTAAACAGGCCTAGACTCCAGCCATCGAGGCTGCATAAGGGAAAGCACGAGATAAGCTTGTGCAAGCCTCCTTAAGATAATAGTCATCTAGGCCACATAGCAAAAAGCATATGTAAACCTGGGTTATGTGCCTGTTATTGCTTGATAGACTGCCTCTGTTCTGCAACTGCAAGTCTGTTTTCATGCCACTGTGCTTTATATATAAAAGTCAAGCCCTGTCTTTGTTCAAGGCTTGATTTTTTAGATGCTAATCTGCTGAGCCGGTGCACCTAAATAAAATCCTCCTGTTCCACCCATTAGTCTCTCCAGTCTCTTGATTTCCACAACACACACCGTTCTCATGGTAGTGATTAAGTCTCACAAAATCTGATGGTTTTATAAGTGGGACTTCCTTTGCACAATCTCTCTTGCCTATAGACATGTAAAATGTGATTTTTCTCCTCATTCACCTTCTGCCATGATTGTGAGACCTCCCTATCCATGCAGAAGTGTAGGTCAATTAAACCCCATTCCCTTTTAAATTACCCAGTCTCTGTTATGTCTTTATTAGCAGCATGAGAACAGACAAATACACAACTGTTACAAATACCAATATAAATAGATAACTCCTTTTATAATAATTTGTAGCTCTAGAAAATATTAAGACTCCTAAATGCAGTCTTACATACCTAGAGTGCCAGAAGTTGTTGAATGGAATTGGAAAGGTTGGCATTTAAAAAATTTAAGACAAGTTTAGATTTAGATACTGCTGAAGCACAGAATCTCTTTTATTTCTCTTTCTCCAGTAAAAGTAACTAATGCAAGCAAAAGAAGTTATTAGCATCATTAAGGAGTACAGTAAAACAAAATATAGTATGATTGCCCATGAGAAATCTAAAGCAAAACTAACAAACTTATATGATTTGGATCTATGTTCCCAACTGAAATTTCATGTAGATTATAATCTCCAATGCTGGAGATGGGGCCTGGCGGGAGGTGACTGCTTATGGGGATGGATTTCCCCCTTGGTGCTGTTCTCCTGACAATGAGTGAGTTCTCATGAGACCAGGTCCTTTAAAAATGTGTGGCACCTCCTGCTCCTTTTTCCTCCTGCTCTAGCCATTTGAAATGCTGGCTCTCTCTTCACCTTCCACCATGATTGTAGGTTTCCTAAGGCTTCCTCAAAAGCCAAGCAGATCCCAGCATCATGCTTCATGTATAGCCTGTAGAACCATTAGCCAGTTAAACCCTTTTTCTTTATAAATTACCCAGGCTCAGATATTTGTTTACAGCCATGCAAGAGTGGGCTAATACACAGACAAACGTTTTTCATCCAGTAAGCCACTTTCAGTGAAAGTTTTAGAACACCTGATCACTATGAAAGAATTCCAAATTCTATCCTTATAAATATTCCACATCTTCTAGTGTGTAGTATTAATTTTTCTGAGTCCTGTAACAAAATCTATTTTGGCAAGACCTTCTCAGGATAACGCAATGCAACATCATACGGATCATTCAGCTTGAATAATAATTTCTCAACTGATATCCGCCGCAGCCAGCCTTTCCCATAACAATGCATCTTTGTCTAGCCTAATGCTCCACTGGCTTTCAAGTGTCTTGCACTACTGGCTCTCTGAATTTAGCTGTTGTATCTCTAGAGTTCAGGAAATTCACAGAGGACATGACTTTTTGCATAAGATTACTTCTTCCTTAAACTGACTCAAACAAAACTGTGCTCCCGAGATTCTCATCAAGCAAGTATGTTTTGCTGCCATTAGCACAGTGATGTTTAAACTTCACAAGAGTAAAAACGAGAGCAATAGCTATGTTTGTTTAGATCTTACTTTGTGTCAGGCACTGTCTTAAACATTGACCTTACTCATCTCACTATTCTGAATACACTTTGCATAAGTGAACAGAAGTTAAAGAAGGTAACTTTGGAACAGGTCATGGGTTACTAAGCTGTAATCCTGGATCAGAGAAATCCAGTTCTGACTTCACATTTGTACTCTCAGCCCCAGACTTGCCACCCCTCATGTTTTGCCCATTTGTCCAACATCTAATACATCTAATGAAAATATTTTCTCAATATAGTAAATCAGAAAAAAAAATAATTTAAAAAATTAGTGATTTATAATCTTATAGGGGGCAGATTATGAAACTGAAAAAAAAAAAAACAACTAGATTACGAATTTAGAAGTCTGAGAGCTAGCTGGAATTTAGCCATTGACCTGCAAGCATGAATCACCTGTTCAGATAACTTTTCAAAACTGTAAAGTAAAAAATTATATTAAATGATAAAAACTTAGGAATATCCAAATGTCCAGCATCCTTACCAATACATAAGTGATGCTGAAGGTCTATGTTTGGTATTATACAGCACATGGTAATGTATTAGTTGTAAGCATTACTCACCTTGCTGTCACTCTAGATCACTTGCTTTCCCTTGAGGCAACTCATTTAAACTTCACAGCAGCAATGGGGGAAACGATATAATACTCATTTTGTGACTGGGAACATTATATAATCTGCCCAATGTCAGACAACTAGCTCAGAGTATAGACATGAATTTAACATTAATGTCCTAAAAGATAAGATGTTTTCAATATGATACAGATACAGAAATATTGCACTTTATAATGCATAAGTATGATGACCTTGTGCTGTGTCAATTTAGAATTGGCTGTTGTACAAATTTAAATGAGATTTGGAAGCTGAAGTGAAAGCAATCTCCATGTTTACATTTAAGAGTTAGTGTAAGAACTGTTTCTCAACTTCTTTTTTTAATCATTGCCTTTTACAGAAGTCTTTTAAATTTTTTCCCCCTAGTTTCCTCTCCCACCTTTTGAAATTCAATGCTAAGTAACAAGATTTTGTCAAGTAGAGTTAAGCCATGGAAGGCCAAGAATAATGTTAACAGGAATTGTTTTTGCCCATTTCCCACAAAACCAATTTTTCTCCCCTTGGAGGTGACATCACCCCCACTGATATGTTAACTGATATCACCATTGATATAGGGTCAAATTAGCACTGCCACTGATACTGGCTCAACCTGTTGCCCCAGGAGCAGTTGTGCCTGCAGCTCTAGCTTCTGCAACATTTCCTCCGTCACCTTCTACGATTCCCAGACAAGGTATGTATACAGCTCCACTGATGAAGGCACTGGCATGATCTGCCTATCACCCATATCATCAAAGTTGCAGGAGGGGAGACAGAGTCATACAGTTCCAGTTCAATCTCTTGAATTTCTGTCCATTCTCCCAAATCCCAGCTTGTCATTGTGATACAGACAGGAGGCAAGGAAATACTGACTACAAGAGAGTGGTTCCCCGTGAAGACCCCATCCTCAAACCTAGAAACCCACAAAGGCTCACCCTCAAACCTAAAAACTTGCAAAGGCTCACCCTCAAACCTGGAAACCCTCAGCCCTAAATGGAAACAAGCATTCCTGTTTTCACTCCCAAATTTTGCCTTTTCCAACCCCACTCTGCTCCATCATCCCCCAAACTTGTAGCCATAAAAAAACCCCAAATCCAAGGTTCCAAGAACAGAAGAGCGGCAGAGAGGCAGAGCAGCTACAGCAGAGAAGAAGAAGCATTTGAACCTCCAGAGGAGTTTGGCTAGGGACATTTGGAGAGGAAATTAGCCATGGGACAACTCAACTCTGGAGAAAGATTATCTTCCCACTCCATCTGCTTTCCAGCTTCTCATCCATCCCACTGATAACTACCTGCAATGCTCAGTAAAATCCCCACATTCACTATCCTTCAAGTCCCTGTGACCTGATGCTTTCTGGACGCTGGACAAGGACCTTGGTACCAAGAGGGAAGGGTGTAAAAGGCTGTCATCCTGACTCTCCACTGAAATGGTTTAACACTTAACTGTCCATGGATGGCAACTGCTAAAAGAGTATTAATTGTAACACACCCCTAGACACTAACATGGAACTGGAGCTCAGAAGCGCTCACCCTGGCTCCAGTCTTGTCTGCATGCTCCCCTCCCCTAACGGGCTTGAGTGCATGGCAGCCCAAGCAAGTTCCACAAGGGCATCAGAGAACGCTCCCATTTCAATTGCTCTCCTTCACTTCACATCATCTTTCCTTCCCTATTGCTGGCCATGTTGACTTCAAATCCATGTTGACTTCAAGTCCAGCACAAGAAGCAGGAATAACAGCCTAAATTGGACTGCATAACCAGTTTTCACAATTGGATAAGGTCAATTACCACCAAATATTTCTTACCACATTTTACTCAGTTTTTGTTTTTTTCTTCTCTGATAGAATGCTACTTGATAAATACATAGTAATTATTTTATAGTTTTTCAAATTGATCAACTTAAATATGTTGACATAAATGTAAATATATATTCTCAGTTCTCCTTTTTTGTAATCTCCTGTCCTCTCTTTTAAATGAAATCATCAAAACAAACAAATAAATAAATGGTAAGAAAAAAAAAGAAAGAAAGAAAAGAAAATTATTGTATACACATAGCCTCACTTTTTCCTTCATACTATTATATCCTATTTCTTTCAATATATAATGCATGGTTTCAATGCCATTTACACATTCAAAATGATCTAGAGAAGGAACATTCTTTGATACACATGTTCTTTCTAATTACAACACTATTTGTCATCAGTGCTTATAAAATTACTCTTTCATCTCTCACTTTATTGTTTACATAAAAGTATTTTAAATTAAATGGATCTAAATTTGTATTACTTCTCATTGAATAGTAATGTAACTTATTTTCTCATTTGTTTTTCTTTCTTAGACTCTTGGGATACAACAGTTGGATGATACATTCATTTATTCTAATATTTAACTGTTCTCTTAAATCATTCATAATCTTCAAGATGGCTCAATTTTTACAACAAAACAACAATAAACATAAAAATTAAGAACAAAAATAGTAATTAAAAAATGTAAAAAGACTAGTATTTCTTAGGAAGCTTTTTAAAAAGAAAGGCACAAAATTAAAATAGTTGGGCAAAATATAAAGTACTTTCATATTTCTATGAAAAAATCAGTCTTACATGGAGAAAACAATAAGCATCTGTCCAATAATAACTCAGTCTCAGGGTGAGAATCTCTGTTCAGACACTGTGTTTGCCGAATAAAAAACACTATTGTATAAGATAAGCTTTTCACATAGTTTGTGCTTTCATACAGTCTGAATGTGTAATCATAAATTTAAATACATTAACTGCAGACTTTTATTTAAATATCTAGTATTAAAATAAGTACATCTGTGTTTATTGCAAACCACAGAAATAGTCAAGCTCCTAGGAAACTACTATGAATTCTATCATTTGGAACATTGTCTAAAATTGGCAAAAAACACTGAAGACATCCTTCAAAATATTGTGTGCGTGTGTGTGTGCGTGTGTGTGTGTGTAATAGATATTCTTTAAAATTTTGATATGGTTTAATTTTATCTTAGGTCAAAGTTTTGAATATCAACTAAAATGTTCTACTGTTTCTCTGAATAAAAAACTTAAAACATATCATTTTTCAAAATAATTATGTTTTTAGAAAATTGGCCATTATAAAAAACTTCTGCCTGTTTTTAATTATGGCATCACTCTGTCAATAAGTTATATTTAGAACATTTACATGCAGACCCAGATTCCAATAATATGTAAATGTGTGTTTAAGCTTTATGCCTATTTGAATTATTGTCCCTTTGATGATAGATATTTCAGCATCTATGATATAAAATATTAAGACATTTAGGGGAAAATGTTAGCACACAGGCTGTTAATACTTTTTGAAAAGAACATTTGATATTGTTGCTACTTGATTCATCATTAAAATAAAAATCTCCCATTGACATAATTCTAAAGGGAAATCCATTTTTGGCAAAAGAAAAAAAAAGCCTTGAGAAAACCCATTTGGGATTTGTTATATGAAATTAAATTAAGTCACATTTTAAATTATCTAAAATTTGCTCCAAATACATGTCAACAATTGCAGTATTTCTCTCTACAACTCTATTCTAAAAACTATATCCCACTAAATGTGTGATTTCTCTACATTTCTTCTGTATATATCCTGAGTCGTTATTCTATCCTTTCTCTATGTGAGTAAATCAAGTATTTCAAATACTTTTTTTCATAACCCATATAGACATATTATATCAGATGTCCTATTTAGGATTAAAAGTGTAGTCAGCCCTATATAATTTTTTTCCCACTAACACAGAGGAGATTAGTACAAAATTACATTGAGAGACCTTCAGGGAGTCTCAAGCCAGATACTCACTAGGAAAAGCTTCTCAGAGAGTACCACATGTTGTGAGCAAAGGCAGGAAGCAGCTGAATGATTTTCCATATGACCAAGAGTGGCTTATTATGACAATGACAGCCAGAATATATGGAATCTTGTGGTCTGGACAAAAAGCCCCAAGATTTGATACGATGTGGGCCAATGAACCAGGGAATTGATGGAAACAACCACTCATGCACACACACACACACACATGCACACACACACAGGCACACACACACAGGCACACACACATGCACACACACGCACAGGCACACACACAGAAATGTAAATGCAAATGGTACAATTTTCATTGACTTTAGTTTTGTTTAAAATAGAATTAGAAATAAATGTATATATCAAATAAAAATATCTGACACCTAGTTCTAAATATATATTTAGTCACACTAAATGTAAGGTTAGCCAATAACTTGGCTGTCTCCATTTCTTCTCATGTCTTACTTAAATTCCAGTTACTGTGGCTATATAACAAATTACTCCCAAAATTAATGGCATAGAATAACAGATTATGGTACTCAGGGAGTCTTGGGGCCAGGAATTTCAACAGGATACAACAGGGATGTTTTGTCTTTATTCCACATTGCCTGGGGTCTCAGCTGGTATACACAAAAACTAAGGCCTGAAATAATCACAGTTTGTTCACTCATATGTTTGGTGGATGATGGTGGCTGCTGGCTGGGGCCTCAGTTTCTCTCTGTGGTCTATCCTCCTGGGCTACCTTAGCCTTCCTGAGAGCATGGTGGTTTGGTTCCCAGCGCAAGTGTCACAGGAAAGAATGCTGTGGATCTTTTATTCTTTTTATTACCTAGTTTTATAAGTCACATAGCATCACTCTTGTTGTACTCTATTGATGAGAGCAATTATAAGTCTCCATCCAGATGCATTGAAAGAAAATATAGATATTGATTCTCAGTGGCAGAAGTAAGGAGTCACACTGTTAGAAGAACATGTGGGGTGGGAGTTGGTGTTGCAGTTATTTAGATGAATAAAATCTGCCATGATGGGAAAGAGGCACAACATTAAGACTAAAATTAGAACTGGTCCTTCTTTTAGTGAGTCTCTCCAAACTCAATCTTCTATCTTTTTCTTTCTGTTCACTACACTTGTACAAACAGCAAAATGATTCATTTACATATCTTAATTACTTTACTTGGTTGACTCGCTGCTATTTGAAGAAGTGTATTTTTAATCGACTAAAAGAAGGTTAAGTTCTAGTTTTAGACTTTCTATCATGCAATATTTATGAATAAGTGAGTCAGAAGTTTGGTGAGACAGTGATGAAGCTATGGCCAAATCATGTCTTTTAAAGGAATTCAATTTTTGAGGTTTTAGATATTTAATTTAGAGTGAAAGACTTTAGAGGACCGATTTGTCAGGATAAGCACCATTTGTGAGAGAGAACATAGAATGCATGTTGCTTTGGACTGAGGACAGCTTCGATTTTTTTGTAAAATTATAAAGATATGTTCTTCTAATCTGCGCAGAGATAATCTGTAAATTCTTATTCCCCTTTCTCTTCAAGGAAGATCTCAACTTCTTCTGCGGTGCATAAGCATCACTGAGAGGTTT
Source organism: Aotus nancymaae (assembly GCF_030222135.1). Lineage (NCBI taxonomy): Eukaryota > Metazoa > Chordata > Mammalia > Primates > Aotidae > Aotus > Aotus nancymaae. The sequence continues at coordinate 13,318,169 of NW_026988435.1, forward strand.
TGCATTTTTTTTCACTTTCAGTATTTAATAGATTACATGAGATATTCAACACTTCAGCATAAAATAGGATTTACGTTAGATGATTTTGCCCAACTGTAGGATAATGTAAGTTAAACATGTTAAAGGCAGGCTAGGCTGCATTTTTGACTTAACAATTGTTTTTTTTCAATTTTACAAAGGGTTTATTGGGTAATAATCCCATCGTAAGTCAGGGAGTATCTATATTTTATCATCATCCCGATAGATAATATCATCTTTCCCTCATTTCTTTTTTCTTTTTCGATATTTTGTGTTTTACAATTTTTACATACATGTATCACAGCAGTGGTAGAAAGATAAATAATGGGATCTTTTGTGGAAGGACAACGACAAATCTGTGGTGTGTTCTATATAGACAAATTCTGTTTGAGACCAGAAGCCCACTCACATGTGTCAGTCTTCTGCTCAACTGTTTCAGAGACACTGAAGCAGACAGTCCTGCTTGTCTCAGAGGCAATTTGCAGGCAGAATCAGAAGGTCCCATGAATTACGAGAGCTCACAGTATCATGGATATTTGGGAGTAGATTTCATTGCAAAGAGAGTACACAGAGCAGAGTAAAGGGTTTATGGGCAGATACCTAAACAATTCATATATTGAGGGAGGTATAGAAAGATAAACTACATTCATGAATTGTCTATTCAAATATACTATTTCACGGCTTAAGGTAACCTTCAACTCACAATGAAATTGTTTGACTCTAAAGAAGCTATGTCCTATGTTGACAAAATACAACTATATATTTTATGTGATTACCTCTCAGTTACATATGTATGCCAGGGAAAGAGAACAATAGTAATTAAGTAAAATACCTCATCCTTACTCCTAATTTGCTTATGACTAGGATAATTTGCCAATCTTGTGTATGAGATAGGTTTACTAATCAATCCACTGATGGAATGTATTCATGCCTAAATTCTTATGTGAGCTAATATTATCCAAATGAACTGTACATAATTTCTTTGTAAAAGAAAATTTAACATAGAGGCCTTTTTTATCATTTTAAATTTTACTCTTTCCCAATTCAATATACTTTATTGAGAGAAAGCAAACAAATAGAATAAATCAAGGTTTTACCCTTAACTCGTTTTTCTTCTGCTGTTTATAGAGCCTCACCTAAACAACAACAACAATAAAGGGGACTCTGAACATTACTTGTCAATAAAATAAAAACAAAATAAAATGAAAGAGCATGAAAAATTCATTACTTCAACAATGTCAGGTTTCTCTTGTGATGGCAGGTAACTTAAATCACGAAAAGACACTTAGCAGTATGGGAAGAATCCCTGGTGTTCTGGTTTCTTTTTTAAAAGAAGAATATGGCCTTCTCAACTCTAACAGCTGTCAAGCATTTCATCACCAATCTCTGCACCATTCCTTCAGGATGTGTACCCTGTATAGGTTAAAAAAAAAAAAAAAAGCACTGCCACTAATGGAAAAGAAAAACTTCAAAACTGAACAATACAGATTAACATTCCTCATCATGTTTTCGAATGTGTAGCCAAAAATAAAACAAAACAAAAATCTGACGTATGCCAATATTCAAATCAGATTTTGATGAAAGTAGGAATATGCATTTTATGAATATATAAAAGACAGAAGATATCGATTAGATAGATGATAGATAGACAGTAGGTAAGTAATAAAAACTTGGTCTTTAAAATTATTTTGTGGAACTAAGGTACACTTTCATATAAGTATACTACATTATGAACTTATATTATTTATTCATCCTCAAGGGGTGGATCAGAAGGATATTTTTGGACTTAACAAGGCCAAATTTATGCACTTTGAAAACATAAAAAATTAAAATTCGAGAAGGTATTTGTGTTTTTGTGAAGAAGGGTGTGCTGTTGCTGTTAGCTATATTAAAAAGTACTCTATAGGTTTATTACATAATTAATTCCTTTGGCCAAAACTACTAATGTAAAATAAAAGTCAAAGAGATTTTTCTAAATGAGAATTTTCATTATTAATTTGAAGGGTTTTTAAAATTTCTGCTGTATATAACTAGAACAGTGATTATTCCAGTGAGGTGGTTAGAGGTTATTTTAAAAGTCATTAGTGTTATATGGCGCGAGTTTCTGGATACATGTAAATGTTTCTTTTTTTTAAGTGAGCAAAGCTTGAACATCATCTACACACAAATATGCCTGGTTAAATGAACCAGCAGAAATTAAGACAGTTGTGCATGAATACATCCTCAAATGTACATATACTATTCAGAAGCCATTTACTTTGAGAGAATCTGGGGATGATGACAAAGCAGCCCTAATAGTGTGATAATCTCTCTTTTCACTTGTTTCCCCATTTATATTGTTCTTGTTATCATCCTACCCAGCCTTTTATAGTTGTCATCACATCTTTCTTCCTTATGATTTCCCAATCCATTTTTGTATGCCTTTGTTATGTCACAATTTCTCCTACACTCTAATTTAATGAGCCACAAGCAACAAGAAATAGAAAATAAATCATTCAGCTTTTGAACATTACTTAGCATACTCTAAATCAGCGGGTCTTAGGCAATTAACAATAAAGCTTGTTTAAAAACAAATTTTCAGAGATTTAACCATTGACTTTGTTATATTGTTTAAAGTATTGCTAGGATAGGAAAGGGTGATGTGTTAGAGGGCATGCAATACTGAAGGAGCAATATTTTGGGAATTACATGACTTTAGTCAATGTGAAAATGGCCAAGCACCAGTAAGCTTTGTGCCTGTTTGTTCTGCCATTTTAGAGAATGATTTAGACTCTGCTTTAACCTGAGTTTCTCCGTTGTAGTTGTTCATGATTTTAAAAGACATCCACATTTACTTTCTTAGTGTGTGCACAGAACAAACAAACATTTAGGTGTTTACACTGCATAGCTCAAATCCATGGCTCTACAATTGTCAATATCCCAAATCCATTAGGCAAATGCCTAGAAAAGTACAGAAAGTAAGCAACTAGAAGCATCAACAAACAAGTGCAGAACTCCATAAAAAGATGCTCCTTTTGACCTTCCAGTTTACTATACAATCTTGAGGTGACACACAGAGCAATGAATAAACCAGTGTTCTCTGAAGAGGAACAAGTATTCCTTTAATTAATCTTTTGAAGCCCGATTAGTTACTATTACTAGGTTCTGTAAACAATGTCATTTCTGCTGATGCCCTTCACACATACAACACATTAACCAAGAATGGGATTTAAAAATTTTAGATTTCGATTTATTCTCTGCTTATCTATCCTTAGGTTTCTGAATACTTTCTTTTGCCAACCTCCTAAGTATTCTCATGTTCCTGGCCACCCAAATTTTCTATTGCTTCAGACTTTTCCACCTTTTCAAAACTTACATGGCATAGGAAGTATTTTCTCAGGACACATAAACATAGTGTGAGCAGAGGACATAAAGGTTGATTGAACATATATTAAGGCCTACTATTTGTTTGGCAATTTATATGCATCGTCTCATATACACCACACATGAATCTTTTAAGATAAATATTATCCTCAGTTCAAAGATAAAGAATTAAGAGATTAAGTAACAGGTACAACACTGAAGCAAGTTAGGGATAGTTGCAGAACTCAAAGTCCCAGAAGACGTCTAAAGACTCTGCAATAACATACTAAAAAACTAATGAATACCTTTGTAATGTAATGTGCCCTTCCTCAACTAAATTGGTGCATTTTCTGGCAGCCAAACCAAAGCAGCATCAGTGGCATCTAACTCCAGAAAAATCTCACCACTTATTGCTGGTGAGAATTTCTGCTCTGCATATGTCACCACACCTTTGCTTGTATTTAGCCTGGGCAGATCCTACTATCTTGTTTCTGTCTGCTGGGTCACTGCAATGGCCAGCTTTCTTCCTTGTTTCTCGTCAGTGGACTCTACTAGTGTGTTTTCTAGAGCAAAAGTGGTTGTTATGGGATAAATTTTTGTCTCCCCCAAATTTTTATGTTTAAGTCCTAACCCCCATTATCTCAGAATGTTACTCTAGTTGGATAAAGGGACTTTACAGAGGTAGTTAAGTTAACAAAGCCCTCAGGGTTTGCATTAATGCAACCTGACTATTGTCCTTATGAGAAGTGGATATTAGGATATACAGAAAGGCACCTGAAATCTATATGCACAGAAGAAACGTCACCTAAGGACACAACAGAAGCCAAGGAGAGAAGCCTCAGAAGAAGCTAAACCTGCTGACACCTTGATTTTGAACTTCTAGCCTTCAGAGCTGTGAGAAACGAAATTTATGTTGGTTAAGCCTTCTAGTCTGTGGTATCTTTAGCAGCCCTAGCAAAATAATACTGTGGCTTTTAAACATGATGAACATGATGCTGACACAGGTTTAAAGGAGAAGGTAGAAAAAAATGGAAGGCTTCCTTGTGAACTTGTCATTGAACAGGTTTTCCTCACAATAGCTTTGTGTCAGGTTGAAGATATTTGTGTGTGACTAAGATAATAACAATTGATAATATATTAGTAAATTATCTCTGGCATTTTAAACACAGGTTCGTGGAAATATTAATATATCTTAACAATGAGGAAAATCACTAAAAATTTATTTACAGACACTCATCTACAGACAAACTACTAAGCCAATTTCCAACACACAGATAACTTTTGCCCATTTATTTTTAAAGAATATTATAAGTGCAATCATAAATATATACTTTTTATTTTCTTGCTTTTCTCAATCAACATCATTTTTATGAGATTCATCTATATTATTGTATGTAGGTATAGTTCATTTATCTCCATTGCAGCTTAGAATTTAATTGTGTGAATCCAATAATTTATTCATCATTATTTCTGGGCAAAGCATTGTTATCACATTGAACTGAAAAATTTCTTGGGAAACTTAAATTTATACTTTTGAAGAAAATTAACATGTTGTTTTCCTGGATACTTGCAAACAAAAGAAATAGCCACAATTTTTTCTAAATTAAAAATATTTTGTTTTCTTTTTCTCACCTATATTTTAATAATCCCTAAACAAAAATACATGTTTCACTTTTATATGTAGGTATTTGTATGTTTTACAAACACTGTTTACTAAATTAAACATTTGATTGTTAAATTTCATCATGTCATTCATTCAACATATAAACATTTTTGATCACTATTTTGCTGTATACTGGAGCCATGAAGAACAAAAGAAGACTTAGTTCTTGCTCACCCTCAATTAGTTTACAATTAGAGAGTCACAAAGAAATGTAAAATAATAGTTATGACTCAGCATGGTAACTCACACAAGAAATGATGTACAAGTTTCCCTGGGAGAATGAAGAAGGACTAATCCAGATTTGTTGGGTGAAGGGAAACCCTGGAAGAAGATGTTTAAGTTTAGAGTTATTCAAGCAAGTCAGGATGTGTCCTAGCAAATGAAAATGTGTTCAGGCTCTGAGGTAAAAAAAAAATATATTGAAACGTTGGGGAAAATTAGAGCACTTCATTTGTTTGGAGTTGTTTAGTTTCCTCATCTGTATAATAAAGGGAATGGAATGAGTGAATAGTGAGCAGTCTTCTGGCTCTGACATTTATATAAAATATTGGTCTCCCATTGGGCTGGTCTCTAGAACTACAGTGAATACTTGTAGAAAGTGATCTCAATTTGATTGTTTAACCTCCTGCAATGCTAGTGAAGTGACAGGATATCCACAGAGGTCCAGCCACTCTTGGTGAATGATTTATGGAACAAAAAATAAATAAATTTTCATAAAAAGTTTCTTATATGACTTTCACTTACTTCAATTTTGAATATCTTACACTTTAGAACCATGTAATGTCCTCAAACGCTTTTGACATTCAAAACCACTTCATTAAAGCCATAAAATCAATTTATTTATCTTGCTACCAAATTATCACAGGGGGTTGGAAGGAAAGGTAGAAATGAAAATAAAGAAATCCTCACCAGAATGGTTGGGATAACTTACAGAATCTCTCATTTAAATTGTCACTTCATAACAGAAACCAAAACACGTTTTGTTTCATAAATATTAACACTATGAGAGATGACTCATGAACTAAACAAAGAACATTTTTAAAAGAACGACCTCTAATGCTTTTAACTATTTCGTGAATAATTTCTGATCACAATGGGCTGATCAGTGTAACAATTCTGATCACAATGGGCTGATCAGTGTAACAACTGCCCTTTCTCTTCACCTTGCTGATATGGCTTGGTGGTGTGTCCCCACTCAAACCCCAGGTTGAACTGTAATTCCCAATGTCGGAAGTGAAACCTGATAGGAGGTAATCACATCATGGGGGTGGTTTCTAATAATTTAGCACCACCCCCCTAGTGTTGTTTCATGATTGAGTTCTCATGAGATTTGGTTGTTTTTGTTTAAAACCGTGCAGCACCTCCCCGTTAGCTCTCTTTCCTGTAGCACGTGAAGATGTGCTTGCTTCCCCTCTTTGTCTTTTGCCATGTTGGAAGTTCCCTGAGGCCTCCACAGCCATGCCTCCTGTACATCCTGCAAAACTGTAGGTCAATTAAAATTATTTTGTTTATAAACTAACCAGTCTCAGGTGTGAGAATGGACCAATACACTTGCCAACACACTCACGTACACTTAGGAGCACTTATTAATTTTCCATGGTTGTTGCTAAATACAATGTGCTGTAAGTCTCTATATTGAATTGAAGTTTTTAAATAACTTGTGAAAGAAACAGAAACATCATAGCTTTTCTGCTTGAATTTGTTGAAATTTCTTTATTCATACAGTTGTTAGACTGCTTGTGCAGACTCCTACTATGTCCAAAAGATGTATTAGTGTCCTAATAAACTTTTCTTCTGCATGTAAAACATCAGCATTCTTTATTTCTTTTATGTCTTTTATGTGCATGTCTGGTACATGTGTCATGAAAATATATAGGCATATTAACCTTGTGACTCTATAAATCTCTTTTAAAAGGTATTTTTACTTTCAATACACATAAATACAAATTTTCCTCTTTCCGATTATAAAATAAACATACAATCACTGCACAGTTTATAAATTTTTAATTTGTAGTACAGACAGAATAGCAGTTTTAAAATGATCAACAACTATGACATGCATAAATTACTATAATTATATTTGGTTTGCTTTCTTTCACTTATTTATTCATTTTTAGCAGAATTGAGACCTGTAACAGTTGAGAATTGTGTTCTGCAGCGTGTAGTAAAACCTGATTACAGGGGCTTAATTAAAGAGAAGGTGTTGTTTTCCTAATGTTTCGTTTTTTTAATTTTTTTTACTATTTTTTATTCTGTTTTAGCACAATAAGCAGTACAGAGACAGGCAGACCACGGCTGCTATAGTATCTCCAGGGACCTTGACCCTTCTTTTTCCTACTCCTCCATTCTTACATTACAGCTGTATCTTCATGGCAACCTCATATTGGCAAGGTAGCTGTTCCCTATAGTCCGCCCAGAAAGAAGAAGGAGGCATCAAAGAGGATGCAACAGTTCTTAAGTCAATAAAACAAAAGTTTCCCAGAAATCCATAGCAGAAAAACATTTGGCCACCTGTATCTTAAAGAAATTTGGGACATGATTGTGCTTAGGTGGGTATTTCTCCCTTTCAAACATCAGTGCAAGTAAAATGGAATAAACTAGATATTTGGCAGGCAATTGATAATGTCTGCCATAAAATTATATATTCAGCAAATATGATTTTCTGGTTTCATTACACTTGAGTTATCCCATATACAATTTTACATAATTCAAACGTTTGCATGAATGTAATTGTAATGGCTACATCTCTGTAAAATCTTCCATTTATTTTTTTCTATTGAACAAACATTTAAGGATATTTTTTCTTTTACTATTAAAATTTTTAATATTAATTCAAGATATTTGTCATCAGTGATATTTTATACAAAATATTATTTCTATTAATAGGTCAGTATTTTAGACTTCTCGATTTTATTTTAAATCTTCTTTCTGGTAACATATGAAAATTATATTATTTTATTAAGAAATAATTTTTCCACAAACTTTATTTCTTTTTCCATCAGCACTTACACAATTTTAAATCAAGGTCTTAATGAATACTCTTCAAAATTAATTCAGTATGTGCAGACTTCAGAGAGGTTTGACATTTGGTTTCAGCACAATTAAATAAGGAATTCATTTATTAAAATCTTATACTATGATTTAAAATATCATATTAGCTGGAAACATCAATAGAATCACTAATATTAAGTTAGTTATATATGAAAATAAGAACTAATCTGCCCCTTTATCACAGGAGAAAAATGAGAGATCTTACAATTGCACTTTCAACTGGTTTTAAGAAATGGCAATTCAGAATTTTAGTCCTCTATTGTATAATTAATGATTTGAGAGATCCAATATAAAATCAAGAAATTTAAACTAACATAATTCCCTACCCCATGCTAATGCTTGTGCCAGGCATACTTTCTTGTCCCTGTGTTACACAATGCTGGGATCAAGCAAAACAACTTAGCTTCTTGTTCCATTAAACATCTGCTACTACAACACAAGACTGTATTAACTAACGAGTTTATTTATCAAGATTAACAGCTTGTTCATCCAGATTCTCTTGGAGACCCTCATCTTTGTTATCTGCATATCCAAAACTATTATGTCCTAAACTTTGACAAACTCCTATAAGGTCTCAACCTTCCAAGGCCTGCCTTAAGATCACCCAGCCCAGACTTTCAAACTCTATAAATAACTTTTCCTTATTTCTCATTCTGAAACCATGCTAAGACTCTATGGAGAGACATTCTCACTCAGGGCCATATATCCATTAAGATTTGCCTGACAAACAGAATTTTATAATGGTTGTATTAGTCAGGTTCTCAGCACTAATAGGAGATTCGAAAGATAGATGATAGATAGATAGATAATAGATAGATAGATGATAGATAGATAGATGATAGATAGATTGATTGATTGATAGATATTTACTACAAGTAATTGACCATTGGCTATGGTGACTGACACCTATAATCCCAGCATTTTGGGAGGCCAACGTGGGAAGATCACTTGAGTCTGGGAATTTGAGACCAGCCAGGGCAATATAGCAAGACCCCACCTCTACAACAAAACGAATAAAATAATTATAAAATGTTTTAATAATTGATTACATGATTATGGAGGCTGGGAAGTTCTGTAGTCTGTCATCTATAATCTGGAGGCTCTGAAAGATAATAGTGTAAATTGGAGTCTAAGCCTAAAGGCCTAAGAACCAGGAGTACCAATACTGGAAGTCCCAGTTCAAGAAAAGAAGACCAGTGCTATAACTCAAGCAGTTAGGCAGAGAGAGAAAATTCAGCTTTGTTTTATTCAGGTCCTCAGTGGGTTGGAAGATGCCCAGCCACATCAGAGAGGAAAATTTGCTTTAACCAGTTTACCAATTCAAAGCTAATCTCTCCTGGAGACACCCTCACAAACATACCCAGAAATAATGTATAACCAGATATCTGGGCATACCCTGGCCCAGTCAAGTAAACACATAAAATTCAACATCACAATGGTCTTTGGGGCGTCAATAGTAAACAGTGGATAGATTTTTGAGTAGACATCAAAAACATAAAAAAAATTTACTATTACATGATTAAACTGAAATTTGGTCTACTTCAAATACAGATTGTTGAGTGACCACCTACTATTGACTACCAATACAAATTTAGGCTGTAGTTAATTTTGATTTACCATGACAGCTAAGAAAATTAAAGGTTAGCCTTGCATTTATTTTCTAAAATGAAAAAAAACACTTTATTACTTTTCAAGCATATTTTGATTATCCAAAAAATAATCTTAATTAATTACAGTAATGACCCTCAGATTCTATTTTAAACTAAAAACAGTAAGCCAAATATTTTTCAGAAAGAATCAAGCACTAAAAATTGTCTAGAATTTAGACACATGTTTATATTGTTTGGAGCTGGGATTTGTGACATGTAGATGGGTTGGGGCAGGGTGGGGAGACATCAGGGCAGGGTGGGGAGACATCGGGGCAGGCTGGCTGGCACTGCAGTTTATCACATCTAGTTGTTTCTTCCATGTTGCTTTTTAAGTCTCCTGGATGTTGGTCTTCTAGGTCCACCTGTGGTGTCTCTGAATTGTTCCAGGGATTCGCGGGGACGTTTAGCGGGTAGGGGCCCCACGTCTCTCTCCCACCTCCATTCCTGGGGAGGGACCAGTTGAAGACTGTGGCTGCCAGCTGTGGGTAGGGAACAGCTGCTTACTGCAGGAGCTGCAGCATCCTTGGGCTGGGTGTCCTCCCACTCCATTGTTGTTTCTGAGGAGCTGCTGAGGTGGTCTTTCCCCAGCACCCGGGAGGCTACCTGGTCCGGCCAATGGGAGCAGCCGGGAACTGGGCCAGGGAGCACTGCTGGAGCTGGGTTGTTGGGGCCTCTTGGGATGGAACCGGGCCCCAATTCCTGGAAGAGAGAGTGTGCAGAAGAAAAGAATGACAGAAAGATGGGGTCTGGAGGACTGATGAGGCAATGCCCCAGTCAGCAGTTTATTTCATGCACAGGGTCTCATTATATACTTTTCAGCCCACAATGGCTGACGTCAAATCATTACAACAAAGGGGAATAGAACATTGCAAGCCTGGGGATCAAGATAAAACTAGTACATAAAGATTGATCCAAAAAATCATAAAACAAACAGATGACCTTTTCTACTTACAGGAATAAGATAACATTTTACAACTGTCAAAGCAAGCGATAAATCTTGAGGACAACAATTTCAAATGGCATGCGAATAATCGCAAGCTTCAGTGAATACCTGGTAAACAAAGTGATAAAACTAGCCCAGTACAAAAACTTCAAGAAACACAATGTCTAATAAAACCACACAGGCTTCACCCAGTCAAAATATTAGGTCAGTGAACCAGAAATAGACTTTTGCAATATCAAACTCCTTTCAGTTCCTTCTTTCCCTCAGCTCGACTGCTTCCAGGGAGGGAGAAATGTGTCTGGGCTCAAGCTCCATTATGGCGGAGACACTTAGGGGTCTCTACGCTGGAGTGATCCCCACACTGGGTCAGGCTTCCCAAAGGGAAGGACGCCTCCTGCAGGGCTGTGTGCACTGGGCACTCCATGGCCCTTGGAGTGGAAACTCACAGGCACCTGGGCCTTGTCAGTCCTGTTCATTTCTGTCAGGCTCCTGCTATGGGCATTTCCCTTTAAGGCCCTGGGACTGCAGTCGACGGAAGCAAGGTTTCCCTGAGTCTCCAGGGGCCTCGAGATAGATGCTGCTCTCCCACCGCTACAGGGGCCCCCTTTCTTCTCCTCCTGCCCCTGGGTCTCTACCTGATCGTCTACGTCCATCGGCTCTTCTTCTTCCCTCAACTCCGTCTTTGGGACTCCGTCTTTTACAGGAGGGATCCCCACGGTGCTTCTGCTGCCTGCAAAGTTGTGTGGAGACAGCATGGGTGTCGTCCTCGTGGGGTGCCTCCAGACAAGAGGAGGAGGGTCCCGTCGTTCGTCGCTTGAGATTAGGATGTTGCAAATGACCGAAACACAGAGCTGAAGGCCCAGCTCAGGGGTCAAAAAAAATTGATGAAAGTATAGCGCTCCCCGGGGAGGTGCACGCGCAGGAACTGCAGGGTGATCCTGGCCGGCTGAAGAGTCTGCATACAGAGGAGGTGACCCTTGTGAGGCCGGCGCACGTGCAGGAACTGCGGGGTGAACCCGGCCAGATGAAGAGTCTGCATACAGAGGAGGTGACCCTTGTGAGGCCGGCGCACGTGCAGGAACTGCGGGCTGAACATGGCCAGCTAAAGAGTCTGCATAGACCGGAGGTGACCCTTGCAGTTGCCACTGCTGCTGGGGCCTGCGTTGGAACCAAGAAAGAAATTTACTCAAAAAATTTCCCATGTTTGGGAAGTTGTGCACAGACCAATACAATGGTCAGAAATGGAGAGGGTAGTCCTGAATCAGCCACTAGTCTGTGTCCGGGTGGGGCACTGGGCAGCTGGGCTCTTATGACATCACAATGGGGCTGCTGACAGAGCAGGGTGTGGGGCAGTGCACAGGAGCCCAGCAAGGGCACCTACAAGTGGAGTCAAAGGGCACAGGGTGAGGCTCCCCACCCATCCAGCAAAGAGGGGTGCTGGGGGTGGGTCTTGTCTTAGCCTTCATTCCTGTCTTATTATGCTTTGCTGATGAAACAAAATACCACAGACTGAGTGGCTTAAAAAGCAGAAGCTACTTTCTCGCAGTTTGGAAGGCTGGGAAGTACAAGAGCTAGTTTCTGGCTGTTCCCATTTCTGATGAGGACTGTTTCCCAGGCTTACACGACACACCACCTCAGTGTGTCCTCCCATGGCCTTTTCCTGGTGTGCCTGTATGTGGAGGATGGGAGGCAGCTCCCTCTTCTTCTGTTTAATCTGATTAGAACCCCACATGTACCTAATTTAACCCCAATTACCTATTATCTCCAAGTACGGTCACATTGGGGGTTGCGCCTCAACATTTACATTTTGGGAAATACACTCAGTCCACAGCAAAGTTCCATGAACTCATAAATTGAAAAAGTGCATTTTTATTTTTCACTCATCTTTGAGCAAAAATTAGCATTCTGTTCAACTATGTATGTTGCCAACAAACCAGAGCATGGTCAGCAGTACCTATGACTGTGTCACTGTGAGAAATAGGATATTAGTCTTGATATCTTATAGAATTGTTCATGCTTGTCACTATTTCAGATTTATACCATTCAGAAAGCCCCACTGGAGGCACATAGAGCGGCGTACATATTATCATATTGCCAATTTAATTTTCATATTTTGTTATGTTATTACTTTTAAATGTGCTTTATTTTATTGAGTCATTTTAAATCATTATTCTGGAAAAGGACCCATGGGCCTCACCGGACATCCAGAGATGCCAGGGCTGATGACAGCCTAGGTCTCTCACCAGCAGGTAAATGTTGTTTGTGATGATAACGTCCAACCTCACTCTGTAGGGAAACCTGCATATTTAGGTGGTTGGACATTGGCTTTTTTGCCATTGGTTAAAGTAATCAGAATAACCCATGGAAATCTTACAAGAGAAGGCTGGAAAGTTGAGGTGACATTTAAACCGTGAGGTCCCATTGATAAGAAAAGAGTTTAGTGACCAATTGCTCTGAATAAAGGCTTACTGGACATTATGCTTGCTTGGACAAAATGGTACTTAGACCAAGGACAGCTTAGTCATAGTAAAGAGCTCTGGAATTGGGTTAAGGCATTTTGATGCCTTGAAAATAAGGGGGAGATGGCCAGTCTGCAGCTGGAATTATTACCAATCTTCCTATCCTCATAGAATTACACTTTATGGAATTTTTTTCTGACATAAATGGAAACTTATTCTAAAATAGAAAAGTGATTATTTTTTGAATTGCAATTCATAGGTCAAACCCTTTTCCCTTTTGAGTAGGCGCTTCTCAAAAAAGATACACAAGTGATAAGCAAGCACACAAAAAGGACCCAACATCATCGGTCATTAGGAAAATACAAATTAAAACCAAATTGAAATACCACTGCACCGATTAAAATTAATAAAATTAAAATGACTGATATTTCCTAATGTTGACAAAAAACCAATCCACGGGAGTGGTGGTTGGAAACGCAAATGGTACATCTGCTTTGGAAAATTGTCAGCTTCTTATAAAGTTCAAGTTATATGCCTCCCTTATAACCCAGTAATTCATTCCTTTGTATTTGCATAAGAGACATGGAAGCATATCTAAAGAATTGCAAAATAATGTTGAAAGCAGCTTTATTTATAATAACCTAAATATAGAATAAATTCAAATGTCCATCAAGAAGGAAATGTGAATGAATGAATTGTAGTCCCTCCATACAATGGAATGCTCTTCAGCAACGAAAATGTGTGAACTAGAGATGCAAGCCACAGCATGGATGTGTTTCACAGGCATTAAGATGAGTGAAAGAAGGAAACACACTGCAGAGTCAATACTGTGTGATTCCATTTACATGAATTCAAAACATGCCAAAGTTGGCTGGGCATGGTGGCTTACACCTGTAATCCCAGCACTTTGAGAGGCCAAAGCAGGTGGAGACAGCTCCCACTTCCAGGAGTTCAAGACCAGCCTGACCAACATGCTGAAACCCCATCTCTACCAAAAATACAATAATCAGCTGGGTATGGCGGTGCTATTTCCACTTATTGCACTGAAAAGTTTATGTGACAATGCCAATGCTAGCTTTGGGGGAAAAATATGGTAATACATATCAAGAATTGTAAATATGTGCATATTATTGAAATTTAAACATTATAATAAAAATATATGATCTAACATCTTTTTTGCCTGAGATCTCTATATCAAACAAAGCTGTATTTTCAGGGAGTGGCTTTGATTTTATTTTATAACACTGGAATATGTGAATAATTATAACTTTATGCTAGCCAACACCCCTTTTCCCCAATTTGGTTGTTAAAAATCCAAAATATAATTTGATGCATATCTCTAATGAATATATAAAAACTTAACAGCATGCATTTCATAATTTTTGTTTCTCTGTTTATTTTTATTACTCTGGTGTTCTCGGGCACTATTTTCATCTTGTTATTTTATATTGTTTGACAGCTATTTTATTTCAAAACTTTTGGAAATGAAACAAGATTTAAGTAATTTAAACGTTCATCAAATAAAATACTACAAGACTATCCCTGACTTACCATGGTTAAACTTACAATTGTCCTACTTTAGTATAGGTTTACTGAGATCCAAACCCACTGTAAGTTCAGAAGCATCTGTATATGGAAAATAATTTTCACATGATAAAAACTTAATAAATGTCTATCTTTATAATTTTGCTTGCAAAAAATGTTTAAATCAAAGGAGGAGAGAATTATAGAGTACAATATAAACATTTAAAACTACTATAAAGACTGAAAAAATAAAACTATTCTTATAATAAAATTTAATTTATATTATAATATAAATTATATAATTTGAGTAAAAAAAGTGAAAAATTAAAAATATACAATTTTGTATGTGTGAGAGGGAAAGAAAGGTAAAGAGAAGGAAAGAAAAAGAAGAACTATATGTCTGTGTACCCACAAAAAGAAATACTTGACCAGGCACCGTGGCTCATGCCTGTAATCCCAGCACTTTGGGAGGCTGAGGCAGGAAGATGACGAGGTCAAGAGATCGAGACCATCCTTGCCAACATGATGAAACCCCATCTCTACTAAAAATACAAAAATTAGCTGGACGTGGTGGCATACCCCTGTAGTTCCAGCTGCTTGGGAGGCTGAGACAGGAGAATTACTTGGACCCAGGAGGCAGAGGTTGCAGTGAGTCAAAATCACGACACTGCACTCCAGCCTGGTGACAGAGTGAGACTCCGTCTCAGAAAAAAAAAAGTAAAAAAAAAGAAATACTTTAAAATGCCAGCAGTCTTATTTAGATATTTGCTTCTTGTTTTATATTTTTTCAAAATATTGTTGTTTCTGTTACTAACAAACATAAAATGTTATCTTTTTAACAAAGTTTAAATGTTAAATTTTTTTAAATGTTAAATTTTTAAACTTATTTTTATGATTAAATGTATTTAATTTAAAACTATACCTGTCTAAAGCCCTGGTCCTTAGACAGGTTAAATTTTGCAATTTACATTTTATTAATAAGGTATTCAAGACCCAGGTGAGCAAAGTGAGACTTCCGGAGGCCAGAAATACTGATAATGTCAAAAAAGATTGGGGATCCAGGACCCTGGCTGGATTTTCATTCATATTATTGCATTTTTTTCTACTGTAATTATGCTATCTATCTCTCTCATTATATTTGGCTTGTAAGCTTGCCGAGTGATATCCCTTGCATCAGACTTCAGTATGATGTAGGTATATTTCTGATGCTTATTTTCACAAAATTCAAATTAATTTGAGACTTAGTTGAGCACCGCTGTCGACAGTATCTTGGAGAAGCACTCTACACTTCACTTCCTCCGCTGGGGAGGAGAACGGTATTTCTCCTCAGAGATGAGAGGGGTCAGGTCCAAGGATGGGCACAACCCTGCCTCCCTACACAGTTCAACTGTGAGGCATCGGTGAACAGACCGGCCTGTAAGAGAATCTCCAAAGTTCCTCACAGAGGAAGCAGGAGGCTAACAAAATGGACGAGGGAAGTTGTGAAGTCTGGCATCAGGCTGACAGTGGAAATGTGAGGGGAATCTGTTGAAGTCAGTGCTCAGGCTAAAGGCAGCTGGACGATGACAGGGAGGCCACCCGGGTCACTGCTCACACAGCACTTGTGCCGTGACTGAGGGAGCCATGGGGCCTGGAAGCAAGGAAGCAGCTGGAGTGTGAGGTGGATCTAAGTCCTGAGGCAGGAAGCAGGTGGTCACAGGAGGAGGAAAAGATGAGGTTTGTGCTATGGAGCATCTGCCCCTCACGTTGGCTTCTGTGGAAAGGCTCCACAAAGATTAAAACGTAAAGCAAAAAAGCACTTATTTTGCCTAATCGTTGTCAAAAACCGTTTTGACACTTAAAATGCTGAAAGGAAGGCTACTCCGGACAACAAAACAGGAAATGTGGAATTCTTGACGGCTAAGTTGTCTCAGAAAGTGCATGGGCAGCGAACGCATTTCCACAAGACGCTGGGTGGTCTGTGAGTAATTCTTCACTTATTTCTGACTTTTCTGGTGTCTGATGTGCACCTTCAAGCAAGTTGCTGAATCTCTTTGAACCTATCTTCCTACTAGAAAAATAGATACCTTGCTATAAACAGAAACCCCTTTATTTATCATGTTCTACTTACTGTAGGAAGAAAAAATTTAGAGCTTGCTTAGTCTAAGGCTATAACACACTCTGTTTAGCTCATGAGAAGGCCCTCATTTCACTCCAAAATAAGCATTTTCCTGACAAAAAAATAAATAAAATAAAAATAAAAGGTTGGAGTCATAATTATACCTAATAGGAAAACAATGAAATCAACTGAATATTAACTAGATCTCTCTATTCAGGCAGGTGCATTTTTAGGGAAATATAATCTTAAAAATTAAATTTTTAGGTTGCGTGCAATGGCTCACACTTGTAATCCCAGTACTTTGTGAGGTCGAGGCCAGCAGATCACTTGAGGTCAGGGGTTCGAGACCAGCCTGGCTAACATGGGGAAAACCCTGCCTCTGTTAAAAATACAAAAGTTAGCGGGGGGTGGTGGCACATGTCTGTAATCCCAGCTACTTGGAAGCCTGAGGAGGGATGATCACTTGAACCTGGGAGACGGAGGTTGCAATGAGCCAATATTGCACCACTGCACTCCAGTCTGGGCAACAGAGCAAGACTGTGTCTCAAAAAAAAAAATTACTTTCTGTAAAGTAAACACACGCACACACAAACACACTTGACTAGGTTCTCCTGGTTCATATATGACCTCTCTCTGAGGTAATGTTTTCATAACTTAACTAATAATGAGTATAGATTTCCAAGTTCCTGTAGAGTAAATTCTGAATCAGTAGTTCTCAGGTAAGGCAAAGCAATCTGTATTTTTTTTTTAACAAGCACCCTAGGGAACGAAAAAGTTCAAAAAACACTGCTCTAAAAGACCACTTGCTACTGCTGTAGGTAAAAAACTCAATTCACCTAGATCTTGTCTTAGGACAGACCATCCGTGACAGCACTAATAAATTGTGCATGAAATTGATTTCATCTATATTGGAAACATAATTTGTCTGCAGTATGTCTTGTGTGCAGTTGACTCACATTTCCATTTCAGTTGTTGTTTCTGCGTGGTCTAATCTTGTATATGTAACCTCACTTACAGAGAAGATTTTAATTTTTCTCAATTATGAAGTTTGCCTTTCTCCCTCCCTTCAGTTTACCGATTTTTCAGTAAGGAGTTCTCAGGCCTTAGAATCCAATTTCTTCTAACTGATTTCAGTCCAAGGTAAAAGCTTAAACCCAAGCAAAGTTCACTGCAAAGAATGTGGCTAGAACAGATGAATAAAAGTTGCACATTTATTAAATTATATCTTTTGTTTTGTGCTTTGTAAATACCTTTTCATTTAATGTAAATTAGAATCGAAGTCTTAGTGAATTTCGGACACAAATAAAGTGGCTCACACTCATATTTATCTTAGCCACCATGTTTATTGGCACTGTATTATAACAGACTAGACTAAAACAAGAAATAACCATTTGAGTTTGTTTCCTTGTTTTACAACCTTTTCACATTCCAGCTTCTCCACATAAAAACAATTAACAGAACAGAGTACACTGCACCTGAATACTAAATGTCTTAACATTCTGTGTCCTTGAGCAAATTTGAACTAAGGGAAAATAACAATAACAAAAAACTCTTTGCTAACACAAATACAATGAAGCAACAGACATATGCACTATGCTAAATTCTATCACTATCTAAGCTATGTGTCACTAATAAATAACATACTTTAAGAAACTACACAAACTCCTTTTGATCACTAGGTTTCTATTCTGTAAATTGCTGCTGCAGATTTATATGCTCCCTAACTCACTACCAGTGAATATATGAGGTAATGGGAGAATGGAGTCATATTTTAATTGCCATATTATATATGCTTATCCAAGTTGCACATTATGTTTGAAACTATTTTTCTCACTGGGATAAGGATAGGGTGATGTGTACCTTTCTATTATTATCAAGAGAAAAAAATATTAAATCAATTTTTATTTATCCCATCACAAAATTTTAAAATTTGTGAAAGAGTTCATTTATTTTCAATTAGCAATAAATAAACCACCTTATAATGAAAAACATAGTAATTTCTACTTGAATATCTATTAAATAAAAAGCCATGAAGAAACCAAATGGTACATTGCAACTAACTGTAAAAGTGAAGCTGAAATAGCGTCCCTCTAAATCATCCCAATATGCAAACCATGATGATAGGGAAAAAACACAAGCTTTAAATTATAATCATTTTCTTTAATGCCTTAAGAAAACATAAATTTTTAAATTCCGAAGTAAATGCGATTTAAAAATATATTTTTAATTAAATATATGTCAACATTAAGTGATTCTGATATAGTAGCTTTAGAGGCCAGACTAACAGTTCTGTTTCCTTTTCTCTGTCATTCTGGTGAGTCCACACCGTAAATGAATTGTTTTTTAAATCACTTGATATGGATAAGGTTTTTTTTAAATAAGTCCTTACAATCTGGTTTTAAAATTTATATGGAAGATAAAAGGGCCAAGAATAATCAAGATATTTTTTGCAGAAAAATATTAAAGAGTGAGAATTTACCCTACCAGGTAGCAGGAATTATTATGAGGTTATAATAAATATGATAGAAGTAGTTTTGTATTAGAATTTTATAAACTAAGAGATTAAATATAATAAAGAGTTTAGACACACACATATATACAAAAACTTGATATATGACAAGAGTGGTATGCAAGATCAGTTCAAAATAAAAAAAAAATCAATTAATAAAACCGAAGAAAAATTACAATCTATATGTAAAAAATTGTAGGAAATTAGATCCTTACCTAATGCCTTTCACTCAAGAAAACTCAGACAGATTACAAACATAAATATCAAAAACAGAGGTTTAAACATTTAGTCAAAAACATCGATTAATACTTTTCTGACCTTAGGCTAAAGAACATTTTCTAAAACAAGACAAAAAAAAATTCTAGCTACATGATATGATTGAAAAACTGGCTCTATTAAAATGAAGAATTTCGCTTTTTCAAACGGTACATAAGGTAAGGGAAAACAAAGTAAAAACTAACAAGGAAAGGATAAACAACTTTATGGGTAAAAAAAGACAGAAACAGAAATATGGGCAAAACACACAAACAGACATTTCAGAGAAGAGGAAACACATAATTACCAGTAAGAATATGAAGATAGGCTCAACCTCTTCATGGTTAAGGAAATGCAAATCAAGACCACAACAAGATACTATTTTGCATCCATCTCATTGACAAAATGTAAGAACCCTGATCACACCACGTGCTAGAGAAGATAATTTTTGTATCATTGCTCAGAATATAAATAGCTAAAATGACTCTGAAAAATAATTTGGCAATATCATTTAAAGCTGTCATTCTCACATCCAACTATTCAACATTTACTCTGCTAGGCATTATCCAAGAATATGCCTCACATTTGTGCACTCAGATGCATATACATGAATATTACTAGCAAGGTTATTTATAATAGAGAAATACGATAAATTAACCCAAGTGAAACGGAGATGAATATTTAAGTTGTGATATATCCATTCAGTATAATTCCATAATAGTGCAGTCCAGGTGTGGCAGCACATGCCTGTAATCCCAGCACTTTGTGAGGCCAAGGCAGGAGATTGGCTGGAGCCCAGAAGTTCGAGACCAGCCTGGGGAACATAGCAAGACCACATCTCAAAAAATAAAAATTCTGTAATAGTGCCAATGAACATATATATATCTGTAACAGTAAAAACGGGCAAATTATAAGCTACTTGGAATAATTTACATGAAATTTAATGTACAATGTTGTCAGTGGAGAGGAGGAGCTGAACAAAATGTTAGAAGAATATGAACAACATGTTACCCTTTTTTAAAAGTTTAAAACAGCTAAAGTATAAATAGATGATAGATAGATAGGGAGATAGAGACATATGTGTCTTTATGTATATATGTATATACATAAATACATTATGTAGATTTATATATATATGTACTTTTTGAGATAGAGAAAAAGATGCACAAATTCAGACAGTGGTCATTATACACAAGGGTAGGGGGATGAAATTGGGAGAACATATTAGTAAATATAAGTTACGATCAAACATATTAGTAAATATCAGTTATGATCAGTATATTAGTTGTTTGGTTGATGAGTTCAATGACATTCAGTACATTTTAGATGATAGATGTGGATAGATGGTATAGATAGACAAATAGATAGATAGACAGACAGATAGATAGATGATAGACAAAGCCCACAGATAAATGATAATAAAATCTAGCCACTAAGTGTTATTATTCCAATTCTGTTCATCTGAAAGATGTAAAAGACAAAAAATACTACCTGACTCCAGAGCAGTTGTCACACTTCAGTATATACCAGTATCACCTAGAATGCTTCATAAATATTCAGATGATTGGGTCCCCACCTCCAGAGGTTCTGCTTCAGTGGATCTGAGGTAAAGCCAATAAATGGCACCCCCAGTGATTCTAATCTAAGTTATATATGGTTTGCAGTATTAGAAATACTGCTTTATAGGAAATGCTTTTCTTGGTTTTATCACAAAAAAGTTTATGTTCTTCAACATGTCTATGTCATAGTGGCCAAAAGCCCTTGGGTCTCAAGGAACACAAGTTTATGTCCTCATGACCTTCCATTGTTCCAGCTGTATAGCTCATATTAAGTCATGCTTTATATCAAATAATAAAACCTGTAGTAATAATAACAAACATATATTTACATAGAGCAGTATATTTAATCTACTGCAATTGCTTTATGGTATGGGATGAATTGTATCCACCCATAATTCATATGTTGAGTTACTAACTCTCAGAATGTGGCTGTACTTAGAGATAGGGTCTTTAAAGAGGCAATTAAGGCTGGGCATGGTGGGTCACACGTAATCCCATCTCTTTGAGAGGCTGAGGTGAGAGTATTGCTTGAGCCCAAGAGCTGAAGACCAGTGTGGGTAACATAGTGAGACCCCATCTCTACAAATTAAAAAAATATTAAAAAAAACAAGAAAGAGAGAGGTCATTAGGATGGGCCCTAATCCAATATGACTAGTGTCCTTATAAAAAGAGGACATTAGGCTGGGTGCGGTGGTTCACGCCTGTAATCCCAGCACTTTGGGAGACCGAGGCAGGTGGATCACAAGGTCAAGAGATCGAGACCATCCTGGTCAACATGGTGAAACCCTGTCTCTACTAATAATACAAAAAAAAAAAAAATTAGCTGGGCATGGTGGCACGTGCCTGTAATCCCAGCTACTCAGGAGGCTGAGGCAGGAGAATTGCCTGAACCCAGGAGGCGGAGGCTGCGGCCAGCCGAGATCGCACCATTGCACTCCAGCCTGGGTAACAAGAGCGAAACTCCGTCTCAAAAAAAAAAAAAAAAAAAGAGGACATTTGGACATTTTGGACATAGACATGCCCAAAAGGAAGACCATATGAAGATACAGTGAGAAGAAAGCAACCCTGCTACACCTTGATCTTGAACTTCCAGCCTCTAAAACTGTAAGAAAACCTTGTTTCATATTTAAATCACACAATCTGTTGTATTTTGCCACAGCAGCCCAACCTAACAAACTAACACACCTCACAAAACCTAACCTTACATGGAAAAGAAGATGTTTAGGGAGAGTTGAGAACATTATACCATTAAAAAATCATTACAATTAAATTTGGCATTAAATATGGAAAAACAAACTGACAGATGGAAAACTGGTCTGTCAGTATTTTTCAATATCCAGCTGAGGCATATGTATCTGACATACCTATTTGCACCACCTTTTCACCAGGAGCCTGATGTTGAAAGGAACTGGTAGCTTTCATACAATGATTCCTTAAACTTCAATGTACATGAACACTCACTATTAAAATTCATAATGCCTAGTCACCCATATGAAATAGACATTTGTTGTTTTGTTGGTTTTTTTCTTCTTTTAGCCATCAGGTATTTATCCCATTTATTAATCTGTACCTCAATTCAAATTCTAGCAGCACTGAGGCGAGCAGGTGGGCCTGTGACCTAAACAGGACTATCAATGCTTCTTTCCAGGATTATGAGCCTTTTCCAGAGACAATGGGAACAGCGACATGATGACTTTCATGGGCCATGAAAAATTTTGCTGCTGTGGTCCTCTTCTTGTATTAAAAATTATGTTAAGTAATTATATTATACAACTGTGTTATTATAAAGATATACAGCTGGGTTAGATTCATTTTTTTCTTGTGATTTTAAAATAAAGCATGTTTTGTTTGCACCTAACAAAACATGTTTTATGGGCCCCAGGCGCTGTACCCATTGTGCCTACTGGCTCACTCAGTCCTAAGGAGAAGTCTGGAGATGACAGAATTTCACTCTCATGCTGACGTGCTCGAGCCAGCTTGCTTGCCTTGACCTTTACCAGAGTCTCTGCTTTTTAGTCTGAGTTTTGTTTTGTTTTATTTTGTTTAAATGACTCTGACTCAGAATACTGTGGTCTTATGACCCTATTTTGTTTTTTTTAAGTAGAATTAAGTCTTCAGAATATATGCATTCTAAGACACGTTTACTGTTACAGAACTCTTCTGTACAGCACAAGTTAGTGATATTCAGCACTAGAGATGTTTCAGATTGCAGGGAGTCTGTAAGACTTACAAACCAAGCACCAAGTAAGTGAACCCTCAGCTTGCATTTAAAACATTTTTCTATCAAGTGTTCTAGGGTTTCAGTTAAAAAATAGTCAAGGGAAAAGCATATCTTTAAAGGTTTTTCTGAAAAATTTACACTGGACTAATTTTGACATGAATCAAGCCAATATTCTAGCATCAAAATGCTGCAACTCATGAGAAACGCAAATACTAACAGTGAAAGAATGAACAGCAACATACCAATTTGTTTGTATAAGCAATGTGTTCTAAGGCTAACATTAATATATTAGCCTCATTTCAAAAGCAAGTCTCTTTCTACAATATGTGGTATTCTAACAATAATACAATTATTACAATTCAAACAGCTGAGACCACTGTAAGGGAATGAGAAACTTAGGAGGCAAAATTTAAGGAAGCACACACTCTGAAGGTAATCCAAATGCATGTTGGGTCAGTATTTGCATAACCCTGAAAGTTTCACTTAAAGTTTGCACCTTAGGAACCTCATTCTCCTTATCTTAGCTTTATCCTTCATAAGCCAAAATATTAGTGTATTCAAAGAGGAAAGTGAAAATGTATTTATAATTCTTGATTTAGCTACTATAAAAGCCTGACTTAAAATTAATTCTCTATTCTCTAGAACCTAGAAATGAAACAAAACTAATGACCAGTCACTCTATTGCAACAAGGATAAACTTATTATATGTACCTCTATTTATACCTTTATTTCAAGTCTTCACATCTTTGTGAGTAGCATTTTGTTTTGTGTGGTCTTTTTGGAAGCTGCATTCATTTAATTAAATAGTTAATATTGTTGAAGTGTAGATGAAGAAAAGCACTAAAATGTAAAAGACTCACATTAACTTGTAATGTTTATTGCAGGAATGCAGCCCAGACCACAAAATCAGATGTTAAGAAATAACATTATTTTTCTATACTGGAAATTAATTTTTGATTCTGTACATCCATTCTGTTTGTCTGATGGAAAATTAAATATTAATCTCACTTTAACATCACATCACACCCACTCTGTGATTATTCTAAGATTCTGGGATCTAAAACAGCGCCAAAGAATTAGGGTAGGGACTAGAAGTCATTCCGATAAGAGATACACAATCAGAGTCCACAGAGTCGCAACCTCAAAGAAGGACAACTCAGCATTTTTTTCAGTTTTACCATAAATAGTACACAATAAACTGTGGTCCTAAAGAGGTATTGTTACAGGGTCAAGACCTGGGGAAAAACTCTTTAATAAAAGGGTATTCCATCAAAGAGAGTTCACTATTAAACAATGAGCAAAGTGAGGAAAATTGAGGAATTATCAATAAAAAAGAGCAGGCAACAGCTAATTGAAACACTGAGCAGAGGTCAATCATGGTAAATGACTGCAATTTTCCCAAATACTGCTAAAACAAGATCTCTGTTTTTGCTACATCAGGGCACTGCTAATTAATTTTCACGCTAGAAGGAGAGCTTAGATTACTATGCCTTTTAAATTCACAGTTTAGTTCCACTGAATCAGGGCATCCCTCAGAGTGGGCCTCTAAGGAAAGTTCAAAATGGTAGAAGAAATAGGAGGGGGGAATTTCTCCACTAATTTAAGAAACAGCCTGAGGGTTTAATTCAGTTTCCTGCTTTTCAAAGAAAGGCAAGGGCACTTCTGAGAGAATTGAAGAAAGAGCATGGGAAGGAGTGCCCATCTCTTGCTGCCAATCTTGCAATCTGATTTGAGGTTGCCCCTTTCCCCCGAAATTCCCAATTGATTTCTAAGTATAAGGAACACCGCCTGTTAATTTACAAATAGGTACCTTATATTTGCCTTTGTTATTGCCTGACTTCAACATTTTGAATGAATAATAGTGCATATTTTCAGTTGTTGCTAGTCCTTTTGAAGAAGAGCTACTTTAAAAATAATTTCACAGTCTGAAGAAAAATAGTGAAAAAAGCATTAGGCACAGTGGAAGTGAACTAAAAATAATCTAAGTGAAAGACATGAGTATCCTATGAGAGGAATTACTTTTAAGAGCACATCTCGATCTCTGTTCACTTCTAATCATAAATAATTAAATTGAAGAATCAGTAAAATGGCAGCTTCCACTTAGTTCATATTAATCACTGTTACAGAGTGGTGAAAAAGTGACATGTGGTTTTACACTCATGATAGGATTTTGCTTTATAAATATTTATAACTAACTTGGTTTGGTTTTAACAGCTTTTTTATAAGTGTATGAAAAGCAGAAAGATATACTTCAAAAGTAATATTTTATCATAAGCTATAATTTTTTTTTTTTTTTACAAATCATCAGCAACATCAGAGAAATTCAAAATCACTGAAGGTTTTTCAAATTATAATCCGTAATTTAAATTGAATTGTATTCTTATATAAATGCACATACATACACACTCATAAATGTAAAGAATCTGAAGATTTTATTCTCTATTAATTTTCTCTACTAAAAATAAAGTAAAACTACTAACCAAGAAGTAAAGACAATATTTGCTATATAAACATTTGTTATTAGTGTAAAAAATAGAAGTATGAGAAATAATAGAAAGAATGGTATATTTTATTTTATTCTTTGAGTTGACATCTGCTCTTCTACTTATGTATAAGCAAGAAAACTATGTAATTACGAGGTGAAAAAAGAAGTAATATATCTTCTTCCATGGACCTGCCAACAACTAATATTAGTATACTGGGGAGAGAGGGTAAGAATGGGAGTGGTTTTTAATTGTAGTGTTTGTTTGAACAACTTACTTCACAACCTTTTTTTCTTTCTTCTTCTTCTTTTTTTTTTGAAGTGGAGTCTCGCTCTGTCACCCAGGCTGGAGTACAGTAGTGCGATCTCAGCTCACTGCAGCCTCCACCTCCCAAGTTTAAGTGATTCTTCTGCCTCAGCCTCCTGAGTAGCTGGGATTACAGGCATCTGCCACCATGCCTGGTTAATTTTTGTATATCTAGTAGAGTTGGAGTTTCACTATGTTGGCCAGGCTGATCTTGGCCAGTTCAGAGGACTTCATTATCTATGGAGGGTGACCTCCAGAGCTAATCCTGACCTCCAGTGATCCACCTGCCTCGGCCTCCCAAAGTGCTGGGATTACAGGCATGAGCCACCGCATCCAGCCCACAACCTTATTAAAACCACATATTTTTATCTCCACCCTATAGTTGCAAAACCATCTTTTGGATTTGGCTTAGAATTTTTAAAAATTAATTTCAACATTTCTCATGCATAACGAAGTTGGAGAATGATTCATCTCTATGTAACTACATCTTCTAATGAGAACTTTGCATAGCTTTATTTATATATAGATTCAGAAACACTACTACCACTACTATTACTGCTACTACTACTACAAAAATTAGTTATGTCACTGGTCAATGAATTTTGGAAGTGCAGAAAGAAATTAAAAATAAAGGCCAGGCGCGGTGGCTCATGCCTGTAATCCCTGCACTTTGGGAGGTCTAGGCGGGTGGATCAGTAGGTCAAGAGATCGAGACCATCCTGGTCAACATGGTGAAACCCTGTCTCTACTAAAAATACAAAAAATTAGCTGGGCATGGTGGCACGTGCCTGTAATCCCAGCTACTCAGGAGGCTGAGGCAGGAGAATTGCCTGAACCTAGGAGGCGGAGGTTGCGGTGAGCCAAGATCATGCCATTGCACTCCAGCCTGGGTAACAAGAACAAAACACTGTCTCAAAAAAAAAAAAGAAGTAATTAAAAATAAATAAATTTAGAAGTCACAACTTATCAAAACTAATACTACCAATTAATGTGTCTATCAATGAGTGAATAAAGAAAATGTATATATACACAATAAAATACCATCAACCTCTAAGAAAGAAGGAAATCCTGTCATTTGTTACAACATGGATGAACCTGCAGGACATTATGCTGAGTGGAATAAGCCAGGCACAGAAAGACAAATATCACATGATCTCACTTATATAGGGAATCTAAACAAAGTTGAACTTATAGAAGTAAAAGGCAGAATGATGATTGCCAAGAACTAAAGGAAACGGGGGAAAGTTGAAGAATAGTTGGTCGAAGGATACAAAATTTCTGTTAGATAGGAGGAATAAGCTCAAGTATTGAACATCACAGTGATTATATTTTATAACAATATAGTATGCAGTTGAAAATTGCTGAGAATAAAAAGTGTCCTCACTACAAAAAAAAATGGTAAGTATACGAAATAATCCATATAAAAATATCTAAAATCAATTATAATACTTTGCAAACATTTGTCAATTTTTCTTTGATGGCACACTCCAGAGATAATGAAGTCCTCTGAAGAGCACTGACTACTTAGAGATTAGCCAGACTAAGATATCTGAAATGACTGCCAGCAGCATTTGATCCGGAGGGACTTCACTGGTTTTGTGTGGACATTGTCTCTTGCTTTCTTGGACATTCCTTAACCTAAAAGTGTTAACTCTTGAGGCTGATCTACATAAGGAAAGATAAACATCAGAGAGATCAAATAATTTGACACAGATGTTGATCAAGTCAGTAAAAGAGCTGGTGCATTCCGTGTCATTGCTTGATGACTAGGGAATACTATATACCTTGAAAACATTTCAGAATTTGTAGAGACTACTTGATTTTTTAAATATTTGTGTGATCTTCCAACTCTTGAAACTAACATTTTCATATGTTTCTTCCATAATAATCTACCATTAGGAGTAATTTCTATAAAGAATAAATATGGTCAACTTTCTCTTTAGTTTATTGTGGTAAAATATGCATAACATATACTTCACCATTTTAACCATTTCAGCAACATTAAGCACATTCATATTGTGTGTAAATATCATGAACAGTGTTTTATTGTATATTCCATGACTAAGGAATACCTAGTCCTGTTTCCATTTTTACCACTCAGTATCTAACATAAAGATACTCAATTATTGTCTGGTTAATAAATGAATGAAAGGATCAATGACTCCCTGCCTTGTAAGCATTAAATAAAAGGAATGTGTTTGAAAGTGCTTTGAATAATGACTATAAGGTATATACTATGTCCTCATCCCAGGCAATGGTGCTTAAACGTTTGACTGGTGTGCATCAGATAAAAGCCAGAGAGCTTGATAACAAAGCACATATTTGACCCACTCCCAAAGATTCTGACTCTGATGTCATTGAGTCCTGAAAGGAGGTTTTGAAATCTGCCATCTTAAGATGTCTCTTGGTTTAAAATCTATGCTCAGCTGGGCACAGTAACGCCTGTAATCCCAGCACTTTGGGAGCCCAAGGTGGGCCGATCACCTGAGGTCAGGGGTTCAAGACAAGCCGAGCCAAAATGGTGAAACCTCAGCTCTACTAAAAATACAAAAACTAGCTGGGTGTGGTAGTGTGTGCCTGTAGTCCCAGCTACTCACTACTGGGAGGCTGAGGTACAAGACTTGCTTGAATTGAACTGGGAGGAGGAAGCTGCAGTGAGCCAAGATTGCACCACTGCACTCCAACCTGGGTGACAGACAGAGACTCCATCTAAAAAAAAAAAAAAAAAAAAAAAAAACCTATGCTCTTGCTCCATTACTGTGTGTTGTATTGGTGTGGTAGTTTCCAAACACACCTCTGAAATTTTCTAAGATGAAATGAGAATATGCAAGATGAGATTAATTAAACCCACTTGCTGATGAAGAAACAGGTTTACAAAGGTAAGCAGATTACTCTTACCTGAGGTCATACAGAAATTAGGGTTAGAAACAGGATATGTGTCCATATCTGACATATTCCAAAGTCCATACTCTTCTGACTGCATGAAGCTGTTTTGCCCTTTCATTACTGAGATGTAATTAATTTATTAATTCATTAATTAACAAATAACAGAAAGCCTAAAATGTTAGTCACTTGATTAGTGGATTAAAGTGTGACATATAGCTTCTTGACAAGTGAGTTAATTAATGAAGTCATTGCACGAATATTCATTGAGTGCTTGTTGCTCCCAGGTGTGGAGACATTTTTCTGTAAGCTTATTTTCCACATTATGTATTCATTTCTTACTTGAGAAGTACAAACTGCATATGTTTTTCATGTACAATATGTTGTTTTGAAATATGCATACATTATGGAATGGCTACATCAGGATAATTAATATATACATTAACTCACATACTTCTATTTTGCGGTAAGAATACTTAGAGTCTACTCTGTTAGCAATTTCAGGAATATCTTATTAACTATAGTCACTGTGTTGTGCATTGGATCCCTTGAACTTACTCTTTCTACCTAACTGCAAATTTGTATCTTTTAACAAACATCTCCCCATCTGCCTCCCCAGCCCCAGCAGCTCTTGGTAACCACCATTGTACTCTCTACTTCTATGAGTTCAACTTTTTAAATTCCAAGTATAAGTGAGATCATGTGGTATTTGTCTTTTTGTGTCTGGCTTATTTCGCCCAACATAAAAGTCCTCCAGGTTCATCCATATTGTTACCAATACACAGTTTCTTCTTTTAAGGCTGAATGGTATTCCATTGCCTATCTATACCACATTTTCTTAATGTAGTCATCTGTTAATAGATAGATTGTTTTCATATCTTGGCTACTTCAATAGACATGCAGCTATGTATTCAAGTATTAATTTCATTTTCTGTGATTAAATACTGAGTAGGGGGATTACTAAATCATTTTATAGTTCTGTTTAACTTTTTAGGAATTTTCATTCTGTCTTCAATAATGCCTGTACTAATTTTCACCAACAATGATCAAGGGCTTTCTTTTCTCTGCATCCTTTCCAATATTTGTTATGTTTTTTCTTTTTGAAAATAGCCATTCTAAAGAGGTGTGCAGTGCTATCTCATTGTGGTTTCAATATGCATTTCCACAATGATTAGTTATGTTGAACACTTTTTCATACACCTGTTGGCCATTTGTATGTCATCGTTTGAGAAATATCTGTTCAGATCTTTGCCCATTTATAATCAAGTTTTTTTTAACCATTAGGTTGTTTGACTTTCTTATATATTTTGAATATAAAGAAATAACAAATATTAACAAATAACAGAAAGCCTAAAAATGTTAGTCACTTGATTACTGGATTAAAGTGTGACATATAGCTATTTCAAATTTCTAATTTATCTACATCCTCCTAATCAGAAATTCATATGTGGGAACATCTAATTTTGCTGCATAATCACAGCAATCTAAAATTTTCAACATCTTGCCAGTCCTCGGGCCCAAAATGACCTATGTTATCGACTTATTTCCAAACAGGTTGCAAAATTGGATGTGCCTACATATGAATTTCTGATTAGGAAGATGTAGATAAATTAGAAATTTGAATTCTGATAGGATATCAAATCATTCAAGTAAACACAGCTGAAAGCAACTGGAAATAAAGGATCAGAAACAGAAACTGACTGAAGGTTAGAGATAGAAATGTTCTTTGGTGATTTGTCAGTATAGAAATATTAGTTAAAATTGTGGAAGCAGAAGAGCTGTGAAGGAGGGAATCCACATGGAGGAGAATATAGGCAGAGAATCAAAGGAAGGTGCTGGTGAGAGAAAGGACCAAAAAAAAGAAATTGATGAAAAAATCAGAATGATAGGATAATCAGGAAAATTGACTGTTTTGAGAAATTTTAAAAAGAATTTTTAATGGAAAATAGAGCAGTAAAGAAAAAAAAGAAAGAGGTTGGAGAAATATTTTACTGATAATCCAAGATGGATTATTTTTTCTTTTTGATAACTTAAGGTAGTACATTGGTAGGTCGCTCATTT
Organism: Aotus nancymaae; assembly: GCF_030222135.1. Taxonomy (NCBI): domain Eukaryota; kingdom Metazoa; phylum Chordata; class Mammalia; order Primates; family Aotidae; genus Aotus; species Aotus nancymaae. Next base: position 13,349,193 of record NW_026988435.1, read on the forward strand.
GTTAAAATAGTATGCTTATCATGGATATTATTGATGCTAATAATATTCCTTAAGAACTGACTAAAGGTTTTGGACCATTTTAAAACTACTTTTAGTAAAGGGTTCAATTGATATTTGAAGGGGAAACAATTATTTTTGTTTCATCATTTACAAAATCATCCTGGCCAGGTGCAGTGGTTCATGCCCATAATTCCAGCACTTTGCAAGGCTGAGGTGGGTGGATCACATGAGGTCAGGCATTCCAGACCAGCCTGGCCAACATAGCAAAACATCATCTCTACTAAAAATACAAAAATCAGTTGGATGCAAAACACCGTCTCTGCTAAAAATACAAAACTTAGCTGGATGCAGTGGAGTGCACCTGTAATCTCAGCTACATGGGCAGCTGAGGCAGGACAATCACGTAAGCCTGAGAGGCAGAGGTTTCAGTGAGCCAAGATTGCACCACTGCCCTCCAGCCTGGGTGACAGGGCAGGACTCTGTCTCAAAAAGGAAAAAAGAAATCTGTAGACAACTCTGATGGACAAACACCTCTTAGAGACACTAATTTTAACTCAGTCACTCATTCATTTAATCTCTTAATTATTTATTGGAACATCTGAAATTTATAAGTCTCTAAGCTAAGTAGCAAGTATACTGAAATTATAATAAGAATTATTATTTAATTGATGAATTTTAAATGTCTATTATATACCAGTTACCATTCTAAGGAAAACATACTTGTTTTTTAGAGATGTATTTTATTTAATAACACGACCAATAGAAAGGGATTATATATGTATATTCATACATATATATACACATATGTATAGATATGTGTGTATACACACACATGCCTGTATCCATGCATACACACGTGTGCATGTATATGTGTATGCACATACATGCAAGTATGTATATATGTGCATGCACATATATATTAGATTCAGGGAGTACATGTGCATGTTTGTTATATGGATGTATCATGTACTGATGGGGATAGGGCTTGCAGTATAACTATCGCCCAATTACTGAACATTGTTCCCATTAGGTAATTTTTCAACCCTCAATCATCTCCTATTGCCCATTTTGGAGTCCCCAAGGTCTGTTATTTTTATCTTTATGTCCATGTGCACCCATTATTTAGCTCCCATTTACAAATGAGAACATGCGATATTTGACTTTCTGTTTCTGAGTTAGTTCACTTAAGAAAATGACCTCCAGTTGCCCTTTCTGTTGATTCAAAGGACATGATTTCATACTTTTTATGGCCACATGATATTACATGGCACATATACATATAAAACTTTAGAAAGGTTTATATATATATATATATATATATAAGTTATATATATATATATATAAGTTTTATATATATATATATATATATATATATATATATATAACTTTTTGTCGTAGAAATTATAGGAAACAAAGATTGGTAAAATTATTCCACATAGCTTTAGAAAGCTATATTTATTCTTTTACATCAAAGAAAAGTTTTATACAAAGCCATAGTGAAAATACCTGAGCCACTGGTGACGTGGTAGCATTACTGATGGAAGGAGCCCTTGTAAATGTTTAAAGTTTTCTTCTCTGCCATTATTTATTGTGGGGATAGTACCAGTCCACTGAAAATAGTTCTGGACATAAAAGGCAGCTAGAGTAAAAATTAGACCTCAAAATAGTTGCACATCAAGAACAAAGTCCCTGCATTAGCATTACCTTGCAGGAGGGAGACAAAATTAATTCACTAATATATTATTGAGCATAAATTGCTTGTAGTAATAAAATGAGATCTTCAAGAAAAAAATATCTAGAAAAGATGCAAGTCATGTATTTGGGGAAAGAGATAACAGTTAGCTTAGGCTCTCTCAAGTCACATGTTAAAATTTTAAGAGTAGTCCTGAACACATGGGAGATAATCAGTATTTGTTAAATAACCAAATGAATGAGTAGAACTTGTAAATCATAAACATACATCTGTTTGTCAAATTCACTATGTGTATCCTTTAATTACAAACAGGATCCTGTGCTGAAAAATAGAGTGATTTTTTTTTTTTTCTGATGGGAGAGATTTGAGTACACATATGTATTTAGTGAAAGTCAATGTGTAGAAAAGTTTACAGCACAAGAGACTGAATGAGAACAAGAAGGCACATAAAGAATAAGATCACACACTAAGTTAGGGGCAGACATTAGGGCTTACTTCAAATTCCAAAATAGCTTCATTATTAATATATTTATTCCTTAAATTCTAGAATATAGCTTAATTAAAACAACAGGGAAAAATATTAAATGTGACTATTGCCTTGTAATTTTTCTCTGCAAAACTAATCTTTTTTTCTGACCTAATGTAGAGAATAATAGCGTTCCACCAGTAGATTAATCCTCTTAACTCGTTATAATAAGCCGAAGAATAAAGACACAAAGAATGCATTTGTTACACCAGAAGGAAATTGCATAATTGCTGAATGGGCAGTGTGTCTTGCCAGCTACCTAAAGAACTACATCATTCAGACAAGAAAAAGTAAGATCTTTTTATGCCATAACAAAGAATGTGGATGTGTAGTTTTCAGCACTCCACTTAGCAAAAGTGGGATTGCAACCTTTATAGGATTTTCCCTCAGTGAATAAAAAATAAGGAATTAAAAAAAAAAAAAAAAGAAAGTGAATCATACACAAAGTTGTGGGTTATTTACAGACCATCTATGATAATTTTTTATTAAATACAGTAATGTTTCTTATGCTTTTAAAACTTGTTTTCTCATATTGTACATAAGATAGTGATAAAATGCATGTGAGCATGTCTACCAGAAAACATTGAAATGGCTCAAGATTATAAAGTTGAAACCACTTGATTCATTGAAGGATTTCTTCACAGCAAACTCATAATAAGCATTTTTGTTGCTGTTGTTGCGTGTTTTTGTTTTGTTGTTTTGTGCCTGAGTTTTACCAAATTGAAAGTTGAGGGTTAATACAACCCAGATAAGGAAGTGATGTTTATATTTATAATGACAGATATAGGTTTGAATTTAGGAATTGGATACTGTGGAAAGTAAATTACTATGTAAATAATCATTCTGTTTATATTCTCACATAAAGAAAAGGGTAGGGACAAGGAATTTGTCCCAATTAACCTCATGCAGACTACTGTAAACTGGGAGCCACAAAATGCCAAGAGCCAAGCAGTTTTCCTACGTGTAGAACATGTCCAAGTTTAAGCCTGGAGAACTAGAGAGGAGGAGGCTTATTCACCCAAACAGACTCAATCAGAATTCAGAGGATGTTGAATTTACTCTTTACACCACATGATTATAGGTGCCTAATTATAATGTGGCTAAGATGCCTGATCAGACAAACTGGTTTGAAGCCTAAATAGTTCAGTCAAAACCATCAGAAATAGATTCTATAAGAAAAGGCATTTTCTAAGCTATTGGATTGAGGGCAATCAAGCATAGGCACTATCCATGAAACATTTCAAGTTATTTGAAGTCCAGATTATATAAAATAAATAAGTGAAAAAAGAATACAAAATTTAAAAAATTAAAATCCTACTATTAATTTGTTACATGAATTCCCCATTATAAAATTAGCAATGATATTTTGCTCATGTCTTCTTAATTTTACATAATTTTCTTTGTAAAGAAAAAACTGTTTCTTGATATATTTTATTAAAATCTGTCAAAAATTAAAAGTCACTTTTTAATATGTATATATTTCCAAGTACAAACAGTGATTGTAACTAACTTACAGATTTGGTTAAAATAAATCAATTTTCTTGATAGATTTCTTATTTTAGTGGACAAAATGTGGACTGTTAAAGTGTTTAAAGGTCTTAAAATAGCTGTCTCCGGCACAGGACATGAAATAAATACCAAGAATCTTGCTTATATGTTAACTTGCATAATAACTATTTATATATTGAAATAATAAAAATGTATACATAAACATTTATATAAATTGGACACTTTGGGTCCTATAGGAAGCAAATACAGAGACAGGTATAGTGGTTTTGAAGCTGAGGCTGAAGATTAACGCCTGTGAAGGTAACAGGAAAGGAAGCAAGATTGGGCAAATTTGAAAAAATCTTAACCAACCAAAAGGGGATCTCTGAGTCCTGCCATAGGCCACCCCAGGCTCAGTCATTGGCTGGAGCACACTGAGAAGAGGTTGGCCTTGGTACAATGCTGCAGGCAGCCCCAAAGACGCTATGGCTGGAAGGTGTCAACCATTGTACTCCTCACAGGTGAAAGGCAAGTGCTTTCTTGTCACACCAAATAACTTCTTAAAATTTACATGATAAATTATATTTTGGAGATTTTATTATATCTACCATGCACAAACTTTCAGAAAGAAAGTGGCATTGCAGTCAGAAGATGTGGAATACAAAAGTGTTCCCCACATCAACATCATTTGTGGAGTATTGTTAGTTGCAGAAATCATCTACATGAATGAGATATTATAGTAAACTACCATATTATTTTAAATATACTTTTAAGAGCAGTATTTTAGTGGTATAAATTTATTCTATTAAATCAAATCTATAGTACACATTTATTATAAATTTTATTAGTAAGGATAAAGGCTATTTTCATGCACACAGACATTTGGAATTGTAGGTTATGGATGACAGTTACAGTAATATCGCCACCTAGTCTGTTTGTGCTGCTGCAACAAAATACTGCAGACAGTAATTTACAAATAAAAGAAATTTATTTTTTACAGCTCTGGAGACTGGAAAGTTCAAGATTAAGGCATTGGCATTTGGTGTGGTTAGGGCCTTCTTGCTGCATCCTCACATGGAGAAGACAGAAGGGCAAGGTAGCCAAAGGCTGTGTGAAGTCTCTTTTGAAAGAGCGTTAATCTCAGTAAGCCCTTATGGCCTAATTTCCTTACAGAGGCCTAGCCTCTTAAAATCGTCACATTGGCAACACTTTAATTTGAAGGGACTGCATTCAAACAATACTACCACCTTCATATCCAGTATATTTTGAGGGTTTTTTTTTTTTTTATTGCATAGAACCTGGGAAATCTTCTGATGATTAGTTGCAACTGGTAACCATTTTTGCTGCTTAATAATCACAGGATACACCCAATAAAGTAACGATGGCAAGAGAAAAAGTTTGGTACAGATAAAACAATATATCAGTAATTTAAAAACTATTAATATTTGGTAAATAGTTTTGAGAGTAATCTTAATTTTTAATAACAAGTATATATAAAAATAAAAACTAGATTATAGCTATACAGAAATTCTGAACCTCACAGTTCAAAAATTACTATTCTGTGCTATAATTGGAGATCTATAGCAATAACTTTTCCAACTCACTAGTGTTGAAAAGGCTTGAATACTCCTGAATAGCAATTTATATGCTGGAGGAAATTGATGAAATCAGTGGTTAATAAATTTCCAAGCCTCTGTTATGCTGCACCAGATCTTTTTAAATATTGTTCTTAATTTAGCAATGAAATTAAAAAATCAAAGAGAGAGAGAGAAAGAAAGCGAGGACGAGGACATTATGTTTACATGTAAACAATTTAAAATTAATACCTTATTTTCAGACACCCATAATTATTCTCTTTTAATTTTATGCGAAAAGATAGGATAAAATCTTGGCGTGATGATTCCATAAATTTATAGAACACTGTGTTATTGCTTTTTTCCTTTTCTTTATGCTATTTTAAGTAAAGTCAGTTATTCTTTCTAATTATTATTTTATACATTTCGAGGATTCCTAGAACATTTTTTACTCCCAATAAATCATCTCTGTTCACTGCTCACTCATAAGCAAAGGGTCATAAACTCATCTATGACTATGCAATATTTAAATCTCAACAGCTGTTTCTTAATTGCAGACAACTTTATTAAAAAATGAATGGAAAAAGGAAAAACACAGATTAAAAGACTATAAATGTGTCACCTCAGTAACTAGTGGTTGCCTATTTCCTTGCTTTCAGCTTCATAGGGCAAATCAGTCCCGCCTGCAGAGTTATGCAGGTGGAGGAGCAGGTATTCTTTACACAATTATCTACAGAAACCAAATTTAGACAGTAATGGGAGGACACAGCAGAGAGATGGATTTCTGTGAGCCCCAATTCACGCAATTCCAGTGTGTTCGTTCTCTCTCTCTCTCTCACTCACACAAACACTCTCTCTCTTTCTCTCGCTTACATATTGTCCCACGAAATTTACCATTAAGGTTTTATGCTACTCACTTCCCGACCCTGTTTCAAAGCAGAGGTCCTTAATAGGTTTCCAGTGTGCTGAACTACAGAACCCTTGCTGGGAACCCAGGGCATTCCTGGCAAATGTCGTTTCTCCTCAACCCTGTCCTCACAGTTCTGACCTGAAACTAAATCTTCCTCCATGTACGACAGCATAACTTACCAAAGTTTCTATTTTCCACTATGTCATGTGTTAACTTGAGAAACTTTGGGAAACATTAGAGAGCATTAGCTTAATTGTGAGACCTATTCGCTTCAGTGTTGAGTTCTTTGTTTTACCTTAAATCTGTGCATGTGACATCAGTAAAAAGAAATTTAATACAGGTCAGGAGCAATTATATGCATATTTCTTTAGTGTTGATTATCACATAATTCACAAAATCAAATTCTAGAATTAGTCATTCATCAAATGCTTTCCTAAAGGTTAACCTAAATGGTAGTTTTCAGACATACAAAAATTAAATATTCTATTATTTTTGAGTCCTTTTTAAGATTTTAATAAACAATGTACAACATCATAAAAGTTGTGTTATTGTTTAATTTTTATTTTTCAACTTTCATTTTAGATTTAGGAGGTACATGTGCAGGTTTGTCACCAGGGTATAATGCACAATGCTGAAGTTTGGGGTGTAATGATCCCGTCACTCAGATACTGAGCATTGTACCCAACAAATACATAATACCCAGCAGGTTTTCCAACCCTTGGCCCCTCTCTTCCTCCTCTAGTACTCTCCAGCATCTATTGCTGCCATCTTCATGTCCATAAGTACCTGATGTTTAGTTTCCATTTATAAGTGAGAACATGTGGTATTGGGTTTTCTGTTCTTGCATTAATTCATTTAAGATAAAAGTATTAAAGATGGAAGAATTGCAATAAAATTAGAATTAATTCATTACTTTAGCAAAATTATATTTACTTGCCTATTTTTTGTCTTTTTCTTTGGTTATATATAGTTTTCATATAATTTTGTTTTCTTTTTTTTTTTTTTTCTATTGAGATAGGATCTTGTTCTTTCATCTAGGCTGGAGTGCAATGGTGTGATTATGGCTCACTGCAGCCCCAACCCTCCGGGCTCAAGCAATCCTTTCACTTCAGCCTCCTGAGCAGCTGGGACCACAGGTGCATGCCACCACAACTGGCTGGTTTGTTTTGTTTCACTTGTCTGTTTTTTTTTTTTTTTTTTTTAGACAGGGTCTTCCTATGTTGCCTGGGATGGTCCTGCCTTGGCCTCCCAAAGTGCTGGATTACAGATGTACACCACTGCACCAGCCCAAATTTTAACTAATGTATACCTACACAACTGTATATTTTGCCAAAGCAACATTCCTAAGTATTTTCTATGTTTCTTTGTATTCTCCCTAACTGAATCTTCTGATGGTTGGATAATTATCCATCAAGTTGATATGCCATTTTGTTAACCATTGAATAAATATTCCTAAATCAATATATGTTTAGTTAGCTTCAATTTTCCAGTGTATAACACCAACATGAGTGTCTAGATATGTGTAAGCAACATTGTATACATATCAAAATGCAAAGGCATAAATATGATTCTCAACAGCTTTTGTCAAAACATTTTCCAAAAGAGTTCTACTGAATGTCACAGCCACCAGTGATGTCTAAGCATAACATTTTAACAGCACTTTTGTCATCAGTGAGTCTTTGCTATTAACTCTTGAGTTGTGTTTAGTTTTATGAAGACTGGTGGTAAAAAGAAACCCAGTTCTTCTTTCTTCAAGCCCCATGTTGAGTTTTATCACCAGCCTTTCTCTCTGACCCTTTATCATAACAAGAGCAGCAAAAGAGACTGGTATTTTGTGCCAAGCCTTTTATTCCCTTATGATAAATTTCTTTTCCTTTTAACTTGTCTGAAAAGCCAGACTAATGTCACCTGGACCTTGGGGCTGCTCCGCCGCAGCAGGAAGACACCAGGGAAGCCCAGGCAGCATGAACAGCAATGCCTGACTTTGCAATAGTAAGTTTCTTCCCCTCCAGGATTTGTCAATTTCGATTTTGCAGCTCAGTCAGCAATGCCATGTGCTGTTTGCCTCCTGTCTGAGTTACAAAATAAAGAATCATTTTCTCTTCCAAGGTGACAAATTTTAAAAAAATAAAAATATAAAACTTTATCTTTCCATATCTATTGTATTTTCTACCTGGATGCATACACTTTTGAACATATGAACCATAGAAACTCTGAGGAAAAGGAGATACTGTAGAAGCTGGCATGTTACATCATCTGCTCCTACATGAACAGAACTCCCCTCAAATATTAACCTTCATTATTAGTATGTGATAGCAGTGGTTAACAAGGAGATAAATTGTAAAGAATAAGGATAAATTTCCTTAGGATTCATTATTAATATTGAAATCTGAAACTCTAGAAAAGAATGCAAATAGTCTAAATGGTAAAATATGTTGTGTCTTTGATCACTAATAAAATTATAAAAGTTTTAATGCAGATTTATCAATCTTTTCTTCTGGGATTGCTTGCTCATATGTTGCTTATGTCCTAAATTCTAGAACTCTATTCCCCTTTGTTTTTGTTTTTATTATTGTTATTTTACCATGGTTTTTAACTGTTAGCACACAAACCATACATATGCATTGTTGAAATAGTCACAAATGCAGAAAAGATAACAAAACAAGAAAAACATCAACTATAATTCCACTGTTTAGAAATATACATCATTAGACATATGGGTATTGTTTTAGTCTGTTTTCACACTGTCAGTAAAGACATACCTGAGACTGGGTAATTTATACAGGAAAGAGCTTTAATAGACTCACAGTTCCACATGGCTGGGGAGGCCTCACCATCGTGGCAGAAGGCAAGGAGGAGCAGGTCACATTTTACATGGATGGCAGCAGGCAAAAAGAGAGCTTGTTCAGGGAAATTCTTCCCTCACTGATAAGTTGTGATCCTCTGTATCAGCTTGTGTGTCTCTCTAATTTTGTGGGCATTTATTTGCTCTGTGAAACCAGAAGAGACCAGGGCCATTTCAAAGATTGTAAATACTGAAGAAAATAATCTAGGAGAAGTATGTAGTCTAAGTCTGGCAACATGTCACTCTCAGGAAGTGTGAGAAATTATTAAATAATTGTGGTCATTTATTATCTATATATTGAATATCTCTAATTAGCTGAGGATGGCATCCCAAATACAAAATTGGTAGGTACATATAGAGTTACAGCCCAATAGGTTTTTCTTGTCCACTGCTCAGAAAATCCAAACACTGGGAACAACAGGTGTTTCAGTAGAGAAAGAGTTCAAGAACTGTGGGGCCAACCAAGATGGATGGTGGGAGACTTTTCACAAATTCACCTCCCCAAGCACTCAGAGGCTAGGTTTTTGAGGAAAATTTGGAGGGCAGGGGGATAGGATATGAGTGCTGATTAATTGAGGATGAAATCATAGGAGTGTCCAAACTCCTCATAGGAGGACTTAGCATACTAAGTCAGTTTCTGGGTGTGGGGGTCACAGAACTAGTGAATCAGTTCCTTGGTATGAATCACAGGTCCTGTCCAGGTGAAGTCAGTCAGTTGCCAGTATGCAAAATTCTGGAAAATATCTCAAACATCAATCTTAGGTTTTACAATAGCAATGTTCTCCATAGGAGCAATTAGAAAAGTTACAAATCTTGTCACCTCCAGCTACACATAGACTCCAGAGAAGTAAGAGATCATAGAAAAGCAAGCTAAGGAACAAGGGGTGGTTATTGCTTAAATATACCTAACTCTTAGCAGAACTCACACCCCTCTCGTAAAACTAACCTTGTGGCTTTTCATTAGTCTTAACAAAGGTGATTTTAGTCCCTGGAGAGAGTCAGTTATGGGAGGGGTTGTTATCATCCTTGCTTCAAAGTTAAACTATGAACTAAATTCCTCGCATATTTCACTTGGTCTGTGCCCAGGGATGAGTAAAGGCAGTTAGCTTTTGAGGTCAGAAGCAAGATGGAGTCAGGTTAGATTTCTCTTATTGTTATAATTTTTACAATGGTGGTTTGAACAGTTTTTTAGTCTGGTTATTATGGTAAAATATTATTGCACATTTCAAATTTATTTCTTCCAAAGAAACATGAATTACATGTATCTAATTGCTGCCTGGAATATGCAAGTACTATTGTTACCGTGCTGTGTATGTTTGTAAAGTAGATGTGTTCCACTTTTCTTTCTGTTAATTACCTTCAGAACTTCTTGTTTGAATTTTAATATCTATTTCAAAAATGTCTTCGTTTTTTATAATGTAGCGATTGTGTAATGACTTATCAAAATGGATCAGGTATCATTTTCTGGTTTAGCCAGAATGTACAAGAGCATATAGCTTATCTAAAATCATGTTTTAAAGCAGAGAACTGGTTTTGATATTAAATATTGATAAGAACCTTTCTTATTTTACTACTTAGCTTACTCTGGTCACAAAAGAAAGACTTTCCAGTTTTTAAATATTTCTCTTAAATAAATTGTTACCAATATTTGCTTTCTTTTTTCTTTTCACTTAGTATGGATTTCCAGTTACTAATGTAAATTTAAAATACATGCTATACATGAGTTATAAGAAATGCTCACTTCTGATGTACAGAGGAGCCCTCAGTAAATCACCTTCAAGTCCGAGGAAAGCCCTTGCTTCTTATTCAATAGGCTTAATATAGAAAAGGAAACAAAGAAAAAAGGAAGGAAGGGAGGGCGGAAGACAGAGAGAGAAAAGGAGGAAGGAGAACCAATTGCCAAGCTTCGCATAGCATACACACATTCAAAATCTGGACATGGCTTTCAAGATATAATAAGAGGACTGAGAAATGGTAGAGTCTTCACAAACATAGTACTAGTTTCCAATATTTAACTAGTAAATTTTAGAAAAAAGGAATTACTGCATACACTTATTTTCTTCTATGTTTGAGATCTAATGATTTCTACTCCTTTTATTCTCTCTTTCTGTGTCACTCTCTAGTATAGTTAGCTTCCGGCAAAGTGGGCTAATTTAACTTTGGTTCCCTTTGAGACTCCTTGTGAAATCGTCTCTTATAGATTCCAGGAACCTTGCCAAAACCTTTCAGCTGATCCTTTGGTATACAGAACCTCTCATTCACTGAGCTACATAAAAAAATCTGCCCTCCAAAGAGACTGCTGCAAAAGTCAGACAGATCTTGATATATCTTTCCTCTTTAGAATCACAGAGTAGTAGAGCTAGGAGAGCTCTCTGAATTTATCAGAAAGATTAAGTGACTTACTCAAGCTTCTGTGACTATTTAGTGCTCAAATCGGGAATTCTGATTTCATTTCCCTTGTTCTTTGTGGGGTTTTTTCCCCATCTACCATACTAACTTAAGTCTCTTGCACAGAAGACTATTGCCCCTGTATTTTCATACCGAAAATCATCAGAAAAAAAGTGCAAATGGCTGATAACATAAAATATGTTACTTTCCAGTGATATTTTCTACTTTAACCCTGGGTAATTTAAGACATAGTGGGCTGTTAGTCAAGTTAAAGGAGTTATTCTACTTAAATATAAGACTTATTATGCTTTTTAATATTGCTATTTCTAATTAGCCTTACCAGAAGGAGATTTCAATCAAAGAGAGAGACCCACATCACTCACTGATTTTGTTTTATAGTAATGTTAATGAGGAAAAAATGGTGAATTTAAGGGTAAAATTAAGTGGAAGATTCTGTGAACTTCAACTATTCATCTTGTCCTGCCCACATTAATGTGATTAGTTGAAAATGCCCTGTATTTTATTTCATATAATCATAAAATACTCATTTTTATGTGAATTATAGCTGTAACCTAAATGTCACCTGTTCTTACCAGGCTGTGAATAAAACTAAGTTCACTCTTAAATTTATTCCCATCCCCCGGTGGATCTGAGTTCACCAATATCCTCATTCAAGCTGTCACGCTGTCATTTTGGAAAATCCACAGAAACCACTCTCAGCTGCAGTTTCCTCGGGTATCTTTCTCTACTCACACTTTTGTTTATCCGTGTCCTCTGCCTGTGAAGCAGCTGAAAGGAACATCAGGAGTTTTCAACTTCTGCCACTGAAAGAACACCAACATCCACACCAAAGGCAATTACCTTCTTATGTCAGTAATGCCACCAGCTGTTGGATTCCACGCAACAGTAGAAAAAAAAATTCTTACTCCGCTCCACTCAGCACTTTTCATCTGCACCCAAAGGCAGCTTAGTTAGTAACTCTAGTCCCACAATCTATCAAATTAATCAGCCTCACTCTGTAGTAGGTTACATAGTGATTCTCAAAATGATATGTTCAAACCTTAATTCCTAGATCCTGTGAATTTGATCCTACTTGGAAAGGAGTCTTTGCAGATATAATTAAGAATCTAAAAATGAGGTCATTCTAGATTTACAGTGGGCCCTAAGTCCAACAACAGGTAACTATACAAGAGAAAAGAAGAAAGAGACTTGAGACACAGAGATACAGGGGAAAAAGGCATGAAGATAGAGATTAAAGTTATGTTGCCATAAAACAAGGAATGCAAGGAGCCACCAGAAGCCAGAAGAGCCAAAGAAGCATTCTCCTCTAGAGCCATCAGAGGGAGTGTTGCCCTGCCAAAGCCTGATTTTAGTCTTCTGGCCTCCAGAACTATAATAGAATAAATCTGTGTTGTTTTCAGCCACCAAATTTTTGGTAGTTTTTTGCAGTAGTCCCAGGAAGTTTCATACCCCTTATAACAGAGTACAAGTTCAGATGAAAGAATAGGCGAGGGAGCAGATGACATGCTGCCATTCAGTTGTTTATTTGTTAAATAAATATTTGTGGGGTATCTAAAAGGTACTAGAGCCAAAGCATAAAGAAATGTTGTCTTGCAAGGAAGATAAACAATATGTTATTGAAATTACTTTTAAGGCAGAAGAGGAGGGAACTATGGGAAGCTAGAAAAACAAGAAAGTCCTTCTGAAAGATGAAGTAATATTGAAGTTCTGGTCTAAAAGGTGGTTAGGAGTAGTCAGTTGAAGATTCGAGATGGGGTGTGTCAGGAAAAGGATAGTGCTAACTTTTCAGAGAGGAGAATGGAGAAGGCTCTAGGTGAGACAAAACTGGACATTTTGAGAAACTTAAAGGTGTCTTCTATTGTTGCATGATAGGGTGGAAAGGAACACATTAGTAATGCAGAAGCTGAAAAGATTTGCAGGGCTGAGATCCTGAAAGACCTGAAATCTATCTTAAAGAATACAAGATTTATTTTAGAAGCAATGAGAAACGGTATTATTAATTAGTTTCTTAGGGCTCCCTTAACAAAGTTCCACAAACACGGTGACTTAAAACAAAAATATTGTGTGGTCTTAGAGGTCTAGAGGACAGACTTCCAAGATCAAGGTGTATTAGGACTATGCTCCCCTTGAAGGTGCTAGGAAAAGAACCATTCCGTGACACTTCCCTGGCTTCTGGTAGACACAGGTGTTTTTTGGCTTGTAATGCACCACTCCTATCCTCTGTCTTCACATTGGAGTTTCCTCTGTGTGTCTTCACATTGTCTTTCACACACGCATTGTCTGTGTCTATTTCTGGGTCTAGCATTCCCCTTTTTGTAAGAACACCAGTCATAGGGGATTAGGAACCAACCTAATGACCTCAATTTTACTTCATTATCTCTGTAAAGACTATTTCCAGGTATGGTTACATTGTGAGACACTGAGTTTTAGCACCTAGACATATATTTTTGGAAGGACATGATTCAAAGCATAACAGAAACACAGGTATTTCAGTAAGAAGGTGAGAAATTATTAAAAGAAATCATTGTGACTATAAGGCATTCTTATACTAATAAAGAGGAAGAGTGCATGAAAGAGGATGAATGTTGAGGGTGCTAACCTTAGTCCATGTACAATAGGATTTTCCTTCCAGGTAATATCTATGTTTTTTTTTTCTTTTATTCAAAGTCCTAGCCTTGAGGGAAATGCAACCTAATTACAAAACAAAAGCTTCATAAAGCAATGATTGCTAAGAAATAGGCCTATGGGAAAGGGATTAAGAGAAAAGAGGATGTTATCTATGCTCTGCCAGGATCTGAGTCTAGATGAGCCAATCTAGATGAACTATGGTCCTGAGCTTTATTTAAAAAAATAAAATCAAATCATGAGATTTTATGAGTATAAGAAGTCTATTCCTAGGTAGTTTATTGACAAGTTATTTGGTTCAGTATTCTAAATATACTCTAAAATAATAGCTATTTTAAGCAATATATTAACATATTAAACCAAGTCTAAAATGTGATTATAGTTAAGGAAAACTAATCTCCTACATAATTTTCTTACTTAAAGGATTGAATATTATCAAGATTATCTTCTTGGAGGTAAACTGCATTATGGATTCATGTCAGGTCACTTGCATTGAATTCAACACAGTAAAATGGCCATTTTCTGTTTGTATTAGTGTGTGTATGTGAACTAGAGGATATTACAATATTCGGGGGTAGACACAAATGCACAACCATGTTAGGGAAGCGTCCAATTTATAGGGAGATAATGAAATGTATGTTTTATGAAGGGCAAGTGAATTTTCTCAAGGCTTATTCTTAAGGGAATCGTGTCTGCTTGAAAGAGTACACTCAGAAAGCAAAATCTATACTGTTCTACAGCAGACACTATAAAAATGTAAATTAAGGTTGAAACATGCTTTATTCATGAATTTCTTAAAGTATTGAATTTGAATCTCTTAAAAATACAAAGCTAAAGACAGTTTTCATTTAAAAAGCCAAAAAATAAAATATGTATTTAAAGGGATAAATTATACATAAGCATGATTTATAATTTTTTGCCCATAAAACTTTTATCAAAGAAACAAGGAGAGTGGTATGTATGCAAATACAGGAATTTAAAAATAAACACATTTCTATAAGCTGTGCACCAGAAAAGAAAGGACATTTGATTTTTATTAGTTTTCTCTTTTAAATGTGGCTACAATCCAAATAATTCTTTTTAAATAGTAAAGCTTAAGGTATTGCTACCACTTGAGATGTGCCTTTTTGTGCTTTGGCATTAAATCAAAATATTTTGGAGGAGCAGGGGTACCTTCTGTTCTTTTTCATATAATCTAGTTAGTGGCAGCGACATACGCATTTACTAAGACTTTAAAGACCATTTATTTTCTGTTGCTTGTACTGCTGTTGAGTCCTAGTTCTTTCCCGACTTATTTCCATAAGTGCCTCATGCTTGAGAATCCTGTATATTTAATAGTCAAGGAGGATACAGAACCATAAAGCAGGCTTAGATTTTTAATCCATGACTTTTTGCCTTCAACAAGAGCCTTTGTGTGAACTATGTAAACCTCTATCTCTCTCTACTTTCAGTTTCCTCTCCAGGTTTATGATAATGATAAAATATAGCCTGTATCTGGGTCTGTTAAAGAAAATTATAACCATAGTTCCAAAGTTAATGGACTATAGCATTGGCTCAGATTCACTCAGGATTAGTTATTAGCTTCAAGAAATTGGTTACATTTATTACACCACCACACATCCGTTTTGACAATAGACAGTAAATAGAGAGGAGAAAATAAATAAAACCATTAACGATTTTTAAACTTACATTTCTTCTATCATAACATGAATAAATTTTCAGTATTTCAAACACATTATAAAGAGAATACAGTGTATATTTTAAAAAATCTTTTTTAAAAAATGTGCTTATCAAATTCTCTTCAAATGTATATTGCCCATGAAAAGTACATATTTCACACCAAATATGCCTCAATTGCTGCTAACTTTGTACACGAAGGTAGATGGTACTTAACTGTCAGAAAGAACTGCGTAAATTACAGAACAATAACAATAACAGCAAAAATTTATCTCTCATGTAGTAAGTGCTGAAAAGAAGAAGAAATCAATTTAAACATCTTTTTCTAATTATAGTGCTTGATCCTTAATCTATCTCTTTTTAAGGATTGACCCCAATAGTTCATACCTTTTTCTGATTTTATTGTAGTTAAACATTCAGATAATACCCTAAATCAGGCTAATTTTATAATTTGATTACATTGACATTAAAAATTCTTACCTGGCCTCTGATAATGTGTCTACACTATTAAGTAATTCATTTAACTTTTTCAATTTTTCTGAAATTTTACCATAAATTTATTCACAAACAGTCTATTTCACAATGCCATAACTTGTGGTCATCAGTTACATATTAGCAGGTCACTTAAATAGCTCCCTGAAATAAATAATACTGGGGCAAGGAGGAATTTGATGCAAAAGAAGGCAATTCAGTAGTTTAGGAGTGTATGGAGATGAGAGTAAGGATGAGGGCTGGAAAAAGCTGAACACATCATGTGAACATATAGCAGGATAGAAGAATGAGTGTACCTGGTACTTGAAGATTTTGTGCAATTGTTTGAATGTCTGTGTCCACTCAAAACATATGTTAAAATCCTAATCCCCAGGGTGATGATATTGAGAGGTGGAGCCTTTAGGGGGTGATTAGGTCATTAGGACAAGTCCCCAGGAATGGAATTAATGCCCTTATAAAATAGGCCCAAGCAAGCTCCTTCACCCATTCCACCACCTGAGGACATAGCGAGATGTATCTCCACTATTGTTAGTAATTCATTTAATTTTTTCATACTGGTTCTATGAACCAGAAAGTAGACCCCCATCAGACACTAAATCAATTGATCTTGGCCTTCCCAATCTCCCGACTCTGAGAAATAAATTTCTGTTGTTTACAAGCCACCCAGTTTATAGTACTTCTTTATAACACTCTGAACAGAATAAAAGTTACGAGATAACAGTCCTAGAAAAGTTGGAAATTAGCACAAAATAGAATTGGACAGTGCCAAATACTACATTTCATCCAGCATCAACTTTCCATGTGGTGTGTCTCTGAATTACTTTTAGAATCCTTTGATTAGTAGCAACTTGCATTTGAATAACTCCTATTTAATAAGCCAAGCTCATGGCCCGGCACGGTGGCTCATGGCCTGTAATCTCAGCCCTTTCAGAGTCCAATTCAGGAGCATTGCTTGAAGCCAGGAGTTTTAGACAAGCTTGGGCAACAAAGGGAGACCCTATCTCTACAAAAAATTAAAAAGAAAAAATAAATTAAAAGAATAAATATAAGCCAGGCTCAGAGAGCTTAAAGTGATCTGTCCCAGGGAATAATATGCATGTAAAGCAGAAGCAAGCTTAGGCCAATTATTTATTATTCTATGCCAAGGACTTAATAACCTTAATGATGTGAACGGATCTCTTATTTAAGGTAGAGAAAGACACAGTAGGAAGTCCTGGTGTTTCCTTTTGCTAGTAAGTAACAAGAAGAAAAGGACACTTAGGAGACAAAGGAAAGTTAAATTTTACCATCTTTTCCATTTTACTTAAAGTCTTTTGGCCTCTTACAAAACCATTTGAATGAATGTTAGCCATTGCATTATAGTATAGAGTTTTATTGAATCATTCCGCCCCAATGCTTTACTGTGATTCTTCTCCCCAATATCCTAGGAAATCCGTCACTCCATTTCTACTTGGCTTTAGTAATGGGAAGTATCCCACCTCAAAAGAAGTCCATGCTACTTTTGAATATTCCTAATTATTAGATATGTTTTTTTAATTAAATTGATAATAAGTCTGTTGTCCTTTTTTTAGACCTAACTTCTGGAGACAATAAATAATTTTAAATCCTCTTACACCTACATAGTCAGTTATCCTGTCTCCTCTAGGTCTTCTGTTTACAAGGCTATAATGTTGCAAGCATCTTATTTAAGCTTAACCAACAAAATTGTATCAAGGAACCTTGATGTAGCCTATCCCAGGGCCTCCCCTCAGGGACTAGTCACAACTACTTTCCCTGGATTCTGTGCTGTGTCAGCAGTCATATTTTTCCAGGTAAGTTTTCAATAACAAACATCCCTAAATTTCAATGGCCTACAAGCACAAAGGTTTATTTATTCTTCTCATTATATTTCAGCTGGGCATCTGTAGCAAGTCTTCAGCTGTGTTCCATATGTCTTGACACTTGGGATCTGGGCAGATATGCCATTTCCATCTTGTTCTCTTGGAAAAGGTAAAGATACAGTTCTGGAAACTCCCAATAGCCCTTCAAGTTTCTTTCCAATATCTCATAGGTGACATCCCCTCATCTTCCATTGGCTGAAGCGAAGCACATGGCCAAGTCTAAAGAAAAGAGAATTTTTCTCACAAGGAAGTACTGCAGATCATTTGGCTCTTCCTGAAAGAAGATTATATATCTCTCTGTCAACTGCCATGGGACTGCAGTGCCTTCCTGTGAAAGATGTACCTTAAATGTCAGAGATGATTTTGCTGATAATTTGGAATAATGTGTAATCTACCACATTTAGACATTGTCAGAAAAATCATTTCTGACATTGAAGGTATGTTATTGATAATTCCTGGCTTCCCTGCAGCAACTTACCTATTTGCTTTAATTATGTGTTCCCTCTGTGTAGTCTATTCTCAAATGATAACAGCTGTGACCAAAACACACTTCCTGAGCAAAGTTGTCATTTCATGTGGGTATTAATCTGTTCTCATGCTGCTATTAAAAAATAACTGAGACTGGTTAATTTATAAAGAGGTTGAATTGACTCACAATCTGCATGGTGGGGGAGGCCTCAGGAAACTTACAATCATGGTGGAAGGCACCTCTTTATAGGGCAGCAAGAGAGAGAATGAGTCCAAGCAGGGGAATTGCCAGATGCTTCTAAAACTATCAGATCTCATGAGACTCACTCACTATCCCAAGAACAGAATAGAGGAAATTGCCCCTATGATCCAATTGCTTCCACCTGGTCCTGCCTTTGACACATGGGCATTATTACAATTCAAGGGGAGATTTGGGTGGGGACACAGAGCCAAACCATGTCAATGGGCATGGATTTTAAATACCCATTGTTTTCTCATGGCAACACCTTCTACTTGTGCCCATGTGAGTCATTAACTATGTCCTACTCAGGCCTTACCTTTGACACTTGCTATCTTCTCCCATAAATAACCATTAAAAACGTGCTTTAATACCTATTTCATTGAGGTGTTTCACATAGCATCTTTCTTTCATCATCCTAGTAAACACAGTTAGTGTTTCAGTCAGATTCTCCAGAGCAACAGGACCAATAGGATATATGTAGAGAGATATATGAGATGGGATTTATTAAAGGAATTGGCTCACTCATTTGAGGAAGTTGAAAAGTCCCATGAAAGGTTATCTGCAAGCTGGAGAACCAGGGAGGTCAGTAGCATGAATCTCTTAGTCTAAGCCTAAATAACCTTAGAACCAAGGAAGCCAATGGTGAAACTGTCTGAAACTAAAGACCTCAGGGGCTGCAGGACTGCTGGGGCAAGATCCGAAGTCTAAAGACTAAATAACTTGTTCTGACATCCAAGGTAGGAGAAGAAGGGTGCTTTGGCTCTGGAAGAGAGAGCCCTAATTTGCCCTTTCTCTACCTTTCTTTTCCATCTGGGCACTGCCCCCCATCATTACCATCTCCCACTCAATTGATTGGTGCCTGCCCACATAAGGGTGGCTCTTGCCCATTCAATCTGCTGACTCACATGCCAATCTCCTACAGAAATACCTCACAGACACACCTGGGACAGCCCAATTACTTTAATCAAAAGTCAAACCACCTGGATTTTTCTTTTACCAGAAAAGGGATGGGCTCAGTGTCTACTGAAGCATGGAGAATAAAAGATGCTTTACAATTTATCTGTGTGACCCTTAAATCAGTCAAGTTGACACCCAAAATTAACCATCACAGCCTGCCATTTCCTTAAAATGTGATTCACAAAGCTGAATCCACAGTAAAAAAAGACTGAATTTAATTTTGTTCTGTACACTATGTTTCCAGGAATGCACTTCAAATTCATTAGTAGAGTTAACAGTATAATCTAGCCTTGTTCTCTATACTATATCTCCATCAAAACATCCTAAATTCATTTGTGTTAGTTACAGATCATATTAATTTCTGTCAATCTTAGAGATATGCAGGTCCTCCAAAACATTTTTTACGTCAAATGACATTAATTCATTGATTTTTATTTCATTTTATCTGGCAGTTTTGTTTGTTTTGTCATTTGAATTGTTTAAAAGTTTAGAAGTAGAACTTTGTATTATCTGTTAATTTCTTTTTTGTTTGATTCAGGCCATTCTTCAAACTTGACAAGAGCTCTAGAATCAAAATTTTGTATCCAGTGTATCACCTACCAATCTAGATTTGTGTCACCCACAAAGAAAATGATCATGACTTCTCTGTGTGCAGAAAAGCCGTTGATAAAACTACTGAATGAGGTATTTTTAAAGAAAGAGAGCTCTGAAACCTTATCATCATAGACAATGATCCATTAATCAGCAATCACCTGTCCCTCAATTCACTGTACTTTACTAGGATCCAGTATATTTCTGCATCGTATCCACAAAGATATCATGACAGGGCCGTGAGGGCTGTCAAGGTGTAACCATCCTATCTGTTGCTGGAATCAGTTCTGTTGCTCTAACAGACACTACAGATATTCCCTCTCCCCAGCCTGCTTGTGTGTTCCTTCCAAAGCTGTGCATACACTCAGTGGAGGAGGACAATCTTTCAAAAGCTCATGAATTACTATGGTAAATGCATTGCTCACATTTATATTTATTACGTATAACTTCTCTTAAACTACCAATCAGAAATGAAAATGAGATTAGTCTATAATAAATTCATGAACTATTTCTTTAATAATGATTGAATAGCCCTTTGATTTTTACCCTCCTACTGATTACAAATTTGAATGTTACTATTAACATTTCCTAATCCTTGTTGAGTTTGAGGTATTTTTGTTTTAATTTCACAGTTTTACTTATTAGCTGAACAATTTTTAACAGCCTGATTGGAAGCCAAACCACCATGTTACATTACATTTCCTTCACCAAACTGGTAATTTTTTTAAAAAATTTACTGGAATTATTTGTGACGAAAGGCAAATAGTTTCATCCACGTTTTCTCCAAACTATTAGTTACTTCTGTCCTAGTTTTAAAATTGTTACGTTTATCTGTTAAAATACATGCTATACATCCCAAATCCCAGAAAATATATACAGAATCCCAGAGACGGCATTGGCATCTGGACCCGGGTTTACTGAGATTCAAGCTAAGGATGATCAGTTGAGTAACTCAGAAGAGAGTAACTGAAGGGAAGGCACGTTGTGTGGTCATACTGGTGAGAGACTGTACAGTCAGGCAAGAGGAAAACAAGCAAATAAACAAACGTGGAAAAGATAGAAACAAAAGAGATTACTAGGACAAGTGAAAGCAAGTTTTTAATCTCCATAGTCACAGAGTATATGATTAAACTATCCACTCAGAAACCTGTGAAGATTCACAGGTTTTTTTATGGCTCTGCTTCCTATTGAAGACAGGTTATTCTCATTCATTCAAGAAAGTTTGACATGTTTACAGGAAAATAAAGCCTGCTGCCCTGGACTAAATGCAAGTGTATCTAATTTCCCCTGGTTTTGAAGGATTTGAGCTAGATAGGATTGGAATAATTCTCATTCTCTCTCTCTCTTTTTCTCTCTCACATAATTTCTGTTCTTAGGACTTCTGCAATGACTATGGCCTGACTATTGATTCAGGCTCTGATAGATGCAGTATTGCAACATTGCATGATACAAAACTTACTTCTTTTACTTAACTGCAAAAGAAAATCTGTTCTTGTACAGATGTAAGGGTTACATTTTGACTTGTTTTAGTACAGTATATTGGCCAAGAACACACACACACACACACACACACACACACACACACACATGAATACATAGACATAGATACTCTTTATACATAGCACAGAATTTCTATTTAATGGATATGCACATTAATGTAATTCAACTTTTTTATAGTGAAAATGGAGAAATGGATGCCCAGAGCATTTACAATGTATGTAGCATCTCAGATATCACCTTTGCAATGTCTATTGGATCTTAGTGAAGGGCTTTTTCAGAAGACCAAAAGCTTCTAAAACTATAATACTTAAAATATTGTCCATGTTTACATTTCCCTGATGGAAATATGCAACATTTCTTAGGAGCCATTTAACAACGTTTCAAAATATTTAAATATGGGTGTATCATGACTAACATAACTGTTTGGCAAATGTTTGACAAGACCTCACTGAAAGAAGTACGAAAAATAAGTGCTAACCTAGGTAACAAATACAGTCTCTGTTCTCAAGTATCTTATAAAAAATGCAAAGGAGTTTAAAGGTTAACTAATCCTGTAACACTACTAGTGCAAGAAGAATTCTGAAAGGGAGCTAGGAATAACCTCAGAAATTTTGGAAGAAATTTACGGGAGAAGCCAGAACTTAAGGCTAGAAAAGATAGTGACTAATTCAATCAATTAGTAGCATATCTAGGATTGTGCAGAATTTCTTGTATGTTCCATACTTTCAATTATGCTAATAGCAAACGTACATAATATACACAGAGTGTGCTATTAAGATGTAAAGAGTGAATGGTATCTGCAGCTAACATTCACTGAGCTCTTACTCTGAGTCAGGCACAGTGCTAAGTACATTAAAAGCATTAACCTATTAATTCTTGTACACACAAACACACATACACACTCAAAAAACAACAAAAACAAAACCTAAAGGGAATATGTTTCAAAAAACTTAAAAAATTGAAGACAGATTATTCTTATCCATTCAAAACTGTTTGATATCTTTACAGGAAAATAAAGCCTACTGCCCTGGACTAAATGCAAACATATCTAATTACTCCTGGTTTCTACAGACTTGAGCTAAGTAGGGTTGGAATAATTCTCATTCTCTCTCCTCATTTTATTAATGAGAAAATGATTTCACCAAATTCAAAGCAGAGTAAATTGAAGAACTGAGATTTTGATCCAAGTGCATCTCACTCCAGAGCTCAAGTTTTTTACCACTATGAAATAAGTAATTTCCTATTAATCATGATTAGTCTCCTATTAATCATAAATGAGTAGTTATACGTTTTAGCTCTATGATACTTTAATCTTAAAAAACATTACACAAAATACTTTAAAAAGAAAAAAAAGGGCCAGGCACAGTGGCTCACGCCTGTAATCTCAGTACATTGGGTGGCCGAGGTGGGCAGATCAAGAAGTCAAGTGATGGAGACCACCCTGGTCAACATGGTGAAACCCAGCCTCTACTAAAAATACAAAAATTATCTGGGCATGGTGGTGGATGCCTGTAGTCCCAGCTACTCAGGAGGCTGAGGCAGGAGAATTGCTTGAACCTAGTAGGCGGAGGTTGTAGCAAGCCAGGGCACTCCAGCCTGGTGATAGAGCAAGACTCCATCTCAAAAAAAAAAAAAAAAGTGTAATCCCAGCACTTTGGGAGGCCGAGGCGGGTGGATCACGAGGTCAAGAGATCGAGACCATCCTGGTCAACATGGGGAAACCCCGTCTCTACTAATACAAAAAATTAGCTGGGCACGGTGGCGCGTGCCTGTAATCCCAGCTACTCAGGAGGCTGAGGCAGGAGAATTGCCTGAACCCAGGAGGCGGAGATTGCGGTGAGCCGAGATCGCGCCATTGCGCTCCAGCCTGGGAAACAAGAGCGAAACTCCGTCTCAAAAAAAAAAAAAAAAAAAAAAAAAAAAAAGAAAAAGAAAAGAGAGAGTACTTACCTAGACTCCTAGAATAATTTTTCTCACTAAAGCTAATGCTTTATGTATGATTGTACTTGCAATCCAAAATTTCATTGAAAGATGTTGCTTAATTTTTTTTTATTATTTATTTATTGAGAAGGAGTTTTGCTCTTGTTACCCAGGGTGGAGTGCAATGGCACAGTCTTAGCTCACTGCAACCTCTGCCTCTCTGGGTCCAAGCGACTCTCCTGCCTCAGCGTCCTGAGTAGCTGGGATTATAAGCACCTGCCACCATGCCCAGCTAATTTTTGTGTTTTTAGTAGAGATGGGGTTTCACCATGTTGGCCAGTCTGGTTTGGAACTCCTGATCTCACATGCTCTGCCCACCTCAGCCTCCCAAATTGCTGGGATTGCAGCTGTGAGCCACCACACCTGGCCTGATGTTGATTTATTTTAAATCATGTAATTGATAACTCTATTGCTTATAAAATACTGAAAGGATTTATTCATAATTGTAACCAAATCCATAGATTCTATCACTAAGAAGTAACATAGGCATTTTAAAGCCACGTTTGTTTTTTTTTTTCCTTCTTCCTGTAATTTAAGCCTGAATGTTTGCCACTTTACTGGCTTGTGTCCAGAGTTGATTGACAGGTATGGTAATGAAGTACAAATGATATGCAAATTAATGCATTGAATTAATAGCTATGTAAATATAATGTTTTCACTCAACTCAGTTGCAAGTCAGCATAGTCTTTTTTATGTATGAGAAATAAGCTGCACACATTCCCCCAAATAGAGAAATGTATCTTTTAGCATTATTACTCACACCAATGTTCAGATAAAAGACACCGTCTGCCTTCCTTTCTATTTCCTTAAGTCCCTTTTTTTACTTATGGGTCACATTTAGTCTCACCTAATTCAAAAAGCTTTTTAAGAACCCCTCTAGTCCATTTAATTGGCATTTTACCATGAATTATCTCATCTCTTAAGTGTTCATGATGATAGTGATGATGATTTTAAGTATAAATTAACTTTTGTGAAGTAATTATTGATTACTTATGAGAGCAATGTCTCAAATTTCTTTAAGAGACTTGAGAGCATCTGTCATTATTACCTGCTATCCTTCCTTTTCCAACATTGCTATCCATACCAATTTTCCCTAATCCCCATCTTTTCACTAATACTACAAGTGGGTAAAATCAGTGGAGATAATTAAAATAAATTTAGAAATAACTGGCTATTCTTCTCAACCCTCCTAATTTCATCATTGTAATAGCTGATATTTTCTAACTGAACTTAAGGAGGATAATTCTAATAATTTTGATCATTTTAATTACACTTAGTTTTTCATGTTAAGAAAGGTAATTTTAGTAGTAATATTTATTTTTTATATATTTTTATATATCATTGATTTTTTTTAATTGCATTTTAAGTTTTGGGGTACATGTGAAAACCATGCAAGATTGTTGCATAGGTGCATACGTGGCAGTGTGATTTGCTGCCTTCCTCCCCTTCACCTATATCTGGCATTTCTCCCCATGTTATCCCTCCCCAACTCCCTACCCCCCACTGTCCCTCCCCTAGTCCCCCTACACAGACCTCAGTGTGTGATGCTCCCCTCCCTGTGTCCATGTGTTCCCACTGTTCAACACCTGTCTATGAGTGAGAACATGCGATGTTTGATTTTGTGTTCTTGTGTCAGTTTGCTGAGAATGATGGTTTCCAGGTTCATCCATGTCCCTACAAAGGATGCGAATTCATCGTTTTTGATGGCTGCATAATATTCCATGGTGTATATGTGCCACATTTTTCCTGTCCAGTCTATCATCGATGGACATTTGGGTTGGTTCCAGGTCTTTGCTATTGTAAACAGTGCTGCAATGAACATTCGTGTGCATGTGTCCTTATAGTAGAACGATTTATAATCCTTTGGATATATACCCAGTAATGAGATTGCTGGGTCAAATGGAATTTCTATTTCTAGGTCCTTGAGGAATCACCACACTGTCTTCCACAATGGTTGAACTAATTATTTATATTTTTTGATGAATTGAAAATTCTCCCTTACCCAAAATTTTTAGTCACTCATTTTGTGGTTTGTTTTTAAATTTTTGGTAGTGTAAAAGGTAATCTAATATTTTTATTAGGCTGAAAAACATATAGTGTATGTTAGAAGGAATTCTGAAATATAGGTTATATTTTAAAATGGTGTTTAAACTGATAACATTCAGAAATTGAAAAAATACTAATGTATAATTACTTAGTTCCTGATGACACTAGGTCAGTGAGATATTACCATACATATTAGGATATGTGTTTATTATTCTACACAAAGGTATGACTTCAAGGCAACATAATTTCCCATACCTTTAAAATCCTTTCTAGTTTCATTCCTTAAAAAGTACATTTTTTATAATTACAGAATGATATTTAGCACAAAGTAAATTAGATTTATTTTATCCATATGCCACAAAAGGTCAAATTCCATCTGTTTATGCTCTCTGCTTTCTAAAATGAATAGTGTTTTATTTCTGAAAGATCTACAGATGTTGACAGCCTCTGGGAAATCTAATCTTTTGTTTCTCAATAATTCTTAGATGGCTATTTAGTGGATATCAGCATAAACGTGGGAGAGCATGAGTTCAATTTATGGTCCATATTGGCACCTTAGTAGTGGCTGTAATAAATGGAATACCAATGTTTTATTCATTATGATGTGCTCCTTGTTTTAATGAACAGAAATAAGTATGCAAGTAAAAACCATGTTCCATAACAAAATGCTACTTCCAATAATGTAGTTCATGGTGAACTCACTAGCCGTACTAGGTTACAAATTTGCATGAGGAATTCACAATTCATATATATCTATTTTTTATTGGGAGCAGTATCATTTTAACAAAGGCCATAAGTACAATGGATGAAAAATTAAGTGACCTATGAAGCTTTTACCTAGGTAAATAGACAACAATTATTTACTTTTTTAGAGTTATGTCCCTGAATTCCATTTCACCTTGCTAGTAAAACCTGGCACATATTGGTACTTAGAGAAAATTATCAGAAGTTAATGTTACGTTCTGTGTCACTTAATCATAAATTTCCATCAGTCTGTAAAATGTGTACATAAAAGTAGATGTGGAATACCATTAGAAATTCAATACAGTAATAACCATAAACCTATGATTAATTCTCTTTTCATTTATATATTGCCATACTTATCACCTCATTACCTGCCCCAATCAAGTTTATACAGTAATATCTAGTGATCTTATATGCTTTGCTGATATGTACAGGAGGCAGGGAAATAATGGGTAGAAAAGGGGAGTCCAATGAGGGCCACACTCTTAAGCCTAGACCCACAGCCCAAAGTAAGAACATGTATTGCTGTTTTACCACCTGAATGTTGCCTTTTTCAACAACACCCTGGCCCACCCCATCCTCCATCCATAAAGCCCCAGGCCCTACTGGCAAAGTGGCAAGAGAAGGAGAGAAGAGAAGCAGCCAGACGTCAGAGAGAAGCTCAACTTTAGAAGAAGGGCTTGACCTCAGAGAAGAGTTCACCTGGGGATGGCCTAACTCCATGGGAAGATCATCTTCCCACTCCATCACCTTTCCAACTCCCCATCCTGCTGACAGCCACTTCCACTGCTCAATAAAATCCTCCACATTTACCATCCTTCAATTCATTCAGGTGACCTGATTCTTCCTAGATGCCAGATGCCAGTGCAAGAGGCTATTATTTTGATTCTCCATCAAGCTGTTTAGCACTTAAGTCAGCTACAGATGACAAAGCTAAAAGGGCACACTTAACACATGCCCTCTAGGGTTCCAGGGGTCATGGCAATCCCTAGACACTGCTGCAGGACCACAAAATGTTCTGCTCCTGCCAGTTTCCCTGAAGCACTCATTCTGGCCTCTGCACCTGCTCACCTATGTGCCCCTCTTCCCACAAGGGGTTGAGAGCTGTGAGCTGAGTAAATGAGCCAACCCCTTTACAAGTCCATGAAGGGGTCAAGGGAACTATATCCCATTTCAATATGAGGCAAGTTATCCAATAATTGCACACTACTTGCAAAGAGATCTCTCATACAGATTTCTTCTGATTATCAATCTTTCAAAATATATTGAGATTTATGGGATAGTCAAAAAGAATGACAACAGAAGTCACAGTCTCCCCTCAGAAAATTTCTTTACTAGAGGAGAAACAGAAAAATGCAATTAAATGCATGTTAACATCTTTATGTAAAAATCACACACAATCAAATTACATTTATTCACATCACAGCTAAAGCTGGGGTGATTCAGATAATGGGATCCAAATGAAGTTAGTGATCAAGTTTTATTAGTGGTGATTCTTCAATAAGTTTGTTTGTAGAAGTTAAACACATGATGTTTCCTGCCTCAGAATTCCCAGGCAACAAATATGATTGCATTTATTAAGCATTATCTACGAAACATAACTTTTTATGCACTAAGTTAGAAAAAGTAAGAAAAATTTTTTGTGTTTTTAAAGGAAAATAAATATTTTTTCTGTGATCTGTAAGGGAAAGAAACTTATTTACATGTTAAGGAAGTAAATTTAAAGTGATGGTATCTGGACAGTTCAAGTCAATTCAGATTAATAGTAATATTTGTATTCATATAATTATTTACATATAACAATTATCTTTCTTAGAGTTATCTTTAAATCAGTTTTTGGGGTTAAATTATTATTATCTCCATTTTATTGGTAATAAAAGTGAGACTCGGAATATTCAAAGGTTACTGGAAAGTGGAAGAGTCTGAATTCAAATTTTCTCAATCCTGATTTTGCTCTATTTCTGCATATATGCCCTGGCTGTGAGAAGAGGCTGGAAATACATCTAATTTGATCCAGCAATTAAATGAACTCTTAAAAACCAGAGGGCCCAATGGAAATCTATTAGTGCATATAATTAGTCAAGCAGCCAAATAGCTTTGTTCTCCCTTGGGGGTCCCTCATGCTGTCTGATTGTTTCAAATTCTGCTGATATGTCATTGTTTGCCATTTTATATGGTCCTTTTGTTTCTTAATTTTCTATTAGATGATTGAAACTCACTGACAAAGTCAGGCATAACCAAGTGGGTCATACTGTGAGTTTTTACCTTAAAAAGTGTCCCTTTCCTGTTAATGGAAAAAAAGCACTGGTTTTCAAAATATTTTCTTCCTGAAATGGAAATGTAAAGTTGATTTAGCATGCCCATGAGTTTCTATGTGACATCCTGATAATTTGATAAGAAAAAAACATATATATACATATATCTAAAACAATTCATCACTACTGCAGTAGTGTGGAGTTCTTTTCCTTCCACCATCCATTGTCAAATGAGTTAACTGACCTAAGCTCACCATGTCTAAGCGCATTTTATTTTAGCATCAGTCAAAACACTGGCATATTCTCCTTGGAAAAATCTTTGCATTGCATCTGGGAGAAATCAGGAAATAGTAATGAGTTATTGCTGGTTATCTTTTTAATTTAGTCTCATATTAAAAGAGAACTTTAACTGCTATTTATGATCATCATGCACTAGATTACAAGACTTTGGCAGAAGGCGGAATTATAACATGAGAGTCTACCAAACCTATTCTGGTTTATTTTCATGGGTTTATTTGTAATTCATGCCTCATTACAAAATAAACAATTCAGGACAAGGGCTGCAGAAGTGAACACAACAGGTATTCACTGGATTGTACCAGGCAAACCAGAATGTATGTTTCCTTCTGACCATCTACCACGCTATCACAGTACCCTTGGTAAGTGGCAATACCTCAGAAAAAATTAGTTGCATAGTATGCCTAAGGAGACTGGGTACTAGGGTTCCTATCTTTCATATAATCTTGGGAACCATACTGGCTCTATTATTTATTTAATAATAGGTTAGGGAGTCTAACTCATATAATAATGAGTTAGGGAGTCTATTTACTTTTTTAGTTTATTTATTTGTAACAGCTTAAAGAAAAGCGTGTTTTATTAATTAGTAGAAAATTATATAATTTAAATGATGACAGCAGGCAGTGGCTCACACTTACAATCCAAGTACTTTGGGAGACCAGGGAAGGGAGGATCTCTTGAAACTAGGAGTTTAAGAATAGCCTGGACAACATGATGAGACTCCATCTCTACAGAAAATTTGTAAAACTTAGCCAGTGTAGTGGCACAGTGGCACACACATGTACTCCCAGCAACTCAGGAGGCTGAAGTGGAAGGATCCCTTGAGCCCAGTATTCCAGGCCACAATGAGTTATGATTATCTGTCTGCACTCCAGGCTGGGTGACAAAGCCATATCTTAAATAAATAAAATAAACACAAACCATTTTTTTCCAACATAACGTAAAATGTCCTGAATGAGTTAAGAAAAATAAATGGGATTCTTTTCTCTGAAACTCTCTATAAACTTTGGCTGGTGTGAGTTTCAGAAAAAAAAAAATCAGAATCTGTAGCCAATTTGAAGAGTCACATCTTGGTCTAGTTTTCTCTAATAGAAATCTATCATACCTCATGCATTGCTTAAATTAAAAAAGATGACTTTTCAACATGTACATGCATTTTATTTATTTACTCACTCATATTCTGCCCTGTTCCATAAAATGTCAGACTACCACATGCACATATGTAATTTTCATAAAATTTGCAACATCAGCAGGTTTGTGAAACAGATCGGATAACACTAAAAACCTGCCTATTACTTTAATTTCTTCTTTTTCTTTTTTCTTTTTTTTTTTGGTTAATAGGGGATCTCTCTATGTTGACGAGGTTGGTCTTGAACTCCTGGGATCAAGCAATCTTCCTGTCTCAGCCTCCCAAATTTCTAGGATTACAGCCATGAGCTACCAAGCCAAGCTCTATTACTTTAATTTCTTATGCAAGCACACTAAGAGAGATAATAGTTGCTTGTTCAGAATTGGGATTTGAGAACAGAAAATAAAGTCTAGAATCTAGCCCATATTATCAATATCTTTATTCCATTATTGACTAAATAGTATATCTTAATCTTAACACAAACTATAAAATATGTTAAATTTTATCAGTTCCTTGACATCATATTCAAATAATTTTAATGAAATAATGAAAACAACTGAATTAGTGAGCTAATATGAACACATAGTAATTTAGACTAATTCTTGTTCTACTAAAAAATGAGATAGAAATGTCCACACCAGTTTTAAGTGGATCGTTTCCTTTAGCCTTGTCAGAGAACCAGTATTTTTATATAATGGGATATTTATGGGGTTGATTTGTCTCTCTCTAAAAAAGAGACGTTGGTAAATTCCAGTATCTTAGAATGTGATCTTAATTGGAAATAGGGTCATTGCAGATGTAATTTAGTTAAGATGAGGTCACACTGTAGTAGGGTTAACTCTTAATCCAATATGGCAAGTAACCCTATAAAAGGAAACGAGAGAGTGATCATGTGAAGACAGAAGAGACTGGAGTTAAGCTGCCACAAGCTAAGGAAAATCTAGGTTACCAGAAGACAGAAGAGGCAAGGTAGAATTCTTCCATAAAAGCTTCAAAGTGAGCATGGCTCTGCCTATACCTTGATTTCTGACTTTTAGACCCCACGATTGTGGAAGAATGCATTTCTGTTGTTTTAAGCAACTCAGTTTGTAGTAATTTCTTACATCAGCCCTCAAAAACTAATAGGATGAAGAATTTTTAAAATAAAAAATAAGCTATTTATATGTAACAAGAATATATATTACACTTTAATTTTAAATGACTATTTTTATAACTCTTTATGTTTATTTTTATTGGAAGTTTATAATTTGAAAAGCTTTTTGTTCCTGATATTTCAAGATGGTAATAGCAGAATTACATCTTCAAAGAGTAAAGTTGATTAGTACATTCAACTGAATTTATCTCATGCTTTTATAGATTGTTTTCCCTTCATGAATTCACTCAATTTTCAACATTTCTCCCATCCATATCAAGGATTATTCCCTTATGGTCACTTCTGTTGATTAACTTCTATTTTTAAAATATTCTTTGCTTTCTTACTAATGATTATATAAGACAATTTAATAAGTTTTGCCCTTGAGAAACTTTTTTCTAAAATTGCATATGCTTTAATTTGTGGAGATTTATGTTTATTTATGCATGAATACTAAACAGGAATATGTATTTATATGTAAATATAAATACCTATTTGACTTTAAATTTGACCAAAGTTTATTATTAAAAATTAAAATAAAATTGTGTCACATATATATCTCTGTTCACATTTGTCTTTGAAGTAAACTTTGGATTAAAATTTATACAATATTTGGCCAAGATCGAAGGGAACTCCATTCTGAGATTATTTCTTTCATTTAATTAAGTGGGCATGAAGCCTTTAGAAAAAAGAAATACATGTGCATCCAGAATCCTGGCTCTAATTAGAGAAACTAACAGCAGAGCTGTTGAAATGCACCTGAGCCACATGTGTGGCCTTGGACAGTAAACTCTTTTTTTTTTTTTTTAAACAATTACAGAATTAATTCCTAACCAAACAATAGATATCTGGCCACCATGAACAAAAGTTTCAAGGAATTGTAGTAATGAAGAAATTATCCAGTACTGGATCTTGTGTGTGGCCAGTGTCTCATCTTGATATTATATGGGAAAGTGGTAGCTGATACATGCAGGAAAAATAAAAATAAAAAACACTGACCACTGACACTCATAGTTTGATTTATTGTTCTAAAAGTTATTCCAAATTTAGTTAATTTTTTGTCTATCTTTTCAGAGCTGTGCTAGAAAATTGAGCTCCACAGCCTTTCTCGGGGACATTATATACTTACTCTTTGCTGAGAACATATTACTTGCGTGGTAGACAGAATGATAACCCCCTCAAAGACATTCATAGCCTAATCACAGGAACCTGTGACTACGTTATCTTATAGGGCAAAAAAGGATTTCACAGATGTGATTAATAAGAACCATGGCATGAGATTGTCCTAGGTTACTCAGGTGTGTCCTTAAAATGGGTCTTTAAAATTTAGATTATCTTTTTAATGTGGTCAGACCATTTTTTAATATGGTCAGAAAGAGGGAGGTGTAACTATGAAGGGATGGTCAGAGAGATGCACCCTTGCTAGCTTTGAGGCTGGAGGAAGGGGAACATGAGCCAAGAAAGGCAAGAAGTTTCCAGAAGCAGGAAAAGGCAAGATAATTATTTTTCTCCTAGAGTCTCTGGGAAGTAACACAGCCCTGTTGACACCTTGATTTTAGCCCATGTCAAATCTCCCAACCTATACAACTGTAAAAGGATGTATCTATATTTTAAGCCACTAAATTTGTGGTAATTTGTTACAACAGTTACAGAAAACCAATGTCCCTTGTTGATACTTTATTTTTAAATATCTGATTATTCTTTAGAAATTCTGCATAAACTTTAATTACTATCTATTTTGCTCAAGTTAGGGTCATAGTGACTAGTGTGTACTTGATGAAAATATTATTTTGAGCTCATCCCCCAAAACCTAGCAGGATATAAAAGTATTTGGCTATATAATATAACAATTGTAAATGATGCACATAACACTTAATTATGGTTACAAACACTGCTGGCTCTCAGTCACTTAAAAGCTGAGTTTTAGCTCTTTGAAAAACTCCATTTTGATAAAGCTGCAAAATACATATTTTTTTAAGCCAGGATAATTTCTAAGAAATAAGATACAGTGGCATTGATTGCATTCCACTTCACTTCCTACCCGAAGTGCTCGTTGGTAACCTGGGACTCTATTACACTAAGTGTCCAGCAGGGGCAGCAGTGTGGAATACTTTTCCCACCATCCAAACCAGATGAAGTTGGCTGAACCTAAACCTGCTCATGTGTCAGTATATTTCATTTTATCATTGGCAAGCACTTAACATACTATAGTTAAAAGAGAAATGAAAATTATGTTGTGTGTGAGAGGGGTCAGAAAAATAGAATTGGGTATGCAAGGTCATCTTTTATTTCCCCATGTGTTAAGAGAAATTCCTGATCACAGCATACATTTTACATACTAGTAGACAAAATCATGGCAGAAGCTGGAAGTAGACAGTGGAGTTCCACCAAACCCATCCTGACTCATTTTAATGCAACCAATAATTGTATTATTTTTATTCCATTCATTATTACAAAAGTGTCTATTTCAGGTTCCAATGCTAAACAGAACAGGACTCTAGCACGAGACTGTCCTAGCCAAACCTGGATATGTGGTTTGCTCTGATCATGAGCCACTCTATTGCAGAGCCATTTTCAAGGGGAGATCCTCAGAAAGAAAGAGCTGCATGCTGTGCCCAGAAAGGCTGTGTGCTTCCTACAGTAGAATGCTGGTAAATGTTTAACAACCAGCTCTAAGGGTAGAGGAGTGAGGTTGGGAAATATGGTTTGTAGCACTTGTTAATTACTGTGTGTAAATATTTCTACCATGAACAATTTCAAGTTACCAAATTAAAGTCACTGAATGTGGAATTGAAAAGAGATGCACACGATCAGTCCTAACTAGCTGGTAGGCACTGACTCCAGTGTACCACTAGCTGTCTTAGCTGTGTCTTGGGATTCACACACACAAGGCTTGTAGGCAGAGCCATGCGTAGCTGGATTCTAAGGATACCAGAAGTGACTATCATAGACTCAAAGTGAGAAGTTCTTCCATTTTCTTTTGACATCATCTATAAGTCACAGATTCTAACACGAAAGAGGGGGGAACCATTGGGGAACTTTTTGAAGTTTATTCAGTTAAAGATTAAAATACTGCATTGTTTTAATGTTATTATAAATTCCTTTAAAAAGTACAAAATTAAAGATTCACTTATTGGTTTTGTAGTTACGTGAATTCAAATTTAGGGTGAGCATAATTTATTGGGGGCAAAAAATCTTCTGGCTGAACACACGAACTTATGATGTGGAAATGAACTTAGAAGGGGTTGAAGCTTCTATCTTTCTGCTGTCTAGTATCAATCAAATTTTAGAATGTTTGAACATTTGAACAACTATTTTGTAATTCATTCTAGTTTTCTTGCAGTGTCATTAAATTGTTTTATAAAGTGAATGTTTTAGTTCATTCCCACACTGCTATAAAGAAATACCTGAAAGTCATTAACTTGTAAAGATTAGAGGTTTAATTAGCTCACAATTCCACAGAATGTACAGTTAGCATGGCTGGAGGGACCTCAAGAAAGACAATTACGGCAGAAGGCAAAGGGGAAGCAGGCATATCCTACATGGCATGAGCAGGAGGAAAAGAGGTGGGGGGAGGTACCACACACTTTTAAACAACCAGATTTCATGAGAACTCACTCACTACCATGAGAACAGTAAGGGGGAAATCTGCCCCCATGAGCCAGTCACCTCCCAGCAGGCCCCTCCTCCAACATTGGGGATTACAATTAGAACTAATATTTGGACAGGGACATAAATGTAAATCGTATCAGTGAGACTTCTAAATTTTCATTGTATTTTCTTCAGGGCCAGTTGTCGAAACTTACTCTAATTATTCAAAAAGTGGCTCCCCAATAATCTCTAATTTTGAAGTTTTAACAAACTATAATGATTGAACAAAGCTGACAAGGAGAAAGCCATTAAAATGTATTTCATAAAAGCAAAGGAGGAACTCAATACTTTAAGAGAACACAAATAGTGAATACAATTTAATGTTTAAAATTTTGTTTTGCGATTTGCGATATGTCACTTCATGAAAATGATTTTTTGATGGAGTTGCTATTTTTTAATTTGAAAATTTACATGCTGAACAAAGTGGAATAAAACTGAGACTGCCTAAGATATTATAGATGTGAATTTGACAAAACATTTAGATGAATTATAAATAGTGAAAACTTAATTTGACACATCCTATCTTTAAAAATATATTTTGAAAAAAAGGCTTTTGAATGGAGGCAGAAAAACAGCCTGTGAAAATATTTGTTCTGAAAAAATTATAAATTTCAAAATGGAAAGAATTAGAATTGGCAATAGCCTCCATTTAGCAGAATGTTCTCTAAACTTGCATGTACTTCTGTACCTTTAGAAAGAGTACTTCCTCAATTGAATGTATTACAGCATATAGAAAGGTCACTTGAATTTGTGACTACAGGAGATTTTATAAGTAATTAATAATAAGTCAATTAAAATGTATTTTTGGAAAAATGCCAATTACTCAGGATTAGAGACAGAAATTGATTAAAGTGTATGTGTATGTAACAGGAACAACATTCTACATACTTTAATTTTTATTTTAAAGTATGCAGAATGTTGTTCTTGTTATATACTTAAAATATTTTAAGTTGGTTTTAATATACATGATATATATTATTTTTAAATTTTGGAAAGATTTTTAGATAGGAAAAAAGTACTGAATAATACTATTTGAGGGGCCAAACAGTATTATATAACCAGTTTGTTAGTCTATTAATAAATGTTTTAAAACGTGAATTAATATTAAGTTTTTGCATCAAGTTGAACTCATAAAATTATCCCAGTTCGAAAGAGCTGTCATGGTTTTTTGCTCCTCTGAGACACACAGACCTCTATTACCCAGAACAGGATGAGCTCCCTTCCCTCCTTCTCAAAGGCATTCCCTCCTCAGTTTGCCATAAGCTCCCTCTTTATACAGAGATACAGATCTAACAGCTATCACCCCTTCAAGTCACTAGCATGAGCTCACCAGTGAGGTCAGAATTTAGAAAATGGTAGAAAAAACTGTTAGCTTCAGGTGGCTTCTGCTTTTTAACTATCAGTGAGCACAACGTTGTGCATTGGTTTAAAAAGAGGAAGGAGAAAATGCAGGGTGTTTTGTAAACTGACAACTTACATGACACATTACTTAATCTCTAACCATAAAATAATCCTTCATTTTCTTTATAGTCTTTCTTATTCCATAGTTCTCTCTCACTTTACTTCAGCAACCTTTCCCTTCCACCACTTTGAGCTGCTAGCGAGGTATCCAGGTTGGAATCATAATTCTAGTCTAAGAAACTCAATTTTCAATTAGTGGTCTTTCCCCTGCTTTTCAAAGAATTGTTTGTATGAGATTTCACTTAAAATAGAAGCTGGGGAAGGTCTGCTATAAAAAGAAGGGGCTTAAGATGTCCCTGCAGAGCTGCATGGATAACTACAGAACTGATATGCAGAGAACTGCAGAGCTGATATGAATAACTACAATTGTTGGTTTCAAGGGGGTGCCTGGCTGACTTAGGATAGAGTGATCAGATCACCTTTATTAAAATGCAGGCATACTCAAACTGATTGACAGTAAATCCTTATAGAATAAAAATATCTTGTCCACATAAGATCATTACAAAATCCATCAGCAACATTCTCCTTATCCTCTATTATAGCAGATCTTATGCATTGTAATATTTGTGTATATGCCTGTTTTTCCCACTAGACCGAGCTGTTCAAGATTTGGGATCTTATCTTATTAATCTCTATATCCCCAGGGCCTAGTATAGTCTGGGCACAAAATAGGGACTCAATGAATAATTGCTGAATGAAGGAATCATGAATTCAATCATGTCTACAAATTCTTAAATCACAAATACTGCAGATGCTTGAAGAATATAATGAATTATTTGCATCAATGTTACATGGTCTGTTGTAAGTCATCTGCCACGGGGACGCTTCTCTTTGTCTCATTAGCGTCATCTCAGCATTACCAAACAGTGTCCATGAGACTTGCACCTATTTTTAGAACCACTAGGACCTTATCCTATAAGATGTAAACATTCTTCATTAGTTTTCCTTCACTTTCAGTAATTTTATAACCCAAATTGCAATGTGATTTAAAATATAAAACTTGATGAAAAAGAAAATATTGAACTTTCACAGTTGCAAGATATTTTTCAAGATCAATCACCTGGTATAATCACCTCAATTAACAAATGAATCAACTCTTACCCAGAAAAAACTTAATTCATCCAAGTTCAGTGGATTGGTTAGTGGTAAGGCCGAGAAAAACCCGTGCGTCCAAATTTTATTTTTTCCATGATATTAACTGACGTTGGTAAAAGGAAAATAAAGTGAAACAGAAATTAAAAGTAATGAAGGAGCAATTAAAGTAAAAAAATGCATAAGGAGAAAAATTATGTTTATGCAACAGACTTACTTTTTTAACATTGTGATGCAAAACTTCTTTTAAATTATTCACATTGAATGAATTCTGGTGATTTGAAGGAATCCCGTCTAGGTCAGCTTCGCCAGATATTAGACGTGGAGCATCTAAGGTTCGAATGCAGGAAGCATATTGGGGAGTGCTCCCAGAATAGCATTGGCCAGTGTTTGAGGGGAGTCAGATTGTCAAAGGAAGCAGGGCAGTTGCAGCAAAGACTCAGCCGATCTAACGGGGTGCTATGGGCTTTGATGTCCCTTCAGCGTTGTCCCCAATTAAAGCAAGGATACTAGACTTTTTACTGCCACATCAACCAATCAGTGGACTCAAATTGAGGGCAAGTTTTGGGGAAAGATTTATCCGTGGATTGTCAGTTGCCAAGCTTCCTGGTAGCTGGGGTTATAAAAGTTTCAGTCCTAAAGAAGATTTGAGCAATGCAACATAGGATTCACTACTGTCCAAATCTTTGTGACACTTGATCCACTTACTTTAGGTAATAAATTCACTTCATCTGAAAACAGCTCCTCTGGGATTCAAGCTTCCTTTTTCTAACAAAACTTAGTAAGGTTAGTGAAAGGAACTACAGCTCCTGTTGCTAGAGCTAGTCAGGAGGCCACAGCTGATATAATTTTTCTTCTTTACTACCCATTCTACATTCATTTCTGCTCACAAGAGCGACTTACTTCACACCTGTAATCCCAGCACTTTGGGAGGCCAACGCAGGCAGATCACTGGAGGTCAGGAGTTCAAGACCAGCCTGGCCAACATGGTGAAACCTCGTCTTTACTAAAAATACAAAAAAAAAAAAAAAAAATTAGCCAGGCATAGTGGTGCGAGCCTGTAATCCCAGCTACCTGGGAGACTGAGGCAAGAGAATCGCTTGAATCCAGGAGTCAGAGGATGCAGTGAGCCGAGATCATGCCACTGCACTCCAGCCTGGGTAAGAGAGAAAAAAAAAAAGAGTGGCTTACTTAGTGACCTAGCACCTCATCCCTGAGGTGAAAGAGTCTCTGGTCCTGTGCTTGCTCAGATAGCGGCTGATGCAGTTGCCCATTTGTTCTCACAATTGTATAAGAGATTACCAAGAGATTATCTACTGTATCTCCTGGATCTGAAATACATCCACCCCTACTGCACCCATTGTATAGCTACCAACTTTATGTATCCTTGGTCATGTACATCAATTTCCCTACTGGGGGAGTAATTCTTTTCACGCTTGCTGGTCTCTTCATAAAATAACCCCAAAACCACCAGGCAGCAGCCACAGCTTTAAGTATAATGGGACACTTGCTGCATATAGCCTGGTGGAAGGATTCCCCCATTGAGAATCTGGACCTCTAGATTCACAAAGGTAAAAGTTCTGAGGATGAGAAATACAAATTCCTCAAGTGGGTTATTGGGATAAGATTACGTGATACCATTCCTTGATTCTGAGATGCATGAATCCTTTTTGAATAAGCAGTCAGGCTGCAAAAGTTTGGGTGGTGCAGTTTATGATAAGACCAATGACCACTGGATACATGTCAACACTCTGTGTGCTATGAAGTGTGTCCCTTGATTCAAAACAATGTTAAAGAGAATTCTATGTTGGTGAAACAAATAATCTATAAGCCCTTGGATAGTGGGGCTGGATATGGTCCTGTAGACAAGGCAAATCCACAAATATGGAGTATGTGTCAATATAAGTCGAGATAAATTGCTCCCCTTTCTAGTAAACTAAGGGTTTGATCGAATCACTTTCCCACAAAATAGCTTGCTGGCCTCCTTGAGGGAACGTCTCTGTCTTGTGCGCTGTTGCTGTCAGGTTGTACATTTGGCAGCAGCAGTAACTAGATCAGTTACTAAATAGGACCCCATGCTATTGAGCCCATTCATGAACAACGTATCAGCCACCCATGGTTATTTCATTTATGGTCCAATTTTACCAAAACTGGGTGATGATGACAGAACCTGGATGATGCCAACCAGCCTGTATAGTTGATTGCTTACTGCTTCTTACGTGATGGCTGATCTGTGGGGAGAATTTTGCATTATACATTTTGTTTTGTTTTCTGTTGTTTTGCACGTCATGCCTACTCCTATATATCCATTTATGTACCTTGTCCTCAAAAATGTTTTTTTTTTCCAATCCTAAAATCATTCTCCTTCCAAACTCCTGACTGTCTGATTCATTCATTACTATTTGTGAGCCCATGTATATTCTAACCTCAGGCCACTTTTCCCCCACATATGCAGACCTCAAAGTTATACCCATTGGGAAGATTTCTCCTCACCTCTGTCTTCAGGCCCGCCCCTGTGTTGGTCTGTAGCATAGTACATTCATATCTGTCTAGTATACTAAGCCAATCCATCTATAACTTAAGCTTAGCCTTTTTCTGCCTCTATCAGCTATTCATAACAAATTCCCCATACACAGCAGGTACATGGTAAGTACTAAGAGAGATGTGCCAAGGTGACAGTGGTAGATGACATGGAGTCTGAGCCACCTGCTTGTGTTGCTTACTTGTGCCCTCTGGCCCTGTTCATGCCTGATGCTGGCATGATTAATTGCTACTGGGCCTCAGCAACCTATGACTAGATTAGTTTGGCAGAATCCAGCTCTGCATGGTTACTGGATGTCCGTTTAGGTGGCCTGTCTATATCAAGATCCCTAGCATGCCATGGCTGTTTGTCTAATAGAACATAATTTGTCATTGCAGATGGCATAGCCTTGCTCCAGAGCACTAAAGAGTCCACATTACAATTCTTTGTTTGGGTCATGCCATAACTCCCCATGGTGACTTTTGCCTACTACAGACATCTCTAATATTATATTGTCTGCTTTGTTGTCTTCAAACAAGAGGTCTATGTGGCATGGCTACTTTTGTCAAAACCAGAACCTTCTGAGGAGTCCCTTCCTATTCTGTGTCTGACTCAAAGATGTTGGTTTTCCATGTTATTTATTTACCAGGAATCATGTTTCCTCCTTAGTGGTGGGAGATGAAAGACACACAAACTGTCCTTTACTGTGGAGATGATCTGTCTTATACTAGACCACACAGTTTATTGATGTAGCACATCCCTGAAGCTTCATAGAGTTTATAGACAAAGCCATAGTTTCCCATCCTCTGGACTACATGTATCTCAACAAGGTCACCAACGTATCTACTTCTACCTCATCTAGTCCACTCATGCAATGCCATTAAAGTAGTAGACCAATGTAATAGTATATGTTCAAATAGTTTAGTTTTCTTTAGGCTACATGTATGACATAGGGTAGAAGAATTAACATATCCTTAGGATAGCACTATAAATGTATATTGTGTCTATCACATGTGAATATTCACTTTTTCTGGCTATCCATATCTTTAGGGATGAGAAATAATGCATTCAACAGAACAGTGATTGTTTGCCAAGTTCCTGAGACCATGATATACAGAGCCAGGACTAATATGAGGTGAGTAAGACACTTGCATAAGATACAAAAATTTGAAGGAACATAAAAAACTCAGTAATTAAGAGAAATATTACAAGGCAAATATTTTTTTAAAAGTTAAATTAATACAAAAAATCCATGATGAACAAAATATCAAAATTGTTAAGAAGGACAATATTGGGATTACGTGTTTCTTTTGCCCCATGCTTCAGTTTGGCTTGATGTGGTGCTATTTCTGATTCTTTCTTTAAAATTTTGTTACATCTGGCATAGCTCCTACAATTGGGGCTTCTACTTGGTTGAGTTTATAGTAGGCCACTGGCATCCTCCAGAATTCATCTGAATGTTTTGTTGTTGAAGCAATTCTACCAAATTAAATGGGGGTACAATCGGAACCATCATTCCTGCATCTTTTATGACTTTAAGGAAATTTTATGAAACATTCTCTTGGTTTACTGTCTTGGCCAGGTTCAGAAACAGTTCAGAGGCTTCTACTTAACATTTTCCATTCCAATAGCTCTTATTCCATAGACAAGTGGGATTAAATGCAGCCTTTGAATTATAAGTATGCATTTGGCGATGAAAGAAGTGTATAGTGGGTTCATGTACTCAAAGTACCCAGGATTCCATTTATTACCTGCCTCTATGCTCCTGCTTTACTGGGGTACCATGGTGAAATTGCAGGTACCTGTGTAACAATATCATCTTAACCTCCAATCCCCTACTGTTTTGTAAATATATGACTATTCCCCTTTCCTCAGTTTATGGTTATTCACAATAAATGATGTAAGGCCCTTTGAGTAAGAACTGGGAGTTGTTACATCACAATGCTTGCTATGGCTTTGCAAAGTCCTTCCTCCTAGGGAACTAGTCTTTTTCGTCAACACATTCTGAAATTGAAACCTGCCTCAGATCATGAAACTGGTGGCGGGAGGTAAGATGGTAATATTTCATGGAAGACAGCAAACTTCGAACTTCTAATAATCCCTCCTTGACTTCCTTTGATTTTGTGCAAATGTGCAATATTCTTGTCAGCTGTCTAGCTATGTTTTCCCTAGACCTGGCATGTTCTATTAAATATCAACATATCTCTGACAGTCAGCTCCCCCTGGCTGCTCCTGTGACCTTGTTGCACTGTCATCTATTTCGGGTTTCTATATTTCCCATTTTACAAGAGATGCTTCAGGTCCTGGATGTCGATGTCTAATCTGCCCTCTTTTCTGTATTATATAGCAACATCTTCTACCATCGGCCCTGGTCCTCAGAGTAGAGTCACAGCTGACCTTCACAACAATATGCATCCCTCTCACCTTATTGCTGTGGACAACAAAATGTTTTCCATCCAGACCCTTAAAGAATGTGCTCACAGGTAAGTTTTCAAGCCCTATGCAGTCTATCAACTCTTGTAGGACAACTTCTTTGAATATTTTGATCCTTTCTTCCACCCTCTACCATATCTTAGTTTTGGCGTTTGTATCTCACTTAGTGAAAGCCATCACTTACTTTCAGCTTTCAAGAGCCCACCTAGCAGTATGGTAGTCCTACCCTCTGTCATCCTTGCAGGGCATATTACTTGTATCATGAGAGAATGCTTGCCATGAACTGTATGTACATGGTTCCTGCCAGCACTTGTTATCTAAGTCCTGTAGTTCCTTCGGCATATTGTCCTTTTTCTCCCTTTGTAGGCTCAGCACATATCTAGCTAGATTAGTTGGTGACTTATCTCTTTTAGTCTTTGACCAGGACTGGAGGCAGAGTGAATCCTAAGTGACTGGGTTGTGTATTGTCTTACAAGACAGAGGCTTTCATTGTCTTCAAGGAAAGAGGAAGGATGGACCTTCAATATGAAGGTGTGGACCACTTTTGAAGACATAAATAGTACAGAGGAATACATAGATTAAAAATTTTCAAGTGCATTGACCCAGTTTTCCTCATCTCAAGCCTTTGGGCTGTACCCCTTCTCACTCAGGACCCTGACTCTGGCACAGCAGATTTGCTAAGGTCGATAATTCAATCTTCTCTGGAGTCTTTCTCTGTCTTTTAAATTAAGTCCTGGGTCTGACCCTCAGCTTTTTATATTTGACTATAAGAAATGAGAGTCTCTTCTAATTCAGCCAAGGAGAATATTGTGGCTTTCACATTTTGCTTTAACCTGGTGATTAATCACATCAGCCTTTCTTTGTCTTTCTCTAGTAAATTGATAGCATTCAGCAGCAGCCATCCAATTTCACTGTCCTGTATTTACTGTTTTTTTTTTTTTTTTTTTTTTTTCTGAGCCTCTCAAATATCTGAGTTATTGCATTTTTCAGGGCATTCCCTTTTACTGATATGGTATCCTGGTTACCACTAGTTAACATTTTAACAGCTTCCCTGCTACAACACACCAGGGAATGTCAGCACTTCATCTACCACCCATAATGGGACAGACATGACCAAGTTCCCAAATCTCTTTTAGAATCTGTTTCCTTGGGCCAAACAATTCCTTGTACCAACTATCTTAGGTCAGATTTCATTTCCTGTGAGCAGAATCTTAAACACAGATTTGAAAGACAGAATTCTCATTTGCTTGAGATTAACACCTGTATAGGAGTAAGGTCAACAGGAATGAAGAGAGAAAGAAACAGAACTGCAAAGCTGTTGTAACAAAAGGCTTAGCCAATTCTATGGAGACTAGAAAGACTGCAGTGGTTCATAGCTGTCTCCAGAAAATACAAGGGAACCAAGCATTTGATTACCAACATGAGTCAGTAAATATACATGAGCTACCCCAGGGAAGAGAGCATAAATATGGGGGAGGCAAATCCCCTTGGC
This sequence comes from Aotus nancymaae, assembly GCF_030222135.1. NCBI lineage: Eukaryota > Metazoa > Chordata > Mammalia > Primates > Aotidae > Aotus > Aotus nancymaae. The sequence goes on from NW_026988435.1 coordinate 13,393,302, forward strand.
TGAGAGCATTCCTTGGGGATGGAGTTAGTTATAAGCAGTCCCTGACAACTCTTTTGACAGTTGGGGAAATTATATCTGAAGAAGGTTCTGGGTGATATACCACAGCAGCCACTATAAATAACTTGGTGAAAATTTTTTATTAAACTGATAATCTTCTAATTTAATATATTTGTGCACCTGTCTCCAGATGCTGAGTTTGTAAAGGATGATAACAGCATGTAAAATCTACTAAAAAGAGATCCATTTTAATTTACAATATAACCCCTCTAGCTATAGAAAAAAAAAGCCTTCTGCCCTACAATAATGTTCTTTAAAATGTCTTTCTGTCTTCTGGGAGTAAAGAAGCAAGAAACAGAGCTCTACTGAAGAAGTCAGTAAGAATTCTGCAAGAAAAGGGTGTGAATCTTAGATTCATTTATCTTCATCATTATGTTTTCACCCGTATTCCCAAACATATAAGCACTTCTAATTGGAAAATTTTACTCTTTTTATATTTTAAAATATATTTGTACTGAGTATAATTAAGTTTTAAAGAGCATAATTGATTTTTTATGTAAACACCGTTTTCTATTAAAAAAAAAAAAAAACATTTTGTAGGATTAACCACTGTAGTCACTAAGCCTTTTAAGCAGACCCTGAGGGCTGAGAAAAGCTGAGTAAGAAGGTGAGAAAAAGGAAAGTACAGGTTTCTCATTCAGAAACTTAAGTTTTCTGAATTGTAAGTTAATAATATGAGTATATATGGGTTCAGGATTCATGTCTCCTGATATATGTTACATCCTCTACACCATGCTGAAGCCATTTTCACATGACCTCCTTAATATCATGCAGTCAGATAAATTATCTCTAATAGGTCCTTATGATTTGCTGCTTTCTCAACAATCCAGAGTCTCTCTAAGGCTGTAAGAAAGAGTTTGTCTTTGTCAGCAATTGTCTTTGTAAGATTTAGTCTAAGGCTTTCATGAAATAAAGATCCATCCATTTCTCATTCTCATATGTTAACTAGAGAAGTTCATACCCATTACAATGGGTCAGACAACGTTAGACAAAATATCATTTTTTCCATTTTTTAATCCATTCTGTCTACTTTCTCCATGCCATCCAAATTTCTTCCTCCTGTTCTAGTTTTAAAACGAAAGCTCCCATGTATACCAATAAATGCAAAATGATAATGAAGGAGGGGAATGTCCAAGAAACAGTGAGCGAAACTGGGGAAGGCAGAGCTCACTCTCTGTTATGTTCTCTCCAGTAACTTTCCTTGTTATCCTCAGACTTCATAGATGTGTACAGGTTTATAAAATCTGAGAACATGATATATCTATCCTTCTGGTGGAAAAGCAGATAGATGAAGATTCTCTCTCTTTAATAGGGGTAACAAGACTAACTTAAACTCAGTACTACTCGGAGAGATAATCAATGCCCTTCAAATATGTGACCACCCTGTCTCAGACCCCCATGCTGGGAAAGAAGGAAGACACAGGTTATCCAATTCCCTGAAAGCAGGAGTATCATGTAAACATCAATTAAACCAGGAGTCCCCAACCTCCAGGCCATGGAGGTGAGCAGTGGGCTACCAAGTGAAGCTTCATCTGTATTTACAGCTGCTCCCCATCACTGGCATTACTGCCTAAGCTCCACCTCCTGTCAGAAGCAGCAGCATTAGATTCTCACAGAAGCATGAACCCTGCTGTGAACTGGACATGTGAGGGATCTAGGTGGTGTGCTCCTTATGAGAAACCAATATTGACCTGATGCTCTGTCACTGTCTTCTGTCACTTCTGGATAGGACCATCTAGTTGCAAGAAAATGAGCTCAAGGCTCCCACCCATTGTGTAATTATTTCGTTATATGTTACAATGAATTAATAACAGAAATAAAGTGCACAATAAACATAATGCAATTGAATCATCCCCAAACCATCCCCCAACCCAGTCCATGGAAAAATTATCTTCCAAGAAGCCAGTCCCTGGTGCCAGAAAGGTTGGGGACTGCTGAATTAACTAGACCATTTCACCCAAGCCCAGTCAGCAGAGTGACCCAGGCTCTCTACCACAGTATGGCTAGAGTTGAGGGGAGGTCAGAATGCTTTTAAAGGTTAGGTCTCTCACCCCTTCCCATAACTAAGAACAAGGGTTCTCTCTGACAGTTCTTTATTTTGGGGCAACCTTGTACCCAAGAGGATAATTACACTGAAAAAGGGCAAGATCTTCAAGGTAAGCTAGTGCTTAGACTAGTCTGTAACAAGAATAGCATGAAATAAAAATAAGAGGACCCATAACTATTATGATCAGTGGAATATTGATAAAGCAGTTTCCTGGGTGAAGCACTAGACAGGATAACTAATTTATAGTACTTGCCAACATTCATTGTGTGAATACTTACACTAGGGCCAACTTCAAGCTACCAATGTTTTAACAACTGACATGTAAAATTCCTGAACATTGAACATTTGTCCCTTGGGAGCTATACAAGCCAGTTCTGACATGCCACAACTTCAATGACAATAAAAGAACAGAAAACAGAAAACATACACACTTACCTTGGCCACAGCAGGTTTAGAATATTCACCTCTTCTTTAATACAGAGTATCAGAAATAAAATAGAAAAACTATACCATAGAGATTGTGCAGGTTGCATTTTATATATTAGTGCTTATCAGGTAAAATCTGTGTAGCATATCTTCTGTAGTCTCAGTACATGGTGTACATTCATTTCAATTTACCTCCTTGCTATCTTTATAAAGTTATGAATTAAAGAACTTCCGTACTTACAGAAATAGGCCCACAGGTATATACGGACTCAGTAGACCTTTACTGGTCACTGCCATCCAACTTCTTATACTAAAATGAAGAGGTGAAAAAAATAGACACCTTTCAAGATTGATTGAAAACTTCCGGTCTGGGTATAACATACCATACATTTTCAAACAGTATTTTTATTTTTGTAATATCATTCTAAAAACATATCTTGTTAGTGAATGTATAGAGGTGTATTAATGTGTCTAAACTTGTTTATAAACAATGCAAATGGCTTACAATTTAAGTACATTTGGTTTCCTTAGAATGTATACATGTCAGTCCCTATGATTCTAAAAGAGAGAAACCAAAAATAACACACATGCTTCAAAACAAAAAGACCAGAAATAGAAACAAAGTTTCCCTTCAAAACTAACAGGCCTATAGTATCTAAAATAGACCCCCAAATTCCTAACTTCATGGGAACTACAAAGAAGCAGGGCTGCAAGTATCAGTCGGATTTGAAGCTTCAAAGTTGTTATTGGTGCTGTTATTGAGGTTTTGGGTGTGTTAATTAGCTCAATTTAATAATTTCACATTGTATTAATAAATCAACATCAACTTGTAACCTATAAATATAAACAATTATAAATTTTTAGTTTATAATAAAATTTTAAAAATTAAGAAGACACTGCTATTAGTTGTATTTTAGAATTGATTTAACCAATACTTTGCATAAAGCATTTTTCCAGGTGCTTTGGAGGACACAAAGGTGGTCCTCGTTCTTTAGAAATTTCACATTTTAGAGAGACAGAGAGATAGGCACAAAACAACATGGTATAAATTCATTTTGTTTTACCTTCCTACCATCTTTATAAAGTCCTGAATTAAAGAACTTCTATAGTTATAGGAACAGGTCCACAAATTGTGATAACTGTTATCACAGATGCAGAATGTCCTCTAATCACCTCAAAGATGGACGATGGAGGGACTCATTCTAACTGTAACATCTAGTAACACATGTGGGGACTATGAACATGTAGCACATCTAAGATTTCAACTGTCGAAGACAGATGGAATAAGCTCCTAAATTTGGAAGCAGCAGCAAAAATTTTAAAAAAGAGTTTCAGAGGAGAGCTTTTACAGGGTGTGTTGTAGATAAAATGAGAAATTAGGATGGGATAAAACATTGTATGAAGTGAGGTAGAGGATTATAAAGGATGCACTTACAATTTACAACAAGCTCCAATAATGGACAGTCTTAAATCCCATGATCAAAAATTTGGGATTTTTAAAATAGGTGTTGAGAAGTTTATTAACATTATCTGAGCTCATGGCTGTGAAAATAGAGTTGTATGGGGGACAACAGCCCAGGAAGATATTTCTTTTTTTTTAAAGTCATTGGAACAAACTGTTCTGTTATAAAGACACATGTACACGTATGTTCATTGTGGCACTGTTTACAGTAGTAAAGACTTGGCACCAACCCGAATGCCCATCAATGATAGACTGTATAAAGAAAATGTGGCACATACACACCATGGAATACTATGCAGCCATAAAATGGGATGAGTTCATGTCCTTTACAGAGACATGGATGAAGCTGGAAACCATCATTTTCAGAAAAGTGACACAAGAATAGAAATCCAAACACTGCATGTTTTCACTCATAAGTGGATGCTGAACAATGAGAACACATAGACACAGGGAGTGGAACATCACACATGAGGGCCTGTTGGGGGGTGTGGGGGCTAGGAGGGGGTAGCAGGGAGTAGGAGGATTGGAGAGGGATAACATTAGGAGAAATACCTAATGTAGATGATGGGGGAATGGAGGCAGCAAACCACCATGGTATGTGTATACCTATGTAACAATCCTGCATGATCTGCACATGTACCCCAGAACTTAAAGCATAATTTTTAAAAAAAGTCTGAACTATAATTATTGTGTGAAATTTAAGACTGTTATTTGTAAGAGATCAAAACAAATTAAAACAAATTAGATTGGTTTATTTAAAAAAATAGAATTTATTGTATCATGTAACTGAAAATCAAAAAGCTGCTAGGCTCAAAAGATGTCACTTCAATCCAATTTATCTTCCTGTTTCTATGCTACTCAATGTCCGCTTTATTCTTAACCTCTATATAATTACAAGGTGTCAGCAATAGATCCAGGCATACATTATACCAGATTTATGATCCCTATAAAATGTGGAATAAAATGTCTCAATCTTTTTTCAAGAAATTGACAAACCTATTCTAGAATTCATACAGAAAGAAAAAGAACTTGGCAAAATAAAAAGTAAAAGTAAAGCTGAATAACATATACTGCTATAATCAAGCTACTTTAATAGATCTAGAGATCAATGGAACAGAATAAAATTAATAAATAGACTATTACTTATGTGGTCAAGTTGCCAAAATAATTCAATGGAAGAAAGATTAGTCTTTCAGCAAACGGAGATGGAACACCCAGATGTCTATGTGGGAAATAAACTTCATTTGTTATTTTATACTATATGCATAAATCACTACAAAATATATTCTGTATCCTAATGTAAAAGCTAAAACAATAAAATGTTTGGAAAAACAAGAAAAAAAATACCTGTGCCATTGAATTAGGCAATAATTTTTTAAATAGAACCCAAAGAGCATAAGCCATATAAGGGAAAAAAATTATAAATTATACTTTATCAAAATTAAAAACGTTTGGTCTTTGAAAAATACAGTTAAGAAAACAAACTACAGATTAGGGGAAACTGTTTGCAAGGCATACCTAGAAAGGGACACGTCTCTGGGCTATCTAAAGAACTCCTGTGGTCAGGGCCAAGATGGCCAACCAGAAACAGGGGAGATCAGAAGCTCCCATTGAAAAGAACCGTAATTAGCATGTGAATCCTTCACCAGCAACCAAGGTATACAGGTTCTCTCATCAGAACTGACTAGGTGGCTGATGTGATCCACGGAGAGGAAGAAAGAGCAAATGGTGCACCACTCACCTGAGAGCCACATGGAGCAGGGGAGACTCCGCCCCCGCCACCTTCAGCCAAGGAGGCAGCGAGTGAGCATGCTATCCAGCTGGGGAAACCATGCTTTTTCCACGGAACCATGCAACCCACAGATCTGAAAATCCCACTGGCCACTGGGGCCTAGGGTCCCAATCCCGGAGCTGTGCAGATTTTCAACAGCCTCTCAGCTGAAATCTGCCTAAGCCTGCAAGCTCCCCATGGGGAGCAGTAACCAGGACCATAGCTGGAACTGCCTGCTGCCTAAACCCTTTGAGCACCTTGTGGGAGAGGCATCAGCCAGCACTAGGACTCATAACTGCCTAACACACTAAGCTCCCTGGGCAGGGGAAGAGCAGCATCCATCTCTAGCTCCATGCCATGCTTTTCCCCTGCTGGAGTCAAGGACGCTGAATGGTTTGGTCTCCAAGAGATTGCCCACATAGCCCGACAAACCAGCTGTGGCACTGCGGTCTGAACGCCTCTTCAGGCCTGACCATGACACATCCTTCCTCACTGAGAGGGTCTTCCCTGCAAAACTACAATTCCAGCCAGAGGCTCAGGGACCGAACTCTCTCTGGGCCCGAGCCCTTGGGGTGGAGATGACCACAGTCTCTGTAAACCAGCAGACTTAGCCTTTCCTCCTGGTAGCTTTGAGGAATCCAGGCAGCCCAGATGAGTGAGTTTCCCCCAGTGAAGTACACTACACCCACTCCACCAAGAGACAATAAAACTGCTTCATTAAATGGGTCCTGTTGCCTGTGCCATCCAACTGGGTGATGTAAGGCGGTTGCCTCGCCGGGGGCTCGGACACACCCCCTCCCCTCGCGGGGACCTCGGACACGCCCCCCTTCCTCGCAGGGACCTCAGACACGCCCCCTCCCTCGCAGGGACCTCAGACATGCCTCCTACCCTTGCCAGGAGCTCGGACACACCCCCTTCCCTTGCCCGGGGCTCGGACACACCCCCTTTCCTCTCCAGGGGCTCGGACACACCTCCCCCCTCCCCGGGAGCCTGGGAAAAAAGCCCCATCAGGACCTACCTGATACCATTTTGTCCCATCCAGGCCCCACTCCCTACCTACTATTTTGTCCTATCCAGGCCCCACTCCGTGCCCTCCATTTTGTCTTCTGCAGGCCCCACTCCGTGCCTGCCATTTTGTTTTCTGCAGGCCCCACCCTGTGCCTGCCATTTGTCTTCCTGCCTACTATTTTGGCCTATCTGGGCCCCACTACCTGCCTACTATTTTGTCCTATCTGGGTCCCACTCCCCTCCATTTTGTTCCATCCAGGCCCTACTCCCCTCCATTTTGTCTCACTCACCTTGGGCATGACCAATCAGACGCCTCCACTCCCTATAAAACCCCGTGCCTGAGAGGCGTCCCCGCGACTTCTGCGGCCCCTCCTGTCCGGACCGTAGAACCTCACCCGGGAGCCTGAATAAATTCCTTTGCATTGGATTATCTTCGTGCTGGCCTCAGTTTCTTCATTTTAAACAGGGCAAGAACCCAAGAACAAACCTTACAGGTGAGAGCCTCCAAAAGGGGTTGTCAGACACCTTATACAGGAGTGATCCTACTGGCATCAGGTTCATGCCCCTCCCTAACTCATTTTATGAAGCCAACATCATCCTGATACCAAAACTGGGCAGAGGCACAACAAAAAAAGAAAAATTCAGGCCAATATCCCTGATGAACATCAATGCAAAAATCCTCAAGTAAATACTGGCAAACCAAATCCAGTGGCACATAAAAAATCTTATCCACCACAATCGAGTTGGCTTCATCCCTGAGATGCCAGGCTGCTTCAACATACACAAATCAATAAATGGAATCCAAAGGCAAAAGCCACATGATTATCTCAATAGATGCGGAAAAGATTTTTGCAATCTACCCATGTGACAAAGGTCTAATATCCAGAATCTACAAGGAACTTAAACAAATTTTCAAGAGAAAAAGAAACATCAAAAAGTGGACAAAGAATATGAACAGATATTTCTCAAAAGATGACATTTATGCAGCCAACAGACATATGAAAGAAAGCTCAACATCACTGATCATTAGAGACACGCAAATCAAAACCACAACACGATACCATCTCATGACAGTCAGAATGGCAATTATTTAAAAGTCAAGAAACAATAGATGCTGGTGAGGCTGTGGAGAAATAGGAATGCTTTTACACTGTGGTGAGAATGCAAATTAGTTCAACCATTGTGGCGGACAATATGGCAATTCTTCAAGGATCTGGAACCAGAAATGCCATTTGACCCAGCCTTCTCATCATTAGGTATATATCCAAAATAATATAAATCATTCTTCTAAAGACACATGCACATGTATGTTTATTGCAACACTACTTACCATTGAAAAGTCATGGAACCAACTCAAATGCCTTTCAGTGATAGACCAGATAAATAAAATGTGGTACATATATGCTATGGAATAGTACACAGCCATCAAAAGGAATGAGATCATATCCTTTGTGGGACATGGATGAAGCTGGAAGTCATCATCCTCAGCAAATTAATACAGGAACAGAAAACCAAACATTGCATGTTCTCACTCAGGTGGGAGTTGAACAATCAGAGCACATGGACACAGGGAGGGGAACAACACACACCGGGGCCTGTTGGGAGTTGGGATGTGTGCGGAAAGAACTTGAAGGATGGGTCAATAGGTGCAGCAGACCACCATGGCACACGTGTTTCTATGTAACAAACCTACACATTCTGCACATGTATTCTGGAACTTAAAGTAAAAATTTTTTTTAAAAAGCAAATTAGTAGTTAGTTTAAGGGATTTTCACGTCTGAAACAGATAACGTGAGTATAAAATAAATGATAGTAAGAGGATATAACCCACTGAATAAAATAGGAAGTAAATCTTTATCATGTATCCATATTCAGATAAAGAAATTAGTAAATCAAAAATTTGATGAGGAATGGGATATTCACATAGTCTCAACATTATCTCCATATAGGATGCTCACTAATACCAAAAGGAAAAGGAGTAGGTGTAAGGTAGGGAAGCTTGTAGACACTAATTAAGTGAATAAAGTTAATATCATTAGAAATGTGACAAATTAAAATTTGTTGACCTTCTGATAGGATGTAAAGTGAAGTACATTGCATTTTGATGATATATTAGACAAAGCCTGAATAAAATGCATTATTGAAAACATTATTTTTCTATAAATATTGTATTTGGTGGGACTATTGGCAAAACTTTAATGGGTACTGAAGATTAGGTGGTGTGGTAGGCAGAAAGTGGTCCTTAAAGTATTTACATATTCTAATCCCCAGAACCTGTGAATGTTACTTTACATGGCAAAATAAACTTTGCAGATGTGATTACATTAAAGATGTTGAGATAGAGAGATTAGTCTGGAGAAACTGGTGTACCAAATGTAATCATAATAACCTTTATTAAAAAAAGAGAGAGAATTACATTCAGAGATTTGAAGATGCTAAGCTACTAGCTTTTAAGATGGAAGGAGGAGACTATGAACCAAGAAATGAAAGCAGACTCTAGAAGCTGAAAAAAAAAGAAAACATTTTTTTTTGTCCTAGATTATCTAGAAAGAATGCAGCCCTGCCTTCCAATACCTTGATTTTAGCCTAGTGAGAGCTATTTGGATTTCTGATTTACAGAACTGTAACAAAATAAATGTGTGTAATTTGTGCAGAAACAATAGGAAATTAATACAAACGGTGTTAGTACATTGATGTCAACCTCCTAATTTTGATAGTTGTATTGTTGCTATATAGGAGAATGTTGTTTTTAGGAATTGCTATAAATTTAGAGAATGAAGAAGCATTTAGCCAACAATTTACTTTCAAGTGGTTCACAGGGAATAAAATATATTCAAAGTTTACTTTCAACTTCTAAGTTTGGGATTAATTCTCTTTGGTCTAAATTTGCACACATCCTTACGAAATTAGTTATTGTGGCCCAAAGTAGGGAATTCCAGACTTACAATTAATATCCATGAATAGAGAAAAAGTACTGTCATAATTCTACACAAAATGCTTAGTTTCTCAAATCACATTTGGAATATACTTTCATAAGAAAGAAAAGTGGAAGGTAGGCAAAGAAATCACAAACAACAGAACTTCACTGCAGAAAGTGAAAACCAAGAGAAATTATTAGAATGGCATTTCAGAGGAAGTTTCATTTGGACTTGCAGAAAAAGAGAAAGAAGAAATCAAGCATAATTTCACATTTCAAGCCTGGGTAATTATTTTTGTTTCATTAATTAAATATGGACTTCAAGAGAAAGAGCAAATAAATAGAAGTATATGATGTATTCATATTAGGGGATATTGAGTGTGTGATGCTAAATAGACAGCTGGAAATGCCCATCTGATAATTAGAAATATTAGTCCAGATATAAGGAGAAAAAGGAAAAGCGGAAGTGCAGATTTAGGTATTAGTCGATATAGAATGAATGAGAGCTAGGAACAGATGAATGTCACAAAAAAATGAAATAAAAAAGGAAAATTGCAGAAAATGCCTATTAAATAGAATAATATATGAGGAACTCATGAGTAGGATACAGGTAGACACCAGCATGGAACAAACTAAGCGTCAGCAGTGACGGTGTAGCAGGGAGGTTAAACAGGAAACAAAATTAAAAAAAAGTAGTTCTTATATTTCAGGAAACACTGACTGCTTTAATAAGAAAGATTTCCGTCGTGTGCTTGAGTTTGAAAGAGTAGGGTTATGTGGTTAGTATACACTGAGGAAATAAAGCCATCAATTTAGGAACAATCTCAGGCTAGCCTGCTGGAGGATGAAAACCCCTGTCCAGAGAAATTCCGGTCATCTCAGACATTCCAGCTGAGGCAACCATCAGCCAAGCAGCTCCAGTCAGCACATGAGCTGGCAGGTCTGTGAGTTCAGTCATGATCAACCATACGTAGCTCATACCAGTGTGATTCCCCAAATTCTAAGCCTATAGAATTGTGAGTTTAATACATTGATATCATTTTAAGCCATTAAGTTTTGGTTAATTTTCTGTACAGCAAGATATAACTAATATGCCTTCAAATAAACTGTTTTAATATATATTTTGTCCAATTTTCTAATTATTCTTGAAGTGGATTTGGTCGTAGTTACCTAATCCTCTATCACAAGAAGACGAAATACCTGAAAATCATTCATATATTAAAACTTCAAGCTTGCAACTTTAAAACATCTTTGAATGGAACTTTTAATTTTATTTATTTTTTATTTCTTTTTGAGACAGTCTCACTCTGTCACTCAGGCTGGAGTGCAGTGGCACGATCTCTGCTCACTGCACCCTCTGCCTCCCAGGTTCAAGCAATTCTCCTGCCTCAAAAGGCAGCTAGCCTTTTGAGTAGCTGTTATTACAGGCGTGAACCACCACTCCAGGATAATTTTTGTATTTTTAGTAGAGACAGGGGTTTCATCGTGTTGACCAGGCTGATCTCAAACTCCTGACCTCAAGTGATCTGCCTGTTTTGGCCCCCGGAAAGTGCTGGGATTATAGGCATGAGCCACCATACCCAGCCAAATGGAGTTTTTTTAAATTATTATTTGCACAGATTTATGGGGTACATGAGAAATTTTGCTATGTACATATAAATTGCATGGTGATCAGGTCTGGGTATTTAGGGAGTCTATTAACTGAGTATAATTTATTTTTACAGTCATCCTATTCTGCTATCAAAAATTGAATGTATTTCTTCTATCTAACTATATATATGTACTGTGAGGGATTTTTTTTGAAGGTTAAAAATAAGGTATTACTAAGTGCAGAACATTAAAATTCACAACAAATTGCACTAATATCCATAAATTCTTAAACATTAGTTACCTCTACTATAACATCCTCCAAATCAGTAAATTAAAAACTTTAAAAATACATATTAAACATAAATATGCATACAAAGTACAAATTGCATAATTTCCTTTTGAATTTTAGTCATTGCCAAACTATTAGAACATATTTTTTTTTCAACTTTAAAAAAGTTTAAACAGGAAAAAATATATAACCTAATAAGATAGGCGCTATCAAAACGCACAAAGGTTATATCACACCACAAATAACCTAATGACACATAGGTCAATAAGCATTAAAAAAATGATATGCAAGCACAAAAAAGAGAACTTGCAATAAAAAGTATCAAGCAAAATACTTTGATTGTAGGTTGTTGGAGATAGGTTAGATGGGAAATTGATGGTTGTTTTTGACCTTGAGGACAGTCATAAAAGTAGCACAGCAGCACAAAATCAGTCATAATAAACTGGAAAAAAAAGTTTGTAAATAGAACTAGTGAGAAATTGTGTGTGTGTGTGTGTTTTTCACTTTTTCCACAAGGGAATACAATGATAAATGTCCAGAAAAGCAATAAAAAATAGCTTTGTATTTTAAACTAAGGAACATCTTTATGAAAAAGGATGTAGAAGAGAATCTACCAGAAGAGAAAATTTAAAAAAGCAAAGTAATAGAAACATGGAAAAATAATTATGCCAAATGACTGATGCCTGATATTTTATGATGCCTCTTATAAAATACTTTGGTACTGCATATTCAGTTTGACACACTAACAATCCTAGGCTTTAATAAAACAACGAGTGACAAAACCCAATCAAATCTAGTAATATAACTAGTTTGCCCACAGGAAGTAAAATATGAATTTATAATTCTGATTGACTTATTTCAATTTTAATTAAAAATAGCTAGTATAATTACAAATTAATGTGTAAGTTATAAATCTGGATCTCATCACCACTCACCACTGGATAACAGAACTGTTATTGTTGTGAATCAGATTGTCTAAAACAAGTTTTTGAGCCCACCTTATCACAAGCAGAGTGATTTATTGACTCCCCATATCATCTACAAGCTCTAATTTAAGCATAAGAACAACTGCTTCTGTTGTAATTAATTCTGGCCATGGAGTTAATCAGGTATTCATCTTTATTGGTTTACTACATGATTAATATGCTCTTGCTTGTTAGTATGGAAAAGAAATAGCATGCCTGATTTGGACAGGTCAGATATTATAGGTCTGTCAGGCTTTACAATAATCTAAAAGGTTTTGTTGTTTTGTTCTGTTTTGTTTTACTTCAAAATCATGGAGAAGATATTTTTGAAAACTTTATAAAAGGAGGAGACACAATTCACAAACAGACACTTCAGATTTCAAGTTTAGTACAGAGAAGAAAGAACCTCCTCTCAAATTAAAGAACAATGATATTGATGTGTAGATGATGATGACTCTATTACAATTGAAATATCTGAAAACATACTCTTGCTCAAAGAGATAATTAGGGCTAAAATATGAAGGTGGGGTGGGGAAGGGGTAAAAACACTATAATGAATTCTAATAGTTTTCATGTTTGAAGGATGCCAACAAAGTAATGTTGAAAGGTGTATTAATCCATTTATCCTTCTAGCAAACTCACAAGTGGGCTTCACCAAGGAATACTGCTGAATATGTCTAGAAATTAGCAAATGAAATCAAAGCAAATTAATTCTCACAGGGTGGTAATTTTTCTTTGCATTTATTTTCCCCAGCATAACATTCTTCTCATCAAACACTTTGGAATAATGCCTATTGAGGGATGTGATGTATTCTCACATCACAAGACATTTAGTACATGGAGACAGGTATGAGTTCATAAAGATCTCATATTTATTTCACTAATGATCTGTCAACCACTCTATTGTAATAAATGACTAAGTGGTTACCTAAGCAACAGACTAAAGATTTTTCAGGAAGGGTGTGACAACTTTGTCCATTTTAAAGAAATCTGAAAGCAAATATATTATCCTAGGTCTAATATGATCCTAATAACAGATTGATTAACAAGTGATTACCTGCTTTACATAGCTTTTATTGCCTCATTAAGTTTTTGAAAAATGCTTGGAGAATGCAATATCTCTTTTCCTTTCTTACACTTGTAAAAGTAGTCAATTAACTTTTAAATAACTAATTAGAAGTAATTTAATGTTATCATTCAGGGGTTGAATTATAGGTGCTAGTATTTTCAGTGTATTAAATAAGGTATACCTAGAATCCCAGGAATGTTTGTTTCATTGTGCTTTATGCTGCATCCAACTTTACCAACAATAATTTACAGGTGAATTATAATTGCCTTTAAATATTCTTTACCAGATCAGTTATACAGAATATATATTTGTATGCTTGGTTAATATGCAAAATGAGATCAGAATAATCCAGCCACCATTTAAACTCCAGATGATGTGGTTAACATCAAATATGAATGGCAATCTAACGCTTTGAAAAATGAGACTAATCACATCCAAAAAAGCTTCAAAACGGTCATATGATTAAGGGGAATTTGAAGATAACTTGAACTAACGGAACAAATATATACTGAGATTTCAGAATTACAACTACAACTGAGAGTAATACAGTTCATAAGGTAATACAGTTCTAAAGGTAATACAGTTCATAAGGAATAGGATCAACAAACAAAACAAAACAAATAAATTACTACCTGCTATCAGATCATAATCTATATCAGATTCTCACTATTTTTATGTCATTATAAATGACTCTTGATACAGAGAGACCTTTTATCTTTCATCTTAGTTTCGTTATGTCTATTACCTAAGAAGATAGAATTTAAACTGTACTATGCTATTGCTTGGCCTAATTAATATTTAATTTAATATTCAAATAGTGACATGTTGTATCTATAGAATCAATGCATATTGTCTCAAGCTGTGGATACCACTTTTAAAAATAACTTCAGTCTGTAAAGGACACTGTATCTCTATCCTTAATATTAGAATATTCATTATTTAAAATGGTAAATAACACGATATTAAATCACTACCAGCTAATCATGTTGCTCCCATCCAGCTTTTTTTAAAAAATTAATATTATAAGTCTTCAAGCAACACCAAGCAAGTACACATATCTATTATACTTTGCCATTAGTTTTATTTCAGTAGTCATTGTTCAAATGTATTGGACTACTGGACAAGAAAAACAAAATCGAGTTTGCTGTAAAACCTGTTGGAATATATTTTTATATAATTACTTTCTAAAAAATGACAATATAATATGTAAATCTCAAATGAAAATTACTTTTTTAGTTACACATACCAAGCCTCAGTTGAACTATTCCCTTGTGTAGGAGTACATTTTCCAGGGATTTAAGTGTAAAATCAAACTTAGAAATGGCTGTAAGCTGTTCTTTTTCTTAATATTATGGTGTTGAAAATCAAGACTATTAAAATAATAAAGTAAAACCCTTTAAAAGAAGAACATTAATATAATTAGCTGTACTATTTCAGATAATTTATGAAATAAATTTTTTTCATACTTGGTTTGGAGATATGTAGCAGGGTGTTTAAGAGAACCTTTTTCTCATTGTATTTCCAGTCAGATATTACACACTGACTGCAACCATGGTTCAACTGCCACCTGAAATATCTATGAAAACTTTCTGTGTTGGATTCTGCACAGTATCTGCTAAATGCTATATTTGAAAAATGGTAAAAAAAAAAAAAAGTATTATTTTATGACTTTACATAGGAAGATTTTCTTCCTTTGCAAAAGCAACCAGATCATAAACAAATACTTATTTACTAAACACTTTAATAATGATATTATCATATCTTTCTGGAAGTAAATAGCATTGAAACAACTGTTCTTTCATTACTTACTAAAACATGAAAAACACACTTTAGAACAAATAAATTTCCTATTTAATCAATTTCCTTTTGTTGTGTAATAAAAATGGCTACTATGGTTATCTGATTCTCAGAAGTTATATCGATCTTGAAGGAGACATTAATGAAAATGAAATGTAATCATCATAAAGAGAATTGATAATGAATTTGTAAATACATGAAGAACAAAAAGTAACCTAGTTCTATGTTCAAACTCAAAGAAAAGGATGGACCTACAATAGCAAAGTTTCATGGATTCCTATAATCGTGAAATATCCTGTTCTCATAAAGCAGGGCACACAGAATTCCATTATATTATATGGACATCTTTAACTTTTCCATTTTCAAAGTAGGTTTAGAAAGAACAAAGGACTTCGAACTGTTCAGTGACATTATGTTAGAGGAAGTACTCTACTTGGGGTTCCACAGTGCCATCTCAAAGGGAATTTTTTTTTTTTTTTTTTTTTTTTTTTTTAGCTGTCAGAGTGCTTTTTATCCTGTAGATAGTGTATGAGCAGGGAGAATTCTGTTTGTTCTTTTAAAAATAGTCCAAAACATTTCAGTCTTTGTGAAAATTTCTTGGAGCTTAAATAGGAAATAAATTCAAAGTCAAATTCTCTATTAAGCCATCCATGTTACTTGTTTCTTATTCCGCTGAGAACAGTATATCATAGATCTACTGAGGCTAAAATAAGCTCAGTATAAAGATGAGAATAAACTATAGAAAAGTCTTTGATTTCACCTGAAAGTCAAACATATCTTGAAGTTATACAAGGACACTTTTAGTTTATCTTTTTATTTTTAAGGTTAAAATTTTGTTACGGTTGCCTACTTTCATAGTCATGTCTTATTTAAAACCATCTTACAGGAAATGTGTAGACATACTGTAGTTGTATACATACTGTAGTTGTTCATTTTTTCCATAAGGTGATTTTAAATAAGACATGACCACTAAATTAGGCAACGGTAACAGTTTTTTAACCTTAAACATTGAAAAAACTATATACACTTCTATGTGTTTGTGTGTGTGTATAAATTTGGGGACCTGTGGAAAATATAGACAAACAAAAAATTCTGCTATTCATTTAGGAAACATTTCTTTGAAATGTTACCATATTTCAATTGTTGGGAAAAAAATAAGAAAGGAGATAGAGTTGCTGGGTCAGAGAAGTTGACGTCAAGTGAAAAAATGTGGTTTTAAAATTCTTAATGTAGCAAAGACTCCATTTTAATTTAGTATGACCAAATATCTAAGAAACTATGTGTGTTATTGGCTTTTAGAGTTTAGAGAGATGTCATTATTATGTATTATATAGAGAAAATAAAACTAAAAGATGGAATTAATTTAATATTTTATTTCTGGTCATGTCATATATCATTTTAGTAATTACTCAATAGTGATAGCATTAAAGTTTATATCATTGACTCCTTAATAGCATTAAACATTCTTTTCTAAGAGGAAAGCAAATTAATATATTTTCCATAAGCTATGACACAATAAAGGAATTTTGGGTATAATATTTTTTTCTGGTTTTGAATGAAGACCATAATATTTATTCCTAAATGAAGAATATTAGCATATGACGTTTAGTTGTAAATAGTTTCAGCAGATATTAAGCTTTATATTCACAAGCTATACATCTGACAAAGTTTTAATATGCAGAATCTAAGGAACCTGAAAAATTAAACAAGCAAAATCATCCCCATTTTTTTAAAAATGGGCAAAAGACAGGAGCAGACATGTCTCAAAAGAAGATCAACAAGCAGCCAACAAATATATTGGAAAACTGTTCCACATCAGTAATCATCAGAGAAATGTAAATCAAAACCACAGTGAGATACCATCTCGAACCAGTCAGAATAGCTATTGTTAGAAAGTCAAAAACAACAGTTGCTGGCGAGGCTGCAGAGCAAAGGGAAGATTTATACACTGTTGGTGGGAATTGAAATGAGTTCAGCCATTGTGGAAGTCAGTTTAGAGATTTCTTAAAGAATTTAAAACAGAACTACCATTTGACGCAGCAATCCCAATAGTGGGTATATATCCAAAAGAAAACAATTGTCCTGCCAAAAATACACATGGACTTGCATGTTCATCACAGCACTATTCACAGTAGCAAAGACATCAGCCTAGGTGGCCATCAGCGGTGGACTGGATAAGGAAAGTGTGGGACATATATACCACAGAATACAACACAGCCATTAAAAAAAAATGAAATAATTTTCTTTACAGCAACATGGATGCAGCTGGAAGCCATTATTCTAAGTGGATTAACACAAGAACAGAAAACCAAATACCACGTGTTCTTACTAACAGGTGGGAGCTAAACACTGGTACACATGGACACAAAGATGTCAGCAATAGACACTGGAAACTACTAGAGAGAGGAGGAAAGGAGCGGGGCAAATGTACTATGCCCAGGACCCGAATGATGGGATTAATCAAACCCCAAACCTCAGCATCCCAGGTAAACCAGGTAACAAACCTGCTTATGTACCCACTGAATCTAAAATAAAAGTCCAGGGGGAAAAAATAAAATTTTAAATATAGGAGAGTGAATATTATGTGAAAAGAGATGAATATACTCTAAATATTTACTTTTTATTATATAAATCTTCAGTCTTTTCTCTTGAAAAAGTGGTATTAGAATGCTTTCAATATTATTTATGATTCATCAAAATTTTACTGATTTATTTACTTTCTCATTTTCCACTCCCCTCACCCCCCACATACACAATGACAGTAGAAGTCAGTGTTTTGTTTTTATATTTTCACGAACAAGGTTTGTCCATGTATTTATCCCTTTAAATCCTTAAAATAGTTTTAACCTTTCTTTCTTATTATTTTTTCTCCATTACTTTTTAATCACATAATATATAAAACATTCAAAAGGATATTTATATCATATAAGGTATTTACAAAGTATAATAACAAGGTGAACACTTGTCAATCACCACTCAATACAAGAATGAGAACAGTACCATGAATTTTCATTCGCATACACATCCCTTCCCTGTTGCAGCCTCTTAATCCTCCCACCCTAGAGCAACTCTGCTGATCATATTTTCAAGATAATTCCAAACTGTTTTGCAAAGCAGTTGAACCAATTCATACTTCCAAAGAAGTTGAAATGAGTTTTATTTTGTTCACTACTACATCAGCTCTTGTTATTCTCAAGCTTTTAGATTTTTTTTCCAGCATATTGTATAGACAAAAGGCATTTCACTGTGGTATTGATGTGCATTTTACTGATGACTAATAAGATTACATATATTTGTTTTGGCCCTATATCTTTCCAGTTCTGTGAACTACATGTTGTATCAGTTACCCATTGCTGTGTAACAACTGATCACAAACTTAGTAGTTGTAAACAAAAGCACAATCATTTCAGAGTTTCCACGGGTCAAGCATCTAGGAATAGATTAACTGGGTCCTCTGCTTTGAATCTCACTAGGCTACAATCAAATTGATGCTCAGGTTGCATTTTTACCTGGCCATTCAACTGGGGAAGAATATATTTCAAAACTCCCCCAAGTTGTTGGCAGATTTCATTTTTTTTGACTGTAGGACTAAAGGCAGGAACTTCTTGGTAACTGTCATCTGGAAAACGCCCCCAGTTTCTAGAGGTTATCCCTAGCTTCCAGAGACAGCCGACAGTTCTTTGCCATGAAGATTTTCTCAAAATGTTAGTATACTTCATCACACATGTAAGAAGTATCTCTAGCACATATCTGCTAGGAAAACAGTCTATGTAATGTAACATAATCTTGGGAATGATATTTGATCACCCTTGCCATATTCTATCCATTAGAAGCAAGTTGCTGGTACTCCTCACACTTAAGGTGAAGGGATCACAGAAATACATGGACAGCCAAGAGGCAGCGACAATGGCAAGGGTGACACTAACAACTGTCTGCCATACGTGTTTCTGTCTTTTGCCTATTATTTTATTTGAAATTTTTCTTAACAATTTATATATTCTTGTATGTTATTTCATCAGCTATCTACATTGTGCATATTTTTTTCCTACTATGCTACTTGTCTTTTCACTTCATTATAATTTAAAAAAAGATATTGTTAATCTTAATGGAATCAAATTTATCAATTTTGTATGTATGGTTTTTGTTTTTTCTAACTCATTTCAAAAGAAAAGATAGACTTCTAATTTTTTCTAAAATGTTTAATGTTTTGCACTTAAATTTTAGTTGAATTGATATGTTTCTGTGCTCCATAATCTGTTCTGTTGGTCCATATATCTGTCCATTGGACCTAATGCCATACTGCATTATCTCTGTAAAAAGCCTTGCTATCAGATAAGGCTACTATCCTCTCCCCATACCTTTCCTTGCTCTTCAAGGCTGACTAGGCTACTGTTACAATTTTTTCTCTATAATATACATCTTAGAATTCACATCTTATTAATACTTATGAAACTCCTTTAAAGATTTTAATTGGGTGGCACCAAATCTATAGGTCAAAGTGAGAAGCTAGACAAATTTATGATATTGGATCTTTTTTCCATGCACATGAAGTATCATTTCATTTAGTTAAGCCTCTCAATATATTTAATAGAATTTTTAAATTGCTATTTGGTTTTACCCATGTTTTTTAGTCTTTACTTCAAGATACCTTAGATTTTTATTGCTATTGTAAGTTATATTTTTAATCGTTGTTTTCTACTTTTGTTGTTGTTGTCAATGTTGTGTACAAAGACAATAATGCATTTGTATGCACTGATGTACTATTACGTCCCACCATTTGGCTAAACTCCCTTATGATGCTTAAAAATTTGTTCATAAATTCTTTTGGCTTCTCTAGGTAGAGAACTATATCATTTTCCAATAATAATAGTTGACTCATGTTTTTCAATCCTTATGATTTTATTTTACTATTTGTTTTATTTTACTATTAATATAAAGTTCAGCATACCGTTGGACAGAAATATAAATTTTTAGCACCCTGTCTTGTTCCTAATATTTTAGGAAATGCTACTAGCATTCCTCCCATTAATAAATGTATCTTCCCTTTCCAGCCTTCCTTTTGCCTTCCTCATGGGACTGTAAAAAGCTGTTGATACAATGGCCCCAAATGGACGGGCAGAGATCTACTACAGTAAAGAGAGTGTTTAGCTGGAAAAGGCTGAATTTGAGCTTCACAGCTCATAAAGGTGAGCACAGCCCTTTACTAAAAGGTAGAACACTGCGGGGTCTTGAAACCCATATGGAGGTGAAGGTGTCTATGTAACGTGACAGCCAGGTGTGGATTATCACAATTCAAGAGGGGTAACGATGGCATCCATGTGGGAGGGATCAGGATGCTGACTTTTGAAATCTTTCTACAGTCCTCTTCCACAATTAATAGGGCTGATATGTTACCGAGAGGATACTGTAGAAATGACAGAATGTAATATCTGAAGCTAGGTTATAAAAGACATTGGGGCTTCTCTGTCTTATTAGCTTGAATTACTTGCTTTGGAGCAAGCCAACATTGTAACAGCACAAACAGGCCTATGGAGGAGTCCTCATTGAAAGAAATTAATGCTTTCTACCAATAGCTACTAAGGATACTGGCCAACAGTCATGTGAGTGAGCCATCTTGGAAGTACATCTAACAGTCCAAGTCAAGCCTTCAGAAGACTACCTCTAGGCAACATATTTATTACACCTTTTGAGAGAACCTGATCGAGAACACCCAAATAAACTACCCTATGTACAGAAACTCTCTGAGATAAAGTTTTGTTGCTGTTAAGCTGCTAAGTTTCAGAATAATTTATTATTGCAATATTATAAATGTTTGATATTTTGGGATTATCATATCTTTCATTAGATTAGCAAATACGAAAAGAAGTAATAAAAATTATATGAAATAATCAGGTTTATAAAATGAAATCCAAATTTACAAAATATTGGCATAGAGTGGTTGTCTATCACATTATACATTGGAATGTGTGAGTGTGTGGACGGATATTTTCATTCATTGCTAATGAAAATATAAACCATAAAATCATCTGAAGGAAAAGGCCTTAACACATTCTCAACTGCTCAACCAGGAGTTTGAGTCCATGTGTTGTTAAACTCTCTCCCCATATCTCAAAATGCCAATTAGAAAAGAAGGAAACTACTTTCATTAACTTCATTCTCCTGCAACAAAAATGGAAAAGAAAATCTTCAGAACAGTAATGAAGATCCTTCCTAGATAGGCAGATTAAACTAAAGCTCCCTCCTTGCTTCCATCGGACAACCAGACCATTTAACGTGGCAAATCAAGACTATAGCAAATCTTAACTTTCTCTTCTTCCTTATCATGGACACATTTGAACAGGGACTCCACAGTCTTGGAGCCAACTGATTTTAACTTCTTTTCTGAACTCAGTCCTTACCGCCCTTATTTAGTATGAGCAAACAGGCAAACCTATACACGAACAGGACCCAATCTAAGAAGCAAAACTAATGCCTCCCTGATTAATAGTATTTGTTTTACTTCAAGAAACAGAAGAAAACTTTAGAAAATCTATAATGTATTCTCAGTGTCTTTAGAGGCTTTGGCATATTCTAGCAATCAAAGAAATGAAATTAAAACTGTCATGTCTTGGCCTTTCAAATTGTTAAATAATGTTAACTGCCTGTGTTAGTCAGAACAAGGGAAACAGAAATTCTTAGGCAATGTTAATTGGAGAATAAATTGATATGTTAATTCAGAAGTGAAAGTTAAACTATGTAATAATAATCAGATTTCTTGATTCAGTAATTATACTACCAGGAATTTGTCATTGTAAGATGATCAGTGAGACATACTAATCTATATATAATGTTTATAGCATATTACTTAAAATAGAAAAAAAAAATCAACATGTCTATCAATATAAAATCATTAAATAAATTAAATGATCAAGATGCCAGAAAACTTTTATTTGACTAACATGTAAAGCAATTTAGTTCATAAGTCCCATTTCAAAGAGATGAGAAGCAAAGAAAAAAAAATTCAAATTAAAATCGACAATAACTTTGTCATTAACGTGTTCAATTTATTATTTCAACTAAGTTAAATCAAGATTCTCTCTTCTCATTCTCTTTCTATTTTTCTTTTGCAAAAGACCTGAGTTCCCAGGGAGCTTTCTTAATGTCTCTGATTCAGTAGATAAGCATGTGTTTGAGTCACTATCCCTTTTCCTGCAAACTTCCCTGGCCTGGTTTTCAGTAGATTCTGGTATTTACCGTATCCACTGCATCTTCTGGTTGTGTCCACGGCCTTGTTATGCCTTGTGATCTCAAAACTCTTGTTCTCTGAGTTGGCCTAGTCACAATTTCAGTCCTCTACTGGTTAGCTGATCTTCTCTGCATGTTTTAATTTCTTTCTAACATGAGACTAAGGAAGCTGTTTTTCTGTACTATTCTGACATGCCTGAGATTTTCTACATAGACACTTATCTTGCCATGGCTCACACAGCACATAGATACTGGGTTGTATGTGAAAACTCTCATAGCCCTGCAGTCTCCACCATTCGACCACGAAAAGTCTTTTGCTTGGGCTCCACTACCCTCACATCTACAGTGTGTTTTCTCTATTACAAAGCTCTCTAACATCCCATCCCTGGCCAATTAGCCATGTTTCTATCATTTTAGAAAGAAAAGTGCTCTTTTTTTTTTTTTTCAGACGGAGTTTCTCTCTTGTTACCCAGGCTGAAGTGCAATGGCACGATCTCCGCTTACCGCAACCTCCGCCTCCTGGGTTCAGGCAATTCTCCTGCCTCAGCCTCCTGAGTAGCTGGGATTACAGGCACGCGCCACCATGCCCAGCTAATTTTCTGTATTAGTAGAGACGGGGTTTCACCATGTTGACCAGGATGGTCTCGATCTCTTGACCTCGTGATCCACCCGCCTCGGCCTCCCCAAAGTGCTGGGATTATAGGCGTGAGCCACCGCGCCCGGCGAAAAGTGCTCTTAAGAGAATTATTCTTTAGTTCATATTATAAATACTTTAAGTCTTTGAGGATCTGACTTTTTGAGACATAGGAATCTTGTTCTGTCTCATCAAAGCTGGTTCTTGCAAAAGACAGCTTTGTTCTTAGGTTTATAATACATTTCAAAATCCATTTTGCACTTTAGTTAATACAGTATTTTTTAAGTTGTATATAACCTCATATTCAGGGCAAGGGGTATTTAAAGCTAATTCTGCTCACTGAATAGTGGTAGGGGATAATGTGATAAAAAAAAGGATTGGGGTAAGCAATCTTTTAAGAGTTATATTAATATTCCATTCATGCAAACACAGAAATAAGAATGAAAGAAAATATGCTAAAAATGCTTACAGTGGCTGTGTCCATATTTCTATTTTTTAGGTTTTCTATAAGAACATTTCTATAATTGATACGTTTCTTCTGTGTCTGATAAAATAATTATCAAAGATACTCAATTTTTTTTTGTATGACTATTCTGAAGATCTTTTTCCTCACTTTTTCTAATATTGTTACTGGTTTTTGTTGTTTTTGTTGTTGTTTTAGAGACAGAATATCTCTCTGTTGCCCAGGCTGGAGTGCAGCGGTGCAATCACAGCTCACTGCAGCCTTTCTCCTGGACTCAAGTGATCTCCCACCTCTACCTCCTGAGTAGCTAAGACTACAGTTGCCCACCACAACACCCCATTAATTTTTTATTTCTTTTATTTTGTTGTAGTTATGGGGTCCCACTATGTTGCATAGGTTGGTCTCAAACTCCTGGGCTCAAGTGACCCTGCCACCTTGGCCTGTCAAAATGTTGGGGTTGTAAGCATGAGCCGCCACACCTGGCTGATATTATTATTGTTAATACATTAGGATTATTTTAAGGAAATTTTTCATCCCACCCCCATCACTTGAATCTATGTTCTCCTGGATCAAGAATAAAGCCTTCTAATTTTCCTCAGTGGTACCACAACATCTTGTATATATTTTCAAAATTTTTTTCAATACAACAAATTAAATTACAGGACCTATAGTATCTGGCTGTCTTTGGATCTTGATTTTATCTGATGTATTTCTCACTGGGAACTTAGTTTCTAGATAAGATTTTGCCCATCATCCATCTACTTTTACTTTTTTTATAGTCATTTTTTTTTAGAATCAAATAGAACATCCAATGTTCCTGTAATTCTTATCATTTGATGGCTATGCAACCAAGATCCACCATTGAAAGAAGATACAGGCTGTTTAAATCCCTATTCCCTAGTTCAACAGAGCCTAAACATAAAAACATTCATGAAGAAATTCAATACCTCTTTCTTTGAAGTATGTTTTTGTTTCTTTTAAAATACTCTATTTCCCCAGGTCCCTAGAGTCTCCTGGACAATACCCAAGAGAGAATTTTTAAGTAACCAATGTGTTTCTTATTTATTGACTGCTGTTGGAGTTTTCCACTTTAAATTCAAGGTGGCTAAGAACAACTTTCTTCAAGACAACAGGGAATTTTCTTTATTTGAAAGGAGAATATCGAATTCTAGTGTATGATTTTGATGGAAAAACAAAAGTAAGAAAACTCTAATACATACTGAAAATAGCATGTTCGGATCTGCTACATTGCGACAAAATGATGTCTGCTCCTACTGAAGCTGGCTGCCTTATCTCTTCCTCTCTCAAATAATGGAGTTTGAGAAAATCATTTAAGTAAACTAAAACATTTTCAAATTATTGGATTAAGCATCTGCTGCAAATTTTAAGTGGAGCATAAGAGGTAGGCCATTGTGTAAACATTCACCCTCTGTCAGAGAACAATTATATTTTATTTGACAAAGAATATTTTGAAAGATATTTATTTTGTTTTATTTCTATTTCTTTAAAAGTGTTAAGGAAGCCTTGATAACTAAAAGGAAAAGGATTTCTAGAGATGCCAGTGATATTTTTCATATGAAGTTATTTCAACACTCTCATTAAAATTTAGTAAAACCCCGAACAGAGAAGCATCATGATATTTGGATTTGTTGTGCAGAAGCTGATTTCTAGTAACTGCCAAGACCGTTTATTACACAGATTCCTATTCTTCTTCCTTTTTAAAAATAAACAATGAAGCTCTTTATTCCCCCCATTCCATGTTTTGCAGCTGAGTCACATTTTTTATTTACAAGACACCTGCCTCCCCCTTCTCATATCTCTGAAGCAAAAATTGGGGAATAAGAAAGTCCAATTTTAAATTCAATCAGCACACAAGCCATTTGATGCAATGGAGTCCATTTCAGCCACTGTTTCTGCCTACATCCCCCATGTGAGGGAATTTTTTCTTTCCTCTCAAGTGCTGAGCATGTGCACAGGATGGCTAAAATTCAATTTGAGTCTGTCCAGGTGTGGGATGATTGGCAGTAGTCGTGGTCCTAGTGATTGGCTTTAACCCCTCAGAGCCTCCCCTGTGTTCTGGAGAATCCTGATGGGTGGCATTTTAACTTCCCTGAGCTTCAAATTTTGGACACCAAAGTGTTTTAGAGCAGATAATTTTACACAATTGCAAACACATCAAATCTCTGCATGGCTCTTGGAAAAGAAAGTGTACTGTGAGCTTTCAGGAAAATATAATTTTATAGAGATCTTTGAAGAGAACAGGACAGGAAGGAGTTCTTGGCAACTCTGGCAGTCATTTCCTAAAGGGGAGAAAGGTGGTGGTGGTTTAGTTATATGACTGATTCTAAAATCAGTTAGAGTTGATTTCTTCAGTTTTCCATTATTCTAACTCTCAGCCTACTCAAATGAATTACATAATAGTCACAAACTAAATTGGCTTTCTAAAGAAGATACAGATTTGGAGACCTATTGTTGGCACATAAACTGACATCTTATCAAAATCTAACTTTATTCAAAATTAGAAGGCAAGATTTCCTAAGAATGCATCTGATTAGTGAAATTCCACAATGTGAGTAGAAATGACAACCCATCACGTCCCCTTTTAGCATGTGGAATCCTTTAATTGCTATGGAAACACTATTTCCCCTTGCTCATGGAGGAGACTTAGAAAAACTTAATCTCTTTGTCTACCTCAGTCTCTAAACCATTTCTGCACCTGCTTCTGTATTCCCAGATACTTCTGAAGTCAGTTCACAGAGCAGCTCAATAGAATGCAACTTGGGATAAAAATCATGCCTCTTTTTAGGGATCCAGCTGGGTCATGATTTAAATTTAAAGGAATATCAAATCAAGTACTGACTGTGAAACTTCACCATCTTCTTTTTGATTCTCTAATGCTCCATGTGTCAATCTAGAAAGTTATTTAGTTGAGTTGAATAACTACAAAGGGAAAAAGTTTCACCAGGTTATGTTCAGAGAGAGAAAGCACTGGGGTAAATTTCTTAAAGAACAAACTTGGGTGTATTAAAAGATACTTTTCATGATCTAAATCATGATCCAGCTGGATCCATAAAAAGAGACATGATTTTTTATCCCAAGTTGCACATATATACATACATATATCCTCGAAATAATCTTATAAAACATCTTAATGAATAATTGTGAGGATCAGAAAATTTTCATTTGTCATATAACTTTATAAACTTTAATGAAAATAGTTTTTCAATTTTTGTAACCAAACAATGACTAGCTTATATTAGATACATAATTTGAACTCCATAAAAAAATCTAGAATAAAACTGCAGCCTATAATCATAAAGCTAAGGGAGAGAATTAAGATCCTCCAGTACATAAAATGTCAGCATTTAGCCACTCATCCACAATAGAATTATTTCTCGTGTGTGTGTGTGTGTGTATACACATTTTCTTCTCATATTTTACAAGCAGGTACCAGATGGTAAATTTAGGAAGAAGACAGGGAATTATTGGTTCAAAACATCAAACTTTTGAAGAACATGAATAAGAGAGGAATAAGCAGGACTAAACAAAAATTGTCTATTATTTAGCTCTAGGTAGGACTAATTTAATCAGCAAGCAGTTAACCAAATTCAAATAATTATAGAGCAATAGTTTTTACTCCAAATTTTTATGTTACATAGCAGAAGTAAACAACTAAACCATCATGTTTGCTGCTTCTCATGAATTTTTAGTTTAAATAACTAAAAAGAAAGATAGGAACAGGGTAGGAGTTGGAATTGATGTAGTTAACTTTCAACAGCTATGGTTTAAATAACATAGTCTTATGTTTCTATGCTGAAAATTTTAAACATGATTCTTTTTATATAATCTGGGTTCAATAAAATTGTCATAAATATGAACAGCTGACAGCAATCAATGATCTGTAATTTAAGAATGGGAAAGAATGGATGACACAGGAAACAAAAAAAGGATCAATTTATTTTTCATCTGATAGTTGATTGATTGATAAATATATAGATAGATGAATTACTAGGCTCTTAGAAAACAAAAGGCCAAGATGTTTTCTTTTAAATAGGCACTATGTGGGCAGTTTACTTCCTGTGAAAACTAAACAAAGAGAATAAAAGTATTAAAGATGTTAAATTTCAAGGTATAAATTAATGATTCAAAAAAAAATTTTAAAGGGGGAGAGAGAACAATCTTGAAACATGATCCTTAAAACATTATTTTGAGTTCTTAACATTTCAAACTTGTTTTTGCTAACCATAGAACTTCTCAGGGATGAAAACAACTCCTAGGTTGAGCAAGGGTATTTTATATGTGGGTGCTCACAGCTATTGGCCGTTACACCAGTTTCTTTCTGATCTGTCATTTGTGTACATATCCAGCTTCTGGTTATCATACTTTTAACATTAAGTATTTTAACCTCTAACCCTCTCCTCTTCTTAGCTAAATGATGCTGTTGTTTTATCTTGCTCTTATAAATCTTTTTCTGAAAATTTTCATTATTTGTGTCAATTGTGTTTGAAACCCACAGTACATAAAGAATCTGATCAGAAGTCACATGAAGAGTAAAATGTATTAATATATACCAGAGACTTAGAATAAGCAGTGTTGCTTATCTTGATCACTTTGTTTGACACAGAGTAGTAATTTAAAAGATTCGACATCTTTTTAAGATAATCATATCACAGAAGATACTGGTCCAATCAGATGCTGGTACCAGGGTGTGACAACTAAATATGAGTCTGAAATTTGATATTAAATTTTATACGTAGTTATAATACATATATACACATATGTATTTGTGTATACATGCACACATATCTTGATAAATTGTAGAATGCTTTTAGTAGCATCATGTAACTCTGACCCTCATGTTTTTGTACTGTGTGCATTACAAATTAGAATCCAATCAAGAAGGACATTAAATTATTAATATATCCATTGACATCCTTCTAAAAAAGTGATTGATAACCCTTATATGTAAAACATTGCATTGTGCCCACACGGAGGATCTTGTATCATTCTGAAGACTTTCAATATTTGGAAAATTACCGATTGAATAGATACAGTTAATAATATGAAATGGGTATCTTTAAACACCTGGAAGGTATTGTCAGACAGATTTTATTGTAAATATAAGAAATACTTTAGATTTATGTGACTGTATCAATATTACTATCTATATATGTTTTCCTTTGTAAATTAATTCAAAACCATAATTCATTCCTTGATGCTCTACCAGTCATAAATCATTAATCTTACTAATCAGGAACATATAAAATAGTGTTTCTGTATAATAATTCATGATAGTCTAGATTTTGAATTTTGAAAATGAAATTTTTAACTTATTAGGTAAGCCCCCTCTAAATATGCCAATGGTAGCATGTCACAGCCTGCCCAAGCTTTTTTCTTCACAATTGTATGCTTCACAGGCAAATTTGCTACTAAATATTTCTGCAGAAGCACGTTTAGTGTTTTAGAATTACAACTTCATCTCATGAATACAATATATTCAAGTCCCATAATTGTTTGAAAGAAGTTTTTGCTTTTTTGAAAAGTGACATTGCCTAGGCCAGGTTGCAATTGATTAAAACTGAGCTCTAATTGAGTGCATGTGTTAAAGTTTTCTATTTAAAATAATTGAGATATTGCCCTGCAAGCAGTGGTCCATATCAACTGTGTCACATTATAAATGGAATGGAGCTTACGTCATGGCCAACTTTGGATAATTTGTGCAATTGTCTGTGAAGTGCTGCTAGACAATTTCTATGAGTGACTGTTTTTGTCTTTTTAATAGGCTATTAAGCTTGTTTTCTAAAGCTATATGTCAATAATTTATACAGCATTGCAGTCAAAACTGACCCATCACTTGTTTTTAGCAATGCATCTTCCTAGAAGTTTAATTATTGAGTAAATTCACAGGATGAGATCAGCTAAATATAGAAAATCTCATAATCTCTGTCCCAGAAGTGTTGAAGCACATTTAGTAATGAGAGGAAAAGTTAAAATATTGATAGCTAACAAAAGATAGAGCAAAAGTTATAGCACATATAGTAATAACACAAAAACCACACCACTTTTAAAAAAAATGTTTTTTAAAGGTCCTTCAACTTTGATGTAATTGGGCTTTTACCATATTCTGATCTTTACTACTGATACTCTAAAATCTCACATTTCTCCTCTCCCCCACTGAGATCTGCCCTGTCATGTATATAGTCAGAGGTGATTTTATGTTGGGACTATGATATCTCTTAAAATAGCTTTTTATTATTTATGATCCATAGATCTGTATCAGAGGCATTGTTGAGTTCAGCACATTGACACCTCACATAAGGATGGCTTAGATTACCCTGAGATTATCAATGCTCTCCAAAGTGCTGGCTTCAAATCATTCCGGAAGCATCCACAGCAAATATTTCACTATTGACCTAACAGTGATTAAAGAGATTGCTATTATTGAACAGAAGAGTTGGCTTCCTCTAAGTTTGAATTCTCTCCAAAATAATGAGTTGCCTTTGATTGCCTTTGACCAACTTCATTTTTTAGGAATGGTCCTTGGGTCATCAGTGAACAAACATACTTTTTGAGACAGAGATATGGGAACAAATTGTCTTCTTTTTCACTATGACAATTTCCGTTTTAACAAAATGAAGATTTAGAAAGCTAATTGATAGTCTGGGCTAGCTCTGTAAGTGTTTTCTGATCAGTTAGCCTGGTGTTGTGTCTTCCAAGATGTTACATCAGACAGATTTTCTGAGTTACCCACAGAGACACAGAAGTCACCAAACAGAATTGTTCAAGGGTAGAGAGCTGGAGACACAACAATACCACAGAGACTATCACAGAACATAGCTTTCATCTTACCACAGCCTTCCTGTGTAAAATTTTAAAGCTATATGAGACATGGCAATTTCAGTTCACAGAGGTTTAAGGGAATCTTTGTTTTTACCACACATGAGACCTTTAATGTGATGTCTGAAGTTCTAATAAATTTAAAATCTCAAAATAAAATCCGGCAACCACATATATGTTTGGTGTAATGTCCACTGGAATTAATATAACTTAACCTTGAACACATCCATTAGATAATTTATACAGTTATTTAAGTATTTTTTTTTTAAGAAAGAAAGAAAGAAAAAAAATGAAGAAGAGGAAGAAAAAGGAAGAGAAAGAGAGAGAGAGAATGGGAGTATTGCTTTCTTGCCCAGGCTATAATGCAGTTTAGTAATGGGTATTGAAAACCTCTTTTATACCAATAATTATACTTGATGTAGACAGGAAGGAATAAGGGAAGAAAATAACAAACAAGCAGCCAACCAATATTTCATTTAAACCTATGAAATGCTATGCGATTACTGAGGAGTGATTTACTTCCAATTATGTAGTCACTTATGGAATAGGTGTGAGGTGGTAATGTATGTTTTGTGTATTTGAAGTGGAGAGTCCTTCTTTGCCTCTTTTGCTCTTTGTTGCTTTAAAGTCTACTTTATCAGAGGTGAGAATTGCATCTCCTGCTGTTTATTTGTTTATTTTTACTCTCTGATTGGTTGATAAATCTTCCTCCTTCTCTTTGTTTTGAGTCTTTGTGTATCGTTGCATGTGAGATGGGTCTGGATGCAGCATACCGATGGGTTTTGGCTTTTTATCCAATTAGAATATATATATAGGTTTAATACTGGCATTTGATGCTAGCTGGCTGTTTTGCCCATTAGTTAGTGTAAATTTTTCATTGTGTTAATGCTCTTTGCTTATTGATATATTTTTGGAAAGGCTGATACTGGTTGTTCCTTTATATGTATAGTGCTTCTTTCAGGAGCTCTTGTAAAGCAGGCCTGGTGGTGGTGAAGTCTCTAAGTACTTGTTTGTTTGCAAAAAATTTAATTTTTCCTTCAATTATA
Source organism: Aotus nancymaae (assembly GCF_030222135.1). Lineage (NCBI taxonomy): Eukaryota > Metazoa > Chordata > Mammalia > Primates > Aotidae > Aotus > Aotus nancymaae. The sequence goes on from NW_026988435.1 coordinate 13,424,904, forward strand.
AAGCTTAGTTTGGCTGGATAGGAAATTCTGGGTTGAAAGTTCTTTTCTTTAAGGATGTTAAATATTGGTCCCCACTCTTTTCTGGCTTGTAGGGTTTCTGCTGAGAGATCTGCTGTAAGTCTGATAGGCTTCCCTTTATGGGTAACCTGACCTTTCTCTCTGGCTGCCCTTAGTATTTTCTCCTTCATTTCAACCCTAATAAATCTGGCAATTATGTGCCTTGGGGTTGGTCTTCTTGAAGAATATCTTTGTGGTGTTCTCTGTATTACCTGGAGTTGAATATTACCCTGCCTTGCCAAGTTGGGAAAGTTTTCCTGAATGATATCCTGAAGAGTATTTTCCAACTTGGATTCATTCTCTTCGTCACATTCAGGTACACCTATCAAACGTAAATTAGGTCTTTTCACATAGTCCCATATTTCCTGGAGACTTTGCTCATTCCTTTTCATCCTTTTTTCTCCATTCTTGTCTTCTCATTTCATTTCACTGAGCTGGTCCTCGACTTCTGATATCCTTTCTTCTGCTTGATCAATTCGACTGTTTAAACTTGTGCATGCTTCGCGAAGTTCTCGTGTTGTGTTTTTCAGCTCCATCAATTCACTTATATTCTTCTCTAAATTGTCCATTCTCGTTAACATTTCGTCAAACCTTTTTTCAAGGTTCTTAGTTTCTTTGCATTGGGTTAGAACAAGTTCTTTTAATTCACAGAAGTTTCTTATCACCCACGTTTTGAAACCTGCTTCTGTTATTGGAACACACTCATAATCTATTAAGCCTTGTTCCATTACTGATGAGGAATTGCGATCCCCTGTAGAGGGAGAGGCATTCTGATTTTGAGTATTCTCTGCCTTTTTACGCTGGTTTCTTCCCTTCATTATATATTCATCCGTCTGTCATCTTTGTAATTACTGACTTTCTAACTAGATCTCTGACGTCCAACTTGTTGATTCCCAGCGCTGAAATCTGAGCAATCCACTGCGCCGGCCAAAACAGCGGTGTTAAGATTGATGGTGCTTTTCTGCCCAGAAATCTCCGGACTCCGCACCAAGAACTGGCGCGCTAAGGCGCCAGCAAAACCGCCACGCTGGCCACAGGAGTCACCCTGGCGACCCGTGGGGCTCCTCCACTGGGAATCTCCTGGTCCGTGAGGAACAAATATTCGTCTGAAAGTGTGGCGTCCTCTCGTTCTCTGCGCTTTCGCTGGGAGGTACGTGCCCGAGCTGCTAGTCATCAGCCATCTTGGATCTCTCTATTTAAGTATTTTTAAAACTATCAATGCATTTTCATTATATCAGTGTAACCCCCTCCTTATGGCTTTTATGTAGTCTTGTGTAAGACAATAATTTCAACCTATTGAGCCCAACAGATTGTTTTTTAAAAAATAGATGTCCTTTTCTAATGAGAAAAATTACTTCTCTCTATATTTAATGAAAAAAAAAGGTCATTTTGGGTGCTAGGGGCAAAAATAACATTTTTGCTAGTTTCCTGTTAAAATGTTGTTTTGCTTTATGTAATTCAGCAAACAGGAATTTGGTCTCTCAACATAACTGTCTACATGATCATTCGAAGAAATTATACCAGTTAAATGTCATGTTAAAAAGTGTGGAAGAAATTCAGATGAAAATTAGCCTGTAAATAATCTTGTATACTCTCAAAGGAAGCAGTTACCACCCTGAACACACTTTCAGTGACTACTGGGGTGAACACAATCTTGATCAGTTTGTTGACAGATTCTGATTCATTATAAACTAACCTTCCTGAGAAAGTCGTCACAAGGTTCTCTGGTGAATCGCGTGTGCTGGAAACTATTAGGGTTTCTTATGCAGATAGTTACCCAGCATGTGACCCTAAAACAAATTGCCCCTTCTTCCAGAAGGGAAACTGCCCTGAAATAGATTGCCCATTTATTCACCCACTCTCTAAACCGATGCATGCTGATTGAAAATTCCAGGGCATGACTTTTCCTGGAGCTGTCCTCTATCTTAATTTTAGCTGTCCAGAAAAAGACAGGACATCCAAGGTTTCTCATCCCCTCCTCTTCAGTCCCACAGAAACTGCTGTCATTGTGTTACTTTCTGCTGGCCAGGCAGGTATGAGGCTTCCACTGAGGTGGATGTTAAAGCAGCCACATGGGTCAGCAGGCAGATGGAGAAAAGAACTAGGGAAAGCGAAAGAGTGCATGCTTTCTAAAAAGACAGCATACCGTGGGGTCACACATGTGCTGCTGGGTGATCTGACATTGCAATACTGACAGTTGTTAGATGGAATTTAAAATATGGGGGGTTTTGTAAAATTATTTTGGTTAGTTCAGTGCTTCTAGTTAATTGTATAGGGTGCTCTGACATTTAAACATCTGAAGAAAAACCTCCTTTGAAGACCTGACAAAGGTACAGTCATATTATCATAAGCCAAACAATCTCAAGAATAATTTATCAGAACTGTGAGTTCCCTGCTGAATCATTTAAGTGAAACTAAGAGAAATCAGGAAGTGAGGATGAAAGACAGGAAGAAAGAAAGTTGGAAACGCAAGAAAATACTGGAAAAAATAGATACATATTCTACTCAGTAAATGTTTTCTGTCATCTCTGACAGAGTAGTAACCCTCTCCAGAGAGACTCCAGAAAGTACAACTCTGCTTGGTAATGATTAGATTGGTGGTTAGACCATCAGCCCCACAGAACAGTATGACTTATATGCTATTTTCCAATACCAGAATTGGAAATCTAATTTACAGTACCTAGCCCTCTTCCAAACAGCAAGACCTCCATCTAAAGGATGTCATGCTTTTAGGGGCACAACTATTTAACCCCAATGGCAGCAATTCCTCATGAGCTAGGCTCATCCTTCATTCTCTGCACTTTGGCTAACAGTTGGATTCAGTAATACTCTCTCAGAACCCGGGTACTCTGGGGCTGCTTTTATGCACAGGTAGAGAAGCAATCCACAGCATCTGGTGTCTGAAGCCCAAGACAGCTGACGTCTACAGTGACTCAAATTGCCACATTTTCGCTCCTTCAAGGAACAGCATTAAAACCAAAACTATCACACTGAAAATCCTCAGGAGGTGGCATTTAAAACATAAGATGTACAAATGGGGCCGCTGAGAACTGTACAGGGCAGAACCTATCAGACCAACATGTAAAGCCTCCTTGAAAGCACTTAAAAAGCATATTTTTTTTTTTCCATTAACTCTTGGTCCTTGTACGAGACAGGTCCCAGCAGAGATACAGAACTAGTGGGAGATAGATATTAAGAGAGTTATTGCAAAGAATTGGCTTACAGATTATGGAAGCTGGCTAGGCATATTCACAAGACTTCAGGAAGGGCAGCCTTAAAACTTAGGCACAAGCTGAAGCTGCTGGCCACGGCTGACATTTCTTCTTCAGAGAAGCCTCAGTTGTATTTGTAAGACCTATCACCTGATTGAACCAGGGCCACTCAGGTGATCTTATTTAAAGTCAACTGATTATGCACCTTAATCACATCTGCAAAATACAGCAATATCTTAATTAATGATTGATTAAATAACTACAGATTGGACTTAAGCCTAGCCAAGCTGACACATAAATCTAACCACCATAATTTCCTATCAAAATTTTCAAAAAGTTGACTGCTTTAGTTTTCTGTACTAATAATAAAGAACAAAGCTAATTGCCAGGAGAGAAGATGTAGTCACACTGTGGATAGTGTAAGTATCCTAGGTCCCTATCCAGAAATCTGAAATAGACATTTTAAAAAAAGGCATGAGCTGGCTGGGCACATGGTGGCTCACGCCTGTAATCCCAGCACTTTGGGAAGCTGAGGCAGGCAGATCATTTGAGATCAGGCGTTCCAGAGCAGCCTTTCCAACATGGCGAAACCCTAACTCTACTAAAAATACAAAAATTAGCAGGGTGTTGTTGTGGGTGCCTGTAATTTCAGCTGTTCGGGAGGCTGAGGCAGGAGAATTGTTTGAGCCTGGGAGACGGAGGTTGCGGTGAGCCAAGATAGTGCCAATCCACTCCAACCTGGGCAACAGGATGAGATTCCATCTCAAAAAATAAAAATAATAAAAAAAAGGAAAAAAAAATATGTGAGGATGTAGCTGAAAAAAGAGTTTCTACCTAAAGTGGATTCACAGTATTTGATGGAGGAGGAAAATAATATTTTAACATATTAGTGTGGTTTTGTTCCTTATGACTTTCATTTCCTTTAATTCCTATTTCCTGATTGTTTCTTCATTTTGACTAAATTCAGAGCCATCCGTTGTTTCATGGAAATATTGCAAAATCTCCCTCAACTATCTCCTAAACTCCAAGATTAGTTAAAATCTGCTTTTATGATTCTGAGGAAAATAGCAGAAGGTGGAGAGAGAAAGGAGTGAAAGAAAAGGGTAGGGCCTTGGTAGGGCTATGGTTAACACCCAACCTATTCTACTAAGTTTTAAGTCAAGAAGGGGAGAAATGATAAATATTTCATATAATCTAAAAGTAGAATAACCTGTGTTTCTTATTTCATTAGATTTATCCACACATCTGGATAAATGTGTGAAAAAGGAAACTATTTTTTTAATCTAACATAGGAAAGATCAAAAGACATATATCAGAGGGCTGTGACATCCCATAGCCTGTGGACTAAAACTATCCCCGTAACATGCTATAAATGGGGACAGCATTCTCAAAGAATAAGAGACTTCGTTTGGTTAGAAAAATAATGATATTTATGTGAAATGGCCTTGCCCTGGGGACTATTTCGGTATTTGTTGCCCTGGAACTAATTTAACCAAAAACTTGTTAGATCAGTGTCCTTCCTACCAACAATTCACGTAGAATATTTATGGCTGATGTCTTTACCACCTCCTTCTACAACTTAACAAATAGGTTCACCACAAACTACCCTAAGTCATGTCAAAGTTTGAATCTGAGACTTCTAATTAGATGTCCTAATCACTTGATTAGGTATCTCCATAGTTTTAACATTGCAAAATGGCTATATCTGAAAATGACAATAAGGTAAATTCATGCAACAGTTTTATTCCATAGGAAGCAGCATGCACAGGAACTCTCAGATTGCATATGCTGTCAGTAAGATGCAGGTCTCAGAGTCATAAAGGCCTGAAAATGCATAGACCTTGGAGTCTGAACTATAATTTGATGACATGTTGCTGCCATTCCTTACCTGTTCATCTTCTAGCTGATGCACTGACTTATCTTAACAAGAACTGTTACATCCTGGTCCAAGTTTGCTTCCCTGGGAACTCACAACCAAGGAAACTCAACCTTGTTGAAACTCTTACTTCCTTACCATTAATGGCACATTTGGATTGCCTGTGGGGTTGCAGCTGATGTGTAACCTCTGCCTCACTCAAGCATATTGTTAGTCCATAGCCCTGAGTGCAGAAATAATTGACAACCTGCTCTATCTCCTTCTGTATAAGCCTGCAGGGCATAGTCATCCACGTTAAAAACTGCTAGGTGACTGCTTCAAATATTGCAGGTTTCTACTCAATCCTGCTCAAGGGCAAGAACTTTCTGGAGGAGGAAAAGGAAATTTTTATATCAGTGTTCAATTTTTTGGTTGCATCACTGATCAGGATGACAGAAAGAAGACTGGATATTCTAAAACAGGACGCACATCCATCTAAATCCACTGGATATAGACAAAAGATAAAACGGGGCTATGCACATAACATTGCCACTCATGTTGAGCAGCTTTTTAATCTGTGTAGAGGTAGACATATATTGTGTTTTAAGATAGGCAGAAAATAGACTTTTCCAATTTAGATAACTTAATTTAAATGTATTCCCTTTTCAATTTTTTTTTCAGAAGTGTAGAAATATTTTGCCACAGATAAAATGTTCTTTTTATTAGTCATTGTCACCACACTGGTCATCTATTGGTACATAACAAACTACCCCAATACTTAATGACTTAAAATAATTTATTATTTCCTCATGTTTCTGAGCGCTGACAGGTGCCCCTGGGTGAGTCCTGCTCTGGGTCTTTCACATGATTGCAGTCACATGACAGATGAAATTGAAGTCATTTGAAGACTTCTTCCCCCATATGTCTAGTATCTAAGCTCGGAGGAATAGAACAAATGGGAATTGATGGAGGTCTCCTTCTCTCCCTTTCTATCCCTAGAGCCTGTCCACCTGGCTAGCTTGGGGATCTTCATAACATGAAATGTCAAGGTGTTGGATTTCTTATCTAGTGCCTAAGAGGGTCTTCTCAGGAAGGAAAATGAATCTTCCAATTCTTGAGGCCTGGGTCTAGAAACAGAAACAGCATCACTAATACAATGTCTGTCTATATTCAAGGGGAAAGATCTCTATATCTTGATAGAAGGAATGTCAAAAATGTGGCATTTAAATCCAATATAGCTACCAATAACAGCAAGTCACTTTTTTTCCATTAATTATTTTGCATTTGAAGTACCAGTTCATGTTCCCTAACGATTAATAATGACCTTTTAGGAATTACATATGCAAATACTTTATTTGTGACCTGTAAGTGATTAGAGTATTGCAGGTTATGAGAAGTTAAATTCATTTTAACATAATTCATCATAAGGTCACCTATGGTATGCATTCAGAGTACAAGTTCAAGTAAACACTCTGATAGTTCGTTAGAGTCATGCACATTATATATTTTATATAATATAAATTTGATTTTTATTTTCTGTAAGCAAATATTATGTAATATCAACTTCAATGGATTCTACAATATGAAATTTCCCAAACCTATAATCCCCTTCTCTAAAAATGGAGAGGAGATACGCATATATTTATATTACATAGTTATCTAAAATATGCATGTATTGTGCACACAAGAGCATGTTCAAATGTAACCTAATCAGATCAATTAAAATACATTTGACTGCAAATAATATAATGGCCAAATGTCAATGGTTTACATATAGACATGTAATTATTTCTCACAATAAGAAGTTTGAAGACGGTGGTTCTGGAGTGGCAGCAATGATATTACAGCTAACACTGGGTTCTTTCAATTTATTTCTCTGTCCTTTTCCACATGTTGATTTTTCTTCCTTAGTTTTCTCACTTATAGTGAGAAAGTCAAAAAATGGCTTTCACTACATCAGCCATTATTGTCTAATTCCACATCCTAGATCTGTGGGAAATAAACGGCAAAACAATTTTTTTTTTTAATCAGTGAAATAAACCTTCACAGAAACCTCTAGTAGATATTCCCCTTTATTTTCCGGGCCAAAACTAGGATATATGCTCACTTCTAACCAACTCAAACAAGGCCAGACTTTGTTTTAACTCAATCAAAAGGCCTCTATGTAATCGATACAATATCTTAAATAAAATTGTGTAAGCAATAAGAAATGAGAGAATGGCTTTTTTTTTTTTTTTTTTTGACAGAGTCTCACTCTGTCTCCAGGTTGGAGTGCAGTGGTGAAATCTCAGCTCACTGCAACCTCTGCCTTCTGGGTTTAAGCAATTCTCCTGCTTCAGTCTCCCAAGTAGCTGGGATTATAGGTGCCTGCCACCATGCCTGGCTAATTTTTTTTTTTCTTTAGTAGAGATGGGGTTTCACCATGTTGGCCAGGTTGGTCTTGATCTCCTGACCTCGTGATCCACCTGCCTTGGCCTCCCAAAATGCTAGGATTACAGGTGTGAGCCACTGCGCCCAGCCGAGAGAATGGGTTTTATGGCCATGAACAGAATCTATTAATGAGTTTTTGGTGGATTTATATTATAAAATGACATTGTTTTGTCATAGTTTCCAATGAGGACAGTGGTCTTCCATGTGAGTCTCTAAATGATCTAGCTTTATATATGTTAGTGCTGTCTCTGACTGTTGCCTCCTGATTTTACTAAGTGAAAAATTGCCAACCTTCCTGATAGGAAGGCGTTTATCTGACAGACTTGAATATCTATGTATAATTTCTGAAATGGCTTTAATTATCCTCCCATGACAGGTATAAGCTAGAAAATGGGGTAATCTACAAAAACAGCAACAACAGTACCCCAAAATGACAATATTTTGATTCTTCTGTCCTTAGGAATTGCATTGCTCCTGTCTTCTCACCCTAAAATATAAAATTGAGATCCAAGTTCCCTACTTTGAATAGAACCCAATAATTCATAATTATTATTGACCAGCACAATCACATACCTAAATTATAGCTGTATATGTCACTCTAATGCAAACTCTGACATGACATTTGTGAATTAGTTTCAATGAGAAAATCAAGACAAATTTTGAAGCTAAAATAAAAATCTGGGCTACTTTTAAAGATTTATTTATTCAGTAAAGTCAAAGTATAGCTTTGCTAAATGTTTCTAAACCTCTTCTCTGGGGGCATACTTTCACCAGGACTTTAAATGACTGTTAGGAATCTGTTTTTCTATTTGGCTTAAATATTTAGCTAGTGTTTTCTATCCCTGTACTATTTTAGTTTTCCTAGAAAATAATTGTTATTTTCTCTTCTCAGCGAGGTACATATTAAGAAATCTGATGTCTCTACCCTCCTCTTTTTACTTAAATTACAATAGTAGAAAGGTGTCCCTTTTCTTTCCACCAAGCAAGCATGTGTTAAGCATCAGTTCTGTGCCAGAAACCTTATCAGCATTCAGACAGATAAGATCTCTCCCCTCACAGAGTAAGTGATTCAATCCAATGTAAAGAACATTAAAAAAAAAAAAAAAAAAAACACTTTGAGGGAGTGAAGAGTCACTTAAAAAAAAAGGATAGAAATATTATCAAGGTATATAGTCAACACGAGAATGTTTAGTAAATGTTTATATGAGAATTGAGTGGCTATGAAATATCAAGGTCCTTATGTAAAGAATCATTTAGTGGAGAGAAAAGAAAATATTTTAATTTTAATGGACACAGATTCCTTTATGTGTTGAAAAAAATTGAGTCCAGATTTATCTTTTAATGTGCTAATAATACTATTGAAGGTCAAAATACTATTGAGATGATTTGATAAAAAGGGAAAATTAAACACAAACATCTATGTGATAGGAGTTATTGGAATAGGTAGATTCACTTCTAAATAATTGATGGATAAAAGAGAAAAAATATATATAGGTATGAGTATTTTAACAAGCTTACCAAAAATGTATTCAAATAAAGTAAAATGCACTTTGCAAATTAGGAAACATTTTTCAATTGGTAAAACTAGCTTGCAGAAAATACTGAAAACCCCATAAAGTATTCTCAGAAAAATTGATTGAGTTTTGTGGGGGGAGACCTTCACATCAGAAGAATAAACTTTTTTAATTGACCTTAGTTTCTTTCCTTTCTCCCTCTCCTTATTTCTGATCCTAAGACTCATGGCCTCATTTACGTAAAACTCCAAGCAGAATAAAGGCTTTAAGAAGGTTTGACAGTAGTTAATGAAGCCTACCTCCCACTCTAGAGATATTCCAAGATTTTGATTGCCAAGCCCTGAGCATCTGCATCTTTGCATTACTTGGGGGTTTTTGCAGGATCTGTTGACCAGGAGGCTGACAGAATGCTAAATGTGCAGAGAGTACAAGGCATTTTTTTCCTTCAAGTTCTACCTAGTATGCTTAATCCCCAATTCTCCTCCCTGCCACCATATGAAGCAGAAAATGTTGATAATTAATGTCTGCAATTCTCTAGATACATGCTACCCTAGCTGCCTCAAGGCAACTGCACATGCACTTTACAAAGCTTAGCAACTATCCAGAGTCACCTAAGAAGGAAATGCAGAATGAAGAACTGCCTTCAAACACTGCAGGGACTAGACAGACTCAAAACCTCAACGGATGACATTTGAACAGTAGTGACAGATTACGGACCAGGAGAATTGGCTCTGCCCTGAATGGACCACAGGTTTCTCCTTAGAAGAAGGGAACTAAATGCTGAAACACACATTGCACACAAACAATGCATTATCATTGCTAAGTTGGTATTATAAGTGGTAAGTACTAACCTTCGATGTCAAAAAAGCTGGAAATAAATAGAACTGCTGATGTCTTTTAAGCAAGTTTTATCACTATCTTGGTTTAGGCTAAATCATGTCATAGGATAAATTATTTTGACCCCCAAATAGAAGGAAATTTTATAAAAATGTAAATAACAGGTAGTCAAATATTTTTAAAACTATTCATAAATTATCTTACCAATCTCAAAAAATTTGAAATCAGTTTATATGATATATATATATATATATATATAAAATATAATATGTCTTAAATTTCCCTTACAGCAGTATATGTGATTTACTTAACAAACTAACACGTTATATATAAGTATTAGCAGCTGTTCTGGAAGACAGCTGCTGGAAGGCAAAAGTTTTCAATGATCAAAAAATTAATAAAATCATTCATTTACAATAAGTGTTGCACCTGGATTTACTGAGTTATGCATTTAGCCAAATTGCAAAAAAAATCTGTTTTATTTGGTTACTAAAATTGTTTAGATGTTAAAAGGTACAAATTAATTGTTTATGATGATCATTTGACAGTTTTAAATGCAACATAATTTAAATTACATAAGGGCAAAATTTGTGAAAATATCATTTACTACAAAACATTTGCAAATGTTAAGATTAACTATAAGAGAGATTATAAATTATATTAAAATATTTTTGATACAAATTAAAGGAAATAATTTAAATGTGCAGCCACTGAACTCTCTCTAAGACTAATTTACTAATGTGGTTCTTCCTTTAGACAAAATGCAATTATTTGTTGCCAATTATAACTGAAAATTAAGAGACAAATGTTCTTTTCCAACAAATAGACATCAAGAATATCTAATTACATAAGAACCCTGACCTGGAATCCATGATATGTCATTTCTGTTTCTGGCATTTCTAGCTATTTAGTGATCTAGGGAATAAAAATAATGATGAAAGAATTTAGTTTCTTCATCTGTTTTTTTAAGGAAGTGAGATGGATTAGATAAAGTCTCTTATCATATGCCAGGCACTATAGCAAAGACTTGTCCTTATTAATTCATTTAATAGTCACACTTTATCTATCGGGTTGGTACTGTTCCTATCCTCACTGTACGTGTGAGGAAACTAAGGCTTAGGTAACTTAAACAAATTGTCCACAAAGACAAAATTCAAAGTCACACAGTTGAAATGACCTTTAAGTTCTCTTTTACTGCTGCCATTATAATTTTAAAATACCATTTAAATACAATTTCAATTAAAATATTGAATTTAAATACTTGAATTAACATGAGTTTTAAAAGTTGAATTTAAATACAACTTTAATTAAAGTGGGGTAGTTTAATCCCTATGTCTACAAACACTGTTTCCACAGCGGAGCATGGTTTTTAGGATCTATGCTGTGAAACTCATGGTTTCTATAATTTCAGGACAGACACATACTGTACCAAAATGCTGCACCAAGTTGGTACATGAGTTATGCCCAGTTCTAACCATGAACTGATCTTTAGTCTGCTAGTTCTATTATTATTTATTTATTTATTATTGTTATTTTTATTTTATTTATTTATTTATTTTGAGACAAAATCTCTCTCTGTCGCCCAGGCTGGAGTCCAGTGGCGTGATCTTGGCTCACTGGGGCATCCGCCTACTGAGTTCAAGCAGGTCTCATGCCTCAGCCTCCCTGTGGCTGGGACTACAGGCATGAGCCACCACACCTAGCTATTGTTTGTATGTTTAATAGAGACGGGGTTTTGCCTTCTTGGCCAGACTGGGCTCAAATTCCTGACTTCAAGTGATCTGCCAGCCTTGGGCTCCGAAAGTGCTGACATTACAGATGTGAGCCATCATGGCCGGCCTCAGTCTATGTAATTCTCAATGTCATTATCTAGTTAAAACCTAGGCTTAAATATAAAGTGCTCAAAGATAACCAAGACAGTTCCCAAACTGCATTTCACTTTGATGATCCAAGAACATGAGGAAAATAAAGCAATACTATTCATTTGAAGAGTCAAAGAAGTAGATTTGAGGCAGCACAATGATTATAGAATGAGGCAGGGACAAGGGAGACAGAGGAAAAAATACTTTCAAACACTGAAGTTTCTTTCTGCCAAAACTTCTCAAGAAATTTTAAAACCCTAAATTACCGAGCAACCCTATCAAATTGCAGAAAAATGGGCAGATTAAGAACTTTCCAGGGTCTCAACAAAAAATGATGACACATCTGGCTTTCAAATTCCTATTCAATATTTGATGCAATTATTTTGCAAAGCATTTTAGACAATATTCTCACCAAAGAACAATTCTGTTTATTTGGTTTTGTCTTTAACTCCATTTCTAGGTGGCGGGAATGATAGAAAATGCTACCAATACAGATGATATTTCTAATGCAACAAAACCAGGAACTCAAGTTTTCTGAACATTTGGTATGCAATATTCTATATATTATTATTTAACTGTCTTTTTTTTACTCATAAAAGATTAAAATATGTTATGGGAATGGTAATGATACATAATACATATTTAAGTGCTTAATAATTTACATTTTGTTAATTATTTTGACTGATTTTGGGTAAAGATTGTTACAACACATAAGCAGGCCATCTGCTGCTGTTAGAATTATTAATAAATACTGCCTGAACTAAATATTTTAATTAAAAATAAAATGCTGCATGCATTAAAGCCCATCTTAAGTGGGATGCTCCAAAATGAATTAATAGTGTATCCAGCTGCCAATCTCTAAATAGTTTGAAAATATTACAAACTTTTATTCATGAGAAAATGCCTGGATTTGGATGATTAGGGAGCAATCTGTTGAGTCCTCTGAAGCCTTCTGCCGTGGAAAATCCAAGAGTACATGAATCAATGAAAATAATATTCCCTTTTTTATATACTGTTTCATAAAATTAAAAGTGAGTCAGACCAGTGCAAAGGTTTTCTTCTTCTTAACTCTATCTTTTTGACTTTTAACTTGGGAAGGAGAGCAGTTGGTATTAATCATTTGACAATCAGTCACCTTGGAAACTAGGAACTTATTTTGTGATAGTGTATTGTTAAAAGCCAGTCTTTGCAGTCAGCCAAGGTTTGAATACTCCCTCCTCATTTTCTAGCTGTGTGACCCTGAGAAATTAACTCGACCATTCGGTGCCTCCACGTTCCCATCAGTAAACTGAGGATAACACTGTTACCTCCTTCATATGGATATAATAAGGAATAAGAGTTAATAATGTAATGGAACTGAGTAAGCACTTTATACTAAACAAGTGATTAATTAATAATGGGTCTTGGAATTATTACTTTAGCATTACTGTCATTACTCAAAGTACCTTTGCAACTTTTGTTTGAAGATTGCTTTTGAAAGATAAGTCACATGACATGCTTTTGCATTTTCCTGAGGATATGCCATATCCTCAGGATTCAGTTTTTGAAGTTGGAACTGATTTTTCTTTTGTAATTCAATGTCAATTTGAACAAAGGGAAAGAGGAAAGTGAGGAAACTTGATAATACCATTTTTAATCAAAAGGGACACATGACAAGGAAGGAAAGATGTATGTACAGTTTCTAAATTTTCAGAAAACTTTTGCACCTATGCATACTTTTAATCACTATTAAAACACAAGATCAGTATACGGAGTGAGGGAGCAATTGATGAGGAAAAGCAGGAAGAAAGAGGTAAGGTTGAGAAAAGAAAGAAATTAGGTAGAAAGTTCAAGAAAATAATAAACATAAGAGAGACTCAAGAAGAGTGTCAAGAAGTCTGGAGCTCTGAATCAAACTTCTAAGAAAAAAAATAATTCCTTTCTTTTTATGACAGGCCTTTGAGACTGAAGGTTTAGGTTGTACCCTTGATAGTGCTGTTAACATGCATGGACTCTGACCCCTGGCACAAGGTAGCAAGTCCCTGCCCACGATGACAAGACTCCACTACAAAATGGGGCTCATTCACATGCCTAGAAGCAACCGGGTTTGAGGTAGCTATTAAACATGAGATATTCAAGCACTAACTTGAGACAGCACAGTTTCTACTGCCAGAGTTCTCTGTGGCATGTGGGCCTGTGGGGAAAACTGGAGCCCTCTCTGAATGAAAGATTAACCTCTTCTGTAAAGTCCTTAAAACTGCGCAGGGCACATTCACTTACACCATTGGATTAGATCACCAGAACTACTCTGTAAAATTGCTATTGTTATCCCAGCTTTAGAGATTAGAAAACTAAGCCTCAAGGAGCATAAGTGGCTTTCTTCAGGTCACAGAGCCAGAAAGTGCAAGAGTCAAGTGTCAACACAGAATTCAAAACTAATTGCTTTTTATTGTCTGCCCCAGTGGTTTTCAAACTGTGCAGTGTAGAAACCCCTGGCTCCTTTTGGTGCCTTAAGGAGTAGCACAGAGGTAAGTAAGGTGGTCCCTGAGCAGACCACTCTCTGCCCCTCCCACCCTCAGCCCTTCTACTCCACAGACAGCTCGGGTGATGGGGTTTAGACATCAAAGTCCAGGTAAAAATCTTTTAGCAAAATCATTTTTTTTTTTTTTTTTTTTTTGAGACGGAGTCTCGCCCTTGTTACCCAGGCTGGAGTGCAATGGCGCGATCTCGGCTCACCGCAACCTCCGCCTCCTGGGTTCAGGCAATTCTCCTGCCTCAGCCTCCTGAGTAGCTGGGATTACAGGCACGCGCCACTGTGCCCAGCTAATTTTTTTGTATTAGTAGAGACGGGGTTTCACAATGTTGACCAGGATGGTCTCGATCTCTTGACCTCGTGATCCACCCGCCTCGGCCTCCCAAAGTGCTGGGATTACAGGCTTGAGCCACCGCGCCCGGCCGCAAAATCATTTTAACTAAGTTTTTTTTTTCAAAATTAATCTGGAAATCCCTTCATTACAAAGTCCCTGAGAATACTATTTCCCATATAACTCTTTCAATTGGAAGATGCTCATTACAACAGATTGCACTAATTCCAGGATTAAAAGATGAGATCAACATTCTTGCTTCATAACAGCACTTCCAGACTTATTAGTCAGTATATGCCTAGTTCATTCCACACAATAATGTAATAACTTCACAATCTATCTTATCTAATGTAAAACATTGAAATGATTTGCAATCTGTCTTCCTGCCAATGAGTGACATGAACTGATCTGATTGATAATATTGCAGAATAATCACCAATAGAGAAAAGTTTGATCTAGATCAATGCTGCTCAAGGTATGATCAGCAAACTGTTACTGGGTCTGAGATAAGAAATCTGTGCCAGAGCACAAATCTACACATTGCTTCCTTCACATGGAGAAAGTCTTATTACAAAACAAAAATAAAAACAAAAGTTAGCTGAACTAAGCAGAGCGCTGAGTTGGGTTACATTCTAGGACTGCTCCTTGTGTTGTTCCTGTACAGAAACAGTTTGTCTAGGATGCTTTGATTGCACTTTTCCAAATTTCAAAGGTGTTTTGGCCTTAGAAACTTGCTTCCCACCCAAACAGTTATGATCAGTTTTCTCAGCTGCCGGCCTCTTTTACTATTCCTTCTGCTTTTATTGCCTGCTCAGTGCCCTAGCCTCTAAATGCCAGCTTTTTCTGTGACCCTGTCTTTGGACTGAGATCATATCCTTGAGTCTTGCTCTTTTTGCTCATGCTGAATGAATTTGCTGAATCCCTGACTTCAAAAACCTTTTATACACATTTTGCTTTTATCTCTGACCCTGACTTTTCTTCTGAGCTTTAGACTCTATTTTTAATTGCCCACTAGCCATCTTTATCAGATTTTAGTACAGGTACCTAGAATTTATATGTTTCTAATGAAAAAGAATCTGCCCCATACTTCCTTCTCAACTATATAGTCAAAACTTTTATATTGTTAAAATCGCACAAACAATGACAAACTTAAAGAGAGGAGAAAAGGAGAGAACAGAGAATAAAAGTTTGGGCTGTGTATCAGAAAATTCCAAGGAACTCATTAGTTTTAGTAATGATTGCATTAAGAGGCTCCCAGAAAATGTCGTCATAATCTAGTTTTTCATCTCGGAACTCAGTTGTCTTTTGTTCTGGCTCCTCCATTCTGTAGTATAGTCAGCAGCTTCAGAATTACATCATTTCTTCTCAGCAGGTCCAAACCCAAGGAAAGATCCTCTCCTCCCAATGTATCAATATATGCCAAGAATATCCCATACTGTGATTTGCCATCTATGGTACTGGCAACAGAGTCAGCTACTTAAAACATGGACTGTAGAAAGGAGGCAGGATCCATCTCCAATGGATACAAGGAATTATTTTCATATAAAAGATAATGGAGCAGGGTGTAGTGGCTCATGCCTGTAATCCCAGCACTTTGAGGGGCCAAGGTGGGTGGATCATATGGTCAGGAGTTCCAGACCAGCCTAGCCAATATGGTGAAACCCAGTATCTATTGAAAATACAAAAATTAGCCAGGCATGGTGGCAGTTGCCTGTAGTCCCAGCTACTCAGGAGGCTAAGGCAGGAGAATCACTTGAACCCAGGAGGCGGAGGTTGCCGTGAGCTGAGATTGTGCCACTGCACTCCAGCTTGGGCGACAGAGCAAGACTCTGTCTCGAAAAAAAAAAAAAGAAAAAGATAATGGATTTTGGGAGGCATAAAAAATAGATAGTCATAATATTCAGTCTAAAGCATTACCTCTTATATTATCTTTGGTTAATCAACTTGCCAGGCATCCACTCAGACTTCTAATCTGTGAAGTAGGTAAACCTCAGCTACAACTTTTTTATAACCACCCATATCCAATCCTATATCCATATCCAAGAACAAATCTTGTTTCTACTTCTGAAGGATGTATAAAATCTGGTCTCCACTTTCAATCCTAATTGCTATCATCTTCTTTTTTCTCTTACTTAATTTATTGCTACTAATTATTTCAACCGATTTTCCTGCCATCAGTTTCTTTTCTTCCATTCCATCTATGTTTCTAATTAAATCCTAGGTTTTTTCATACAGAATAAAATAACAATTTCTAAGATTAGTTCATGCATTTTTTCATAAAAAATTCTGTTCACTACATTTGAAATATCTATAGAACAGACAACCAGTCCCAAGAATATCTATCAGAACACATCTTCCAAGGGATTTCTGGGACCATCAATTTTGAAATTCTGTAAGTTTGTTAATTCCATAATGCCTCACAAATACCTTCCTCCTCATCTGTCTGCTCTTTTCTTAAACTCTCTTCTGCTGTACTGTATGTCCTTCCCTGCTGTGACTCTAGCTCCTGCTGCTCCTTTTTCTTCTAAAGCTTTTAACTATACCTGCAGGAATCCCAGTCACCCTCAATATCTTTCCATTGCATTCCTGCCTAACAGAAACTTGGCTTTCCCTGAGGATGCCATCTCCTCTGTAGCCCTCTTAACTGGAAGATGCTCATTACCACAGAATACACTCATTCCAGGGTTTTTAGATGAGGAAATCACTATTCTTGCTTCTCAGATGCACTTCCAGGCCAATTCTCAGTCACTGAGACACTCAAAATGATTATGTCTGGTAATAACACCATCTTCATCTCCTCAGTTATTGAATAACAATCCCTGTTCTTTTCATTCACTGAAGACCTTAATACCAGAATCACTAAGTTTCCTTTTATTTCATGTTCTGCCACTGTCCTGAATTACTTCAATGTGCATCAGTAAAACCCAACTGGTAACATAATTCTTCAATTAATTTTCCTCATTTTTAGTGACTTTGACTTCATTTCTTCTGAAATATTTCACTCCTATATCGGTATCTTAGATAAGTCATTCACACACAATTTGTATTTAAAGAACCCTGCTCTCCAACCACATCCTCCTATCTTTTCTGCTCTCTTATTCTTTATCTCCCATTGCATCTTTCCTTTTTGTCATAGGGATTTCCAATTCCTTGGCTGCTTTATTGTATTCCCATCAGCAGTTTCTTCTGTTCACTTCCTGGACTAACTAGCTTAAAGTCCATTACAGTACACTTTCCTCAGTATCTTCAATTTTTTCCCTGGTTGTTTCATAATTTTATTGTTCTAGAAAGCAGTAAACTGATGAATTCATCTTGGTTTTTAAGCCCTCAATCTAGTCTTCTGAGAGCTGCCATTGAGCCTTTTCCTTCAAATTTTATTTCAGCTCACATGTCTTTATCCCCATCAAACCCAAGAATATTAGATGATTATTTTACAGAAATAGTAGATCACCTCATAATGTGCTTGATCTCTTTATATGCCTATCTCCCTCTATTGACATGCTGAAAACAAAAGGTATGTCTTAAAAACACCATTTTACCCCGTCTCTACTAATACAAAAAATTAGCTGGGCATAGTGGTGCGTGCCTGTAATCCCAGCTACTCGGGAGGCTGAGACAGGAGAATTGCCTGAACCCAGGAGGCGGAGGTTGCGGTGAGCCAAGATCGCGCCATTGCACTCCAGCCTGGGTAACGAGCGAAACTCCGTCTCAAAAAAAAAAAAAAAAAAAAAAAAAACACCATTTTTAATACTGGTGTTTAGCACACTCTAGTTATTGAGTGGACATTATTAAATAGATGTCATATTGTTACATTATTCATCTTTCATACAGTGGAGTATATGTTTCATATACAAATAAAAAGTTCTGGACATTTTTATTATTCAATATGTTAAATTTGAATTTATACTTACTATCCTAGAATGTATTATTTTTACAAAGAAAAAATTATAATTTTTTTTGCTCCTTTTTAAAGAATCTTAGTTACTCAAGTTATTGTAATGGATATAGTGTTTTGGTTATTTAAGACAAATTGGATTTGGTACAAAAATAGTTAAACAGAATAGAGGATACAGAGATAGACTTAAAAATTAACAGTCACAATTTCATGATAAAGTTGGCACTGTGTTATAGTGGAGAATGGATTATCTCTTTAGTAAGTAATATATGGTCCACTGGGCTTACATCACACAAAGTACAAAAAGGCAAATAACTTGAACATGTGAACACATTTTACAAAAGCAATTAAAGTAAATGACCAATGAACATATGTAACGGCACTTAACCGTATTAGTCTTTAGGGCTACCCTCTGATGGAATGACTAAGATGAAAGATAAAAATGCCAAAATTACAAAACTGTGGAGCCACTAGAATTCTAGTACATCATTGGTGTGAGTGTCCATGGGCACAGCCACTTAAAAAGCTGTTAGTATCTATTAAAGCTAAACATATATATGTATATGTATAAACATACACTTGCATATAAGTATAAACATATATGTTTACATATGTGAACGTGTGTGTTCGTGTGTGTATATATATTATATATATATACACATATATATGTGACTTAGTAGTTCTTCTGCTAGAATTATGTTGTGATATTCACTAAAAGATATGTATGAGAATGTTTATAGTTGCACTATTTACAAAAGCTCCAAGTTGGAAGCAACCAGATGCTTAACAATGATAGAATAGATAAATAACCTGAAGCATAATCACAGAATGGAATATTATGGAGCAGTGAGAATAGATTATAGTACAACATGCAACAATGTGGATAAATCTCACAAACATGAATTTGAGCAAAAGAAGTCACACACAAAAGATCCCATGCTATTTTATTTAATTTATATAAAATATACAAACAAGGAAATCTAATATATGTAGTCAGAAGTTAGGAGAGTGATTATCTTTGGTGGGAAAAGGTTGGGTTAGTCACAGGAAAGAGTCAGATGAATAACTTCTGGGTGCTGAATACAAAGATGTGTTCTAAAATTCACACCTATGTGAATTTACAGTATATGTAATTTATAAATATATATATATATATATATATATAAAATGCTTCCATAAAGAAACTTAATTACCTCAAAATAATAAAAGCCACTTATGACAAACCCATAGCCAACATCATACTAAACAGGAAAAAGCTGAAAGCATTCCCCTAAAGAACTAATAAAGGACAAGGATATCCTCTCTCACCGCCCCTAGTTCACATAGCACTGGAAGTCCCAGCCAGAGAAATCAAGCAAGTAAAGGAAATAAAAGGCATCCAAATAAGAAAGTAAGAAGTCAAACGATCACTCTTCACTGATATTATGATTCTATACCTAGACTCATATAGAATCACATAGATTCAATACCTAGAATCCAGAAGCCAAAGGCTCCTGGGGCTGACAAAAAACTCAGTGAAGTTTTAGGATACAAAATCAATGTATAAAAATCAGTAACGTTTATATACACCAATAATGTCCAAGCTGAGAGCCAAATCAAGAACAGAATCCCATTTACAATAGCCAAAAATGAAATACCTAGGAATACATTCAACCAAGGTTGTAAACGATCTCTACAAGAAGAACTAAAAAACACTGTTAGAAGAAAATACTGATGACACAGATGAAAAAACATCCTATGCTCATAAATTGGAATAATCAATGTTGTTAAAATGGCCATAGTACCCAAAGCAATCTACAGATTTAATACTATTTCTAACAAGTTAACAATGTCATTTTGCAGAGAATTAGAAAAATCCATATTCTAAAATTCATATGGCATGAAAAAAGAGTCCAACACTCAAAACACTGCTAAGTAAAAGGAACAAAGCCAGGAAAGCATCACACTACCCAACATCAAACTGTACTACAAAGATACCATAACCAAAACGCATAGTACTAGTACAAAAGCAGACACATAGATCAATGGGACAGAATAGAAACCCCAGAAATAAAGCTTCACACCTACAGCCTTCTTATCTTTGACAAAGTCAACAAAAATAAGCAGGGGAGAAAGAACTCTGTATTCAATAAATGGTACTGGGATAGCTGGCTAGCCATATGCAGAAGAATGAAACTGGACCCCTACCTTTTACCATATACAAAAATTAACTCGAGATGAATTAAAGATTTCAATATAAGACCTCAAACTACAAGAATTCTAGAAGAAAACTTTGGAAACACCATTCCAAACATTGGCCTTGGGAAAGAATGTAAGACTAAGTCCTCAAAAGCAATTGCAACAAAACAAAAATTGACAATTGTGACCTAATTAAACTAACGAGCTTGTGCACAGCAAAAGAAACTATCAACAGATTGAGAAACAGCCTACAGAATAGGAGAAAATATTTACAAACCTTGCATCTGACAAAGGTCTGATATCTAGAATTCATAAAGAATTTAAACAATTTAACAAGTAAAAAACAAGTAGCCCCACTAAAAAGTGGGCAAAAGACATGAAAAGACACTTCTCAGAAGAAGTCATCAAGTGGCCAACAAACATATGAAAAAATTTTCCACATTATAATCATCAAAGAAATGCAAATTAAAACTACAAGAGATACTATCTCACACCAGGCAGAATGGCTGTTATTGGTAAGTCAAAAACAGTAACATACTGGTGAGGCTGCAGAGGAAGGGGAACATTTACACATTGTTAATGGGAATGTAAATTAGTTCATCCACCAGTAGAAAGCACTTTGGAGATTTCTCAAAGAACTTAAAGCAGAACTACCCTTTGACCAGCAATCCCATTACTGGGTATATATCCAAAAGAAAATACATTTTTCTACCAAAAAGATGTGTGGACTCACATGTTCATCACAGCAGTGTTCACAATAGCAAAGATAGCAACCTAGGTGACATCAATGGTGAATTGGATAAAGAAAATGTGGCACATGTAGGCTGTGGAATACTACACAGCCATAAAAAGGAATGAAACCATGTCCTTTGCAGCAACATTGGATACAGCTGGAGGCCATTATCCTAAGCAAATTAATGCAGAAACAGAAAACCAAATACCATATGTTCTCACTTAAAAGTGGAAGCTAAACACTGGGTACACATCAAGATGGCAACAACAGACACTGGAAACTACTAGATGAGGGAGGGACAGAAGGGATCAAGGGTTGAAAAACTGTTGGATACTATGCTCACTACTTGGGTGACAGGATCAATTATACCTTAAGCTTCAGCATCATTCAATATACACGTGTAATAATCCTGCATACACACTTCCTGAATTTAATTTTAAAGTTGAAATTATTTTAACAAGTTAATGTATTTGATACCTATGGTATATAAGGCATATTTGAAATGAGATGTTAAAAGAAATAAATATATAAATGGGTAAATTGAGGAAAAATAAGGAAAGGGCCAAAGTTCAGAGAGTAAACTCTTGTGAATTTAATATAAAGGCCTATGATGCTTAGCAAGTCATAAAAAATATAAACGATTCAAAATTGAACCATAGATTTACTTGGGTTCAGCTCTATGGCCTCCTTCAATCCAGGTTGACATTATTTGTGTACTACTGACTTAAAAAATGTTTTTAGTACATTTCAAGAGCCTTGCACAATAGAATAAACATAGTTTGTAATTCACAATCCTCCTTTGTCTTTATCACAACAGAATAAACTGTTCTGTTTCATCCTGGATGATCATTTGGCATTACTTTTCACTTTTAATTATCTTTACACACAAAGTTTTCCAGAAATTCTTGGTGCCTATAAACAAAATTTGCACGTCAGAAACAGTGTCTTATTTTTAAAAGGATGTTTGCTTCCTAATTTAAAAGTTATATTGCTTTTGGCACATACTGAAAAGAAAAGCCATCAAATAAGATGTAGGTAGTGTTAAATGACTAAAGATTATAAAAAGCTTTTATAACCTGGAATCCCAAGTTACACACTAGCTAACAGGCATTCAAAGAATGTGACACTTTATGGCAAAGTATAAAGAAAAGTTGCTATAGTAAAGCAATTTATTTTCTTTTGTTGTTATTCTGCACTCATCTGTGATAAATACAGCAAGAAAAGACTACAAGTGGTTATTTAATGGGCAGAAAAATCAAAGCTAAACTATCCATTTCTGAAGAGTACCTTTAGGTAAAAGAGAAAGCCTATTATCATTGAGAAGCATTAAGCTAATTAATAATTAACTTAGGAATGTTCGTTGGTCATTACAAGATTTAACAGCAATAAATATTAGCATTTTAAAAAGTATTTATGCAAGACATTTCATAGAAGAGTAAAAATAAAATCTGATAGCTTGCATTTAACTGAGGCAGATAGATAGCAGATCTACAAAGTCATGGCACATTGGTTCCTTTCCAAATGTATAATCTGGGATGATAACAGTTACACAAGCATTTTTATAGTACAGGCACTCTGCTAACTAATATGAGTTATCTCCCTTAATAATTATAATAAAACTTCAAGGTCATGTAGTAATTTCCAACTATGGCTGCCATCAATTATTTCTTTCCCAATACAAGCATGCTGTCTATTAAGAGATAGAGTCTAATTTCCCTCTCTTGAACCTGAGTTGGCTTTGTGATTTCCTTTTGATAATTAAAATTGTGACCTCCTAGGTTATGAAAAGCCTTAGAACTTCTATTTGGGCCTTTTAGAATGCTTGGTCTCAGAACGCTTCTTAGAACTAGCCATTTTACTGTGAGAAGCCCAAGCCCAGAGCTAGATTCATAAGCATGCAACCTGTGCTGGTACTATCTTGAAATTCCTAATAATTTTAACAAGAAGCTCCATACTTTCATTTTGCACTAGGATCTGTAAATTATGTAGCTGATCCTGCCCAAGCCACAGGCTGAATGCCCACGAGACAACCAGCATTACATGCCGACTATGTCAGTGAGCCACCTTGGTCATTCAGCCAATTTGAGCATTTAAATAACAGTAATCTCAGACAACATCTGATTACAACTTCAAAAGAGAGCTGCCCAGCCGAGCCCAGTCAATGCCTATAACCGTGAGAAACAATAAAATATTATTGAAAGACCTTAAGTTTGGCTTGTTACCTGCAACAGATAAGTAAGACATATAGGCACTGTTATTAATTCATTCATTCCTTATAATAAGCCTATGAAGTACTAAATGTTATACTCACTTTTTTTGGTTTTGTTTTGTTTTGTTTTGAAACAGAGTCTCACTGTTGTTGCCCAGGATGGAGTGCAGTGGAGTGCTCTCGGTTCACTGCAACCTCTGCCTCCCGGATTCAAGTGATTCTCCTGCCTCAGCCTCCTGAGTAGCTGTGAATACAGGGGCCCACCATCATGCCTGGATAATTTTTGTACTTTTAGTAGAGACGGGGATTTTGCCATGTTGGCCAGGCTAGTCTCCAACACCTGAACTCAGGTGATCTGCCCTCCTTGGCCTCCCAAAGTGCTGGGATTACAGGCGTCAGCCACTGAGCCTGACCTACACTCACTTTTAAGAATAATTTTTATAAAAGCACAGTTAAAAGGTGCTGTTTGGTGTTGTCTAAACACACAGCTCAAGACCTAGATTCCTAGTCTTAATAGTAAGTGTCTGACATACAGCAATATTACATGATTTTCATTTGTAATGTGTTTTTTCTATTTTTGTTCCATTAGAATTATTCTCCAGATTCCAATCAAACAATTTCATTTATATATAATTCCAAATTATCACTGATGAGATTTCTAAGAGTAATATCTCAGGTTGCACCTACCAGTACCTCCTGATTTCCTCTAAGTTTTTAAACCTTAGTAATTGTAGTTATCTCCATTTTAATGCCAGCCAATTATGCTAATGGTAGTGCATTACTCATTCCCAGTGATGTATGTTCAACTTTTATGATTATGTCCTCTTCCATCCCCTGCAAGGTCATCATTAATTCCTAATTGCTCAAAATTATTTTCCCACACATCCACACCCACGAGGCCCTTGTGATGGGAATTCATTTCTCAAAAGGGAATTTAAGACTAAGTCTCAGATGTTCGAAAACTGATGAACCAGGTAGTTGACCTGAATCAGCTAATTAAGCTATAGGAAGTCACCAGGGAAAGAAAAAGCATGTCATTAAGTTCACTGTACTGAAAAGTAACAATTTTAGTGTTCCTAGGAAAGCAAAGAGATACATTAAACAGAATTTTTTGAAATTTTGTTCCATTTTGACTATGATTTAAGTTTTTTGTTTCTGGTATTAGCCTAAAGCACTTGAGTGAGACATCTAATAAACCACTTCTTTATTGAAATTGTTAATTAATTATAAGCCGAAAGTGAACTCTGAATTATTCTTCAGTTTGGGTTTGAATTGTTTCAAATTAAGTTGGATGAGTGTTAAGGAGAAAAAAAAAATTTAGAAATAATTTCTCTTCTAATGAGAGCATTTATCAGAGAATATAATTCATGCTTGAAATACAGCAGTATTCAAACACACAGCACAAGCCACAAGGCATATATACATATATGTATATCAATATATCTTTCTAAAGAACAACCAGAAATCTATAATAGTAATTATGCATTACTTTTTAATTAAGAGGTAAATATTGGCTACCTATTTGTAAAGCCAAAATATAATTATTATAAAGTGCATTATCACTGACCACTATATTCCAGGCTTCTTAGTATCTTTTTTCCGATTATTCCTTTACAAAAAGTAAAATATTAACCCCCAAAATACTTCTAATCTACTGTCCTTCTCAAATAAATAAACATTTTAAAATAAAACAACCTTATAGCATCTGCTTTCTCCTATGATCTCATTAAATGCTGAAGCTTTTTTTTTTTAAATTTTACTTTAAGTTATGTACAGAATGTTCAGGTTTGTTACATAGGTATACATGGGCCATGGTGGTTTGCTGTACCTATCAACCAATGCTGAAACGTTTAAAATTACTTTTTAAATTTTCAATAAAAACATTGAATTATTTTATGTGTCACAGACTTTAAAAATAGAGCATAGTAAATATGTTTTAAACTTTTTGGTGATAAAGAGTTGTCAGTATGCTGTCATTTCTATATTCTGTAATATGAAAATATACTTCAAGACTTGAAGATACATAGATGATATTTGATAAATGCTTCCAGAATGAATGAATGAATGAATGAACAAAGAAGCCTTATCATAACTCCATAATTTCTCTAAATAAGAGACCAATTTTATAATTGTTACTTTATTTCTTCTCTCAGCAATACTGAGAAACCAGTTGTCCCCTCATCAGAACCATGGAATTGAGAGGAAACTTTTCACTAATATAAAACTAAAGAAAATATAGTTTTTTATGTGTTACATAAGATTCAAATAAAAGGTCCTGTTTAATTTTAATTCCACATTAAAATAGGTTGATATATTGATTGTGAACTTCACGGAGAGAAAGCTGTATTATTTGCTACTTCATCTCCAGTACCTAAACACAAGTGGCCAGCACATACTGTACTCATCTAATATTGGCTAATTAGATAAACGAATGAATTTTATTTTATTGCTTTATGACTTTTTTATATGATAATCTAAAACACTATTCCAGCTATGAAAGTTTGAAAAGGATTTTCCAGAATGCCACTGTGTCTCTGTTCCATTCCCCATTGATTACTGATAATTGTTAGCCACTATACATAGTAATCTCAAATATTTTCCTTAGGGGAAACCATTGTAGAATATTTAAAACCTTGCTTTTGGGAAAAGCAACAAACTGAATGTTTCTCTTTTCGTTTGGTTGATGAATCACTTTATTGAATTGTATTAAGTTATCTATTGCTGCATAACAAATCACCCCAAATTTAGTGACTTACACGTACAGTAATTATTTATTGTCTCTAATACTTTTTTTTGGAGATCAGAAATTCAGAAACAGAGCAGGGTCTGTGAGGCAGCAGTCTGACACTAGCTAGAGCTGAGTCATCTGGAAGGCTTGTCTGGGACTGGCAGATTCATTTCAAAGGTATTTTCATCTCAAGACTGCCAAGTTGATTCCTCTCTATGTGGGATACTTTGGTGTTTTCATGGCATGGCAGCTGGCTTTCCCCAGACTCAGCAATACAAGAAACCAAGGAAGAAGCTACAAGGCCTCTTGTAACCTAGTCTTGAAAGTTATATGTCATACTTCTGCATTATTCTGTTGGGAACCCAAGTCAGCTCTGATTCAATGAGTAAAAGTAGATGGGTATGAATTCTCAGGAAAAAAGTGATCTTTAGGGAACATCTTACAGACTGGCCATCATACTAATTTTATATGTCAAAATATAATACAAAATCATGTAAGTGCTTACATTATTTGAACTATGACAAAAAATTTGCCATTAATTCTAGAGAAAGCTTTTTCACCTATATTGCTACATAACTTGATCCTTTAGGCTTTAAGTTAAATTGTCTTAAAAGGTTTCTCATGAACTTTTACTTTCACAGCATTGGAATAACCATTTAATCATAGTTAATGTGTTAGCTGCAATTTCTTTATTTTTATTTCTTCACTTATTGACTTTATTCCAATAAATTTGCATTTGACATATACAAAATAATAAAACCATAGAAATTTTCATTGGAATCACTTGAGTATAAATAAGGTCATTTCCTTTAAAGTGCTTTCCCCAAAGTGTTTCCACTTAACCTTTTGAATAGAGCAGGGGCAGCCTAAGCTCAGGGACTAATATCATAGGGGAAAAAAAGCAAATACAAATAAGGAAAAAAGAAGGAATACAGATATGAGACTCAGAGGAACTACTTAAATTATGGGAACCTGGGGTTGATGAAGTAACCACAGAAAGAAAGCTGCAACGTATGGGAGGAACCAGGTTGGAATGGTTTTAGCACCTTAATGCTGGACAGCATCTCTGAAAAGTCTGTGAGCCATCCTCAGTCCCGCTCAGCAGGAACAAATGCAGGGCCTTGCGCCCAGAATCAGAATTATGGGCTTACTTGTGGACTTGCCATTTCAATAATATGTGAAAATGAAGATGCTGATATTATCTAATTGTTCTTTCTCAGGAACATCATCAGGTAGTGTTTTATTCCATGTAATTTGCTATGTTAATTTTCTCTACTTTATTCCAAAGACATGGACCAGCATTTTCTAAAATAAATAAGGGCTGCCATGGGGAATTGTTATTAAAAGCCACTAGGCCTTCAGAAATCCAGTTGAATACGAAATGTGACATTGTTATCTATCAATTTTAGAATTTTTTTTTTCCTTGGGAATTCCTTATGTTGGTGTGAGAAAGCCTTGGACTTTTAAAAAAAAGTACATGAATAATGATTCCATACGCACTAGTTATACCCATGGGCTGGCTACTTATGTGTTCTTTGTCTTCATTGCCTTACATATCAAATGGGAACGATATTTCACAGAGTTTTTTTAAAATAAAAATTCAGTGGGATAACATATATAAAGTGCCTCACCTAGTAGATACTTAAGAAATTTTTATTCCTTTCTCTCTTTTTCATTTGTTCCTGATATGCAACGCTATTTCTAATAATATCAAACCAATTTGCTGGCAGGCAATATTTAATTTTTCAGTAATAAATTTTTCTAAAGTCTATGTTTTGAGGATTGCATATGCTTATAAACTTTCTTTTTATTTGAAGGTGCAAGGACAGTAATACTTCCTCATTCATCTTATCTCTAATTAATTCTTTTCATGAAATATTTTATTTTTTTTTCATCTATCATCATTCTTCAGATAATCCTCAATATATGTTTCAATGACATCAAAAAATTTTGGCCCTGTTAATTAACTACTACTGACCATCTCTCAGAGTTGTTTATTTTATATGAAGTAACACTGAATTATTAGCTGATAAAATTGTCATTAATATTTTTATTTTCAATTTCTCTAACTTCTCGTATGTAAAAAAAAAATCAATACAGTATAAGTTTAATGCAATACAAGAAAAATGAAAATCTTGTTTATTTAGATTTTTAATCTCTTAAAACTTGCTACTCCAATTTTTTATTTTCCAATGATTCTATTATTCATTACTTGCATGTCCAAATAGATACCTAAAACTCAATTACTTCCCTCGTTGTTCTACAAACCTTCCACATTCAAAAGTGAGACTATTTTTTCTGATCTATTAGTAGGCATACATGTGTTAAATATAATTATAAATTTATTTTTCCAATTTCAAATTACTGTTTCCCTTTTCTGGATTTCAGCAATGAAGTTTTAATGTAAAAAAAAAATGTGGAATAATGTACAAGTACCACTACATTATTTGTGTGTGTGTGGGAATGTGATGAATATAGGACCTGCCCATTCTTTCCTAATGTGTTATATTAGATATAAATGTGTTTCTCATGGAAAAGCAGCTCATGATGTTAATTCTCTGAAATGCAAGGTGTTATTGAAAATTCTCATATCTATTTCAGATCTAGTATTTTTCTCTATCATAGTTTTTATGTTTAATTTCATCCAAATGACATTGGAAAATCTTGTTGCAGTATTCTAGTTTCACTGATATTTGAATAATGAATCACAAATCAAATCTGCATTATTTCTTAATAAGAAACAATAAGTTCACCAGTTTTCTTCCTTATTTAAGACATATTGCACTGTTGACTGACTCTAGGTGCTTGACCTAATATTGAAAATAAAGCCCATGTTACTACTTTTGGTTAGTGGAAATACTGTTTACTTTCTAAAACTCAGCCTCACTGGTAACATTTTAGAAATTTTAATATTTTGCAATAATTACAGAAGTGATATTATGGATTGAATTGTGTTCCCCTGAAAAAGATATGTGGAAGTCCCAACCTCCAGTAATACAGAATGTGATCCTTTTTGTAAACAGGGTCTTTGTAGATGTAATCAAGTGAAGATGAGGTTATTAGAACAGATCCTAATCCAACATAACAGGTGTTTTTATTTAAAAAAAAGGAGAGAAAAAAAAGAAAAATTTCTTTTTGTATGCCTCCATGAGGGCAGGCCCTTAACTGTCTGAGTTACTTCTGTATCTGCAGCCTAGTACCAATGTATAGAGGGAGTCTATGCAAAGAGACATAGGAAGGATGTCATGTGAATACTGAACACAAACCAGGAAAATCTGAGGATACCAGAAGCTGGAAGAGGCAAATAAGGACATTCTCTTACAGGCTTCAGTAGAAGCATGGCTCTGCCAACAACTTGCTTTGAACTTCTAGCCACCAGAATTGTGAGAATACATTTCTGTTGCTCTAAATCACCTACTTTTTGGTAGTTTGTAATGGGAGCCTTAGGAATAATGAAAAACTAGCAGTTATTTTAATTTGCTAGCATTATATGGACTCTGACTACATAAATACAGCTTTGAAAGATTTATTTTTAAATGAATCATTGCTTTACTACCATGGATCTCTGTGATCAAGAGCTATTTTGGTAACATAATAAAGTGACCTTAATTGAGGACTTCTTCGTGCCCAATAATAATAATTTATTATTGTCCAATATTGTAAGTGCTTTACTTGTTTTCATTAATTTCATTCATACAACTATGCTTTGGCATTGTCACTACCACCATTATAATCTGTATTTTGAGGCACAGAGAACTAACGCTACTTTCCCAAATTTTATTCCTAGTAATTGGGCTATCAATACAAACCCACAACATCTACCCAGAGTCCATGTTCTCAATCACTGCATGAGACGGTCTTCAACTAGCCTATCCCCGCTGATGTCACCCTCCACCAGTTACATATTTCAGTGTGTTAAGCCTCTAAAACACTGCTGTGGTAATTTTATTCAAGCTGCATTCAAAACACAACTTGCTTTACTATTGTCTACAGAATAACTGCCAGACTCTTCAGCATGAACATAGCATTTGCAGGGCCCGCTGACCTGGCATAAGTCTACCCATGAAAGTGCATCTCTAGTTGCATATGTATATAGACGTTGAAATGAAGAAAACTGTATAAGTGATGTTAGAGAACAATGAGGGAATATAGAAATGTTAGAACTTAGTTTCAATGCAGGAAACACGGCTGACAATGAGTCTTTCATATAAGGCATTAGGTCAATATAAGACAGGCAAGCATATAAATCTTGATCCAGGCCTTACCTACTAGTCTGGTCTTATCTTTTTCTTCTCCCACTTTTTTGCAGCACAAACAGCATATGCTTCTGCAATTTTGAATAACCATATTCTCTCTCACCTCCTGAGATTTATATTTGCTTTTTCCCCTCCTGTGCCCACTTTCCCTCAATTTTTCTCTTTCCACCTTCACTTCCCAATAGCATCATTTTCATGGATAGTTCTGCTAGAACTCCATGGTTCAGATTATCTGTCTCTTGCCCTGACAAGCCTTTTCTGATTTGTCTCCTATTCACCTGGCCAGTCTAGAATATGGGCTCCACCCATACACTTGTCTTAAACCTTGGCATTCATCACACAGTTTGTAACCGTTGATTAACTTCTCTGGATTTCCATTCTCAACTCTTAAAAACAGGAATTGCATTGCTTTAGTCTTTGACTCCCCAGAACTCGTACAATGAGTGAAATGAAGCAGCAGCTCAATGTGTGTCTGTTGGGAGAATGAGTGCATGGATGGTTGAATGGATGAATGAATAAATTTATGAACCTTGAACTTTAGAAAAAGCCTGTGTGTACATGATGAAGAGAAAAATGCCAAAACTTTGAAAAGACCCTAAATCACTACTGTGGTGTGGACACTTTGGAACCAACAAATAATGGCACAAACTGAAGTGTGCCCAGGAACCTAATGGCAGAGACAAGATCACATGGCTGGGAGTAAAAGACTGGACACATGCATGGACCAAGACAGACATTTATCTAAACAAACTAGCTAGGAGGAAAGATGAGGAAGTCAGTTGAAAAGAATGGATCAAATAGAGTTAAAAACCTATGTAGACAGCAAAAAAGAAGGGAAATACAGATAGTACATGTCAGGTGATACAAAGGTTGATTTTATAGGCAGCTAAATTAGAAATAGAAAATTACCACACCAAGAGATTACACAAATCTTTGCTCAGGAAAGTGTTCAAGAGATAGAGATCCTATTAAAGGCCTGGAAATGAACAGATATAAAAGCAGATGCAGCAGCAATTTTATAAAACATTGATGACTGCAGTAGACACTTGCTTTTCCTTCTAAAATGTTATGAAATTCCTATTAAAGCAGAAATCAACTCCTGTGTGACTAGCAAGAGCCATAAGTTCCATGAGGGCAGGTCTTTAACTGTCTGAGTCACTTCTGTATCTGCAGCCTAGTACCTTGTAGATAGAGAAAAGGACCTGAGGTCATAGAACGATGGCTCTTTCAATTACATCCTATACCAGCTTCTCTTCACTATTTCCCTTTTCAGTGCGCCATTCCTATACTTACTCAGACAAGAAACTATGAATCATGATTGACTTGCTCTCCCTCACCCCTCTCCCAACATATTCATTAATAAGCATCTCATGCTCATTCTACCTCCAGAATTCAATTTTTGAATTGAAAAACGCCTTTCCCCATTCACACAATGCTTATTCAGGCTACAGTTCTTATTTGTTTGTCCTTCTGCTAACTCCTTCTAACTCTCCCCTCTGCTTCTAATTATTCTCTTCGAATCAAGACTCCAAAATAGAACCCTAATAATAAGTGTTGTGGGTTGAATTACATCCCTTTAAAAGGTATGTTTAAGCACTGACTCCCAATCCCTGTGCATGTGAGCTTACTTGAAAATAATCAAGTTAATAGGAGGTCATCCTAGATTAGAGTGGGCCCTAACTCGATGACTGATGCCGTCCTAGGAAGTGGGAAATGCAGATAGAGAGATAAATAGTGAGAATGTCATGTAATGATGGAGGCAGAAATTGGATGCACATATAAGCCAAGGAATAACTAAACGCTGCCAGCAATCAACAGAGGCTAGGGAGAGGCAAGCAAAAATCTTCACCTAGAGCTTTGAGAGCATGGCTCTGCCTACCCAAGGCCTTGATTTCAGACCTCTGGCTTCCAGAACTTAAGAATACCTTTCTGTAGTCTGAAACTCCCTGGTTTGTAATTATCTTTTACGGAAACCCTTCCAGAAACATACAATGTGCAAAAATAAAATTTCAATCAAGGCAGTTTGTTGATTAACATCTTTATGCAACGATTTTAGGATAGAATAAAAAGTATTTCATAAAGCTTAAAGAACCCCACATGATCTGAATCCTATCTAACTCTGAATTAATTTCTTGATAATTTCCCTTTTTTTCAGCTTGCTACACTTTAGAGATGTAGGACCGTTTACGTTCCTTGAAATTGCCTCTGCTTCTAGACCCTCATACGTGCTACTCCTTTGGCCTGAGCATCATTCATTCTCTCCCTCACCCCCACCATTATCCTGACATCTTTTTACATTGCCTTATCTCATAGCCGCATTCTGTCAGGGAGCCCTCTTGAAATGTCAAAACTTTTGGCTCCCTTGCTGTGTAATAGTATAGTACAATCTTTATTCTAAATATCGGATTAATTTTCATTTTCTTCTCTAATCTGTAGAGTCCATGAGAGAAGAGATAACATCTTTCCTGTATTTTCCACTGTTTTTCCTGCAACCAGAATAATGCTTTGTGCATGACTGTGATTACCCTACTACCACTACCCAATCATTACTATTACTAATAAAGAGCCAACAATTACTCAGCTTTTTTTGTACGAGTAATTTTGCAAATAATTGAGAAAATATGTTACGTCAGTTAATCCTCTTATCCAGTAGTGATCAGATAAGACTCATCATTATTTCTAAACCACAGCTGAAAAAACATGAATTTTGCAATGGTTGAATTATGATTGCAAGGTCAAACTGCTTTGAAGTGATAGGATGAAATCTCATCCTAGTTGCTTCTGAATGCAAAAGGCCAAATTCTTAATAATTTGCTCAATAAATATTTGTTGACATTCCAACGGAGACAGAAATACAAATAATAGTTAGGTGCTGAAAATAACACATGTTTTGAGGAAAAATGAAACAGATGCTTAACTTTAAGCAGCAAAATGAAAAGGGGGATTTGTTGTACATAAAGTCCAGATAAAGAAGCAGTTTGAAAGAAGATAATTGAGATCCTATAATTAGATGGAAAGTGGTTTCTAGGAAAGTAAGGCAGTCAGAAGCAAATAATTTAGACACTGTGTTCTCCAAAGATGTCACTCCATAAAAACACCCTGAATTAACAGAATGTAAATTGATTTAGTCCCATCAATTATACAGTACTTTATGCAAATTTAAAAAAAAACTTTCACACTTACTTGAGGAGACACAAGAATGGGCTGAAGTGCTTTCACATATATGTGTTGTAACATATATGTGATACAGCTGCTTAAATTTGGTGATCATTATTGGCTAAATTTCTTCAAATAAGTAGAATAGGAAGTACCAGAAACAAAGAATTCATTTTACCTTCTATATTTTAAATTCTTCAGGAAAATTTCTGAGAAATACCTATTTTAGAAAGTAACAGGAGAAAATTCATGTAGCAGCACACTGCCCATTTCATTTTGCACAATACTGATGCTGCTTTGGTCAGTGAAAGGAAATTAGTAGCTGAATCTTTTTCTGCATACGCTTTTTAAATAATTTGAAATGAGTTACCCCCTAATCCCACCACATGAATGTTGATGATAATGTATTTAAAGAGTATCAGTTAGATAGATTGCCAAATTCCCAACCAAGTCAGGGAGTGCATATCACCCACTCAAACTTTGATGGGAAAAAGCAATCACTTCTGAAAATTCTTTAGATGATGAGAGAAAGTTCCAATAACTTCAAATTTGGAAGATGAGACTTTGTAATTGACAGTTGATTTTACAGTGAAAAAGGAATGTAGAGAGAACTGACTTACAAAAGAGTTTGATGAGTTACGGTTTAGCTGTTTTGAATCTGAGTACCTGCAAACATAAAACTTAGACTGGCCAGGTAGCTAAGATATGCAAAGGAGAGAGGGAAATAGCCATTTCAAAAGTATAAAAGGTGTAAGTAAAAGCAAGGAAATAAGAAATATAGAAAATATGGGGTCTGGGGAAAAGGAAAAGACTAATAGGAATCACCTTACAGTCAAATTAGGAGAACATATGAGAAAAAGGTGAAGTACTCTTAGAAAAATGGTTGATGAACAATTGAGGAACAGCTGTAGAGGACATAAATAGATTGGAGAGGCCATGTTTAACCTTTGATTAAACTTAGATATGTAGAAAAGGTGATATGATGAAACTAAAAAGATACTACTAATGTATCTTCTGTGCCTTGCAGAAAAGGTATCTGGATGATTTAATTAAAGAGAAACTAGAGTGCTGATGCTTAAACATATGAATACGGGTCTTTCAGGATTCGTGCTAAAATGCAGAGTCTGGGTCTTAACCACAGACATTCTGATTGGATAGATGAGGGTGCCCACGAATCTTAGTTTTTAAGAACACTCTTCGTATTTCTTCCCCAGATGATAGAGGTAGCCTTCTTCCTACACTTGAGAGAGATTAAATCAGAAGGTTCAGAAAAAAACATTAAAAACAATAATAAAAGACTCACTTTAAAAGATGAGGATTAATTCCTGGGAGCAAAATTAACTCAATTTTATAGCAAAGAAGGCAAGAGGATGATTTAACAAGCATCTCCTTTATATTAAGTATTTTAAGTGTATCTATAAGATAGTTCAGCAATTTTTCTGTTTCTATTGTTGTCTACACAACAGGAAATTGAGTAGAATTAAAGTAAAAACTCATGTACAAGGAAAGATATCTTTGCTTTTAAATAATGACTGTAGGCCAGAACTGTCATGAAGGGCATTTGGAGAATCTGCACTTTTGTTTTATCTTGCTTAATAATAATAACTTTTAAAAAGTCTATCCATCCCAGCTAATTTGGGGTGTGTCCCTGCACCAGTATTGGAAATACGGTCATTGACCATAGGATATTTTGAAGTCTGTTCCAACTTTATGATAGCAACATTTAATAAGGATATATTGCTCTTTGAGTAGGCTATGCAGGAGTCATTAACTGTGACTAATATGCTGTCCTCAAGTTGTGCCAGAGCAGCCTCATTAATCACATCAAATTGCTGCTAAAGACATTGTGTACATGAGTGTGTGTGTGAGTGTATGCGTGTGTGTGTTTGTGTATATAGTCATTTATTAAACTCATTTGGACTTACAGAATAAAGACAATGACTTAATTGAACCCTGTCCATTGTTGACTTTTTCTCCCTTATTCCCCACCTTTGAAAGACTGGCCCAGCATCCAGGCAGCTGTTCTCCCAAGCCTGCATGTGTAAATGCCAAGCATTACAGAGCTGTTCAAGCAAACAGAGGGTGGAATTCCACCTGGTTCTCTCTCCCTGCTACAATGAGGGGGAAGCAGTTTGGTTTCTGCAGCCCTGCACCCCCACACAATGCTGTGACAAGCCATAAAAAAAAAAAAAGACTGGCTAAAGTGACTACAGATGTTGTGTGAAATAGCCAGTATGTTTTCCACCTGTCTGTATTTGCCTAAGGGGTCAGGGACAATCAAATTAAAGCACTATGCAAGATGTGACAGATGTTGCCCTATTGAGATAAATCTGAGCAAGTTGCAGAAAGCTGGAATAGATGTAATACACAAAACAAAACACAGAAACCACTCTAAAGGGTGTCCTGAGAATAACAACATTTCTAAATAAAGGCCCATTACTTTATGCCCTTCCCTTCTAATTAGACCCATAATTGGACACTTTATAGTATCTAGTGGAAGCATAATTAGTCATTCTTTTCATAGCAGTGTAATTTGTTGGGAGTTAGACTGTTGAAGTGGAAAAAGAGTCCTTTTGGAGACTTTTTATCTCTTTCTCAGGCAACAGGTAATGGTGCATTGCCCATTTTGTTGAAAGAACTTAGGTGAAATGTTTCACCATCAAATTAATGTCTTTGGATCTATCTCATATTCCTAACAAAATAGAGGACAGCATCTTCTGCTATCTCTGAGGCTAATGCCAGGTAATGAAACAGCCTTTCAATAACTTATTGACTGGAACATTGCTAACATGTCAAGATCAGGGAAAGAGGAGTTAGATGTGACATTATGATTATATATGTCTTGAAACAAAACACTAATATGGGGCATTTTTCTTTTGTGTCACACTGGCTAGATGTCTCTGGTGAAATACACAATATATGTTTTTTGGCAAAGTTCCTTTTGGATCTTTATCTTTCTTTTCTTATCTTAAAAATACTTTATGCTCTGAGATCTCAGCACTGCCCCTGAAAATTATGAGACTTAAAAAATATGAGTTGGCCAGCAAAAGCGTAAAACCAATCAACCATTGGACATTAACTCTTTTGAAGGTTGTAAAATCTTACAAGACATGATGAAATAGCATTTATTGCATTTTGCAGAAAGAATAATGTGTTCCAATTTAAGTCATTTGTAAATACTTTCAGGGATGTAATAGAGTGTGTGTGTTCTTGACTTTAAAGCAAAAGTCTATTACGATTACTGGCATATATTGTTCCCTTAATTCCATTGTCATAATGTGACACATGCATCTGAATACAGCCAATCCACTGCTGGTCTCAGCGACTGCCAACTGCAAGTTGATATAGATGGCAACCTATGTGGCTGCAGTGAAGGCCAATGGAAATTACATAAACCATTTTTCTTCCTCTCCTGAGGTTTTCAAACTCTCAATCACAAGGCAAGTCAAGCACAGAAGAAGCCTAATTGAGATTTGGATGCCAGCTACTTGTTGCAGCTTCCCTCCTTACTAATGCAAAGAGAGTGTTTACTATGGGTTTTGATGTTTTCTGGGAGTCATCGCAACATAGGATAGTATTTAAGCATTGTTGGTGTTTAAGAGGTCTTTTCCAAGAGAACACTGATATTTTTAAATTTGATTTAATCCATCTGTGATTTGTCAACTTATTTGTTGAGAACTTGTTATTTGTTAGGCACTGTATTACAACTAAGCTTTCTCCTTCCTCAAATTCTGCCTGTCACAGGGACTCCAAAACTGGAATAACCTCATTAATGGTAACACACAGCATTCCATTCTCATTCTCTCTGTCTCTCTCTTCCAGTCCTTCCAGGGCACAGGGTGTGTAAATCATAGTGATCCCCTGAGAGAAGGAAATGTACACAGAGGGTTTCAAGCTTCTCCTGATATTCTTAGTGAACATCATGAGCATTTGGGGAAGCAGGTTTCCCCCAACCTCCAAAAAAAAAAAAAAAACAGCATGGAGATGGACAGTGAAGATGCCTCAGGCTTAAGAGATGTTAGGAGGGCTGATTACTCTTCGTTCCATCAACTAAGCCTGTCAATCACACAGCATATAGGAAAATGTGCCTGCCACCACAAATGAAATGGAGGGACTAATTTAATCAACACTAATCAACTAATTCAGGTGGAAATTTTAGTTCAATTGTGCTGATGTGTAGACAATGACAATAGGTTAATTTTTAGGGCAGTTAAGGCATTAGAAGTTTCTTGGCTAATAAAATTGACCGATTTGTGTGTGCTGTGTGTTCTTCATGTTTAAAAGAACACCAGAGCCTTAAAACACATTTTGAAACTATTTTAAAAGTATATTTTTCCCAGAAAAACTATTAATTCTGAAATCATTTAATTCATATTAAATAAGCTGTTTCACTTACAATTTAAACCAAACATATTTTTGTAATTATATTTTCATGTATATAACTTGTGTGTATCTTTTACTGTACAATTGGCTGTTTGCTTACAGTATTACTTACACTTGCATACATACTGTATACTTATATGAGTAACAGGAAGAATCCTTAAGATTCAATCCAGACATGTTATGGTAGCTGGACTTTGGATGATCTGCGTGAAATGATTATAGCCTACTAGAAGTCAATTTGTATACTATAAAAGGCAGATATTTCATACATATGGAATTACAGAATTTTATGCCTCAAAGAGATCTTAAGGATAATTTTCAAAAATGCAATATATGTGCAATAAAAAGTTGTGGAATGAGGGAATTCAAATATCAAACGAAGAAGTTAGAGATCCATATGCTCACATGAAATACGAAATTAAATTTAAATACAACTGACCTTGAATGCAAAGGTAACAATATATTTCCCTTTAGATAATTTGCTCTGCTTATATCATCACCCCTTGCTTGCTCACCAATCTTCATCCTTAGACTTTCAGACAAAACATAGGTGTGCATCAAAATGTTCCTGTAGGGGGCAGGTTAGGATATTTTCAACTTAATAGTGATTTTCTTTAATTATGGAAAAAATATGATTCTTTTGCTTTTTCATGGAGGAAATGGGAAGGATGGCAGATTTAAAAGAAGGCTCTAGTAGAACACATGAGAGATGAATAAAATGTATATGTAGTTTGTAAATGAAGGTGACAGCATAGTGTTCTCCTTAAACAAGCAAATAATACAAATATGTTGCCCACTGATACCTTTACTTTACAAATCAAAGACATGCATTATTAACTTAGATTATTAAAGGCTAAGAGTGCCTAGACATGACTGTAATGGGATGGATAATATTTAAATAGCTGAAAAAAGAATGCGTTCACTTTTGTTTTCTTTTGATTGGTTTCCACAGACATATATATACATATATATATGTGTATATATATATGTATATATATGTGTATATATATGTGTATATATATATGTGTATATATATGTATATATGTTTATATATATGTATATATATGTGTGTGTGTATATATATGTGTGTGTGTATATATATATAAATGTCATCAATGCCCTATTTAGAGTGTTCATAAGAGAAGATGCTTGAAAGGATTGATACCTAAGTCTAGTGTGCTAGATCAGTAGTTAAAAATTGAGAAGCGGTATGGTTGAGGCCAGTGGCTCTTAATCTTAACAGACCCGGCGATTGATTTCTGTTGCTAAACTTTGTCCTATAGCATAATTAGAAGTAAAATTTTTAGCTAATAGAACTATTCTGTGTCTGTAAAATTATATATGTGTAGACATATAACACAAAAAATAAGAGAAAATGTTTAATATATAAAATAAGAGAGAAATTACTAATATTCACAATAAAGAGATAAATTATTAATACACAATATGCAGAAGTAACGACACCAGATTTCAGAAACTGACTAATGCTGACACTTCCTTTTTAAAAGAATGTCTGGGTTTAAGAGAAGTAAAATCAGGAGGCATTTCATACATAAATGACAACAACATGAAAGTACAGTTGAGCACTAAAAGAGAAAATGATGGCTGGGCACGGTGGCTCACGCCTGTAATCCCAGCACTTTGGGAGGCCGAGGCGGGTGGATCACGAGGTCAAGAGATCGAGACCATCCTGGTCAATATGGTGAAACCCCGTCTCTACTAAAAACACAAAAAATTAGCTGGGCATGGTAGCGCGCGCCTGTAATCCCAGCTACTCGGGAGGCTGAGGTAGGAGAATTGCCTGAACCCAGGAGGCGGAGGTTGCGGTGAGCCGAGATCACACCATTGCACTCCAGCCTGGGTAACAAGAGCG
Source organism: Aotus nancymaae (assembly GCF_030222135.1). Lineage (NCBI taxonomy): Eukaryota > Metazoa > Chordata > Mammalia > Primates > Aotidae > Aotus > Aotus nancymaae. The sequence goes on from NW_026988435.1 coordinate 13,464,925, forward strand.
AGATTCCATCTCAAAAAAAAAAAAAAAAGAGAGAGAAAATGATGTGAGCAATAATGCAGTGGACTTATTTTTGTTTAAGATAAAATGTAAATAACACTAATTGAAGTAGGAGAATATGCCCAGATAAATTATAGACTGTTAATATGGAAAAAAATTGGCAATATGATATTCTATTTTGAAACCCCATTATCTCATGTAGTTAATATCTTATACTTTGGAAACTGTAACTTTCAATAGATTATGCAAAACACAGGGTGAATTGGACAAATAAACCATAATATAAGAGGTTATAGAAAAGTTGTGGATAGACATGAGGAAGAATTGGAATAAAACCTAGAAACAGCAGGCACCCAAAAGAGATTTATAACTAATTTTGATTTTTGTTTATTTTTAAAGCATAGATTGTTTTCATCGATGAGTTAAAAATATAAATAATGGCAATGTATAGAATGGCAATATTATAAACTATCTTTAAGCAGCCATTGCTAATAAAATTATACAAATGTTTGCACTTCTTTTGTGCTTGCAAATTTAGTAATATTGGTTCTAAGTATATTAAAAAGAGTTTCAAATACCATATGTTAAATAATATCAAGGGACAACTACATTTTGAATGATGTATGTAACTTAAGTTGGTTACACAAAGTATAGCCATCAGTAGTAACATGCTTTTCTAAAATTTTAAATAACTTTTGGTAAAGTTTTGAATGAAACAAGGTAAAATCTTCCCGTCATTTATATACTAATTTTACGTCAAGATTTTTCACTGTATATTAAAATGAAGAAGAAAAGCACTGTGAGCTGATACATAAAGTATAATTAGATTATATGCTCAGACTTGATTTTTTCTCTTTTTTTTTTTTTTTTTGGTTCCTAGTCTCACTGTATTGCCCAGGCTGGTATTCTGTGATGTGATCACAGTTCACTGCAGCCTTGTACAAGCAATCATTTACCTCAGCTTTTCAAGTACCTAGGACCACAGGCACATACCACCACGCCGAGCTAAATTTTTTTATTATTTAGTTTTATTTTTTATTTTTTTGTAGAAACAGGGTTTCAGTATGTTGCTCAGACTGGTCTCAAACTCCTGGACTCAAGCAGTTTGGCCTAAACCTCCCAAAGTACTGGGATTATTGGCATGACTCACTGCAACAGATAAGATCTTTTTTCTTTTATGAGTGTCCAGTAGAGCATTTGAAAATCATGAAAAATGGAAGAAAATACATTGCGTGGACTCACCCTTAAATTTCAGAATTTCTAGAATCTCTGCTTTTTCCCAATTACTAGTAGTGTTCCCCAGTAATTTCAACAATGAAATTTTTGTCTCAAATTTTCAAAATCATACAGATTTGAAATACTCTATAGGTATTTCTGTCAACAGAGCATTCAGAGTATGTTGGCCATAAACATTCATGTCACAAACTAAATTCCCTATTTATAGTCTATGTTCTCCAAGAAGCTTTTGATAGCCTGGTTTTCATGTTGCCTTCCTGTAGGGATAAAACGTTCTCATCAGGCCAAATAGCAGCTCAGCACTCTTCTTTCAGTGGGTTAATATATTCCGGGGTGTATATTCCATTTTCTAGTTTGTATATTCTGATCTCTCAATTTAGTCCACAGAAATTAGCCTTTCCTAACTGGATCCTGGACATAGGCAAGTTTAAGTTTCTAGATACTTGAAAAGAAAGATAAGAGCCAGATTCTGACCCATATGAATCTATGAGTTAATGCCATCATATGATTAATTTACGTATTTTCCTTCAAACTTCTACAATAGTAGCATTTAAAAAAATATCAAAGATGCAGTCACTCCCAATTTTACTATTGGAATTGATTAAGAAGTTAAACTGCCAGGTAATATTTATTCATGATTTTAATATATATTTTAAATATTCTATTGATACAATTAGAAAAAATAATTTCCTTGCTAAAAGAAGTCATTATAAAGTTATATATTATTAATGACTTTGTACTTATTTTGGTTTTAAAATTTTATGTATTTAAAAATTAAAAATCTCCCAGGGAATTTTCTATATGTATGTAGAAACAAGGTCTTCAGAAAAGCTGCAGAATGAAATGAGTGAACACATAGAAATAGCTTTGCTACAGTTTGGGAAATTTTCCTAAATGTTCTAAATGTGCAATGGAGTGACCCAGTTGTCCACCAGTTGTGGTGATAAAAATCTTGCTGTTACATTACTTCTAGGCTGTTTGAAAATATATGAGAGCAAATAGAAATAGCAATTAAAAAATATGTAAGACCGTTAGCCTAACAGACAAAACTGGCAGAGAAAACACCATTTGCTGCCACAAAAAATAAAAATAATTGAATGCTTCAGATTTTAGTTGTCAGTACTCATTTGAAGCTGTTTAATTGGAAGCATGATTCTACAAAACAGAGATCCAAGAAATAGCAAACAATTGCCTATGGAGGATCTAGCCAGTAACTCCAGGCCATGAACAGGAAAAGGTATAATCTGATTAATGTTGTTTTTTTTTTTTTTTAATATTTAAGGCTTTAAAATTTTTCAACAATTTACATTTTTTGAGGCTAAAGTTTCTGGATATCTTTGTACTTAGAGAGAAATATATTTCTGAAATTATTTGGAATTTCTTTATAAAACTTAAGAATCAGATAAACAAATTGATGTTTTAAAGTTATTAAGCTGGTAAAAATATTCTTATAATCATAGTAAAAATATTTATTGCAAATTTTATGATGCAATTTTATTTTTTATGGTACAAAGGAAGATAAAGTTGTTATCAGGTACTCTGCTTCAGATCAGGGAGTTTGAGTGAGTTAACACACAGAAAGGACATTTAAGAAGAACAGAAATCTTGTCGGTCATGTCCTGGAGGGCACGTAATATATACTTTTGTGTAAATTTATATGCAGTCTTTGAATTAATAATTAGAACACGTGAATCCTTACAATGAACAACAATGAATTACTTCAAATGCTTTCCTTTTAAAAATAGTCCAAGGTGTTATATTGTAATCTGCCTAACATTGTAATCTTTTTATTTATATTTTTCCTTTGGAAAATGGGCAAACTATTTAGATTAGAACTTAGATTTTTAAAAAAATTCTGATTCTGCTTATTCCTATAACACACTGTGGGTTGATAGATTAAGCCCCTATTTTTTTCCTGTCTCTCCCAGGCCTTTATTATAAAGCTATAAATTCAATTGCTCACACTCCAACTTTCCAAAATTCCTTGCTGTAGGGTATGTTCTCATGTAAGTCTGCTGATTCTGTCTTTTCCCTTTAACATTTTCTACTTCCTCCTGCATGGAAAATGATGTGAGGCCTAGAAATATGGCAGCCTTCTTGTGACAAGAGGCAAAAGAATATGTATGTGGAAACCTGAGAAACAGTCTGGGTCCTTGTGGGCATAATTAAGAGACAGTGACAGCCCTGGGTTGAAGACTTTTAAATATGTTGTTATAGTAGACAAAGCATTGTGTATTTAAGCCTTGTATGGTTTCTATTACTTACAGATGAATCCACATCTAACTGGGAGAGGTCAGGCATCATCTTGTTATCTATCTTTTATTAGATATGTTTCTTGGTCTGGGATTCCAAAGAGGCAGACTCTGGGCCAAGGACTCAAGTGAAATATTTTATTTCTGACATGATGCTAGGAAATATCCATGGAGAGTTAAAAAACATAGAAAAAATATGCAATGGAGTGATCCAGGTGTCCATCAGTTGCGGTGATAAAATTTTTGCTGTTACGTTACTTCTAGGTGGTTTGAAAATATTTGAGAGCAAATAGAAATAGCCATTAAAAATTATGTAACACTGTTAGCCTAACAGACAAAACTGGGAGAAAAAAAAGTATCACTGTTGCCACAAAATATAAAAATATTGATTACTTCAGATTTAAGTTGTTAGCACTCATCTGAAGCTGTTTAATTGAGAGCATGAGTCTACAAAGCAGGGATGCAAGTCAATTAAGAGGCATTATCCAGAAAGTTGCAATGTATAGCTGGAGCTCAACCTCACTGAAGAACTCTGAAAGGCAGGGTAGAATATGTTTCAGAGTTATCCACACAGACAGGCAAAGAAGCTGGGGTATTTGTTTACCATCTTATCATCTATCAATGCTAGGTTGAGCACTATTTTAGGGACATTTACTCTCTAGCTTTAATTACCTTCCTTTGCACACTGGATTGGCATGCTACCATGGGGGAAAAGACAAGATGTTAGGCAGAGGGTCACAGCTGATCATGGTAAGCAGTCTCCAGGGGAGGATGTTAGTATTAAGCACATATGGGCACTGCACCAACAGCATGTGCTCGAGTCCACCATTTATACTAGTCAAGTGACTCATGCCCCAGGTTAAATATTCTCTAAATACCCTGTATTCCTGACTCTGATTTTTAAATATGGTAGCATGTTCCAATTTCTAATAATGAAGTGTACAGTAGAAGACTCAGAGGAAAGGCTGGGGTTACTAATTACTGTGCTCTGCTGTTAGTAATGGTGTAGTTTATATTCACAGCTTCCTTTTACCTTTCACTCTTAATTCCACTCACCTTTGCTGCTTTTTGTTCATGAGGCAACTCATACCTTCATTTTTGAGACTATGGTTCCTTTTTTTTATTATTTTTTTGAGACAGAGTCTTGCTCTGTTGCCAAGCGCTAGGCTGGAGTGCAGTGGCACGATCTCGGCTCACTGCAATCTCCACCTCCTGGGTTCAAGCAATTCTCCTGCCCAGCCTCCTGAGTAGCTGGGACTACCAGCGCACACCACCACACCCAGCTAATTTTTGTATTTTTTAGTAGAGACGGGGTTTCACCATGTTGGCCAGGATGGTCTTGATCTCTTGACCTCATGTTCCGCCCACCTCAGCCTCCCAAAGTGCTGGGATTACAGGCGTGAGCCACCGCACTGGGCCTGAGACTATAGTTCCTAAAATTGACCATATACACTTACCACCTGGTATGGTCACTGATATAGTTTGGATGTGTGTTTTTGTCCAAATTTCATATTGAAGTATAATCCCCAGTGTTGGAGGTGGAGCTGGTGGGAGGGAGGGGATTGGATCATAGGGGCAGATTTCTCAAGAATAGTTCAGCACTATACCCCTTAGTACTGTACTCATGATAGCGAGTGAGTCCTTCTGAGATCTGGTAATTTAAAAATGTGCAACACCTGCCCCATCACTCTTTTGTTCCTGCTCCAGCCATGCGATATGCCTGCTTTTCTTCACCTTCCACCATGATTGTAAGTTTCCTGAGTCCTTGCCAGAAGCCAAAAGATGACAGCATCATTCTTCCTGTATAGCCCGCAAGACTGTGAATCAGTAAATCTCTTTTCTTTATAAATTACCCAGTCTTAGGTATTTCTTTATAGCAATGTGAGAATGGAATACTACTGACACCCAAGGAAGTATGCTCATAAATTTTCTGAGTTCCTAATGCTAATAAGGGACAATTTCTCAGTCTAGTAATGTTCTTCTTTGCCTGTTAATCTACTAGTATCAGGAGACTAAAATTACCAGGTGGCAGTAACAGATCTAGGATTAGTGGAAATTTTTCTATGCTCCTTGATATAAGCCCGCCCCCTGCATTCCTAGAACCAGGACATCTAGTTCAGCAGAGCCTAGAGTTGCACTGATGGGAAGCACAAACTTTCAAAAGAGTAACTGGAAGTGATCAAGAGAAACACATCACTCCTACTTCCACCCCTTGGTGTTCTGAAGCACGGTGGTCTAGATCCTCAGAGTGCTCATGCCCAACTCAGAACCCTAACCCTGCCTCTATGAAGCAGTTCCAAAATTCTATGTAGCTGGCAGCTTTTGAGGTGTATAGCTCATGACCGGATTAGTAAATCCATGGTCAACTTCCATTCTCATAAATTTTTCACCAGAAAGTGAAGGCAACTCCATTTATTCATGACAACAAATCCAATATTCTGTGAATCCTTGAACTTTGGTTGTGGTTGAAGTATTTTAGGCAGAAAAACTACCCTTATTGTAAATACTTACAATACCAAGGAAATGAATTGTCTTTTCACTGAGTATATACAAGGTTGAATGCAATCAACTTGCCACCAAGCGACTAACGGGAGGTATTCTATTGAAGGCATTATATCACGTTCATTTATATTCTTAGGAATTCGTGTTTTCTACCCCTAAAACATTAGGCTCTGATTTCCTGGAGATCAGGGTTTCCTTGCTGTCAATCTGGCCTTAATGCCTATTCCGATCATTGTATCCTTATCTCTGAAAACTGACACAAAGTTCAGCTAGATGACAGAAAAATGCTCTAGTGGTCTGTAGCACTGTAGGGTGAATATGGTTAACAATAATTTAGCATACCTATACATTTTCAAAAAGCTAGAAGAAAAGATTTTGAATGTTTACACAGCTTTTAAAATTATAGGTTGCCACCATTCTCATTGATAGTAGGGAGCCCAGTTCTATAACGACATTACTTATAATTAAATAATTCCTATTTTCCAACAATATTGATGTGTCCTTCACTCTCATATCCCCTCCCTCTTTACAGGAAGGAGTGCCCACTGAGCTCCACCAAAAAGCAAAGTCAAATGGTTGATTCTTTAGTGTTACATAGTAAAGGCTTTCTAATATATCTTACCAAGACTCTTAATACTTCTCTAATACTTTTCAAGAAAGTTCTGGAAAATCTATCTCATTTATCATGGGTGATTTTTTTCCAAGTGCAAAGACGCTATTCCAACAGAATAATAGGAGCATCTTGAAGGGTCTTGGCCAGAACCTTAATCTTGACTCTCAGGAGAGTACCCCGTTTCATTAATCCTCCCTTATCCTGCCTTATAATCTGCTCCATCCCACTAGCACTATTACCATTAAGTTTCAAGTGTCTTCTCCCAGTTTCTACTGCACAGAGATTACTCCCTTTCCTCCTAAAATACCGAAATTTCCCCCAGGATGTCTGCATTCCAAGTTTCAGTGGTCATTTCTTCTCTAAGGCCCTGACATTAGTGTAGTATCCTCACCAGGGCCATGAATTCAACTCACTTTGTGCTTCTCTCAGCAGTTTTCCCTCCTACTATTGGAAACGAGGGTCTTTGTAAGTGTGGCCATGTGTTTTTCCGGCTATCTCACCAAGCTAAGTTGAGAGGCTCCTTTAGGTCCATCACTTTTATACTAAAGGGCTTTTATTGCAGTTATCCTCTGCCAATCAATGTCAAATCTTTATAATTACCATTACCCCATACTTCCCAAGGGCTAGAGGTATTGCCTGGACTAAGACATCCTATTCCCCCATTAAACATTCTTAATGCACCACAGGTGAGAGTATTGGTCTCTTTATAAGAGAAGTTATAAACACATGACTTACTACTTCTAATAGGGCCCTTCTTGCCCTCTGGCTGGTGACTAATCCAGCTCCAGAATCACGTTTGAAGATTTGCTTCTACAACCGTTTTTTGCACCAATTGTCTTTGGACATCCCTAGAAAGAGTCTTGCACTGAGGCAAGAATGTAAGTGTGGGTACTTTATTTGAGAGAAAATCCAGGAGGCACCATCAGAGGAGTGGGACAACCTGATAGGAAAGGGAATGAGGCCATAAAAGGGGGCGTGACTAAAGCCAGTTACCAATTTGAGCCAAGTGGGCCCAATTCCATTAGGGCACTCAGGAGAGATGATATTATCCCATTCAAGGGATCAGAAAGCTGAGCTATTTGCCCACTGTCTCCCCTGTCACTGATTGAAGCATTAACTTTCTGGCCCTTTCAGCCTGCCTTGTGCATGGGTTAAGCATGTTCCCACAGCTAGACTGAAGCCCACAAGCAGGGAGTCACAGTTGTTCACAGTAAGCAGCCTTCAGGGTGTAGATGTGTGTACAGAAAGGACATAAAGAGACACTGCTTACATCTGCTCCAAAAAGGAACATTTTTCTCATAAGGCTGGGAAGGGTATGGTTATGCCAGATGGAGAAATCTACCTTTGGATATATGCCTAGTTAAAATAGAGAACTGTATAAACAATGTGACGGAAAGTGCCCTAGAATTACTTTCTCTAAATATGTCATAACAACTCTCCCCTTGGTCTAGTGTCAGAAATTCTTCTATTTAAAAAATTCTTTCAGCCTAGACTTTTGATAGCCTTTGTTAAAAACTAAATTATACTTGTAAAAAATCATGCATTAGACCATTGTAACAATAAAATGTAATATACAGAATAGAAAAATGATGGTGTCAGTTTAACTACTGAAAGTAGGTTCTAGCATTACAGAACAAAACTCATACTATCTCTTTAAAAGCCAAATATTTGGAAATATTCCTAAGTCAATCAATTTAAAAAGTTACATTGATTTCAGACATAGATTCCAATCAGTCTGTTAAGCTCACTAACTAGTTATATAACTCATTTCACAATAATAGCCCACAGCACATATTTAACAGTTTACACTGCACAATTTTATTTAATACACAACACAAGGTGGCCATACTCTGTCCTCTAATGGACTTTTCTCTCCTGCAACCATCCAATGACCAGATGCATACCCAAGTATAAGGTGCTATGGTATAAGTAAGAACATACTTTATTCTTTCATAGATTCAATTTGTGTCTTTCTTGAGAAGTTAAAGAGTGAAAATATTCTTTTACATGACATATTGGGTAGGCTTGGTTTTACTTTATTTTCAATTTTCTCTATTTTACATCATTTTGCTTGGAGAACCTGTTTATGTTGTTTCTTGCATCTATTGCAGTTAAATAATCATGAAATTACCTTTTTCTTGAAGGGTGACTACTTTCAAAAGGCTGAAAAGGACCACAGTAGAGAAAGGGAAAGGAGGTATGTAGTGTTCAGCGTAGCACATCTCTGCTCTAGGCCATGGGGAGGAAAGTCTCTGCAGAGGACATTTGCCATATTTGAGGCTGTCTGCATCATTCAGGGTCCCAGATAGAAACAGATGGCACATTCAAATTAGGATAATTTGAAGAGGATTTAATTAAGGGGCAATTTGCAAAAATGAGAGTAGAGTATAAAGAAACCACAAGGGATTGTGCTGCATCTCATGCCATTACCACCCATAAACTTGAGGGAGTAAAGAGAGGGAACAGTTATAGGATCCCAGTGACCCAGAGAGCTGGGTTGAAAGGACCTCCTGAAGAAGCTAACATTTCATTTAAGGGATGCAGCAAGCCCATGGGGACCCTGCAGTGAAAGAAACAAAAGAATTAATACCCTGATCTTTCTCTCCTCACCCACTGATCTTCCACCTGGGCTTTCTGTTGGCTGACCCCAGCTGAGACCAGTCAATAAGGGGATGGGTTGATGGATTTTGTGCAAGTCTAAAACTCAGATCATAGAGCAGGGTGCAAAAGAATGGAGGTGCAGATCTGAAAAAAGGACTGGAATACTTCCAGCTCACAGCCCTTATTTGTATTCAGGGAAATCCACCAAGGCACTAATTTGGTAGAATTTAGGAACCATCTTCCAATAAAGAAGCTAAAAAAATTAGACATTTGCTCTCTCTGGTTCCTGGAAGCTATGCTTGGTCAATCAGATGCTCATGCCAGGGAAATAGAGCAATTTTGAATTAATTCTGGCTGCCTAGAGGAAGCAGTCATGGTGGTGCCAGCAGCAGCCTCCAGTCTAGGGGCAGCAGAACCAGTGGCGGAATCCAGTGTTCATTGGTGGCAGCTATGCCTTCCATCTAAGGGTGTTCTCCCTAGATGACCTTGACCCTGGTTCTAGTTAGTTAAGTTTTCTGAGCTTTTCTAAGCCTAGTTCTCCAGCCTTCCTCTTATATCTGGGGTGTGTGTGTGTGCGTGCACATGCACGCATGTGTGTATGTGTGAAAGAGAGAGAGAGTGTGTGTTTCAAATAAATTGCTTGGCAGCTTAAATTCATCAGAGATTATTGGTGTTTTTAAAGTAAAGTACTCTGATTAACGGGAAAAAATATGCTACCATGAGTGGGTTGCAGAGGTGACGCTGCAGTGGCTACCATGATACACACAGGGGGCACAGGGTTGTATGCCAAGTAGCTAAACGTTAAACAATCTTGGTAAATAAGAAGGAATCTGGAATTGCTCATCTTGCTTATTTAGAGTGGAAAGCAAACAAACCAAAAATCCATCTAGCAATCTGGGAGGAGAAACTCAATACCCAGCATGAAGCTGCACATCTATGATTCGTATTTCACCTACAGTAATCTGGAACAAAGAGGCCATTGAAGGCATTGAGAAACTGAGCAACTGCCATCTAACAATACGTCAGGAACAAGGCGTTCAAGGACTGCAGGGTGAGCAGATGCTTCTCATGGCACTGGATGGTTTAGAGAAAAACAACGAGCAGCAGCCTAAATCCCTAAATACTTAGCTTAAGCAACAGACTGAAACCCAGGAAATTTCTGCAATTAAGCTAAACAATTGTTTACCATTTTCAGGGGCAGAGCTGACATGGGAGGCAAATGTACATTTGAGATTGCAGTGAATATCTCAACTTGAAATCGTATTCACTGGTCTTCTCCCACATTTTCTAACTTCCTTCTTCCCAGCTGCTAATGTCTCTACAGTAGGAGTCTGAAAGTGAGGTGCATCATTGAAAACCGTAATGGGGAAAGGCATTAGTGTGTGGAGTGGGAAGTAAAGGCAGGGAGCCTCTGGAAGCTGAGATAAATGTAGAAGCAACCAGTAAGGGAAGCAAAAAGACAGCTGGGAACCACTATTGTCAAGGAAGATGAGGAGACAGCTGAGAGGGCCACTTTTATTTATCAGGAAGTTATTTTATTTTAGCAAATAACTGCCTAAAAAGGAGAATTAAAAAGTAATCAATTGAGGGAAGAGAAGTATAAATTTATTTTCACCAATAGATAGTCCCCCTGAATTTATCTAAATAATATCATGGTATTCTTATAAGCTTTTAAGATAGTTACTATGGACAAAAAGGTTTATTTATATAGATTTTAGAAAATAAAAATATATTAACTTATTTACCAATTCTCCATAAAACAGAGCTATATTTTATTCTTTATTAGAACTGTGCAGGAATGACATCCCTTTTAAATGTAGGTGGCCCAGTGATTGTCTTTTGTGAATTCCTCATTTTCTGATATTTTTCTTTAAATTGAGCACTGACTTTATAGTATTAAAATAATTTTTGTGAAAATATACATTGTAGCCAATTGTCAAAAAATAGAGAATGTTTTAATCGTTAAATTCATTGTGATGAAATATTATGATATGTATCTAAAATTAGCATAAGCACTATTTAAATGTAAATGCGCTCATATATAATGTTTGAATCCTGTTAAAAAAAATGGGAGCTGAAGTCAAGCTTTCAATGACGAAATGTAGCAATTGAATAAGCAATATTAAATTGTAAATGTACAATAGATTTGAAATATCAATAATATCAGCCAATAAAGTTCAGATGTTCAGAAACAGACTTTTTTTTTTTTTTTCAATTCAATCCAAGCTCCTGACTGCTCCACCCCTCCCCACCTCATACAGACATCTTCATTGAATCCATTTGATGTTTTCTCTCTCTCCAGCTCTGGGTTATTTAAAACAAACACCATCTTGTTTAAATTCCATCCCAACCTCTTACTTGCTTCACTTAACTCCTGACCACATACTCGTGGGAGATCACCTAGTCTGGGGAACTTCAGCTGGGACTGAGTATGACACTGCCCTGAGCTACCCTGGCAGAAGAGTCTCTGGTATGACCTTTTATGGTAGAGGAGAATCCCTGGGTCTCTGTTTCTCATGAAAACACAGGTCCCTCTGCCCCACATGCATACCTGGTGGCTTTGTACAACCTCCCTGATGGAGCCTTTAATGAGATTCTCTTCCATGCTGCCTTTAGTTACTCACAAACACGTGAACATCACTCTCAGCCTTCTTGGGCCTACAGGAATTTCTAGATTGCTTCCATGCTACTCTAGTAAAGTGGGAATCTCAGAGGATGATCTTGGACCACTCTTATGACTAGACTGCCTTCACCATGGAGCCATATTTCTTGCTTCCCCATCCATGTTTCTGTATGGTAAGATATCTTTTATGAGTTGTGACTCTCATTGTCAGCTGTAAAATAGAGCCCTGGTTTCTTCTAGTTCTGAAACTCCACAATTTTGTAATACTAGGAATAGCAGATGCCAGAGCACATCTACCCCCTTTCTTTGAGGAATAGACGAGTAGGGGCAAGATAAATCTCTCTCACATTTTCCTCTTCTTCCTCAGAACTCTACACTAGAATTTCTCAGCAGCCCCACTATTAACATCTTGAGCTGGATAATTCTTTGTGGTTGGTTAGAGTGTCCTTTGCATAATAAGATATTTAACAGCAACCTTGGCTTTCATCCATTAAATAATAATCTAGTCACACATACCCCAGTTGTGACAACCAAAAATGTCTCCATAACCCCTTAGGGGAGGCAAAAATCACCAACCCACACTCATTGAAAACTGCTGTTCCATAGGACTTCCACTAGTATAAAGGGCTTGTGTATGTGTGTTGTGTGTGTGTGTGTGTGTGTATCTATGAGTTGTGATATATAATATGGGTGAAAAAGAGAAGATGGAAGCTTGCTCTGTCTGTTAAAATTTCTGCATGTCTGTAATGTCTCATTATTCAGTGGTGATGTCATTTATAACCTAATACTAAAGAACATCTGGATATTCTCTTTTATTAGCAGTAGACAGTCTCTGCAGAACATTTGGAAGATCTGCACAATTCAGTAAACTAGTATTTTCCAAATGACCAATGAATAATGTTATAAAATATAAAACACAAAATGTTAATGTAATCAAGTATAGAAAATCCATCCACGCATATAATCCCAGCACTTTGGGAGGCCGAAGTGGGTGGATCACGAGGTCAAGAGATTGGGACCATCCTGGTCAACATGCTGAAACCCTGTCCCTATTAAAAATACAAAAATTAGCTGGGCATGGTGGTATGAGCCTGTAGTCCCAGCTACTCGAGAGGCTGAGGCAGGAGAATTGCTTGAACCTGGGAGGTGGAGGTTGCGGTGAGCCGAGATCGCGCCATTGCACTCCAGCCTGGGTAACAAGAGTGAAACTCCGTCTCAAAAAAAAAAAAAAAAGAAAAGAAAAGAAAAGAAAAAAGAAAGAAAGAAAAGAAAAGAAAATCCATAAATCCATCAATGTTTTCAGGTTTCACATTGGAACTAAGAAACTACTACTTGTCAAATTCTCGTGCAGGATCAAAGCAGAATATTCACGATTATCTGATAAGGCTATTAAAATACTCCTTGCTTTCCAACAACTCATCTGTGTGAGCTGGATTTCCTAAATATTCTTTAACCAAAAGTACCTATCACAACAGAGTATAAAAGCAGATAACAGAATACAGCTGTCTTCTATCATTTTCCTTAAGTTAGACATTAAAGAAATTTGTAAAAATGTAAAACAGCTCATCTCTTCTCATTCAATTTTTGTTTGGAAACTATAATTTTTATTAAAATATTTATTTTACATGTAGTGGGCTTGTTGTCATTTTTAAATTAATGAATAAATATTTTAGAAGTGTCAAAAAAGAAAAAAAATACATTTCTGTTTAACTTCAGTATTCCTTCAAGTCAGGGACAATGTGTGGTCCAGAAGATCAGGTTAACAGCACCTTAAATTAGGTTGGTGCAAAAGCAATTGTGGTTTTTGCATTGCTGAAATTTGCCATTTGGCATTGGAATACATTCTTAAATGTGGTTATGTTATACATTATTTTAATGTGCATTTTTCAATTTTTTTTGCTAATGACTTGTTACTTGATGTTTATTTTATATTGATTTTAGACTATGGAAATGATATTAGACAAAAGGTACATTTGAGCGATATTCTTATTTGAGTTCAAAATGGGTCATAAAGCAGCGGAGACAATTTTCAACAATAATGTACTTGGCCCAGGAACTGCTAACAAACGAACAGTGAAGTGGTGATTCAAGAAGTTTTGCAAAGGAGAGAAGAGCCTTGAAGAAGAGTGTAGTGGCCAGCCATTGGAAGTCGACAATGACCAATTGAGAGCAATCATCACAGCTGATCCTCTTACAACTACAAGAGAAGTTGTCGAAGAACTCAACGATGGCCACTCTACAGTCGTTTGCCATTTGCAGCAAATTGGAAAGGTAAAAAGGCTCGATAAGTGGGTGCCTCATGAGCTGAGTGAAAATTTTTAAGAAATCGTTGTTTTGAAGTGCCCTCCTCTCTTATTCTATGCAACAACAATAAACCATTTCTTGATTGGACTGTGACATGTGACAAAATGTGGATTTTATACAACAGGTAATGACCGGCTCAATGGTTGGACTGAGAAGATGCTCCAATGCACTTCCCAAATCCAAACTTGCAACCAAAAAGGTCATGGTCACTGTTTGCTGGTCTGCTGCTGGTCTGATCCACTACAGTTTTCTGAATCTTGTAGAAGCCGTTACATCTGAGAAGTATGTTCAGCAAATCGATGGGATGCACTGAAAACTGCAATGTCTGCAACCGGCACTGTTCAACAGAAAGGACGCAATTCTCCACGACAGCGCCCAACTGCACATCACACAACCAAAGCTTCAGAAGTTAAACTAATTGGGCTATGAAGTTTTGCCTCACCCGCCATATTCACTTGACCTCTCACCAACCCAACTACCACTTCTTCAAGCATCTTGACAATTTTTTGCAGAGAAAAATGCTTCCACAACCAGCAGGATGCAAAAAATGCTTTCCAAGAGTTCATCAACTCCCGAAGCATGGATTTTATGCTACAGGAATAAACAAACTCATTTCTTCTTGGCAAAGTGTGTTGATCGTAATGGTTTCAAATTTCTTTAATAAACATGTCTGAGCCTAATTATGATGATTTAAAATTCATGGCCCAAAACCACGATTACATTTGCACCAACATATAACACCATATACTGTCTTGTTCAGGTGCTAGCATAAATGCTTTGAGATGCAAGAGAAAGAGACATATACTGTAATTATTTATTCCTTATTGAGGATCATAATAGCCTTTTAAACCTGGATGTTGCTATCCTTCTAAAGGATAAAATTTTATAGCCTTACAACATTACATAACACTTGCATATATCCAATGAACATTACTTCTAGGTACTTCAATCCTAACTGCCCCTCTAGCCATCATACTCGTTTTTAATTTATTTCTCAAAACTTCTTAAAAGACAAATCTGGACTCATTGCTTTCCATTCCTCACTTCCTTTCACCACTTGACCCATGGCAAAATAACTGGCTTTCACACCATCCCACTAAAACTTCTCTTACTAAGATCATCATCCATACTATCCAACATACACTCTACTGACCATGCTTTCTTGTTTCTTGACCTCTCCATATTTTGTATTATGACAATTTTGACTTCCCAAGATTAAATGCACATACATACACAAATACACACACACATATATACACACACATACACACACACATACACACCCATACACACATAGATGGTATATACATTTGCATATGCATATACATATATATGCAGATACGTAGTTTCTACTGAATTTATTCAACCTATGTACACCACAGAAGCTTGAAACTCAACATGTCCAAAATTGAATCTATTATTATTTCCCCTCCCCAAAGCTATACTCCTGGAAATTGATTGGACTCTCTCATTCTCACTAGGTATATTAAATTAATCACTAAATCTTAATGAAATGACTCTCAATCTTTATCACCTCTTAGATTTAGTACTTTGCATTTCTCATTTAAACTATGAAAAATAACCTTTTAATTAACATCAAACTCTTCTATAACAACCACTGTATCAATTTACTTTTCATTTTCTAGTCAGTGCAGATATTGCCTAGTTTTCTTCTCTCAAGGATCATGTCTTGTCTTAGCATGTTCTGCCTGACTCAGCCCTCCCTGGGTACTTCTATGATGGATATCTTCCATTTGCTCTTCCAGACCCACTCCTGATCCTCTACACCTCTTGCTCTGTGCCATAAGAAGATGACTAATAGGGATTATAACAGTGAGCTCCCATATATTCTGGCTTTCTCTGCTTAGGTTTGGTCAATGGGGAAACCAGCTATCACCAGGCTCACTACTAGTGACATTGTTTTCTACACTGGTAATGTGAACAATCTTATCTTGCAAAGTTGACCAATAAACTATTCTAAAGTACTCTCTCATCTAAATAATAAAACTAAGTATTTTAAGAAAACATATTATGGTTTGCTTCATATGATTGCCCTGCAGTCTCATATGTTTCCACCAGGTCCCCTTCACTCCTTCATTTCCAGAATTGCCTAGTTCACATTTTTCTAAACATATCTAATTATTTTGTTTCTCCATACTTTTGTACATGTTGTTTGTACTCGCTGCATTTATTAAATGAATATTGCCTCATACTTCTAATCATATATCAACTCCTCTTCTGTGATACCTTTTTAATCTCAACTTCACTGCATTCTTCTGTACTATACATGTAGAATGTAATGAATAAGATGATTTAATTATCTACTTACTTTTTTATATGTTGCTAAACTTAAACTCTTCAAGAGTAGAGACCATTTTAAAAAATCACTTAGTGATTTATAAAACTGAACTGAAACTGCCTAACCAGAAATTACTGATCCCTCAGATGGTTTATTCTTTCATACAAGGATGTTTTTTAAAAAGAAAATAAAATGTGCAAGCCGTTTTTGCATTTCATTTTTTAATACATTATATTTAGGGTATCGTTTTTAAGTAACTAAGGAATCTTAACCAAAATAACAATCTTATTTTCCTCTTGGACAAACATAGGCAAATTTTTGGCCACAAGCCTGAGAAGAAAGCAGTATCATAGGCATGATGGCTTCTTAAATCTTCTTGTCTCTCTTTTCTGGCAGTTTGCCACCTATCCTCTGAAATGCTACAAGTAAATGTAATCTTAATTCACTTCTCTAGGGACCAAATAGCCTGCACCATAAAAATTAAGACAAAGTTCTAGCTATTCAAGTTCTTTTTTAAGACTAGAACCAGCAAATCATGCTATTTAAGTAAATATATTTGGGGAAATTTGTTTTGTTTTGTTTTGTTATTCCTAAGTTGTACTTAATATCTATTCATTATTGGCTATCAATAAATAAATGTTTTGTAGTTTTGAAGTGTACTTGAATTTCATAAATCTTGCAAACTTTGTTTTTTTCCAGGAGAAATGCTGATAATCACGATATTAAACAAAACTAATTAAAACTAGCATTTGTGTTTCATTGTTAAAGCTTTAACATAAAATAAACAGTAAATTCACATTAAGTAAATTAATACAATTGTTTACACCAAGAATGCAATTATTTTCTTTAACAAGGCTAAAATCACATAAGATTAATTAGAAATTAATTAGAATTTAATCTTATGTGATTTCAGGGAAAGATATGGAGACAGCTACATTTTTGAAAATCATTATCTATTTATTTTTATTATTATACTTTAAGTTCTCAGGTACATGTGCAGCTCGTGCAGGATTGTTACATAGGTATACAAGTGCCATGGTGGTTTGCTGCATCCATCCCCTCGTCATCATTAGGTATTTCTTCTAATGCTATCCCTCCCCAATAGCCTCACCCAGTGCTATCCCTCCCCTAGCTCGCTCCAACCCCCAACAGGCCCCGGTGTGTAATGTTCCCCTCCCTGTGTCCATGTGTTCCCACTGTTGAACAACCACTTATGAGTGAGAACATGCCGTTTTTGGTTTTCTGTTCTTGTGTCAGTTTGCTGAGAATGATGGTTTCCAGCTTCATCCATGTTGTTGCAAAGGATATGAACTCATCCTTTTTTATGGTTGCATAGTATTCCATGGTGTATATGTGCTGCATTTTCTTTATCTAGTCTATCCTCGATGGGCATTTGGGTTGGTTCCAAGTCTTTGCTATTGTCAACAGTGCTGCAATGAACATACATGTGAATGTGTCTTTATAATAAAATGATTTATATCCTTTGAGTATATAACCAGTAATGAGATTGCTGGGTCAAATGCTATTTCTATTTCTAGATCTTTGAGAAATCACCATACTGTCTTCCACAATGGTTGAACTAATTGACACTCCCACAAACTGTGCAAAAGCATTTCTATTTCTCCACATCCTCTCCAGTATCTGTTGTCTCCAGATTTTTTAATGATCTCCATTCTAACTAGCATGAGATGGTATCTAAATGCGGTTTTGATTTGCATTTCTCTAATGACCAGGGATGATGAGCATTTTTTTCTATGTTTGTTGGCTGCATGAATGTCTTCTTTTGAAAAGTGTCTGTTCAAATCTTGGACCACTTTTTTTAAATTATACCTTAACTTCTGGGGTACATGTGCAGATCATGCAGAATTATTTCACAGGTATACACATGCCATGGTGGTTTGCTGCATCCACCCCCCCGCATCATCTACATTAGGTACATCTCCTAATGGCATACATCCTCAATACCCCTACCACATGCTATCATTCCCCTAGCTCTCCCACCCTTGAACAGGCCCTAGTTGTGATGTTCCCCTTCCTGTGTCCATGTGCCCTAATTGTTCAACACCCACTTATGAGTGAGAACATGCACTATTTGGTTTTCTGTTCTTGTGTCAGTTTGCTGAGAATGATGGTTTCCAGCTTCATCCATGTCCCTACAAAGGACATGAACTCATCCTTTTTAATGGCTGCATAGTATTTCATGGTGTAAATGTGCCACATTTTCTATATCCAGTCTATCATTGATGGGCATTTGGGTTGGTTCCAAGTTGAACCAGCAACCAATAGAATAGGAAAAATTTTTTGCAATTTACCCATCTGAAAAAGGGCTAATATCCAGAATCTACAAAGAACTTAAATTTACAAGAAAACAAACAACTCCTTCACCCACTTTATGTTGGGGTTGTTTTTTTCTCGTAAATTTGTTTAAGTTCTCTATTGATTCTGGATATTAGCCCTTTGTCAGATGGGTAGATTGCAAAAATTTTTTCCCATTCTGTTGGTTGCTGGTTCTCTCTAATGACAGTTCCTTTTGCTGTGAAGAAGCTCTGAAGTTTACTTAGATCCCATTTGTCTATTTTGGCTTCTGTTGCCATTGCTTTTGGTGTTTTAGTCATGAAGTCCTTGCCTATGCCTATGTCCTGAATAGTATCGCCCAGGTTTTCTTCTAGGGTTTTTATGATGTTAGGTCTTGTGTTTCAATCTTTAACCATCTGGAGTCAATTTTTGTATAAGATGTAAGGAAGGAGTCCAGTTTCAGCTTTCTGCATATGGCTAGCCAGCTTTCCCAACATCATTTATTAAATAGAAAATCCTTTCCCCATTGCTTTTTTTTGTCAGCTTTGTCAAAGATCTGCTGTGAGTCTGTTGGGCCTCCCATTGTGGGTAACCCAACCTTTCTCTCTGGCTTCCCTTAGCATTTTCTCCTTCATTTCAACCCTAGTGAATCTTACACTTATGTGCCTTGGGGTAGCTTTTCTTGAGGAATATCTTTGTAGTGTTCTCTGTATTTCCTGAATTTGAATGTTGGCCTTCCTTGCTAGTTTGGAAAAGTTCTCCTGGAAAATATCTTGAAGAGTGTTTTCCAACTTGGTTTCATTCTCCCTGTCACATTCAGGTACATGGATCAAATGTAGATTTGGTCTTTTCAATATTCCCATATTTCCTGGAGGCTTTGTTCATTTCTTTTCACTATTTTTTCTCTAATCTTTCCTTCTTGTTTTATTTCATTGAGTTGATCTTCAATCTCTAATATCCTTTATTCTGCTTGATGGATTTGGCTATTGAAACTTGTGTACGCTTCACGAAGTTCTCATGCTGTGTTTTTCAGCTCCATCTAGTCATTTATGTTCTTCTCTAAGCTGGTTATTTTACTTAGCATTTCATTTTTCAAGGTTCATAGTTTCTTTCCATTGTGTTAGAACATGCTCCTTTAGCTTGGAAAAGTTTGTTATTACCCACCTTCTGAAGCCTGCGTCTGTCAATTTGTCAAACTCATACTCCATCCAGTTTTGTTTCCTTGCTGGTGAGGAGTTGTGATCCCTTGAAGAAAAAGAGGTCTTCTGGTTTTTGGTGATTTCAGCCTTTTTGCACTGGTTTCTTCCCATCTTTGTTGATTTATTTACCTTTGGTCTTTGAAGTTGGTGACTTTCAGATGGGGTCTCTTAGTGGATGTCCCTTCTGTTGTTGTTGAAGCTATTTCTTTCTGTTTTATAGTTTTCCTTCTAACAGTCAGGCCCCTCTGTTACAGAACTACATGGCTGGCAAAGAGAAGGGAAGATGGAACCACCATTTTGAACATGCCTAATCCCAGATCTGGCAACCATGAAGGGAACTGCAGGAGATTGCCGATGACCCTGAAACCCCTTGTAGAACACAGGAAAGCTGTCACTGATCCCCTTTGGGGTACTCTGTCTTCTTCATGAAGCCCTGAAAGTTATGGCTGATTAGGGACAGCTCCGGAATGCAGTTCCCAGTGAGAGCAATGCAGAAGACAAGTGATCTCCACATTTCCAACCGAGGTACCCAGGTTCATCTCAATTCAATTGGTTAGACAGTGGGTGTAGCCCAAGGAGGGCAAACCAAAGCAGGGTGAGGCATTGCCTCATCTGGGAAGTGCAAGGGGCCAGAGAACTCCCCCTCTTAGCCAAGGGAAGCCATGGGGATTTTTCCTGACACTCTGGCACTCCGGCTCAGATACTGCACTTTTCCCACAGTCTTTGCAACCTGAAGACTAGGAGATTCTCACCGGTTCCTACAACACCAGCACCCCAGGTTTCCAGCACAAAACTCAGTGGCCATTTTAGCCGGCACCTGGAATGCCAGTTAGACAGAACTGTTCATTTCCCTGAAAGAAAGGGGGCTGAAGGCAGGGAGCCAAGTGATCTGGCTCAGTGGATCCCACTCCCACAAAGACCAGCAAGCTAAGACCCACTGGTTTGAAATTCTCACAGCAGCTCAGCAGTCTGAGCTTGACCTGGCATAGTCAAGCTTGGTGGGGGAGGGGCGTCTGCCATTACTGACCCTATTTTAACCTTGTCTGTGTGAACACAGTAGCTGGGAAGTTTACACAGCAGCTGGGCAGAGTGCACGGCAGCTCAGCAAGGCCTCTGCAGGCAGACTGTGACTTGACTCCCTTCTTACTGGGCAGAGCATCTCTGAAAAATGGCAGCAGCCCCTCAGGGACTTATAAATAAAGGCCCACGTTCCTGGGACAAAGCACCTGGGAAAAGAGGCAGTTGTGAATTCCACTTCAGAAGAGTTAAATGTCATTGCCCAGCAGCTGTGAAGGGAGCCACGGAGCTCCCAGCACAGCACTTGAGCTCTGATAAGGGACAGACTGCCTCCTCAAGTGGCTCCCTGACCCCCGTATATCCTAAGAGACACCTCATACAGGAGAGTTCTGGCTGACATCTGGTGGGTACCCTTCTGGGAGAAAGCTACCAGAGGAAGGAACAGGCAGCAATCTTTGCCATTCTACAGCCCCTGCAGGTGTCTCCCAGGAAAGCAGGGTCTAGAGTGAAAATTACCCTTTATTAATGACCTACAATACATAGTTCAAGCAACTGTAAATTTGAAATTTAGAAATCCATTTATAATTTTTAGAGGACATTTATATTTATTTATAACAAATATTGAACTATAAATTATAAATTTAAAAAGTATTACACTTCAGGAAAGACATAGAAATCTATTCTTTTTTCACAAAACCTTAATTGACTACATGAAACTTAATATTATAGAAAATTGTAAAATTATACAAATATTGAAGAAAGAGAGCATTTGATTTTTTTTCTCAAAGTGACAAAGTCTTGGCTAGGAATTATATAGTAAAAACTATCAACAAACAAACAAATTAAAAATTTGTGTAGGTCAGCTGGTGGCTCACACCTGAAATCCTAGCACTTGGGAGGTCAAGGCAAGAGGATTGCTTGAGTCCAGGTATTTGAGATCACACCACTGTATTCCAGCCTGGGAAGTAGAGTGAGACCTTGCCTCAAAAACAAAAATTGTGTGAATATTTTTCAAGATTATAACATAATATCCTTGAAAGGAAACACTTTAAAAATACCAAATTTTTTGAAAATTAAAGTGTGTGTTACACTTAATAGGTAGGGGAAAGCATTTGCACAGAAAAAAAAAATAGAAACATATTATATCAAAACAAATGCATGTATTACACAGCTGGATCCAACATTTTTGTGATTTAAAAATAATAATAAAATAATCGCTTTCCAAAAATATTGACACCTAGGACCAAATGCCCAGAAGCAGTATACAGACAGGCTTAGAGAGAGTGCTCTGGTACTCACATTCCCATGACTCTCAGCTTTAACACATACTAACTCATTAATTGTCAGCCTCACTTTCCTTATCCCATGCAATGAGATAGCTCTTTGGTTATGTTTGCATTCAGCTGAGACAGTGTAGATAAGAACTGGAGCCTAGTTCTTTGGGCTTTGTTGTTAAAGTATAAACAGAAAATAATTTGTGAGTAGTTAAGTATACATTATGTCAATTAATACAATTTTTTGAATCTAAAATGCAATATTCTCTAAGCCCTTAATGTTTGTTATTATTGTGGCAATGGTAGAGGTGATGGTGGTAGTGTCTCCTTCCCTAGAGTCAGTCATTTCCCCATTCCTTTAGGGATCTTCTGGCCGAAAAGTTTAACAAACTCTGGCACACATAAGTATTACTCATCTGTCAAACTACTTTCTTACTTTTCTGTGATCATACCTTAAAATTTCACACCTTTGATCTCTAACACTTAAGAAGCATTTTCTACCACCTCAGGCTTTGAAACCCTACGTATCCTTCAGTTACGTTCTCTTTCTTGGAATCTTCCCTGATTATACTATACAACATTGCAGGGGTAATGGTACACTGTAAGAATATTATTCTTATTCTTATTTTTCAGATGAGAAAACTGAAAGTGACATAGATAATATGTATTGAACAAGGTCACCAACACAGAGGCAGCTAAAAAGTGGCGAGTCAGCTTCACCAGCTTCATATTCACTTTCCAAAATTACTCTTCCCCGTTGCCTCAGTCTCAGCTAGTCCACTGTAGACCATCTTGGGTTGCCACTATTTGCAGCTATGGCTTATTTCCCTTACGAAATTATGAGAACCCAGGATTTCAAAATTCTTCTGCTACTGGTTGTTATCTGAAACAAAAAGGCTAACCAGGAACTAGAGAAGACAAAAAAAAATGCTTTTCATCTGACCTTGCTGAACTAAAGAAATACTAACTTTCTCAAGGGAAAAGTACATGAAGAGATTTCAAGACTGTAAAGATTCAGAGAATTGTCTTTTTTAGAAGCTATGCCAAAGAAATCTGAATCTTTGGCGTGTCACTTTTGATGACACATGTCGACTTTCATAGGGTCATGAGATAAATAGTAACCTGAACCACTTGCTTCCAAAGCTTCTGCTTCCTCTAAAGACTGACATGGTGTGTCTTGTGAAGTCAAGAGTCCTGTTATACCTGCTACAATCAATACTGCAATTAAAGGGAACTAGTACCTGAAGGAATTGATCAAACAAGTCCAAACCTATCAACTTCTCTAGTTAATATACATTTGAAACAATAAAATGACAAAGTAAATATATTGGACACACATTAAAATGACACTTCCTAAGAGAATTAGGTCATAAAGGTACAAATCAAAAAATAAATAAGGCTTTATATAAATTCAAAAATGTTAAAATAGCAATTTACAGAGGTAAAAAAAATTAAACATTACTCTCAGTTAACAGTGCCCACTCCTTTCAGATTTTACTCATTCAGTAGATTCAACACAGAAGTGACACTATGCTTCACACTTTTACATTTTTGTCAATAAGATTAAGATATCAGTGGCAAGCTAACATAAAGTTAAGATCAGCATTTCTAGATGAATGAGAGAAGATCCTTGATTTGCCTGTACAAATTCAATAGCAACTCATTAGCTGTAACTATGACTTATTACTTTGTTTCTTAGAGTATAATGTCTCAGTATTTTGCCTTGTTAAATAAAGCAAATGATTTTATGTAATCTTAGATTTGAAGTTAATCTTAAATATCATTGCAGAAAGTACTTGAATTGCCACTCTACAGGAGTCCCAGAATTTGATGACAAAGTCAGATAAAGGTTACTCTCTGAAAATGAAAGTTTAAAGATCATACCTTTTCAATATCAGGTTTAATTAAAATATATTAAGAATATACCATGATACTTACATGTGTCCTCTTATTCATTCTCTTATTCATGAATTCTACTATTATTCAGTGAGCTATGTTAGATACAAGTAACAGGAACAACTCAAGCTTGCTTAAATAATAAAAGGGAAATAAAGAAATGGGGAAATAAAGGTCCTATGGAATCTAAATAAGGTTGTGGATGGATCTCAGAAATTACCTAGAACAAGGGAAATGTAAACTATTGAAAGTTTCTTTTGTCATTCTATCAATGCTGTTTCTCTTTGTATAGCTTCATTATTCTTCTGTCAGATTCTTTATCTCTATGAAATGTTAGGGCCACATCATAGCTTCAGATTTGACATGGTAAATGTTATCCATAAGCAAAGGGTCTATCCATAAGCAAAGGGTCGCTTCTGCCAAAATCCCCATGAAAGGAGAACCTAGTTGGAGTCTGTTGTGCCAGGTGTCTAATTCAACTTAATCACCAATGCCTGGGAGGCAACCATGAATTACTTCTGGTAAATAGGAGAAACATCATTATAAATTTGAAAGCTAACCCAATCTATATTAATTCGTGTGGCCATCTATAGTAGTAATTTCTTCAGACAGTCAGCACATTTTATCTAATTCAATCAAGGAGAGCAAACATACCTAGGTTTCCTGGAAAATTATAAACCACTCTGCTCTTCTGTGGTGTATCTGAAATGATATCCTTATTTCAAATCATAAAAGCCATGATCTTGCATGGAGCATAAAAAAAAGGATAGCTTATACATTAAAAATGAGTCAATGCCAACCAGCATTGTCTAAGACCAAATGGCTGTCATGAATATTCAAGTAACTAAACAGATGTGTTCTACAGTATTATATAGATAAATCTCCTGCATCTCTTCCATCCTTGGTGAAATATTTCTCAATGACATTCAACTATCTTCACACTATTTTCACCCTTACTAGTCATTTAACTTACTAGTTCAGTTTTCCTGGTATTGTTAATAAGGAAAATTTTGACCTGCACAGTAGATACCAGGTTTCTTGTTACTACTGGAATGTAATCCCTACCATAAACAAATCTCCATCTTATTTATATGTGAGTAATATATGATTTAGTTATCATGAGCCAGTGCTTTAAAACTGATCACCTTACATGAGCCAATTCTTAAAGCATTGCTCCTTTCATGTAAAAGTATATGTTCAGCCATAGAAAAAGGAAAACACAGTCTCAAGATCAAAGAAATGCCTCTTATCTAGCTAACCCAGACAGATCACAATGATTTAACATTTACTGAAGTTGTAAAAAATCATATCCTTGCAATGACAAATTCACACACAATAAATGATTTTAATGGCTTATTTAATATATCACATTTCAACAGGTGACTGAGTCTAATATTTATTGGCAAGATATCTAAGTAAAAATTCTTGAAACAAGAAAGTTCATACAAATAAGGCACCAAGTATGTGTTACAATGAAAACTCTATGGGATTAAAAATGACTAATCCAAACTTGCATCACCCCTACTTAAAATATTAATAAATTGCTTTTGAAAAAATAATTACATTGGAGAGAGATGGCATGGGGAGAAATGCCAGATACAGGTGAAGGGGAGGAAGGCAGCAAATCATGCTGCCATGTGTGTACCTATGCAACAATCTTACATGTTCTTCACATGTACCCCAAAACATAAAATGCAATTAAAAATAAAAAACAAGTTCCCTTTTCTCTATATCCTCACCATCATCTGTTACTTTTTGTTATTTAATCGCCATTCTAACTGGAGTAAAAGAAAGAAAAATAATAATAATAATTTCATTCCAACTATACAAGTGCATGAACATTATGTGGAATATATTAATACTTTTGAGCAGCTTAACAAAAGACAGGTTAACTGTGATTAAAGCGATAGCTCCAATTTATTTTCTTCAATAATGTTGAGACTTGAGTTTAAAATTATTAATGACAATTATAAGGCAAAGAATTTAAAAGTTCATTAGGTTAAGGAATACTGAACATCAGGATTCCTTAGAGTTCAGAATTATTTAATATATTGGTTTTCAATTGTTTTTTAGTTGCAGAATATTTTTTAAAAAATTAAAATAAAAGCACAAGTCAAAACAATATGTAAAACTAATATAAACAAATAATATTCTAGTCAATAATAAATGATGAGAATCACAGGACTACCTGCTTACCCCTTCCATTCTGTACCGCATCCCTGTGGAATACGGTTTATACACAACTGTTTAAATTAATATTTCTTCTATGACTTCCATGATTTTTCACAACAAATCCCAAACACATTCAATACCAAGGTGATACAAGTGTTCACGGCAGTTGTAGTATCTCGGTAGTACTTTGCTTCTAAATTGCTCCTTGATTCATCATGATTTTGTTTCCTCCACTAGGTATGCTTTGCAGAGACTCAATAAGTACCATGTTTCATATGCATTCATATGCATTTCATTATCATGAGCAGCCAGATACTGGCTAGAATTTCTTTTTTCTTCATTTATAACTGAGCAGAGTATCTGCAAAGTTGGTGCCTTACCAAAATGTCTGCTGCTCCTTTTCCTTAGAACACTTTCTGATTGTTTTAGGAGGTCCCACAAAACATCTGTGTTTGGTCTCTAGTTTACTACATCCTAATGATACAGCTTTTCAGGACACAACATTATGATATTCTCTTCAGCATTACAGTTGTGTTATGTGTCTTTCTTGTTCTCTGGTTGAAAAATAATGTTCGCAAACAAGATGGTAATACATTTTATCATAGCTACTGTGAACCCGAAAGTATCTGAGCCAGGTATCAATTTAGAAAGTTTATTTTGTGAAAGTTAAGGACACACCCATGACCCAGGCTTAGGAAGTCCTGAAACATGTGCCCAAGGTGGTTAGGGTACAGCTTGCTTTTGTACATTTTAATGAGACATAATACATCAATCAATATATGTCAAATTTATAGTGGCATAACCTGGAAAGTCAAGACAACTTGAAATGTGGGCGGGGAGCTTCCAGGTCATAGGTAGATTTCAAAATTTTCTAATTGGAAGTTGGTTAAATTAGTTATTATCAATAGAAAGGAATATCTGGGTTAAGATAAGAGGTTGTGGAGAACAAGTTCTTATCATACGGATGAAGCCTCCAAATCCAAGTAGCAGGTTTCAGAGAGAATAGATTGTACATGTTTCTTGTCAGACTTAAGATCTGTCTTTATGTTAATGCTGGAGGAGTATAATGAGGCATGTCTGAAACCCTCTTCCATCACGGCCTGAACTAGTTTTTTAAGGATAACTCTGTAATGCTTTTGGTCGAGAAGTGGGGTTCATTCACATGGTTGAAGGGCCTCAGAATTTAGTTTTTGGTTTACACCATGCATTTACCTAGATTTCTGTTAATAATACATACAAGTACCCATGAAATGTTCTTTTATAATAATGTATTATTTTATAATGAGGAGACAAGCCATAGATTGGGAAAAAATATTTGCAAAAGGCAAATCTGATAAAGGACAGTTATCTTAAATATACAAAGAATTCTAAAAATTTAACAGTAAGAAAAAGAACAACTGTATTGAAAAATGAACAAGAGACCTGAATGGACATCTCTCACCAAAGGAGATATATAGATGGAAGTAAGCGTGTAAACGATCAACATCATATGTAACTAGGAAATTGCAAATTAAAACAATGAGAAATCACTACTGATTTCTGGTCATATCTCCCAAAATGACCAAAATCCAAAAGACTAACAACACCGAATACTGAGAGGATGTGTAGTAACCGGAACTCTCACTCATCACTGTGAGAATGCAAAATGGTACATCCACTTTGCAAGACAATTCAGCAGTTTCTTGCAAAACTAAATATATTCTTATTATAAAATGTAACAATTAAATTTGTTGGTATTTAATTAAATGAATTAAAAACATGTCCACACAAAAACCTGCACATGAATATTTACAGCAGCTTTATTGATAATTGCAAAAACTTGGGAGCAAAGAAGGTGTTTTTCACTAGTAACCGAATACATAAAAGTATGGTATATCCAGACATTAGGTATTATGCTGCACTAAAAAGAAGGGAGTTATCAAGTCAGAAAAAGAAATATAGAGGAAACATAAATGTACATTACTAGTGTTATGATTAATTTTGTGTTAACTACACTAACCCAAGGGATGTCCAGATAGTTGTTTAAACATTACTTCTGTGTGTATGTGTAAGGATGTTTCTGAAAGATGTTAACATTTGGATTGGTGGACCAAGTAAGCAGATGGCTCTCCCCAATGTAGGTGGGCATCATCCAATTCACTGATGGTCTGAATAGAACAAAAAGGCAGTCGAGAAAGACACTCTTTGCCTGACTGCATGAGCTAAAACATTGATCTCCTGCCCTCAATGCCCCTGCTTTTCACAGTCTCACTTTCCACATCAAACGCCTTGAATCTGATGCTCCAGCAACCTCAAGCTACTCACACTTCTCTGGACACATCATGCTGGCTTACCTCACTGCTTTTGCTCATGCTGTTGTCATTCTCTCATTTTATTTAATTTTCATCCCTTTATTATTTAAAATGCATCTCGGAAACTCTCCTCATCCCCAGCCTGCCAGTTCCACTCAGAATGGAATTACACCCTTTATTTGGGCACCACTAGAACATGCATGACTTTTTCATCTGTACTTAGTCTTACGGGTTGTAATTATTTTTGTGTGTGTGGTTCTCTTACTAACCTGTTAGCATCTTGAGAAAAGGAACATGTTTTATCAAAGGTTTTTATCCTCAGGACGCAGTTAATTCCTATAGAAATAACTTGGTCACTATTTATTAAATGAATGAATAACATCATTAGTACACATGAAGTGATGGTTTATCATTTCTATCAGATAAACAAAAGAATTATCAAAAAAATTAATAGTTCACTTTTAATGAGATGGCAGAGTATTCACCAGAGATCTCACAGTTTTTACTTGTGTCACAGTGATAGCTTTTATTATTATTCCTAATCTAGTTTTACGTACGAATCATGGAATAATGAATTTAAAAGAAAGTACCAAGTGATTTCTTACAAATTTATTTTACATTAACATCAACTTTTTAAAGAGGAAGAAAGATCCTGCAGTATCAATTCTTGTAGCTGAATGTATCTGCCTATTTAAATAATCTTTAATAATCTACTGAACTTGCAAAAAGGAAAATAATGATTACTGACAGGCCTGCCATGCAAACCATAGCTAGCAGAAGCAATGCCCCAGGGGTCATCTGACCATAAATCTGGAATTAAAAATAGATTGTTATGTTGTAATCTTTATGTTGATTTAGATCTTTGTTCAAAATTATACCTCTTAATTTTTTAATTTCTAGTGGATTAAACCAGTCAGCATCGTTCACTTAATGCATTTGCTAACATTTCTTTATATTCTCCTTATGTTCTATTTATTGCTGACCTTTGGGTCCAGTCACTCTTATAGCTGGGGGTCATGCCCACTTTAATATGTATTTTTTTTTGTTCAGTGATTTACCAGTACTTGTGTTCCTGCCATTGTATACCTGATATATACCTTCAGTTTCTCTAGATGCTTGAACTTATATCCCTGTATTAGACCATTCTGGCATTACTATTAAAAAATATATATATCTGAGAGTGGGTAATTATTTAAAAAGAGGTTTAATTGTTTCATGGCTCTGCTGGCCATACCAGCATGGCACCAGCATTTGCTCAGCTTCTGATGACGGCTTCACAAAGCTTATAATCATGGCAGAAGGCAAAGGGGGAGCAGGCACATCACATGGCAAAAGCAGAACCAAGAAAAAGAGAGTGGGTGGGAGGTGCCGCAGGTGCCACTTTTAAATTATCAGATCTCACGTGAATTCAGAACAGGAGCTCACTTATCACCATGGAGATGGCCCAAGGCATTCATGAGGAATCCACCCTCATGACACAAATACCTCCCACCAATCCCCACCTCTAACACCAGAAATTACATTTCAATAGGAGGTTTGGGTGGGGACAAATATCCAAATTACATCATTCTGTGCCTGATGCTGACCCCAACAAATCTCATGTCCTCCTCAAATTTCAAAATACAAGCATGTCTTCCTAATAATCCCCCCGAGTCTTAACTCATTCTAGCATTAACTCAGAAGTTTACAGTCCAAAGTTTCATCTCACGAGGCAAGTTCCTTCCACCTATATGCCTGAGTATTAATCTGTTTGTATGCTGCTGATAAAGACGTATCCAAGACTGGGAAATTTACAAAAGAAAGAAGTTTAATTGGACTTACACTTCCAAGCGGCTGGGGAAGCCTCAAAATCATGGCAGAAGGCAAGGAGGGGCAAGTCATGTCTTACGTGGACGGCATCAAGCAAAAAGAGCTTGTGCAGGAACACTCTCCCTTATCATAACCATCAAATCTTGTGAGACTTACTCACTATCACAAGAGCAGCATGGGAAAGACCTGCCCCCATGATTAAATTACCTTTCATTGGTTGTCTCCCATAACTCATGGGAATTCAGGATGAGGTTTGGGTGGGGACACAGGCAAACCATATCAGCCCAAAAATTAAAAAGAAAAAAAGTTATTCACTTCCGAGATATAATGAGTGTACAGGCATGGGGTAAACAAACATTCCTGTTCCAAATGAGAGAAATCACCCAAAAGAAATTGGCTACAGGCTACATGCAAGTTCACAACCCAGCAGGGTAGTCATTAAATCTTAAATCTCCAAAATAACCTCTTTTGACTCTGTCTCACATCCAGGGCACAGTGGTACAAGGGGTGAGCTTCCAAGACCTTGGTCAGCTTTGCCTCTGTGGTTTTGCAGGGTTTATCCCGTGAGACCACTCTCTCAGCTTATTGAGTGCCTGTGGCTTTTCCAGGTACAGTGTGAAAGCTACCAGTGAATCTACTATTCTAGGGTCTCAAAGGTGGTGGCTCTGTTCTCACAGCTCCACTAGATAGTCCCCTGGCAGGAACTCTGTGTAAGGGGTCTATACCACATTTCCCCTCCACACTGCCCTAGCAGAAGTTCTTTCTGAGGGTTCCTCCCTTGCAACAGGCTTCTACCTGGACACCCAAGCTTTCATATACAGCTTCTGAAATCTAGGCAGAGGCTGCCAAACATTCTTTATTCTTGCATTCTGTGCAGCTGTCCACTTATCACCACATGGAAGCTGCCAAGGCGTCTGACTTACATTCTCCAAAGTGAAAGCTTGAGCCACACATGGGACCCTTTGAGCCATGGCTGGAGCGAGAGCAGCCTGGATGCTGGGAGCAGTGTTCTGAGGTGGCATAGGGAAGTAGGGCCCTGGCCTTCAAAACAATTCAGTCTTTCTGGGCCTCTGGACCTGTTACGGGAGGATATGCTATGAAGGTCTTAGAAATGCCATTGACGCCTTTTCCCCATTGTCTTAGTTATTAGCACTCGGCTCCTTTTTAGTTATGCAATTACCTCTAGCAAGTGGCTGCTTCACAGCCTTCTTGAATTCCCCTCCTGAAAAAACCTTTTTCTTTCTCCGCCACATATCCAGGCTGAAATTTCCCATTTTTATGCTCTGCTTCCCTTTTAAAATCAGTTCCAACATTAAGTTATTCCTTTGCTCCCACATCTGAGCTTAGGCCATCAGAAGCAGCCAGGCAAATTTTTGAACACTTTGCTGCTTAGATATTTCTTCTACTAGATACCCTAAATCATCACTCCAAAGTTCAAACTTTCACAGATCTCTAGAGCATGAGCAACATGCAGCCAAGTCCTTTGCTAAGGCATAACAAAAGCGACTTTTGCTCCATTTCCCAATAAGTTCCTCATTTCCATCTGAGACATCATTGGCCTAGATTTCACTGTCCATATCTCCGTCAGCATTTTGCTCACAATCATTTAACCAATCTGTAAGAAGTTGAATACTTTATCTTATCATTCTATCTTCTTCTGAGTTCTCCACACACTTCCAACCTCTGCCCATTACCCAGCTCCAAAGCTTCTACCACATTTTCAGGTATATTTATTTATAGCAATATATCATTCCTGATACCAATTTTCTGTATTAGGCTGTTCTTGCATTGCTATAAAGAAATGTCCAAGACTGAGTAATTTATAAGAAAAAAGTATAATTGGCTCACAGTTCTGCAGCTGTACAAGCATCCCACTAGCATCTGCTCAGCTTCTGATAAGGGCTTCGCAAAAGTTACACTTATGGTGGAAGGCAAAGGGGAAACAGGCACATCACATGGCAAAAGTACGAGCAAGAGAGAGTCGGGTGGAGTGTCACACCATTTTAAATGAGCAGATCTCATTTGAACTCAGAGCGAGAGCTCACTTATCACCATAGGGATGGCCCAACTCAGTCATCAGAGATCTGGCCCTGTGATGCAAACACCTCCCACCAGTCCTCACCTTCAACACTCGGAGTTATATTTTAACATGATATTTAGGTGGAGACAAATATCCAAACTATATCATCCCTGCTTCTGATACTTGGGCTTTGAACCTAAGCGAGTTGCTTAGCATAAATGACTGAATAGCTACATTCTTAGTTTCAACCTCTTCCCATCCTCCCTTTCCACTAAAAATGATTTATCTGTCCCTACCCTAAGTCTCAAACTTACATGACTTGGCTTTCTGTTCTTAGATTAGAAACCCCAACATGGACATTTTCTCAGACCTCCAGCAGAAACTTGTTTAATTCTAAGTCAAAGTAATATGCAGTCCATCTCATTTTATCACTTTGTAAGTCTGATGTTACTTTAAAAAGTGTGACTGAGAATCACTTTCATATTTTACTTGGAAGTTTTAGACCATAGGTCTCAGATCTCAAAGAGACATCCTAATGCATTTCACGCTGTCTCCAGACAGCTAATATCTGAACTCCCAAACATGGTCAGTATTAGAGAATACTCTGGGCACTCATATGGTGGCAGAATATCAAACTGTAATTCAGTCATGCTGCCAACTAGTGGCCAAAAATAAATGAAATTAAATGGGAACGAATGTCATATCATAGATCTATAACACTTCACTGAGTGGCACTTTTCTAGCAAACATTTTGCTTAGATTCTAAAACATCTGAATTTTTATCCTCAGATCTCCAGAAATTAGGTCTCACTTTATCTCCTTATTAGTTAGTAGTAGATTATCAAAATGATTCCTATAGGTTTCTAACCCTGTTCCAAACCTGCTTTTAGTCTCCAATTATATCTACACATAAAACATCAGTGATTCTTCCTGCCTTTGACATTCTTATAAAGTAGACAACAAATGATTAGATTACGGTAATATATATGTAAATATAACATACACTTTAAAAGTGCATAAAGTTCATACATGAACGTATATTAAAAGAAGTTCAGAGTGACTAACATCTTAGATAAGTATAGCCTTACAAATGAAGAAAGTGAATCTTGAAAAAATAATACAGGCAAAGAGATACAAGAGTTTTCCGAGAGGGGGAAGCAAGGTCAAAAGCACATGTAACAGATAAATGCTTTCTTTCCCAAAATGTAAATTTTAATTTTGAAAGAAAAATATAACAGGGAATGAAGAGTATGGGAGAGGAGAAAGTAAGCACAGAGGTGAAAGGATAGAGAAGCAAATCTGACATTAATTCGTTAATCCCCTTTATTCCATACAAATTATGTTCTTCGATAGACTGATAAGTCATGTGAACCTATAATAACGATGAATTTGTTTGATTAATCTTTAATACTTTCAAAAGTTTACCCCAATTACTAAGTTTCGTTGGTCCTGCTTATAACTAGACTGAAAAATTATTTAGTTCACATTTATGTTCTCATTAACTATTTATTTGGTTGAATCTTCCTTTCTGTATTCCAGTAGGAAAAAATTAAAATTCAGAGTGATAATGAACTGCTTTTTTTACCTCAGTAATAAAGAAAGGTGAAGTACCTGAGGTGTTATTTCAACAATGTTTACCAATTTTGTTAACATATCAAGTAGAGCAACAGCCAAGCTTACTAGTGATTACTGCTTTAATGAAATATTTTGACTGATTATTTCAGAAAGGCTACCTGTTTCACATTAAATCTTCCTCAGTTATTGAAATATTGATCTAAATTTTTTAACATGGACTTGTGAATTTCCTTAAATCATCCTGTTTTCTAATAGTATGTGTTTATCTAGCAGAGAAATACTTGCATTGTCTCCATGTAATTATTTACACTACTTAAGTACATTTGAAATTACTCTCATCTAGTTAAATTACATATTCTATAATTTTAACTAAAAACCAGCTGTGAGAACTGTACCTATCCTTTGTTTTCCTTCAAAACATGAGTAACGATTTTTTTAGAAATTGTTTAAAAGTTATTGTTAATAGTGAGAAACATAGTCTATATTCTCAGAATTAAGCAACATTCATAACAAACATTGAATGTCATAATAACTTCAGCAAGCATTTATAAGCAGAACTCTATAAACCAAAAAAAAAAGTATTTTTTAAATTAACATGTTTTTCTTATATAAAAGGCTTTCTTCTGACTATGGGTGTTTATTTTAAGAAATGTAAGAGAATAAACAAGAGTGGACACATCACCTATAATCTCACCCCCAGCACTATCATTTTTAATATTTTGTTCCCTATGTTTCATTCAATTTTTATATATATGCATATATAGTCACTCTTACAATCTTATCTTACAAATAACTTGAAGTCAGGTTCAAGGTAAATTTTACATTCTGTTAGTTTTTTGTTTGTTGGCTTGTCAATTTGTATCAAATCTTACGACTGTAGATGAATGAAGAACAGGCCTTTCACGCTTAGAGTAAGACCACCACCAACCGCAGCGGGTGTCAGGAATGAGCCTTGAACATTGAAACACTGAAAGACCTGCCATGCTCCTTAGACCTATCAGCCTGCATCTGCCAAGTCAACAGAGAATTCTAGATCATCAAAATGGCACTACCTCTAGTTTGGCTTTTAATCTACCACTGAACAGCGGAAAAGGGTCCACATTCATCCTCCTCTACTGTTCCTTCCTTCCTCATGGTCTTGCCATTATTGTTTGTCTTGAGACTACCAGTACTAATGCCATCATGCCATTTTTACTTGTTTGTTTGCCATTGAAGAAGACTCTTAGGTTACCCTCAGTCTCCTACTTTCTATTCCCCATGTAGCTCTATACAACTGCTATCCTATAAGCAACTCCCACCACCCCTCCCCTATTTCTAAAACCTCCCCACTATACCCTCTGGAAGCCACCACTCATCCACAGCAAAATTCTATACTCTCAAATGTTCTCTGAACATTTCTTATCCCTTATTCCTCTAACAACGACCAAGATCTCCACTGAACACACTGATCTTTCTGCAGCCCTTTCTAATGGTAGCTGTTTTTTTCCCCACAGCCTTCCTGGCACAGGGACTGAAGATAGGGTAAGTTTCATCTTCAACCTTCATTATCATTTGCATGCTCTACTTTTGTCCTTAAAAATTCCTATGTAGAATTTACATCTTTGTTGGAGTTATCTATTGACCCCCTCATTTATGGACAGTCTTAACACTCTCTAGCTCTGTTGCTATCTTCATTTGTGGTGACTTTAATATTCACATAGGTGATGCTTCCAATACCCTCGTCTTTTAACTCCTTTTGAATGATCTATACTTCATTACATATAAACCACTCTTTCTCCTGATCATACCTTTGCATTTTTTGTTACTGATCACTACAATCCTTCTATAATCTCAGTTTCAAGAATCCCACTCTTTGAGACTGGGCGCAGTGGCTCATGCCTGTAATCCCAGCACTTTGGGAGGGCAAGGCAGGTGGATCACTTGAGGTCAGGACTTAGAGACCAGCCTGGCCAATGTGGTGAAACCCCATCTCTACTAAAAATACAAAAATGAGCCAGGCATGGTGGTGCACACCTGCGGCCCTGGATACTCTGAAGGCTGAGGCAGGAGAATTGCTTGAACTAGGGAGACAAAGGTTGCAATGAGCCAAGATTGCGCCATTGCACTCCAGCCTAGGTAACAAAGTGATACTCTGTCTCAAAAAAAAAAAAAAAAAAAAAAATTCCATTTTTTTAATGTTGCCTCCTAAATTTCCAACTCATTATCCCAATACTTTGATTCCACCAGAATCTACAATGCATTATTTCTGCCTCATTTGCACTGTCTCTCACTCAGCTTAAGCTATTTATTATTACTTTACCCAGATATTTCCACTAGGGAATCATAATAAACAATGGAGATTATTAACAATTCTGTGCTTACACTCTCAGAACTCTCGACTCTCTCTTAGTATGTGACACATATTTATTGAAACCTCAACACTCTGCCTATTCTGCACTCACTCTTGTGCAACTGACTGTGGTCCAAGAAAAATGCAGAACCATATCAGTCGATCTCATTTTAAACTGATGACTACAAATATCAAGAGGTCTTCTATGGCTTCTCAAAAATCAAAACACGTTTCTGTAGCTCATTCATTCTTGATTCTGCTAGATACTCTTGACTCTTCTAAGTACTCCTTCTCCATCTTCATTCCCAGCACAACATTGTTTCTCATTGAGAAAAAGTTAAGTGAGTAGAAGACAACTTCTGCAAGACACAAAATCTATCTGCATTCCCTGGTGTTATAATTAAATGGCATTGTTTAAGCCCAACCATCCACTTTTGCACTAGATTGCATCCTCTTGTCTACCCAGGGACGTTGCTCCAAGGATGCTACTTCTCCTCCTTATTAAATTTTCACTCTCCATCAGATCAACTGATAAACTAATATATGCATATTGCTTTTATCTCATCTTTCTTAAAAAAATAAAAATTATCCCAATCAATTTTTTCTCCTGCTATTGCTTCATTTCTCTTCTTCTCTTTACAGTAAAACATCTCAGTAAAAAGAATAAAACACCCAGGAATACAGCTAACCAGGGAGGCAAAAGATCTCTATAATGAGGATTATAAAACATTGCTCAAAGAAATCAGAGATGACACAGACAAATGGAAAAAATCTCATGCTTATGGTTAGGAAGACTCAATATAGCTTAAATAGCCATATGCCAAAAGCTATTTACAGATTCAATGCTATTCTTATCAAACTACCAACGACATTATTCATAGAACTAGAAAAAAAAAACTATTTTAAAATTCATATGGAATTTAAAAAGAGCCCGAATAGCCAAGGCAACCCTAAGCAAAAAGAACAAAGCTGGAGGCATCAGGTTACCTGACTTCAAACCATGCTACAGAGCTACAGTAACCAAAACAGCATGGTACTGGTGAAAAAATAAACACATAGACCAATGGAACAGAATAGAAAGCCCAAAAATAAGACCACACACCTACAAACATCTGATATTCAACAGATCTAACAAAAACAAGCAATGAAGAAAGGACTCCCTATTCAATAAATGGTGCTGGGATAACGGACTAGCCATGTGCAGAAGATTGAAACTGGACCTCTCCCTTATACCATATATAAAAATAAACTCGAGATGGTTTAAATATTTAAATGTAAAATCCAAAACTATAAAAACCCTGGAAGGCAACCTAAGAAATGCCATTTTGGATATAAGAGGGGAAAAATATATTATGAAGATGCCAAAAGCAATTGCAACAAAAGCGAAAATTGACAAATGGAATCTAACAAAACCAAAGAGCTTCTGCACAGCAAAAGAAACTATCATCAGAGTAAACATACAGCCTACAAAATGGGGGGAAAATAGTTGCAAACTATGCATCTGACAAAGGTCTAATATTCAGCATCTATAAGGAACTTAAATTTATAAGAGAACAAAACAAGCCCATTAAAAAGTAAGCAAAGGATATGAACAAACACTTCTCAATAGAAGCCAAATGATTTTAGTCTAATCTTTAATTTATTTTCTTGACATTTTGTTAAAGATATTCATATCCAGGATGTAAAGTGGATTTAGTCTATAATTTCTATTTCTGTGTTCTGTCAAACTTTGATAGGAGGATCACACTAGCTTCAAAAGACAAAATGGAAAGTTCTTTTTTTTCTCTCTCCAAGATCTGGACCAGATCATATAGTTTGAGAATTATCTGTTTCTTTAATCATTTGAAATAATACGTCTATTAAACGTCTAGTGTCCAGAGACATTTTCCTGGGTAACTTTTATTGTTTCATGTTTTTTATGTGTTTTGTATTTTTGGCAATGATCTTGCATTCTTTGAAACTCAAGCAATAAATAGAACTTCTTAGAAGCCTACTTTGAAAATACAATTTTCCAGAAAGAATTGTGTTTGTTTCTGCCAATCACCATGGCCACTACCATTCCAGAGTCACTTTATTTATTTGTGCTTTTTTTTTTATTTGTTTATTTATTTATTTTGAGATGGAGTTTTGCTCTTGTTGCCCAGGCTGGAGTGCAATGGTGTCATCTTGACTCACCACAACCTCCACCTCCCATGTTCAAGCAATTCTCCTGCCTCAGCCTCCCAAGTAGCTGAGATTACAGGCATGCTCCACCATACCTGGCTAATTTTGTATTTTTAGTAGAGATGGGGTTTCTCCATGTTGGTCAGGCTGGTCTCGAACTCCAGACCTCATGTGATGCACCCACCTCAGCCTCCCAAAGTGCTGGGATTACAGGCGTGAGCCACCACACCCAGTCCCCAGAGTCACCTTAAATTAAATTATTTGATCGGGTATTATTTTAGACCACATTAATGATGTGAGTCCAGTCCTCACACTAGTGTGAGTGTAGGCTTTGTGTTTATAAGTTTTCAAGATTGATTATTGTTTTACTTCCACCCAGTACAAGCTTTGTACATCAAGTTTACTACTAGCTCATTCTTATTCTGGAGTCTCCTGTATAGTTTCTTAATTTGTATAAGAAGCCATCAAAACAGAAGTTCAGATTCTACTAGAATTTAATAAATATACTTAAAGCAAAAGCTGTCAATAGTTTAGTTAACATAAATTATGCCAGACTTTGCCATAGCATCTCCTTTTTCATTTTGTTTTCACAGGTGACACCAGCTTCTGTATTACCTTAAGTATTTGCATTTTAATCAGAATTTGGTAGACAGCAAACACATTCATCATGGCACATTTGCTGAAATGCTAATCTACTCTGCAGGTATTTATCCCATATATTCAATCCATGCCATGGCTCAGTTCTGATTTTCATTTAAACTCCCACATTGTTGAAATCAGCCAGAATAGGCACACTCTATCTCAAGGATCCCCAGTACCACCTACATATTTGGTGACTCAGGCACATAATTCCACTAAAAACTAATATTTCTTATAAAGACCTACTAAAGATTAAGAGCTGAGTTAGAGAAAACGACATCACATAAAGACAAGAAAGTATCCACAGAAAGTTTCCTATCCCCTTTTCCCCACCTGACAACTCACATAGAGCACATTGTCTCTCAATAAACTGCATTGTTTGTATGCATGTCTAGGTCCAGTGAAATTACCTTACCAGTTAAGGGACTGTTTCAGAAGCCAAGTTCCAGATATCAGCCAATGACCAATTTTGCAAAGAAGGCCTTCTAAAGAGAGCAGGCTCAGGCGGGCTAGGTTAATTGTTCTGCACATAACACCCCTCCCCCCACCAAATTCTTTTGACACTCTAATCTACTGATTGTTTAATGTTACCAACAAATAATTAATGAGAATCCTGTGCAATTGGTTTGTGACTATAAAAACTAATTTATGATTAAAATACATGTTTATGTAAGCCTGTTTTGATTTAGCTAACAAAATCAAATTGTATGAATCATTTATCTACTCCAATAATTACTATATTTATTTCTGCAATAAAATACTCAGAAATTCAACTAACTATTTTCAAGTTCTATATTCTATTTGACTATGATTTTGAGTAAACATTTAACTCTTTTTAATCAAGTTGCTACATTAGGAGAGCCAGTACGTTTTAAATTAAGTTATATTATTGTAAGTTACCTGAAGGAAAAAAAAAATGGAATGGATATATTTGAAAAGGAAAACCAAAACTCTGACTCATGGCAGAATCCATTTTGTAATAGTTCTAAACCCTGATATTCACAAATGTGAGTGTAGGTTAATAACTGCTCTTTGTTCATCGAATGTTTTGTCTATGCATGTTTTGTTAAAGGAGCAATTATCTATTCAGAGTTTTAACAGAGCTCTGGAAACTGCTTGCCTAGAAGAGCAAAATTGGTCTTATGTGACTTCGGATAGCTATATCATGATATAATAGACATACTGGAATAATGACACACAGACTGATGATATTTTAAGATTCTCCATAGAAACTGAGTGCAAATAAAGACAGATAATCACAATCTGAACTAATTTACTTACAATTAAATCTCTTGTAAAATTAGTAAAAGAAAATCTCCTACTGAATATAAAGAGAATCAAGGTCATCTGAGGTGACACATTTCTGCAGACAAGGAGAAGTGAGTCTATTTTCTCCTTCTTCTCACACACATTGTGCTTTGGCTGTGGGGTAATTCATGAAAGGAGAAAACAAGTACAGAATTTTATAGTCAAATAAGACTTTCTCTTTCAATCGTGAAATTATAATTGGCCAATTGCTAGCAGCTGCCTTTAGAATTTGTGTTTTCCAAATGTTAATAGGCCTCAAGTTAGCAGTAAATGTGAACATTAAATGGAAATCTTTGTTTTGTTTTGTTTTATTAGGGCACACATAGAATTCTTGCTTTTATGGTTTATTCTTGTCATTTGCCAAACTAAAAGACAATGCCATACATTATACCATAAACATTCTTCTACTAACAGTCTTTACTCAGTTCATGATTATTTCAAATATCAAAAGCCAGTTCTTATAAAATGTAGAGTTTCATTGAAAAGATAATATTATTTAAAACATGTATTTCCAGTCTGTGTTTATTTTATTTGAGATACATTTTTTCTAGAAATCTGTATATCTATATAAATATAGATAGATAGATACATAGATACATAGACAGATCTCT
This sequence comes from Aotus nancymaae, assembly GCF_030222135.1. NCBI lineage: Eukaryota > Metazoa > Chordata > Mammalia > Primates > Aotidae > Aotus > Aotus nancymaae. The sequence continues at coordinate 13,505,950 of NW_026988435.1, forward strand.
GGATTACAGCCATTCCAAAGCATGGACAGCAAAAAAAAAAAAAAAAAAAAAAAAAAAATCTACTATATTCACATATTTTTTAATATAGTGATTATTTTTATAATTGGAAATAGGATGTACTTATTTTTTTCCTAAGCCTTTCTGCAGTATTGGCTAAACTAACATGATAAAATATTACTTTGACCATGACAAGCCTCTCCAGAAAAGTCCTATTTCTTACAATAAAAACATTCATTTATAAAAGAAAAATAAAATCAATTTTCTTCCAAGTACATGTTTACTTAAAAACTTAAAAGAAAACTTCATAAGGGACATACCCCATATTTAAAGACCATGACATTACATTTATGATCAGAATGAAAGCATAATGTAGAAATTAAATTAGGTTTCCTTTCTGAATTAACATCCCAATTTCTTCCTGGAGTGGTTAACTGCATTTGTCACCATGGACATTTTCCTCACTATTCAGAATTTTCAACTGTATTTAAAACAGATCACATTCACCTCCTCTGCATCAACATACCAACTAGTCAATGGAAATCGAAACACAACCAAAATAGATACTTTATACTGCTGCCAAGAGGAGAAGGTTCAAAGCAGAGGTGTAATTAAAAGTATGACTAAGCAGACAGAATCACATTAAAGAGACTTCTCACAAGACAGAAAAGAAAAGTGGAAAAAAGAAGCAAGTGCCCCCCAAATATGATATTGCCATCTCTGCCTGAATCATTTGAGCATGAGAATCTCAGCTTTCTGGTATAGGCCCCAGTTGCTATAGAAACTTACAACTGGGAGCTAAATAAAGTAATTTCTATGCTAGTGCTGGTGTCTATAACTTTAGCACCTGATGCTAACCAAATTGTGCTCAATAAACAAATTTAAACTTTAAAAGCCTGCAATGTGATCACAATGCTTTCTATACAACTGATTAATCTCAATTGATCTTGGCTCAGAGCACAAGAACATAAGAAATCTCAGAAACAGAAAAAGACTACGTAAGGCCAATATGCCTGCATCCTTTGTTTTTCTTATCTGATTTCTTAGTTTATCCCCATACCTCTATCCTGTCTTAGTTTGAAAATAAAAAGTCAGCTAGCTCACTCCCTAACTCATCAATAATCCTGCTTTCACTGATCCCTTTTAGACAATTTATTCTATATTAAACCACTCCCTCTTGGCCTCCCCTTATTCATTTATCCTACTCTAAACCTAAAGAACAAAGAGATAAGGCAGCCCGATAGATACTTATTTCTTAATCCTCCCAGCTGGGCCTATTATTGCTGCACATTTGATTATAAGATTATTCACTATTTGGCAAGAAGTCGAGAATCTGAAATAGCCCCTTGATGCCCCTGTTTGTGTGGGCATGTCAGGCCCTTACCCATCATGTCACCAAGCAGTGTGTTTGGTTGTGGTAATGCTCTCTTATTAAGCAAAATGAGACCACAGGGTCTAAATATATGTTTGCATTCTTCCCCAGCATCATTTTAGAAAGGAACGATGTTGGCATATACTGTATAAGCCCTTTGTTCTTCTCCATTGGGCACAGGCATTTCAGGTCAATGTCACTGTGAGCATTTAAAGTATGAAAAAAATCATCTGAATATATTACCTCATTAAAGCACATGAATACCGTTGTTATAAGCATTAAATACAAATACATTTATTAGCAAATTTGTTTCTTCTTATCAGAGACTTGTAGTGATAAACATTTGAGGGTACATATTTTATCTGTTAAAATATTATATTTATTTCACATTTGTTAAAGCTTTTGGCTCCCATTCCAGTGTACACTCCAGAGGCTTAGATGAGTCTATTACCTGTGATATCAAAGCCAAAATCAGTCCAGGGCAGAGTATTTGACAATAACATGAAGAGTCTGTTGCCTAATTATGAAACAAAATAGGTCAGATCGATCAATCAATTTTTTAATCATTTCTGATCGAATCATTTATATTTCTACGAGTCATTTTTTACTACATGTAGAAACAGAAAAATTGAAAGAGAAAGAAAAAAAGGAAAGGAACAAAGAATGGAGGGAGGGAAGAAAGGTAAGCATAGTTCATCTAAGTTCTGTAAAACTAAGTCTTTTAAAAAATGCTTTACTTTGAAATGAAGATGCAATTTTTATGAGGCAATATTTTCTTTTAATTATCAAGATGCTTTCAAACACCAGGGGAGATTTTGAAACACTAAATTAGGAACTGATAATATGAGCTCACCATGCATTCATAAACCTTCCCCCCTGAGTTCCTCTGGATTCTAACTGCTACCTCGGCTTTAGCCCAATAAGCTTTTAAAAACAAAGAGGAAACACTGGGGGTTAAACCTAAGGACTGACCTGCTATTGCCACTCCGTGTTCAACCAAAATTCTCATTAGGAAACAACATGGAGTGGATTTTAGCTGCAAAAAGACACCCAAGAGAATAACAGAAATATATTAGGTTAACTGTTGGATACACGGCATTGCCTGTATACCAAAACAAAAACATCCTGGGAGAGATCTGAGCTATGTCAGAAACAGAGTCAGCTAACAACTGTCAGCTGGGATTTTTGAATAGCATTTAAATCCACCAAGCACTATTTGGAAGCAGGTGACTTCCAAGGATGGGGGAAATGAAATTCTGCTAGCTATGGGAATAGAAAAAGAATGGAATTTGGTACCTCTCTCTGTCTTTTTTTGAGTTTGAAAAATTTTATTTCATTTTTTCCCTGCATGCAAAACTTCAGTTCTCACATATCTACATAGACATAAATAATAGGCTCTATCGACACACAGTGCATAGCACTTCACAGGCAATTTATAAATACACATTTTATACAGAAAGAAAAGGAAGAATTAAGTAAATGAGGAAAGAAGGGTGAAGAATCAACCCTGAATTAACAGTCACAGGGAAAAAGAATGGAGAGAAGTGAGTTCAGATGGGGCTGAGGTTAGGCATTTGAATGCTTATATTTTAGCCTCAAGCTGAAAGCGGCAGCTGGCTACATGGTGCTGGCCAGGTGGTTAGCCACTACTCACTAGTAGAATTTGGCATTCAAGTCAAGCAGCTGCAAAGTGAAAACAGCCCAGCAGCTTTGTAGGAACAGAGGTATGGGCCAGTTTCTGGTTACAGGCTCCCAGCCAGTCGCAATAGAAGAGAGTTGAAAACACCTGCCCATGACCATAATGGAAAGCGTAGAGCTAGTTTATAATACAGAGCACCAAACAGGAAAGACCACAATCCAAGGTGTCAATAAGGCTCTCTGAGTTAAGAGTTCAGGGGGTGGGGATGGGATAATCATGTCTTAAGTGTGGCATGCTTTGGAGGAAAGATAAAGATAGGAGAACGAACAGCACCTTGGGGGCCATCTGCCCCCTTAAATCTTTTAGTAGTAATGATTCAAGTAAAGTGCAGAGTTACACAGTAAATTGGTGATACAGTGAAGTTGTGAATAGGTCTGTTGATTCTCAGCCCAAAGCTCTTGCACAACTGGCTTAAAGCAAATAATTGCCATTTTACAATCCTTGCTTCGCTCAATAGCACTATTCAAAGCTTGTTCATAAGTGCACCAAAACTATTGAAATAATCTTTAATTTTCTCCTCCATTAAAATAATTTCAAGTGCTTTTCCTAAATAAAAATGTAAAAATAAAAATTGCCCTAAATACAGTTTTCCTATTGTAGCATTCAAAGGACACTTATTTTATTACTCTATACCAATTCAAAAAGGGCACAAAAAGAATTACAGTATACAGACTTTGTCCCTGCCTTCTGCATTATTTTAAAACTAAGAGGTTACAATTACGGTTATGATACTGCGACACATTCTGAAAATTTAATCTCATAATTTCATTAGCCATAAGATTTTTCACCCCTTTAGGTCTGTATTATAATATTTTATTTATCGAAATCTAGGGGGGTTGGCAAGGTTTATTTGGCATTTCTTAGTAAATGTTTTAAATTCTCATTTGGATTGCAAGAGTTTGAAGGGCTGTATGCAATATACCTCATGTATAGGAAAACAAAGGTGCTAAAAGTGAATGAACAAGCCAGCACCAGGATTAAAAGTAGAATCTAAGCTTTCTTATAAGCATTCATATACAGCATATTGTTTCTTATATTCAGCGCTCTATATCTCTTCTTCATATCTCAACAAAGATTTCTGCTTATTTGTGGAAGGAAACACAATTTTGAATGTCATTCATGGCTGTTGTAGCATGGAAGACATAGTGCTGAATTTAGATTATTGTAAGTTCATTACTTTGTCTTTAACTTACTTTCTTGTCTTTTTTGGCAACATGCATAAAGAATGGTATATATAATAAATAAATACAGTTTAAAGCAATAAGTAAAACATCAGTGTATCCTGCACACAGCTTAAGAAATAGAACAGTATTGGGAGGCCAAGGCTGGTGGATCATGAGGTCAGGAGTTCGAGACCAGCCTGGCCAATATGGTGAAACCCTATCTCTACTAAAAATACAAAAATTATCCAGACATGGTAGCTCACGCCTGTAGTCCCAGCTACTAGGGAGACTGAGGCAGAAGAATCACTTGAACCCGGGAGGAGGAGGTTGCAGTGAACCAAGATCGCACCATGGCACTCCAGCCTGGACAACAGAGCAAGACTCTGTCTCAAAAAATAAATAAATAAATAAATAAATAAATCTCTATTGATTCTTCTGGGTGTCTTTTTCCAAATCCTTCTTTCTTCAGTCCAGAGGATTTTCTATGATCTATCATTCTTTTGGTTTTCTTTATATTTTTCACAAATATATTTGTGTTCCTAAATAGTATGTTGTTTCACTTTGCATATTTTGAACTCCATATTAGCAGAATCATAGTCTTCTGTTACAAGTTTTTATTCAACATCATGGTTTTAGGGGTTTGTTTTTAATTTTATATCAATTTACTTTACTTGACAGTAACTTTATGGAGTACAATGTGATGTTTTTATCTATGTATACATTGTACAAAGATTCAATCAAGCTAATTAACATAAGAAACACAAATTAAAACTACAGTGAGATTTCATCTCACACCTGTTAGAATAGCTATAATCAAAAACATGAAAATGGGAACAGTGTTGGTTATGATATGGAGAAAAAGGAACCCTCATACACTGTTGGTGAGAATGGCAATTAGTACAGGCATTTTGAAAAATAGTGTAGCATTTCCCCCAAACTCTAAAAACAGAATTACTATATGACTCAGCAGTCATACTCCTGGGTATATATCCAAAGGAAATGAAATCAATATTTCAAAGAGACATCTCCTCTCCATCACTCATTTCAACATTATTCACAATAGCAAAGAGCTGGACTCTTCACACTTCTGAGGGTTATTTGAATTGACATGTATAGCTGTAATTTATTTATATTGATGTTTTGTAGCATTCCATTAGCTATACATGCCACAACTTACCTGCCTGCTCTCCTTACATTTGGGTATATTCCAAAATTTTTCCTCTGTTAAAAACAATGAAATTGTCTACATTCATGTTCACATCTCCTTGTACATAAGTTCAGTTCAGTTTCTTCATGTGTCAATTGAGAGTAAAAATAGCTACATTCCAGGGCTCTTAATGATGCCAACATTCATATTCTTAATCCACAAAACAAATAGTCATTATTTTGAACATTAAATGATCATGTGTATAATAAGTACACAGAGGATAACAAAGGCTGGTTCAGATGACATGTTCCAGAAGCCTTTCTTCACTCTCTGTTAAGGATTAAGAGACAACTTCACTCCTTCACAGATGGAATTGCTTTATGCACTTTGCTATGTGGCTTATAGGTGCAGAAACTTCTGACTCAGTATTCAAGGCTGCTATTTGGCCTCTAACAAATGCAGGTCTGTGTGCTTTAATTATTACTACATGTTGAAGGGACAATGAGACTCGGGAGAAACAATGATATCATATGCTGCACAGTGAGAGAGAAGCTGCTGCTTCCTTCTTTCCCAGGATTTGTCAGCATTACCTTTCTGGATTGAATCCAGCTGAATCCAGTTGTATGAATCAAAGGCAAAGCGCATTATGTTGATCCACATACAGCCTCTACATAAGGAAAATGCAGCACTGTCCTTTGTGGATCACCTCGAATTCATGTCTTGGCTATCTAACCCAATTGTCTGTCAGAAACGCTGCCACTCTTGACACTCATAGAAAATGCTGTATATTAGCCATCAATATTACAATGATGTTGCACATCTTCAGATTCTTGCTTTGAACAAAAAACAAAACAGATATGCCAGGGAAAATGGTGATGGCATATCTTCTCAATAGTTTGAAATAAAAAAATCATGGCACTTTTTTTTTTTTTTTAGTTTTTGTTTGTTTGTTTGTTTGTTTGTTTTTAACCAGTCGTCTTTGTTTTAATTTTCTTTGGGGTAAAACCTGTCAGAATTTTACCTTCTACCTGTCTTCCCTCACTCACTTTTCTTCTCTTAAGGTCTCTTCTCCAAAGTAATACATAGAATCTTATAAACTGATGTCAGATCAACTTTGGAGGAAGAGAAGGAAGAAAATCTTCATGAAATAACTAAAAAAAAAAAAAAGTTCGAAATTCTGAATTTGTATTTTCTGTTACTAAAATGAGACTATTCTTTCCTCTTCTTCTCTCCTCCTTTTAATGCTATCTCCCATTTGGCTAACATTCAATTATATATGACAGCTGGTGTGAAAGTTGGACTCTACTAAGTGTGGCTGATAGAAGAAAAGAGAGAGAGAGAGAGTGAGTGAAGGAGAAAGAGAGAAGATTGTGGAAGAGCCAACATATTTAGAAATCCTCTTTGAAAATTTCCTGAGCATTGCACTTAGACTGCAATTCACTTTGGTTATTTGCTTTCTGAATTTTTCCAAAGAGATGGTGGGTAAGCATTTAAAAAGAGCATGCAACAATAAATACTTCTTTTCTAAGGCTGCTACCATATGCTCTATACATGAAAAGTAAATGGCAAAAGTGAATAAATATTTGATGTAGATAACACTGTGAAGCTGATGCTTTGGGGGAAAATTTCTTGAGATGTTACAAAATATTAATATTCATGTAGCTATTTTGGGGGGAGAAATCAGAAAAAGCAAAGGACTTCATCTCTGAACATTGGGCCCAGTTCCAAACTTCAATATTGTGGGGGGTGGGGGGGACTCTGCTTTTATGATAATACTGTAGGCATAACCAACAATGGAAGTGTAAAGGAATGATAGAACAGAACAGCCAATCAGCCTCAGGGCTGGCTTGACCCAGGAAGGAAATCAGATTTTGTAAAGCAACACAGAGAATGCCAAATCAAGGCACACATATTGCTTCTGAGCCATTTTCTCAGCACTAATTGCAAACTTAATTACACAGTGTAGTATCATAAGTTAATGATGACTGGTGGAATACTGTGAGCAAAGGAGGCACTAGGGAACCAGACCAGAACTGGCCAAGGCCACCCCTTACTTAAAACTAATAGGCCTAATGTAAAAGCCACACATCAACACTAGTGGAAAGAAATTTTGCCAACTCAGAGGCAGATAATAAAAACTCAAGTGAGAATGAGGCTGACATTGACACTGTTCAGTCTCATCAAGTGGCTGATGAGGATGAGGATGCTACATCATTCCCTGAGGATAGAAATTAGCAAAATAATAGCAACATGTGGGAGAGAGACAATTGAAGAATTCAGAAAGCATGACAATTAGAGCTCAGTGTCTGATGAGGGGAACAGTGCAAATGAACCACTTAACATAGCTAAGTCAATATACACCCAAAATATATTAGGTACAAATGATGTAAAATAGTAGGCAGAGCATGGGACCAGGGAAATCTTCCATGACTGTACATAGAGCAAGCATTTCTACAGCAAGCCATGAACTAAGGAGAGAAGGGACTACAAAGCCAAAAGTCTTTATCTTTAAGGTGATTGACACACATAGAAATTCAGCACCATATCATCAGGTTACAGCCAGCAAATGGAAACCATGTTAGTTAGTTCGAGAGAGAGGACAATGTAGGAACTGTTTAAAAAGTTACTGGGGCTGGGCATTGTGTCTCAAGCCTGGAATCCCAGCACTTTGGGAGGCTGAGGCAGGCAGATCACCTGAGATCTGAAGTTTGAGACTAGCCTGACCAACATGGTGAAACCCTGTCTCTATTAAAAATACAAAAATGAGTTGGGCATAGTGATGTGTACCTGTAGCCCCAGCTACTCGGGAGGCTGAGGCATGAGAATCACTTGAACCAGGAAGATAGAGATTGCACTGAGCCGAGATTGTGCCACTGCACTCCAGCCTGGGTGACAGAGTGAGATTCTGTCTCAAAAAAAAAAAAATATATTGGAAGACTAAAAAATCGAAAAGGGAACATTGGACTAACACAGTGATAGTAATCTTAGCATGTAAGGAACAAGGTACGAAGTTGAATTACCAGAATACTAGGAGAGAGACCTTGAGAAGCTGTGATTCAGATCTCTTAGGAATGAGAGCCTCTGACTACTCTGCAGCTATCTCAAAAGCTCAAAGAGGTACGCTGCTAAACTAGGGGACAGTGTGCTACCAGACTGTTACTAGTTTCTCCAAAGAAATGTAATGAGACTGGTTCTCAGAATGTGGAAGTATGCAGAAAACCAGAACCAATAGCTACTTCAGGATTAAGAGCAACTGTTGAGACTAGGCTGGCAGGAGCAGTACACCTGGAAGAAGCAAGTGCCTTCTCACTCCAACTACCTTTTATCCTCCCCTAGTGGCCTCTATTGGCAGAACTAACGGAAATAACTAGCAAAGGAGAAATGTAGTTTGCAGAGCCCCAAGCATCACAGAACTGCAATACAATATAGTTAATAATTGTCACCGCAGGGAATGTAAATTAGCAGAGCCATTATGGAAAACATTATGGAGGTTCCTCAAAAAAGCAAAAATAGGACTAGTATATGATCCAGCCATCCCATTTCTGGGCATATATCCAAAGGAAATGAAATCGGTAACTGGAAGAGATATCTGCACCCCTTTATTCATATTGTAGTATTATTTGGAATAGCCAAGATATGGAATCAACCTAAACTTTCATCAACGGATGAATGGATAGAGAAAATGTGGTATGTGGTAGTCCCTCTTAGCCAAGAGAGACAGTTTCAAGACCCCCAGTGAAGGCCTGAACTCTTGGATAGTGCTGAACAGCGACTAAGCAGGAAAATGTGAGATTTCATTGTGCTGCTCATAAACAACATGCAAATTAAAACTCAAATTGTTTATTTCTGGAATTCTTCATTTAATATTTTTGGACCATGGTTTGCTACAGCTAAGTGAAACCATGAAACTATGGAAAGAAAAATCATGGATAAGGAGTACTACTGTATACACACAATGGAATTCTATTTAAGAAAAAAGAAGGAAATTGTGCTCATTTATGACAACATGTATGAACCTAGAAAACTTTAAGAGATATAAGCCAGACACAAAAAGGTAATTCATGATCTCACTTACATGCGGAATCTAAAAATGCTAAACCTATAGAAACAGAAAATAGAATGGTGGCACCAGGGACTGGAGTAAGAGAGAGTCAAATAAATAAGAAAAACTAATAAATATGACTATAAACTGTATCATTCAACCTGAGGGCCACAGAAAATCAAAAGTATTTATTAGAGGCTAATAGTACTATAATTTCAGTTTGCAGTCTTAGAAAAAGATGACACAGTTGATGCCCTCTCTATATGTTTATGCAGCCAAAAAAAATGATAATTGAAGCTTTTCTCATCTAAGTTTACCTATAATAAGTGGGTAAGATAGTGTCTGTATACTGAGTTTAGTTAATTCAAAAGTTTCATCATTTCTAAAAGTATCAATTAGTTCTTTCACCATACCTTTTGCCAGAGATGTTAATGAGAAGCAAAATGGATCATTAATGGACTGAGAAATATTCAAATGTAGGGAGAAGTGAGGAAATAAAAATAATGTGAATAGCCTAGAACTGGATAATTGGCCTCTGAATAATTAAGTCAATTCTATGAAAGTATCTTCCCTAGGAATCCCTATTTTTACAGCAATTTACTGAGAAGACAATTAATTTACATAAGGGATGAAGCACAAAACAGATATAATTGCTACAATGGTTGTAAAAAACTAATGAAAATATTTCAGAATCACAGAAGAAGAAAAAGAAGAGAAAAAAAGATTTAAGATGAATGTCCCTTATTCCAATTTGTATATGTTTGTATTTATGTAAAAGGTGTTATAACATCTTTGCTAACATATCATGAGTTACAACATAAATGCATACATACAAGTCACATTAAGAAAAAGGATGGAGACAAACCTAGAAAAAATTAAAGTACAGGTATTGGAAAGCATATTATAGGCTTTGGAAAGCCTACCTTGGTTTGGAGTATCATACACAGTTATACATCTTGTGAATTGGGTATAACTGTTGCTTAGGGACATTCAAAAAATAAGAAGTTAGCTTTTGTTTCGTTTAGCTATGGTCACAAAATACTGCGAAACAAACTAACACAAACATCAAGGAATGGAAACAAAATGGACTGTTCTTATGACTTGGCAGGTTGGCTGTTTTAGCTATATGAGGGCAGACTCGCTGTTGAGGGCACTGGTGGGTCTGCTTCTCCTGCCAGATGTTAGGGCTCATCCACTTCACACTGCAGTTCACTGGGCCAGCTGGAATGATTCTCTTCTACATCTCCTATCCTTTTGTCAGCTAGCTTACCAAGACATTTTTTTCTTACTAACAATGATGAGGTGCAAAAGTGAAAATGCATGAGATATGTTTTCAGTTTTATTGAGGTATAATTGACAAAAATTACATATGCTTACGTATAGAGCATTGAATTTTGATATACATATACACTGCGAAATGGTTACCAATCTCAAGTTAATTAATATGTCCATCATCTCATATAGTTAGCACGTTTTTGTTTGGTGTAGTGAGAACATTTAAGATCTACTCTCTTAGAATATTTCAAGTATTCAGTTGTGTATTGTTGACTACAGTCACCGTGGTGTATATTAAATCTCCAGAATTTATTTACCTTGTATAACTGAAACTTTAAACTCTTTGGCCAACATCTCTCCATTTCTCCCACTTCTCAACCCCTGACAACCACCATTTTACTCTCTGTTTTGATGAACTTAACTTTTTTAGATTCCACATATAAGTGAGATCATGTATTATCTGCCTTTCTGTGTCTGGCTTATCTCACCTAACATAATGTCCTCCATGTTCACCCATGCTTTCACAAGTAACAGATTTTCTGCTTTTTTATAGCTGAATAATTTCCACTGTATACCACAATTTCTTTATCCATTCATCTATCAATGGATACTTTGATTGATTCCATATCTTTGCTATTGTATATAACACTGCAATGAACATGCAAGTATAGATAGCATTTTTGAAATACTGAATTCATTTCCTCATATGCATTTGAAAGGGGTACAGACTGAAGATAAATGGCTACACATCTAGAAAGAGGGGATCAGGCATCCCTGGATCCCTTCTCTTCCTAGCAAATACTCCTGGAAAATGAAGAGAGAGAAGAGCATCCTCTTTCCATCTTCCATCCTTGCATCCCTGAGCTCTGGCAACCTTGGCAGGAGCCGCCATGAGTACCAAAGTGGCTTGCACCCATGAAGCAAGGGGGCCTAGAGAATAGTAATTATCCATTCTAACCTATGTCTCTTTTTCATCTACTGTTAGTAGACTTGGAGTTCCCTAGACCTCATTTATGCCACAGATACTAATGTGGCCTTTATCTATGAAACAGAAAGCTTGGGCTTGGCTTAATCAGTAGGAATCACCTGCACTGTGCCTTTTAACTTCCATTATCATCTGCCTCTGGATCCCATAGATACAGTTTTCTTTGCTAGGACTTTTGATCCGAAGCTGGGAATTAAGTCTGGTACAAATATATGTCTCAGGGGGCATGACATGAACTCCTAATCATAAGCCAAATGCTAAGGTGAAACCATGGAACTGAGTCCTCTTCCAACAAGGGAGAGGAAAGGATGTCTTATGATGTGCCCAGATAACTGGCAGTTACAGTTATGCTTGCTGGGATTTGGGTGCATGGCGCTTGGCTTTGCTTAGCTTCCTTGGTCTTATTTTCCCAAAAGTAAAACCTTTGGGTGATGGGCATCTTATTTATGCCCATCACCTGGCAGGATTTGCAGGATAATTGCTCAGAACTAGAATATTGATCCAGATTTTTACATTACCCATCACTTTTGTTCTTTCTGAGCTGCAGCTAGAGATTGCTGGATGGTTAATAGGAACAAGCAGGATTAGTCTAAATAGGCAAAAACTTAAAAACAGTTAAAAGGTTTAGAATTTAATAACAAATGTATGATACGTTTTGAAACATAATTTCTCTCTCTAGTTCTTACTTTTGTTAAGAAAACATCATAGGACTGAGTTTTGCAAAATAAACTTTAGCTTTGTACTTGGCCTGATTATTTGCAAAAAGTGCAACAAGAATAATTATTTCTACATCGGACTTTTGGATTGGCTTTGATGGAAGTTTGTTCCACAAGGAATCTCAGATAAGACCTTTAAAGCCAAGCCCAGCCATGGGCTTATCCTCAAATACTGGTAGTTGGGTGATCCTCCCCTCTTAAGGTCCCAAGATAAACTTGAAGCTTGTGGACCTGTTAAAAAGTGACATTCTTTACTGAGCACAGGTCAGAAACCCTGTACAGGGACTGTGTGGACAAAGGTATGACACTAGTTTACCTGATGGACTTTTATCAGCTCTGCAAATTAAGACTGATTCCTTAAAGGGAAGCATACCCTTCCAATCAAAGCCTTGATAAAATAACCACTTTCTCCAATTGTGTTCTGTTACAAAAAAGAAAAAAAGGATTCTTATTGCATTGATGCAAACAACTATATTGCCATAGGTTAAGAATTCTCAAGACAGTTTCCAAATTCTAGAGGAACGAGGCAGAGAGAAACAAAGATGCTCCAAATTTTGATCCCAGGAGTATTCCTTACTTAAATATTAAAGGCCATAAATAATTTAAAATGTTACCTTGACTCTGAAAAACAAAACAAGAATCAGCAATATTACAAGCAAAAGTTAAAAGGATTGCTTCAGCTTCCTGAGTTCAGTCCATTAGTTAACTTGTTTTCCTTGATATTCATGAACATTTCAGCTCTTCATGAGTCCTGTACATTTTCCAGTATTCTGATGTTACAACATCTAGAGTTACCAGAAACCTGATTGTCTCAAATATAATCAGAAATTGTATTTAAGAGCAACTGTCAGAGTCCTACAGCTTATTACAAACCATCTTTTGAAAAGAATTAAAACAAGACAACAATTGTCAGTGAATAGCAAAATGTCCAGAGTAGTTACGGTTAGAAACATGATTGACAAGTTTTGACATCTCTAGTTTACAATAACTTAACATAAAAATTCTAATTATGATTGATAGCATATACTCATACATTAGCATTATTCACCAAGATATAGAAGATTGAGCATCATTTTGGCAGTCCCATGTACCTAAACATGTCAAGTAATCTTGTTTACCTCTCTTTTCTGGATACTTCAGGAGCCCTAAGAAGTACTCAAAAAGCCAGGTGTCCAGAAAGACAATTTTAAAACTGAAGTTTGATTTGTGAAAGCTGTTAAATTTTTGAGGTTTAAAACAATTGATACTATGAAATAGAATTCCAGATTACTGTAAGTTATTTATTATGCCAAAATAAAGACTCAGAAATTATAAACAAGCAAAAACCTTTTATGACCCTTTAGAAATTTTGCCAAGGAGCAGGTTAGTGCCTTAGGAAACCCTTGTTATGCTTTTATTTCAATGCTCTATTTACAGAAAAACCATATAACACCCTTTTTTGAAATTAGTTAATATGTTCACATAGGGAATCTCTTCTGCAAGATTAATTTCCACAGTTCTTCCACCACTTATTTGAACCTTCAGTTTTTTCCTAATTTAACTCAAATAATCCTTTAACCATAGGTACAAGTTTACATTTCCATCCCTTCTTATACGTTTACTAAAAAACACATTTTACTGTTCTTACACACCTTGCATGTAAATCTACTTTTAGTAGTTTCAATGAACTCCTAGCAATTTTTAACTTTAAAGTAAAACTTGGTAGGTTGCTTTAATTGTGTGCTAAGTGTAGTTAAGTTTTGTCTTCTTAATTAAGGGCATGGTTAGTTTTGTATGTCCCCAGGCCTTACAGATTATGAAGCCAGCAAATTAAACAGTTCTCAAAACCCAAAAAGCAGTTTGTAACCTCAAAACGCTTAGCAACCATGACATGTGACCTGCATAGTTTAGTTCACATATTTATATTTTAATGACACCTGCATTTTACCAAAAATCTTTAAAGCTGTTTTTATTTCTCAAAGATTAAAGTCACATAAACTGAAAGGTACCACAGCTTTTAACTTCAAAAAAAAAAAAAAAAATTTGATCTAAGCACTTGTCTTTCTTTATGCAAATTACTTAGAACTTTTTTTACAGACATCACACACAGTACACACATAAGCAGAAGAAAACCCAGTTAATGGGTGGGGCCCTTTAAGAGACAGGGCTAGGAAAACATGCAGATACCAATCCATTAAAATCTTATCCCCTAAGGCAGGGTTACTAAACCAAGCCTTGCTACAGGAGTTACAAGCCATGCCCTCAGGATGTAAAACAAGATGGAGGCTTGATTTCACAGCCAAAACTTTGCAGAGAGTACACACAGGGATAGTTGGTGGGTGGGGTTGGGTGGCTGGCCTAGCAAAATGTCTTCTTAAAAAAAAAATCTTTAAAAGTTAACAGCCTGCAGAGTGGGAAAGAGCAAAGAAAAGAAACCGTTTAAAAATGCCTGTGAAAGAACCTCTTATTGCTATGCAACTGGTTCCCTCACCAAGGAGAAAAGTCTAATTATTCTCCCATGGAGTAAAATCCTTTGGCTGGGGAAGGAGAAGGCTGCAGTGGCTTGTGGGTCCCAGCTGTGTGGGACCCTTGGGCCATGTGTCCCAGCCCCCAGCAGGGAGAGGAAGGGGAGCGAGGAGCCCCCACTTTCCTGTACATCCTGAAAAAGGAAAGAAAGAGCCTTTCCCCTGACTCCTGTGAGCAACAGGGTTTGGGGACGTGTTCTCCCCACCCTCAGAAGGTCGAGGATAAAAATGTTTAGGAACAATAGTGAGAGGTTGTCAGTCTCCATTTCTCTTACGGCTTCTCAAGCCCCATGCTGGGTGCTATAAATGTTGTAGGACTTTTCCTTAGTTTAGATAAAGACAGGGTCCTTGTCTGCCCCATGGCAATGAAAATTTAGGCTCACAGATGGTTTTAAGGGGGAGTAAAGCAGGGTTTTATTGGGTGAAAAGAAAGAAAATGGGGAAACAGGGACTCTGACTAGACCAGAGTCTCTGCTAAAGCAGTTCCTGACTGCAGTTCAAATCCCAGGTTCTACACAGAAAGAGGAGGGGCCAGCCTCCTCCCCACTGCTAATGGCATTAACTTCCTGAGTCTCCACCCCAGTGGGCAGGCTGGTTGAAGTTCTGCTGAGGACCTTCTCCCAACTGACTGTCTCACCATCACCCAGGCTAAAGAGCAGTGGCGTGATCTTGGCTGACTGAAGGCTCAATTTCCCAGCCTCAAGTGATTCTTTCAAGAATTACTTTAATAGTATAAACATAAATGGATATCTTTCCATTTATTTGTGATTTCTTCCATTTTTTTCATCATTTGTTTATACTTTTCAGTACATAGATTTTCACCTCCTTTGTTAATTTATTTCTAAGTATTTTGTTTTTGATGCCATTGTAAATGGGATTTTTAAAGATTTTTAGGTAGTTCATTGTTAGTGTATAAAAATGCAATAGATTATTGTATGTTGGTTTTATATTTTACAACTTTATTGAATGTATTCATTAATTCTAACAATTTCTTGGTGAAGTCTTTGAAGTTTTCTGCATATAGGATCATGTCATCTGCAAATAGAGATAATTTTACTGCTTTTTTGATTTGGATGCGTTTTATTGTTCCTTCTTGCCTAATTATTCTAGCTAGGACTTCAAGTACCATATTGACTTGAGGAGAGGGTAGCCTTATCTTATTCTTGATTTTACATGAATAGCTTTTAGCTTTTCACAGTGAAATATGATGTTAGCTATGGGTTTGTCCTAGAAGGCCTTTATTTTATTGAAGTACGCTCTTTTTATACCTAGTTTGTGGAGAGTTTTTATCATAAAAGAATGTTGAATTTTGTTAAGTGCTTTTTCAGCATAGAGATGATCATCTGATTTCAATCATTCCATCTTTTAAAACTACAGCATCATTTTCAACAATGTGCTGTTGACTAAAGCAAGCCATATTCTAACCCCAACTCTGAGGGCAGAAAACAACTTCCACCAGTGAAAAACTATAGTGAAAATGTAGTCACTGCGAGAGGTAAAGAATTAGAGCCAATTATTCAGTCTTTAGAAAAATTTATCTCTATTTCATTAAAAGGACCTCTTGTATCCAGTATGCCAGGGAAGTCCTCATTAATTGAGTCATTTAATCAGGCAGAATTATATGTGAGGAGTAACTGAAATGTTTCTCTCCTAAAGACTGAAATAAGACTTTAAGTGAAAAATATATAACTGGGTGCAGTGGCTCGTGCCTGTAATCCCAGTACTTTGGGAGGCTGTGGTGGCAGATCACCTGGGGTCAGGAGTTCCAGACCAGCCTGGTCAACATGGCAAAATACCATCTCTATTGAAAATACAAAAATTAGCCGGGCATGGTGGTAGGTGTCTGTAATCCCAGCTACTTGGGAGGCTGAAGCAGGAGAATCACTTGAACTGGGGAGGCAGAGGTTGCAGTGAGTCGAGATCGCACCATAGCACTCCAGCCTGGGCAACAAGAGCGAGACTCCATCTCAACTAATAATAATAAGAAGAGTAAGAATAAATCAACAAATTGCTCTAATAGAAAAAATGCTCAATTAAGGGTAAATTATCAGTGTCAAATGCTTAAATAAGAAAAATTCTTTCCTGAATTGACAGAACATCAGTCCAAAAATGATGATTATACTAAATGATGAGTAAATGCATTGGACTTCCATGTTAATTAGGAAAAGACTTCCTCTCTGGACAAAGACAAGTGACATCAGGGATCAGGATTTGACAAGTGGATTGTGGACTGGATTTCAGCCCCCACCTATTGTCAGTCAAGTCTTACTGTTAGGGAAAATGTAATCCTCATGGAACAGAAGAAGGCAAAGAGTTCACTAATTTTGTTGATTTGCTTCACTATGTTGCTATATCTCATACATCATGTTAATTTACCTTAATGATTGTTTAAAAGGGTAGCCAATGCTTTCTTCTTTCCTACTTTTCTTCTACAAACACGTACTGAATTTCTACTACGTGTCAGGTATGTTCTGGGAACATAAGATACAGCAGGAACAAAGTAGATAAAGTCGCTGCCCTCATATGGTTTATAACACAGCAGGAGAGACAGACAATAATCAGTAAATACAACAAATTAGTAAATTATAAAAAAATGGTAGAGGATGGTAAGAGCTCTACACAAAAGAAAAGAACAGAAAAGAAAAGAAAGCAAGGCTGTTTCAAAAGAAAAGAACCAAAACAAACACCTTTAGAAACAACAGGTTTTTGGTTGTGGTGGTGGTGGTGAGGTGTGGGGGGTATAGTGGTTGCATAGAAAACTTGGCTTTTATCATACTTATTTAGCACACTTTTCCCACTGAATATCCATAAATGACACAATGTAGGGAGAAATGAACCCTTCCTATACATTCATACCTCAATTCTAATTGAGTGCATGAGTCTGTCCTTACTAGTGCTCTGAGACCAAGCCTAAAAGAAAATTGGCTCAGAAGAAAAATCTGATAAAACATGAAATAAATTCATGCTCTTTTATTTTGATAATCTAGGTTCATCGTTTTTATATAATAACAAATGTCACTAAAGCAAATGAAAGGTCAGCAAAATTTTACAGGAGTTGGTTAAAATAAATGTATCTGTAACATAATCCATGCTATAGTTATACAGTGCATATAACATTTTGCCAATTTAAAAATTTACTATGTTGTGCCTACTGAGTTGAACTTAAGATAAATTTATTTGTAACACTTTGTGTGTGCCATAGTGCTTAATAAATAGTTTAAAGTCCAGAAAATCTTTCCTTTCCCTCGGCTATGAATTAATCTATAGAGCATTCAAAATGGTTGAATGTGCAAGTTGGGAAATGAGCACATTTGTTACAGTAACAACCTTCCAGTGAAGTATGTTCTTAAGTTGTTCTTGCAAGTTGTTTATTTTAAAATAGTCCCCATCGGTGCTCCAGTTTCCTGATTGAAAATGAAATAAAAAACCAAAACTCAAAAAAGTAAAAACTAAAATGAAGGTAATTGCTTAACCTTTGTGCTTGTACCAAACCAGGAAAAACACATCGAAGAGGGAATTATAATCATCCCATTCAACAGTTAATTCTTAGTTTTTTGAACTCCACACTCTTTAAATTTTCTTTAGTGGTTCAGAGGCACTCTCACTTCCCACTTGTGAATATATAGTGTTATGACCATGAAAAAATAATGTAAATGATTTGGAATCTACATATTTTTAGAACCACGGAATTATAATATTGCTATCCTTTCCCTTGATTTGGTACATTGCATAACATTGCATACAGTAAAAGAATTTTCCTCTCTTAATCCTCTACGATTGCTATAACTTGGTTGATAAATGAATTCTGAGAAGAGTAATACATATGTCTCACTTTAAATACCTTAGGTTGGTTTCTGTGCAAATGCAAAGGCCAGCTTCCCATATGTAATTGAAATGGAATAAAACGGAATTGAATCTTTCTCTAGTGAGTTCAAACTTCTCCACTTTGTAGGTTGGATTGTTGGCAACTTTCTAAGTTGCTGAGAAACATACCAATAAAAAGTTTGGAGATGAGAAACTTTTGATAGAATATACTTAATTTCAAAATTTAATCTCTATGTGTGCAGGCAATAAATACTCTGCCTGGCAACTAATGTAAATTCAAGCGGTTTTAGTTGTATGACTTCCTATATATTACATACATAAACCCTTATAGTTTTTATTATAATAAATGAGGACTCAAATTCCTGCTTGCATTATATAAAATAAGGGTGAAAATATATTTTTTGAAAAAAATCCAAATAGTAAGTATTTTAGACTTGCAGTCCATACAGTCTCAATCATAAGTAATCAACTCTGCTGTTGTAGCACAAAAGCAGTGTATGAACACAACCAATGCATAAATAAATGGGCACTCTGTTTCTCTAAATTTTTATATGTGTAAACTGATGGGAAGCAGGATTTAGACAATAGGGTCTAGTTTACCCCAACCTAGACTACTTAAAATTTCACATGCAAGTTGAACTACAGAATGGTCCACAAAATATGGCATAAAACCAAAAGAATATAATTCAAAATGTTAACCTGTAAAGTTTCTGGATATTTCTGAGTTATTTCTGACCCACTGAAGAAACAAACTATATAAATTTTACATATACCATAATAGCTATATTTAACTATTGTATAGTGTTTAAAATAACATTAAATGTGTTAAAAGAAGGAATCTTGTATTTCAGTGTCCCTATGATGAAAATATGTTAACACAATTAGGGTGGAAATTTCCTGCTAACAACTGGGAAGTAACTCGACAACTGGAACTAATTTAAAGCTAAATCCCCATCTCAATCTGTGCCTGACTTATCATTTTTATTAAGTTATTAATGGTATTAATCAGTAAAATGGTAAAGATATAAGCTGTATTTCAGTAATCTCTATCGGGGGAGAATGCTAACATGAAAACCTCCAGGGAAGAAAAGGAAAATTTTATACATATATATATATATATATATATATATATATATACATATATCTCAGCTAGAGCTCTCAGCTCAGAGGTCACAGGTAATTTCGTTAGTGTGAACTTTCAGATATTTTGATGCTTCTGTCTTAAAGGCAAGTTGATGTCAACAAGACCCTCCAATATATTAAAGCAAAAATACTCAGCCTAAATGTCTAAGAGAACAATATCACAAAATAGACATTGCTGGTGAAAGCCTGCCAAATCAAATTTATTAAAAAAGATTACAAAACATTTTATAAGCAAAGGTCTCTCTAAATGCTTAATAATATTTCTGCTAATGGCTTCCCTCTCCTAGAATTGCACCTTAATAGTCATTTCATTTCTTTCATGTATCAACCATGCACTTCAGCTCTTTCTAGTTTCTCTCAGATGTTATTCAGTGAGTTAGAATCATTTGGCAGCCAGCCATATACTACCTGTAATGAAGAGTAGTGATTTTATTTCAGTTCTCTATCTTAAAAGTAGAATTGTCATCTCTGTGTTAGACGAGGTGTATTTGCAAAGTTTACCAAGGTAACTCTCTTAATGGATATGTTTATTTTCTATAACATGAATTGTGGTGACAACTAAATCGATGAACACAACCACTGACCACTTCTAATAATGCTATGCCTTAAATAGGTATCCTATCTAGCTTACACTTAACAAATCTGAATCACTAATTTATGACTCATCGATTCTACCTCCATGTTTTATTGCCTGTAGTTAAAGCAGCAAGCTTCTTTTTTCAGATGGTGAAAATGAAAAATAGATTTGCAAGAGCAAGGTACACTTGAGAGTGCAAACCAAAGTCAGATTATGGAAGAATCTCTTTGATCCTAATTCCCTGAATCATATACAGGTGTCGGACCTTCTTAGACTCTGCTGATATTAACTAGGTGAGACAAGAGGTGACTTGTAGGACCAGACTCTGCTGTTCCAGACTCTTTCCTACAGCAGTACTTCACCCTGTCACAGTGCATAAAAAGCCCTCAGAGAGCAATAGCACTAGCATTCCTTGTGCTTTACGCACAACAGAGACAACGAGAAATGAGTTCATTTTGTAAATTTATTTTAGAAGGTTTGTACACTGTGTGCACATATCCTTTCCTGAAAGTCACAGTAAAGTAGTATGTTTCTTTCAAGCCCAACTACAGTTTTTCCTGAAATCCAGTTGGGAGGTGTAGGTGCATAAGAAGCAAACATGTTAGAGGGAATGCCCACATTGAGTTAATTTATGGAGGTGACTTAGACTTGCAGAGTTACATGGGTGAATGAAAACTTATCCAGCTGTTGAAGTCACCTTTAACCCTATGTTTCCCCGCTCACAAATAGTATACCAGGAAGTAAATAATAAAATCATGTGTACTATAGGCCAGGTGCAGTGGCTCACTCCTGTGATCCCAGCACTTTGGGAGGGCAAGGCAGGTGAATCGCTTGAGGCCATAAGCTCAAGACCAGCCTGGCCAACGTGGCAAAACCCCATCTCTTCTAAAAATACAAAAATTAGCTGAGTGTGATGACACATGCCTGTAATTCCAACTACTTGGGAGGCTGAGGCACAAGAATCTCTTGAACCCAAGAGATAGAAGTTGCAGTGAGCCAAGATCATGCCACAGCACTCCAGCCTGGGCAACAAAGAGTCTGTCTAAAAAAAAAAAGTTACACATAGTACAACATAATTAATAATTTAATATAATGCAATATAACATAATTAAGACCACTAGATTTGGAATTTAAAAACTGGATTTCAATCCCCTATCTCATTCCTTAGAAACTTTATGCCGTTCATAAGTTAATTATAAGTTTCAATTTCCACATTTGTAAAATGTGGATAATAAATGTATCTACCTCATAGAATGATTGTGGGGATTAGAGAAATTATTTATACAACTGCTAGTCCAAAGACTTGTGCACATTAGGACTGATTTCTGAAAGCTCCTTGAATTAGGTCAGAAGGAAAAACATTTATTAAAAAACATCTCAAACTACTCACATGGCTCAATCAAATTGATATGTCAACAATACCAAACATATATTAGAAAATGAAAGAAGAGATATTTGTTCATTTTAAACAAACAAAGCTATTTATCCACATCTCCCAAGGCTGTCAAAATCAAATTATTTCTGGTTTCTCACTGTCATATTTTCACATAAAATCTAACCATAAAAGAAGAGAAATGAGGGGAGGATGAGGAAGGATACTCACTATTGGGCCATTTGCTTTATATTACTCTTGATAAAAATGTGTAGAATTAAAACATGACAACAGTTGACCCTTGAACAACACGGGTTTCAACTGCATTAGTCCATGTATAGGCAATGTTTTTTCAATATACTTATTGAAAAAAATGGGAAATTGCAAAGATTTGAAAAAACTCAAACCATGTAGCCTAGGAATATTTTAAAAATTAAGAAAAAGGTGTGTCATGAATATATAAAATATATGTAGTTACTAGTCTATTTTATCATTTAGTACCATAAAACATACACAAATCTATTATAAAGTTAAGTATTTGGGGGACAGGCATAGGCATCTGTTATTTTTTAATACTTTAAGTTCTAGGGTACATGTGCAGAATGTGCAGGTTTCTTATATAGGAATACACGTGCCATGGTGGTTTGCTGCATCCATCACCCAATCATCTACATTAGGTATTTCTCCTAATGCTATCTCTCCCCTATCCACCCACCCCTGCTATCCCTCCCTTTGCCCCCACCCCCCCAATAGAACCCAGGGTGTGATGTTCCCTGAGTCCATGTCCCCTGGGACTCATTGTTCAACACCCACTTATGAGTGAGAATATGAGGTGTTTGGTTTTCTGTTCTTGTGTCAGTTTGCTGAGAATGATGGTTTCCAGCTTTATCTGTGTCTCTGCAAAGGACATGAACTCATCGTTTTTTATGGCTGCATAGTATTCCATAGTGTATATGTGCCACATGTTCTTAATCCAGTCTATCATTGATGGGCATTTGGGTTGGTTCCAAGTCTTTGCTATTGTGAACAGTGCTGCAATGAACATGCGTGTTCATGTGTCTTTATGATGCAATGATTTATAATCCTTTGGGTATATACTCAGTAATGGGATTGCTGGGTTAAATGGCATTTCTATTTCCAGATCCTTGAGGAATCACCACACTGTCTCCCACAATGGTTGAACTAATATACACTCCCACCAACAGTGTAAAAGCCATTATCCTAAGTGAACTAACACAGAAACCGAAAACCAAATACCGCATGTTCTCACTTATAAATGGGAGCTAAACTTTGGGTACTCATGGATATAAAAATGTCAGTAATGGACCCTGGGACTACGAAATGGGAAAGAAAGAGAAAAAAGTTGAAAAAGTAACTATTGGGTACTAAATGCTCACTACCTGAGTGATGGGATCTTTCATATTCCAAAGCTCAGCATCATGTAATATATCCATGTTACAAATTATACATGTAAACCCTGAATGTAAATTAAAACTCGAAATTATTTTTTTAAATGTAGTATTAAATGATAACTGCATAAAGTTCACTGTAGTACATATGTTCTATTGTAATAACTTTGTAGCCTCCTCTGGTTGCTATTGTGATGAGCTCAAGTGTTAAGAGTATCTGCTTAAAACACTGTGATGCTAATCATCTCCACATGAGCAGATCCTTTTCTCTTCAGTATATTATGTTATCACAGTAAATGGCAATCTTGCAGTTCTCGCATACTTTTTTATGATGCTTAGTGCAATACCGTAAACCTTGAATAACTCCATGGTACCCATACAAAGTGACACTAGTGATGCAGGAGGTGCTCCTCAAAAGCAGAGAAAAGTAATAAAATCATAAGAAAAGTTCAATTTCTTGACATGTATGATAGATTGAGGCCTATAGTCACAGTTGTCTGCCATTTCAAGACAAATATATACAGTGTAAGGACCATTGTAATATATATAGCTGTCGCTGCAGCTACACCAGCAGGCATGAACCTTGCACTTACTGTGAAATACATTTTTATCTTGTATTGAAAATGCAGTTTTTATGTAAATTCAGGATTGCTATAAGAAAGGCATACCTATCAACTCTAATATGATTCAAGAAAAATATGAAGTCATTATATGACAATTTAAAGCAAAAGGAAAGTGAGGGATCTAAAGCTGGAGAGTTTAATGCCTGGAAAGGATGGTTTGATAATTTTAGATAGAGGTTTGCCTTAAAAAAAATCAAGGTTACGTGAGAAGCAGTTCTGCTGACCAAGACACAGCAGACGTTTTTAGACACCATTAAGAAAATCATTGAGGAGGAAGGATAATTATCTAAAAACATTTTTAATGAAGACAAAACTACTCTATTCAGGGTAAGGAGAGCCTGAAGGAACATTTAATTAGTAAGGAAGAGAAGCAGGCACCAGAATTTAGGCAGGAAAGTATAGGCTAACTCCACTCTTTTGTGAAATACAGTCAGGCTTCTGACAAGGACTGCTCTTATCCATAAAACAGCTAACCCTCTAACCCCCAAGCCTTGACGAAAAAGACAAATACCATCTGCCAGTCTTTTGGTTACACAACAAGAAGACCTCGAGAGAACGCTTTTTCTGTATTGGTTCTATTGATCCTTTGCCTCTGAAGTCAGGAAACGCCTTGCCAGTAAGGGTCTGCCTTTTAAAGTTCTTTTGATATTGGACACTGCCCCAATCACCCAGAACCCTATGAGTTCAACAGTGAAGGCATAGAAATGGTCTACTTGCCTCTAAACACAGCATCTGTAATTCAGCCTCTAGATCAGGAATCATAAGAACCCTTAAGGGTCATTATACACAGTACAATATGGAAAAAAATGTCGATCTACTAATATACGTCAGTGAATGCCAAAAGAGACAACATCATGAAAATCTGGAAATATTACACCGTTGAAGATGCCATTGTTGTTATAGAAAAATCCATAAAAGCCATCAAGACTCAAACAATAAATTCCTGCTGGAAAAAAAAAAAAAAAAACTATACAGATGCTGTGCATGATCTCACAGGATTTATAACAGAACCAATCAAGGAAATCATGAAAGAGACTGTGGATATCGCAAAATTAAAAAGTAGAGGATGAAGTCTTTCAAGACATCTTAGAGAAATTCAAAAGTGAATAGATACCAAACCACACCAGCGGAATTCACACAAGATGACTTGATGGAGATGAGTTTTTACAATCCAGCACCGGATAGTGAGGAAAAAGATGAAAAGAAACAGTGCCAGAAAACAAACTGACATTAGGCAATCTGTCAGGAGAATTCCAATTATTGAAGACGGCTTTTGACTTTTTGTAGACATTGACCTTTCTATGATATGGACACTGAAACTAAAGCAAATGGTAAAAGAAGGTCTGGTACCACGTAGAGATATTTTTAGAGAAATCAAAAAGCAAAATGTTAGACGGGAATTATGATGTGTTCTGTAAAGTTACACCAAGTGTGCCTGCCTCTCCTCCCTCCTCTTTCACCCATTACACCTCTTCCATCTCTGTCACCCCTCAGACATTAAGACCAACCCCTCCTCTTTCTCCTCTTTCTTAGCCGACTCAAGGGGGAACCACAAGGATGAAGATTTGTATGATTTACTTTCACTTAATAAACAGTAAATGTATTTTCTCTTTTTTAATAACATTTTATTTTCTCTAGCCTGTTTTATTTTAAGAACACAATATATAATACATATAACATACAAAATATGTGTTAGTCAAATATGTATGTTGTTGGTAAGGCTCCTGGTCAAATTAGTAAAGTTTTGGGAGAGTCAAAAGTGACACGTGAAGTTTTGACTGCACAGGAGTTGGCACCCTTAACCCCCATGTTGTTCAAAGGTTAACTACAGTTCTGTTTAAGCAGGAGAAAAAAAAAAATCTCAAAATTCCAAACTAAAACATAGAGGATATATTTTGTTTCTTGCCAAGACAAGATACCCATTTTTAAAATTCTGCAAAGTATTTCCCATACTTGAACTGATGCCTGATCTCCCTTTAAAAAACCACCTTTGCAATGCTTGATATTATTATTGACTATACACAATAATATTTACCTACCCCTGTAACTTTTACCATAAAATATAATATGAAATTCAATTAGTCTCATAAGTAAAAGTATCTAATTTTGGTTTGAAGGATTTAATTCATACAAACAACAGCATGGATCAAACATGCCTCTCCCTTCCACTAAGTTGCATGAATTAATTACAGAACTACTGCCTACTACTACTGAAGTCTCTAAAACCTGCCTTTCGAATCAGTAGTAATTTCTTTCAGGTACTTGTGATTTTAGAATTACTTCTATCTCATTTCCTCCTATTCCTTAGCTCGGTAATTTTCTCGCTCTTTGATACAAGAGAACACTATTGTTATTCTTGAAGAGACCTGAAAGAGGGGAGAACACCAGAAACAATGACAAAAACTCTAAGAAGCTACTATGGTGGCTCTATAAAAATAATCTTACTTTACTCAAATATTTTAGAGTTATATTTGTAACATTACCATTCCATGTATGTAGATTTCTTTCTTCCATTTCTATTTACTGAGGGCCTAGCAGGCAGAACACTGAGACGGACAGGCAGTTAGAGACAGTATAGTGACTCACTTAGGCCCATGCTTGGCACCCACCTTTTAGTTAACTTTAGTTAATACCCTCCTCTCTTAACCTAATTCCACTTGAATTCAAGACTTAACTTATATTTTACCTTTTCCTGAAAGCATGGCTCAGCCTCTCTACTCCCCTATAATATTCTATATAAAATGGTAGCATGACACTTAAGATAGTTTCAACATCAACTGGTCCTGGAGTAGTGTCCCAGAAAATAAAAACTCCTGGAGAACAGAGTAAGATATGCATCTTTTAATTCTTGTCCTAAGCACAGTGCCTGGCACAGAGTGGATATACAGTTCCAGTTTATGAACAGATGAATTAATGAATGAGTCAGGAAGCTTCAGTAAATAAGAAGATTATTAGAGTATAAATATATGCAACAGAAACAGACATTCATGGACGCTGCTACTTTCTTTTAGTAACATTCCATCTTTTCACAATTTTATTTTAAAACGTTGTCCTAGGGCAGAAACTTTAGCATTTATCAACCTCATGATAACAGTAAAATCAAAAACCAATATTTTCAGAGCACTCATAAAAATGAGGTTAACAAAACAGAAAAAAAAAGCAAGGAAATAAGGATGGCCAGTCAGAAAAGAGAAACGGAAAGAAAATGAGTTCTGTTCTACCTCAGTTAATGGTACTATGTATCTCCAATGAATTCCCTTTCTTCTAAGCCAACACTCTCCCCTTGTCATTGTGATTATTATGCATGATAGTCTTCTGGTTAACTGATGATTCTGACACAGCACACACACAAGCACTGTTAATCGTGGACTCCTAAAGCCATTACCAGTGTGCACAGTGAACAATGACGTTTGGTCTTCTAAGAACGTTTTAAATCTCTTCTGTTTCACATTCCTATTCAATGTTAGAAGGATTTACATCTATTTGGCATCCTCAACATGTTTCTAGGTTGTCACTAAGTCTCCATTAGAAATACTACTAACTATGGGAAGCATTAAGCTTGGGAATCCATAGTTGTATAATTCCTAATTGAATGTATTTCCCCAAAATTAATCTAATAGGACATTTCCTAAAAAATTCATTATGAACCTATTAAAGACAACTCTCTGAGTATTTGAAAAGAAAGCAGAAAACATACTTGGTTACCTCAAGAAGTTTCTGTTCTTATTTTGTAGTGTTTCTATGAGTTGCAAAATTGTAAATTGGATGCTTTTTTGAGATAAATCCAGATTTACTCTCAATTAGCATTATGTTCTAGATGAGAACTAATAAAAGGTAGATTTTATTTTCATGGAGTAGCCACTTATGTTTTCCCTTTGTTTTACTCTCTTGTGATTCTCAATCCACCTTGTAATTTCTGTGACAATGCTTGCTGCTTGACCTCAGCGTCTGCTTTCCAAATGCTTCGCCATGTGCCCTGATCCTGTGTGAGACGGTGAAAAATCCCGTCTGAGATGTAAGGGGCGATCGGCAGTTTTAAAATATATATTTTCCTGTGTTCTCGCTTTCTTCTGAGAAGTCTTTCATTCTATTTCTGAGTGAGTTGATTGATTTTGAGCTAGTTTAAACTCAAGGTCTAGAGCAACAAGCCGAGAAAAAAATGATAGAGAGATATTTTAAAAGTGCATTGGTTTTATCTTCTGATTCATTCAATAGAAAAGCTCATTTTATGGATAAAAGTTCCTTTTTGTAAGCTGTAGTACTCTCAGTTACTACTGGAGTGAAGCATTACAAAAATGAAGAAACTGGTGAAATGCTGACAGTTTAATACACATTAAATGTGAAAGATGCAGTGAATTTCTGGGCTTTATTTGTGGTATTTTTTCTTTCTCTTCCTGTATGTGTATGTGCATGTGTGTTTCCTAATTAGATTAATAAGTGAATCAGTAAGCTTTAACTGTGAGTAGTGAGTGTATAACAGATGAATACAGACAAGTTTAAAAATAAAATCTGACCTTCAATAAAGTTAACAAAAAAGGTGAAGGTTTCTTCCCATTCCTGCAATTAGAATACCTCTGCACTACTCTTAAGTAAAATTACGAGCCGATAAAATGTTAAGAACCTCCTCAAAAGATCTCCCTTACCCCCCTGATGTCTTGAAATCTCATAAAAAGCTTTCCACCTTTCCTTTAAGGCTTTAGTTCTCATATAAATAAAGATATCCCCTGAGAGGGGTAAAATACTAAGTTATAAGCCATTTCCCATTCAATATTCATGTTTCTGAGGAGGTCAACTCATAGAATGTGTTGAGAACCTTTCGTATAGTAACAGGGACTCTAGTTGAAAAACAAAGATGTTCAATCCATCAAATATTCTCAGTGCAGAAGCATATTACATTTGTTAGAGAGCATGTGATGAGAAATTACAGTAGTCTTTGGGATCCTTGTGTACTGTAGTTTGTAAACTAATGTGATGGAGAATATGCATGCTTTTTTCCCAAATATATTCTTCTGCTATAAAGAACTAATTCTTTGAGATTCATTTATTCCTTATCTTATTTAGTGCTGCCCATAACAAAAAAAAAAAAAGCCTTGATGTATGCATTTGAAATTTTTTCTACGTACAGGCATACCTCAAGGATATTGTAGGTCTGGCTCCAGACCAGTGCAATAAAGTGAATATTGCAATAAAGCAAATTGCACAATTTTTTTTACTTCCTAGTACATATAAAAGTTATGTTCATACTGTACTCTCGTCTATAAGTGTATAATAACATGTCTAAAAAATGTACATGCCTTAATTTAAAGATACATTATTGCTAAAAATGCCAATGATCATCAGACCCTTCAGCAAGTTGTAAGCTTTTTATTGGTGAAGGTTCTTACCTTCATGTTGATGTCTGCTGACTATTCAGGATGGTGGTTACTGAAGGCTGGAGTGGCTGTGACAATTTTTTTAAAAATAAGCCAACAATGAAGTTTTCTGAATTGATTAACTTTTCCTTTCATGAAAGATTCTCTGTTGCATGATATGCTGTTTGATAGCATTTTAACCACTTAAACATCTTTTGAGATTGGAGTCAATCCTCTCAAATCCTGCCACTGCCTTATCAAGTAAGTTTATATTATATTCTAAATCTGTTGTTTCCCTTTCTTTATTTGTTTTTATTATACTTTATGTTCTGTGGTACATGTGCAGATCATGCAGGTTTTTTACATAGGTGTACACATGCCATGGTGGTTTGCTGCATCCATCCCCCCATCATCTACATTAGGTATTTCTCCTAATGTTATCCCTCCCCAATCTCTGCTTTCAATAATGTTTATAGCATCTTCACCAGAAGAATATTCCATCTCAAGAAGCCATTTTCTTTGCTCATCAATCAGTTTTATGAGATGACAATAATCCAGTCATTTAGCATATGTTTCTTTTCTGAAGTACATTTTTCAGCAATAAAGAACTCTCTGAGACAAAGTTTGAGACTCACTTCTAATTCTAGTTATCTTGCTATTTCCACCACATCTGCAGTTACTTCCCCCACTAAAGTCTTGAGCCCCTCAAAGCCATTAATGAGGGTGGGAATCCACTTCTTCTAAACTCTTCTTCCAAAAGGTGAATGTAGGTATTTTGAGCTCCTCCCATAAATTACAAATGTTCTTAATAGCACCTAGAATGGTGAATACTTTCCAGAAGGTTTTCAATTTACTTTGTCCAGATCCATTTGAGGAATCACTATGTATGGCAGAAATGACCTTATAAAATGTATTTCTTAAATAAGAGCTGAAAGTTCAAATTACTTCTTGACCCATAGGCTGCAAAATGAATATTGTGCTAGTGGGCACAAAAACATTGATTTCCTTGTATATCTCCATCAGAGCTCTTGAGTGCCCAGGTGGATTATCAATGAAGAGTAATATTTTAAAAGAATCTTTTTCTTTTCTGAGCAGTAGATCTCAAGAGTAGGCTTAAAAGATTCACCAAACAGTGCTGTAAACAGACGTGCTGTCATCCAGGCTTTGTTTTTGCATTTATAGAGCACAGGCAGAGTGAATTTAGCATAGTTCTTAAGGGCTTTAGGATTTTCCAAATGGGAAATGAGAACTGGCTTCAACTTAAAGTCAAAAGCTGCATTAGCCCTTAACTAGAGTCAGCTTGTCCTTTGAAGATTTGAAGCTAGGCAATGACTTATCTCTAGCTATGAAAGTCCTCATTGGCATCTTCTTCCAGTAGAAAGCTGTTTCCTCTATATTGAAAATTTACTGTTTAGCCACCTTCATCAATATCTCAGCCAGATCTTCTGCACAACTTGCAGCAGCTTCTCCACCATCCCTTCACCTTGGACATTTATGTTATGGAGATAGCTTATTTCCTTAAACCTTATGAAACAGCTTCTATTAGCTTCAAACTCTTCTTCTGCAGCTTCCTCACCTCTCTCAGACTTCACAAAATTAAAGAGATTTAAGACTTTGCTTAGATTAAGCTTTGGCTTAAGAGAATGCTGTGTCTGGCTTGATCTTCGATCTTCCAGATTATCATTTGTGTGTTCACTGGAGTAGCACTTTTCACTTCCTTCAAGAACTCATCCTTTGCATTCACAATGTGGATAACCGTTTGACACAAGGAGCCCAGCTTTTGGCTCATCTCAGTTTTTGGCACACCTTCCTCACTAAGCTTAATCATTTCCACCTTTTTATTTAAAGTGAGAGATGTGTAGCACTTTCTTTCACTTGAACACTTTTCATAGGCTATTGTAAAATTGTTAATTATTCTAATGTCAAAATTGTTGTGTCTCAGAGAATACAGAGGCCTGAGAATAGGACAGAAGATAGGGAAACAGTCAGCCAGTGGAACAGTGAGAACACATGAAGCAATTATTAAATCTGCCATCTTACACAGGCATGGTTTGTGATGCCCTAACATAATTTAAAACATCACATCAAAGATCACTGACCACAAATCATCATAACAGATATCAAAATAATGAAAAAGTTTGAAGCATTGTAAGAATTACCAAAATGTGACACATGGACAAAGAGTGAGCACATACTGTTGGGAAAATGGTGCCAATAGACTTTCTTGATTCAAGATCACCACAAACCTTCAATTTCTAAAAAATGCAGTATCTGTGAAGTGCAATCAAATGAACTACGATAAAATGAGGTATGCCTGTATCAATATTTTTATTCTTTATGATCACACATACTGATATCAGATGTCATGGAATTCAAGTGCTTGCCGTAAAATATCTATCACTGTTACCTACGTCACATTGTCCCTGAACATGGGCAGCTTAATTCACGCTTTTTATGTTAGTGACCCCTGTGTTTGAGAGGGCTTCCAACTAAAGAGTTCGCTTTACAGAGCATCCACCACCACCATCACTGTCCTCTTCTCCTGAGTTTGAAATTGCTTACTGCTTAATCAAAACCCATAGGAGGCCTTTTAGGACAATAATTCTTAGTGTTTTCTTCATTAAATTCAACAAAGAATTTTTGTGCTATTATTTTTATGCTAATTAGAATTAACGAGGCTTTTTTTTAAGAAATATTACCTATTGAAGGTTCTAGTACTATGCATTTTTTCTATGTAAACTAGACTTTCTCTCCAATCAATCTCTATTTCTTTATCCTGTTTTATTTTTTCTTTAAAATATTTATCACCAGTTGAAATTTTATCACATGGCTGGGTGTGGTGGCTTCTGCCTGTAATCCCAGCACTTTGGAAGGCCAAGGCAGGTGGATTACTTGAGCTCAGGAGTTTGAGAGCAGCCTGGCCAGTATGGTAAAGCCCATCTCTACTAAAAATACTAAAATTAGTTGGGCATGTTGGCACACACCCATAATCCCAGCTATTGGGAAGGCTGAGGCATGAAAATCACTTGAACCCAGGAGGCAGAGGTTGCAGTGAGCCAAAACTGTGCCACTGTACTCCAGCACGGACAACAGAACGACTCAGTCTCAAAAAAAAAAGAAATTATATCTCATATTTATTTTTGTATTGTCCAGCTTCCTGCACTAGAATATAAGCTCCTTGAGGGTGGAGACCTGCTTCACTGATTTTTCCCTAGTACCTAGAAACTACTCCTAAGCCATTGTAAACACTCAATAAATATGTGTTAAATGATAAGTTCAAGCAATTAAGTAATCAGTCTCAGTTTCAGATACCACCTAGATCCCACATCTTATAGGGAGACTGTGTTACAAATGGGACCATATCATAGGCCACAGGCCTATTGGGACTGAATGAAGGTTTAGAAGCAATGATTGAGGCCTGCTGTCATTGAAGACAAAGGGATATTTATTTATATTCTTCTTGGCAATCACTAAGCTCCACTGCATTGTAGAGATAAAATTATTTTATTGATAATAAATAATCCATTGCTCTTAATTTAGGCTAGCTTGTAGCTAATGACTTAAAGGTGAAAATGTTCATTGCCTATTATCAAGTACCTTAGCATATTTACATCTTTATGTGTTGACATTAAAAAATGAGGTCTCATTATAAACGACATTTTGTAAGGCTGCAGGGTTTTGAAGCAAGCACCATTAAAAACATAAAGCCACACAGAGGGTTTTTTAAATCATTTACAGTAAAAGAGCATGAGCATGTGAATTCCTAACGAATCTGTGACTACAGGGACGTGCCAACCACAACTGTGGCAGCAATGATTGAAATGCTTTACAGCATTCTTAGAACACCCCCCAGCCCTGTTCTCTGTAACAGCCCATAGTGTACAAGAGGAAAACAGAGACCATGACAGCCAGAGGGAAGGGGATGTTTTCAAGAAAAATGAGACATTTTATGCATGGAAGATATTGTCTGCATAATTGGGTAGAAAGTAACAAATGTTTTAAACAGTTCATTTTGATCATTATTGTCAGTTTTGCTTTGTTTTGTTTATTCAGAGAAAAGACACAAATGAGATTTAAAGCAAAAGATGTTTTTGTTTAAAACTGACTCTAAATCTTAAAAATGTGCTTGGAAAATTGTTTTTAAAAACATGAAAGTGCAAAGAGACTACCATAGCACATATACCAATTCAAGTCAACTAAATATACTCGCTGAGCTGGACAGGCATCTAGAAGCCTCCTCTACATTTCCATGTCACTTACTTCCTGCCAAACCAGGTACCATGGGATGAGGGAAAGAGAAGTGCTAAATATAACGGTTTAAAAGAAGGAACACAGTTCTAAATTAGAGGTTGCATCAAATGGTCTTCTTAAAACATATGATGAGTAGGTAATTTCTAAGACATGAAAACTTTTCTATACTATTATAATGACAAAACTTTTAGTGTCATTAATACAAATGAACGGGAATATGTCAGTTCTATTATTTGTAATTCATTGAAGCAGCAACACCTAACAGATAGAAAGCACTGCAGTGGGCGTTGAATAGCTGAATTCTAACAACATATCACTTTTCTTCTAATCATTTCACATGTTCGTGCTTTAGCATCTCTTTTTAAAGGTAGAGAAGACAAACCTCTTCTAAGAATAATCTGGGACTACATTAAAATGACAAAGGTTGTACCTCTAATCTTTTAAGTAGTATTGATCTTGATTACATAGCCACAGCCAATATAATTTAACCTGGATATGTGGTGCAAGAGAATAATTTAAAAATCTAATAATTAAAGAAATCAATCTTGGATTTTTTAACTTCATCAAATATAAAAGATACAACTATAATGTAAACTAACTTAATAGGGAGCCTAAGTTTAAATATATTTTATATGTTACATAATGATAGACAAATGCACATATTGCTTCCTTTATTCTTTTACTATGCTTTCTACTTTCCTGCTAAAGTGGAAAGTCTGGTGTTAATTTATAGCATGAATCAGAAGTGTTAGAGAAGAAAGAAAACTAACTTTTGGTGAGTACCAGTCACTGCTGGCGTATGATTTATATCAGTTATATAACTTGATCTTCATAGTAATCTTATGAGTCAAGATAGTTCACTGTTGAGAAAATAAAGGTCAAACTCTATTTTTGCCCAGTGTCATACAGCTAGTAAGTATCAGAACCAGCATTTTATTTTTTTTTATTTACGTTTTTTTAATTGCATTTTAGATTTTGGGGTACATGTGAAGAACATGCAAGATTGCTACATAGGTACACACATGGCAGTGTGATTTGCTGCCTTCCCCCTCATCACCTATATCTGGCATTTCTCCCCATGTTATCTCTCCCCAACTCTCCACCCCCTGCTGTCCCTCCCCTGTTCCCCCACTCCACAGACCCCAGTGTGTGATGCTCCCCTCCCTGTGTCCATGTGTTCTCATTGTTCAACACCCACCTATGAGTGAGAACATGCAGTGTTTGATTTTCTGTTCTTGTGTCAGTTTGCTGAGAATGATGAGAACCAGCATTTTAAACCCTTATTTGCCTGTTTCTAAAGCTTCAGCTCTTTCTATCACCTTCAGTCTTTTCTAAGGATTTCATAAACTCATTCACATTTTCCCAGCAGGATTATTCCTGGAAAAAGGAACAATCTTCTCTCTTCTCCGTGTCTCTCTTCTGCTTCTAGGGTTTTCAGGTGGTTAATTAGTTAATTTCTAATAAAGAAATTCATGCTAAACTATTTATAAAATGACAACTTAGTTAAATACTACTGCCAGGGTCTTTCACATTTTAAATAGAAACTCTGGAGAGTCTTTCATTCATTCATACTTCAAACAGACACTGAGTATTTGCTACTTGCAGACATTAGCTATAGGAAGTTGAAAACTGAATACGACACATGCTCTCTCTGCCCTCAAAAAGACTACAGTCT
Organism: Aotus nancymaae; assembly: GCF_030222135.1. Taxonomy (NCBI): domain Eukaryota; kingdom Metazoa; phylum Chordata; class Mammalia; order Primates; family Aotidae; genus Aotus; species Aotus nancymaae. The sequence continues at coordinate 13,541,076 of NW_026988435.1, forward strand.
ATCTTTGTGGAAGAAATGGTGATTCTAAATAAATTAAATACTACTGTAACACAGTGCAAAGTTCTTAAATGTAGACCTCAGACCAATAGCATCAGCATTATCTAGGAACTTATTAAAATACAAATTTTCTGGCCCTAACTGGGACCCAGTAACCCGTATTTTAACAAGCTTTGAGTGATGCAAACTAAAGTTTGAGAACCATTGATGTAATGTTTAAGGTATAGGTGCTGGATTCAGACTAGTTGGGTTCAACTCTTGCTCTATCAATTTCCTGATTGTAGGACTTTAGGTAAGTTATTTGAATTCTACGTGTCTACTTTCTTTTCTGTAAATTGAGGATGATGATAATGATAGCACCTACCTGATATGATTGTCGTAAGGATTAAATTAGTTAATAGATACTGATCACTAGAACAGTACCTGACACATTGGAAACACTCAATAAATGTGCTTTGGTTTGTTATAAGGCATAAATAACTGATGAGAACACAATGTTTTGTTTAAGAACAAATAACTCTTGAACCTATTCAAATACTCTGAAAAATCCAAAACTTAGTTATTTAATAATTAGAAGACATTTATTCAGCAGGCTTGTTTTACTTTTTAAGCAATGAATGATGTAATGTCTTAACTAAAGACATGAGTGTTTAAGGTATAAATGTGCAGTAATATGGCCAAAAAATCAATATTTTTTAGTAAAGATCTGTTAGCAACTTGTTAGCTATAATGTGTAGGTAGCTACTTATTGTATTATTGCTTCTGAGGATTCAAACTGACCAGCAGCAATTAACTCTAAGTATGATGTTATTTGTTTAATACTTGACTAATAATATTGGAGGATTTTTTAATTGTAAGAACGATAATTTCTTGGGGGGGGACATCTAGTCTTTCAAGGACAATTACTTGGTTTGAGACTCTCCAGAAACTGACAATTTAAATTGTCTGTTCTGTCTTGAATTTTTACCTGTTTTACCAGAAAACATATAAAGCTTCCTTTCAGAATCAAGAAAGTAGCATCACAACAGGAAAACAGATTTCTAGATTCGGCTTAGTGTCACTTTCTGCGTTCTATGAATCGAGGTAACAAGAGCATCCCTCTGTGCTCCCTGCTCCTCCAAGTCTGCCAAGCAATTAGCATCTCTTAACATTTTTAGGCAGCTGCCTAATGAAATGCTTGTTTCTCCAGAAAGTCATTTTGCATATAAAACTGCCTGATCCTCTGAAACTAGTAAAGGTATTTTCAGTTCAAAAGACATCCTGACATTTGCCAAAACAAACTTTCAGATATTTTTTAAATTTCATCCAAAATTTACATTAGGCATATCTATAGAATATCAGTTCAGGAGGGTGACCATTCAAAAATAAAGTAGCATCTACAAAAAATTTTCCTCACTTTCAAAACATCTTCATTTTGTAGTGCTTTCAGCATATTATGAATTCCCAGGTACAATTCTTCATTTGCTTTCTGAAATGGTTCCTTAGAGGAAAATCAGAACCATGAAGAAGATGTAAATGAGAAAAAAATAAATGTGCCATTTAAGCTTTTTCCAGCTGTTCTTATCTCCATCTTTTTGTAGTTAGTAGACCTGTGCCTTGTTCCTTGGGCTTGTGAAGATGAACAGATTTCTGCCCACTCTTAAGGAAGGTTCTTTTCTAAGTATTTAGAGTTCCATTTTCAGGACACACGTTCAATTCCCTTATCTTCTTATTGATGCATGCCAGCCTAGAAAGGTTTAGGGCTTAACTATAAGAAAATACAAGTCACCGCAGCAGGGAGATGCAGCATTCTGACTCTTCTACCTTGACTGCATGCACAATTAAGCTAAAAGCTTTGGGTTTAACCTCTTTTCATTAGCTTCATGTGTACTTGCAAATTTTTGCAAAATGTGGCCAAGATGAGAATTTGTTTGAGGTTAGGACACAGAATCATTCAGTATAGTGATTGCCAGGATATATTAAAGTCGTAGAGAACATGCCTTGACAACTGATAACACTAGAGTTATAGTCAAGGCCCAGAACCAGGAATAATCTGATCTTTGGAGAAGGTTAAAAAGACAGAACTATTCCTGGTGTCAGTACAAGAGCAATAGGATGTTCCTAGGATCAGAGTAAAGAGATCTGTTTTACAGTCTCTGCTGTAATCAGACTATGCCACATTCAGAGTCAGATGGAACATTTTTCCAATTCCCTACCTGCTCACAGATACCAATCATGTCATAAACACAGGGCCAAGTAAAGTGAATTATGCTGTAACTTCTAACACAGAGGGTTTTTTTTTAGCTGTTATGCCCCAAAGGTAAAGAGACCTCAAGAGAAACAAAAAAATCTTAAAAAAAAAAGCAAGAGAGAGAGAGAGAAGGAGAAGGCTGGAAGAGAGAGAGAGAAAAAAAAAACTAATCAAGTAATGGATCAAGATTGGATATGAATCCTAGTATCTTCAATTCTATGACAAATGATATTTGTCCTTGAACTAGATTGGATTGTTTTAAGTGACAGAAGATAATAAATGGGAATTTTAGGGTTTTAATGTCCAAAAAACCTTCAGACTAACCACTGTTCTCCTGATTTAACGCATTCATCAAAAGGAATTTTTTTTTAATTTTTTTTATTTTTATCCTGCTATATATAAAAAAACCTAAAGACAAAATATCTCTATCTAGCAATATGTAAGTACACTATACATCACACACACACAGACATGCACACACATACGTACATATACACAAGACTGTCTTGATTTTGTCCTTTTCAAATGAACTAAAAGCTTCGGATCTTGTCAAAGGTCTTGGGACTTTTGTTACTATACAAAAAAACCTGACATACAATTTGCTCAAAATGTCTCAGCTGGAAATTTACTGGGCTCTATTGGTTTGTATTGAAGAGAATATTCCCAAGTGGTTATAATCTTTGCAATGGCTCAATCTGGAATCTTAGGAAGTAAATTTCAAGAGCAGAGAAAGTTTAGTAGGATGATATTGAGAGGAAAAAGGGTACCGTCAGCTTTATCTAAAAATAATTATTTACTAGCGGTTCATCATGTTGGTCCTGTCTTTCAACATCACTACTGTCTTAGTCCTTTTAAAATTTAGAAAGAAAAAGGCAACAACTGGTATTTAAATCACCATGTTACACAAAAGATTGTGCTACATATAAACAAATACCTCCCACAACTTCAAAATAGCACATTACGTGAAAGCCTCACATTTGCTGATAGAAACCTCTCACATTTCAACTATTCTTCATATTCATACAAGTTTTTCCAGTAGATATTTCGGTAGAAAAAAAAAATTGTCAATTTCCAGATCTTTTTGAAGCATGTTTAAAACTGAGGAGTTTTTTTCTACATCTTTAATTTTATAATTGCTGTCATACAGGAGGAATAATTATAACACATAACATCTTTTTTACCATAGCCCTAAGCTACATCCAATATATCATATTTTTACCAACTGAAGTACATCTGCAGGTGCCAAAACTACCAGTGGATTTGTCTAAGCCATTAAATAATCAGTCCCTAAAGTTAAATAATGAGTCACCCAGGTTGCCATGGATTAGTCAATTCAGTCAGAATAGTCCATCTGAAACATAAAAACACAACTAAAAATAAAGAAAGTGAAAGAGGAGAAAAAAAGGAAGAAGACATTATCCAACATGTGTACTTTATTATCTGGCATTGTGTGCTTCCAAATATTTTACTTTTGATTAGTATTTTCATATGGTTTTAGAGAAAATGGACATATGGCAAGCTGAAGGTTGTTAACAAGAAATCAATTTTAACAAAATATTTAAAGATGAACTGATACAAGGTCTGGGTTTTGTTTCAAAATAATCCAGTGTCAGTGTGTGGGGGGCTAGAGACTGGGCAGAGGTTAGTAAGGTATGCTGAGAGGGTGACCATGTAATTCATTATTCAAAATAGAATGCATTTGAAAAACAAATGAAGGGTTAAGATCATTAACAGTCATGGCTTGGATTAAACCAGGAAGTGTGGTCAGCATAACTGTACTGGAAATAAGGCGAGAACTGAAAATTGTGGAGCCTTTCCCATATTACCAATCTAATAGGTCCATAGGGGACTCATTATACTATTCTCTTAAATTTACATGTGTTTGGGGAAAATTTTTCACAATAAATATTCTGTAGCATAAAGAACAATGAATATTTGTCATTAATGGCTATATAACGTCAGTTAAATCTTTTTTTGTATTGAGTTGATTGGCTCCATATAATAGCAAAGGTCCCTTCACTTCCTAAAATTCTGAAATTCAACAATAAAGAAATTCAAGTCCAACTTTGATTAGAAATAAATGTGGAACAGCAAAAGAAACTATCAATAGAGTAAACTGGCAACCAACAGAACAGGAAAAAAAGTTTTGCAATCTACTCATCTGACAAAGGGCTAATATTCAGAATCTATGGAGAACTTAAACAAATTTACAAGAAAAAACCCCATCAAAAAGTGCGCAAAGGATATGAAGAGAAGACATTTATGCAGCCAACAAACATATGAAAAAAAAATCATCATCACTGGTCATTAGAGAAATGCAAATCAAAACCACACTGAGATACCACCTCACACCAATTAGTATGGTGATCACTAAAAAAATCAGGAGACACCAGATGCTGGAGAGGATATGGAGAAATAAGAATGCTTTTACACTGTTGGTGGGAGTGTAAATTAACTTGACCATTGTGGAAGACAGTGTAGCAATTCCTTAAGGATCTAGAAATAGAAATACCATTTGTCCCAGCAATCCCATTACTGGGTAGATACCCAAAGGATTATAAATAATTCTATTATAAAGACACATGCACATGTATGTTTATTGTGGCAATGTTCACAATAGCAAAGACTTGGAACCAACCCAAATGCCCATCAATGACAGACTGGATAAAGAAAATGTGGTACATATACACACCATGGAATACTATGCAGCCATAAAAAGGAAGAGTTCATGTCCTTTGCAGGGAAGGACATGATATACACCATGGAATACTATGCAGCCTTAAAAAGGATGAATTCATGTCCTTTGCAGGGATATGGATGAAACTGGAACCATTATTCTTAGCAAACTGACTCAAGAACAGAAAACCAAACACCACATGTTCTCACTTATAAGTGGGTGTTGAACAATGAGAACACATGGACACAGGGAGGGGAACATCAAACACCGGGGCATGGGGGATGGGGAGCTAGGGGAGAAATAGCAGGGGATTGGGAGATTAGGAAAGGAGGGATAGCATTAGGAGAAATACCTAATGTAGATGACGGGGCAATGCATGCAGCAAACCACCACCATGGGACATGTATAACTATGTAACAAACCTGCGTGATCTGCACAAGTACCCCAGAACTTAAAATATAATAAATAAATACATAAATCTGGAAAAAGGGATGGGAGAGCTTATTCAATAATGTCATCTTATGCAGTTTTTAAGGTCGTTCTGAAAAAAAAAAGAAATGTATAGTAGTTAAATTAGTGTTTTATAGAATGGCATCACTAATGTGCATCATAGAAGAAAAGATGTAAAAGACAAATTTGCCATTCTAAGATTTCTCTCTTTGTGAGTAAACAATATAGTGCTGTGAATCCAGTAGACAGGGAACAAGCAGCAATGATAGAATACAACATAGAATCAGTTAAACCGCATTTACAAATAAGCAATAAAAACCAACAAGAGCAATGCAGCCACAGCAAGGGCTGCCTCTGCCAAGTGACATCATCAATATGGATTTCTACTGCCCTTTCCATCCTCGGGTGGTCCATATTGATTGTAGAGGCCAACAGAATCCAAGTCCATAGGCTCAATCTCTTGTGCTGTGGTCCATTTTTCTCCAGCTGTGATCATAAGTATCATTAATTAAACTTGGCTGTCTTATTATTTCTTGTATCGTAGATCATCCTTGTATCTACGGCTCATTCATGTATATAATTATATGAATTCATTCATTCATCCCGAAGGGGCTATTAGCAAAAGGAATATTATTTGGGAAACAAATTTGTGTAAAGTTTTACCTCAAGTTCTGGTGCCTCCACAATGTGGAAATAGGCCATATACACAAAATAAAACCATTTACAATCATTCAGGCAAATGAATGATCATTTTTAGGCTATTATTTAATTTACATAAAAATGCTGTAAGACTCTAGATATAAGTTAGTACTATTATTATCATCTCCAATTTACTTATGAGAAATTTAGGCACAGAGGGGTTACAGATTGTTACTAGCAAGTTGCTTGTAGTCATCTAGCTTCTCAAGACATCCTGACTCCTATCCTCAACACCTTTCTTTCAAGGAAGCATTTTCAAGTGAGTAGTCATGGCAAGATGTACCAAAAGAGACCCAAAATTAGAAAGGCTGCATGCTATACTTATACTGACCATATGTTGCCTCCCTGTGAATATTAAACTTCTCCCTTTCTTTAGAAATAAAATGAAAAATTAATATGGGGTCAATCACCAACTTTAGATAGTAAATTTGTATTAACCTAAAGCAGGGGCTGACCAAATATGGCCCTCAGGTCAAATTTAGCCACTGCTTGTTTTTGCAAAATAATAAAAAAAAATACAGTGATACAGCTCTATCCACTTATTACAGTCTGTGAATGTATATATGCTACAATAAGTAGTTGCAGTATAAAGTATCCGCCACTCAAAGTCTAAACTATTGTCTTCTGATTCTTCACAAAGTTTGCCCAACTCTAGTATAAGCCAATCATAGTGATTCCACTTGCCTTACACTGATTGGTTTAAATAAAGGCAGGCAGTATTTTCCATGCAGATGAGATGCCTGGGAAAACCTATTGTGCCTGTTAGGGCTGGGGAGCTAGGCAGAATGGGAGGACATGGGAAAGTGTACTCTTCAAAAAAAAAATAAGGAACTGTTTGCTCTTTCAGCCTTTGAACATTGCTATTAGAAGATATGATACAAGGCCTTTGTCATGGGTTGAACTGTGTTCTCCCAAAAAATATATGTTGAAATCTTAACTCTTATACCTCAGAATATAGTTTTATTTGGAAACAGGGTCATTGCACATGTAATTAGCTAAGATGAGGTCATACTGGAATAAGATTGGCTCCTGATCCAATATGACTAGTGATCTTATAAAAAGACAGTGATATAAAGACAGATACAAGGAGAATGTCATATGAGAATGAAGGCAGAAATTGAAATGATGCATCCACAAGCCATGGAATGCCAACAAACCACTAGAAGATAGGAGGGAATCATGGAATCATGAAACAGATTCTTCACATATCTCACTGTAGGAACCAACTTAGCCCACACCTCGATTTCAGACTTCCAGTCTCAGAACTTTGAAACAACAAATTTCTCTTGTCTTAGCTACCTAGTTTGTGGTACTTTCTTAGCAGACCTAGTAAACTAATACAAGGTTGCTGCAGCAAACCTATATTCCTAAGGGGTGTAGCCTGAGGACATGGGGTAATGCAATGAGGCTGATAGAACACAGATGGAGAGATGGTACAAATCTAAGTCACTGAGGATAATGTTGACCCATTGAGTAAACAAATCCTAAAATGTCATCTCTGGATTCTTATCTGTGATAAATTCTCTTATCATTTAAGACATTGTGCACATTGTTGTCTGTTACTTGCAACCTAAGCATCATAAATGATATACCACAGAGCCTGTATTTTCCTGAGCAATGTTGATTTCGAATACTCTATTTCACTGTCCACATCAGCACAGTCATACTTATTAGGGATTACAGTATTTTCTTTGATTAAAAAAAAAAAAGCTAACTGAAGCAATACTGTTACTTGGAAGCAGATAGAGAAGAAGAGGTGAAAGTTTTAGTGACAGAGGTCAGGGAAGTAATGCACAGAGCCACAGAGAGTAAGGTGGTCAGGCTGCTAAACTGTTAAGACAGATATCAGCTATGACAATGCAGTATTCAATTATGAGATGTGATGAAGCAGAGTGGTAAATTTTGAAAAGACAGTAGATTTGTTACCAAAACAAACTGACGTCTCTAGTGAATGGCAACAGTGTTTATATAAAGGCCAAAGATTTTTAAATTCAACAGTTAATAAAACACAGGTACTTTCACTGAACAACATAAATTAGCAAAATTTTAAATGCAAATGTTAAGAGAAGGCCATCTAGCTATCTGTACACATTTTAACTGCATGTATTTGCATGCAGATTGAGAGACAGAAAGCATTACGTGGTGACAAGAGAGGTCTCTAGGGGGGAAATATCAATCACAACAAAGCTTTATATGAAGAAATGCCCTCTACCCCAGCTCTCTACTTCCAAAACTTAATAAGTCAATTATTTTCATGACTGGTTTTAGAGGAAAAGTTAGGATTCCAAATTAATACCTGCAGAGCTTTCAGAAATCATATCATCACCCCATTCACCGTCCATCCCCAGACTCACAGAATCACATCTATAGTTAGCCCAATATTAATAGTAGTCTACAGAGCAGAATGACAGAGAACCATTAAGTACCATCTTTGGCTGAAAGATGAGGTGTCTCTCAAACTTACTGCAAACTATTCTCAGAAAAGAAATGACTCAATGAGCAAGGTGTGAACAATTATCTGATTTATAAGTTTATACTATTTGATGATGATTTAGAATGTATGGTACATGGAAAGAAATAAAAAGAAAGATTTCTTTTTAATTAAGATGGTTCCCAAAAGTTGACATTTCCTCTAACCCCACTTAATTCAGCAAGCATTTCCACACACCATCACTTGGCTAAAAATGCTAGCAATGTCGCTTATTGGCTTGACTTCATAAGACTACCCTGAAAAGCACTAAAATACCAAACTCATTTGAAAAAGATAAAAGTAATTTATATACCTAATTAAGATTTAACAGAGAACTTACCACTCTTTACCATTTCTGTAGTTAGCTCACAAGATCAGGCCCTTATCCCTTTAATGCTTGAGTTACTCAGCTGATTTTGGATCTTTGCCTTGTATTGCTATGAACAATGAACAAACCAGGGTTCTTTAAATGCCATTTCTAAGGCATTTGAATAGAAAAAGAGGAAGTCAAATGATCTAATGTCTCTTACTGATGGTATAATTCTATACCTATAAAACCTTAAAGATTTCACCAAAAGACTCCTAGACCTTATAAATCACTTCAAAAAGTCTCAGCATAAAAAATCAATTTACAAAAATCGCTAGTATTTCTAAACACCAATAATGTGCAAGCTGAGAACCAAATGAAGGACACAATCCTATTTACAATAGACACACACACACATACATAAACCTATGTATACATTTAAGCAAGGAGGTAAAAAAAGATTTCTATAAGGGGAACTACAAAGTACTGCTGAAAGAAATCAGAGATGATACAAACAAATCAAAAAGCATTCCATGCTCATAGTTTGGAAGAATCGATATCATTAAAATGTCCACATTGCCCAAAGCAATCTACAGATTTAATGCTATTACTATAAAATTGCCAACAATATTTTTCACAGAATCATAAAAAATTATTCTCAAATTCATATGAAACTAAAAAAGAACCTGAATAGCCAAGGTAATCCTAAGCAAAAGTAATAAAGCTGGAGGTGTCATGTCACCCAACTTTGTACTACAAGGCTACAGTAACCAAAACAGTATAATACTGATACAGCAATAGACACATAAACTAATGGAACAGAACAAAGACCTCTGAAATAAAGTCACATACCTATAACCAACTGATCTCTGATGAAGTTAACAAAAATAAACAATGAACAAAGACTCTTTAATAAATGGTGCTGGGAAAACTGGCTAACCACATGCAGAAATGAAACTGGACCCCTACCTCTCACCATTACAAAATTTAACTCATACTGGATTAAAGACTTTACTATAAGACTTCGAATTATAAAAATCCCGAAGAAATCCTAGGAAATACTCTTCTAGACATTGGCCTAAGCAAAGAATTTAAGACTAAGTCCTCTAAAGCAAATACAACAAAAACAAAAATTGATGATTAGGACCTAAATAAACTAAAGTGCTTCTGCGGAGAAAAAAAAAGACAAAAAACTATCAACAGAATAAGCAGACACTTTATCAAATGATGGAAAATATTTGCAAACTATGCATCTGACAAAGGACTAATATCCACAATCTATAAAGAACTTCAACAAATCAACAGGAAAAAAAAAACCATTAAAACATGGTCAAAGGCTTTGAACAGATACTTCTCAAAAGGAAACATACAAGCAGCCAACAAATGTAAATAATCCTCCACGCTGCTAATCATCTGGGAAATGCAAATCAAAACCATAATGAGATACCACCTCATACCAGTCAGAATAGTTATTATTAAAAGTCAAAAAATAATAGATGTTGGCAAGAAAAGGGAAGGCTTATATACTGTTAGTGGGAATGCAAATTAGTTCAGCCCCTGTAGAAAGCAGTTTGGAGATTTCTCAAAGAACTGAAAATGGAATTACCATTTGACCTAACACTCCCATTACTGGGTATATACTCAAAGGAAAATAAATCCTTCTACTGAAAAGGCACATACACTTGTATGTTTATTGCAGCACTATTCACAATAGCAAAGACATGGAATCAATTCAGGTGCCCATCAGTGGTGGAATGGATAAAGAAAACATGGAATATATATACCATGGAATACTACACAACCATAAAAAAGAACAAAATCATGTCCTTTGCAACAACATGAATGGAGCTAGGGGCCATTATCCTAAGTGAATGAATGCAGAAACAGTAAACCAAATACCACATGTTCTCACTTATAAGTGAGAGTTAAGCACTGGGTACATACAAAGATGGAAACACTATATAGTTGACCAACCTGGCCAACTATATACTGGATATTCCAAAAGGGAGTAGGGGGGAAGGGAGCAAGTGTTGAAAAACTTCCTATTGGGTACTATGTTCACTACTTGGGTGACAGGATCATTAGAAGCACAAACCTTACCATTATGTAATGCAATCATTTAACAAACCTGGATATGTACCCCCTGAATCTAAAATAAAATAAATTTTCTTTGAAAAATATCATTTTCATGCCTTCTATTATCTCTAGTGATTCTCTATTGTCTGTATATCTCAAATCCAAATATTGAATTTTTTATTTATTTTCTAATGTCATACCTCAAGCCTTTACATATCCCTTCATAATGCAACTAAAAAAATTATGCAGATGACTTAAATAGTATTTGTGAAGTTTTTTTTCCTATTAAAAAGGAAATATACTACCAATAAAGGCTTTTGCACTGAAATGTAAATAATTTCCTTTAAGACTTAGTCAACTGCTTCTAGAACCCTTCTCCAACATGTCAGCCCAATTTTGATCTCTCTCTCATTTCTTCAGCACCTGATATGCATAACACATTTACTAGGATGCTTTCTGCCTTCAAATTCTTGTCAAGTATATAAGTTTGGTTTTAATCTCCATGTTGGATTGGAAGCTCCTCAAGGGCAGGAGCCTTACCTTCTCTTCTTTTGTGTTGTCCTCAAACCCTATCAGCTCCACACAAGCACATTCAAATGTATGATGACTATCTAACTTAAGCCTCTTTTCTTTCATCTGAATGTATAAAGCTCATCAGCAGCTGGTTGAGCATGCTGATTTGAAAAGCTGCTTCAATGTATACAATAAGTGATACATTTCATGTTTGGTGAATAACTGCTCCCACTTTAAAATTCTAAAGTGCAGCATAAAAAAAGCATATGACAAGGCTGTCCATCTGGAAGTAACGTTCTATGCATTATAAAGTGAGAAGGCACTAAATCCTGAAGAGGACTGAAATTGGAGAGACCAGTGAAGTGTTTTGCCAACAGGAAAGGAAGATGATTGCTTTTCTCAAACTGTGCCATGTTGCCAAGTATAGGAATCCAGCTGTTGTGCAAGATTTATATTCATTTTACTTAACTATAAATGCATCATGCACCATTTTTCTTTAATTACTTAGATTAGCTGGGTAGGTGTAGGTGATGCACTGAGGTCTGAGTGTAATCAAAATGAGCTGCTGCGATAAAGTGAAAGAAAAAATATTTTTGTAGTCAATGGGGCGGGGGGAGGATGTTTATGTGAAAAAATAAGATCTTGTCATTGCAACAATCTAATTAGTATTAAAATCTCCTTAGTTAGCCAGGACTGAGAATCTTCCAATTATACATAAAGTGATCTTGCAGAAGAAATCTATATCAATTTTTTTACACTCTTAATTACTTTTTGTGTCCTCATATTCAGAGCATTCTGATGGGCAGCTTTATCCTCTGTAAGCATGCCTGCATGCCTCTTTCCTCAAATCTCTGAAAAGCCTTTAATTTCCTGAATTTTTATATCAGAATTCCTGGCCAGATTTCCAAATCCCCTATCAACTTCTGCTCTCCCTAACTCAGTTCTTATATGAGTTTCCCACCCAATTTTTTCTGTTGAGTACTTTTAAGATTTTTCTCAGAATGTTCCATATTCTCACAGTAGCCTCTGTTACATCCATCATATTTGAAAACAATTTTTATCTTCTACTGTAAATCTTTACTGCCTTTTAAAACTCATTCCATATCTTAATAGTATCTGCTTCACCAGCATGTCTGCTTGTGTGCGAGTATTTTCATTAACTATATTTAACATCTGTCCATATACACATATTTTATTCATGGATAAATGGAATGCAACTTTGTTACTCTGATTCAATTTATTACATTACAATTCTATTAGAAATAGTACTATATTACATAATGCTGGCGTTGTGTAAATCCTCTTAGCACGTAGAATAATGTTGTGTACAAAGAGGTTATTAATTATCATAGTGCTCAATCTAAGGTAATATACTTCTATTGTTATTTCCCTCCCATTTTTCTGATAATCTTTATTACCTCCTACAAGAACATGGTTCCTGTTGAAATCCCAGATTTTTATTCCCTTCACATGGCTCAGGAATAATTATCATATCAGTCATGATTATATAGCACATTGCAGAAGTACAGTATTGCACAACCATTTATGATTTTCATTAATCACTATAATTACCACATTGCACTGAAATGCCTCAGCTGCTTGCCATGGATAGTACTGCAGTCAGTGTCAGCTCTATCTGTCCTCTAGCCTGCTCTGCTTCTTGTGAACTCTCACGTTTCTTAAACTTACAGCCTTCACTTAACGCCATAACCTGTACTCTCTTGTAAAATGTAATCACTTACATAGTCTTAAGTTAACTTAAATTTCCTAGGCCTCTGCTTTGAGTCCCAATATAGTGCATTTCTTGGTCAAGTCAATACATTATTCTTGGATTTGTAAATAATGTGGCTTTTTAAGAGAAAGAATGAGACGGCAAGGTAAATATGTATAACAGGATCTGTGGAATTATGGTTACTTGAGGTGATTATTTTATCTTTTTAACGACTAATCTGCAAGAAAGAAAAGTGTTTAAAAATTTTTTTTAATTGGACTAGTTCTTAGTAATTCTCTGTTTGAAGAGTTACTGACCTGCATGACATAAAATATGAAGGGGATGATTTAGTTAGTTAAGCATTCAGTGAGGATTCAACTGGGTCAGAGCAGTGTCAGGAAGTACTTCCAATTTTGTAACAAGCAGGGATAGGAATATGGTCCAGTAAATTTACAATTTCTTCATTCACTATTTCTCTAAATGAAAGAACAGATAAGGCTTTTATGTTCCCTGTGCTTTTACTGATGGTATAAATCCCTCACTTTCTGTGTGTGTGTGTGTGTGTGTGTGTGTGTGTGTGTGTGTGTGTGTTTATGTACATATTAAACATTCTAGCCAGGTGCGGTGGCTCATGCCTGTAATCCAAGCACTCTGGGAGGCCAAAGCAGTTGGATCACTTGAGGTCAGGAGTTCGAGACCAACCTGGCCAACATAGTGAAACCCCACCTCTTCTAAAAATACAAAAACTAGCTGGCCGTGGTGGTGGGTGCCTGTAATCCCAGCTACTCAGGAGGCTGAGGCAGGAAAATCGATTGAACCCAGGAGGTGGAGGCTGCAGTGAGCCAAAATCATGCCATTATACTCCAGCCTGGGTGACAAGAGGAAAACTCCATCTCAAAAAGAAGAAGAAGAAGAAGAAAAAAATATGTATATATATATATATTCAATGCAGGAAGCAATAGTAATGAGACATTTTTGAATGTCTCTGCACTGAACACAAATTTTATGATCAAAATGTAACACAATCAAATGACACAAAATTTCCCCTATTTTACAAGAACATATGTGTGTGTGTGGTTTGGGTGTCTGTTCTCTCTCTTTAAGTAATTTTTTTTCCTGTAAGTTATCCAAAACATTAAAATACTACTGAAGAGTTTTAACCCTCTTTTAATACAAGAATTTGGCAACAAAAATGGTCCCGTAAATAAGAATGACTTTTTAAACACTAATATTTGAAGCTTTTAAAACAGAATCCTGGAGTGTGATGTTTCATAAGGATCACACAAAATCCTATAGACAGCAATATGACTTTCAGTGGAGAAAGAGCGATGTACCACATATGGCTTACAAATTGCTTCATCGGATTCTTCACGTTTGCAAAACTCAACAACAGCAATTCCGATTGGCTCAACAAGTTTAGGCAATTACCTTACAGATGCAGTAACAGTGCGGAAAGTTCAGTTCAATTTCTGCAAGCGCTAGTCCAAATGAGAATTGCAAGCAAAGCAATGAGTAGTGATTTCCACCCCCCGCCAACCGCTCCCAGTTCTTAATGCTTTAGGCAAGGGATTCAATCCGAAGGGCTGTGCTATTGAGAAAAGGGACAAATACTGAGGAATGGGTACTGATTTCAGTGCAGGCTGCTGCAGGCACTGGTAGAGAGGAAATAACACTTATCAGAAGCAAAAATAAAAGGTGACTGGGAATAATAAAAGTAAAACTATTGGTGAAAAATAATAATTTTGTAAAATGATAAATGCAGAGAACAATATGTTCTCTTGGGACATAAGAACTTTTATAAAGAAGTTATCGAATCTTTAGAGGGCTAGAAGTGTTAATAATGTACTTGGGGATGCTTAAGTTATTGTTACTGGTTTGCTGATAATGCTGTTTCTAGCTTCAAAATGGCTTTTGGGTAAGTAACAATCTTCCATTTAAAATCTGTCTGCCCTGCTGACACTCTCTGATCATATTGCTTACTCAGACCAGGTGTTTCATGAAACCAGCTTTAAGTGCCAATAATGAAGCACCTTAGAGGGTCTGTGTCTCAGCACAGATGTATGTAGTTTTGAAGTCTGAACTCTCTGGTGTCCTCAAATTTGGAAATTTAAAGCAAAGAGCAAATAGTTTTCTTGTGTAATGTTAATGTCTTTCTCTGTTTCTTTAGAAAATATGTGGGCTTCATGTGTTAGAAATGGATGTTATTTTCCCTGCATTATGGCACTGTACAAAAAGATCTGTGAGGCAGAGAAGCTTTTATTCTCATTATACTGTATATGTGGAAGCACTAAGAAATATGAAATCCTTCACTGGTGCAGACTAAAAGATTTTCATTTCATCTGGAGAGGAAATGTGCCAAAGTGGCTGAAAATAATTCAAGTTAATTGGCAAAGAGCTGTACTCTAAGGAGCCTTTTGGTGTAATTTGATTTTGTGCCTTTTAGGGGAGCAAGTGAGCTATGATTCTATCTGCCCCCGAGGGCCAAGAGATGTTTAAACATCACAGGATCCTTAAAGTAGATGATGATGAACCACGGTGTCAAAAGACAATCTAGAATTGTGATATCCTTAAATAGTAATAATAATAATGAGTATAACGCTCAACGGAGTTAGAGAATGTTCCTTACGGTGCGTAGTTTGTACTCTGCCAAAACACTGAGAAAATAATCATACTTAAAAGCTAGAGGTTCCTCTGCCTACAAATTTAGCATAGGAAATTTAGCATAGGATTCTTGTTCGATGCTATAAATGCTGCTAATAATAAAGGATGAAAACAACCAACTGGGTCAGAATTAGTTATGTACTGACGAGCACCCACAGCATTGCCATAGAAGTCCCTACGTACTGCAAGTTAGAGAAACTTGCAAAGCAGCCAACTTTGCTTTGGCCGACTCCCACTTAAGTTCCTATCAACTTCCCCTCTCAGTATGGCCTCTTCACAGATCTTGGATCTTCTTCAAACAGAGGCTTAGGTCTCTATTCATTTTCAATGTATGCCTCTCCTAGTGCAAAGAAAAAGGCAGCTTTATGTGTTACTTTATTCTGGAAGATGCCAATTCCTTCAACATAATTTCAGTAGTGAAACTTGAAGCATGTATTCAACATATATTATTTTCAGTAGTGGACTTTTAAGCATTTTTTTTTAACACAAGGAGTCCTTAAACATTCTCCCTTTTCTGCAACTTAAATGTTAGGCAGACTCAGACTGTATTAATTCTCATATAGAATAAGTAGATTTGAGTTGCTCATTCACTCCAAGACTCTGCAGGTAACTTGTAACTTCAGTGCTGTGTATGATTGCTTTCTTTCCCCTGGTTTATTTTCAAAATTAAGGAAGAGAAAAAAAGTGCTGCATGAGATACCTCCAGGACAAGGCCACACAAGCACAGTATATGAGTATCTGGGCTCTAGGGCACTCTCCTACCAGCAGACCATATGAAACTGTACGGACCCTCCCAGTTTTCCCATAGCTCAGTGGTTCTCAAACTTTAGCCCATATCTAAATCACTAGAGGGCTTGTTTAAGAACAGATTGCTGGGTCCCAGCCTCCAGAGTTCTTTAATCAGTAGGTTTTAGTTGGGGGTGGATATTTGCATTTCTAGCATATTTCGGGTTGATGTGAATGCTGCTTATCAAGAAGCTACCCCATAGCTCAAAACTACCATCCATATAACTATTGTATTGCCTAGCCTCACAATACAGGATCATCTAGCTATGTTGCGTTCTGTGTGAGTTTCAGAAGTAGCAACATAAGTCCATGAACAAATTCTGTGTTCATATGTTTTTATACAATTCTTTGAGTAAAATAACTCAATTTGTTTATTGGGTTCAGTGAAAAACAGAACACTTGAAAGTCGGTTCAGGACTTCCAGTTCCAGATGAGATGTTGTAGATCCACTTCTCTTTATTGCTCTTATTAAGAAATATGAAACCCTGAACATTATGTATTGTGAAAGGAAAATTTCAGGGCCCCAAAATTACTAAGCTACAGGGAAAAGTCAAGCTGAGAACTGTTCAGGGCAAACCTGCCTCCCATTCTCTTCAAAGTCATCCCTCTGCTCACCAAGATAGATGCATAGTCTGATTGCCTTTTTTGGAAAGGCTTATCAGAAACTCAAAAGAGTGTGAGAATTTGTCTCTCACTTACCTGTGACCTAAAAGGCTCCTCCCTGCTTCGAGTTGTCCCCACCTTTCTGGATGAAATCAATGCACTTCTTACATATGTTGATCGATGTCTCATGTCTCCCTAACATGTGTAAAAGCAAGCTGTGTCCTGAACAACTTGGGCACATGTAATCAGGACTTTTTGAAGCTGTGTCACACGTGTGCGTCCTCAACATTGGCAAAATAAGCTTTCTAAATTAAAGGAGAACTGCCTCAAATTTTCAGAGATCACAGTATTTAAAAAAAAAAAACACAGCACTTTGAAAGGCGAGGCAGCGGATCACGAGGTCAGGAGTTCGAGACCAGCCTGACCAACATGGTGAAACCCCGTCTCTACCAAAAATACAAAAATTGGCCAGGCCTGGTGGTGCGTGCCTGTAATCCCAACTACTCAGGAGGCTGAAGCAGGAGAATTGCTTGAACCTGGGAGGTGGAGGTTACAGTGATCCAAGATCCCACCACTGTACTCCAGCCGGGGTGACAGAGCGAGACTCCATCTCAAAAAAACAAAACAAACAAACAAATGAAAACATAAGAGTATGAGGAAAGAGAGAAAAAATGTAGATCAGCTGGGAATTTCAGGACCTGAGGAATGACATAGCAGGCAGTTCATCATATTTCCTTTTGGACTCATATAGCCCAGGCAGGATGCTGGAGAAGCAGATATCCAGAAATACCAGTGGGTGCACATCTAAAACCATACGACAAAACCAACAAAAGCCTGTTGCCTCTAGACAATGCACTAGAGAAGGGAAGCGTAACAAGATGAAATTTTTAGACATTAGCTGACTCTCGCCAACCAATATGTAAAAAACCACAGCCCAGCTCCCACTCAGATCAGCAAAGGCCAAGTGGAGAGCCCAAAGTTAAATCCTCAGTCAGCTGCAATGAAGCTCCCACCCCTGCCAGGCCGGTGTGAGAGCCAGGACCTACATCTCTGCCTGGACGTTAAACAGCCTCTTCACTTCATGTTATCAATGGAGAACATAGAGGAATTTGTACTCCCACCTCCAATCTGAGGTAGCGAGGGGCCTCCTCCTCCTCTCCACTAAACGGTGTCAGAGGAAGCTGAGTGAGAAGCCTAGACTTTCACCACTTTCCAGGAGTAACAAGTCTCTCCCACCACCTTAGTGTCAGCACAGGCTACGTGAGGATTCCTAACAAGGAGATCCTCCCCTTACCACCCTCAGCAGTGTCAGCATAGGCTAAGGAGCAGCCTGTGCTTACCCCCATCCAGTAGTTACAAGTCATTATCCCCAAGAGTGCAACAGAAAGGAATCTGGACTTCTTTCTCCACCTGGCAGTAATGAGTCCCACTTTGCACACCAGCATGGTATCACAGGAAGCCTGCTCAAACACAAGATTTAAGCAAGACCCAAAATATAATATCTAGGACACAATAAAAAAGCATGTGTCTTTTTTTTTTTTTTTTTTTGAGACAGAGTCTTGTTCCTTCGCCAGGCGCCAGTCTGGAGTGCAGAGGCGCGATCTCGGCTCACTGCAACCTCCGTCTCCTGGGTTCAAGCAGTTCTCCTGCCTTAGCCACCCCAGTAGCTGGGACTACAGGCGTGCACCACCACGCCCAGCTAATTTTTGTATTTTTAATAGAGACAGGTTTCACCATGTTGGTCAGGATGGTCTCGATCTCTTGACCTTGTGATCCACCCACCTCAGCCTCCCAAAGTGCTGGGATTACAGGTGTGAGCCACCGCGCCCAGCCATGTCTTTTTTTTTTATTATTGTTAATTGGTCCTACACTTGCTCACTGAAAAACCAGAGATAAACATGCTAGTAAAGTTTGCAACAAGAAATTTTCTACCCTTGTGATCCAAATCTGACAGTGATTGGTTTCCTAAACACAGTGTAAGCTTGTCCATTTTGAGACAACTTACTGAGGTCAGTGGATGGTTGATATAATGTTGCAAATCAAAAGGTCTAAAATGATATGGATGGCTTTGTTTGCTTCTCATAGAGAGTGTATGAGATACTGGGAAGGTTTTAGAGTCAGTCACATCCATTTTTAAATCCCTGTTCCTCCACTTACCAGAAATATGATCTTCATTAAATTTCTTAACCTGTCTAAGCCCTTAGTTTCTTTGCTTATAAAATGTAGTAGTAGTAGGTGTTATAGTAACAATAGCAGTAGAATGATAGTGCAGAGGAAGCAAAATTCTACCTATACTCTTACAGTTTTGGATTAAACTAACATAAGACAGATTAACAGGAGAAAAACATAAAAATTTATTTACTATACATTTTGCATGACACAAGAGCCCTCTCAAAGAGATGGAGGCCCAAAGAAGCACTTAGAGTTGAACACTTGTATACAAAGTGTAAAAACATGACAAGGTGAGGGGAGTTGGACTAGGATAGTTCATCATGTAGAAGTGACTAGGAAAATAAGGGTTTGTTTAACAGGGTTTGCTGGTACCGACTTCTCTTGGCTTCAATTTGTCATCTCTGGTAAAAAGAATGCCTTTGGCCTTTCTGCCTCCAGTTGCTGGGAGGACATCGTCCACATGAGAATCTCATCTCCTGCTTTAAGTTAGGTTAGAGCACCCTTTCCTGAATCTATTGTTGGTTTTCAGTGTTTTTAACTCAAAGCAATCAAGATGCCAGAGAACCGTATTTTGGGGTGGTATGTTCTGAACTTCTTCTGTATAGTATTAATGTTAGTGGAAGTAGCAGTATGTACTAATCACTTTGCCCATATTATCTCATGTAATACCTTCCTTGCAAGATAGGTATTGTAATCTTCACTGTAAAAGTAAGGAAACTGGGAAGTATTTAATTTGAGGAGTTAAGTAATTTTTTTAAGGTAACACAGCTCATAGTTGACAGTGCTGGAACTCAGAGCCACGGCTGTTAACTTCAAAGCCTATATTTCATCAAGTACACAGTGAAGCTTCCCTAAATGCAACAGTGTTTGTAAGAGTATTTTGTGCAAACATAGTAGACATTTGATTTTTGTTAGCCCCCGCACTACTATTTTAGGTGATATTTGCATTTATGTATAAATGTATACATATGTGCTGAGAAATAACAATAAAATTTGAAGAACCCCCTCACCAACTAAAGGGACCCTTTTAGCTGAGGGAGATCATCAGTATTAGACCTGCCTTACAAGAAATGTTAAAGTGAGTTCTTCAAGCTGAAAGGATGTAATTTACATTATAACACCATGTTAATATATGAAATTCACTGGTAAAATTAAATATCGATTCAAATTCAAAATTCTCTAATACTATAATAATGGTACCTAAACACTTTCAACTCTAGTATAAAAGTTAAAAGACGACGGCCGGGTGCGGTGGCTCAAGCCTGTAATCCCAGCACTTTGGGAGGCCGAGGCGGGTGGATCACGAGGTCAAGAGATCGAGACCATCCTGGTCAACATGGTGAAACCCCGTCTCTACTAATACAAAAAATTAGCTGGGCACGGTGGCGCGTGCCTGTAATCCCAGCTACTCAGGAGGCTGAGGCAGGAGAATTGCCTGAACCCAGGAGGCGGAGATTGCCGTGAGCCGAGATCGCGCCATTGCGCTCCAGCCTGGGTATCAAGAGCGAAACTCCGTCTCAAAAAAAAAAAAAAAAGTTAAAAGACAATAGAATTAAGAAACCTACAATTATAATAATATCATAATGAATACACAATAAATAGATGTAAATCATAACATCAATAACCTAAAATGTAAGAAGTAAAGTATGGAGTTTTTAAAATTAAAGTTGTTATCAGCCTAAAACAGTTATAAGATTTTTTATATAAGCCTCATGGTTTTTTCAAAAGAAAAAAAAATTAAGGAGATACAAAAAAAGAACAAAAGAAAGGAATAAAAATGTATCACCAAAAAAAAAAAAAAAAACCCATCAAATTTCAATAGAGACAGCAAAAGAGGGAAAAGGAACAGAGGAACAACAAAACCATCAGAAAACAGGAAAATGGCAATAGTAAATCCTTACCTATTAGAATTACTTTAGACATAGATGGATTAAATTCACCAGTTAAAAGACACTGAGTGACTAAATAGATTGAAGAAAAAAATCTCCAATTATATATTGTGTACAAGAGACTCACTTTGGCTTTAAGGACAACAGGCTAAAATGGAAGGATACAAAAAGATATTTTAGGCAAATGGTAACCAAAAGACAGCACAGGTGGCTATACTTACAGCAGACGAAATAAACTTTAAGTCAAATATGGTCACAAGAACCTTATCAAGAAGATACAAGAACTGTAAACGTTTATGCCAAAATAAATGTCTGGTAAATGTTATACTCAACATTGGAGCAACTAAATATATAAAGCAAAATGATAACAAAACAGAAAGGAGAAATAAATAGCAATACAATAACAGTAAGGAACTTTAATATTTCACTCATAATAGAAATTAAGTAAAGAAATAGTTGATTTGAATAACACCACAGACTAAATGGATCCATTTAGAGCATCCCATCCTACAGCAGCAGAATACACCTTCTTCTCAAGCACTCAGGGCACATTCTCCATGATCTATCACATGTTAGGTCAAAAAACAAGTCTTAACAAATTCAAGGATATTAAATTATATAAAAGATTTTTTCTGAACATAATGATATAAAGCTATAAATCAATACAGGAAAAAAATTGGAAAATGTACAAATATTTTGAAATTAACATATTCCTGAACAATCAATAAATCAAGAAGAAATCAAAAGAGAAATCAAACTCCTCTCAACAAAGAAAAGCTCAACATTTAAACAATTAACACTAATACTTCTTGAACTCTTCCAAAACATTAAAGAAAAAGGAACACTTCAAAACTTATTTTAAGGCCACTATTATTCTGATATCAAAGATAGATAGGAACAATACAAGGAAAGAAAATTACGGGCCGATATCCCTGATAAACATCGATGTAAAATTTGACAACAAAATATTAACAAACTCAACTTAAGAGCACATCAAATGTACCATCCACCATAAGTAAGTGGCATTTTCCTCTTGGATGTAAGGCTAGTTCATCATACACAAATTTATAAATATGAAACCAAATCAACAGACTAAATGATAAAAATCATGTAATCATCTTAACAGATTCAAAAAAAGTTTTACAAAATGTAACATAATTTTATAATAAACCCTCTCCACAAATTGCATAGAGATGTGGAAAGCATTACGGCAATTCCTCAAAAAGCTAAAAGCAGAATTACCATTTGACCCAGCTATCCCATTACTGGGATGCACCCAGAGGTTTATAAATCATTCTACCATAAAAACACATGCACGCAAATGTTCATTGCATCACTATTCACAATAGCAAATATTGAATTAACCTAAATGCCCATCAGTGACAGACTGAATAACAAAAATGTGGTACATCTACACCATGGAATACTATGGAGCCATAAAAAAGAACAAGCTCATGTCCTTTTCAGGAACATGGATGGAACTTGAGGCAATTATCTGTAGCAAACTAACTCAGGAACAGAAAACTAAATACCTCATATTCCCACTTATAAGTGGGAGCTAAATGCTAAGAACTTTTGAACACAAAGAATGAAACAACAGACACTGGGTTCTACTTGAAGTGGGAGGGTTAAGGAAGGGAAAGAGCAGATAAGATACTATTGAGGCTTAATAACTGGGTATGAAATAATATATCTGACAAACCCCCATGACATGTTTACCTATGTAACAAACCTAAACATGTATTATCAAATCCTAAAGTAAAAGTTAAAAACAAAGTTAATGTATAAAACAATAACTATAAATCTATGTTGATGAGAATACACACACACAAAAATTGCATATAGAAAGAATGTACCTCAAAATAATATGCTCCATAAATGACAAGCCTGTAGCTAACAACATACTTCAATAAAAGCTGAAGACTTTCCCTCCAAGCTCAGAAACAAGACAAGGATGTCTACTCTCACCACTTCTATTCAACAAACTACTGGAACTCCTAACCAGAGCAATTAGGCAAGAAAAAGAAATTATGGGCCGGGCGCGGTGGCTCACACCTATAATCCCAGCACTTTGGGAGGCCGAGGCGGGTGTATCACGAGGTCAAGAGATCGAAACCATCCTGGTCAACATGGTGAAACCCTGTCTCTACTAAAAATACAAAAATTAGCTGGGCATGGTGGTGCGCGCCTGTAGTCCCAGCTACTCGGGAGGCTGAGGCAGGAGAATTGCTGGAACCCAGGAGGCGGAGGTTGTGATGAGCTGAGACCGCGCCATTGCACTCCAGCCTGGGTAACAACAGTGAAACTCCATCTCAAAAAAAAAAAAAGAAAAAAAAGAAAAAAAGAAAAAGAAATTAAAAGCACACAAATCAGAAAAGAGGAAATAAAATTGTCTCTGTTTACAGGTACATGACTGTACATTTAGAAAACCTTAAGTACACCATCAAAAAAAAAAAAAAAGAAACTGTTAAAAATAATTCATTAAAGTTTTAGCATACAAAAACAACATGCAAATACAGTTGCTTCTGATTTTAACAAGGAACTATCTGAAAAAGGATAAAATAAAATATCATTTAAAATATTATAAAAACGGGCCGAGCTCAGTGGCTCACGCCTGTAAGCATTTTGGGAGGCTGAGGTGGGTGGATCACGAGGTCAAGAGATCAAGACCATCCTGGTCAACATGGTGAAACCCCGTCTCTACTAAAATACAAAAAATTAGCTGGGCATGGTGGCGCATGCCTGTAATCCCAGCTACTCAGGAGACTGAGGCAGGAGAATTGCCTGAACCCAGGAGGCGGAGGTTGCGGTGAGCCGAGATCGCGCCATTGCGCTCCAGCCTGGGTAACAAGAGCGAAACGCCTTCTCAAAAAAAAAAAAAAAAATACAAAAAATTAGCTGGGCATGGTGGCACGTGCCTGTAATCCCAGCTACTCAGGAGGCTGAGGCAGGAGAATTGCCTGAACCCAGGAGACGGAGGTTGCGGTGAGCCGAGATCGCTCCATTGCACTCCAGCCTGGGTAACAAGAACGAAACTCCGTCTCAAAAAAATAAAAAATAAAATAAAAGCAATAAAATATTTATGAATAAATTTAGCAAATGAAAGACCGGTATTATGAAATCTATAAGATGATGAAATAAATTGAATTCACAAGTAAATGGACAGATATCTCATGTTTATGGATCAAAATAATTGATACAATTAAAATGCCCATACTACCCAAAGCAATCTATAGATTCAATGCAATACCTATCAAAAATTCAACAGCATTTTTACAGAAATAGAAAAAACAATTCTAAGATTCTCATGAAACCACAGAATACCCTGAAAAGCCAAAGCAATCTTAAGATAGAAGAACAAATCTGGAGGCACCATGCTTCCTAGTTCTAAACTGTATTTCAAAGTATAGTAATCAAAGCAGTGTGGTACTGGCATTAAAAACAAACATACAGACCAATGCAACAGAATAGAGAGCCTAGATATAAACCCTACTAATCTCCAATAAATGTGCCAAGAATACACAATACAGAAAGAATAGTCTTTTTAATAAATAACATATAGAAGACTGTATTTTCTTGCAAAAGTATGAACTTGAACCCCTATCTTACACCTAAGTCCCAAAAATAAACTTGAAATGAATTAAAGACTTAAATATAGCGCCTGAAATTGGAAAACTACTAAAAGAAATTGTAGAAGGAAAATTCCTTGATATTGTCCCTGGCAATGATGTTTTGGATATGACACTAAAAGCCCAAGCAACAAAAGCAAAAATAAACATGTGAAACCATGGCAGACATAAAAACTTCTGCACAGCAAAGGGAATAAGACAATAAAAATGAGGCAACTACACAATGGGAGAAAATATTTGCAAACTATTTATCTGATAATGGGTTAATATCCAAAATATATAAGAAACTCTTACAACTTAATAGGAAAATATAATAATAGTAGTTGCCTAATTAAAACATTGAAAAAGAACCTGAATAGATATTTTTTCAAAGAAGACAGACAAATGGCCACATAAATTGGTATAGCCGTTATGGAAAACAGTATGCAGTTTCCTCAAAAAATTAAAAATAGAACTACAATATTGTCCAGGAATCATCCCACTTGGTCTATATCCAAAGAAAACAAAATCAGTATCTCAAAGAACTATCTTTACTCCATATTCATTGCAGAATTATTTACAATAGCTAAGACATACATACAACCTGTGTCCATTGATGAATGAATAGATAAAGAAAATGTGTTATGTATGTATGTGCACACAAAATTATATATATTTTTATGGTTGAATAATAGATAAAATAACAGATGAAATATTATTCAGCCATAAAGAAGAAGGAAACCTTGTCATTTGTGACAACATGGATAAACATGAAGTGCATTGTATTAAGTGAAATAAGCCAGACAGAGAAAGACAAATACTATTCAATCTCATTTATTTGTGGAATCTAAAATGTCAAACTAATAGAAACAGAGTATGATAGTGTTTTCCAAGGGCTAAGAGATGAGGTAAAATTGTTGGTCAAACTTTCAGCTTCTGGTTATAGGATGAAGAAGTTCTGGGAATCATTATCCTATAACCTGAAGCATGGTGATTCTAGTTAACAATACCATATTATATGCTTGAAATTTGCTGAGAGAGTAGATCTTAAGTGCTCTGACCACATACACAAGAGTGATAACTGTGAGGTGGTGAATTTGTTAACTAAATTGATTGTGTTATTCACCTTACCAGGTATGCATCTATGAAACCATGATGAACACAATACACAGAAAAAATGTGAAAAGATTTGAAAGCGATGGGACTAGGGAGCACAGCAGAGAGTAAGAAGGGGCAGAGCAGGAATATAAAATTCTAATTCTGAGACTTAATACCATTTTGTGAAATAAGATTTCAATACTATTTTTTGTTTATTAACTGCAACATATTACTTTGACTTAAATGTCTTAAAAAGAAGTAAACTACAAAACAGTATACAGTGCATTAATTTAACTTACGCAAACTTCAGAAATTTCAATACAATATGTTAAATCTTTATATACACCTTCACATATTTACATGTGTTGATACAGTTCAACATAGTACAACGTATCAGGTGAGAAATAGAAAGTGAAAGTGATCAAATTTAATAATCTTCCAATCATCCAGGGAAATGTTATTAACTTTGTAAAACTAAATACTGTTCTGATTATAAACCTTCCTCTACATATTTCTGAAGTAAAATGGTCAGACCTATAATGAGCTGCAAGTCTGAGGAAAATCAAGTTGCATTTTGGTTTTAAATCTTCTTTGATTTCCCATTTGCTTTCTTTTATTTTCTTTCCTTTTGGATTTTGGGTTTTCTTTTTAAAAATCTCACTACATCACTTGGGCCATCTACATCAATATAGAATTCTGCTCTGTTTTGTTTTTAGACCATGCTATATTACTCCACTAGGGAAATCTATACTTGAAACAGTGTATGAGAAAAGACATCAGGGAGAAAATGTATGAAGGTGGGAGAACAGTGATCAAGGAACAGAGTTAAGAGGTGGAAATGGAGAGAGAGAGCAGCAATCACTTTACACTGGGCTTCAGTCAGTAACTAGCAAAGTAATAGAATACAGAATGTATGGGGGCTACAGATTTATCATAAATACAACTGCTCAGTGAAAGCCAAAGAGACAAAAGTCATCTTTTTTTCTGTCTCTTTAAAAATCTTATTTAATTAAAAAAATAAAATCTGCTGACAAGATATGTTTTCAAATCCTTTTCTTTCTGATCCCCAATAATTTTAAGCAATCCTAGATTGGCAAAAACACACCAAGATTTCAAAACCAGAGCTTCCTCACTCAAAAAAAAGAAGGCCTGGTAGGGAAGTAAATTTCAGCCTTTAGTTATGGCTTCTGTAGCTTTTCCAGGCTTATTTCTTCTTCAGACAAATTCCATTCCCCCAGAAGCTACTCTAGCAAGAGCTTCTCAACCATGCTATTAATGTGAAAATGAAAAATTTGCTTTATAGAGGCAGCACTCATGGGAAGAAGCATGCTGGCTCAGTGAGCTTCTAAGACTCTTGATTACCTGGAATTCCTAAAGCTTTTGCAGTTGTTAACGTAACTCTTGCAAAATAATGAAATTTCAACCTTTTCCAAACATAGTAGCTTTGATTCTCCTTAGACAAACTCTTGCATACATTTTACATTTCTAACTCCAATTTCCTCTGGCCTTCTTCCCAGCAATCCCTTCTTGCATTCTCCCTGTCATTTGCTTTTAATCTAGAAACCAAAACAACAATAATTATTCTATCAGATAACAGGTGATGTTTCCAAATATAGAGAAAGGGGATGTTTTTCTTTACTGCTCTGAGTTAAAATAATATGTTGGTTAATTCAAACTAAGAAATTATATAATTTAACTTTTAAAATTACCAAATAATTATTAAAAGAAATGTGTGGTTTAGGAGGATCCTTAGTTTATGGTAGCTAATGTTTGCTAAAGTAGTTTATCTTGATTTCAGAAAAGAGAAAGTTTTTGCTGAATTTTAATGTTTGTAGATTTCCTATCATACCACCCTAGGCTTAACTTTTCCTTAACATATTGGAAAAAGTTATCCTGATAGACAAAATAAACTTAAAGTCTGAAATATCTTTGCCAAGGCATAGTATTTTTTTTTTTGAACTTTTATTTTTGAAGCTTCTTAAAATTTTCAATTTTCTCCCCTTGATTTATCAGAATATTTGATGTTTCTCTAGCCATTATCATGAATCCCAGAAGCATGTACCCTTATATACATGAAAATCATTTCACCTTGAGCATGTAGCTAAAAGAAGTTCAAAGTCTAGTGTCGTGACATTCACAATTGCTTAGGATCTGAAAGAACAATCCATAAGAGTGGTTTCTCTTCTCTCTACCAGATCCTGTATTGACTCCAATTTCTTCATTCTCCCACTGCTGATTTTCAGTGTGCTACTTACAATTAAAATATGGGCTTATTCTAGAATGAGAAATATATAAAGTCCTAGTAAATGTACCATAGGTGGTCTTTTTTGGATTAAATATAGAAAATTAATATGGATGTAGCAGCAAAAATTATCAAACTATTTGATTGCCTTAAAAATACTGGGAAAAATAGTAGGTCAGAACTAACATCTGAACCTAAAAAGATCTTACTCTTTTCTTACTGGTTTTGGTAGAATCTGGTATCTCTAAATACGAACATGTAACAGTCATAAAATACACATGAGAGTTACATTAAAATGTTTAGAATGTTCAAGGTATACCTCTTATTCTATTCATGGACGGGTAACTAAATTTAATTTGTATTTTGTACATAAAATGATGCTCTGGCTTTCTACTATAGTGATAGGATGGTGTTCCACCTGTTAATTTTCCAGATAACTGAAGCTTATAGTACCATAACATAGTTAAGATATTTTCCTATAGCTGTTGTAAGTTTTACAGTTACAAAACTCAGCTACGCAGAGGTGGACCTTCCATTATTATTCTAAGTGTTTCTCATTTGGGTAATAAAGAAAATTTCAGTCTTGCAAATTCAAGATTAAACACAAATACTTCCAATTTAATGTCAATCTCTGAGTTCACTGTGCAATCACAATCACAATTCAGTATTTTCTCCTTCCCTCTTGGTCTTCCCTTCTCCTTGGGTGGTTCTGGCTCCAGGGAAGTTAGACATAGCTTCATGACATGGAGCAACAGCTAGGTGGGGAGAAGAAATGGAAGAGTGCTGCAAGTTGTGATCATCTCTACCTTTCATGGTCTCTGCTGTTTGTGGTTGATCCCTGTTCATTCACTGAGGGTGCCTGAGGTCCTGTCAAGGCTTTTCAGATACATTCACTCTCTATCCTCTTCATTCCAAATACATCCACTGAAACAATCTTAGCTACTTTCCCTGCACAATGAGGAGACATACAATACCAGTACCACATGACACTTCTCTCAGGCTCTCAGTAGGTGCTTTTCTACTTCTCAGGCACCATGTTGAATGTAGGGCTTCTCTGCAATGCTTCCTGTTTTACTACACACACGAAGCCAGCACATCTAACTCTAATTCCATGCTTTTCAATTTCCCTCTTACTCTTGCTGATCAGATCCTCATCTCCTTGGGAGCTCTTATGTCACCCTGGAGTTCTCCTTGCTCTAATTTATGCTGTACCAGATCCGGGTCTTCTAGGCTGTGTGGCTCTTGATAAAGCCAAACCTTTGGAAATAAAAATGACTGCTTTTTTAAATCAAATATCTTACCATAAAAATTAAAAATTGGGGAGCTTTCAAGTTTACAGTCTGTGCTGAAAATTTACAAATCAGTCTTCAAATTTAAAATTAAAAAATGACTTTGTTTTGTCCGTGACTATACATTTTGTCCACTTTTGGCAATAAATTTCTGTAGTTTCAGTGCAGATCTATAATGTAATTTCAAAATAATAATAATATAAAAGAAATAAAAGCATTGGCTAAAAATCTCCAAATATTATCTCATGGAAATAACCAATTGTGCATAACAAATTCTTTGAGCAAATCACTTTCCCACTTCTTGAGCTAAAATCAATTAGCCTTCTATTTATGACTACAGGTCAGTTTTAGTAATCTCTAAAATTATGTGTCCTATGATTATAATGTCCTAATTTAATCCCTTACTCTACCATGCTTTAGCTTAGGTAGGTGACTTAGGATCATGTGGAAACTGAGATCATAGCAATATATACCACATAAGATTGTTGGTAGGAATTAGTAAAATAAGTAGGTGCCTGCCACAGCACCCAAATATAGTGTTCAATAAATGTTAGCTATTGTTGTTTTAAAATTATCAACTACACAGAGGGCTTCTTTGAGGCATACTGAATGTAGACTCCTACTCTGAATAAAGCTATGTGGATTTGCTGTTTGAGTTCTTCTCTTTTCATCAGGATTGGTTGCTACTCCCTACATTTTTCAGAGGAGGAGGTAAGTCAATAGAAACTAACCGAGTAAGAAGGAAGACCTTGGAGTCAAGGCTTTTAGTATAAAAATATAGTCTCCAAAGGGTAGTTTGGATAGCAGAGCCAGGAGTAGATAATGTCTTTATTTTAGTCTTCATAAATTTGTGGGCTTAATTGTTTTAAATATTGCATTAAACTAGTATTTATCTTAATTAGTTGTAGTGCCCAATGTTAAATCATCTTACCCTAATCCCCACACTGTTGCATACTATGTGAGAACCATGAATAGAACCAGAGTATATATAGAAAAGAGCCTTTCTTTACATGACATGTTAGAGCAAGAGTTGCAAACTCAGATGTCTTCATGGGCCAAGAAGTCGATATAAACGAATGAAGCAAGTTTGGAGTAAGACAGCAGTGTGTGATAAAGCCTATGATTGAAGCAAACATTTGAAATTCTAACAACATTCAAATTCATGTTTTTAAAGATGCTGGCCAGAAAAGAAAATTAAGACTACATGGCCGGGTACAGTGGCTCACACCTATAATCCCAACACTTTGGGAGGCCAAGGTGGGTGGATCACTTGAGGCCAGGAGTTCAAAACCAACCTGGCCAACATGGCTAAACTCTGTCTCTACTTAAAATACAAAAATTAGATAGGTGTGGTATTCATCTGTAATCCCAGCTATTCAAGAGGCTGAGGCATGAGACTCTCTTGAACCTACGAGGTGGAGGTTGCAGTGAACCAAGATTGTGCAACTGCATCCCAGCCTGGGTGACAGAGTGAGACCCTGTCTCAAAATAAATACATAAATACATAAATACATAAATAAACTAAGGTTAAAATTTTGTTTGTGACCCTGGCTTAAAAGATTGGTCTTGCATTTGCCTAAAATCAGATGGAGCTGGGGTCAGATGTTTTACTGTTTGTTTTCTGCTTTTGGATTTCACCAGTATTGGTAAAAGCACTAAATTCTCCAAAGTGCTGGAGGAGGGAATAAAAACTTGCATTATGCATCATGACCATTGCCTGTGTGTCTTCTATGTAATTTTAAGAGAAGAGAAGTTGCCAGATCTGTATTTAACATCAATGCCTTCCCTCTATCCATTTTCTATTCAATGTCTCATAATGGAGACTAAAGAAATCAGTTAAGTTAGCAGTAAGATTTATTTTCAAATGAAAGAAATGGCTCTAAGTATAGATCCCCTAAATTCTTCTACAGGTAAACCTACACATGTTTTAAATCAAGAATCTTTTACCATCTACTTTGAGAGACAGGGCACCACTTAGAAAGAAGAGGAATAGGTTTGGAATAAGTGATATCTAAATTTAAACCTCAGTTCTTCTGTTAATTTTGTAAGTTCAAACAGGTAACTTTAACTGTATTTTTCTTATAATCTTCACTGCAAAATGGGACCGAAATTTTCCATCTAATTTGGTTACTGTAAAAAAATAACAAAATATAAATAAAGTGGTTTAAATATGACAGTAGTCAATGTTAACACATTGTATAATTATTTAGAGATATGTCTAAGCTTCTCACCTCTTGATTATATTACAGATTGATGAATTTCATAAATAATGACTATTGTAAAGCTAATAGACTACTTTGTACATAAAAAATATAAATGACCCTCTATATATGATTCTGCATGTAAGGAGATAATCATAGGCAATTCTATTTTTTATCTCCTCAAATGTGACTTTAAACAAATCACATAGACAGAATAAAATATGTTTCAAGTACATGATTACTTCCTAACTTTTTTACTTTGTCAATATTATGCTTTTGGTCTTTCCTTTGGGAGTAGATAAAATCTTTGTTTAGTAATGCAGTTTCTCAAAGGAATCACATATTATAATTTAAAGATTGCATTCAGCCCAGAAATTTGGTAGTGAGCCCTTTAAATCATAGAAATATTCATAAACAAATATTCAGTAAACGAATGTAGAGTTCAAAGTACATCCAATTAGAATTCAGAAAAGAGATGAGTTTTTAAATGCAATTTTAAACTTGTAAAGAGAATCTATCAGGAGGTAATTGATTCCACCAAAGAGAAGTAATGATTGAAAATGCTCTGTCACTAGAGGATCCTCCGGAATATAAAAATGCATGGAAAAAGCAAGTAGGTTACACATTTGAGAACACATTTGAAAAATAAAGCTTTGTAGTATATTCATTAGCAAACATCAGGAATCCCTAAAACGGTATGTGATTATTCAAACACTTTTTTCTTAAGCAATATTCCAGGGAGAATAGTGGTGTGGCAAATAAATGTATAATCAATTAGAAATGTCTTCAACTACATGAGTGCACATTATTGCATGTCTTGTTATACCAATGACATTCCAGCCCTGTGCAAGCACAGTAGCTGATTTTACAAGATACATGGTGAAATGTTACACTGTATGAGTGAATAAGATGGAGTGCTGGGGGCAGAGAGGCAACAAGGGACTAAGACTTGCTGTACAAGAATAGATCTTCATGGTATAAATCTGGTAAAATTTGGGAAAGGAGAGTGACATGACTGAAGCCTATTTGTCTCTGGTCTTTTTCTCTTATATTTCTAAGGTCAAAGCAGATGATGGTATTTGAAAATATTATAGTGCTTAGAAGTAGTACTCACAAACACATACACATACACACACACACACACAAACATACACACAAAGAGAAAGAACATTTGTTTTAAAAATTTTAAATTGTGGGCTTATAGATTCTGAAAAACTGAAATCCCTTTAACAATGTGAGATTTCAAGGGTTATTTTGTGAGGGTGCTTTCAAATGTCTTTTTTTCGTTAACTAACCTTATAATGATATTCCTATTTATGGTGTTTTTCTTTGCTAGACTACAGCTTTGCCCTTGCTCCAATCAACCCTAATGTAAGCACTCTAGCTAAAATGTGTTTTAAAATTCTATAAATATTAAAGTATAAAAGGGCTTCTTCCTGTCTTAACCTACAGTTCTTCCCCACACCTACCTTCTGGCCAAACCAATCCTCTTGCCTCATCTCCGCTGGCCTCCAAAGTTACTGTTTCCAATTCAAAAGACTTCATTAAATGTGATTTGGAATGCTGTATCAATGTCTTCTTTAAAGGAAAATATACTAAAGAAGTAGATATAAATAGACGTATAAAATTGTATTGGAGAAGCTCAGAAGTGCTGCACTCAAGGAAAGCACGGCGATTGACAAGCAATTTAAGCTGGAGTGTGAAAGGATGCAGAAATAACAAGATTTGCATGAAAAATATTGAGATCATGAGAACATCAAATTTAAACGAAAAACTCATGTGCCTCATGATTTAATCATGAGGGCTGACATTACCCTTATAACTTTCGATATCCTTGGCTTTTGAAAATAGTTCTATAATGAGGGTGGAGCATATCTATCTATAAGAAAACTACTGTTATTTTATCCAGTGAGCTCATTACTATGAGAAACAGAGTTATAAGAATCTTAAGTCTTAATGTTGGGGAGCCCCATCATTATCTATGGCTGAGCCCTTATTTTTAGGCTGGGACTCAAAGCAAAAGAGGAAAATGAAGCCAGGTTAAGAAGCAATCCATTTTTTTATCAATTATGATTGGCCAACCAACAAAAAGCAGAAAGAAGTCCATACTGATGTTAAATCTTTGCATTTATCTTATGAAAAATTTTAATGATTGGCCCAGAACAAGGATTGATATTCTATCCATACAGAAGTCATTTAAAGGGCTCCATATTGACCTGGTAAGTTTCATTCCTATGAACCAGGCAGCTGACATAGAGTAGGTCTTATTTTTCTTTCCCTTTTATTTTTCATGGCATAATAGGTGGTATGAAAAATCTAGTTGCACTTGTTATCTCAGAAGAGAAATGCACTTCTGACTTCTGTTTATACTTTCATATCATACTGTATTGCTGTGAACCTAGATGGCACTTCCAGTGGGACACCATGTTTAGCCCATGAATGAGAAGACTGTCACAATCAAAAGTGCTTCAGTCACAAACAGATTTGAAACAATCTTCCTACTGACAGGAAGAGAAAAGGCTGGTTCTGAAGATCATTAAAGGTTCTATTGATGTGGTTTTGGGGGCACACATTTAGATTTTCAAATGTGTTTTACATTTGGAACCGTTTTACTCGCATTAAAGCTCAGCTGCTTTCCCTGAGAACTCTTCTTCTTGTCATCAATTGCAGAAGCTTTCATAGAGAACTTACTGTTCCAACTGGGAAGGAGGTGGGAGAGGTGGGGAACGCAAAGCAGGTGATTGAACTAGCTCTCTTGACTCAGAGATGCCAGGATCGCCTGCTCCACAACATTCTGCAGGATATGAAGTCACAGAGATGAAAGGAGCCACTGGCAGTGTCCCAGAAAAAAAAAAAACAAAAAACAAACTTTTCACCATTTAAATGTACTAGCAGTCTCTGATTTTAAAACTAAAAAGGCTTTCTATCAATATAAATTATATTAAAAGTAGTTAGGCAGCAAAGCTGCCATGTAATTTCTTGGTGTGTGTGTGTATATGTGTGTGTTCATTTGTTCTGGTGACATTCTCTTGACCATTTCATCATAAGAACATCTTGTTATGCAACATTTTATTGTAGGAACATTTCTCCAGACAGCATCTTTTCACTGACATTTTATCATCAGCGTTGTCAGGGTCATTTAATCATGAGATACTCCACCATTGACATTTCATCAAAACGGCCAGCCATGGTAGTAATAGCTCAGTGCTGACAGTTAGTATACTAAACTCTTTAATTACATGATTACACATGCAATTAAGTTTTCCAGGTCCTGATGTAAAACTGTCCTTGTGAAAGGGAAGAAGACACCTCTTCAATCTTCCTGCTCTGAAACAACTGTGTGAGTTGCACTTAACTGAATTATTATATATAAAATTGCACATCCTCAAAATATATTCTAAGCCCATTTGAAAAGAATCTTCTATAGCAAGGGAAGGAAAACTTCTGTCCATAGGCCAAATCTACTCTGACATCTCTTTTTGTTTGTTTTTTTTTTTAAAGTTTTATTGGAACAAAGCCATGCCCATTTTATGTTATCTATAGCTGCTTTTGTGCTACAGATACAGAGTTGAGGATCTGAAATAGGGTCCTTCTGACACACAAAGGCTAAAATATCTATTATCTGGCCCTTTACAGACACAAAATTTGCCAATACCTGTCCTAAAAGACATTTATTTAAAATGTAGATCTGTGTTACAGAAAAAGAGTATCTGTAAATAGATCCTGGTTAGCTGTATTTCAACAAGTGTTACATGAAATTTTTAACAGAGAATACCCAGTTATAACTGGAAAGGAGGCAAGAAAAGTGGAGAATGAAAAACTTCAAATATTCTACCCTGTCTTCACTAAAAAAAAATACCAACTTGAAGAAAATGTATGACCTATCTGATTTATTCTCATGCTCAACTGTCTTCAATCTCTTTTACAAATGAACTTCAGGGTAGGGGACCATTCGTCACCTAATCAACTAATTAGTCCTATAGCCTTGACAAAGTTACTGACTAAACAATATGCAAATGAAAATTTAATCCATTTTTAGCTTTGAAAAAGCTTTATTAATTTTTAAATTTAAGAATTATGACTTATTCCTGTAAAAATCCAAACAAAACTGACGAAAGGAATTATAGAAAACTCCCTTTTCTCAAATCTCCCATTTCCATTTCTTAATGGATACAACAATTAGTTCTTCAATGAGCATCCTTGCAGAATCCTTTTTCTTTTAATTTCCAAGAATTTCCTATGAGTATTTTACTTAATAAGGTCTTCCTACACTTTCCATACTTACAAATGCTAGATGAGTTGTATATCAAAACTCATTAAACAACAGCGTTGGCTCTGAGCCAAGTTCTGCTGGTCCATGACTGGTACCCCAGAAAGAAATGATTATGGGCTGAACTGGGAATCAAGAACATTGTAATATAAGTATTTTATTCACAATTTCTGACTTTGCTGCTTTCTTTTTTTATAATTGTTTATCCTTCCAGAAATTACTTGCTTAAAACCTAAAGATTTTCTGTAAACTCAGGTATATTTTCCTTCTTCTCTTCCCCTTTCCATTTATCTCCATTCTCTTTCTTCTGATTTGATAGTTTTTAAACTATAGATGGTTCATACATTTTCCTCCTAGCATTGCCATCTCTTCCAAAAGTCTTGTTCCATGATTCTTTCAGCAAATACACAGTGCTGTGCCACCTCTTCGGCAAACGTTTTTTGAAAGGGCGTTTTACTTCTGCCATAGGCAGTTACAGTAGTTTTAGTAGCTTCTTATTGCAGAGCAAGGCACCTGCCATCATTGCTTTGCCTACTTTACATTGTATTCACCCTCTTGAAATAAAAGATATTAATATAGCCATCCTTTCCATCTATTCAAATCTAATAAACCAGAGACTACTCGTCACAATTTATAGCTTTTAACTCTCCATTATTCTTTAGGAACTTTTGCCTTTCTTTTCCATGTTACCTTTTCCTTCTCCATTTTTTGAATAATAAGTATTTCTATCCTTTCACACTAGGTAATGAAACTTTTAAACCCAGTCATTATATTGCTCTGCTCAACCACCTTTTAAATACAAAAATATTTGCTTATGAAATAAATCTGCATTGGTGAAACCTAGTTCTTCTTTATCAACTGACAAATATTAGCTTTCTATTGTCAATTCACCTTCAGCATGCAGAAATTTTACAAAATAGATGTAAAGGGAAATAGGCATCAGAAACTGCTTAAATCATTCTTGCTCTGCTATCAAAAACTTCTCTGTTCAGCTTTTCTTTCTTTGTCTTCCCTCCTATAATGTGCATTAAAAACTGTCACCAGCATACCTTATGAGAGCACACTATTTCTTGCTCTTTTTTTCCCCCAATTCCTATAATTTGTAATTCTAGAGGGTTTTAAAAATGGAAAGGACAGAAGGATAGGAAGATTAGCAGTGAAACTGTCAGTAAAGGGTAAGAGGGGAAAATAAGAATAAAATAAGAAGCAAGAGGGAATAGTTTAAGAGAAATAATGTGTGAAACTACCAACCGAGGTCGTGAGAGTATTATCAGCTCTTTTGATAAGACTGGAACAGAAGAGAAACACGTGGATAAACTGACTGAATGGTATAATGTAAACTTGCCAGAAAACACTGTATATGATGCTATAGTCAATCATTAAGTTGAAGGCCTATCATTGCTTTGTTTTTGCACTATGGCTAATAGAGCACCATTAGAAATCTTCACAGCTCTCTCTAGTGCATATCCTGTGGATGAAAATGCTAAAAAGAAGGTCTGTTTCTTTAATTACATGTGAAAGCGAGGAACAAGGACAAGAGGGCTCCCCCTTTTGCCGGTCATTTGCCTTCTCTTACCTCCTTGATTTGAGCAGAAGTGGTCCATTGTGCCTCAGCTGTACTTGGTACAGTTCTCAAGTATGTAACTTTTCTTGCTACATAGCAGCTGTTTGTGTACTTGTCTGTCAGCCTTACTAGACTGAAAGACAGATTAGGAATTCATGCTAATTTATCGTTTCGTCCCCCAGGCATCTAGCTTTATTTTCTCAGGAAATGTTTGATACATGGATGAGGGAAGGGATGAATGAGAGAATGAGAATAGATAACAAAGAGATCATTCTCTTGTTTTTTTGTTATGCTAAGAAATAATCACAATATAATTAATGCATCAAGTTCCACTCTTTGTGCTCTTTATTCCAGATTTTTATGTAACAGCAAATGCTCAAAAGAAGCATGAGAGAATGGATCTTCTTGAGAGAATAACTGCTAGGAGTAGGACTCTGGTTCACTAAAATAATAATAACAATATAATAGCTGCTGTGGTCCGAAGGTTTAAGTCCCTTCGAATTCATATGCTGAAGTCCAAACCCCCAAGGTGAACATATTATTTCACAGGTTTTTGGAGAGTAAGTAAATTATAACAATGATGCCCTCACCAATGGGATTAAGGCTTTTATGAAAGATCGCTGAGAGAATCTCCTGGCTTCTTCTACTATGTGAGGACATAGCAATAAGGTGTTTTCTATGATCCCAAAATGTGGGCCCTCACCAGACACCAAATCTGCTGCCATTTTGATCATGAACTTCCCAGCTTCCAGTACTAGGAGAATTAAATTTCTGTTGTTTATGAGCTACCCAGTATTTGACATTTTTCATAGCAGCTCCAATGAACTAAAACAATAGCCAAAATGCATTGAATGTTTAGCATATGCTAGATACCGTTTTAACACCCTATGAAGTAGGTCATCTTATTTATCTCATTTTGCCATAGAAGAAACTGAAGCAACATGTGGTAAATTGCCCAAGAACAAAACTAGCCAGTGAAGTTACTGAACGGTCACCCAGCTATGAGTCAACGGCTGGCTGTCACTAGCACGTAAGGTCAGAAGATTCTCATGACCTTCTACTAAGTCCCTGGACACTTGTAACACTTTGTAATTGTATATTTAGTTTTAAAACATGAAACTAATATGTGCCTCTACTACTCTGCACTTCCCTAAAGTACAGGGATGTCTGATTTCGCTTACCTAACACAGAATCTAAGAAATGATAGCTACTCACTAGTTCTTGAATGAAAAGCAAGGCTAGCTGCTACTCAGAAACCATACCATCAACATGGTATAAGATAAGAGTAAGTTGTCCTGGAATTCTAACCGTCTAAACACACTTCAAACATGAAGAATCCACGAAGTATAATGGTGATGAGTTTTGAGGTTTAGAAGACATACACCACACTTCCAGTCTGCATGTTATCAGCAGCATAGAAATCCTCAAACATGAGCACCCTCACTGGAGCACATTATTTTCCTCTCAAATCATGTAGAAGGACACCCCAGTTTCCCCAGCATTTTTTTTCTTATATCATTTAAAAGACATCATCTCTTTACTACTAGCCCGTTTTCTCCTGAAGCCCCACTTAATCTCATCTCATTCTATTCTTCAGCAGGAGACCTCCTTTTACATATTTGGAAACTGAAAATGTCTCAGCACTAGTTTCCAGTTAAAAGAAGAGTATTCCCTACATAGCTAACAAGCTTCTTTGTACAGAGAAATTAATTAGGTTCTCGTGTCTTATGCCTGACGTTTGGCTTGCCTTCTTTCACCTCCGATGGATCTTAGGGTCATAGCCTGGCTATTTCCTAAACCAGTTGTAACATTTCTCTGCTCATCTAACTTACCCTCATTTCCATATAGACTATTTGCATTCTTGAAACCCCTTGTATCAAATGTTGGCTTCATTTTACTTTCTCTAGGATCACTAACATCACATAGTATTTGTCATTCAAGTCATTTTTGACTTATCAATCAAATTCCCGCATCTACATGTTCATTCTTCAGAAGAATTTAATCCAAAGAAATTTATTAATATCTGCATGGACAAGGCAATTTGGGGGAATTCACAGATGCAAAATACTATTAGAATCCACCCTCAGAGAGTTTAAACAGTCTTAGAAGACTCAAACCCAAATAATTAAATAAAAAAGAATGAGTCTTATTCTACAATACACATTAAATGTTAGGAAAGATTAATCTAGCCATAAAATGGCTTTACAGAGAGATGGCTGACTTGAGATTTAACAAATAAGTAGCAAAGAAATAAGAGAAGAGAAAAAACAATCCAGACAAAGGGAACACCACCAATAATGGCAGAGCGGTTGTAGAGTCCAAAATATATTCAGAGAATAGTAGGTAGACAAAGACAGCAACAGGCTCAGGATCATGAATTCAGTATAGATATCGTTTAGATCTTCATTGAATTAGTAAGAAGTTTGGATTTTATAGACAGTAAGAAGGCATCAAAATTTTGAGCACAGCTGTGGCATGATTAAGACCCTAGTTTAGAAAAATCACTTAATATGTACAGCAAACAGATTGGAGAGGGTTTAAAACGGAGGCCAGAATTCTATATAAGAAAATCTTGCAGTGGTTGAAGTGAGAGGGGGACTTAACAAGGGCAGTAGCAGGAGGAGGGAAAGTAGGAGTGAATGAGAAACCCTGAGGAGATAGAATGGATAGGACTGAAAACATTAAGGAAGAAAGGAATAAAAGATGACACCGTGGTATGCTTGACTAGGACAGGAGATCCTTTCAGAGTTCCTCTGGCAGTCTTGACCTTTTTTCCTGATACTTTTTCCAGGGAAACTTCCATGATAGTTCTTGTCACCAGAAGTCATAAAACTTCCACTACTAAATGCAAATAGCTGTGGAAAAGTTCACAATAAACAGAATTCAATGAAATAATCTTAAATCCAGGATGAAGCTATAGATTTAGTTTAACTTTAGAGAGTCTAATATAGCTATCTTATTAAAAAAAAAAACTTTCAGGCTCTGGGGTACATGTGCATATTGGTAATATAGGTAAACTTATGTCGTGGGTTTTTGTTGTACAGATTATTTTGTTGTCCAGGTGCTATGCCTAGTATCCAATGGTTGCTTTTTCTGATGCTCTCCCTCCTCCCATGCTCCACCCTCAAGTAGGCTCCAGCATCTGCTGTTTCCCTCTTTATGTCCATGAGTTCTCATCATTTAGCTCCTACTTATAAGTGAGAGCATGTGGTACTTGGTTTTCTATTTCTGCATTAGTTTGCTAAGGATAAAGGCCTCCAGCTCCAACCATGTTCCCACAAAAGCCATGATCTCATTCTTTTTTATGGCTACATAGTATTCCACGAAGCTATCTTATAATTACTAAAATCAACACACGGAAATTAGAAAGAACCAGGACTGGAAACACAACTACTGTTTTCTGTTCCAGGAATCTTTCCATTCACTATCCCTCTTTCTAATAACCTAGCACTCAACTTCCTAGGAGAAATTCATTGGCAGCCAATATGAGCAAAAACTAGACATAAAATAAAATATCTGGGAAAAGAGAAATGCCTAATGATGGAGGTACCTGAACATGGGCAAGGGCAAGGAAATTTAGACAAATATAACTCTATTCAATTCATCACTTTTGGACATTTCAGGACTTGCTTATCAAAAATTATGCATCACAACTTTGTTAACTAATGGCTACTGCTAGAAAGTATTTTGTTTTCTTTAAATCTGACTCTGACTTCAAGCAATGTACATCTATTTGTGTGATAACATGGAAAATAATTATTTAATTTTCTCTTTAATTTATCCTTTCAAATATATTATTAAATTCTTATGATGTTCTTATTATTCTTATTCCTGATGATATTGTGATAATTTGTTTATCCTTGCCTTATAAGATACAGAACTTTTTTGCTTTCTCTATTTCCTCCATTATTTTCCAACTCGTTTCATCAAGTGGAGAGACCAAGCTGGAAGATGTTGTTGTAGTAGGGTCTCATATATACCAAGAAGAGCTGGTTTACCTCCTTATTTGTCTTTGCCTTACTAAAAGTCATGCAACATGCTAGAAAATGTCTCTTTCTAGTGTATTACTTATTTAGCATTAATTTTTGTCTTTTTTTTTTCCTCTGGCCATATTTATGTATTGGTAATAATACCTTGTTTTGTGTCTCTTTCATTGTTCTCCATCTTTTGCCTTATCCCTTAATTCTGCCTTTACAATTTTAATTCCTACATATGTTATAATGAAAACAATTATTTGACACTAAATCTGATGCTAGAGTCCTCTGACCGCCACCGTCACCAACCTTCACACCTTCCAGACACAAATTGAGCTAGAATGGAATTTTTTTTACTCCTCTCCCTCTCTCTCTCTTTTTTCTTTTTTTCTTTTCTTTCCTTTTTTTTTTTTGTTTTTGAGACAGAGTATCTCTCTATCACACAGGCTGGAATGTGGTATGTGTTCTTGACTCACTGCAATCTCTGCCTCCTGGGTTCAAGTGATTCTCCTGCCTCAGCCTTCTGAGTAGCTGGGATTACAGGCACCCATCACGCTGCCCTGGCTAATGTTTTGCATTTTTAGTAAAGATGGGGTTTCATCATGTTGTCCAAGCTGGTCTTGAACTCCTGACTTCAGCTGATCCTCCCACCTCAGCCTCCCAATGTGCTGGGATTACAGGCATGAGCCACAATGCCCAGCCTTACTTCTCTCTTTAATAGGAAAATAAAGGCAGGGGGAAGAGGGGTAGATGCATTAAAAAATGAAATCTTCCACAAATTCATAATAAAAATCCTCAAGTGGTCAAGATAACATTAGAATTTATGTAGAATTGCTTAATCATCATTGGAACTAGGCTGAGAGAGCTACAGTTCATGTTTTCCTCTCTACTTCTATTCCTGCCTTAGATGTTATGTGATCTCAAGACACATGACATAATCATAATCTTTCCTCTGATAGCTTCCAAATTTCTACCTCCATCCTTTATGTCTCCCCTAATTCCCAACTATACACTTAATTGCCTACTTATCATATCTGTTTAGATGTCTCATAAGCATCAAAACTAATCTTAATTTTCCACTTGGCTTTGTAAATCTGTGAGTTTCCTCATCTCTCTGAGTTTGGAATTTCTTATCTACAAATTGGGGAGGGACTACCTACTTCAAAGGTTTGATACTGCTATGAAATCTGGTCGTGATTGTAAAACACCAAGTACTATGTAGGCGTTGGTACATAACAGATAATGACTCTTAATTTCTTTCCTTCCTTCCTATTCTCTCCCATGGCTTTCAATCACTGCCAGATCATTCTGATTCCCTATCCCTATCTTATGGAGCTGTCTTATTTCCTGGTTCCCTCTTCCCTCATTCACAAGGAGCTGTATAACTATGGCAATGCCCCAATAATAATTTCACCTGTCTTCCCACTTCTTCACCCACCAAAACCCACCAGCAGCTGTGTGCAAAGCAAACAAAAAAAGTAGATAGATAGCAATTGTTTTCAAAAGCATTTTTTTGTTATATTTACATTCTTTTGATTATAAATACGTTTTGCTGTATAAATACCACTGATGGTTATAATTATACTTGAAATTTCAGCACTTTCCAGTTATAGCGGAACAAAACTGCAGAACACTAGTTTCTACTTGAATGATGAATATGTTCATTACTAATTAGCATATTTTGCATATTCTAATACATTACTTGGCTAATCTATGACTGGGCTTTTCTACATTACTCTGAGAAATTGAGACTTGACTATTCTTAAATAAATGTCAAGACTATATTGGAATAAAATGAAATTATTTACTCCAATATAAGCAACATTCTTGACAAATATGCAGATAATGAGGGCTAATGATAAACTCCAGCATTGTAACAAAGCAGCTTAAACCCCTTTTACGGTTTCTTTCAAAAAGAAAGAAAATCCTCACTAAAAATTGAGGGAAGTTATATCAACAAAGAAACTCTTTGGACAAGTTTAAATGTTGTCTGCAGCTACGCTTGCCAAGTGAAGAAAAGAGAATACCCAAGACATTCATTTCGAAGCTTGTTGGGTAAAGAATAGATTTCAAATGTGTTTCCAAAAACATTCATTACAAAACAGTCAGGTTTACATTTTTGAATTGTTAGTTACTAAGTCATATAAAAAGTTCATATACTAAAGATTTTTCAGCTTGCTGTGAGCAAAATACTGTGTGTCAATTCACATTTGACACACTAAAATACTTTTAAAAATATTCTGAATTGGCCTTTAAAAACAATTCAAGCATTCAACTTTATGTATTCACCTCTATTCCTACTTAAATATGAACATGTGGAAAAGAAGTTCACCAGGGGATAGATAATATACAGCAATTTGAAGCAAGGAAACATGACTTGACATCTTGTCTGGTTGACAGAAAACCAAATAATAGACAGCACACAATAGCAAAAACCGATGCTAGAACTGTTTCAGAGGATTATGTCCTGAAAGCATAAGTAACTCTTTGAATCAATTTCTGAGACTAGATGCAGCAACCGAAGCTTGTGCTTCACATCCAATAGATACCAGAGGAAAAAAATCATTTTTATACCCTTTCATGAGCCATAATCTCCGTAATGGATATATGGGAGTAGAACTCTCAGAGATAAAATGTCTTCTAAACTTGCTTTAAGCATTCTGAGCTTATACTGTCTTTAGCCCCAAGGCTAGCCTTACCAAGAGTGTGGTATTCTGCAATGCTCTTCTCTGAGCCATCAGCATGCATTTATTTCCTCACTTGGCTGGATGCTTTAATCCTATATACCCTTGTAAGGCAATGCAACTAGACAGTGGGGTGGGAATCTCACAGTTCATGTGCATATATTCTAATTGTACAGAAATTTAGATTCTAATGATATTGGAGCTTATGCTCAAATGAATGAATAGAATTCATTCATTCATTACATAGGTACTATTAAGGAACTTTTATGTTTTGGGTTTCTGATCTTCAAAGATCAATGAGATTCACACTCTTCTACAACAAAGGTTTATCCAGTGGAGCGTTTATCTCAAAAGATGACTCAGCACATTCCCTGTTAGAGGGTTTAACTCTCAGAAAGTATTTGTTTATA
Source organism: Aotus nancymaae (assembly GCF_030222135.1). Lineage (NCBI taxonomy): Eukaryota > Metazoa > Chordata > Mammalia > Primates > Aotidae > Aotus > Aotus nancymaae. The sequence goes on from NW_026988435.1 coordinate 13,585,657, forward strand.
ATCTAGCAGAAATCTTCCTTCCATTATTTTTACCTATCCTAATATTACTCTTTAGAGAAGACTTTAAGAAATCTAATTCCTCTATTTGAAACCATTTCAAGAATTTGGGAATCATAAATATTTTTTAAATTTTATTTCTTTTTCTGTTTTCATTGTTTAATGCTTAACTTTCCAATTTCTAGTATTCATTTTTATTTTGAAATACTATTCAAGCCCCTCACCAGCCCTGAACACACCTCTGGATTCTTTCTGATTTATTAGTATCCTTTTGGCAGGTTATCCAAAAGTGAAAGCAGCATTCCAAGTATATTCTAGTGGCAAAGTAGCACCACTGTCTTGAATTTGGTTGCCACCATTGCATTTCTTCCATGTGAAATAGAGCATTAACTTTTGAATAGTTTTGTGATATTTGGGCTCATACTGTGTCTTTGAATACAAAAAATTCTTGCAAACAAGAATATGGCTGTATCCTCAACCCATGAGTTTAAAATGTTTAGCACAGAGTTGTTACTAAATAATGACCAAGAGTAGCTTAAACAAATCAGTGGGTTTTTTTTTTTTTTTTCTCACATAAGCTAAAATTCAGAGATAGTAGTCCAATGCCAGTATAGTCATCATCAAGAAACAGCAGAGCCTTCCACTCTGTCATATTCAGGTTGTCATGTTAAGATGATCTGTTTCCTCATTTTGATTATCACCTCATAGTATAACTGCTGCACCTTCAGTATCATGTCCACGTCATAGGCAAAAAGTGGGGGCTAAGAGACATGCCAACCTAGTCTATCCATTTTTATCAGGAAAACAAAAACCAACCTGACAGAATTCCACTTACACCTCATAGATCAGGATTGTGTCACATGGCCAATCCAATCCTAGCTAGAAGGTAGTCAGGGCAGGAGTCTTGAGTGTCCACCCTAACTACATACACAAAATTAAAGTTCTGCCAACTACTGTGGCCTACCCAGATGCTCATTTATAAAAGGCATTAAAATAAATTTTCTTGGTATAATGGAATAAGAAAAATAGCAGCTGATATCATCTGGCTCTTCCTACATTGGATTTTATATTTTATTCTATTTTATAGGTGCCTCTGCCCAGTCATTCTTAGAACTACTGGCTAAGCCCATGAAAAGTGTGAACTACTTAGTAAAGCTAAGATTACGTGCTAAGTTTGAAAGAGTTTATAGTTTTATATGGGGTATAAGAAGCTAGCCTGTTACTTTATGTCTCGTATTTATGCTTACTTATAATTGTATTGTTGTATTTATATACAAACAGTTGTCTAGAGCATTTGTCTCAGTTTTGTGCAATAAATAACTCTTATGAGAGTAAGCTGTCTTCATTGTACTAAACTGCTCTAATAATATCTACCTCTCCTCAAGATAGCTAATAGTATTATTTGGGAGTTCCCCAGCATTTTTTCTTTTTTACTTTTCTGAGCTTCAGAATGCCTTCTGTGCACATCCACAGCCCTCCTCCACATGGTTAGGAATTGTGCCAGGCTCTCTGTTATATATTCAGTTACATCTGCTCCTTCTACACATTTAGGATACCAGGAACACAGATGTTCTTGGCTTCTAGCCATTTCCAGCATTGTTTCCTCTGCAAGTCAATTTTTCATTATACATGTATCAAAGCATGTTACTTCCTGTTGGTCCTCATCCTTAGCACTAGATCAGCCATATTGTAGCAATTGCCCTTTAATTCTGGTTGTCCTCTCTTCTCCTCTAGGCTGTCATGAGTAATCAAAGACCCTAAAATTTCACCTCAAATAGAATATAGCTGAGCAGAGGCAACCTTAGTTCTGTAATGAAAGGCTCCAAGAGAAATTATAAAGGCAGTTGTGAAACCCACAATATGAGAAGTAAGAACATGAAATAATAAGTGCTGATATTCACCTCAGAACATCAACTAGTGTAACTTCATTAACTTGTCAAATTATTGAATATAATTCAATATTTTCCAAACTAAAGTCACCTGGGTATAATTCTTAAAAATACAAGAATTGCTTGGGATATTATTAAATAGTGATTCCAAGCCCCACTCCAGATTTACTAATTCCAAATGTCAAAGAGGACACTGGAGGCCGGGCGCGCTGGCTCACACCTATAATCCCAGCACTTTGGGAGGCCGAGGCGGGTGGATCACGAGGTCAAGAGATCGAGACCATCCTGGTCAACATGGTGAAACCCCGTCTCTACTAATACAAAAAATTAGCTGGGCATGGTGGCGCGTGCCTGTAATCCCAGCTACTCAGGAGGCTGAGGCAGGAGAATTGCCTGAACCCCGGAGGCGGAGGTTGCGGTGAGCCGAGATCGCGCCATTGCACTCCAGCCTGGGTAACAAGAGCGAAACTCCGTCTCAAAAAAAAAAAAAAAAAAAAAAAGAGGACACTAGAAATCTACATTTTCAAGTAATTTTTGTGATTAGAATTTTGAGAAACATAGTGATATTTTAATGTTCATTGGCAGCACAGAAAAGAGCAAAAAACCTCAAACTTTTATTCTCAAAAATAGAGTTGAGATGGCTATTCCACGCTGCACAGATTAAATACAGATCATGTAAACAAAGAAGAGTAGCTACTGTATAGAGGTAGTTCTTTCCTTGGAGATGTCTTAAGATTCTTTTTCCTTTAATTTTTTTCATATCATATCAAATGAAAGATTGATTGGAAGCACAATAAGACGGGCAAAAGAATGCTTCATAAGGGTTTTCTCAGGAAGGAAAAGAAAACCCAAGGGAAAGAATCAGAATGTCCTTACACTTGAGTGAGCAAACCCTGCTGATCAATAAGCTTGTTCCACAGAAGACTAAACCTTCCCACCACAGGATACCACACTGCAGGGGCAGGTACATGGGGCCATACACAAAGGGTGGGGTTTCTACGAAAGGACTAGAGGTGGGATACATGGGGAGTCGAGCCTGGAGGAGGAAAATCTGCTCCTTTAATCCTTTTCAAAATACTTTTAAGTTGAAAGAGAACCAAAATCACAATATTCTGATTCTCCTCTCTTTAGCAAAATTAATAATATTATTTATTATGACCAATGCGAGAATATCAGTCAGTACCTTAAATTATTTAAATGAAACTATTCCACTTGATTTGGCACTAATGCTCAAATGGTTTTAAGAGGTAATAATAGCTATTGGGGGGATTTTAAATGCAGAGTTAGAAAATCTCTGCTGGTACCGTGCTTTCTATTAAATAGAGGTACAGGCTCCTGCTGTCCCCATCATAACTATAACTCACCATGAGGTACAGAGCCAGGAAAATCAGCTCTGCTCCCTGTGGAAATCTGCAGAAAGAAAAAATTCAAATATTTTTTATGTAACTGGTTGATAGATGTATACAGATATTTCAGGACTCACAGATACAGATCAGATAGATAGATAGATAGATAGATAGATAGATAAATAGATAGATAGATAGACAGACAGACAGAATACATGTTAGTTGTTATTTTGACATTTGACAGCTCCTGGTAAAGGATGCCTCTTATCTGTAAACTCTCCAAATCTACTCTCAGCATTGCACAAGAAACAATAATTATTTATTGATCTAAGTGTTAACAATGTATCAATGAGGTCTAGAAATAAGACTCAAGGGCAATAACTGTTCAGAAGGATGGTTTTAAGGTCCTTTTCTATTACTCATAATACTAAGTTTAAATATATATACTTTAAAAATCTCATATGATTTTTGTTATAAGTAACTATTTTTAACTATGGTAAAACTTAGCACAGGTAATCATGAACAAGTCACCTTATAATTTCATGACTTTTATTTTTAGCAGAATAGATACATCTATTGGAGAATTCTTAAGACAACAGATATGAAACCACCATGAAAATGTAAACTGTTCTTTTTACTTGTTATGATAAAAAGTAAATGAAACCACCATGAAAATGCAAAGTGTTCTTGTTGCTTGTTATTTTAAAACATAAATAGTAATGTCTGGAGTCATTTTCTGTCTATAAAAGGTGTCCAATAAATGTTGTCTATATTTGAGTGAAGATGAGAATAAGTAGTAGTTCAATTTTCCTATGTCTATGCCACAGAATATAGCCACCAAATACATTATAGGCGAAAAGCCAGATAATCATATATGCACTCTATGGAAACATTTTGTTTTCTTTTATTTATTTATTAATTTATTGATTTCGAGAAAAGGTCTCACTCTGTTGCCCAGGTTGGAGTGCAGTGGTGCCATCTCAGCTCACTGTAACTGCTGTTTCCTGGGTTCAAGCAATTCTCAGCCTCCCAAGTAGCTGGGATTACAACCATGCACCACCATGGCCTGCTAATTTTTGAATTTTTAGTAGAAACAGGGTTTTGCCATGTTGGCCAGGCTGGTCTCAAACTCCTGAGCTCAAGTGATCGGCTTGCCCCAGTCTCTCAAGGTGCTGGAGTTACAGGTGTGTGCCACTGCATCCTGTCTGTGAAAAGATTTTTAAAGGAAAAATAAAATAAAATATGCACCCCAGGTATGTGATTGGTTGGTTATACATGTGTCAATAAAAAGAGATCTGTATTTTTGTAAATATGGCTTTCCCAACATGCTTTCTTGTACCACTTATGCTGGAAGCTGCATACCCATCTTCCTTTGCTCAGCTGCCATTCCCCCATCTTATATCGTAGGACAACCAATCACAGGTATAGACCATCGCCTGTCAGTAGAGATGAGCTCTTGATCCAGGTTCTCAATCCCCTATCTAATACAACTGAGCCAAGAAGGGGCCATGGAACCCTGTTAGGACCAGTTTGAGTACTTCCCTGTAAGATGCAATAGGAGTCCTGGAGAAAAGGGTCTCTTGTTTTTGCACTAGAGCTGCCAGCAGCCATCTTTCCCATCATATAAACAGAGTCAATCGTCAGCAGAAGAGAATAAGGGCAACACACAGAAAGCCCACAGGCAAGAAGAGGAGAATGAAGGAGGAAGCGGTGAGCAAGCGAGGACAAGAGAGAATTAGCGAGCTGTTTGAGGTCCTGAATCCAGCCACACAGAGAGATGCTCTGGCTTAAGCTAGTTTGAGTTCAGCACCTTTCACTTACAAAGGAAGAAGTTTTGGCCAACACTAAACAATCTATATACACAGATCTGTAGACAAAGCAATCTGAATAAATGTATTAGAACGCATAAGTTTTAACTCTGCAGAGACGATTTCTTTGAGTCTCATTTTTCTTATTTCTCTCGTCTTCCAAAGAAGCTAGGTGGGTTTTTGTCTCACAGGGCTCCATTTGATAAGATAAAAATCAGATTTTAACATATTTTGAAATACAGGACAATACACTTTCTCAGAGGAAGGTTCCTTCAGTTCTGCAACTGTGCCATGAGGCCCAAACCAGAGAAATACAGACATCATCTCCCTGGAAAGAAGAGACAGCTGTCAGCCAAGAAAGCAACTCAGTGAAGATTTCCCTTAATTTCTTTCTTTCTTCTTTTTTTTTAAATCACTTTTTGACAGGTGAGGGGACAGAAAAGACCAAAGTAGTCAACCAAAAATACAAATAAGAGAAGTAAGGCTATCAGGGCTATCAGGATAATTAAGTTCCTAAAGTCCTACGGAATTTCCATGATTATGTAAAAATTAAAGTAAAAGTCACATGAAACACCCTTCAGATCTATGTCATAATCCCGTTCAGGTGCCTGACAAACCTTGAGAAGCCAGAGTGACAATTACTGATTTACCTTTCTGTGCTGAAAATGGAAGTCGAAAGTTAAGTGGCAACATAAAGCTAAGCACCTCTGAGACTGAGTTTCAAGTCTAGACTAGACAGAAATGACAGAAAATCATTAAGAACAGAAGGCATTAAAAGGTCAGAAATAAATTGTTATCAAGCCCTGTTTGACCATTTTATTAGTCAGAATTTTTTCTTGGCTCTCAAGAATGTGGTAGCATTTTCTTATCTCTGGAGATGAGTATCATATTATCCGAGTTGTATGAATACACTGATATTCAGATTCTGAGAATGTTTTGTGTAAAAACGACTTTGAAAAAAAAGATTCTCAAATAGTTTTTAAAAAATATAATTGTCTTGTCTCCATCTGTCTGGAATGTTACTTAGTGTAAAGATGTGATAAAGTTTATCCTTGGAAGAGAAAACCAGTAATGTCTTCAGGTTTAGGCTTCAGTGCAGTTTTTTGCTTGGTTTTGTTTGTTTGTTTTGTTTTTTAAGATGGAGTTTCACTTTTGTTGCCCAGGCTGGAGTGCAATAACACTACCTCGGCTCACCCCAACTTCCACCTCTCAGGTTCAAGGGATTCTTTTGCCTCAGCCACCCAAGTAGCTGGGATTACAGACATGTGCCACCACACCCGGCTAATTCTGTATTTTTTAGTAGACACAGGGGTTCTCCATGTTGGTCAGGCTGGTCTTGAAATCCTGACCTCAGGTGATCCACCTGCCTTGGCCTCCCAAAGTGCTGGGACTATAAGCGTGAGCCACCGTGCCCACAGTGCAGTTCTTGATGAGATAGTTTAGCTCCAAATCTGAGCCCCAGGATAAGTTTCTCTCTCTCTCTCTCTCTCTCTCTCTCTCTCTCTCTCTCTCTCTCTCTCCCCCTCCCTCCCTCCATTTTCTCTCTGTTTATCTATCTCCCTTCTCTCTCTCTGTCTAACAATTTGGCCAAGAATAGTGGTTTGCAATTCCAGTTGCAAAAGATCAGGAAAACCGATACGAATCTTTCAGAAACAAAATTGATCTTCGGCTAAATGAGCATGTTAGTAAACCAAAATTTGGATAATCTGTGTTTAAATTGTGAAAGTGGAAAATGATGGGTTAAGGGATTGAGTATAGAAGAGAAAAGAGCCTTAATCATTTTAGCAATTAGTATGTAAAGTCCTTAAATGATTCACTAATCACTCTGCAGCTGGTATGCCAAAAAAATATAGGGTACAAAAGCATTCCTTAAATGTCACAGTCCATTGGAATCCACACTTTGAAGAGAATGTAGAGCTGTTGACTTGCCCTCTGAAATTACATAACAGAAACTCTGACTAAACGCATGCAACCTATGGCTTAGTTTGTTTTAGATGATATTATTATATTTTAATGAAAGCTACTCAGAGTTTTGCCATCAATAAACAGGATAGTACATTTGCCAAGTAGAAAGCTGATACTAAATCTTCAAGGCCTTCTCAAAAGCCATTTAGTTCACAATCACAGAGGTCAGTGAAATATTACTTCTGTGAATCTAAGTCGAAATCTGTGCTACTTAAATAAACAGTCCCATCTGCAACTTTTTCATAATCACAGGTCTTAATACTTAAGCTATCATATCCACTTGCCACAAATAGAAATAAAAGAAAGAAGAAGGGAGAAAGAAATGAACCACCTGAAAATAACATTCAAGGATTACACTGGAGTTTTTGATTTATGTATCACAAAACATAATGTGCTGCTCAAAAGATAAGAGCTTTTCTTTGAGTAGAAGCTAGTTATTTAACCCAACCACAGGTGGTTGATAATAGTAGTGACTTAAAGAGTTATATACCTCAAATTACCCCATGTTTTAAACTGCAAATGCCTACATGAGGATACTTATTTTGTTACATATTTGTATGCAAAGCTCACCACTAACTTCAATGCATTTGTAAACCTACCTGTCTCTCTGCCTTACCACAGTGTAATCAAAAAGAAAAATGTTGGTTGGGCAATAGTTATTTGGCTTTGATGTTGCCGTCTTTTATATTTAGTAAGAAGGTCTTGGATGATTTCAGTATGCTTCATTATCAGAATTGGTATCCATTTACCTATGGTTTGTTCTTGACAGTGATAAAATTCAGAGATATTGCACTGGGTATGTGGTAGGCTGACAGTTGTCAAGGCTGCTCCTACGGCAGTCAGAGGCTCCTTTTACACTACCCAACTGTGGATTGTAAAACCAATTCAAATTATCCAGAAGCCCTAAGGTTATAATGATGTTCATTTATAGAGAGCTTTTATTCAACAATTCAAAGTGCAGTGCAGGAAGTCATTGTGATAAAAGCTTTCTTACCAAATTATGAAGTGTTGTATATGTATACAGTTAAATTCAGAGAGAAAACATGTAAGTAATTAATCCATGTAATGAAATACAGCACTATGTTGATTATACCCTGATTTTTAACCCATTGCAGACTACTATTATTTCTCTTAAATTAGGGGTTCTTTTAATGGTAACATGTGTGTTTACCCACATATTTTTTTTTGTCATGAATATCTAAGTAATTCATGGATTAACATATGGTTATAGTTCAATTAACCTACAACTCATGCACAAGAGTTAGTAGACTCCTAATAAATCTTCGACTAATTTATTCTTCCTGTCATCCAAATAAATATCGTGAGTCATTTCTGGAGAAAGGCAGGGCTTTCTCTCTCCTTTCTTTTTCTATTTTGCCTGAGGTTGTGCTGCAGTGCCTGTGTGCCCCTGTCACTGGAAGGAAAGAGATATTCATTCTCTTATAAATAAGAACACAAACTCTTTCTCGGTAAATTAGATATTTTTTTCCAGCTTAATTGATTATTTTAGCCAGGACAAGTTTAGTAAGGACTATAATAACACTAAGTTCATTGATCTTCAGTTACTTTAAAGAAGGAAGGAAGAGAAGTCAGAAATGAAGCACGCAATTCTTCATTCTATGCATAGAGATTGCAGGAATTGGAGGTGAAGAGGACGCAGCTGCATTTCTTAACTTTTGAATGAAAAGCAATTATGCCGAGAGCCTTCATTTTAGATTGTCAGCGTGGGCCTATGTCATACCCATCCTGACACTCCCAAACTGAAGATTTTAAAGACCTCCTGCCTTTGTCATTGAGACACCTGTCACCAACTACACTGAATCAGCATCTCTAGATGCTGGGAAATACATATTCAACATGAATCTATGTAAGACGCAACAGTAGGGAAGCTGGAATTCTTCAGAATCCTTAAAGAAAAAAAATGAAAGGAAAGTTTAAGCCTGAAAAAGAGCTGAAGTTGTAAAGAAATTTTTCACCCTGTAAAATATACTTCTGATTCCATTTTCACTTGTTCTTAATTGAAATCACTAAACTCCAATGCCAAGATAACAATGTAAATTTTTGAAAATATTTTTAAAAAATATATTGACTATTACCGGAAGAAAGTATTGAGGGAAAAATAGGGGTTTATCCATGGGAAGTGTAGCCTATTTGGGCATATTACTACAGCAAGAAATATTTCTAAAGACTTTATGTTTTATTTTGAGATAGAATAATAATTAATTAGAACAAAATAATCTATCAGTCATATATTCTATTCTTTAGGAAACATAGTCAAATAAAAAGAAATGGATTCTTTAAAGTACTAGAAAAATTTTGGTACTCTAAATGTTAAATCTCATTTTGAAACACATTTATTATTCATTCTTACCCTCTTCATCCTTGTCCTCCTGCTTAGGATCATATCTATGAGTCAACTGCAAAAGCAGTGCTCATTTCCCGCTTACTCAACTATATCAAGTTATTCAATTTATGATTTCTGAATTCAAAAGAGAGACAACCCCCAGAACTCCAAGTGACACTTAGACGAACTCAGAATTTTATAGTTCACCAGCTTAGATATCTTTCTAAAGAAAGGCTAATGATTTCTTTATACCTTATTAGCTATTTGATGGCACACTTACACAGATGTATTCAATGTTAAAAAATTAATAATTGTATATAATTGATGGAATAACAAAATCAAAATGTATTATATAAGATAAGCCTTTATGTGAAGCACTCAATCAAAACTCCTAATACATTAATACGTATGATTTTATGCACTATTAAAATTAGAAATATGGTAGTACATAGTTTCTCTAATTGTAGCCCATTTTATCTTGACAAATTATGACCAACCAAAATATTTAAAAATAAATTTATAGATTAAAAGGATACATAAGGATGCCATCGAAAGTGTGGATACTGCATTTTCAAACAAATTGTAATAACTCATGACATCAAATGACATAATAAAATTACAGTACTAGATCAGGACTTCAGACTTTAGATAAATTCTAATGAAATACAGAGGAAATGGAATCCACTTATTTATACAGGCAAAACCAAGAGGGGAAAAATTAGGTGTAAAAGAACTTTTGACAGAAAGTACTTAACAATCTACCTTAAGGTTAAAACTAATAATATTTTATCATGTAGAATTCAATTTTCATCCATTTTGTCCTGGATATAACAACAATCTATTTATTAACTGACTAAAACACTGTATTGGCTCTTATTTGTCCTACTTTTTCAACAGAATCTATTTAATTGAAGATATTAACATAATACTCTCTGATATTAAACACTCAGCTTTGCATTTCTTTCTGATGAAGACTTTGAAACTACAACTTTCCAGCAAGTGGTAGAAATAGTCAAATGGAATATTGTTTTTTTCACTGGCCTATCTTATTCTAGTAAATAAGAGATAGTATGTAACAGAACATTCATGCATCCTTCTTCTTAGAGCCACGCCAAGGCCATCCCAAATGCTAGTATGAATGTCACTTACTGACTGGCTCGAGCACTTATCAGACAATGTATTGACTGAGAATTAATGGTTAAAACTTTAGTTCTCCCTTAATGTTAATGAAGAATTACCATGCTAGGTGTAGATGCAAAAAATAGCATAAGGCTTTCCAAAGAATCTTATGAGGCGGGCAGTATAGCTCATTGTCTCAGAAAATATGCACAGTAAATACACAGCACTGAGATGATTAAAATTTAGGACAATTGAAAATCCAGTTTTTCCATAACACAGATCACCATATTTGCTCAATTTTTAATCTCATCATTTTGATATTGAAACAATATTTTGCTTTTACATCTTGGAAAATTATCAAAATATAAAATTACTCTTTAAAACACTTTGAAATGTTATTTGTAATACATGTCAAGCAAAATAATGACCTCTTCCCCTGCCCTTCATCAAAGATGCCCAAGCTCTAATCCTTGAAACTTGTGAATATGTTGCCTTACATGGCAAAAGAAACCTTCCCTCTGCAGATGTAACTTAAGTTAGAAATCTTGAGAGCAGAAGATTATCCAGTCAGGCCAAAGGCACTCATAAGTGTCCCTACAAGAAGGAGGCAGGAATGTACGAGTAGGAGACAGATCTGAAAATGCTGTATTTGACAGAGTTTTTCTATCAGTACATTAAAGATGCTGTTCTACTGAATTTTGTGTAGGATGTGAACAGACACTTTTCAAAAGAAGACATATATGAGGCTAACAAACATATGAAAAAATGCTCATCATCACTGGTCATTAGAGAAATGCAACTCAAAACCACATTGAGATACCATCTCACGCCAGTTAGAATGGCAATCATTAAAAAATTGGAGACAACAGATGCTGGAGAGGATGTAGAGAAATAGGAACATTTTTACACTGTTGGTGGGAGTATAAATTAGTTCAACCATCATGGAAGACAGTGGTGATTCCTCAAGGATCTAGAAATAGAAATACCATTTGACCCAGCAATCCCATTACTGGGTATATACCCAAGGATTATAAATCATTCTATTATAAAGACACATGCACACATATGTTCATTGTGGCATTGTTTGCAATAGCAAAGACCTGGAACCAACCCAAACGCCTGTCAACTATAGACTGGACAAAGAAAATGTGGCACATATACACCATGGAATACTATGCAGTCATAAAAAAACGATGAGTTCGTGTCCTTTGTAGGGACATGGATGAAGCTGGAAACCATCATTCTCAGCAAACTCAGAAAACGAAACACCACATGTCCTCACTCATAGGTCGGTGTTGAACAATTAGAACATATGGGCACAGGGAGGGGAACATCAACACTGGAGTGTGTTGGGGGATGGGGGTCTAGGGGAGGGACAGCAGGGGGCAGGGAGGTTGGGGAGGGATAACACTGGGAGAAATGCCTGATGTAGGTGATGGGGGGATGGAGAGAGCAAACCACCATGGCACGTGTGTACCTATGCAACAATACTGCAAGATCTGCACATGTACCCCAGAACTTAAAGTACAATTAAAAATAAATAAACAAATAACAAAAGGAAAAAAAAGAAAGAAAATGCTGTACTGCTGGCCTTGAAGATGGAAGAATCACACCGTTAGCCGAGGAGTGTAGGAAGCCTCTAAAAACTGGAATAGGCAAGGAAATAAATTCTTTCCTAGAGCCTCCAGAAGAAATACAGCTCTATTGACACTTTCATTTGAGCCCAGTCAGATCCCATTGAGACTTCTGACTTCCAGAACTATAGGATAATAAATTTGTGTTGTTTTAAGTCACTACATTTTTAGAATTTTTTTTTTTTTTACAGCAGCAATAGAGAATACATGTGGTATAGGTCTATTAACAGTGTCTCCTTTCCTACGGTCTTGGCAGTAATGAGGCCACTGTAAGCTTCTAAGCATCATAACTGGCATCTACACTAACACTGAGGATATGGGGAGAATCTGAGTTATGTAGTTTGGCTCTCCATGCAGTGTTTGCTTGACTCTGCACTCCACTTTAAACCATGGAGGCTATTTCGTACTTTATTATAATACCATTCCCAGAACCTATTACAAATTGGAATTAACTCTGTGTCAGTTATTTAACAAAAGCTTCAGTCCTCTGTATCCACTCAGATGCAATTAATGAGCCAAAAGAGACCAATCATATTAGTTTTAACTGCTTGGCCTTCAGCTTATAGCAACTTTCTGCCTTCTTGCTTTGGAAAGGTCATAATTCTACTTTAAAATCCTTAAGATTACAAAACATTTAAAATGCTTCTCTGAAAATTTTGTGAGCTCCCAAAACCCAGTCAGGTCAATAAAGCATTACCATTTAACATTTGTTAAGCACCCACAGCCTGAGAAATATCATACCAGGCAAAGAAAAACAGACAAACACACTAAAGAAATTAGGAGAACTTCTTTTGGAAAAAATAACTCTCACCTGAGACATGAGGTGACCATCCCATAGGTCCTGGGAGGTGATAATTCTGATTGACCAGAAGGAATGACTGAAACTTAATTATAATCAACAAGTCATGTTAAAAAAAAAAAAGGCCACACGAATTTTTGCTCCTGGTTAAAATGTCAAGGTCTGTGATTGGACTAGAGGAGTCAAAGATCTGAACTATTCTCTGATCATTTTGAGAGAAAGGTCAGTGTATTATGATATGTACTTCAGTAATAGGCTTGCAAATTGTGTGAAAATGATTTTTTCATCCTCCGTTCTTGCAGCTAATCTCTGAATTATTTTGTATACTAATACTGAACAAGGTTTTGTGCTACATGTTGTAGGAGATACAATAATTAATAAGGCCCTTATTTCAAAGATGTCACCACCTAGTGGAAGAGAGAAAAATACATACATATGCACATGCTCCCCCGACAGTGTGCTTAGCAGAAATTGTCTCATTAAAGATCCTTAATACATGACTAATTATGTAATTACAACACAAGGTAGAATGAGGTAAAGATTAGGTTAGGGGTGCAAACAAAATGCTGTATATTAAATGCTTCCCAATATTTGGAGAATGGCTAGCTTATATAATTGCCAGTTGCTAAATAATAAAACTAAGTTTGGAAGAATATAAATTGCCTAAGGTCAAAAACCTTTTATGTTGAAATAAAAGACATTTTTTAAATTAAATGAACTTTTGGCTTCACTTTAAAAGAACTCCCATATAGATGTGGTGACAGGAAATTGCAACCCCACTCCTTCACATCAGAGGAAAATCTGAATCCCAGGAATTAATTTGAGACTCATTCCCACCCCGCCATTCAACAGAGAAAGCAACCATTAAAAGCTACTAAGGTCTTTGGGCTGAAGCCAGACCCAAGGGCTCCAATGTGCAATGCTGTCGACCCACTGGCAGCACTCAGCTTTACTAATAGAAGAAATCTTCTTTCCCCAATTTAGATTTAAATGACGCTATCTGTAAAATAGGAAAAACAGTTTAGATATGTGGATGAACATGTCTACAGTTGTAATATACAACTTGAGGGCTATAATTAATAACATTATACTGTATTTAGTATTCTTGCTAAATAAACAGATTTTAGCTGCTCTTGACACAAAAACAAAAAATATTGGGTAAGTATATGAAAAAATTGATATGTTAATCTGCTTCAATATAGAAATCATTTTACTGTCTGGTATATGTATTCCATAACATCATATTGTATACCTTAAATATATACAATTACATTTATTTTTATTAAAAGTTTGCATTTCTAAGATTAGTTTTCTTAAGAGTTTGTGTAACAGTGAAAACACCTGTTGGGGGTGAGGGTAGGGGAAGGATCATAAAATTAAAGGATTGACTTTAATTCTCCTTTGGGGAACTGGAACCTGGGAGACTGCAAAGTTATAAGCATTCAGGATGACCTACCCAATGCTGGAAGCACCATTGAGACTGCAGGACTCAGGAAAGATACAGACTTTTTTTTTTTTGAGGTGGAGTCCCACTCTGTTGCCCAGGCTGGAGTATAGTAACACAATCTTGGCTCACTGCAAGCTCCACCTCCTGGGTTCAAGTGATTCTCATGCCTCAGCCTTTTGAGTAGCTGGGACTACAGGCACACGTCACCACATGCAGCTAATTTTTTGTATTTTTAATAGAGCTGGGGTTTCACCATGTTGGCCAGGTTGGTCTCGAACTCTGGACTTCAGGTGATCTGCCTGCCTTGGCCTCCCAAAGTGCTGGGATTACAGGTGTGAGACACTACACCCAGCCAGTTACATTTAATAGTACAACTTGTCAAGAAGGTTAGCATCTTTCAAGAGGTGGATGGGGTCAAATTTCAGACAGAGAAACTTGAAGGGGTAGATGAAATACATAAACAACAAAACTGAGGTCAGGAAAGGAGGAAATAATCATGGAAGAGCCCCTCTTATTAAGATGCATCTGTAAAGAGCTCAGAGAGCCACTTCAAGAGAAAGTTCAAATTGTCTAGAGCTTTGTTTCCCTTCTATGTTGTAATCTCCTTGTGAAACTTCCCCCACTACACATACTTGCAGTTTTGTGTATTAGCATTTCAGAAATTGCATGACAAGGTGCAAAAATGGAGAAGCTCTGCTCCATCCATGCACTCCAAGATGCCATCAAAGAAAAGCCACTAAGTAGTGTATGATGACTTGCAAGTACAAAGGTTAATCAATAGCACCAAAAAGCAGTCCCAAAGAGCATCAGTGGAGAAACCCATGCCCCAGAAAAAACGTTTGTGGAGGATAAATGAAGAGACATTTAAGTTTACACTGCCAACTACCTAGTATATTATGAGATCCACTCCCACTCAGGAAGAGAAGGGATGACCCATAAAACCTCTGATTTACAAAAACTAAGTATCCACAGTAGGCTAACATTTTGAAATGGTAACCTAAAGAGATTTTTAGTGTTCTGTTTGTTTGGCTTGTCCTTCCGTAGTTAAAATTAGACCTTAATGCTGAGATTTATTAACTTCAAGGAGAGATAAACTAGGAACAGTGTTGTACTCTGGCCAGGTGCGGTGTCTCACACCTGTAATACCAGTGCTTTGGGAGACCGAGGTAGGAGGATCATTTGAGGTCGGGAATTCAAGACCAGCCTTGCCCTGGTGAAGAGCTGTCTCTACTAAAAATATAAAAATTAGCTGAGCATGGTGGTTCATGTTTGTAATCCTGGATACTTAGGAGTCTGAGGTGGGAGGACTGCTTGAATCCATGAGGTGGAGGTTGCAGTGAACTGAGATGGCTCCACTGCACTCCAGCCTGGACAACAGAGCATCTCAAAAAACAAACAAACAAACAAACAAAACAGAAAGAAAAAGGAAAGAAAAGTATCATATTCTAGGTCTTGACTGACAAATGGATTCTAAATTTGATTGAATGAACCAGTTTTATTCATTTATTTATTTTTAGATGAAATCTTGCTCTGTCCCCAGGCGGGGGTGCAGTGGCACTATCTTGACTCACTGCAACCTGAGCCTCCCAGGTTCGAGTGGTTCTCCTGCCTCAGCCTCCTGAGTGGCTGGGACTACAAGCACATGCCACCATGCCCAGCTAATTTTTTTACTTTAAGTAGAGATGGGGTTTCACCATGTTGGCCAGGATGGTCTCAATCTCTTGACCTGGTGATCTGCCCACCTCAGCCTCCCAAAGTTCCAGGATTACAGGTGTGAGCCACTGCGCCCGGCCGAATAAACCAGTTTTCTTACCGAAAGAAATTTTCTTGAGCCCTGAATGCTTCAAACATTTAAATTTATACTATTAATGGAGAAAAGTGAATATTAATAGGACTTTAGATTTCTCACTCAAAAGGGCATAAGGTTCAAATAGATTGAAGGAGACGAAATGTTGGATTAAGAGGTTTGCCTTTATACCTCTTGAGATATCTCACCCCTAAACAAAGCCAGTAAAGCATGGAGGTTGATTATGGTGTGCTTTCAGTAATCTCATTATTTTTATCATATTGTTAAAATATACTTTTAACTTCAGTTTACGACGTTTTTATTTCTTTGGTAATAGCATATTTTTTGTCACTGCTTTGCCTTGATGTTTTGATCAGTATGTCCATGTTCAAAATGCTGATAAAGACATACCTGAGACTGAGAAGAAAAATAGGTTTAATGGACTCACAGTTCCACCTGGCTGGGAAGCCCTCACAATCGTGATGGAAGGTGAAAGGCACTTCTTAACATAACGGCAGCAAAAGAGAATGAGAGAGAAGCAAAAGCGGAAACCCCTTATAAAACCATCAGATCTCGTGAGACTTATTCACTACCACAGGAAGAGTTTGGGGGACGGCCCCCATGATTCGATTATCTCCCATCAGGTCCCTCCCACAACACGTGGGAATTATGGGAGTACAATTCAAGGTGAGACTTAAGTGGAGACGCAGAGCCAAACCCTATCAATCAGTTTTCTGGATAGCTTATACAATGGTCAAACAAAAGTTAGGTATCTCAATCATTAAAGGGAAAACACTTTCAGTGTTGTATAATAATGCAGGAATTTCTGATGCTTATTCTTCACACAATATTGAGGCTATGGTGAAAACGTTACAAGTGAATTGAAGTCATAAAGTTATCATGTTTCTTAATTTCTTTCCTGCTCTGGTTTCTTTCAAGAGCAAAAAGTTTTTATCTCTCAGGTTGTTAAACTAAAATAAACAGAGTTGTTTACCGTTTCCTCTAATACACTGTACCTTTTAGGAGGTAATCAAGTGGAACCAATGGAAAACACAGTGGAAACTTGTTTAAATAGTAAAAAGAGATCCATTGGTTTTCTTGCTTGGAAGGTACAAAAGTATTGTATGCCTCAGAGGTGACTTAATTCTACAGCAGGATGATAGGATGATCTTATATCAATAATTCATTTTCTTTCTTTCATGGATTTGCCTCCCAGAATTTCTGTTTCATTCTAAGATTGATTTATCCAACACAAAATGACTACAATCAACTGTCAGGACTACCTGATTCTGAATCTAACCCCAATGCAACAAAATACTCACTCTTGAAAATTCTCTTAGAAGTATAGTTATTTCGTCTCCCCAAACTCTCAGGAAAACCTCTTCTCATGTCTCATTAACCCAAATGGAATCAAATAATCACTCTTGAATCTGTGCCTTTCTAAGGATGGGTTTCTGTTGATGGTCTTTGATTTTAGCCAACTAGACCCAACCCCAGACCCATAGATAAAGCCAATCTGCTCCAAAACACTTACACTTCTTACAAGTTGTGTGGAGGGTTACCAATAAATAAAAAAATAGATCTGGAGAAAGAACGACAATGTCTACCGTATGCATTCTACTTTGGTTCACATTATGCATATGTTTGTGTTTTAAAAGCCTTGATATCCTAGTCCACTCCTCTTCATTACAGTCAGGGTAAGAGTAAAAGCACACAATTATGTAATAAAAGGACAAGGTAAGCACATAATGTTTTAACATGCAAGAGATTTGTAATGGTGTAAATAACCTAAAGTATGACTGTTACAATAAATAATAAATGAGAGCTAACTTATTTATTAAAGGATTTCAAGTCTCAAACCTGGATCTAGGGAGTTTGAGATTTTTGCTTATAGTCTTTCTTTGCTTTACCTACTAAAGAAAAAATAAGTTATGGGAATGTGTGGAAAACGAAAAGTTAAAAGTAATTCTCAAGAGCATTAAGTTATCCATATTTTTATATCAGGGAAAATGAATTGCATAGAATTTTTTACTTATAAAAATCACTACTTGTCTACTAAAATGACCAGAAATATCAAGACATAACCTGGCTAAAGATAATTTATAATTTAGGTTATTTGCCTAAGGTGTTTGCATTCAAAATAGAGATTATATGGATAGGTTATGAATAAACTGTGGAATAAAAGTTATTAGACTCAACTGATGGATTAGACCTGGGAGGAATGAGAAAGAGAAAAATTGGGATTAACTCCTAAGATGTTTTCTAGGCTACTTGTGGCCTCATTTACTTAATCTGAGTAATACAGAGGAAATCAGCCAAGAACTCCACCTTAAACAAAAGATTCAGGATAATTAAGAGTGGAGGTATGGAGAACACCATTGGCTACACAAATCTAGAGGGATCAGGGCTAGAAACGTACAGTTGAAAATTACCTCTATAGAGATCAAATGTTAAGCTATAGGACAGGACCTTCTAACAAAAGAGTATACAGAAGGAAAGTAGAGGGCCTAGAAATGAGCCCTGAATCACTGTAGAATTTGAAGATTTGGAAAAGGAAAAGTGCCCAAAGAAGTTCAAACTGGACTACTACTGAAGTAAGAAGAAAACCAAGCATATGTATGTTTCAGAGAACCAAATAAAGAAGTATGTTAAGAAAGGAAGGCCGGCTTCCCTAAGTTCTGCTGAAGTCAAGATGAAAACATGGAGGTAACCACTGGATTTGGCCACTAGTAACCATGACAAAGCAATGTGAGTGGAGAAGAGGGGTTATATCTTGGAAGATTGAGAAGAAAATGAAGGTTAAGTTTGACAATGTGCACAGACAATTATTTTGAGAGGTTCTGAAGTGAAAAGGAACAGAGAAATAGTGCAGTAGTGACACAAAAAGTGGAATCATCTTTTCAGTAAAGTAAAATATAATGTATTTTATGGTGTTTACATAACTTGAGGAGAACAAGCCAGTAGAGGGAAAATAATGAGAGGAAATAATGAATAAGATGGGAAATAAAATATATATTCATAGAATGAAAGTTATTGAGAAGGCAATAGTCTTAGAGTGTCAGGGTCCTTGTCCTGTAAACCACATTTCTTACCATGTGGCTACTTGAAAATAATTGGGTTACATTAAATTTGTAGTAAATCATGACTCCTGAAACATCTGATTTTGTACAATTAAATCTCTATATTTAAGTTGATGTTGAATATATTTTTTTCTTAATAAATTATATGAAAAGTTGAAATCTAAGAACAAAGGGTCATCAAACACCTAATATTCTAAACTAAAGCAGATTTAATCAGGTGACACCTTGATTGTGGCCAAACCCACTTTGCTATACACATAAGCCATTCCTACCAACCAATCCTCTCCTCCAAAATAAACAGGTTTATACCTATAGCCATATTTTATTCTCAAAAGTGACCTGGTTCGGACATTGAAATATATGATCATCCTAACTCAATAGGCATGTGGGGACAATTCTTTCCAGAAGGAAAGACTGGCATCTTGTTTTCTGGATGAAAGTTGATTTATGCCACAAACCCACTAATCTTCTTCTAGGGTCTATTTTAGCAGGCAGAAAAGAGAATTACCTAGAAAAGACAGAGCAAAGAGACAAGAACAATGGAGCAGCCTGAATTTCCATGGCTTAATGTGGTGAGAATATGGCAGGTTTTAATAAGTACAGCTGATATTACAGAGAGTACCCAGATTTGAGCCATCTTACCGGTCCCTTCTCAAGGAGGGATGGCCACAGGGAGAAGAGAGGTTATAAGAATAGGGCTGGAGACTTGGGGATAGAGGAGGAGGAACGGCAGGAAAGGAGGTTACAGGAAATAGAGCCAGTGAATCTCCTGCCTCTGGGATTGTGAGATGGAAAGAAAGACCTTATAGCCCCCAAAGAATTTCACTTGTGTTCTGGAAAAGCAGCTTTGATACCTGCCAGACAAAGGACATCCATAGCTGGCCATTGTTATATACACCAGTATTCACAGCAGTGAAAAGCACCGGCAAGATTAAAAGTATTGCCTGTTTCTGCAATGTCTCCTCCCACCATTAGCAATGGAGTGGTCTGATCCACTAAGGAGCAAAGTAGTGAAAATGCAATGCTCCTTGGTCAGCACTGGGAGGAGAAAGGTGATGAAATTGAAGTTTTAAATTGGACAAGACTAGACTGCACTTTTTAATAACTGAAAGTGATGGGAAAGCTATGGGATCTCCCAGGATGTCATTAAGGATCAGAAAAAGAAGAATCAACAAAGCATGGTGGAAGGCAATGATTGGAGGAAAATAACACTATCTCAGGGTTTGTATAATACCAGTTGAGATGGCCCAGTAAATATATTTGATTAACAACCTTAGCTGCTGCTCTTTCACATCACTAACTTTAATCATTTCATTATTGCAAGCTGCATTTTGGGTTTGGAGGATTAGATATACCTACAGTTTGTTACATAAAATTATTTTTTTAATGGTGGTTTATTTGACTCACAAGATATAAAAGGTGCTTGGTAATGAACTCTGAACTCTAAATACAGACATTCCCTTTCTAGAATATAATATCCTCAAACACCAAAAGCAATAATATCTACCCCAGAAGGTGGAAGCGTAAAAAGCTGATACATTAGGAACCTGCATTTCCATCTTGCCCTGCAGTGCACTAAATAAATGCAGAGGTTTCAACGGTTATCCATTTTAATTCTCAGATACAGAAGGGCAAGTCAAGTGGGTAACTAGCTTCTATAGATCTCTCCAAGAAAAACTGAAATGATCAACTTCAGGCAGCTAATCTAGCACTGGATCAAAACCCCTCAGGGAAATATTTATGTTTTCCTAGTTTACTCAGAGAAACAGCTCTAGGGATCTGCAGATATCCTCTGTGATTTTGACTGAAGGAAACACTGATGCCAGAGCTGAAGCTTGTGATTTAATCATAGAAGCAATTCAGCCTTTAGCAATCCTATCTCCTAAGAAATCAATAGCTACACTTTCAGTTCTATTAAAGGATTTTTTTAACTTCTCCACCTGACCAAGATATTAATTTGTATATGTTCTATTGTCTGCTTTTCTGGTTGATACCTTGAAATTCAATGATTCAGTTTGAAATGCTTTCCCCATAGGATTTCCTGTGTCATCATCATCATTATTTTAATAATTTATTGATTCACATACTGCTTTTCAAATGCTGGAGTGCTTCAAAAATTATTCACAACATCCAATATAACATTGCACACTAGCCTCCCAAACATAGAGTCTTCTATTTTGTTGGTGGTGGCACAAAACAGCCTTCATAAACAGGGATTCCCATTCGATTGAAAAAAACGACAAAAAATGGACAAAAATTCTACAGAAAAGGCAGAGAAATTAGCATAACTAAACTTCATACCCTCGAGAAAAATATGACCTATCATAATGCCAAGAGCTTGTGAAATATGGAATCATCTACACTGAAGTTCTGAAATTTTCTACATTATCTGGTGTTTCACAATATATGTATTATACAGAGGCTGTGGTTTTCTATCAATTAAGAAAAACATGGCTTCTTGCCCCGGTTTGCTTGGGTTATTGTTACTTATATTAAGAAATTTCTTTCTCCATTACATTAATGGCTGAATTAGCTTAACAGTTTGTGAGAATATGGATTTCATTAAATCACGGGATAGTCTCACAGTAGGGGTGCCCTGAAATGGAAATGGGTGCTAAATGGGATCCAGGAGTTATGAATTCTCTTCTGGAGACTAACCACCTAAGAGTGCTTGCTCACTCAAACATGCAACGTCTTATTTCCTTATTTAAAAATGTAAGGTCCTGGAAATGACTCTTTAAACTCGTAAAAAAAGTTCAACTCTAAACTGTTAAATTATTGGATGCCCGTAAATTTTGCACATTGCTGTTACAGCTAAGCATTCTTTTTGCAATAGAAACTCTGCAAACAGCTGAATAAACGCTTGGTTTCTCTCTTACTGACAATATTTATTATTACATCTTCTAGAAAATATGTTTTGTTATATTACAATTAAGGTGCAAACTGACCTATTAGAGGAAACAGAGTGGGCAATGATAATGTCAATTTGGTCTCTGGACTTAAGGGACAGAGACCAGCACTGGTTTACTTACAGGGTCTTGTAATTAGCTTGTCTTTATTAAATGCTAGATTGAAAACAGAATGAAGGTAGTTCAAATTTTATCAGAAAGAATATTTACTGAAACTGGTTAGAGCATATGTATTAGAGGTTTTCTAGTTGTGCAGGTATCACAACAAAATAAGAACTATGTCTTCTGTTTCTATGCATGACCTACCTTGGTGGAATAGAAATATACATCTGCCCACAAATATTTATCAAGTTCCTATTGTGTGTCAGTTACATATATTAAGTAGTGAAAAAAATACAACTACCCGCCAAAAAAGTATCTTTGTCTAAACAAAGATTTTTGAGAGACAGAGAAAAAAAACTAAAAAGTTGCATGTGCTCAAATTAGAAGCATCATTAGAACAATTTCCATCACCTTGATCAACTTTATTATCAGAATACCTAAGAGTAAAAGGAACATATACATTTAAAATTCAAAGGTGTGAGAACAAATATGCAAATAGAATTAACTTGTGTCTATATGTAATGAATTCTTTGTACAATATACTTTTAAGGTTACTCGATCATTACTTCTATGTAAAAATTGATAATTGATATCCTAGACACTTACTCTGACATCACTGTGCCTGCTTATTTGCTAAAGGTCAAGTGAGATCAGTCTAGAAATATATTCTCAATTTCCAAATGCTTAGTGTCTCCCATTTTTTCCTAAATAATAGTTTATTTAAGTGCAAGATTCCAAAATATTTGTCACAATTCTTATTCCTTAAATGTTAAATTTTACAGTTTCATCAATCTATAACTTAAACCTCAGTTCTTAACTCTTTTTACTCTTAATTTAGTTCCCAATGGAAAGTAATAATAAATCACAAAGGCTGTATATAGCTGAAGAAAGAAGAATTTCCTGTGCTCAAGATATTGACCGTGCCCCTTCTCATTTCTAATTCTAATATAAATTTCTTTACTTTTAAATATATTTTTGAACTATGACTGCTTGTGTCTGCATTGAGATCATTGCTGTGTATATGACAGGTGAGATATGGCCCTTTTCCTTGTCAAGAGCACATTTAACATTGAGGAACAAAAGACCTAAGCAAAAAGGTAAGATGCAAATTGATTAATTAAGTTGTGCTCCAAGTAATTTAGAATCACACTGAGATGGTTTGGCTCTCTGTCGCCACCTAAATCTCATGTCATAGCTCCCATCATTTATTTGCACATGTTTTGGGAGGGACTGGTGAGCGATCATTGAATCATGAAGGGAGATCTTTCTCATTCTGTTTTCATGATAGTGAGTAAGTCTCATGAGATCTGCTGGTTTTAAAAACAGGAGACTCCTTGCACAAGCTCCTCCTTTGCCTGCTGCCGTCCATATAAGATGTGACTTGCTCCTCCTTGCCTTCCATCATGATTATGAGGCCTCCCCAGCCATGTGGAACTATAAGTCCTATAAACTTCTTTTGTTTTAATTGCCCATAGTGAAGAAACTGTTTCTGAATAAAGGGGTTCCAAAACCTTCAAAAATAAGATATTTCATTATCCCTTAAATAATGAGTAGAGGCTCACCAAGCAGGAAAGAAGTATAGGTTAATAAAAGCCAATTTTTAAAGATTTTAAAATGTATAGGTAATTGTGAATAATCCAGAATGGTTAGCGAGCAAGCTTTTTTTTTTTGAGACGGAGTTTCACTCTTGTTACCCAGGCTGGAGTGCAATGGCATGATCTCGGCTCACCGCAACCTCCGCCTCCTGGGTTCAGGCAATTCTCCTGCCTCAGCCTCCTGAGTAGCTGGGATTACAGGCACGTGCCACCATGCCCAGCTAATTTTTTGTATTTTTAGTAGAGATGGGGTTTCACCATGTTGACCAGGATGGTCTCGATCTCTTGACCTCATGATCCACCCGCCTCGGCCTCCCAAAGTGCTGGGATTATAGGTGTGAGCCAGCGCGCCCGGCCAGTGATCAAGCTTTAATTGAACACTAAATGTAATGATTCTCACAAGTAAATTTCTTAATAAATAGAAGACAAGTTACTTATGATTGACTAGTATATGTAATACAAGTGTATCTCATCTTCTTGAGACTGAGTCTTATACAAAAATCTTGATTATATGGAAAACCTTTAGAACATACCTAGACTCTATAATGTTATCAGTACAACTAATCATGATCTACTGATACCACCTCAATTTCTTTTCACTGTTATGCCTCTCTCCATAACTCTGTTTCTACCTAACTATGGCTACAACTAAGGAAGCAAAAAAAAAAAAAAAAAAAAAAAATGCCCGTGTCAAGATTGACAATCTGTTTTCTGCAAAAATATTGATTACATTTAAAATTTAGAGGAAGAGTCATTTGGGCCAAGACATTCATTATTTTGGGCCTAAAATAAAACATTTACAATGAGTTTTACTGACTTAATTCATTTTTGTTTTCTGTTATCCAACACCCAAAGAAACACTTATATTAGTTTATTTTCTTCAAAAAATATTTTCTACCTCCTACACAGGGGAAGTAAAAAGAAAGGAGAAAGTAGCATGAGAAAAAAATTGAAAAAGGGGTCTTATGATAGAGAAGTTTTTATCTCTATGTTTAATAGATCTCTAAAGCGTCCAAAAAATTCTCACAATTTATCTCCTCAGACAGATCAAGGAGGCATTATGAGAAACATATAGCAGAAAGAAAATGTCAAGGAAACATCACAGATATAAAATAGATTTTTTTCATGAGCAAATCATTTCTAGGACATATTTTCTATAAATGTCCAGCACTTGCCTTGTGCAGGTGTTTTTGACAAATAATTCAGGCATAGAAATTCTAGAATGTTAAAAATCTGAGTTTTGATATATCTTTTCCAAATAAGTCTATTGTAAATTCAAGTTAAAATGCTGATAAAGTGTATGTCCTTAATTTTAGCTTCTGTCATTTGAAAATGCAGAATTTAAATGTCAATACAAATGATTTTATAAATATGCAATGCTTTGGAAATCACAAATTCTAAAGTTTTTGAATGCAAAGAGATGTCAGCACTCTTAAAGGTTTTAAAATACGTCATCTGCTCTTATTTCTGTTACATGGTTTTATGATAACCATTTTAAGTAGCTAGAGACTGTTACTCTAAATTGAGTTTCTCAGAAAGAGATTTTTTTAAACCATAACAACAACAAAGTTATTACTAAAGAGAAAGGATTTATTCCCCAAGTTGCTTTGCAAAAGTCAATCATGCCTGCAGAGGAACTTGATTAATGGTGCATAATCTACAGATGTTATGGAAGCATTGTAAGTGAGAATGTTAATTATCTAACTTTTTAGCAGAAAGATAAGAGTTTAACCTTTAGAAAAAGAAAGACAGGACTAAATAACTCATGGGAATTAGTAATGGGATAGTGAGCTTTTTATATTCACAATGGCAACTGAAATCCATCCCAGATGACAACTGACAGAAACACATGAACATCAGTTTATACCAAGGCTGACACATAAAGCATCAGCAGCCTCTTCGGCTTCATCCTATATAAGAGCCTTCATCTCTGAAGTCCTCAAGCATACTGCATGCATGCCAGAGGAAATTCATTACTATGGGTTTACGTGAAGGCAATGGAAACTCTAATAAAGACTCAAGAATTACTAAGCTATTAGACCTCTCAATTTTCAGGCCACTCTCTAATACAGATGTTTATGAGGAATCAGAGTTTTCCCATAATCTAATGCATGTTATTTGAAGACTGTGTTTGGTGTTCTTGTTCGAGGGAAATAAACACTGAATTTTTTAAATAAAGTTCATGAAACTTTTTATATATAGAAATGCTCAAATTTTCTTTGCTGCCTGAGTTGAAGTTAGTATTAAAGAAGTAATTTCAGATGTCATTTAGCTTAATTGTGTGAATGAAAGAAGGCAGGAAAGACATTTTATTTTAGCAATATATAATATTTCTCATAATACCTAGAACATAGGTGCCAGCTCTTTTTAATCGAAATGGACAAAGGCAACAACGTTAGACTGTCAGACATAAGTCTTCTTAAAAAATAAACACTTCCTTGATATTCTTTAAGGAACCCTCTTCTTCCACCTTTTTGAATTTTGGTGTTCTTTAGACATTTGACCCTCAACTTCTTTCTCTCTTGCTGCACACGTTACCAAGGTAATCTGATTCTTGCTAAACTTTCCACCACCACAGGTATATTGTTGACTTCCAAGTCAATACCTCCAGATGAGCTTAATCATTTGCAGCTCAGAAAAGCATAGTCAAACACCCATTGTATATGGCAAGTATGAATCCCATTCCACAAAATCACATGGCCAAAAAATAAGTTGTTTTTTTACTTTTCAATAATTGAAATTTATTTCTATTTTAAAAACCCATTTCACCTGCTAATGAAAGCTCAATTTTAGTGGATCGAAGGTACAATCTTCCTTATCCTCAGACTAGCTTTTAAATTCTGGGATCATGGGAGAGTTGAAGAGGAATCTGTTTACATACTCATTCTGTCACTTGCTGAGATGTCC
Organism: Aotus nancymaae; assembly: GCF_030222135.1. Classification (NCBI taxonomy): domain Eukaryota; kingdom Metazoa; phylum Chordata; class Mammalia; order Primates; family Aotidae; genus Aotus; species Aotus nancymaae. The sequence goes on from NW_026988435.1 coordinate 13,612,384, forward strand.
GTGGTCCTGGTTGGTAGGGACATCAGTCCACAAGAAAACAGTGCTGCAATCTCCTCCTTGCTGACTGCATTAAGTTCAGCCTGGTTTCATCCATGTAGGAGACATCCTAAGGTATATGGAAAATCCTCTTTTGATCTCTAACCACTGATGGATGTGGGAAAATCTGTGAAGTCCTCTCTCTCCCGTCTACCTAGACATAGCAAAAGATGAATTGTTCCTGCTCTGGCCCTTGCTTGTTGTACAAGAACATCATAATTTGCAAAATCTCTAGACTCTCAAGTTAAATGAGAGAGGTCCCTTTTTCTCTTCTCTGAAGCCCATAAAATTTTTCTCTAGTCTAAGGAGGAGAAGAGAGTTAGAGAAAATGAATATTTTCTCTTTTCTCATGATGCATTTCTAAAAAAAATCTTACTCTATGTCAGGGCTTAAGCTTATGGAAACAAATTTAAGAATTAACTCTTTTATCTGCTCTGTATTGGTCATTTCTTCTCTAGTGGCAGTGAGAATGAAATATCCTGGATGCTTGGACTAGGAGATCTACTGATTCCAGAAGAAAATATTAAAACATTGTTTACCTCTCTAAATGCTACCCTTCTTCATCATTCTCTTCATACATATGTTCCACAGATGATACACACTCAATAGATCTAAAACTCATCACCTTCTGTCCAAACCTATCAGCTTTTTGTGTGAATATCTCAGTGAAAAATGTGCTTGTTCTTCTAGTCGGCCAAACAAAAACATCTAATTAACAAAGTCCTCTGCATCTCCAATGTGCAGGTAATAACACTGTCCTATTCATTCAAATTTTATACTAGATCTCTGATATGGTCAGCCTGTGTCCCCAACCAAATCTCAGCTTGAATTGTAATAATCCCCATGTGTGAAGGGTGGGGTGAGGTGGAGATAATTGCATTATGGGGGTGGTTTCCCCCATACTGTTCTCATGGTAGTGAATAAGTCTCCCCAGATCTGATGATTTTATGAATAGGAGTTTCTCTACACACTGTCTCTTGCCTGCTGCCACATAAGATGCGACTTTGCTCCTTCTTTGCCTTCCGCCATGATTTTGAGGCATCCCCAGCCATATGAAACTGTGAGTCCATTAAACCTCTTTCTTTTATAAATTACCTAGGCTCAGGTATGTCTTATTACCAGCGTGAGAACAGACTAAGACAATTTCTAATCAGTTTCTGGTTTTCTTCCTCCTCCAAGACAGGGTATTATTTTCTCCTCTCATCCTTCCCTGCTTAGATTATTGCGATAGCTCCAAACTGATCTAACTGCCTCCAGATTTGCCCTCCCTCTATTCATCCTTGACAACTTAAACAATATTTTCTCTAACATATTATACTAAACGACTCTGTAAATATTTACTCTTTGTTTGAAACTAGACTCTCCTCAATCTCCATTTAATTAATTGCTACCCATTTCATAAGAATTAACAAGCCTCACAACTCTGAGAAGCTTTCCCTAATTTATCATCACCCCCACAACAGTTCTTCAGATACATTGTGATATAACTTTTGGTTATTTGTCTCTCTGTCAACACTATAATGTTACAGGCAAGGCATGAATCATATATAAAAATGAGTATGCTTGTGTTCTAAGTGCCTTATACAGAATACAATATATTAAATCAAGTGAACAGAAGTGACACCAAAACCCCCAATCAATATAACTTGCCTGGTGGTTCTAAGTCTGGACACTTTTGCTGATACTCAGATTCAGGTTTTTCTGAAAGTTTTTCCTTTATCTTGCAAATGTGGGTGTTCTTATCCCACGGAACATCCGCATGACTCACCATTTTATTCTACTGAGTGCATGTATGTGCATGTGTATATATATAATTAATCAATATTTTAAAAAGAAAAAAAGTATTCATACCATGGAAAACACACACATTTTTAAGAAAAATAATTAACTATCCTAAATGGCTCAGTAGTAAGTGGCATTTACACAGTCATAGTGATGTAAATAACATACATTAAGCAGCCAAAATGACGGTAAAACTAGCAGGGCTAGAAAAATGTGTGAGGAAATAAATAGCTGGGACCTAGAAGATAATATCTGAAAGTGAAAAGTGAGGAAGGAGAATATAAGTATATTATTTGGAAATACAGAAGGATATATACAAGAGCTATGCAGAGCTAGAACAATCTGGAGGTTACCTAAGCAGCCTAATGGTATTTAAACAGATATTTAATAATCCTGTTTTATGCACCTTCACCTCCATTACAGGTGTCTAGTATGCACCAACTTCTGAGCCTTTTAGTAAGTCTGTAATTAAATCAAATAGATTGTTGGCCTTCCCACTCTGTAGGATTGAGCCTTCTTGGCTCTGCTTTGTGAGTTACCAGTAGCCCCCTGGTTTACAGGGTTGGAAACTTTGGCTGCTGGATCTCCTATTGCCTCCTCTCCTATTGTCTTTGTCCCAAAGGGTTTACATCTTTAAAAATATTTATGTATAGAACTTTTAGTAGACATTTCAGACAGAGAAGAGGCAACAGTTTATATTCAAACTGCCTTTTAAGTGAAGAGGCAACAGTTCATATTCAAACTGCCTTTTATTTCTCTCTATGATTTCTCTCATCATTCAAATGTTCTCCTGTCACTCTAATTCACAAAACATTTTCACTCAGGTAATTAAGTTGTCCAGTACAGGTAATAGCAAAACTCAGAAGTTTCTGTGAATTTTCAGTTGTCCTCTCACTCAGCTATGGCATTTTTAATGCTGGACCTTGTGGTGAATGAGGTTTTTTCTCTACTTTCCCACCACATGCTTCTTTTCTTCTTCCTGCCATTCATAACTCAAGTCCTGTAGGGACTGGGAAGAGGGAGTGAGAAAGACAGGTAGAGAGCAGGAAAGGTTTACTTTACAGGGTTCCTGGTACTTCAGTGATCTGGGGTTGGTGCTGTCTAAACTTGTGCATTCAAAAGTCAATCTTTCCCTTGTGGACTTCCTTTGCACATATTTGGAAGACACCACCCCCATGTCTTATCCACACACCCTGGGAACATCCAAATGTAGCTCAGCTGATACCGTGATGACTCTCCTGTGATGTTGCTTACATCTCACTCTTCAACCTCAGGCAATCTACCCTGCTCAGACTCTCTCTGGGTCCCATATTCCTTCCATCCAAACTTTCTAGCACAAAGCTATCTCTCAAGCACATTGCAGTCTATAGATCCTTTGGCTTGACAAACACTTGGCGTACAAATGGCTTTCATGGAAGTCTTATCTCTTCACTATCCCATCAGTGCAACTGCCCAGTCTCAGCCTTTGCCTTTGGGATTTTCTAGAAATGAACCTGACACCATCTTACATGTCTAAATATACAGTCAACCCAAGTCAAGTTCTTAAAGTGTTCCTTTAATGAGCCTCAGATTCAGCAGGAGGTGAGAGAAAAGCATGTTACACCTTCCATGGGTGGTGAGGATACTACAAGAATGCAATGAATTTCTTCAAAGAAATATGTTTCTTTGTCCCTTCAATCTCAATGCTTTATTTGCTCAAGTAGGCATTGGACTAAAAATTGTAAGACCTGTTTGGGGCATCTCCTCAGCAATCAGGAGTAAGTGGTCATTCTGGAATGATTTGTTCTCTCTTCTTTCTTTCTCTTCATCTTGAAGTCTCATTCAAACATGAGCTACAAAGAGCCACATTTTTTTCAGGCTCTTACACTACAACTACCCATGTTTAACAAATCACTTACCCTCCATAAAATAAAAAGATTGACCATAATGAGCTATGGGAGTCTTATCTGTAAAAAAGCAGGGGCTTTACACATGGAAATTGTGGAAATGTTTATATTTGCTTGCATAATACACAAATAGTATCAACACAAGAGTATTTATAGATTATTTAGATATATTTTGTAGATTTTGTCTTCATATAAATCTTTAGTGCTCAATAAAACCAAGTACAGGCTAAAATTTGGAATAAATGGAACTGGTTTACTGCTGTTAGTATTGTAAATTGGTATGACTACTTTGGGAAATAATTTGGTATTTTCATGTAAACCTGAACATGTATGTGATCTACAACCCTATATTCATAGGCCTATGTCCAGGAGAAACTCTCGCCCATATGTACCAGGAGACATATACTGAAGTGTTCATGCTATTTCATCATATTTGTAAGAGTGAAAACTGGAAACAGACAAAAGTCCATCAACAGTAGAAGGGATACATAGTGATATTTTATATAGTGGAATACTACATAGCAGTGAAAATGAATGAACCACTGCCTATGTCAATATGCAGGAATTTCAAAAACATACTGTTGCAAAAAAAGAGCAAGTCCCAGAAGAGAAAATAGCATGTGATTCCATTTGTATAAAATGCAAAACTGGTAAAAGTTAATACAGTGTTTAAAGATATATATATATATATATAGTAAAAACCAATAAAAAAATCAAGAGAATGCTAAGATTAAAAATGGTTGCTTCTGAGGTTGAGTAAGAGGTGTAACCAAGGAGGAGCACATAAGGGCTTCTAAGGCTTATTAGGATCTAAACATGAAAAAAGAGGCAACTTTCAAGTATTTGCATCACAGACCTTTTTTTCTTTCTCTTTTATTTATTTATTTATTTATTTTGGGGGTTGGAGTCTCACTCTGTCACCCAGACTGAAGTGCAATTGTGCGATCTCAGCTCACTGCAACCTCTACCTCCTGGGTTCAAGCAATTCTCATGCCTCAGCCTCCCAAGTAGCTGGGACTATAGGCCCACACTGCCATGCCCAGCTAATTTTTTGTATTTTAGTAGAGACGGGTTTCACTGTGTTACCAATATTGGTCTGGAACTCCTGAACTCAGGCAATCACCCCTGCCTCAGCCTCCCGAAGTGCTGGGATTACAGGCCTGAGCCACGCGCCTGGCTGTATCACAGACAATTTAATCAGGAATTACTGACTTAGGTGATAGAAGAGCTAAGAAATCAAATAGGTGAGTAAGATAATGCAACAATTAGCAAAAGCAGATATTCACTATCATCTCTGGGTCAAAGAGAAAAAGGGAGGAGGTCCGTAGTAACAGAGTCCGGACTGGAACCGCGTGGGCCTGTCTGGAGCTTTGGAGAACACACAACCAGTGTCAGGGAAGCTACTCAAGATGGGGTAGGGAAAGGAGACAGCACAGTTTCTCATTTCCTCCTTGACTTCCAGTCTCCTTCCATGAATCACACTGGCCTACCACAGGTGCAAGCGAACTGGGATAATGTAACCTGCAAGAGCCCTCCCTCTTGTGATAGAGAGCAAGGGATCTGAGTGCCAACAGGCCCAGGAAAAGCACAGTAGGTAGGTAAATTCTTTTCCTTATGCAAGCAGTGAGTACATAAGTGTCTATTTTACTATTACTCTTTATAGTAAATATATACCTTATATATGCTCTCTTTTATATGTGATATACATATATTTGCCCTTTTATAGTATGGGGAAGAAGGTTTGGCTTAGTGAATGATATTAGTAATTTTGGTGCACCACAGAGATACACAGGTTTTCCAGACTACATTTTTTTAAAATGTTAAATCTTTTAAAGTTCCAGTCAGTTTCCACATTACTAAAATGAACATAACAGTACCTACTTTGCAGAGTTATGTTAAATTCTAAGGGAAAGAGCATGCACAAGAGGCCTAACATTATGCCTGGCACAAGGTGGAAGCTCAGTGAAAGGGAATGACGCAGCTTTTTTCCTAATGCAGCTGTGAAAAATCAGGACTTGATCAGAAAAGAAAAAAATCATAAATATTACAAAGAAGGCAATTAGCATGCTTCCATGCGTTTTTAGTATTGTATTCATGCTTTGCTTCTGGCATATTCAAAAGCAGGAGCCAACACTAGGAATTATCACAAAGAGATGCCACTATTGCAGTACCCATTGTTGAGAGGGGTTCAAGGAGAAAATATGCTAAGTACATGAGGAAGATTGGCCATACCTCCCACAAGAAAAGATTTAAAAGGAAGCAAGAGAGACTTAAAATCGCTCCCCATAAACAATGGCAGGAATGTGTAGTTTATCAAGAGCTGAAATAATCCCACAGCAGTGCAGTGAATTTTCATTGATATATAAGTGGTTGCCTATTATTTGCAACAATGAAGAGGACTAATTTAACACAAGAATGTAGCAGGAGAGGCAATGCTGGCTTAATAATAGGTTCACTCTCTGCAGGAATTCTTATGAGTGAGTAGGGGAAATAAGGATTGTTGGGAGGTGAGGAAAGGAAGGCAGAACGACATGACTGTGAACCGCATGGCCTCTTTGCTTAGAAGTCTATTACACAGATATGCCAAGGAGCTGTTTCCATGCCCTACTGTGTGAGTCAAGAAAGTGACTCCAACTTGACAAAGTACAAAAGGTAAACACTAGGTAAAACTGACAGACCTCAGGGGCCTCTGTTACTGACTGTTACCTTCAGAGTGTGGTTGGCAGAAGATGAAAGTCGCCCCTGGCTCACAGAGCCGCAGGTGCACAACCCTAACTGGGGTGCAGAGCAGCAGGGGAAGGAAAGGTACGCCCTTCACTGGAATCCAATCTGTTAAAGAAAACTGTACATTCTGTGAAACTATTTACTCTGATTTGGAAATTAGTGGTTGCCTTAGCAACACCTGAATCCCATGAGGCTCACACACAGTGCTAATTTCAATTTGTGGACACCTTCACGGGTGAAGAATGCAAACAGTAACTTAAGCCTTCCATTTGCCATGCCTCTCGTAGGAAATGAGACTTTCCTCAGCCTGTAAGAATGTCTTGATAATAGCTCCCGTTTATTGACACTTCCTATAGATACAATGCCAGCTACACATTTGATCTTATTTGACGGTCACAGGGAAGCCTGCAAGGCTGGCAATATGATTCCATTTTACACATGGGAAATGAGCTATGCATAGGCTACATAATTTTCCCCAGCTTACTCAGTGGTGATTTGAAGATTTTATCTTAGATCTAGCTACTCCAAAATCCCATGCTTTTTCAGCATTTCCAGCATAGTTAAGAATAATATAAGCTTCTAAAGATGCAAAGTATTTTGGGGGTTATCCTGATAGTGCCTTCAGTTAAAACAAGGAAATAGAGACAGAAGAAGACCAAGAGATTTGCTTGAGAACACATAGCCAATAATGGCAGAGTTGAGAAGAGAATTCTAGTTTCAGGATCCTAGTGCAGCACTAATTTGTTGAAGGCCACTTCTGAGCTATCCAAACCGTGATGTTCTCATTGTTGGACTACGTCTCATTTATTTTGCTATAAAAGATGTGCAATGAGTGTTGTTGAATAAATGAAGAACAAATGGCACCTTCCAATACATTCCTCATGCACTTCCCACACAAATGCTGTGGTGTAGGAATAACAGGCTGGAACGAGGAGGAGGCATGATTCAGAAGGCATCCACTTTCAGAGCCATGAGGCACCCCACTGGCCTCAACCCAGTTCTCGCCCTGAGGAATAATTACTCTCAACCTGTAACAAATAAAGAAACTGTTTCGGTATTGTGTCCAAAATAGGCAAGAAAGATCAAAATCCTGATCCAATTCCAGTTTATATTTGCTTCAACTTTTTTATTTTTGGAAGAAAACATGAAGGTCTCTTACCCTAACCTTAACTCTCTTCTACCTGTAGCCTCATAAAAGCCTAATCTGAGTTTTCATCCAGACATTGGTGTTTTAAAAAAGGAAATCGGTTTCTAGGGTTTTTTTTCAAGGTGAGAAAAAGATGAAAAAAATAAATCAGTGCTCTAGAAGAGTGCTTCTCAAAAATGTGATATGCATATAAATCTCTTGGGGATTGTTTGAAATGCAAATTCTTGTCCAGTAGGTTGGGGTAAGACTAGAAATTGTATTTTGAATAAGCTTCTAAGTGATGCCAACAGTGCTGCCCTATAGATCACATTTTGAGAAACAAGATTTTTTTTAAAAGGAGTGTAATATAAGAGACAATTGTGTCATTGAGCAATTCCTCTTACTTGAAGTACATTTTCCTATAAGTTGCTATTGTTCTCCATTCTTCTACCTACTAGTAATAAATTTAGCAATAGTTCATATTTCAATGCTATACATAAACTTTAGCAGCATCTACCCCTTCTCATCGAAAGATCCTGACTTCCCTAACTATATGAAGTGCTCAAATATTCGAATATAGATAAATGAACTGGGCATAGTGGCACTTTCCTATAATCCCAGCTACTTGAGAGGCTGAGGCAGAAGGATAGCTTGAACCCAGGAGTTTGAGTCCAGCAACATAGGAAGAATCTGTCTCTAAATATATATATATATATATATGTAATCAGTGTAGGGAGAGCAGTAGTTGATAACATAATTGTCACTGAAACTATGCACTACTGAAAAAAGAAAACTGAAACTTGAATCAGAAACCAGAACCCAGGACCAGCTTAGCTTACTATGATCTAGCTGAGTAACTTCAGGGAAATCACATAATGTCTCTTTCCTTCCATGCTCTCATTTATAAAATGAGGTCGTTGAATTAGGGGATTCATAAGTCCTCTTCTAGCTCTGATATTCTAAGTTTCTCTCTGTGTTATAAATATTGCATAATCACACCCACTGTAATTCAAGTAAAACCAAAGTAGAAATAAAAACTAGGAGGATTTCTGTATTGTGTTGAGATAGCATAGCAAGAGTTTAACATTTTAGATTCACAGCATTAAAGGTCACTAATTTGCACAGATCCTTCCAAAGGTTTGCATGCTCAGCTGCTCATGTCATAAAGTATGCTCAGACACTTTTTTTTTCCCATAATACAAGGACTCATGTTTATGAGATATTCCATCTGTGTCTGCAGCAGTCAGCCTGCGGTCGACAGGAATTTAAGAGTCAACAATAGATTCGCTTTGCCTTAGGGTTTTCACAGGACTAAACTCTTTTCTGTGCCACTGACCTTCTTTCATGAGTCGATCCTCCCTTCCCCAAATCACCAGAATCCCAGAGCCACCATCCTGTCACTCTTGCCATATTGTCATCTAGCTATCCAAAGTCCCCTGCTTCAAAATCCCATTAAGACCTGGCCTCCTCCACAGTACCCTTATGCTCCAAAAAAACCTCTCATTCTTCCTCTTCCTATCCTTATTGAAATTTTCATTTTGTTAATTCTCTAGCAAGTTGTTGAAAAATCATATTTCTGGTTAATTCTAAAACAAAATAATGGAGGCAGTCATTATTTAAAATTCTTGATGCATCATATAGTAAATGTTTTGTTTTCCTGATCCACTATCCTCCTATGAAGTACTGCCATTGTGCCTTCCCGTCTGTGTAAGATTACCTTGATATTTTTTGCAAATGCTTTAACCCAGTGCTGGTTTCAGGATTCCAGGACTTTATTAGGTAGTCAACTGAGCTATAAGAACCAGAATCCCACTTAGGGTGGGAAATGTGTCCAAAGGTAGAAAACTCAGGAAGCATGCGTTTGAACTGAAAGAAACTGGCTATTTTTCACAGTCATTGAACTGGTCAAGCCTTAGTGATGTATTCATCCATCAAACACTTATAGCACTCTTATCATGTGCTAAATGCTGGACTAAGGCATAGAAAATTTAAAAGCAAAAATGAATAAAGAATAATATTAACTTTCAAGAATCTATAATGTAGGCAGAGATAATAAATAGCTTATTACAATTCTTTGTAATAACTGTTTTGATGAGATGTCAATTTGGTGAAAAGATGTGCTTAGATACAGATCTATCTGAACTTGAACATTGTCTCCATCACTTACTTTCGAATTTTAAATATTCAAAAAATATAAGTACACTTTGCAGAGTTGTTTAGAGAAAACACAAATCAAAAAATCATCCTGATACCAGGGTAATTGGCAGTGAAGATATTATATATCTGGCAACTATTATCATTTTATTTCTACAGTGATAAAGAATGCCCAGATTGCATTACACATAGACACATAAATGATTCAGATTTCATGAATCCAGGGCGATTTCTAAGACTTGGCAATAGCTTAAAAGAATACATATAATTTTGTGAATGAATGAGGAGCAGAGAGTGAGGGTTGTAATGGTTATCAGGCAAAGAGGGTGATACGTACAAAGGCACAGAAAACAATGATGGTTCAGGGACACTTGTTGGCTCTGTGTAGCTGCAGCAGAGGACCAGGAAACTGACTGGTGAGGCTGGAGAACAGACCACAGAAGAACTTTGTATCCATGTCCCTGTTTGCCTGGGATAGGCCAGAGTTATGCCTGCTGCCAAAAGTAATTAATAGTGCAAATTCTCACTCTTAAGCTTCCAGAATAAATCATGGTTGCCCTACTAACATTTCAAGTTGAGAAGTTTGATCTAATCTGAAAGCTATGAAGAGTTCCCAAAAAAAGTGAGGCTGGGGAAATGACATAATTAATTCTGTTTTAGGGAACATTCTGGCAAGTATGTGAGCAATGGTGGAGATTGGGTTCGAGGGGGCAACCTGGAGGCAGGTAGACTGTGGAAATGAAGTAAGTATAAATTGCACTTTCAGCTATAAGGTATGAATTGCAATCAGAGTTAGTATATATCATCCATCTATTTCTCACTTATTCCATGGCCAATGGTGATCTAAATGTTTATGTGTATTATCTCATTTAAACCTCACCACACCATTACAAGATGGGTGTTATTATTATTATGTCTCTTTTTATGTGAGGATCCTGACATGTAGAGAAGGTAAATTATTTGCTAAAGATCCCAGAAGGATCCAAACTCAAGCCCATGGATTGAATCCGCACCAGATCTCATGTTTGTAGTCACCAATTTACATTGCAAATACATCGGACCTAACCAATGATGACTGATATCAGGATCCCAGCCAGTACTTGCCTAGGTAAATATAAAGTCCAATTTTACCACAAGTCTTCTCTTTCCTTATTTTGCCCTAGAATTTTCTACATATTATTATTCATTGTTTTGTGAAAGGCATTGGGCAGCTTACTCATCCATCAAACTGGAACTCAGGTAAGTCTCCTTGGCCTGTAGTAGAACAGAATGTGCTGGATTCAGGCTGCATAGGGACCTAACAATCTCTCTTCTGCTACACCTAACCTACCACAAAGCAAAAGTTTAAGGTTGCCATTCCTGATATACACATGTCAGTGAAATAATAAGTTTAATTGTTTAAATAGCATTTTAACAACTTTTTCTCATCTAAAAATGAGACTCAACTGTCCACCACCTCCACTCCTATGCAAAAGGAAAAATTTACTTCCAAAATTTGCTCTAATCACTGCTCATACTATTTCACATTTATTCTTCCAAGGATGGCTAAAAGTGGTAATATTTATCCTTCTGTGGAAAATGTGTCCTTACTATCATAAAAGAGAATGATATTGATATATTTCTCAAAATTTAGGTTGAACAGTGCTATTCATGGTTATTTGAATACATTGCAAAAAAAAAATACTGCTGTTGGCTTTGGAAACAGGATGACTGATCTGTGACATTTAGGAAACAGAATTAGAAAACTAAGAACTGATTGCATGTGAGACATGAGTGAAAGGAAAAAGTCAAGGAGGTTTCTCAAATTTTTGTCTTGAGTGAATAGTGATTCATGCAATTAGTTAGGGAGCATAGTTGGAGGGACTGCTTCAAGTGTTGAACAGCAGGTCATGAGTTCAGTAAATAGTTGTTGGTATGAATAGATGAATGAATGAATATAACAATTAAAAATAACATTACTGAAATTGAAAAATAATAGAGAAGTTCATTTAAAATGTAACCAGTTCAACCCATTATTTCAAGGTTACCTGACAAATTTGAAGCAAAAATGATTTGGATGTCCTCCATTAGCTGGGTAATGAGAATAAACGGGAAGCATAGACGTATGTGTGCATGAGAGCAGAAACTTGCTCATCATGCTGAAAGTATTTGGAAACTCATTAGTGGGCGGGCATTAGGCAGGGGTGTCCAATCTTTTGGCTTCTCTGAGCCACACTGGAAGAAGAATTGTCTTCAGCTACAAATAAAATAAACTAACACTAACGAGAGCTGATGAGCTTCAGTACAAAAAAATAAAATACAAAAAGAAAAATCTCATAATGTTTTAAGAAAAGTTTACGCATTCATGTTGGACCACATTCAAAGCCATCTGGGGCTACAGGTTAGACAAGCTTGATTTAGAGTACTTGCATAATTCTGTTTCTTGTAATCTGTTCGTGTAATTTTAATTTATTAAAAATATTGACTATTAGTTTGGTTTTTTAAAATACCTTGCATAATGTTATGTTAGAAAAGCTGCTCTAGTCCTCTGTAAGCTTCATCCCTACTCATGGCTCAACTGCTCAAGGTGTGATAATGAACTATGAAAGACTATGGAAGTTGGCTAAAATTGTCATAATTTTTTTTTCTACTTTAATTGGATTTTGCCTATATTAGAGAAGATTAATACATCCTTGATTTAACTGATAGAGATAATTTATAAAATTGCTTCTAAAATATCTTCAAATTTTTTTTCACCTGGACATTCTTTCTCAGCCAATGATAGCATTCTTGCTGACATACTCATATCATCTCTCTGTGTCCCAAAGGTGAGGAGGATTCTGACAGATAGAGACACTTCAGCAACCATGCCAACTGACTGCCAACTTGGACATATGTACAGAGCAGAGAGCATGCTGAAGTTCCTTATGCAGAGAGCCAAGAGCCCACTGACATTCACCAATGACTGAAGAACGTGTCAATACCGCTACAGAGAGTCAAGTTTGGAGTGAGTCATGTTAAAGTTTCTGGAAAGGAGGAGATGACCACCTGTGTAGGACACCACTCTGCTAGGTGTATGTGCCTCATTTGGCATCCACTTTGCATGTCTGCTGCTGGGCTTCCATCTGTCGAATCTCAACAGAATGTCAGAGATACAAACTGGAGATTCCATGGCTTCAGAAGGAATTTTTCTGCTGGCTGACTGATGGCTATCTGGGGACTTAAAATTTAGAAAGCTATCCTCACTGACTGACCTTTTTATACGGTATGTGCGTTTTAATTTTAACTCTGCAGAATGTCTGCTTAATCTATCAATATATAACCTCAAAAAAACACTTTCCAAATGTAAAGATACAAGAGAACACACTCCATGATCTTAATGTGAACTCAGATAATATGTAAGTTTGAGTTAAATTTTGAAATGTTTTCCCTTTTATCTATTAACTGCGTACCTAGAAAAACATAGTATTAACAGAAATGCAATTTACCTTGTAGTATATGTCTAACTTATAACTAAATCACAATATGTAAACTTTTTTGGAATAAATAGATTTGGGACTTGGAAAATACTTTTCCAATTATGTTTAATTAAAATTTTTAAATTTTATCTATAATATTACCATTTTAGCCCTTTATTAACTATATTTAGTTATATATCTCTTTGAAAGAACTAATCAAAAATACATCAATAATTCTGGTCAGTTTTATTTTTCCTTCTTTTGATTCTTGCAATTTAAACATTTTTTTCCTATATAATTATAGACATTTCCTTCCTATTTCAGGTGTAGACCAGAGGTGTTTAAATATATCTTTTTTATGTGTATAAAAGATGGTAATATGTTTAATCACAGCTTGGGAAATATTGAAAAACTAAAGAGTCTTAGAAAAAGTGGACATCCCAGAGTATCTTGGCTAGGTCTGTAATGGTTAATCTTCTTCAGGTAAGTATAAGTCTATAGCCCTGTCTTTAGAACTTGATTATGATGGAGTTGCAGGCTTTGTTATGCTATGATGATTTTCTAATTGAACAGCTGATTTGCTTTGTGTGTGTGTGTGTATGTGTGTTCCTGAGCATGTGCACATTCACATGTGAATGCTGCTGGTGCTTTTTTGTTACAAAAAAAAAAAATTTATTAGCCCACCCTATAGTGACTCCTAATGAGTTACATCCTTGTGTAGTTAATCTCCCTTTGAGTGTGCATGAAACCTGTGAATTTATCTCACCAATAAAATATGGCAAAGGTGATGAGATGCTGCTAACATTACCTTACATTACATAAGGCTCTACTGGAGGCTTACACTTAGTAGAATAGAGTAGGAGAACCCTGAAAAAGGGAACAGCCAATGTGCTGAACTGACTGTGAAACAGGTACCAAGTAAGGAACAGCAGACAGTCTCTAGCAGCAGAGATTAATCCCCAGGCAACAATTGGGGGAAAAATGGAAACCTGTCAAGCAACCACAAGGAAAAGAATTCTGCCAATAACCTAAATGGGCTCAGAAGTAGATTCTTCCCTAGTCCAAGCCTTCAAACAAGAATGTAGCCTGGCTAATATCTTGATTGCAGCCTTGTGAGAACCCGTGCCTGGACTCTTGACCTATAGAAACTATCAGATAATAAATGTGTGTTCTTTTAAGCTGCTTAATTGTGGTAACTTATTTCATAGCAATAACTCTTGAAGCCAAATACAACTTTATACACAGTTTCCCAGAATTCATGTTCTAATTAATTATCTGGTGTTAGTTCATTAGGGCTACTGTGACACAGTACCACAAACTGATGGTTTAAACAACAGAATTTTGTTGTCTCATACTTCTGGAGGATAGAAGTTCACGATAAGGTTTCAGCCAGGTTGATTCCTTCTAAGAGCTGTGAGAGAGAATCCAGTCTATGCCTCTCTCCTGGCTTCTGGTGGTTTGCTGGTGACCACTGGCATTCCTTGGTCTTTAGATGCATCGCCCTAATCTCCGTCTTCATGGTCACATGGTGTTCTCTTTTGTGGACGTCTGTGCCTAATTTTCCCTTTTTGTAAGAACACTAGTCTTACTTGATTAGTGCCCACTATACTCCAATGTGACCTTATATTAACTAATTACATCTGCAACGACCGAAGTTCTAATAAGTTCACATTCTGAGATGCTGAGAGTTAAGACTTTAACATATGAATTTGAAGAGGACAAAATTCAACCTGTAATAGGTATTTAACTCTTCCTGTAAAAGGAAATCCTAAGAAAGAAAGAAAACACTGCCATTTAAACTTAAGGTATTATCTCTTTGAAATAATAAGCTCTCCTTTCACACGTTGTTTTGTCTGTCATAGAAAGAAGAAAGTGGAGACCAAAAGCATTCATATATTTAATGCATTTCTTTGAACACTTGGCTTTTACACAGACAGGAGCCATGAAAATGCATCATTACATTAAAAAGTTATAGCATCAGCTTCACTCATTAAAATGCAGAAGTACTTATGTAGGCTTACATAATTTGATGCCCCAAAGTATTCAGTCTTTGGAGACTATTGCAAATGACTTTGTGAACTGCCAATATTTCCTTAGTATTAACTTATTTTACATCACATTTTTCAAACAGAAAGTATGAAAATGCATTTGATAACTGCCAAGTTTAAATAATAGTATTCATTTCCAAATGATGATGCTTTTAAATAGTGAAGAGCATCTTGTGGCCATAGAAATAGCTATTAAATAAGCATCTTCTACCTGTCAGTATTCCAGTAAGCAGTTCACATATATGATTTCATTTTCTCTTTACAGCAGCCATATGACATGGATGTTATATGAACCATATAAATGGACATGTAACATCTCCCTTTTATAAACGAAGAAAGTGAAGAAAAGAGAATAAGCAAGGTGTCCAAAGTCATATAGCTAGAAAATGTTAGATCTAAAATTGTAGTCAAGTTCACCTTCATTTCAAAGAGATACACTGTCTTTCTGCCTCACGGTAATCCAAGACCTGTATATTTTACAAGATCTGGATTCAAAAATCCTCAGAGGCCAGTATTACCAACCATCACTTCATTATATAGATAAAGACATTATTAACACATACATCCATCACTCCATTTAGCAGTTTTCTTAGATAGCACCACTGATGCAAGGAAAATCAAGTAGGAGCTGACAGAAAGGCAGTGCTGATCTTGGCTATCTTCCCATGTCTTTCCTCAGCTGGCATTCCAGGCTCTCAAATTACCACCCTCAAGTAGAGTCTATGAGTTGGATGACTATTAGGTACACTGTTTCTACTGAACACACAAAAAAAGGTTTTAAGGGGTTAACATGACACTAAAATGAAAAGTGGAAGCCTATAATTGCATTTATAGATTTCTGGCTCATAAGACCTCAAGGACTATTAGTCTGATATTCTGTTTATCAGTTTCATACTATTCACATCTTTTTCTTTATTGTTTTGAGTGAATCATGAATTATTGTTTGATCTCATATTTGAACAGTTTTAGTTGTGTCTGGGGTGCTCACCTTAAAACATACTACGAATTAGAAGAGTGATTCAACTCATACTCTCAAGCCGTAGAAATACTTGCACACATTCCCAGAAGTTAGTTATTTGGGAAAGGTTTCCACAATTCTGTATCTACAGCCCAGTAAGCAAATGATCAGATCTGTTTCCTTCGTCATCGCAGCATGACCTGATGAATAGCAATCATTCCCTCTCTCTTGCCCAGCTTAGGCTGTGATTAATTTGATTGGTTTCAAAACCTGTTGTGTTTTTCCTGTGCCCTGCCTGAATATTGCCACAATATGATTGCAGTAGGTTGCATTATTTCCATTTTATCTTACATACTTGAATTTCAGGCCACTTAATCCCAACATGTAAATTTCTGTAATATTAAATGCAAGTGAACATTTTAAGCCAAGAGCCCTAGTATTTTTTTAGTAACATTATGTTAGTGCTCCTAAATTACCATGAGGCATGTTAACAGAAAGATATTACAAATAACAACATAAAATGACAGGAAATTTAAATGATACCTGGGAATATAAAATTCATGCACTTAGATCTACCGTATGTCAAATCACTCTTTTTATAATATTAATCCTCATCTCCAATCAGTAAAGCTAAAAATGGGTGATTTTCTGTGATTACATTTATAGATCAAAATGTTACATGAATTAAAAGGAAAGCTGATCATTTAAAAAACATGTATTTAGTAACTATTACATGCAGTTATTCCTGGAAGAGCAGGTAGGGAAATAGAAATAAGTCATAAAACTTACTGTTAAAGAATATATAATCTCCCTAGAAAAAATGACTAATTCCTCTCTAATTGCTCTGCCCCAAATTTTTCAGTATGTCTGGATGCCTTGTTCTGTTCTTAAGATTACTACTTATTCTACGTATCTTTTTTGCCAATAAAATTATCGAATTTTTTATAATTTTTAGTCAATGAAAATAATCTAGGTCAGGTTTGCACTAGGCATAACATATAACTGCTGTGTTCTCACAGCTTTAAAATTCAGCTGCTGATCATAAATCTTTAGAAAAAAGACACTCCTTTAAGAATAGAATGCTTAAAAATTTAACCCCAGTAGTGAAAAGAAAAGCTCACAGCTCAGTATTTTCTCTAGCAAATGAGAGAAAATAATTATTTCATTCCTATTTCATTACCATTTGTGATTTTAATTCAACAGCACTTTGGAAAAAAATAATTCTTCTGAAGGCTGGTTCCTGGATACACTTCGAGGTTTAACACTTTGAAAGAAGTCTTGGTGATGGCAGATACAGATACGGAGGTAGAGATATCTTGTCACCTTTTTGTTCTGCCTCCCCTCCCACTGTAAATTTTTTCCTCCAGATTTTAGTGGAGGTGTGTTTGTGGGGGTGTGTGTGTGTATGGGTGTGTGTGTGAGTGTGTGTGTGGGTGTGTGTAGTATAATTAAAATTCTATAAAATATGCATTATATAAAGTATGTGGTTTTGTCTTTGTAGTACGTACTATTTTAATGCCTTTTGTTCTTCTTGAACTGAATCTTTTTTATAACATTTTATATTTTGGCATATTTGTTAACCATGTGATCATTATTTTCTATTTGTTTTCTGTTTAATTTAATGTTTATATGTAATTGGCAACATAGAACAATCATAATGATTAAGAATTTATGACTTTTGAGATAAATGTTACCTAATGATTTACTTTAAAAAACACACATATTTCAAGTACAAGAATTTACATATAATGAGACGAACACATTCCAGTTTTCATAACTTTTGACACCTTACTCATACTTAAATTTTATACTTTCTGGAAGTAAGATGTTTCTGTTTCAAATATTTATTTTTTGTGGTCTTTTATATATAGCTCTGAAATTGTCATTTGAGTCTATTGCAACCTGCTGTAGTAAACAGAAACTATACAATAACATTAAATGAAGACGCTAAAATGTTACAAAATGAGTGAATGATAATTGATGATGAAACAGTGAACCTGATTAACTTAGTACAGAAACCAAAATACAAAGAATATAGGTGTAATTCTTCTGTGTCACTCGTAACTGCACAATGTATTGACTTAGATCATTCCATTATTAGCCATATAAGCATTACAGTGTGTTTCCTACAGAATGCACAGTGTGATGCAATCATCTCTTACATTCTCAGAAACAATAGCCATAGAGTCCCCATACTGTGTTTTATGTTGGCAAAAATCTATTATTGTTTGTATATTGAAAGTTAAATTTTTTTTCTTCCTCAGATATTTTTAACTGCAAAAAAATAAAAAAGATGAAGAATGCAGTGGCATATACAAAAATAATTTACTTTTAGCACTAAATATTGACCAAGAGATTCTCCTTTACTTTTTGCAGTATCATTTAGGTTTAGTGATTACATTTCTGATGTTACAAATAAAATTAACCTCTTGGAAACATTATTAATATCTCAACAACAAAATAATTAATAGTTTTTGCCAGTAATATTGAGGTGTTTCATTTATTTTTTATTTAGAAAAGTTAAAAAACTTAAAGTTGAAGGCTGCTTTTTTGAATTGATACTAGCATACTTATGAGAATCATAACTACAAGCACTCTATTTTAAATTATTTACTTTTTTATCAAAAGCATGGACCTTTTTAAGAAAAAGTCTGAAGAAATATTTCTGAAGCCCACCAAAAAGTAATGTGTGACTTCCCCCTGCTGGCTTAGTGGAATAATGAAAATAAGAAAACCCCTTGTGATAATTTTTAATATTCTAAAACACTAACATCTTATTAATTTAGATAAGTAGGACATATATCTTTTGGAAGTTGTAAAGCATCTACCAGTAGCCGCAATATCCATTTATGTACTAAATGTACAGACCTATTAACATTCATGTATATTCCCACCTGTCCATATTCACACCCCATTAGATCCAAAAATACATTACCCTTTTAACCTAAAACCATATTCAATAAGGAAACAGACACACACACAAAGACACACACACACACAAACACACACAAATGTTTAAAAATCCCTCTCTTGCCTAGTGCTAGTTCGAGTTTATTTGCTATCCTCTCCCTGGAACGCTGCAAACTTCTCTAGACCTCACCAAGGTGGGCTGGTTTCCAGGTCCCATTCTCTGTCTACTGCCTGTTAGACCTTGTAGCCGATCTTGTACCTGGAACTTCATGTGCAACCTGGCAATCATTGCTACTGCAAAACTAGTTCAGTATTAAATTATATATTTTAAGTCACTTAATTATTGTTGCATCTTATTAAAATTAAAAATAACTCAATCTGATGAACCAAAAATAATAGATGCATGTTTTGTATTACTTTGAATAAAATTTGCATGCTAATCAACTAGTTTCTAAATGCCAAGAAATAACTTTTCTGTTGCCTCCTCTACCCCTGCCTTGGCGTGGGTGCCAAATAAAGATGACCTAAATTAAAAATGTAAGACTTTGAGTTACACATAAGAATTAACAACCCTGAATACAACACAGTTCCTTGGGCCTAGTTCTTTCTGAAATTGCTGCTAATAAATTTATTCTTTTTAGAACTGCTGCAGTTGTATCCATATAGCAAACTAGTTCATACATTTGTCGACTAAATCACAGAGTCTACTATCAGTAAATAAAATTCTCTAAGGAGTTATCAGGCCTGGATGTCAAAACAATTCAAATAATCAGACCAAGTACTTTTCATTCTATGAATGTCATCTTGTTAAGTAAAATGACTAAACAATGAATTAGTTAGCAACTGACTGACTAACCTGCCCCTGATTGAGGATGTATATCAATCCAGTCCTAAAGGCAAAATGCACTAGATGGTTACTGTTGCAAGCTGCATTTTGTCCCCTAAAAGATATCTTGAAGTCCTAAACTCTGATACCTGTAAATGTGACCTTATTTGGAAATAGGGTCTTTGCAGACACAGTTAAGATAAGGTCATAGAGTGGACCTCATCCAATATAATTGGCATCCTTATGAGAAGAAAAGAGACAAAGACACAGGGGAGAATATTACGTGAAGACAGAGACAGAGATTGATTAGAGTGATGTGATGACTGCAAACCAAGGGATACCAAAGATTGCCAGTAACTGCAAGGATGCTAGGAGTAAAGCATGGAACAGATTCTCCCTGAGAGCCTCTAGCAGAAACCAACTCTAACACCTTGTTTTCAGACATTTCACCTCCAGAACTGGAGAAAATAGATTTCTGTGTTTTAAGCTTTCCAGTTTATGGTATTTTGTTATGGCAGCCATAGGAAACTAATACATCTACTTGGCATAATATTTATTGGAAACCTACTATGAATGAAGGCACTAAATAGGTCTTCAAGTCCACAGCACCAAGGCCAAGTCATAATACCTTGGCCTTTTCCTTCAGGACATCTGAGCTAGTGAATGACAGACAAGTGAACCAACCATTACAATTAGGCATGAAACTATCTTCAAGAGATATTATATAAGCATGTATAAAAAGTCTTAACATAACAATATTCCCAGAGAATATGATATCTCAGATAAGATGTAAAGAACAAATAAAAGTAAACCAAGAAATATTAGGGGCATGATAGGGATGGAGGTGTGCAGAAATGATGAAATCATTCCAAATAGAGGCAACAGAATGTAGAAAGTCTCAACAGCAAGAAAATGAGTCATATGCAGAGTGTGTTACATTTCAAGAACCTCAATTCCACTCATTCCTTGCAAAAAATCATATATATATATTATTTGTAGCAGAACTTATTAGGAAGTAAGCAAAATTTGTGTTTCTTTACATGATCTGAGTTAATAAGATAGTCTCCCAATAACAAGATGTAATCTCCCTATAGGAAAATTTTTCAGAATAACACATGCATCAAACGATCCTTTTTACTTCAAGGCATTTCTGAAAATTGAAACTCTAAGTCCATGGTTACTTAAACAAATATTCCACCAGCACCTCTTTGCTATTTCCAAAGTCTTTTGAAAGTGCTTTTAAATTATTTGCACCTTTAAAATTTCCCAAACATCCAAAGCACTTGGACTATATTATAAACAAATTGACTAAAAATACTCAGGCTTGCATAATCAGTAAAGAAAACATTTTCCTTTATAGTACAAAGTGCAATAGAGCATCTGAAATCAGTGTAGCTGATAGAAGAGTTCAGATTAAAACTATTCTGAATCTCAGGGGTTACATAAGCAGAGTATTAAAGACATACTAGTTACTATGGTAACCTCATTTTTTATGGATTAGTAGAGTAAATAGTCTTACAAATCTTCAATAATCTGTTGTCAAGTTAAGGTTAACCAGAGTAAAATTAACCTATAAAGCTTTCTTTTTACAAATATAAAACAGAAAATTAGTGATCAGTATTTTTCTAGAAGAAAGACACAAGTACTTACACAAAGGTTTAATAGCCTCATTTAGAGTACTGATCTAGAATTCATGGTATTATAAATTTTGCAGTGATGTATTACTGAAAATTGCTTAAATGCATAAACTGAGATTCTTTCCCTTTCTGATTATCCAAATGCATACCTGCTTATGTTATTTTTTTCATTTCAATAAAAGAAAATTTAATGAAATCAATACCAGAACCTCAATTCGAAATCTGCTATACTATACTATATCTTTTGATTCACTGATTGTTATTTTTTTCACATAAATGACATGATCGTATTCTAAACTCCAATAATAAAAAATATACATCCTGATAGAATGACTGTTAAAGTCATATTTAAACACAAACCAATTAGTAAGGTCAATTATTTTTATCCTAAATCCATGAAAAATATTAAACCAAAAATTGAACTTTTAGTTCAATGGGAAAATTATTCTTAGCATTTTCTCTCCAATATGGTTACATGTTTTTGAGAACTCTCTCCATGTATACGTGCTAGTTTATTATGCAATGTCCCCTGCACTCACATTTTTCAGCTAATGTTCTCAAATCAATACTTCCATCTTGCCCAATAATTTATCTTTCTACCTACCTATCTCCAAGTTTAAATTCTCATTGTTTTTAAAAACTTTTCAAGCACTTCTAGGATTTTATTTAATCTACATAAAGCATCTTCTGAAGCAAAGAAATCAAGCCTTAGTTTAATTTTCTTGTATAATACCTCACATTCCTCAAATTTATGACAATTTTGGTGGTAATAGTAAATCCAATTGCAAACACCCTAAAAGACTCTGAAGTCATGTACTGGTATTGCTATTTTACAATTCTTACATACACACACCCAGATAGATTGGCAGACAGGCAGACAACAGACAGACAGATGATGATAGATAGATAGATAGATAGATAGATAGATAGATAGATAGATAGATAGATCTAAATAATTTAAAACAGATAATAATCTTTGGTTACCTTGTAAGGATATCTTAATGATGAACATAATGTGCTCACACATACATATACATACAAAGTCCTTTGTCACTAAACCACAAAAGAAAAATTCCAGAATAAATAGGTGAATCTGATTTAAAATCTTAGGAATCTTTCCATTCTCTCAACACATGTCTTCCTCCTATTGGCCATATACAAATGCTTTTAAACTCTGGATCTCTAAGGAAGAAGAGGAGGGAGTGAGACTTGGCTCACAAACGAAGTTTACATAAGCCCAAAGTTCAAATCTCACCCATCTGCCATCAGTACTTTGCATGACCAAATCTATTATCTCAACATTCATAAAGTATTTAAACAGATGAAGCTGAAACCAGTCAGCAATATCTTTATCTAACAAAATGAAAAAGTAGGAAATGTTAGTATAACTATTAGTTTTATAATTATTATATGTCCAACAATATGCATGAGTTAGTTCCAATTCTGTTGAGGAAATCAACTCTTTTAGTATTCCATAGGCTGGACATTTTTGCCTGTTTTTCAATATTAGCTGTTGAGTGTCTTCTAAAGCATAATACACTCTTAAAATTATCAGATTACCTAATTTATATTTCCATAACTATCTATCCCAGATTTTTAAAAATAGGCTTCTTTATAGGCTCAGTTTGTGACTCATTACGCTTTCCAAAATGCCCCTTAATATTAGTTACTATTTGTTGAACAATTGATATGGGCCAAGTGATTTATATTAAGTATCTCATTGTTTTTCAGAGCAGTAAATAACATTATCTTTGTCCACATCTGGGTAAATTGAGGCCTAGAGGCATTGAGTAACTTGATTTAGTATGCATGGCTATCAAGTGTTGAAAGTCCACTTAAGACCTAGATCTTTTTCAACCCAAAGCCAAGGCCCTTGATCTCTATGTTAACGGTTCTCAAACATTGCTGTGCATTATTAGATGGCTTGTTAAAATGCAGACTGTTGGACCCTAAGCCTGGAATCTCTAATTCAGGGTTTTGGCATTTCTAACAAGTTCTCAAAAAAGATTGATGTTGTTGACCTTGGACCTATGAAGGGAAAATCAATCTTGGGACCCCAAAATCACTAAGCCAAAAGGAAGAGTCAAGCTGGGAACTGCTTAGGGCAAACTTGCCCCCCATGTTATTCTTTAAAAAGATAGCAGCAGGGCAAAGTGGCTCATATCTGTAATCTCAGCCTGTGTGAGGCCAAGGTGGGCGGATCACAAGGTCAGGAGTTCAAGACCAGCTTCTCCAACATAGTGAAATCTTGTCTCTACTAAAAATTCAAAAAATTAGCCAGGCATGGTGGCGGGTGCCTGTAATTCCAGCTACTTGGGAGGCTGAGGCCGGGAGGCGGATGTAGCAATGAGTCGAGATTGTGCCATTGCACTCCAGCCTGAGTGACAAAAGTGAAACTCTGTCTTAAAATACAAAACAAAACAAAACAAAACAAAACAAAAAGATAGCTGCTAAATAAAACAGCTACACACCTCTTTCACAAAGAATTGCCTTGTGGACAAAGGACAGACAAAATTCAAAGTCATCCCTCTGCTTACTGAGATAAATGCGTATCTGATTGCTTCCTTTGGAAAGGCTAAATCAGAAACTGGAAAGTATATAACCATTTGTCTCTTACCCACCTATGACCTGGAAGCCCCCAGGATGGAACCAATGTACATCTTCCATGTATTGATTGCTGTCTTATGTCTCCCTAAAATGTTTAAAACCAAGCTGTGCCCCAACTACCTTGGGCGCATGTCATCAGGACCTCCTGAGGCTGTGTCACAGGTGTTCATACTTAACTTTGGCAAAATAAACTTCCTAAATTGACTGAGACCGGTGTTAGATATTTGGGGTTCACAGACCACATTTTTAAAACATTACAGTATGATATACTTCAACCCCACCCCCAACTTCAACATGACATAACAGTGGTTCTCAATCCCAACTATACCTTTGAATCACCTATAGAAGATTATCAAAATAAGAAAAATATCCATGCCTGGACCCCACACCGGACAAATTGCATGAGGGGATCTGAGAGTGATGCCTAAATATTAGTTGTTTTTAAAATTTCCCAGGAGATTCTAATGGACAGTCAGGTTTGAAAACCACCTGGAAAAGGTGAAAGGAGCATGAACTTTGTAATTAAGTTCTCAGGCTTCTAACTTTAGTCCAAATGAGAGATTACATTGGCTTCAACAAAAGCAATAAAGGTGGAAAAAAGTGGTCAGTTTCTGAATATGTATTGAAGGAGGAGACAGTAGGATTGTTCTAGTAAATTCATTACTTGGGGTAGCAGAAAAAGGAGTGAAGGACATTCCAAATTTGGGGGCCTGAGTCCCTGGACGAGTGGAGTTGCCATTTATAAAGAAGGAAAGATTTAAAGAGAAACTGGCTCGAGGGAGAAAAATCAGGCTTCGATGTTGTCCAGGTACAATTGAGATGTCGGTTATATAACCAAATGAAAGCCACTGGCAAGATGATACTGCTGTTCAAGGGGAAACTCTTGGGGTTTCCATATAAATGTGAATGCCACACTGAAAGAGAGTAAATAAGATCATCTAGAGAGTGTTGATGAAGAACGGATTCTAGACCTGAGCCATGAGGCACTCCAGTGGTTGAGGAAGGGAGAAAAACAAAAACTTATGTTTTTCCAGAAGAAGAGCAAAGCTAATCATGTCAAGTGCTGATGATAGGGACAGTATCGGCTGACGATAGGTACAATATCGGCCGCTGAAGACCATGGAAGTCACTGGCAAACAGATAATTTTATCATGGGGAAACGGACAAAAGCCCAAGTTGGAGCAAGTTTATACATTTTAAGTAAGGTTGATAAAGCATTCTCAATTTTGTTTTAAATTCAGCATTGTCTAAGTACGTCAGAAATGGTTTGGCACTGATATTATAAAGATAAACAAGATCTGGCTGGGTGCAGTGGGTCATGCCTACAATCCCAGCACTTTGGGAGGCTGAGAAGAGCGGATCATCCCTGAGCCCAGAAGTGCGAGACCAGCATGGCCAACATAGCAAAATCCCTTCTTACTAAAAGTATAAAAAATTAGCTCAGCATGGTAGCACATGCCTGTAATCCCAGCTACTCCGTGGCTGAGGCACAAGAAGTGGTTGAACCCGTGAGGTGGAGGTTGCAGTGAGAAAGTGCTGCTACACTGCAGCCTAGATGACAGAATGAGACTGTCAAAAAAATAGAAGAGAGAAAAAAAAATACAAGATCCCTCAAAGAGTTCATAATTTAAAAGAAAACATTCATAAGTTAACAGTGTTAAAACTATTCACTAAATATGAAAATGGAGGGACAGATAGTCTTACGGTAGCAACGAAAAGAGAACACTCTGCTTTTTGCTTTCTATTTTCAATTTTCATATAAAGATTTTCTTAAAATATGCTGCTTCTGTAAGTCACATAAGCACAGCCGAACCTACCAAGGAGAAGCTGTCAGTATGGCACATAGTGTCTGAATTCCAGAAAGGCATTTGATTCTAACACAAACATTACATCCTCTTCTTATCAGCAAATTAAGATTATACAGCTTAGACAATGTTTGTATATTGCATCTCACCAGTAGTGAGCTCAAAATAAAACAATTTTCTTGGTTATATCCATTGCCAAACCCAAACCTACTGACAGAAAACAGACCAGACTCTGGGCAGACTCCTTAGCCAACCCTCTCTCTGTTTTGATTGTTTGTTTTTCTCTCAGCAAACAAAGCTTTCCCTTTCAGCCCTTAAGAGGTTCTAAACTTAAGTGGAATCAGTGGCTAGGATTTTCTTTCAAGTGAGTATTGCCTTCAGCAAGGGCGTCCTGCAAAATGGATCAGATCCTCCCACTGTAGGAATTCCTCACTCTTCAACTCTCTTGCTGTCTTTCCTCATAGGGGGCCAGTGGAAGGTTAATTGGTAATTTCTCTTTGAATATGAAGCCTATTTAGCTAATTACTTGGGTTTTTGATGTTATTTTTAGAAGACAGTTTTAGAGTTTTTTTTTTTTAGAGGTTCTTTTCCTTCCCTTCACATTCATATGTATTTTTAAACTTAAAGGCAAATAAAATAAGTCTAATTTGATTCCAAATAATTTAATTAAGTGGATGAGCCCATTATAAGTCTGTAGAAATTAGATCCTCACTTTATAGAGGGAGATGAAATAACTCCCTATATAAATGTTACGTGACTTTTGAGGTTGAGAAAAAGGAAACTAGCTGTAAAATATCAGATGTGCAAATTCAAACCTTCTATCCAACAGAAGTTGAAGTGAACTCAACTAAATGTCACTTTCTCAGTAACCTTCCCTGATCACACTTTCAACATTATGTCACCTCCTGTTATCCTATAGTAAATACCCTGTCTCTTTCCCACAGAACTCTTATTATAGTATGAAGTTATTTTTGGCTTACTAAATAGTTTATTACTTATCTCCTCCATTAGAACGTAGACATCATGAAATCAGGCACTGCTTTCCTTGCTTTCTTTGTAACGCAAACACTTTCGCCAGTACTTGAAAAACATTTAATAAATAATTCTCGAACAAATAAAAGAATAAGTGAATCAACCAAACAAGTACATATACTCAAGTTGAAATCATCCAACTACCTAAAATAATGGCCATCAATTTTTTTGGACCATAATACTCAGTAATATATATATTTTTTTTACTGGCATAATTTATTACTTTGTTTAATTATTTTTATAAGCTGTATTTAACTGGAATTTTTGTTTTTGTTTATATTCAGCTTATTGTCCATTTTCCTTTCAGTAGAAGTGAGAAAAGGAAAATAACTCAGTGTTCTGAGCTATGTGAGGTACACAAATGTATCAGGTTCAGAGAGACAGAGTATGGACTTGTGACATTCCCCCATGTTCAGGGGTAATTGTTTAAAGTAATTTTGTTCCTGAGCAGCTGCCACACCCATTATCTTCACGTTCCTGAAATTTGTGATACAAAGAACGATGTAGAGACAATAATAGCTTATGTTATTTTAATACATATTTTTGGTAAACCACTTAGGAACTGCCTTCTCTTTTCCTTGTATATTAAGGGCAAACTGAAATGATGTTCGCAGGTTGCAAACTTCAAACTTGGCCCAAATAAACTCTCTACTTATATTAATTTTGCCTCAGTTCTTTTCTTTAGGTGGACAGAAGA
Organism: Aotus nancymaae; assembly: GCF_030222135.1. Taxonomy (NCBI): domain Eukaryota; kingdom Metazoa; phylum Chordata; class Mammalia; order Primates; family Aotidae; genus Aotus; species Aotus nancymaae. The sequence continues at coordinate 13,640,049 of NW_026988435.1, forward strand.
ATTGCCTTAAACATTTTTTATAATGATTTAAACAATTTATTTTACTTTTCAATCCTATTTTATGTTTATCATTTATCATACATTGTTATCTTTTTTCTTACTGCAGTTGGTTTAATCAAGCTGCTATGCATTCTTCTTTTTCCTCTCAGAAATGTGGACATTCTGGCTTTTTTTTTTTTCTTCCTTTAATAGCTACCTATGTTCTGCACAAATATTTGAAAGAGTAAAACTTCTTTTTATACCAAGATGCACTGTTTTCTCTACCAAGACACCCTATTTCCACAGTACTTTCATAGAGAGTTTCAGAATACCATATTTCTCCCATCTTCTCCCTAACTCCCATAGGAGGCACATGAAATTATCCCCCAGACTTCCACTACCCTACTCACAACTCTTAGCTTTTGTTCAGATATTCTAGAACTAAAAGCACCAAGCTACTGTCAGAACTCCCTTCGTTCTATGCTTCTTCTGTGTTAACTGTGCTTAGTTGGATGTTCATTACATACACTCTGAGTCTAGGTTCATCCGTTTAAGTTCTGTGAAGCAGGAGTTACCCCACAGCTATTTCTACCAGTTCTATTCAGTTTCATTTATTTTCAAATACTGGTCACAAAATTCTAAATTGAATGTGTTACTAACAAAAAGATGTGGCCTTCGCTTCAGTCCTAGCCACTGCAGAATCCTGCCTCATTCTGGAGAAAAGCATGCCTTCTGGTTGTACACATCTACTCACATCAAAAAATCTAACAAAACACTCAGATCAGCATCACACCTCAGTTGTTATTGGATTGTCGAGAACACCTATCAAGGTATCTCTTCAGCTTAGTCTCATCACTGAAATGACAGATTTATTTCAGAAGATAAATCTTTATACTGTCATTTTCTGCACAGAATGACAGGGAAACTGGCTCACATCCTCTAACTTGGCACAGTGCCTGACTTGGACTTTAGAATCAGTACCTTGCACCAACTTTCCCATTTGGCCTTCCCCATCCTCTAGCCATCCCACTGTAGAGCACAGCTTTCAGCCCTCACTTTTATATTTACCCTGCTCTGTACTCTGTGATCTGCCACTGACTATCCTCAAGTAAAGGGTAGAGAAAACAGTGCATCTTGGTATAAGAAGAAGTTTTACTATTTTAAATATTAGTGGAAAACAAGGTAGCTATTAAAGGAAGAAAAAAAATACCAGAATGTCTACATTTCTAAGAGGAAAAAGAATAACACATAGCAGCTTGATTAAACCAACCACAGTAAGAAAATAGGCAACAACGTACGATAAATGATAAATATAGAGTAAGATTAAAAAGTAAAATAAATTGTTTAAATCATAAAAAATGTTTAAACAAAAACTGTTTAAATCATTTTTAAGAAATCTTAAAAAAACAAAAACTTCTATCCTGATAAATGGAGCCATCTAGTTTGAACAAAATTGGAAAAGTTAGTAAATGTAGAGACCAGAATGAAGTGAATCTCTAAATTCTGCCTGTTTTTAGTAGTTAAGAGGACATTGCAATGTCCAATTGATTTTAAGAATCATTCAGTAAGATAACAATTATCTTTACTATTTGAAAATAACCCAGCAGTCTTCTTATTTTAAACAAAACAGTGTCATATAAATGGGCCTCATATGCATATTTATGACTAGATTTTTTTCAGCCATTTCTGCCCCTTTAAAAAAGAAAAGATAGATCTTAAAGAAATACAGATAGTTGGGATCTTAGACAATGGTTGTCAACTTAGCTGCATGGTAAAATCATCCCAGACTAATTAAATAATAGACTCTGGGGGTGTAACTGCACGTGAGTAGTTTTGAAAGCTCTCCAGATGATGTGCAGCCAAGTTTGAGAATGACTACTATATGCCATGAAATTAAAGAGACTAAAAATAAATAAATAAGTGAAGGTTGCACCAGCCTTAAAGAGGAAGGGAGAACGGTAGTTGGAAAACAAAGCAAAATACAAGTCATCTTGAGGGAGAAAGCAATGGATCATTCAGAGCCTCCTTGTGTAACCTCTAGGAAATCTTAGTAAAATTCATGGGCAAAAAACAACAACAACAAAGCCTATATGAAGAACCCTTTGGTTGTCCTTGCCTGATACCACTTATCAGTTATGCTGAAAGGGTGAAAGACTGTAATCCTTCAGAGTCTTCTCATGCTTTTTAAAGTGTTGTGTAGGATGCTTTGGTAGCCCCAGTGACAAGAAACGAGAACAAAAGGAGCTTAAGAGATTTTCCTCAGAGTCGGGATCAGATACACCTTGCACCAGCTCATGTGTCTGCTAGGAATTGCTGGGGTTTGTAAAGTTCCACACAAGGAGGAAAAGTCAAGTTGTAATCCTGAAGCACTTTTATGTAACCATTTTCAATAAATAGCCTAAAAAGATCTGAGAAGAAAGGGACGTGATTTATTTTAATTTGTTCTGTCATTCTACATAAAATTCAACTTTCATATCTAATTTCGCATTTGTAATTTTGCATGCTTTTCCTCAAAGAGTGTCCCCTATATTGATTAAGCTTCAGGCTCCACAAAACCTGGATTCAGCCTTGCCTACCTGCTAAAAACAAAAATTATACAAGACAGCACAAATCTTAATTCAGGTTGCTTTCTTCTTTACATATGCTTTATAAAAAGAAAACGAGAACATGTAAAATCGGCCAATGAACAAATCAACAACATTGAAAGTTTCCTATAGAAATCTGGAAGAAGAAGGACAATTTATTTTATTTTATAGGCAACTCTTATGTTTGGGGAAGTACAAGGAAATAGTTGATATTTTGTTAAAACTGAGTCATCCAAACTGCACCTAGGATTTCATACTTTTTTTTTTTTTACCATAAATGTTTCTGTTTCAGAGAAACTATTAGACATCTTGGAATATGTATTAGGAGTTCCACATTTTGCAGTGCTTGTTTTCAGATACCCCCTAATATCTAAGTAATGTGTCCCAACTTAGAAGCCACCATCACACATCATCTGATGTAGGAGCCTATGAGGCAAGCATCTCAAGCATTTTTTTTCAGACTCTGCATTCTCCTACAGGTTGATGAAGAAAGTGAACCTCAAAAGAAGATTAAAGGAATTATCCACAGTTGCTCAGAATGATGCAGTATGAATTTAAAGCTGAGAACTCTGACTTTAATTCTAGTGTTTCTCCCACAGAATCATACATTTTCTCATTCTCTTCCATTTTCCTGCAATCCTCCTCTGCCTTCTTCACATCTACCTGTATGTACCTTACACCTGTAACAACTACTTGCAAAGGACACACTGAATAACCTCCATATATGGAAAGTCTTGATTCATGAAGGTGCTAGCCAAAAAACAAACAACCAAAAATGAGCTGAGGCAAGCCCATGAACATAAAATGGAAAACTTCACAGGTGTTAGGAATATTTTCCTATTAAAATGCCAGATTCATTTACTCTATGTAACACTCTACTAAAGAACATTGAATTCTTTACTTCTTAATGAGAAGCCAAACTATATATGTTACATGCTTGCGTAATTATTCCAGAAACCATAGCTGTTCATGTAATCAGAATGAATTTTTTCATGAACTTGGGAAACTTGGCCCTTTTCATCCTTAATCCGTAAGGCTTATTGCCCAAAAAGTCTTTAACTCTCTCTGATTTGTTTTTACTTTATAACATAACTCTCATTTTGTCCCACTGAAGATTGCTTCTTGCCCAGCAATGATAAACAAAAGGTTCAAAGATGAAAGAGCTGGTTCTAATACTTAATCGCCCATTACATATTGGAATACAACAACATTTTTTATGTAAAAAGAAGAGAAAATAAAGACAGGAAAAAAAGTTAACATATAACAAACTCTGTAGAATTATAACAATGCACCAGAAAAGCAATATAATTTGGTGTTTTCCCTTTTCCTTTTTAATTTTCAAAACATGTTATCCTTAACTATTTCATTTTTAACAGTAATTGTATAGAATAAAACTGACTTTTTTTAAAGTGTATATTCATTTTACCATTATGAAAAGCCTCTTGAACTTTAAAGATGACATCAGATTTCTGTAATACATGCTTGGTTTCCAATGTAAAGGTGCAATTAAAATTTTGCATTTAATAACAAATATGATACATGGCAGGCTGTGTTGCATTTTTTTAGTTTAAAAATACAAAATATACTCACCTAGAAAGAAATGCTATGAAATGTGATTGGAGTGAAACAGAAAGGTTTTAATTATTACAAGAGTATTAAATGTTTTCAAAAATCACCTGTCTGGTAAAGACTTGCTCAGTAATAAAATACAGAGTATTTTTCCCAGGTTTACTAGTTTTTAATGAGAATAATTATTAACATTACCTTGAGGAAATGTCCCATTTGAGAAAGATAAAGAGAATATAATAAAATATTTAAAAATAGGAACATAATGAGTATTGTACTTGTAAATCATAGATGACAAAATAGTTTATCTATCATTATCTGCAGGAAAGGACAACAATTAGAAAATTTAAAACTTATTCTTTTATATGTGCTTTTATTCTGAAAGTGAATTGCTTATTATGAGGTTATACCTTGATTATTGGCCATTGCCATGAGCAATCAATGAAACTATTCCTAGGTTTCTGAATATATTAGCATATCATGTCTTACAGTATATGAGAGGAGCCAAAAATCAACCATCACTTTAATATTCTAACATCATGATTAAAGAAGAAAATATTGCTTAAACAAAATTAGACTGTGGAAGTCAATTATAAACAAAAAGATGAGCCATTCATTTACTAATTGGTCCTCCCTATTTCTGGCATAGGAACACTGTCCTGTAGGCATAGTTTATACCTTTATCAAGCAAGATCAGAATTATCACAATTAGAACTTAGACTGATTAACTAGGCCCAGCCCTAAGCTAGCTTATATGATGAAACTAAAAACAGGATTCATAAATGAGGTTTAAATATTTGAACACAGAAAAATAAAAACCAAAATCCATACGATCGCATGTCTATAACAAATACAATAGCATCAACATGGAGTAAAGTACACAGAACAAAGTGTTAACATAATTGGTCATGAGGCCGAACACTTTAAAGTCTTTCATGTAAGGCAAAGAAGTCAATATTGGAAGTAAATTGATCAAAAAAAGCACGACTTCAGAATAATCGTGAAATTTTACATGAACTATACTTTTCAAAATAATGTCATAAACTTTAAAAAATGCCTAACAACTGTTATAACTTGATTAAAAAGAAAGAATGATAATAATTCATATTCACTTTATGATTCATTATAGCTAAAGTTAGAGAAACATTCATATAGGGCAGAGATCACACATTTAAATATATGCTAATTATTTTCACCCATTAAATACAAACAAAAACAACTATAACCTGTTTCCAGTTAATTATGCCGAAGACTTATCTTTTTGTGAATGACTAATCACGCCACTAGGATCATCAAACAACACAGTAATTAAGGGTGCAGTCTATGAAGCCACATTGGCTATGTGGAGTGCCTGTTCCGATGCTTTCTGGCTGTGTGACCTTGATTATGGTCAGAGATTTTTCTGTGCCACAGATTCCTGATCGGTAAAATAGGAATAATAATAGCAAGTACTTTATAGGACTATAGTTGGCAGGATTGATAGAACTATTTTTGACATGGAAATTCAAAATAAATATGACCTATGGTATTACCACCACTACTATTACCACTGTCACTATCACTATTACTTATTCTGCAACCAAGAGAAGTATATTAAACTGAACATATCCCTGAAAGTGGTCCAGTGACATCTTTCTATATAAGCCACTAATGGAAACATTTCTTTATAAAACAAATATCAATAATTCCTTTTCTTTCAGACCATTTCTAAGTAAGAAATCTAATCGACGATTTGCAATCTATTCTCTTTTTAAAAGATTGGCTATTCAGAGAGTTAAAAACTAATGGGCAAAGCAACTGTCATAGCAGTGGATATTACCATTCATGAAAGTGCGATTTGGAATTACGTCTTTTTTTCTACAACTTGAGATTTTAAAAGTCTAGGTAAAGAAACCTAGTCAATATTGTAAGTGTTCAATTAAAGGGGCAGCTCTTACCTTGGAGTCAATAATAATCTATCAGACTCCTGAGGTCGGTGAATCAGGGAAGGGAAAAAATGACTGGATGTTCCCCTCACACCCACTCCCTCTGTCAGTTCCTGCATTTTCTTGTAGGGCAACAGGTCTATGGAAACATTTCGTCTGGTTCAAATGCACATTTTGTTATCTAAAATAACATTCAAATTCTTATCTTGGCAATTCAAGCCACAACCCGCCTTTTCAGCTTCATTTCCAGTTACATTATTTTCCAGTTTTTGCTGTTCATTTCCAAAACAGCTTTGGTGCTGCTCCACTTTCTCATTTCCATGTTTTTCCTCCATTTTTTTCTCTCTATTGTAGATGACATCATTTCCCCCATCTCTTACTACAGAAGACTCAACTACTGTTTAAGGCCTCACTCAAATCCACATGTTCCGTAATGTCTGCCCTGACCTACTCTTCCTCTTGCCATCATAATGTGAAGCTTTTCTTCCACCACTGAGGTCCCATCCTCTAAATTTCCAATGTGTTTATTTCCTACTCTCTGGCATGCATGTAACTCACTGTATTAGTCCATTCTCATGCTGCTATAAGGACATACCCAAGACTGGGTAATTTATAAAGGAAATGGGCTTAATTGACTCACAGTTCAGCATGGCTGGGGAAGCCTCAAGAAACTTACAATAATGGCAAAAGGAGAAGAAAATATGTCCGTTTTACAGGGTGACAGAAAAAACAAGAGTGAGAACATAGCAAACGGGGAAGCCCCTTATAAAACCATCAGGTCGCATGAGAACTTACTCACATCATGAGAATAGCATGGGGGAAACCACCCCTATGATTCAATTATCTCCTACCTGGTCCCTGGCAGGACATATGGGGATTATGGGAACTACAATTCAAAATGAGATTTGAGTGGGGACACAGACAAACTATATCAGTCACCATGTGCATGGGTTATTTAGTAGGCCCTGCTCGGCAAATTCAATATGTACGATACTGTAAGTGTAGCAGATCAGTATGATGTTCTAAGAAATGGCAGTCTAAGCAAAATCCCTGGAGATTAGTTTATGACAGAAAACCTGACAAGTTAGAAATTAGAAAGTGTAGGTGCTATGTATAATCTGAATGTTTGTGTGTTCCCAAATTCCTATGTTGAAATCCTAGCTCCCAAGGTGATGATGTTAGGAGATGGGACCTTTTGGAAGGTGATCAGGTCATGAAGACAGGGCCCTTGTAATGAGATTAGTGTACTTATAAAAGAGGTTCAAGATAGTTAGGCATGGTGGCACACTCCTATAGTCTCAGCTATTTGGGAGACTGAGGTGGGAGGATCATAAATTTAAGCCCACCCAGAGCAAAGTAGTGAGACCCCTATCTCCAAAAAAAGAGGGCATCTAAGGGAACTTTTCCTCCTTTCTACCATATGAGACTGTAGCAAAAAGATGTCATCTATGCAACAGGAAACAAACCCTCACCAAATTTTGAACATGCTAGTGTCTGGATCTTCGACTTCCCAGCATGCAGAATTGTAAGAAATAACTTTCTGTTGTTTATAGGCTACACACTTTACTGTACTTTGTTATAGCAGCCCAAACGGACTAAAACAGTAGGAGTACTGCTAACTCTGCCAACTGAATTCAAAACAATTTTGGTAGTCTTCAAGAACAGAAAATAAAGCATTCACTAAATCAGTAGTTGCATACCAGTTACCAGATGCTACATTGATTTGTTCCAATAAAGAGAAGAGATCCAGAATGGCAAAATAAATTGGAATTGCTAGTGGTTATATTTATGATAACTCATTGTCATTCTCCAAAATTCATTTAACTTCTCTGCCAAACAGGCAAGTTAACAGGGATGTATCTTACAAGTCTTTGATGGAGGCATAAATACATGCAATCTTACTTAGAATCTAATATTTACTTTTGTTTTCTATTTTGGCAGGAAGAGGAAGTTCTAGGTTCTAGTGGCTTATTTTTTTCTTTTTTAGCACTTACCCTACCATTATAGCCCTTTTGTCATTTTTCAGGGAATAAAAATAGTTATTTTGCCAGCATATGGCAACTGATTATGGTTTAATATTGGGAGTTGACTTTCGGCACAGCCAGGACACAGAAGCAATACTTGGTCTGGAGTTTTTTATTTACTGTTGTGTGTCTCACCCTAAGATGTACTCTGGGATTAATTTTTTAGACTATCTCTCATCTCTTTCTCCATATAAGTTTCAAAATCTATCTCTTAAACACATCACAAAATATTATTTGTCTCTTTATTAGATGTAGAGTTGTATGCATCTATCAGCCCTCACTCATCTGTGCATATATTTTTTTGTTTGGTTTGATTTGGTTGGGTTTTACTTTTCCCAAAACATAGCACAGCAACCTAGCACATATAATAATGCTGATAATAAAGTAACATTTTTTTTTCTGGTTACTATAAAACAAGCATTCTGTTAAACACCTCATGTACAATACATTATTATATTACTTATTCTTGGATATAGTGCTACTACTGCTAATAGCTAACACTCATATAGTGTTTCTATGTGCCAGACACTATTATGTATATTTACTTAATTCTAACAGTAAATCTTTGAAGTACACATATACACTATTATCACTAACATATAAATGAAGAAGCAACACATAATAAATATCTGTTAGCAAGTTTAAGTAACTTACCCAAAATCACTCAGCAACTGATTGGCTAAGTTGGAATTTAAACTGATGTAGTCTGGATAGAGAAACAATATAAAAACTAATACATTATACTGCCTCTGCTTCTTACATCTAGCTTTTTAAAATGTATTCCTGTTCAATTTATATACTCCTTAATTTGTTTGCCATGAATTTTCCTGTACAGTAGCTGTGCTAAAGATGCCTTGTATTCTGTTAATAAGTTAAGAACATGGCATGTAATGTTTATATTCTTGCCATTAATACAATGCCATTGTCATATTTAAGGTACTCAATAATTATGGTTATTAAATTGATTAGCCAATTGTGCTCATCTTAGAAAATGCTGCAGAGCAAGAGCTGGTGTTGGAATTGATGTTCTTGAAAGAAAGGATCACATTACAGGGAGCAACCACCTCTGAAAGTTAACAGGTGTTGTTAAAGATCGAGCAGTAATTCCCAACTTACCAACTGGAGACTCCCAAAGAGTTTTATAGATTAATAAATTAGACAATGTAACAGTGATAGTACTTAAAGCAGAAAACAACAATTTTGTTATTTTTGCCACTATAACCAATCGGACTATTTGGGAATCCAATTATTTGATTATTATATAATAATTTCTGAAAAGGAGAATTATCTTAAAACTGCTAAAACCAAAGTACCTATATAATAAAGAAGCAAGAGTTGAATAAATATAGATGAGATGAAGGCTTTGAGTAAAAGGCTCAAAGAGTAAGATTTAAAATGTATAAAATATGTATATTTTATAGTATGTTTAACCCCAAATTTTCAAGTATGTAAACCTTTCTCCACCATTTTAGTTATAATTGTCATTTCTAATCTGATTCATTATTTAACTTTATTACACATATTTATTTCCAGAAATATTATCTATAAATGCTTGATCATAATCATCACTTATTCCAAAGAACTGAATTAAAGAATGGCTGCTGTATGCCAACCATCTTTTATAAATATGATCTCCCAAAACTGATGTAAGGATGAAAAATATAAGCATTTAAACGCTAACATTTGCATTATCCAGTTGAGATCCTATGTAATAATTCTTAACTTATAAACGTTCCTGCTTTTAAAAGTTCAAACTAAATAACATATTCTTAGCATTGACATTAGCAATTTATAAGAGATCCAGAGGAACTAGACAGATTTCTATTTTAAGACAGATTTAAAAGTAAGTTACAAGTGTGTGCTGAATGAACCTCCTACATGCAGAATCTTTTTTTTTTTTTTAATACCATCTCAAAACAGAAATAATACTTTCTATCCTTTGAAGCACAGAAATTTAACTCACAGCTTCTCTAGACATTAATAGGTTGGCATAACCAATATGATCTTTTGATCAAAATGAAAGAAGGGCTTTATTTTGGGCTCAGCCAATGGCTGCAGAATGAATTAGACAAAATACTGAAGGGGTAAGAGCTTTATTTTCTCTGATTATAGATACAATTAGCAAGGCATGCTGAGAACCTTGGGTGAAAGGAACAAATAGGTGTTATTATTCTTATTTCCTGTGTTAGTGCATTTACTAGTGTAGTAAAATGGAAGGGCATTGATCCGGGAATCAGTAAACCTATGCCCTAGTTCTGGCTTTCCACCCAAACTTCCCTTAATAACAAACTCTCTAAACTTCACTTTCTTAGTAGATGAAAAAAAATTTATTAGTCTTTAATCTGACTATCTTGCTTATTACTATTAGAATTTTTTAAAAATTAGTAATTTAGATAAAATATTGCTTAATTATGCAATTTTCTTCCTTGTATTAAAATACTAATGGTAAATATATATGTGTATATATATATATGTACACATACACACATATACATATATGTACATATATGTGTGTATACATACATATTCATATGCACTTATTAAATATATGTCATGTATTTTGTAAAAGGATTTATAAACTATAAACTGTCAAATGCTGCATATTTATTTCATTTACTTTACTATGTATGTAGTGGATGCCTTATATAAGCCTGATTTTGTGTTAGGATTTAGCTAAACAGAGAATAAAGACACTGGCTTTAGGAAATGCAAGTCTAGATAAGTTAGAACATATAAAGAAATAAATAGTAAAGACTAAAATGTTTAACATCTATGACAGGATTATATACAGGCTAAAGAAAAGCACCAAAAAAAGAGCTAAATTCATCATTTGAGAGGTCAGTGTTGGACACCTTCCAAGAACTTGGTAAACTATAGTTATGAAAAGAACCCTGTAATAAGACTGTCTTATCTCTACAGCAAACACAGAACAGATTTCAGAAAACAGAGCTTCCAGTTTACTAGAACTCATATATAATGAAAGGTCCACTCATCTTTGTTATTTCTTCATTGAACCTGAAAACTAATTTCATCTTAATTACCTGTAGCGTATATTTGTTCACATACATGTTTTCATCAATTGGTCAGAAAGTTCCTAGAATATAGGGACTGTCTTCTTTATCCTCAGTACCTAGCAGAATATATAAATGAATAAATAATATTTATGACTGTAGAAATCCAAAGATGCAACAGGAAAAGCGGGATTTTTAATCATGTAATTGTTAACATAGTATTGATCAACTGAGAGAAATCTCTGGTGCCAAAATTGTTCCCTGAACCTGAAAGAAAATTAAACCTGTGTGTGTGAGTGCACACACATATACATGTATGCATAAGTAGCCAGGTTAACTTTAACATGGTGAAGTGGAAAGAATACGTGTTTGGAAGTCAAGAAGACTAGAATTGGCATCCAAATGATACAAAATCTTGGGGTAGAGCACTCAGAACATGAATTTCCCTTCGGAATTTAGTAAAACTAAAACTGCAAATCAGAGGCCTTTGTTCTTATCTCACTTACAAGGCTTAACCATGACAGTGAAGACTATTGAAATATTGTACATTACCATCAAGATAATTTAGTTTCATTAATTTTTGTAAATAGTGGCCTTTACCACTATTTATTTTCCTTCAATTTCTGGCCTTTCAACTTCTTTACTTGCCAAAGCAAAAGTAGCAGTAAATTTGTCACAGTACTTTCATGATTCTAATTGAGATTTTCGTAAATATAAAACTATATTATAAAATGTGCATGATTTCTTATTAAGTAGTGTGGTTTTGCAGCAGAAAAAACAAGAGGAGTATACTTCCCAAAATAATATTAGTGATACACTCACATACATGTGAACTTGTGCATGGGAAGCCTGTTCTTACAGGATTAAACAATGAGCTCAAACTGAATCTTTACCTAATGTACAAGTACAAGGATAATCTTTTTGTAGGACATCTTTAAAAAAATCTCTACTTATTCTATATACTAAAATTATAGAAAATATCAATTAATATTACCCAGTTACCTTAAAATGTCTCCACTAACACTAAGTAGTCACCTGTTTTTCTGAATTCCTCCAACTTTATATATATATATATATACACATATACATACATACACACACACACACACACACATACATATATATATATATCACAATCGCATAGGTCTTTTGTAAATATCACTCATTTAGATCTTTTGTAAATGAGCCTTGGGTATGTGGCCTGTCTCTGTTAAAGGACCATAAATTCTTTGAGGGCAAGTGTCACAAAACATATGCCATTACCTAGGAGGCTGTTTGCATCCAAATATTTGTTGATAATGGTTTTGTCACTTTGAAAAAATATCTAATAAATTATCCCCTCAAAATTAGTTTCCTCTAAACTAAATTTGCCATAGTATCATCAAAGTACTGTGCTATATGTTCAGGAGACAAAGAAATAGAATACATATTTCCTTCTCTAAAAAAACACCATCATTTAGCTAGGAAGACAGAAAATTTCATCAAAAAGTATACTCAAAGCGACACATAATTATCAAATGAGGGCTTAGAAAGAAAATTAAACCTAGAAAGAAAAACCTATATTAAAAATATGCATGTAGAATTTAAGAACGTGAGATTTTCCTTATCATAACTTAGACATTTGTGCACAAGATATTCTAGTTTTACTGAATCCATGGCTGAGAAAAGTATTCTACTATAAAAATGGATGGGAAATTTTACACATTCAGCTTAGAACAGAATTTTCAAGGGTAAATTATCTTAGAGACAGTAATTCATCAATTCTCTGGTCTAATGAATTACTCTACCTGCAGATATAGTAATTAATCTTATTTCTATAAGTCTCATAGGTATAGAGTTCTTTATATTTTTATTAAAAATACATAAGGTAATCAAATCTAATATTAATAACTGAAATCTACTTATTTGATTGTGACTTTCTGCCCCTCTAAAAGTTCACATATCAGTAAAAAAGATACATGACTATGAAATTTAAATTATAAAGCTATAATCTCCTGAGTTACTAACAAGTTCAGTGACTTAACTATATCACAGATCCATATTTTAAATTATATTATTTTATCAAAGTAATAAACTGAAAGACTGTCAAGAATGTAACAATGCCTAGTTAAGATAGCTCGGAGAATATACGAGAGGATTTGTGGATCCAAACCAGCCTTAGGTAAACTGTGGAATCCAAAAGTCTGTTGCTCTCTGGCTTTTCATATCCCAACATCTTCCTCATTCCTAAGAAATTCTCCCTTCCTGCGTGATTTGTATTCTTTCCCTGTCAGAGGCAGATATAATTGAAGAAGGAGCAAAAAAATGAGTGAGTTAGACTAGTACTATGGATATCAAATTGAGTAGTTTGGATTTATCTTGTAGCGCAGTGGGTTTTTAACTATAGTGTCTTGATACACAATCATGTCGATAATTTGCTAATAATAGCAGTCAGTTAAAATTTGATTCCAGTTTCTAATAAACAAGGTCTAGTCTTACATCCTTTTCAGTTTCTTGCATTTCAATGTGCTTTTTTGAGTAAATAAGAAGAAAAAAAGCTGAGTAAATAGCTAATGACACTAAAGCTATGTACATTCATGCTGTTTGTCCTTTGTATGAATACCAGCTATCTTGCATGTTAAGGCAGAAAAAAATTGCAGAGAAACACGCCTTTAGGAAATGGGAGTCTAACAATTTATTTTAAACAATAATGACAACAAATGTTAATGGATTTGCATTTAAAAATAATCTGTCAGTATAATGAAGGGTTTATTAGAGGAGAGCAACATTGAAGTAAGGGAATTTAGGAAAAAAGAAGGTATTGTCAAAACCCAGTTGAAAGATGAAGGTTTGATCTAGACGGTGTGAATAGAAACTGAGAGATTCAAAACTGATTCATCTGTCAGTCATTTTTCTAAGTGTTGGATCAATCCTGCAAATAGCTTCAAAAAAAAGAAAATAATACAAGTTTCACAAATAGCTATTTGCACAGATTTTATTTACTGACTGAAGGTTGCTCAGAACCACTCTTTTGAAACTGTTCTTTGTAGCTCCAACCTTATCTGTCTCTTTACTTCCACTACAGAATGTCCTCTTCTGTCCAAGTCTTTGCTTTCTAAAATGGAGGACAAAAACTCAATTTTCTAATGGGCCAAGGTAGCTAATTAGTGGACTTGAAGTGCTATTGCCCAAATCGATTTCAGAAAACAAAATCCACTCAAGTCATCAAAAAAAAAAAATCTATTTTTGACAAATCATGGCAAAGAGATTTCACCTAACTGGAATTCACAACCCAAATAGTATGGCTAAACTAAAAAATATTTACATTTCCATGAGTAGCCCAGGCTGGAATATAGTGGCACAATCCTGGCACACTGCAACCTCTCCTTTTCAGGTTCAAGGAATTCTCCTGCCTCAGCCTCCTGAATAGCTGGGACTACAGGTGTGTGCCACCATGCCTGGCTAATTTTTGTATTTTTAGTAGAGATCGAGTTTCACCATATTGGCCGGGCTGGTCTTGAACTCCTGACCTTGTAATCTACCCACCCAGCCTCCCAAAGTGCTGGGATTACAGGCACGAGCCACCATGCCTGGCCTGAGAGCCTTTTTTTTAAGTTATCCATCTAATCAACCTTTCAAATAATGATTGTACATCTACTTTAACCATTAGAATATACCTACCAAGTTTCTATTTCTGATGAAAAACAACTTTTGTCTGTCTAGCATAAATTGTGTATATCACAGTTAATATTTATCCATGCTTTAATTTATCTTTAAATTATTGGTATGGGGCTGGGCACGGTGGCTCATGCCTGTAATCCCAGCACTTTGGGAGGCCGAGGTGGGCAGATCACCTGAGATGAGGAGTTTGAGACCACCCTGACCAACACAGAGAAACCCCTGTCTCTACTAAAAATACATGCCTGCAATCCCAGCTACTCAGGAGGCTGAGGCAAGAGAATCGCTTGAACCCAGGAGGCAGAGGTTGCGATGAGCCAAGATCCTGCCATTGCGCTCCAGCCTGGAAAATAAGAGTGAAACTCTATCTCAAAAAAGTGACATTAAATAATAGTTTGGCCTTATAGGTACAATTTTAGATAGATTAATTCTTGCTTTAATATCTTTGAAGATATGGCTGAAAGACTTGGTGAATTTTTGTTCAACTATAATCTCCTTGAGTTTGAAATCTGTATTTTAACTTATCATAATAATGTTTGTGTTCAATGGTGATTGCTTTGATTACCTAGCAAAATGGCAGGTATGTCCCATTTTAACCAGCGGCTTCTTAGCTGCAGTTTTTTTTGAAAAAACAATTGATTTTAGGCTTATTACTGCTTTTTAATAAGCATAATTCAGAGGGCAAACTGAAGACAAAACTTTATTTTTTTTTTTTGACCCACTTTGTCTTATTGTTTCTACTGCAAGTAGTTCTCCAATACTGTATGAAACATTTGAAGGTTTCATGATCCTTTTGCTGGTTTCAGGTAATTGAACTTTCTTATTCAGTTCATGTCACAAGTACAGTCTTGGTTCAGAAATTACACTACTCAACTCTCATTCTTCAAAAATACGACCTTGAACTTTCCCCGTCTTCATTCAGAGCCTGGCTGTAAACTAGCAATTGCAGTGGTAGAGGATGGAGGGAATAGGTCATTCTGTCTAACTCATCTCCTCCTCTACTCGCCTGTTCATGTAAATTAAAAGGAGTGGAGGCCAAAGGCAGACAGGGAGTTACTTGGTTAGGTATTATCACAAGGTGGTATTATAGGAACTTGGCCTAGCAGATGTTCAAAGCTTTTGCAGACCTTGGAAACTAACCTTCCCTGGCAAAAACATCTGTGACTGCTTGTTCAGTATCTTTCCTTGAGATGTCTACTTCTTCCTTAGTTCTAACTCCTCCAGTGTCCTCTTAAACACAGACTCTAGCAGTTAGTACTATAGCCTATCCTGGAAGTCCCACCAAGCACGATTGCCAATGGCTCTAGAATGCACTCCCACCCTTGTCATCTACATCTGGTGTACAGGAAATGCAAAGAGTTTTTGTTCTGTTACTACTGGGAATGCAGTTATTATACAAACAAACTCATCTTTCTTTTGAACATGCCACCTCAGAAGTCATGGCCTTTCCCTGAAGACTGTCGGGACATTTGTCAGCTAGTAGGCCAGAGTACCCTGAATTATGGAGCCACTTCTCAAGCTTTCCAAATACTCCCAATGAAGCTTTCTAAGTTTCTAAGTTTCACATAGAGGAGGATGGACTCCCACTCCTCACCCTTGGGAAGGGTAGTGAGATTTAGAGCCCCGTACCAGCTCCCTTCAAAGAAATTTCTCACAAATATATTCTTCTTACTTTACTTTCTTTCTCAGTCCTTTCATTATGGGAATTAGAGCCTTCTAGCCAATTATTTTTCTCAGAGGATTTGTTTTTTGGCCTGGCATCTCCCTTCTGGACTTTATATCTGTGGAAATATGGTGCCTCAGTCTACACTTCCAATTTTTACATGCTGTTACAATAACGTTGATCATTTTAATATTAAAGCATGCCAGGTAAATTTCTAAGTAACAAATGAAAATAAAGATCCTCTCACTACACACACAAAAACTGTTTGCCTCCAAATTCTACATGCATTATAAGTCCTTTTACAGAGAAATGAGTGCACATTTACAAGCATGCCTGCTGCAGTTTTATTCTGACTTAAAAAAGATGCGTCTTTTACTCTCTGCTTCCTGTTCCTTCAAACCAACTAGGAATCAATATGCAGATGCTAGATTTACAGACTCTCTTAGGATGACAGATCAATAAAGAACCCCACTGAAAAATGCTAGCCTGGAGGAGGAGAATATAAACTTTTTCCTTAATCTCGGTAAGGCTTTGCTCCCAGGACCAGGGACTTCTTGTTCAGTGTTAATAGTACTGAGTTTTCTTACTGTTTTTTCATGTGAAAGGCACTCTTCAAATATGTACTTAATTAAGCCTCTCTTTTAACAGAGGTGGCCCGGTTCTCATCCCCCAGCCTCTCTTTCCTGTCTCCTGTGTGGAGAGTTCTCTTTGAAGTCATGCAGGAGAGATGTACAGGCATGAAGGAGATGAGAACAGAGCCAAGGGCGCTTGTAACGAAATTTTGATGGAAAAGAAGTTTAGATTAATTCAGCTATTCTAGCTACCCTCTATTTAGAATTCTTATAAGAGGAAATACTAAATTACAGAAAGATAATGAGTCAGATTTTATGTTAGCTCTGAAAGTCCTGCCCTCCAAATGCATTTGTGAACTTCCTGGGGATTCTTAAAGATTTAGAACCCTGCAAATTTCCAGTTTTATAGGACTTATTTATTTTGTATTATGCCTGGACTCTTCATGTTTATCTCTTATGATTGCCTTGAAGTTCACAGCTGGAACTTGACTTATTAAAAGGCACCTATTTGTCTGAATTTCTCTCCTTGAATTGATTCTTGGAAGGAAGTCCATGATCATTTGTAACTATGCATATTATCCATAACTACAATTTTGGAAATAGATGTTGATCATTTGAGAAAGTGTTTTCTAACTGCTCACAATACAGAGGCAATTTCAATAGTAGAATTGAATCTGATGTTACTATACAGTGGCTGCCAAATAATTCATTTTAATTTCTTATCTCTGGTTATTCAGTCATTTCCCAGAAAATTATTTTCTTAGATTGCTTATTTCAAGGGTTTACAAAAAAGATGCAGCAAATGTATACAACATAAGTAACTTAATGGCCATAAGTTTCATAATTATAGTAACTTTTTCTTTGTTGTATTCTTGTTCAGACATGCTGAATCTTTGGGACATTAAATTTCATAGATTGGCTCATGTTGTGTTATTGTGAATATCATTTTGATATTTTCATGCACTGCAGACAGGATATAGAGGTAAAGTAAGTGCCATATTGCATACTTGATTTCCAATTTATCTGAACTTATTAAAAGAACTGTTGAGAGTCATTTTGTAATCCTTATATTGTTTTCCAGGTCACAGATACTCTACTCAGCAGTGAAATTGTCCTTACTAGTTTCTACAAGATACTGATTACATTTCTTGTGATATTTTAATAAGTTTATCCTCAGAAGAGCTAAAGTTCAGGTGTTTGGAAATTTTTACAGAGAAACACTTTATGTGTTTCCAGTATTTTTTCAGTGATTTTTTTCAGTTACTTCTGATTTTCCTCCTTTTGCTAAGTTACTGTCTATATTATTTAATTATATTTATGTCTGTTAGATTGCACATCAAAACATCAGACCTCTTCAACTTTTTATTATTCAATTATTCCAGCGATTTTTACCTAGATTAAAAGTAAAGTCACAACAATTCATGAGATTTTACTAGCCAAAGCAAATTACTTCCTAATGGTACCTGCCAAACACAACATTATACTTAATGGGACCTACATTTTCCCACTAAAAATAATATAAGTAATATAAACTATTATAGTGAAGAAGACCCCTTGTTTGAATCCATTTTAGATGATAACCCTTCTCCAGCAGTTAGGGTAATTGCATACCTGATTCATATAGCATCTAATACAAAGCCAAGCGAAGATAGAGGTCTGAATATTTCAGTTTGTGTTCTCTGTAGAAATATCAATTCCCTTGATTCTTATTTTATATGACTAGCATGTTATTTATTATTAAATGATCATTAGGTAAATGGCATATATGAGGCATCCAAAAATGAATGTAAAGATTTCTAAGGACTTGACTACCTTGCTAGAGGTGTGTCTCTACCTAAAACAGTCTTCACTCAGCTTTCCAATGTCTGCCATTTCTTTGTTACTCAGGACGTGGCTCCATGTGACTTTCTCAGAAAAGAATTTGGGGGCACCCCTTCTAAGATTATTTCTCTCCATTGAGTCACTGTCTAATTTATCATCCTGCTTTTATTTTCTTCATATTATTTATCAATACCTAAGTATTCCTTATTTATTGACTTGTTTGTTTACTTGTATGTGTTTTTCTCTATGTCAACTGAAATACAAGTTCTACCAAGGAAGAAAACTTGTCTCTTCAATTCATTGCTGAATCTCTAGTTAACAGAATAATGCCTAACTCATGATGAACTCAATCAGTAAATATCTGTTCATTCATTCCTGTATCACACATCTGTTGAATGAATGCATACACTATTAACTGAACTTCATACCTGTCTGCTTAAAGTCAGGCAGATGATAACTCATATAACTACCTAAAGCAAAACAGAATTGATAATGTCAAGATTGAGAAGACCATCAATCATCTGGAGCTTCTAGGACAAATGAAGTAAAGGCCATGAAAAGTACCAGGTCTTTTTTTGGTTTTTACCTTTTAGTCTCACTGTTGGAGAACAGTACTCAGTTGGAGAGCAGCATTGTGTAATGTTGGAACTCTCAATATCTTACAAGATGGAACCTACTTATACACAGGACCTGATTGTTAAATAACCTAAATATTTTCACTTCAACATAGGCTGAAATTCTATTCAGTAGTCACTACAAACTAAATATTGTTTTTAGGTGGCCGCTGCTTAAATGAACATTATACCTTTAATATGATGCACTCATCAATAGATAAAAGTAAATCTGTTGATTTTTATTTTGAAAAGAAAAGTGCCAGTATCTAAAATAATGAGTTTGATTTCATTCTGGACTACAGCGAGTTTAAACTTTTACTGAGTCCAACTGATTAGTTAAGATGAAGACTGAGCTGCTATAATAAAATGGTCCAAAGTATAGAGGTTAAAAAAATATGACTCAAATTCTAGCTTGTGTCACAGCTGTAAGTAGCAGCCCAGGTAAGCAGACAGCTCTGTCCCATGAGGTCATTCAGAGATTCATGTTCCTTCCATTGTGATTCTGCCATCAACAAGGCTGTTGTTCTCATCTGTATGGCCATAGCTAAATCCCAGAAATGGCCATGTTGCAGTTCACAGGAAAAGGAAAGTATAAAAAAACTTGCTTACCGAATATTTTTAAGACCTATAGCTGGAAGTGTCATTTTCACTTCTAGCCACGTTTCATTAGTGAAAATGTAGCCAAAGGACCACATCTAGCTGGAAGAGAGTCTGAGAAATGTTGTCTCTAGCTGGGCAACTCCATGTCCAACAACAAATTTACTATGAAAAAGTAGGAGAAGTTATTTGTTGGACATCTTTCTGTTTCTACCCTCAGGCAAGAAGAGCATGAAGATGTTGGTTGCAATGAACTGAATGTTTGTATACCCCCAGAATTCACCCTAATCCCAGGTGATGGTATCTGGAGGTGAAGCCTTGGGGAGGTAATTAAGTCATGAAGATGGAGTCCTCATAAAAGAGATTAGTTCCCTCATGAAAGAGAACCTAGGGAGCTCTCTTCACTCTTTCCACCATGTGAGAATACAACAAGAAGTCATCAGTCTGCGATCGAGAAGAGAGCACTTACCAGAACCTGACCATGCTGGACCATGATACTGAACTTTCACCTCCAGAACTGTGAGAAATAAATTTCTGCTGTTTATAAACCACCCAGTCTATAATACTTTACTATAGCAGCCTGAACTCAAGACAGTGGTCCATAAAAATAGTATTAAGTGAGCGCTAAGTGTATGATCAAAGTATAAAATAAAATCAAGAATAAGATTTTAGAAACAATACACTGTGGATACTAATTTTATGTTTAGTCTTTATTAATATTGAAATGGTAACTTATGCAGTAGAAAAACTTTCTTATAAATAGATCAGAGAATTGAATTGAGAATCCCTGCCACAATGTCATGTACAAAAGCACTTTTGTTTGTTCTATATAAAAGAAGTGTAGGCAAGCCATACTAGAGCAAAAAAACTCCCACATGTGAAATGTGATCCTTAATAAATATCATGTCATGAACTGTCATATTTTAAGTCTACTTCTAAATATAACTTCCTGTTACTCTATGAGTTCAGTGACTCTTGATCTTGTCAAAAATGGAGCTGCCTAACATTTTCTGATTTTTTGTGACCCTTTTTCTCTCTTTTCATATGAGTGGAATATACATAAAATTTTAGGAAAATAAAAATTTTAGTGAGTTTAATTTCTAGTTGGCATATATTTTTAATTTGATCCCATTATTTGAAACAATTAGAAAGTAGTACATTGCGATTAATATATTTTTTCTACAAATATTTGCTAGCTTACCATTTGTAAGCCCTATGATGGGTACAGAGAATTAAAAAAATAAATGACAGGAACCCTGCTTTTAGGAAAATCAAAATCATGGTCTTTTAAAATGGGGAAAAGTTTAGTGAGGTCAAAAAGATGGTCTTTTTTAATTGGGAAAGAAACGTTTACATGTACCTATATGCCAACTGAAGGAAAGAGAAATTTACTAAAAAATTTTCGGCTAACTTTATTTTGTAAATTAAGTAGATAATCTCTATCTAGTAATCTCAAATGTATCTTAAAGATTCTAAAATTAGATTTTTTTTGTTATTGATCATTTTTATTTTTTCTTAGATAAGAATATATTTTAAAACATATCTATTATTTCAGTTTCTATGTGATCAGAAATAAGTTTAAAACTGTACCTGGTAATCATGGAAGCTATTATCAGTACACTAACTAGACGCTCCTATATGGCAGATGGATGAGGCATAAAGCAGAGAGTAAAAGTACACTAAAAGTTTACGATTTCATTGTGAAAACTTACAATTCTCCATACTGGAAAATATAGTCAGTCATAGCAGGGAAGTTCATTTTGAAGTTTAAAAAGGCAATCCTCTCATCTTCTTAACTTGAAAATAATTATAGTGGCAATTTAAACTCTTAACAAAAAGAAAAAAATAAAAAAGAATCAATTTTGAAGAGTACCGTAAACACTATCATCTCTAACCTTTGAACTTTAGATAGTTCATTTTAAACATTTATAGTATGTTTTGGTGACCACTGTATTTTTAAATATCTGGAGAGATATTCCTATAGACCTTCATTTAAGAGTTTTCTGGCTTAAAATCTTCCTTATTTCTCTGGACATATTTGTATCTATCTTCTCACGCAGTGTCTTAATTCTAGATAGTCCTTATAGGACAGTTTTAGATTAAGTCCCAAAACACCAAACACAAATGCACTATGACGTCATAGGTTAATTCAGGAACACATAACTAACATTCTTACCAGTGTCAAAATTATCTTTAAAGAAGGATAAGAGCATGAGCTTGCACCATTTTCTTCCAAAATATTTGTTGAGAGTAAAAATAATGTTTAGCCATATATTGCTGGAATTGCAGAAGAACCTGGAGTGAACTGGAGAATAAAGATAATTTATTGGTTCTCCAGGAACTCTGCCCTTAACTCCAAATACATAGGGTTTCCCAACCAGATTGAGCACTTAGCTTCCCCTGAATGCCTCCATCATCTTTTTTGCATTGTCAACACAGCAACATATTAAAGATGCTATAGTTAGAGGAATCAATTTGGGTATCCTGGGTAAATTTTGGAAAAAGAGCCTAATGCGACTTTTGTTATTAACAGAGTAGGGATGAAGGCTTCAAGATTCCATTTGAGCTTTTTCTGTGAGAAGTGACTACCTCAATACAAAACCACTTATAAGAAGATACTTATATTAAGGTGGAAATATTCCAGCCAACTCAGCCATATAAATATGTGGGAATCCTTGTCCCTAGACTATCTGTGTAAACAACTGGTAGTTTATAGGCTACGCAATCTATTTCCACTTGGGAAAAATTCCCCTGGCTATTTTTAGATGCTATCTTACATAAGGTAATAAAATGTACCCTATTAAATAAGTTAACACACCTACCAAAATGCTTTTTTATTTCTGTAGAGGAAATTAAATCTCTTGCAGTTTGTGACTAAGAATCTCATGCTTCATAAAGTATCATTATCTTTTCCCACTTCTAAGTATTTTTGTCTTATCCCCACTCCTCCCCTTCCCCCGTGAGTTAAGACTAGAAACTTAAAACACTATTTTTATTCTGCCCTTCATCTTAGAAGACAGTTTCTTTGCACTAAGCTGATACTTAAAAGTTTTCAAATATTTTCTGGTTGGCGTGCTGGGTGATTAGTCCATTGAAATGTGTTTCCACAGCCCTCGTTTGTAGTTCTCTATTGCTACGCATCTTTTTTAATGTTTGTCTGAATTGAACTATATTTGCCATCTGCTGTTTCAGGCTCTCAAATGATCTGAAACCTTTGAATTTTGTTAAGTCATTCCTCATTATTGCTTTTTTAGTAGTATCTATAAAGTCTATCTGTTCTCCTCCTCACCATTTCCTTATGTCTATCATTTACATACTCCAGAGTCACTGAGGTACTAAGACACCAAACAACTAGTTTCAAATGTAAAATCCTCAGCTGGAGTATCGCTGATCTTCTATTTCAAAGTAAACTTTCTTCATCACTTTGCTTCTATTCCATGCTTTTAAAAAAGTTTATTCACTTAGCACTGACATGAAAACCATCGATGACATTTTGGTAGTTTTAGTGTATTGGATCCTTTGAATTTGTTTTAGCTATTTATTGTCTTAGAAGTCCTTTTCTCCCCCATAGTATAAAAGTTGTACTTTCCATGCCTTTTCTTTTAAGGCTTTAGGTTTCCCTACCTTATTTTTTTTCAACTACTTCAATAATTTTTAGAAATGAGGGCTTCAAAAAATAATAACAATGGGCATGATACTGTTCTGAAAAGAAGTAAACAAAAGAAAAGCAAATCATCTGGATCTAAACCTTTGGAGGCAAGCCAGCAACACTCTTTTTTCTCTCTCTTACGTTTCTCTTGATGCACGCAAACGTGCAGAACTTTTCCAAAGCACCTTGGTGTCCACAGGCAATTACAGGTGTAAAGCTTCACAGAAGGTACTAGCTGGAAAGGAAAAGTAACACATCCAGTAATAAGATGTGCTCCCAGTTATAGAGACATTTGTTCTAACCATTTACTCTTTCATTCATTTATTTGCAAGTCTTTCAGTTATCAATTACTATATAAAACAGTATCCCCAGATTAGTGCCTGACATGCTTTGGCTCTGTGTTCCCACCCAAATCTCATCTCCAACTGTAATCCCCACGCGTCAAGGGATAGACTTGGTGGGGAGTGAGTCGATCGTGGGTGCAGTTTCCCCCATGCTAGTCTCATGACAGTGAGTTCTCACAAGAGCTGATAGTTTTAAAGTATGGTGCTTCCTCCCTCATTCTCACTCTCAATCTCTCCTGCAATCTTGTGAAGAATGTATTTGCTTCTCCTTTGCCTTCTGCCATAATTGTAAGTTTCCTGAGGCCTCTCCAGCCATGCAGATCTGTGAGTCAATTAAATCTATTTTCTTTATAAATTACCCAGTCTCATAGTTCTTTACTGCAGTGTAAAAATGGATTAATACAGGAAATTGATACTGAGAGAAGTGAGGCATTTTTATAAAGATATCTAAAAATGTGGACACAACTTTGAAACTGGGTAATAAATAGGCAAAGGTTGGAACAGTTTGGAAGGCTCAGAAGAAGACAAGAAGATATGGAAAAATTTGGCACTTCCTAGAGACCTGCTGAATGGTTTAGACCAAAATACTTATAGTGATATGGACAATGAAGTCCAGGCTAAGGTGGTCTCAGATGGAGATGAGGAACTTATTGGGAACTGGAACAAAGGTCATTCTTGCTGTGCTTTGGCAAAGAGATTGTTGGAATTTTGCCCTTGCCCTAGAGATCTGCGGAACTTTGAATTTGAGAGAGATGATTTAGGGTATCTGGCAGAAGAAATTTCTAAGCAGCAAAGCATTCAAGATGTGACCTGGTTTTTTCTGAAAGGATACAGTCATATGCTTTCATAAGGAGATGGTCTGAAATTGAAATTTGTGTTTAAAAAGAGAAGCAGAGTAAAAGTTTGGAAAATTTGCAGCCTGACCATTTGATAAAATAGAAAAACCCATTTTCTGGAAAGAAATTAAAACCAATACTGCTGAAATTTGCATAAGCAACTAGGAGCCTAATGTTAATAGCCAAGATAATGAGGAAAACATCTCCAGGGCACGTTAGAGATCTTCTTGGCAGCCTCTTTCTTCATAGGCCTGGAGACCTCAGAGGAATAAATGGTTTCATGGGCCAGGTCAAGGTCCCAGCTGCTGCTCTTGCAGCTCTGGGACTTGTCGCCCTGTTTCCTAGCTGCTCCAGCTTCAGCCCTGGATAAAAGGGCTAAAAGCTTGGGCCTGTTGCTTCAGAGGGTGCAAGTCCCAAGCCTTGGTGGCTTCCATGTGGTGTTAGGCCTGTGGGTGCACAGAGGTCAGAAGTTGAGGCTTGGCAGCCTCTGCTTATATTCCAGAGGATGTATGGAAATGCCTGGATGTCCAGACAGAAGTCTGTGGCAGGGGCAAGCCCCTCATGGAGAACCTCTCCTAGGGCAGTGCAGAGGGGAAAGGGTTGGAACTCCCACACAAAGTCCTCATTGGGGCACTGCCTAGTAGAGCTGTGAGAAGAGGGCCACCGTCTTCCAACGCCAGAATGATAGATCCACCAAGAGCTTGCACCGTGCACCTGGAAAAGCTGTAGGAACTCAATGCCGGCCCATGAAAGCAGCCACAGGGGTTATACCCTGCAGGGCCACAGGGAAGAGCTGCCCATGGCCTTGGGAGTCCACCTCTTGCATCAGCATGCCCTGGATGTGAGACATGGAGTCAAAGGAGATTATTTTGGAGCTATAAAGTTTAATTGTTGCCCTATTGGGTTCTAGACTTGCATGGGGACTGCAGCCCTTTTATTTTGGTCAATTTCTCCCATTTAGAATGGAAGCATTTACCCAATGCCTGTACCCCCATTGTATCTTGGAAGTAACTAACTTAATTTTGATTTTACAGGCTTGTAAGCAGAAGGGACTTGCCTTGTCTCAGATGACACTTTAGACTTGGACTTTTGGGTTAACACTGGAATGAGTTAAGTCTTTGGGGGACTCTTGAAAAGCATAATTGTGTTTTGAAGTGTGAGAAAGACATGAGATTTGGGAGGGGCCAGAAGTAGAATGATGTGGTTGGGCTCTGTGTCCCCACTCAAATCTCTTCTCAAATCGTCATCCCCATATGTCAAGGGAGAGATGTGGTGGGAGGTGATTAAATCATGGGAGCAGTTTCCCCCATGCTGTTCTCATGATGGTGAGTGAGTTCTCACAAGAGCTGATGGTTTTAAAGTGTGGTACTTCCCCCCTCACTCTCACTCTCTCTCTCTTATGCTGCCTGTGAAGAAGATGTTTGCTTCTTTTTTGCCTGCTGTCATAGTTTTAAATTTTCCAAGGCCTCTCCAGCCATGTAAAAGCCTGAGTCAATTAAATCTCTTTTCTTTATAAATTACCCAGTCTCAGATAATTGTTTATATCAGTGTGAAAATGGACTACTACAGTGGCTTAAAACAGTAGCAATTTATTATTTCTTATCATTCCATGGGTTGACTGGGGTCAACTGGGCTGTTTTTCTGCTCCAGCTAGCATGGGCTGGGGTCACTTCAGCTAGCATGAAGCTGCCTTCCACCAGGGGCTTTGCAGGAACTGGAATCCCCAAGATTTCTGTGGCACAAGCCCACTAACGGGCAAAATGGAAGCATTTAACTGATGATATGTGACCTTCCTCTAGGAACACCGGACTGGTAAGGGGAAAACGCCTCAAGTGAGCACGTGCACGACTTCAGTAAACACTGTGTGGCCCTTCCCAAGCGCTCCTAGGACACGGCACATGGAGACAGCCCACCCCAAAAAAAGAATCAAGGGAGAAGTAACACAGACCCCAGTAAAACCCTAATTCAAAGGCCAAACACTCACTTGATTGCTTAGTCAGTCACTCAGCCTTCTTCCAAAAGTGTGCTTGACTTTCCTTTTGTTCCTGCTCTAAAGCTTTTTAATAAACTTTCCCTCCTGTTCTAAAATTTGCATCGGTCTCTCACTATGCTTTATGTCCCTGAGTCTAATTCTTTCTGCTGAAGACGCAAGAATTAAAGTTGCTCCAGACCCATATGGATTCACTGCTATTTACAAGGGCTTCAAGAAAGCAAAAATGAAAGCTTTCAGGCTTAATAAGAACTAGATCCAAAAGTGGTACTGCACCATTTCTTCTGCATTCTGTTGATTTACAAAGGTCATAAAGCCAGCCTAGGTTCAAAAAGAGGGAAACAGACCCTACCTCTTCATGAGAGAAGTGGCATGCATACCTGGACTTAGGATAAATTATTTCCTGGCCAAAATTCACATTCCTCCCATATGCACAATGTATTAATCTCCACATAAGATTCCCAAAGTCTTATCTAATAACATTATCATTTGACTCTGGCTCAAAATGCAAGAACTTATGATTTAAGCTAGGCACAGATATGGATGAGGCTCATCAGATGGAACTCATTTTAGTCTAAAGAACTTTGTACTTAAAAATATAAGTTATCTGACCTTTAAATAAACGTTGCTTATTTAAAGGTCAGATAACTTATATTTTTATCAGTTATAGAAAGACAGTAATGTAACTACTGCAAGAGACACTTCTGTGCAAAGAAAAGGGGAAATGGGATTCAGAGTCGTGAGTTCATAGCAATTCCAAAATTGCAGGTAGGCAAACTAAAGGAGGAAGGAAAAAGAAAAGAGAAAAGGACAAAGAGAATAAAACAAAATACAGCTGGGAATGTGTTTTGGGGCCCCCAACTTCATCAGAAACAAAAACTGTTCCTTGATTCGACACTAATTCTGCTCTATGGGAGTAATTCCTTAATCCATTGTTCTCAGCTCTGGAGTCTTAGCACCTCCCTCTGAGATATCTGTCCTTGTCCCTAAAAAAGTGACCCATCTTTTCATCTGAGAAACTGTCTCAGCCTGCTTCCTGCTTATGTGAAATTGGGGCTCAAAACCTTTTTAATTTGAACTGCCTCTGTCCTATTGGGTTCAACTACATGGTATGTTTTGTAGTAAAGTTCCCTTTAAAACTTTTGAATTTTCTATAAAAATCATTGATGCTCACTCCTTACTCCAAAGACTCGTGGTTTAGTTTCTGTTTAGCACCCAGTTTCAGGTACTGATTTCTTATCACTCAGTATTCAATAAGGGAAGCGGAACCATTACAGAGATGGGATAAGGGAGTTATCATGGGAATTAAACTTCACACAATTGTGAGAAAAACTCAGGTAGTGGAGACCCAAAAGAGAAAGCTGGATAGTCAGAAGAATTGTAACCACCCAAGGGGTTCATCTTGCCTGCTGCCTAGACCGAGCTGATTCATCAGGACAGGGGAATTGCAATAGAGAAAGAGTAATTCAAGCAGAGCGGGCTGTGCGGGAGACTAGAGTTTTATTATTACTTATCTTGGGCAGGAATCAGAACTGGCAGTGGCATGTTAATACAGAGATACTAATCTCAGACATATGATGACATTGACTCTGGCCCCAAAATGATATTCATCATCATCCTCACTAGCAACAGGAAATAAGATTTCAAGTGTTTTTTAATGTGCAACAGACCATTTAAAAGCAAGGAGAGACTTATGATGTAGTGAAATGCATGTCTAGCCAAGAACAAAATCCACTGTGCTGAGCTGTATTTTTCTTTATAGAAAGAGAACACTATTATTCTCTGAAACATCTGCCCAGGTGTTTGATTATTAGAGGCTTTAAACAGCAACCTGCTGACACTATTAAAAGCATAGTCAGAACAGATTGAAGGCGCTTCTATTTGAAATGAGAGGCAGTGTTTCTAAGACTGTTCAACATCAAGAAAGATGAAGGATTAAAATATTTTGACTGCTTTGAGAAGTATCTCTACCTTTTGCTCACACTTATTTGTAATGTGTTGAGAAGTAGTATTATTCAAATACACGGGAGTTTTTGCTATGAACCTCATAGGAATATCCTGAGAAAATCTCAGGCAGAATACATACTTAGGCAATTTTTAAAACTAGTATGTTTACATTTTAGAAATGACTCATCATATTCTATTGTGTAAATACATATTTAGACTAGTAAAACTCTTTATAAAGCTATGAATTAAAGCCAAATGTAAGTATTGGAGTTAATCTTTTCTGCCTGCTTTAAGCGCCATTTTGAATGAGTGGGGTGAAATTGGACATTGTGTGTGTATAATGATGAAAAATGGTGGGCTACAATGAGGAATAATTCTTTTGATTTCCAAAGCATAATGGCCTATGAATTATGTTTAAAATTAATGAAAGAGAAGATAGAGAATAATTTGAATCTCATCAGTAGCTATTTTTCTCTCTTTCTGAGACAGCAATGAGCCATTTTCTAAGGGATTTGAACTTTTGTGAGCAAGTTTCTCTAAGCTTCTAAAAGGTCTTAATTTGAAGCTAAACCTTTTTAATGATGATTTGTTTCACTTGAAAGAACAAACAAATAAGCAGTTGGACTTCCTGAGAGGTTTTCCTTGTATGAAGACAATTTCTTTGCAAGTCAAAATAAGTTTTTAACATTTGGGAGGACGTGTACATTCCAGCATATCTTCTTGCCATGAAAGATTCTTTTTCCTTCAACTTTACAAACAGCCATGAAAGGAGAGGTTATTTCCCCATGGAAACCAAATTATGTTTAAAATTTTAAAAAGGCGGATTTGGAAAAATTTCTTTATTTCTAATTGCATTCTTTGACATTACATAAAGAAAACCAATTTCTTGCAATGCAATTAAATTAAATTTCAAACTATTGCTTTACACTGTAGATTGACTTGTTTAGTCTTCTATTGGAACAGCTTTCATTTTTTGTTCAGCAAAAGACACTTTTCAAGAAGACAAATCTCCCAGTGGTGGTGGGAAATTATTATTAGTTTGCATCTCATACAACTATATGAGATGCAAAATTTTTATAATATGCTTGAAAAGAAAAGTTCCATCTCTCAGAGGTTCTGATACAAATGTCCAAACTCCATGCTCCAGCATCAGGATGTCCTCAATTCTTGTTTCTCCCCCATCCTTGGTCCTACAGTTCACTTCAAGAGTAAGCCAGCTGCCAAACAATTTAGTTTTTTTCCCTAAAACTCAACTCCACTAAGTATTCACTATAAATCAAGAGTGGCTTCTCCTAGTCTTGAATTTCCCAAAGTATAGTGCATGAATCCCTGATTGTATAGAAGTCAATTTTCAGTGACACACACAATTCTCTAATTTCTTATTAGTAATTTTCTATTTATTTTATAGTTATCTCTCATTTATCATTTTCTTCCTTTTTTTGGTGGGGGGGAAGGAATCTCACTCTGTGGCACAGGATGGAGTGCAGTAGGTAGATCTCGGCTCACTGCAACCTCTATCTCCCTGGTTAAGCAATTCTCCTGCCTCAGCCTCCTGAGTAGCTGGGATTACAGGTGTGTGCCACCACATCTGGCTAATTTTTAAAATATTTTTAGTAGAGACAGGGTTTTGCCATGTTGGCCAGGCTGGTCTCAAACTCCTGACCTCAGGCTATCCGCCCGTCTCAGCCTCCCAAAGTGCTGGGATTACAGGCATGAGCCACCGCACCCAGCCAATTTTTCTATTTATAATAGTAATACATAGGTTAAGTAAATCCAAAGAGTCAAAATATTGATTAAAATATGGCAATATTTATGAAGAAACATATAGAGAATACTGCTCAAACAAAACATATATGCTATTTGGCTTCTCATTCTTGACATTTGACATTGTAATGTGTCTTTTTAGATTTTTTTTAACCTTCTTCCTAAGATTCTGATCATTGTACTTTATATTTTCTCTATTCTTATTCCCTTGGTGATTTTATTTGTTTGTATGTTTATGTTTTATAGCTTTAGTTACTATCTTTATGTAGATTGCAAATTTGAATTACTGTCAACTTTCACCGGCACTTCTAAAAACTGCTATATGACTTGGTCTGACTATTACGTTGTAACTACTCTGCAACCTGGCCTTCAGCCCACAATATTGCCAGTGTTATCTTGTAAAACAATTGTTTTGGATTACTCAATTGCTAAAAAGAAAATAAACAAGCAAACAAAAAACTTGAGGGGCTCCTCCTGCTTACAAAGTATGTTGCCCATTCCTTCATAGTGTTTATGATACCTTTGTGGCCTCATCTCTCAACTCTCAACACCTTTTGCCCTGTCTTCGTCATTTCATTTCTGCCAAAGATCTCATGTCCCTATCTTTCTGTAGCATATATTACTATGAGCTGTTTTGTATATTGCACAATCTCTTCTGTGGATATTGTTTTATCATAATTATTCCTGATTGTATTCATTAAATATAATAGCACTTTAAAGAATATGTTTTGATGTTTCTTATTCTGCTACAAAAGGACTAGGTGTCCATATTTATATTGGATTTAGGGTTTTCTCTTTTCCCTGAAAATATGGAAGATTATTTTTTAAATAATGAAGGTGGAAAATGAAACTAATTTTAATAATGGTTTACTTAGCTAAATTTTAAAAATTGGTTGAAAATAGGCTTATTACAGAACCCACTCTCAGATATTAATGTGTATATTACCTAATTATTAAATAACATTTAATAATGTTAGTGAATCACCAGAGAATGTAAACAAATTTTAGAATTAACTAAAACATAGTTAGAAGCTAAGCCTGTGATAAAATAACAGAATCAAAACAAACTCCCTGCCATTCTTAACATGCTTCTGAAGACTTCTGCTCATTTATCCATGTTGTTTTGAAAACAAGACACAAAGACTGAGAACAATATTTGACATTTGTTCTGATTGTTGAAACACATAGTGGAACTATTATTTTCTGTGACCTGGACACAGTTGCTATTATAATAATAAATTCTAATAATCACTTATATTTCCATAACATTATGTTTTCATGGTACTTTTTTATGCATGTCATTAGAGTCCCTCAAAAATCTTGGTGGTAGGTGTAGAAATCTGTATTTTTAGTCTTTTATGTATGTATAACACTTAAATACTATTTAAAAACAATAACTGTTTCCTTAGATCTTGTACAAAATAATAATGTCTTAATCATCAGTAGGAATTCTTCTACTAGGTGTTGAGAATTTTTTCTTGGGTTCTACGTACTAAGAGAAACTGACAGACATCTGGAGGAGGGTATATTGGAGAGTGGAGCTTCTCATAAAATCACAGAGAAATGAACTTTGAGAGATTTTTGGATAATAAAAGAAACTGCATAAGATTTTTAGACTATTTAAATGAGACTGGAAAGTGGTGTGCTGAGAAATGTTCGACAATTCGCTCTTAAAAAAAAAGTACTAATTTTTAGCATTTATTAATTTCCATGGTATAAATTCTCCAACCATAGCCAATTTCCAACCATTAAGATGACATCAATGATTGCAGAGTTGGAAAGAGATAATCAGTACTATAGTGTCTTAGTCCTTCCAGGCTGCTGTAACATAACAAAGTACCATTCACTGGGTGGCTTATAAAGAAAAGATATTCATTTTTCAGGCCCAGCACTCTGGGAGACCTAGGTGGGTGGATCACTTGAGCTCAGGAGTTTGAGACCAGCTTGGGAAACATGGCAAAAACCCGTCTCTACCAAAATTACAAAAAATTACCTGGGCATGGTGGTGTATGCCTATAGTCCCAGGTACTCAGGAGGCTGAGACAGGAGGATCACTTGAGCCTGAGAGGCAGAGGTTCCAGTGAGCCAAGATTGTGTCACTGCACTTTAGCCTGGATGACAGAGCAAGACTCCATCTCAAGCAAGCAAGAGAGAAAGAGAGAGGGAGAGAGAGAGAGGGAGAGAAAGGGAGAAGGAAGGAAGGAAGGAAGGAAGGAAGGAAGGAAGGAAGGAAGGAAAGGGAAAGAAAGGAAAGGAAGGGAGAGGAAGAAGAAAGGAAAAAGAAAGAGAGAAAGAAAGATGAAAGAGAAAGAAAAGAGAGAAGGAGAGAGAGGGAGGGAGGAAGGGAGAGAGGAAGGAAGGAAGGAAGGAAGGAAGGAAGGAAGGAAGGAAGGAAAAGAAAGAGAAAGGAAGCCCAAGATAGCACTGGCAGCTACAGTGTCTGGTGAGAGCCAAATTTCAGGTTCATAGACAGCCATCTTCTTCTTGTTTCCTCACATGGTAAAGGGGCAAATGAACTATCTGGGGTCTATTATTTTATTTTACTTTTTATTTTATTTTATTTTATTTTTTGAGACAGAGTTTTACACTGTTGCCCAAGCTGGACTGCCATGGCACAATCTTGGCTGACTACATCCTCTATCTCCCGAGTTCAAGTGATTCTCCAGCCATGGCTTCCCAAGTAGCTGGACTTACAGACATGTACAGCATGTCCAGCTAATTTTTATATTTTCAGTAGAGATGGGGTTTTACCATATTGGCCAGGCTGGTCTTGAACTCCTGACCTCCAATGATCTGCTTGCCTCAGCCTCCCAAAGTGCTGGGATTACAGGCATGAGCCACTGCACCTGGCCTAGGGTCTTACTCATAAGGGCACCAACTCCATTCATATGGGCCCTTCCCTCAAGGCCTAATCACCTCTCAAAAGCCCCACCTCCTGATGTCATCACATTAAAGATTAGGTTTTAAACTTATATATTTGGGAAAGACATAAATATTCAGTCTATAGCATGTAGCAGTCAATATATAATGTTTCTATGAATACCATGCAGTTATAGGTATAAATCACCTTAGTCATAGATAGTGGTAAAATAGTTAGCTGTATAATTAGCTGTATTTATTATCTCTGTTTTTGTTTGTTTGTGTGTGTGTGTATTGAGATGGAGTCTTGCTCTGTTGCCCAGGCTAGAGTACGGTGGTGCTGTCTTGGCTCTCCACAACTTCTACCTCCTGGGTTCAAGTGCTTCTCCCTCCTCAGCCTCCCAAGTAGCTGGGACTATAGGTGCCCACCACCATGCCTGGCTAATTTTTTTTTTTTTTCTAGTAGAGACGGTTTCACTATGTTGGCCAGACTGGTCTTGAACTCCTGACCTCGTGATTTGCCCACCTCAGCCTCCCAAAGTGCTGGGATTACAGGTGTGAGCCACTGCACCCAGCCAATCTTTGTTTTTAATGTAATTTATTTAACAGGAAATTTATGTAATTTAATTTTTAATAATGACTAGTTTAAAAACTATCTTGCAAACTTCTGGAAAATTTAAAAATTTGCTCTGGTAACCTAGTATAAGCCAGCTCTAACAAATGACTAGATGAATGGAAGATATGATTCCTTCAAATACTTAACGATACATCATGGGGAAGCATAATGCTATAGTATTTTATTCCAGAGGGCATCACCAGGACCAGTAGATACAAATATATGATGGTAAATTTAGGATCAATTATAAGCCCAGATTTTTAACAGTGAAATTGCTTAATGTGGCATCTATTTTGGGCAATGAATTTTCACTGAAAGTATCCAAAGAGATAGTTTTTCCATGAAAATGTTCCCGAAGAGGCTAAATGACCTTAGATATGGGTTTTGTAAAAGGAATTCAGAACCACTGAGAAAAGTTGACCTGTACATCATCTTTTGATTGTAAGGTTTGAATTCTTATTTTGTTTATCTGATAGTTACTTTCACAGTACTTTTTAAAATTTTTCTCAGACCTTGAGCAAGTACTTACAGGTTTTTGATTCATGATTTAAAGTCAAGTATTGCAAAACTCATACTTGAAGTTATTTTTATTGAGCTCATGCTTGCAGGGCTGCTTAAATACAAAGTAGGTGGAACAGTAAACATCTCTGTACTTTCATTTACTGTCAAAAGCTTAGAAATATCAAAACTGTAATAGATTCATCTGTCCCCACAGGAATAAAAGGAAAACCAGAAGGTAAATAAACATTTATTTCTCAGTAGTCTTCTAAAGCAAGGAGAAAGAAGAAACAGGAGAAGAGAGAAAAATAATGTGCCCGCTCTCCCCTCAGATCTGGTGCTGGCCTTGGCTCTGGGCTTAAATGTTAGATACTCTCGGTGGGAAAAGGTGTGAGGTTAACAAGGTGAAGCCATATTGATAGATTTCTCTATTTGCAAAGATCTCTAAAATAAATGTCAGAAATGGAAAAAGATCACCTGAATTCATACCTTTGTCTTTCTATGTTCAGATAGAAAATTGAGAGGCATCCATAAATGAAAATTTGCTAAAAGTAAAGCAGTCATTTGAGTAATTGTAACATGCATACATTTTATCTCCAACTTCTCTGTGAGTTCCAGAGTATTTTAGTAACATGTAGAGATTCAGTTTTCACAGCCTTGACATGATAACTTAGAGGCTCACACATGAAAATAGAGTGATTGGTTACAATCAGTGTGGAGAAGAAAAACTGCAGATGCTAGGCTGGTGACTTACTACGGGTAGGGTGATCTAATAAAGGTGGTAAGGACAATTTTGCATGCTTGATGTACTTTGGCAATTAACTTTCAAGCAGATGTTAGTATTTAATCTATCAAAACAAATATCCAATAAATAGATAGTAATGAGGCTGGTTTATGGCTCAATTTTATCAAATATCTAAAAGATCAACCTTTAATATGCTAGTCTCAAAGCAATTTTTTTTTTATTGAATAGCTAGACAAATTAACCACTAGCATTAAAAACTCTTGTTACTCAAACTGTGATATTAATCTACCTAATGAAGCCAGCATTTTACATCCTACATTTTCACCTACAGATGACCTCTGTGACCATCTCCAACAAAGTATAGCAGAAGAGAGGTAATAAATGCCCCTGGGTCATCATTAGAGGAAATTAGCCCAAATTAGTCCAAAATTATTTTGAAATTTAGTAACTAATTTTTTTAATTAATGCAAAAATTTGTGGGTTTACTCTACAATACAACCGTATGTTATAATAGAAGGAAAATTAAATACAATTTATTTTTCTGTCATTATTTTATGATTATCAACATGGTAGGAAGATGGACCATGTGTATTCTAAAACTTCGAATGTTCCCTGGCATAACATTCTGTACCTCTGAGGTTATGCATGTCCTGGTGTGAAAAGCACAGATTTCCAGGACCAACAAACCATCTCCTCACCTGGTTTCCATATTTCATTTCCAATTCCACATTGCATGTGAAGTTTCATGTGTATTTTGTCATTTTCACATACACTTCACTTAGTAGGGATGAGTAGGCTTAGCTGCCCACAGGTCACAAGATTGAATGGAAGCTTGGTAGTGTACTTTGCCTTGTCGCTGACCTTCAAGGACAGCCACATTTGAATTACAATAGACATATAAGAACAAAAATGACACCATAATCTCTGTAGAAGAGGAATTCCATAAACTATTTTGGAAATTCACCCCAGTCTAATAGCATGAAGTTCTGTTTTCAATATAGGCAATATGCATTTTAACTAAATGTCCTGTAAGAAATAAATTCAGATAATGTAAAAACAGCTGCTTGTACTAAATGAGTTGTATCGGTTGTATCCTATATGATGGCAACAATCCTATGAGAATATATAAAACATGCATGGTATTATTAACGGTGAAATTAAAACATTAATTTAATTTTCTGTTGTATTTGAAGGTTTGTATTTCACCTTAGATATTTTTTTTTTTTTAATGGTTACAAAGTTAAAGAGAAGATTTTCACTGTACAAGTAGTAAGCAATTTTTAAACATAAAGTAAGCATATGCTATGCTAATAAGTTAAATTTACAAAAAGGTAAAGGCAGATTCACTCTTCTTGTGGAAGAAAAAAGAAAACCTGTTCTTTATTTGTACAATGGAGTATAGTTTTGCTGCTGGCAAGACTGTGTCTATATTTTTTCATAAACTAATATCTAGGAGAGGCTGAGCAAGTATTTGATGAATGAAGGAATGAATGAACAATGCATATTCATCTATGAAGAGGAATTTCTTCTGTTGAGGGATTAAATCAACCAAAAGGTAAGAAATAAAAACCTTTGGTGGCTACAGTGAAATATGCTTTAAGGAGAGGAAAAAGAAAGTTTCCATTGTAATGATGTATGGATTTTAAAGAAAATAAAGGACAATATAATAGAAAGGAAATCATTTTAAGGTTTTCCAGTTCAAGATGGATGGCTAGCACAAGACTTTACCTCTCCCTCTCCCCATAAAAATTCCCACTGGAAAGAAATAACAAGAAATTAGAAAATTAGAAAAAATTAACAGCAGCACCAACCAGAAAGTAAAGGAACAAAGAGTTGGAAACCAATGGGAAAATTTAACAGATCTAAGTAACCATTAGTGCCAGATAGGAAAAAGAGAGATTTGCTACGAAGTGAGTATTACCATCAGAACTCCAGAAAAATCTAGTCTTAGAGGCAGAAAAATGAGAGAAATAGGTGGTTTATTATTATTGTTGTTATTTTTTTTTTTTTGAGAGGGAGTCTCACTCTTGCAACCTCTGTCTCCCAGGATCAAGCAATTCTCCTGGCTCTGCCTCCAGAGTAGCTAGGATTACAGGTGTAAGCCACCATGCCTGGCCAATAGGTGGCTTGAATTAGTTAAAGGGCAAGAGAGCCACCATACAACAACCATTTACTCTCAAATCTGCCAGACATTATTGTTGGAAAAACCAGAGGTGGTGTTGTCATAATCCAGCTGACCTCCACTTATTAATAAACAAACACTTGAGCTCAACCTCCCTCACATCTTAAAACACAGCAGTTAGTGATAAATCTCCCCCAGAATTCAGTGCTTGCCCCTATAATTTGAATCAATGCTCACAGTAGTTTTCATATGTGCCAGTGATCACTGTAGTGACGAAGCCGACACTGAAATTGGAAGAAAGTGTCAATTCAAGAAGCAGACAATAATTTTTAAATGAGAATAATTATCATAGCCATTATTATTCCTGAGACCATCAGAAACATAAAATTTAAAGATAGACTAGAATTTAATACAAATACTTAGGAATACATTTAACCAAAAAGTGAAAGATCTCTACAATGACAGCTATAAAACGCTGATGAAAGAAATTAAAGAGGACCCCACAAAATGGAAAGATATCCCATGCTCACGGATTGGAAGAACCAATTTTGTTAAAATGTTCATACTACCAGAAGTGATCTTTAAATTCAGTGCAATACCACTCAAAATGCCAATGACATTCTTCATAGAAATAGAAAAAAAAATCCCAAAAGTTATGTGTAACCACAAAATACTCCAAATAGCTAAAGCAATCCTAAGCAAAAAGAACAAAGGTGGAAGCATCACAGTACCTAAACTTCTAATTACGCAACAAAGCTATAACATCCAAACCAATATGATACTGGCCTAAAAACACACACATAAACCAATGGGACAGAATAGAGTACCCAGAAATAAATCTATGCATTTACAGCCAACTGATTCTTAACCAAAAGGCTGAGAACATACATTGGGGAAAGAACAGTCTCTTTAATAAATAAATGATGCTGAAAAAAACATATTTCTATATGCAAAAAAATGAAACTAGAGCCCTGTCTGGTACCATATGCAGAAGTCACCTCAAAGTAGATTAAAAACCTAAATGTAAGACCTAAAACTGTGAAACTACTAGAAGAAAACACTGGGAAGATGCTACAAGGCATTGTTTTGAGCAAAGATGTTTTGAGTAAGACCTTGAAATCATAGACCTCAAAAGGAAAAACAGACAAATGAAAATGCGTCAAGTTAAAAAGCTTCTGCAGGACAAAAGAAACAATCGCTAAAGAGACAACCTACAAGATAAAAGAAAATGTTTACAAACTAACCATCCAACAAGAGATTAAAAACCATAATACAAAAGGAGCTCAAACAACTCCATAACAAAAAATATTAATTTAAAAAAACTGGAAGCATTCCCTTTGAAAGCTGGCGCAAGACAAGGATGCCCTCTCTCACCACTCCTATTCAATATAGTATTGGAATTTCTGGCTAGGGCGATCAGGCAAGAGAAAGAAATAAAGCATATTTGAATAGGAAGAGAGGACGTCAAATTGTTCCTGTTTGCAGATGACATGATTGTATGTTTAGAAAACCCCATTGTCTCCACCCAAAATCTTCTTAAACTGATAAGCAACTTCAGCAAAGTCTCAGGATACAAAATCAATATGCAAAAATCACAAGCATTCCTATACACCAATAATAGACAAACAGAGAGCCAAATCATGAGTGAACTCCCATTCACAATTGTTACAAATAGAATAAAACATGTAGGAATACAACTTCCAAGGGAAGTGAAGGACCTCTTCAAGGAGAACTACAAACCATTGCTGAAGGAAATAAGAGCGGATACAGATGGTAAAACATTCCATGCTCATGATTAGGAAGAATCAATATTATGAAAATGGCCATACTGCCCAAACTAATTTATAGATTCAATGCTATCCCCATAAAGCTAATGACTTTCTTCACAGAATTGAAAAAAAACACCTTAAACTTCATTTGGAACAAAAAATAAAGCCTGCATAGCCAAGACAATCCTAAGCAAAAAAAAACCTAGCTGGAGGCATCATGTTACCTGACTTCGAACTATATTACAAGGTTACTGTAATCAAAACAGCATGATACTGGTGCCAAAACAGAAACATAGACCAAAGGAACAGAACAGAGGTCTCAGAAAGAACACCACACAACTACAAACATCAGATCTTTGACAAACCTGACAAGAACAAGCAATGGGGAAAGGATTCCCTATTTAATAAATGGTGTTGGGAAAACTGGCTAGCCATATGCAGAAAAAACAAAACATAAGAATTAAATGGCCAACAGGTATATGAAAGTCATGTTCATTATAACTAATCATCAGAGAAGTGCAAATTAAAATCACAATGAAGTATAATTTCACCTCTGTTAAAATGGCA
Organism: Aotus nancymaae; assembly: GCF_030222135.1. Lineage (NCBI taxonomy): Eukaryota > Metazoa > Chordata > Mammalia > Primates > Aotidae > Aotus > Aotus nancymaae. The sequence continues at coordinate 13,679,769 of NW_026988435.1, forward strand.
ATAACCAACAAGATGAAAATAATTGATGCCGACAAAGACGCAGAGAAAGGGGGTGCTGCTTGCACACTGTTGGTGGGAATGTAAATGAGCACAGCCACTATGGAAACACAAAAAACTAAAAATATAACTATCATGTTGTATTAGTCCTTTTTCACACTGCTATAAAAATATTAGCTGAGACTGGGTAATTTATAAACAGAAAAGGTTTAATTGACTTTTGTTAATTTATCAACTAAAAGAGATCTGCATGGCTGTGGAGGCCTTAGGAAACTTAAAATCATGGCGGAAGGCAAAGGAGAAGCAAACACCTTCTTCACAATGTGGCAGGAGAGAGAGAGTGAGGAAATGCCACACTTGAAACCATCAGCTCTCATGAGGACTCATACACTATCATGAGAACAGCATGGGAGAAACGACCCCATGATCCAATCACCTCCCACCAGGTCCCTCCCTCAACACATGGGGATTACAACTCAAGATGAAGTGTGGGTGGGAACACAGAGCAGAACCATATCACATGAGATCCAGCAATCCTGCTGCTGAGTGTACATTCAAAATAAAGGAAATCAGCACATCAAAAAAATCCTGCACTCCAATTTTTATTGCAGCAGTGTTCACAATAGCCAAGATATGAAATCAACCATCAGTGTGTGAATGGATAAAGCAAATGTAGTGTATATACATGATGGAATTTTATTCAGTAATGAAAAAGAATAAAATCCTGTCATTTATAGCAACGTGGTTGGAACTGGAGGTCATTATGTTAAGCAAGACACAGAAAGACAATTTTCACATATTCTTACTCACGTGTAGAAGTTTAAAAAGTGCATTTCATGGAGGTAGAGAGTAGAATTATAGTTACTAGAGGCTGGGGAAGGTAGGGAGGAAATGGGGGAGAAAAAAAGTTGGTAAGTAGATACAAAATTCCAGTTAAAAAGAAGAAATAAGTTATAGTATCCAATAGGGCAAGAGAGGCCAGGCATGGTGGCTCACGCCTGTAATCCCTGCACATTGGGATGGTGAGGTGGGTGGATCATGAGGTCAAGAGATCTAGACCATCCGGGCCCAACATGGTGAAACCCCCTCTCTAATAAAACATAAAAAATTAGCCAGGTGTGGAGGCATGAGCCTGTAGTCCCACCTACTCGGAGGCTGAGGCAGAGGAATCGCTTGAACCTGAGAGGCGGAGGTTGCAGTGAGCCGAGATTGCGCCACTGCACTCCGGTCTGGTGACAGAGGAAGACTCCGTCTCAAAAATAATAATAATAATAATAATAGGGCAGTAGAGAGATTGTAGTTGACAGTAATTTACTGTGTGTTTTAAAATAACTGGAAGAGAAGAATTGGAATGTTTCTAACACAAAGAAAAGGTAAATATTTGAGACAATTAATATTCCAATTACCCTGATTAGATTATTATACATTTTACATGTATACATGTAAAATATCATATGTATCTCCAATATACGTACAACTATTATATATCAATTTTTTAAAAACTAAGGTAGTTTAGAATTTTTAAGGGAGGGGTACCAAAATTCAAATACCATTATTTGAGCTAAGTAGCAATAAACACAGAAAAGAAATATGAAAGATTAAAAGAAAGATTTCCATAGACACAGATATGCAGCATAAATGAGCTATTTTGTATTATTCTTTGAAATATAAATGGAAATTCACTGCATTGTAGTTTAGAGTTGCTTTCATAAAAATATATCTGTCTCTAATTTTTTTTTATTTTAATAGCCAAGTGTCACTATTTGTTTCTAGTTTTTAAAAAAGTGGGCACTTGGGTGCATTGGCTCACGCCTGTAATCCCAGTATTTTGGGAGGCCGAGGTGGGCAGATCACGAGGTCAAGAGATTGAGACCACGGTGAAACCCCATCTCTACTTAAAAATACAAAAATTAGCTGGGCGTGGTGGCGCGCACCTGTGGTCCCAGCTACTCGGGAGGCTGAGGCAGGAGAATTGCTTGAACCCGGGAGATGGAGGTTGCAGTGAGCCGAGATCACGCCACTGCACTCCAGCCTGGCACCTGGCAACAGAGCAAGACTGTCTCAAAAAAAAAACAAAACAAAAAAAAACTGGGCACTTGTGGTCATTTCGTAACTCAAGAATGTATGTATGTTCTCAGCAATGCACGTCCTCAGCAGTTTTTTCCTAATTCAGGGAATGACCACAAGTCACTTTTATTTTAGTAGGCACATAGATTACTTTCTATTCTATTACCCTTCAAGAGTTACAAATGCATGTCAGTAAGCGTCACCTAATAATTTCCTTACTTGCGCTTCACAACTATTCTAGAAGGTAGATATCACTGTACCCATTTTATATAAAAGGAAACTGAGACTGAGTAAATTGTAGCAATCATAGAACAAGAAAGCGACCTTTTGAATTTGAATCCAATATTTTTATCAAGTACTTGAGTTGTTTTTCAAATATTGTAATGTTTTGAATGCAATACCAAGAAGAATTCAGAAATAGCGTTAAAATTTGTAGAGTTTCCGCTTACATTATGATAAAATTCTAGAGTAGAAATTCCATGAAGGCAAGAAAATATCTGGTTATGTTTTAAATGCAAAGGTCAGAAGTACAGCTAGTGTTCTCTGAACTGTAGACACAAATGCCTTTTGTCTTGCTTTTCTTTTTGTTTGTTTATTTTTAGGTATCTGATGTACTACATACCATAATTGCTAACAAATTTATTTTAAAATATTATATATAATGGGTTTATGTAATAATCAGGTAGAAAAAAAAATTTTAACTCTGGTTTAACAGATATGGACAAGAAACAAAGTTTCATAGTTAGAAAAAGAGAAAAAGGAAGTTAAACTTACCCATGGTAGCTCAAGAAAAAAAAAAGAAGGAAGCATTTTTAAAAAATTAAGATATTTCAGAGCACAAATAAGTAAAATACAGGCTCGAGGTATGTACTGTTAACATCTAAATTTTTTTTTTTTTTTTTAATGAATGAGAGGTTCTCATATTGCCCAGGTTGGCTTTGAACGCATAGCCTCGCCTCCTCAAGCGCCAGGACAAATGGCCCGAGCCACCGTGGCTCCCAACGTCTAAATTTTTAACAGCTTACATTTCAACAGCAGTTTTGAGATTAGATAGCATTTCCCAAAGTATGTTCCATAGAATCTGTCTCCAACAGGAGTGCTGGCTGGCAGTCAATATGTTTAGGAAACATGTCACCTATATCTTCTTTAAAGGTCACAAACCATATGAGCATTTTAAAGACTGAGAAGTCTTGCACTGAAGAAACTTAATTCCTGGTTTAACTTAGTGTTTCTCAAATGGTTACAACCACAGAAACTTTTTTTTTCTGGTAACATCTATTAGCATTCATCAGCAATAATGTTGGAAAATATTAGTTTATTTAGTTCATAAACAAATCCTATGAAAAGGATGACCTAATCCCTAGTTTTTGACAATCTACCAAGGTCACAGGGTAATGAGTTGTCGAGCGAAGATTTGCACTCAGGTCTTCAGACAGTCCACAGGTCTTTCCTCTTTCTCGTAGGCTACAGTTTCTTTTTTTGCCTACCAGCACAGTCATGCTCCATTTATTTTTAACCCATGTGTCCCATGCTAGAGGAAATTGCTTGTGCTGCCACTTCATGCAGCACTTCAGGATTTTGTTCCAATTTTGAGAGAGAATTCTTGATAACAGAATTGCTGTGTTAAGTATTTGTTTAAAGCTAAAGCTGAAAATCACTCATGAGTAACATAGGCAGTTAAATGGTACCATCTGGAGCAAGAGGCATCTCTAAGTATCCTTATTTAAGAACCAGTTTACAAATAATAACAGACCCCTGGAATTAAGCAGTTAGCTCCTTTGTCATGGATGACAGCATTCAAGGGAAATAGCTTGCTTCATTGATTTTGAATCATTGCAAACAGAAATACCAGGATATTTTGGCTGTTTCATTAGAAATACCAAGATGAGGATCTTTCAGATCAATAATACTGAGAGTAAGAGATTATCCAGTTGGTGTACTCTAGTTTACAGATGCAAACAAAGAACAATATTTCATATTTAGAAGAAGAGCAAGGAAATTAAACTGACCTAAAGAAAGAATGGATGCAGTTTTGAAAATAGCAAAAGACTTATTTCATTACATATAGAAGTATTGTATAAATTGGACAAAGTATCTAGTCATCGCTTGCCACACACTATGTTTTTACTTTATGCTTTGCTTGTCTGCACATTATTCATCAAAATCATATTTTGCTTATTTGCACTGTGCATGGCATATTGTATAGGCTCAAGAAATATTTGTGGAATGGCTATACATAAAAATAGAGACAAGTATATACGACAGAGTATAATCAAAGGCTATCACCACAAAATAAAGAAATATAAAGGAACTCTGGAGCTTAGAAACTCAGGGTTTCCTTAGGGCAATGTTTTCCTATCTTAAAATGGTAATATTTGTACTACACTCTGAGATAAGCAGACCGACACTGCTCAACACCAAAGAAGACCAGACAGGGCCTTTGGCCCCCCAAGGCCTTACAAGGTCATACCCAGGCCTGTGGGGATCCATGTGTGCCCAAGAGACTAAAATACTCTTTCTCTTTCATTTGTGCTCCACCACATGCATAGAACTCATTGAAAGCAGATTTTTTTGGTGTGAACTCTCCAGCAGTGATTTGGGAGGTTGAGGCAGGAGGATGACTTGAGCCCAAGAGTTTGAGACAAACCTGGGCAACATAGTGAGACCTCACCTCTACAAATAAATAAATAAATAAAAATTTAAATCTGAATTTGGTGGCATGCACCTGTAGTCCAAGCTATTTGGCAGGCTAAAGTGGGAGGATCCCTCGAACCCAGAAGGTCGAGGCTGCAGTGAGCCACGATAACACTAATGCCCTAGGCTGCGCAATAGAATGAGACCCTGTCTCAAAAACAAACAAAGTGGGCCTCATCGGTGTCTCGGAGAGATAAAGAAGGCAAAGCATGTGGATTAAAACTGCTGAGAAGGCCAGGCGCGGTGGCTCACGCCTGTAATCCCAGCACTTTGGGAGGCCGAGGCGGGTGGATCACGAGGTCAAGAGATCGAGACCATCCTGGCCAACACAGTGAAACCCCGTCTCTACTAAAAATACAAAAATTAGCCGGGTGTTTGGCACGCGCCTGTAGCCCCAGCTACTTGGGAGGCTAAGGCGGAAGAATTGCTTGAACCGGGGAGGCGGAGGTTGCAGTGAGCAGAGACTGCGCCACTGTACTCCAGCCTGGTGACAGAGCAAGACTCTGTCTCAAAAAAAAAAAACTGCTGAGAGAACTCAAAGAGAATTTGCAAAAAAAAAAAAAAAAAAAAAAAAAAAAGGGTCTTGTATAGCAAATGGTCCAATCACCCAGGAGGAAAAGCTTTATATATTCATACACATTGGAGAAATAATATTGAGTATTAGATTGTTCATCATTTTCTTTTTTCTCTTACTAGTTAATTTACAACACTTACACATACAAATATTATTATAAATAGTTATTTAGGTAAATACGCAGTTTCATTTTAATAGTAGCTGTCTGCTAACACTTAAATATGTTTCCATAAATAGTTTCCGTTTGTGTGTGTGTGTGTATGTGTATGGATGTGTGTTTGACAGGATGTTTAACTGACAAACACACCTTTAGTTGGACAACATTTTAGAACAGACAACACATCTAAGTTTATTTTCTTCTTAAACTCTTAGGGGAAAGAGTATCCCTTCTTCTCCTTTCTGTTTGTTTGTCCCCTTGGAAAACTTCATTCTCCATTCGCAAATAATATAAAACCCTTTTCAAGCCCTTCTTTCCCTTTTTAATTCTCTATTTACTAGAGACAGTGCTTAAGACTAGATAAAGAGATGGAGAAACATCTTAGCTATTTAAATGCCATGTCTTCTCAGGTTCTGCTCCCTCCCTGGGATTGTGTGCTGTCCTCATGAAAATACAATCTATAGACTGAGGAGAACACAAGACGAAGAGTTAACATTCTATGTCAGTTGCTGTTCAAAATATAGTGACAAAACGGTCTGGAATTTCTAAGCAACTGCAGCTTTGCCCCATTTCCTCTGCTCTGTTTATGATGATAGGTTCCATCACAAAAAGATGAATCTGAAAAGCCAACAGTTTCTTTTAGAGCAAGAAAAGGGTGGGATTGGGAAAATTTTTCCAAAGCCTAGTTTTATGAAACTATACTTTATGTTTGGTTATGTTCAGTAGTTCTGCTTCAGTGATTAGGTGTCCCTAGGTGACTTTTCCATGATATTCATATAGTGTGCCTTTAACTTTTTCAGAGGGCTTTTGCTTCTTTTTTTCCATAGTTCCACATATCTTTGGGCACCTGGAGTGACTACACTGTATATTGTATAGCTCATACAAAAACTTTCTATTTTGGTAATATTTAAAATGTCCTTTGTGTGTTATGGAAACATTTTGGCAATTTGGGCAAAGAAAAAGAAGCCATTCACTAATATAATGTATTTGCAAATAGGTACAATATGCTAGCTTTGCATAATGCCACTAAGAATCAAAGGTTTAATTTACAGAATGAATGACTACATAATGCAGTTTTTAAATATGGAGGAAGAAAACCTCTAAAACTGAAAAGCAATTTGAGCATCTTTTTTTTTTCTTTTTTGCATAAATTCCTTAGGAAATTTCATAAACTCATCTTTTTCTTTAAGGTTATTGTGTTTAAAAGAAATCTGTAAAAGACAAAATAATTGATCTGCATACATTTAAATAGAAACAACTTACACCTGGTCAACACGGTGAGGGAGATTGTAAATGCATGAATATGATTGAGGCATGTATTATAATTACAAGAATGATGTTAATGGAGAGACTTCCTGATATTCACATTATTTACTTTTGTAGGACAATATATAAATTAAATTATTCAGTGGGTGATTGTAGGGGTTTATTTGTCATATTTAGCTCACTCAGATTTTAGTATTAAATTTTAGCTATCACTAACTCAAATTTTAGTATCAAATTGTAAGACAGACTTCTAAAATTATATGAAAATAAACTTTTTCAGTATGAAAATAATGTAACAATCAGTGTCTGATTCCTCCTGAAACTGTATTATTTCCACAGGAACTGATAGGGTTTGGATGCTTTGTCCCCTTGAAATGTAACCTCCAAAGTTGGAGGTAGGTCTCCTGGGAGGTATTTGGGTCATGGGGATGGATCCTTTATGAATGGTTTGATGCTGTCCTCATGGTAATGAGTAAGTTCTTGCTCTGTGAGTTCACATGAGTTCTGTTTGCTTAAAAGAGCCAGATACCTCCTCCCTCTCTCTTGCTTCATCTCTTGCCTCCTGATACACGAGCTCCCCCTTCATCTAACACCATGACTGTAAGCTCCCAGAGGTCTTTACCAGAAGCAGATCCCAGCACCATGCTTCTTGTATAGCCTGCAGAACCATGAGCCAAAATAAGTATCTTTTCTTCATAAATAACGCAGTATTAGGTATTTCTTTATAGTAACACAAAATGGACTAACAGAAAATTGGTACTGGAAAGTGAGACATTGCTATAAAGATACCTGAAGATGTGGATGTGCTTTGGAACTGGGTAACAGGGAGAGGCTGGAAGAGTTTGGAGGGTCAAAAGATGACAGGAAGATGAGGGAAAGTTTGGAACTTCTTAGGGACTGGTTAAATTGTTATAACCAAAATGCTAACAGAAATATGGACAGTAAAGGCCAAGCTGAAGAAGAAGTCTCATATTGAAATGATTAACTTATTGGGAACTAAAGCAAAAATCATCCTTGTCACTCTGTACCAAAGAACTTGGGTGCATTGTGTCCTTGCCCTAGGTATCTGTGGAAGTTTGAATTTAAGGATGATGACTTAGGATACCTGGCAGAAGAAATCTTTAAGGAGCAAAGTGTTAAAGATATGGCCTGGCTGCTTCTAACAGCCAATGATAAGATATGGGAGTGAAGATATAACTTAAAGTTGGAGCTTATGATTAAAAAGGAAGCAGAACATAAAAGTTGTCTTGCAGTAATGACTGAGTTCTCTATGAGTTCACATGAGATTTGGTTGTTTAAAAGAGCCTAGTTCCTCCTCCTTCTCTCTCTCTTGATTCCCCTCTTGCCATGTAATATATTGTATCAGCTTCCCTCCTCCCTTGTGCTACCATTGTAAGCTCCCTGAGCCCTCCCCAGAAGCAGATGTCAACACATGCTTCCTGAATGCCCTGCCAAACCATAAGACAATATAAACCTCTTTTCTTCATAAATTACCCAGTTTCAGGTATTCCTTTATAGTAATGCAAACAGACTAACACAGGAGCCATAGCATGTGAAAATATATACATACTTGCAGGCACCCCATTACATTGGCATACTATACTATACACATACACACATAAACCTGCTTTAGAAATCATTATCTAATTGTGTGAGTGGGAAAGAATTTATATGAGAACATTAATTTCTAAATTATGTCTGGTTTAAGCTAAAACTACACTTTATATGAAGAGACTGAATTTCTTTAGCTTATAGGAAGAAGACACATTTTTCTAATTTATATCAAGAAGATACACTTACAATAATTAATAACAATCACTTATGTAAAACTTATTATGTGCCACCCTCTACACTAAGCATTTTAGATATATACACTCAATTATTTCAAGAACTGGTGAGATATGTTCTATCATCATCCTCATTTAATAGATAAGGAAAATAAAGCACAGAGTTTAAAGAATTCAAACTCTGTCAAGCTTACAGGGAAACCCCCAATCTCAACTTCAGCCTCTCTCTATCCCATGAGTTTTAATTTTTATAACACTTATGCTTTAGAATTTTGTTTATGTATTTATCTACATGTGTATAGCCTGTATTCTCATATAAAATATAACCCAAACACGTTTAAGGAGTTAATGAATTTAATAAGAATCAATCATTTACCTAACGCTACATTAAGTGCTGAGATAACATGTTGAATAAGGTAGATCTGTCTTCCAGGAAATCATATGATAATAGAGGAAAAAGATGAATAAAGAAGTAATAAAATCACAATATAATAAATACTCTGAAAAAGTTCTACTGTAGAGGATGGAAAATGAGTATCATTGAAGAGAAGAACATATGGATCAGGAAAGCGTCTGAGAAGAGGATACGGCATTTGCAAAGCTTCCGGAGCAATAACCAGTAAGAACAGTCAGTAATTGTATCCTTTGAAACATGGAACAAATCTGGAGGGAACTTTCAAGAAATGAGACTGGAGAGAGAGGCTGGGAAAAGGTCTCAAAGGAGTTTATGTATCAGGCTAACAACATGATGATTCTGGCTAGACCGTAAAGGACTGGTTAGTGAACGGTAGGCTTGGGAGGAGAAACATCAATGACTAGGATACCTTAACTAGGATAATGTTAAATCCTGTACAGATAACCCCACAATTCATTGCTTCATGACAATAGATTTTTTTTTTCTCACAGAAAGTCCAAAATAGCTGTTTCTTATTGATGGGTGGATCTATATAATAAGTCAGGAATTCAGGTCTAGGCTACATTTCCCAATCTCTCTTGTTTGTGCTCTGTTTTGCCTTATTTGTTGTTCTTTTACTGAAATTTGGTCATCTTTCATTTCATTTTGAATAAGTATCCTTTTGCAGACTATTAAGTTCCATAGAGTAGCAGAATACAGTACTGTGTCTTAATCAACACTTATTTTTAATTTCTAGCATGCAGAAACTAGAAGCATAAGAAAAAAAATAACACTTCCCAGATTCCTTTGCAGCTAAGGTTCAAGACATGATTTAGGTTTCACATACTAGCATAAGTATCTAATTTAGAACCTGGTCATGTGAAAAGGCAGGAGATATAAAATTCATCTTACTGATATGCCATATTACTGATGTAGTTACTGGCAGAAGTACCTATTCTAGAACACTTAGTTATAAGAGCAGCTCCCTGGTTCAGCAAATTCCTGATCACAGCAGAGGCAACAGCTCCATGGTTGCTTCATTTCTGTGAAATGGTTTGGAGAGTTGTTTCAGCATTCAGCTTCAAACTTACTTTCTACTGTCTCAGTGATTTATGAGGTACCATTATCTTTTAATAAATCACTTTCTGCTTTCCTTAACTAGAGTGGATTCTGTTGTCTGTAACAAAAAACTTGGATCATTATGAGTTGCATCAGTTATATCAGCCAAAATAATACCCAAGGCAGTTTCACATGAGCTAGCTGTGTGTGTGTGTGTGTATGTGTGTGTGTGTGTGTGTGTGTGTGTGTGTGTGCAGGTGATGAGCTAGCTCCACACAAGCTAGCTCATCTTATATATCAAAGGCTATAAGGCAACAGCTACATCTTTGAAGAGTAGTGCCTACAAAAACTCTCAACCCCTTCACTCTCCTCTGTTGTGCTTTTTGAATTTCTTTTCTAATTTTCTTTTCTTTTCCACTCAACTAGTATTTCCTGTGCCTATCTCTTATTCCCAACTTTCTCTTAAATTTACTCAATAATAGCTGGGTAAACAGCATCAAGAAGACTGCAATGAACCACTATGTCCATTCCACATGGCCCAGTTCCCTAGTTCTAGTGCATGGTTCTTATCAGGGGAGGGGTGACATTCCAAACTCAGACACTTGTTCTACCTCCCATTCTTATTTTTTCACAAATAAGATCTTTGACTCTGATGTAATTAAATTCCAGGTAATTCTCAGTCAAGTTTTGTTCTAAAATATAAATTCATCTAACTTCAGTACTCAAAAGCCATCATTAGCATTTATTTATGTGTTCATAGGTAGATCTAAAGAAAAAATAATAAATCTAAAATGTAGGTGTCCATGATTCTTGGAGAGAAGGGTGAGTAGGAAGTATAAATAACATAGCAGGACCATTTTTACCCAGCTTCCACATCCCACTTGTACTTATTAGCCATTAAAGGCCCTGGAAAAAATCTCAGAAGTCCCATGTGCTTGTGTAATCCACATGATATCAGATCTGTGTGAAAGAGTTAAACAGTAACGACTGTTTAACGTGCCAAAAAGAAAGGTCATGGCTTCCTTGTTTCTGCCCAGTGGAATAGCTGTTTTTAGTTTGGGGTTTTTTTCCACCAAAGAGACCTTAAAACACTTCTCCCGTAGCCACAACATGCATAAAGAACACAGACAAAGATTTCTGGGATAGAATGACAGAGAATTGCAGCGCCACACAGCTCCAGTCAGCATTTGGCAGAGCATAATGGAGAAGAGTAAAACCTCCCCTAGAATTCAATTAATAAAGACTCAGTACTTAAAGACTGCTTTGAGGCTGTGTATAATAAAATACCAGTGTAACAGGGTGCCTGGAATGCCTGGTGAGGCAGGGCTTTAATTTGTTTTACTGAGCAGAGTGCCAGCTGCTTCTCTGTTTAGGCAGAGGTTAAAAAAAAAAAAGAGAAAGCCGTCTTGGAGCCGATCTTCTCTACCCTGTGCACAGTTACACAGTTATGCAAATGTAGACATAAAGTCACTAAGTGAACAAATCTTCTGCTAGATTTAGCAGGCTTCACCTAACTCTTGGTAATCAGAGCCCCCAAAATGGGTGCATCAGTTTGCGTAAAAAACTCTTGGCAAATAAAGAAAGCAAAATTTAAACCACTTTCCTGAGATGGGAAATTAGGAAAAACTATTTAAATTAGGAAAAACCCAGGGGAAAGATAGCCCTAACTAAATTCTGCTGACACATGAGATCCCTAAGGAGAACTTGCTGTCAGGGAAGAGAGAGAGTATATATGGTTGATTTGGGCTGAATGGAATTTCCTAAGGAGACAAATTCCTTATTGTTCTAATTTATAACTGCAGAAACAGTGACTGTAAGCTATGATTTGGGGCTCAAATATGAAGTACCAACATAGTTTGCACAAGGATCTGAACCATTTAATGTATCATCACTAGAGAACCAATAATGTTCAATAGTAATCCTATGGTAGCAAAGATACAATAAACTGGTTATACTTTTCTGGTATACTTCTTCCACTTGGCTTTCAGGAGCAGTGCTGACATGTACAAGGCCCAGTCCAAGCCTTGTAGATCCAATGTCTTCTTGGCCTTGTTTGTACTTGTGTACAGACTTCTTAGTATTACATTGTTGAAATGTGATGGTACAAGATAATGTAAACAACAAAGTAAAAATTGTAATTCAGAACCTGGATCTAGGAGAAACGCTAAAGGCAATTTTTGCAGTCATATCAGGTAATTATTTCAGAGATGTAGAGTGTGGTTGGGGTTTAATAAACTTGGTGTGATGAAAGGAACTTAAGGAGACCTCCAATGATTTGCATCTCCTGGTGCCTCTTTGTGTCCATGCCTTTATGTAACCTCCCCATCTTGAGTGTATGTGGGACCTATGACTTGCTTCTAATCAGTAGGATAAGGGAAAGGTGATATGATGCCATTTTCATGATTACGTTATGTTACATAAGACTCAGTGATAGCAGGCTAGAGAAAGAGATTCTTCTTGCTGACTTAATAAGTAAGTAGCCATGGGTGAAGAAGCCTACATGGCAAGGAGCTGGAAGTGACTTGTAGAAACTACAAGTGTCCTCTAGAACCTAAGGGTGGTCTCCAGCTGACACCCAGCAAAACCTGCATCAGTCATACAGCTTCAAGAAGATGCATTCTTCCAACAAGCTGAAAGAGCTTCCAAACAGACTTTTCCCCAGTCAAGCCTTCAAATGGGAACACAACCCTTTGAACACCTTGATAGCAATCTTATAAAACTCTGAACAGAGTACCCAGTTAAACCATGGTCAGACTCCTGACCCACAGATGTGAGACTAGAAATATGTATTGTTTCAAGTCATTAATTTGAAGTAATTCATTACATAGCAATAGAAAACTTTCACAATATTGCTCTTGATGAACCCCCATTAAGAATGGCCCTAACCTGGCAGACTCCACCTCGGACAGGCAGATAAATCCCTTGCTGGGATCCAAATATGTTTCCTGTGAAGAAACTAGTATCCTGGAGAAGGAACTTCCATCAGCATAATATTTTTTCAGACGTTTTGCTGAGAAAGTATTTTTGAGCTTACTGCATAAAAAGTAATTCTGTAAGACATAATGTGTCTGAGTGCTCTTTTTCATCAGCCCTCAAATCTCCAAGGAGCTCATTCCTGTCCCTTCCTTTAGAGGCAAGGGACACATAGCTTCTGCAATTACAGAGGATAGAAATGAAGGTTTAAGTAAAAGAAAAGATGTTGAAACAGCAAAGGAGGAACCACTCACCTAATCATCATTCCCACTTCTTACAGTTACGTTCAGTTAAAAAATCTCTAGCAATCCTTAAAAGAGTTGCATGCATAAGCGACCCCCATAATACTGGGTTATGTGTGAAGGAGACTTTAAGTGTGATGTGCTAGAAATCATCCTCATGTCTACAAGGGCTCAGGAATTCACTGGAAATATCAGAGAAGTTTTTAGGGAAATACTGGACACATATCCTTTACGTATAATTTATATTTGGTCAACTATGTATAGTTTCATCATCGTTTTAATAATTTTTATTGTCTATCATAAGAATTCATTTTTTCTCCTGATATCCCAATGTTACTTCATCAAAGATCTTTTCACATCTCAAGGGCTCTAAGTGGGAAATGGCCTCAGATCTCTGTCATTCAACGAAAAGTACCCCATACCCTCATTGACTCCCTAAGCTTCTGAGAAAACTCCTGAAGTTATTTTTTCCCCAGTTTGTCTACCTTCCATAAGTTTAGGCTTTAAAGACAAAACAAACCAACAAAGAGTAGACACAGTTTTCTTTTGGGACTCTGACCAGTTTACCATTTGTTCCTGCCACAAAAAGGGGTCAAGACCTTCACAAGGAAAGGAGTTCAGAACTCAGAACACAAAACCTGACAAACTTCTTGAGTTTTTGGGAGGAGTGATGAGCGAGACTTCTCACATCTTCCAGGTTCATGTGATGAGAACATAGGACAAACTAATATCAGCAAAATATCTTGCCACTTCATACCAGGTTAAATATCCTTTATACACAGATAATTTTAGTGGTGGCTGATACCTCACCATCAGCATAAAGGATCCAGTATCCAGACTGACCAAACCAGGTAAACAGTGACACCAGCGTAATACTGTCAGTTCTGCCTAAAAGTGTCACAAGTTAGGAATGCTTCAGGGAAAAGAGGGGAAGACAATTGTTTTATTAGAAACCAACAGAAACAGGCAGGTAAACTCTTGGCACTGAGGTGTAATGGGGAAAGAAAACATTTAGCTCCCACCTCCCCACCCCTTCACCAAGCTTCTGCCATTCTCCCGTATTACTGTCGAGCCTTTGACCTCTCATGCTGACTCTCAAGCAACAGGTACAACTATTGCCTTTGGGACTTGAGTTAATAACTGTACCTACTGCCCAATCCTTGAGGGGTGGGAAGTTGGGAAGTCCTTGATTTTATTGTTATTAGCATGATGATTTTCTGTTTTTCCAACCTGGATCTTTGAATTTTTTTCTCAATTCATTTTTGTCTCAAAGGAAACATTGTTTTTCAAGGTGATTCAATTCTACTACACTGTATAGATTTTATGGCATTATTGGATTAAATAGGCCTTAGGGGCTTACCTTGGGAACCCAAACACCATTTATTGCTTTTCTGTGGGGAAAATTAATTTTAAGTTCTAAACTACCAGCTCCGCAAAAGGCTCATGAGTAAACCAGTTATACCCTTTTTAATTTTTAATTTTTTTGTTTTGGCCTCGCATCTGTCCGTGAGAGAAGCAGCCACACTGGAACAAACTGAATTCTTTTAAGTAACTTCTTTTGTCAGTTAGAATGCTTTTGTCTGTAAGTAACAGAAGACCCCGCTAAATGTGGCTTAAACAATAAGGATATTTATGATGACATTCAGCAAGAAGTCCAGAGAGAAGCAGATCTAAGAATTGGCTTAGCAGTCTAACAAATGCCTTAAAGTACCTAAGCTCTTTCTAACCTCCCTGCTTTCCCATGCTCTGCATGTCATCAATCTTCCTCATCCCCAACCCCTAGGCAGTAGAAACTCTATGCATCACATCCTTATAACGGCTTCCAAAGGCAGGAAATGAAAGGGATGGAGGTGTTTTCTCCGCATGCATATTTCTTTTATTAGGAAGAAACCTTTCCCAGGAGTCCTGCAACAGATTTTCTCTCAGCTTCTATTGGCTTGACCTCAGTCAAAGCAAAGCCAAATGAATCCCTAATGAAAGCAGAATATAGATCATCCTTAATGAAAGCATTAGGAATGATATCTATTGTGACATATATCCTTCATATTTCATATCCTGTGCTGGGAATAGGGCAAATCCTTGCTGAGCACATTTTCCCCAAACTTGAACAAAATTAGGGTTCAATTAGGAAAGAAGAGGGGACTGGTTGTTGGTAGGCAACAAATAGCATATGTCATAGTGTAATTTTACTCCTTTTTATTTCCTTTTTTAAGAGGTTTACTCTAGACTGGTAACATATGGCACTGGGCTGCAAAGATGAGACTTTAATGGGATACAAAACACATTAACAAAATGCATGCTAAATTACAATGCTATGGTTGTGCTGCAAATGCGATGTTGTGAAATTATAATCCTGATTAGACAGTATAAATTGTGCAATGCTATCTGGATGTTAGAGTGATTCATTGAGCTTAAAAACATAAAGCATAGACAGCTCCGTAGTGCTAGCAATGTTCACTTTTCATTGACCTATGTCCAATGAGCCAAAAGATAACCCATGTGGAATTCTCATATAAACTAGAATGTTAGTTAATATGCCACTTACTATACGTTGAAATCATGGCAGCTTTTCAATGATTAGTGACACAGAAAATATTTGCCCAGGGACTGTTAGCAGTAGTTTTTTCCAAAGCAATATCCCCTGAATGAGAGCCAAGTACAACCAAAAACACACTCACCAAGGAGCCTCTTCTCCAGTAATAAGCCCAGAGGTTCTTTTCACTAAAAATTATTACTCCTTTTGTAAAAATTCTACTCCTTATCACAAGGTTATGTAAAAATAATTCATGGCTTAGAAAACAGAGCTGAAGTTAATTCCTTTGTCTCAACAAGATTTTGCAACTCCTGCCATAGACCCTATAGAGGAGAATTGTGTTCCATACCAACCCAATTCCAGTGAAGTAGTCAGACAGAGGCAATGTTGCAGCCAAACTCAATTATATATGTCTGCAACAAAGCTGCAACATTTCAATACATAGAACGTCAAAGTCAAAGGTCTACTAAAACTTTTTCTTGAATACAATGGTCCATGGAAGAGAGGGTGGCCCTTCTAAAACCATACTGCTATTCAGAACTTTATGACAAGATGTGGATTTGAGAGAGGTCATGTCCTCTCTCCTCCAGGCTCCAAAGGTGAGACTTAATGGATATAAAACACCTTAACAAAATGCATGCTAAATTTTCTCTCTGCTCTAACTTTGAAATGTCATGGAGTTAATGCTAACCGCATGTCATTAGGGTTTTCTTTGACTTACCACTCTTCCTAGATGGACTCGAGAGGAATGAAGGCTAGAATCCTCAGAACTCTGTGTTGAATTTCAATACTGTCTTTCTTCCTAAACTTTAATTGGAGAGTGAGGATCAAAGGATTGTCCAAAAAGGCAGAGTCTTCTCACTACACAGGGTTTAAATGTGTGTCTGAAAGTGAAGAAAGCAATTATTAAAGAGCTTATAATGTTGTTTTTCACTTTTTGCACAAAACCGAAGGAAAAGAAGAGAATAAAGAGAAGTACTAAGAATACACATAAATAGAAAAGAAATATTTTTAATTGCATTGAAAATTGTCCTATAAAATTGTCTTACAATAGCAAGTAAAGCAACCATAAAATTAGAAATAAATAAACAATGTTGAGGTGACCTAAACCATACAGCCATTAGCGGTTCAAACTGACATGATATACCCATATCATGTCAATTAGGGGTTCAAATATATCCATATCATGTCAATTTGAACCCCTAATGGCTGTATGGTTTGCAACAATCATTCTAATATTGCATTGTCCTAGTAAACTTGAATTATGATCTTAATCAATTAATCAATATTTATTTATTGAATGATCAGCACTAGCCTTGGTTCTGTGTTAAGGGTTAAAGAAACTATAAAATGCAAAGCCCATTTCAAAGAGTTTACACTATTGTTGAAAAGATGACTATTATACTTAAAACAGTAAGGCACAATGCAGGTACCATATAAATTAAATGCCCAAGTTGAGTGCAATCTAAAATATACACACATTTATACATTGGTAGTATTTTATTTTTCATCTACCTTCCTCTTTTGACTCTCTGTATGGCAATTCCTTCCCAGGACCTTAACAATTGATCTTTTTAACGTGAGTAAATTGCCAAGCCTAATGTGCTGCAGATTTTGTCTAAAGCTGGTGTTTGTGACATTCTCTGACTGCCTTCACAAAGCCCAAAATAAAACTAAGCTAAAGTACTCCCAAACTTTTTATACTGTGAATACTTTCTGTTTGCTTTAGAATTGTTTGGAATTACTCCTGAGGAAAAAAACCAGACGTTAGTAAAGCTGAAGAATTAATTGGGCTTTCTGCAGTTCTGTCAATACATGGGAAAGCTTCTGTCTATCCAGATCCTGCCAGAAAATAACAAAAGGTTTTCACTGACATGCAAAGCAAGAGTTCATTTAATTTTTCAGAATTCTATTTTTCAACTCTGTGTTCATTAGTTGACTTTGTTCTCTTTGTCCTTAATTATGTTGTCTTATGTGCTGCAAGCTTTATATTTTAAAAACATATATAATTAATTACAAAATTAAATAAATATTTGTGCTTAATTGAGGACGGAGAGATGTAGCTTATTACAATACTGCAAAAAGAAAAACCAAAGTAACTATGATGTTCAAATATCCAACAAAATACACATTTAAAAAGAAAAGTATCTAGCTATAATTATTTTCTTTTCCATCCAAGAATTAACCAGCTAACTAAACATAGCTTTTACTAAATCAATTTTACATCATACATAAACTTTAATGTGAGAATCTTACCAAACAAAAATATTCCACTAAGAGCCTATTCAAACTATTTTCAAAAGATTTTCTGTCTGAAACTGAGAAATTTGAATTAAAGATGCTATGCAGCAATGAAACACTAACTTGATGAGTCTATTATGCCATCGATAGAAAAATATGTAGAAAATGTTTTTAATCTCATAGGGAAATGGTCTTAGTATCCCTCATTTCTTCTCATCTTATTGTAAAATAATATTTTATGAAACTAATTATTCAACAATTGCTATCTTATCTATGAAAGGAAATTGCTTTTTAAAAAAACTAGGCCAAATAAAATAGGCCAACTTGTTTATGAAGCAAAGTATTTTAATCCGCTTCCTTATAGTTCTTGGCTTTTGACAAGAAGTCTGACATCTGAAATGGAAATATTCACTGTATAATTACACAACTTTTAACATGTATATATATATATATATAATTATATTCATGCTAAAAAATGTTAGATGAGCTTATTTGAATAGTGTAGGCCATCCATTAAAATTGAGAAACTTATTCAATTGGATTTGTTATTCCTAAACATATCCTCATATGACATTGTAACTTTTTCCTGCCAAGTGTTGTTATATAGTTTTAAAGTTACAAAATTTTTGTATATAGTTATGACTTCTGGCCACTGGTTCTAAGCCAGTCTCCAGTAGAACGAAGGTAACTTACACTCTGTTTCATGTTTACTAAAAACTAAATTATAAAGAGATTACAATGTACTGCTGATAAATGATATAATTAGATAAGCAATTTTTAACGCTATGCTTTAAGATAACAAAAGAAAATTTATAAAATGTTAGTTTGATGAGTGGAAATTTTCAAATTAATTGAAGTTTTTCTATATGAAAACTATGTAGCCCAATCTTTTCATTTTGAACTTTTTTGTAGGCCTCAAAAGACTAAATATGGTTTCCCAAGAGGACTATATTTTTAGTCATCAAAATCTTATTATCATTACTGAGACATATTTATATTGAGACATGTAGTTAACATTTAATGTATTATAATAAACACCATAGTCTTAATGCTTTATTCATTTATTTCTTACCTGTATTGGGGTAACTATTTATAGCTATCAAAATATTATAAAATAATATATGTAATAATCAATTCTAGCTATAATTATGATGAATAAAAAGCAACCTGTAACACATCAATGGCTTACAAAAACAAAGATTATTGTTTTTCACTCATCAAAGGTCAGGTGGCTACAGATCCTCTAATTTCAGCTGAGTTTACCAGGCAGGCTTGATTAAACTCCACGCCTGGGATTGAGTTCAGATCCATTCCACCTGTCTTTATCACTGTGGGACTAGAGGCAACTCAAGCATATTTTTCTCATGGAGCAGAAACACAAGGACTCAAGCCTAGCCACACTGGTACATGGAAACCCATGCTCATTCTTTGGCTGTTCACATTGGCTACAAGAGGTCACATGGCCAAGCCCAACATCAATGAAGTGGGAAAATATATTTCATCTGCCCTCGTAACAAGGAGATAATACAAAATCACTGCAAAGGGCTTGGGTGTACAATTCTATAATAAGAAAAGAATGAAGAATTGAGGACGATAATGTTCTGTATTTTTGCAATGCATCACAGTAGACATTTATTATTTTTAATTTCATAAACATATTTGCACACTTTGAGGAATAAACTCATGATAATTAAGGTAAAATAATCTACTTGTAATAATTTGAAGTTGAAAACTTAGCCAGAATTTATTCCAGTCCATATTAAGAGTTTAGGTTAAACATACATTTAACAATTAATTGGATTTTTAACATATGAGTGCATTTAAATTATATCTCCCAGAACAAACCAAATGAATATGATAACACCATTTGAAAAATTATTTAATGATGACACTGTTTGAAGAATGTACCTTAGCTTCTTGATGACTGGAAATAACATTTTTCCTAGCACAACTTTAGGGCAAGGAGCACTTTTAGAAATCTAACATTTTTCTTACATGTTAACAAAAAAATATATTCTAATATAATTTATATGATGTTCTACCATAAAATTGTGTTACATGGTAGATCTAATGTCAATAGAAACTCAAATATGCTGGAATGTAAAGTCTCTAACTATTCAGCACCATCACCAAGTGCAGCTACTTCTCTGAGCACCCACCTCCAGGGCTGAGAACTATAAATAATCCATTTGATTCTTGACATTACTGCCCAGAGTGGTGAGAAATGTAAAGGCTGATACATGTTTTCTTATTCTGATTTTGTCTTTGTTTTTGGTGCCTGTTTTTATTGCATGAATTTTCAAAGGTTGAAATGTGTTATTTAAGAATCACCATAAGTCATATTAAAGTATAATAGCTAAAAGAAAAACCAAAGATCTTTTGTAGGACTTCTCTACTTAAAATTCTCCAATGACTCCCAAGTTACGTACACAAAGTACTTTGTATCCATTTAGCTAACTTTATCAAGCCTGTTCGCCTATCCTCCAGCCAAATTAGGTCATTCCCTGTTTCCAAAACTTGCCCACAGCTACCCCACCTTTTTAATTTTTTTTTTCTGACTGTTCCCTCTACAATAAACTTCCTCCTCTCTTATCTATAGGCCTGCTGACCTCCCAACATTTGCTCCTATCAAGAACTCAGATACAACTTTCCTCAAACTTTTTCTGATAATGCCAAGAGTATGAGTTCCCACTGCTTCCCCCGATCCCTACTTCTGGTGGTACTTAAAATAGTCTACCTTTTGTGTAATTTGTCAATAGTCATTGAGAACCTGCCATGTGTCAGGAGCTTGTTCCTCCTCTTTATAAGCTCAGTCTGCTTTGCATGTTTGCTGTATTGTAGCAAAGCATAAGCTCCCTGAGATCAAAGCCTGTCTTATTCATTTTTCTCTTCTCTGTGAGGGGCTAACATATTCACTTACACACAGTAGGAGCTCAATAAATATTTACATGAAGAAATAGTAATGTGGGGAAAAGTCTCAGTAATTTTTATTCATTTGGTCGATGACTCCTCACAAAATGATATAAAATATGACTTCAGACTTCAGCAAAAGCACCTGGATCATAGATACTCAATAAACTGCAGCAGGGTCATTAGAGGTAATTGGATCTAGTTGAGCCAGAAAAAGACTGTGCTGTTTGCCTTGAAGCATTTAAAATTAAAGCTAGAACCTTATTTGTATGAAATAGTTTGAGTGTGGATCTGCATAACAGTTGCAACCTCTCAAGACTATTAAAGTTCTATATTAAGAAAACAGTAAACAATAAATTGACAAAATCGAGGATATAGCTACTCTAATCTGTAAAACTTTATGTTAGACATCTCCAATAAATTAACCAATTTTACTTACATAAAATAATAAAGCTGCTAAAATTTTATATTTTTAATGTTTTTATCCTCTTTGATCTTTTTCCTATCTTCCTTATGTAGAACTTTTATATGCCACTAATTGCTCAAAAACATAAAGCAGCCCATTATTTCTTTATAGGCATGGGAGTTTAAAGCTAGAATAGACTAGAAATCATTGAGTTTTATCTGTTAATTTTACTCAGTATCAACTGAGGCCCATAAAATTCATTACTGTGACTGGAACCCACGTCTCCTGACATAATGTTCTTTCTGCTTCACCATCCTATACATTTTTAAACTCTTTTGTTTTTCAAGATCTCTACAATGAAACTTCATTCTTAAAATTACTTAAACTTATTTCCTAATTCTCCTCCCAAAACAAATCTTCACTCAGGATGACTACCTTCTATCATACCTACTTTTGTCATGAAAAGTATTTCCTTAAATTCCCTTCTGCTCAGACTCAAAGACTGTCCTTGTTTTTGAAATAGACTCTGCTTTGCCAACTCACAATGATATTTCCAGTTTTCTAAAGAAGTATTCTATATTGCATATACAAAACTCTGCTAGCTAAGGTGCTAGATGTAAAGACTGCTCTCAAGAAGTTTAAAATACAGTTGAAGAGATTAAACATGTTCACATAAATTAGGCAAAAGATTGTAAGTGTTATAAGATGGACACAATGAGCAGTAAAATCACAAAAGAGAAAAATCAATTTTAGTTAAGGATATCAAATAAGGCTTAATACATAGGTGGTATCTTTTCTGTTTTTTTCTGTTTATTTTCAACTAACGAAAGCAAACAAAAAAGAAGTTAATATGCTGAAAAATAGAAGATAGATCAAAATAACAAATTTGTAAAAATCCACAAAACAGACAAGTCTTGGACCATATTCTACTTATTATAAAGGACATTATTGGGACAACTGACAAAATTGGAATATGCACTGCAGATTGGATAAAAGTATTGTATGTGTGTATATGTGTGTGTGTGTGGTATTTAAGGATGGTAAAAATTTTAGAAAGAAGGATAGACAATCGAAGATAAAAACATTACACAAAGACAAGAGTGGGAAAGTGCAGACAGAAAGCAGCAAATATCAAAATTGGCAGCACATTAGGGTTTGCTAAGTGGTGTAGTAGAACTGGTCATAAAAAAAATGTTAATTTCCAATAAAAGATACTTGGGCTTCATTTTCTAAGAAATGTGAACTTACTGAGTTCACATTTGGCTTTGAGTAAGGCAATTTCCTGATCAGAGCTCTGCTTTGGAAGAATAAGCCAGATGGAGTCTATAGAATGAATAAAGGGGGACAAAGCTTATGCCAAATAGACTCACTGGGAAAGGAATCCTATGGTGGAAGGAAGAGTGAATGAGGACCTGGACTAGAGTTGGAAGTGGAAAAGAAATTATGAGGTCAAATGTTCACCAACACTAGAATAGTGTCAATAGGAATTTACACCTGATTGGATATGGGGAACGGAGAGTGGAGAGACAGTTAAGAGGGGTGGCTATAAACAGAGAAAGAAAAAACAAGGACAAGGAAGTATTTAAGAGAAAATTCTTACAATCTTTTTGAAACATACTGAGTTCTAAATTAAATTCACAACATGTGTACCATAATATATACCACAAATCAACATGCATATTTATTTATTTATTTTTTAGATAAGGTCTCACTCTGTCACCCAGGCTGGAGTCCAGTGGCATGATCAGTGCACTACAGCCTAGACTTCCTGGGCTCAAGTGATCCTCCAGCCTCAGCCTCCTGAGTAGCTTGAACATGTCACCATGCCTGGCTAATTTTTAATTAATTTATTAATTTATTTTGAAATAGAGTCTCCCTCTGTCACCCAGGCTGAAGTACAGTGGTGAGATCTTGGCTTACTGCACCCTGTGCCTCCCAGGTTCAAGCAATTCTCATGCCTCAGCTTCCCGAGTATTGGGATTACAGGCATGTGCCACCACGTCTGGCTAATTTTTGTATTTTTAGAAGAGACAAGCTTTCATCATGTTGATCAGGCTGGTGTTGACTTCTGACCTCAAGTGATTCACTGCCTCATCTTCCCAAAGTACTAAGAGTACAGGCGTGAGCAACTGCACTCAGCCATTTTTAATTTTTTGCAGAGATGGGGTCTTGCTGGTCTCTAACTCCTGGCCTCAAGCAATTCCCTTTCCTTAGCCTCCCAAAGTGCTGGAATCACAGACATGAGCCACTGGGCCTGGCACCAACATGTATATTTAGATATGGTAGCAATTTAATGCATTAATAATTAAACTACTTCCATCTTGTCTCTTCAATGATACCAGATACTTCTTGAGAGAGGGAAAAAAAGGAGTAGAAGAATGAATTGTCATGTAGAAAACTCTTACTACATTCCACATTCAGTCACAGTACAATTGCTACTATTTCCATTTTACAGATAAGGAAGCTAAAACTTAAAAGTATCAGGTAGCTTATCCACATTGCTGGAGATGGTAATAGTATGTCTATAGTCTTACTGACTTCTGAATATATGATTTTTTTTTTACCTTCTATCAATGGGTAGAGGCTCAGAGAAGCAGATTTTAGCTAAATATAAGAAAAAAAATCTTTTAACAATTTCAGCTGTGAAATTCAGGAAGAGAACTGAGACTTACAGGGAAGTTTTAATGTGCTTAAGAAGGTATCTCATCTGTACACAAAAAAAATCATAAAAGTTTTTGTCCTGAATTATCTCACGATAGCAACTGATATGTGAGTAGGGTATGTAGAAGCAAACATAAATATTATAGCTTTTCCTTCTTCTGTGTGCTACTGTACAGTTTTAACATAGCTACTTTTTGCTTGTTTTCAGACTCAACTAAATATTTCCACAATTTTGTTTTAATTTTATGTATATATGTGGGAGCATCTGTTGTAGTAAAACTATATGTTTTTCTTAGATGTAAAAGCAATTACCAATTCAGGAATTACTCTAATGAAGATTTCAGAAAATAATTTCTTTGTCAAAATATGTATCTTAATATCACAGATTATTAGTGTAATGAATAAATGAAAATATGTTCTATCACAAAACAAAAATGAAAAGTGTAAGTTTTTTGACATTAGGAAATCAAACTCCATTGCATTTTCATGCACCAATTATCTCTGAGCTAGTTACAAAATATAACATAAATTACTATTTCAACTTTAAAGCCAAAGTATGAATTCAAGATTGATCTTTTTGAATAACTACATTCCACTTGTGAAGAATACTCTCTCACAAACAGACAGACCAACATAAATACAAACCATCCAATGGTCCTAGTAAAATCTGGACAAAACAGAAAAGGGAACACAACAAATTCCAAAAAGAAATTCTACTATTGCCTTCTCATTAAAGTTGTTTGCTTGATTTCCCTTTCATAGGCAAAAGGGTGGGGTTTTGTAAAATAATTAATGTTCATTTAACTTTATTATTATATGTGGAAAAATATGCGAACTGGGTGTGATTTCCACGTGATGTTCATTTACTGTACATAGATCAGGTCTAAATTGTGATAGCTTGAGATACATAAACAACTTAGTTCAGGATGTGAAGGGTATCCAGTGCAAAATGAAGAAAAGTATTTTGCTCAATAACCAAGTGCATTTCAGTAGCTAATGCCCTTCCAGAAACCCACAACAAAGTGAAAAGAGGTAGCAAGATTTGAAGGATTAAGAAATACATTAGAGGGCCCGGCGCAGTGTTCACCCTCTAAATCCAGCACTTTGGGAGGCTGAGGTGGGTGGATCATCTGAGATCAGGAGTTCAAGACCAGCCTGGCCAACATGGTAAAACCCTGTCTCTACTAAAAACATAAAAATAATTAGACAGGCGTGGTGGCGGGTGTCTGTAGTCCCAGCTACTCTGAAGGCTGAGGTATGAGAATTACTTGAACCTGGGAGGCGGAGGTTGCAGTAAGCTGAGATTGTGCCACTGCACTTCAGCCTGGGCAAGAGTGAGACTCAGTCTCAAAAAAAAAAAAAAAAAAAAGAATAGAGATTCATGGAGAAACAGGTAGCAATCTCTGGCTAATATTTAGTCCAAGAGTAGATCTTAAACATCCTAAGAGTCACCAGATTATCTTCTGAGGAAACCTATGTCTAAAGTAAGACTTATTCACCTGGTTCCTAAAGTTTATCACCACAACAGCTTAGGCTGGGCAGATTGGTGATTGAGAATTCTGGATCTTTTATCTTCATAGATCTTTCTTATCTTGCACTAGAGTTCATAACACATCGGATCAAGGCCAAAGACCTTGAAGGATTGGATCTAATGTTGGTAGCGTGCTCTGGGAGGACTTATAGAGGGCAGGACAGAAACTTACCATTTTCAGTTAAGTTTCACAGTCTGCATCAGAAAAAACTGCTATGTCTACATGTGAGATAAGTGCTGTCCAATAGAATGTCCCTAGTTTTCAATGGAGAAACTGAAGCTGACAGAGTCTAAGAAATCTTCCTAACAATATGTAGGCCAACATTTGTAGTCACACTCAATGTTCGTAATCTTTTCACTATATCAAGAAGTTGTAATATTCCCCAGGCAGGTCAAAGATTTTATAAAAAATGTTTTCATACTAGGATTCATGTTTAAATTTCTAATTTGGTTTACTATTTCGGTGACTATATACATCACAAAATCAGCCTCTAATTTTCTGCTATCACTTAAACTTAAATTTCATTTTAGCTCATTTTGATATCTCTGCCTAAAAGTAGACAAAATAGTCTTAATACCAATACAACTTTTCTCTGATTGATTCTTTCTCATACAATTTCAACAATCATTGAATTTTTGTAAATTCTAATTCTCCTTGATCAAGTCTTCAGAAGAAAAAAATCAATTTAGCAAACTATTTACATTTTGAAATTGACAATACAAAAACACAAAACACAACACACACAAAGATAAATATGGAAGAGCCCTCAGATATTAGACAAGACAACTATAAAAGAGATTTAAATAATAAGGAAATATTAAAAATATTTTCAAAAGACCATGATATTAGGTTAAATATTGCTACACAAATGAAAGACAGGTCTAAGGAAACATTTTTAACTTAGACAACTTTCTTCTGACCATTTCTAAATACACATACCAAAATTAGGAAGGGTCTATTTGGCATGAAACAATCTGATCAATTGTGATTAGAGCATACTATTTAGAAAAATGTCCTGCTTTGCCTTTAAATTATTAACATAAACACACATACACACACACACAGAAATACACATAAAAATGTCAAATATGAATTAACTTTTTAATATGAAAACAACCACTCAAAATCTTCTGTGCATGTGATTCTATATGTTTCTGTAACTTACAGAATGCCATACTAGGTATCCGTAGCCTTCAATTCGAAGCGCAAATTTAATACATATTAACAGGATGACTGGAGAAGTTAGTGATACTCCTGTGCCTCAGTTTTTTTATCTATAAAATAAAGGAGTTGGTCTGGATGGCTTCTGCAGTCATTTTCAGTTATATAATTACATATCATTCTCCAACAGCTGGAATGAGAAAATCTACGTGGCTGTATTGAATTGCCTTTGTCCTTCCTTGGTCCTGAACAGCTTAGGACTTTGGGACTGATTCATTATGGCTGGGAAGAAATACTTCCGTTTCAATTTCTAAGATAATCATGGCCAAGGTTAACCCTTTCAGATTAAATGTTAATTTTCTTATTTTTCTTAGGCCTCTATATTTGTTAGCCCAGGACTTTCTTGTAATTAGATGTCATTCTTTTGATTAATTCTGTATTTGCTTGAGCAAAGTACCTATTCTTAGCCCCTAGATTATTTCTAACATGTGCACTTCCTGCCCTATCTATACTTTTTTTTGTTTTATGTCCTTTCCTTCTACCTAAGTAGTACTTTACTTTAGCTGATAATTTTCTCTAATTTTCTTTTTCTGAGCTTGCTCTTCAAAATTCACCAATTATCTCCCAATAATACACAGAATGATGCACTTGTATGTAGCTCTAGTTCTAATTCAAGCTAGAAACATTTTGTGTCAAATATAGCAAATCCTCTTGTTACTACATATTCTTGTTTCCAAACATCTATAATTTTCCCTAAAATAATGTGAATTAGAATTTCCATCATAAAATAGGTTCCAAAGTTTTAATTATGAAGATGAATAAGAATAGACAGACTCTACTTATATAACTTAAAGATTATGTCATCTGCCATAACTCAAAATTAGAAAAGTATAGTCAGATAACTGCTGCACATGTACAAGTTCTTTAGGTAAAATGTAAATGCAGTTATAGGATGACTAAATTCAAAGTTTCAAATGGCTGACCCATGTGGTAATTAATTGTTTTTAGCACTTAAAAAAAAAATTGGTATGTTAACTATTTTAATCAGTAAAATGAATATGTAAATGAGAAAATATACTTTATATCTTTTTTTATCTTTTTTGGTATATCATCTAGAGGTTTTCTACAGCCCTGAAAGAAGATGGGTTCCTGGAAGAGTAAGTCTTTTGAGTATAAAAGCTTTAAATAGGAACTAATTATCATAACTAAAAGTCTCTGATTTTTCCACTCATTCATTCTAAATAACTCTACATTTAATTTATTTCATAATGTCTAAAATAGAGTTCCAAGCTGCTGACACCAAACAAGGACCCAGGAAGAGAATAGAGGATAAGAAACTGGCTCTTCAGGGAATGCTGAAATGAACAAAACCGTATAATGAGCATGGAAACCCCAATTATTGCCACAATGTGATTGTGCCGTTATGTTTCTACTCTCCACACACACTTCAGAAGAAGTCGTTTCAGTTCTTTTCTAAGTTATTTTACCATTCAGGGCTTTTCTTCAGGAGTCTAGAGGTACAAAGTAGAAGAACATTAACATCCTCAAGGAAGATTTCTCCAGAATCTCCCAAATGAATACATAATGAAGACTTAAATACATCAATAGTTAAGTCTACAGAACTTGTCCCAAAGTTTAGTGCTTTTATAGAATCTAGGGGATATCTAAATATTTCTACTTGCTATATGAGAAAGTGAAGGCAGGTAAACTTTCTTGGACAGCTTTTGAAAGTGATATAAACAATCAAAATCATTATCCCCCACCAGTAATCTTTAAAAAACAATATTGTGTAATTTACATTTCCATTGCATAATTTATGGTTATTTTGAGTAGCTAATAGATTGCAATATATTAAACTTATAATGTGGAGTTGTGATTCTTTATTATGTATATGTAGCATATTGAACTTTTCTTAATAGTTACCGTGATTATTAAGCATATCTATACCCATATTGTACCCTTCACAACAAAATTGCAATATCATACATTTTTCTAGAGCTTCATAGCTGTTAGATGTGAATTTTTTATTCACTAAAAAATATTTATTCAGAGTCTGGTATATGCTGGTGCCAGTGATAATGTGATAAATGAACAAATCCTGGTTTTAATGGTATGTGCTGGTGCCAGTGATAAAGTGATAACATTAATAAATCCTGGTTTTAATACTTGTTACTGAGAAAGAATATCCATACTTCATTGGAAATGGTTATTTTTTTCTTTAATATGGTATGACAAAATGTTCTGCAATGAAACACAATGACTTTTTGTAGTTTAATTATGGTAAGGCAATTTTAAAAATAGATAATCCATTACTAATGCTAAACATTCTCATGACCAATTACTTTCATATCATCTTGTCAGTTAGTTGCATTAAAAACCCAGTTACCTCATTACTAATAATGCTTTAATATTATTGCTCTAATTTTATGCATGATGACAATGGAAATTCTATGCAAATTGTTGAACTTGCAGTTCCACAAGATGGTTCATCTTTCTACTCTACTGTGGCTGGATAATATCCTTTCTGTACATGATGTGTTTGTTCTTTTAACTCATCTCTTTCTACTATATTCTCTCCTCTCTCTTACATTTGCTAATACTCTTCTCCACCATCTGCCTCATAACAAACTTTCCTGGCAAACCTGATTCTAGAGTCCCTTTGTGCCATCCTGAGAAGAAAAACAAAAACACTTTGTGACATGCTTTAATAGCATGCCCTTGCTGCTTATATAAAGACACACTGTACATAGAATAATGCTGCATTTTTCTTGTGATATATTGTCATATTGTAACATCATTGATACTTTGTTATAGTGCTTAATCTTTTTTACATAAAGGATCTAAATTTCTCTATGAGAACATCAACTAGAAAAATGTTCATTATTATGAACTGGGGATTTTCATATTATTAAGCACTGAGAGTTCTATGGTCAACTACCTTTTTTCTTGACAGGCAAGAAGCCAATCTTATCTTAATGGAAGCTCAAGTCTTTATAATTTGGGGAACTACGTTTAAGAAAAGAAGACTTCAAAATTACGAATACAAAATTAGGTACAAGGCTTGGAAGAGCCTCATCAAAAGTTTAGGACTTTGAAGCACAAGCTTTTTTAGCTACATGGTACATCCACTTCTGCTTGGAACTAAGTTTTATGCTACTATTTCCCCCTGTCATCACTTCTCAATGCACTGGTTACCCTCTTGTTCTTACACAACTAGGATCTTATTGGTTGGTCAATTTTAATTTCTGAAAAACATGAAAATTATAAAATATTATATACACATAAACAAGAATATTCCTTAAACTTAAAACATAAATATACATTTATTTGTCTATCTTTTGGTTGATTTTCAAGGCTTTTTTCTTCAGATAGGAAATTAATTGGAAGTTATATCATAGATATTTTTCTGCTTAATTTCTCCACTTTTACAATTTGATTTTTCTTTCTTAATTTTGGACTGATGGTCTTGCATTCCCTTCCTATGCTTTTATTATAAGCAACCTCAAAATTATTTAAAATATATGGGTTAATGAACACCTTATGACTATTTATACATAGATTCTCTATTTTGAAGATTACTAAGGATAATGTTGGAATGCATGGCTGATTATCTTGGACCTTTCTGAATTGCTTCATTTTGTCATATTTGGCATATGTTACACAAATAAAATTTAACTTCATTCTACTTAAAACATATGACAAGGTTTTTATTTTAAATAATTTTGGACTGTCTACATTGCTTCAACTTTCTAAAATCCTAAATAGGTGATAACAGAATATGTATAAGGTTTCATTTCTTATACACATGAATTATCTTAGTACACCAAAAAAAATAAAGGTAGATAGATATGTGGATTTTTTAAATAATCAAGTAAAAGCAGAAATGAATCAATATTTCAACATAACATTTGTGTTGTTATTAGCATATGCTTTTAAGTTTGCATAAGACAAACTGTAGAAATATTAATAGCAACTGCCAATCTGTTTTTCACACAACAATGAACAGAATATAGAAATTAGTACATTCACATGACCTTGTGGTATGGAAGTTTAAGAACAAACATTAGTGCACAGATGTGTACTATCCTTTGAAAAGTGTATCTAATCTTCTAGGCTCAGTTTTAACATCAAGTGCTATCATTTAAAACAAAAAATAGTTGTTACTTTTATCTATGCAGCATAACAGAAGAATTTTAATCAAAGTAAGACACATATTCTGAAGGAAATCACTGTTTATTCTTCCATGAAAAAACTAAATTTTGGTACCTTACTTCAAATTTCAGTTGTTAAAGAAATTAATTTCACACAACTTATATTGAGTTATACAAGATGAAGTCACTTTTTCCTTTCTTCCTTCCTTCCTTCCCTCCTTCCTCTCTCTCTCTCTCTTTCTCTCTTTCTTTGATGGAGTCTCATTGATATGATCTTGGCTCACTGCAACCTCTACCTCCCAGGTTCCAGGGATTCTCCTGCCTCCGTCTCCCCAGTAGCTGGCATTATGGGCGCACACTGCCACGCCTGGCTAATTTTCTTGTATTTTTTGGTAGAGACATTTGAACTCCTGAGTTCAGGCAATCTGACCACATTGGCCTCCCAAAGTACTGGAATTACAGGCATGAGAGATTGTGCCTGGCCAATTTCTTAACAACCAAAAGACTGCTTCACAGTGTGTATTTTGCTATGGGTTATAGTAATTTGCAAGATCCATTAACACATTTTATGTTATGCCATTTTGCAGACAAAAATATCATGTATTCATGTATTGCATGGAAAAGAGAGAAAAATTAAATGTTTTAAAAATATTGGTAGATTGCAAAAATTTTTTCCCATTCTATTGGTTGCTAGTTTACTCTAATGATTGTTTCTTTTGCTGTACAGAAGCTCTGGAGTTTAATTAGATCCCATTTGTCTATTTCAGCTTTTGTTGCCAATGCTTTTGGTGTTTTAGTCATGAAGTCCTTGCCTATGCCTATATCCTGAATGGTTTTGCCTAGGTTTTCTTCTAGGGTTTTGATGATGTTAGGTCTTATGTTTAAGTCTTTAATCCATCTGGAGTTAATTTTAGCATAAGGGGTCCAGTTTCTGTTTTCTGCACATTTTATCCCAACACCATTTACTAAACAGGGAATCCTTTCCCCATTGCCTGTTTTTGTGAGGTTTGTCAAAAATCAGATGGTTATAGATGTGTGGCATTGCCTCTGAGGCCTCTGTTCTGTTCCATTGGTCTATTATCTCTGTTTTGGTACCAGTACCATGCTGTTTTGATTACGGTAGCCTTGTAGTATAGTTTGAAGTCAGGTAGTGTGATGCCTCAAGCTTTGTTCTGTTTGCTTAAGATTGTCTTGGCTATGTGGGCTCTCTTTTGGTTACATATGAAGTTTAAGGTGATTTTTTCCAGTTCTGTGAAGAGGGTCATAGGGAGCTTGATGGGAATAGCTTTGAATCTATAAATTACTTTGGGCAGTATGGCCATTTTCACAATATTGATTCTTCCTAACCATGAGCATGGAATGTTTCTCCATCTCTTATTTCCTTGAGCTGTGGTTTGTAGTTCTCCTTGAAGAGGTCCTTTACATCCTTTGTTAGCTGTATTCCTAGATATTTTATTCTGTTTGTAGCAATTGTGAATGGGAGTTCGCTCTTGATTTGGCTCTCTTTTAGTCTGTTATTGGTGTATAGGAATGCTTGTGATTTCTGCACATTGATTTTGCATCCTGAGACTTTGCTGAAGTTGCTTATCAGTTTCAGGAGATTTTGGGCTGAGACGATGGGGTCTTCTAAAATACAATCATGTCATCTGCAACTAAAGACAATTTGACTTCCTCCTTTCCTAATTGAATACCCTTTATTTCTTTTTCTTGCCTGATTGCTCTGGCTAGAACTTCCAATACTATATTGAATAGGAGTGGTGAGAGAGGGCATCCTTGTCTCTCTCTCACCATGGGCATCCCTTGCCAGATTTCAAAGGGAATGCTTCCAGTTTTTGCCCATTCAGTATGACAAAGGGATAATATCCAGAATCTACAAAGAACTAAAACAGATATACAAGAAAAAAACAAACAAACCCATTCAAAAGTGGGCAAAGGACATGAACAGACACTTTTCAAAAGAAGACATATATGAGGCCAACAAACATATGAAAAAATGGTCATCATCACTGGTCATTAGAGAAATGCAAATCAAAACCACATTGAGATACAATCTCAGGCCGGTTAAAATGGTGATCATCAAAAAATCTGGAGACAACAGATGCTAGAGAGGAAGTAGAAATAGGAACACTTTTACACTGTTGGTGGGAGTGTAAATTAGTTCAACTATTGTGGAAGACAGTGTGGCGAATCCTCAAGGACCCAGAAATAGAAATTCCATTTGACCCAGCAATCCCATTACCTGGTATATATCCAAAGGATTATAAAATGTTCTATTATAAAGACACATGCACATGTATGTTCATTGTGGCCTGTTTACAATAGCAAAGACCAGGAACCAACCCAAATGCCCATCGATGATAGACTGGACAAGGAAATTGTGGTACATATACACCATGGAATACTACACAGCCATGAAAAATAATGTGTTCCTGTCCTTTGTAGGGACATGAATGAATCTGGAAACTCATTCTCAGCAAACTGACACAAGAACAGAAAATCAAACACAGCATGTTCTCACTCATAGGTGGGTGTTGAACAATGAGAACACATGGACACAGGGAGGGGAGCATCATACACTGGGGTCTGTTGGGGGGTACTAGGGGAGGGACAGCAGGGGTAGGGGGTTTGGGGAGGGATAACATGGCGAGAAATGCCAGATAAAGGTGACAGGGGATGGAGGCAGCAAACCACATTGCCATGTATGTACCTATACAACAATCCTGCATGATCTGCACATGTACCCCAAAATCTAAAGTACAATTAAAATACACACACACACACACGCGCGCGTGCACACACACACACACACACACACATATATATATATAAAGAGTCAACATGAGGGACCCTGGTTGTGATAGAAATGTTCTGTATCCCGACTGTATTAATGTCAGTATCTTAGTTGCAATGTTATACTACAGTTGTAAGCATCGTTGTTATACTTAGCTGCAAGATTTTGCCATTGGGGGAAACTGGGTAAGGGGTACACAAAACCTCTCTGTATTATTCTTTACAACTGCATGCAAATCTAAAATTACTCAAAATTAAAAATTGAATTAAAAAAGTAGAAATCAAATAAATATTTTCTGAGGGCAAGTATTAGGTCATTATGAAAATACTGCCTAAATCAATAGGATTTATAAAACTATAAAATTAATGATTATGAGTTATTTTAGAATTAATGATCATAGATTCTTTTCTGTAAATACCATAATGGTGCATCATTATGAGCTACAGTTTTTGAAACTTGGTCATTGTTTACTTTTTGAATCTTTTAATGAAAATGATGCAGGATTGGAAGTGAATGCCTTATGGACTAAATGTTTATGCTACCGCCCTCCAATCCCTGACAAATTTATGTGTTGAAGCTGCATTCCCCATTGTGATATCATTAGGAAGTGAGGCTTTGGGAGGTAATTAGGTCATGAGGGTGGAGTCCTCATAATGGGAATGATGTCCTTATAAAAAAAGAGGCAAGAGAGATGATTCCTTTCTCTCCACCTTGAGGAAATACAGCAAGGAAAAGGGCTTTCACCAAAAACTGAATCAGCCTACATCCTGATCTTGGGCTTCTCAGCCTCCAGAACTATGAGAAAGCAATGTTTGCTGTTCAAGCCACAGAATTACTTTCATTAGTTATAGTAGCTCAAACTGACTATGACATCACAATTTAGTGGCTATGAATGTTTGTGCCCTTAGGTGTGGAAAGTAGAAAATAAATGGGAAGTAGTTTGAAATACATTAAAATATGGCAAGAATTAATAGGCTCATCTGGGTCTTCTCCATTTGTTGTAGACTTAGATGACAATTAGAAAATAATATTAAGAAACTTTTTTAAGTACTGCTTTTCATAGTAAAATTTCAAACATAGGTAACTCATCATCTTTAGGTGGTAATACAGTAAAAGTACAAAACAATTCATGCAATATTTAGATATGTGATGGATGATAGTATGCAATTGGATTATTGCAAAAAATGAAGAAGTTTTAAGGAAGTACACTTCTGATCAAAGCAAGGAGAGCAACCACAACTTGGTGCCCCTGTCAGAGATAGAACTTTGCACAGATGAAGAGTAATTTTTTTCTATTGTTTCTTTTTAAATTATGACAATATAATAGTTCTTACAAGATGAAAATGAATAATCTAAAGAAATACTATTTTCAGTGCTCATAAGTTATAACTGATTTACAAAACAATTTCCTCTAGTTCTTCACTCTCAGAAACTTAGTTAAAAATCACATGTATATTTAAAACAAAGTTAAACATCTTTTAAAAAATTAAAGTTTAAGATACTACATTCATTGTGAGTGCTTGCTTCATAGTGATGACTCAAGTATTGACTTCATAAATCATGGATCCAATTTTAGAATCTAAATTTCTATGAAACAAAATTGATAGCCAACTGTCAACAAAAGCAGATATGCCATTTAAGACTATAAAAGTATTTTTTAAGTGTCAGCTTACATTTTGTAGTTTATATTTTTGAATTGTCACAAATTTTTCATTTGTAATTTTTTTATGCATCATCCAGGATAGGGTTGGTTATGCTGTGGTAACAAACAACCCTCAGCAGATAGCACAAATGTTATTGTTTTGTTCACTCTGTATTTCCAGTGCAGATCACTTGAAGGCCTTGCTGTTCAGTGTTTTTCAGAAAGCAGGCTGATGGATAGTATATCCACAGTCTAGAATACTGTCAATCACTGTGGATACCGGAAAGATAGTTCATGGGGAATCTTATTCTAACAGTTAAATGCTCTGGCCCAGGAGTGACCCACTTTACTTTTGTTGATGATTCCACGGGTCAGAACTAGTCATATGGACTCCCCTAGGTAAACCAAACTACAACAAAAAAGGAAACCAGGCAAGAAAATTTTAGTAGGTAGCCAGAGACCAGAAATATTTGCTGAACAGCAATAAGGATTTCTACACTGTATCATAGCACCAACCTTACTATTTTAAAGACAACTAGTGTTGATTGAATAATTCATTTAGTGTTGACCTCTTTGAAATACCACCATCACTAAAAAGTAATATTAACAGGTCACTTAGCAGAGTAAAAAAACCACCTTCTGCTGGAATGTCTTGCTAACATTTCAGTGCACTTCAAAAGCCTTCTACTAATTGTAAGGTTGGATTAAAAGCAATATTTTAAGGCTGGGCGCGGTGGGTCACGCGTGTAATCCCAGCACTTTGGGAGGTAGAGGCAGGTGGATCACGAGGTCAAGAGATCGAGACAATCCTGGTCAACACGGTGAAACCCCGTCTCTACTAAAAATACAAAAATTAGCTGGGCATGGTGGCATGCGCCTGTAGTCCTAGCTACTCGGGAGGCTGAGGCAGGAGAAGTGCTTGAACCCAGGAGGCGGAGGTTGCAGTGAGCCGAGATCGCGCCACTGCACTCCAGCCTGGGTAACAAGAGCGAAACTCCGTCTCAAAAAAAAAAAAAAAAAAAGTGGTATTTTAAGTAGATGAGTGATGCCAGTTACAAAAACACTTCAGCAGGAGTGGTCAGCTATTGGCAAGCGATCTGCTCCACTGGGAAACGAAAGTCTGGAGAAGGGAATAGCAAGTATTACATACTGTTACCATTATTTTAAACTGAGAATGATCTCAGCCTTAAAAGATGTTTTATCAAGGCATTGTTGAAAACTTAACTGTTTTAATGTCAGCTATTCTGCTAGAATGCCTTTTTGTCTGGCTGTTGCTAGATAATGCATAACTAACAAATAAACAGCCTGAAGTCTCAAATATTGAAACAACTTACCCTTTAAGGTTATGAAAGGAAAGGCTGTTAGGGATAGTTTTAAAAATACAGTATTGTGTTAACTTCAAGAATATTATATGAATGGAAGAAACTAGCAACAGAGTTTCACGGGATACCTTAAGTTAACTTCCCCTTTTCTTTAGAATGAGAATAAATTTTGAAAATGAAATAGTGTTTTGAGGATCAAATGGCAAACCTTTTAGTGGATGTTGCTTTTGATATGTACTTATTTATGATATATTGATTTTATACAACAGGCCATAGATCCCAGAAATATTAATAAATAATATTTTGATGAAGTATTTCAAACTTTGCTACTTGAAACTAGTAAATACTATTACTTTAAAGTAGTATTTGGAAGTTAGAATGACATAAAACACTTTTATAATGAATTTTTTAGTGCTTTCTAATCATAAAGTAAGAATGTAAAGAAAAGATCACTATCTTATGAAATGCAACAACTTAGTAATTATTTTTATCATTAAACAAAAATACTAATAGCTAATGTTCCTTGGATGTTTACCATGTGCCAGACACTAGCATTATAAAAACTTTAAGTGTATTCCAGAAATATATTTTCACAACAATCTATTGATGTAGGTATTATTGTTATCAGCATTTCACAAATGAAGACATTGAGACACAATCTGATTCCAAAATGTTTGTACTGACATTCTTTTGAGGATATGGGCTTTGGAGACAAAGAAACACATGAAAATCTTGCTCTGCCATTTAGTAAAAGTGTCAGTCACTTTCAACAAGTTACTGAACCTCTGTTAGCATCAATTTCTTTATTTGCAAAACTCACAAGATTTTGGTGAGAGAAAGTATAACTAGGAATGGAAATTACTTTACATATTGCCTTTCTCCAGTGTGCAAAACATATCAGCAAATTTTATTATTCTTAGATGTTTATACAAAGAAAAACATCTAGCACAATTTCAGGAGTATAGTAGATGCTTAATAAATACTAGTTTTTAAAAACATATATTCAAAAGTCATAATAGTCTGAATAGATGAAAGATAACTCCCTAAGTGTAGCGAAATCTGACTGTGATAGAATTCCACAGGACTCTGTGAATGTGTCTGTGAATGACCTTGAAATGAAAACCATGGCACTATTTTAAATCCCATTTCTAAATTTAACTGTGTCATAGTTCTCATATTAGTCTTTTTATTGCCAGGGAGTTTGGTGTTCATTTAACATACACTGAGAACATTTCTCAGTGCATCAGCTTTCAAATCTGGCAGTGAAACAGTTTCAGTGACTATTCATATTTCCTACGTAGTAGAATTTAATAACAGATCTGTGGATTGGAGAAGGGAAGTGGGTAGGGTATTAGGGTATGAAAGATTTGTGACAGCTCTGATAAATTCCTTTCCGCCTTTCAAAAGCAAAAATCACAAAGCCCTTTTAAATTACTGAGAACATTACAACTGAATGTTCGCACTCCTTAAATCCAAGCATCATCAATGACTATTAAAATGAATGTAGTGCTAAAGTATATTTGAGATTCAGTGCTCTAAGAAAAAATTCACTGGGAACCAAAGGTTGCTCTTGTACTGTCTGATTAAGGGTATCTGTATGAAAAACTAAATGATGCATCAACTTTGCAAGCTCAAATCAATTTAATTGATTTGTATGTATTATTATCCTATTTGTTATGCTTATATTTTCAATTGTCAAAAACAGGATTTGCCAACTAAGGGCTGTGTTACATATATGGTAGTTAGAGGATGCTGAGTCCAGTAATTAATCTATATCATATGGTGCTAGCCAAGAACATTACTCTTCAGAAATGGAAAAGCAACAGTTTACAGAATAGGTCTGCTGAGACATTAGCTCAGCAAATCCTGGAGATTAATATAGAGGTGACGTTACAATCAAAGGGCTAGATTGGTTTCCAGAGTTTTCAAGTAAAATTCCAAAAGTTAACTGAAGGTAAGCTGGGCCCTATGATGTTAGCCCAGCAAGTTGAAAAGTGATGTGACAACAATCCTATCTGATTAAGATTTTGAGCTAATTGCCATTAAAATTAATTTTTCTAAAAAGGTACATGTGATCTTTCTAACTTCTAATAAAAAGTAGCCACACAAATTGTTTTTTTCTTTGACATTTATGTTAAGTATCTTGTTGAAATAAAAAAAATCAAATTAACATTTGACGATGACATTTATTTCTTTATTGATGCTAACAGATTTGAAATTTAAAATTTCCATCTGTATAGGAAATTTTAAAACTTTTTTTGGTGTTACCTATTTGATAAAGATGAGAAAAAGAGGACATATATACGAAGCTATTATGGATAATAAGCATTTTGAGTTAAAAAAAAAAAAAAACAACGAAGTAACAACCTTGTATTGGTTGACAAAGCCTGATTTGAAAGAATCTTTTTTTATTTTCTAATATTCCTAAACTTTGTTTCACTGGGCAAGATAATTCAATTGAAGCAACAAATAAAATTAAGGGCTTCGCTTCTAATAAATGCTATTAAAATACTCAGTATATTTACATGAGTATACTTAGTACTTATATAATACTTAGTAGTGAACAAGCCAATGAGAAGTAATCCTCCCATCTTCCCTAGACTGGAGTGTAGTAACACAATTATGGCTCACTGTAGACTTGACCTTCCAAGTTCAGATGATCCTCTCAACTCAGCTTCCAGAGTAGGTGGGACTACAGGTATGTGTCATCCCACTGGCTAATTTTTTGTATATTTTATAGAGACAGGGTTTCACCATGTTTCCCAGGCTGGTCTTGAACTCCTGGACTCAAGCAATCCTCCTACCTCGGTCTCTCAAATTCCTGGGATTATGGGTATAAGGCATCACACTTGGCCCTTTATTTCTTACCTAAAACATTCTGAGAGATGAATATGTGAGGAGAAGCCTATTCTTCCAGTGAGAAAAATAAGGGTTACAAGTATATACAAAAATGGAATCCTGCTATACTGGTCAGGAAGTGATATTCATGCAGGGTCATCCTGCCATTTTGAAAAATAGAAGAAAGTAAATGAACTACAAGCAAGCAGCTGATCCATGGACCAACAGGAGTTCTGGCCAGCAAAGCAATCACCAGCCACATCCAGAGTGAGGCAGAGACCATACCTCATGCATTGGAGTAAGGCTTATAATCAGTGTTAATCTAATCAGATTGGGAAAAAATAAGTTGCTTTCCCCTGGACTGGATTCCTCTGCCTTAATTAATCTGGACATTTCTGCAATATGTGAAATAAATATTTTAAGAATTTGCCATTGTTTTTCAAAAAAAAAATGTACAAATAAACAATAATCAAATACTATGTCAGCTATAACTTAACTTACTAAAAGTGATTTTTGATTAATAGTAACTTATAAAGTAATGTTATACTGCATGTTAAAGAACATTTGTGGTAAGGTAATATAAAGGGGTTTTTTTGTGAATAGTTCTTGTTTTGTATTTATCAAAAGATTAGTTTTTTTCAAAACTTATTTTTTTTTAACATAAAGCTCTTCTTCCTTCCTCTGAAATT
The DNA here is from genome assembly GCF_030222135.1 of Aotus nancymaae. Classification (NCBI taxonomy): domain Eukaryota; kingdom Metazoa; phylum Chordata; class Mammalia; order Primates; family Aotidae; genus Aotus; species Aotus nancymaae. The sequence goes on from NW_026988435.1 coordinate 13,719,856, forward strand.
CTTAAGCACCACTGGACACATTTTGATTATTTTTGGTGCTATCAGTTTGATAGTTTTTTCATAAGGCACAATTCACTGACATACACTGCTTGAGAAGAAAAAAGAATCTGCAAGAATTTCCCAAGACATTCATATATAGCATGTCTTAGGATTTTCATTTTCATTTGGCATTTTCCCACTCAACTAATTATATTATCACTCAATGTAAACTTTAAAAAAGAAAGTCCTCAGTTAAGAAAAAAATCTTGAATTTCTTCTGCCTAACGACAGAGATATTCCTATCAACTTTAAATAAAAGTATGTTTGTGCTTTTATGTATCTGCAAATCACGTGGGTTTTTTTTTTCTTTCTTCACTCTTTCTCCTTCTCTCTCTGTCTCTCCCCTCCCATCTCTCTTCCTTCCGCCCCAATCCCACATCTAACCTCCATCTGTCTGTCTCTGTCTCTTCAATGACCTGTTTCCCTAGCATACCGGAACTTTACTAACCTATACAATGATAATTGATGCTGCAGAGTTTATTATCCTCTTCTAGGTTGTTGCTATCCATGGAGGTTTTGGCATATTACAATTCTCCACCAAACATATGTTATTATATAAGTTTCTCATCTCTTTCTCAGGCTATAATTTATGCAGAAACTCTGCCAAATACAAAAAAGTGGCCAATTGTAGCATGAATTGAAAATGTGGAAATAAGCACATGCTATCAGTATATATTTATAAGCAAATACTATATTCATCAATCTAAGATGCCATTGATTAAAAAGCACACCATCATATGTACTACTAAGAAAAAAAACATGTTTCTAATTAAATTTGACAAAACATGAATTCTAACATGCATTCCAATTTCACGGATGAAAAACGTGGAGAAGGGGAGCACCACAGAACTGATGAAATGTGGTTTGGCTTATATACATGTGCCTATTCCTATTGTATTATGTTTAGTGTAACTACCAAGAATATTATATTTACTTTACTGCCTTTTTTCCTCTTTACTTTTTTCAAATCAAATTTATATGCAAGTAATTCTGCTAATTTTGCCTTGATTTTAGGATGTAGCTTAAGGCCTGTCTTTGGGTTCCCTCCAATCTATGTCATAGAACTTGGCACCATTTACTCCTGTGGAGTTAATCTCATTCATTCTACATTTACTTGGCCAGTGACACAGAATAACATATATCAGCAGAGCTAGCATATGGGTTCAATATCTTGACACCAGTCTGTTTTTCCAGGTTAAAAGGATTATACAAAAAATACTTATCAATTTTAAAGGCATTTGGACTACTTCTACAAAATTGTGAAGGAGGAAAAGTCTTCAGTGTCATCTCTCTTTCTGATGAAAAATTTCCTTCATATTCCGAAGTACTAAAAATTAGAGGGTGCCCTATTATTCTAGGTGAAGATCACAGCCCCTACTAATAGCTGTGTGTTTTTTCTCTCATATTCTCAGGGATAGTAGTTCAGCAATTAGAAAATCTGATAATACAATCCTTCCAACTGGCCAAAGAAAGGGAAGTAGGACTCTGCTCCCAGGTGAAAAAAATGCACTTAACACTTAAAGTCAATTAATATTTTATTATTTAATTAGGGAACCCAGTTGAGTGTGTGTAGAGGCAGGGCAGTTTTAGAACAAATAGAAAGAGAAAAAAGTTATGACAGGAGAATCCCTTTAACCCAGGAGGCGGAGGTTGCATTAAACCAAGATCGCACCACTGCACTCCAGCCTGGGCGACAGAGTGAGACTCCCTCTTAAAAAAAAAAAAAAAAAAAAAAAAAAAAAAGAAGGAAAAGAACATGAGTTCTGAAATCAGATTGCCCAAGTTTGAATACTGATTTCATCTTTCAAAACTCTGGCAGCTGTGGACAATTTTTTAAATCTTTCTGTTCTAATCAAATGGGGTTGGTATAATAACTACATCATAAGTTCTTGTAAAGATAAAGTAAAAGCTATCGCATTGTAAGAGTTCAATAAATATTAGCTATTATTAAAATCCGTACATCTGCTTGAGAAATTTGGCACTGAAAGGCAGGAGAAAAATAGATATATTTCTCCTTTTTCTGGGTCACACAGTTATGGAGAAATTTAAGGACTTATGTTGTTATAGTAACAGATACCGCATCCTAATTAGAATTTTTAAAAATTGAGATTATTACTTCACCAGATTCCTTCCTCTCTGTACCTTGTTCTCTTCATTCCTTTAAATGCATATTTTACTTGATGTTACTTTTCATGCACCTGATAGAGTTCTTTGAAAATTTCTGGTAGTGTAGCTCTCCTCAAAATACATTTTTAGGTTGTTATATGTCTGAATTATCTTTATTTTGCATTTGGTTTTGAACAATATATTCACTGAGCATTAGACTCTATATTGTCAGTCTTTTTTTTCACGACCTTAAACATGTTGGTCCGCCGTCTTCTTGCTTAAGTTTTAATGATGAGAAATCTGTTGTCTTCCCAATCATTGTCTCTTCATAATATATCCTTTTTTTCCCTTGACTGCTTTTACAATTTTCATGTTATAATTGGTTTTGAGGAATTTTATGATAAAGTGCCTTGGTGTAGTTTACATCATGATGTTTGCGTTTAGGCTTATTTAGCTTCTTTGAATGTGTGTGTTCAATTTCCATAAAATTTAGAAAATTTTGTCCATTATACCTTCAATTATTTTTTGTGTGCTCTCTCTTTTTCATCCTTAAGAGATCCAATTATGGGTGTGTGTGTGTATGTGTGTGTGTGTGTGTGTGTGTATATATATATATATGTCTCTCTGTATATATAAAGGCTTATATACATATGCTGTTTTATATATATATATATATATAAAGGGATATATATGCCTGTTTTATTGCATGTCTGCATATATATATGCTTATATATACAGAAATATTGAAGATATGAAAATAGTCAAACTTGTAGATTGAATGCTTCAATATCTGAAATGAAAATTCAGGATAGTGAATAGCAGTAGAAGTTATCCAAAATTTAAAACATAAAAATAATACTAAAAAAAAAAAATGCAATGAACCTGAAGGAGTGTGGAACAACTTTAAGCAACCATCTATATATATCACCTTATAGACATGAGTGAAAGTTGTTTTACACTCACTCACATTCTTTGTGTTCATTTGTATGTTTTAAATTTTGGATAATTTCTACGGTTATTTCCTCACTACCCTGAATTTTCATTTCAGATATTATAGCATTCATCTCTAAAAGTGTGACTTTTTTTCTATCTGCAATATTTCTACTTAACTTTTTAAACATAAGGAAACCAGGTATAAAATGAAGGAGACAAGGACACAAAAAACCCTTCAAAAAATCAATAAATCCAGGAGCTGCGTTTTTGAAAAGATCAACAAAATAGACCACTAGCCAGACAAATAAAAAAGATAAGAGAGAAGATTCAAACTGATGCAATAAAAAATGATAGAGGGGATATCACCACCGATCACGTAGAACTACAAACTACCATCAGAGATTACTACGAACACCTCTATGCAAATAAACCAGTAAATCTAGAAGAAATGAATAAATTCCTGGACACTTACACACTCCGAAGTCTAAACCAGGAAGAAGTTGAACCCCTGAATGGACCAATAACAAGGGCTGATGTTGAGGCAGCAATTAATAGCCTACCAACCAAAAAAAGTCCAGGACCAGAGGGATTCATAGCTGAATTCTACCAGAGACACAAAGAGGAGCTGGTACCATTCCTTCTGAGACTATTCCAAACAGTACAAAAAGAGGGAATCCTCCCTAACTCATTTGATGAGACCAACATCATCCTTATACCAAAACCTGGCAGAGAGGCAACTAAAAAAGGAAATTTCAGGCCAATATCCACGATAAATATTGATGCAAAAATCTTCAACAAAGTACTGGCTAACCAAATCCAACAGCACATCAAAAAGCTTACCTATCACGATCAAGCAGGTTTCATCCCAGGGATGCAAGGCTGGTTCAACATTCACAAATCTATAAATGTAATCCATCATATAAACAGAACCAAAGACAAAAACCACATGATTATCTTGAAAGATGCAAAGAAGGCCTCTGACAGAATTCAATAGCTCCTTTACGCTAAAAACTCAATAAACTAGGCATCGATGGATCGTATCTCAAAATAAAAAGAGCTATTTTTGACAAACCCACAGCCAATTTCATACTGCATGGGCAAAAACTGGAAGCATTCCCTTTGAAAACTGACACAAGACAAGGATGCCCTCTCTCCACACTCATATTCAACATAGTATAGGAAGTTCTGGCTAGGGCCATCAGGAAAAGAAAGAAATAAAGGGTATTTGAATAGGAAGAGAGGACATCAAATTGTCCCTGCTTGCAATTATACATGCAAATATACATGATTGTATATTTAGAAAACCCCATTGTCTAAGCCCAAAATCTGCTTAAGCTGATAAGCAACTTCAGCAAAGTTTCAGGATACAAAATCAATGTGCAAAAATTGCAAGCATTCCTATACACCAATAATAGACAAACAAAGAGCCAAACCATGAGTGAACTCCCATTGACAACTGCTACAAAGAAAATAAAATACTTAGGAATACACCTAACAAGACATGTAAAGGACCTCTTTAAGGAGAACTAGAAACCACTGCTGAAGGAAATAAGAGAGGACACAAACAGATGGAAAAACATTCCATACTCATGGTTAGGAAGAATCAATATCATGAAAATGGCCATACTGATCAAAGTAATTTATAGATTCAGTGCTACCCCCAACAAGCTACCAATGACTTTCTTCACAGAATTGAAAAAAAAAAAAAAAAAAAAACCTTAAACTTCATATAGAACCAAAAAATAGTTCACATAGCCAGGACAAAACTAAGCTAAAAGAAAAAAGCTGGAGGCATCACGCTGACTTCAAACTATACTACAAGGCTACAGTAATCAAAGCAACATGGTACTGGTATCAAAACAGAAATATAAACCAATGGAACAGAACAGAGGCCTCAGAAAGAATACCACACAACTACAGCCATCTGATCTTTGACAAACCTGACAAAAACAAGCAATGGGGAAAGGATTTCTATTTAATAAATGGTGTTGGGAAAACTGGCTAGCCATATGCAGAAAGCTGAAACTGGATCCCTTCCTTATGCTTTATACAAAAATTAACTCTAGATGGAATAAAGATTTAAGCATGAGGCCTAACACCATAAAAACTCTAGAAGAAAATCTAGGCAATACCATACAGGACATAGGCATGGGCAAGGACTTCATGAAAACACCAAAAGCATTGGCAAAAAAAGCCAAAATAGACAAATGAGATCTAATTAAGCTTAAGAGCTTCTGCACAGCTAAAGGAGTGAACTGGCAACCAACAGAATGGGAAAAAATTTTTGCAATCTACCCATCTGACAAAGGACTACTATCCAGAATCTACAGAGAACTTTAACAAATTTACAAGAAAAAACAACCCCATCAAAAAGTGAGGAAAGGATATGAACAGACACTTTTCTAAAGAAGACATTTATGTAGCCAACAAACATATGAAAAAAAGCTCATCATCACTGGTCATTAGAGAAATGCAAATCAAAACCACAATGAGATATCACCTCGTGCCAGTTAGAATGGCAATCATCAAAAAATCTGGAGACAACAAATGCTGGAGAGGATGTAGAGAAATAGGAACACTCTTACACTGTTGGTGTGAGTGTAAATTAGTGCAACTATTGAGGAAGACAGTGTGGCAATTCCTCAAGGATCTAGAAATAGAAATACCATTTGACCCAGAAATCCCAATACTGGGTATATACCCAAAGGATTATAAATCATTCTATCATAAAGACACATGCACATGTGTATTTACTGCGGCACTGTTCACAATAGCAAAGACTTGGAACCAACCCAAATACCCATCATTGATAGACTGGATCAAGAAAATGTGGCACATCTACACCATAGAATACTATGCAGCCACAAAAAAGGATGAGTTCATGTCCTTTGCAGGGAAATGGATGCAATTGGAAACCATCATTCTCAGCAAACTGACATAAGAAAGGAAAACCAGACACTGCATGTTCTCACTCATAAGTCGGTGCTGAACAGTGAGAACACATGGTCACAGGGAGGGGAACATCACACATCAGGGCCTGCGGGGGCTAGCAGACGAAAAGCAGAGGCTGGGGGAACTGGGGAGGGATATCATTAGGAGAAACAGCTAATGTAGATTACGGGGTATTGGATGCAGCAAACCACTACCACGGCACGTGTATACCTATGTAACAAACCTGCATGATCTGCACATGTACCCCAGAACTTAAAAAGTATAATAAAAAATATATATAAATGAAAATTATATATTTGGGTCGGCTAATTCTTATACTTCTGCCATTTTTAATTGACTCTCCTCAATATGAGTTATATCTTCCTGTTTTATGGTAGGTCTGCAAATCTGATTGAATGCCAGCCTTGTGGATTTTATTTGTTTAGTAGGTATTTCATATTTCTATAAATATTCTTAAACTTTGTAACTTATATGCAGTTAAGTTACATGGAAGCAGATCCTTTAGGGACTTCCTTTAACATTTATTTGGTGGGTTCAGAATATTACCCAGTCTGGAGCAAATTACTCCCAACTACTGAGACAAGACGTTTTTGAGTATTCTAACCAATCCTCCAGTCTGGCTGCAGGGACCCAGTACTTTTTCTGGCCTTGTGTGAATGTTAAGCACTGTTCTTTTTAATTCTTTTGGAAGGTTCTTTCACAGCTTCTGACAGTTTCCTCAAATGCATACAGTGATCAGTACTATGTTGAATACTCAGTGGGTACCTTCGGCATGACTCTAAGGTTATTTCTCTGTGAAGTTTTCTCCTTTCTAATAGTCTGTCCTATGAACTCTAGTCAGCTTGTTCTCTCTGAACTCTTAGCTTCCATCTCCTCAGGCCAGGTTCTGCTTATGTTCCTCTTCCCTGAACTGTAGCTTGAAATTCTCTCACTGTAGTAAGCTAAGACATTTACACAACTCACCTCAGTTGTCTTCAATCCGCAGAAATCACAGTCTTTGGTTGTCTGATGCCCAGTATCTTGATTTTATATTTTTGTTTTTTTTTTTTTTAATAAAGAAGGATAAATTCCATCCTTGTTACTCCATCTTGGCTGAAAGCTGAAGTCCCAGCTGATCTTAATAATGGAAATGAGCTATAGGCAGATCTAGACACTCTATATATAGTTCTTCTGTAGAAAATCCAGCTTATGGGAAAATACTGAATCAAAGTTTCTTCTACATACATGTGCATATCTATCTATCTATCTATCTATCTATCTTTTTTTTTTTTTAATTTAAACTATAATCCCATACTCGGGTGAAGTATCAGTTTTAATGAGCAAGAAATTTAATTCTAACCATTCACTAAAGAAAGAAAGAAGAAACAAACAGATACATAATAGTATCTGCCATCTAATAAGTAATGAGAACTTTACAGAAATGTGTACCTCAAATCCAGCCTCTATGATCCTTTTATATGAGAGCTATTCTTAGATCTTATAGAATTTTCTGACTTCATTCTACTGAAGAAAAGTTTCAAACTTTCTCTGTCAAACATTTTTTTTTTTTCTCTCAGAAATACAGTGTAACTAAAAGAATATTGAGTGAGGTGAAATGATAAACCATCTCCTGAAATATCATCTTACCAAAGAGAGTTAATTTGGTAGGTGTTTTTAAATGTGGGGTATGCAGGATTATCTGCCAAATTAGTTATCTCTGAAAATGTTCTTGGAGGAAGTTTTGATATAGGTGAGTTTATGCCTAGATTCTTAGTTTTATGTAAGAACAGAATAATTGCAAATTAAAAAAAAACCCTTTAATATTCAGTATCAAGCCCAATATCCTAGTTTTCACTGCATTCTCGAGCACAGTGAATATTTTCAAGTTTAAAAGGCATTATTCAAACTGCTAATAATAAAATAAAAAACAAAAATCTTAATAAATGGGAAATATTTCTAGTAAAGTTGAAAATATTTTAATGAAAACATGTGGGAGCAAACCGTGGAAGAATTAATTCAGACTGGAAAGTAATGTCAAATTGCTCAATGACTTAAGTGATTCAATGTTATGAAAATTTTGTATCAACTACTAACATGAAATAACTGTTTAAAAAGGTAGAATGAGTTCTTATTCAAAGTGTCTTAAGAAACAAATAGCTGGGAATACAATTTCAAAATGTGAAAAATAAATTCTTAGAACGTAGGTTATTTACCTGTGATTTGTTATATTTCTTGCAGCTCAGTGCCTTAAACATTTTGGTGTATCACCTAGAGACAGTCACTTTCTTTGACTGAAGATCAAGTTATCAGCAAAGTACAAAATGGTAATTAAAAATTTCTAGTTCAGTGCCAGGCACACATTGTTCTTATAATGAATCAGATTATCTCAATTTTGTAAGGATTAATTAGGTACTTGTAGCAGTTTCTTTAAATTTCTCAGAACACTATGCCACCAGATAACTACGTGGCAGCCTTGTAAACTCAAAGAATTAATAGAAACACAGAAAATCCATTACACTTAATTCCACTAGAAGGGAGAATTTTGATTATGACATTATTAAAGTATTATTATATATTTTTCATTTAAATATTAACTAAGGTTTATGTAAGGACAAACTACCATTGGAAAAAGGGGGGAAATGAATATTGTAATATCTTTAAGAAAAAATTATGGAAAAAGACATGAAATCATATTTCTTGAAACCTGCATGTATTTTCTCCAAAATCAATAAATAGTAAGATTTTATCATAGTTAACATTATAGGTTAAAAATATATTTTAGAATAATTTTATATTTACAGAAAATTGGCAAGATAGCACAGAGTTCCCATATGCCTTTCACCTAATATTTTTTTATGCTAGCATCTTAAACATTTGTCAAAATGAAGAAATTAACACTGGTACAATACTATCAAGTGAACTGCAGACTTTATTCATGTTTCACCACTTACATTCTTCTCTTCCAGGATCCATTTCAGGACACTGCTTCACATTTACTCATCATGCAGCCTTAGTCTCCTTCAATCAGTGACATTTTCTGTCTTTTGTGTTTTTCATACATGAAACTTGACCATTTTTAAGAGTACTAGTTATGTGTTTTGCATAATCTCCCTCAATTTGATATTGTCTAATATTTTTGTATGGTTAAGAAGTATCAGTAAACATTGAGGGAGAATATCTCAGAGGTGAAATGTGTTTCTCATCACATCAAAAGGTGGTATCATGTCTTATCACTGGTGCTATTAACATTGACATTTGGTTAAGGTGAGTCTGACAGGTTTCTCTCCTATAAATTTACTGTTTTCCTCTTTCCATATTCTATTATTTGGAATCACATAACTAAGTCCAGCCCACAGTGAAGTGGAGGAGAATTAAACTCCATCTCCTGACTGGGGAGGCTCTATGTAAATTTGGAATTTTTCTGTAAGATCTTTTTCTTACTTCCCCATTTAGTTATGTGTTTAGTATGTATATTAGGGTATTTACCCTACACTTTGGGCTAGAATCTAATACTACTGTTATTTATTTTGTTGCTCAAATGATTTCTGCTTAGATCATGGGGACTCTTTTGGGTTGATTCCTGTGTTCATGCCCCCATGTATGCAAGGGGAATATATACATAAATATACATAAATGCCTTTTACTTTCACTTTCTGTCACTATAAAATCCGAACTCATCTCTCATTTTCCATACATAGCCCTAGAATTAGCCATTTCCTTTAACGGAATATGGTATAAAGATCTGGATACTGGGTATGCTTGTTTTCACTGTGGTGTCACTACTTCTACACTGTCTCAGTAGACAGAGCTAAGAAATACACATATCACACAAACCTGTGTACACACAGCCACACCTACCCACCCATTCACCTATATGCACACACATTACTGTATTTACCTATTTGTGCATATGTGAGTTAATAAAGCTATCTGATTCTAATTTAGCACTACAAGGTTTATTCTATTTTTCTCCCATTGCTTATTTGTAATGTCTATCTTGTTCAACTGCAGTATGCTTGAAAAGTAGCTTTTGAATTCCTAGCCCATACTCACGTGAAAACTAAATTTGCCAATTAGAATACAGTGTTTATGTACATTTCTTCTTGCTTTTATCTTTCCAGTATCCAGTCAAAACACTGTTTTCCCAAGTTTACTTAGGTCAGCTTTTTTTTTTCTCCACTCCACTGATAATATACTTTCACAGAGAATTCTTTTAAGCAAAACACAACTGTAAACTATATGGAATTTAGAAACGTAATGATCAAAGGTTGATTCTGAAAACGATTATAATTTCTATTTCACAGAATCAGTATTCTAACACATTTTAATCTATCATAATTACAACTCATCTCAATATTATCAAGCAGTTTGTTCTTTTAGCAGGTCAATTAGAGCACTACATCAAATCCTCCTATTGGGGTGAAGCGAGTCAAGGTAGATTACTTGATGTGACTTTTATTAGATATATTAATAGCTATAAGAGGGCAATTATGCTTTTCCCTTCTAAATTCACTGAGTTGCCTTGAGCTGGTACACTTCGAGTGATTGTCTCACAATCACTGAGAACTCATTTTAAAAAGACAAAACACATGTGTTATGTTTGCTGAGGTTGCCAAACAAACAACAGAAACATTCTTTCACACTTCTGGAGGCCAAAAGTCAGAGATCAAAGTGCTATTAGTGCCACACTTCGTCTGGAAACTCTAGTGGAGAATCTGTTCTTTGCTTCTTCCTCCTTCAGGTGCCTGTTGTCTCTGCATCCCTCCAATTTTTGTCTCCAAGTCTTCTCTGTATCTGTCTCCTCTGTGAGTCTCTTCTGTTGTCATTGGATTTAGACCCACCCAGATAATCCAAAATGATCTCCTCATCTCCAGATCTTTACTTAATTACATCTTTATACCAAATAAGGTAAGCTTTTGATTCCATGGAAGCTTAAACAAACACATAAGGTAACAGTCACAGGTTCTAGAAATTAGAACTCAGATATATCTTTTTTTGAGACCATCATTCCAGCTACTACAATAAGTGACAATAGTTGGAAGTATCTTCTGATTAGTACATTGAATGGAGACTTAATCCTTGGGCTTCATTATTTAAATTATATTTGATAATTCCCCCTGCACACACCATCACCACATTTTTTGGATCTTTGATTTATTCTGGATTGGTTGAGTTTGTCAGGGACCTGGGTTTCACTTGGGTGAAGTTAATAGATTCATAGTCTTTTAAAATTTGCTTGTCTGACTTTTGTCTTAAATTCTTAGCAAAAATGCCATTATCTTTCATATTCATCTTTCTGAGAGGCAGTATAAAACAGTTCTTAAGAGCATGCACTCTGCAAAAGATCTACCCGGGTTCAAATTCTGACTCCTGCTAGGTGCATCACCTTATGTAATTTTCTTGAACTCTATGTACCTTTCTCACAGGATTTTACACAGACATACACACCTGCACACACACATACCCTTTTATGTTAAAATACACACACAAATATAACTTTATATTAACATACACAAACACACATATAACTTTATATTAAAACACACACACACACACACACACACACACACAAACACACAGAGTTGAACAGTGCCCAGACTGTAGAAGACACTGTGTATAATTATTAGCTACTATTCTGAAGAGACACCCTAGTCTTCTTTCAAAATAACTTCAGCTTGATAAGCTCAGTTATCAAATCCACTCTTACACAATTTTATGCCTAAAATGCTTGCAAAATTTCAAATAAGGAACAATCAAGGAGTACTAAAAATTTCACATATAAAATAATTATTAGAGATGACATAAAGGCATAAAGGAAACCTGCAACTTTGAGTGAAATAAAAATTGCCAGTTTTTTTCAGGTAGATTTCAGATTCAGGGAAATTGTTTCTGTTCTAATGGAGACGACCAGATGCTCAAAGGATTTGGCACAACAGTTACAGCCTTTCACCCTGAGGTTACTGGTTCTCATTCAACGTATGACAAAGGTAACTGAAAATCATTATCATTTAAAAACTATTCAGTACCATCTCAGGAAAAGGCTATTTGCTTTATTCTGGTTTTCAGGTGGCAAAAATTCCCATCACCCTGAACACTCATCACCTGGCCATCTAAGTAGAGATGTTAGAGGGTGAATAGGTCTCAAAATAGAATGACAGTCTCTTTCCCCAAGGTTCTCTTGAGAGGCTGGGTCGGTGGTCACTACAGAATTAAGAAATGTGGCTGTTAGCTTGAAGATGGGGAGCCAATACTAACTAGGCATTAAAACCACTTTCCAATGGAGAATCTGAGATACAGTTTTATGGATAAATTTTTTAAATAGCTTTATGAGGTATAATTTACATACCATAAAATTCACCTGTTTTACATGTCTAATTTTATGATTTCTGATAAATTTATAGAATTATCTAACAATTGCCTCATCCAGTCTTAGACCTTTTTGTGGAGGAATGTAAAGGAATAAATACTCAAATTATTTACTTTCAAATAAGTTAATACATTTGGGAAAGAGAAGGGGGAGCAAAAGAGCAAGAGAGAGATAATGGGATTAAAAATATGACTAAAACTCAAAATACAATTTTAATACAACTATATAGTATTTGGGACTGCCATTGTTTACATTTTTATTTACAAAGTGTCTAATATTGTGAATATCTTAGTGGATCATATCACAGGTCTTTATATCATAATGTTTTAACATTTTGCCATATATTTGGTAGGGACTTAAATATTTCATTTCGTATTTAATATTAAGTATTACTTAATATTAAAGTTATCCATCCTCATAATTCCTCCATGTTTAAGTATTTCATACCTAGAATCACTGAATAAATTTAAATAATATTATAGGGAAATTTGAGTGTCTGTTATATATGCAGTGCTGAAAAAGCCATGTTTCCTTTTAAAGTAGTTTCATAGTCTATTAATAATAATAAAGCTGACACTTACATAGTATCTACGATAGGCTAGGCAGTATCCTAAGAACTTATTAAATTATTAAATATTCCTATGTAATCCTTACCAGACGTTGTGGTTAAGAAAGTGAAGCCGAGGCGGGGATCCAAGATGGCCAAATAGGAGCAACTCCCAGCCAGAGTGTGACTGGAACGCCTGGGAGATAAGAGTGGCCAGAGTTCAACTGAAAAAAAGGGGACAGAAACAGGAAGCCAACCCAGGAGATTCCCGGGCAAAAAAGCGCGACAAGCCCCCAGCACGGCCGTTTCAGCCGGCGCAGCCGCACAAAGTCTCACACAAATCCGGCACCTTTTCAACTGGCGTCTGGAATACCTGGGAGAGAGTCGCCCAACTCTCTCCCAGGTGAAAACTGAAAAAAAAGCCATTCAACTGAAAAAAAAGGGGTCTGAGGCAGGGAGCCAGGTGATCAGGCACGGCCAGTCCCACCCCCACAAAGACCAGCAATCTGAAACGCTCTGGATTGAGAGTTTCACAGCAAGCACAGCTGAACCCTGCACGGTTCAGCTCTGTGGGGGAGGGGCGTCAGCCGTTACCGAGGCAGTCCACCATCACAGTAGTGGGCCGCCACTGCTGAGGCAGTTCTAACTATACTATAAACAGGACTGCAGGTGTTGTACTGGAGCGAGCATAGAAAGTCAACACCAAGACAAAAGTATGCCAAATTGCAGTCTTTATTGCCGGCGGCCATGGAGGACTCATGTCTCTCCAACCTGTGGCCCCGAGCTCAGGGGGAGCAAGGTTTTTAAGCTGAAAAACCACATCCTCGTTTTTAGGACCAAGAGGGTGAGGGGATGCAGGGCAAGCAACTTTACAGCAAGCTAGCTGTTTTTATTTACAGAAGCCAGGGTCAGCAGTTATTGCAAGGAAAATGGGGCAGCAAGCAGTTACCACAAAGGAAACGGGGCAGCAGTTACAACTTATTTTTGGAAAAACCGGTTTTCGTGGTGCTTGCAGGGTACAGGGTTTAAGATGGCATTGCTTAGGTTCTAACTCTGGGTTAGCTATGGCACATTCCCCCTGTTTTTATGTACATTGAATCAAATCATTGATTCTTGTATTTGGAGGGACTGCTTAGTTGGTACATGGGCTCATATTGGGATCTGATTCTTGACTGGATTATATTGAATAATTGGTTTAGGAGGCAAGGTCCAAACATGAGTCATAGTATAGGTAGGATTAGAGGTCCTGCTATTGCAGTAAGCAGGGAAGTAAGCCATGGGGACCAGGAGAATAATTTTTGATACCAATTTTCTGAGGCTTTCCAGAAACGTTTTCTGGTTTCTAAATTTTGTCTGACTAAAGAGAGGCTGTCCCAGATAAGGCCTGTCTTATTGGCATAAAAACAGCATTGTTCATTGAGGGCAGCGCAGAGCCCTCCTTGTTTTAGGAAAAAATTGTCCCATCGTAACTTAGGGGAAGAGTCTTATTACAGAAGTGTTTGTAAGGGGAATTGGTGAGGGTGTAATCAGGGGATTGGTTAACATTTACCCTTTCTCTCGAGATCTCCCAAAGTTAAGTGGAGTATTTTTCGAGAGCATGGAGTGTTAGGCAGGGTTAAAGCAAGTTGTGCCAGTAGGCCCCTGTAAAATGGAGGTTGAGGATTTAAACATAACCAACAGTCTATACCCAAACCCAGATTGGTTAGGTTAAGTAGGTGGTGAGTAGAAGACAATAAATCTAGGAGGTTAAGGCTTTCCAAAGTCGAAGTTAGGGTCGTTGGGGGCTGAGTGGAGGGAGTAATAATGGAGAGAAGGGGGGCTTCCTCAGTTAAGGGGGTGATGGCAGCAAGGGAAGGAGATAGCAGAGGCAGTACAATTCCTGCATTTGGCCCTAGAGGGTGGTTAGGTCAGGGCGGGGTTTAAGGGGGGTTGTCTATCTGGGTTGACAGTACAGATTAGAGAGGCGAGAAACAGTAGAAGAGGGGAAGTCAATTAGACAGCTACATTATGGTCCAAGTGAAAGAAGACAGTGGCCTGCATAAGAGTGATAGCAGGAAGGATGAGAAGACTGATTTAGGTAATGTTTTGCAGAGAGTTGGTTTAGGTATCTTAGCTAGCGAAATGGAGATCTCAGTAGTCAGGCAGTGATATAAGCCCGGGTTTCTGAAAAAAGTTTAGGCTTGGAGATATAGATCTGTGGGCCTGTTATTAATATGTGTCCTTTTTTTTCTTTTTTAGTGCTTTATATTTTACAAAGGTCTGCATCTTCTTTGTGATCCTTATGGAAAATAAGGCATGCCTTAAGATCATTCACGTCCTCTACATTTTCACATTGAGGTTTGTCTACATATCCACCTATCTTTCAAGTGTATTAAATCTCTTATAAAACTTTCCTTTGAAATATTTTAAAATGCAAGGCCCAAGGCCGATTAATACTATTTCTCCTGCATATCCCCTAGGATCGTCTACTTGTAGGTTTTAAAGAGAAAAATATCCTCGATCCTCTCCAGTTTCTAAGTGTAAAGCAGCTTGGAACCTCCTGGGTTGGTGGGTCTAACTCTCTTGGTGTCCAATTCTGTATTTTTAAAGAGCAATTATTGAAAAAGAAGCCAGTCAGTTAATGGCAATAAAAGAGGAAAATTCCAAGTGAGAACTTCCCAAGCCAAGGGGAAGAGAGGTTTTTTTGCCTTGTCACTGTTAGTAAGTGGCAGAGGGGAATTCCAATTCAATGATACCATTTGTGTAATCAAAGATAGTTCAATCGTTGAAAAGCTTGTAACAATTTTAAACCGCAGGCAAGTATCTTTTCCTTTATGGCCTTATGGAGAATGAGAAAAGTTCTTGCCATGGTTATATTTCTTAGCTGTTGGTAATGTAGAGAAGAGTACCAGAACAGCAGAATTCCAATGGTATTTCAGGATTCTGTGTCTTAGTTAATTTTAAATTCATGTGACCTGGCAAACTTTGGAGAGCCCTAGTTATAAGTGATATTAGCATTTTCAGCAGTTGTACTCTAGCTACATTTGACTGTTTCCCTCTCTGAATTTACGTTATCTGTTTGAAATACTGCCGCTCAAAAGTCTCAGAACTTTGAGAAATAAGGTCCCTTCCTAAAAAACCCCATATATCCAATTTGAAGGGGGCGCCGTCAGTGGGTATTTAAGTGGGTGCTTAAAGAAAGAAAAGCCGAACCCATTCCGGAGCCAAGAATAGGTCAGGGTGAGGAAGGCCAAGGCTGAGCAAGGTCAGCTTGGGACCCACCTCCTAGAATGACCTCGGCCGGCAGGGGAAAACCGTTAAGGGGAGGAAAGGGCAGATTCCTGCGGCCTCCAGGTGCCAGCCGCGTGAGTGGGCGGAGAGGCCTCGGTGCCTCCTACCGGCTCGGGACGTGCGTCCGGGCATCACCCCAGGTCCCGCTCCTCCCCGCTGGCGGGGGGAGAAAGGGCAGGAGGCCTTCCTCCCGGGCTATAAAGGGCCCCAGACCGCCGCGGCTCGCCTCGACACGCCTAGGCGCTCTCCAGCTCCACCCCCGCCGCCTCGTTCCCGCTCGAGCTCCGCTCAGGCCCCACTCGACCTTCTCGGGCCTCGGCTATTTGTACTGCAGCGGAAGATGGCGGCTCCGGTGACTTCCGCGGCTCGGGCTGAGGGCTCCGAGGCGGCGCTGAAGGCCGCCCTAGCAGACGTGCCCGAACTAGCCAGACTCCTGGAGATCGACCCGTACCTGAAGCCCTACGCCGTGGACTTCCAGCGCAGGTACTGCCCGACTCCCACCATCCCCGCTTAGGTGAACAGCCCGCCTCCCAGAAGCCGACTCGGGACAGTGGCCGCCCCTCGCCCCTCGCCCCTCGCGTGCCAACTCCGCCCCCAACGGGGAGGAACTTGGGTGGGCGGGACTCGGGGCGACTCGGAGGACCGTGTTCTGTGGCTTTCAAAAGCTGCAGATTGACAGTTCCGGTCCGCGGAGCTGGCGCTGAAGAAACTTCCTTCCTCATCCCCTTCCCCTCCGTTCTAATCGGCGATCTTGCGCCATAGGGTACGTGCTTTGGCTCCAGCACTCGTTCCCCGCAGGGCTGCTAGGAAGTGACTCAACGCCACTGCGGGTTTTCTGACTTTGGCGCGCAGCAGCGTGGGCCCGGGGATGAGCGTGGGCATAATACCCGGCAAGCGTAATTAGGAATTTAAAACTTTCTAGTTTACTTCATAGCAAATATTGTGATTTGATATCTAAGAGGATTCCTTCAGGCAGACACTGTATCCTAACTTTTGTTCTTTCCTTGCTAATATTCCTCTTTTAGGGGACGATTACACCTACATTGATCAATTTTTTTTTCTTTCCTTGGACCAACATTGGTGAGTTAGATGCACATCAACATTTGTCCATGTTTGACTTTGCCATCTTGAAGAGGGAGAAAGGTCAGGAAAGCAAAACTTCTACAGGCCAATGTCGTTTAAGCTTGTCTTCTACCATAGTGTACCATACCAGTTTAGTTACTGTCTAGGCTAATGATTTTACTAATAAGTTCCACTAAAAAGTTAAAGTTCTTTTTCTTTTTCCCTAAGTAAAAGAGCTATTATACTAGATATAATAGTTGTACTTGTGAGGTTACTACATTGTGATTTAATAGTTTCTCCCCTTTTAGGAGAGACACTGCAGATTGAAAATATGTGCTGCAACAGAATGTACATGGCCAATTTCTCGAGCCATGGAAAACATCCAGCTAGTTAACTGGCATGAAGCAACGTTGATAGTAATGAAAATGGGTTGATTTGGAGTTTGAAAAAAGTCCAGCAATTTGTTTGTGTCCTAGCATTTTCAGGTATTAAATGTATTCAAATCATCAGGTGTTTATTGAGGAACTCCTATAAATAAAACACTGCTCTAGCGATTGTAAGGGATATGAAGTTGCATTCTTGAGCTTGTACATAGAAATGAGTGAGCCCCTCTGTAAAATAATCACCTTGCACTGTCCCTCACTTAATCAGATGTTTATACTTTTATATAAACCATTTGGCGAGCAGCCTTGCAAAATTGTTTTCAGAATTTACAGTATATGCTTTCAAACAAACTTAGTACACAATCGTCATAGGTTTAAGGTTGGATTTGATTTAGAAATAGTCAAAAAAATTTAGAGCAAAAGATAGTCATTAAAGATAGTGGTCATACTTTTTTTTTTTTTTTTTGATGTTTGTAACCATGACATTAATTTACTTGTGTGTTTTGTAAAATGAAGCTTAAGGTATTTATTAAAGAAGAGTTGTGGAAATGTTTTATCTACACCCCATTCCTTCTTTTTAAAATGATAGAAACAAACAAACATTCTTTATTAAGTGTTTCTTTCATGTACTTTATTTCCAACTCCATTGGGATTGAAGCATTTATAATCTTCTTTCATGATTTGCCAAAACTAATGGGGACAAAGGCCAAGATAAAGAAGGAAAGAGAATCCACTGTGCTTGGTGAAAAGTCTCATCCAATAGGCCCTCATTCCTCACTCTGACCTGGATTCTACTTTTGTCCTTGGTTCTGAGTAATGGCCATTTGCTAGCACACATCTTCCATTCAGGAATATCAAATAGTAATTTGGCATTTGTCAGCGGTAACTTTTATTGTTAACACTTGAAGAATAAAACATTTTTCCTTCATACAATCTGGTCTTGATTCCTTGCCCAATTTTTCATTTATTTCTAATAACCCCTTTGGACTGTGTGTCTTTGGCCTGACACAAATATAGAACCAGTCAAATAGATGCAACGTATGCCTACTAAGGAGTGAAGAAAATTTGAGGTACAAACAACAATATGTAATTAAGGTGATGAAGAAGGAAATTTCTCTTTGATGGACTGTTCCTTCCCCAACAGATGTCTTCTCATTTGAAATTGTTTTGGGTGTTCCCTTAGGCTGTTTTAGATATTTCTTCTCTTTACCTTGGCCTTTCCCCCTTCTGTATTAGTCTGTTTTCACACTGCTGGTAAAGACATACCTGAGACTGGACAATTTACAAAAGAAAGAGGTTTATTGGACTTACTGTTCCAGGTGGTAGGGGATGCCTCACAATCATGGCAAAAAGTGAAAGTCATGTCTCGCATGGTGGCAGACAAGAGAAGAGAGCTTATACAGGGAAACTCCGCTTTTTAAAGCCATCAGACCTTTACTATCATGAGAACAGCATGGAAAATACCTGCCCCTATGATTCAGTTACCTCCCATCAGGTCCCTCCCACAATACGTGGGAATTCAAGATGAGATTTGAGTGGGGATGCAGCCAAACCATATCACCTTCATTAGTTGTTCTTTTCATCTTCTGTACCTGTGAGAATATTGAATCAAATATAAAGGATTACTGAGTTACTCTACTATAAAATAAAAATTAGTGCATTATTAGCATGACTAACCACCTTCATGTTGTCTCATTGATTACATCCCAAAATAACATTTTCCACTTGATTTTTCTGCCCTTTATTTATTTAGTTTTTTACTTGTTGTTACACTGCAATTACTTGTCATAATTCCAAAATGTCAGTGCTTTAAAACAACATTTAATTGTCTCCATATTGCATGTCAGGATGAGTCAGCTAGAGAGGGCTCTTCTCATGGCAGTCACTCAAAAATCTAGGCTTATGAAGGATTTGTTTTGAAACATGCTTCTGTAGAAGTAGTGGCAGGGCATAGAGAAGCATGTTGAACTATGCACTGATTCTTAACAGCTTTTGCCTAGCAGTAAGTCCATTCTGCTGATGTTACATTGGCCAGTGCACATCAGCTTACCATATGGGTGAAACAGAATTGGCAGTGAATACTGCCAGAACAACACAATTTTAATAATAGAACTTTTACCCTCTGTTTAATATTTATACATCACTTTCATATATGATGTTTAATATAATCCTCATAACAAAACCATGAGGTAGGAAGGATGAAGAAACTAAGTGACTGGCTTGAGCATACATGGCTTAAGTAAGTGTTGCAACTGTGATTAAACTTTCTTTACTAAAACTGTTCTCAACAAGTTCACAAACAACTTCATGGTAATTTAGGGATACCTCTTCTTTATCTTTAGCATTGAACATGTTGGACAATTTCTTGGCTCTTTGAAGCCGTGATCTTGCTGTTCTTCCATTTTCTCAGCCTCTTTTTGACCATTTAATGTAAGAGACTTTCAGGGCTGTTTCCTGGGATCCTTTATGGATTTCTATTGTATATTTTCTCCCTAGGCATTCTCATCCATCCCATGGATTCCATCTATCTACTGAGCTGCCCACATCTGTCTCCACTCTACATCTTTCTCCTTATCTTGGATGTATTTATAGCTTCATTTTGATGTTTTATAAATACAAATCTCAACATGTATAAAACTGAACTTACAGATTTTCTTTCAAACATATTTGTCCATTTCTACCTAATTGCAGCGTCTGGAATCTTCCTCTACCAGCTGCTCAAACCTAGAACTTAACGAGTTATTTCTAATTAATCCCCTCTCCTTCTTTCCTCATACCTCCGAGTCTAGTCAATTGTAGTCCCTAACTCTGCTGACATCCTAGTTCAGGATGCTAGCATCTCTAGTATGGTTTACAGAAACAGCCTTATAGCTGTTGTTCTTTTTTCAAATCTTCACCCCACTCTAATTTCTCCACTCCTCTCCATTCAAAAACAGAGTGAGTAGAATGGAGATGGTTAGAAATAAAATAATTTTCACATTGGTATCCAATTTGAATTAGAAAGTAGTTTGGATTTGGTGTGTTAGCAACCACCTCAAGAAATTTAAAAACAATTGTATTGAGGTAAAATAAACATATGTAATTCACCATCCCTTCATCTCCTTTCCCCACTCTCCTTGGCCTCTGGTAACCTTCAATCTACTTTCTGTCTTCCTGAGAAACACCTTTTTAGCTTCTGCATATGAGTGAGAACATGTGGTATTTGCCTTTCTGTACTTGGCTTATCTCACTTACTGTAGCAGTCTCCAATTCCAACCATGTTGCTACAATGAAACAATTTCATTATTTTTTATGGTTGAATAATATTCTATTGTGTATATATACTGTATTTTCTTTATCCATTCATCTGTTGATAAGCACTTAAGTTAATTCTGTATTTTGGCTCTTGTGAATAGGGCTACAATAAACATAGGAGTGCAGATATTGTTTCAACATACTGATTTTATTTCTTTGGGATATATGCCCAGTAGTGGCATTGGTGGATCATATCTTAGTTCTATATTTTGTTTTTTGAGGAACCTCTATACTGTTATTTTTTCCTATAGTGGTTATGGTAATTTACATTCCCACCAATAGTATATGAGCATTCCTCTTTCTGCACATCCTAACCAGCATCTGTTTCTGCCTATCTTTTTGATACAAGCCATTTCAACTGTGGTAAGATTATATTGCATTGTGGTTTTTGATTTGCATTTCTGTGATGATTATTGATATTGAGCATTTTTTCTTACACCTGTTGATGATTTATATGCTTTCTTTTGAGAAATATCTGTTCTGATCTTTTGCCCATTTTAAAATCAGATTATTTGTGTTTTTTGCTATCGAGTTGTTTGGGTTCTTCATACATTCTGGTTATTAATCTCTTATCTGATAGTTTGCAGATATTTTCTCCTATTCTGTGGGTTATCTATTCACTTTGTTGATTGTTTCCTTTGTGCAGAAACTTTTTAGCTTGATTTGTACTCTCATGTCCATAAAGTCTTACACAAGAGATATTTGTGTAAGAGACCAATGCCGTGGAACATTTCCTCAGTGTTTTCTGCTACTATTTTCATAGTTTCAGGTCTTAAAGTCTTTTTTTATTCCATTTGGACTTGACTTTTGTGTATGATGAGATATTAGGGGTCTAGTTTCATTCTTCTTCATATAGTTATCCCGTTTTCCCAGCACCATTTATTGAATAGACTGTCCTTTGCTCATTTTAAATTTTTGGCACCTTTGTTGAAGATGAGTTGTTTGCAAATGTGTGTATTGAGACTTGGGTTCTCTATTCTGTTCCACTAGTCTATATGTCTGTTTTTATGCCAGTACCATGCTGTTTCAGTTACTATAGCTTTGTAAAGCCAGATAGTATGATGCTCCCAGCTTTGTTTTTTGTTTTTTGTTTTTTTTTTTTTGCTAAGATTTTTTTGGCTCTTTGGGGTCTTTTGTTGTTTCATTTAAATTTTAGGATTTATTTTTCTGTTTCTGTGAAGAATATCATTGGCATTTTCGTAGGGATTGCATTGAATCTGTAAATTGCTTGACTGGTATTGTCATTTTAACAATATTAATTCTTCCAATCCATAAGCATGGAATATCTTCCCATTTTTTGATGTCCTCTTCTATTTCTTTCAACAGAGTTTTATAGTTTTCATTGTATAGATCTTTCACTTCTTTGTTTATATCGATTCCTATATATTTTATATTCATTGTAGGTATTATAAATGGGATATTGCTTTCTGGATTTCTTTTTCAGATTGTTCGCTGTTGGCATATATAAATCCTACTGATTTCTATATTTTGATTTTGTATTCTGCAACTTCACTGAATTTGTTTACCACTTGTAACAGTTTTTGGATAGAGTCTTTAGGATTTTCTAGGTATATAATCATGTTGTCTGCAAACAAGGCTAATTTGGCTTCTTCCTTTACAGTTTTGATGTCGTTTAGTTCTATCTGTTGCCTAATTGCTGTGGCCAACCACACCAAAAATTGTTGCTTACAGCGCAGAAGTTTTATATCATAGCTGAATGGTGTACTTTTTTCTCAGTACCTGACCAAGTTGTGGGCTCTGAAGGAAGTCAGATGTCAGTGACTGTATAAGGCAGTGAAGAATCTGAAGATGACAAGATGTACATGACCTGCTCTTCTGCACTAGTAGGTTCATTTGCTCTTTGCAGCTGGAATCTCTACTAACTCCAGTCATTCCTGAATTCTCTACAGTGATGGTCAACGGGCTCTGACCTCTTCTCATTTTCAAAGTGCCTTCAAATGACTTCATGGAGCATTTTGGTTTAGTTTAGGCTCTAGCACCTGCTGCACCACCTCCTGAGAAATGACTGTGTGTGTCTGGTAACTTAGAGGATTCCTTTCAGCTCTCACCAGACTGGGCCTTGGTCAGTGAGTGGGATGATAATATTGTCCTGTGAAATGTGCTATACTTTTAGACTGATAAGTATATCATGCTGCTATTTGAAAGCACATATTAAATTTTGATTATACATTTATAGGTATTAAAGGAAAATATGAAAGTGTATTCTTCAGAGAGAATTGCTACTACCAGGTACCTTTCATTCTAAAGTGAGCTTATTTTTTACTGAAGAGTAGATTTTCTTCTTATGGTGATATTGGCTCATCAGTTTATGTACACCACTGTTTTGAATCCAGGGTTCTTTTGTGTTTAATATCCAGAAGAAGCCCCATTGTGTTTTGTGTTTAGGGCAACAGGAATCCAGTACCTTGACAAAAGTAAGACTCTAAACACATAATTATGTAGAGTTTTAAAAGACATTATACATCTTACATTCATTGATTTCTTATACAAATCCATTGTAACTTATTTGACATTATTTAAATTATGGTAACTAACTTGTAAAACTTGATGTGTAAATTATGAGAGTAATTCAAACTTTAAATTTAGTTTCTTCATATGTAGATATATCTCTGTGTGTGTATACAAAATATTGCTAAATGACCCATGTTCTAAAGTAAAAGCAAAATGAGGCTTAAGTTTTAGCTCTCATAACTATTAAATAGCTTTGAGTCCTAGGGAAAATTAATTAACCTCTGTGAACTTGTTTCTTTCTCTGTAGAAGATGGATAGAATCCACTTTGTAGGGTGTCTTGAGGACTAGGAATATACGTAAAGATACTCAGTAAATAAATAATAGTTTGATGATAATATTAGCAAACTAATGTATCAAGTTAAATATTTACTAGAATATTATTTTCAGAAGGTTTTGTTGTTTGCTTCTTTAACATTGTATTCTGAAATCAACTCTCAGATAAATACCATGACCAGAAATTCCCCACAACTCTTTGTTTTGACAGTTAACTGTGCCTTACTTTAGGTGGGTCCTTCTTTTTTTCTTAGTAGGAGTGATTGTGTGACTGAGGTGAGGCAGGTGGTAATTTTAATCATAATCTAATAGAGAAGGAAAGGAATATGTTTAAACTTTGATCCTTAATTTAGAGAGGAAATGATAAAGCAATTGCCAGTTTACTAGAAGCTGAAGGCAAGACGAGTCCTTGGATATAATGAGCACAAAGCTCCTTTTATTGAGAGAGGTAAATGCTAGCCTGCAGAAATTCAAAATCACTCTTCTCTTGATCTTTCTTTTCTGTCTTTTTCTCTTCTTTCATCTGACTGCTAAGAGTTCATATTCTTGGGCATCAAACAGCTGCAGGGATTTTCTTCCTCATGAACTTGGATGGTTAGAGGAATGGTCATACTGAGTTTACTAATAGCAGGGGTAACTTTGAAAATCAGACTAATGTAGGAGGAAAAAAATATGTAAAAGCAGCATAAAAGTTTGAAAATGAAAGAATTATTCTAGTGGAGTCTTAACATATGATATGTGCATATTAATTAGAAAAAAATTCTAAATCCAATGTCTTGCCTTCTCTTTTTTTTCCCTCCCTTGCTTTTTGATATGTGATGACTGCGATTATTTTCAATAGGCTTGATTTTGCCATAAGAGGCATAAAACCAAGGAATGGAATATTCATATGTATTTTAGCAGATCCATTGAATGATTAATTTTAATGAGACACAATCTCTGGGTTTATAAACTAGTTCTACAATCCAAACTATGATAATCAGAAATGAAATATACAAATTTACTTCTTGTATAGGTAAAGTTGAAGTTTTCCAAATAGCCAGCAAAAAGAATTAACTGTTTGTTTTACCAGTGTTGATATGTTATTCACTGTCATCAATCTAATTTGTTTTCATTTTCATAAATAATACCTAGCCACAGATTATATACAATTATGAATAAATACACAATACAGATATACACATTATTACAGAAACATGATAAAATTGGTTATACATTTAGGTTCATGTGATAGAAAATCCAACACACTTTCAATTAACAGAATATCCCACAAACAGTGAATTATAGAAATAGAGGCTTGAGAAGAAAAGTGAAGGTCAGTGGTTTGGGCTTTAGCATAGATACATCCTCCTTTATCTTTCTTCTATATTATCCTTATGCTTAGAAGATAGTTGGGCACATCTTGGCACCACATCCATGTTTCTAGCTGGAACATGTGCCTGCTTACTATGTCTATTTTAGTGAAGCATATGTTAGCTTTCTTGTAAACTTCAATTAGTTTTTCCCATTTATAGGTTATTGATCAGAATTGTCCCATGGTCATCCTTAGCTGAAAGTGAGCCTGGATCATCAAGACTTTTAGTCGCACACATATGTTTCTGAAGTGGATCCTTTTGTCTCATCCATCACAGCTTCCCAAGGCTCTTTTCTTTTCTCAAGAGGAAACTACATCTGGCAGGAGATGAAAAGCCCCAGTGAGATCATGTTGTAGTCTCTAAAATCACATCTATGCACAAATCATTCTGTGCAGAGTCCAGGCATTCCTACTCTTCCTGAGAGGAGTCTATAGTAACACCTCTCAGTATTACCAACTTAGGGTTTTGGATTTTACTTTGCTAGGCCTGATCTCTTTGTTTTTCTGTTTTGTTTTTTTTTCTTTTCTTGAGTATACAGAGACTTTTCACTGCTCTGTCTTAAAATAAGCTGATTCAGTCCCTTCAGCTACTTTGCCCTAGCTCCACTATCTTCTTTTTTTTAAAATTTCATGAATAGTTTATTCTTTAAAAATATAAGACTGTTTTGAAATGAAATTGGTTTGTTAATTACTAATAATTTTTTCATGTTATCTTGGGGTCAGGAAAAAATGATCAGTTTTAAGTTATTTGGAGAATAGAAAATTTGTATGATTAAAAAGAAAAGGAGAACAAAATTAAAAATGTCCATTAATTTATGCTGTCTTTAAAGCATGAATTTTTTTTTTTAACCTAACTACACACAAATGGATACTTTTCTGTGCTTTTCTTTTTAAAGCTTAAGATGTTTAACTATCAGGTTTCTTGATAGTCATTTCTGTGCTTTTTATTATTTTGACTCAGCTTTTTTCTTTCTGCATTAAAATACTCTGATACTTTTGTTTGCTTGTTTGTTTTTTGCATATGTCTTGGAGTCTTCCATCCTCTTGACCATTTTGATTGGCAGTGCTATTTTTGTGGTTTAAGTTGTGCTTACTAGTGATAGGAGTGTAGTGAAACTAACAGGTCTCTTTTTGCTTTACTTCTCCAAAGTGCCCCTAATTAAAAACTATATGGTACCCTGCAGTATTAGGCAAACTTCTACTCCCAAGTACAATACATTAACAAGAAGTACATAGAAATAAGGGTAGTATCAAACCTAAGGGTTGGTTTTAGCAGGTTCCAAGTACCTTTAAAATCAGAGGACATTTGAAAATATAGTGAAGAATGTTTAGACAATTGTAAATTGTGTTAGATTAAAAAGTTCATTCTGAAATAATTACAGACTCACAGAAAGTTGCAAAATGAGTTTAGAGAAGGCTCCTGTACCTTTCACCAAGTTTTCCCCAGTGGTAATATCTTACATAACTGCAGTGGTTGTATCAAAACCAGGAAATTGATGTTGGTACAAATTACAGGCCTTATTTACATTTTTCCAGTTTTTACATATGCTTATTTGTGTGTGTCAATACTTCTGTACAATTTTATCACATGTATATATTAATGTAACTGATACTACAATGAAGATAAAGAACTGTTCCGTCAGAATGCTCTCCTGCTATTCCTTTATACTCACGTTACCCCTCCCTGACCCATCCCTAACTTTTGGCAACCAGTGAGTGATATGGTTTGCATATCTGTAATTTTTTTTTTTCATTTGGGGAGTGTTCTGTGAATGAAATCATATGTAAGTTTTTGACAGTGGCTTTTTTTTTTCACTCAGTATAATGCCCTTGAGATCTCTCCATGTTGCATACATCAATAGTTTGTTCCTTTTTGTCACTGAGTGGTATTCCATTGTATGGATGTACCATCCATTCAGTTAAGTTTATTTATTAACCTGTCGAAGGACTTTTGGATTGTTTCCAGTTTTTGGCTATTACAAATAAGGCTAAGATATGAATATTTATGTGTAGGTTTTATTTCTCTGAGATAAATGCATAGGAATGCTGTGATAGCTGGGTCATATGGCAAGCATTTGTTTAGTTTTATAAGGAATTTCCAGATATATTCTAGTGTCTGTACAAGTTTGCATTCCACTGGCATTATATAAAGGATGTAGTTGATATACATCCTTGCCAGCATTTCGTATTGTCACTATTTTTTATGTTAGCTGCTCTAATAGGTATGTAGTGCTGTATCAATTGTGGTTTTAATTTGTAGTTTTAATACCTAATTATGTTTAAAAATCTTTTAAAGTATTATTTTCTATTTGTACGTTCTCTTTGGTGAAATGTTTATTCATGTCTTTTGCTTATTTTCTAACTGGATTGATTTTTCTTTTTTAACTTTCGTGTGTTTAATTTTTGAGATGGAATCTTGCCCTGTTGCCCAGGCTAGAGTGCAGTGGCATGATCTTGGCTCACTGTAACCTCCACCTCCCTGTTTCAAGTGATTATCCTGCTCCAGCCTCCCTACTAGCTGAGATTATAGGTGTGTGTCACCACGCCTAGCTAATTTTTCTATTTTTAGCAGAGATAGGGTTTCACCATGTTGGCCAGGCTGGTCTCTACAACTCCTGACCTCAAGTGACTAGCCTGCCTTGGACTCCCAAAGTGCTGGGATTACAGGCGTGAGCCACAGTGCCTGGCCTATTTTTGTGTTTTGAGAGTTCATTATATGTTCTACACATAAATCCTTTGTTAGATTTGTGGTTTACAAATATTTTCTTTTAGTCTGTGGCTTGTCTTTCTATCTTCTAAATAGAGTCTGTCACAGAGCAAAATTTTTAAATTTTAGTAAAGTTCAGAAGTTCAATTTATTTTTTTTAATGAATCATGCATTTGTTGTCATATCTAAAAGCTCTTTGCCTAAGTCTAGGGCCTCAAAATTTTCTCTGTTTTTTTTTCTAAAGCTTTTATTATTTTACATATTACATTTAAGTCTATGATCCATTGTGCATTATTTTTTTGTGTAATGTTTTAGGTTTAAGTCCAGGTTTATTGTATTGCTTATGTATATTAGCTTCCTTTAAATGATCATAAACTGACAAATTTGTATTGAGAAGCAACCTGACCAAAATTACACTCATCTTTAATCAGGTGTTGCTGAAATATATAAGCAATGATAATTTTATTATAGGTCATTGAAAACATGGAAGCAAAATAACCCATCAGTTTTCTCATTTATGAGATCTAATTTTAAGCTTTGACAAACCCAAAACTTTAGGAAGCCAGTCAAAAATTTGTGATATATATAATAATTTATTCTCAAGTAGGTGCCTTGTGTTAAGGGTTTTTCTTTTCAGTTTTTAATTTTTATATTTTTTCTATCATGTCACAACATTACTTTATTGATTTATATTCCAAACCTTTCTTCATATGAATCTGTTTAGACTTGAACTTATAATTTTAATTTTACTGTATATATTTAAAAATTTCATTTCTTGGCCAGATGTATTAGCTCATGTCTGTAATCCCAGTACTTTGGAAGGCTGAGGTGGTTGGACTGCATGAGCCCAGGAGTTTGAGACCAGCCTAGGCAATATAGTGAGATCCCATCTCTACAAAAACTAAACAAAAATTAGCCATATGTTGTCAAGCACCTGTAGTCCTAGCTAGTTGGGAGGCTGAGGTGCGAGGATTGCTTGAGCCTAGGATGTCGAGGCTGAGTGAGCTAAGATCGTGCCACTGCACTCCCTCTGGGTGACAGAGCAAGACCTTATCTCAAAAAAAAAAAAAAAAAAAAAAAACCTTAAAAAAATTTTATATTTTATTCTTAGAACCCTCTTATTTTACATTATTTCTTAATGTATCAGTCTTCACTTCTACATTATGAAAACAGTTGCCTTTATTTATATCCATTGAAGTACAGAGGAAAACCAAAAATTCTATTGCTTTTAAAAATAAGTTTCATTCATTTTGTCTGTTTACTTGACTTCAATGACAAGTAAATCTAATATTTTATGTTATAATTTTACTTGTAAGAATGAATTGGTGGCCGGGCGCGGTGGCTCACGCCTGTAATCCCAGCACTTTGGGAGGCCGAGGCGGGTGGATCACGAGGTCAAGAGATCGAGACCATCCTGGTCAACATGGTGAAACCCCGTCTCTACTAATACAAAAAATTAGCTGGGCACGGTGGCGCGTGCCTGTAATCCCAGCTACTCAGGAGGCTGAGGCAGGAGAATTGCCTGAACCCAGGAGGCGGAGGTTGCGGTGAGCCGAGATCGCGCCATTGCACTCCAGCCTGGGTATCAAGAGCGAAACTCCGTCTCAAAAAAAAAAAAAAAAAAAGAATGAATTGGTTAAATCTTAAGTAATGTCAGTATTTTCCAAAATTAATTTCTTTTATCTAAATGAAATTAGATAAAAGTATTGACACTTTACTTTATTCCAATATCAATATTTTCTTTGATGTTTATCAGGGTTTATTATGCTATAAATATATTAGAAATCAGAGCATGCCACTTTCCAAATAGAAATTGAATAGTTGTTGAGAGACAGAAATTGTTTGTACATTTATTTGGCAAAATTTAGAAAATTTATGAATAATATAACTAAAAATTTATCCACCTTTAAACAGAAAGGTAAAGTGGTGCTTTTGAGGAAATATTTATTCTACAGTTGTAACTCATTATAATGAATTTGAGGCACTAAACATCCAAAAGTGACTTTCACCAATTGTACTGATAATAATAAATATTATCATCACCATCATTACATTAATTATTGTTATAATTTATGTATACATCATTTTATGTGCATTGGGGTTAGAGTCTGCCTTTCTAAGAAGCTCCCAGGTGATGCTGATGCTGATGCTTCCTAGAGGGTTCTTTGAGTAGCAGGTGATCCCATACCTCTCTTCAAAATGGAGCTAGCAAAGGGTTAAATTTTATTTTGTAAATACTTAAGCTATAAGTATGTATTTCAAATTAAAAAAAATAAGTAATATGGGCTGGGTGTGGTGGCTCATGCCTGGAATCCCAGCACTTTGGGAGGCCAAGGTGGGAAGAGCACTAGGTCAGGAGATGGAGACCATCCTGGCCAACATAGTGAAACCCCGTCTCTACTAAAATACAAAAAATTAGCCAGGTATAGTGGAGTGAGCCTGTAGTCCCAGCTACTCAGGAGGCTGAGGCAGGGGAATTGCTTGAACACGGGAGGTAGAGATTGCAGTGAGCAGACATTGTTCCACTGCACTCCAGCCTGGTGACAGAGTGTTGTTCTGTCTCAAAACAAAACAAACAAACAACAACAAAAAAAAGTATATATGCTGATGAGGTTAACCAAATTACTTAATTTTTTGGTGGTCACAATGAGTTTTCTAACTCTTATTATAGGCAAAAAGTGTTTTATTGTTAGTATTACCAAAGTTGCTTTTTCTTACATCTGTACTATGCATTTTACTGTTGCAGATTAATAAAAAATTTATTCCTAACACTCCCTTTGGCACAGGTACTTTTCTGTATGATAGCAGAACAAATATGAGTAAGATAGGCTTTCTACCTGACAGGAGCTCAGTTAGACAAATAAACACAATAAGAGTAGATACTTGGTCACAAAATTCAGTGTAGTACAGATGAAAATATAACTTGTTCTATTAAGGAAGGGAAGAGTATATATATGATAAAGAAGTTCTTTTGAATTGCTTCAAGTTCTCAAAATTATTTCTCTATTAAAATTAGAATGAGTCTTTAAGAATATGGAGGTCTGAGTTTTGTAGAAATAAATAATGTAATAGCTAAGACATTAATCTTCATTAAAACATTTATGAAGGTATCATTTGAACTTTTATATAGCTTTGGTTACTTAAAGTGAATGTTTACTTGCAAAAATGATTCAGTTACAAAATGGGCTTGTGTAAGAATTGCCACATTGTGTGAGAACTGGAGCCTCTAAAATAGCTTGTAAATCATATTTGAAAACACAACAGCATGTTTCTTTATAACAGATAAGCCCATTTTGGAAGGGATAGTGGACTGTTTTTAATGGGATTGAGGCAATTCCTGAGTAACCTAAGTGGTTCCATTTCTGTATGAGTCAGGGGGACATTATGAGTGTTATCTGGATAGGAGGTTTCCAGAAAAGCAAATGAGTACTGAATGCCTCCTCCTGATTCCATGTTAAGTGTCCTGCCTAGATCAATGTTATCCAATAGAAATATAATATAAATCACACATGTAATTTAAACTTTTCTAGTAGCCACATTAAGAAAGATAGAAAACTATTTTTTACACTATACTATTCAACCTAATGTATTCAAAATATCATTTCAGCATGTAACTTAAAAGATTACTGATGAGATATTTTACCTCTCATTTATTCTAAGTCTTTGAAATCTGATGTGTATTTTACAACTTATGGCACATCTTAATTGTGACTAGCCATATTTCAAGTGTGTAATAACAATGTATGGCTGGTGGCTACCATATTAGACAGTGCAGGTGGGTATCTGAAATAAAAGCTTTTAGAAAGAGTTGGTATCACTCCACAAAGAGATTCAAGGGGAAGATTAAGGAGGGAGTATGGTCCAGTCAGCTCTGTGTTCATAACAGAGGTAATTAGACCCATAGAGATTCTGACTTTGTAAAATAGGGACTCAGCAATTATTGACCAGTGAGTTTTTTATATTTGAAGAGAAATAGATATGTTAAATGTAAACATGAAGATATACCACGTACTTAACTGTGGCTAAGTAGGTGATCAGGTTTGCCTCAAATTATTTGGCATGGCTAGCCCACATTGACCTTTTCATTGAGGAAATTTTTATTGATGTCATTTTTTTAATGCTAAATGGATCATGCCCATCCTATACAGCAAAAACACAAACTACACAAAACAAAAACATTGGGGCAGACAAAATAAATCTGGTCTTTCTTGGTAAAGTGACCAAGATCAGGTGACTGCTGTCTGCTTTAATAGCCCTAGACCTGGATGTTCCTAAAGTTCTGGATGTTTTAACTTCACTTGGATTCAACCCAAATTAACAGCTGTTCCTAACTTCGTTGTCCCAAGAATCTTGCTAAAGTGAAGTGACTCATTATGACTTGCATTATTTTTGAGTTGGTCTTTGCCTGTAAGAGAGGGGGGCTGGAAAGGTTGCTTCTCTGCTAAACTTAAAACTAGTGATAATATTGTGGGTGGGGTGTGTGTGTGTGTTCATCATGATGTGTGTGCCTTATGTCTTTTTATGCTCTTTTCTTCATGACTTGCTTATTTTCTTTAGATGGTAGTTTCTTCAGTGTTTATACTTTTTATTTATATTTTCATATCTCACTTTAAATACTTAATAGTTAACCTCGTACTCAGTGTAAAAACATTGCTATTTATAAAAGTATTTGCCTTCATGAGCAATCAGTCACATTCTTCCAATGGAATGTTGTTTTCCTGCTCTCATCCATGTTGTCTTTTCCACACTATGCTGTTTAGTACGTGCTGACTCATTGAGCATCTCTGGATGCTGGCTGTGTGTTTTGAATTTAAGAAGAGAAGAATGTAGTTAGGGAACACATTATTGTCTTTTGGTGTTTTCTATAGAATTTAGAATAGAGGTTTGGACTCAGGGGTGTTTTGCAAATATGTATTGACTAGGGGTCTGGTCTAGCTTATTCTATTATATTAGAAATCTAGAAATATTTATTACTGTCCCTAGAAACGGTTGAGAGTAATTCTTTTATCATGTAGTGGCCTGTGGTGGGTGAAACCTCTCTCACATACCGCTTAACCTTTCTCATGTCTAATACTACTCGTGAAGAAGATTGTAATTTGTGCATTGTGCTTTTATCAGGTTGCTGTTCCCAATGCAGTTAGTGTAATTTTTCATTTCCTTACAGTCCTCGGGCAATTCTGTTTAACATGCTTTCTATTTCAGAACATTCTCCTATTTAAAAAACTTCTTTTGCCTCAGGTTCAACGTGCTTTTCCAGCCAGGCCAGTAGTAATTTCTGTCCTTGCTGGCTCCATTCACCTTCACTGTTAAAATTTGATGTAGATTTCCTAAGAAGGTTTTCTTTTTGTGTTTATAGCATAGCAAATGATGAGGTGCCTATGACTTCTTTGGTATTATTTCGTTTGCAAAAATATTATTTCATTTTTATTACTAATGGGAAGACATGCCCAATTTTCATATTTATTTCAAATCTGTTTCAGTTTTTTATGTCATAAAACATCCTTTTTAATTAATAGTATTTTAATTGTCCACCTGAAATTTTAAAGTTGTTCATAGGCTTTTCCTGAACAATAGTCTTTACACTAGAATAAGAGACTGATTTGCTGATTTTTTTAAACGTTCAAGTTCATTAAATAGGTAGCAATTTCTCTTTTTAAAGTAGTATTTTAAAAGTGTATGAAACAGGTTACCTATCTTTTCATCCCAAATGGTTATAAATTAGGTATGATTTTTGACTTGAGAGGAGACAGAATTCTAAGTTGAGGCTCTTGAAGCTACTCTTTGGATCTGAAGTTGGTTATAATGACATCCTCTAGAAGAATTTAGGTTTTTAACGGAGGAAACTCTGGCAAACAAAAGCATGCAAGAGAAGTCCTTTGCTATCTTATTTTAAAGCACTACTGGTTTACATTGAGGTTAAGTTTTGAAATATCTTTTTATAATATCAAGATTTTCAAGAGATCCTAGGGAATATAGATAGGTAAATGGAGGGCTAAACTAAACTAAAATTAGAACTCTGGTTATAATATAAATATGTATTATACATTTTTTTTTTAAGACAGAGTTTCTCTCTTGTAGCCCAGGCTGGAGTGCAATGGCATGCTCTCAGTTCACTGCAACTTCCGACTCCCGGGTTCAAGCGATTCTCCTGCCTCAGCCTCCTGAGTAACTGGGATTGCAGGTGTCCGCCACCACGCCCAGCTAATATTTTTTGTAATTTTAGTAGAGACAGGGTTACACCATGTTGGCCAGGCTGGTCTTGAACTCCTGACCTCAGGTGATCTGCCTGCCTCAACCTCCCAAAGTGCTGCGATTACAGGCGTGAGCCACTGTGCCCGGCCCAGTAGTATACATTTTTATATATCATACATGTTGTATGTGTGTATATTTGTGTTGCATACATACCACATACACATATAACTTGTATTATGTATACATGGCTTTATATTATGCCTTGTATTAGTTGGAATGTTTTCCCATTAATTGTACTGATTTCTGTGTACAAACATGGGAGAAAATGGGCTTTTCTTCTCTTTGGGGATACTCATCATAACGTTAGTGAGAAAGGAAGAGTACTTCTTTTTTAGGTTATAGTTTGCATTTTAAATTTCATTGCTGTTCCTCTCGACTTCCATCTGTGTTGACATTTGGGAATTTTGTGGTTGCTCTTTCTCAAGTGGAGTGGAAATGCTTAAAACAGAATTTACACTTTTAAATACAACCGAGGCTATATCACATTGTGATTCACTCCAGGTCTGAATACTTTTTCTTTGGCTTAAGAACAAATCAAATGGTTTGTTGAACTAAATATTTCTCAAGATTGAAAGCTTACTGATTATTATACATTATTAACATCCATTTTTGCATTAATGGACAGATCTGGCTAAAAATACAATGATAAAGTTTTAGATAATATTTTATGGCATCAAAGACGTTTTTATACAGGTGTTACTGTTAGTTCTTATTTGTGAATGACATTGTGGTTTTATTTTATTTTGATTTTTAGTTTAGGTTCAGTTATAACCCAGGAAATACTACAAATTTGAATAAGCCACAAATAGCCAGATTTGGTGCTGTATGACTTTTGTTGACTCTGTGCTCTAGTTTTTCTTAACCTTTTAAATCCCTGTCAGCATTTTCTGTATGTGTGTGTGTGAGAGAGAGATTTTAGGGCTGAATAATTAGTGGTTTGGACCTCAGTTCAGTTACTGAGAGGGTGAATTCCCTAAGACTACTTTTAGCTCTTAATGTCTGTGATGGAGTCTTTTAGCCAAAATTTGATTTTAAATAAATTGTGTGTGTATGTGTGTGTATGTGTGTGTGTGTGCGCGTGCGCGTGCACTTTCCGACACTCTTAAGCAATACAGTAGGGGCTTCTTGTAATTTCCAGAGACAGGTAATCCAGATGCACTATTCTTAGCTGTTTGTATAGTTGATGAAAGATAGCAAAATCTCATAATGGCTTTAACTATCTCATACTCCTCATTTTCGATTCAGGGCCTTATTGAGTATCCTTAGATGGTTATTTTAGCCATTTATCTCAGGTTTAGTTCTCTTCTCCCTGGTACATTTATGAGAAAAATAGTAATTAGAAGTTAAGTCATCTCCAACCTGTGACCATGTAGTTCATGATTATTTGTTTTTTGTTTTATTTTGGCTTTTCTTAAAGGCCAGCTTTACATATGGGTAGACACCAGTTTAAAATAAAAAAAAAAGGGAAATTCTCTCTATATAGCTGAAACTCTTACTTTTTTGGAGCTAAGACAAAATTCAGCTGTGAGATAAGACAAAAGTTGAAAGAATAGATTAAATAACAAATAACCAATATACTGTAATATGTATTTGTTAATTATTATTATTATTATTTTTTGAGAAAGAGTCTCATTCTGTTGCCCAGAGTGGAGTGCAGTAGCAAGATCACAGCTCATTGCAGCCTTGAACTCATAGGCTCAAGCAATCCTCCTGCCCCAGCCTCCTGAGTAGCTGAGACTACAGGCGTATGCCACTGTTCCTGGATTATTTATAAATTTTTTGTGGAGATGGGGTCTTGCTGTGCTGCTCAGGCTGGTCTTGAACTCCTGGGCTCAAGTGATCCTCCCACCTCGACCTTCCAAAGTGCTGGGATTACAGGTGTGATCATCACACCCTGCCTAATTTTTATTTTTTATTGTTTATTATGGGCTTTGGAAAGGAATTGAAGAAACTTAATCAAAAGTCATGTGTAATATATATAATGTTTGGATATGTGTTTATAGTTAAAAATAAATGTAAGAAAATCAGCAGAAATACTTTCTAAAGGAGTAGAATATATGTCTGTTTTCAGAGGATGATAAGCCAAGGTAAAATTGGCTTAACTAGTTTTGGAAGCCTCATGGAAAAACTCAAGTCAATAATGAAACCTCTCAGTAAAAAAAGGCAACTAAAGAATCTGTGACCACATTATTGTGTTACCTAAGTTGATGGACAGGGTAAGCTATTTTATTTTTCTATTAAGGAGGGATAAATTCTTAGGTCCGAATGCTCTTGAGACAGACATTAACTCACTCAGTATTTGCCAGACAGTGTGTTATGTTCTAGAATGTGCACCCCTGTCTTTTGTTCTTGAGTAATTTGCTGGCTAGTTGGAGGTAATAGGAATAATCTAATGATAAATGGTAGAATATAGAATTTACCGATAACAAAGATGTCATACACCCAAAATAAATTTCTGGGTCTGGACATTGCACACTTAGAAGTTTTGATGAGTTTCACATGAAATATTTTACTTTAAATATATAAAATCACCGATGGGTAGGTTGACAGTGGGTCAGTTTGCCTGAGTTCAAATCTCAGCTCCCTATTAGCTATGTGCTATGTCTGAATGTTTGTATCACCCCTGCCCAAATTTGTATATTGAAATCTTAACCCCCAAGATGATGATATTAAGAGACAGGACCTTGGGTGCTGTTTAGGTCCCGAGGGTTCTATCCTCATGAATGGGATTAATACCTTTATAAGAAAGGCATGAAGAAGCTTATTTGCCTTTTCCACAATGGGAAGAAGCAACAACAAGGCACCAACTGTGAAACTATGAGAGATCTCTTACGAGTCATGGAACCTGCTGGCACCTTGATCTTGGACTAACCAGCTTCTAGTACTGGGAACAATAAATTTCTGTTGTTTATAAACTACCCAGTCTAAGGTATTTTGTTATAGCAGCCTGAATGGACTGACACTATGGGTAATTTAACCTTCCTAACCCTTAATTTTGTAATCTGTAACATGGGGATAATAATACCAGCTTTATCAAGATTTTATGAGGATTAAATGGGATAATCCATGTAAAGACTGGCCGGCAAGAGGTATGTGCTCTGTAAATATTATTAATGGTGATAAGGAGAGATAGACAATAAAATGACCCAAGGAATTATATTCTAGGGTATGCAATTTTTATGATGCTTTAAGTAGATGACAGACAAAACAAGTAATCATACCCAATACCTAAAAATTAGAATTTTTCTTTAGACTTCTCTCTGCAAGTAATTACATTCATTATAATAGCTTTAAGTCCGTGCCTTCCAACCTGTGGTGAAGTCTTTTTTTTTTTTTTTTTTTTTAACAAAAAGCATTTTTTATTCTACAAGAGACTGATACTCGTATAAAATTCAACAAAATGAGTTGCTAGAAAATTAAATTAAAAAAGAAGACATATAAAAGTACCATTTTTTAAATTAGATTCAACAGATACAAAAATTCTCTGTGAAACTGCTATAAAAGTTTCTAAGTGCTTACTCTCAGTTTCAATACTATCTCATCATGGACCAGTGACAAACAGTTGGCGACTCAGCAGTGGTCTGTGTCACACAGTTGAGTAGTATTGCTTTAAATATCAATATGAAATTATATATATATACACACACATATATTAAATATCAATATATAGATATATATATATACATATATATTTTGTATTGATATTTAAAGCAATACTACTTGCTTTAAATAATATATATTGATATTTAATATATATAGATATTAATATTTTATCTAGCTATTTATCTATCTATATATATTCATTTACTTCAGAATTTATGTCTATACCCCAAATACCCTAGACCACTTCTCTGGCCTTTTGATTTACACATGGAGATGACCATCTCTCTCTTAGCTAATGGCACTATTTCTATTCAGTAGAAATCTGTCATTATTATCTCTTTCTTCTCTTTACCTATCCAACCAATCCATCATTTATGTTATATTGAATTTTTCCATTCTGTACATCTTTACTGCTAGCTTCTTAGTCCAAAGCCACCATCGTGTGATACAACTTCATACCAGCCTTCCTGCTTCTACTACCCTATCCTCTTTCAGCCATTCTGCATAGAGTTACAAGAATGAATTTTCTAAAAATGTAAATCTGTTTATAACCTTTTATTGGCTTCATGTTTTAATTACACTTTCCTTGGCTGAATGGTATGTAACAATTACATTTTCAAGTTGTTACGAGGCATTACTCCAGATGGGCGGTTATAATAGCTTAGTTGGGTTGGTGGTTGTGTAAATGTTAAAAATTCTGATTTGAGAGATTGCCAGACATTAAGATTAAGAAGGAATACATCAGAGGCTGGAGATTATTTAGGAAGCTCTATAGCCAAAGGGATACTATTCTCTTCATGCTGTTTACTAACTGTATGCTTACCTCTCAGTTCTTTCCAGTTTAATACTGAGCCAGATCCCACTCTTTCACAGGATGATTGGCATATCAGGTAACAGGCTAATTTGTATTAGCAGCAATCTGGAAGTTTTGTGTAGGGTTGGATTCTAAGTAGACTAAGGAGGATGCAACATACAAATATGTGTATATTTAATTTAGATGGAGCCAAATTTATGTATAGGAGTGTTCTTAACAGGAGTCTGGATCTAATGTGTTAACTTCAGCATCTGGAAATGGCTCCAGCAATTTGCCTGGTTATTTGACTCAAACTTGGGTTCAGCAATGGCCAGCATTTCAGTGGGGTTGAGATCCCTTAACGTCTCTAGCTGTGCAGGTAGGAGGAAGGCAGAGGAAAGTGAAGTGGCAGAATACATTTATTATGTGCAGTCCTCTCCTGGACCTCCTTACTACAACCCTTGTGAGATTCCAGAGGCCATACCCCTAATTAAGAATTGAGAAATATGTTGGTGAGGAGAGCAGACCTGTATGGTAGCTCTCAGCTGGGAAATCTCATTGGGATATGCTGCCATTGAGCTAGATACATTGATTTCAGTGGGGATCATGGGGTTCAGGAGTGGCAAAAGGCTTTTTTTTCGCAGTGCTTTGGCTTCATGGATAAGGTAGCTATCATTTTTATAATAGGCTAAGATGTGGAGTGGCAGTTAGTGTTTTGAAATGTAGGCTTTAGTGGTCATGGCTAATTGGTTATAATATCCTTAAGCATACAATAAATTGGCCATTTACTAAATTTTTACTTGATCTCTATAACTGGGGAAATTCTAGCTGTGTCAAGCAGAAACTGGACATTTGTTACTGATATAGGAGCCCTTTGGAGACCCTTGATTTAAGGGGAGGCTGATTTCCCTTGAGAAAGGACATGAAATACTACCACAAATATATACTTTAAATATTCAAGGCTTTCCTAAAGGGACTTGCCATTTACTGGGAAAAAGCCCAGACTTTTGACAATTAATAAAAATGGGTCCTGGAAATAGAAATAGAAATTCCATTTGACCCAGCAATCCCATTACTGGGCATATATCCAAAGGATTATAAATCGTTCTACTATAAGGACACATGCACACGAATGTTCATAGCAGCACAGTTTACAATAGCAAAGACCTGGAACCAACCCAAATGCCCATCGATGATAGACTGGACAGGAAAAATGTGGCACATATACACCATGGAATATTATGCAGCCATTAAAAACGAGGAGTTCGCGTCCTTTGTAGGGACATGGATGAACCTGGAAACCATCATTCTCAGCAAACTGACACAAGAACACAAAATCAAACACCACATGTTCTCACTCATAGGCGGGTGTTGAACAAGGAGAACACATGGACACAGGGAGGGGAGCACTATACACGGGGGTCTGTTGTGGGGGAGTGAGGGGGACAGCGGGGGGGTGGGGAGTTGGGGAGGGATAGCATGGGGAGAAATGCCAGATATGGGTGAAGGGGAGGAAGGCAGCAAATCACACTGCCACGTATGCACCTATGCAACAACCTTGCATGTTTTTCACATGTACCCCAAAACCTAAAATGCAATTAAAAAAAAAAAAAAATGGGTCCTGGATTAATCCTTGGGATAACTGCAGTGACATTGTGGCCTATCAGTTAGATTCATGGCTCATGGAAGTCACCTGGTCTTTCAGCTGTATCTGTATCACTGTGGGTTCAGTGTTTTGGCTGACTAATCCTATGATTTTCCCACTTCCTGAATGCATGATTGCATCAAGCCTGGAAATTGGCAGAATTTTCACATTGATCCCTTGTGGAGTGAAGATTATTTAGGAAGACTAAGTAGAAGCCCCTGAAACTGCCCTTCACTAACAAAAGACAAAACCATAAGCAGTATCACATCCATACAAACATTGCAGAGTCTTCAAAGACTTCAGTCTCAGTGGAGAGTATTATAACATCCCTTTTGGATTTGCTGATTGGATGAATGGATCTCGGAGATTAACTGTGGAGTAACATAATCCTCATCAGTGAACCACTCTAGTTGCTTTGCTTTCCAAAATGTAATATCAGTATACATTTGTCACCCTATATCCACGGGGGATATGTTCCAAGGCTCCCAAGTGGATCCCTGACACTGCAGATAGTACTGAACTATCCGAATCGTATATATACTGAATAGTATACTGAATAGTATATATGCTATTTATTTGGTCTGATAACTGAGATAGCTACTAAATAACTAGGTGGCAGATAGAATTGACAGTGTAGATACATCAGATAAAGGGATAATTCAGATCCCAGGTGAGATGGAGCTGGGACAGTCTGAGATTTCATCACACTATTCTCAATGGCATACAATTTAAAACTTATGTTTACTTTTGGAATTTTCCCGTTAATATTTTTGTACCACAGTTGATTTCAGGTAACTGAAACTACAGAGAGTAGGTGACTACTGTAGTCCTTTGCACCTGGTATGCTGCAGCTGATATGACATCTTTTTTTTTCTTGCTATGCCAATTAGATTAGAGGCCGACTATCTTCAGCTAGCGAGGAGAGCTGAATACCTTCATTGTTTTAGGGCAGGGTGATAACAGTGTTCTAGATCTCTGTCATAATATGGCTCATGGAGACCTTGACCATCTAGGTATGCAGAAAACATCATCTCAAACCAGTACCCTAAAGCAAAAATGCTTTTGAATCTGATGATCAGGAAGTAGCAAGTAGCCTAGGTGGTTTAGTAGGACTCACACATGCCAGATGATGAGTGATAAACTCTGTGCTTTAAAGTTGGTAATCTTGCAAAACTTAATTTAATACTGTGTTCAAATATTGGTTCAACACTATTGAGTCTATAGGTTCTTCCCCCAAATGACTGATATTTAATTAAATAAAGAAAATCAAAAAACTTGATAGTAATTTGAAAAGAGAGTACTTGCTCAAACAACTTACACAGTATAAAACCTCTAAAATGCAAATTTCTCTATAGCTTTTTGACTTGAGCTTTGTCTTTGAATGGTGATTATTTTTTATTGAAGTTTTTCCACTGGAACATACATTTAGGAAATTTAGTGTATTTATTTTACACACATATGTTCATATGTAAAAGTTAACATGACATTTAAAAATACAACTCTGTAGTTTAATGCTTTGTATATAAGAGTAAGAATAAAAGTTATTTTGGAAAACTTTAGAAATAAACTAAAGTTTCTGCCTTCAAGTTGTTTATGACTGATTATGCCTAATGCTCGTAATCAAGTAAAATCTTGTTTATATTTAGCAAAATAACAAAAGGCTACAGAAGATAAGTACTTATGTAGATAGGAGGGGCAAGTTTGTACCACTCTCACCTTTTGTTCAAGTGGAGAAACAGAATTCATGCAAGCAATTTATTGAGTATTTACTATGTGCCAGTTACTCTTATAGACACTTGGAATATAAGTGTGAATGAGGAGACCATACAGCTCATACATTTGAAGAGTTACTTTCCAGCAACAAGAGACAGGTGATCCACAATAAACATCACAAATATTGGATGATAAATGTACGGCAAAAAGAAACATAGAATAGTATAATAAAAATGGTAATTGAGTGTGGAGGGGCAGTTTAAAATGGGCATATTTCAGGTGGAGAACTATTGAGAAGCTCACATTTGTGGAAGGACCTGAAGGGGAATTAGTCATGCACTATCTGGTGGAACAGTGTACTAGACCTAAGAAATGGCCAGTGCAAAAGCTTCTACAAAGGAATTTGCCAAGAGCAGGGGTCCCCAACCAATTTGGCACTAGGGACTGGTTTTGTGGAAGACAATTTTTCCATGAATAGGGGGCAGGAGGATG
Organism: Aotus nancymaae; assembly: GCF_030222135.1. NCBI lineage: Eukaryota > Metazoa > Chordata > Mammalia > Primates > Aotidae > Aotus > Aotus nancymaae. The sequence goes on from NW_026988435.1 coordinate 13,762,153, forward strand.
TTTCATGATGATTCAAGTGCATTACATTTTTTGTGTACTTTATTTCTAGTTTATTACATTGTAATATATAATGAAATAATTATACAACTCACCATAATGTACACTCAGTGGGAGCCTTGAGCTTGTTTTCCTGCAACTAGATGATCCTGTCTGGGGGTAATGGGAGACAGTGACAGATCATCAGGCATTATATTCTCATAGGAGCATGCAAACTAGATCCCTTGCATGTACAATTCACAATAGGGTTTTATTGACCCTACTAGATTATCCTATGAGAATCTAATGCCACCCCTGATCTGACAGGAGGTGGAGGTCGGGCAGTAATGCGAGTAATGAGGAGTGGCTATAAATATAGATGAAACTTCTTTGTATTTATTCTTGCTACTCACCTCCTGCTATGTGGCACAGTTCCTAACAGGCCATGGACTGGACCTGGCCTAGAGTATTCAGGAAACAGCAAATAGGAGAGTTTGTATGGGACAGAATGAACCAGGGACAGAACAGTAAGAAAGGACATTAAGAAAGCTAGGGGAGGAAGGATCAGATGATACAAGTACTTGTAGATTGCTATAAAGACTTCGGTTAGCTTTTACTGTGAGTAACACGAGGAGCCATGGAAGAGCTTTGAGAAGACAAATGACATGATCTTCTCACTTTCAATGATGACTCTGGGTGACTGTATTGAAAATAGATTATAGGAGGCAAGGCTGTAAATGGGATGACTAGTTATGGCTATTATGTGATCCAGATGAGAGATGATGGTGACTTGGATCAGTATCTTAGCAGTGATGGTAAGAAATTATAACATTGAATGCATTCTGTATCTATTATGAAAACTGAGTCAAAAGGACTTCCTGATGGATTGGATGTGAGAGAAAGAGAAGAATCAAGGATCACTTCAAAGTTTTTGGAATGAACAATAGGAAAAAATTTAAGTGACTTGGGCTTTGGTTATCATTAGTTAGTTGTAGGAACACTACTATAACTTGGATTTCAATATTTATAGCTTGCAGATTTAAATGCGTAAATCTCATAGATTGTAGGAACGAAGACCACACTTATTTGGTGTTTTTTGTTTTTTTTTTTGAGACAGAATCTTGCCCTGTCCCCCAGGCTGGAGTGCAATGGCACAATCTCGGCTCACTGCAATCTCCTTCTCCTGGGTTCAACCGATTCTCCTGCCTCAGACTCCTGAGTAGCCCGATTACAGGTGCCTGCCACCATGTGTGGCTAATTTTTTGTATCTTTAGTAGAGATGGGGTTTTACCATGTTGGCCAGGCTGGTCTCGAACTCCTGACCTTGTGATCCACCCACCTTGGCCCCCCAAAGTGCTGGGATTTCAGGCGTGAGCTACTGCACCCAGCCCTGGAATATTTTTAATATATTTAAATCTGGGATTTTAGTAGGAAGTGGACTGCTGAATATGTTTGCCTAATATAAAATATGTTGTATTATAGTCTAATGTGTCATATTTTTGAGGGACAATCATCTTGATTAATAGCAGGCTTTCTAATTCGTTTTATTTTTTGACCTGGCTTAGTGTAATTCTTATAGTGTTATGTATATTCATTGATTTAACAACTGTATTTTAATGCTTAGTATATGTCAGGCATTGTGTTGGGTGCTGGGCCATAGGAACACAGCAGACAATTGTCTTCATGGTGTTGTAATCACTGTCTAAAGATTTTGTTTGTTATTGTTTTGTTTTTACCTTTCCCATTACTATAGTTTTTGTATAATAATTAGAAACAAAAATTAGTGTTTTTGGGGGGATTAAGAAGAGATTTTAGACTTATATATTTAGGGCTTTGTATTAGTATGTTCTCACACTGCTATAAAGAAATACCTGAAACTGAATAATTTATAAATAAAAGAGGTTTAGCTGGCTCGTGGTTCTGCAGGCTGTACAGGAAGCATGGCTGGGGAGGCCTCGGGAAAGTTACAATCATGGCGGAAGGTGAAGAGGAGGGAGGCATACCTTCCTGGCTGGAGCAGGAGGAAAAGAGTGAAAGGGGAAGTACGACACACTTTTAGCATAACCACATCTCATGAGAACTCTCTATCACGAGACCAGGAAGGGGGAAATCTGCCCCCGTTATCCAGTCACCTCCCACCAGGCCCCTCCTCCAACATTAGGTATTACAATTTGACATGAGATTGGGGTGGGTACACAAATCCCAACCACATCAGGCTTCATCAGGAGACAAATGACAATCAAAATAGTATCATCTAAGGAGTATTAATTTATAAAGTGAGTATTTGTAAAGATATGATAATAGGGAAACCATAGTGTATAATGCCAGTGGCTTAGCTTTTGAGTTGCTAATACCTGTAGGCCTGAAGGAATAAAGGAAGTAGCCATTCATCTAATCTGAAAAAAGAAAATCAAGAAAATCATCCATTTTGAGAGTAGCAGTGATCTTAGTTCAGGGGACATAGTCAACTCAATCGCAGGGAGGGACCTGGAGACTAAGTATCCTGATCTACTCCGCTTCTCCATGATCTCTTCCTGGACTTTTCAAATGGCCAAACCCTGCTCAGGATGGAGGTCTGTCGATGTAGTCCATACAGGTTGTGTTCCTAGGGCAGAAAATGGTATGGAATGATGGAAAATGGGCCTGGAGGGATAAACTAAAGATGTCTGATACAGTTTTTCTCTTTTGCCTGTCAGCCTATACTACCCTTTGTCAGGGTTCAAAGTTTAGGATCCTGACTCAGGTGATACACAGAGTCCCATCAGCTACCCTAACTGGTTATACTGGTGTTACGTTTCAAGTAAGGTGTTGCATTTCAAGTAAGGTTATGTAAAACTGGTTATACCTTACTTGAAACATAACACATTGGCTTTCACTAGTACTCTTCATACAAGGTAGCACGGTGAAAAAGTACTCTTCCTATAAGGTACCACTATTACTCTCCATATAAGGTAGTACTCAGGTACCAGCAAAAAAGAGAAAATAACTGACTTAAGTAATATAAAACATATTTGCTACAGACTGCATGTCTGTAGCTGGTCACAAGGCTCAGTTTGTAATCACAGCTACCTCCATATTGGCTGCACTGGATTCTTTATGAAGTTAACCTTTGTGAGGTTCATTTTTACAGGATCTCAGTCTTCAGCTGTGTTTCTATTAAGTTGCTTCAGTTTTTCTTTACTGAAACTAAAGGCTTCCTGGTATATTTTCTGATTCTAAGCAGTCCTCCTGGCTTCTATTGTGAAATTGCCACCCAAGTTGCTTTTTCTCCTTCTGTGCTTCAGTGACATGAAGAGCACAAAATGGCCACGGAGTAGTGTTAGCTTTCAATTAATTGAAAATAGACCATGTTCCTTGGTGGAAGAATTCCCCCTTGAATGTGAAGACTTCCAGATTCACCAACCCTAAAACTGGGGAGTGAAACAAAATTCTTCTGGTAGCTTGTCAGTTATAACAGTCAAAAGGGCCAGTTCCACCTCTTCTATTTCATTCTTGGACCCATATTCTGCCTATGGGGAGATAACACTATATGTTTGTTGCTTGTTTGAAGCATATACTGTATCTTTGTAGTCAGAACCTCAACCCCTCAGGCTATTTCCTACCCAATATCATTATAATTGAGACTTCAGCAGACTATTCTACCATTTTATAAAGTCAGCTATTTCTGGGTGATGGAGCATATAGAAATGCCAGTGAATTACTTGAGTGTAAGCACATCTTCTATATAGTATGCTCTCTGGTCACAGGCACTGTTGTGTCATATAACACAGCAATTGGCAAAGTATAAGCTAAGTCTGTTGATGATGTTGGAAACACTGTAGGCAACAAAGACAAAGCTACATCCAGAATAAGCATTTATTTTTGTGAGGACACATATCAAGACCTTCCCTTGTTATGGGGTATCCAGTGGTTTCAGCTTGCTTCCAGGTAGTTGGTTGATCAGTCCATAGAATGGTAACATTCTGAGGGTTTATGGGGGCATCCTGTTGTTTACTGGCTACATACCTAGCATATATGGTAGCCAGATATGATGAAGGGAAAACCATGGTGAGGAGAAGACGGTGAACCTATGTATAGTTTACATTCCTGCCACCATAACAACTTTGTACATGAGCAAAGCCTGTATTGACTGGGGAAACTGGCTGCCTGACATCCACTGAATTGATCATCAGAGTTCACCTATGTCTAAGAGCCCACTCCTGCCTGTGTGTTCTGCAATGGGTATTTATATGGGCATGACTAGCATCCTACTCTGTGCTTCTTTCTAGACGTCAATATCTGTCACTGATTTTTAAATTACTTTCTTTCCAAGATTATGCCCTGTTTGCCAGAACTTGCCCTTACTAGCTCATAAGTCAATGTAGAACTGTATTTCTAGTTACTTTTTATTCCAAAGTGGAAAACCACACATACAACCTAGTTCGGCTCATTGGAAAGGCTGCCACTGAGTGGGCTTACGATTCACTCCTAGCTTATGCAGATGTCCTATGCAAATGGAGCTGTTCTACAGACTCATGCATTTTCCTTCTTAGCTTCCTGGCCATTGGGACCTGTCCATGACACCAAACTTGTGGGTTAAGGGAGAGGTGGAAACCTAGTAGGAACAAGTGACTTTGAAGTCCAAGTCACTTGTTTCGGTATTTAGTTTACTTGTGCCTTCTAAACATGCTTTGGTCTGGTCTTGTATATACTGTTTCCATTTTATAATGGAATTTAATTTTGCAAGTTCATTTTGAGGGTTTGACAGAATAGATGATGCTCAGTTCCAAACAGCCATTTTTAAGTAGTCACTCAATGTTTAATGGGCAGGTTGTTAATTTCTACTAGCACCTAGTAAGCTAAAAGCTGCTTTTCAGAGAGAGTAGCTGTCTACAGAGAAAAGCATGGGTACCCAGATGCAGTCCCCACATACCAGCTACTTTAATCAGAGAGTGGTGTGCAAAAGGTGGGGGGGGTGAACTTAGAGGGGCAAATGGAAGATACTTGATAGACTTTGAACACCGAATAAATTTAATGAGAAACATTTAATTAGCTTTCTTGTTATTATACATCTTTTTGTATAAGAAGGCAGCAGTAATGATTTGATTTGGGATTAGAATTTGAATTAATTTCATAATATTGGTCTTTCACATAGTACTTTTTTTGTCAGGGCTGTTTCTTTTTCCTTTCCTTGTCTTTTTGTCACTCTCTCTTCTCCCCTCTCTCCTCCTCTTCTCTCTTTCCAGTATTAATTAGAATATATATTTTTATTGTATAATCCGTTGCAATATATGGCTGAACTAAAGGTCTCAGCTCTAAACTAGATGATTATCCACTGCTAGCCGCATTTACTGTGTCCAGTTTCTTTTCTGTTATTACCTGCCTCTCTCTTGGCTCTAAGAGGAAAATTGGATGATGTCATTTTGCATTATTTTTGTTATCTGTCTCTGTTAGGATATATCTGTGGTCAGGGTAATTAGAAAGCATATGACTTTTGAATATATAAGTTTTTACATTATTATAGTTCCTTCTCATGCCCTCCGATAGGAGTTCTACTTCAGAAATTACTAAGTTTTTGTATTTCCTTTTATAGAGTTTAAATTACTTTCAATACATTTACTTATCTTTAGGATGACAGACGTTTTTGATTCTATGATATGTATATGAGGCAGATTCTTGCTCAAGGAGACATTTTAAATTCAGGAAGTTTGACATCATTCTTATTACCCCTTAGTATTATTATATCTTTTGGTTCATTTGTAATGTTTTATAATGTTGATGATTTAACAGCTAATCTGTATACAAATAAAACAGGTACTGCCAGGAAACCAATTTTTATTGCTGACTCTTTGGTAATTGAGAGGTTAATTGGTAATTCCATATAATTATATAATATGATTCTAAATAATATTATAGGAGCAGCTTTAAAAATAATCTTTTGCCTTGACAATTCTGGCTAGGTGTCAGTTTTACAGAAAGAAGGCTACATTTAAGAATCTGTTACTTTGGAGGCCGTCAGGACAGGCTGGAATTATGAGAAACCAAATGTCACTTCAATTTATTCAGCATGAATTTATTTTCCAAAAGAAGCTTAAAAATACACTGCCTACTTTTTTTTTTCCTATTTTTGCTTGGAGTCTCATTTTATATTGACATTCATATTCTCTTTTGTACTTTAGCTTGAAATTTGTTAAAGTTTCTCATAATTTGAAGAATTGCACTGGAGACATTTGGCTTTAAATTATGCAATGAATGTTAATTGACAGCTGATTCAGAATTACTTATCTGTAAACACTTGAATACAGAAATTTGGTTAGTGCACTAAAAGCCCAGACTTCAGCACTGTGCAATGTATGCATGTAAGACTCTGCACTTGTGCCTCCAAAATCTATAAAAATTAAAATTAAAAAAAGTATAGAAATTTAACAAGTCTGGATTAACAACCCCTCTAAAAAGTAGTTGTTCTAGGAATGCCTTGGTCAAATTCCTATCCGTTAGATTAAAGATCCTCTGACGCCCTATGATTAATGATTTTTTCCCCCCATTTCTCATGGTAGATTAGTAATTTGTGACTCTTTGGTATGTTCTTCAATAGTAAGACGGTATGTGGATCTCTTTTAGGAAGATTTGCAAATATTGCACCAAGGGAAGAAAATGTGTAACATTTGCACGGTTAAAGACATTGTGAAGAGAATTTTGCCCAGGAATTAAGCATGTTTGCATTTTTATATTTTCATGAAGGAATATCAAGTATCCTGGATATTGAACTGTCTCAGTTTGGGAATTAGGTTGATTGGATGTTACTGTGGCCATCATTTCTGCCTTAGGGAAGAGAGCAAAAGGAAATAGGACCCCATGCCCTCCTCCACCCATCACTATTAACTTTGAATAACTCATCATGACATAGACACATAGTCAAAATATCAGCTCCACCCTATATCAGAAACTAACACATATCCTTGGTATTAAATGAAAGCAATTTTTAAAAAGAAGTCTACAATATCATCCGGTGTGGTGACTCACGCCTGTAATCCTAGCACTTTGGGAGGCCAAGGTGGGTGAATCATGAGGTAGAAGTCTGAGATCATTCTGGCCAGCATAGTGAAACCCCATCTCTACTAAAAGTGCAAAATGTAGCCGGGCATGGTGATGCACACCTGTGGTCTCAGCTACTTTGGAGGCTGAGGCAGGAGAATCTCTTGAATCTGGGAGGCGGAGGCTGTAGTGAGCCGAGATCCTGTCACTGCACTCCAGCCTGAGCAACAGAGCCAGACTCCATCTCAAAAAAAAAAAAAAAAAAAGAAGTCTGCAATATCAAAGATGCCATACTTAAATAAAAACTACCACAGAAAGTACAGTAAGATAAGCCATCTGATTTATTCATCTTAGATTTTTTTCTTAAAAGAACAGTGAAATAAATCTTAAATTACTTCACTGTCTATTGCACAAAGAGTCCCAGTGATAGATCTATTTTATTATCATTTGCTTCAATAACTATTTGCCATCTTCCTTCTTACTTCCAGCAACATTCTCAAAACCACACTCACAAACAATAAATACGAAAAGCTGTGGTGCTGAAGCATGACATACTCATCTTCATTCTCTTCTAAGACTGGTTGCCACCAAAGCACAACAGTCCAGCTCTGCACCCTCGACAGAAACATCCTGAAGGGGGATATATTGGTAGAGATTATAATCCTGAAAGGATAAATGTGATCTTATGAAAAAATAAATATATTTGAATTTTACCAAACTTGGAACACCAGGCAAAACTGAGTTATTAAAATGGTTCATATTCCTCTAAAAAGCTAAAAAAAAAAAAAAAAACCAAAAACCTATTATTATCAGTTCAGGTAATCTTAATTAAGAAGCAATATATTGAGCATTTTTGGCAATCACTTTGTTGGATGCCCAAAGCCAAGTGAGTATCATCAACTCTAGGGAATGACTACTTGGAACATTTGGAAGAATCCCTCTGTTGGTACAAGCTTGAAACACAGCTCATATCATGCCCCGGCGTTGCTTAGCATCTTCTATTTTCAGTTATGCACCAGTTAAGATTTTTTAGTCAATGATGGACCACATCTTCAGTGGTGGTTCCATAAGATTATAATGGAGCTGAAAAATATTTATCACATAGTGACATCACCATCATAGTGTCATAGTGCAACGCACTACCTATGTGTTTGTGGAGATGCTGATGCAAACAAACCTACCATGCTTCCAGTTGTGTAAAAGTAGAGCATATACAATTATGTACAGTATATGCTGCTTAAAAGTGATAATAAATAATTACCAGTTATGTGTTTGTTATACTATAAACTGTTATTTTAGAGTGTACTTCTACTATGTGTGTTAAAAAATTAGTTAACTATAAAGCAGCCTCAGGCAGGCTCTTCAGGAGGGATTACAGAAGAAGGCATTGTTATAATAGGAGTTGGCAGCTCCATTTGTGTTATTGCTCCTGAAGACCTTCCAGAGGGACAAGATTTGGAGGTGGAAGACAGTGATATTGATAATCCTGACCCTGGGTAGACAAAAAGACACAAAGAAAGAAAATAAAGATATAAAGAAAGAAAATATATTTGTACAGCTTTACCATACTTGTGTTGTAAACTACATGTCATTATAAAAGGGTCCAAAAGTTAAGAAAAAATTAAAAAGTTTATAAAATAGAAAACTTACTATAAGCTAAGATTAATTTATTATTGAAGAAAAAAATTTTAAATATAAATTTAGTGTAGCCTAAGTGACAGTATTTATAAAGTCTACAGTAGGGTACAGAAGCAACATGTCTACCAGCAGACATTTAAAAGCGTTTAGTGTACATACTAATGATATGAAAAGGTTTTCGTTTATATGCCTATTTGTAGACTTTATGTCCAGAAATGGAGTCCAGTAACAGGCATTTTGGCAAGCATCTCAGAAATCTTGATTTTGATAAATACCTCAGTTGAGTCAGATGCAGATGGACCACATAGAAACACATTTTTTGAGAGTACTTGTAAGTTTAAATGCAGTTGTTGGCTTTATAGACTTTATGTGATTATTATTTTATTTGAGTGTTTAGATATGAAGTCATTTTTTACTTTTTTTAAATTTTGGATTTGCATTATTTTTAGAAAAACTAATTTTTGCTTTTAATAAATGAAAATTTTTTTCTTTCAGTGAAAGACATCACATTTTTGTGCATAAGGATTAAATCATTAAGTCATTGTTTGCTAATCTAAGATGTTATGCCTAATAAAGGTGTTTGGAATGATGTAAAGGAGCTGTGGAAACAGGAAATAGAAATTTTGGAATACTTTCTTTGTAGTTGGTTAGAGCTTTTATCTATTTATTTTTCTGCAGAAAAGATTATTTTCCTTCCTGAAAAATCTGTGATTCTTTTTATTCACTAGAAAGATCTGGAAGCAGGGGCAAATTTGGTTTGACATAATAATTTTAATACACATGTTGGTACTGTAGAAATGTAGGAAATAATCAGTGAACAGTAACTTAATGTACTTAATTATCATATTGGGAAGCATTTCCAGCTTTTAAATTTAGAATGTTAATAAGAAAATGCTTATAAATATGATCTTTAATGTGAATTTGGAAACAAATCTAGTTCCACTTAAAGTGAGTTATATAAAATATTTTAAAGATACACATATATGTTTCCTGTGGAATGAATCTTTTGTTGCATTTAGGCTTTTCTCAATTATAGCTATGTTCACTGAACCAGTACAGGAACTGAGGATGGAGTCTTGTGGAGAAAAATGTCAAATATACTTTTCTCAGCAGTTGTTGAGCTGCCCAGTTCTTGATGGGGTACAATTATTGTTTAGGTGTTGATTCTAGTAGCAAGTTAAAGGGAGGAAATTTGAAACCTCGTGTTTTCCAAGGATTAGAAATAAAAACAAAGAAAGCAAAACAAGCAAACACACAACCAAAGCTCAAGCTTTGATTTTGAAGTTGATTTTTGAGGTCACATGACAAATGCTTTTCATAGTACTGCATACTGACTGCAAGCAGGAAGCAAAGCAGGTAGAGTGGCTGCAGATACATAATTACATGGCTGACTCTGTCTTCTCTGGGAGTTTTTAAATAGAAATAATGTTGCTCTTGAGGGTGCAGAACTGGACTTTTGAGCTTTGATGGTAACCAGTCTTAGCAGAGAATGAGTATGTCATGCTTCAGTGCCACTGCTTTTAGTATTTATTGTTTGTAAGCATGGTTTTGAGAATGTTGCTGGAAGTAAGAAGAAAGAAGGAAAATAGGTATAGAAGCAAAGAATAATAAAATAGATCTATCACTGGGACTCTCTGTGCAACAGGCAGTGAAGTAATTTAAGATATATTCCACATTTTTTTAAGAAAAAAAAATCTAAGGTAAAAAAATTAAATGGTTTATCTTACTGTCCTTTCTGTGGTAGTTTTTATTTAAATATGGTATCTTTGATATTGCAGACTTCTTTTTAAAAGTTACTTTTATTTAATTCCAAGGATATATGTCAGTTTCTGGTATAGGGTGAGGCTGACATTTTGAAAATGAATAAGGAACTATCAGAAAGGTTTAGATATGTTATATCCTTGAAGATATGATGCTATGAACAAATAACACAAGAGAAGCCTTCTTAACCTGTGATTTCTTGAAGACAGGTAACACATTTTATTCATTTTTATTTTGTTCCAGTGATATTTTATTCAGGAGTGCCAACTGTTGTTAGATATCTGATTAGGTATTGGAGATTTGAATAGATTATATGTATGCAAGTATGAGATTATATATGTGTATATATGTATAGATATATATTTACTTGTACATAGATACATACACATACACACACACACACGTGTGTGTGTCTGCTCATGAACATACCCTAGAGCCTAAATATTTTTGAAATGAATTAATAAGTGGGTTAAAGGGGTGGGAAAACTGATTATAGACAGAGTCATTGAAGCCTTAGAGGGTTTCATACATTCCATTTCAGCAGAATGGTCAGGTTTAGCTGACCATATTGTGGATTAGGACAGTTATGACTACTATTATAGTGATATGAACAGTAGACTTGCTAATGAGATAAAAGTTTTTATTATTTGGCTGTCTTCATCCCTTCCTCATCTACTTTTCAATAAACTTTCAAACTTTTTTTAAAGTAGACAATTTGATTAAACATGCTCTACCTTAAAACTTTTAAATTATTTTTAAATAATAAAATTTAAAAGAATGTTATAGATCCTTTCATAATTTATTTAATGTTTTGTCTTTGCATGTTTATAGTAGGAGAAAATAGAAAAATATAGATAAAAATAAAGAAAAAATGTTCTTATCCTCATTATCAAGAGATGATGGTTACATTCTGATGTACAGTGTATCAGATAATTTTTCTATATATTAGTGTATATCCACAATTAAATGGGAAACATAAAACCTTTTAAATTTGATTACCTTTTCACCTAGTATATTATGAACATCTTTTTATGTCACTAAACACAGATCCAACACTTCAATGGTCAGTAAAATTCTATGTGTGATATGCATGGACAGTGCTTAATAATGTGAAGATATTATAAATGAGTATTAATTCTAATAGCTAAGTTTTCCCATAAGAATTTTGAGATTTCTTAAAAGGGGTTTGAAATTGTGTTGAATTAGCCACTGTTGCAAATTATTATGATGATGACTATTTTTAAGGTGATTTAAGATAAAGGGATCTTTTAAAATTCTGGTTCTGCTAATAACTTGCTGAGTGCCCTTAGTAAAGTAGCTTAACTTTTCTGATTCCTGGGTTCCTCATTTGCTCAATGAGTACAGAATTTTTAACACACAGAATAGAAAGAATTAGATATTTTTTGGGGGGCATTTAGCACAATTTTCGGTACATAATAAATGGAATAATAGGTATCAGTTATTGGAATCACCCCAGATTGTTAAGCAATTTTCTACTTTTAACAAGCATCTCATGGTGAAACATGCTGAGAGAAACTGTTCAATCTCTGTTTCTTAATAATTGCTGTGCTTGATGCTGATGACATAAAATTAAAACATGATCCTTGTCTTTATGGCACCTATAATCTGGTAGAAAAAAATATGTCAGCAGAGGAATTTATAATACTGCATAATTATACCATTTGGGCAGTTTGGCCAAAGCTCTCCGTGAACTCAGTCTTGGGAAAGGTTGACCCTTAAGTAATGAGGTGCCTATGTGAGTTCACCATTTCACTTGTTTTAATTATGAATAGGCCAAAGCACTAATTATCTGTATCAGTATGTGATATGGTCAGAGCACTTTGGGATCACAGAACTGAAAAACTGTTGCCCATAAGCAATACAAGGCTTAGGTGAATTTAAAGTCTCCATTTTACTGATGTTGAATAGGCTATGAAATTAAGTATCAGTATAACATTATTAGCACATAGAATTAGTTGTACTTACAAGAAATTTAACTTTGGGTTTTTTTAAACCTGCTTGAACATTATGCTCTAGGTTATAGTAGTTTCATTTGGTGAGGGACTTGATAACGTGGTAAGTAAAATATATAAATGTTATTTTACATTCATACATTACATCATTACAAGATCTGCAGAGTAGAGTTGCTCAGTAACATTGAAATACCTTATCTCAATTTCAATTTGAGTAAATAGTTAAAACAATAAAATATATAATGGGGGAGATGTAATAAATTAAGACATGCACACAGTGCACGGGACCACTGTACTTGCCAAGCTGTACCTGCGCTTTCAGACCTATTCTGTTTGGTTGGTGTTAGGTTATTAGCTGTAAAAAGAAATCTGTGGGTTCGCATATACAAGATTATATACACACACACACACACACACACACACACACGTGTGTCTGCTCATGAACATACCCTAGAGCCTAAACATTTTTGAAATGAATTAATAAGTGGCTTAAAGGGGACAGTCATTGAAGCCTTAGAGGGTTTCATACATTCCATTTCATATATACACACACACACATATATGTGTGCAAGTGTGTGTATATATATATAGTGTGTGTGTATATATATATGCATATGCTATACAATGTAATAGATAGATATAAATATAAGGCTTGAATTTTTATAAATTAAAAGACATCTTGCCAATATGTAGACAGTCACTGTGAAAGCTCTTATGATCTTTGTAGTTTTGTTGCTGGCAGAATTTTGAAATCTTTGTCTTTCTCAATAAAGGCAAAGAACTCTCAGAGTATTTGATAGATCTTTGATATTTCACTGCTATTTAGTCCAAAAGGTCCACACCATTTTTTTTTGTTGGAAATATATATTATCTCTTGAGATTCTTTGATATATATTAATATAGTGTATCCTATGCCATTGTCGAAGTGATAACTGATTCATTTATCCTGTCTCTAATATAAAAACATTCACAAGGCTAAAACCCATGGCTGTTGGCCATATTTAATAAATTTGTAAGTGTGATTGGGTTTGTTGATTTCCAAAGTATCAATTTATATAAGTTTTCTGATTTTGATTATTGTTTTAGGTAAAAAAAAAATAGTATTTGTTAGTTTTTACTTGATTTACGATTGATATCCTAATCATCTTGTTTGAAACTATGTATCATAAAGATATAAATTCTTTTATCTCTGATACATGATTTCAAACTGCCTATCAAAATAATACTTCAAACTATATTTTAAACTGTATATTCAAAATAGTATTTGTTTTCAGATCTTGCTTCAGCTCCATTAATTCAAGTTTATTGTGATAGGAACACTCCCCAAATAAAACTTCTCTGGGCAATTAAAATCGTCTGAGTCTCTTTCTCTTTGTTGACTTTAAAAAATAAAATAAGCCTGGGCACAGTGGCTCATGCCTCTAATCCCACCGCTTTGGGAGGCCGAGGCAGGTGATCACTTGAGATCAGGATTTTGTGACCAGCCTAGCCAACATGGCAAAACCCCTCTCTACTGAAAATACAAAATTAGCTGGGTGTGGTGGCACGTGCCTGTAATTCCAGCTACTCGGGAGGCTAAAGTGGGAGAATTGCTTGAGCCAGGGAGGTGGAGGTTGCAGTAAGCCAGGATCACCACTGCACTCCAGTCTGTGAGACAGAGTGAAACCCTGTCTCAAAAGAAAAACCTGAAAAATAAAATAGAAAAAGTTAAAATACTTTGTGAATTTGTTCACTTACTGTAAATGATATGTTTTAATGTTTTTCAAGTGAATTTCCCACCAGTTTTATTTTTGACCATTTATATGACTCTTACCTATAGCAGAATTTTTTCTTCAGTGGTTCAGCTTATTAAAATTATTTAAGACATGCTAATTAACAAGTAATTTAAATTTAGTATAGAAGCTCAAGTCAGCTGGAAAACTGTAAACTGCAAAACATTTTTGGGGTGATAATTAGAATGGTCGAGGACCAATGTTTTGGAAGTAAAATCTTGGATTTATATTTTAGCATCACACACATACTAACTGTGTGACCTTGAGCAAAATTGCTTAACGTCTTCAGTTTTCTCATCTGCAATAGGAATAATACTACTTCTACCAATGTAGGGTTATTGTGAGAGCTTAAATAAGGTTTCATTTGTACGTTAGAACAATACTTGAAACATAGTTAAGTACTCCATAGGGTACCGGTCATTATAATTTACAATTTGTAATATTTATAAATTATTATTATTTTTTTCTGTCCAGATTATTTCTCTTTTTAAAATTTCCTGTGTTGGCCAGATGTAATGGCTCATGCCTGTAATCCTAGCACTTTTGGAGGCCAAGGCAGGCAGATCACCTGAGGTCAGGAGTTCAAGACCAGCCTGGCCAACATGGTGAAACCCCGCCTCTACTAAAAAATACACAATTAGCCAGATGTGTTGTCACACGCCTTAGTCACAGCTACTCAGGAAGCTGAGCCAGGATTGTCACTTGAACCCAGGAGGCAGCAGTTGCAGTGAACTGAAATCGCGCCACTGTACTCTAACCTGGGTTAGAGTGAGACTCCTTTTGTTTTTTAAATAAAATTTCCTGTGACTATTATATTTCATAGGTGGTTTATACTCTGCATTTTAAGAAAAAATACAAATGTAACATTATGTTTCTTGTACATGGTAAAATATATACTTCTTGGTTTATGTGGGAAATGTGCAAAATAACTTTTGTGTTGGGTGCATGTTTTTTCTTTCTGGGTTGGGAAAATTTAGTACACAACTAAGAATCCAATATATTTAGAGTATGGATTATGGGATGGAACCTTTCAATTAAGTGTCTTCATTTTATAGAAGAGGAACCTAAAACTTTGGATGTTTATCTTTCCAAAAGTCACGTTGCTAGTACCTTAGAGTTGAGTCTAGAATGTGTATCTTTTGATTCTTTAACCTCCCTATTTTGTTTTTCCCATGGTGAGTATAGAATTTTTGACAATGTTTGAGTAACTGTAACATTCATATGAAAGACAGAAAAGACATAAGCATCATCACTTTAAAACTATTCATTGATACAATGAAAGTCACATTAAGAATCATATTCTAGTGATGACTTAAAAGATTGGAATTGCTTTTCAGCAGGTTAGTTGACTGTACATTCTCAGGAGCATACTTATGTGCTGACTGTGGTCCATCTCACAGAGGACCTAAAACTTCTATCTCTCTAGCTCATACCTGTGGTCTTTGCCATGTAATTTTTTTCCAAAAAGAGAAACCTGAATATAGAAGAGCAGAGTATTATTTGAGCCAAGAGCTGTTGAAACATTAAGTCAGAATTCTTCCTAGAAATCAGTAGACTAAGACTGTGTTAGCTCATGTTTCATATTACACAGGAGAAAATAAACTGAAAGGTCAGTTGAACAGTTACAGCATTGCCCTTTTCCAAGGTAATCAGCAGAGCATGTAGCAAAGACCTGAACAGGAGCGTGACTGGAAAGAGAGTGGCTGATAAAGAGGCTGGCAGCTTAAAGTTCTTGGGACAATACTTGACACTTCCAGGCCTGACCAGATGGGCCATCTCACAGGGCTTACCTTCAGTAATTCTGATTTATTGCATTCAGATGTGTGTGTGAGCGTGTATTTGTTAGGCAGTCTGGTTTTCACTTTGCCAAGACTCTAGAAATTTTAATATTGACCATTAATCATACCTCAGTAAACTGTAAGGGCAATATATTATTAATTTGCTTGCAACCAAGAGACAAGGCACAGTGATTAAAATTAATTTCTAGCTACATTTTTGTTAATTTATTCTAATTAATCTGTTAAGAAGTCAAAATATGTTTACATTAATGGCTATATAGTAGGTTCTTTAAGTTGTGTCATTAAATGTGATAGTATTTCCATTATTCTGAATGTAGAATAATGTAGTATAAATAAATACTTTATTATTAAAAGAAATGTAGAGTCTTAAGGATTTCTAAATGGTTCCACTTAGTGGACTATATTCAATTTTTTGTTAATTGAATAAGAACATTTCTTTTTCTTTTCTGGATTTTTTAGGATTTAGACCTAGAAAGATCTTAGCAATAATCTCCCTTGACCCCCTCACATCTATTGCCCAGTGCTAGAAATTAAGAAAGAATATTTAACAAATAATAGCCACTATTTACTTTTGGGACACTATTTTTAAAAGTAGAGACTTTTAAAAGATAATTGTTTTGAATTTACTTCATTATTCCTCCCCCCAATATACTTAATGATATCTTTATAACCATAACTTCTATATATATTTTATCGAGACTGAACCTAGCCGATTTTCATTGCACTTAACTTTAGACTAAGTAAGAACAAAACTGTGACTTAGCTTTTATTCCTTAACATTAAAAAATCAGAGACTAACAATTTTTTCTTAAATGTGGACTGAGAATGTGTTTATTAGGTAGGTTACAATGCATTTGATTGTTTTAGAGATGGTACAATATGAATAAGATTTAAAAAGATTAAAATTAATAACACAATGTATGCTTGTAATGGGATTAGTGTTTAAATTTTATTTTTGTATTAACATTAGCATAACAGAATAATTCCAACTTTTTTCAAGTTTTTAAGTTTTCTTTTTCCACTTAGAAATTGAAGACTAATGGTTTGCTGAAAGTGTTTAGTAATTTACAACTAATTAAGATCTTCATTTCTTAGTGACATATCATAAAATAATTTATTTTTTGTGGGCTAGCTATATGAAAGCACAGCCACCTTGACATCAATGATATTGTTATTCTATTTTATAAGTGAGGAAGCAGGAATTCTGAGATATATTAAGTGAAAATTGAAGGTCAGTTGCTAATGGGACTAGCAATATAACTCAGTCTTTTATTTCTAAATCTGTTCTTTTTTGTATAGTACCATGCCTGGCACATAGTAGGTGGTATATGCCAATTAGTCTTAGACTAATTCCATATATGAAACAACTCATTTAGTTAACAGCTAGTTTCAAATCTCATTGATAAAGACTATAATAGTGAGAAAAGCTGTTGAGTGAAAAACCAGAGACCTGGAGTTTGAGCAGAAGTGAAATGGTGGGAATTAACTGTCTGCAACTCACTTTTAATCAGTTAGGAGTAGTTTGCAGTCATCTTAAAGAACAGTGAGAGGTTTGTGTTTTTGCTCCTGGAAGCAGGTGATGTCCATTGGGTCATCACATCCCCAGTTAATTTTTCACCAGTGCAGGTCTGTATACATTTGATCTTGATATACACCCAAGCTGATGAATTGAGTTCTCAAGTGAGAGAACAGATCTCCTTTTATAGCTGATCATTTGATCACACAGGACCTTAAGGAAGAAGAGTGAGGAATTTATCTAAGTATTTCTTCCTATTTTGTCTCTTATTGGTCGAAGTTTGTCCTTTGGAGCCTTTAGTCTTCTACACATTCATGTTATTGTGCTATGAACCGAATGTTTATATCCATGCAAACCTTTATGTTGAAACTGTGATCCATAATGTGATGATATTTGGAGACGGCGCCCTTGGAAGATGATTAATTAGATCATGAGTGGCCCTCTCAGGATGGGATTAGTGGCTTTATAAGAGACTGGGGAGTGTTTAGCTTGTTTCCTCCCTTTCGTCTCTACCATGTAAGGACACGATGAGAATGTGGCCATTGGAAAACAAGGAAGAGTGCCCTCACCAAACAGTGGATCTCCTGGTTCTCAGTCTTGGACTTCACAGCCTCTAGGACTGTAAGAAATAAATGCTTGTTGTTTAAACCACTTGGTCTATGGTAATTTGTTATAACAGTTCAGACTGATCAAGATGTGCAGTATCTGGCCTCTTCAGATAGCTGCTTGCAAGCTACAACTTCTATAGAGCCAGCGAAGCAAGTGTACAAGGAGAGCCAGTGGGACTGAGTGAATCAGGAAGCCACTTGTACTATGTCTAATATAGTTACAGGAATTATATCTTTTTTTAATATTCTAATAGTGTATTGACTTTTCTGTTTATCTCAATTCCATCAGTCTTACTGAATACATTAATTGTGTTTTTATTCATTATTTCACATTAGTGATACTGTGGTAAAAATTTTAGGTACATTATTTCATTTTATTTTCAAAGCAGACTTATAAGGCAAGTTCCATTATTCTTATTTCAGAGTAGAAAATTTAGTTACAGTTGGTAAACAGTAGGATTGGGATTCAAATTCAAACATAATAATCCTAATCTTAAACCTAACTCTAACCGTTTTAACATCATTGCCTAGAAAAAATCTGACAGATAATAGGTGCTCACTAAACATTTGTTCATTGAATACTTAACAATGTGCCAGTATTTTGTGTGCTTGGGTGACATCAGGGTTCAAACAGATAATTTTCTCAGTCTTTGTGAAATTTCAAAGCAAAAAATTCCAATTTGTTTAATTCAAAGCAAAGAATTACATTGAGAATTACATTCTGTTTTCTGATCATCTTTATCAATAACTTATGTAATGTTTTCCTATTCTTTCCTTTCTTTTCTACTGTCTCCCATATGTAACAGAGAACATTTGTGGACTTGTAATACCTTTTATCTCCATATTCTCAGTGACTAGCATAGTACTGGATATACAGTATACTCTCAGTAATGCTTGCATAATAAATAAGTGGATTTTACTATTCATTGATAGTCACCTTTGTTCAAACAGTTTCATTTCTGCTGTTTTCTGATAGATGAAGTACAGAGTATATGCTGAGTTGAATACAGATTGGCAATGCCACTTAAAATTTAAGTAGGATTTTGAAAATATTTGCATTTGATGATTTGATGACATTTACAACATTTCTGGGTGCAGTGGCTCACTTTCTGTGGTCCCAGCACCTTAGGAGGCCAAGGTAAGTGGATGAGGAGGTCAAGAGATCAAGACCTTTCTGGCCAACGTGGTAAAACCCTGTCTCTACTAAAACCACAAAAAATTAGCTGGGCGTGGTGATGGATGCCTGTAGACCCAGCTACTCGGAAGGCTGAAGCAGGAGGATTGCTTGAACCCTGGAGGCAGAGGTTGCAGTGAGCCAAGATCATGCCACTGCAGTCCAGCTTGGCGACAGAGTGAGACTCGGTCTCAAAAAAAAAAAAAAAAGTTTTCAAAAATAAGAAACCTTGTGTACCATGATGTCATTTAAAATATTTTCACTGCTCACTCTTGTATAACAGGAAGATCTGCCAATATCTGTGCTTAATAGTCTACTTAATGAAGATTTCATTAATTTATGGACTTTGACTAACAAAATGTATCCTTCACACTGATCCCTTTAAAAACATGTGTCAGATCATATCAGTAATCTCCTCTGTAAAGTTTTTAAGAATTTTATTATCTAATTGAAAACTATCTTTTTCATCATGATTGGCCACTGGAATACTCTACTGTCTCCTGCTCTGACTGCACACAGCTAGTCATCATGTAGTAAAGCATCTAAGTTTTACACATGTAATGCACTTCTCTGTCTTTTCTCCACCTGTCAAAATGTACCATTCACTCTTCAAGATACAGTGCAAATGCCAGCTACCCCCTAAAGCCTTCTCTTAATCTGTTCTACCAGTCAAAATCACTAGTTCCTTCCTGGTCTGGCTCATTCTTCTGTGAACACTTGCTTACCTCAGGCCTATCCTGTCATGAGTTGGACAGTGTTTTCCGTTGCAGGGATGAACATCTTACAAGAAGGATTTTGTTTTATGTAACTGAATTATTAGCACACAATAAATATGTTTATCCTGCAATAAGTATGTTGGGTTTTTTGTTGAATAATTGGCCTGATTAAGGAACATAAAATACTCACTTTAAAGCCTCAAATGCTTAACTTGCATTTGACAGCTTTAATATATGAATAATTTTGTATATTTTGTCTCTATTTTTCACTTAAGAAAGGAAGTTTCTGTGAGACACTTGCAGTCTTTTTAAAGACTGATTTGAAGAGCATTTTTTTCCCTTTCAAAAATTCTCAACTCCCTCCTCCTTTCCCTTTAGAGCTATTAAAAATTCCTCTTGAATTTTACTTCTGTGCTTTTTCTTGCCTCCAATCCAAGTCTCCCATAGGAAGCAAATGACAAAATAAAATCTTAAAAATAAGCTAGCAAGAAAGGAATTTTTCTCATGGGTTTCAGGCCTGCTCAGAAGCACTTGAGAATAGATTCTATATTCAATGAATTTCCAGGTAAGGGATGATCCATCTCCCCTGATGTACCTCCTGTGTTCACAACCCTGTCTGAAATTAGAGCTTCAGTACTGATCTAGGATGAACCAACTGCCTTCTAGGAGAGCAAAGGTTTTAGCTTGTTTCATTTTTTTTCCATGCCTATCTCCTATACCCCACCCCCTTCCCCTCCACTCCAACTCATGCTGTCCAGTCACCTTTGTTTTCTTTCAAACTTTCTATAACTCATATATTCAAATCAGTTTGGAGTATGTGATATGTGTTATATGTTAGTATATTTATGTTTGTATTTTACTATAGCAGGACAAAAATGGAAAGCATTCTTAAACACTTTTGGAACTCGAGAGGAAAAATCGTAACATTGCTAATAGCTAATGTGTATTTTGAAATCTTAGCAAGTGTAATAAGTAAAAGAAAATTAGGAAAGTAAAAAGTACACTAGAGTGTTGCCACTTCGAGGTGGAGAAAAGTTCCAACCACCATTTATTGAACACTGTGGGGAAGGCTTCTACTGTGTTTCATTGATTCATTTCAATCTGTGAGGTTCCCCTGAATCCCCAATTAACAGGATAAGATAATTAGGAAAAAGGAGATTTTCTTTTGAGGGTCACATATGGTGTGTAATAGAGTCAGGAATTGAATATAGACTATTTCTAGAAATTAAGCTAATATCACCTAACCCTGTTTCTCTTAATTATAAGATTAATTAAGAGTAAAACATAAGTAACTTTCTTTGAAAGTGAATATGACTTTTAATTTGAGATTTAATTTGAAATCTACCTTTTATGATTAATAATGTGTTGTCCCTATTGCTTGTTACCTTCTTGACTTTGGACAATTTATGTATTTATGTTTGCCCCCATCTCTTCCTATGTAATTGAGGATTTAAAACATTGATGTGGAGGGCACATCTGATAGTACTTATAACAGTTCTTTACATCTATGCAAGATGCTAGTTCCTCTGCTAATTTCATTTTATGTTCTTGGTTACCAAAAATTTGACCTAGTTTTTAAATATGCTATAAATTCATAGCAAAATATTAAGAGAGATGACTGTAGTAGGAGAGGGCACAGGCATGATGAGCTTGCTGTATCCTCAGGCATTTTCCTTTTTGAGCCACAATGATTTCAAAGTGGAATGTGTATTTCTGTATCAGAAGCTGCAGGGCTGACCTTGAGGGAAGTCAAGATACTTAGTTAAAGTAATATAATGCTGTAATCCTGTTCCCATTGAAATTTTACTAAATGGGACATTTGAAAATACTTTAAGAAACTTTCTAAAAATGATTAATTTTTAAACTTTACATAAATCTAAAATTCATTGGAAGGCATTATACCAACATTGAAAGTAAAATTGTTACCACATTTATTTACTCTCCCAACTTTATACCTTTTTGGAAAATCAGTAGTTTTCTTTTTATTATAAGGGTATGTGTGCATTTATTTTTACCCTAAGTCTCAGTTTTGTTTTGTTGATTGTTCCCACTGTTTGATCATCTTATTGCCTGTTATTAGGTATGTAATTCAATATGGATTAGAGTTTCCATATTCCAAGAAGTTTAGCTAACTGATATATGGAAGAGGTTAAACACACACACACACACACACACACACACACACACAGAGAATATTTTCTCATATGATTTAAAGAGATTGCATATGGTGTCTCATCAGGCCTGCATATCTAGTTTGTTTGTCTAGGTAAGTATTTTAATTATTTTGAAACAGTTCCCACTGTTTAGGAAGAATTCATAGAAAAATCTGTAATTTTTTATGTTCTTGAATAATTACATGATTGGACAAAATATGCTACGTTACAATGAGCTGTAACTATTAAATAGAGGCTATGCTTTTAGGTGAGGCTTATACTTTCCATCTCAACAGAGTTGCTTTCTGCACTGCTTTCTTTAATTATTTTATCATCAGCTTTGCAATTTTGTGTTTCTTTTGTTGGGTCAATTCTTCATATTTGTGATGCCTGCCTGGCTCCTGTGGGTGGTTCAGTTTGTGTCCCCTTGAATAAAAACTGTCTGTGAGACTGGGATTATTTTAGGCAGTGTTCCATATCAACACATTTTGCCCTACCTCATTTTTTTCATTGGTTGTCATATAATTTATCGTTTGGATATTCCACAGTTCATTCACCTAGCTTCCCATTGCTGCAAAGGTGGTTATTTTCCATGGTTTTGTATTGCAAATAATGCCATAAAGAATAAATACTAGAATAAATACTATTGTACCCATGATGTCTTTGCATCTTTGTGTGATGTATATCCAAAGGACAAATTTCTAAAAATAGAGTTACTTATTTGAAGAGTGTTATTTTGAAATTTTCATAGCTGTTGTCAAATTGTTGTCTAATTTATATTTTAACTAAGGGCATTAGAAAATATCTTTTCTCCTGAACTGTATCCCAGCCATATAGGCTATCATATGTTTCTAGGTCTTTTAGGTGGAAAACTGAATTTTGAAGTTTAGGTTTGCACTTCTTAAGTTATATATGAGTTTGATCATTGTTTCTAATGTTTACTGGCCACTTGAGTTTCATTTTCTATGAACTCCTGGACTTACTTACTTTTAAAATATTAAAGTTTATACATTTGATCTCTTGAAGTTATTTTGGTTTTAGAGATCTACTTTTTGATGACAAACTTACAGATTTCAATATTTTGTTGAATAAGCCATCCTTACTGTTTTGAAATGCCCTTTTATCACATATTGAATTTTTACTTCTGCTTAATACTATTTCAGAAACTCAGTTTTGCTCTGTAGATCTACTTCAAATGATTTCAGTTCCCTAAATTTTATAAAACTAGTTTTACATACCCAGTAAAATTCCTATGAATATTATATAAGATTATTTTGCTGTTTTAATAATGTGAAAAATTATAGTTTTAGGAAAACTATTTCATTTTTCTTGAAATAGTAGTTATTTGTTGTACCTGATTAGAACAATGCAAAGAAACCTTACCAAAATAATCTTTACCAATATTAAGAGTATATCATTGTTGATATTTTTATATACTTATCTTTACATAGAAGGTTAGAAAAAAGTCTTGATAGAACTACTATAATGAAATGTGAGAAAATAAATGTCTGTTAACTTTAAACAAAGAAACTAAAGTGAAATGGAAGAAAGAAATTATTGGAATTCATATACAACTTTCTTTACCTTAAATAAAGTGTTATTTCTTAAATGCTTATCTAAGATTAATAAATTAAAAAGCATAATGATGACAACCTTAAATTTTACTCAGTGTTGAGTGATTCTCTGGTATAAAACTTTATCCCCCTTTCACTCATCCTTTTTTTAAATATAATATTTTTACTTTGTCAGTTGAGATCTTTGTTTATGATCACATTCACACAGTTTCACAATTGTCTAGCCAAGGTTCTATATTTAAGGAGTCTGTTCTTAGCCACATTCCTACAGTAACTGTTCATTCTTGTATGTGTTTGTTTTTAATCTTTTGTCATTTAGAAAAATGGAAAGTAGCTTATTTTTCTTCAAGAATGGTTCATTAGTGTCATTGACTAAAACTCAATTTTAAATTTGACAATATTTAAAAAAATTCCTTAGATATGAATAGAAACTTGTCTACTAGGATATTCTTAGATTACTACTTTTCCTTCTTAGAATTGTGTGGAGTTGGCTTTATCTTTTGGTTTTTAATTAATGTTGCCTTTTTTCGCCTGGTTTTCTATAGACTCATTTTTTTTACCTTTTGAATTTCAGTTGCTTAAATTGGGATATATTTTGTGTGTGTTTGTTTCCCAAACTTTACTTAAAACATAGTATGCTCTTTTAAGTATGTGGATTTAATTCTTTAGGAAAATTTTTCAGTTTTATATCTTCTATATTCATTTAATTTAGTTTTATTTTTCAGTCACCACCAGCTATCCATATTTGGATTTTTTTTTTTTTTTTTGGTCTATTTTGGGTATGCCTTAGGTTCTCTTCAATATATTCAAATTTATTTTTCTTTAATTATTTCAATTCTCAATTGTTTATTCATTTAAGTAATTGCTATTTTTGCTATAGTATGTACTTTTCTGAGTCTAACTTAATTTTCATTATCTAGTGATATAATTTATTCCTCTATTTATTTCCTTAAGTCTACAGCCTCCTTTTACTTTTCATTCTGTTGTTTTGTCATATAATCTTTCAGCTCTTATTATTTTGGGTTTATTTTTAATTAAGTTGTTGTATAATGTGAATTATTTGTAAAATGGTTTATTTTCTATATAGCTAAGTTGAGATGTTGTTCATTATTTTGCACATCAAATTGTGTATATTCCCTGGATATGCTGTGCCTAGATTCCTGCCATCTTTCTGGGAAAGACTG
Source organism: Aotus nancymaae (assembly GCF_030222135.1). NCBI lineage: Eukaryota > Metazoa > Chordata > Mammalia > Primates > Aotidae > Aotus > Aotus nancymaae. The sequence continues at coordinate 13,787,011 of NW_026988435.1, forward strand.
CTTACCCCTCAGGTTATGGGGAGGTGTAGAGAAGCTTATTGGCATTGCCTAGTTCATTGTGTAGTTCTGGAACCTTCACTTCTGACATAGAGCAACTGCCACATGGTTTACTTCTCCAGTTTTACCTAGTTTGTTTCTTACTGGATATAGGGGATACTAATGAAAATAAGGTAGTACTTCTTGGTGTACCAGTACCTAATCCAGGGGAACTGGGATAGGGTCAGGAGCAGGCATGTGCTGTTCTTGGTCCTGCTTAGAAATCTTTGATTTCTTCTTGTGGCCACTGGCTTTTGTACTTTGATATGATGTATGTTCTTGCCATGCTTAGTTGCTTTAAGGAAGGAAAAGGCTGTAGGCCAAATCTGGCCCACCACCTGTTATTGTAAATAAAGTGTTATTGGAACACAGCCACACCCACTCATTAACTTATTGTCCATGGCCCTTTCATACTTCAGAGACACCCTTGAGTAGTTGTGACAGAGACCATATGGCTGACAAAGCCTAAAATATTTGCCGTCTGCCCTTTCACAGGGAAAGTTTGGCAAACCCTGCAGTAGGCTAATTTTATTTTTCTTGTTGAATTTTGACTGTGTTACTTTCATTTTTTTAGGAACCAGAGCAGAGATGTAGAGGTTCTGTTTCATTACACTGTATTGACATGGAAGTTGCTATAATGCTAGTTTTTTAAAAATAATTCATGGAATAGTATAACCATCATATTTCCTCTCTCATACCAGTGCTTGAAGTTACAAAAAATGCTAGTTAGATTAGCTCAGTTTATTTTAAATAAGAATGATTCCATCCTACCTAGTAACCTCTACTAATAATGAAATTATTCATATTATTCCTCTTTAATAATGTCTTTTTTTCCCTGAATAAGACTAAAGAAGTTAAGTACAGTAGCTTTTCTAGAAAACCATTTAATTTTCTAACTTATTTTCTTTCACATTCTTCAAAGGTATAAGCAGTTTAGCCAAATTTTGAACAGCATTGGAGAAAATGAAGGCGGTATTGATAAGTTTTCCAGAGGCTATGAATCATTTGGCGTCCACAGATGTGCTGATGGTGGTTTATACTGCAAAGAATGGGCCCCAGGAGCAGAAGGAGTTTTTCTTACTGGAGACTTTAGTAAGTACTTGAAAGCATTGAACTTGATAGTAATACTTAATTAACTATTTAATAGATATATTTCTTATATTTTATATATTTAACTATATGAACATTAATGATTACAAATAAATATCAGACTTTTCAGATAGAGCATTAGAATTTTATTAAGCTCTTTGTATGGTACAGCTGTTTCTGTTATAATGTGATACATGTATTCTTGGAAAATTTTATGTTCTGTAAAATCATATACTAGAAATAACAAGGTTTATGAGAAAATGCTATTAGAAAGATGACTCCAAATTTACTCAACTTTGTTAGCAAGCTCTGACAAAACCAATATCAATCCAGGTAAAAATACTGGCATAGTTAAAGCTCCACTAGCATTCACCCCTGGCTGGCTGGATTCATAGTTCTTGGATCCTCTGTATAGCCTTATACTCTTTTTGGAGTCTTCAATAAAAGTAGATATCTAATCTGGAGGATAACCTCCATCACTCATTTCTTTTTTTTTCTTTGTTTTAGAACACAATGGGAAATATCTTCTCAGCATTGTCATTTGCACTGTTAACTGCACTAGACAGAGTTAATGCTATGGAAAGCAAAGTCAGGTTTCTAGCTGAGAGTCTAGGGGGAGGAAGGACTATAATGTAAATAACTATAATACAATCTACTGTCTTCTTGAAGGGTAAATACATTACTAGAATGATGACAAGGAAGAAAGTTCACTTTTGAAAGTGGAAAAACGAGAAAAAAATAGGCCTTGATAAAGGTTCTTGATACAAGGAAAAGAAATATCAAAATGATCATAATCCTTTAATACCATAGAATGATATAATATTTAAAATTTGATTTCACTGGCCTCAAAAGTCTGCATGTTGTATTATTCAATTTTTATGACATTTTAGAAAAAGCAAAACTGTAGGGACAAAACAGATGATTGTTGTCAGGGGTTAGGGTGGTGGGTTAAGGTTGATTACAAAGGGCCATGAGGGAACTTTTGGGGTGGTGAGAATGTTTTACATCCTGATTGTGGTGCTGGTTACCTGACTGTATGAATTTATCAAAATGTGTAGAACTATACATGTAAAGGATGAATTTTAATGCAATGTAAATTATTCTTCAAGGAACCTGACTTAACAGAACTTTTGATTTTATATTAATATCATTGTCTAAGACAGTACTGTTCAACAGAAATAAAATGCAAGCCACATATGTAATTCAGAAATTTAAGTAACAATATTAAAAAAGTGAAAGGAGAACAGTAGAATAAAATTTTGTAATAATAAAGTATATTTACCTCATATATAAAAATACGATTTTAACATTTAATCAATGTAAATTTTATTGAGATTTTCATTCTTTTATTGTATCACATCTTTGAAATCTGGGTACAGCAAGTCTTAATTCAGATGACAAGTTTTCATTGCAAATACAGTAATCCTTCCGTATCAATAAGGGACTTGTTTTACAACTTCTTGTGGATACCAAAATCCAAGTATGCTTAAGTCTCTTGTATAAAATGATGTAGTATTCGCATATAACCTGGGCACATCTTCCCTTACACTGTAAATCATGTATAGAGTATTTACAATGCCTAATAAAATGTAAATGCCTAATAAAATACCTAATAAATACAATACCTAATAAAATGTAAATTTACAATACCTAATAAAATGTAAGTATTTGTTATACTGTATTGTTTAGGGAATAATGATAAGAAAAAAAATGACTGTTTAAGTGTTTAGTACAGATGCAACCATCCATTTTTCTTTTCCAAAAACTTAACATTTAAGATTTGTTGAATCAGTAGATGTGAAACCTGAGGGCAGACTATACTTAATTTAAATTTAATATAATTTTCAGTGTAGAAATATGTTCATATATCCAGTATTTTCCAAACAAAATTAAGAGTTTTCCAGTAACTGACTTGAATAACACTTTTACAATTTAAATTTAATAATTAAGATGAAATAAAATATAAGATTCAGTTTCTAAGTTGCACTAGCCTCATTTCAAGTACTCTATCGCCTCTTGTAGCTACTGGCTTCTTTATTAGAAAGTACAGGTCTAAGGACTGAAAATAATTCATGGTGTAGTCCCAGAAATTAAATGTTTCTGGAGAATTGTTGGAAAATTCCATGGACAGTTCTGTAAAAGATCATGAGATCTGATCATTCAGATTAGCTTGGCATTCTATTTTACTAGTTTTGTTTTAAAAAATTTCATGTAGAGGTTGAGGATATTGAGAATGTTTAAGATAAATTTCTTTATAAAGATACCCAACTACTATAAGAACCACCATTAATATCTGATAGCTGTATTTGGTCCCCCCACTCCCATATTTATGATGAAACCCACTTAACAGTTTTCATAAATACAAAATTATAGGAAAGGGGCCAGGCACGGTGACTTACGGCTGTAATCCCAGCACTTTGGGAGGCTGAGGTAGGCGGATCACCTGAGGTCTGGAGTTCGGGATCAGCCTGACCAACATGGAGAAATTCCATCTCTACTGAAAATACAAAAAATTAGCCAGGCTTGGTGGCACATGCCTGTAATCCCAGCTACTTGTGAAGCTGAGGCAGGAGAATCGCTTGAACCCAGAAGGCAGAGGTTGCCTTGAGCTGAGGTCATGCCATTGCACTCCAGCCTGGGCAACAAGAGCAAAACTCCCCCACCCCCTCTCTTTTTTTTTTCTCTCTCTCTCTTTATATATATATGAAGGGATCTGTATGAAAACTAGATTTGTGAGCTGTCATAATGACTATTGCTCATTTATTAAAGTTGTGCTGTGTGTGTTTCTAGAATTGCATTTAAAAATTTTATGTTCTTGGACTTAATGCTTAAATATTAAAAGTACAGCAATTGAAAAAATATTTTGTAAAGAGAAAACTAAAATTACCGTGTCCATATTTTATTGTAAAAATGTCCTCTGCTAAGTTTTTTTTCCCAATTTGCATTGATTTTTAAAATTTCACACTTTATAAAGGTATATTGCATAATTTTAAATTTCTCCATATCCTTGTGATAACATTCAGTTAATGATTCTCAATCAACAAATATTTATTTAGTGATGAAGGACATGAAAAGCAGCAGATTTAATCAGTGGGCCTTTATTTTTATTGAAGAGATAAGAAAAGACTACAGTAAATGAAATTGTGACAGAAAATAGTTAAGGACAGGCAGTACATTGGGAAAACTTAAGTGTCTAATTTATTTTATTTTTTAAATGAAAGGATGTCTTTTTTTATGCCCAAAGTTATGGGATCTCAAAGTCTCTTTGTGAATAGGATCTCAACTTTTTCTTACTAATGGACTTTGACTTTCAAAAACAAACAAACAAAAATTTGAAAATTGAGAGTGTAGCCTGCATTCTGAGCCAATGATACATCTAGAAGATTTCTTTGGAAAAAAAGATATACGCATGGGTCAGTATGGCTTTAGTGAACTCACAGTTTTTATTGTGATGACAACCTGGGTGAAAATATACTCTTAGATAACTGAACTAACCGTGCCTTAAAACACACACACACAAACACACTCACACATGCACGCATGCACACATGCACCACACTTCAGGGTCTCTGTATTTCATCTTCCCATTATTTACAAAAAATCCATTCTTTTCCTAATAGTAGTTGAGCAAAAGAGAATACTTTTTTTTTTTTTTTTTTTTTGTGCCTACTGACCTGAGACTTTTTTAGGTACAGGTCCTTAGAATAATCAAATATAAATGTTGCTTAAGAAACTGCCAGCTAGTTGCAGTCGTTTACACCTGTAATCTGTAATCCTAACCCTTTGGGATGCTGAGGTGGGTGGATCAGTCAGGTGTTTGAGGCGATCTTGGACAACAGAGCTAGACCCTATCTTTACCAGAAAATAAATAAATAAATACAAAGAAAAAATAGAGGCTAGATGCAGTGGCTCACACCTGCAATCCCAGCACTTTGGGAAGCCAAGGAGGGTGAATCACAAGGTAAAGAGTTCAAGACCAGCCTGGCCAACATGGTGAAGCCCTGTCTCTCTCTACTAAAAATACAAAAACTAGGTAGGTGTGGTGTTGGTCGCCTGTAGTCCCAACTACTCGGGAGGCTAAAGAAGGAGAATCACTTGAACCCAGGAGGTGGAGGTTGTAGTGAGCTAAGATTGCACCACTGCATTCCAGCCTGGGCGACAGATCGAGTCTCTAGCAAGAAAGAAAGAAAGAATGAGAGAGAGAGAGAGAGAGAGAGAGAGAGAGAGAGAGAGAGAGATCACCATGACTTGGTGTGTAAAATAGAAAAGGATGGGATTTAGAGTTTGAAAACACAGTTGAGCTCTCTAAACAATTGTTCTTCTCTGGCTCATTGGGGATAAATATGATATTTGTTTTAGCTGCCTGGGTTACTCTGGGTACTAACTAGATTGTGAATGTGAGAAATTTTGTACCTTAATCAGTGCTATAGAAATGTTAATTGGCAAGATTTAAAAAATCCTCTCTTATTTGCAAAGGTTTTTTTTTTTTTTTTAATTTCAGAAAATTACTATTAATTTCAAAAGGCAGTTGAGCCTTGCATAAGTAAAACAGTCACTATTTTGCCAAAACTATGACAGATCTGGCTTTTGCCATCCACATTTTTAAAACTTCTTGGAAAACAGCTTCACTTTAAATATAGTACATATATTTTTCTTTATTTGAGTGAAAATAAAACAATCATTTCTTTTTCTTCTAGTCATTTTTAGACAACTATTTTTTTTGGCTAACAGCTGCTGCAGCAACCTAGAAGGATGGTATATATATAATGGCATTCATCAGGATTGGACTCTTACCACTGAAAAATTATTTCTGGGCAAACCAGAAACTACTTTAAAGGGTTGAGATGAATTTCTAAAATTTTGAATCATCTGCAATACAGCAAAGATTCATTCTTTAGAAAATTAGATGTGATTTAAAATATGCTTGGAGTTTTGGTCCTAATTCATGTTTATTGCAGGTTGCTAAATAATTGAAAATAACTAGCTGCTTTCCAGTATCTAGATGATAATAAGAGAGAAAGGCAGTAAACTACATATGTCAATATAAAATAATTGGGTTCCTGTTTGCTATAACGGAAAGCATTTCATTTAAAATTACTAAGTCTGGGAGCTAGGCACCTTTCAAATAACCTAAATGTCTGTCACTGATAGACTGAAAGAAAGGAAAAAAGAACAAACCTTGATTTTTATGCCTCTAGAAAAAGGAACCACTGATATTTTTGCAGAGTGGGAAAGATAGTTAGAAGTTTTACCTGTTTTTTTGGGGGCCAAATTTGTCTATAATTTTTTCTCACTTATATTAGTTTTCAGTGTCATAAAAACCTTCATATTTATTAATCCCACATGCTCTGGAACTGTGCTACTCTATGTGTGCTCTGTGGACCAGTGGGTTCTGTGAACTGTAACCTATTTGCAGTCATATTATCAGAAATTGGGAGGAAGCATTTAGGAATGTTGATAGCAATTTGGCAGGATCATTTATTTCTGTAGAATCCAGTAGTTTTAATACAAAAATGTGGGCTTGAATTTTGAGTCTTTTTTCTTTCAGTTTTTGAATAATTTTATTTACATAGTTGTTGGTTTATAGTAAAATACAATTTTTTAGGACAGGTAATTGGTATATAATCATAGTCTGAGAAACACTGATATGAAAATTAGTGATCATTATTTATTGATTTGAAGCCCTTTCTGGTTCAGGGGTATAGTTCTGATACCAACTTCTTTTGAATTTTCTTTCTTCATCTAATGTATTATGGCTCTATTAGTCAGCTTTCACTGTGGTGTGGCATTTTACACACAACTCCAACATTTTGATGGCATACAACAACAAAACCCTCTTTCTTGTTCATGTTGGCTGTAGTTGTCAGCTGTGGCTCTCCCCCAACTGTCAAATTCACTCCAGAATACAGGTTAATGGAGTAACCCCAATATGGGACACACTGATCCCGTGAGAGAGAGAAAGAGCAATGAAGAAACTCTGTGATGGCTCTAAAATCTTCAGCTTAGAAGTAACATATGTGATTTGCATTTACATTTCATTAGCCAAATAACATGGCCAAGCCTTATGTCAAGAGGCATGGAAGCCAAATCTTTTATGGAGGACTGTGTTACTAATACTGAGTCTCAACTCAATTGGATTGAGGGATACAAGTATGAATCCTGGTTGTGTCTGTATGGGTGTTGCCAAAAGAGATTAACATTTGAGTCAGTGGACTAGGAAGGGCAGATCCACCCTTAATCTGGTGGGCACAATCTATCAGCTTCCAGTGAATATAAAGCAGGAAGAAAAATGTTAAAAAGAGACGGGCTTAGCCTCTTAGCCTACATCTTTCTCCCACGCTGGGTGTTTCTAGCCCTTGAATATTGGACTCCAAGTTCTTCAGTTTTGGGACTTGGACTAGCTCTCCTTTCTCCTCAGCTTGCAGACAGCCTATTGTGGGACCTTGTCATTGTACAGGTTGATACTTAATAAACTCCCCTTTATGTATCTATCCTATGAGTTCTGTCCTGCCAAGAGACATGTACATGGCTCATGAAAAATTTGGAACAATAATGTATGACTCATCTTTATAATATACATTGTAAATTTTTTTTGTGTGCCTACTGACCTGAGACTATTTTAGGTACAGGTCCTTAGAATAATCAAATGTAAATGCTATTTAAAAAGAAATTGCCTGCTGAGCACAGTGGCTCACACCTGTAACCTGTAATCCTAGCACTTTGGGATGTTGAGATGGGAGGATCAGTCAGGTATTTGAGACCATCTTGGGCAATGGAGCTAGACCCTATCTTTACCAGAAAATAAATAAATAAATAAAAATAAAAAATAGATAAATCACCATGAATTGGTGTGTAAAATAAAAAAGGATGGGATTAAGAGTTTGAAAACACAGTTGAGTGCTCTAAACAGTGGTTCTTCTTCTGGTTCATTGGGGATAAATGTATAAACTGCATTGGGGATATATGGTGTAAACTTTCCAGATTTTTTGATATTCTAGATATCTTACAGTCTTTGTGGGAAGAGAGTTGTTTTGGCAGAGTAGTGATCCAGACAGATTGTTGAGAAGATTTCTTGAGGTCTGAATTCAGATGGACTTCCAAGGAAGTCTTTTGTTAGATAGACATTTTCAACTCCCTGTGGGTCCTCTGTTAATGTATTTTTGTTATGTGGCTTCCCTTCAATTAGGTTTATTGGAAATTGTTCCTAGAAAGCAAGTTTTTAGATATTGTTTATTCTAGATATTGTTTATTTTGGCAAAGTGGTAGCAAACTACAAGGCACGAATAGAAGGCTTTAGGTTTGTTGACCAAACCAGTACCTATGCTGAGAAGTGACCTCTTTGAGGTATGTGAACCTAAAGTAGGTATTCAGCAAATAGTGTTTTGTAGAAAATTTTCTAGTACTTTATTTGGCTTTCCAATCTGATATTGTTGCTCTCATCACTTTAATATATTTTACCTAATGGGTTGTTCACTTTCGACGGAGTATACATACCCTGATGGTTTCCTTAACCAATCTCTGTTTAATAGACATAGTGAACTTACTTCTGCTTAACAGATTTATTTCATTGTAAATGCTGCTGACTAATTCCCACATAATACTGAGCATAGGTAGTAGACTATAGTCCGGGCTACAGGTATCCGGTTCTGCTTCTACCAGTTAAGACTATGTGTTAGGTTTTCCCCCTTAATCCTAGCAATGCTATTTTTTTTACATTATAATTTTATAACATAATTTAATATAAAGTGATGATCTATGAATGTGACAGGAAGGAAAGTTATTGAATTTTGGGAAAATTTCAGTAAGAGCAAGTTGTAAAAAGTATTTTGAGTTAAGTATGTTTAAGTGAACTTAAAAAAAAAGATATAAACCTAACTGAATTTTGCATATAGATTATTTTACATGAACCTTTTAGCTATCATTCATTTTTGTCAAAAGGGAGTAGGGAATTATAAATGTTGCATTGGAGCTGTATGTTTATATAAGAAAGAGCTTACGAAATCCTCATCAGAGGACCCAAACTTTAGTTTTATTTTAGAAGATGGATGAATGTATATTTATATTTGGGATTTAAGTTAAAATAACAAGTTTACTGATGTGTTTGTGTATGTGTGTGTATTTTATTATTCCCTCTTTTAACTAGTATTTTCAATGTATATACCAACTTCTGGCCCCAGTTGTGCTGGATCATGGAGCTTTGTTACAATGCCTAATGGTATTATTTTTACTGAAAAGTATCTTTACCTTCTGGGATTTTAGGAGATTGCTGTTAGAGACCTTATGGTGTTGTAAGATATATATAAACCTAATATATTTTATATATAATATATATATAGAGAGAGCTATATATGTGTTTAAATATATAATATATGTAATTATATATATTTAAAGTATATAATGCCTAATATAAAATATACCTAATAGATATCATGCCTAATATAATATAGAATGCCTTCAATATAATATATGTTATATATATTATATATCTTAGGTTTTTGTTTATGGTTCCTGGCTCATAACTCCTCTTTTCCTTGTTAAACTCTTTTGTTAAAATGCTGTGTGTGTTAGCCTTCAAGGGTAGGCCTGGATAACAGAATCTTCTGCTTTCCTTCCACCTGCTCCAAGGCAGGACTCTGATCTTTCCCCACCTTTCTGATTGTGGTTCTTAAGACTCCATCCTGAGAGGGTCCCACCTCATTCCCTGGGGAAGGTTATCTGCCCTTTCTGTTATACCTTACCCTGTGCATGTCTTTGTCTGTATCCTTTGTAGTATAATTTATAATAAACTGGTAAACATAAGCAAGTGCTTTTCTGAATTCTGTGAGCCACTCCAGCAAACTAATTGAATCCAAACTTGAAGTTGAGACCATGGGAACACCAACTTGAAGTTCCAGAGGCCCAGACTTGTGACTGGTGTTTATTGGTGTGGAGGACAGTCTTGGAGACTGAGCCCCCAACATGTGGGATCTGACAGTATCTCCTGATAGATTGTGTCAGGATTGAATTGGAGGGTACCCAGCTGATGTTCGCTGCTTGATGGTGGGGAGAAATTCCCATACCATTGGCCACAGAAGTCTTCTGTGTTGATGATTGTTGTGGTGTCAGAGTATAGGAAAAACATGGTTTGAGAGAGTTTTTCCTGATATGGACCTTAAGGCTAAAAAGTAGATTTTGAACTATGTAACATAAATGTAAATTTTCTAGCCTCATATTGCTTTTAAAATTATTCTGTTAAAATTTATGCTCTGTAGATAATACAATTTTCGTATTTCACTAGTAGTTAATGTCTGTAAAATTATCTTGTTTATGGTTGTTCTTTAGCAGTTGTCTTGAAATTTTGATAACTTTATCTATTAAATTGGCTTTGTAAAGCTCACCATTTACTTACACAAAGAAAGTGCATTATTCATATTCTCTTATCAAGTTAGATGTTTTCTTAGAGAAGTGATGTTCTATTTTATAACAGTCACATCTAGCCCCAAGTGTGGCTGATTACAACATATATCAACAATTTTTGTATCTTGATCACAACAAAACTATTCATTTTAAGTTCAAATTGCATTATTCTAAGAAGCTGTCATTTATGATAGACGTTTAAGGCAACTCAATTTAATTTGTTAGTATTTTCTGTCTTATGCCACAGATAGCTTATCTGAGTATCACTTTGCATTGTGGAGAGGTTTACAGAAATGTGGTAAATCTGTCAAAGGTGTACAGCATTGTTTGTTTTACTCATCCAGGCAGTTGTTTGGTGTAGGTGAATTGGAATTCACTGATTAGGCTTGATGCTTTTTCTGGTTTATTGTCAAACTTTGAATCTGTAGCTCTCTCTTCATTTCAAATTCTTTTCCTCAGTTCCCTATTACTGTCTTGTATTCTTTATATTTTTAATCCCTGTTAGACTATTTTCTTTTAAGAAAAAAATTAGAGGTACTTTTAAGCTTGAATAGATCTAGGGAGGAAAAAAGGGAAACTTTTTCTTCTTTGTATTATAGCTTGCCAGTTCATCCTATGAAACTATGAAAGTATTCATTTTAATTACGACTGCCAGAGACTCCCCTCTCATTATAGATTCCTGAAAAAATGACTTAGCCATCTTACTCGATTGTACATCAGTGGCAGAATTGCTTCAAATGTGTTATTTAGAGATTGGGAAGCTGTAAATACCACATTTTTTTTTTTTTTCAGCTAGAATGAATGACCTTCAATATTGATGCCATTGTCTTTTAACAACCATGGACACATAAGTGAGTTTTAACTCAAATCTTGAAGGCCTGTTAATACTCTTACTTGTTGTATTTATTTTCTTTCTCTTTCATTTTAATATTTTAAAAGATGAGGGATATTCATGTAACATAACATTGGCTCCTTTAAAGTGCATAGTTCAGTGGTTTTTTTCTTACTATGTTGTACAATCATTATTACTGTCTAGTTTCAGAACACTTCCATCACCCCAAAAAGAAACCTCATGCCTGTTAGTAGTTAGTTCCAGTTCTCCTCTCCTTCCACCCAACCCCTATCAATCACTAATCTAGTTTATGATTTTAATTAGTTATGATATGATTATGATTATAATCATAATCCAGTTTATGATTTTAATCTAGTTAATCTCTATGGCTTTGCCAATTCTGGATATATCATATAAATGGAATCATACATGTGGCCTCTTGTGTCTGGCTTCTTTCACTTAGCATACTATTTTTAAAGTTCAATGTAACAGTACTTTTTATGGCCAAATAAAATTACACTGTATAGGTAGTCCGCATTTTGTTTATTCATTCCTTAGTAGATGGTAATTTGGGTTGTTCCTACTATTTGTTGTGAATTATACTGTTATGAAAATGTGTGTACCTATTTTTGTATGAATATATGGTTACTGACAAGGCCAGTGCCCCCCAAAAATGGGGTCTTTGCATGTTTGGTGCTGCCAAGCCAATATGCAAACATAAAGCGAGCGTCAAGTAGTACAGACTTTATTCAGTGGCCGTGGAATTAAGAAGAGGGAGCTTGGCTCACAAATCAACTTCTCGACTAGTGAAGGATGAGGAAATTAAAATGTAGGGTTGCTCTAATGAAGTTGAACATTAAAAAGCAAAAGGAATATTCACAATTTTTCTGGACATGGGTGGTGAACATTTTAGAACTGGAGGTTGGCCATTTTTGTCTTTTATGGCCTCTTCCAGTCATTGTCATGGTGATTATGAACTGTCATGGCACTAGTGGGAGTGTCATTTAGCATAGAAATGAGATTATAATGAAGCCTGAGGTCTTTCTGAAGTACTTCAGTCTGCTGTCTAGGTACTAACCAGTCTCAGCTAGTCTGGCTACAAAGGAAACTTTGTCACAGACATCCTGTTTCTTAAGGATAAGCAGTTTTAGGGCAGGTAGAAATTCAGCTGTGTCACAAAGGATTACATCAGGTAACAATATAGTTTTGATCCTCTTGGTTTGTCTTGGTTGTTGATGCTCTTACCAAATTCATATATTTACTGTGTCGGTTATTTCCTTATTTGCCCTATGATCCTTTCACTCATCCTTCTCTGCCGTACTCTCAATTACATTTCCAAGCCAAGTTCCCTTGGCCTCTGCTTCTGTTGAGTTGGTTTAGTGGGCAGCATTGGTGGAAGACTGGTGGGTAGAAGGAGTGGGGGTAGCTGGAGAATTCTCCCCTATTCCTTTGCCCGCTTTTGCTGTCTAGAGAACCTCTTGAAGCAGCTGTGTCAAAAGAACATAAGTCGCCACAGCCATTTCTGATTTTATTTGCTTCTAGATGACCTCTACTTTCTTTAAATAGCTACATTTGTACATACTATTATGTATCTTTCTGTACAAAGAGGAAGAAAACATTTTTGGTTCATTTGTTGCTCTCTCCCACCTTTTCTTCTTTCTCTTTCCTTCCTTCCTCCTCCTTCTCTTCCCCCTCCTCTCTTTCTTCTTCCTCCTCTACCTCCCACTCCTTTTCTCCCCCTCTTCCCTCCCTTCCTTCCATCATTCCTTTTTCTTAGATATTGCTTTGATCGTCTTAATCCTCAGTAAGCCTAGTAACTAGTGTTAAAAAGAGAAAGTTTCAGGCTTACAAAAAGGCTCTGGGTTCTTAGGGAAAAGAAGATGGTATTTTATTTCTTAATTCATAAAAAACAAGCAGTTAACTTTGTAGCAATTATCACAGACTTCTAAAATATCATAAAACAATTTATACATGATTACCAATATGTCTAAACTCTAGATAATGACAAAGTTTTATTTTGTTCTGTTTTCTGTAGTTATAGAATATAATCTTAATAAGGTGTTTATAATCTTCTAAATAATGTTGTTATTCACATCAAATTCATGATATATATAGTTTATATATATGATATATATTGATGATTGTAAGCATGTAGGCATGTTTCAAAAATCTGTTAGCGTTCTTGATATTAGAAGACCATGTAAAAGATCTAGAATGTAAATTCAATAGCTTCTTTCTCATCTACCCTGCTTTCCGTCCCTCAGGTAACAGTATTTATTGAGTCTCTTCTGTGTGCCAAATACTGTGCTAAATAATTCTTGAAACTTCAGTGATGCACAAGAGGGACAGTAACCTCTATCTAACTAACCTTCATCTAGCAGAGGAAATGGATGGTCTCTTCCTAACCAGCAGTCATTGCCTGAGCTCATATATTAATAACATTAAATTGAAATTTTGACATTATTATAAGTAGTTGTGGCCATTATTATATGATTTTTTTGGTATAAAAATAGATATAATTTTATAAAGATATTTTAAGAAGTAATTTTTTATAGATACTTTTCTAAGTACTTTCTAAAGTCAAAAAATAACTCGGAATATAATTTAATAATAATTATAAACAATACTGTTTTTTAGGATACGGTTTGTTGAAGATTGTTTTTGATTGCGTATTTTTTTGGTAATATTTTATATGTTTATTTTTAAACCAAAATTGTTGAAATGGAAGTTTGAGGTATATTTCCAGAGAATCTAATTGATTTAAATGATACATGAGACATTTTTTGTCAAGCTGATCTGAGCTAGAAAAAATCTCTTAGAATAGCTGCATTTAGATTTTAATGAAACTAGGCAGAAAGGAGACTAAAGTGAATTTCCTTTTTAGTCTTTTAAATGAAAAAATGCATCATTTGTCCTATATATCTTATTCATCATCAGTCATAGCAAAGCATTCATTCCCATGAGAGAGATAATGGAGTCAGAGCCGAGAGGAATGGAAGATTGTCATTCAATGCAGATGAGTTTTAGTAATATTCTTATCATGAAAAATTGGGTTGCAAAACCTTAAGATTTAGAATTAAGTTGCCATAGATATATTTAATTAAAAGTAGATTGCTTTAACCTTTCTTTAAGTTAGAAATAGGTTTAAAATCTTAAATTAAATTTATAGTTAGTTTGTATTTAACTTGTATTCAGCACTTGCCTTTAATAGGAATTCTTTGTAAAGTTTAGCCCCAAAAAGGTACATTTTAATTGAATTATTATAACGAATATATAAAGAAAGTTTCTGAAAGCATTTCATAACAGTATATTGTATCAAAATATGGTTCACATTTTTTCTTGATGGAGAACATTACCAAACTTATCAAGCCAAACTGAAAACTGAGAGCAAAATGGGGCTTTGCCTTCTCAACTCCTAACAGCTTGTTAGCACATCTAGCTATATTTTCTGGTATTTAAATGTTTGCATCTGATGGGTTGAGTTCTTATTCATGATACTTCCCAATGGACATTGTTCTTCTGAAGTTAAAGCATATGAAGCGTGAAGTTATTGAGGTAGAAAAGCAAACATAAATGACACTGTATATTGTGCACATTAGTTTGCCAAATTACAAAGTTCCCCTTTACAGAATCATTTTAGGTTAATTAAAGGGAATTAGAGTACTCCAAACTTATTCTGTGATTCTGTCTAATTGAGCACTCTTAATCCAAGGCATTAAAAATAAAAGTGTGATGAATACAGAAGGATGTGTGGACAGCTACCAGTCTTCCCTGTACTTGCCCCCAGCCCTGGCTCTTGCATCACCTGGTTTCAGGACGTGGATCTCCCTTGTTGTGAGAAGATATTGAAGTCTGGGCTGTGTGGGTCATGGCAGTTTTCCCACCTGAGAAAAGCCAGAGGAGTAGAGATGGGTAATAAGGTTCAGAACAATTGCTGCAGTCCTAATCTATGATCATGCCCTTGGCTCCTGTCAGTCAACTTGTTACAGATCCCTTCTTCTGAGGGTTACTAAGTCAGAAGTGGGGTTTTCTCTTTTACTGGTTTACTTTTTCCTAAAAATCTTCCGGATGAATAATAATATTACCTTAGGTGCTTGATTAAATTGTATTATTCTATTTAAAAAATTATTTGTTTAATTTTGAGACAGGGTGTTGCTCTATCACCTAGGAACGTGTACATGATCTCAGCTTAATGTGGCCTCCAATTCCTGTGCTCCAGCGATTCTTCAGCCTCTGCCTTTTTAGTAGTTGAGACTATAGGCATGTGCTATCATATCCAGCTAATTTTTATTAATTTTTATAGAGAGGGGTGTCTTGGTGTGTTACCCAGGCTGGTCTTGAAATCCTGAGCTCAAGTGATGGTCCCTTCGCGGCCTCCTCCTGCCTTGGCCTTCTTGGGTTACAGGTGTGAGCCACTGCATCCAACCAACTTTAGAAATCAAACTATATTTTTTTTTATGATTAGATCATGCTGACTAGCACAAAGTATCTCAGAGTAATTGTACATATTAAACCAAAATAAACTCTGTCAAAAGCTAAGTCTATTTACTATAATTTTTATTTCATTTTTAAAGGAAAAGCTTTTTTATAAAATAGTCCATATTTGTTCTCCTTTTTCTTCCTCTTCACAGGGTGAGGAATCACAAACTGAAATCTCCTGTAAATATATTACCATTGACTGGAAGGAAATTGCAATATTATACAGTTGTTAATCTTTTTTCATTTAAGATCAAGATTCATTCACTTTCAGAGGCTGAATAAGAAGGCATGGTCATGTTAGGCATACAGAAAATTGGAATCCATTCTTGCAAGCAGATGGATTATCCTCATCTGGACTTTATTTTGTTTTACACCTTCATCATCAGCCATATAGGAAGAGCTTTCTGTGTATAGTACTCCATAGCAAGTAGGATGAAATGAAATTTTGTGTGCTAGAGCTGTTAGCATAGTTCCTAAAATCTAGTAGGTTCACAGTAAATATTTCTTCACTAATTAATTTTGCTTCGTGTTAGTAGGACTTAATCATGCTTACAGACAATTGTAATGTCTAGCATAGGACAATAATACAGTAAGACAATAAAGAGAATCATAAATAAACAATGAGGAAAATACCAAGATGATAAAGACAATAAAAAGTAGAATAAAAGAGAAACATAATAAAGACAGTTGTAAATGGTTTAACCCTTTTTTTAAACAACAACAACAAAAAAGAGGATTTCCATCATTGAAAGAAAGTTATGTTTTATGGTGAGGTTGCTATTATGGAATGGTTTGGAGATATTCATTCTGTTAGGTTGAGTGCTAATGATATCCCGATTAATTGATACCTAGATGTTTCATAAATATATTGGAAAAAATTACTATTGTAGTTTTAAACATGTAACTATAAAATAGTGAGTAGTTTTGGTAACTGTTTATTTAATGCACATTTATTGTTTGCTGTGTGCCTGATCCAGTTCTGGAGCTGGAGGAATATCTGTCTTATTACTATTTGGTTGCTATTTTTTTATCTAGCTCTTACTGTCTTATTTGATTGATAGTGCTGCAACTGAGATATAGTTCATTCATTTCTTTGGGAAGCTTAATAAGAGAAATTTAGAGATGAAGTATGAACACAGAGGGTTTGCCCTGAGGGGATGTACATACGACTTCGGTCGGTGTTGAGTGGTGTCAGAGAACTTAGGTCTGCATTATTTCTGGAGGACAGTTTCTGGTAGGACTTCATAGTTGTGAAGATCTTACTGTGCTCATTAGAAACTGAAGGCAGGTAGGGAAGCACATAGTTCTCTGTCTCTAGAGCATTAGATTTATAAAGTTTGTGTAGTGTGCCTATTGTTGCAAGACTTTTCTTTAGTTCAGCTAAAGATGGGGTCTTTATCACACAGCCACAAAAGATTAGGCTTGCAGACAATTTGAAGGGTGAATAAGGCACAGTTTTATTGGGTGAAAAGGGAAAAAAAGGGAAACAGGGACCCTCCACAAAGCCAGAATCCCTGATGGTACCCTTCTTGCCTGGGAGATTGAATCTCTGGTTTCACCCAGGAAGAGGAGGGGTCAGGCTCCTCCCCACAGCAAATAGCACTAACTTCACAGCAGGAACATACCCAGTGTTCACTCCTCCCAGGGCGCAAGCTGGTTGGAGTTTCTCTGGGGACCCCTTCCCTCCTGGCTGCATCAGTATGGCCAGTGGTCAAGAGAGGCTGGAAGAAACTTAGTTCAAAAACTGGTAGAGCGGACTTGCTCATCAGTGATGGGAGCTGTGTGTGAGATGATAAGGTAGGGCCTTGCAGGCTATTTTAGGAAGTAGTTAAAAGTGACAAAAACATTTTAATGATTTTGTTTCAAATTTAAGAGTTTATAAAATCTAATCAGTAGAGTAGTTAAGAAAAACATGACTGTTTACTTTGTTTGACCTTAAACAAATGGCTATTACATTAAAGACAGAAAACATGGCAATTGTTGGTGAATTTAATGTTCTTTATTTTAATGGAATTGCTGTAATGTCAGTCAGATTTATTCTTGAACATGTTAAGCCTCCATATAACTTGCTGGTATTTTCCTAAAATTGGGTCCCTGATTTCTGAAATGGGAGTGAGGAAAGATGTGAAAATTGATGGCCTCAAGCTTTTTAAAATCCAAATTGAAACTTGTACTACAAAGAGAGAAGTTTAACCTAAGAGTTTATGCCTGTATCAGCATGACAGAGTAGCAATTGAAGTTTTTCTTACACCCTACAGATCTAATAAACACATTGGTTCATTTAAAAGTGATTCAATTTTCTTGGATTTTAGATTTCAGAAAAAAAAGGAACACAGTCTAATAAATTATGTCTTATATGTCTTATAAATGTAGAAATCACATATAGAGGTTTTAGATGCTACTAGTGTTTGGGTATAGATAATTTGCCATTTTGTGAATTTTTAGATTGATAGTCTATTGAACATTTTAGAAGATTCTTTTTTTTAAATGGTGATATTTGATATGTTGAATGAGTATTGTTTATTTATATAATAGTAATTGCATGTGCAATTTATATATAGGATTAATTATATACAATATTTTTGACATTTAGGACATAAGAGAAAATTAACATCTGTTTTACAATACAAGTAAATACATTCATGTCATTCAAGTTTTTTAAAATTACTGTAGTTTTGCTTTTAAATCTATGTCTACATAATTTGGTTAGTAAGCCATACTAATTGAAAAGATTAACAAAAGGAACCACCTAGATCTTTTGTGCATTTTAATCATGTATATTATTTGCTAAACACAGATGTAATTCTTATTAATATAATCTTAGTGCATAATGAAGTCTTATTGAAAGAATACTATTTACATTCATTTGCAAAACTAAAAAGATATGTTTTTGGGTGGGTTAATTTTATTCTTTATTAAATTTTCACTTGCCGAGTTAGCTTAATATGATCTTCATTAGGCATAAAAAGGTGAAAATTTATTCTTTTAGTAAATACTTGTTGAGTACTTATTATGTGGGTGATTCTGTACCAGGCTTTGGGGTACAAAGAAGAATGAAACTTGATCCCTACCTTCAGAAAGCTGACAGTCAAAGAAGGGAAACACAAATCAATATAGACAAATGTAGTAAGTGCTACTTATAAGCAAATGTAATAACTGTAGTTAGTAAATGCTACGATAGGTATAGATTTAGGCTACTTGTGGGAGTTCATAGGGAGTTACTACTCTAAATTGATGCACAAGCCAGCTATATACACAATAGTCCTGAGTAGCACACTATTTCCCCACTTTGTGTAACAATAGTAAGCATTATTTTCCTCTCATGCATCTGTGGATCTGCTAGAATGGCTCTGCTTTTTTAGAGGTTTTGATATGCTTAGAAAAGGTGATGGGGTGGCAAGCCAGATTTTTTGGTGTGGAATGAAACTGCTGGTGAGTAATGAGAAGAATTGTTGGAAAGCTTTATCAAACTTTATTGTGTAAAAGGTATAAAGATTGCTGTGGCAGAATTTTTCTGTTTTAAATTTCATGATGCTAAACACTCCAGACTGAACAGGGCGTCTCGATCTACGACGTTTTGTGACTTGACTACTTTTCTTTGATGCTACTCCATACTCCTTGATCTCTTTTTGAACATTTCATCTCTTTTGAACCTTGAGCTTCCACTGTGCACACCTTGTAAATCTGTAATGTCTAATTTCTCTGCTTTTGCATAGTTTCTGAGAACAGTGAGGAAAATCACATTGAGATGTGAACTGCTGCTTCTACAGAATGATGGCCATCAACATTCCACACCCCCGAGTCTGCTCTTTCTTATATTCTCCATGGTAGCTATTTCAATTTCACTACTCTCTTCAGAATCCCTTATTTTACCACCTCCTCATTTTTCATTCACATAATAAATAGTTGTCTTGACTTTTCAAAGAAAAGAGAAGCCAGCAGAAAGGAAAATTTTCGACTTCCCAATCATTTTCTTAAGAAGATCTCTATATTTTTATTTGTCTTTTCCATGTGCTTTCAAAAGTTGACAGAAGAAATTGCTGCCACAGATCCATAGTTTGAATCTCATTCTCTTTTGTGTCTTTAATATTGTAAATCTGTTTACCTCTTCTTTTCCCCTCAGCCTCTCCATCTGCTGCTTTCTTTCTCTCTGCATATAAACTTGCTCATCATTCTTCTTCCTTAATTATATTAGAAAGACAGTCCCTCTTTCATTTCTCCATCAGATTTCTAGAATGACACCATAGACTATTGGTTACAAAACCTGTGTGTGCATAGCAAACATTTAGGGAGCTTATAAAAGTAAAGATCCACTCCTGGATCTGATTCAATGATCTGTAATAGAGTCTTTATGGTTTTTGAACTTTTAAAGATAACCAGCTTGGGGAACTACTGTAATAAATGAATATGTACTGATATGGGTGATGCTGAGCATGTAGTATGTGATAAAAGGATACAAAATTATGTTAGAAAAGTGTATGTATATACTTTTATATACAATTTATACTACATAGACACATGCATATGCATACAAATACCTATGTAGTAAAAAATAAGATTTTACACTAAGGCATTCGTAATGTAGAGGTGGATGTGGTTTGAATCTTTAAAGGTTTAAAGTACCTTTAAAATTTATGTATTTTTTTCTATGCAGAACATATCCTTTTTTTGTAATAAGAAACAAACATAATGATATAAGTTGGTACATCATGTACCTGCATTCCCTATTTTACCTTCCTTTCCTCCCTCCCTCATGTAGGTATCTTTTCCTACTTGATCTTCCTGCAGTAGTAGATACTGCAGAAAGTAGATGCTGTAGTAGATGCTGTTGACTACTTCTACTTTCTTAAAATTCCCTTCTCTCTTACTTTCATATTCACTGTCCCATTTAAAGAACCACCGGAGTGAAATATTATTTTTCTCTGCCACACCTAATAGCCAAACAGTCTTCTTATCAAGTTTAACTCTGAAGTAGCTTTCAGATGCTCTCCTTCATTTTCATTTCCATCTTCATTGTTGTTTTTGAGAGAACCAACTGAGGTGGGTGTCACTGAAGCCCAAGGAGGAGGAACCAGGGGTTTCAAATGCCACTGAAAAGGCATGTTACTTGAAGTCTGAAGAGAAATGTTGGGACTGGAAATTGACAAATCTGTGGTGACCTTTGCCAGAGTATTTCAGACACATTTTAGCAGCTGAAGAGTTGGGAGGAAGTGGAGATGGCAGTCAGGAAATTGGTCTATCAGTGGTTGGATTAGCAGAGAATGCCTTGGATCAATAAGCGAGGCTTTCTTCATTGTTGTTAATGTTATTTCAGCCAGTGCATCAATTCATCATATTTGAGTGCTGAGAATAAAGAGCTTGAGAACAACGTTTAAAAAAGTCAGAATATTAAAAAAATTGTAAAAATAGAATGGAATCAAGGAATTAGCCTTGAATAAGAGAGAAAGAAAACCAAAACATGTCTTTCCCACAGACTGAAGGAAAGGAGGTAAAGGTGGCTGCACTTACCAGTTGTTAGTTTTGAGAGTGGAAAGCTGAGAGAGTTCTTGTCTGCTGGCTCCAGTTTTCTCTGTGAAATACAAAGCCTTCTGCTGCAAGGAAGTGGAGTAAAGGCATTTAACCTCTCTGTAGAGATCCTGGAAGCCACTTGATAAAATGAATTCTTCTGCATATTTTCTTACTGTCTCTGTCGCTCTGTCACTCTCTTTTATTATACTTTTGTTGTTATCCTACACAAGTCTCTGACATCAAGGTTCATGCTAGGCATGTTGTAAACATTAACAAAACACTTTGTTGTTATTTAAGGTTGAATATACAGAGAGTAGCCCGTATCATGCTCTATCACTTACTTGCCTGGGAATGGTGACTTAACTAGGCAGTGTAGTTGAGGACAGCCTGTGTTTTGACAGACTGATACAGCTTTTTATCTGGTGTAGCTGCTATATAGACCTTCCTAATGTTTTCAGGGCTTGCAAAAATGTACTAGTGCGCTTTTCTATGAAAAAAAAATCCATAGAAAAATTTTGAGTGCTAAAGCATAGGATTCCAGGATGGCTTTAATTGAGAGGGCAGACATGAAATTTAGTTAAATTTCTGCTGTGGACTGACTGTGTCTCCTCAAAATTCATATGTTGAAGCCCTAATCCCCAGTGTGATGGTACTTGCAGGTGGGGCCTTTGGGAGGGAATTAGATCTTGAAGGGAGAGCCCTCATGAATGGGATTAGTTCTCCTATAAGAGACTCCAGAGAGATGCTTCCTGTCTCCACCATGTGAGACAACATGGGGACAGTGCTCTGCAAATTGGGAAGAGAGCTATCCAAGAATTGGACTGTGCTGCCACCCTGATCTTAGACTTCCAGTCTTCATAACTGTAAAAAAGAAATGTTTAAGTGACCCCGGTCTATGGTATTTGTTATAGCAGAGTGAGTTGTTTAAGACAGGTGTTTTCTGCATTTCTACCCAGTAGATAGATGCTGGGCTGGATCTAGATTGTTTCATACCTCTTATGGAGGGTAAGAGCACATAGAGACAGAAGCAGGAGTCAGACTAACTGGCCTCATCTTGTAGTAGCTCTGTGATTTGGTCTTTGTTACTCTTCCTCTTTGAGCATATTTTCTCATCCATCAAATGAAAATTGTAATAGTTTAGAGGACCTTTGAGATAATTGAATTAGATATGGAATATCAGGCACTTCGGACAATCCATAACTGCTGCTACTGGAATCAGTGTCAACAAATCTTCTTATTTTTTGTTGTAATGATTTTGTTAATTCTTCTGTCACAATAAGACTCTTCATTTCTATATCATTAGTTTTGAGATGGCCTTTACTCAAATTATTTTTTAAAGGGTGTATATTGTTTGATATAAAGTTGTTTACAGTTCTCCTTCCTCAAGTATATATGACATGTATATGGAAAATGAAAGAAAATCGCTCCCTCAGTGCTTTGTTAGATCTCTTAAATAATAACATAGGCCCTTGAGTACCAAACCTGTGTCTGCATAGCAAAAAATTCGGGAGCTATATAAAAATTTTAGATCTGTGTTGTCTATAGGTCTTGATCAGAGTAAAAGATAAGTTCTTACATCATCATCATTAGCTTAGTATGCTTCAGTTGGTAATCACCTCTAACGCCACCACTAACTAATCTGGGTTAGAGAAACGGGTGCCTGTTTTCCCTTGAGTAAAAACCTGTTGTTGTTGTTTGTAGCTTCAAATGTGGTTAAGTTTTCCTACGTTGGCAAAACCTTGAAATTTTTAATCATTTTTTTCTTCACAGAGTCTTCAGCTATCCATTCTGAGTCTTCATTCTACTTACTGACCAAGCTAACTATTTAGTATCAAATTTTTATATGTATCACTATGTGGTCTTTTCCTTTACAATGTCTCCAACAGAACCTGATTTTATTCCAGGGCAAAAGCTCAGTAGAAGTGAATGAATAAAGGCTGCCTGACTTTTAAGAAAAGTTTTAGTTTTTAACAGCCTTGTTGAGATATAATTCACATAGCATACAGCTCACCATTGTAAAGTGTAAAATTTGATAGTTTTTAGTCTAAGAGTTGTGCAACCATTATTACAGTTCATTTTAGAATTTTTTCAACACGCCAAAATAAAATGCCGTACCCTTTAGCTATCACCTTACCATTTCCCCAGCCTTAGGCAACCACTGATCTACCCTCTGTATCTATAAATCTGCTGGTGTTCAATATTTCATATATATGGAATTATACAATATGTGTTTTTTTGAGATTTGATTCTTTTACTTAGCAAGTGGACAAGGTTCCATGTTGTTGTGTGTATTAGTACTTAATTCCTATTAATGACCAAATAATATTTCATTCTATGACTATACAACATTTTGTTTATTCATTTATTGAAGATCATTTGGATTGCTTTCACCTTTTGACTATTATAAGTAATTCTATGAACATTTATTTCAATTTGTTGTGTTGACATACGTTTTTATTTCAATTGGATATCTAGGTTGTAGTGGAATTGCTGGGTCTAATGGTAACTCTGTCTTTAGCTTTTGAGGAACTCTGGACTTTTGAAAGGGACTGTTCTGTATTATCTTCCCATCAGTAGTATATGAGGTTTGAAGCTTTTCCATATCTTTGCTAACCCTTATTATCCATTAGCCATCCTAGTGTGCATGAATTGGTATCTCATTGTAGTTTTGATTTGTATATGTATATTTGTATTTTCCTAATGACTAATAGTATGAATATCCCTTTTTATTACTATTTTTTTTTTTTGAGAAAGGGTCTCACTTTACCACCCAGGCTGGAGTGCAGTGGTGTGATCATGGCTTGCTGCAGCCTTGACCTTCTGCGCCCAACCGATCTGCCTGCCACAGGCTCCTGAGTAGCTAGGACTATAGGCGGGTGTCACTATGCCCAGCTAATTTGTTATTTTTCTAGAGATGGGATCTTGCTGTATTGCCCAGGGGTGGTCTTGAATTCCTGGCCTTAAGCAATCCTCATGCCTCAGCCTCCCAAAGTGTTGGGATTATAGGTGTGAGCCACCACACCCAGCCCTTGAATATCCTTTTGTATGCTTATTGTCTGTTTGTACATCTTGTTGGTTGAAAAGTCTATTCAGATCCTTTGCTCATTTTAAAAATTGGTTTGTCTTTTTAATTCAGTTGTTAAATATGCTTTATGTATTCTAGATTGAATACTCCCATCAAATATATGATTTGAAATATTTTCTCCCAGATGGGCACGGTGGCTCACATTTATAATCCCAGCACTTTGAGAGGCTGAGGCAGGTGAATCACGAGGTCAGGAGATAGAGACCATCCTAGATAACACAGTGAAACTTTGTCCCTACTAAAAATAAAAAAGTTAGCTGGGCATGGTGGCACACATCTGTAGTCCCAGCTGAAACTGAGGCAGGAGAATTGCTTGAACCCAGGAGGTGGAGGTTGCAGTCAGTGAGCCAAGATCACGCCACTGCACTCCAGCCTGCCTGGGTGACACAGCGAGACTTTGTCTCAAAAAATATGTATACATATATTTTCTCCCATTCTATGGACTCTTTTCACTTTCTTGATAGTGTCCTTTGACATACAAAAATTTTAATTTTGAAGATGTCCAATTTATCATTTTTTTTCATTTGTTACTTGTACTTTTGATGTGATATTGAAGAACAGAGATTACAAAGATTGCTCTATGTTTTCTAGTTTTAGTTCTGACACGAATCATTTTGAGGTAGTTTTTTATATGCTTTGAAGTAGGAATCCACATTTATTCTTTTTTTATGTGGAGATCCAGTTGTCCCCGAACTATTGGTTGAAAATACTATTCTTTCCCTCATTCAATGGTCTTAGTTATCTTTGTTGAAAACCACTTGGCCATAGACACATGAGTTCCTTTAATATAGGTGCTAATCCGATTCTCCTCATGATATAATTTCCTCTCAAAGTCCCCATTTCCAAATATTTCCACATTGGGGGTTAGAATTTTAACATAAATTTTTCGGAGGCTACACAGTCCATAATACTAGGTAAAAAGGCTCAATAATGAAAGTCACAGCAAAGATAAATGTCATAATCCTTAGGTCCTAAATCACAGTTATTTTTGGTCAAATATAGATGGCATGAATTGTGTGAAACTTTATAAATTTTTAAACCCACTTTTCATGGTAGTATATTTAATGTACTCTTAGCTTGCAGTGGGTCAAATATAGTGAAAATAAATGGAGAATTTGAATAAAATGAAATTACATATTTTCAAGGATCTGTGGAACATCTACAAAGATAAATTATATACTGGACCACTTTTTAGAATTGAGTTCCATGTGGTAGGCTCTAAGGGAGGGTAAGAGGTGAGGAGGAAGCACTGCCAGATAGACACATTTCAAGCAGATCAGCTCTGCTTTTACATGCTTTGCATAGTTTTAATGTTGGAGTTCTCCATAAGATCTATTTTGATATAATTGAATGGTTTCTACTTCTACAAGTAAATAGGTTGGTAAATAACTAAATAGTTTGATTGCCCCTGTATTGAGCTACAAAGTAAGCCTCCTGATGAACTTCATTTCAATAAAACTAGAAATTAATGAAAACATCTTAAGGAAAATATACCCACCGTGTAGTAGTTTTTCAAAATTACAATAGTATTGGAGAGAATAATCAGAGTTACAATGATAGTCTGTTTTGAAAAGAAATGAAAACTGTATCGAAAGCTATTGCTTACAGCTAGAACAAGAATGAAAGGTTCTGCATCTGATCCACAGAACATGGAAAATTATTTGAGTACCTGTTTTCCAAATTCTCCCAAGGACTATACATAACTAATACGATTCTAGGTGCACTGAAGGGAAGTTAATTTATTGCATACAATGGATTCTTAAAACATTAGAGCTTAATTCTCTTAGTGAACCCTGATTGAGCAAGGCAGGTATGCCCTGTTATTAAGATGATAATTCCCAGTGTTGATGAGGTTATGGGTAGTTGAACATCCTCATATCCTGCTGGTTGGAGTATGAATTGAAACTACCTATCCAGAAAGTAATTTGTTAATCTGTATTCAGAACTGTAAGTATATTAAACCTATGCCCTGTGCTTTATAATATCACTTTTTATAATTGATAGGAAGAAAAGCGATTTGGACACGTATTTGTGCACAGAGACCTCATAATGTTCATTTTTAAGTTTTTATTACAGAAATATTTGACTGTGGAATAATAAAGTTCTATATTCTTTTCACCCAGCTTTGACATTTATCGATATTTTGCTAGTGTTGTTTCATCTGTTCCCTTGCCCAATGTATGTTAATGTTTTATTTTTCATAATATAAACTAAATTTCAGGCAATGTACAATTTCATCATTAATACTTTTGTATGCACTTCCTACTATCAGTAGATGTTTTGTGTGATGTAACTATTATTATCATATGTAATAAAATTGTGAATATTTTCTCTATTCAGTTTAGAGCCAGGTTTGCTTGATATGCTACTATTGATAAGCAGTTAGGTAAATTTATTTCAGTTTATTTGTACTTTATGGGCTTTTCTTACTTTTTCTTCTTTTTAACTTATTAAATTTTCCAATTTTTTAAATTATTTACATGGTTTTATAGTCAAAATAAATGAGTACAATTCTAGAAGGCTACTAATCTGTGCTTTCCCTTCTCATATTCAGAATAATTTCTATTTGTTGTATTTTATGCTTCTGGAAAAAATAAACAAGAATATTTATTTATCACTCTTTTTCTTACATAAGAAGAATCACAGTATAAATACTATTTCTTGATGAAACAGTTCATTTTATTTGAAATTACAAGCAACAAGGTATATCCATTTATCATCCCCTTTGTTACACAGAAAGTATCATAATGTAAATACTATTTTAGAAATAAAGGTATTTTAATTTAATTTAATTTTATTATTATTTTTTGAGACGGAGTCTTGCTCTGTCACCAGGCAGGAGTGTAGTGGCGCAATCTCAGCTCACTGCAACCTCTGCCTCCCGGGTTCAAGTGATTCTTCCGCCTCAGCCTCCCAAGTAGCTGGGACCACAGGTGTGTGCCACCACACCCGGCTAATTTTTTTATATTTTTAGTAGAGACGGGATTTCACCGTGTTGGCCAGGATGGTCTCGATCTTTTGACCTGGTGATCCGCCCTCCTTGGCCTCCCAAAGTGCTGAGATTACAGGTGTGAGCCACTGCGCCTGGCCGATATTTTTATTTAAAACCATACCTTTTTGGTAATGAAACTCTTTTCTTCCATAAATACCTTAAGTAACAATTTAGTAAGTGAAGCTCTAGATCTTAGTCATATGCTACGTGACATTTTGATCAATGAGGGATTGCATGTGCAAAGGTGATCCCATAGGATTATAATACACTGTGTTTTGACTGCACCTTTTAAATGTTTAAATACTCAGATATTTACCATTGTGATACAGTTGCTTACCGTATTCATTACAATAACATGTCTTACAGGTTTGTAGTCTAGGAGCAATAAGCTATACCATATAGCCTAGGTGTATAGTAGGCTATGCCAGCTAGGGTGGCATAAGTATATTCTATAATGTTTACACCATAATGAAATTACCTAAAGACACATTTCTCAGAATCTGTCCCTATTGTGAAGTAATGAACACATGACTATATTTGATTCATTTTCTAATTTCCAGAAAGCTAGATATCACATGACTGAGTACTATGGTTCTTTAAAATAATGAGTTATTAGTATTCCCTTGGTTCTGAATTTAGTGGCACTCTGATATACTTTGGAGATTGTTCCTGAAAATTACACCTAAGCTAAACTAATATGCGTTCAGAGTAGTTTTCCCAATGTAATAGTGATAGGGAGGGGAAGTGTCCTTATTAAGGTCCTTCCAGGGTACTAGCAGAAGTTGAAGAAGGATCACACCTTTGTACCCACATGAGAAGAGGAAAAATTACCTGGAGGGGAAGAGGGAAGATCAAACAGCACAGGGCTGTATGTCAGAAAGGACTTGTCCATTACTCCCCTGACACTGTGTGGTTCTCTCATAATCCTGGGTAAGAACTATGCCATGGGAAATCTCAGCTCTGTACTTTTTGACAAGATTTTTCCTTGATACAAGCAAAGTTCCCAAACTTTCATCTTTATAAGCCTTTGCATTATAATTTCTTATAAATTCTGCATGATAGAAAGTTATTAAATGACATCATATGGTGAGGAAGGATGTTTCTTTGCTCCAAAGTGGTGACATTCCAAATATTTAACAACTGTTTTGACCTCAGGATGTCTTTTCAGATGGGATGGAACTGATATCTGCCATGTGGGCTAGTACTGGCTTTATATTTGCCTTTTTATGTTAGCCTCGCCTGTTGAATTTGCCCAGCATCTTGCCTCACTGCTTGCCTGGGTGTGGCAGGACCCAAGTGTAAACCAAGCTCTTTAGCACATTGGAATATTCCTGAAAAATGGAAGGCCCTACATACTAAATTGGAACCATTTCAGCCATGTATAAGGAAAATTTGTATTAAACTCAAAAATGCTACAGAAATGAAGTGGCTAAGTGCTGATGAAGAGTAGTACTCCACTGTGAATCAAAGAGTTTGGGAATATTTGAAGGAGGCTGACATTTGAGAATTTTATGTGGGGATTAGTACATTAGAAAAGGAAAGGTTGTTGGGTATGAGATAAACATAGCGTTTGTGTGCCTGATTCAGTGACCTTAGTTAATGTTTGACTACCTTTGCCAAATGTGTGTTTGCAGTTCATATTAAACTGTGCATCACACTTTGTTTCTTTTCCATATCTCAATTTAAATTTTGTCTGCTTGTTTTGAGTCTATGGACAAATAGAATCATTTGCATTATTAGATATGATGAATTTAAGCCTGTTAATAATAAAATACTATTAAAATGTTTGCGTTGGAAATATGTCAGATTTTCCTTCATGTCACATGTATACCTATGTAAGAAACCTGCTGATTCTGCACATATATCCCAGAAGTTAAGTATAATAGAAAGAAAAAATGCAGAAGGCCAAAAAATTTTAATTATTGTAAATTAACTCTATAAAGTCTTCTTTAGTAAGAGATATTTAAATACTATGTTTATATACATTATATTTTTATTTTAAAAGAGTAATTAGTACATATTAATTGCCAAGTGATTCCTAGAAATATTTTACTTTATGATTGAAATCTACCTTTATTCCAGACTTAAGACTGCAAATTAAAATATACTTGACTCCAGTAATGCCACTTTGTCACAATCTAAACAAAAACATTAATATGCCACTCCAAAAGTTTCTATCAAGAGAAACTAGACAAGCATAAGAGTATCAGAATCCTTTCTCCATTCTTAGATGTTCCTAAATGTTGCTCCAAGACTATATAAGTGATGTGTGGACTCTCTGGGGGCTGGGTGTGCCTACTCCCCACATACTAAAAAATCTGAGTTTAAATTTTGACTCCCCAAAAACTTTACTAATAGCCTGCTGTTGATGCGAAGCCTTACCAATAACATACAGTTGATTAGTATGTATTTTGTATGTTATATGTATTATATACTTTGCTCTTACAACTACATAAGCTAGAGAAAATAAAATGTTATTAAGAAAATCATAAGAAACAGAAAATATATTTACTATTCATGAAGTGAAAGTGGATCATCATAAAGGTCTTTATATTTGTTTATATTTCTCTCAATTGTAAATAGTGCCTGTATGGTCTTTATTTGTGTAAATTTTTAATAAATTTTAACATTTTATTATTAAAAAAGAAACATATCAGGTTTTCTTTCCTTGATAAACATCAAATTTATAGCAAATGTTGTAATAATATAATTTTTGCAAGTAGGAAACATGTTCTTAAAATGTTGCCAAAACTGAAATAATAAGCACACATTGTTTGTGGGGTACCTAACCTTGAACTTAGCAATATCTAGGTTATGGTAGATAATGAAGAGTAGACAGGAATATGAGTTAATATGGCTAACATTTAAAAGGTTTAATGTCACTTTTCTATGGGAAAAATAAACCTTTACATTTTTCTTCATTTTGTTTCACTTGCTTATACTTTTTAACCAAGCAATATTTTTGTGTGAATATTATAGGAAATATTCTCTAATAATGGTGTATTCAGTAATGGTTTTAATTTATATTTTCTTCTCATCTTCTGATTGTCTTTTCTGTTCTGTCACAATAATACATTTTTCCTTGATCTCTGAGATCATGTGTTTAATTTGATTCTCACTGGTTATCCTTCCTGGGCTTTACAACCCTAGTCAATCCTAAATTTTAAATCCTGTATTTCATGTGAGTAATACTTGCCTCAAAGGATTATTTATGGCATTTCTATTTCAGGATTCCCTTTGACTGTTAATTTATTATTTGATAGCCTTTTAGTTAACTTCATCTAGAAAATTACTCACAAAACGGTAAGTAGAGAACACGCAAACATACCAGTTTAACCAGGGCAGTTGTAGTCCCTAGGCCATTGGCATCTACATCACCTATAACCTTTTCAGAAATGAAAATTATTAGGCCTCACCAGAGATCTGAATAAAAAACTCTAGGAGTGGGGCCCAGCAATCTGTATTTTAACAAATCCATGTGATTCTCACGTGAGCTATAGTTAGAGAACCACTGACCTAGAGACCTTTCTAGTTCCATGTGAAGTTCTATGCTTGGTAGAGAAGCAAACGATTGTCACACATGATGAAGAGTCATGTTTGTTTCCATCCTCAGGTCTGCATAGCAATGCAAAATCTTTCCATTACACAATTAAATTAATTCTATCTTGTGTACTCAGCATAAGATGTATGGAATTAAATGAAAAAAGTTCAGGTAACCTAATTTTTTATAAATATGTTCTATAGATAGTCTCTGATATGGCTTGGTACTATTTATTATTATTATCAATATTATTTATTTTCAATTATATTCTGTATTAAAGTCACGTGACTTATTTCACAAGACATGCATTTCTGAAAAATATTTCTATCAATTTATATTATTTTGCCTTCTGTGTTTTTCTAAATCCAATTTTACTGAAAATCTATTTTCAGTATTTTTATACCAATAATTTGATATTTGATTTTATGTATTAATTTTTAATTGTGTGCTTCCTTGATTGGTTCCTGCAGTCGTACCTGGATACACCTTAATGATTGTTCCTTCTTTCTTAGCTAAGTGTTTAATGTTAAGTTTATAAGCACAGATCCAAATCCAGTGATTTTTCTGATTATTCTGTTTCTGGACATTGAGATATGTGTATTCTGTGGAGTAAAGCTGTTTTTATTAGACATTTTGAGAAACTCATATTAGAGAGGAACTGGTTTTATTGGAAACATTTCTTTGTATGATACAGTATGGTAGAAGTGGGTATTTTGGTTGGTGCCCATGTTTTAAATGGAGCAAAAAAAAAAACACTAATAAAGGAATGAGAGGGAGGAGAATTTGGGCTTAGCGATGATTGGAGAAAGAGTCAAAGGAGATGGAAAAACTGATAGTGTGGTAGCTGAAGAGGGATTTATTTAGAGAGAAAAATGACTAATGGATAGGTCTTAAGTAGTTTCATACATATATGCTTGCAAACCTTTTTCTTTCTCTCCCATACGAAATCTTTAGTCTGCTCTACATAGCTTATGATAGCTAATGTACTGGATGTTTTTGGGTGGGGGGACATATGTGAAGATTTCTAGGTCTTGCTTTAAAGATTTGTGTTTGGCAAGAAAAGAGTACCTACAGTGAAAGCCAACACCGGAGTTCATATGAGGAGTAGGGCTATAACTAAAATGAAACTCTGGAAGACGCAGAGAAAAAAAAAAACCACAATGTATACTTAGAATAATCAGCATGTGCTTTTGGAGTTTTATGTCCCTGTTAATTTTCTGTCTTGTTGATCTAACCTTGACAGTGGGGTGTTAAAGTCTCCCACTATTATTGTGTGGAAATCTAAGTCTCTTTGTAGTTCTCTAAGAACTTGCTTTATGCATCTGGGTGCTCCTGTTTTGGGTTCATATATATTTAGGATAGTTAGCTCTTCTTGCTGCATTGATCCCTTTACCATTATGTAATGCTTTCCTTTGTATGTTTTGATTTTTGTTGGTTTAAAGTCTGTTTTATCAGAGAGTAGAATTGCAACTCCTGCTGTTTTTGCTTTCCATTTGCTTGGTAAATATTCCTCCATCCCTTTATTTTGAGCTTGTGTGTGTCTTTGCATGTGAGATGAGTCTCCTGAATACAGCACACCCATGAGTCTTGATTCTTTGTCCAATTTTCTAGTCTGTGTCTTTTAAATGGGGACATTTAGCTTATTTAAGGTTAATATTGTTGTGTGTGAAATTGATCCTGTCATTATGATTCTAGCTGGTTATTTTTCCCATTAGTTGATGCAGTTTCTTCATAGTGTCGATGGTCTTCACAATTTGGTATGTTTTCACAGTGGCTAGTACTGGTTTTTCCTTTCCATATTGAGTGCTTCCTTTGTGAGCTCTTGTAAGACAGGCCTGGTTGTGACAAAATCTCTCAGCATTTGCTTGTCTGTAAAGGATTTTACACTTACGAAGTTTCTTCCACTTATGAAGTTTGGTTTGGCTGCATATGAAATTCTTTTCTTTTAAGAAAAGGGTTTCTACAGAGAGATCTGCTGTTAGTTTGATGGGCTTTCCTTTGTGGAAAGCTCATGCTCTGTGCTGGGAGATCCACTGCTCTTTTCAGAGCTTATAGGCAGGAAAGTTCAAGTCTGCTGAAGCTGTGCACACAGCTGTCCCAGGGAGATGGGTGTTTCATCTATAAGTCCCTTTCTGGGGCTGCTACCTTTCTTTCAGAGATGCCCTGCCCAGAGAGGAGGAATCTAGAGAGGCAGTCTGGCTACAGCATCTTTGCAGAGCTGCAGTGGACTCCATCCAGTTCCAACTTCCTGGTGACTTTGTTTATGCTGTGAGGGGAAAACCACCTACTCAAGCTTCAGTAATGGGAGATGCCCCGCCCCCTACCAAGCTTGAGTGTCCCAGGTGAACTTCAGACTGCTGTGGTGGCAGCAAGAATTTCAAGCCAGTGGATCTTAGCTTGCTAGGCTCTGTGGGGGTGGGATCTGCTGAACTAGACCCCTTAGCTCCCTGACTTCAGCCCCCTTTCCAAGGAAGTGAACAGTTCTGTCTTGCGGGTGTTCCAGGTGTCACTGAGATATGAAAAGAAACTCCTGTAGGAAGCTCAAACAGCCTCCCAGGTTTGTAGTTGAAACCCAGGGCTCTGGTGGCATAGGCACCCGAGGGAATCTCCTGGTCTGTGGGTTGCAAACACCATGGAAAAAGTGTAGTATCTGGATCAGAGTGCACCATTCTTCATGGCACAGTCCCTCATGGCTTCCCTTAGCTGGTGGGGGGAGTTCCTTGACCCCTTGTGCTTCCTGGGTGAGATGACACCCCACCCTGCTTCCACTCATCCTCTGTGGGCTGCACTGTGGAATCAGTCCCAATGAGATGAGTACCTTAGTTTGAAATGCAGAAATCAACCGCCTTCTGCATTGATCTCACTGGGAGCTACAGACTGGAGCTTTTCCTATTCGGCCATCTTTCCAGCCACCTAAGATTAACTTTTGTGTTTGGGATATTTGCATATGTTGAGACTCTAATCCATTCATTTTATACCACTGTATAGCATCCAGTTGTTTAATTACACTGTGAGGTTTTACTCATATTGTGGCTGATTTAAATTTTGATAGCCTCCAGTTTTTTGGCTATTGCAAATGATTCTTTGGTGAATAATTTTGAATGCCTTCTTGTGTACATTTATGAGAATTTCTCTAAGCTATTTCCTAGGAATAGAATTGCTGGGCTATGGGATTAAGATATCTTCACCTTTGCATCATATATGATGCCAAGTTGTTTTTACCAGGGATACCCTCATTAGCAATGTTTCATATGTTTGCTGACTAGATATTTTCAAACTTTTAATTTTTGCCAGTCCCCTGAATGTGAAATGGTATCTTATTGTTGTTTTAGTTTGTGATTGTCTGATTAACCAGCGAGCTTAAGTATCATTACATATGTTTATTGGCCATTCCAATAAACGTTACAATGTCCTCTCCTGAATATATTTTTTGACAATTTTTTTCTTGTTTTCATTTTCTCATTGACTTATAATGTTCTCCATGTATTTTTGATGCTCTATCTATTTTGGTATATTCATTACAAATGTATTCTTCCAATTTATAGCTTGTCTTGTCATTCTGTCTACTGATTCATCTATTTATGATGATAGGTTTATAGTTTTAATGGTCAGGATTATCAGTTTTAAAGTTTTATGGTTTTTAAAAATATTTTATTTGAAAAACTTTTTATACTCCAATATTGTAAATATATTTCTCTATATTTTCTTCTAAGCATTTTATAGTTCTGCCTATCATGTATAAATATTAATCCATGTTCAAATGATTTGGGGACATATTATTAGGTGGAAATCTATTTGATTTTATTTTCATAAGGGTAACCAATTGTCCCAGCACCACTTACTAAACAGTGTGTCCTTTACTCACTGGATTTTAATGCCTCCTCTATGTTAGTTAAGTTCTGTGTGTGTGAGTCTGCTCCTGTTTGTTTTACGTTCTTCCAGGTTCTGCATTCCACCTTTTCTGTACCTCCTATACTTTGTATAACCCTCTACCTTTCTTGCTTAAGGCATTTCTTTAGATATTATGTCAGTTCTGTCACACTCTTATGAAGTTTGGTAAATATTATATGATTTTAATGGTTTTTCATTATTTTCCTGCCATAGCATGTACATTTCTGTTTGTTCATAGTATCTTTCTTTATTGATGGTGTTCTCTAGAAAAAGATCCGTCATTTTCTTTTCCATTCTGTTTATTGACAGAAGTATTAGAGTTGAAACCACAGTTGAAAATGTTATAATCTTAATTTAATTTTAAAATGCAAAAGCAACCTTTAAAATGCATTTTTTATAAATAAATTAAGAATATCCTGCCTTTTCTAAACCACTAGTATTTTGATTAACACTTTAGAAGAAAATTTTTTAGACAAGCTGATTTTTCGTGTAAGTGAAGCAATATATTATGTTTTCCTTGAAATTCATTAACTATTAGTCCTACCATGCTATTGTTAAATGATCTTCTTTATTTTTTTAGATGATTGGAATCCATTTTCATACCCATATAAAAAACTGGATTATGGAAAATGGGAGCTGTATATCCCACCAAAGCAGAATAAATCTGTACTCGTGCCTCATGGATCCAAATTAAAGGTACTTAACTCCTTCCTATTTTTCCTTGAACTTATTTTGTTTTTATCCTGTTTGCAAAGTTTGATTTAAACCATTAGAATGTACAATGGATGCATGATAATTGTGGGAGAAACAGTCTAAATTTATAAATAGAGGGAAATTCAGGAGAAGGTCTTAGGTTGAAATGGGTTAGATTAGAATTGTTGACTGGTAAGGTACCAAACTTAGATGTATTATCATCACAAGTTTAGAAACTTTATATAAGAAATGACATATTACAGGTGATTTTTGAGTAATTATAAAACTTTAGTTTGGAAAACAGAAAGTTTAATGGAAAAATGAAACCTGTCTTCAAATCTGCCAATGTAGAGAGGAGTTTTATCTGTAAAAAGGTCAGATGAAGTTGATGTGGGAGTGGATGCTGTGTTGGATGCTCGGGCATTTTGGGGACTGCTTCTTCTGGTCCTTTCTCTTTCTGGCCTCTGACATGGTGGTGGTGAGGTCTTGTTTATCATATTCTTCTCTGATAAAGCCACCTGAATTAGCCCAGAGGTCTCCCTGTTGGAGGCAGGCTGAGTGTCCTCTACTCTCCCTCTGCTTTGTGGTTCTGCATTCAAGGTCTGCAGAGCAGTTAGAGTCAGCTGCTCTTGTCTCATCAAGGGATGTCTGAGGGATGGGCTTCTAAGTCTGGATTACAGATTTAAGGCATTTGATTATAAGAGAAGCTATCTAAATCTTTTCACATTTACTTGATTTTACTCCATGGTCATATAATTATACAATATTTCCATGTCCCTTGTGTTTTCCTTCCTAAGACATTTACCATGATAAATCCTATAATTGAATTGTTATTTCTATTGGCATTTGTTATTTAACAGTATTAACTCAGAGTTACTTAAATATATTAAATCAAAATGCACAGTATGTTTATTTTGTAGGTTGTTAAAATATTTTACAAATAATGAAATTATAAGCATATATAAAATATAGTAAGATACTACCACACATAATGATAGTAAGCAGAAAAGAATATTGTTTGGGGTAAGGAGACATTTAACAAGAGATGGCAGTCAATGTTCTTTTTAATCTATAGTAAAAGAGAGAAAAATACTGATAGTATACGATAAGAGGGATTAAAATTTAATATAAATAATCTCTTTTCCATGTCAGTATAAGTTCCATGAGAGTATGGCCTTTGCTGTTTTTTTTTATTTTTTTTATTTTATTTTTCCTAGTCCTGTACACTGTCAATTCTTTGAACAGTGCCTGGCAGAGTGGAGATGCAGAAAATATTTATTGAGTGTTAAAGACATTTTGAGACCCAGTCTTTGAAGGAGTAAATCAAACAGTTTGATTCTTCGATGGTTTTTAAGGGCTAATTTTAGAGAAACTGCAGCAAGGCAACCATTACTATTTTTATTGCTGCTTTAGGTCTTAATGGCTGTTTGTTTTTTTCTTAAACCTTTATGTTAAGTTTATTTATTTTAAGAATTAAACTTACTAATTTTTAACAAGTGCTAGAGAACTTTTTTCTGCCTTTTCCTTTTTTCTGATATAATTGGCACATTAACTTTACTGAGTTTTTACTTATTACAATCAATTAATAAGGGAACCAATCTAAATAGCAGATAGCTCCTTGGCACCAACTGCAGCTGTGAAGTCCCTGAACTCCTTGATTCTGTGATCCCCAAATGTTCTAGTTGAAGCTTCGGAAAGTTCTCAATCATGGAGGAGGTTTGGTTGCAGGGTTACACTAGAGGCCATCACATCATAAGGTTGATTTTTAGCTGCTGAGTGCCATTTATTCGTATTTTCACTAATTCAGCAAATGTGTATTGAGTATCTTCTGTGTACCTGGTATGGTAATATGCATAGAGAATCAGCATTTTAAAAGTCACTGCCTTTAAGGAAATATTAATCTAATAAATTAGTTTTTAAAACTTTTATCTGCTCCAATAAGCCTAAGGGCTAGGACACAGTCCACTCAAAAGAAGTGGTTTCCTTTGGAAGTAACTCTCAAGCTCAGGAGCCAGGAGTGTGGAAGAGGCAGGATGGACTGCTTCAATTTTTTAAATTTGAAAAACAGATTTTCCTTCTTTTGGTGGAGAATCACTATAATAAGCATGACTAAATAGACATATCTCCTTACCCTCTCAAAGAGGCTTCTGCATGTTTATATTATTAAACACTCATTACATCATTACTAGACTCAGCATCATCTGTTAAAAGATAAGAATAAACAGCTCACCAATTTTTTTGCTTTGTTAGCCAAAGTAAGAGGCATGAAAAATACCAACATAAGCAGCTACCACTTACTGAATGTTTCCCATTGACAGATAATTAATTTAGATATATTTTGTCATTGACTTATTACAAAAACTCGATACAGTAAGTATTATTACTACTGGGTCATCCTACATTCTGCTCTGCCTGAACAGTACCAGTGTATACTTGTTATCTTTATTGTTATTATTATTATTATTTTTTTTTTAAAGACTGAGTTTCGCTGTGTTGTCAGGCTGGAATGCAGTCTTGTGATCTTGGCTCACTGACATCTCTGCCTCCCAGGTTCAAGTGATTCTCCTGCCTCAGCCACCTGAGTAGCTGGGATTATCCATGCATGCCACCACACCCGGCTAATTTTTGTATTTTCAGTATTTTAGTAGAGATGGGGTTTCCCCATGTTGACCAGGATGGTCTAGATCTTCTGACCTTGTGATCCACCTGCCTTGGCCTCCCAAAGTGCTGGGATTACAGGAGTGAACTACCGTGCCTGGCCAATTATTTTTTTTTTTATTAATATAGCTTTATTTTTACTTTAAGTTCTGGGATACATGTGCAGAACATTCAGGTTTGTTACATAGGTATATTTGTGCCATGGTGGTTTGTTGCACCTATTGACCCATCCTCTAAGTTCCCACCCCTCACCCCCATCCCA
The DNA here is from genome assembly GCF_030222135.1 of Aotus nancymaae. Lineage (NCBI taxonomy): Eukaryota > Metazoa > Chordata > Mammalia > Primates > Aotidae > Aotus > Aotus nancymaae. The sequence continues at coordinate 13,825,473 of NW_026988435.1, forward strand.
CAACAGGCCCTGGTGTGTGATGTTCTCCTCATGTCCACCTGTTCTCATCGCCCAACTTCCACTTATGAGTGAGAACATGTGGTATTTGGTTTTCTGTTCTGTATCAGTTTGCTGAGGATGATGGCTTCCAGCTTCATCTATGTCCCTGCAAAGGATGTGATCTCATTCCTTTTTATGGCTGCATAGTATTCCATGGTGTATATAGACCATACACCATGGTTTTCTTTATTCAGTCTATCATTGATGGGCATTTGGGTTGGTTCCATGTCTTTGCTGTTATAAACAAACGTATGTGTGCATGTATCTTTATAGTAGACTGATTTTTCTGATGATCATTGACGCGAAAGTCCTCAATAAAATACTGGCAATCCAAATCCAGCAGCACATCAAAAAAAGCTTATCCAGCTGGGCGTAGAAGCTCATGCCTGTAATACCAGCACTTTGAGAGACTGAGACAGTCGGATCACGAGGTCAGGAGTTCGAGACATGCCTGGCCAATATAGTGAAACCCTCTCTCTACTAAGAATGCAAAAGCTACTTGGGAGGCTGAGGCAAGAGAATCCCTTGAACCCGAGAGGTGGAGGTTGCAGTGAGCCAAGATCACAACATTTCACTCCAGCCTGGGCAACAGTGTGAGATTCCGTCTCAACAACAACAACAACAACTTATCCAACATGATCAAGCTGGCTTCATACCTGGGATACAAGGCTGGTTCAACATATGCAAATCAATAAATGTAATCCATCACGTAAATAGAAACAAAGACAAAAACCACGTGGTTATTTCAGTAGATGCAAAAGAGACCTTTGATAAAATTTAACATCCTTCTTGTTAAAAACTCTCAATAAAATAGGCATTGATGAAACATACCTCAAAGTAGTAAGAGCTATTTATGACAAACTCAGCTAGTATCATATTGAATGGGCAAAGCTGGAAGCATTACCTTTGAAAATCGGCACAAGACAAGGATGCCATCTCTCACCACTCCTATTCAACATAGTGTTGGAAGTTCTAGCCAGGGCAGTCAGGCAAGAGAAAGAAATAAAGTGTATTCAAATAGGAAGAAAGGCAATCAAATTGTCTCTGTTTGCAGATGACATGTTTCTGTATTTACAAAACCTCATCATCTCAGCCTGAAAACTCCTTTAGCTGATAAGCAGCTTCAGCAAAGTCTCAGGATATAAAATCAATGTGTGAAAATCACAAGCATTCCTTTACACCAACAATAGACAAGCAGAGAGCCAAATCATGAATGAACTCCCATTCACAATTGTTACAAAGGGAATAAAATACCTAGAAGTACAGCTAACAAGGGATATGAAGGACCTCTTCAAGGAGAGCAACAAACCACTGCTCAAGGAAATATAAGAAAATTAATAATCATTGTAAGAAATGGGTAGCATTCTGTCTCTAGTTCAGAATAATACATTTTAATTTTCAAATAATAATCAGAACAAATTTTAGGAACTGACATCTGTCATATCTAAATCTATTTTTCAAAATCTAAATACTGTAAGTCTTTTGTCACATTTTTATTCTACAATTGAGCTCTCTGTAAAGGAGTTGGAACAGCTTCCATTTTATTATTGTAGATCATATTTTTCATAGATCTAACTGTGCTTTTTAGGCAATTAAAGTCATACGGCTAAAATAAACACATAATTTAGAGTTTTTCCTTAAAATTATTTTCTTGATAAGTTGTGTGTTTGAATAGATCATTTATGTATCAAATTGATATGTTTGTGGCAATGGAGTTATATCTCCCTCTTTTGGAAAGTAGAGGCATGGCATTTTGATTGAGTTTAAATTGTTCTTTTCAAATTTTCAGTTTACATAATTTCTTGAGCTTACAGATTTGAAAACAGTATTGTTCTCTGGTATAGTTTTTCCTTGGAAATTTTTGACATTAATAAAAAGTTAAGCTTTCTTATATATGTATGTGTACACGTATATTTCTTTAGACAAACCACTGCTCAAGGAAATAAAGGACATTTGACGGGTTTCAACACAGGAAAACTTTTTATTTTGATATTCAAAATGCCTTTATTTTTACTTGAAGAGAGCCAGTTTTACTTTTTCTGTAGTTATGCAGTGTGATGCATAGTGTCTATTTAAAAAATAGAACTTAATTAAAAAATATGGAAAGAAAAGTAGCCGTTCTTATAATCATTAATGGCCTGGCCCTCCAGGCTACCATCCAATCTTGATAGATTTTATGGGTATTCTTCCTAATCTGTTTTTAGGCATTTATAAACTGTCCTTGCCCTTGTCCTCTGCCTCTCTATATTTATACGCTTTTTATTATCATAAAAGTATGATTATACTATGCCTATTCATCTTCAGTTTGATGCACCCCTCCCAAAATATCATGCAAATCTTAAAAGGTACATCATTATTTAGTTACTTGATTCAAGACCATACCCATTATTAATAGATTGATGTCTCCAAGGCATAAACTAACATTTATTCTGGCTAAGCATTCTTCTTTGACGTGAATTACTATTATAAAAAGAAATAAAATGTATTAATGTATTTATTCCAAATTACTCAAGTCTGTTTCTTTTTTTTTTTTTTCGAGATGGAGTTTTGCTCTTGTTACCCAGGCTGGAGTGCAGTGGCGCGATATCGGCTCACCGCAACTTCCGCCTCCTGGGTTCAAGCAATTCTCCTGCCTCAGCCTCCCTAGTAGTTGGGACTACAGGCATGCACCAGCATGCCCAGCTAATTTTTTGTATTTTTAGTGGAGACTGGGTTTCACCATGTTGACCAGGATGGTCGCAATCTCTTGATCTCGTGATCCACCCACCTCGGCCTCCCAAAGTGCTGAGATTATAGGCGTGAGCCACTGCTCCCAGCCTCAAGTCTCTTTCTTATAAGACCTAACATAATTTTAGAACAACTGAATGCTTTATTGAGGCATTAAAATCGGCTCCACCTTCATTACCACTGTTTAGAAGAACAAAATGTTCATTTTCTACCCTCCCTGCTACCTGCATTTGGGCCTGAATTTACCCTGTAAATTGTTCAACAGTGTTGCATATTTTGCTGGATATGGTTTTGTTTTTATTGTGGACTCCTTTGAAGCTTTGTCTACAGATTATAAAGGAGAAGTGTTTCAGATTTAAAATTAAAAATTAACCATTAACATATCCCAAGAAGACGACTTACATATAATGAAAGAAAATGTTTACAAGAGTCAACAGTAGGTTATTTTACGTTAACAAGTCTCATGTCTAACATCAATCTGGTAATTTTCATAAATTACTTAAAGAACTTATTTAATCAGCATTTATAAGAGGTTAAAAACACTATTTCAGCCTACAGAAATTAAATGGATATAGTATAATAATATCTGTGAATATATATGGGTGTATATATAAATATGTATTGCTATTTTGAAACACTGTTGCAAACTTCCTTTGAATTAAAAAATTCAGAATAGGCTTTATTTTGTATACAAATTAGAATGTAATTCTAAATTACAATTTGTAATTTTATATTTGTATGTAAAATATAAAATATAAATTGAAGAATATACAGGTAATGGCTTTTGTTGCCTTTCTAAATAACAATGCCATTGATATTTGCATATTTATATTAAACAGGATTTACTCTATCATTATGCTAAATATGGTTAGTTTGTGATTGCCAGTTAATTTTGTGTCATTGACTTAAGAAGTCATATTTATAGTCATGTTGAGAAGTTTGAAGTGATAATAATAATGAAATAACAATCTGTAATGTTTTGCATTGGTAATTACAGTGGGTGATTTTTGCAAGTTTCTGTTCAGGTGATTAGAACTATAAGCTATCTCATGAGCATACTGTTCTCAGCTGAGCAACAACTTTTTCCATTTGACCCGGAGACATGAATTCATTTTAAAATTAATAATGAGTTATTATATAAAAACAATTTTTACATCTGAAGAAATTTTGTTGGTTTTCTTTTTCTTTTCAAAATATTGGTGCATTTTAGGCCCAGCTGCTCTCAGGTTTGGGCATACCTATACTATTTGTCTTCGTAGTGCTGGCATTTTTTTTGTGTGTGTGTGACACATTCATGGCTTCTATTTTTGCCATTTAATTTTCCAGGCTCTGCCCTTTCCTTAACATTCTTTAGGCCTCCAATTCAGGTTCTGCCTCCAGCTTTTTCTCATATGAATCTTATTCCTCTCTCAAACTTACTTTAATTCTAAAGTATGTTTGAATCTTCTTCTCTCAAACTTACTTTGATTCCAAACTTTCTGATATTCCAAATGTGTTGTGTGCTTCTGAAATGATGACCTAGGTTAAATCAAATTATGTTCTTCTTATTTTTCATAAAAAGAACCAAGATGCTTCTCATCTTGGTTCAAAAACCCTCCTCTTTATCCTCTCTGCACCAAGCATTCCTAGGTATTGCCAACTTCTGTTTCTTTTTGCGTGATAAACTGTATAAACTCTGCTTATAAAAAATAAATTTTAAAATTTGAATTTTGAAACCAAATGCAGGGAGAAAATTTTTTTTCCCTACACAGCCCCTTTTAATGATTATTTCTCATGAAAAAGCAGATTCTGAATATGCACATAATTATATACAGGAAGGTATAAATAGAAATTATTAGTGTCATGAACTAATTAATGATGGCATTGAGACGAGAAAGATTTCCTTGTTCCCCTTACAGGGTGTGTGATGGGAGTGTGGTTCACTTCTTCAGTGTCCAGCTGCTCAAACCTCTAGGGGAGCATACAGGCGGGCAGGCTGTGGGGCTCCGACCCCACAACAGTGTCTAGTGTGGATGTTTACAGTTCATGAAGTCCCAATGGGCATGTGCTACCCTGTGTTCTTTTAGTTTGCAGTCTATAGGCGACTTGTGTTAACCAGCTCAATTAGACCCTCTACCTTGTCACAAGGACAGAGGGTTTTCCGTATCCTGGGTTCTTGCCTTGGTATACTGGAAGAATTGGATCACATGTGGACTTGGAGAATGAGTGCAAATTTTTATTGAGTGGAAGTAACTCTGCTGATGTGGGAGTGAGAAGGGTGATGGCTTTCCCCTGGAGTTGGGCCTCTCGGTGGCCCTGGCTCTCCTCAGATTGCCCTGGCAGAACGCTACCTTGTTCTGCCAATAGATGGCTTGCCACCCTGCAGGTGTCTGCTGATGTGCTCTTCTGCCTGTGTGCTCCCTCCATGTCCTCTTGCCTTCCAGCTGCTGTGTCTTCTTCCACTGATGTACTTCTCTCAACTCTGGCCAGTGTCTGCCCGCTAAGATGTTGAGTTTTTGTAGGCCCATGATGGGGGTGTGGCGGACCACAGTGGTCTTGGAAAATGCAACATTTCGGCTGGCTGGCAGGAATGCTTGTCCTCACCTTGGTCCACAGGGGTGGAGCCCTAGATAGGGAACCATCTTTCTCTACCCAACACTTCTCTTTCCCGCTTCTATGTTATTTAAAAGGACCATACTTTCCCTACCCAGCACTCCCATATCAGCATGATAGTTATCTTTGAGTTTTCCACTCTTTGTGACTATGTAGGTAAAGGCATTTTATTAGATTAAGCTTCACTCTGGGTTCTCAGACAGAAACGATTGATCCCTGTATGATCTACCTCACATACTTGCTTCTTCCTTCCAGTTCTTTTATGAGTTGATTAACCATGTAGAGATCTACCTGCAAGGGAGTGAGAAAAATTTGATTTTAAGCTTTCCATGTTCTCTAATACAAAGAAAGAATGAAGAAAGGCAGTTTGAATGACTAAAGAGCCAATATCTGCTACAATTTTAAAATAAAAATTATGTATTGAGAAGAAAAGTATCAAGTTTTAGTAATGGCATTTAAAGTAACATTGATAACTCTTTGTTTTTACACACAGCAAAATGAAGAAAATATATTTATATATATGACAATGGCCACAAAAAAGGTAGCATTTTTCATACATACAGAGCACTTTCAAATCAGTGAAAAGAAAACAAAAAAAAAATTTACACAGAGAAGAAATTTTCAAATGAAGAAATGCAAATGACCAATACGACACGAAAGTATCACATCACTAATTTAATGAAAGTATAAATTTAAACATAAGTGTCATATTTCTCATCAGTTTTATAGAAATCAGAAAGCACATGGAAGATGGAGCTATGATAACTTTCTTTTTTTAACAAAACTGTTAATCTTTTACAAATGATTGATGTGATACATTGTGTGGAAATTGTGAAATTAAAAAAAAATTGATGGGTTAGAACAATAGGATAAGATCAGAATCTTGAGTAAATTTACCGTACTCTTTTTATGACAGCATTCCCAAGTATAGCGGAAACTTTTTTATAAGTAAATGATGTGAGTTTAAGGACCATCATAGGTATGCTGAGGACCACAAATGCATAAATTTCTGAGCTAGCATGGATGCCTTCAATTATTTAAGTGAGATTGACTTAAGTTTGTAAAGAGATTTAAATTTTATTATTTTAGAATAATAAATTAGGAAGATTAGGCTATGAAGGATTAAATATAATTGTAAATTTTTGTTAAAATATAAGAAATACATTTAAAATGCAAAGTAGAGATTGAGACAAACTTTATTGCAAAATACTTTTTATGCTTTGCAAAAGTATTATTACCAGGGTTTTAGGAAATGTATTTCCTGTAACCTGATGTTTTCTTTCCTCCATGATAATGTATTATTATTTTTTAAAAATAAAGATGTATCATTTTATTGCTGGAACGCTGGTCCTTGTAGCTACTCTGTCTTTTACCTTCTAAGGTCTAGCTTTTATCTCATAAAGCACTAAACTGCAGATCACAGAATCTGAGTCAAGAACAATAGAGAGGATGGTGGCAGTAGTTAGTAATGGGGCTCAGGCATCTCTAAGTTATTCCTCAGGTAGTTCTTACTGTTTATTCAGGGTTGAAAACTGCTGTCAAAGACAGATATAAAAGCCTAACATTTTCTTACTGAATTAAGGGGAAAAATACAGCAGAGTATACAAATCAATCTCAACAAGTGTTTAACACCACAGGGGAATGTGGGATATAAAACATTCTTTTCCATTTATTTATTTATTTATTTATTTATTTATTTATTTATTTATTTATTTTTGAGACGGAGTTTCGCTCTTGTTACCCAGGCTGGAGTACAATGGCGCGATCTCGGCTCACAGTAACCTCCGCCTCCTGAGTTCAGGCAATTCTCCTGCCTCAGCCTCCCGAGTAGCTGGGATTACAGGCACGCGCCACCATGCCCAGCTAATTTTTTGTATTTTTAGTAGAGACGGGGTTTCACCATGTTGACCAGGATGGTCTCGATCTCTTGACCTTGTGATCCACCCGCCTCGGCCTCCCAAAGTGCTGGGATTACAGGCGTGAGCCACCGCGCCCGGCCCTCCACTTATTTATTTAATGCTTGTACAAGTGAATCACCATTATCCAAAAAATTATACTGTTCATAAAGTTCTATTTCCTGATTGCCCTTAATGTAAACATTGATTACATAGATACTTTAAATGTATTAGCAAACTTATTTTTCATATTATTTGTGTACTCTGAAATATGTTGTATTTTGTCATCTTTTTTCTTCAATGTGGGCACAGTATATTTTAAATATGATCATAAAGTCTGGAAAATTGAACACTTTCTCCCATTTTTCTTTAGAAATACTTTTTTTAAAAAGTAAAAGTGTTTCATGCTTTTTTCTTCTAAATTAGGTAGGCATCCAATTTATTTTCAAGAGAGCTTTTGTTTAGTATTTGATCTTTCATTGCTGTGCCGCAAAAATGAAGAAAATTACAGTTTGTGAATGTTTAGGTGGACATTATTTTTGGTTATGTTTGCTAAAAGTAGTTGCACTTTGGCCAAGTATGCCTTCAAATAATAATGAATAAAGGTATGCCTACAGAAAATAACCTTTTTTTCCTGATAAAGTACATAGTATACAATCTCATTCATGATTTAAACATGTACATTTAAGCTGGGGTCTTTTATTGAATACCACAGTTAAGTGTATGTTAAATTTCAAAATTAATGTTTAACTTTCTTCAATTTAAAGTGTGTTTTTTTTTTTACACTTCAGTATGTTCATCTTTATCCCTCCGAATATGTCAGTAGCATTACATTTCCCCACATGACTAGTGCTCAAATGGAAAATTATACATTCTCATGAACATACAATATTTTTTTTTAACAATCAGCCATAGGTCACTGTATCTCATATTATGAATATTCTCCATGTCTCACTTATTGGTCAGGTGAGTAATTCCCAGACCTATGCTTTATTGACTGAATTATATTCACTAATTTATTCTGTAGTTTTCTCTACTTTTCCAGAGGAGTTATCACACTTAGAGATCAAGTTCAAGTTTGCTGCCTTGTGCCTTTGTTTTATCTTCATAAGATGGGGGCATTTATGTTTAAAGATTTAGATATACCTGAACAAGGAAGGATGAAAGTAAAAAGCCTATTGTGTAGAATCCTATTATTCACCACTGTTTCTTCCCATCATCACTGTTTCCACCTCCAGTGCCTAAGTCTGTTATCCAAAGGTCACTCCAATTCTTGACCATCTTTTATAATCTACTGGAATGCTGATAAAAAAATCTATTGACAAGAAATTATCCAAATGCATATCTAATGCTACTTCTCACAGGTAGTCATTATCTTTTTCCCATTATACAAACTATGTCATCCCTTTCTTATTTCTTGATGGTTGTACTTACTTTAATCATTGTTCATACATATCTATTTCCAGTTCTTTTCCCCTAATAACCACCTATACCTGTCAAAATACAGGTTTGTTTTAGAAGAAATGAGAGAAAAGAATGATAGTGTTCCAACCTGTGAGACTTTAATTTGTAAAGAATATTTAAAGATTCAAGAGAAATTCATTTTATCATTAATTGTTTATTTAATAGTCATTAACTGTATTCTTGGATGTAATAGTCTTAATGTTTATTAAATATATAATTGTATGTTATCTTAAAAAATCTTATAACTTTTAGAATTATGTATTCTATATGCAGTCTTTTGAATTTCTCTAGATTTCTTTTAGGGGTTGAGTTATTTCTTTTTATTTCTTCATGCTTTGTATTTTACTTCATTGCGATGACACTTAGAATGATTGCTTAGAGAATGGGTGCAGTGGCTCAGGCTTGTAGGTAGTCCGAGCACTTTGGAAGGCTGAGGTAGGAGGATCACGAGCTTAGGAGTAGGAGACTAGCCTGGCCAAAATGGTGAAACCCCATCCCTACTTTAAAAAAAAAAAAAAAAGCCCAGTGTGGTGGCACACATGTATAGTCCAGTTGCTTGGGAGGCTGAGGCAGAAGAATCGCTTGAATCCGGGAGGTAGAGGTTGCAGTGAGCCGAGATCATGCCACTGCACTCCTGGGCGGCAGTGTAAGACTCAGTCTCAAAAAAAAAAAAAAAAAAAAAAACCCAATAGTTGGGGACACACACAAAAAAAAAAAATGAAAAGGAAAGAATGATTGCTTAGGAATCATACTCTTTTCTTCAAATGGTTGAATGTATCACCAGGTAGACTTTTGTAATTATACTTAATAAAATATTTTTAAAAGATCTTCAACTCATCCTATGATAGTGCTTCCTCTATCCTATCACTTCTGAAAATACTTCTTAGATTTTTTTTATTGGCTTCATACCAGATTATAACTCTGTTTACTTAATAGAATTCTAGCCTTCACTGCACATGGATGAGACTCTTTGAAGCACACTTTTTCAGTAATGAAAACTCAGTGATTTTTTCCCCTTTTCATAGCTTTTTCCTTTTATTACTATATTGATCTTTCAATATCTTGGATGTTTAATTCCCATATTTTGGTATCATGTGTAATTCATTTGTTTTCTAGTCTAAGACACCTAATCAATCTCTACATGATTATAGCATCTCAGCATTATTCCTTTTCTTTTCACCTACGAGTAGTTATTCTCACTTATTCAGGGATATTGTTTTCAATGCCTGCTTCCTAAATCTCAAATAATCCCTTTGGATTTATCTTTTTGTAGCGACCTCACTTTATAAGTTTTTTGTTCAGGTAATGTACTTGAAATGAAGCAAACAGTTTATCAGTCCTACTTAGTTGTTTCTTTATTTCTTTAAAGATTTGCCTCGGTAGAAAAGTAGAGAAAGAAAAACATATTACAATTGTAATACTTCTTAACTAGGCTAGAAGATAGGGGAACTAGGGTATGAATCTTGGGGGATAATACCTTTTTTTAATAGGTTCAGAAGCTTCTGTCTTTCCAAATCATTCTAAGTCAGGACCTGCTTTTAGAAGTGACTACTGATCTTTATTTATTTACCTTTGGCAATATTCTGCAGTTTCTTTTCTCCCATGTGTAAGTATTACAGAAATGAGTTTGTGATATATTTATAATTGTCTAATTGGTGTTGTCAGGGACAAAGTAGCTATGCATGTTATATCTAAAAAAATAGTCATTTTTGTTCTATATCTCAGTGTCTGTTATGCCAAAGTTTTGTATAAATCAATCTGACACTCATTTGTATCACATTACAAATTTATTTTTCATAGCTAATATGCTCAGTCTTTTCAGTTAATGAAGTTTTAAAATTATGATTAATAAGTATTTTTGTTGGAGAAACCCTTTAACTATCCTATTCAAGCTGTTGTTATGAATTCAACCTTCGAAAGGTTTATTGTTTTTTATTAAAAAAATACATTGTAATGGCATGTTTTAAAATAAAAAATCTAAAATAATGGGAGCTGTTGGAAAGGACATCTTCTTTACTCCTGTATAGTGCCCAGTGTTGCATAACATAAGAGCTCAGGGGCTTCAGCTAATCATTTCATCTCTCTGTCTACCTCTCTCAATTCCTGAACATTATAGATGTAAAAGGCATCAGAAGGATGATTTTTTTATGCATATGGTTGTGTAAGTTCATTTGATTACTTGAAAATTATGAACTAAATTATGAGGCAAAGAAGGAGATTTCTAAAATATATGAACTTTAGTATCCAGATAAAATTAACAGAAAATTAAAATAATTTCAAGAAACAGTTATTTTTTTTGGTATCCATAGCAGGCTTAATTAAATAATATATAATGTCATTTATAGCCTAAATATTACCCTAATATATATAATTTTATCAATCAACTATGTACAGTTTTATAAAAATTTATCCAGGATGTAGTCATTTATATATCAAGGTCTATTATTATTAGAAAACTACCATGATGATTTTAGTAGTCTCTTTGTTTTAATTCACCATTAACAGAAATATAAACTCAAAGTTCACAATGAACTAGCAGTTACTATGAAGAATGTTTCTGATTTTCATCTTCTTAATTAGGAAATTCAGAATGCAATTTTTTCAGTAAGTATTTTTTTTTGTTCACCGATTATCGTTTACTTAACTAGTTTCATCTCTGTTTAATAAAGCAAATATGTCAGATATCAGGTAGAAAAAAATATTCCCTTCACTTTTCCATATGGTAAATTTAGAGTCTTCATTTACATCACATATGCAGCGATTGTTTTGTTTAATCTTTGAAAATACTTATGTGGAAAAAATGCTAGATATAAAAACTCTGTATTACAAATTTACTTTTTTTTTTTTTTTTCTGAGAATGAGTCTCACTCTGTCGCCCAAGCTGGAGTGCAGTGGCATGATCTTGGCTCACTGCAACCTCCACTGGCCTAGTTCAAGCAATTCTCCTGTTTCAGCCTTTCGTGTAGCTGAAACTACAGGTGCCTGCTACCACACCTGGTTAATTTTTGTATTTTTAGTACAGACAGAGTTTCATCATATGGATCAGGTTGGTCTGGAACTCCTGACCTCTGGTGATCCACCCACCTCGGCCTCCCAAAGTGCTGGGATTAGAGGCCTGCGCCATGTGCCCGGCCACAAATTCACATTGTTAAAGCCTTTTCTATCAATTATGGAACTCTGCAATGTTTATTGTGATGGGGTTTGCTTTACGTGGGAATAGTCGAGGAGACTTACCTTGTATCGTTGGGAACACTGTAATGTATTGGTACCTATTTGTCTACTTTTTGGAGTAGGAAATGAACACAAGACAACTGTATTATTTAGACTACTCATGAAGATAACTTATATCTTTTAACTCTTTCTAGTACTGACAAAGTTCAACTAAAGTATATTTCCATTTTATTATAGAAAAAATATTGTTTCCAATTTTTCCCTTATTGGCTGTGTTACTTTCCTAAGGCTGCTGCATAAATATGTTGGATTTAAATAATGTAAATGTATTCTCTCATAGCTTTGAAGTCTAGAAGTTAAAAATCAGTGTCACTGGGCTGAAATCAAATGTTGGCAAACCCTCTGGAGGTTCTAAGGGAGAATGTGTTCCATGACATTTTCAGCTTCTGGTAGTGGCTGGCATTCCTTTGCGAGTATCCATGTCATTCCACTCTCTTCCTCCTTGGTCACATTGTCCTCTCCTCTTTTACATGTAAAATCTCCCTCTGTGATTGTTCCCCTGCAGAATCTGGAAATGGAGTAAGAATCTCTTCATTTGCCGATTTCTAATTTAATCACATCTGCAAAGATCTTCTTTTTGTCACAGAAGGTATCATTCACAGATTCTTAGGGTAGGATGTGGACATCTTTTGGGAGGCTATTTTCAGCCTCACACAATGACAAAGAGATTCTTTCTCACATAATCTTCACATAATCTTAATGAATGTTAAATTGGCCCAGCAGAAATAACAAGCAGAACTGTGAATAGAATTTATACAGATAGGTCCTATTTTAAACAAAACAAAAACAAGGATGAGTAGTAAAAGATTAATTCAATTAAAATTAAATTTATCAGCTTTATTTTAAATTGTATTAAGGTATTTTAAAGTTGTAGTGATTATAAATTCTGTCTGTGTATTGAAAAATAATGTTTACACTATATATTTGTGACTATTAGAAACACACATTTGGCTGGGCATGGTGGCTCACGCCTGTAATCTCAGCATTTTGAGAGGCCAAGGCAGGTGGATCAACTGAGGTCAGAGATTTGAGACCAGCTGCCTGGTCAACATGGTAAAATCCTGTCTCTAAAAAAAAATACAAAAATTAGCTGGGCATGGTGGCGGGTACCTTAATCTCAGCTACCCGGGAGGCTGAGGCAGAAGAATCCCTTTAACCTAGGAGGTGGAGGTTGCAGTGAGCTGAGATCACACCATTGCACTCCAGCCTGGGTAACAAGAGCGAAACTCCATCTCAAAAAAAAAATAAAAAATGAAAAAAAAAAATAAACACACACACACACATTTATTTATTCGGGATTCAGGTCATTGGTAGAGTTGTTAAGATTTTCCTCTGGAATATTACTTATTTTTCTACTTAATTACAAATTTTTGATTACCTTTTTTCTTTTTTATGTTCCTTCTACCCTCTTCTACAAATTACTTAAGAGTTAATTATAGGCCAGCTGCAGTGGTTCATGCCTGTAATCCCAGTGCTTTTGGAGGCCAAGGTGGGCAGATCACCTGAGGTCAGTTGTTCAAGATGAGGCTGGCCAATATGGTGAAACTCTGTCTCTACTAAAAATAAAAATTAGCCAGACATGGTGGCATGTGACTATAATCCCAGCTATACAGCAAGATAATCATTTGAACCCAGGAGGTGGAGGTTGCATTGAACTGAGATTACGCCCACTGCAGTCCAACCTGAGCGACTGAGTGAGACTCCATCTCAAAAAAAAAAAAAAAAAAAAAGAATTAATTGTAATATGTATGTGTGTATATTTCTGTTTCTGTCTGTCTCTCTCTGTGTGTCTGTTTCAGTCACATTATAAACACACACGTGTGTGTATATATGCATATAGAATATTGATAATCAGCATTGTACAATGATATGGCTATACTTATTATTAAAAAAATTTTTTTTTTTTTGAGGCGAAGTCTCTCTCTTTTCCCCCAGGTTGGAGTGCAACGGTGCTGTCTTGGCTCACTGCAATGTCTGCCTCCCGGGTTCAAGCAATTTTCCTGCTTCAGCCTCCTAAGTAGCTGGGATTATAGGTGCCTGCCACCACGCCTGGATAATTTTTGTATTTTTAGTAAAGACAGGGTTTCACCATGTTGGCCAGGCTGGTCTCGATCTCCTGACCTCAAGTGATCTGTCTACCTTGGCCTCCCAAACTGTTGGGATTATAGGTGTGAGCCACCATACCCGGCCAAATAAAAAATATTTTTATACTTGATAAATAGCCACTGCTCAGGAACTTTGTCAGTACCACTCCCACCACTCTCATGTTACTTCCAGAACTCAGGACAACTCAACTACTAAAGCATTAACAGCTGGCAAGTTAGGGGGCCTGTACTCTGTGGCCACCATCTCTTCTGATTGGTGGAAATATATAATATACATGTTGTTAAAATATGTTGTGTTTATGTGTACATATATCAAAAAGTTATGTTTTACACCTTGAATATATTCAATTTTTGTCAATTATATCTCAATAAAGCTGAAAATTTAAAAGTCAAATAAAAAAAGAAGTGGTAGTATTGCTCTATAAATCGGAAATCACTTGTTTCATAACTCACTTTGACCTGTACCCTATCAAATAGTTATCTTGATTAGTATCTTTTTTTTTCACTCTACTTTAAGCAAAAAAAAATTAAAGAAAAGCTCCTCACAACATCAGGAGATGTCTGTAGTATAATTGGGGCAATTTGAATTATGTGATTCAAAAACTGTGCCTTTTCTGTTAGTTGGCTACACTTTCATTCATGAAACCTAGAGCTACATTCATTACCATATTTCAGAATATGCTAACATTTACTTCTAACCAGCTGAACACATCCGATGTTTTGATGTAAAATTGTTGGCCACCTATGGAACATATTATGTCAGTAATTTTCCAGTACATGGACAATTTGTTTTTTGCAAGAAGCATTTTAAAATATATTCCAAGCATGAATGAACACACATACACCCACACGCAGACACACACACACACTCTTTTTTGTCTTTACGATTTACTGTTTTTTATATTGTGTATTTGAGTTCTAAATGACATGTTCTAAATAAAATTTGACTTTAAACCATTCACTAAGTTAATTTGACTTTTGTGCAGTTAGGGGTTTCTTTTATTAAATTATGTAATCCAATAATATCTGTTGATGATAACTCCTATAAATCAAAGAAATAATTTGTCTCATTCAAAAGGATTATAATCATATTATTTGGTATTATTATGATATTATTTTCATTATATTTCTTTCAAGTAATTTGATGTATTTTTTAAGTTATATTTCTTAAACAATGCGTTAATATACTCAAGGTACACAGGTTGTACCTTAAGTAGCATACTCTACAGATGTATGTGTGATTACATGATTCATATATTTGCAATCCTTACTAAACTACTTATGTTTTTGAAATCTGGAAGCTACACAAGTAAATGAAGTGATAATATCAAAATATATAACTAGAAAATAAAAACTACTAACAATCCCCTTACCCACAGTTAACCATATTAATATTTTTATATCTTTTAAAATACTTTAGGCTGTGAGTTTTTGTGCATTTACATTAGAAAGATACAGTATATTCCTTCATATAACTTAGAAGACTTTTCTGCAGCCTTTAATATGATTCGATAGTATAATTTTTTAACAACTATACATTATTCAGTCACGCTGTCTTTGCTAATAGAAGTAGCGCTAAGACTAATAGACAAAGATACAGTGTTTTGGGCACATCTCTGATTATTTCCATGGGGGCAGTTTGGTAATTAGTACTGCTGACTCATTGAAGTTACTTTTTTTACTCAAATTCCTGGCCTCAACTGATCCTCCCATTTTAGCCTCCCAAAGTGCTGGAATTATAGGTGTGAGCCACTGTGCCTGACATGGAATTAATTTTTCTGAATTTTTGATGCAGATTGTCACATTTCTATTTAGAAATTTTATACTGATTTATACTCACACTAGCAGTGCATCAGACCTATTTGACAGTATCAAGTGAACTCTTTTAAACATTATTTACTAGACTTATTGTTGAAAGATCAATCAAGCCACCTCTTTCAGTTTGCTCCATAGCATGCTGACATTTTGAGGTTATGAGTTAAATGACATAAAGTTTTCTCTAAAAATTTTTTCGGCTGAAATTTTAACTCATTGGAGCATAACACAAATGTAGGATGTACCCTTTCCTCACCAAAAGAGTTTTGTGAGCAAAGTTTAGTCCATAAAGCCTATATATAGTCTTTATTTTCTGCATTGTCTCTCAAATTAAATCTATTTAGATTTATTATGATACTCTTATTTGGTTATGAAGATTACAACAATTTAGGAAGAGAAAGTGAAAAGCAAGGTGATGTGGCTACTATAGACCAGTGTATCAGTAAGGAAAACCTAAGTTACTGTAACTAAAATACTTGCAGAATTCAGGGGCCTAAAGAGTAGAGATAATTATTATATAACAATCACAGGTCAGTGTTCCGGATTTGGTAAAAAGCTTTGCTCTACTTAACGTTTGGTTTGCAATTCTATTACTAAGAGAGAAGGAGGAAATGGGAAGACTAAAATGCTCCACTCCAACAACCAACCCTAGTAGAAATGAGTGTTAGAGTAGGAAAATACAGCACTTTTGGAAACGAAATATTGAAGTCATTCATTGAATGAGCAAATACTCCTTTGTCAGATCTGTGATTTGATTTACCCCTACCTACAAACTTAGAAGTTAACCTGTTACCATAACATAAATTGTGGCACAGGACTCCTAGAACAGAGATAAATTATTTTATTACTTATGGCACAGTAGGCATCATACTTGCATTGGTTCCCCTTGTCCTCCAAGCCCCATAGGGGTAACACTATATGATCCAGATGGCTTCTGCTTATACAGTGGGTTCACATCATAGTTGGATAATATTGAGCCTGGAGAATCCCTTCTTTTGTAGCAGCTCCGTGTCTTCAAGGGCATCATTATGTCATCCTTCAAGGTTGCTTGCTACAAGCACAGCCCTAACATACGGCTCCCATTAACAATGGTCAGGGTCTCACCTTCTTGGCATACCCAGCAAAAGACGTAGGAGCATCAGAGACCCATGCAGGGACTGTTCCTTTCAACACCCATCACTCAATAGCCTCTGGAGACATTGCTGTGTACAGAAAGATGAATGAATTAGTGTTCCAAAGGATGTGGGGGTTAAATTCAGCGTGAAGTAGATTCTTCATGTCTTAAAATGTCAAATATTTTCTCTGCCAACAGACACCTTCAGAAATGATGATTATGATGTGCCTTTGGAGTTATTATGGAGCCATTTACAAGACAGAGAAAGCATAAGATGGATAGATTAGCCAAAGTGGTAGTCACTGAAAACTGATTTATAGTATTTTGTTTCCTCATACCTTGTTCTGGGTTGGTGAGTGAGCAAGAGGCCCATTCTCAAACATATTACTATAGCATATTATGCTAGAAATTCATGTAGCTTAAGGAACTTTTTTTTTAAGATAAAATAATCTTCAAGTAGGTTGGTCTTATTGATTCATGTTTTGTGGTAATCGCTTGAATAATAGCAACACCTGGCTATGATAAGCTTTAATAGCTGGGAGGCATAATGAAAGAGAAATAATTGTATTCATGTAAGTTTGACAGTTCTCTCACCACTTACTTGGCCTCTCCATCATAAACCATGATGTGTTATTTTTTGGCACATGAAGAAAATGCTGTGGAATCCTGTTCAGAGCAAAGAGGTGAGTATTAAAAGCTCTGTGTTCAGCTTTTGGCTCTGCCACTTGGTTATTTTGGGACTTTTGGCAACTTACATAATCTCACTTAAAATATTTGGGTCATAAAGATTTTCTGGAATCAAGTAAGATAAGAATGTAAAAGTCCTTTATAAACTATAAAGCATTATACAAATATTTAATTACCAAGAATTGTGAGTACTTAAGCTTTTCTCTATTAGAGGAGACTGAAGAAGAATGACTCAAAGTCATTGAGACTTTCTCAATGATGAGGGCGTAATATAGCTCTTAATCTGGACATTTTTTTCATCATATTCTACCATTATTTTTTAGAAAGTTCAGTAAAAAAGACAACTTTGTGTAAAAGCCACAATTTCAGCCTCATGCAGTGGCTCATGCCTGTGATCTCAGCACTTTGGGAGGCTGAGACAGGAGGGTAACTTGAGTCCAGGAGTTCAAGATCAGCCTGGGCAACATTTCTACAAAACCCTCCCCCGACCAACCCATATTAGCTGAGCATGGTGGCATGTGCCTGTAGTCCCAGCTTGTCCATAGACTAAAGTGGGAGGATCACCTGAGCCTGGAAGGCTGAGGCTGCAGTAAGCTGTGATCGCACCTCTGCCTTCCACCCTGGGTGATAGAGTGACACCCTATCAATCAATCAATCAATCAATAGCTACAATTTCAATCATTTGGAAATTCCATTTATGTGGCTGGATAAATTCAAAATCATTTATTCAGTTCAAGTCTGAATGGTAGATTCCGTTTAAAAATAAAAATTTTTATTGTTTTTTTTATTATCAAAAATAGTAGTGGTACTGTTGGCAAGCATATGAACAGATGATTAAAGGAGGTAATGTTTGGTTTTATATGGCAATGAATACAGCAAATAGGAGGTAAAAGAAGTTGAGGAGGTGTGGAAAATGTCTGTATGTGTCTGTGCGCACACATTGTATTAATCAAACCTGTGTTTCTCCTTTAGCTTCCTGAACATGTTATCATTAGTTGCTATATAAAGGAAACAAAAGAGATGGTTATATAACTCACTAATTCCTTTTGTTAATGGATGAAAGGATGATTTCCTTTCATTGATTGATTTATTGACAGCAGCTTCCAAATAATATTCTTGTCTTTTTAGTATCTACTGTTTATTTAATTATGCATTCTCATGGCTGGTTTGCAGTGGTGGTAATTGCCAGAAAATTATTAAATGTTCAAACTAGGAGGTTACTTTAAGGATGATATAGTAACAGCAGATGAGAAAACCAACATCGGTAGAATTGCAATATGTTCCTGAAGGTCACACATCTGTATGGTGGTCCAGATTCTTAAGATCATTCCTCCTTTCCTACTTGTAGCAATACTCCTAAACCATTATGTATTATCAGAGTTTTGAAAGTATTTTAAAGCAGTAACATCTCATTCTCTTTTTAGGTAGTTATTACTAGTAAAAGTGGAGAGATCTTGTATCGTATTTCACCGTGGGCAAAGTATGTGGTTCGTGAAGCTGATAATGTGAATTATGATTGGATACACTGGGATCCAGAGCACTTATATAAAGTAAGAACAACAAATCTTTAAATAAATCCTTGTTCCAATATTTCTAGGAAAATTAAGTTTTACTTTTTTTTTTTTTTTTTTTTTTTTTTTTTTTTTGAGACGGAGTTTCGCTCTTGATACCCAGGCTGGAGCGCAATGGCGCGATCTCGGCTCACCGCAATCTCCGCCTCCTGGGTTCAGGCAATTCTCCTGCCTCAGCCTCCTGAGTAGCTGGGATTACAGGCACGCGCCACCGTGCCCAGCTAATTTTTTGTATTAGTAGAGACGGGGTTTCACCATGTTGACCAGGATGGTCTCGATCTCTTGACCTCGTGATCCACCCGCCTCGGCCTCCCAAAGTGCTGGGATTACAGGCTTGAGCCACCGCGCCCGGCCAAGTTTTACTTTTATACTTTTATAGTAATGTTCAATGCTTCTCTTCACTGACAGTTGAGTATTTTACATCATAGTATTCCACTTATACTGTACCTGTATCAGAGTCTGTCTTCTGTAGCCAATAAAAAAATATAGAAGTGAGTTTTGTGTTTGTATATGTTTTTGAGGTTAAGGAAAACATAGAATACTAAATTGCTACATACTGATCAGTAAAGGATACTGTATTTTTTTCTTAAACTACAATTTCTGATTTATCAAATATACTTTAATACAGTATGTCTCAGTGTCATGGGTTTGAATTAGGATCAATGTCCTTAGAAGCACGGAATGGGAAAGACCATCTCATGAATGTATTAATTAGGGTAATTTTTACTGCTGTATAATTGACAAGTGTTCTGTGTATGTTTGAACTCACTTTCTGTTCTATACATCATTGGAGTTTGTTGATATATGCTTTGCATTTGATAATTATATATGTAATTCATGGCTCTTACATTTTCTATAAGGCCTAAGCTCAAAAAAAAAAAATCTTTACTCAATGATAAGGCATAAGTCATTAAGTGATTTCTCTTTTAAAATAGGTCCACTATCTGGACCATAAGAAGGCCTTTTTTCCCCAAAAGAAAATTTAGTGAGTGTATCCAGTACCTTTTATTTGTGAGAATAGCTCCAAGTGTTTGAGTTTCTTCACCATTTAAAAAAAATATACTTGCTCAGTTAGGGTCACACCTGAATTCCTGGTTTAATTTTATATGTAATTTTATATTCTTTAGTTTAAGCATTCCAGACCAAAGAAGCCACGAAGTCTAAGAATTTATGAATCTCATGTGGGAATTTCTTCCCATGAAGGAAAAGTAGCTTCTTATAAACATTTTACATGCAATGTACTACCAAGAATCAAAGACCTTGGTAAGTAATAACTGTGATTTTTATTCAGATAAAATTTTAATGAGTCTGTTCTCTTATTAGAAAAGCTAATTACAAGTGTCTCTTTTTTGTGTTAGGAGATAAAATATGTAATAGAAATGCATTTTATTTTAGGCTTCTCAAATTGCCCTGTAATAGTGATAGCATAGAAAAGAGAAATGGAATAAGATAGAGCATAAGAATTAAAGATATTATTCCAATTTCAATTTTAAGTAATGTGAACTGATGACTTCCAAAATTGTAGATAAATATGTAAGCATAATTACTTTTCTACTGGAGGAAACCTTTATCAATTTAAGTGATCATTGATTATAGCCTGTTCATTTTAGTCTGTTAGGGAAAAAAATCTTATATTTGTAATGTGCCTGGAACTCATTTTTTTAATCAGAGTTATTGCATATAGCCCTTGCCTGGATGACTTATTTAACAAACATTTATAGAATATCTATGTGAGATACATTGTGCTAGATGTTCATATATTGAACTGTAATGGCACACATCCTGTCTTCATAATGAACCAGAGAGTGAATATTATATTGCTGAATTATTGATTCAGTGTGTTTTAAATCTCTTGCTTTTATAGGTAATGCTGTTTAAAATAACATAACAGTATATTTAACATCTGCTTCAATGGCTAGGCAGGAGGATACAGCACATTTAATTACACTGCTTCTGCTAGGGAGTTCAAATTTTGGCTAGAACAAAGGTTTGTAAGTCATGGTTAAAGTTTTCAGTTATGTATGGATTATCCATGATGGTGAAGTCAGGTTCCAGAAACCAAAATTAATTAAATGTATAGATAATTTAGTATTAATTATAATTAATAGATATTATGCTAAATTATTATATTTGATATATTCTTTCATATTATAGTAAAATAAATTACTTATGACTCAGTTCTTGCAGAACGTACAGCAGCACAAGGATTCTCTTATTCATCTTTGTTTCTGAATTGCCTAGCCTAGCACCTGGAATATAAGTAAATCCAGGAATGATTAATGTCATAAAAATTAAGACTAAAACTATAAATTTGTGCTTGATTATAAGAATGATATTTATTGCACAGTAGACAAATAATCATAAACTCTATATTTTGTATAGGATTTAATAATTAGCATATTTACTTGAGAAGTTTATATTTATATTTAATCAGGCCTGGTAGAGTTAATTAGATTTTTCACAATAGAAAAGCCAATAGTAATAACTTTTCAGTAGATTATTAAGTCACAGACAAGTTTATGCTCTTCTTTAAATGTATAAATCCTGAATTCTGCATGTGAATTTGTAATTGTTCCAGTATTAACCATGTACTGAAAAACGTACTTGTAAAAATGAAAATCTACAAGATGTCAACCCAGAAGAATGAAACTAATCTAATACCTTTGTTTGTTTAGAAGTATATTTACAAGTATAGTTGTATATTTAAATGAACTTGCATTAAAAATGAACTTATCTAAACCTTAAGAAAATCATAAAACTTATATTAATTGGACTTTGAGAGCTGAATATTTTCTATGTATGTTACAGAAATATAACTTGTAAAGTAATGAAATAATATTTGAAAATTTTACCAAATTATACTTCAAGAAGAAAAACCTGTTTTTCTTAGCTTTTTTAAAGACCAACACTTTTTTCTCTGATTATTTGCTTATATTAAAAATACATTAGAATTTTTTTAATGCTGTGGATTTTTAAAACACAGTATCTGCTTTTTTGAGTCACTTTATTTACTGTTAGAGCAAAACATATTCAGATGGAGAAAGGAAGGTGATGTGTGTTTGTATGTGCACATGCATGCATGTGTGCAACTTTGAAATAATTTTATAGGTGCAAATTATATAGTGGAAAGTAAAAGCATTAATGCTGACTGTATTAAAGCTACCTTGTGGGCTGGGCCTGGTGGCTCCCTCCTGTAACCCCAGCACTTTGAAAGGCCAAAGCAGCTGGATCACCTAAGGTCAGGAGTTCAAGACCACCCTGGCCAGTATGGTAAAACCCCGTCTCTAATAAAAATACCAAAAGTTAGCCAGGCATCTTGGCATGCACCTGTGGTCCCAGCTACTCAGGAGGCTGAGGCAGAAGAATTGCTTGAACCCAGCAGGCAGGGGTTGCAGTGAGCCGAGATCATGCCACTGCACTTCAGCCTGGGTGACAGAGAGAGACTGCTTCTCAAAAAAAAAAAAAAAACAACTCCTTTGTGGAAAATATGGATTTGATGATATTTCTTACGCTATATGATAAAATGGACTGAAATATATAGAAAGGGCCAAAATAAAAAGTATATGTCATGCAATTGATTATTTTTATTTAGCTTTCATAGTCTTCAATATGAATATTACAAGTGTAACTGATGTTTAGCATATGGAGATTGCCATCTTTAATATGCTAAAACAAAATTAAGTAAATTTGCATATTATTTATTGCTTGTTAAAATGAAGATATATCAAATAGCTAGTCAGAATAAAGCTCTAAGAGACTAACTATCCAATGTTGTGCTAGAAGATCAAACAAAAAATGTCAATGTAGTAGAACTTTTCAAGACGATGAGAGCTTCTAGATTGCTTGTCAATTTTAATGTATTTGGAATAAGGATGCTTTTTTCCCCATTACTTTTTAATTCGTGGCTTTTAATTTATATTTGACCATTGCCTTATATAGGATACAACTGCATTCAGTTGATGGCAGTCATGGAGCATGCTTACTATGCCAGCTTTGGTTACCAAATCACAAGCTTCTTTGCAGCTTCAAGGTAACATCAAAGACTCATTATATTCGTTTTTATTTTTAGTAAAATGTTTAAATAAATAAAATGAAATTTTACATTTTATATGACATTGTGTAACATTTGAGAGTTAACGGAGTTAATAGAAGCTGAACATTTTCTTTTACTAAGGTCATAGACTTTCTTCCCTTCCAGCCTTAAAAATTGTGCTTGAATTTATGTTGCTCTTCATGGGATGATTTGTGATATAGAATATCATTACCTGCTGTAATTGTAACATATTTGGAGGTCCAAGTTTTAGTCAGAAAACCTTGTCTTATGGAAGCCTTTATTGTGAGAGAGCACATCATTTTCTGGAAAGAGACTGACTCATCTAGGAAGGTCACTGAAGAAGCCCTTGGTAGGACAGTTACTACTCACAGAAGGACTGCCCTTCCCTCCAGGCTGAAATGGATGGAATGTTGCTCTCTGGACAGAAAGACGCAAAGGGATTCTATGCAGTTAAAGTGGTGCTGATCTAAATGACCACAGACTGAAGAAGTCCAGTGCTCTCAGTGTTGTGGAGTTTATGATGTATGGCATATAGGCATTGTTCCAATCATCATACATATATATTGTTATTTTTAACTTTAATAAAAGGTAAAATGAAAATGACAAGGGGCTATAATCAGAGGTCTGATCAGTTTAGATCAGGACTAATATTGCAAGTGAGGTCTAAAATATGACTAAGAGTTAACTGGGGAAAGGGGTGAAGTGGGCATAAATAGGTAACATTCCAGACATAGAAAAAAGATACTGGCCCATTTACCTGTTTCCATTTATGTTAGTTCTCCCTGAATAAGTTATTTATAGTACTGCTTCCAAATCCTCCACTCTGGTTCTTTCTTGAGCCGATTCCAAGTAGGCTGCCTGCCTCTTCACTGAAGTTGCTTTTGTCAAGGGTGTTAGTAACCTTCACATTGTTGAGGACAGTAGGCAATTCTTAGCTTACTTCAGCTGTCAGCACCACTTGGCACAGCTGGTTACTCTCACCTTCTTGGAACCTTTTTCTTTCCCTGGATCCTAGAATATTTTGACCTACTGTTGTTGCTTTTCCCACCTCACTTGTTGCTTACTGTTAATTTCCTTTGCTCTTTCCTCTTGATCTTTATGACCACTAAATACTGGAAATCCCAGTACTCAGTACTTAGTTCCATTCTCTTCTTTATGTATATTAAATACCTGGGAGGATCTCATCAAGTCTCATCCATTTTTGTAACTTAAATATATGCTAAATGTTAACTCCCAAACCTAAGTCTCTCTGACCTATCTTATGAACTTCAGAAAGTATATATTTGATGTTGGGATATCTAATACATATCTCAAGCTTCATGTGTCCAAAATTAAGTTTCTGATCATAACTTCTAACTTCCTTCCCCTACCATCTTCCCTAATTCAGTAAATGACATTTTCATCTTCTAGTTGTTCAAGCCAAAAATCTTGGCATTATACTTGGCTTGTCCCTTTCTGTTCCTCCGTACATGCTGACTATTATAAAATCTAGCCATCTGTAACTTCAAAATATATCTCAAATCTGGCTGCTTCAACAGCCCCTACTGCCACCATCCATGTCCAAGTTGTGATTATCTTTTACCTGGATTGTTTCGATAACTCTTTAACTGGTCACTCTGTTTTCTCATATTCTCTTTCCCCTTCTCTTACCTTTGTTCTACCAATTATTATGGTTATTTTTTCTGCACAGTGGCCAGAGTAATCATTTAAAAATGAAAGTCAGATTATGTCACTCTCTTGTTCAGAACCCCTAATGGCTCCCCTATCTCATTCGGAATAAAAGCCAAAGGCCTTACATTGGTCCCCAAGAACTCATCTGATGTGCTTCTTGGCTGACTCTCAGAGCTCATCTCTTTCTTTCTTGACCATTCCAGTTACACTAGCCTGTTTGCTTTTCTTCAAATGCTCTTAGCTCATCCCTGCCCCAGTGCCCTGTACCTGCTATTCCTTTCTGTCTAAATGCTCTTACCCTTATGTAGTCTTATGCCTTGATTCTTACTTTTTTCTTCCTTAAATATTGCCTTTTCTATGAAACTTTCACTGATGACCCTATTTAAAATAGCAAACCTTCCCTTACCACCGGTGGCTTTTCTTTGTTTTCTTTAGAACCCTTATTATTATCTGACATTCTGCATATTTTGCCTGTTTATTGTCTCCCAATGAGAATGTAAATTTCATATGGTCAGTGATGTTTATTTTTTTCACTGGTGTATCTCCAGAACATAGAAAATGTCATGGAGCGTGGTAGATGACTTTACTAAGTATTTGGCAAACAAATAAAGGAATGAATGAAGGAATGAGTGAATGGCTAAATGAAAAACACTTTAATGCTGTTTATTATTGAACATGTTGTCAATGAAAATAAAAATGAATAGGTGGCTGGCATAAGAAGAGGGGGTGGGAGAGTGTCCTAAGTTAATTAACATTGTTGGACAAAGCCAGTTGATGGTGCAGTAGGCCGTGATAAGGACAATGGTCTTCACCCTGGGAACAATGGGAGCACAAGTATGATTTTAAGTAGGTGATATGATCCTATTTGCAGTTTTAAAAGATAGCTCTTGCTGCTCAGTGGAGTTGGCTGTCAGGAGACTCGCTGTACTTAACACTGTACCTTATCATGAGGAGCCAGATGGTCACAGCCACTGCTCTCAAGGAGCGTATAGTTAAGTGAGGAAGAGAGACAGTAAACAATTGAAGGCAAGGGTGACTCTTTAAAGGGCAAAGTTGATGCTATGGATGACTATAATGTCAAAATTTTACACAGGTTTAGAAAGGCCTTCCTCTGTGAATAATTTTTGTTATCTATTTCATTCAAACTAGGAGGCTACCTTTAACACAAACACACCTGCTTGTGAATTACACATCTGTATTACTTGGGTGGTGATGGACATGGCATATTTTCTCAGCCCACTGGTAACTGAGGGCATTCTATTTTTGGATAAGTGCAGGAGGGACGACCTCAATCAGGGTATCACGGGTATTCAAAGAAATTCTTGAAGAGCCCTCAATCCTAGATACACACACTGAAAGGAATGGGCAGACACAAAAGCAGGAATAACCATGGCTAGACAGGCCTGCAGATGGAAATAATAAGCTGAAAATACAGAAGCAGAGTTATATTATTTACATCCTCAAAATGTGAATTCTGATTGGGGCATAAATCTACATTTAATAACCTGATTTAAATTATTTTCTTATTTAATGGTTTTAAATTTGCTTAATATCAAATATTAAGCAAATTTGAGTTGTATTCAATTATCATATAACATGGTGTTTGCATGTTTAATGTATTTAGTACTGTGATGGTCAAACAATTGATGCACAATTAGCTATTTGCTCTAAATATGATGTAATCTTGTTTGTGCTGTGTTGTTTATTGTTAGCCGTTATGGAACACCTGAAGAGCTAAAAGAACTGGTTGACACAGCTCATTCCATGGATATCATAGTCCTCTTAGATGTGGTACACAGCCATGCTTCGAAAAATTCAGCAGATGGATTGAATATGTTTGATGGGACAGATTCCTGTTATTTTCATTCTGGACCTAGAGGGACTCATGATCTTTGGGATAGCAGATTGTTTGCCTACTCCAGGTAGGTACATACAATATAGAAATGTTTTCTATTGTTGCTGCTTAATATGAATTTTAAAGAATTTTACTAAATTTATTGTGTGTGTACTCTCTCACTGATACTTAATGTTCTTAATTGGATTTATTTTTATTGTACAGTGGATTTTACCTTGTTTTGTATAGCACAGGTATTTGTGGTATATTGCATTAACTTTCAGTTTTACATATCTTATGCCATGTAAAACATATTGGTTATATGGTCATTTAAAAATTTTACTTTGAAACTTTTTTTCAATATCTAAAAGGCCACTCTATCAAGTTAACTTAAACCATAGCCAGTCTCCTTTTAATAGAGAAATACACTATCTTAAATAGGCCATTTAAAAAAATCATACTTCATCGTTTCATATCTTAAAATTACATGGTTCTGATTATAGTTATAAGTATCAAACAACAGTTACTAGTATATGTTTCATGTTTGATGCCAAGTGTTTTAGATATATTAGCTACCTATTTTATCTTATTAATCTGTATAGCAACTCTACTTACATGTAGTAGGTACTATTGTTATGGTCATCTTACAGATAAATAAACTAAAGCTTAGTGTTTGAAACCATTTGTTAAGATCAAACAGATCTCTGACCTCTTCTACCATCTAAGTAGAAGGATGTTTTAGGTGATTAAATAGCATATGGCAAAAATTAAAAAGAAACATTAAAAAATCATGAACTTGTATTTGTTATTTATCATAAGTGAAAAATTGAAAATGTCAAGCATATTAAAAGTAGCAAAGTATCAAGTAACGTATAATTCATGTTTTTATAATACATATACTTATTTAAAAATATATATATGTATTATATATATACTATATATATTTTATATATACAAATATGTATTTTTGAAAAAAAAAATGAATTTTCTTTCTAGTGTTGCATCATACATAAACATACATATACCTGGAAAATAGGCACTATAGAAAAATGTCTCAGCAAATATTTTTATAGAATGAAGAAGAGTCTCATTTTTCTTTCTTTTTATTTTTTTTTTTAAGACAGAGTCTCACTCTGTTTCCCAGGCTAGAGTGCAGTGATGCTATCTTGGCTTACTGCAATTTCTGCTTCCAAAGATTCATGCGATTCTCCTGTCTCAGCCTCCCAAGTAGCTTGAACTATAGGTGCACACCACCTTGCCTGGCTAATTTTTTGTATTTTCAGTAGAGACAGGGTTTCACCTTGTTAGTTAGGTTGGTCTTGATGTCCTTGTGATCTGCCTGCCTTGGCCTCTTGCTTGCCAGAAGTCTCATTTTTCAACAGAAATTAGGTGATTTGTATATGAAGGAAATTTGTACATTATTTCTGAATATCATACATTGTTTCATATTTCACAGCCATTCAGGAGTCACTCCTACCAGATGAGGCAGTGTAATAGGTGAGAAAAGAAACAAGATGGTAGCACGGTTCCTGGCTAGCCTCACTCTGGTACAAACTGATTAATCATTCTTATTCTCAGGCTTTTTATTATAGAAGGAGGTAGAGTTTGGGGGCTAACATAATTTTGCTCATGAAGGTATTTTGTATTTCTGTCACCTTTTGAACATTTATTTTTATGCCACATATTGATAGCAAATAAAAAAGACTAAATCTGCATTAATTCTGTGATATATTAGGTTGGTGCAAAAGTAATTGCGATTTTTGCCCTTTTGTTGGCAAAACACTGCGGTTACAAAACTCTGCTAATTAAATAATTGAGTAAATCTTATAGAAATAGAATGTTCACAAGAAATTTAATCACTTGAACACCCTGGTTCATATTTGGATGAATGAGGGTTCACTCTATTTTGTAGAACTGTGCCTTATGAAAGAAATATATTTGTTAAATGGTTAGATTTTCATGTTTTAAAACTTTTTATGTAGAGCTATACCTTAAAAAGAAATAAGGTGGATGAATTTTTATGTTATAAAAAATGTTTAGTTTATTAACATGTTTATCCTAGTGTAATTTACTGTACCATGAGCTCTCAAAGTGCATTTAAACTTAGCCATTTTTCTAAACAAAAGGGATTATACTTGTTTTCAAAAACATTTCTAATACAGAAATTGAGCAAACTTAACATTGTTATTTCATACTTGGTTTCCTTCTTATTGAATTAACAATCTTTCTTATGTACACACTTTTGGTAAATAAAGCATCGTATGGTTTTAGCTTAATTTTTTAAATTGCAACCATTTTATTTTATTTTTGCTGTCATATAGGCTTAGTCCTCTGTAAATATAGTTTTATTAAATTGCATTTGTGTTATTCTATATGTCATTTTATCTGGCCAATGTCTAGATTTGCCAATATTATAGAATTAGTATTAACTATATAGGTTTATACTGTTGGTGTGTTAGTCAGGGTTCTCTAGAGGGACAAAACTAATAGGATAGATATTTATGTGAAGGGGATTATTATGAGAACTGATTCATATGATCACAAGGTCAATTCCCGCAGTAGGCCATTTGCAAGCTGAAGAGCCAGGAAGCCAGTCCAAGTCCCAAAACCTCAAAAGTAGGGAAGTCCGAAAAGCCCAAGAGTCCAAAAGCTGAAGAACTTGGCATTTGATGTTCAAGGACAGGAAGCACCCAGCACAGGAGAAGGACAGAGGCTGGAAGACTAAGCCAATCTAGTTTTTCCAGGTTCCCCTGCCTTCATTTTTTCTGGCTGTGCTGGCAGCTGTTTAGAGATTGTGCCCACCCAGATTGAGGGTGGGTCTGCCTTACCCAGTCTACTGACTCAAACGTTAATCACCTTTGGCAACACCTTCACAGACACACCCAGGAACAATACTTTGCATCCTTTAATCAAGTTGACAGTCAATATTAGCCATCACAATTAGTTATGACATTATTAAACAATATAGATAAAATCCTCCAAAGCCAATGTATATAAATACATTTAAACAAATACTTGTTAGCATTCATGATCAAAGTCCTACTTGGCTCTTTTGGTTATTTATTGCTGCTTAATAAACAAGCCATAAATTTAGTGACTTAACAGCTATATTTATTTTATTCCTAAACTCACAATTTGGGTATACCTCAGTGTGGAACGCTCTTCTTTCTCTATCTCGTGTCAGCTGAGGTGGCTTATATAGGGGACAGAGCATCTGCTCTCAGGATGGTTCACTCACATGGCCTGCAGTTGGTACTGGCTCTCAGCTAGGAGCTCAGCCTTGGTTGTGAGTTTGAGGACTTCGGCATACCTCATACCTCGCTCCACAGACGACATGGGCTTTCTCACAAGAGTAATAGTCCCAAAAGACAGGATATGCAGGCTGCCATTTTTTGTGGTCTGGGTTTAGAACATGGCAGAGTGCCATTTTTGTTGAAAACTACTAGTCAATCACAGTTTCAAGGAAACATGAAAACTTGTTAATTTATCTAATAACACTTGTTAGATATGATAATTTTTGCACGTAGCCTTAAAATTCCTTAAGACCCCTCACTTTGAAGGGGCATTAAAGAATTTTAACCACATACAATGAATATCCTACTTTACAGTTTCAAAGTCCATGTGGAAATATTATTTACTCAGTCATATTTCTAGGCAATTTTTTAAAAAAATACACCTTTCATTATAAAATAATGCCACTGTAGGTAATTCGAAAATATAAAAAGATATGCAAAGTCTAAAATAAAAAACTGTATTTAAAAAATGTGAACAGCATAGTTGTATTTAGCTATATATGAATGTATTTAATGAATGTTCCTTACATGCATATAAATATATAACCCAATCCTTCACTTTCACTCTCTTCGTGTAATAGCCACTCTGCCTGTAATTTTGAGTTTGTTCCTCATCCAAATGAAATCAGAAACTCCAATTTATGTTTCATATTTTAAATATTAATTTTTCCACCCCTTAACTTTGTTAGGCTGATTAATTTTATAACCCATTGGCAAATAGACATAAATATGGCACATGGCTTGCTTAAAGCCTAGGCCTCTTCTTTGAAAACTTTTGTCATAATTTTTGAAATCATTATATTTACTGTGTGAAAAAACTGTTATAGAATTGCTTCTGTAGAGCCATGTTGCTGATGCTCATTTTATCCTATCTATATGTCACAACCTGTCAACATTTATAATCTCTGATTCAAGTGCCATCATCAAAGTTATCAGAATTAAATCTCTCACTCTGAGTAATGCCAGAGATCCTGACTGTGCTATTTCATTACCTGCTATGAATAAATTTCCAATCAGGAGCTGCCCATGTTTTAATTTTCTGTCTACTTGGCTGAACTGCCTTCTAGCTTTGCTAAATTACTAATGACAGTTCATAACAGAGATTAGGTTGTCCTTTATTTGGTAAAGAGAACTTTCTGACAAGTCTGTCACCCGTAAGTTTTAGGAGTTTCTAGAATTAGTAATAATGGATATAATTTAGTGGTCCCAATTTTAAATTCTGTTTGAATATTCCTCTGGCACTATATAAATGCACTTGATAAAACAATAAGACAAGTGAAAACTTGTTGAGTTTAAATAATTATTATGCCTTAACCATTACTAAATCTTCAAATGAGTATCTTTTGTTTGTTTAATATTTCTTTCAAAGTTAAAATACTGACTTCTAAAGGAAATAGCAAAGTAAGTCTAATGCTCATTTTTTTTCCCTTCTTAAACTTATTTTTGGTCACATAATTACTATAGTTATATTTCATCAGCTTGAGTTCATAATATGGTAACCATTAGACTAAAAGATATTCTTTTTTCTTGAGCTACCAGTGTTGTTTTCAGAAACAAAGTGAGTCCAGTTTATCTTTTTAGGGTCATAACTGTGAGGAATAAAGTACTCCTTAGTATAAATACTATAATATTTGGGGCTTCTTAACCATGCTAGGCATTTTCTACAAGTTACTATGAGGAAGGAAATTCACAGGGTTCTCCCTGCTCAGAGTGGATTTTTGTATCTGAGATAATTATTCTATGATATCTTACCATATGTCTTACATTCATTGATTTTGAATGGTAAGCCAGTCTTGCATTCCTGAGGTAAGCCCTCATGAACATAGATGCAAGTATTCAAAACAAAATTTTTGCATATTTATATGTGATATTACATCATGACCAAATCAGTTCTCAATGATAAATCTTAATTTGAGGATTATTATGCATCAGTATATTAGCTAACAAGCATATGACACCATCATGATTAGCAAGATCATTTAAAAACTAAGCAACCATGATATGAATGAAAACCTCTAAAATTTTTTTTAAGAGGATTTTTAAGCCATGTACTACTTTTTTATTTTGTCATTGAATTACAAAAAGAACCATTCACCCAATGACAAAAGCAAAAACAACAAAATAACAGAAACAATAACATACAAAGAATAAACATGTACAACCCCTTTTGAAAACAATTTGGTATTATTTAGTAAAGTTCAAGATACACATATACTAGGATGCATTATTCAATATATATGCTTGGAGCATATCTTTATCAGAAATTTTGGGAAGAGACTTAAAAAAAATCACTCCTTTCAGAGTACGGTAGATTCCCCAATTTATCTATGGTTTTGCTTTCTACTGTTTCAGTTATTCATAGTCAACTTTAGCCTGAAAGTATCAAATGGAAAATTCCAGAAATAAGCAATTCATAAGTTTTATTTTATTTTATTTTATTTTATTTTATTTATTTATTTTTTTTTTTATTGCATTTTAGGTTTTGGGGTACATGTGAATAACATGCAAGGTTGTTGCACAGGTGCACACGTGGCAGTATGATTTGCTGCCTCCCTCCCCTTCACCTATATCTGGCATTTCTCCCCATGCTATCCCTCCCCAACTCCCCCCCCCCCACTATCCCCCCTCCCCCCCAACAGACCCCCGTGTATAGTGCTCCCCTCCCTGTGTCCATGTGTTCTCCTTGTTCAACACCCGCCTATGAGTGAGAACATGTGGTGTTTGATTTTGTGTTCTTGTGTCAGTTTGCTGAGAATGATGTTTTCCAGGTTCATCCATATCCCTACGAAGGATGTGAACTCCTCCTTTTTAATGGCTGCATAATATTCCATGGTGTATATGTGCCACATTTTTCCTGTCCAGTCTATCATCGATGGGCATTTGGGTTGGTTCCAGGTCTTTGCTATTGTAAACTGTGCTGCAATGAACATTCGTGTGCATGTGTCCTTATAGTAGAACGATTTATAATCCTTTGCATAAGTTTTCAATAGTAGCCTAATTATACGTCACAATGAGGTCACTCACCTCACTTCATTTCATCATGTAGGCATTTTATCATCTCATAGCATCACAAGAGGAAGGGTGAATACACTATAATATTTTGAGAGAAAGATATTACATTCATATAAATTTTATTACAGTATATTATTATAATTGTTCTATTTTATTAGTTATTGTTATCTCTTATTGTGCCTGATTTATAAATACAACTTTATCATAGGTATATATGTATAGAGAAAGACACAGTATGGGTAGGGTTTGGTATTATCCATGGTTTCAGGCATCCACTGGCAGTCTTGGACTGTATGTCCTGAAAATAATGAAGAGCTAATGTATTTGTTTTTTAATTTCATTGGATAGATTTCAAAGCATTGTTTTTTTTTTATATAATTGAAGTAATAGAGCATCATTTTAGACAAATAAACACCTGCCTTATTTGCTTTGTAAAAACAAATGATGGCCGGCCACAGTGGCTCACGCTTGTAATCCCAGCACTTTGAGAGGCTGAGGCAGGTAGATCACCTGAGGATGGGAGTTCGAGACCAGCCAGACCAACATGGAGAAACCCTGTCTCTACTAAAAATACAAAGTTATCTGGGCATGGTGGCACATGCCTGTAATCGTAGCTACTTGGGAGGCTGAGGCAGGAGAATCACTTGAACCTGACAAGCGGTGACCCTAGATCATGCCATTGCACTCTAGCCCTGGCAACAGGACTGAAACTCCATCTCAAAAAAACAAAAAAACAAAAAAATGAAAAAAACAGAAAAAAAAATGATGGATGATTAAAAGACATTTTGGACATAGTTTAGCAAACATCTATCTATTCCAAAGGGAGTCAGACAGTCAAAAATAAGCAATAACTTATAGCCTGTTCTTCATTAAGAATATTATAATCTCACAGTATGATTTGTTAATAACTTTTGAGAGTATTGGGTGTCCCATTAGAAGTCTTCCTGTTTTCTTCTGCTAGTATTTTTTCTTTTCCTTTCAGCATTTCTTCCTTGTTAAAACCAGAATGTTATTTCAGCTTGATTAAGGAGAACAGTTAAATCTACTACTCTTTCAAAGAAAGTAGAGTTAGCCTCAAAATTCAGACAGACTAATTCTCTTCTGTAAAAGAGATTAAGAAAGTTGCTATATCAATCTAATTTATCTGGATTTGAGTTTGAATAGTAGAAATATAACTTTTCTCACATGGTTTATGAGATTACTCAGTCTAGCAGAAAGTTTCTATTGATGCAGAGCGTAGCACAGGAGTAAGGATTTACGGTCTTTGTGCAAACTTTGTTCCTGGTATTATCTGCCTCGTTTATTCCCCACAAGCCTAAAATTTAGGTGCACAGGGATATTTTGAAAGTATCTTGAGTATTTAGGTCTTACTCACCTATAACATTCACCTTCTCAAATCCAAACTCACGCTGAAGTAGGACAGTTCTACTGGGTAATTTACCTTAAGTTTAAAAATGCTGCTCATTGCCCTAAAGCATCTCTGTTTTCTTCTCTTTCGCTTAAAACAATAGTTGGTGCATGCTTGTAAAAGTGGTCTTAAGGACTCTGTTCAAGTGATTATCCATTTAATTCTGGGAATTATGTGGTGTCTATAATAATAATGACTTTATGACCTTTTTAAACAAGCAGGTAAAAAGTGGGAAAAAAATCAATTTTTCTATTTTTATCCGGATATAACAAAACAACTTGTTTAAGCATGTCTGTTTGCTACAGAATGGACTAGGAGTTTTGAAGTTATGAAGAGATATTTCATGGTTTTCTAGCTGAATGATTTCCTTAGTGTTATGCTGCAGATAAATAACTCGTTACATTGAGCCACTTATTTTGAGAAAATATAGGTATTTCTTATGATTTTGAAAGCATCCATATATAAGTAATATCAAATATTCATTTTGAAGGCCTTATTTCCATCAACTTAGATTAGTGATCAGGAGATTTTTTTCTTAAGTTTTGCATTTTCCATCCACATTTTACAATGTTGAGGCATCCTTATTGAGTTGTAACTTGGATCTTTGGTCTTCCTTCTGTTTCTTTCACCATATGTAAGATAAGCCAACAGCCACAGGATTTGGTTCATTGTCTACTTCAAGGTTTACCTGTCTCCCCAAGATTAGAATTTTGCCTGATAGCCTTTCAAATTCTGTCTATTGAAAGCATCAGTAAATCTTGGAGGCAATTACAGTTAGCATTTTCTAGTAGTGCTTCAGGAAGCAAAACAACATGGTAGCCAACTTTTCTGGGACTGCAGCTCTGTTCTTAACACTGTGTTCAGATAAGTGAAGGAGGCTGACAAGCTGTCAAGGTGGGTTCCCCTTTTCTTCGTGAGATGATGATATTCATGATGGTTACTGTCATACCTTCATTCATTCACTTTTGAAGCGTTGGGTGCTTTACATGCTTCTCAGACCACTTGATATAAAATAATTCAATCAATCTCTCCTCTACTTCCCTGTCACATGTTCCTTCACTAACTTTTCTCCATTGTCCTTCCCACCATGTGACATTTGGAATACTTGTTAATTTTGTTGATACTTGTTAGTGATACATTTGTTGTTTCTATATTAAATGTGAAAGGGAAGTTAATAATTTATTATTTCTTATGGAATATATTTTATTTAAAGTGAATACTTGGAATACTTGTTAATTTTGTTAATACTCATTAGTGATATATTTGTTGTTTCTATATTAAATGTGAAAGGAAAGTTAATTTATGATTTCTTATGGAATATATTTTGTTTAAAGTAAAATATCTCTCTTTTATTCTTGTCTCTTGATCTCTCTCTCTCTCTCTCCCTCTCTTTCTCAGTCTCTCTCATAAACTTTTCACCATCATGCTTGCCATGGGGGCTCCATTGCAAAGTGATGTGGTAAACTCCTGTTCTGTAGAACAGGAGTGAAGAAAGCCACACAAGATGCTTCCCTCCAAAATACTAATTACAACACTAATAATAACAATAATCATATAGAATTAATATAAAATTAAGATTGATGACTTAATACACAATATAAAATAGGTGGTTTTAGAATTGGATGATCTTTATCTCTCTGCTGTTGAACCAAGCTACTTAGAGTTGAGTTTCAGTTTTATATATAAAGAACTAATAATGATATTATTTCTGTGACATATGGAAGGGGTTCAGCCTGTATAAAATAACAGAATTGAAAATGTGCAAAAAACTAGAATATAGAATATCATGTAAAGTTTGGAGTTATACATTCAGATTTTTACTAAAGGATGAAAGCAGGACTCACAAATGAGGCAGGTTAACTGTGAGAAGCAGGCCAGGTGGTTCCTATTGGCAAACTGGCAGAGAGATCTCCTGTGAGGTGGCTGGTATTCACAAACCATTTTGAATACAATTGTCAATTGCCTTCATGTTGAGAATGTGGACCCATGGAGCCACATCTTCTAGTTATTTAAGATAAATCAGAAGCTCACATATTATGTGAAAACTCTCCATGTTAAAATGTCATACAATTAACTGAAAATGTTCATTCACTGTGCATACCAAAGCAACATCCATGCAGGATGGTTAAAAAAAACAGCCACTAAGGCTGTCTCTGGGCTCCAAAATGCGCCTTAGGTTGTGAATCAGATTCTACCGCACTATCAAATAAATTAAGCAGTAAGTCAAATCTAATAAGGACAACTATACCTTCATAGCTTAAATACAGTATTATTACTCAATTTCTTTTGTAACAGCAATGATAATTTTATAAACCTCAACTATTAGTATATTATCACTTAGCAGAATTGTGTAATATCTCCTTGATTTTAAGTATTAGATGAATGAACACAATAAATGTCTTTCAACATCAGGCTCAATAACACAGAATACAAATTTATTAAAGAAATCTACATAGTTAAAATTTGGTAACCTTTGTTTCTTTTAATGCTTTGCATCTAAGTTGCAAGTAATTTGTTTTTTAAAATATAAATATAGATACTGACCTTGCGGATAGTATAGAGAATGGTTATAGGCCTGGACTCAAATACTGGTTCACCACTTACTAGCATGTAACCATAGCCAGATTAATTTTCTAAGCTTAAGTTTAATTACCCACCCTGTAAAACATTAATAAGACTATAGTTTATATACCTCCTATAATTGTGAAGATTCTATTACACACTTCTCCCAGTGTCTCACTTATAGTTGTGATAATTGTTATTGTCATCATCATCACAGTATCATTGCCATGATGATCTGTGGTCTAGAATAACTAACCAGCTTCATTCTCTGAAACATAACTACAACAATGAAAACAAGTAATGATATTTTTCTCATGAACCAAAACATGTACCATAATGGCTATGGATCTTTGTTCATTGTTGTATCACACTATTTTTAAAAGGAAGTCAAGGTGTTTTTGGTAGAAGGACAAAATTAGGAACAGTGGTGGAACTGACCAATTGTGATCAATGTGTAACAGTATTGAGAAGTCACAGCTAAAAGCAATGGTAGGAAAAGAAAATGCATCATAGTCAGAAACCAGAACTGAATGCACAGCATTGTAAGGCCACTTAGGTATAGCAGCAAACAGCTGCGTATTGTGTAATTGTCCCTCTGGGCATCATTAGACTGCAGTGTAGTATAATAATTGATCATAATGAGCCTGAGTCATTAAAAAAAAACAAAAAACAAACTTCAAGTCATAATCAAAATTTCTTTTTAAGATGCCAGGAAAAAGCAAAATACGTAATCCTTTAGGTATATACCTAGTAATGGGATTGCTGGGTCAAATGGTATTTCTAGTTCTAGATCCTTGAGGAATCACCACACTGTCTTTCACAGTGGTTGAACTAATTTACATTCCCACCAACAGTGTAAAAGCATTTCTATTCCTTCACATCCTCTCCAACATCTGTTATTTCCTGACTTTTTAATGATCACCATTGTAACTGGTGTGAGATGGTATCTCATTTTGGTTTTGATTTGCATTTCCCTAATAACCAGTGATGATGAGCTTTTTTTCATATATTTGTTGGCCACATAAATGTCTTCTTTTGCAAAGTATCTGTTCACATCCTTCGCCCACATTTTGATGGGGTTGTTTGTTTTCTTCTTGTAAATTTGTTTAAGATCCTTGTAGATTCTGAATATTAGCCCTTTGTCAGATGGATAGATCATTCTACTATAAAAACACATGCACATGTATGTTTATTGCAGCACTATTCATAATAGCAAAGACTTCGAACCAACCCAAATACCCATCAATGTTAAACTGGATAAAGAAAATGTGGCACATAGACACCATGGAATACTATGCAGCCATAAAAAAGAGTGAGTTCATGTCCTTTGTAGGGACATGGATGAAGCTGGAAACCATCATTCTCAGCAAACTAACACAGGAACAGAAAATCAAACACTGCATATTCACACTCATAAGTGGGAGTTGAACAATGAGAACATATGAGCACAGGGAGGGGAACATCACACACCAGAGCCTGTTGGGGGTTGTGGGGCAAGGGGAGGGATAGCATTAAGAGAAATACCCAATGTAGATGACAGATTGATGGGTACGGCAAATCACCATGGCATATGTATACCTTTGTAAAAAATCTGCATGTTCTAGACATGTATCCCAGAACTTAAAGTATAATTTAAAAAGTAAAATATAATTTCAAAGTATTTTCATTTAAAAATGTTAAATTTTTAAATGTTGTTTTAGGGATTAAGTTAAAATTACCTGTCGAGTGTGTTTTAATGCAGGATGACTGTGTAGATTTTATGTGGACTACTTTGTTTCCCTCTAATGTAGAATAAATTAAGCATTCCTCCACTTACGTTTTAAATGTTCAGGTGCTAAAGGCATATTATTAATGAGTTGTTGAATTGACTTCCTTGCTTATTTTGCATTTTATATCAGGGAACATCTTTTTTTTTCTTTTTCTTTTTAAAGACAGAGTCTCTGTTGCTCAGGCTGGAGTGCAGTGGCACAATCATGGCTCATGACAGCCTTGACCTCCCATACCTAAGCA
This sequence comes from Aotus nancymaae, assembly GCF_030222135.1. NCBI lineage: Eukaryota > Metazoa > Chordata > Mammalia > Primates > Aotidae > Aotus > Aotus nancymaae. The sequence goes on from NW_026988435.1 coordinate 13,864,557, forward strand.
ACCCTCCCACCTGAGCCTCCTGAGTAGCTAGGACCAAAAGCACATGCCATCATGCCTCCTGGCTAATTATTTTTATTTTTTGTAGAGATGGGATCCTCCTGTGTTGTCCAGGCTGGTCTCCACCTCCAGAGCTCAAATGATCCTCCTACTTTAGCCTCTAAAGGTGCTGGGATTATAGGCAAGAGCCACCATGCCCAGCCCAGGGAACATCTTACATATTTCTTAGGATCCTGTTTTCTGATGCTCTTTTCTGAGAAAAAAACAGGATTTTATTCTCAGAATATTTATTCTAAATCAATTTTTTTTTTTTTTGCCTTTTTCAATAATGGAGTTAGGTGACAAATTTTTTTGTGTAATGCCTAAGCTATTTTCTATAATACTGTCTAGTTTAACTCTGTTGATTACATGTATAAAATATTATTTTAACACATAATCAATAGAAAACCAATGTTAAAATCAGTTGGAAAACAAGATATTTTACATATCTTAGAGGTACTAAGTTTTTGAATTTGGTTTATATTTTGCACTTAGAGCACATCTCATTTTGGATGCTAATTTTTCATCAGAAATACTTAATATATATTTAAAATTCACAATTTTACAGTGAAAAGAGGATTCACCATACTTATTTCAGTTGTTTCAGACACACATAAGTTTTGCAGTAATGGAACTGAGTGTCAGTTTTTAAATCTACATCAATACAAAACACAATTAAACATCCAGTTTTGCACTCTCCCTAGCCTGGTTTTCCAGAGCTCAGTAGCCCTATGTAGACTGCATGGATGACACAGGTAAAAGAAGTAGTCTGAATGCTCTTGCTGTTATGGTTTTATAATGATTACATTGGATAAATCTACATCCATTTATTGAGTTAGGTGGTTATAATATTTTATTTTTCAATAAACTTTGTTAGCAGCAATAAACTAAAAAAGTGTATGTTTTATGAAAAGTATTAAATGTCAGTTTCTCAAGAAATTAAACATGTAACTTAAACAAAATATTCACTAACATGTATTAATCAGTCTCTAAGAACTATTTCATATAACTACCAGTAAAATCACCAATTTGTCAGTCAGTAAACACATGTAAGTAATTATTTTGTCTTGTTTTCTCTCTCACAAATGACTTAGACCTAAGTGAATTAGAATGAATGATTTAGTTATTCTGGGATTAGGATGAAATAAATAATTTAGTAATATACTCAGTTGTAAAATATCTATATGCATATATATATGTATATGTAATAGTTCTTTCTCCTTTATATCTTAAATGGTAGGCTATTCACTTAAATTATGGATAGAATATATAAATATACTGTGAAGTAGACTGTTCAATTGAATTTTGTCATGAATTTTCAAAGAAGTTTCATTAATTAAATTTTGCAAATATGACATAATCATTTACATACAGAAAACAATGTTAGCAGTAATTAAGAAACTCATCACTGGCTCTTTGGCATTTTGCCTTTGATCAGAATTTTTGTTTTCTATCATTTGCCATTCTTCCATAGTGATCACATGAATAAATCAGTTTTCAGATTTCCTAGAACTCTTCCCCTCAGTGTTGCAGTCCACAAGATTCCATCTAGGGTCTTCTTCATGTTCTTATATATATGCTTTTATTGAGTTATCTCTTTCATGGCTATGATATTCCTTATTTCATCGATTCAGTACCTTTTTTGTTGTAGAGATTATGCTAGACCTGGTCACCTTAAAGAAGAGAAGACATGACCCCTATTTCTGGAAGTTAAAAGTCTAAAGAGGATGATACAGAATATGTACACTAATGCAGCCCAGGTTGACATATTGATAGTTGAAGACACATATAAGAGGGCCACCTTAGTCTGAAAGCGGAGTGGAATTTCCATGAAAGCGCCTGGAACAAATGGCCCCTCCCTATCTCTAATTTGGAGTGAGCAAGTCACGTAAACTCTCTGTGTCTCAGATTCTTTTTTAAAATACTAATTTAAAGGGTGCCTGCCTCCTGGAGCTGTTATAAGATTTAAAATATTAAAAATATGTGGCCAAATCATGTGGCTCACTCCTGTAATCCTAGCCTTTAGTCCCACTGTTTTGGAGGCATAGGTGGGAAGATTGCTTGAGGCCAAGAGTTTAGAGTTACAGTGAGCTATGATTACACCACTGCCCACTTCACTCCAGTCTGGATGACAAAGTGGATGCAACAACATGTAACTTAAACAAAATATTCACTAACATGTATTAATCAGTCTCTAAGAACTATTTCATATAACTACCAGTAAAATCACCAACAACAACAACAGCAACAACAAAATACATATATATATATAGGCATTTTGCCTTTGACCAGAAATACACACACACACACACACACACACACACACACACACACATATATATGTAATTTTTTTCTTATAACAGTTCTTGGCATATAATAAGAATTAGTATTGTTTCTTATAACTGTCATGGTTTATTCTAAAATTAGACTTGTCAGTTGAGCTCAAATTGATGTATCATATAAACAACCACATTCATTTAACTGTTACAGTTTCTCCCGTCTTTATTTTACTTCCACATGATTTTTCAAATCCAGATTCTCTTTCTTACTCCCTAGCCTGTGTTAATAGTGTTGTTATTATTCACCTCCACTCTTTGTTCTCTTGCATGTGAGAATGTGTTTTATTATACCAGTTATTGCATTGCATTATTATCATATTTAGTTTGGTTTTCCCCTTTATATGAATCAACAATATAAGTTTCAGCAGGGCAAAGACCATGTTTATCTTGTTTCCCACTTTATTTCTCAGGACTGCAATGGTGCTTGACTCATTTAAACATGTATTTGTTGAATGATTAAATAAATAAATACATTTTTGCTAATTCTCCCAAATTAGAATATAGGCCTTATAACCCTCTTCCTTAAGCAAGTACCTCAGAACTCGCTAGAGAGTAGATAGATTGTCAAAGTTTGTCCAGATGCCCATTATTTATATGAAGTAATACTTTTTGAATAGTTTAGGTCCTTGTATACCCAGATATAGAAAATGGTGTTTCACACCACATGTTCTCACTCATAGGTGGGTGTTGAACAAGGAGAACACATGGACACAGGGAGGGGAGCACTATACACGGGGGTCTGTTGGGGGGGGAGGGGGGAATAGCGGGGGGGGTGGGGAGTTTGGGAGGGATAGCATGGGGAGAAATGCCAGATATAGGTGAAGGGGAGGGAGGCAGCAAATCATACTGCCATGTATGCACCTATGCAACAACCTTGCATGTTTTTGCACATGTACCCCAAAACCTAAAATGCAATAAAAAAAAAAAAAAAGAAAGAAAATGGTGCTTCAGTTCATTCATGAGATAACAATGGCATCCAGATTTATTACAGCTCTTTGTTCCGTATAACTACTTTGGGAAACTGGGAAATAATCCACCAAGGAGGAAAGTTCAGCAGGTTATCAAGAAGTGTGGCACATGAAGTGTGTTCAGAGCTCAAGTTCACTTGGAAAACTCCAAATTAAATAAAATTCAACAATTGAAATTCTTGGAATATAGTTAGCTAATATGCGTTTTGAATCTCCAAGTAAATACTATACAAATTTATTTGACCTTGAAGCACTTCAAATGCACATAGATTTTTTTTTTTTTTAATGAGTCTGAACATGGCTTATGGGATTTTGAAGGATCTGGCTCTTGTCTCATTTTGACATCCTTTTTCTCTTGCTTACTAAGCTCTAGCCCCTCCAGTGCTTTTCTTGCACTGAGGCCGTTGCACATGCTTTTTTCTTTGCTTGGAGTATTCTCCTGGTATCCATCTCCTGTTTATTTTCTGATCCTCAGTGTAAAAGCCCTTTCTCCTTATCTTCACCAGTCTAAAATCAATTCATTGGGAATGCTTGCTCAAATCTTCCTCTTTTTATACTTTACTTATTTATAATCTGGAGTTAAAAGTTGTGATTGTATTTGTGTTTTATGTTTTGAAATACTTATAACTTACCTATTTTTCTTCTGATTTTACCTTGAAGAGTTATTCCATTGCATAAGTATACATATGTAAATTCTATACTATAAACATTGTTAAGGTTATTTTACAGTTTTTTTTAAATAAATATCCTGTTTGAATCTTACATCCTTGAAAGAAAATACAATTTTTTACTACTACCTTAGCTGATACAGATACAGTGATAATAGCATGAACTAGTGAGGGGATAAAATTAGAATAGATGTGCTTTGGCATTCAGGCTCTGCTGTTTCTGAGCTATGAGCTGCTCCTTACTGCAGTGCCTATCATTGTTTTATTGTTTTGTTGTTTACCTTATTGAAATCTTACCACCCCTAAACTAGCATCAACATGTAGTACTGTTTATTTACAAAGTACAAGTTAGGGAAATGAAGTCTCTTTATGGTTATTTCCTCTAGCAGAATATAATAGCACAACCTGCTTCAGTATTTACACTTTTTGAAATAAAACACTATTTCAGCCTTTCCTCATCAGCCCATCAGAAGTTTCTCTGGCTGCTTTTCTTCCTCTCCTTCTCTTTCTTTCTCATTCCTTTTCCCTTTCTCCCTGTACTCCAGTATATATCAGCTGTACATTTGATGATTAAGCCTTGCGATATTTGAAAGAAGATAGCCAAAAGCCAGAAATAAATGTCAAGGGCCAGGCATGGTGACTCTCCTGTAATCTCAGCACTTTGGGAGGCTGAGGTGGAATAATGACTTGAGCACTGGAGTTCAAGACCAGCCTAGGTAACATAGCAAAACCCTGTCTTTATAAGAAAATTAAAATTAAATTGGCTGGGTGTAGTGGTGCGTGCCTGTAGCCTTTGATACTTGAGAGGCTGAGGTGTGAGTGTTGCTTGAGCCCTGGAGTGCCAAGGCTGCAGTGAGCTCTGATCATGACACTGAACTCCAGCCTGGGCAACAGACTGAGACACAGTATTAAAAAAAAATAAAGTCCAGTATTTTATGTTTTATTGGTACTTATCAATTTTAGGAAAGATGTAAAGGAAAAGTTGTCTCTATGTTCTTTCTGAAAGTCTTAATATACAGACTCCAGGTGCCTCAAGTGATTGAAGTATAAGGTATTAAAATATCATAGCCAATCCAAAAATAGGAATGTCAGAATCAAATATCCTGAGAAGAAGCTATCAGTTGTGTCTAGTGTTTTAAATAGGATTCTCTTAATTGATAAAGACCTGAAAATATCTCCTATCAAGGCAGGAGTGAAGCATTCTGTCCTTTGTTTCTTTGTGATTCTTTGTTTTTCTTCCCTCCCTCCCTTCCTCCCCCTCCCTCCCCCCCTCCCTCTCTCTCTCTCTCTCTCTCTCTTCTGCTTTTAATATCATAAGGGCAGGCAGGGTAGGATCTGAGTCTATGTCAGGAAAAGTGTAGCTGTGGTTTTGTTTTAGGGTCCTCCTCTTTGTCTTTCCTGTGGTTGGCTCTTTTCCCTGCTATGCTGATAATTTTAGCACATAGAAAAAAGTGGCTGCTGCTAGAAAATTGCCTTAAGAAATGTGAATTTTTGAGGCTATTTGAGCATAAACATAGCTAATTCAGACACACTGGGAACAAACCAGAGGGAAACTTGGTCCTTTTCCACTCTTTCTGCAGGATGCATTAACATCTCATGGGAAGTGGAGATCTGCTTCTCGTATAGTGTGTGTGTTTAAGTTATGTTACCTTATAGATATGAACTAGTTCATATAAATATCCAGTAAGTTATTTTCTTAACATTTATTTAGATGTTTATGTGTGTGTGTGTATGTATGTGTGTGTATCATATCTAAAGTCCAAAAGTTTATACCTGTTAATTATATATTATTTAATATTTTGGTTTCCTACTGATAACTACAATTTATAATCTCAACACACCTAAAATTTATAGACAATAAGGCAAGAATATACATTTCTAGACTGTGCAAGTGGGAGGTTTATTTTAAATTAGATATGAAATACTGTTTCTGTATTAAATATATGAATATTACATGTTAGGAGCAAGAGGCGTTATGAACACATGTTAATGCTTAAGTTGTATGCTTCTGAGAATCCTGGTATGGTTAGGCTTTGTGTCCTCATCCAAATCTTATTTTGAATTGTAATCTCCGTAATCTCCACTTGTCAAAGGAGAGACCAGGTAGAGGTAATTGAATCATGGGGACAGTTTCCCCCATGTTATTCTCATGATAGTGAGTTCTCATGAGGTCTGATGGTTTGATAAGGGGCTCGCCTCCCTTCACTCGGCATTTCTCCTTCATGGTCCCTTGTGAAGAATGTGCCTTGCTTCCTCTTCACCTTCTGCCATGATTGTAAGTTTCCTGAGGCTTCCCCAGCCATGTTGAACTGTGAGTGAATTACACCTGTTCCTCTGTAAATTACCCAGTCTCAGGCAGTTCTTTATAGCAGTATGAAAATGAACTAATACAAATTGTATATTAAAAATAAGCCTTTGTTGAGCACAATGGCTGAGACTTGTAATTCTAGCACTTTGGGAGGTCAAGACAGGAAGATTGCTTGAGGCCAGGAGTTTAAGAGCAGCCTGGGAAACATAGTGAGAGCCCATCTTTATTTTAAAAAATAAAAATAAAAATTGCCAGGCAAGGCGGCTCACACTCGAAGGCCCAGCTACTCAAGAGACTGAGGCAGGAAGATTGCCTGAGCCTAGGCAATCTGGAGGCTGCAGTGAGGCCGGGAGGTTGCAGTGAGCCATGGTATTGCCACTGTACTCCAGCCTTGTTGACAGTGTGAAACCCTCTCTCCAATAGTAATAAAAATAATAATAATAATAATAAATCTGGCACACAACAGATGCCAAATTAACTATTTTAACAAAAGTTTGAGTATCTACTGGGTACCCAACCTTCCTGAACCTTGGAAATGAAGCAGTGAAAAAAACAGTTAAGACACCAACCCTCAGAGTCCCATGTTCTGGTGAGGAAGACCAACAATACAAAGTAAATTTCCAGGTGGCAAAAAGTACTATGAAGAAAAAGGCAATTAGCTAGAAATATTCAGTGTTATGTTGTAAAGTAGCTGTCTGTCAGTGTGTGATCAAGATAAGGATTGTGAAAAGGTGGATTGTGAAAAGGTGGTATTTAAGCAGAGACCTGAATGCAGTGACATGCGTATCATATTCTGGGAATAGGCAAACAGTGAGGAGAAAAGCAGTTGTGAAGTCCCTGCAGGGGGAATGGGGTTGGTGTGTTTAAAGAAAGGCCAGGGAGATGTAGAATGGCAAGTGAGGGAGAATTTACGGGACTCCAGAGAATTTGGCAGTTGTCAGATCATGTAAAACCTTCTAGGCCATTGTAAGGAGATTCAATTTTCTTCTTTTTTATTCAGTTTATTTTGTGTTTGATGGGAAGCTGTTTTAACAGCTTTTTAAAGGCTTGGATCAGGGGAATGGTATGACATTACTGGAAGGATCATTTTTTCTATTCTAGAAGGATGAGAGATGTTGGGCAAATGTAGAATTGGTAGGCAGATTTAAGATATTTATTTGCAATAGTCCAGTGAGAAGCTGTCTTAGATCAGTGTAGTAGCATCAGGGGCTTTAATAATTAATTAAATTAAATATGGTGTGCATGTTGAAGGTATAACTGATAAAAACAAAACAAAACAAAACTTGCTGAGCGACTGGTTGAATATGAGGAGAAAGAAGAAATTAACTCTTAAGTTTTTGACCAAGAGGTAATAGGCGTCTGAAAATGCCATCTCTGGCATAAGATACACTGTAGCCATTCACAGATCCATGGGGAACTGGGAGGAGAAGGATTTGGGGGAAAATCAAGAGGTTAGTTTTGGATGTCACAAGTGTAAGATGCGTGTTTGCCATATAAGTGGAGATATTGAGTAGGCACTTAAATATATAAGCCTGGAACTTAGTGGAGATGTTAGGACTGGCAATTTGAGTCAGAAATCATCTGTTTATAAAGGGCATTCAAAACTATGAGCTTGTATCAGATTATCTAAAGGGTGAGTGTGAAGAAAGACGTGGTTGAACTTCTGAGCTCCAACTTACTGTAACATAAAGAGGTCAGGAGGAAAAACAGAAGAAGATGGGAGCTAAGAAGATAAAGAAGGATCTGCATGTGAAATAGGAGGACCTATTGAAATAAGCATGTTTTAAGAAGGAAGTACTATTCAAAATGTCAGCTACATTTGCAGAGTTTAAGTTAGATGAGGATTGAAAATTGGCCATTGATTTAGCATGAAGGTCATTTATTTGGACTAAAAGGGGTTTTGGTGGAATGGTTGGGCTGAAATTCTGATTCAGTTGAGTTCAGAAGAAAATGGAAAGTGAGAAAGTGAAGGCAGCAAGTGTAGATAACTTTTATATAGAGAGAGGATGTTCTTTAAAAAGTAGTAGAAAAGTGAGTTTGGTAGCTGGAATGGGGGTTAAAAGTCAAAAAGTTTCTTTTAAGTTAGGTGATATTTCAGCTGATGGGATTCAGCTGATTGAGAATGTTCTTAGAAAAATGCAGGGGCAATTTTTCTGACATGGTAAAAAAGGAGATGAAGTATATTGGTTTTATACAGGGAGGGAGGTAGATTTGATTGAGTGTTTATGTTTTTTAATTGCTTCTATTTTCTCATTTAAGTAAAAGCCAAGGTCATCCAGTGAAAGTAAATGAGGGACAGGTATTGAAAATTCCAGGTGAGACAAAGTGTGTTATTGTCCACTGCAAGAGTGGGAGAGTAGTTGACTAAGAAAATGTGATAGGATTCCTTAGAGATTGAATTTAACTAAGGGTGGAGTTTTGCTAGGATTAGGAGAGTGATGTAAGACAATTATTATGGTAATGGACCATGAGAATTCTCAGTTGGATAAGCATGGACAGGAAGCCGAAGAAGGACAGTAGGTACAAAAGATGGGGTTAAGAGTAATTTCCTGTTGTGTGTGAAGAATTGTTGGATGAGGGCACTGAATGTTTTGGTTTATGGAGCAAGCAGCCTTATAAGGAGACCAAAACATGCTGTGCCTTCCCTAAGTCACATCCAGGGCTCTTTGAAAGCCAGGAGGACAGTCTCATAGGAGGCTCTCAAAAATGAATGACAGTTGTGTTTCTCCATTTCCCTTACATTTTCATATACTTAACTTTTCCAAAATGGAAACAACAACAATAAAAAGACTCACAGTTTTCTAGGTCAAATCTATTAAATTATAGTGTTAAATAATAAACCACAGCAGGAGGTATAATTATAAGGTAACCTTGAGAGACAATTGATTCGAATACACTCAGTCCATCACCAAATACATTCTCCAAAGTGTTACCAGAGTAAGCTTTCTAAAATGCAGATTTGACATGTGACTCACAAATGTAAAACATTCAGTGGTATCTTTTCTGTTGCTTATAACAGAATAACTGAAACTGGGTAACTTATAAAGAAAAGGAATTTATTTATTACAGTGATAGAGACTAAGAACTCCAAGGTCAGGGGCCCACCTCCATGAGGTCCTTCTTGCTAATGGGGTCTCTGCAGAGTTCCTAGGTTTTGCTGTCCTCTCACATCCTGAGTCTCTGTGACTTCACACACGACATTTCCTTTCATTTGGAATACATCCCCTCCTCTACTTTGCTTTATGGACTATCTTATATTTTAAGACCTAATATCTTTCTTCTCTAATAAGAAACTTTCATAGAAGATCTCCCGTCCTCATCCTTATTCCTGCCCGCTTGGCATTCATCCCCGCCACCTCATTGCAACTCAACCAGGATTTCCCCTTCTTACTTAAATACTGTGTATAGGTCTAATATTGTATATATTATACTTAGAAAAAATAACTCTCCCCATTTTAATCTTTTTACTGGACCGCATGTCATTTCAGTGACCTCCCTTTTGACTTTATTTCCACAGCATATGCTTGCTCTCAAAAAAATGCTTAACTATTAGAATTCTTTCTAAAATAAAAGTATATATACTGAGTAAGTGCTTTTTAAATTTCATATATTAAAGCAAAATGCTCTGCCATTTATTTTGGCTTTTGTTATTAAAAACTATTTCCATGTCAAAAATAATTTGATCTTCCCATGCTGTCATATATGACAGCCTTTTAAATTGCTCTGTTTTATATTATTGATTTAATTTTGTTTCCTGAGAAATTTATGAAAGCAATCATTTTAAATAAAAATTAAGATTTAGTTTTAAAATATTAATTTGTAAAGCATAGTTTATTTTTTAGTATGGAGATATTTTAGCATATAAATTTATATATTCCTCAATGGTGATGACATTTTAATACTATGCTTTTTAACTTAATGTGAAAAGGTTTTAAAGAAAAGTAAAAATAAAAACTTAATTTTAAATGTAAAATGGCATTTTGTTTCCTCACACTAGAATGCATTTTAAAATGTCAAATTAAATATGAAAAGCCAAAATTAAATCTCTTGGTCATATTTTTGAAAAGTGATAATTCTTTCTATTTTAATTAAGTCCCTAAAGAATTTTTAAATGTGTTTCCTACCTAGAGGATAATTTTAAAACAATTATGTATATAATTATTTGGTTCAAAATTTTCTTCCATCCCACATACAGTCATTATTTTAAGCCTTTATTTTAATGACCCCCCCATGAAATGGTGTGTTAAATGTTAAATAATTTCCAACCTCCCATCTCATTTTCTGTTGATTAATAGAATCAACTGCCATTATTATTTTGATGTATAAATAATTTATATTAAAATGCAAATGACATATGTACTCAAATGAAGAAATAAATAATTGTCATTTTTAAAAAGTTAGCATGATAATCTATAGTTGTACCCCTAATATATGTTAAATATGTTTCTTTTTACTCCAGTTTCAACATGGGCAGATATAGCAGAAGACCATAAAACCATTTGGTTCCATTTAAGTGGGAAAATTGTAGATTGTCTTAACACGTGTGTGTGTGTGTGTGTGTGTGTGTGTAGATGTATTTGCAGGTAAATTTGTATCAAGTTCATATAGACTTGAATAATATGAAGAAAATACAAATATATATATGAGTTGGAGTCTCACTCTGTAGCCAGGCTGGAGTGCAGTTGTGCGATCTTGGCTCACTGCAACCTCCACCTCCTGGGTTCAAGCGATTCTCCTGCCTCAGCCTCCAGAGTAACTGGGACTACAGGCACAAGCCACCGCACCCAGCTAATTTTTGTATTTTTGGTAGAGACTGGGTTTGACCATGTTGGCCAGGATGATCTCCATCTCTTGACCTCCTGATCTGTCCACCTCGGCCTCCCAAAGTGCTAGGATTACAGGTGTGAGCCGCTACACCCAGCCAGATATATCTATATATCTATATATCTATATATTTATAGAATGAATACTACATGCATAGTTTAGCCATGGTGCTGAACGTCTGCAAAATATTATTGTTAATCTTTTTATAGGGCAGAGACATGTTAAATATATCAATATTATTGATGATTTTACCAGAGATCCCTTTTGAAAAATAAATGAATGACAATTACATGTTCTTTGAAGTAGATGACAAAATTATATGGTAATTTTTTACATGTTTGCATTATTTTGATATAATTTAAAGAGTCATCTTTTAGAAAGAATCTCATACATGAATTTAAAGATTTCCAAAATTATATTAGGTATGGTATTTCTTCTCTGGGTGTGTAGCAGTTTTCAGGCTGAGAAAATGCCTGGTGAGTAGATTTATGAAGAGCAAATATGAGTAGAGAAACATCAATACCTCTAGCTATAGTCTTAATTTTTCAAGTAAGTATACAAGTAACTAAGTAATTCTCCTTTTTCAAGGACTTACTCCACATGTGAAAAATGAAGATTGGCCTAAATTCATTTCTAACTTCTTTATACAAAGGGAGATTCAGGATAGGATATACATCCTCAATGAAATTTTTCAACTATAAGAGAAAAGTGAAGCAAAAATTCCAAGGTGACTTGGAATGTGAGAAAACAAGTCCTGATTTAGAATGTTGAAGGCAAAAGAAACTCCTCACTGCTATTCAAAGTTCGTTCCTCTGTTACCTAAAAATTAACATGATAAATGATTCTTCTCAAAGGGATCTTGTAGAATCATGGAGTGTGGAGTGAGTTTTCTGAGGTCAACTAGGGATCACTTCTTTACACAGATTTTTTATGGTGTCTAATATTCTGCAAGCCTTTTGGAAAACAATTTGACAGTACTTAGGTTAAAAAGTACTAGATCATGATCATTGAATTATTAAATATAAGGTGATTTATTCTAAGGCTGTAGGCCTACTATAAGTTACAAATACTTTGTACATTAAGATATTCCTTTCAAGTTTATTAATTAGAAAACAGTGAAGATATTGTTCTAGAATGTTGATAATTAAGACATTCTCAGATGAAAGAAAACTAAGAAAATTTCTTGCTAGCAGACTTATTCTAGAATGGCTAATGGAAGGTCCATGAAATAGAAAAGGAAAAATAGAAAGAGGTAAATACAATAAAGTTTCCTTCTCTTTAACTTTTAACTTATGTCACTGTGCAGATGTAACTGGGTTACGGGACAGGATGGGGCTAGGCTCCCCAACCCCATTTGACGTGCCCAAAGTTCTTGGCCTCTCTTTGCCCCAAGAATGGGGAACGGGCCCTGGAAGCACGGTGAGCTTACAGTTCAAGTAAATGTCAGACCCAAAGATTTTTAGCAGAAAGCGTTTCATTAGGCAGAGAGAGAGAGACAAAGAGAGAAAGCTCCCATGCTGCCGTGGGAGGGGAATCTGAAGGGGATATCTGCACAGGGACAGAGGGAAAAACAGCTCCCACATTGTTGTGGGAGGGGATCCCACAGAGGGAAATCAGTGCAGGTAAGGTGCAGTGGAGTTTTAACTTTTAGTTTTTCATGCCCTGTTCATGTTCTTGTCCAATGAGAGGAGTTCTTTCAAACTTTTTCTGGAGTGATTGATCTTCGACTCTGATGATGTTGGATAGGCTGTCCGGCTCAGAACAGAGGTCCTTCCTCCCAGAGCTTTTCACGAACTTTTTTTTTTTTATAATAAAGAGCACACCTGAAATTTTACCTAGCCTGTGAGGCAGGAAAGTTAGACAAAGAACTCTAGGTTCCCAGATGGGGAGGTGGACGGAGGCATGGCACTAGGAAGTTCTTGCCTTTGAAACCACACCCCTATGGACCCAGGAAGGGTGGTTAACATAGTCCCTCACAGACATCAAAATAATAGTAAAAGAATACTAGGAGTAATTTTATATACATACATTTGGTAACTTAGATGAAACGGATCTATTTCTAAAAAAAAAAAAACAAAAAAAAAACACTACCACAACTCACTGAATAACCTGTAACTATTAATGAAATTTAAGTTGTAATTTAAAAGCAAGCAACGTAGGAAAATCTACATGTACAAGTGTTTTCAATGGATAATTTTCTAAAATATTTGAAGAAGAATTCACATTAATTTAATATAGTTTCTTCCAGAAAAGAGAGAAAGAAGGAACACTAATTCATTTTATGAAGCCAGTATTGCCCTGATATTAGAACCAGATGAAGAATAATAATAAGAAAATAACTACAGGTCAATGTTCCTCATGAATGTAGATGCAAAATTCTTAATAAGATATTAGAAAATACAATTCAGCAATATATAAAAAGAATTATACACCATAACCAAGTAGGGTTTATTCTAGAGATGTTAAGCTTGCTTTGTATTTAAAATCCTAACATAGTAACAGGCTAAAGAAGAAAACAATTATATTAGTTGATGAAGAAAATGTATTTTGTCAACTTAAACAACAATTTGAAATAAAATGGCTCAGAGTAATAGGAATAGAGGGGAACTACCAAAACTTAATAAAAAAAGATCTATTAAAAACTGAAATGTAACGATATGCTTAGTGGCTAAAGTCTAAATTCTTTCTTTCTAACTTTGGGAACAAGGCAACGATGTCCATTATTACCATTCTTATTTAGCACAGTGGTGGAAATTTTGGTTAATGAAATAAAGCCAAGGGTAAAAAAAAAGGAAATAAGACAGAGAGATCAGAATGGAGAATGAATAAATAAAACTTTCTTCTTTGTGGTTGACATGATAGTATATATATATAATATAGCAAATACCAAGGAATCTAAACAAAACCCCTCCAGAATTTAATAAATGAGATGAGCAGGGTTGCAGAACATAAGAAAAATATTAAAAAAGCAATTGTATTCCTATATACTAGTAATGAACATATGGTTATTAAAATAAAAAAATGCATATTTACAAACACTTGTTCTCTCTCTCATTCTCTCTTTTGTTCCCTACATCCCTCCCTCCATGTTTTTTTCTTTCTTATAAGAAATAGGTGTAAATCGAATCAAATATGTACAGATATGTATGATGAAAACTATAAAACACTGATGAAAGAAAATTTTAATAAACGGAGGTGTACACTGTATTCATAGATTGGACAACTCAAAGTAGGAAAGATGTCATTTCTCTCTAAATAAAAAGCTGTTAAGACAATTCTTATCAAAATCTTGAAATATATTTTTATAGGTATAGACATAGAGATTATTTCAAAAATATATGGGAAGACAAACAATTGGAACACTTAAAACAATCTTGTAAAATTGGACACCTAAAACAATCTTGTAAAAGTGGAATAAAGTGGGAGGAATCAGTCTCCCCAATTTTAAGACTTACATAGTTACAGTAATCAAGGCTATAGGGTATCAGTGGAGGGATAGACACACAAATTGATGGAACAGAATAGACACCCCAGAAATAGACGTACACAAATATACACGGGTGATTTTGACAAAAGTATGAAAGCATTTCAGTGGAGCAATGGTAGACTTTTCAACAAATGATTCCAAAGCTGTTGGACATCCATAGAAATAAACTTCAACCTAAATTTTCTACCTTATGCAAAAGTTAACTAAAAATAGATCATGGATTAACATGTAAATTGTAAAACTGGAATAATTTTAGAAAAATAAAACTGGAGAACATCTTCAGCTGTAAGGGTAAAGAGTTCTTAGAGTTGACACAGAATACAGTCAGTACAAGGAAAAATTGATAAATTGGACTACATTGTTAACAAGTTCTTGTTAAGATGATGAAATGACAAGCTACGAACTCAGAGAAAATATTTGCAAAGCACGTATCCAAAGAGGTCTCAAATCCAAAATATATAAATTTATCAAAATGCCACAGTTAAAAGAATTATAAAATGGTGAGATGACAGAATATATAGATGCCCAGTAAGCAGATGAAATTATATTCAGCATCATTAGGGAAATGCAAACTACAACTACAATGAGATACCACTACATCTCTATCAGACTGCTAAAATAAAAGGAGTGACTACACGAAATGCTGGTGAGGATTCAAGAAGACTGGATCATTCCTGGTGTGCATGTAAAATGCTATAATCACCCTGTGAAACATCATAGTAGTTTCTTGTAAAACTAAATTATGCAACTATCATACATGCCAGCAAACAATTGCACTCCTGAGTATGTATTCCAAATAAATTAAAATTTTTTCACACGAAAACGTATACTTAAATGTTAATAGCAACTTTATTCATCATAGCCAGTACCTGAAAACAACCCAGTTTTCCTTCAGTATATTAAGCAGGGTGTAGCACATCCATACTATGAAGTACTACTCATCAATAAAAATGAGTAGTCTATTAATACACACAGTAACTTGAATGAATCTCCAGAGGATTGTGTGGAGTAGCAAAAACTCATCCTAAAAGGGACATACTCTGTTTTGTTTAATTCCATTTAGATATCATTCTCGTAGAGACAAAGAAATAGAGAAGAAATTAGTGTTTTCCAGGACTAAGGATAGTGGTGAGAAAGCAGGAGTCCTATGGATGTGACTATGAACGCATAAGAAGAATATTCCTTCTAGTGATACAATTGTTCTGTATCTTGACTGTATTGATGCCAATATCCTGGATGTAATATTGTACCATAGTTTTCCAGATGTTACTAGGGGAAAGTGGGTAAAGTGAACACAGTACCTCTCTATATAATTTCTCATAACTGCATATAAATCTACAGCCCTCTCAAGATAAAAAGTTTAATAATTTTTTTGTATAGGAATTCTAAAACAGCTGGAAGAAAATATACCCAAGATTAATAATTATTTAAGTATTCCCTCTTAGTGACATTTGGCATTAGTCTTCATTTTCAAAAACCTATTGACATAGCTAATAAGTTTTCAAATAGATTCTTTGTTATTAAAACAAAACAAAAATCTTTTTTTTTAGAAAAAAGTCTCATTCTGTAACATAGGCTGGAGTACAGTGGTGTGATCACAGCTCACTGTCACCTTGAGCTCCTAGGCCCTGGGTTCAAATGATTCTCCCACCTCCGTCTCCCAAATAGCTGGAACCACAGGAAACCACAGGCGCATGCCATTAGATGTAGCTAATTTTTCTTTTATTTTCATAGAAAATAAATCTCAAATTCCTGGGCTCAAGCAATAACCCCTGCCTCTACCTCCCACAGTGTTGGGATTGTAGGCATGAGCCACTGTGTCTGACCTCAAATGGATTCTTAAAGAGCAACTTGTATTTCAGTTTAGTCAAATCAGGGACATCTGCTGCTTATGCAGTCACTTAGAACGTCAGTGCCAATTAAGAACATTTTAATTCAGAACTAATCTTCAATTTCAGAGTTCAGAAATTATGGTAGGATTTTTTCCCCTTAGATTGAGATGGGGGGCCACACTAAATTTATAGAGAAAGATATTTAAAAATTTTTTGATTTAATATTAGATGAGATATATGCTTTAAAAGCAATTGTGAGCCAGCAGTAGTGCTGTGTATCTGTAGTCCCAACTACTTGGGAGACTGAGGCAGGGGATCACTTAAGCCCAGGAGTTCCAGGCTACAGTGAGCCATGATCATACCACTTACTCCAGCCTGGACAACAGAACCAGACCCTGACTCTAAAAAAAAAAAAAAATGACTCAGATTTTTGTGTTCACTGAGCAACTTACATTTGTTTGTTCCAGAGTTAGTGAATACAATAAGTTATTTTAAGTGTTGTGTGTGTGTGTGTGTATACACATTTAGTTTTATTGTAACACAGCAATCTCTACACTTTCAGTGTTAAAACTGAACATCATCTTTCCTTTCCAGTGAAACAAAAAGAAAATTTAAAAATAAACAGGAACAAAATTACAATAGAGAATGTCAATAGCAAATAAGATCCTACACATTCTGCTAATTTCCCCATTGAGTGGCAGGGCACAAGTCATCATTAGGAGAGGATTTATTTTAAAAGTGTCATCTTAAACTGCAAGAATGTCTGTCAAATATCACAATTAAACATGCCAAAGGAGAAACCATGTTGTCAAAATGCCAACTTAACCCATCCAGACATCTCAAATCCACCCTTTGCTGACCTTCTATAACCCCATTTTTTTAAGTTTTTTTTTTTTTTTTTTTTAAAGGAGAAAGTAGACAGATACATGTTGGTATATGCTAATTGTCCATATTCACATAGAGACCCAGTGTACTCTCTGAGCCCAATATACAGAGAAAGGAGGAAAAAAGCTAGAATTCTGTGTACTACTACACAGGGGCCTTGCACCCTCCAGCTTCCAGCAGAGCAAAGGGAGCAGATTTTTCTTTTTTCCCACAAAGCTCAGTGGTGTTGATTCCGTGCAGTTTTTGTTCAGACAGGAAGGGATAAAAATGAATTTCAAACAAAGGGATAGAGACTCATTTTCAGTTGTATTTTCCTCAAGGTATTTCCCCCAAATAAGTTGAGAACCATGGTCTAGAGAAAAGAGACCTCAAGAACAGGGCAACTGAGCACAAGAGGAGAAGGAAGACTGCAACTTGCTCCCAGGGACTGGAGAAAATTTTTACAAAGGAAGGTTGGAATCCATCAGTGTTCTATTAGTCATCTTCTCCTTCATCCTCCTCTTCTTCCTCTCCTTCATCATCATCTTCATCTTTATCCACTTCTTCATCAGTATCTTCTAATGCTTCCTCCTTTTCATCGTCATCATCATCTTCTCCTTCTCCTTCTTCATGATCCATGTCAGAACCAGGTAGTGCTGTAATGGGTCTGGCCACATATCATCTTTGATGACCTCTCCTAACTCATCAACACCTCCATCAGAATGATCAGTAAACCAGGTAAAGAAGCTCTGTGGACTGTCTACTGCTCTGGGACAGGAGGACATTGGCCTCAGCAGGCTTGCTGAAGAAGGGGAAAAAAAGAATTGCAAGCAGCAATTGAACGCATTGATGAAGTACAAAATGAAACAGACTAACTTAATGAACAAGCCAGTGAGGAGATTTTGAAAGTAGAACAGAAATATAACAAAATCTGATAACCACTTTTTCAGAAGAGGTCAGAATTCATTGCCCAAATTCCAGATTTTTGGGTAACAACATTTGACAACCATCTACAAGTGTCTGCACTGCTTGGGGAGGAGATGAAGAGGCACTGCATTATTAGACCAGAGTTGAAGTGACAGAATTCGAAGATATTAAATCAGATTACAGAATAGGTTTTTATTTTGATAAAAATCCATACTTTGAAAATAAAGTTCTCTCCAAAGAATTTCATCCGAATGAGAGTGGTGATTCAGCTTCAAAGTCCACCGAAATCAAATGGAAATCTGGAAGGAATTTGACAAAACTTTCAAGTCAAACACAGAATAAAGCCAGCAGGAAAAGGCAAAAAAAAAAAAAAAAAAAAAAAGCAGGAACCAGAGAGCTTCTTTAAGAGTTTTTTTAAACGAGCATTGATTTAACACTATCAGAATGGTGTGATGTTAGTAGATATGTAATCCTGATAAAGTAAATGTCTTATGAACCATTCCTGCCTAAAAAGTTTTATTCCTATAATTTGAAAGTTTGCATTCTTAAACTAGTGTTTGTTTCTTCCCACCACTGCTAATTAGTACTGATTAATGCATATTACTAAGACTACTCATGGTATTTGCTTTTACTAAGCATGTCAGAAAATGCTTTTTTCCTAATAGGATTTCTCTTGAGGTTTTTCTCATGTTTCTTCAGTACATCCTGGTTTTCACAATTCAAAAACTTGTCATGTTGCTTGTGTTTGGATATTCTCTGACTCTTCATTAAAAAAGCATTTGTAAATTATGTTTTAGTTACATTTATTTCTTCTACTAACTAATGCTATTCGTTATATGCTAGTATTTTACTTTGAGATGTTCTCTTGATCAATTTGAGAGCTGTTTCATTATAGACGATTCTCATTCTCAGAAAAATTTAGACTCAAGACTTTGAAAGGGCCTCAATATTATAGTTTAATCTTTAGTCTTTAGCATCCCTAATTCACTTTTCCCTTAAATATCTTCAGAAGATGAAACTGATACTGTAAGATACCTCATTCCGTATTTGGATGGGTCTCTTCATTAGAAATTTTTTGTATTGAGTTTAAAACCTGTCTACCAATTTGTAACCCATGGAAGCTCACAAAGCAGATCCAATCACTTCTCTGCATAGCGTGCCTTTGAAAATTATACCGTGGGGCTTTTTGATTTCCAGAGCCTGTATTTCCATTTTCCCGCAATTGTTTTTCCTATTGCATTACTTGGTTTTGAATTCTTATTTATTAACAAACCTGAATTTGTCTGTATCCCTCTTAATTGGCATACTGAACTGAATGTACTATACCAGATGAGTTCTGACTTTTCATATCATATTTTAGTCAGAAATTTCTTAGCCATTGCCCAGTACAGGAATGCATCCACCACATTCTTGTTTGCTATTTTATACTTGAAAAGTGCAATTGTGTCAAAATACTTTCAGTGTCTTAAGATTTGGTACTGTTCTGTCTTCTAGACTCTTAAAAATAATTTCTGTACAAGGTAGCAGGGAAAAAAAAATCACTCTTTAGTGACAATGTGTGTTTTTTTTTTCTAACCTGATTTAATCTCCATTGAGAGTACTATGAAGATTACTTTTTTTTTTTTTAAGCCTCAGTATATGTCTGGCAAAATCTCAAAATCAATCATTTAATTTAAATTGGATTTCAAAAGAAGGTCACTAGATTAAATCTCCTGCTGTAGTTAGTGAATGAAGGTTTATGTTAAAGGAGGGAATGCAGACCACTTTCATGTTTTTAAGGGGCTAAATTGGGAACTTGTCAGTGTTCACAATCCAGTTCTTCAAAATTATAAAACTAAACTTGAAAGCACCCTGGTCACCTCTGACCCACTGTGGAACACAGTGCCCACCATTGAAGAGGAAAGTGGTGCAGCTCTTTTCAAGTAGAGCCACCCGCAGTCACAGGTGTTACCGCAAGCCTTGGAGCTTCAGAGAGCTGTTGCATTTTTGTTTCTGCCAGCCATTGTGATGACAATGCCTCTGAAGTTCCTGGGCCATATTCAAACCTTGTCTCTCAGAAGTCACATTAGAAATATATATGCCACCCCCAATTTCTCAAAAATTATGTTCTCTTTCCTGTTTTAATAATATAATTAACCTTCAAAGAGGTCTTTTCTTATAAAGTGTTTATGGATTATGAGAAACAAATGTAGAACTTTTGTCTATGAACATGGACAAAATTTTATTCATGAGAATATATTTGTCTTCAACTACTTAGTCCTGTTTCAACTTTAAAAGAGATGCTTTACAGTTTATTGTAAAACTGCAAGCGTCTGTAAAACAAAGCATTCTTAAAATAATTCATTGATTAATGTGCTATGTATCCTTGGATGATGATAAGGAGAGTTGCTGACTTAGTACTGCTATTGCTCTAGGGAAGAAGTTAAAATTTGAACCAATAGGCCAGAATGTGGCATCATAATAGTTGGAAAAGTAAGATAATTTTGAGAAGACTTTATACTTTAGAGCAATACTAATTTTTGTGTAATCCATTATTTTCTTGACACTTTCACATGATTCTGTGCCTATTGCATTATTTACTCACATTTATATCTTTATTGATTTTTAATGCCCTGTTAATCTTTTCCCCTCATTTATCCCTCATGTAACTGGTTGTGAATAAATTTGAATCACATTTTTATGTTAGTAACAAGTCTGAGTGCCAAATTTGAGCTTTATTGTGAGCAATTTATATGTTTACAACCTCTAACATCTGCACTAAAATTATCTAATACTGTAGTTCTTTCCAAAATACGTTTGACCATTTGCAACCAACAATATCAACAGTGAAACACATTGTAAAAGTAACTAATAAATCAAGAGAGAGCATTTGTGAATAAGTGGGCTCCAGAAAACACAAGTTTAGGAGGATTACCATGAAGTCCCTGAGCTGCTCATGGCAACATCCAAAGCTTTAACTTCACTAATATATCAATAACAAGCAAAATAACAAAAGAAAGCAAGAAAGCAAAAACAAAACAAAAATCCTAGGAAGAAAACATTAGAAAATAAGATATTAGAAGTATAAGAATGTATTTATCTCTAATCGTTGGCATATTTTCTGTGTCTGAGAGTAAAATCTGGCTTTAAAGGTTTTTTTTTGTCTTTGAGCAGTGTTTTTGAGGGTAGAGAGACAGAGAGATGTAGACTGGTATTCCAGTCCTTCACTTGTTTGCCCAAGTGATTTTGGAAAATTACTTAACATCTGTTTAAGTTTCCTCATCAGTAATTAGAGGATAATAACCCCTAAAAGGGGCTCAGGATACGTCGCCCCAAAATTGGCCGTATTGGCATATTATTGGTTTTGAGATTTCAGTTAAAGGCACTTGAAAAACAGGTGCAAGAAGGACACTTTCATTCTCCCTTTTTCTTCCTGAAAGCAGATGTAACTCCTATGTAAGAGCTGCCCTCCCAATGCTAGGAGGAAAGAAATGTTCTCATCACCAGAGACGGCACTAGAGGATTCCGCACAAACAGACCTCGTTAAAAATAACTCTACTCGTTTTGTTACTTTTCCATATTTGTGATTCTAACATTCAGGTTTTGCTACTTCTTTGAGTCGGCATTTCCTTATGAAGGTTCTTACTTTACATAAATTTGTGTGGTTTTCTCCTATTAATCTGTCTTATGTCAATCTAATTCTTAGACCCAGCTGGAGATCCTAAGCAGTTAAAGGTAAAGGTTTTGCCTCCCCTCTACCCTACCAAAAGTGTAATGAGAAAATTAAATATGATTATATAGATAAAACACTGGACACATTATGGATTCCCAATAAAGGATAGTTTTCTCTTCTTTGTTTCAGCATGCAGATTCCCAGCAGCCAAAATGGAGAGGAAATCATCTTAAGAAGTTAACAGATGTATCATAACTGACAGTTATTATTGCATGTAATGCATTGTTTGGGGGTCATTGAATAATGTTGTAGGAAGTGTTCACAATGACAGTTCTACATGTCAGTGAAATAGCAAATATCACAAATGTATTCCATGACCTTTAGTGAAGGTTGAAAGAGGTTTTGAAAACGTAGTTTAGTAGGGCTTTTCTGAAAAGGAGAAAGATAGTGTTGCACAAATAAGTGGCTTTTCTAAATGCCTGATTTAATCAAATAATAACATTCAGAATTTATATTTCTTAAATAAAATACTTCTCAAGAATGGTTTTCAATGGAAGAAGCACAGTGGATTTAACTAGATGGTACTTCCCCTTTGTTTTTTTGTGCAAAGGTACTGACATATGGCATAGCTCTTAAGCAGAGATTACAGAGGAGAAGGTGGTAGGGTTGAGGTTGCATATTCCCTCTTTTTGGAAATAAGTGGTTTGGCATTGGAACGTTGAACACTGACTGAGAAAACCCTTGATGGTTATATGAATAGTGACATGCTGACATTCTGAAAGAGAACATCAAATTCAGTGAGTATCCAATTTAGTGACTTTCAACAGCATGAATTTTGGTAAAAGTAGATTTAGTTCTAAGGGATTTATGGGACTAATACGCAATTAATCATAGATGAACAGGAGCATAACATTTCTTATGTAAACTTGGCTCTTCTTATCTGTGACCTTCATTTATCTATACTTTTTACGCTGTCCTACAATAAAATTTAGAAATTAATAACAAATACAAAAAAGTAATAAATGATAAAAATTCTAACACAAACGTTGAATTAAAATAAAGCTTAAGTTTTGGGAAATTCAATTAGAAAAGATTTAAGAAAAAAAGAATTAAATAGTTATCAGTTGCAAAATGGATGACATTTTAGACTTGACTAAGGTCAAATTAAATGATTTTTAAACTGGGAAAACATTTTGACAAAATTACATAAACAGGGTAACAGTATGCAGAAGAAGTTAAAGATTAAAATACATTTTAAATTAAAATAATAATTAGCAGAATTAATTGCCATACTTATTTTGTTTTTGTTGTTTTTGTTATTTTGTTGTTGTTTCTGAGATGGAGTCTAGCTTTGTTGCCAGGCTGTAGTGTAGTGGCATAATCTTGGCTCACTGCAACCTCTGATTCCTGGGTTCAAGTGATTCTCCTGTCTCAGCCTCCCAAGTAGCTAGAATTACAGGTACACACCACCATGCCCAACTAATTTTTGTATTTTTAGTAGAGACGAGGTTTCACTATGTAGGCCATGATGGTCCTGATCTCCTGGCCTTGTGATCCACCTGCCTCAGCCTCCCAAGGTGCTGGGATTACAGGTGTGAGTCATCGTGCCTGGACTTGACATATTTACTTTTTGAGTAAACTTTATGAAGAGCTTAAACAATAGTTTCCTCTCCACCTCACTCTCATTTTTAGACAGCCAACAGCTATCAGTTATAAAAAGAAAACTAATGTTTCTACTTTTTAAAATAAAATAACAAGACACTGTGAATTTAATGAATTCCATGAGGTCTAAGCAACTTTTTCTTCTTTTCTGTGCATGATTTACCAAAATAAAGTGAATAAAGCCATAAATGGCAATATGGTATAGCCTGCAGAACATGATATGTCTCATTCATTTCCCTAATATTTACGGTGGAGTTTCTGAGCACCAGACAAGCTGCTAGGCTTTGGGAATACATCAGCAACTAAATAAACATGACATCTGTACTTGTACAGCATAGATTTATTATATTGAGGAAGATTGATAATGAATTTTTAAAATGCTATATAATAGCACATAACTTAATAACAATAAACCAATAAAAGATCATAGTATCACATAAATGCTAAGCAAAACATAACTTGGAGTGATATGGTTGGCAGAGTAACTGGGTATCCAGAGAAGTCCTCTAAAAGAACATATTTGTGTGATATCTGATTGACATTTGGTCTGGGGTCTGACTCAAGGATAGAGAATTCTAGGCAGAGAGAATAGCTGGTAAGATGTACCTATGGCTAAAATGAGCTTGTCTGTGCTTCAAGAACAGAGAAAAAGGGCACTATAGCTGGTGCGTAGTGGGAATAGTTAAAATGTTAGACTAGATCAGATTATACTGGACTTGTGTAACCAGGACTGTGAACTGGATTTTATTCCAAGTGAGGTGAGACTTTGTTAAATACCGCAGGGTCTTCCTGCCTTGGCAGGATTTTGGCCTGAGCATAAATCATTATTCTCAGTCTGGACATACACTGTACATTTGCAATGGGCATGGACATTGATGACAATGTATAGCACCTGGCTCATGGTTTTGGCAGTTCATCCTGTGTCATTATATATGAAGAAGAACCCTAAAACATTCCATGGGCTTTGCAAAGTATGTAACTTTTTAAAGAAAGGTCATTTTTAAAGCATAGACTAAATTCTCTAAATTTTATCAGATATCTTGATATTTTGGGAGCATAGACTTTTATTTCCTAGAGTCTGCATCACTAGCATTGCAAATGCAAAGTTTCTGGTAATATTTTGTTTTGTCTTTTATAAATATATCAGTTTGCCTTTAACTCTAGAATATATTTGTCTTTATTTTACCATAGAATAGCTCTTAAAATTGCCGTCAAGCAGCAGATATATGTAGTAGTTAGCAGCTTTGATTCTGCAATAAGAGACCTGAGTTCTTTGGCCAGCTGTGTGGCCATATGAATGTTACATACTAACAGTGGTAAAATGAGAATTTTAATTGCAGGGGCCTGCAGCAGTATTGCTTGTGGGCCAAATGTAACTGCTGCCTGTTTTTATAAATAATGTTTTATTGAAATAAAGCCACGCCCATTCTTTTACATATTGCCTATATCCTCTTTCTCCCTACAACAACTGAATTGAGTCATGCAATATTGAGTGAGACCTTACGTGGCCACAAAATCTAAAATATTTTTTTCTAGCTCTGTACAAAAAAGTGTGCCAACCTCTATTATAATGTGCACCTTTGGGGGTTGTTGTGGGAATTACATGAAATAATTCATGCAAAGCCCTCAGTACAAGGTCTGCCATTTATTTAGTAAGCATTCAATATATATTTGCAAGTATTAGAGTTTTTACACATTCATTTCTTACTGTCAAATAATCAGGTCAAACTGACTGTCATAAATATGTACCATTTTGTGTATTTCCTTATATCTTTAGGGGTAAAGCACACAAGCTTGAGAAGTATGTTTTTAAGTAGTCATATTTTGGTGACATTTGCCCATTTCTGCATTAATAACATATCTGGATGATGGAAGTCCTATTTTGGCCACTAATTTATCTGTGATACAGATCTTATGAATTATATATATGTAAAAGTTTTTGGTTATATTACAGCAATATGGGTAGATTGTTAAATTAATCATTGCAGAACCCTTTGAAAATCTAGGCAGCAATGTGCAAATGCAAAATTTATAACTGGAGCAAACAAAAAGAAGCTGATGATTCCTTAAGGATACTGATGTTTTTGTGATTTCTTCCTTTTGTTGTCATCACCAGAGATTTATATTACATTTAGGGAAATTTTCAATATTTAATCATAAGCATTTTTATTCCAATGTAGGCCATACATTCGGGCCAATATGAACTTACTCTCACTAGAGGCTGGCCATATTTCTTTTCAGATTTTTTAAAAAATTGAGGTATATGCTTGCATGAATGCCCATATGTGTAAAAACTTCTAATAAACAATGGGGAAAGATGATAGGTGAAGAGTTTAATGATTTTACTTCTTATAGTGTAAACACGCTGTAAAATGTCTCTAAAGAGAAATTGTAAACTGTGGGAGGAAAGGAAGAAAGTAAGATAAAAATCTTTTATTTGAACATTTCAATTAAATAACTTCTTATTTAGTTTTCTCATGAAAATACCACTATTACAGGTTTCCAAAAAGTATCATAATCATTGCTTATGTGCCTTTATTTTAGTGAAGAGTTTTGTTGTTCTTGTCAGTTCCATTTCCAATGACTATGAAAACAGTATTTAACTTTATATATTACTTTTCAGTTTGTTTATTTTTACTGCTTCAGAGTTAATATTGAATTTAAAAGATAAGTTAATCCCAGCAATTTGGGAGGCCAAGGTGGGCAGATTGCTTGAGCCCAGGTGTTCAAGACTAGGCTAAGCAATGTGACAAAATTCTGGGTCTACAAATATACAAAAATTAACCTGGCATGGTGGTGCACCCCCATCATTCCAGCTATCCGGGGTCTGATGTGGGAGGGTAACTTGATCCCAGTAGGTCCAGGCTGCAGTGAGTTGAGATGGTGACACTGCACATCAGCCTGGGAAGAAAGTGAGACTCTCTCCAAAAATAAAAATAAAAATAAAAAATAAAAGTTAATATTTTATTATGTAGGTATCTTAGCTTGCTTTCTATGTATGTTATTAATTTAGTTCAGGTCAGTTTTTTAAAGCTAATATAAAGGAAAGGTGTAAGATACGGTTCTTAACATTTAGACAATAATTTATGATTAAATTGAGAAAACAGGACTTAACTTGCGTGAACCAGTTTGTGTCTTTGTTGTCTCTCACATGGCATTAATGTAAGAAACAGGAAGATCTTGTGAACCTTGTGCTGGGCTTTCTGTTGGGATTGTGGAATGTGATGCTGGTTGGTTTTGGTTTTATAATATTTTTGAGCATGGATGTCATTTTTTTCAGGCTATTAGTCTATTGTTGTCTAAGGCACATTTAATGTCATAAACCTTTGTATCTGTATTCTAGTAGAATATAGTGAAATCATTCAA
This sequence comes from Aotus nancymaae, assembly GCF_030222135.1. Classification (NCBI taxonomy): domain Eukaryota; kingdom Metazoa; phylum Chordata; class Mammalia; order Primates; family Aotidae; genus Aotus; species Aotus nancymaae. Next base: position 13,891,490 of record NW_026988435.1, read on the forward strand.
ATTATTTAGTCTGTATGCTAAAATTCAGAAATGTTGATCTTGAATTAATCCTTAAATTTAAATTTATAGGCCAAGCACAGTGGTTTATGCCTGTAATCCCAACACTTTGGGAAACCGAGGCGGGCATTAAAGTCAGGAGTTCAATACCAGCCTGGCCAATATGGTGAAACTCCATCTCTACTAAAAATACAAAAGAATAGCTTGGCATGGTGGGGAGCACCTGTAATCCCAGCTACTCGAAAGGCTGAGGCAAGAGAATCTCTTGAACCCAGGAGGTGAAGGTTGCAGTAAGTCAAGATCGCACCACTGCACTCCAGGCTCGGCAACAGAGAGAAACTGTCATAATATAAAATAAAATAAAAAATATGTAAGATGGAGAGCAAATAATCTAGTACTCTTTTAAAAAATTATCACACTGATGTTCAGAGAGATTATGAATTAATATACTGATTTTTGCAAAATTGGCTAGAACATAATTTTCTTGACTCCCAATTCAGTGTTATTTCATTGTATATTATACATACTTAATTTTCATTAAATGAAGTATGACATAATTTTCTCACAAAATTCATCACATCAGAGTACCTGATATCTTTATTTTTGCAAAATCGTATATGAATGTGTATATTTAATGAATTACAAGCAATTGCTACTATAGTTTGACAGGCTTTTACTTTTGCTTCTGCAATCAAAACTAAGAAGGAACAGCGGCTAAGAAAGAGGAAAGGGAGAGAGGAGAAGAAGTTAGAAGAGGAAAAAGGAAGGAATAAGAATAAGAGGCCATATGGAGAGCTAGTTTAGAAATTGAGGAGCCATAGGTAGTAAGGAGGAAAAGATCACATTCTCAAAGCAGGGAGTGAGCAGAGTATGAGTTGAAGAGGACAAGAATTGGGGCATGAATCAACCAAGAAAAGATGAGACTTGGTACAGAAGGAGTATCAAGTGGGAAGTTCTAGATATGCATACTGCTAGAAAGACTGTCTCAAAAGTATTCTTTAAATAGAAAAAATCTGGAGAAATGTGATTAAAACAAGAAAGAATAGTTAAGCACTATGTGGGGTGTCAGTCACATAAAATTAACACATACAGAAAAATGTTATTTTATTATTTCTTCTTCCTTTCTTCCTTTTGTTTCTGAATGTTTCTATCCCTCTGAAATTTGTACGTTGGAATTCTAATCTCTAAGGTGGTGATATTAGGAGGTAGGGCCTTTGGAAGGGCTTCACACTCTGAATGGATTAGTGCCCTTAGAAAAGGGACCCCAGAGAGCTTCCTCACTCTCTTTCTACCATGTGCAGATACAGTGACAAGTGGGTACCAGAATCTGACCATGCTGGCACCCTGATTTTGGACTTCCATCCTCCAGAACTATGAGGAACAAGTTTCTGTTGTCTATAATCTACCCTGTCTATGACAATTTGATATAGGAGCTTGAACTAAGATGATTAATTTAATAGATGCCTTTCCAAAAAATCTAATTTTGTTGACCATGTTGAATCTGTCTTTAAAGGAAGTCCTATGTTAAAGATTACACTAGTGAACTGATAGTATGCAATAAAAATATATTCCTGCTGTGCCTGTCAAAAGTGGATTGGGGGCTTTTCTGAACTAATGTAAGGTTATTTCCAATAACTTTGAATGAGTGTTATATATGGGCTTCAGCTTTCACTATCACTTTCTGAGAAGCTTACTTCACTTCCTCAGAGTAGATTAACTGTTTCTCTCTCAATACAGTCTCATACCACCGTATTTATTCTTTGTGTTATTAATTGCTATTGTAATTAAATGTGTTTGTGTTAGTAGTTGTAAAATGTCTGTTTCTCCTGTTAAACTCTAAACTCCACACAAATTGATGTTTTGTATTTGCTATTCATGGCTGTGTACCCAGCACCTGGCATTGTGCCTGGTACAAAGCAGTACTTAAGAAATGCATTTTCAGTGTACAAATAGGTAAATAAAATACAACTCTGGGAAAAATAAATGCTGAATTTTAAAAAAGGATTATTTAGCTTTGATATTAGCTAAAACATGCTTATCTTTATGATTTATTTCAGTGTAAAAAAATCACAACTAATAGAACACATTGATATAGTCATAAATGCAATTTATATGTAATATTTAAACAAATATTCAAAATGTGTTTATTATTTAATAGGAACTCTCATTGATTGGCACTATATCAAACACTGCCATGACGTTATATCCATTTCATTTAATCTCCATTCAGGAGGGTGCAGAAATATCTTCCATTTTACATTGTGGAAAACCAAGGCTTAGAGAAGATTAACTAATACAACTAGTATGACCACATATTAAAATTATGGATATGTAGGAATTACAAGGTTTAAAAAATGTTGTACCAGGGAAATTGCCAAAAACAAGAAATAATTTTTAATGTAGTCATGCTAAATATAGAATATAAAATTGTAGTTAAGAGGTGTGGTTTCAGATTCAAAAGGTTGAGTTGCACCTGTTCCTATTACTTGAGTGACCTGTACACTATTTTTTAACTTTTCTAAACCTCAGTTTTCCAAACCACATAATACCATATCACAGCCTTATTAAATGAGGCTGTATAATATGGGGAGTCTGAAAGCTAGTAGACACTTTGGTGGCTTTGAATTCCTTTTTCTTTTCTATATAATATCACATTTTTTTCTTTCTATTTTGGTCCACTCCAGTCAGCCCAATGAAAACTAGCTCCTTTTGCTTTTTGTTTGTGAGAATGTATCCAAATAAAATTGCAAACATATATTATTCAGCAAAGCTAGTGCAAATTTGAATACCATTGACAAGTGATATTTGAAATTTAAATATAATCAATAGCAGACCCTGTATATTTTCCTTGATTTCTCACTCCTAAAACACACACACATGAATGCATGCACACACACACACCATTCATTTTTTGAAGAGCTGTGCACCTCCATATTTTCAGCTTGCCCTCCCTCAATCGCTGTACAACTAGTTTTTTCCAGTTCATCTCCTCTCTAAAATTTTTAACCATTTTTGGTCTCAAAGTACATTGTTCCATCTTCAAAATAGCTACTATAATATTATCTTAAATATCTACATCTTTATATACATTGTAATATGGTTTTCTTTGAATATTGTCCTAACATATCATTCTGAGATGATAGTGAAGGAAAGTCCTATTATAGTGTATGTAAAATAATTATTTCACACTGGAACATAAACCAGTTCCCAGACACCTTATGTTTGTATAAGATCTTTATTCTAATTTATTTTTGATACTCATTAGAGCCAGACACCATGGCTCAGGCCTAACTGACTAAAAATAAGTAAATAAATATATACACATAATTACAAATTTAAGTGAGATAATGGGAAATTATCAAGTTGAGGAATGTATTTTTTCAATTATAAAATTATTATAGTAGCTTATTTAAATATCCTGGTTAATTTATTAGAAATAATCCAGAAGGGGGAAAAAATAAAGAGTATATTCCTTGTTAACTTTTTCAAACTTTTACCTTTAAAATAAGCTCTTTAAAAGCTGATTGCCAATTATGGTATTGATATTTTTATCATGATGTATATTACATATGTTCAAGTCACTGTAACTTATTTTGATTTGAACTAGTTATTAGATTTATTTTATAGATAAGGTAGGATTTTTTAAACTTGTTTGAAAAACATGGGTGTGTGTGTGTATGTACCTGTGTCTATATGTATGTAAAGTCATGTACCACATAACATTTTAACAAGCAACCACATAAAAGATGGTGATCTCATAAGATTACAATGCTGTGTTTTACTGTACCTTTTCTGTTTAGATACACAAATACTTACCATCGCATTACATTTGCCTCCAATATTCAGTACCGTAGCATGCTATATAGGTTGGTAGCCTAGGAGCAATAGACTATATAGCATATAGCCTAGGTATGTAGTAGTAGGCTATCCCGTCTAGGTTTGTATAGGTGTGCTCTATTAGAGGGGGTTATTTGTTCTTTTACATTTGTCTCTTTCCATCCTATCAGACCATTAGCATTCACTTTTGTTCTCACTGCTGTCAACTGTCAATTCCTACAAATAAACACACACACACACACACACACATACACACACATACACATATACATATACACACACACACTCTCTCTCACTCTTTATGTGCATACACTCACAGTCACAGACACTTCAGGTTTGCCTTTTCCTAATTTTACTTCATAGATAACCAATCTTAATAATACAAGTAAAATTAGAGAACAAGACTTGAAAATTTCTCAAGTATTTTATTTTATTGTAAAAAGCTAATTGGAATCATTTAGCCTATGAAAGCACCATATCATCCTTTTCTACTTATTTCCTAGAGAATACCTGATTGGAATGATATATAATACAAATAGAGTTAATTTTAATGAAGTATTTAATTTTAATATGCTAAGTACAATTTAGGCCTTATGGGAAAGAAAACACTTGTTAATGGATATATGTAACTGGGGCTCAGTGGATGTAATCTGATTAAACAACATATTAATTTATATAAAATAAAGTTGCACAGAATAAAATCCAGAAAATTATGTGATATTGAAAACTTCAAAACCACAATTACATTCTGAAGTTTCTGTTATTACAGATTTTTAGTAGTTGAATAACCAATTTGTTCACTAGAGTTTTGTGCTACTCGTTACATAATAGTATTTGAAATGAATATGTACAATAGCCTCCATATAATTCTTAGTATCTAAAATCCAGATATATTTTATTATTGATGAAACTGTTATCTAGTATTAGATTACTTTTTGATCATTTCAAGTTTTCTTTGAATTCCAATTGGCTGAGTTTGTAATATAATTTATATATATTATAAGCAAAACAATTTTATTTTATGTATTTATTTTTTTTTGAGATGGCGTTTTGCTCTTGTTACCCTGGCTGGAGTGCAATGGAGCGATCTCGGCTCACCTCAACCTCTGCCTCCTGGGTTCAGGCAATTCTCCTATCTCAGCTTCCTGAATAGCTGGGATTACAGGCATGTGCCACCATGCCCGGCTAATTTTTTGTATTTTTAGTAGATATGGGGTTTCACCATATTGACCAGGATGGTCTCGATCTCTTGACCTTGTGATCCCCCGCCTCGGCAAAACAATTTTATTTTTAATTGTTGGTTAATTTCATTAAAATTAAGTTGATTGATGAATTATTTTATTGTTTTAAAGTCAACCAGGTAGTTAGATGCTACCTGTTATTAAACAGTGACATTTTACCAACCCAAATGCCCACTGATGATACACCGGATAGGGAAAATGTGGCACATATACACCATGGAATACTATGCAGCCATAAAAAATGATGAGTTCATGTCCTTTGTAGGGACATTGATGAACCTGTCACTCTTAGCAAACTGACACAATAACAGAAAATCAAACACTGCATGTTCTCACTCATAGGCCGATGTTGAACAATCAGAACACATGGACACAGAGAGGGGAGCATCTCACACTGAGGTCTGTGGGGGGGAACTAGGGGAGAGACAGCGGGGGTAGGGAGTTGGGGAGGGATACCATGGGGAGAAATGCCAGATGTAGGTGATGGGGATCTATATATATATAAAGCAACATTTTAGAATATCTTCCTAAAAATATGTCATTTTTATTTTCATTTAAGGTTTTATTTGTATTTATTTTTATTTTTTTGGCATTCCATACCTTTCTCATTTTTTCTCACAATCTACTGCCTCAATTGAAATACATAGATTCAAACATGAGGGTTTTGATTTGTTGTTTTATGTTGTGCTGTTTAATATTAATTCAGCCTAAAAGCCTATGGAATATCTAAGAGGAACATGATTTTTTCCTTTTTATTTTTTTATATTTAGCCACTGCTTAGTAATGTCTCTTATTTATCAATATACAATATTAATACGTTTAGTACCATCCAGTGAACTAAGTTGCAACTTTTGGAAGTCTCAGAGGTTTTTCTGGACCACAAATAAATAGAACATTAGCAAATAAGCTTGGATTACAAAAAACTTCATTAAATAAATGTCATTACATTTGATTATAGTTGCTCACTGAGAAAATTTGTCTATGTTTTATTTCATTATAAAGATTATTGGCAGAATGTGAGACAATCAACAGTTTTTGATTTTAAGGATATTTCTTAAAAACCTTAATATTAGAATTACCTGTGTGTGACAAAATTTCTTTAATAAATCCTCGTTGCTTGATTACAGGTTGAATATTTCAGAGATCTAAGCCAATTAGAATCATGATTAGTTTGATTGCCAGAACCCTTAAATGTATGTATTATCCATCGATGTATTCAGTTTCTATTTTAGGCATCTTTGATTTAAACATTTTTTAGTGGTTTATGATTCACAGGAAAGTCAATTGCATTTCATTATTTTTTGCTATATTCTAGAGATTTTGCTTTTGCTTCAAAAAATAAATTGGGAGTGCATTAATCAATCAACTATGTGCAATGTGAATGACACAGTGCTAGTTTCTAATATATGTGTTAATTAGTTTAAGATATAAAGCTAAGAACTAAAATGGGTTACTTCTTAAACACATTCATTGTGACCCCTGAGGTATATACACATTTTTGGCATCACCTTCTAGAAGTTAGCATCTAGCTCCTCCAATTGTTCAGAAATTAGGCTCCTAGTAAGCAGCTTGTAAGGACAGGCTTTAAAAGCTATATGCCACTGGAGTAATCTAAGTTGGAACGCACCAAAGTAAAACTGTGTCTCAAATTCTACTGTATATTTCTATGAGATTCTAATAAATTGGATATATCAACTGTGTTATGGGCTGTTTGATGACATTTTGAGGTAGAAAAAGTAAATCGCCTTTTTTACTGTACTTTTTGCCAGACATTTTCATACTCTTACTCAAGGCAAACCTTTTGGTTCAGGTGATTCGGTTCATATATTACTAGAGAGCACATTGAGGGGTATTTCTAATTCAGTCTTAATCTGGAATACTTCATAACTCCTTTTTCTCTCAACACCCCAAAAAAGGAAAAATTGAATTTATGAGTTTTGAATTTGGAAATTATGAGAGGAGAAATAATATTGAACATCTTGCAGAAATCAGTATTTTCACTGGTGATGTATTCCTTAAGCTTGTTCTATTTCAAAGACAAATCTTAGATTTAGTGAACTATTTCCTTCCTGTATGAGATTATCCTTTCCATGGTCCATGTGACTCCTGGAAGGTAGGGTGTACAACAGGGTACCTCTGCGGGATGTCCTTATATACTTGGATTTTTAATGTATATCTAAGAATATTCCAATTTCTCTTGAGATCTGGGTACCTCTGAGACAAAATGATTTGGAAAGAATTTTTTTCTTTCCAGTAATGTATACTAAGAATTTTATAATTATATATGAAAAGGTTGTGCTTTTGTGCAGAACATTTAATATAGCATAACTAAGACTACTATCCTTAGAAACTGGCAGTTCATATTTTCTTACACACAAAAAAGATAGTTATTTATAAAATGCTACCCTTATAGGACTAGTTATTTTTGCATAAATGGTACTAATAATCTAGTTTTAGAAAATCTATTTAGCGGGAGAATTAATACTTTTAACTTTGGCTTTCCACTTGCAGCTACTAACTTTAAAATTTTATATTTGGCTTTTTTTCTAAATCCATTTCCTGATATTTGGTTAAAAAATAAAACTTTTCTAGATTTTGGTTCTTTACTATTTTGTTCTAGATAATTTACTCTCATCAAATTTTGTTTTTTATTTCATTAATGATTCATAAAATATAAAATAAATTTAAAAGCACTAGAAATTTGATCTATCACTTTAATCTTGTAGTTTTTAACAGACTGTTTTTTTTAGACAGTGTGTAAGAATATTTCAGAGATCTGAGAATAGAATGCATTTTTTAACCCATGAGAACTTTTTAATTATATGCTCCATTGTCACTATTGTTTCTTTTCTATCACAGGAATTTTTGTTGTTGTTCATACATGCCAAGAATCTGTCTACTAACATAGTTATTCCCAAATGTGTCCTTTTCTTTTAATATTTTAAAAACAGTTTATTTCCTCGTTTGGTCAAGAATAGAATAGATTAAATATTGTGGTAAAAGAAATCAATAGGACTTTTACTACCTTGACCTTTAATAACATCTGTCACACTAGGCAATTCTTTCTTTTCAGTGATCAAGTTACATGATTTCCATCTTCTGTTTTTCATTGAATTGCAATATAATTCATTTATTTTTTCCTTTACTTATAAGAATATATTAGTTTCAAAAAATTATTTTCAAATGATTATTTGTATGCAATTTTATTCAAGTCTTTCTGAAATTCTCATATACCAAACTTGTTACAAAATACAGATATACATTTGTGGACAGGGAACTCTGTACCTTCCTTTCAATTTTGCTGTGAATGCAAAACTCTAAAAAATAAAATTTATTAATTTAAGAAAACTATAAACAATATAGTAATTGAAATTTCTATGCAAAATTGAGTGATTTTGATCTTATACAGTTCAAAAATATCTCTTTGTTTCTATTCATGTCTTCTTGTTAAACAGGATTTCTCCCCTTAAACTATATGAATGTGCATTAATCGAAACATAAGCAAATATTACCTTCAACATTGCTTAACCTTAAAATCTTAACCTCCCCACTCCTTCTTATATCTACTAGATTGCTTGGATTTCTTTTCTTTACTTTTTTTTTTTTTAATTTAGTTAGTTTTCAAAAGTCAAAGTAACTTATTTAAAACAGTTAATTACTAACAACACTCATCTTTCCCCAAAGTTTGGATTTACAGTTCTGAAGTTAACTTTGATGACTTAATCTTCATTTATGTCAGATCACTGTTTAATATATGGAAGGTTTTAAAAATACATAAATTTCAACCAGGCTAAAGATTTGTGTACACTATTACGGAGCTTTGCCATTAAACTAAATGAGGTATTAAAGCCTTAAAACCACAGTTATAATAAGAGAGAGAACTCAACCATAACTATATGACTAAAGAAAATACTAATTGATGATGCTTTATTTTCAATTGTCCAAAACAGACTTGTTTCATGTGGTGTTTTTAATTGAGTTATACAGTTTCTTTGTTTTCCTTCTGTTTTTATGGATATGGGACTCTTTGGTAAAACTTTGTGCTTTATTCGTATGTGGTTTTTGGTAATTAGGTTTTCTTTTTTTACCTCCGCAAAACAACAGTTTAGTCAATGTAATATTGCTTACCATGTGGTTGATTTTCTTTTTTTTTAATACCGAATCATATCTGTTTGAAATTGTAGCATGAGGATATATTTTAAGCAAAAAGTCATTGAAATTACATTTTTCTACCAATAATGAAAATTCATTTTCTGAAAGGAGAAAAATCACGTAACTATGGTTATATTACATGAAAAGGCTTTTTAAAAATTCAGGGATGGATAATAGAGTTTATTCTTTTGCTTTTTTTTTGAGCACTACTATGTAGTCATCACTTCATTGGTTGCTGGGAACACAGCATTGAATAAGACAGGGTTCCTGATTTTGGAGTTCATGTTAAACATTTTTTTCCCTAAATTTGCTTAGATATTAAGTGACTTTTTTCAATAAAAATTAATTAATAATTTTTCCTTTTAGAATGAGTTTCATCAACCAAATGAGATAGATACTTGTTAGTAGTTTTCTGGTTTTTACATATGTTATGTTTCTTGAACATCATGATTCTTGAGATAGAGCGTTATAATTTTAGTTAATAGCAAACATTTATAACAGTGAAGCAAAACGCTCTTTACATTTGCTTAAATACATATTTCTTTTCTATCTTAGCTGGGAAGTTTTAAGGTTTCTTCTGTCAAACATAAGATGGTGGTTGGAAGAATATCGCTTTGATGGATTTCGTTTTGATGGTGTTACATCCATGCTTTACCATCACCATGGAATAGGTAGGTTACCTGATATATTACAGATGTAACGAATGATTTGATTTCTTTTTTTTTTTTAACTAGACTATCATAATCAGGCTTGGAGTTAATTGCAGAAGCTTCAATGACCATTGCTGGTGTCTTGATTTTATTAGTTCTATTATGTATGCCTTCTCTGCTGTAATTTATTGTCCAATTTTGACAAGTGGTACAGTATTAAGTACATTTTATAAGTAAGCAAAAGATAATAATTTCCTTTAAAGATATCTATGTAAGGCCGAGTGCAGTGGCTCATGCCTATAATCCCAGCACTTTGGGAGGCCAAGATGGGTGGATCACCTGAGGTCAGGAGTTTGAGACCAGCCTGACCAACAAGGAGAAACCCCATCTCTACTAAAAATACAAAAAATTAGCTAGGTGTGGTGGTGCATGCCTGTAATTCCACCTACTCTGGAGTCTGAGACAGGAGAATTGCTTGAACCCAGGAGGCGGAGGTTGGGGTGAGCTGAGATTGCACCATTGCACTGCAGCCTGGGCAACAAGAGCGAAGCTCTGTCTAAAAAAAAGATTTATATATATATATACTTAATATGCTGTTATTAGTATATAGCTTAAAATTTTTTTTGAGGAAGCCATTTATCCCTCAGGATGTGAATCCTACAGTACTTCTAATGAAAATTAAAAATAAGTGAGAACAATTGCGAATGCATAGGTTTTTACATATTGCACATTGAATAAAATATATATTTTAATTATAGATTCACCTGGTTAAAATTAAATTATACATTAATTTGAAAATTAAAAATATTCATCAGACTCTCAGTTTAAAAGTTGTATAAAGTGGAATCACAGAATACTAATCCCTCAATAGATGACATGGGAACAATTATTGTTATTATTATTTATTTATTTTTTTAAGACAGAGTCTCATTTTGTTGCCAAGGCTGGAGTGCAGTGGCACGATCTCCACTCACTGCAAGCTCCGTCTCTCCGGTTCAAGCCATTTTCCTGCCTTAGCCTCTAGAATAGTTAGGATTACAGGCGCCCGCCATCATGCCTGGGTAATTTTTTTTCCTTTTTTTTTTTTTTTTTTTTTTAGTAGAGACTAGGTTTCACCATGTTGGCCAGGTTGGTCTCTAACTTCTAACCTCAGGTGATCCGCCCACCTTGGCCTTCCAAAGTGTTGGGATTACAGGTGTGAGCTGCTGCACCTGGCCACTTATTATTATTTTTTCATAGCCAAGTATTCAGCAGCAATAAACAGTCAAAACAAAAAGGGGGTGAAAAACTTGAGTGTAAATCTTAAAAAGTGACTGCCAAGAACAGAAGCTAAACATTCAACGTGTGCTACTGCTCGATCTGACTCATGATGCTGCCTGCTTGAAATGTTCCTAGGAAAGAAGTCAAATCTGTAAAACACAACAGATTTCATTGATACCTATTTTCCAGTTTCGGGGAAGCTTACTTATGGTATACAAAGGCAAGGATGGCAAAAGTTAAGAAAAATCCTTTCCTAAACACCTAAGTGCCCCTGCAGAAACTCCCTCATGAGAGAGGGGTATATTCCAGGGATTTGTGGTATTAGAGAAATGAACCAAAGTTTATAGATATGGGATGTGCTTTTTATGGATAGAGAATCCAAGAAATGGTAAAGAAAAATATTCTAAGTTACTTAACATGTTTGTCTCCCTTGGAATGAGGGAACGCAACATACAAAATCCCTGAAACTGCACAGCAAAAGATCAAATATAATACCAGAAAAGTTGAGATAAACTAATTAATATCAAGACCCAGTATTTAATTTATAAACTCAGCAATAAAGAGAAATTCATCAGATTCATCAGGAGGTAATGAATTTACCTGCAGTTTACCTGTATGCATGAAAAAAAAAAAAGTAATTGGACTCATAGTATTCTATTGCCAGGAGCAATGTCTGCAAAAGTCTTATAAAATGTGACTCAAAAATTTGCTAGTTGAATGATGGTTGCCAGGGGCTAGGGAGTGGAAGGAATGGAGAGGTATTGGTCAAAGGGCACAAACTTTTGTTTTAAGGTGCATAAGCTATATGGAATCTAATGTAACTATAGTTAATAATATTACATGGTATTTGATGAGAGCAGAGTTTAGATATCTTTACCCCCCTCCCCACACACACACACATATACAGACACACACAAATGGTAACTATGGGTGGTGATGAATGTGTTAATTTGAGTGTAGTAATCAGCACACAGTGTATACCTATATCAAATCAGTACCGTGGAAACCTTGAATACACAGTTTTTGTCAATTAAATATTTTTAAATTAAGGAATGACAGTATCAAACAAAAATGAGAAACTTGACAATTATATTGCTGCTGAAATATAAACATGAAAGAGCTTGAAGGATAAGAGTTCCATAATTATAATTGAAAATATCCCTCAGAGATAGAATCCAGAAAACTGAAAAAAAAAATCAATAGAACTTAGATATAGAGAAACAGGAAAAAAGGCTGATGTTGAGCACAAATTTGATTTTATTATAGCAAGAAGAGTAAGTTACTGAAAGAACAGAAAGTAAATGGTATAACCCTAGTAAGTGAAATATTCTGTAACTAACTAAAATTAGGAGGTGGTAGAAGAGGAAGTAGGAGAAAGTTTGAGAGTATGTAATCTCTTTATCATAGGAAACTCCATATTGCATAAATTCAAGTACATGTTTGAAATAATATAAATATCATGTCTCAATTTTATTAGGGTTTTCCTGTTTTCTTTTCCTTACCTCAAAGGGATCTATTACAAGCTAACATTAACATCTTAATATGACAGAAAATGTATTGAAAATTTGATATTCAGAATTCTCTTTAGTATTGATTTCACTTTTTTTGCCTTATAATTTGGTTAAATTAAATCTTTAAAGTGCTTTGTTTTACTTGTGTGTGTGCATTTGTCAAACAGAATTGATTTGCAAGATTGAACTCTGAATGTTGACGTGTAGTACTTTTCTAAGTCAGTATATTTGCTGATGAATATGTTTTCATTAAACTAGTCAGTATATTTACTGATGGTCACGTTATCATTAAACTTTGCTACAATAACAAAATTCATATAAACAAACTAATTGGCAGATGTATTTGTGCAGAGTTAAGTCTTGCTTATTAATATAATCCTTATTGATTTTCTTTTCCTAAGGTCAAGGTTTTTCAGGTGATTACAGTGAATATTTCGGACTACAAGTAGATGAAGATGCCTTGACTTACCTCATGTTGGCAAATCATTTGGCTCACACGTTGTATCCAGATTCTATAACAATTGCTGAGGTAAAGCCTTAGTGATGTCTTACCTTCTGACCCCCTTTAATAGAGAGCATTTTGTCAACATACATATTTGATTAATCAATCTCATGTTGTCAATAATCATGTAAATGAAATTCTACCCTGAGTATAGTGCAGCTGTCTTGTATGGGTGACACATTATTTAGAATTCACTGTTTCCCTATTAAGAGGTAATGTATACTAATTACTTGTCACCATTCTATTGTTAAAAAGAAAATGCCAGCGGTTAGAAAGTTAAATATCCTAATCAGTGGACAGGCCCTTCTACCATGAGACCTTCAGCAGAGAAAAGAATTGAATATTAATGTGTTTCTGTCCATTTATTATTATTTTTTTCTTTTGTGGCTCAATCATTAGAGATGGGATGGATCACTGCCTGCTAGCTTCTCTGAAGCCTTTCTTTTTCTGATGTGATTACCTACCTTTCTTGTTTATGTTATTGCTCTCAGATTGTCAAGTATTCACTAGTTATTCATGATTCTTGAAGATTTGTGATTAACTGTCCCAAAGCTGCACTGTAATGATATAATTCCGTATATGCATAATTGACAATTCCCCTCTTGATGATAAATGTGATAAATTAAGAAGTTTGTTAAATGCTTATGCTAATTTAGATTTAGTGCTAAAATCCCTCTGGTTTTCTAAGTTCTCTAACTAGGAATTATTATTAAAATTGAATTTAGCATGTTAAAACTTTTCTATGTAAGTGGTTGGCATATAAAAATAGTAAGACTATTGTTATAAGGAGTCAGAATTAAGGTGAATTTTTTCATTGTTGGTGTTTAGTTTATTGGCATGAAATGCAATGTAAGTTTCCTTCCTGTAGTATTTGTTTTTTTGTATAGACTGTTTTTATGTCCATCCTTTCTCAAAATCAGAAATCTCCAATTTTATAAATGTTATGATTTCATTGCTTGGATAGAGAATAGTTTTATTCCATTCAGGCATTTTACTTTCTAAGTATTTTCTGGAAATAGAGCAGTAGCCCTAAATTCCTGAAACTTGTTCTTACGTACAATTAAAAAACAAACAACATCCTATCATACAATTTAGCAACCCAGTAATATTTCATAGTCACTTCCCTACCTACATTTGATCGTAGCACATCTTGCTAATACTTGTGATAATACTTTATGTGCTGAATATCTCTAACATCAGAGTGTGTTTTAAATTTTGTCTTCTGTATATTTGAATTTTATTTGTCAAACATCAAAAAATTAATTATTTTGTCAATGATATTTATGGCAATCTGAAGCAGAGATATTACAAATGACAAATTACTACAAACAATTAATGGCAGCACAAATCAAAAGTGGGTACTGAAGAAAAAGAAGCAATGATTTAATATATGAAACTTTAAATTGTTACATTGATCTTTCCATTCATTTCAAGTAAAGTAGTTTCATCATCTAGGGAGCTTTGGTCTGATTATCAGTGTTCCTACCAATGAAACTTTGAGACTTTAGCCAACTTTATATTACTTGGTTTTAGATTTTATAAAAAACAAGATGTGCTTTCAATTTATTCTACTTAAATTGAAAACTACTTCAATTTCAGTACTTCACTTTTCTGTCTAATGGGAGTCTCTTAAAAATGTAGAATTGATCCCCATGAACTTTTTTTTTTAAGAAAAGGAATGTATTTGAATGAATAAGCAATGTAATTTTATATAAATTCCTTTAGTAGAAATATGAATTTATTTATAATGACAATTATAAAAATTGAAACCTTATTTTGCTCAAATATATCTACCATTTTACATTATTATATTTTCTATATTAAAATATTTTTGAATGAGGCATTTTTTTTCCTTCTGGAATGGTTATAAGTGCTCTTTAGATAGTAAAAAATTCAAACGATTTTAATTTCATCCCAAACACAGAATCATTTTCATATGCCATATGACTAGGCATCAACTGTTTTATATTTAGAGTATGTTTATTTTGATGACCTTTATGATTTACCTTTTTTTTCCTCAAGTTTTTAAAAGAATTGTCACTAACTTTCTACTTTCAAAAGAGGGCTGCAAATAACTCATATGCATCAAAGAGGCAGCTTTCTAGGAATCAGATTTAAGAGTCAGGACCATATGATTGTTACCTAAACATCAGGGCTTCGGTCTAGGTCCTGTTGCTTGCTGCACAGAAAGCCAATCACTGAAACAATGATTATTGCTGAAGAAGAAGGCTTTGATCAGTCTCAAATCCATCTCTCTGATCAACTAAAATTAGACATTTATATCATAGGAAATAAATGTAACAATATGTAAGAAAACAGAACTAGAGAAAGGTAAGGAAGCAATCATGAGGAATGACTGGTATGGCATCTCATTGCATGCCATGATTTGGTGAGTTTCAGTTCTTTGATACTTTTTTTGAGAAGCCTGAGGGATAAATATAGGTTTCAAGCTTTTCAAAAGGGTTGATTTCTATGTTTATCCAGAAAATCTGTCTATGGGATGATTGGGTTTCATGATGACCATATGTTTTTCTTAGCATATTCTATTTCTTAACACAACGCTGAGACTGGATATAGAGCATGCCTTAATATTGTCTTGAGAAAATTTATCTTGATCTTTAATACCAGCCCATCACCAGTCATTCTTAACAGTTTGGTCTTTTGAAACTCTTTTACAAGGCATTGTGTCTATAATTCTAGTTCCTAACATGGTACCTGATATTTAATACATATTCATCCAATCCTGTCTGTGAAAATGCGACTTATATTTTGATAAACAGAACTGTTGAAATGACTTCTACTGATCATCTTTTTTCTACTTTATAAACCATAAATATGTTTATGTGTATTTAGGTCCTAGTTTATGAATCTAAGAAAGTCAGATATTATGTCTTATTTTTTAATCCCTCAGAGCAACTCACTCATTCACTTGATGAATATTTACTGAATAACCTCCTTGTGCCAAGTATTATTTAACTATTCTAGATTCCTGGGGTATATCAGTGACCAACTACTATAAACCCGTGCCTTCAGAGTTCTTAAATAATAACAGGGTGTAGGGAAGCAGCTAACTAGATAGCAAATCTTATAGGAAATGCTTAATATGTAATTGTTGAATTGAATCCTAAGCTAAGGAATTTGAATTTTCTGTTGTTGTCTATTGAAATCTATTGAAGGGCAGTAATAGGAGCAGAGTCTCTCATAAGACATGAATTTGGCAGCAGTTAGTATAAAGAGAACATGGAAATGGGGACTGCCATTTGGATATGGTCTAGACCAGCAGTAATGAAGGTTAAATAAGATTGTGGCTGTGGTAATGGAGCAATGGAAAGTGACTTACTTGAAAGATATTGTAGAATTAGAACTGATAGCACTTAGTTCATATTTTCCTATCATTGTCTTAATAATATATTTTGTTACATTAATTTTATTTATTTGACTAATTATTGGATTACTAATTGTCTAGTTGTGGCATAAAAGAGTAGAAAGGACGTACTGTCAAAAACCTTGATATCTGAATTCTAGCTCTACCATTAATAATCCTCTGTCTTGGCCAGGTGCGGTAGCTCATGCCTGTAATCCCAGGGCTTTGGGAGGTCGAGACAGGTGGATCACTTGAGGTCAGGAGTTTGAGACCAGCCTGGCCAACATGGTGAAACCCCATCTCTACTAAAAATACAAAAAATATTAGCCGGGAGTGGTGGTGGGCGCCTGTAATCCCAGCTACTTGGGAAGCTGAGGCAGGAGAATTGCTTTAACCTGGGATGTGGAGGTTACATTAAGCCAAGATCAAGCCACTACACTCCAACCTGGGCAACAAGAGCAAAACTCTGTCTCAAAAAAAAAAAAAAAAAAAAAAAAAAATTCTCTATCTTGAGAGATCCTTCACTGATTTAATAAGCCTCTGTTTCTGTGTTTGCTAAATGAAGATAATCCCTACCTAATCTCAAAGACCCCTTCTAAATGTAAGCTACTATAGTAAAAGCAACTGTATTGTTTCACTTTTAATGTACTAACTCTACATTTTATTTTATCAAAAGCTAGTGTTCACAAAAATACACTCACTATCAGAGCTATATACAGAAAGAACAAATATAGCAGATTTCTGCCACATGCATTTTTGTGCTTGATGAAAGCAACAAAACTAATAAAAAATGTTTTACAGAAGTTTCAAAATAAGAAACTATGTTTTAACAATAATAGTTTTACTATTTTGTGTTCTCTAGGTGATACTGAAGAAAAGAAAAAAATAGCTTAACGAGATCAAAGTTTGCCTGGAGTGAAAACAGTAGGCAGAAGTTTTGTTGGGAAATGAAATGTGCTATCACGATTTTACCTACTTTTACAATCATGTTACCAAAACAGCCCTAAAATATATGCCCCTGTTATTGTTTTCACTTATTTGCCTGGGCTTTACTGTCAGAATATTCACTAAAAGTTTGGTCATTAAGAAGTGATGTTCTCTGTCTCAGGATGTATCAGGAATGCCAGCTCTGTGCTCTCCAATTTCCCAGGGAGGAGGTGGTTTCGACTATCGACTAGCCATGGCAATTCCAGATAAGTGGATTCAGGTAAGAGTCCATGTAAATATTTTTTGTTTCTGTGCATACTATGTTGCTTCATTTATCTTTAATTTATTTCTTAGTTATGATCATTAGTTACAGATATTATAATTGAAGTATTAAATTCTTTCTTTAGTCTGTCGATTCTTATGCTTTTTAATAAGGTGCTTCTGAAAATGTTAAAAGTTCTAATTTAAAGTATTCATACTTATGTTATTCAGGCAAGGGGAAAATATGATTAATATAATATTAGCTGTATAAATGGAATTTTGCATTATCAATGCAATTATATGAAACTTCAGTGCTCTATATTTAATACACATTAGACTTCATTAAAGCATTAATTTATGTCTACAAATCATGCATTAATGTAGAAGTTACTCCTTAATTCCCAGTACTTGTTTGATTGTATGGTTTTTCCTCAACAAATTTGGATTAATCCATTCTTTTATTCAGCCTTTAAAAGTCCTTACCATGTGCCAGACACTAGGAATGAATAACTATACATAGTACTTTGCACATCGTTTATCGATAAAATTTTATTAAATTTAATGACAGTTCAAGTAGTTTGGATTTTTTTCATTTAATGTTTGCCTAAACGACTAAAGTCAAGACTTAGGTTTGATATTGAACATACGGTAGCAGCCATGTTGATAATCATGGGCTGAATATGTATAAGGGGTCAGATATGTATTCAAAAAAATCATAGCTTTCTGATGAGCCTTTATTAACAGACATGAACTGGTCCCATGAGGCCACAGTTGAAGAAGGGCTTAATTTTGTGCAGAAAAACCATAGAGCCTGCCCTTAAGGAAGTGGTTACTATAGTCATTTCTTAGCTGTCTTTACTGTCCCCCTGGGCAATTTGTGCAATGCGTAGCTGTGACATTAAGCTTCAACCAACATAATTTCTGCTCCTACATTTATAATAATTCCTTAAATATTATCAGGTCCAAAAACAAATATTTCACAAAGATTATTACTTAAAAATAGACAAATAAAGAAAGGCGTATTCTCCTTTAATACATGGGAAGGTAGCCTTATCTTTGTTGCTTTTAAAAAAAATGCTGTGGTCTTCAAGTTATTCACCTTGGTATAAGGTTCTATATCAGCCCATCTCTTACTATTTCTAATTTTTTCATGTAGATTTTTTTTCCTCACAGGTGACAAATCTTACTTTTTAACATCCTACTAAAAGCCTCACTCATTCTTTGTTCGCATTCAATAATCTTTTAAGGTGTACATCAACCTAGAATTATTTTTCAGTCAGTAATAGCACATAGTGAGATATTTCCTCTCTGAGTATTCATGGCAGCTTAAATAATACTGAAATTTAACCTAATAAACATTTAAGTACCTTGTATGCTGAAGGTAATATATTAGGCAGTGTATCATACTTAGTTATCATATATGATAACTATAATAATCATAGTTATCAAATAGAAAAAATGTATTATCCTAAATATAGGATATGACCATCCCATTTTAAATTATAAATTCTCTGAAAGTAGTTATCATTTTCTATTTTACGTAATTATTTTAAATTCTCATTGTATCACCAAATTGGGTCCACCCTTAGTTAAGAAAACTAGAATTAAAATAATACTACAACAAAACCCTTTGACACAGTGATTTTCCTCTACTTTTGTAAATTATACATTTAAAAACAATTCAACAAATGTCTCCCATTCTTCTTACATGTCAACAAAACACAAGAGCTATTAAATCAGATAACAACTGTACACAGATTGTGTATGGCCTGTGATGTTATCTATGCATAAAGTATGAGTTAGATTAGAATGCTAGAATGCTAGATTTTATTCTTGTTTTTGTTGTTCAAAAGCAAATTAGTTATCATTTCCTAGTTGTATTATTTCAAAATCATTGGTTTGGAATATCATTCTTAGATTAAGCATTTACTGAAAAAATATTTGACTATCTAAAGTATGCCAAATTTGCTGTATCTCCTTTCTTTTTAAAAATTAGATCATTTTTGAAGTGTTTGTGTTAAGGTGATGTTTGTGTCTAAAGAACTCATTGATTGATCTGTTAATTCCACCAAATATTTACTGAGCACCTACTAGGTTTTAATAAATATAGTTTTTTAATTAAACTTTCTGAGATATTTGGATAATTGTGGATTCACATGCGGTTGGAAGATAATACAGTGAGATCTGGTATACTCAATCAGTTTTTTAGTGGTAACTTCTTGCAAAGCTATAGGATAGTATTTTAACCAGGATACCAACATTGATTTTCTCAAGGTGCAAAATATGTCCATTGCCACAAGATTCCCTCATGTTGCCTTTAGAGTAACACCTACTTATTTGCCTGCCTCTAATCACTCCTTAAACCCTGGTAACTACTAATATGATCTCCATTTCTATAATTTCATCATTTCAAAAATATTATATAAATGGAATCATACTGTTTGTGAACTTTACATATTGGCATTTTCAGTTAGCAAAATTTTCTTGATATTTATTCAAGAAAACATCCAATGTTGTTACACCCAACATTTTTGTTGCATGTATCAACAGCACATTCAGTAGGATTCCAAGGCAGGAGTATACCACATTTTAACCATTCACCCATTGAAAAACATCCAGGTTGTTTCCAGGTCATGGCTATTATGAATAAAGTTACTGTATATATGTGTGTACTTGTTTTTTATCAACAAAAGTTTCATAACTATGAAATAAGTGCTCAAACCCTACATTTACTGAACCATATAGTAATTCCCTGTTTATTTTTTTAAGAAATTGCTAAACTGTTTTCCAAAGTAGCTGTCACATTTTACGTTCCTACTGGTGATGTTTGAAAGACTTGCTCCTATACATCCTCCCCAGCATTTGGTGTTGTCACTATTTTTTTTTTTATTTTAGCTATTATAATCAACATGTAGTTATATCTCATTGTGGTTTTAATTTATATTATTTTTCAAATGGTTTATAATGCTGGCTGGATACCAAGCATGTGCCTATTTGCCTCCTTCATGTCCTCTTTGGTGAGGTCTCTGTTCATGTCTTTTAACCATTTCCTGATTACATTGTTTATTTTCTGTAGAGTTTTGGGATTCTTTATATATTTTAGATTCAACTCCTTTGCCAGGTATATCATAGTCAGATATTTTCTCCTAGTCTGAAGCTTGTTCTTTCATCTTCTTCACATTGGCTTTCACAGAGCAATATTTTTTTAAATTTTGATGAAGGCCAATTTATCATTTTTCCCTTGTTTTCATTTTTTCTATTTAAGTCCACAATCCATTTTGAGTTAATTTTTGTGTAATATATTAGCTCAAGTTTCTTTATCTTTCTCTTTTTACCTATGGATATTCAGTTCTTTCAGCTCCATCATTTGTTGAAACATTTGCCCTCCTTCCATTGAATTGCTTTGGCCGTTTTGTCAGAAGTCTGGCACATTTGTGTAGGTCTATATATTAGTTCCTATTGTTACTATGCCTATTTACCACAAACTTAGTGGCATAAACAGCACAAATTTACAACAGTTCTATATGTTACAAAAAATGAAATGGGTTTTACTGGGCTAAAATCAAGGTATTGACAGAGCTGCATTTCTTCTGGGGACTTTAAGGGAGAAGCCATTTCTTTGCCTTTTCTCACTTCTAAAAGCTGCCGATATTCCTTGGCTCACGGCTGTCTCTTTAGTCTTCAAAGCAGCAGTATTACATCTTCAAATCTCTCTCTTATTTCAACACTTATGCCTGCTTTTTAGAAAGATAATTGTGGATTAGGCTGTGCCCATCTATGGATGGTTGCTCTTCTGCCTGATGATTCATACTGCCATTATGAGAACTGCTTATGTTCTCAGAGTTGTATGAGTGTGTTGAATTAAAGAAGGAGACTAAATTGAGGATGTAATCCTGAAGAACATCAGCCTTTATAGGACAAACGGAGGAAGATTTCATAGTATGTCAGGAGTGATGGGAAAAATCAAAACAATATAAAACAAGAGTTTCAGTTATAGACTAATAAAGGAAGAAGTTCATGGGGAGGAGATAGGATCAACAATATCAATATGTATAGCAAGTATTTACTTAAGAAAGAGCAATTACTAACTTAAGCTGGGACTACAAGCTTAACCCCGGCAAGTTCAGTTGCATGAAAGTATAGTGTTAGAGGGACAGAGCCAGACTGAAGACTGAATGGAAATTGAAATGCAGACACAAAATGTGAAATCTGTTAAGAGGGTAATTATTTGTTGTTAATTAGCTTTGAAATTTGAAATAATTGTTATTTTATCATTTTTTTTAAAATGAAACAAAGCATTTTTTACAAATTTTTCTTCATGTAAACAAAAAATATGTAATAAGTGTACCTCTACCATGTGCAAGTTATAGAAAGACATACTGTGTAATAACACATTACTGTGGGCATTTATCAAGAGGTGGCAGTTATTACAGAAAAAAAGCTGTGAAGATCCTAAAATGTAATGATTAAACTGTCTGCACAAAAGCAAATACATACTACACACACTCACACACAGTCACACACACTCACACACACTCTACACCACTGTCCCTTGGACATTCTGTATAAAAGCTGTGATTGCAGTAAAAGTTTAAACAGTGATAACTTTGCTATATGGGTGGGTTAATATCTGCGTATCAGATAGTTTACACTCAAATAATGCATACCTTGAGATTGGGATTTAAAATTTAAAAAGTAATGGTTTACTCAGAAGCTAATTTTTCTGTCTTGTGTCTAGCTACTTAAAGAGTTTAAAGATGAAGATTGGAATATGGGCAATATAGTATACACTCTCACAAACAGGCGTTACCTTGAAAAGTGCATTGCTTATGCAGAGAGCCATGATCAGGTAAATGAATATGTGTATAAATTCATTTCTCTCTCTCTCTTTCTTTCTTTTTCACTTCCCTTAATAACATATTTAAATATAAGCATATCAAAATATAAACTTCTATACTTAGTATAATATGTGTGTGTATGTGTGTGTGTAAATATATATCTTTACAGGAAAACTACTGATATTAGAAAAAATGTTAAATTTGTAGATGTAGAAACTCCAGTTTCAAAATGCAGTAGTATGTTTGTCCTGCCAAACTATAATAGATTATGCATTGCAGTTGCAAGTATTATATGTTTTCTTTCCCTTCATAATGAAGAACATTGGTATTGATCCAGGGTTATTTTAGTTTCCATCTTAGGTTTCCTTCTAGGGGTATTCTTTTATAATTTTGACAAGCATTCTTCATTTTTCCCTCAATCACTGAAATCTCCTGCTAATTGATCACCCTGACTCCTGTTTCTTCCAGCCTTTGTCTTCTCGAATACACACTGAGATATTTTCCAAAGAGGAAACTCATCTTGTCAACCAAGATCTATTGGTCGAAGCCTGTAATTCAGTCACTCATAATTTGGCCCAAGCCAAGGCCAAGGTTTTCAGCTTCATACTCTGCCCAACTCTCCAAGCCTCCAGTACTTCAGTACTTTCAAATCCCCACCCATTCCAAATAGGTCAACTTTTTCCAATCTTGTGCTTTCCCCCATGCATCTGTATCTGGGAAGTTCCTACTCAGACCTGACATCACATTCTATATGAAGCCTTCCTTGGATCATGTAGTGAAAAAATACTTGTCCCGTCCTCCAAGTTTCCATTATGTTTTAGGGACAGAATTTTTTTTTTTTCATTGTCTTTCTATTTCCAGCCTTTGGCACTGTGACTGATCCTAGTAATCACTTCATAAATATTTTTTAAATGGAGAAAAAAGGCCACTTATTTAAAGTGATATTAATCCTTTTACACATCAACATAAAATTTACTTTCTGTAGATTAAAATGGAGACAATTAAATTTTTTAAATTAAAGTATTTTTATTAAAAAATTGAAACTAAATAAGTTTCTCTATCATTTTTGCAGACATTGGTCATTTAATGTAAACATGATTTTTTTCAGGTGTCTCCTCTCATTATTAAGAAAGTGTAAGTAGAGCAGGGGTTGGTTAATCAAGGCCCGGGGCCAAATCCTATCTGCTGCCTGTTTTGGTAAATAACACAGCCATGCTCATTCATTTATGTATTCTACTTTGGGCCAAAATAAAGCATTTGAGTAGTTGAGACAGAGAAAGTGGCCCACATGTAGAGAAACTTGATGACCTCTGAAGTAAACATATGTTAATTTTTGCATCTTCCAAATTAGGACTGTGCTTTATTAAATTTATATTATCCTTGTCTGTAGAGCAGATAAGATAAATAGCTATCAAAAAAAGCAGAACCCAATCTAGAAAAGAATAATATTAGTTTAATAGGTGAGTGGTTGGGGTGTTGAAGGGGTAAACTTTCACCAAATACATGACAATTTGAAAATTAAAATATTTGCATAAATTATAGCTTTCTATTGCAAACTCATTGAAGTTGCAGCACATAGTGACTTCTCAGCATGTGTTTATTCTGTGTGAATGAAAGAGTAAACAAATGAGTGGCATGAACAAATTGAAGATGAAACATTTCTTTTACCTCATCTGTAAAAAAACAGATTTACCAAGAATTATTTCATACTTTAAGAATTCAGGTAATTCTGCTCATATTTTCAAGAATTGTCAGGATAGCAGAAATAATGCAGGTTGACTAGTTCTTTCTGAAAGCAAATGTACTTTGATTCTTAAGCCTGATAAAAAATATAATTTACATAAGTATATATAAAATGAATAAATAAAAATATATACTTTATAGTAAAATGTTTATGGATGTTATTTTAAACTTTTTAGATAAATTCATAACAATTAAATTTGTAAAGTTAAGTTAATTTTAGCAGTCTCTCAACAGGATATTATAGAAGGCAACTTGATATGAGAATAAGCTTTACCTGCGAACCTGATAGAAAGATATTAAAATAATTTTGTAATGGAATCAGACATTATAGAAATAAATAATTATAGCTAAAAATATAATTAAAGAATTAAAAACAAGCAGAGATGGTGAATTGTTTAAGAAGTAGTCATATAAATCTTATAACAATTTTTAAAGAAAAGTCATTTTAATTAAAGTAGGTTAAAGATAGAAAAGATTTTAAGCAAAAGTTTTTCTAGGAAATGAAAAGAATTATAATAGGGTACTGAGATTATGGGTTAATTTCTATTATACATTTCACTCTATGTTACTGTTTTGTCCATGATGAATACTTCATTAGTTAGATGTTTTTAACTGTAAATAATTCAGATTTTTAGGAGGTTTCTCTTCTGTTATTCAGGGCATTTCTTAGTTACCTGCCCCAGTTATTAATTATTATATTTTCAGGCAAAATAAACTAGATTAAATGGCAAATACAGAGAAAGCAAATTTACACTTAAATAAAAGTTCTCAACTATTTTCTCTGCTGAGGGCAGGAAGGTACTATTGTAATATATTTATACACATATATTACTTATATATATGTGTGTGTATATATATATAAATGATATTTCAGAAACTTTTTTCAAAGCAAATGAAATCATTATATGCGAACTATTATAAAATTCTAATTTAATATTCTCCACATTATAATAAATGTTGCAGAAAATGTGAAGTGTCAGCTCAGATGTAACAAACTTGCAGGTGCCTTATTATGAATTTTTCACCAACCACTTTTAAAAATAAAAATTAGTTCTGAAAACAAATGTGTTGATTTCTAACATATGTTACCAGCTTACTTTCAGCTTAGAAAATCACCAGTGGAAAATACCCGAAATTAATACTAATCTACACACCTCTTCTACAGTGTTTCCTGTCATGTGCAACCATGTGGTGTTCTATGGTAAATCACAACTACTTAGCACTTTTTTTCCATTTATCTCCATTACTTTTATTTCTGTAGGCATTGGTTGGGGATAAGACTCTGGCATTTTGGTTGATGGATGCCGAAATGTATACAAACATGAGTGTCCTGACTCCTTTTACTCCAGTTATTGATCGTGGAATACAGCTTCATAAAATGATTCGACTTATTACTCATGGGCTTGGTGGAGAAGGCTATCTCAATTTCATGGGTAAGTGTGAGTTAAACACATATCCAATTTGTGTTTAATGTTAACTTATAATGACATAAATCATGTAGAATATTTTGATTTGGCTTTTCAGATTTAGAATATAAAATTATAATTGTTTAATATAATGTCATGCTTAAATTGCAAAAATAAAATTAAATTACTATAAGATTATTGTTATATCAATATGTGATACAGAAGTATAGTCTAAAAGCTAATATTTAGTTGAATATTGCTGTCAAGTGGGCTTACCTATTTTTAACATCCAGAATTATTATTCTGAATTTATATTATTCTGAGCTTATTTTATTATTATAGTATTTGTACATTAAATCTAAGAAAGATATAATTATCATATTATAACATAGTAAGCTAGTGTTATTGGTCTTCTTTGAGATAATTTTATACCAGTATACTTGTGTTACAAATGTATAAACTTTTATTCAGAGAAATTGTGATGGACAAAATAATTATTTTTTGAAATAGAAAAATATGACTGCCGAAAAGTCATTTTTGTCTGAAAGGAATGATGAAATATAAAAATTGACTGTTCTGTTTGGTAAACAACAGACACTGAAACATTCGAGTTTTAGGAAATTTCAACAGCTTTTATACTAGAGAAAGTCACAAAGACTGGGGAATACATAAAAACGGCTGATTTATTTTACTATAATAAAAGACTCAGGCCAGGTGGTGCCTCACACCTGCAATCTCAGTGCTTTGGGAGACTGAGGTGGGAGCATGACTTGAGGCCAAGAGTTAGAGACCAGCCTGGACAACATGGAAAGATTCCATCTCTATCCAAAAAGAAAAAAAAATGAGCTGGGTGTGGTGGTACTTGCCTGTAGTCCTAGCTAATCAGGAGGCTGAGGCAGAGGGATTGTTTAAGCCCAGGAGTTTGAGGTTATAGTAAACTATGATCATGCCACTGCATTCCAGCTAGAGTGACAAAGCAAGACCCTATCTCTAATTTTTTTAAAAAGCCCTAGATCTTTGAGTTAATAATTTCTGCTTGGAAATTTTTGTAAGACATCTCAGATTGAACTTTTTTTTTTTTTTTTTTTTTTGAGACGGAGTTTCGCTCTTGTTACCCAGGCTGGAGTGCAATGGCGCAATCTCGGCTCACTGCAACCTCCGCCTCCTGGGTTCAGGCAATTCTCCTGCCTCAGCCTCCTGAGTAGCTGGGATTACAGGCACGCACCACCATGCCCAGCTAATTTTTTGTATTTTTAGTAGAGATGGGGTTTCACCATGTTGACCAGGATGATCTCGATCTCTTGACCTCGTGATCCACCCACCTCGGCCTCCCAAAGTGCAGATTGAACTTTTAAAAGCCTTTATTGTTTACTAACTGGAGGTAAGGAAGCCAACCTCAAGAAAGCTTATACAGATTTCACCTGCCCTACCTGTACCTTTGGGTATATCCTCTATTCTCAACATCACATAAATCTGTTAACATCCCTAGCCTGGCAGGAAATGAACTGCCTGATTTGTGAGACTGCGCCACATCAGCCAGGTATCAGGTCAAGTTTCCTGGGTGGACTTTGCAATGATTGATTCCATAAGTAAAGTTAGCCTTAGTTCCTTAAAAACAGTGGTTCTATCTGACTCAGTATGTATCATTCTCCAGTATGGCCACCTCAGTAAGGCCTTGGTTATACAACCAAGTTGTTTATATACTGATGAATAAGTAGAATCTATGAACATATGCAAATAACCATGTCACTATGTGAAGTAAGTAATCTGAGGGCCTCGTGAGATATTTTAAATGCTTTATTTAATTTACAAAAGTCCAAAATTACTATAATCAATAGCAGGAATTCCTTATGTATCTGGAAACTAAAACCATTTTTCAAAGAACCAAAATAAAATGGACATCTAATTCACACAGACAGTCTTATGTCATTAATCCTTATAGCCCACTGCCTATGAAAATATAGAAATCTGACTCAGTCTATCGCTCTAGTCTGGAAATTGTATCAGTGACATCAACTCAGATGCCTCTACCACAACCTAGAGTTCATCAGGAAGTGCCTAATAGATTCCTCTTTCCTGCTTCTGTCCTTTGTTGAAGATATCAAATCTGGCCTGTGGTGCACAGCAGAGTCTCCAAGTCATCAGAGTAAAACCGAGTTAACTGACAGAGACTTAATGGTCAAGACTAATGTAAAATTGATAATTTTTTGATGAAGAAAGCTTTAATGATATTTTATAATGTGACCTATTGATTTTGGGGTAGTGTCTTACCTAGGGTAAA
The DNA here is from genome assembly GCF_030222135.1 of Aotus nancymaae. Taxonomy (NCBI): domain Eukaryota; kingdom Metazoa; phylum Chordata; class Mammalia; order Primates; family Aotidae; genus Aotus; species Aotus nancymaae. The sequence goes on from NW_026988435.1 coordinate 13,919,460, forward strand.
GCATGTTCTGCAGAGGTAGGACATTGATGAATCTCCAGAAACTTCATAAACTTTCAGAAATATTTATATTAATATCACTTTAACTGTATCTATTCAAACAAAGGCAGGCTGAGCATCTATTCAGTTTTAGACATGCTTCTCATGGAACTTTCAATAGTAATAAAGTGAACAAATATAGTTATTTCTACCATCTATCTTTCTATGTCTGTAAATTGACATCATTTATTACATCAAATATGATTTTGAGATTATACTTTGGTATAAGACCGAAATTTTTTGTAGTTTTAATCTTTTGTGCTTGAAACAAATACCTTCTAATATTTAAAGTCCAATATAGCAACTTCAGTTTTTTTTCTGAGTATCTTACCTAAATACTGTGTTTCTCTGCCAACATTGAAATCAGTAATCTAATGCATCTATAATTTCTGATTGCTGTTGTTATTTTGTGAAATTTGATATTTCCTCATGAGCTGTCCTGATTTTAAATATTGTTTTTCCATTTCTGACCATGGTCACGGTCCTGCTTAAAAAATCTTCCATGACCCTTAAGCTCTCCAGCTGACCTGTGAGCCTCACAAAATCTCTCTCATGGGTCTCCCCCTTGATAGCACTGCTGCAGCTCAGCAATCTGTCTTTCGATTCACTGAATGCATCAACTTCCTTCTATTCTGCACTCTGTACCTTTTGCTGATCCCCTGCCTGGAATCATCCCACTCAAACACTCCCTCCCATACCTGACCAAATCCTTTATTTTCAAGTGTCATTTCCTGAAGGAAGTCTTACCTAAAGCCTCAAACTAGGTTAATTTGCCCTACAATACATGTTTATGCAGTATCTACTTACCTTTCATGGTATTTAACAAAATTATACTTGAAAAACTATTAAATACACAACTTTCTTAATAAATTTAATACCCAATGGAAACAGTGGTTATTTGTGTTTTATTTACTATTTTATATATCTGAGAATTAGCAAACTAGCACATCACAAGGCTCTTACAGTTTTCTTAAAGGGATATCACACATACACACACACACACACACACACACACACAATCACACAATATATGTGATCCACTGTTGACTGAAACATTATCCTCCATCACATGACTCTGCATGTGTATGCATTTGTATGTGTGTATATGTATACATATATAATATATGTGTGTGTATGTATGTGTATGTGTGTATGTTTATGTGTGTATGGAGTATTGCCTTGTAATACTGTTTTAGCATTAGTTCATTAGCTGTAATCACCAGGTTTAGTTATAAGCAAGGTATTTTTTTCAAATGGCATATAAGAAATTAATATTTAAAGAACAATTTAAGAATTTTTTTCAAAACTAAGAAGCAACTTGATTGTTTACTCATGTTTAGACAATTCTAAACTTGTTAACTTCCTGAAATTTTATATTTTATTTCCCTCCAGGACAGAAATAGAGATTTAAAAGAAAAAAAACCAACTATCCATTTGCATAACATATTTTTATAAAAACACATTTATGTAAATTTATTTTTCAGACATTCAGATATATGTTTTGTTTATCAAAAGTCATTAAGATTAATGTGGTTTTTTTAATAATACCAGTTTGGCTGATTTGTTTTCTTTTGTTTTTGTATTATATATTCTAATTTTGAATTAAAACAAATTCTTTCACTCTGGTTATAGCTGTGAAATATTTACTATTCGTTTCTGATTTGCTAGGTTATTTTGATTGGTTTTATGAATAAATATATTTGTATTTCTTGTTCTTGTATCATATACTCATGTGAAATAATTTAATATAGAAGAGAGATCAGCAATGGCTAAATTTTTTTTGTATTTTTATATCACTAATCATAGAAAGATAATTTCTAATAAAAGTAATTAACATGGACATAGCATTTTATACTTTCTAAAACAGTTCATATCTATTACCTAACCGAACATTCTATTTCTTTTTCATTTTTTTATACTAGATATTAGTTCAAAAGAAACCTGGGGCCAAAAGTTAAGGAGTAAAAAGGTATGCAAGGTAGACATTCCAAGTCCGTTTTGCTAAAACTTCAACTTGGAGACATATAGATTGTTTGCACAACCAGAAAATGTCAGCAGCTGGTCAGTTGCTTTTCTTCTTCTCATTTCCAATTTGAGAAAATTAGAATGAAAATTATTCGTAGATCAGTATCTAGATTCATTAGACACAAATATATGGTTTATGAAAATTTTTTAGAGAAAAGGTAGAGTGTAGTAGTTAAGAATACTACTGGTTTGGAATCTATGATTTTCCCTTTTTAGCTGTGTGACCTGGGTAAGATGCATCATCTGTGCCTTCATTGGCTCAATGATAAAGTGGGTGCCTACTTACATAAGATTGTTTTGAGGGCACAGTGACTTAATTCTTTTATATTTAAACACTTATACTTTTATACTTAAACACAGAATTGGCAGGCATATAGCTTCTAGTTAACTATTTAAATTTACTACTGCTATTTTTTAATATTATCAGTTTTTCCATTAACTATATGATACCTGAATGCTGATGTTCTAATACTATTTAAGAGTGCTTTTTAGAATCTTGTCTGATAGTACATTGTTTAAAATAAAAGATTCTTTATTTCATTTCGACTTTAAAACATCAGTAAATGTAATGACATTAAAAATAATGTTCTTTTACTAATTTATATTATGTAATAAATTAAGCCATTTTTTCAGTAAGTCTCACCAATTTACCTTTTTAGTTTTTTAGTCATAATGATGTCTACTGAGCCTTAGCTTTCATGTATGAGGAAGTCTGAGAGTTGCCTCAATTTCTTTTTATTTTTGGGATGAGCCAATATATTGATCAGTTAACATTTATTATGAATTGACTGTATTTCCTTTGTGTGTGTAGATATGCATCAGATAGAGCCTCCAATGAAATTTACTGTTTTTTATGGTACCTATGCATAGAATTTCTACACACACACACACACACACACACATACACACACACACACAAACACATACAAACACAGAGAGAGAGACAGAGACAGAGAGAGATAAGGCAAATTAGCTTAAGGCAAATTGAAAAGTTAGTGAATTTGAGGTATATATTAATTTAAACTATAAATTTAATATATTCCTAACACACTCTAAAATGTGTTTTAACACAGTTTATAAAATTTCTTCAAGCTTAAGACATTTATATGTATCTACTATATACCAGGTATTACTAAGTGGTATATATTCAGAGCTGAAAAATAATTCTTGCCCTCAAGGCCTTAAAACCCAAAATATAGGCAAGTAATAGACAAATATCTTTATACTAACGCATGCACTGGGTTCAGTGATGGAGGTGAGCAGAGAATGCTGTGTAAATATGTAGGAAACTTGTTTTGGAGATTGTTGGTAGAATATATGAGATGCTTTAGCCAGACCAACTTGGAAAAGGAAGGCACAAGAAAGTTATATATGAGATCAGTAAAAGTCTAAGTAAGAGTAGGCTTCAAGCAATTGTGTGATAATTTGAGATTACGGCCAATTAGGATGATTATACTTTGGATAAATAATAATAATAAACAGGCCTAAAGAAAACAATTTACATGCAATTCTGATTGGCAAGTTTAATAAAAAGATGATTTTTAGTCACTTTAAAATATTGTGAACTCTTCAGTTAGAAAGAACTAGTATCAGTGATTGTATCATGTTATGGTTTATTTTTTCTCTATTTGTAATATAACTAAAAGACTGGTTTAAAAAATAAAATGTGATTCTTAAGAATCTGTATTAATATATCTTTGCTACTTTTTAATAATCATTGACTGTGTTTCATGTTTAAAAATAAATATTAAAGAATCAACTTTATGTGTAGGATGACCTCAGTGAATGTATTTTGCCCAGCTTTCTGGTGCTTATCTGGTTATCATGGAATGTCCTTTTCTAATTCAGTCAGCTGAGACAGAGGGATTAGTCATATGGCCTTATCATTTGACCTCGGGAATGTTGCTATGAATATGCTGGGTTGGGGAGGAAATTTGCCTACTATGTCCAGTGATCATACTAGGGAAAAAAAAACACCAGCCCTAATACTGCAATATTAATTCTATATAATACAAAAATAATGGAATTAAAGGATTTTCTTACGAAATGCTACATAGAATTATAAAAAACAAGAGAATAAACGAAATATTTAATTCATTTTAAATCTATAAACATGAATGGACATTTTTAAAATATCAAGTAAAGCATAAATTAAAATATAAGCATTAAGAACATATCTTGCTGATTTAAAATATTGGCAGGAAAGGTAACTAAACAAAATTTAAAAATTAATTATAAATTTGAAAATGAAGTAACACGTAATTGCTTTTTAAATGTGAATTAAAAAAAATAGCCTGCATAAAAATGTTGTCATTGAGTCACAAGCAGCATTTTGTGAAACATTTTCTGACTTCTCAGAAGGATCTTTATAACTTTATGCTACCTTGGGCAACAGTAAGGAGAAAGTTATACTGGACAGCTAGATCCACATATTTTCTTTATTCTTATATTACTCCATTTTTATACTGCTATAAAGAATTGCCTGACACTGGGTAATTTATAAAGAAAAGACGTTTAATAGCTGGGGAGGCCTCAGGAAACTTAAAATCAAGGCAGACGATGAAGGGGAAGCAAGGCGCCTTTACAAGGCAGCGGGAAAGAGACTTGCCGAGGGAAGGGGAAAGAACCCCTTATAAAACCATCAGATCTTGTGAGAACTCATTATCACAAGAACAGCAAGGGGGAAGCTACCCCCTTGATTCTGTTACCTCCATCTGGTTTCTCCCTTGACATGTGGGGATTATAGGAATTACAGTTCAAAATGAGATTTGAGTGGAGACACAAAGACTAACCATATCAGTTCTCAAGTAATCAAGTCTTTTATCTGATAACTTTATGAAATTTTTAAAAAATAACTTTTAGGTTTCTTTATGAGTACTGCAATCTTTTTTATTGATAGCTTACTGTCAGTATTGTTTTTTAAAAAAGTTGTTTTGTTTTCCATCCTGGTTTGACTTCTTCTTTAGTTTCATAATGTATAGGTAAAGATTCAAATGTAGAGTGAGAATCACTTTCAGTCCTATCATGTTAATATTCCACTTGTTCAGAATACCTTTGAACTAAAGCGAGAATTATTCTTGGAACAGAAGCTTTACTTTCTCAGTTGTCGTTTTCTTCTTCCTCATGGGGATTGTAGTGTTACAGAAGATCACTTTTTAAATGAGTACAACTTCACTTGGTTTGAAATTTTAATGCATTTTGTATAACTCCCCAGGCATACCTCAAAACATAAATGATTCACATTTCTCATTTAAAAAAATACTGAACTAGCAGAGTTAAATCAACAAAACCGCAACATTTCACTACTGTAATATAGCTCAGTGCTCCAGATAACTGAAAACCCTTGTTGTCATCATAAAGCATATTCCCCATGACATCAGATGTTAACACAGAAGTTGAAATATCAGAAGAAATCTGGAATCACCTGAACCCATTGCTTTTCTTGTTTGCTTGTTCATTAATTTATTCAAATCAAACATTATTTTCATGTCTATTCTTTTCTCTCTTCAATGGAGAAAAGTAATAAAAGGAAGAAATAAGTAAAAAGGTATATGAGGAGCTATGTGTTCAGGTAACACTATAGGAAGTCAGACTCCTAGAATTCTGTCTCTTTTCCCATCCTTCTACCTTTAATTTACCTCCTTTTTTCCTCTATTTTTTGTTTGTTTCAGAGTAATGTGTTACTTTTCCTGTTAAAGGAGACTTTAGATCCTGAGTGTATACTGTCTTCACTTTAGATGCCTAATTCCTAACATTAAAAGCAATCATCTTATCTTTATCTTTTATAAAGGGCACTTGGTGAAATAAAAATGGAGTTACTTTCCATTTTCCAGCAAATATAAACATGTTTACAAATATAATTTTCTTTATGGTTTTTTTAGGCTCTTTTGAAACCCATAACTTCTTTTATTCTAACTGAATTAAGTGAATTAAGAACTAGTGGTATTACAATTCTCACTTCAAACTTTTAAAGGCATACTATATCGACATGATCAATGACCTTATAATGCAATGCCCACCCTTTATGAAGGCGTATAATATCCTTTACGATCCAACTCTTGCCTGCCTGTCCAACCAGATATCTCTGCCTCCTAGTTCTTGAGTACTAAGTTACAATTACACCAATCTTCTTTTCATTCCTGATACATAGGAAGTAAAAAGTAGGCAGGAGTTAAATCATAAAGGTCATACACTTTTTGAAAACACATATGGTAACTTTATGCAACTTTACTTTGTGTGAAATCCGTCAGCCTTCATTTTTTGCCTCTCAAGGTTTGGGAATATCTTTTGTGCTTGGAGATTCATAATATCTCACTCATACTTATGGAAAGAACATCTGTAATTTTAGTACAACAATCATATCCTGGGATCCATTAGATCAGTTATGAGTTCTGAATCTGTGTTGGCAATCAGCAAACTTTGAACAAATGGTACAAATTATTAATCGCATACATTTCTGTAAAATATGTCAATTGCGTGCTTTTAAGAATTTTTTTCTAATTTAACATTCTGTTTCTTAGGTTAATTAGAAGTTATCACTATAAAAGAAACACTGAGTGACTCAGTATATTTTAGTCTGAAATTAATATTGTCTTTGGCTTTATAAAAATAAGTAGGCAGGCCGGGCATGGTGGCTTACACCTGTAATCCCAGCACTTTGGGAGGCCGAGGTGGGGTTGAATTACCTGAGGTCAGGAGTTCAAGACCAGCCTGGCAAGTTAAATCTCATCTCTATTAAAAATACACAAAATTAGCTGGGTGTGGTGGCGGGCACCTATAATTCCAGCTACTGGGGAGGCTGAGGCAGGAGAATCACTTGAACCTAGGAAGTGGAGGTTGCAGTGAGCCGAGCTCACACTGTTACACTCCAGCCTGGGCAACAAGAGCGAAACTCCATCTTGAAATTTAAAAAAATTAATATAATAAAATAAGTAAGCAAAGAAAAGTGGCAATTATTTTCTTTATTAGAATTGAATGTTGGAAACAGTTTTTCAGTTAAATGTTTACTGATGTGGTTTGTGTGATAGATACTCCATCTGCTCTCTCATAGCTGTGGTCATGACTGCTACTTTTCTCCATTAACACTTTTCCTTCAGATTTTAACTGGGTACATGGATAACCAAAATAACAAGCACATTCTTCAGGTTCTCTTGCAGCCTGATGAGGTCATGGTACCAACAGTTATGGACAGTAGGGTGTTAATGGTAGTGCTGTATGTGCAACTCACAGGTCATCCTCTTAAATGGCAAGGGCATGAACATCTCTGTCTACTTGCCACATTTCCTCCTACTCACTGGCAGACTACTATATCATGCAAATGGCAGAACAACAAGGTAAAAAAAAAAATAGTTGGCCTTTACATATTGCTATGTATTACTGCTATAAGAGAAATATTTTTAAATGGCATTATTTCACAGTTTACATGTCCTATAACATTTTTTTTTTTTTTTTTTTTTTTTAGAGAGAGAGAGAATAGGAAGGAGGAAAAAGGAAGCGAAAGAGAGAGAGAGAATGGGGAGGAGGGAGAAGGAAAAGAAAGAGGGAGAGAGAATGGGAGTATTGCTTTCTTGCCCAGGCTAGAATGCAATTTAGTAATGGGTATTGAAAAGCTCTTTTATACTGATAATTATACTTAATGATGTGGTCAGGAAGGAATAAGGGAAGAAGATAACAAACAGCCAACCAATATTTAATTTAAACCTATGAAATGCTATGCGATTACTGAGGAGTGATTTACTTCCAATTATGTAGTCACCTTTGGAATAGGTGTGAGGTGGTAATGTATGTTTTGTGTATTTGAAGTGGAGAGTTCTATAAATGTTTATTAAGTTTACTTGTTCCGGGTCTGAGTTCAAGTTCTGAATATCCTTGTTAATTTTCTATCTCGTTGATCTATAGAATCGTTAGCTCTTCTTGTTACATTGATCCTTTTGCCATTATGTAATATCATTCCTCGCCTCTTTTGATCTTTGTTGCTTTAAAGTCTACTTTATCAGAGGCGAGAATTGCATCTCCTGCTTTTTGTTTATTAGTTTATTTTTACTCTCTGTTTGATTGGTAAATCTTCCTCCTTCTCTCTGAGTCTTTGTGTATTGTTGCATGTAAGATGGGCCCGGATGCAGCATACCAATGGGTTTTGGCTTTTTATCCAATTAAAATATATATAGGTTTAATACCGGCGTTTGATGCTAGCTGGCTGTTTTGCCCATTAGTTGATGTAAATTTTTTATTGTGTTAAAGTTCTTTGCTTTTTGATATATTTTTGGAAAGGCTGATATTGGTTGTTCCTTTATATGTATAGTGCTTCTTTCAGAAGCTCTTGTAAAGCAGGCCTGGTGGTGGTGAACTCTCTAAGTACTTGTTTGTTCGCAAAAGATTTAATTTTTCCTTCACTCATAAAGTTTAGTTTGGCTGGATAGGAAATTCTGGGTTGGAAGTTCTTTTCTTTAAGGATGTTAAATATTGGTCCCCACTCTTTTCTGGCTTGTAGGGTTTCTGCTGAGAGATCTGCTGTAAGTCTGATAGGTTTCCCTTTATGGGTAACCTGACCTTTCTCTCTGGCTGCCCTTAGTATTTTCTCCTTCATTTCAACCCTAATAAATCTGGCGATTATGTGCCTTGGGGTTGGTCTTCTTGAAGAATATCTTTGTGGTGTTCTCTGTATTACCTGGAGTTGAATATTACCCTGCCTTGCCAGGTTGGGAAAATTTTCCTGAATGATATCCTGAAGAGTATTTTCCAACTTGGATTCATTCTCTTCATCACATTCAGGTACACCTATCAAACGTAAATTAGGTCTTTTCACATAGTCCCATATTTCCTGGAGACTTTGCTCATTCCTTTTCATCCTTTTTTCTGCATTCTTGTCTTCTCGTTTCATTTCACTGAGCTGGTCCTCGACTTCTGATATCCTTCCTTCTGCTTGATCAATTCGACTGTTTAAACTTGTGCATGCTTCGCGAAGTTCTCGTGTTGTGTTTTTCAGCTCCATCAATTCACTTATATTCTTCTCTAAATTGTCCATTCTCGTTAACAGTTCGTCAAACCTTTTTTCAAGGTTCTTAGTTTCTTTGCATTGGGTTAGAACAAGTTCTTTTAATTCACAGAAGTTTCTTATCACCCACGTTTTGAAACCTGCTTCTGTTATTGGAACACACGTGTAATCTATTAAGCCTTGTTCCGTTACTGATGAGGAATTGCAATCCCCTGTAGAGGGAGAGGCATTCTGATTTTGAGTATTCTCTACCTTTTTACGCTGGTTTCTTCCCTTCATTATATATTTGTCCGTCTGTCGTCTTTATAATTACCGGCTTTCTAACTGGGTCTCTGACGTCCAACTTGTTGATTCCCTGCGCCGAGATCTGAGCAATCCACTGCGCCGGCCAAAACAGTGGTGTTAAGATTGATGGTGCTTTTCTGCCCGGGAATCTCCGGACTCTGCACCAAGAACTGGCGTGCTAAGGCACCAGCAAAACCACCACGCCGGCCACAAGAGTCGCCCTGGCGACCCGTGGGGCTCCTCCACTGGGAATCTCCTGGTCCGTGAGCAACAAATATTCGTCTGAAAGTGTGGCGTCCTCTCGTTCTTTGCGCTTTCACTGGGAGGTACGTGCCCGAGCTGCTAATCATCAGCCATCTTGGATCTCTCTCATCACATTTTTTATCTTATTGGTAAAACTAAAGTAAAATTTAATTCCTAATAATGTCCTACATTTAAATTAGTTTTTTTTTAAAATTCCCCTATTGTTTACCCTTCTTAGTACTAATGTCAGTAATAACTATACTCAAAACATTAAAAAAAATTGTTTTCAAACGTAATTTGGACATTTGGGAAAAATTAAATTTTTCTTATATAATTCTAAATGTTCCATAAAACGGTTATGCCACTAGTGAATTGAGGTAACATGTTAAGTGTAGCTCCTTTCTAATATTGGTCACATGCAATTACTTCAGTATTTTTTTAATATCTTTAAAATGTGAGTACATATATGAGGGGGCAGTAGCTGAAATGTTTATGGCATTTTTCATAGTAAATAGTTCCTCCTAGATAGCTCACAATCTGTGTATAAATGTTGTCTCTCCATTTATATATGTATATATACACAACCATATATACTTGTATATGTCTTCACATATACTCACATGTTTATGTACTAACACAGATGTAGACAGACAATGTTTTTAAAGTCTTTTTCCCCCTTTAAGTTAACTTTTTAAGACCAGTCCTTAAAGCATTTGGCAACTTTTGGAATGCTTGCTTTTACTCACCTGTCATTAACTGAGATAGGTATTAAGTACACATTCTGTACTGGGAATTGTTTCAGATGCTGTACTAACTGCTTGAGATGCAAAGTGGTAAGGATACATACAATATCTTTACTCAGGAAGCTTAATTTCTATTAGGGGCAGCAAACTTAAAAATGACAAAAAAAAAACTGCAAATGATAAGCCACACAAAACAAAAATATTTTAAAATTGAGAATACAATTTTGGGAGGCCAAGGCGGGTGGATCACTTTTAATCAGAAGTTCATGACCAGCCTGGCCAACATGATGAAACCCCATCTCTACTAAAAATACAAAAATTAGCTGGGCATGATGGCATGCATCTGTAGTCCCAGCTACTCAGGAGGTTGAGGCAGGAGAATCCCTTGAACCTGGGAGGCAGAGGTTGCAATGATCTGAGATCATGCCACTGCATTTTTTTGAGATGGAGCAAGACTCCGTCTGTGGAGTCTTGCTCCATCTCAAAAAAAACAAGAGAATACAGATGGTTGTAAGCTAGATCTTTAAATATTTGAAACATACTTTGTAAAGAGCACAGAAAAGCACTCTCTCCTAAGGAGAGGTTACAGAATGTTCAAAAACCCAGAGGTGGGAAAAAGCTCAAGGAATTCAAGGAAATGAAAGGAGACTAGTGTCACTGTAACTTAGTATTCAAGAAATAGGAAAGGCAGGCAGGAGTTAGATCATAAAGGTCATTATAGGTCTTGGTAAAGAGGTGGACATTGCATTACAAATTCAGATGCATTTTAAAGGGAGTCATATGAGGGTGCAACCTGTTTGGCAAATATAACCTTTGTTGCTTTTTAAGGATTGAATGGGGCAAGAATTAAAGCAGGAATACCACTCAGGAGGCTGTCTAAGTAGTCAAAAGAATGACAATGATAGTGGTGGAGATAGAGGCAAAAAGAGTCAAAGTAGACTTACTCAACAAGTCTTAGGAATAGTCTTTGGCTGTAAGACAAAGAGAGAAATGAGAGAATGGCTTCAGGTTTTTGGCTTAAGCTGCTATTACATGTTAGTACCACTTTGTATGAGACAAATAAGGTAGAGTCAGGTTAGAAGTGAAATTGAGGAGTTTAGTTTTAGGCATATTATCTTAATGTTTCTTTGAAATACTCAATTGAAGTGGCAGACAGTTTGAACTCAGAGAAGATATCAAAGCTGGATAAATAAAATTAGTATATCTCAAGATGTGAATTTTGCTAGAGCCATGATACTAATGAGGTCAGCTCCTGGAATTGAGAACCATGAACCAGGAAGAAAAGAAAGTCCAGGGTAGATCCCAGAGCAATGCTGATATCTTAGCAAAGTGAAGGCATAAAAGGAGACTGAGATGGAATGATAGGGAAAAAAGAAGAAATATCCTGAGAGTTTAGCATCATGAAAAGCAAAGCACAGTATTTGAAAAAGGAGGAGATGGCCATCCATGTTGAATGATGCTAAGCAGTTGAATGAAATGAGGACAAATAAGTTGCCAGTGGTGAACTAGACAAGAATGATTTGAGAGGATGATGAGCATGAGAACCAGAATGGAGTGGATTTAAAAGTAAAAGTCAAGTAATGCTTTTGCAAACAGCTCTTTTGATGTGTTTATCTAATAAAGGCAGCAGATAAATAAGATAGTAGTTGGAGTGATATGGGGATCAAGAGAGGTTTGTTTTCTTATGAAATATAAGGACATGTTTGTGTTCAGAAAAGGCCTATTCAAAGGGGATGATTCCACGGTGAGAACAAGATCAATGGAGAAGGGAAAGGGACTGCCTGAAGGAGAACTGCAATTCCAAAGCACAAGTGGAAAGATAAATGTTTTTACACAGGCCCTCCTTCTCCCCAGAAAAAAAAGACAAAAATGAATACAAGTGCAGGTTGGTTGTAAGTGGGGTTTTGTGAAGATGAAAAAGTTCATGTTTGATAACTTTTATATTGTCAGTGAGGTTATCATTTGAGAGCAAAAGGAGGAATGTATAAGAGATGTTTGAAAAAAGAATAGATGGTATGAAATAGACATCTTCAGGAGTGCAAATACTAGAGAACGATAGTAGGATGATCAGGTAATATTGTGAGCTCATTTGATATTTGTAATCAGGAATACAAATTGAACAAGCCTCTTGTTTGTGTGCCTTTTTTCCTAGTGTTGATCAAGGATTGGAGTTTTGTCAGACATCTGTCAAAAAGAAGGAAGGATTTTGAAAGTCCAAGCAAATAACTAATATATTAAAGAACCAATAGACAACTGGTTCTCAAAATTGTCGTACGATGGTAACACCTGGGGAGTTTCAAAACCCACTGATGTCTATGACAAATCTCTAGAAATTGTGATTTAATTGGTCTTGGCTATGGCCCGGGCACTGAAAAGGAAGAATTTTAAAATGATTCCCAGGTGATTCTTAAGGCTAGGAAGTGAAGAGAGAATTTTAAAAGGTTTTAAAAGATATCAGAAAGTTCTCTTGTTTTGGAACAGAAATTTGAGTGAACATAGCAAGAGGATTTTGGAGGAAGAGACAAAAAGTTCAGATTGAGGCATGTGGTGAGTTTATCATTGGTGAATGGCCAGGAGGCTGAACTTGGATTTCCTACAACAAAGCAAGCACGCCCGAATGGGGCTGCTGCTGGATATTAATGAGAAGCTATCTAAAATACATTTTCTTCAGTAAATAAAGTTTAAATCAGCACCCTTTCTGCCTTTCTTATATTGTTTGTATATAAATAGATTTGTATACAAATATATATAAAATATATGAAAATAGATTTATATACAAACAAAAATCATAGCAATAGAGAACAAACTATTTCTTGTTTATAATGTAGGTCATCTGATACGTGTACGTGTGTTTTCCCTGCTTTCTTGTTTAGGACTCTCATTATCATGATGTTATTCTAGTTTCTGTAATGAGTGATACCTGTGGAGAAAGAGGCATAATTACCAACTGGCAATTTTCTCTCTCAGCAGTATTATGAAATTTCCATTACTAAACTTAAAGGATTTTCTCAATATAATTATATTGTATTTTGACATTTGAAAATTCTGTGGGACATTCTTTAATGAATATGTTACATTCTCCCCAAAGCCACAGGGGAAGTTGGATGGATTTTATCCTAAGTGTCAGTCTGCATTTATTGATAGCTACATTAGACTTCAGTATAAAATGTGTAATCTTACTTCAAATCTTCCATCTGTGGTTGTTTAGTGTCAAACTTGTAAATTCTTCTTTTTTTTCTGATAGATAGAAATACAATAAAGATTTAAATGTCCTCCTGCTAAGTGCTGGAATTGAGGCAGTTACAGAAGACAAAATACACTCTCCTGAACAGTGGGAGTGCTAATTTTTGGCATTTTCTTTTAGCTTGTTGAGGCAAGTTTACTGAATGTAACATGACTCATAGAAGCCTATAAAACTGATCTGTGAAAAACTGCAAAGTTCTCAATATGAGCAGTTGCAAATGGCTTGAAGCTTTGTCAAAATGCTCAGAGACACAAGCAGCATATATTCCAAATGGCACAGACTTAAAAGTAATGGCCCTGATTTGATTCACGACACACTGATAACCAAGTTTAGCTGGCATTTAATGAGAACCTACCATGAGCATGACATTGTGCTAGCAGTTAAGGAAGTGCTGCTACAATTACCTGGGGAGATTTAACATATTGAAGCCCAAGAGCCTGAAACCAACCATTTAAGACAGATCGCTGAGTGTGAGGCTCTGGCAGTAGTTGTTTTGAAAAATCACATCAAATGATTTTAACTTGTGGAGATACAACATAGAGATCCACTGAAGAAGAACATGCAAAAGTGAAGGCTGGGCCAGAGACAGATTGACCTGGACTGTGCCGGAATCACTGGAAGCCAGCTGAGAGAATGTCTTTTGTCCTCTTTACCAGGTGATTTAAATGCCCACTACTGGAAAAACTGCCAGGTTAGCTTTCACAGTAACGATTTCATCTCAGATCCTTCCTGATGATCATAACCTTTCAGAAGAGTCACTTTAGGGGACATTCCTTACGTAACTTACCCACATTTGTTTCTACCCACCCATGTTTACCAAACTGAATACAGAAAATCCTTTACAAATATAAAAAGATCATACTAACATTCTGGAGAGGAAAAAAGAAGCAACTGAACCTAACTATCTCTAATTCTTTCAGCCTTGATCTCAGGATAGGATGCTCTGGAAATACTGCTACATTTCTTCCTTTGAGATATTTGTGATTGTCAGTGGTTGTGGTTTGACTCCTTTTGAATTTCTCTTCAATTAGGCTGTATCCAACTGAGGCCCTAAAGATGGAGTGGGAGCAATAGGAATACACCCACTCTGTTTTTTTTCCTCTATTTTTCGCCCCTCTGTTCTCATGCCTCTGAGCCTTCTACCTCAGAAACGATAACTTATCTTTCTTTGATTTATTTCTAGAAAACAGATATGCTTTGGCTGTGTGTCCCCACCCAAATCTCATGCTGAATTGTAATTTCCAGTGTTGAAGGAGGGGCCTGGTGGGAGGTGATTGAATCATGGGGGTGGATTTCCCCCTTGCTGTTCTTATGAGATCTCAGGAGATCTCATTGTTTGAAATTTTGTTGCGCTTTCCCTTGTTCTCTCTTGCTGTCTCTCCTGCACTAACATAATAAAAACCTGCTTGCTTCCCCTTTACCTTCCTCCATGAAGTTTCCTGAGGCCATGTTGACTGTACAGACCATGGAACTGTTAGCCAATGAAACTTCTTATAAATTACCCAGTCTCAGGTAGTTCTTTGTCGCAGTGTGAGAATGGACTAATATAAAACCTAATCAGAAGACTAGAGATATTATTAATATTGGCTCACTAGTTAATTTTAAACAAAGATACTAGTTAAGAAAGTATTTTATGCTGTATATGTTAATCAGTACAGTATTATTCCTCATATATTATGGATTTTAAACCAAAACCTACTACATGGACCA
The DNA here is from genome assembly GCF_030222135.1 of Aotus nancymaae. Taxonomy (NCBI): domain Eukaryota; kingdom Metazoa; phylum Chordata; class Mammalia; order Primates; family Aotidae; genus Aotus; species Aotus nancymaae. Next base: position 13,934,740 of record NW_026988435.1, read on the forward strand.
TGTATCTCTCTCCTACAGAAAATATAGTATCTTATGGTAATTTAAAAGGAAAATTCCCATACACAGGAAAATCCTATACCTTACTGTGCTTCTCTCCTCAAGTTGAGATCATCACAAATAACAATTTCAAATTGGAGGTTGCATATCAGATTTCCTGATGTAACAAAAGAATAAAATAGTCCTGCATCTTAGAATAAGTCCCAGTGGAAAAAGCACAACTGCTCCTAATATGAATGTCTGTATTGTTTCCTCTTAGATGTATGTGTGTATGTGTGCATACACATTTATATGTATACACATATATATATTATATATATATCTCATATGTATACAAAATGTATAATATTGTGTTAGTCCATTTGTGCTGCTATAAGAAAATACCACAGACTGGGTAGTTTATAAATAATAGACATTTATTTCTCATAGTTTTGAAGCCTGGGAAGTCTAAGATCATGGTGCCAGCAGGATTAGTGTCTGGTGACAGACAGCTGCTTTCTACTTCCAAGAGGGTGCCTTGTTGCTGCATCCTTCGGAGAGGATGGACATTGTGTCCTCACATGGAGAAATGGACAGAGGGGCAAGAAAGTGTTCCTTTAAATGTTGAGCCCTTTTATAAAGGTGTTAGTTCCTTTCATTATATAAGAGCTCTTAGGATTTTAATCACCTTCCAAAGGCCACGTCTCTTAATGCTGTTTCATTGGTGGTTAAGTTTCAACAGGAATTTTAGAGGGGATATCATCATTTAAACCATAGCAGTTATATCTGTCCGTTTCTCCCTCCCTCCCTCCCTCCTTCTCACCCTCCCTCTCTTCACTCCCTGAATATATTCACTATCCATGCAACTCTGGCTTAGAAGGATACCTATAGTATCTAAGCCTCTCCAGCTCCATTGTTTAGTTATGGACAATTGAGTTTGCAGAATGGAGGTACTGTGTACTTGTAACATTATATAGAAATATATAAATATGTTTATCAAGCCTTATTTATTACTTATTACCTAGCATTTTATAAGCACTTCAAAGCTTCATTTTCTAACCATCAGCCCTGGTTGACTCACAGATTTCTTTAAATACAAGGAACTGGATAGGTCACCTTTAAGGCCTAGTACAGGGGAATAGATTGCTACCCTAGGAATAAAGATAAATTAAGATGTAATGGGCATTAACCCTAGACTTGAGTCTAATTTGGTGTTACATCTTCAATTAAGTTTTCCCTCGATTTGATCCCAAAGACCCACCTGAGTGAGAGCCTCATTTTATTGTTCGACATGCAAAGAAATGAAAAGCTCTCCCCCTTCCCCCGCATCACTCTACAGAGTGCCATGGTATGGGTTTTCTTCACAATATTTCTGCTGTGTTGTTAAGCTCTTAAATCATCTCTCACCTTCACTAATTCTCGCCTCTCTAATTTTGCTGTATTAGTAACACTTGTTATTTGGCTCACAGCCACTTAGCACACTTTCTTTAAGTTTTTAGAGGTTACCAGAAAACCTACAGATCTTCTTTCCAACAAGAATTGATCAGAGGCTTCATTTTAGCTCAAAAACGGAATACCTGACTCTGCCAGTGTTATGCATGCAGGCTGGAAGGATCCATAGATTGCAAAGTGTGATTGATATATTGTGAAACTGGTGAGCTATATGGCTGTCATCTCACAGAACATAGTGATGAGTGCTCGAAACACAGATATTTTGCTCTGGCAACCTTTCTCCTGAACAACTTGACAACAGGAGACTAGGAATTTAGAAGATGAATTTCTCTGTCTCTAAAACTTCAGATTATTACCTGAGTCCTTCTCCATCCCAACATGCCCCTGTTTAAAAAAAAAAGATGAAAGTGACATATACATACTATCTCAAAATAGTAAAGAGATAATCTCTCAGTTACTTGGAAAATACAGTAAGTTTTCATTTTTCCTTCACACTAAGAGAGACATAGGTTTCTCTTTGGCGTTATATTTTCTTTGAGAGGTTGAGGGGATGCAGATTATTTAGATGACTTGTCTCAACTTGACAGTCTTTTAGCATCATGCTACTCTAAAAATAGCTATAATTTCTTGAAAATTTCCACAGAGCAAGGCAGTGCACTGAATACTTACATATAATATCTCGTTTAAAACTTTGTCATACCCATGAGAGGTAACATGATTCCCTTTTCTTCACACCTAGGAAAATGTAAGGTTAAGTGGCTTTCAGATTTATAAAGGAGCCAGAATTTGAACCCAGCTGGTCTGTCTCCAAAACGTCGGCTCTGCATCACTACCCTATATAAGACAATATTATTATTTTGCCTGAAATGAATGCTTATGTTAGTAGTGGTGTTGGTGCTCTAAGTACAGACATTCATCCAGAGGAAATGCAACATAGAGGAAAAAACAGGTTAAATTTTATATTGTGCAGAGGTCCATCAAACAAATGGATATTTGTTTCCAAACAAAGTAATTTGTTTCCATATTATGAACCAGTGTTACAAATTACTTAATCGTCCCCTTTGTTTACTGTGATAGTTATTTCTTCATTCTACACTAATTTGGCACCTAATGCTGAGCCAAGCACTATCCTAGGAACTGAGTAACAAAAGAGAACACTTAGTCCTTAGCTGAAGGAGCTCACTCTCTAGAGAAGAAACAAAGCAAGGCAAATGCAAATGTATTAGACAGTAAATTTCACCTTCAACATCTGCATAAAGCACTGTGAGTACTTCAAGAAACAGCATGAAACCAATACTTAGGCAAGGAAATGATGGGCCATGAAGAAAGGCCTGCTTTGGAAGAAGAGGTTAATTTTATAGTATCACTTTCCCCTCCATCCTAATCCTCTTTGTCATCCCATCCTTGGAATGGTGGCTACACAAAGCTAAGAAGGTAAAACAGAATGAGGGCCATACTAATTTAGATCATGAATGATGAGAGAGAAGGCTGAACGTAGAAGCAGAGGCCAGGTTGTAGAGGGCTTTTGAAGGGTTTTGCAGGAGATTGGCATGGTCAGATCCACAGTTTAGATATGTTACTTGATTGAAAGTGTGAAAGATGGATTTGAAGGGGCTGTCACCTCAAACTAAATATAGCAATGAAAGATCTTTTGCCACCAGAATTCTTTCATATTGGTTTAAAGTTGTAAGTCTAATATCTTTCCACACTTTTCACATCAGTCAGGATATTTTATATACCACTACTCTGGATGAGCTTAAAATCATCCACTTCATTTTTAAAAATAAGTTTTCACTAAAGATTACGAGGAAAATAAAGTTACTATTTTCCAGGGCCCCACTTATACCAGGATCCCTCTGTTGACATGAATAAAAGAGATATTTGTTAACTCTGTCTAAGTTATGGTGTACAAAATAAAATACCATTACATTATTTCAGGTAAATTATTTTTACTGCATATTTGTATTCTAGATAATCAAATACTAGAAAATTGCTTTAGTCTATGAGACAGTAGTTGTATTTCTTTGACTGTATAGTAATCTACTTCTGCATTATATGTCACAACTCAAAACTGACACAGCTACTTGATTTAAGCAGTTTCAAAAACATAAGGTAGTATATAGGTGTAACATGTTATACAGTTATCATCTGTAAAAGTTTTCTTTAATTTGGTTTTTGTAAACTGTGTAATTACAGGTACAATTGAAAAATTTGTTTAGTTTTAAAGAATTTTGTCATATAGCAAAAATTACCACCTGATTTATATTTTATAAAAAACATTTTATATAACTATGTTTCTTAAAGTAAGTTGTACCCATAGAAGTATAAGCTACAAATAAGAAAAAATAAAAGTTTTAAAAGCATAAACAGTTCTGTAGAAATGCCTATAATACTTGTCTTTTCTCTAAAAATACACATAGGAATCTACCTATAATTAACAAAAAGCATTGTACTATTAAGCTTAAAAATATAAGCCTAATTTCAGTTTTTACAAAGGAATTTTATAGCATAAGAGAAACATCCCAGAAACAGCTTTTTAACTTTGTTTGCACACAATTGTCTATTTAATAGACTCTTCTGAGTTAAATTTAATAAAGATATATGCGATAGGTACTTGAACTTCACCAACATACACAAAACCATCATTTAGAAGTACCATTTTGAAATGTGCAGAGATGACCATGTTGGAATGAAAAGATGAAATGACAAAGAAAACCTAGGTGATTCATACCTTTTCAATACTTTAATCTGTTATACATTTTGTTTTTATTTTATATGGGTCATAGATAAAAGTTTCATGGTATATTTGATGAGAAATTGATAAAGCTAGCAAGTAAATTTATTATAAAATTGCTACACTGAATTATTTTTATAGTCTTTACTTCCCAGCAGTGTAGTCAGCTGTATAATCACCTTTCTATAAATAAGAAGACAATCCGATATCTTAGATTATCCTAATGTTTTTTATAGTTTAGTAAGAAATGTTATTTGATCTGTGTGGTTAAAAAGATTATTTTAAACTACTACAGTTTTCTCCACATTTCAACTTTTCTTTACCTTTTTGTTATAATGTAGAAATGCTGTGCACTTAAGATTTTTTTTAAGATCAGCTTATTTTATTCCTACCTATAGACTATAAAATTGTGGTATGATGAGAAATTAATTATTACATGTTGGGCAAATAAGCATTCATAAGCCTGGTGCATTCTGAGAAATCCATTTATTGACTTTTTAGAAGGCATTTTATTTATTAAAGCAAGAGTCTCATGAAAGCTATGTAAACAGATAAGGATTTCTCTCTTTTTTCTTTCTTTCTTTCTTTTAATTAGGATGTCTTAAAATCCTTTGTGTATGGAGTCTACTATAAATAAGGCCAAATAGATACTAGTAGAATAAATGAAAATAATTTAACATGTTATTTTGCTTGCAACATTGAAAGCTACTATTTTGTTATTCATTAGTCATTCCAAATATTTTTGGACCAGAATTTTCTGATTGCTCCTAAAGAGAGTTTGATGGTATACTCCTTTTGTATTCCCTTTGAAGAGGTATAATCAATTACTTGATTACCTGATGCAAACAGAGCACCTCCTCTACTCATAAAGCAGAGTGTATAAACCCAGTTCCAGCAACATGGCTATCTTCGTGGTTTCACAAGTGTATATCATCTATGCATTCTCAACTGGGTGACATCAACTCCAATAGGGGCAAAAATTGATTTTTTTCTGGTAGAACAAATAAAACCTTAGATATTACAGTAGTGTGTGGCTCTTCAGAGTACCACAGCATATAAAGTGATATTCAGTATTATTCAGAGCATCAAAACTTCATGGGGTGGGTACAGTTTGGAAAATTATGCCTGAAGAGGCTTCTGCAGGAATGTGAGGGAGTAGGTTAGGAGGGTACACAATGAAAAAAGGATTGAGAAACACTGCATTATTCATATTGGCATTTCTGGGCCTTCTCCTGAAGGATTACCCACTAGATTCTGATTACCTCAAAATAGTACCTTAATTATAATTGTTATAGTTTTCTAGTTTGATGTGTAAATTCTGATTTTAGGACAGATGGCAAGATTTTAGTCCCAGCCTAGCCATTCGCATTTTACTAAATGTTCTACTTTGTAAAATAAAACGAAGACTTTGTCGCCATATTCTTCCTTACATTGGTATTGAGAATACTTATTCTCTTGAAAATACTTCTCAAATAGCTGAAAGTTAAGTTATAAGTTTAGCTATTTTGAAAATGAAAAGAAAGTCTTCAATGACTGCCAGCCTACTTGCAACTTAATTCCTTAATTCTTCCTTGCTTTTTCTCCTTCTCTTGCCAATATATGCTGTCCCCAACTAAATGAGGGCAAGAGTTGCCTGAGCAAATATAACATCAAAGGTCAGACAGCTTAAGATAAAGAGCTGATACTTTTAAATTCTAATTTTCTTTCCTACAGACACCCATCATTTTTTGAGTAAAAGACAAGGACATCTGTTCATTTCTAATCAGTTGACTTCAAGGTCACATGTTTAAATTATAAAAAGGTCTAATATAGATATATTACTATATGGATATAATGAAAATTATTTTTTAGTGAGGAAAATAATCATTATACACATTAACATTTAATATGTTGAAATCCATATGTTTAAGCATTTTTTTTCCCCTAAAGTCAGTACTTTGGGTACGCACGAGACTTGTTTCCTCATTAATCACAAATATTTTCGAAACTGCTATCTCATTTTTCTTGGAAAGATCAATTATAAGAAGCTGATATAATTATGACTTACAGTTAGAAAAGTGAATTTTTGAATTTTGCTAATTAGCAGACATTTTTCTATTTTCTGACCCTTAGCAAAAAAATATTTTATAACAACCAGATTTTCCTATGCAACTTGATGGTATGCATGTGATGCCTAAGTTGTTTTTGTTTTGAAATTGTAATTAAATAAAACAATAAATATCTTCTTTTTTAGAGTGGCTAAAATATGCAGTATTAGCAGTAAGCAATGGACTGAAGATGGTTCTTTTTAACCATGATTTTAATACTCATTTGTTTTAATTGTTTTGGTCATTATAATAAAAAACTAGGAAATGAACCAGGGAAACTATAAAAATACACAGACACACACATTGACTTAAAATACATACTTTCCAGATCAAGAAATAGGTTACCAAACTGTAAAGGTCATTACTATTTTATCATTTTTTCTCTTATTTGCCAGACTTCATTGTGTGTTTACGTGTGCTGATCCTGCTTTCTCATGCTTTACCCACGCCTCAAACCCTTGCGCCTTCCCTAATGCCGTCTCACAATTCGGAAACTGGTTTCAAGGTCATCATGGACTTGCAGATCTCTGTACCCACTACCTGAGCTCCTTTGACCTCTTGGTTCAGTTTGACTCCTCAGGTTTTTCTTCTCTTTTTGATTTGTTCTGTTTTGATTCTCTTGTCCCCTTCACAGACTCCTCCTCAGTTTCTTCTATAATGTGTTAATACATCTTTCTCAGGTGTTCTCCTGGTTCTCTTTTATTGCTTCCCTACCTTTCTCAGAAAGCTCATCTACTTTTATGCTTTGGCCATTTCTTTAATAATATAAATAACTCCTCTATCATTATCTCCATATCCAACATTTTGTTCTGAATCACAAACATACATTTCAAAGCTGCCTGAGATCTTTACCTGGTTATCTTGTTGGCTTTGACTCTTTTAAATCACTGAATCCAAAACTGAAATAATACTCCCTTTAAATATTGATACCCTTTCTTCTTCTTTCTTTTCATCCTTCTCCCTTCTCCATTCTTTCTTCTTCTTTTCCTTCCTTCTTCCCTCTTCCTCCTTTCTTCCTCCTTCCTCTTCTTTCATCTTTATCCTCACTGTTCTGGTAATTAACCATTGAAATCTGGGAGTCATTTTAGTTGTTCCTTTTGTTTGTTTATTTTTAACATCCAGCCAGTAGCTAAATCACAGTATCGTTATTCTTCATGACCTTTTCCCCATATACACTTCCACGTAATTTTTGTATGTCTGTTGCATATGTTTTTATATGTCTTTTGCAGTTTATGAAGCATTTTAGCATGTATAATGTCACTTTTTAAAGACAACCTGCAAGGTCAGTATTATTTTTATAATTTTTATTTTGAGACAGCTTAAATTAATGGTTAAAAGTTCAGGTTTGGAGCCAGACTACCTATATTCTGATCCTGGCTGCTTAACTTCCTAGCTGTATCATTTTTGACTTGTTAGTTAATTTTCCTGTGCCTCAACTTCATCCTTTAAGAAAGGGGATTATAATGGTATCCATTTTACTGGGCATTTGTGAGAATTAAAATATTTAATGATGAGTTTATGTTGATGCTTTTTATTTAACAAATGTTTGATAGATGAAAAGTTACACAGCTGGAGGTTAAACATTGTAAGTGACATATTACAAATTGTAAGTAAGTCCTAAAATATATGTCTTTTTGTATCCATATTCCATGCTTCACCCACTGTATGACACATCATTTTATCTTTTAAAAAATTCTATAGGAGAAATTCTTTATTTAACTGGAGCCTGGACTAATTTATATTCAGAAAATTATTTGAAAGCATAAAACTGCAATAGAATTTGTAGGTAAATCAATCATTTAATAGGGTTTACCTTCTTGATGTTTATACCCTGTGCTCCTACCATTCCTGTAAAGTATTTTTTAATGGGACTCAAGAATAACATTAAAGTAAGTATGTATATATTCCTGGATAGCAGTCTGGAGTGTCTCCTGAGTTATGAATATTTAGATATTCATGAGTCTTGACATCTGTCACTTGGAGTGTTAAAAATTTCTTGTTACCCCCAAATACCTGACACATTTAATGATTCTTTGTAAAGTTTCAAGAAGTTTAAGGAAAACTTTGTTGAAGTTTCTTTTTTGTACATTCATGTACCAGTTTATGAGGGACTCCAGTAACTGTTGTGCTCTAATTCTGGATTCTTACTTTAATCTTTTTTAGGGTAATTAAAGTCTCTTGGATATATTTTTGCCCTCTAGGTGAGCAATTGCATTTATCTGTGAATAGCTTGGTTTATATTGTTTAAAACTGAATGTATTATGTTTATTTGACATTAAGTAAACACTATATGCGTAAGATATTGTTTGTGGTAATAGCATATTTCATTTAAGTCTCCTTTTGCACTATCCAGGTTTCTTACTGGAAGATTGGAAATTTACTTAGATACTGGTACAAGTCTTGGTACAATTAAATAGACTTTACTGTTTATCTACATGTACAAATCATCTCATTGTACAAAATGAGGCACAAAATTGAAATGTTGTCTTTCCTATGTAGTCCAGATCAAAGTTCTAAACCACCAGAAAGAAGAGGAGCAAAAAGAGACTCTTTATCATTGGATTTAGCTCCCTTTGAAATAATTTTCACATAACAACCCTGTTTGTATGTCATTTAAGAATATAAGGAGCCATAAAGGGAAGTTAGGAAATATCTATTCTCTAGAAAGCAGTTTATCCAGCTAAAAATGTAAGTTTGTCTTACTGAAGGAAAGATATGTGTCAGTCAGAGGAAGGGATTTCTAACTTGGTTAATAAAGAATAGACAGAATTTCTGAAGGCAAAACCAGGCATTGCAATCCAAGAACTAACTGGAGAGAAGGCATAGAAGCAGGAAGCTTGGGTCCTGATCAGATTATTACATGTCATCTGGCTCTTTGTAGCAGGATCTGCATATTGGGAGATAAAGTACAAAAGATAGCAAAGAAACTACTCAGCCAGGTATGAATAGTAGAGAATAGCATCTCCAAATGGCATAATTTAAGTAATGAAACTGTTAGATATGATAAAAGTTAAATGAAGCACCCATTAAATTACTAACTGTTTTGCTTCACGTCTGTGTTCTTTCCTTTGCTATACTATTATTTCTCTCATTTAGAACTTTGTCTCCTGTAGATGTACAAAGAATGATTTAGCTATGTGGAAGAGTTTACCGTTTACATATATGGAGGGTGGTAGTTTGTATGTTGTGACAAAAGATTAGTGTTTAAGTGCCATCATCTTAAAGACATTAAGATTGTTTGTTTATGTATGTTCAACCTATATATGTTTGAATTCTCCCTTTTATTGCCTTCAAAGTCAGTTGATAGCCCAATTCATAACTTTATAGTCACACTTTTCAAAAATCAAAATCAGTATTACCCAGAGCAAGGGGAGAGGGCTGAAGCAAGCACAAACACTGAGAACCTTTCTTCTTATTGTGAGAAGAAGTTCACAGTGTTTCCCACAAGCTCGCATGCTGCTATGGAACTTTTTTCTCATTTCTTTGGCACCAGTGTCCTTAGAGGAAGCAAGAGCTGATAGCAGGGAAGCAGGCAAGGCTAACTAGCTGTTGGCAGGAACCTGGAGCAATAGAAGCATCATCCAAAGGCAAACCAATACAGGCTCTTTGATTAAGTTATAAGCAGGTAGTTAAGTCTCTCTACTTGGGGAGTTAGAGCTCTGACTACAGAAGAAAGGCTGTAGGAGATGGAAACCTAGAAAAGCACAGCTGGCTGTGCCTTGAACAAGCCTTGGATTCTTACAAAAACACTCTACTAGCTTGGAATGATACCAGTATTCAATTCAACTGATGTCAGTTATCGAACTCTGAGTATTTAAGGAAGCATTTTCTTACTAATCTTTCCGCCTACTCCGTTGCTATGTGCTTCCCTTTTAAATGTCTGTGTTTAGCTCTTAAAGAGTAATTGACTAGGGAAGTTTATTAACCTCTGTTACTATGTATGTTTGCTGTGACTACAGGAACTCACTCTGACTTAGTGGTAGCAAATCCTAATCATAGGCAAACAAAAGAGCACAATCTGTCTTCACTACTGAACTTTTGAGTCTAAACCTAAAGTTACAATAGCCACAAGCCACATGTGTAAAATCAATTTCATAGTTGGCTAATTTATTCCTTACTTTCATATTCTGTTTTACTGCTTTTTTCTACTCCCTAAAATCGTGTGGAATCTTTCAGTTGGTGCCCTATTCACATGCAAAACATTTATAAATTTTTACAAGATTCTCTATTAGCAAATTATTTTCTGAGTCATTTTTAACTTACTTGCAGAAAGTCTGAATTCAGTTTGAATTCTGTAAAATAACATTTTTCCCCCACCATTTCTTTTGTGTGGCTAATTTTCTCCTAAAAAAAGTATTTTCAGTCTTCTGTTTCATGCAACATCAAAATGGCTTCAGAATGAATGGTGCAAGTCCATTACTGTTGCTATGAAAATTTGTATTAAGAAAATAATATCTAATTCTTACAACAATGTCTGCATAAGTATATACTCATTCTCAATTTTGCATCTGTAAAGAAACATTTGTCAGATACTTTTTTTATCTGCCTCTGTACTTCAGACTGGATATTCAAAAAAAAAGAAGATAGACATTTTTCCATGAGGAATATATAGTCTACTAATGAAAGCAGACATCATTTACTTTATTTTTTCCCTTTCAACATTTATTTAATAAATCTTTGAGTGTATACTGAATGCTTGATATAGTAGAAATAACAGATGAAAATATAAGATATCTATATCCAGTCTAATAGAAGGATAGGCAAAACAATACGAACACACACATACAAAACACAGCATAATGCTGTGTTTTAAATAATTTATTGGTAAAGGAAAAAAAATATATCCAAGTGCAAGTGGAAACAGAGAGCACTAAAGCCTTTTTGCAGGAGTTTAAAAAAAAATACTCTCAGAGACTAAACAGCTACAACATGGAATCATAAGAGTAGCAGAACATGCAAAGAACAAAGAAAGCAGAGGTCAGTAATAAATATACTTCATTTGTACACTTGATAGTGGAATTGGAAATACACTCTTACACGTCTTTTTATAGCTCTTTCATTATCTTCTCTAATGCCAGGACATTCATAATAGATTTCTAGCTATTGTTGTTCAAATCATGTACTTAGTGCCAGATAAAATGAAAAGGACACAGATCTAAGTTTGAATATTAGTCTTGATACTTTATAGCTGTATGACCTTAGAAAGTCACATTACTTTCCTGATTTATTATCTGAAAACAGAAATAATGTTCCCTCCTATAACTGGGGGTTGTACCCAGCTCCCAGAGCTGCTAGGTTCTTGGCCTTTCTAACCCCAAAGAATGGGGAAAGGGGTCCCAGAGGCACGGTGAGTTTACTGTTGGAATAAAATCTTAGACCCAAAGAGTTTTGTGGAACAGTGACTTATTAGACAGAGAGAGAGACAGAGAGAGAAAGAGAGAGAGAGAGAGAAAGACAGAGAGAGAGAGAGACAGTGACAGCTCCCACACTGTTGTGGGAGGGGAACCCAGAGTGAGAAATCCCTTCATGTAGGAGCAGCTGAAGTTTTAACCCTTGAGTTATTCCCTCTCCATTCATGTTCTCATCCAATGAGAGCAGTTCTTTCAGACTTCCTCTGGAGTTATTGATCTTTGACTCTGATACTGGATTGGCTACTTGGTCTATAACCCTGAGTTACAGAGCCCCCACCTCCCAGAGCTTTCTGGGGTAATTTGGGGCAAAAGAGCCCCACCTGGCTTTCCCTACCTGGCCCCAAAAAACCAGACAAAGAATTTTACATTTGAAACCCCTCTGGTCTCCCGATGGAGGCATGGAACAGGGAAATTCCTGCATTTGAAACCCCTCCCCTAGCGGACCCAGGGAGAGAAGTTTCTTTAACACAGTCTCTCACTCCCATATTGAAGTGTTTTTGTGAAGATTATTTTTTGAAGTAACTGTTAATGATTCTAGCACACAGCCCGTGTATATAGAAGGTTCTCAGTGCATGACTTCGCTTTTATTTTAATATTGTGATTATTTTACATTTCATTCATTTAAAATCATCTTCCATTTTCTTAATTTAAATAAAAGTATTAAGAGATGTATAATTACCCTTCAATATAATAATGCTAATAAGCATTTAGCATTTCAAATAAAACTGGTTTATAAGTGTGTTTATATTCATTCTACCACATTTATGTAGAATATAGAAATCTGATTTTGCACTTACGGATATTGGTGATAAAGATTGTTTTTTGTTTATTTTGACAACCTTCTTAACATTGAACCCAAGCATTTACTTCTCTCACTCTTCTCACTTTGCCTTATTGAGGAGAACTTAACCATCCAAAGCAATTATAATCATGTAGATAGAGAAGGGATAGATGGGTTTGGCCAGATCAACCAAAGTTCAAGTTGAAAATTGTTTTCCAAGTGCCCATAGCTTATTTCGCTATTGCCTCAAGCTGGTGTGGCTAATTCATCAGGAGGAGGACTGTGAGAGCAGGGGTAGAGTAAGACTGTGGACCCATCATGCTTCCCTAGTTCTGACATTCAGGACCACATGCCTGACCCCTTTCAGCTCTTCTAGAATTAGGGGTATGGATATTTGTCACTATGGCATGATTAGATGGAACAAGAGCATTTGTCTCATATCACTCTGAACCCGGAATATCTGAGACAGGTCTCAGTTAATTTAGAAAGTTTATTTTGCCAAGATTGAAGATGTGTGCCCATGACACAGCCTCAGGAGGTCCTGATGACATGTGCCCAAGGTGATCAGAGCACAGTTTGATTTTATACATTTTAGGGAGACATGAGACATCAATCAACATATGTACAATGAACATTGGTTCAGTCCCAAACGGCGGGACAACTTTAAGGAAAGGTGGGACAACTGAAAGTGGGGAGGGGTCTTCAGGACATAGGTAGATGAGAGAAAAATGGTTACATTGAGTTTTTGATTAGCCTTTCCAAAGGAGGCAATCCGATATGCATTTATCTCAGTGAGCAGAGGGGTGACTTGGAATAGAAGGGGAGAGAGGTTTGCCCTAAGCAGTTCCCAATTTGTCTTTTCCCTTTAGTTTAGTGATTTGGGGGCCCCAATATTTCTTTTCCTTTCACACTCTCCTAATACTTTCTTTGTTTTAACTTTTAGAGCTCCTTTAAGCCTTCTTTTGATCCCTCTCCTCCACCACCCACCAACATATTAAGAAAATGGATATTTTTATGGTTGTGTAAAATCTTTCCTATTAACTTGTAAGCTATATGAGAACAGGGATCATACTTATGTATATTAAGCAATTAAGCATGTTATCTGATACAAAGATACACTTAAGTAGTTCTAAAATTGTATTGTTGTATTATAGTTAAACATATGAGCAATTTAACAAACATGGGGCTTAGAATATGTTCTTTGGCTTGTATCTTTTAAAAGCGGAGGGTGTGTGAGAAAGACATGAGAGAATATGGAGACCAAAGTATTTTGTTTTAAAACAGTGAATATGTTACCAGAAAAGGGTCCCTATCCAGACCCCAAGAGAGGGTTCTTGGATCTAGGCAAGAAAGAATTCAGGGAGAATCCGTAGAGTAAAGTGAAGGCAAGTTTATTAATAAATTAGAGAAATAGAAGAATGGCTACTCCAGATGCAGAGCAGCCCCAAGGGCCACTGGTTGCCCATGTTTACGGTATTTCTTGATTATATGCTAAACAAGGGTGGATTATTCATGCCTCCTCTTTTTAGACCATACATGGTAACTTCTTGATATTGCCATAGCATTTGTATACTGTCGTGATGCTGGTAAGAGTGTAGCAGTGAGGATTGCCAAGTCACTCGCATTGCCATGTTGGTTTTGATGGCTTTTAGCTGGCTTCTTTACTGCATCCCATTTTATCAGCAAGGTATGTATGACCTGTCTCTTGTGCTGATGTCTTTCTCATTCTGTGACTTAGAATGCCTAACCATCTGGGAATGCAGCCAGTAGGTCTTAGCCTTCAAGATGGAGTTGCTCTGGTTCAAACACCTCTGACATATATTCTCCCTCCCTTTAATAAGAGAACTGTTAATCATAAGGGTTGTAGAAGGATAAAGATCCATCTTCAGTAAATTCTTCAGACTGAATAGGGGCAATGATATTCCTGCCTAACTGTTAGATCTCTTGCTTTCAGGGTAGAGAGGATGTCAGTCAGAAAGTGTTGGTATGGTGACAGCCATTTATAACCTTGAGTTCTGAAAAAAAAAAAAAAAGGTGACATCTGGAAGATTAATAAGTGTTCAGTTTAAGAGAACATCGTGTAAACTTATTCTACATTCCTACATGTGGAGTAAAACAGCAATATATTTCATAAGAGTAAAGTAAAATAAGTAAAATTATCCCAAGTAAACGGAATTAGAAGGCTTTCTATGAACTGGGCAGTTGTTGGAACCAAGCTATTATAGGGTTGCTAGCCAGTTCCAATGTGCCCAGAATTAGAATATTGACTCCAGATTTTTACATCACCCATCATTCTTATTTCTTTTGAGCAGCAGCCAGAGATCACTGGTTGGTTTATAGGATTAAGCTGGGTCAGCCTAAATTGTAGGGGAAAAAAACTCAAAAACAACTGATGAGATTAGAATCTATTAATAATAACAAATGTACTATAGTTCTTGAAACTTATTTTTTTTCTCCAATTTCCCAGTTTTAATACAGACAAATTATGGTAAGACTGATTTGCTTTATTATCCTTGGCCTGTTTATTTGTATAAAGTATAGCAAGAATAATTTTTCATATAGACTTTTTAATTGGCTTTGATGGAACTCTGTTCCATAAGGAATCTCAGAGAAGACTTTTTTCAAAAAAAAGTTGAGCCCAGCCATAGGTTTGTACCCTCAAATGTCTATGAGTTGGATAATTTCCTCTACTTTTGAATTCACAAGATAGCTTGAGGCTCCTGGGCCTATCAGAAAGTAACATTCTTTGTTTATCATTGGTCAAGAACCCTGTACAGAGACTGTATAGACAAGATATGAGGCCAGTTTTTTCAAGAGGCTTTTATTGACTTTAAAATCAAGTTTCATTCCTTAAAGGAAAGCATCCTATTCCAGTGAATGCCTTGGTAAAATAACCAGTTTCTCCAATTATGTCCTGTTACAAAATAAAACAGATTCTTATTTCACTTACGCAAATAACTATGTTGCCATAAATTAAGAATATTCATCCAGGATGGTGGCTCACACCTGTAATGCTAGCACTTTGGGAGGCCTAAGAGGGTAGATCACAAGGTCAGGAGTTTAAGACCAGCCTGGCAATTAAGAATATTCATCCAGGATGGTGGCTCACACCTGTAATGCTAGCACTTTGGGAGGCCTAAGAGGGTAGATCACAAGGTCAGGAGTTTAAGACCAGCCTGGCCAAGATGGCAAAACCCCATCTCTACTAAAATGACAAAAATGAGCCAGGTGCAGTGGTAGACACCCATAATCCCAGCTACTCGAGAGACTGAGAGAGGAGAATCACTTGAACCCGGGAGGCGGAGGTTGCAGTGAGCCAAGATTGCACTACAGCACTCTAGCCTAGGTAACAGAGCAAGATGCCATCTCAAAAAGAAAAAAAAAAAGGTAAAAGAATAGTTGCAAATAGTTTCCAAATTCTGGAGAAATTTGGTAGAGAGAAATAAATATGCTCCAAATTTTGTTCACAGGATTATACATTACTTGTTAAAAGCTGCAAATAGCTTAAAAGTAGTTTCCTTGACTCTGAAAAAGAAGCAAAGGATCAGCAATGTTTTAAGCAAAATATCAAAAAAGATTTCTTTAATCTTATATTAGTTTAGTCCATGCAGTTTACTCCTGTTCTGATAGTCATAAATGTTTCAGCTCTCCATGGGAGCTTTTAAAGTTTTTCCTCTCTTCTAAAGATATTGAAAGTTATCAGAAAACTACATTTAACAGCATTTATGAAAGTCCTGTAGCTGATTATGAGACCATCTTTTGAAGAGATGCAATTTCAACTGTGTTGAAAAAGCACAACAATTTTCTGTGAATGACAAAATGTTTTAGGCCACAGCTAAATATACAATTGACAAATAAATTTGATTATCTTTGTGGCATATGATGATTTTATATAACAATTACTAACAACATATGCTAAGTCCTATTAGAATTAGAGGAGTTTTATTTAATTTTGGAACACATATCAATAACATATTTACACAGCATAGCCTTAAGAAAGCCAAACACTATTTCACATTTGACAATGCTTCCTGTATGATTTTTATAGCACATAAGCCAAATTTCATCTTTACATTAGTGTACTGTTTATGTTAAAACCAATTCTTAATAAAACTCATAGACATATCTACCCAATTTTAATGTTTGACCATAAGGTAAGATTCTCATAAACCTATTATAACCCTTACAATTTTTATAACCCTTACAATTTTTTGTTAAAGGATCAATTTGTGCTCTACGAAAAACTTGTTATGAGCCAAATATTGGTTGTAAGGCAGATTACTCCAAAGACGGTTCCTGGAGAGAAGAGAATTAAAAAAATGGCAAAGGTCACTCCGATATCAAACCAGAAAGGACTCATTTCCTAAGCTGGGAATTGAACCCTCAACCTAGGCAGCCATTGTGATGACAGAGACCAAGAGAAAATAATGCCATGTGGTTAAAAGGTCAAGCTCCCAAGGATGTAGAATAAGAGGAGAGGAGAACTTCATCCAGTTTTGTTTCAGGGACCTGTAGCAAAGTTGGTAACTGACCAGTTTTCTGGGCCATCTTGAGCAGCAGGCTTATGGGGTCCTAGGTCAGCATTCTATCCTAAGGTAACCCTCTTTATGACAGAACAATACAGAAAGACACACAAAGCACACCAGTTTCACTACAGGTTAAGATTAGCCTCACAGATCCTTTTTTCCCATTAATCAAAACTTTATAGAGAAGATAAACAGTGATTTTTACAGTTCATTCAACTAGTTTGCACAGAGAGAGAGAGAGAGAGAGAGAGAAGCTAAAAGTATGACTGGTAAGAAGGTCTTATCTTTTTCCTGGCATGCCAGGCTTTTGGGTTCCCTTTCCCTGAGTGGCCCAAGTGACCCAGCTGGCTGCACTGCAGTCTTGGTGGCCAAACTGCAACAAAGAGGAAAATTGTCAAGTTTCCCCTTTTGGGGAGAAAAAAGCTCCTCATGTCCCACGGTCCTGCACATGAATAATTCTGTCACCCACAACTGTCAACAAAGACTGCAAGGCAGATTACTCCAAAGAGAATAGCAGTTAACATCCCATAGTGCCAACCCCATTCTTAGCCTAAGAGGGACTTTACTAAGAGGGTCCTCTAACCTCCTAAATCTTAGGAAGGACTCTAATCTTCCTATGAGGGCCTTCGAACCCAAGTTCAGTCAAGTGTCCTTGCATTTTATTGAAAGAAGCCTTTAAACCTGTCTTAGGAGAGATCCTGACTCCCTTAAATTTGGCCTGTAACCCAATCCCATTCTTTACTCGGGTATATGCACCCCACTTACTTACCCAAAGTTGGCCAATTGGTGCACACAGGTGATTTTCCTTTGAGTTGGGGGTCTCTTTAGTTTCATCTCTTCCATGGTCTGCCAGAAAGAAGTTACTGGACTCCATCACTTACCCAAAGTTACCTTTGGGTCAGGAGTTTCCTTAATATTGTTTCTTCCATGGTCGCCAGAAAGATGTTACCAGACCCCATCACTTACTGAAAGTTAGCCTTTGTTTTGAGGGTTTCCTTAGTATTGATCCTTCCATGGTTGCCAGAAAGATGTTACCAGAAAGGGGTCCTGATCCAGACCCCAAGAGAGGGTGTTTGGATCTCAGGCAAGAAAGAATTCAAGGCGGGTTCGTAGAGTAAAGTGAAAACAAGTTTATTTAGAAAGTAGAGAAATAAAAGAATGGCTACTCCGTAGGCAGAGCAGCCCCAAGGGCTGCTGGTCATTCATTTTTATGGTTATTTATTGGTTATATGCTAAACAAGAGGTGTACTATTCATGCCTCCTGCATTTAGGCCACAGAGGGTAACTTCCTGATGTTACCATGGCATTTATAAACTGTCATGGCACTGGTGGGAGTGTAGCAGTGAGGAGGACTAGAAGTCACTCTCGTTACCATGTTGGTTTTGATAGGTTTTAGCTAGCTTCTTTACTGCAGCCTGTTTTATCAGCAAGATCTTTATGACCTGTATCTTGTGCCAATCTCCTATTTCATTCTGTGATTTAGAATGCCTAACCATCTGGGAATGCAGCCCAGTAGGTCTCAGCCTTATTTCACCCAGACCTGTTGAAGATGGAGTTGCTCTGGTTCAGACATCGCTGACAAATCTGGTACAGTTAATAAGAATGGGAGTTGGGTGTTTGTTTTTTGTTTTTAATATTCTCATCAGGACTGTCACATACACTTCAAGTGTGGGATCTGTGTATTTAAAGTGAGTGTGTGTGTTTGTGTGTGTGTACACAGTGGTCTCTCCTTTTCCACTGGGATATGTTTTTCAGTGGATGTGTGAAACCTCAGCTTGTACTGAACCCTGTATACACTTTTTTCTCCTTTACATACATACCTATAATAAAGATTTATTTATAAATTAGGCAGAGTAAGAGATTAACAACAATAATTAATAACATAGAACAATTATAACAATATTCCAGTATTACTACTTGTGCTTTGGGGCCATTCCAAATAACATAAAGGTGACTAAACACAAGCACAGCAATATCATGGCAGTCTATTTGATAACTGAGATGGCTACCAAGTGACTAATGAGCAGGTAGTGGATAGTACAGAGATGCTGGGCAAAGGGATGATTCACATCTGGAGTGGGATGCAGGAAATTATCACAAGATTTCATCATGCTACACAGAAGGGCATGCATTAGAATTTATGAATTATTTCTGGAGTTTTCCATTTAATATTTTCAGGCCACAGTTGACCATGGCCAACTTAACTCATGGAACGTGAAACTGCAGATAAGAGTGGACTGGTGATGTGCAACTGGCATGCACACACACATAACACACACACACATACATGCTTGATATCAACAAAGAATTACATACCATTCGCAGTCTAGAGGCAACAGGGAGGTTGTGATATACTGTAATGATAAGTCCTGCTCTCTTGAGCACTGAGTTCTGTTTTGCTGGCCTCATCTAGCATGTCATCCTTTCCCTCATCTTCTGGATCTGATCTCTATATTTTGTTTCTGTGCCTTCAGAGAAATTATATTGGACATTTAACAGTTGTAGAGGAAAACATCGTATCTTAACCAATATTTAAGGAGGCTCTGTTGCAGTTACAGTGCCCTGGAGCTTGCTGTGGAGAATGAAAGAGAAACATTAGATATGGCCCCCTCCCATAGCCATACTGATCAGTATCAAAGGGAGAAAGGGTGGTAATTGCAAGTTTATTTTTTCAAAAAAAGAAAAATCACAGGCCCTGATTTAAAAAATTGCTTTGTGCTGTGCCCCACATGTTGATGAGTTAAATACTCACTTCAATACCAAAGAAAAGTCAAAGACTTTCATTTTAAAATAGATACTTTCTTTTAAAGGTTAGTCTTTAGTGTGGTAAAGAGGAGTAGTAGCTAAGGTTTTTATATTCTCATTAGGACTATATATTATTTTTATATACATGTTAACTTGGGAACAATAACAAATTATGTAACATCCACAGCATGGAGGCTTTGATAGACTTTAATTAATTCCTGAGTAAAATTAGTATGCATTACAGTTTGGAAAAACAAAATACACAAACCTGCTAATCAAAATGTTCAGCTAACAGAGCTGGGGCTTTCTTATTAGTTATATTGCCTTGAATTTCATCACTGTACCAGCTGGCTTCTTGTCAATTTATAGTTTGGACCTTTACATCAAATAGCAAAAAAGTTAATTACAGGAAAAGGAGTCCCAATAGGAATTTTGTACTTAGAGGTTTTTCACAATTAACCAAACATGAATGAAGCTGTGTAAACAGGAAATGGAACTAGAGAGAAGAAACTTGGTAGACTTTTTTAGAATCATTAACTATAGCAATGTTAGTCACCTGCTTTCCTGATTTTAAGGTTTAGCCAAAGTTTTCAGACTTACGATTTCTAGAAGCACCAAGTTCTGTTACTATATTGAATGCAATGAATCATGACATGAGCTATAAATTCTCTTAGAAAGGATCCCAAGTGATGGTTCAAAAAATTATCCTCCCTTCATTTTGAATTGAGGAACTTTCTATGTATTACACTACTGATCATAATCGTGATTTAATGAGCAGAACGATCATGCTTTGATGGTTAGTGCCAGATTACTTGTAATGCATATTTTAGACTCAGAAGTATTGTTCTCAAGTGTCACAGTCGTTGCCTCTGTGCACTACAGTTGGTTTAAATGTGACTTTTCTAAGCCTCTTATCTGTTGAATAAACCAGCCAACAGTTTTAAAAATGCTTCCTTTAATTTAGGTTTCTACTTTTCTTTTTTATTTTGCTTAAAAGCCCTTACTTGTGACCCATTCTTCTAGTTGCTGACATTCTAATATAGTAAATGACTTTTTCACAAATACATTTAATCCTTGGATGCCTGGAGAATCCAAAGATCACATTTCTCTACTCCAAAAAATGCATGTGAACATACATACAACATTTTGCATAAAATATTAGAAAATCAGTGGAAATTCATGAACCCCAAATTGTGAACACCTGTTGCCTTCATTGAGGAACATATAAATATATTATATATGCTTCTCATAGTCTTATATAATTTAGGAATATTGCTTAAATTCAAATACTGATTCAGATCATATTGTTTTCATTCTGTGAAATTCATTTATACTAAAATAAGTTACATTCTTTTTCCATCACCTGAATAAATTTAGATTTCTGATCCATTTTTATACACAGCAGCCCTTACTTATAGGCTCATTTGTGTCACCATATTTCACTGAACTGTCTCAAGAACTGCCATATATCCTAAGTAATTTGTAGACCATAGCTGAGAACAACATTCTTAACTTGTTTTAATGGTAGTATTTTTCTTCATTAGGTTTGTGAGCTGTGAGCTAGTGTGAGATACTAACAGTCATTTTCCAGTTTTCTCTCTTCAGCCTTAAGAATGGTTCACTGTTGTTCCAAGGTCACTTTGAAAGTGTTTCTGTGATTTGCTTCCATTTATTTTATGCTTGTGTTTATAGTTTTGAACCAAATATGAAATTTAATGTTGCATTTGTCTACTTTAAACTTAATTTGCCCCTTGTCAGCTCATTTCCAACAGAGAAAACATTCAGAACCACCCTGTAGAATGTTTTGTCTACAATCACTGATACAATTTTTCTATCTCTCTTTGTTATATGCAATTTTCTTTATTTTTCAGTTTAAAAAGAGGCCTCTCTGAAGGAACATTTTCAGAAAATCTAAATGTCTAATAGATATTAATAAATGATTTTCTAATAAAATAGAATCATTACCCTATTTGAATTTTTTTTATTAAAGCTCTCTTTTCTAACTTAGAAATTTAATTTCATATTACATATTATATGAATATGCTTCTTGGGATGCTCTTTGAAGTAGTGAATTTATACTTGAAAAAGATAAATGAAGTAAAAGTTAAAAGAGAAACAAAATCTTGAGTTATGCTATCAAATATTTTGTTTGCTCATTTTCTTTTTTTCAGATTTTTCCAAGTACTTAAATTAACCTCATGTAATTAAATCTCCATTTAAAAAGTAATTACTTTTAAAAAATAATTTCAACTTTTATTTTAGATTCAGGGGTAAATGCGCCGGTGTGTTATGTGAATATATTGTGTGACACTGAGGTTTGGGGTATGAATGTCCGTCACCCACGTAGTGAACATAGTGCCCCAACAGGTAGTTTTTCAGCCCTCCCTGCTTTCTCTCTCCCACCTCTAGTAGTCCCCAGATGAATTTTCTTACTAATGCTTACTAAGTTTTCAATACCATTATATGGCATTGAAATGATAAATGAATATTTTAAATTGATATATCTTAGAGGGCAATAAAATGAAACATTAAATTATTAAATTTTAATGAAGAAAAATGCTTTTAAAGTAAAATCCTAAACGTTTACATTAAGGAATATAATTTGTGTGTTGAAAATTATTTTCAGGAGCAATCTACTAACTTGTGCCTGTATTTCTGAATCATCAGTAGTGTTCAAAACTTGGGAAATGTTTTATCCTAGAATATCTGCTGCTTACTTTTGAGCAGATACTATAGTTATTCAGTTTATGTTAGGGGAAATATCAGATAGGTGTACAAAGATACATTTAAAAGACTGGTGATTTTTTATAACATGGAAATATTAGAAAAAGTCAAAATTACTAACTTAAGGTGACTGATTAAATAAAATTTCATTACATGGTCCACAATGGATAGAATATCATCATAGAGATACAAATTTATTGATATACAAAATGTTCATTTTAAATTTAAAAATAGTTTATAATATGAGTCTATCTTTTTTCAAAAACAAGTTGTAGGTAGATGGTACGCAGAGAGTTAGGAATGAATGTATGTATGTATATGTATCAATATAGATATAGATATAAATATACACCTGTGGATATAGACAAAAATAAATACAAAGTTTATCAAAAGAAAAACAGGGATTATTTTGTGACATCTGTGTATGTGTTGAATTGTGATTTTTTAAAAATATTTCTATGAGTGCATTTCTTAATAAATAAAAGAAAAATAAAACATTTTAATAGAAATCAATATTTTTTGAGCACATACTATGTATTTTATATGATTCTAAATAATTTACATGCCTTACCTATTTAATCATAATTATGCTACTCTTCAGTCCTTATTGTCTTAGTTTGTGCTGCTATAACAAACCACCATAAACTGGCTGGCTTAAACAACAAAAACTATTTCTCATAGTCTGGAGACTGGGAAGTCCTAGATTGAGGCACTGGCAGATTTGCTATCTGGGGATGCTCTACTTCCTGGTTTACAGGTGGCTGTCTTCTCACTGTATCTATCCTCCATAGCAGAGAAAACAAGGGAGCTCTCTGGGGTCTCTTCTATAACAACATCAATCCTGTGCATGAGGGCTCTACTCTCCTGACCTAATCACTTCATAAAGCACCATCACCTAAATTCCAAACATTAAGAGTTAGTATTTCAACATATAAATTTGGGCAGAGTTGGGAACCACTTGCAGTCCATCACCATTATTTATGCTGTAGATAAAAAGCATGTGAATTTTCACACTAGAATATTAGAAATAAATGATAATAATGTAATTGCACGCCTTTATAGAGTCCATGAACTCTCCGAGACTGTATCATGTGTGTGTGTATTTTCCTGGGGAGCAGTTACTTAACTTTTAATCATACTGTGTGATCAAACTAACCATTCATTTCTATACTATTGAAAACTGTACTACCAAGGCAAGATACTAGGAGCAAGCTAAACTATACAGTGAAAATGAATTTGTTGTTTTCACTTTATTAATCTATCCAATGCAGTTGGAAAAGATAGCAAGCAACAACAGCATGACCTTAGGTCACATTTTCAAGCAGGCAAGGAAGAAATAGGAGCTGGGGAGGTCATCACGTGCCAGGAGTGTTCTAGCCAGGGCAGAACTCTGCTTTTAGATGGTGCCTAAAGTGTTAATTTTAAGTGGTATATAATCAACTGTCAGCAAAACTACAGATAATCTTTGAGAATATGTTCAGAGGCTTTGCAAGGTCAACATGTAAAATAATGACGCTTCGATGAGGGTGGATATAAAATTCCTAACATAGTAACCTGATTTACCCTATCGATCTGTGTGTCTTGTAACAAAATTATTTTTATTTTCAATTCTGTCTTTTAAGATCTGAAACAGTAGATGATTCAAAGCACATAAATACTTGGCTTTGGGATATATGTTTGTATTATTAAAATATGAATAAATGCATCTATGCAGAACTTCAACACTTTAAAGAAAGGAATAAGGCCATTCCACGAAAACCTGTGTGAAGAAGAGCCAAATAGCTAGCTACCCTTTGGATTCGTCCTCGTTATCTGTATGGGCAGCTGGTTCTCTCCTCATATGATTTTACAGATGAGGAAACCAAGCACTGGAGAGATTAAATTGCCTAAATTCACATCACTTATAAGTGGCATAGCTGTGATTTAAACCCAAGTCTTGCTGGCTTGGAAATCTGCATTCATGGGCATCATGTTGTATAACTGACTATTTTCAGAATATTACAGAGAAGTTGATGAAATGTAGATTCTAGCCTCTACTCCCTCCAGAAGTAATGTATCCATATCACTGGCTGAAGGGGTGAATATTTTTAACAGCCTTCCTTGGTGAGTCTGGAGTATAATATAAATTGAAAAGCATAGCATTACACCATCTTATTTCTGTATCAGAGGGGAGATTGCGTATCGAGTTCTTATTTTTGATTTATTTTTTGGTAGCATTTTTTTTCATTGAGTCAATGAACTTTTTCTTTTTAATTGTACTTTAGGTTTTGGAGTACATGTGCAGATCATGCAGGATTGTTGTATAGGTACATACATGTCAGTGTGGTTTGCTGCTTCCATCCCCCCTGTCACCTATATCTGGCATTTCTCCACATGTTACCCCTCCCCAACATCCCCTGCCCCTGCTGTCCCTCCCCATTCCCCCTCAACAGACCCCATTGTGTGATGCTCCCCTCTTTGTGTCCATATGTTCTCATTGTTCAACACCTGCCTATGAGTGAGAACATGTGGTGTTTGATTTTCTGTTCTTGTGTCAGTTTGCTGAGAATGATGGTTTCCAGATTCATCCATGTCCCTAAAAAGGACACGTTTTTTATGGCTGCATAGTATTCCATGGTGTATATGTGCCACATTTTCCTTGTCCAGTCTATCATCAATGGGGATTTGGTTTGGTTCCAGGTCTTTGTTATTGTAAACAGTGCTGCAGTGAACGTACGTGTGCATGTGTCTTTATAATAGAATGATTTATAATCCTTTAGATATATACCCAGTAATGACATTGCTGGGTCAAATGGAATTTCTACTTCTAGGTCCTTGAGGAATCACCACAGTGTCTTCCATAATGGTTGAACTAATTTACACTCCCACCAAGAGTATAAAAGTCTTCTTACTTCTCCACATCCTCTCCAGCATCTGTTGTCTCCAGATATTTTAATGATCGCCATTCTAACTGGCATTAGTTTGGTATCTCAGTGTGGTTTTGATTTGCATTTCTCTAATGACCAGTGATGATGAGCATTTTTTCATAGGTTTGTTGGCCTCATACATGTCTTCTTTTGAAAAGTGTCTGTTCATGTCCTTCACTGTTTGATAGGTGTACCTGAATGTGATGGAGAGAATGAATCCAAGCTGGAAAACACTCTTCAGGATCTTTTGGTAGCATTTAACGCTCCTGACCACCCTCCTTGGGACTCTTCTTAGCCTTCTATGTTTTCTTTTAATGTCCACTTCACCATTGCTCTCAGTCTTCCCTATTAAGGCTTCTTTCTGCCTTCAGTTTCTTGGTATGCTGACCACAGCCCTTTTTCTCTGATGACTGTCATTATCTTTACTTATTATAGCTTTACAAATTACTCCTTCTCCCCAGCTACAATTCTCTCTTGTGTTTCAGTACCTTATTTTTATCATGCTTCTAAATCCACAGATGCCGGTGTATTCTTCAGGTGTTAAATTTAGCGGGCCTAAAACTGAACTCATTATCTTCTCACCCCAAACTTTCTGTTATCGTTTCCCCTAGTGTAGTTAATGCTGTCACTACTCAGTCTCCTGAACTCAAAACTTCAAAATTGCTTTCTGACATTCCTTTTCCTCCCTGTCTCCATTCAGTCAGTCATCAAATATTATTTTTTCCATCTCAGAAATGCCATTTGAATCCATCATTCTTTTCTCTATTCCCACAGCATCTCATCATCTCTTATACGTTAGATTCCATACCAGTTTTCCTACCATTCAACTTTCCCTGATATCCAGTCTTTTTACCATGGTGTACCAGAGATATTTTAATAATAAACACATTTGAAATTCTCATTTCTCTACTTTAAAATAGCCTTTGATTTCATAATGCCTGCAATATAAGGTACAAAATTTATAAAGTTCATCCTAATAGCCCTGCCTTATCTACTCACCACAAGTCCTATTTTGTGGCAAAACCAAACTTTTCACTACATCTCACCTTCTCATTCTGATACATTTGGGCACATCATTCCACTAGCGTGGAATCTCGGTCCAGGTATGAGAGGTTGGTCATTCTTGGCCCTGTATTTCCATGGGATTTACTTCTGTGCAACATGCTGTAGTAGAAATTAAGAGTCAAGGGGCTGAAACCAGACTGTCTGGGTTCACAGGCCCAACTTCTTAATTACTGTGTAACATCTCTGTGCCTCAGTTTCCTTATCTGTAAAATTGAAATAATAATATTACCTACCTTAGATAATTGTTGAAGATAGAGTTAATTCATGTGCAATGCTTGCAATGGTGCCTGGAACATAATAAACAGAAATTAAGCATGTGCTGCTGCTATGTTAATCATGATGACAATGATGTAACCGTCTCCATGGAAGAGGGCTAAAAGAATTGCTTATTAATACTGGGATCAACCCAGAGATCCATAGCTGTGCCAAAAGAAAAGTATTTTGCCTATAGGAAGCCTGGATCCAGTTTGTAGGCTAATATGCTGTAGCTACGTCATGGCATTTCTAGTCTCTCGTAAATCATCCACTAGTTAAAATCCCACTAGTCCTTGGATAGGTATGTGGACATATACTTGTTCCCAGACTGGAAGTCTTGTCATTATTAGTAAAGATTGCTCCAAATACAATTCTGGAGGTACATTATTTGCTAGTTTCATGGTTGAAGGAGTAAGGCGTGCCATGGGTATACCTTGTGCTGATATGAATCAGATTTTAGACCTAGGCAGGACTTTTAAATGTAGCAGAGGGAAGTTCCTTGTGTCGATTTAAAGCATCCTAAAGTAATTATAGCCTCATAAAGTCAGTTCTCTGCTATGATACACTGCGGACACCATAATAAGAAATACTATAATTTAAACTAAAATTTGAATGAGCAAAATGTAGACACTTTAATTTTTAAGAAATTGCTATAGCCCTATTTATTTGGATGATATTTTTATTTGGATGAATGTGGTCCTGAAAAGTTAAATGTAAATTGCAGAATTTCTTTGCAAAGTTTACTATTTAAAACACCTCTGCCATAAATCATTTTGAATTACATTCTTGCTTATTAGTTTTTATTTATTGTAATATGAATATGCAGTGTATTTGAAGTAGCACACATTTGTATTGGCTATGATACTTCCTAACTCATTGGAGAAATTTATAGAATTAATTAGAAATTTTCAGCATTAATTAGAAATTGTAGCACTAATTAGAAAATCACAGCATTAATTAATTGTAGCACATGAAAGAAAATTTTGGAAAGTAGTATTTAATTTTTAGGGAAAGAAAAGAAGGCTTAAAATAGAAATTGAACTTGAGAGCAACAATAAGAACCAATTGGTTAGATGAATAATATCTAAAATCGATTCTCAAAATGGAAACTATGTATTGTTACTGTTTTATTTTATTTTTTAAGTTTATTGGGTTTCTGGTTCTCATGATTATAGTGAGAAATAGTATTATGTAGATCCCCACCCAGGCATCTCAGCTGTACACACAGAAGAATCAGCATAAGCATTCAGGCACACTTGAAATGAAAGGTATACATCTAATAGTAACAAATAGATATGAAAAAGAAATACGGAAAATTAATAATAAAATTAATGACCTGAGTTTCCTTTGCACCTGAGATTTACAAGATGTTTTCCTAATGTGATGTGGTAGGAAAAACTGGATTGTAATCAGTGGAACTAAATTTTAATGGTTGCTTGCCCACTATGCAAAGTTGGACAAATCCCTTAACTGCCTAGAGCTTTGGATTTTTTGTCTGAAAGGAATACAATACAGAGTTCCTTTGAGGATCAAAAAATAACTTAAATACAAAGCCTTTGGAAATTGTCAAGCATTGTGCAGATTTCAGAGATTATAGAAACAGAGATTTCAGAAATTACCCTGAGATCTCAGAGATGATTTAGAAATGAAATAAGTATGATATCGATAATTGTCTTCAGTTTGTGCTTGAGGAAACCAAGATGTGCAACAAGTAATGAGCAGCCAAACTGAAGCTGCACCCTGGGCTCCTGAGTCCAAATGTGATATTTTCTGTGCTAGACTCTGCTGTTTTTGAGCTAGACCTGTACATCATCCACAGGACACAGGCCTGGTAAATGATAGCCTAAACTGAATTTCAGAAACTTTAAAAAACACATAATTATTGATGTATTACTAGTAAGAAATTCTAATGTAACAGGGTGATATTTACATTTCATTTTTAATGCAGGTAATGAATTTGGGCATCCTGAATGGTTAGACTTCCCAAGAAAAGGAAATAATGAGAGTTATCACTATGCCAGAAGGCAGTTTCATTTAACTGATGATGACCTTCTTCGCTACAAGTTCCTAAATAATTTTGACAGGGATATGAATAGATTGGAAGAAAGATTTGGTTGGCTTTCAGCCCCACAGGTAAGCTCTTTACTCTGAATGCTATGTTTTAGTCACCAATGATGTACATGCTTCAAATGGCAACCAGTTGAAATCTATATGCAGATCTTTTAAACAGCACATTATTATTCAGTGTGTAGTGTCCTATAACATACTTGAGGTTGTCAAAACATGTCACTGAAGTCTCTCCAATTGATAATGAAAATCTTAAACATAATGCCCTGCTTATGCTGGGTTTTTTTGTTATTATTGTTGAAATTTTGTAATTTGTATTTTTATTGGTTAAAATAAATGATAAAAGCTCTGCAGGGAACCCACTTTAAAAATTGCTGTGGAAACATCTTAATTGTTTTGACCACTTTTTTTGTAAATAATTATGCTGTCATAAAGAAGCTACTTTGACAACATGTAGATTTCTTTATTTATTTATTTTTTTCTCTTCTTTACTGGTCTCTAACTTGTCATTTCAATAGATGCCATTTTACCTGCATGCTGTTTTGTATTTTTCATGAGCCTGTCTGTCCTCTGGAATTAATGTCACAGTTTTCAACAAGTTTTAGAAAACATAATTAACAGGTGAAAATTTTATACAGGCTTCTTTTTTCCTTGCAAAAATTAGCATATAATATGTGTTCATTATAATCCATTTACTTTATACTGGGGCTGTTGGAAATTACAGTTGATGGTTTTTTACTTTGGTGTCTATGATTTTTTTTTTTAATGGCTGAACAAAGGTATTTATATATTCAGTAAGATTTGCTTCATGACACAAATGCCCTAATCACGTTTATTAGTAATGCTGTTTCCAGAAGAGAGAGCAAAATGATGCTCCTTTTCAATAAGAACAATGTTGAATACCAAAAGGCACACTGTTTACTCTGGAGCTTTAGTTCACATTTCTAAATTACCAAGAGCGGTGCTGCTGATATGCATGGCAATAAGTCCTCTCAAAGCTGGGGGCTGAGGGAAGGTGGTGGTAAAAAAGCAAAGGCTTTTCACAGCCAACTGTAAATACATGATGATGAATAAAAGAAGAGATTTTACAGATGTAATTTCTTTTCAGACCTTATCTTTTTATTAAGAAAAAAGTATTGTAATTGACTTTAGGTTGCCATTGAATCTGACAAAGTTGGGTAAAAGTGTAAAATGTTTAAGAAAACTATAATTTCAGAAACTACATTAAAATAACAATGTTACATTAAATTTTGAAAAGTGGTTTGATGTCCCTAACCACATTAAGCTGGAGATTAATATAAAAGTCTTAAAAAAAATTCACTTATAAATAGATCTACTGTATACAACCAAATACTTGGTAGGATGTACACACACCATGGTTTTACGTGAAACCTGAGCCACAACACTATTTCTCTGTTTGTGCAATGAAGTTGTCAAGCGTCTGGTGAGCTTTGCATACTCCACTAAGCAATTTTAGAGATTGTTTTTGGCTCAGAGTTTATAGCAAAATCCTAACATGTTCAAAAAAATAGTGTTCTGAAATATTTTTTTGGGTTTAATAAACCGACTATTGGCAAAGATGAAAAATAATATACTTGTAGCAGCATCTACGTATTATTTAAATGTAACATGTGTGTTAATTCCTGCAGGCCTATGTGAGTGAAAAACATGAAGGCAATAAGATTATTGCCTTTGAAAGAGCAGGTCTTCTTTTCATTTTCAACTTCCATCCAAGCAGGAGCTACACTGACTACCGAGTTGGAACAGCATTGCCAGGGAAATATCCTTTTTGTTACCAGTGAATATGATGGTCCACATTCACTTCTTTATTACGTCATAGGATAAAAAAAACACTAAGGTTGATCTTGATGACAGAAGCTTTCATTTTCTTCATCTGAAAAATGAAGAACTTGAATAGTTGATGGATAAGTCTTTGCTCAGCTAAGTTCCATTGAATTATTTCTAAGCTTCATTTTGGCTTTAAAAAGTGTAATCGAACATTTCTTAAATAATATTTTGATCCAGTAAGCAATACGGGAGACAATTGTAGTTTTACTTTATGAAAATATTTTGTAAGTTACCCCTGAAACTTGTTTGCTTTTCTCTTCTCCACTCAGTGGGAGAGAGCAAACAGTAGTTGTAATGATAGCTTCCTTCCTTTTTCTGTTTCTTCTCCTAAAACTCAAGACACAGCATACTCTTCTAATCCTGAATTGGTAAGAAGGCAAGGCAGGGGAGGTATGAGCAATAGAAATAACCAGAGAGAATGTTTTTGATGCTCTCTATGTCTTTATTTATTCCTTCTTTCATGCATTTTACAGATAGTAACTGAATACCTATTTACTGAACACCTCTGTGCCAGCTCTGAGCTGATTTCTGTAAATATACGAATTTTTCTAGAAAATTCAGTCACTGCCCTCATAGAGCTTTTAAACTGATAAAGAAGATAAACATTAGTCATTGTAAGTTTGATAATTATTACAAAAGAGTTGTACAGTGTATTTTAAAGACATGTTACTAGATCCATGAATAAAATGACAGAATCAGGACCTAGCAACAAATCAGCACAATTTTCAAGCAGGCAATAGAAATAATGTGCTTGTCTCCTGAAGCCCTAACAATGATTAGCATTTGCCACCTGAACAAGGTGCCTGATGCCAACATGAAGTCCTGTGTGTCAGGGTGTCTCCAGCTACAATGAAGAACCATCCCACACACACTTGGCTGGCTCAAATAATAAGGAAAATGTATTTGTCACATAATAAAAATCCTAAAGTCTAGTTTTCCCAGCACTGTGTCAGCATCAAGTTTCCCAATTCATTGTTTTTGCCTTTCAATTGTCAGGGTGCCAGCAATGTCCAAACGGTGGCATCTGTTAATAATCATTAGTTAAGAGCCATGACTCCAAGTGTCACCCACTTTTAGACACAACAAAATGCAGACAGAATTTTTGTGTATCTCTTCTAGAATTAAGTTACTTCTCTAGCAAAATTTCTTTCATATTTTATTGACCAGAATTGGGTCTCACATCTCTCAGAAAAATTTTCTAGGAAGAAGAATGATATTACCATGTGTGGCTTAATCAGGAATTACCCCTGAGTCTCAGGAAGACACTCCTTGATGAAGTGGACACCTAGACAGACTCTTACTCTGATAGCAAGAAGAAAAGAGCCAGTGCTTTTTAGTAAGTACCTTGCAGCATCTGTCACCACCCTGTGCTGCTCAGTGACATTGAGGGAGAGAGAGATAGTTCCCTACTTTCTTCTCACCCAGCCAATCACTGTTCCACATAACATCAGAGCATCTAGGAGAGGAGGCTGTAGTTGTGACTGATAGCACAAATATGCCCCAGTTAAACAGAATGCTCTGTGTTTTCTGTCTCTCTATGCCTACAAATAAATCAATGTGATGGGTTATCTACACCAAAGAAGTTCAGTACTATTCTGGGAAACAAATGTCCTCTTCATTTCCATGAAAAAAATCCAAATACTAAAGGTGTAGGAATTTGTACATTATCCTCCCCAGCTCCAGAGTGCTAAAGTAATGCTCCTATACTAAACCCTTCTATAATTGATAATGTAATATAATCAAACCAAAATACATTTACAGAATACATGGTATCTACTACAGTCTTTGTTGTATCTTTGCAGCACTGTCCTTGACCCTTAAATGAAGGCAAACAGATGTATAAAACCCAAACTATGATGTAAGTCTTAATGCAGTAAATGGAAAAGGAACAAGGAGCAAGAATAGTCCATGGGAGAACAAAGGACAAGGAAAATGAAAAAATAAATGGCAGGGGAGTAGGGGAGAGATACTGGAATTAAGACAAAGACTTTTAAGCCTAGTCTTGGGAAATGGACAAGATTATAGCAGGAAAAAAATGAAGAAAGCCATTTCAGCTATTGGAAATCATCTTAGATAATGGATAGTACAATGGATTAATTGGAGAATGATGGCTGTAGAAAGAATTATTAAGAGATAAAGCTGAAAACATAGATGGAGATCACATAATAGAAGATTTTAATGCCATATTAATTAGTCTTTTTTCTATGACTTTATAGTGAGTTGCTGCAGGTTTTTGACTACAGAGCTACTTGATAAGAATGTAGGCTTTAGTAAAAGTTCTCATGTACCAGTGTGTAAGGGAGCTTTCATGAGGAAAGTGATTGGAAGTATAGATATTAATTATGAGAAATTGCAGTACACCTAAAATATAATTAGGGCATGAACTAAAGTAATGGCAATAGAATAGAAAAAGTATCTGAAGCCCTTTCTTGTTGTGAAGGAACTCGGAATCTGTTTGGACACGGAATATAGAAGGGAAAATGTAAGGTTTCACTTTGAACAATAGAAGGAATGCTGGTGGTAGTATTCCGAGGATAGCAAAGCCAGGAGAAGTAACCAGTCAGGGGAGTAGAAAATATAAATTTGAGCTAGATGGTTGAATAGAAATCTCCAGCAGTTGTCCTCTCTATAGGAACACCAAATTGAACAACTATCCATACTAGAAAGTACCTTCATAAGAACCAAAAATCAGGTCAGCAATCACAGTACCTCATTGTAACATTATTTCAAGCAAAGAGGCACAGAAGAGAGTAGGAAAGGCAGTCTTGAATTACCTGTAGCAACCCCCCACCAACCCTTGGCAGTATCACGTGGAACATGGAAAAACAGAATCTGTGTTTTGCAGGGAGGAAAAACACAGTGCTTGTGGGACTTTGCACTGGAACTCATTGCTGCCCTGTCACAGCAGAAGACAACATGGGCAGAATTCAGCTAGCACCCACAAAGAGAGCATTTAGACCAGCCCTAGGCAGAGGGGTATTGTCTGTCCCACCATTCGGAACCTGAGTTTCAGCTGGACCCACCACTGCAGGCTAAAGTACCCTGGAGTTCCAGATAAATTTGAAAAGCAGTCTAGGCCACAGGACTGCAATCCCTGAGCAAATCCTGGTATTGTACTGAGCTTAGAGCTAGTGGACGTGGGGTACACAAGAAAGGAGATGGAAGAATAAAGAGGATTTTTTCTTATAATTTGGATACCAGCTCAGCCACAGTAAAATAAAACACCAGGCAGAGACCTGAATCCCCTATTTCAGGCCCCAGCTCTCAGAAGACATCTTTAGACCCACCCTAGGCCTTAAGATAACGATTCCCTGAAGGGAAGGACTCAGTTCTGGCATAATTCTTTACCTAATGACTGAGGAACCCTTGGAGCTTGAGTAAACATCAACAGTAGCCAAGTAGCAATTGCCATAGGCCTTTGGGGCGACCCAGTACCATGTTGGCTTCAGCTGTAACTCAGCACATTCCCAGATATGTTGGCCATGGGAAGAGACTCCTTCTGCCTGAGGAAAGGAGAGGGAAGAGTAAAAAGGACTCTATCTTGCAACTTGGGGAACAGCTCAGCCTCAGTGAAATAAAGCACCAAGCAGATTCCTAAAGCCTCCAGTTTTGGGCCTTAGCTCCTAGATGGCATTTCTCAGCCTTCCCTGAGCCAGAAGGGAACCCACTGCTCTGAAAGTAGAGACCTAGGTCTGGCACAATTCACCAACTACTGACTAAAGTACCCTTGGGCCTTGAATAAACATCAGCAGTAGCCAGGCAGTGGTTGCCATGGCCTTGGGGTGGTGGTGGCCATGGAGAGAGAGGCTCCTTCTGCCTCAGGAAAGGAAAGAGAAAAGTGAAAAAGACATTGCCTGCAATGTGAATGCCACCTCAGCCACAGTAAAATATGGCATGAAGTAGGTTTCTAAAGTTCCCGGTTCCAGACCGTAGCTCCTTCATGGCATTTCTAGACCTATCCTGGGCCAGAAGGGAACACACTGCCCTAAGGGGAAAGACCCAGGCCTGGCAGGATAAAGAACCTGCTGACTAAAGAACCCTTGGCTTTTGGATAAACATCACTGGTAGCCAGGTAATAGTCACCAGAGACTTTGGGTGAGGCCTGGTACTGTGCTGGCTTCAAGTGTGACCCAGCACAGTCCCAGTGGTGTTGTCAGTGAACTTGTTGCATCACCCCTTCTTCCAATTCCAGACAGCTCAGGATGGAGTGAGAGACCTCCTTTGTTTGGGGGAAAGTAAGGGAAGAGAACAAGAAATTCTGCCTAACAATCCAGTGAATTATGTCAGATCTTACCCAAGACCATCAAAATAGTACCTCTGTTAGTCAACAAGATTGGAGCCCCTTAATACAGGTACCACTATAATGACCAAAGTCTGAGATCACAATTCTTCATATATTTAGAATGCCTTCCCAAGAATCAGTATAAACAAGCCTGAGCTGTGAAGGCTACAATAAGTAATTATGCAATGACCAGACACTGGTAAATATCCACAAGCATCAAGACCATCAAGGAAATGTGACCTCCCAAACAAACTAAATAAATCACCAGTAACCAGTCCTGAAGTGACAGAGATATGTGACGTTTCGGACAAAAAAATATATATATATATTAAAGTATCTGTTTTGAGGAAGGTCGAGGAAATGCAATTTAACAGAGAAGGAATTCAGAATGCTATCAGATAAATTTGACAAACAGATTAAAATACTTTTGAAAAATCAAGCAGAAACTCTGGGACTGAAAAATTCAGTTGACAAACTGAAGAATGCATCAGAGTCTGTCAACAGCAGAATTGATCAAGCATAAGAATTAGTGAGCTTGAAGACAAGGTATTTGAAAATGCATAGAAGAGACAAAAAACGAAAACAAAACAATGAAACATGCCTACAGGATCTAGAAAATAGCCTCAAAAAAGCAAATCTAAAAGTTATTGGCCTTAAAGAGTATGCAGAAAGAGAGGAATTGATTCAGGCAGAAATTTTATTCAAACAGATAGTAATGGAGATATCTCTTTCCAAGCCCAGAGAAATATATCAATACTCAAGGACAAGAAGGTTATGGAACACAATGCAAATTTTACCCAAATAATACTTCCTCAAGACATTTAAAAATCAATTTCCCAAAGGTCAGGGATAAAGATAGTATCTTAAAGCACCAAAAAAAAAAAAAATAAACAAATAACATATAAAGGAGTTCCAGTACATCTAGCAGCATACTTACCAGTGGAAACCTTACAGGCCAGGAAAGAGTTTCATGGCATACTTAACGTGCTGAAGTATAAATACTTTTATCCTAGAATATTATATCCAGCAAAAATATCCTTCAAATATGAAGGAGAAATTAAGAATTTCTCAGACAAACAAAAGCTGAGGGATTTTGTTAACACTAAACCTGACCTACAAGAAATGCTAAAGGGAGTACTTCAGTCTTAAAGAAAATGATGTTAATGAGCCATAAAAAATCACCTTAAGGCAAAAAGCTCACTGGTAACAAGTGCAGAGACAAATATGGACTAGGTAAGACTTTAATTGTGGTGCATGAACTAACTGCAACTTTTTAAGACATAGACATTATAATAAGATATAAATAGAAACAAAAAGTAAAAATACAGGCAAGAGGAAGTTAAAGGGTAGAGTTTTTATCAGTTTTTCTCTTTGCTTGTTTTTGCAATCAGAGTTAAGTTGTCATCAGTTTATAAATAGTGGGCTATATGGTGTTATTTGCAAGCCTCACGAGAACCACAAATCAAAAAGCCTACCACAGATATAAAGAATAAAAAGCAAGAAATTAAAACATATCACCAGTCAGTTTTACAACAAGGAAGACAAGAAGGAAGGCAAAAAAACAACCAGAAAACAAATAACAAAATGGTAGCAATAAGTCTTTATCAGTAATAACATTAAATGTAAATGGACTAAATTCTCCAATCAAAAACATAGGGTAGCTTAATGGATAAAAATATAAGACATAAAATATCTGCTGTCTTCAATAAACATATTTTCCCTATAAAAACACTCATAAACTAGCAATTAAAAGGATGGAAAAAGATATTCTTTGCAAATGGGAAGCAAAAAAGAGCAGGAGTAGCTTCGTAGATATCAGATAATGCAGATTTCAAGACAAAACCTATAAAAAGAAACAAATAAGGTCATTATATAATGACAAAGGGGTCAATTCAGCAAGAGGATATAGCAATTATATTTGCACCCCACACTGGAGCATCCATATATATAAAGCAAATATTATTAGAACTAAAGAGAGAGATAGACCCCAATACAATAATAACTGGAGACTTCTATACCCCACTTTCACCATTAGACAGATCTTTTAGACAGAAAATCAACAGTGAAACATGAGATGTAGTCTGCACTATAGACCAAATGGACCTGATAAATATTTACAGAACACTTCATCCAACGGCTGCAGAAGGGATGTTCTCCTCGGCTCATGGAACATTCTTAATAATAGACCATATGTTATATTAAGGCATCTTCTCTGACCACAGTGTAGTAAAATGAGAAATTAATAACAAGAAGAATTTTTGAAACTATACAAAACATGTGCAAATAAAACAATGTGCTCCTGAATGACCATATACCAATGACAATACCAATCCATGGCTAGGTCAAGAAAAAAATAAAGAAATTTAGAATTCCTATCAAAATACCAATGATATTCTTCAAATAAATTGAATTAATAATCCTAAAATTTACATGAAACCATAAAAGACCCAAAATAGCAAAATACATGTTGCACAAAATGAACAGAACTGGAGCAATCATATTACCTGACTTCAAATTATACTTCAGAGCTATAGTGACCAAAACAGCATGGTACTGGCATAAAAACAGACACACAGCAATAGAACAGTATATAAAGCCCAGAAATAAATCCATATATCTCTAGTGAACTCATTTTCAACAAAGGCACCAAGAACATACAGTGGGGAAAGGACAGTTTCTGCTTCAGATGGTGCTGGGAAAACTGGATATCCATATGCAGAAGAATGAAACTAGACCCCTGTCTCCCATCAAACACAAAACTCAAATCAAAATTGATTAAAGACTGAAATCTTAGACATAGTTTAGGCCTAAACTAAGCATAGGCAATCAAAGCAAAAATCTACAAATGCAATCAGAGCAAGTTAAAAAGCTTCTGCACAGCAAAGGAAACACCAAAGTAAAGAGACAGTTTACATTATGGGAAAAAATATTTGCAGACTATCCATCTGACAAAGGATTAATAACCAGAATATATAAGGGTCTCAAACAATAGGAAAAAAAAATCTCATCTTATTTTAAAAAATGTACAAAAGATTTGAAAGTACATCTCCCAAAAGAAGACATACAAATGGCAAACAGGTATATGAAAAGGTGCTCAGCATCACTGATCATG
Organism: Aotus nancymaae; assembly: GCF_030222135.1. Taxonomy (NCBI): domain Eukaryota; kingdom Metazoa; phylum Chordata; class Mammalia; order Primates; family Aotidae; genus Aotus; species Aotus nancymaae. The sequence goes on from NW_026988435.1 coordinate 13,972,711, forward strand.
AAAGAAATGCAAATCAAACCTACAATGAGAAATCTTCTCACCCAGTTAAAATAGCTTTTTTTTTTTCTCAAAAGACAGGCAATATCAATCCTGGTGAGGATGTGGAGAAAGTGGAACCCTCATACACTGTCAGTGGGGTTGTCCATCAGTACAGCCACTATGGAGAACAGTATGGAGGTTACTCAAAAAAACTAAAAATAGAACTACCATATGATCCAGCAATCCCACTGCTAGGTATATACCCAAAAGTAAAGAAATCAGTATATGGAGCAGATATTTGCACTCCCCTGTTTATTGCAATACTGCTCACTATAGCCAAGGATTGGAATCAGCCTAAATATCCATCAATACACGAATGAATAAAGAAAATATGGTACTTATACACAATGGAGTACTATTCAGCTATAAAAGGAATGCAATTCTTTTATTTGCAGTAACTTGGATGGAACTCGAGGTCATTATGTTCAGTGAAATAAGCCAGGCATAGAAAGACTAACTTTGCCTGTTTTCACTCATTTGTGGGAGCTAAAAATGAAAACAGTTAATCTCATGGAGATTTAGAGAGAAGGATGGTTGCAAGAAGGAAGGTTGAGAAGGGTAGTGGGGAAGTGAGAGGGAAATGGAAAGTAGGAATGTTTAATGGCTAAAAAAGCGTAGTTTGATAGAAGAATGAAACATAATATTTGATAGCACAACAGGGTGACTACAGTCAACAGTAATTTATTCTATATTTTAAATAACTAAAAGTGTAATAGGCATGTTTGTAATACAAAAAAGGATAAATGCTTGAGATTATGGATATTCCATTTACCCTGATGTGATTGCTACATATTGTATGCCTGTATCAAAATATCTCACGTACCCCATAAACATATACACCTACTATATACCCATAAAAATTTAAAATTAAAATTATTTTATCACTGTCAACAAATGGAAATGTATAGAATTTTCAGTGATGATATTTAGGAGAAAAATATTGGGTCAAGCTATAAGGATCTATCTAAAATATATTAATGTATTAACTTTAACAAATATTACTGAGTGAAAACATACATAGTAATATATGTATTATATATATTAGATAGTATAGTGTATTACTATGACCCCCTTAAGTCAGTAAGACCCATCCCCCAAATATTAGTTTATATATACTGACAGAATTATAGGGTATATGAAAATCTTGACACAAATTGGGTCTTTTGAAATTTAGTTATCTGCTTAATGTCTATAGGTACTTGCTTGTTACACAAAAATTTTCTATTTTAATTAATAGATACTGAATGTATTTACATTAGTCACCTCTTTTGGACGTTATAATAGTTTACAGACATTGGAAAACTGAGCCAGTTCTTTCTAGAAATTATAGTTGAATCAGTCGTCTATTTGGCCTCCAAGAGAACCATGAAGAAATATTGTTGACTCATTTCCTACATTTGCCTTCTACAGATTTGTGTCCACTTGGACCTTATTTAGTCTTACCACCCATCTCTTCTATGTCTTTCTGTTAACAAATAGTAAAGTCACATATGTTATTGCTTTCCCTGAGGACATTTACATTTTAATACATCTTTTTAAATACTCAAAAAATATTGAAGATGTAATGGTCTAAATAGGTAATGGGAGAATTTTATCATGTTTTTTACTTTATATATTTTAATTTTTTTTGGATAGGAAGGGAGCAGGAGAGCATTTTCAACATAATTTACAACACATCTTCCAGTTAAGTGTATTTTAATAACACCAGTGATAACTCTGAGATTGAAATCACAACATGTTCCTTTTATGAGGTACTCTTCTCTACCCTCCCAGTTTAGTGCAGAAGTCCCATCTAGAATTTTTTCACAAATAATCACCTGTTATTCGAATACTTTGCAGTGCTAGGAATATCACTATTTCACAAGATAAACATTATTGTTTTTTAATGATTAAAAATGTTATCACTGGGCGTGGTGGCTCACGCCTGTAATCCCTACACTTTGAGAAGCCGAGGCAGGTGGATCACCTGAGGTCAGGAGTTCAAGATCAGCCTGGCCAACATGATGAAACACCATCTCTACTAAAAATACCAAAAATTAGCTGGGCATAGTGATGGGCACCTGTAATCCCAGCTACTCAGGAGGCTAAGACAGGAGAATCACTTGAACCAGGGAGGCGGAGATTACAGTGAGCTGAGATCATGCCCTTGTACTCCAGCCTAGGCAACAAGAGAGAAACTCCATCCCCCCCTAAAAAAAATGTTATCTTAAAATCAGTGTATTAGTTCTGTACTTTGGGGCTAACACCTGTTGTATGTGCCAGCTATTCAAATAAAAAAGGCGTTTAGCATGCTTCTTAGTTTACCACCTCTCCCTGGCTTTTCCTTTTCCAGACAAGATACCACTAGTTTTTTAAATAGATTTCTCATGACACTTTCCAGACCTCTTACCATTGCATCTCCCTTATTTAAATGCACCCAGCATTGTTCACATTCCTCCTACACTAACAGAAGAATATTCCAGATATGGTCTGGCAAGTATGACATACAGAGCCCTATTACCTTCCTTTATCTTGATGCTCCTCTCTTATTCATATAGTTAAGGTTACATTAGCTTTCCTGGCAGCCATCACATTTTCTTTTCACATTGTATTTGCATTCAAATAAAAATGTTGAGTTTTTCTTTATGTATCCTAGTATTATGTCATATCTTCCTTATTCTTTATTTGTTCAGTTAATAATTTCAACGTAAAATCCCAAATTTAACATTAAACATGAAAAAGTACAATATTAGCTTGACCCTCTATCCTACTAGAAAAGATAAAAGAATATTACAGGACAATTCTCTGTTATTAATCTGTTAGGATTGTAGCATCTCCCATAACCAGCAAATGGATCTCTTCTTTTAACTTCATGCTGTTCCAAGCTTAGCTTTAAGAGTCTTTTATCTTCTGTCTTGTATTTTTCGTCCCATTTCTTTTCGGCCTTTTATCTTATTCTGACTTTATTCATTTACTTTTAACCTACAATGTAGTTCAATATTATAGAATGAATTCAGATATACAAAGTATTAAAAATTGGGATTTCAATGGTATAGTTTCTGTTTTTAGCAGAGTATTCTGTGTCTTTTGTTTGTTTGTTTGTTTGTTGGTTTTGAGATGGAGTTTTGCTCCTGTTGCCCAGGCTGCAGTGCAATGGCAGGATCTCGGCTTAGCACAACGGTCGCCTCCTAGGTTCAAGCAATTGCAATTCTCCTGCCTCAGCCTTCTGAGTAGCTGGGATTACAGACATATGCCACACCCAGCTAATTTTGTATTTTTAGTAGAGACGGAGTTTCTCCATCTTGGTCAGGCTGGTCTTTAACTCCTGACCTCAGGTGATCTGCCCTCCTTGGCTTCCCGAAGTGCTGGGATTACAGGTGTGAGCCATCGCGTCCGGCCAATGCGATTGGCATTTCTAATTACTGAGCAAGTGAATTGAATACAGATTTTCACTGTGAAGAGTCTATAGTGACAAGATTGCAAGTGTTAATCAAGTAACAAAATTCATCAAATTTTTAATTCCCTGGGAAGCAGGATTTGGTGCCAGAACAAATTTAACTTTTCTAAAGAAACCACTTGAACTTCCTCTTTCACTGTGAAATATAAACTTGCTATAGGTAACATGTCTGAATTCTTGACCAGTTTCATTTCTTTGAATCTGTAGATTCTGTATATCAAATAGCAAGACATCAACTTTCACTCAAATTTGTGGAGGATAGGTGGTGATTGCCTTCTCAACAACTGTTGGAAGGGAGCTATTTTGGAGGTAATGCCAGGCAAGGCAAAAGACACTTTAAGGAAGCTTTTAACTATCTCTTAAAAATAAAAATATACATTTGGAAAACTGAGGCAAGTCTGATTTGTATCAGTAAGGCTTTGAATGTGGTTATCATGGTCACTGCCAAAGGACATTTTATTGTTTCTGCAAGAGAATCTGCAGCTATATTCTAGGAAAAAATCAAAAAAAGAACAGCAAAAACCTTTTGCCTATATACTATCTCACATTTGTCTTTTTAGCTGCTAATCTTCAGTGTAATAATCACCAACATTCTTTAATACAATAGATAGAAATGCGGGTAATGCTAAGCTGAGACCTAAATGTACCTCATAAATAGGCAGGTTTCATATTTCATGCTTAGAAACGTAAAATAAATTTTCCCGATGTGTTACATTCACTTAGATTTTCACATTGTTTAGCTGTAAAGAAATAAACATAATGCCTTTTATGTCATCAGAATCATTATTGTATTTCTTTAGTGGTGTTTCTTCACCTAGAATGTTATCAAGTTGGCATTAAATCAGAAAGAAAACTATGTTCCTAAGGACAGAGTGCTCTTGCTAATCCATTTCAATTATACAAATGATTATACCACATTTTAAGTGATATGGGGAAAATGGGAGTATTAGGGCCCCTCTTTTGCAGGGCTTCTATTTGCTAATCATTTTTATAAAGTATTCAGTTTAATATAGTATACTAATAATGAAAAAGTTTGAAACATTGCAATAATTACCAACATGTGATGCAGAGACGTGCAGTGAGCATATGCTGTTGGAAAAATGGCAGCAATGGAGTTGCTCAACACAGGGTTTCCACAAACTTTCAACTGTAAAAACACAATTTCTGCAAAGCACAATGAAGTCAAGTGCATAGAACAACTTATACCTGTATTTCGGGCCACACTATAAGGCAGGTTGTAGAGCCTAAAACCTTTAAGTAACTGAGGCCTTCTCTCGAGCCCACGGCAGGGAAAGATTAAGCAGTACATTCCACAGCTCATATTCTTTCTGTTACACCCTGGTGCCTCTTTCTGTTCCTGGGGTGTGTACATGTGATTGGGGTGATAGCAATGGTGGTATTATTGATGATTTATTTCTGTAATGTTCAAATAATTTTGAAAATGCTTCTGGGAAAATATGTCGGATGAGAAAATTACACACAGACTCATGGCCCAGGCAGGTTTCTTTCTAATCAACTCACTTTTCCCACTTCCCTGCCATAACCCCTGACAAATTCTTCTCCAGAAAATCTTTTTGGTGATTTTTTTTTACCATCTTCTACAAGAAGAAAAATAATTGTAAAGCAAAACATACATATGAAAGTCAATTATTGTGATTTTTTTTCTGTATTCTAGAGTAGAATATAAATGTGTCATGGTTCTATTTTCAGAGAACTGATGTATTACATCAATTTAAGTAATACATTATATACAATATAAAATTTAAAATCTCCCAGATAATTTATTAGATATGTGTATTGGTTTATACAGGTAAATATCATTCTGAGACGATAAACGAGAATCAAATGTTTAAATTATGTATCAGCATACTATTGAGGTGGGAGTAGAAATGACAGTGTAATAACAGCCCCCTTTCCAAATGGTGTTTCAAACTGTTACAATGTTGAGATGTTAAAAGGAGAGGTCATGAAGTATGGCTTGTGAAGAATATGTGAATCTAGGACAAAAATCTTTAAACCCAAGAGAGCAGAGGTATAAATAGTTGAATTTGACCTTAGATTGTTGAAATATTTTCATAAAACCACTGCAAGATGCACTTTTTAAAATGTAAATTCATACTCTGACATTTGCAACCTGTACACAGAGTTTCTAATAAGCAAATAAGGTCACTTGGATGATTTACTGGAGTGCGATTGCTGAAGGCAGAGATGTTGCTATGAGTTGCTTGGTTTACAGAAGGCTTTGAAGTGTGGTTATGTAACACTGTGTTTATGCCTTATGCTTTATGCAACAAATAAAAACAAAGGACTTAGTTTAGGATTAGCTGACTGCCACATTCTATCTAGATTATATATTTAAAGGTTAATTTCTGGTCTAACTAAATAGAACACCTCAACTTTCTAGTTTTCCAGGTTATAAATACTTTGGTAAAAAATAATTCAAAGTTTTCACCAGAAGTTCTACATGGTGACTTTGAACAGATACAAGCCTGTTTCTTTTTCCTTTATGTTATGCTGCAGTGTATTGATGATGAGCTTTATGAGAGCTGAGACAGATGATCATATTTTTATATTTAATATAAGTCCTCCTTTTTAAAATAGCTTCATAATGGATGTATGCTCATTGCTTAAGTTCACTTTCTTTAGTTTTGAAATGACTAATACTTTTAAACATAGAGGTCTTTTGATCATTTTTTCATTGCTAAACACTAGCAATCCCTATGATTTAATGATAATGACAGACCAGTACCCTCCCCTCCCTTAGTCATAAAAAGCCTATGATTTAGCTTCATTTGTCTACCCAGGAATTAGAGATGAATCACCAAGTATGAAAAATATTTTGCATGATTAAAATATTGCAACTGCTATAACACTTTTAGATTACCTTAATATATATTCATAAGATTATAGACAGTAATGAATAATAAGTAATCCCTTACTGCACACAAATATATTTGATTTTGGGTTTTCTTTTTCTTGAAGGGGGAGCAGGGTCCTGTTGTTTTGTATAGCCATCCTAATGCTGTCAAATATTTAACAGCATTTCTGTTTTTTTGTTTCATAGTTTAGTTGTGCAATGTTGGTCTCTTCACTTCAGAAAGTCATCTAACAATAGCTCGGCCAAAATTTCTGTCTTCTTTTTTTTGCCCTTCTGGAGGAAAAATAAATCAGAAATATCATTATAACCTTTAAAGATAGTGCACAATCACCTAGTAATAGTATGCTTCATTGGGATTGGGGGCAACATTTGTGCCCAGGGTGATCATTTTCACCAATTTGTAAAAAGGAGATACTATTATGTGTTAATAGACTTCAAGACACAGTATCACTTATATATCAACAATGATATGTTTACTTAGACTGCATTTGGTACCTGTAAACACATAGCTAAATCTTTGATAGGAGGATGGATAGAGGGTTGATGAACTGATAGGCTAACAGATGGAAGGATGGGTAGACAAATGGAGTATGTAGCTACCTAGTGGTGAAATAACTCCTGAAGGGTTTAAAATTATGTAATTATAAAACACAAATAGTACTAAAATGAGTTGCTTCTCCCTTAAAGCAGTAATTTAGTTAAATGATATGAACAAATTGATAAGATATTATCCAAAAAATACACTATAATTTTATAGAATTCACAATTAATATATTAATATCCTATGATGTGCTTGCTGAACAGATGTTCATAATAAGATCTACCACCTATGATAAAGGTAACATATGTCATGCACTCTGAAAGTGCTTTACACTCATTACCACATTAGCCAACCATTTATTTTCCTAGACTGCAAATATGGAAGAAGGCAATCTACTGGCAAACCTTGTATATAGTGCAGGTTTGGTTCCATACCACTGCAGTAAAGCAAATATTGCAATAAAGCAAGTCACACAAATGTTTTGCTTCATACATATAAAAGTTATGTTTATAATATACTGTAGTCTAATAAGTGTACAACAGCATTATGTCTAAAAACAATGTACATGCCATCATTTAAAAATACTGTATTGCTTAAAGATGCTAATGGCCATCTGAGCCTTCTGCGAGTCATAATGTTTTACTAGTGGAGGCTCTTGCCTTGATGTTAATGGCTCCTGACTGATCAGGGTGAAGTTTCTAAAGGTTGTGGTGGCTAAGACAATAGTGAAGTTTGTCACATGGATTGACTCTTCGTTTTAGGAAAGATTTCTCTGTAATGTGATGCTGTTTGGTAACATTTTACTCACAGTAGATCTCTTTCAAAATTAGAGTGAATCCTCCCTAACCCTACCACTTAGTTGATAAAGATTACCTAGGTTTATATTATATTCTAAATCATTTGTTGCCATCTCTAGCATCTTCACCAGTAGTAGATTCCATCTCAAGAAATCATGTTATTTGCTTATCTGTAAGAAACAACTCCTCATCCATTAAGGTTTTATCATGAGACTGCATCAATTCAGTCACATCTTTAGGTTTCACTTTTAATTCTAGTTCTCTTGCTATTTCTACTGCATCTGCAGTTAGTTCCTCCACCAAAGTCTTGAATTCCTCAAAGTCATCTATGAGAGTTGCAGTCAATTTCTTCCAAACTCATATTGTGTTGATATTTTAACCTCCTCCTATGAATCACAGATGTTCTTAATGGCGACTAGAATGGTGAATCTTTTCCAGAAGATTTCAATTTGCTTTGCCCAGATCCATTAGAGGAATCACTACTTATGACAGCTATAGCCTCACAAAATATATTTCTTAAATAAAAAGAGTTGAAGGTTGAAATTGCTTCTTGATCCATGAGATGCAGAGTGGATGTTGTATTAGGTGGCTTGAAAACAATGTTAATTTCCTTGTTCATCTCAGTCAGAGCTCTTGGGTGATCAGATGCTCTCATCAATGAGGTAATATTTGAAAGGAATCTTTTTTTTTTTTTTCTGAGGAATAGGTCTCAAGCTTGGGCTTATAGGCTTTGTGGTTCATTTGCTGTCATCAAGGCTTTGTGGTCCCATTTATAGAGCACAAGCAGAGTAGATTTTAGCATAATTCATAAGGGCCTAGGTTTTTGGAAATGGTAAATGAACGTTGGCTTCCACTCAAAGGCACCAGCTGTATTAGCTCATAACAAGAGAGTCATCCTTATCTTTGGAGCTTTGAAACCAGGCACTGTCTTCTCAATAGTTATGAAAGTCCCAGATGGCATCTTCCAATGGAAACCTGTTTCATCTAAGTTGAAAATCTACCACCAAAAACTTCATATAAGCAGTAGGGCTGATGTTTACTTTCTTATCACTCGTGTATTCACTAGAGTAGCAGTTCTTATTTCTTTGAGGAACTTCTCCTTTGCGTTCACAACTTGACTAACTCTTTGGCATAAGGGACCTAGCCTTTGTCCTGTCACAACTTTGATCATGCCTTCCTCATTAAGCTTAGTAATTTCTAGTTTTTGATTTGAAGTGAGAGATATGCCACTCCTCTTTTCACTTGAACTCCTAGAGGCTATTGTAGGGTTATTAATTGGACTAAATTCAATATGATCTAAGACAATAGGGATACCCAAGAAAAGGGGAAGAGACAGGGGAACAGCCAGCAGGTGGAACAGTCAACACACACATTTATTAATTCTGCGGTTTTATATGTGCATGATTTGTGGTGCCCTGAAACAATTACAGTAGTAACCACAAAGATAACTGGTCACAAATCATCATAATAGACATAATGATAATGTAAAAATATTATATTAATATGTAATAATAATGAAAAAGTTTGAAATAATGCAAGGACTACCAAAATGTGACACAGAGACACACAGCAAACACATGCTGTTGGAAAATGGTGCGAATACACTTGTTGGATGCAGGGTTGCCACAATTATCAAAAATGTATGGTTTCTTCTATTTAAAAAATAAATTATATTAGTCATCTTTATATATGATACTACTGTTTTTTAAATAGACCATTCTATGTCTAAACTAAATTTCTAACATGGATGTTCAATCACTTTTCCTTCTAGTCAGAAGAAATTACCTTTTTCAATGAGTATTTCCTGCCTGCCTATGTGAGAGATTATTTGTGTTTCTTAAGTTTTCCATTAAGCTCTTCTTAATGAGAATCTCACAGGATCAAACTGAGTGGTCAGTGTTGTCTCTATATAAAAGTATTACCTGAATACCCCAGACACTTTCTTAAAATTAAGATGTGATATAATGACTGGCTCACTAAAATTATTTAAGGTCTCCTAAGCATTTACAAAAGCTACAACCAAAAGAAATTTCTATTTCTCAGAGAAAATTGGAAATGTTAAAGCCATAAACTGTGTTCTTGTAAGCAGTGGATTCAGTTGTAATCATGTGTAAGAACCATCACTAATTCTATTAATGTAGTTTCTCTTGGCACAATAATGGGAAAATGCCTAATTCTTATAAATAAGGATTCATTTGCAAAATTATGGTTATTTTTTGTAGTTATATGCTATCTATCAGCTGTCGAGTAAGAAAAGTGTTTAGACAATATCAAATAAAATTATTTAATTAATATATAACTTAATGAAATGATTACACTATTAATACCTTTTATTGGCATGCAATGATCATTTTATTTCAAGAACATTAATTAAAATGAAAAATTATGTTTGTATGTAAAATTATAAACATTACTGTTTTTTTCTCGTATGTTCTTTGTTATTTAGGGAGAGAGCCAATTTTCGTTTTGCAGGATTCCCTACCAACATCCATACTTTCTTCCAGCTAAAGAAAACAAAGGAAAAATAATTTTTTCTGGTGGTAGCATTATTTTCTAATTTTGAAACATTATTTTCTTCAGTTTGTTCTCTTATTTAAACATTTTCATTTCCCAGTGGCTCATGTAACAAAGGTCTCCAGAAGTAATAAGTATTTCTTGTTCTCATATTTGTAAACATAAATAAATTTGCTCTCATTGCAAGGATAGTGGTTGGGAGTGTGAGCTCTAGAATATGACTCTCTGAGGTTCACGTTCCATCTCTACCACTTTGTTTTGTTTTGAAAATAACCTCTTGGTTACTTGGATATTCATCTCTAGAATATCCACTCATAAAACTCTTGTCAGAAGTAAATTAGTTGAGATACATGCAGGCTTAGCAACAGTGTTGCCCACGTTTGAGCACAGCAAGTGTTAAGGGTACTGGTCATCCTTACTGTCATCATCTTCTAAAAATACATTAGAAATTTTATAATAAAAGGAAAGAAACAAAAAGATGAGTAGGTATTAATCCTGGCTGTTGTCTCCATTCCCTTGTCCTACTTTTTGTTTTGTTTTTTGTTTTTGTTAGTGTTTTGCATGTCCTGGTTCCCGTTTCACCACCACACGTTAATTGCTTTCAGTCCTTTCACAGTACTGAAATTAAAAGTCTTCTGCTCCCTATTAAATTCCTTCTTCACTCTTGTACTATTTACCCACTTTTCTTTCTTATTTCCCTTTCTCTATATCCTGCAGCACTGTCTTGATTTCTTTTTCTTTCCAACCATTCTTTGTTTTATCTTTTGTTTTTAGATCTAAATCCAGGTTTTCATTTTCCTGGTACTTTTCCCTGAAAAATTCACCTACCCTTCAGCTATCAGCTCTATGAAGATGTTCCCTAATGATTCTCCCCTATTCGCCAAGCAGTGGGCAATCGTGTGATGTTTAATAACTTTTAGGCAATACTGGGTAACATGGAATGATAAATTTTTAAAACTGAAAAGCTCTAGTATAACCTAGCTTAGCCCATTCAGATTAAATAAGATTACTTAGATTAGGATATCTATAAGCTTCTTTTAGGAGATGGTTTCAAAATTAACACCAAAAGTTAAATTTGCATAGCAATTTTCAATATGTGAATATTTTTATTTATATTAACCCATCTTATCCTCACATTTTCTCCAGTGATGCTGGTTAGGCAAGCATTTTTTTGTCCTCAATCTACATGTGAAGATCAGAAAGATTTATAATTTTCATAAGATTATATTTCTAGTAAATGAATAAATGTGACTTAAATCTAGTTTCTTTAAATTCAGTACACTTTTACAGTTAGTCACAATATAATTTATCTTTTTGTTGCCCTCTAGCAATGCCATTGAAGTATATGAAGTGTGTCTCACTGATGTTAGTTTTTTTCTCTATTTATATTTGTAGAGGTTAATGATGACTTTGACTAAATGTTTTTCTGCAGTGTAATACCATCCTGGTTTCTGATACTCACAAGCACAGATCTATGTAAGTGGAAAAAGTTTTCCGAACTATATAGACATAGTTTTTAATTTCTTCTTTTATTTAGATTTATAGCATACATGTGCAGGTTTGTTACACGAGTGTTTTGATGTGGTGCAAAGTTTTGGTTCGTGAATGATCCTATCAGCCAGGCAGTGAGCATAGTGCCTATTATGTAGTTTTTCAGACCCTGCCTCTGTCCCACTCTTCCGTCTCTAGTAATGCCCAGTATTTATTGTTCCCCGCGTTTATGTCCATGTGTACCCAATGTTTAGCTCCCGCTTGTAAGTGAGAACATGCAGTACTTGCTTTTCTGTTCCTGTATTAATTCACTTAGGATAATGGCCTCTAGCTACATCCATCTTGCTGCAAAGGATATGATTTCACCTTTTTAGTGTGTGTGTAAAATTCCATGGATGTATGTATATATACCATATTTTCTTTATCCAGTGCACCATTCATGGGTACCTAGATTGATTCCCTGCCTTTCCTGTTGTGAATAGTACTATGATAAACATACAAGTGCATATGTCTTTTTTTTTTTTTTTTTTGCTAGGATGATTTATTTTCATTTGAATATATAGCTGGTAGTAGGATTGCCAGGCTGAATGGTAGTTCTGTTCTTTGAGACATTTCTAAACTGCTTTACACAGGGGCTGAACTGATTTACTTCCCACCAACAATGTAGAAGCATTCCCTTTTCTCTGAAGCCTTGCCAGCATCTGTTGTTTTTTTGACTTTTTAATAATAGTCATTGTGTCTGGTGTAAAACAATATCTCATTGTGGTTTTGACTTGCATTTCTCTAATAATTAGTGATGTTGGGCATTTTTTTTTCATGTGTTTGGTGAATGCATGTGTTCTTGAGAGAAGTGTCTGGTCATGGCTTTTGCCCGTTTTTTAATGGGGTTATTTGGTTTTTGCTTGTTGAGTGTAAGTTCCTTATAGATTCCATAAGACTGGATATTAAACATTTGTCAGATTCACAATTTGGAAATATTTTCTCCCGTTCTGTAGGTTGTCTGTTTACTCTGTTGATAGTTTCTCTTGCTGTGCAGAAGCTGTTTAGTGTAAGTCCCACTTGTCAATTTTTGTTTTTGTTGCAATTGCTTTTGATGAGTTAGCTATAAATTGTTTGCAAAGACTTATGTCAAGAAGGGTACTTCCTAGGTTTTCTTCTAGGGTTTCAAACTAGGTTTTTAAAAAAAACCCTAGTTTGAGCTCATACATTTAAATCTTTAATCCATCTTGAGTTAATTTTTATATATGGTGAAAGGTAGAAGTCTACTATCAATCTTCTGCATATGACTGGTCAGTTACCCCAGGACCATTTATTAAATAGGGAGTCCTTTCCCCATTGTTTATTTTTGTTATGAAAGCATAACTGATAAATAAAAATTGTGTATATTTAAAGTACATTATGATGTTTTAATATACATATACATTGTGAGATGGTTACTGCAATTAAGCTAATTGACATATTCCCCACCTCATATAGTGACCATTTTCTTATGTGTGTGCGAGAATGCTTCCAGTCAGCTTTCAGCAAATTTCAAGTATATAACACATTATTATTAACTATAGTCACTATATTGTACATTATAGCTTCAGAACTTATACATCTTATAATAGAAAGTTTGTACCTTTGACTAAAATACTCCCATGCATATGTGTTTAAAATTCCCTTTGCTTATTTTTTATTTTTTAATTTTTTTTTTCAATAGATTTTTGGGGGAAAGGTGGGGTTTGGTTACATGAATAAGTTCTTTAGTGATGATTGAGATTTCAGTGTACCCATCATCCAAACAGTATAAACTGCACCCAATTTTTTAAATGCATATGGGGAAATGTTTACTTTGAACCTTTCTCCTCACAATAATTAATATGATGGAGTTATGGGCTATGTGCCCAGAAGTGCTCAGGAAAGGCTGAAGTGATGATGCAGATAATGCACACCTACAAGCTTTGCTTTACAATTTTTCATGGAACACTAGTTCAGCCCCTCTTCTTTCAGCTTTCTAAAGCACTGAGTGAGACCTGTACTATGATTTTTTATCTAGTCTTAAAAGAGAAAGAGGACTATACATTAACTATATGTTACTCCAAGTAAGTTAAGACTTGAAATTTAAAAAAATGATGTTTCTACTACAACAACTAAAATAATTAGATTTCCAAATTTTAAATATATTAATGTTTATGCACTTTGCAGTCTTTATCTGGAAGATGGGCGTAGAATGGTAGAAACTGTTATACATAAGAGCATATTCTGACCCTGCCAAAATATTAGGTATATGCTTTTGATGAGCCCTTTTGATGTTCTGTGTTTAAGTTCAGTCATTTTTATAGAGAAAGCTAACCAGTAATGTTGATATGGAAAGTCTTTGAGTTTGTGCTGACTTAAATAAACCTGGAATCATGTATCTATGTCAACTAAGAATTATATAAAATGTTTATCTTCAAGGCTTATACCAGTCAGAATAGTTAACTAGAAAATTAATTGCTTCAAACTAACATGCATTTGTTTATTCTAAATTATCCAAAATGAAAGATATTTTTTCTATTATAAATATTCTGTTATAAAGTTACAAGGAATATGAAATCTTTTAAATTGTCTGAGTTAAACTTTATAGATAATGAAATGGAATTGTGATAGAAGTTATATTTATACAGATCTTACATGTTAACTTTATGAAACAAAGGGAAAAAAAAATCAAGTTTGGTCTTTGATGGCCAAAGTAGTATGAAATTGTTTCTTAAAGCCTAGCAAAAACATGCATAGATTAAAAACTAAGACCCAAGGAGGAGACTGCAGTAGGAAAATAATGAAAAGATACACTCACCAAATGCCAAGTACTAATCTAGCTCCTATGTGTCAGAGAAACCGAAAAGAAATTTCTTGTAGAGCTTGTAATTTAATAATGAGAGACAGAAATTAAACAGGTAAGAACAAATACTACACTTGATCTTAGCCAAAAGGCTGAGAAGTGAAATATAATAATTAAATTTATAATATGTTAAAAGCTGATAATACTATGGTGAAAAATCAGGGCAGGTACAGGAAAGTGTGTGGAGGTGTTTAATTTTCAGGTAGGATTGTCAGGGTAGGCCTCACCAAAAACTCAGTATTTCTCATAAACGTGAGAAGTACTTTCTTAAAAAAGAAAAAAAAAAAGCTCTAAAATTTAAAAGAAGACTCTAGTCCTCAAAGAGTTCTATGCACTGTATGATTAAACTTTAATGTAAAAATTTTAAAATAGCAAATTCTAGTGAGAACAAAGACACAGGGAAAGAGGAATAGAAATAAAGATCATAAAGGAAGAAGAGGCCAAATCAAGTTTAAAAAGTAGAATAATTAATAGACCCACTTTTAGAGTTTTCATCTCCCGAAACAGCCGTTTAAGTGAACCAGGGTCTATAGTAACAATAGCCCCAGCAGCTCATAATTTGAGCACTTTCGCAGTGCTAGATATGGTGTTAAGCAGTCAATAATAGATTGCTTCAGTTAATCTCTATACCCACCCTCTGATGTGTTACCTCCATTTACAAATGAGAGACTGAGCCTCCAGAAAGTAAGTAACTTGCTCAGAGACACAGTTAGCAGTTGGGTGGACTGGAATTAGAATGCAGTTGTTAGACCCTAAAGCTCATGAACGTACCCACCACATTTTAGTATTTTAGGATACTATCTCCTATCCCTCTGTGTCTGCCTGAAATGGCTCAGACAATGCTTTCTTACTGCTTATGATTTTCTTTGTTTTTTGGAGACTTCCCAGTTTCCAATTATCTTTTTATTTAGATATATTGAGCTTGACTCCATTGAAGGCTGTTCCTAGGGTAAGTTTGTTTGGGGGAAGGTGTTTCTTTATGGCCTGAATCAAAATTATATTGAGTTTAAAAGCACAATGTTGGCCGGGCGCGGTGGCTCAAGCCTGTAATCCCAGCACTTTGGGAGGCCGAGGCGGGCGGATCACGAGGTCAAGAGATCGAGACCATCCTGGTCAACATGGTGAAACCCCGTCTCTACTAATACAAAAAATTAGCTGGGCATGGTGGCGCGTGCCTGTAATCCCAGCTACTCAGGAGGCTGAGGCAGGAGAATTGCCTAAACCCAGGAGGTGGAGGGTGCGGTGAGCCGAGATCGCGCCATTGCACTCCAGCCTGGGTAATGAGTGAAACTCCGTCTCAAAAAAAAAAAAAAAAAAAAAAAAAAAAAGCACAATGTTTTTTAAAAAAGTATTGAGTCTGCAGGTATAAACTCATTTTCATAATAAAAGATGTGGTTACAAGGTAAACAAAAATCTGTTATTTTTTTGTTTTTCTTTTTCAGTTCTAAATAATTGCCATGGCTTCATCAGATAATTGAATTTACAAGTCCTTTGGATAATCCTAATGGCACAGTTAGAGAGCAACAATTTTAGGGAGAGGTTAGTCAGAAGTATGAGCACATTTTTCTATTTTTCTTCCTTCTCAAGTTATTAAGAAACAGTGACATTTTTTAGTTTAAGTTATATAATCTTCTAGGATACAGAAAAGTTTCTATGTAGGTTAGTCAGAAGTATTCTGTATTTAGAATAATTGTCCTATTTGCATAGAGAAATATGTAGTACTCAATATTTTGTATTACCGTTTGATTTGCTATTTACTGATGTGTGTCATTAAGCATGCCTAAAAATAAACTAATAATTTGCATGAAAATACATTTCAAAAAACATAGTAATCCATTAATTAACCTGGTAGATAATGACATTTCAGCTCCTCATCCTTTGAGCTTGTTTTATTGCTATTTTGCATTGTACAGTCTCTAAAAATGTGTGGCCAAAGAAGCATACTTGCAGGCATTGGAGTTTATTTTCTAGTCTAAAATCAGAAACCTTTTGTTGATGAAATGAGCACATCCTAGACTATAACAGAAGTATGCTTCTGTTTTGCACTTACTTAAAATGTATGGTTGTCATTTAATTTTTTAATGAAGACTGTTCACAAATTTGAATGCATATTTAACTTATGTATGAAGATCTTGCTTTTTTCAAGGTCACTAAAATTTTAAGGTAAACTAATAAGAAAATATATATATACACACACACACACATCTATAGAGAGAGAGAGAAAAGTTGCATTTGGCATTTGTTATATTTTAAAATTTGCTTAATTCCACATTATTTTCTTTAAATTTTATTTTAAGAAGTTTTATAATGTTGGGGCATTCTTTAAAACTATAGTTAGGGAGATTAAAAAAAAAAAACTAACTGGATGTTTTCCATTGAAAGTAATATAATCATAAATGTCACATGGCCATAAATAGTTTTGAAAAATTATTAAAATATCAGGACTCTTTTTTTTTTACTTCTATCTTAAGTTCAGGGGTATAAGTGTAGGTCTGTTATATAGGTAAACTTGTGTCACAGAGGTTTACGGTACAGATTTTCTCTCTATTTTATCACCAAGGTATTAAGCCTAGTACCTATTAGTTATTTTTCTTGATCCTCTCCCTCCTCCCACCCTGCACCTTCTGGAAGGTCCCAGTCTGTGTTATTCCTCTTTATGTGTCCATGTCTTCTCACCATTTAGCTCTACTTACATGAGAACATGCAGTATTTGGTTTTCTGTTTCTGTGTTAGTTTGCTGAGGATAATGGCCTCTAAATCCAATCATGTCCCTGCAAAGGACATGATCTTGTTATTTTTAATGGTTGCATAGTATTCCATGGTATATGTGTACCACATTTTCTTTATCTAGTCTCTGTCATTGGTGGAAATTTAAGTTTATTATATGCTTTTTCTATTGTGAATAGTGCTGTAGTGAACATGCACATGCATATGTCTTTATAACAGAATGATTTATTTTCCTTTGGGTATGTATCCAGAAATGTGATTGCTAGGTCAAATTGTATTTCTGTCTTTAGGTCTTTGAAGAATCACTACAGTGTTTTCCACAATGGCCAAACTAATTTACATCCCCACCAATGGTGTATAAGTATTCATTCTTCTCTACAATCTTGCCAGCATCTGTTATTTTTTTGACTTTTTAGTAATAGCCCTTCTACATGGTATGAGAGGATACCTCTTTGTGGCTTTGATTTGCACTTCTCTAGTGATCAGTGATGTTGAGCTTTATTTCATATGATTGTTGGCTGCATGTATATCTTCTTTTGAAAACTGTCTGTTCATGTCCTTTGCCTTTTTTTTTTTTTATGGGTGTGTTTGTTTATTTCCCGGTAAATTTGTTTAAATTCCTCATAGCTGAATATTAGGACTTTGTCTGATGTATATTTTGCAAAAACTTTTTCTCATTCTGTAGGTAGTCTGTTTATTCTGTTGATAGTTTATTTTTCTGTGCAGAAGCTGCCTAATTTAATTAGATGTCATTTGTCAATTTTTGCTTTTGATGTTTTCATCATGTAATCTTTGTCTGTGCCTATGTCCTGAATTGTATTACCTAGGTTGTCTTACAGGGTTTCTATAGTTTTGGCTTTACATTTAAGTCTTTAATCCATTTTGAGTTAATTTTTGTATATAGTTTAAGGGAGGGGTCCAGTTTCAATCTTCTAGAAATGGCTAGCTAGCAGAACTCTTAGTTCTAATGATGACTGTTTAAGTTTAATGTGTATTCTAGATCACAGAAGATAGAATTACCTAAATCAGATACACATATACACACACGCATACACACACACACACTCCTACAACACCCCTCCACCACACACTAACAGACCTGCACATTCATTAAATGTATAGCAATATATCATCAGTCTTTGCTACTCCTGCATTTGGAAAGAGATCAGAGAGAGCAGCTGAAATTTGTAGTTTATGGCCTTTTCTGTGATTCAGGACAATAAAGTAGGCATCATTTAGCTATGTTTATAAAATAAAGGGACAGATCTATTTGAAATGCTATATAGCTATAACCTTAGGTTTTGTGGATTATAACTGGCAATAAATAAAATTCAATCCATGTAACATAAAAGGGAAGGATTACGTTAGAACATAGTGGCAAGCCCTGTGCTGTATAGATCTCTTCAGACTACTAAAATCATAAAACTCTCCTTGCTTTTCAGCCACTGTTCTTACTCTACTAGACATTTGTTCACATTTACATTAATTAAAATATTCCTTAGAATTTTGTACCTAATATTTTCTGCCTTCAGTATAAATTCTCTTTCCTGGGGTAACTTAGCTCCAGGGAGTTATTTTAATCATGGTAATATGAATGTACTGATTAAATAATTAGATATAAAATAACATACTAAATTCATATTCCAAAAATATACATTTTTTTCACCTTTTAGCCTGTCTTCAGTTGGAATATATCTTACAATATTGATGTGGTAGTTATTTTTTTCTCTTTATTAAAAATATATAAAATAATTCATCTTGAAATGGGTGATGTCTTAGATTTGAAGATATATGGTAACTTACCTGCTCTGCCATTGTTATAGTCATCTAGTCACTGGAGAACCCTTCTTTTTGTCATTCAATGTGAAACTTCAAGGATTGTACCTTATAATAAATTTCCTTAGCTTCATCAGTGGGAGTGAAGTGAGTTTAGTGCAGAATGATATAAATGATAGTACTTCTTACATCAAAATCCTTATACTTTAACAGACACTTTATCAAGTGGCTGAGCAAACACAGCGGCTTTTGAAGTATTTGAAGAGCCATTGAATTTAAGAGTCTTCATGCCTTCACTGTTCTTTAATCTTATTAGTACAGGCCTCCTTCAGAACATTGGCTCTTCCTTGGTTCAAATTTAAGGATGTAGATTATTAAATAATGCTGAAAACTTCTTATCTACTTAAACCTGTTGATAGATATATCAAATACTTAGGAAGCTCTTGAATTTAAAATAAGAAATCATAATATTTTAAAATGCTATCCAAATTGATAGGGACCTATTTGATCTCCCTTAAAAAACTATAAAAAAATTGTCATTCTCTCTCTACTATTTTTTTCCAATTGAACAAGGTAAATTTTATGGTCCAGTATTTTGTATTTGCTAATAAAATGATCAGATGGATCAAATGAAGAAGAAATGGACTAGAACAAGTATAGCAAATCCATATATTTAGACATCAACATGACTGTTAAGAATGGCAAACTCATAAATCCAATTGTGTCAGCAATTTAGATGGATATCATTTTATCTGATTTTCCTATTTTCATTATTCTATTGTCATATTCATCCTGGCCTCTTTATTCTTGGAATGTGATATGTTTTGGATATTTATCCCCTCGAGATCTCATGTTGAAATGTGATTCCAGTGTTGGAGGTGGGTCCTGGTGGAGGTGTTTGGGACATAAAAGAAGATTCTTCATGAATGGCTGGTGCCTTCCCCATGGTGACAAGTGAGTTCTCACTCACATGAGAGATGGTTGTTTAAAGGTGCTTCATACCTCCTCCTTGCTCTCTCTTGCTCCCTTTCTTTCAATGTTACATTCCTGGACCCCGTTTCCTTCTGCCATGATTGTAAGCTTCTTAGGGCCCTCACCAAAAGCAGATCCCAGCATCATGCTTCCTGTATGTATGGCTTGCAGAACCATGAGCCAAAATAAACCTCTTTCCTTTGTGAACTACAAAGTCTCAAACATAAAAATATAAAGAATTTCAACCTGAGAAATAAACAAGAAAGTGTATAACACTGCCTTATTCTTGGCATAAAATTGATGTTACCTGTAGAGAGCAGGGTCATCAGATCTACATTTGATTTGTGTGTACCTCCCAGCTCTGCCACTTAACTTTTGGGCACAACTGTTCTCCCCTTCCACTTCTATTTCCCTAACTTTGCCTCAGTTTCCTTACTTTTGAGTACTGTCACTTGTACTTCTAAATCTCAGTCTATTTATCTCCTTTCCCACTGTCAGCAATTAGCCATAGTTAATTATTCCTGGGTTGTTTTTAGACTCCTGACTGGTTTTCCTTACTTGGTCTTTCCACTGTCTGTTTTATACTCCCTGCAACCTCTGGGTTAAGTATATTGATTGCCATACCCATTCTCAAGAATTTTAAACACTATCACACTTAACTAACAAAGTAAGTTTTAAGACCCCAGCCCAGCCTTCAAAAGTCTTTATATATGGCTTGTCAATTATGTTTTTCCTCCTTGACTCTCCCTCTCATTGCATATTGCTTTTTACTCTACTTATATGTGTTCATATGCATGCCTAATCTCCCTTTACAGGCTGTAAGTCACATGTAAAAGAAGACCATATCTTAGTTATTTTTGTTTCTTGTACAGTATCTTGTACATTATATGTACATAATAAATGAATGGGGGAGTAAAGATAATTTATTATACTTATGTCAATTATAAAAAAATTTAATTTGGCTTTTCGTGGTAAGTCAGTGTTGTCATTCTGAATATCAGTTTCAAAGTTTTATTGGGAACCAATTATGAAAAAGTCGTCTGCTAGGTGTAGGGAGGTAGCTACAGATAACAGATTATCTTTTAAGGTGTCCTGCTAAATTTATTCTATGTGCTATGTATTGGAAACCATATAACAAAGGTAGTTTAAAACAAGTATAAAGTGGCTTTGAGTGATATTTTCAGAGATAAGTTTTCATACAAAAAGGATGCTGTAGGAATTATGGTGCTGTGTAGGTCCTGTATCATGTATGTATGCATGTGTATATCTCTGTGTATATACATGCACATGAGAGAAAGAGAGAGTGAGGCAGTACTCGAGTGAGAGAACATGCAAAACAAATCAGTTGCTCAAATGACCTCTTTAAAAAGGTTTGTTCTAATTGTAAGCAGTATTCATAAAACATGGAGTTTCCTGATACTTGAATGCTATATGGTAGCAATTCACAATTGTAAAGCTTTTTCATACTCATTACCTTTTACCTAGTGTTTACATTTCTTGAAATTTCTGGATTTTAAAAGCCACATTTTCTAAAGGAAGCTATTGTTTTCCCTAAGTAATATAGACACAGAACTGAGTGATTGCACAATTGGATATAGAAAAATTTTTTCATTAAATTATAGGTCAGAGAAGCATGTCTAAGCCAATGTTTGTCAACTTTCTCTATGGCTTTTATAAGCTTTTCCTTTATGGCTACCAACTATATAAAGTAAGTAGATTATAACATTTACAATATGATGATCTCTTTCAGTGTCAAAGAGAAATGAATCCTTATATAATGATTTTTCTTTTACTGTCCTTTGAAAAAGTACAGGCAAAAACTTTTGTGACTTTAAAACTGCATTTTTTGGTGTGTGAAGCTTAGTCTGTACTTTATTACAGGAAAAGCATGTAAAGTTATGGATACATAATTTTTATTTTACTATAACATTGAAAATAATGGTTAAATATTATTTCTCTGACTTAGAAAAACAATTTTGTTGAGAACATTTTCCTTTATTAAGAAAATTTTTTAAAAAGCATGCCAGGCAGGGTAGCTCATGCCTATAATCCCAGCATTTTAAGAGTCCAAGGTGGACAGATCGCTTGGGCTCAAGAGTTCTATTGAGACCAGCCTGGGCAGCATGGTAAAACCCATCTCTACAAAAAAATACAAAAATCAGTGTGGTGGCATGTGCCTGTCACCTCAACTACTTGGGAGGCTGAGGTGGGATGAATTGCTTGAGCCTTGGCTCACTGGCAGAGGTTTCAGCAAGCCAAGATCGTGCCTCTACACTGCAGCCTGGATGACAGCCAGCCCCTGCCTCAAAAAGAAAAAAAAAATGCACCAACTTAATGAGGAAATTCTTATTTTTAGTTTCAGAACCTTAAATGATTTTCCTGTAACATTTAAAAAATTATAGTTCAGGTGACTAAAATGAAAGTGTTCATAGGAAGAAGTAGTCATCTCTAGTATTATTGAAAAGTTGAATTTGGTTAGGAAGGGGTTCAGAACATGCTGCCCCAAAATATGCCACTTTGGCTTATTGATTATTTTGAGTTGAAGCTGTTTGAGAAACAACAGATGCTCTTTGATCTCCTACTTTCCACCTAAAAGCAAATCATAAAATTGCCCACGAGAAAGGTGCCTTTCCTGTGCCAATAATAGGAGGACATTCTTATCACTAGAGATTGGGAAGCCACACTGAAATAGACCTGTACAAACAAACCTATTAAAACAACTCCTGTCTTCCATCAGTCTCTCCCATATATTTCCTAATTGTTTTCCCACAATTTACTTCCCCCAGCACAAGCTCTTATGTCTTACCACATTCCCATAACTGATCATTATTGTGTAAAAGGTATATTAAGTGTTTGGGCCTAATGGTTTCTTTTCTTCTTTTATTTTAACTTCTAGGTTCGGAGGTACATGTGCAGGTTTGTTACTGAGTAAATCAACTGTTTTAGGGATTTTATGCACGCATTATTTTGTCACCCAGGTAATAAGCATAGTACCTGATGGGTAGTTTTTCCATCCTCACCCTCCTCCCACCTTCTACCCTCAAGTTGGCCCTGATGTATGTTAAATTAACCCAGGAATGGAAAATCTAATGCCTCATGTTCTCAATTATAAGTGTGCACTGAACATTGAGTATACATGGACACAAAGAAGGGAACAATATAATCTTCATTTTAATGATAAAAAACATGTACATTCTTTGAAATACAGTGTCAAATGTGTATAACATAATTTACTCTTTAGACAATGCCTAATGCATATATAGATTCCCAGCCCCTTATAATACATTCACTCAGTGAGAACTTAAAATATAACATGACTACCAGTCAGTGATTCTTAATGCTTACGTTGGGAACCATTGCTTTCGATGATATGCTTATCTTATTTAGCCACGGCTATCAAAAGCCTATGTTGTGAACCAGTAATTCATTAATTGATATTTTAATTCAGTTGTTTTAAAGTACTCTAGAGCATTATTTTCTAAACTCTACTATTTTAGTTTTTGGAAGTTTTTTTCCAAGTATTTAGTGAACTGGAATGAAAAACAAAAGCTAAACTTCTATTTGAATAGTTTTTTTTATTCCACAATGTTTCATTCTTTGCCATGTCTTTGATTATTTCTTTTCATTATCCATATTTCAGCACTAAATATATTGGTAGGCTTAAGTCATTTTCCGCTATGCTGAGTGACTTTAAATGTCCCTCTGCCTAGTAGTCATCATTTGAATCTCAGTCTTTCTCTCTTTCTCAGCACAGTAATATTCTGATTATCAGTTTCAATTTGAATTAGAAAAGGCTGACCTGGATTGACTAAAATGGAGGCAACCCTGCTAGCAAAATTTCCTGTAGCATGTCCATCTTCATCTCTGACTTAGACAAAGATTTTCAAGGGTTGACAATGACGGCTTATTGTTCATTGCTCACAGGTTCTATTAATGTGATAATTTTTGCAGTAATGAAAATATACTAACATTTATGAGATTAATGATACATTTACCAGAAAATCAAAACAGAAAACACTTAAACTATCTGTGTTTCTACTTAGGCTAGAAGAAACTTGAGATTTCTCAGATGCCATATTTAATTGTGGATTTTTATATCAAGTAACATTTCTAGACATTTTGAGCCTACTAAGTTTGAACATAATGATAGCTTTTATTAATTTTGCTGTAAATATGGTAATATTATCTAACAACTTATGAAAAATCAGATGTTCAGTTCAGATGCAGTGATCCATTTTCTTTTTTGAATTCTTTTTATCTCAAGTTGGTTGAACTCACGGATACAAAATCCACAGATATGGAAGGCTGACTATATGTATTTCGTAATATATCTAGAAGACACACGGAGACGGTATAACTATTAGTAAATATTTAAAAGTTGACTACATGTTGAACTTATTCTTTATGACTTGTCTAGGTAGAAATAATATAATCCCAAGGAGCAAAATTTCTATTCAATATGGGGAAGAATTTATAACAAATGGAATGGGTTGCTTGAAGAGAAAAGTGGATTAGGTATGTTCGGTCCCAGGCTGGGTGATCACTTGATGAGTCATGATAGAAGTATAACAGGGATCTCATGGGTGTGTGCAGTAGATAGCCTATGAAACCCCTTTCAAACATGAGAATTTCTGAATGAAGAATTTCTGAAAGAAGAACTGAGTTCTCAGCAGAAATTATAATTTAACACTACTCAAATACTCACTTTTAAATTTCTCTTCTCTCAGCAAATATTTTACAATGTCTCATTCAACTCCTCGACTGTTGTTAATTCCTTAAGAGCTATACATTCAAAATTGTGCTAGATTCAGATGCAGCAGAATATGGAGGGCATCAGAGACTGGACCACAGCACTGACTTTTTTTCTGAGGCTTTTGAACATAATGGGCGTCCCTGTTCTCTTTTGGTAAGTAAGTTTCTTAACATATTTCCTGCCATTTTAATTTAATCTTTTATTCCTTTAGTAATGTTCTTGTTCAAATAAACAACTCTTCAAATAAGCAACATGGAATAAAAGCGTGAAGGAAAGGAGTTAGGGAGAAGGGACTACCCTTGACCAGATGTAATATGTGGTACTGGACTAAATTGGGTTTTGGAAAAACTAATAGTAAATGATATTTAGGGGACAATTGGCAAAAATTAAATATTAATAGGATTCAAAACTATTTCTCAAGAAATGAGCAGAAGGCAGTTTTTTATTTTTCTTTCAATTATGAACATTTCTATTCTTTATGCAACAATTTTCACTTTCCGTCTGTTCTTGTTTTCTCCGTAACATTTTATATTAAGCAGATTTCTACATTATTGACTAGCAAATGAAGTTCAATTTAAAACACCTTAAAGGAGTCAATGAAAAATGTATCTTTCTTTTCTTTCATGTAGTAAATAGAAGACTGAATTCATTCTAGTTATAAAATTATCTGGATTTTTTATATTACTGAAGGAAGCATTATATGATTACTAATTTTTACATTGTGATTTTGACACAAATAGAATGATAGAATGTTACTTTAAACTACTAGATTAAAATTCTTTTAAATATGTAGAATTTAGTTAATCTCTAGATTCAGGGGAATTCATTATTTAATTTATGGCCATATAGTAGGCTCAAAACCACATCTACCATTCCTAATTCCAGGAGGTATCTAACAAATATATGACTTTACCATAGCTGTTAAAGTTCTTATTTCATTAAATTCTCTCACTTTTTAAAAGTTTAGGTATAAAGTCAGGCATGAGAATGGCACCCCTAGGTCTTCCATTTTTCTGCCATTTTCTCACCTCTTAGAGTGATACCAGCAATGAGCTTTGTAAGCTGCCATATTATATATAAAGGTGGTAGGCCAAAGGTCACAGCATAAAATTACTGAAAAGAGCAGGGATTACAAAGATTGAGTTGTTAGATTATGGGCTATGAGGAAAGTGCAATGAAAAGTCCTATGAGAATTAGGTGTTGCCCTAAATGTATGTGTGTGCATATGGGTGTGTGTTGATGATGACATTGATACAGCTTTAGATATATTTGGAGAATGATATATATTTTTAAGAGAGAAGGCTCAAGGGTACTATCACATTCTTCAAGGAATTATTACTGTAGTCTGTGAGAACATTCAATTTTGACTTGTAAAATAAGATTGATAAAAATAGTTTTGGAAGTGAGTAAGAAAATTACCATAAAGTTCTGAAATAATCAAAAGAGTTAGAGACCCTTAGGGGTTAGGAAAGATGATGCAGCTCACAAAGGGGAGTCCTGGGGAAGGAGCAACTGACTGCAGTAAAACTGAACTTTCACCAATTTAACTAGACTGAAAAGAGTTGGGAAAACTCAGACAGCAAAATTCTTACCCAGCCAGCTTTTCTAAATGTCTACGTATCCCAACAGGCTCCTGTTAAGGAGAGCCTGATGGTATTGTGAAAAGATCACAAAACAGCATGGCAGAGAACCTAGCATCCTGCCCCTAGTCGGCCATTTACTCACTGAGAAATTGAGTAATTTAACTTTTTTGCACTGCAGTTTCCCCCACCTGTAAAATGAGGATTATTCATATTATCTTATCTACAGCAAGAGATTCTTAGGAAGCATAAACTCATATACATGGCCAAGCTTTATAGAAACTGTAAAATGCTATTTCATTGTGTATTTTAAAGTTGTTATTGTCATGGCTAGGCAATTATTATTTAGTAGTTTCAACATGTCAAAATACTTAGTGTTTTAAGGACACACAATTAAGAATACTTTCTCCCAGCTTTGGGGAAATTATAATCTTAGGCGACAACTCAGACTCTTTGGAGGTGGGCAAAAAATACATTGGCATCCTTTCAATTTTGTGAGAGTAAAGATATGCTGGCATTATTAAAACAAGCCAACTAACCAGTTTCGGCAACATCGGGAGATTACTTTTCAAGCACTAATGGCATTGATCTCACCAATGTGAAAAATGCATTTTTAAATTATCAGGTAGAATAAAGAATGTCTCATAAGTCTCAATACTAAATACATAGAGGAGGACAGCACTGCAAGTACATGAGAAAACAGAAAAGAGCGTAACCACCGCTCAGTAGAATTCTAATCCAGTGCAGTCCGTGAGAAAACAGAAAAGAGCGTAACCACCGCTCAGTAGAATTCTAATCCAGTGCAGTCCGTGAGAAAACAGAAAAGAGCGTAACCACCGCTCAGTAGAATTCTAATCCAGTGCAGTCCGTGAGAAAACAGAAAAAAGCGTAACCACCGCTCAGTAGAATTCTAATCCAGTGCAGTCCGTGAGAAAACAGAAAAGAACGTAACCACCGCTCAGTAGAATTCTAATCCGGTGCAGTCCGTGAGAAAACAGAAAAGAGCGTAACCACTGCTCAGTAGAATTCTAATCCAGTGCAGTCCGTGAGATAACAGAAAAGAGCGTAACCACTGCTCAGTAGAATTCTAATCCAGTGCAGTCCGTGAGATAACAGAAAAGAGCGTAACCACTGCTCAGTAGAATTCTAATCCAGTGCAGTCCGTGAGATAACAGAAAAGAGCGTAACCACTGCTCAGTAGAATTCTAATCCAGTGCAGTCCGTGAGATAAGAGAAAAGAACGTAACCACTGCTCAGTAGAATTCTAATCCAGTGCAGTCCGTGAGATAACAGAAAAGAGCATAACCACTGCTGCAGTAGAATTCTAATCCAGTGCAGTTCGTGAGATAAGGGCTAGCCCTCTCTTCCCAGCAGCAACATCTTGTTTCTGATGACTACAGGTGCTTCAGGAATTACTCATTTAAATATACCTTTAGGCTCCAGATGATATGATCACTGGTTTTAATGTCAGATTAAGGGATCCCACCCAGATCAGTAAAATACAGAAATCTAGGAAAACAGGTTTTCTTCTTACCCAAGTTATTCAGCAAAGGGCCAGAGGAAAAAAAAAAATCACATTAACAAATGTACCTATTCTAACAATGCTTCATTATAAGGGAACTCCTCATTAAACTGACTCATATGTGCTGGGATCCAGTGGAGTTCCTTAAACATGACCGTAAGTGCTGTAGGTCTTTTTGTTTTGTTTTGTTCTTTATTTTGTTTTGAGACAGAGTCTCGCTCTGTCGCCCAGGCTGGAGTGCAGTGGTGCAATCTTGGCTCACTGGAACCTCCACCTCCCAGGTTCAAGCAATTCTTTGCCTCAGCCTCCCGTATGAATCAAAACTATTTGCCGTATAAATCAAAACTATTTTCTGAATAGCCTCCCAAGTAGCTGGGATTACAGGCACCAGCCAGCACACCCAGCTAATTTTTGTGTTTTTAGTAGAGACAGTGTTTCACCATATTGATCAGGCTGGTCTCAAATTTCTGGCCTCAGGTGATCCGCCTGCCTCAGCCTCCCAAAGTGCTGGGATTATAGGCATGAGCCACCATGCCCAGCCTAGTCCTGTAGGTCTTATACCACTTGTAGTGAGATCACTCATGCTTCCCATACTCACAGACTAAAAGGAAGAAGGAAGAACAAGATATAACTTTTCCTTCTTCCTTAATATTTTTTCCTTTCATAACTAGTACACAGCATTTGCAAAAGCTTAATTTGCAAGCTTAATAATCCAAAGGATCTGCTGAGTAAGTGTCAAATCTGTTTGCAAAGATAACAACAAACAGCTCAAAGGAATCTTAAAGCCATACATGCTGCAGCATCAGCAGGTACTGCTCTAGCTCCTCAGTTGTCTCTGTGTGCTCCCTCAGTTGAAACTGTGAAGCCAGCGGATAACTGTGTGTATGCCACCATTGAAACCTATTTGCTAAGGTCAGAGTATGTCACAGATGTCGAAAAGCAATAGGGCAGAGCTCCACCAGTCTGCTTTACTGGCAGTTATTGGAAACTCCATTTTAGCATAATCATTTCTCCATATTTTGATTCCTGAGATAGGAACTTAGTATGTTAACCTGTATGTTAATCAGTGTGATGGAGGCAAGGGACTTCCTTTCTCTTTTCTGATTCATAAAATCAAATTCCATGGCACAAATGGGTGAAAAGAGATTATTGAGTCTTAAATGAAGTAGATTTCTTTATAGTAACTGAATGATGATGATGAAATGAGAATAAAGCAACAGGTTTAGCACTAATAATTTTGGCAATTAGGCTTCTTATCAATAAGAAGTAATCTGTTTACTCTCATTCTAAATTTGGAGGTTCAAAAGTAGACTTGATTTAAATATACGATTTGGTATAGATATATCATTTTTATTGCCCCTCAGTTGTAAGTTGTAATACAACTTAACAGTTGGAAAATATCTTTTACTGTATTCAAAAATATGAAAATACTGTTTTTTAGAAGAAAGAAAATCTGAATTTTTAGTTTATTTTTTAATGTTTATAAATGAGATGAGCTAATATGCATTTCTATACAGGAATACTAGCATCACTTTTCTCCTAACCCCAATGCAAAATAATGAGAATTAGAATAAAAGAATAAAATGCATTTTTTCTTAGAAAATTTTATGAACTAAAGCATACATGTGAAAACTAAAATTATTTTATATCACCTTTTATTTTTCAAAAAAACTCTGTAATTTTATTATGAAAAAAATGTGTGTATGTAGACTATGAAAGAATCTGAAGACTTTTTCATTGAATGATGTTTTGTTTGTTTTTTGTGAGATAGAGCCCAGGCTGGAGTGCAGTGTCAAAATCTTCCCAAGCAATTCTCCTGCCTCAGCCTCCTGAATAGCTGGGATTACAGCCACATACCACCACGCCCAGCTAATTTTTGTATTTTTAGTAGAGATAAGGTTTCATCATGTTGGCCAGTCTGGTCTGGAACTTGTGACCTCAGGTGATCTGAGTACTGGGATTACAGGCATGAAGCACCATGCCCAGCCCACTGCATGATGTTTTCATTGTACCAGAATGATACGTGTATGTGCTATTTCTAAATGTAACAACTTCTAAGATAATTTTTTAAATAGCCTTTAAAGTATTAATTTTTTTTTAATTTTAAAATGTTCTTTTTAAAAATGTTTGACACCCTGTTTTCAAAAATTGTGTAATTAAATTTTGCAACTCAATTATTAGTCCTAGAGGAAAATAACATTTTGCCTGAATGACATAAAACAGACCATTGTGTGAACAGTTATTTTTTTAGTCACACTCATGGTTAGTGTAGTAATTAACTCATTAAAGTCGTCAAAATAACTGAGTAGATTAGCATGTATTTGACTCTCTTAATAAATGAATTGGATTGTACTGTGCTATTTTGATTCTTTGTGAAGAGCTGACTATTAATATAGCTAGAAAAAAATGAAACTCATGACTGTATACTACATTGTTTCATGTTCTTTTTCTTTTTTTTTTTCTTTTGAGACAGAGTCTCACTCAGTCACCCAGACTGGAGTGCAGTGATGCAATCTCAGCTCACTGCAACCTCCGCCTCCCAGGCCCAAGCCATTCTCCTTCTTCAACCTCCCAAATAGCTGGGATTACAGGTGCCTGCCATCATGCCTGGCTAATTTTTGTATTTTTAGTAAAGACAAAGTTTCACCGTGTTGGCCAGACTGGTCTTGAACTCCTGACCTCAGGTGATCTGTCCTCCTTGGCTTCCCTAAGTGCTGGGATTAGAGGTTCAGTGTCTTGTGTTCTTAATGTGATTGTAGGTATAAAATGTTTAGGGCTTATAGGCTAATACATGGGTGTAGAGATACGTTTATCAGCATGCATATTATCTGTAACATGCATAAGTGGCTTCTATATAGAGTTATATCAGTATGCTTTTTTATATTTAAATATACTCAAATAATTGTGTTTAAATCTACTTAAATATGTTCATGTTTCTTTTCTCTTGCTATATGAATCAAAACTATTTTCTGAATTAAAATGATAAAATGAGAATTACAGAGCCAACACTTAGACTAAATTTTAGGAACCCCAAATTGTTCATGTCTGCAATTGTCTCATCATAAGGGTTAGCTCTGATTATCTTAAATCCTTTCGTATAATTAGTAGTAATTTCCTAACCACTAAGAAAATTGATTTGCATACTCAGAAGAAAACTCAAAATTCCATAAGTAGCCATAGTTAAGAAAAATCACTTGCTCAGGGAAATTCTTCCATGTTGCCTATACCACACGGGCTCTGGAGCAAAATAAACACATTCTGGTAATTAACACTGCAGTGAAATAGATGTATATAATTATAAAATATTCCTGTTAATGATACTATACAATGTGAACCACAGGTTTTTTTTTTTTTTTAGCATATTGCATTAAGAGGTCTCTAAGTAAATGACCAAAGTGTCATTATAAATCTCCTTACATAAAAAGACCAGCATCAGTGAGTATTCTTGAAGCATTTTTAACCATTAAATACCAAAATGGAAATATATTGCACTTCATATATTACAAACCTGGAACTTTATCGTGTTAAAAAAAATTCTTAAATTTAGAGAAGCTCAAATGCCAAAACATCAAAGAGTAAGACTCTTTCTAAATTATCATTATGTAATTATTATATTTCTTTAATGAAATAATGAGGTTATGAATGAAAGCATAGGATCCAAATCTGAGCTATATCACTATAACACACACTTACAGGGACCTATCATTATTTATCCTAGGCCTGACTAATGTGTTTCACTGCAACTTTCTCAGGAGCCTTGGACTTAGTCTTTTTACCTGCATTGTAGGACAGTACTCTATAAGAGAAATGTTTTGAATGTAGAGGGAACTGAAATTCTTTTGTCCAGTTTCTGGTTCTACTGAATTATTTAGATTAGTTTTCAGTTTTAGATTACTCATGGCAGAACAATTCAGAACCACTCAAATTGTAACCTTCTTTCCCACTGATTAGTTAAATTCAGTTACTGTGATATGCAGAATGAAATATGTAGACTAGACCCCCTAGTAAGTACATGGGAAACTCCTTTAGAAGGGTAGGTCACTGTCTCAATTTGTACCTGTTTTGATAGGATGTAGGGAGGGAATGGGTTGAGTCAGACTGTTGGTTTCTTTTATTTCTCTTTCTTTGCTTTGGTTTGTGTTCATTTTATCTGTAGTTTGATTATGGAAATGTGCCCTCCTTTGGACTGGATCAGTCTGGATCTTTGGTAATAGTCCTGCTTTATTTGTGGATAACTCCAGCTTCCTTTTATTGAATCAGTCTCATAACATCTTATGTATCTCAAAGAGAAAACATTGCATAGAAAGGATTGTATTAGCAGTGAAATTCCAATGTGGTGTGATAGTTATAAGATATAAATACAATGTGTAAACTATAGGGAAATAGTTTGTAGCACTGAAATACATGGTTTTCTCACACTTAGTGACTACATGGATGTAATATTTATCTTTTTGGAAATACTGGGCTGCAAAACAGACCATGAAACATTGAGCTACACAGTGACTGTTAGCATCTGTTAATCTTTTTCAGATGATATTCATTCCCTAAATCGCTATAACTTTTAATTGAAGATTAGAAAAACTGTTCTCTAGCCATTAAATCCAGAATATAAATTTCTTTAAATGCCACAATTTTAAAACTGCTTTAACTTTTTTGATGTTCAAAACTAAGCAACTGTATTGATATGTCTGATTTTTTTAAAGAGTAATATCAGTTCTTTATTGTGAAACCTTAAGAGAAAACATTGTGTTCCTTTGCAGAGTTGAGATCCATTGGACATACAAGTCTCATTCTGTGAAAATCGACCATTTTATTTCTTTTATTTTAACTTTTTTCCGAAAGTCATGTTTGCTTTGCACCTTCACTGTGGTTCTAACCTCTGCAAGCCTTTTTGTTTTCCATCAGGCAAGCTTTCAGAGATAAAGTAACTGAAAATAGTAAAATGTCAGCAAAGTCAGAAATGAAGAGAGATTGTCACAATGACAACCATCAATAATATTATTTTTACTGTTTGCTTTGTTAATATTGTTTGAACTAGCATATAAGTAAGCATTAAGCAGTTCAAATCACTTCTCAATTTTATAAAAAAAATTTCAGGTATATTAGAGAATACCTTGTTAAATATGCACCTCTTGATCCACTGTTATTTCTTTGTTCATTGTTGATTTTTTAAATTCAGTCATCATGAACATCTGCCTTGTCCAATAGCACCAACTGAGAGTTAGAAATAAAATGTATAACTTTTGCTTTTGTAAAGCTCGTAGTCTAATGAGGGAAGTAGATGGTAAACTTGAAAAATCATTCACCAATTGTGTTGTGTTCAGAAAGAAACAAAAAAACCTCCGTAATTGGAAATGGAGAACCTACCGTATCTAGTGTTGTCAAGGAGAGCCTCTCCATATAACTGGGATTTCTCCAATACATAAAGAACCAGAAAGGCAAAGAGTGTGTACAGCAGAAGGCACATCATAGGCAAAGATCCAGCAAAAGGGGAGTGTTTGATGTGTCCAGGAAACTGAAAGACTCCTGAGGCTGGAGTATAGTGGGTGAAGATGAAAGCAAGGAACTGAGCTGGGATACCAGATGTAGGCAGGGAGGAGCAGGTCAGGGCTGTGCAGGCCATGGAGAGAATCTGAATCCTAGTTTGAGTGCAATGGCAAGCTTACTTATTGGTTTAAATTGGAAAGTGGCCTAAAATAGAGTTAGGATTCCTTATACTTCAGTTTTTCTTCTTGAAAGGAAAAAAAAAAAGACAACATTACAAATAAAAGTATCTTGATGCAAAACCAATGCTTTGTGTATTGCTTGTCTTCATCTAAGTGAAGTAGTAACATTTCAAACTGTAGGGCAGCCTTCCTTCACCACCTGATAGAGCCTCAACATGGCAAAAACAGGGCCATTTATATAATTCTTGTGTGAGGAGTATTGGTTTTCATTAAGTCGTATGGAGCCCTCTAGTGGTGGTTGCTTTGTGGTAGTCATGTTGCTGCCATTGGAACTGGGAAATTGAACCTTCTAAGAGCTGGGAAAATTGTAAAGATAACTGTAACTTTAGGCAAATGTGAGACTATGTCATGCCTATGTTTCTTTGACATAATGACAGCCTGTTTGGTACTTTCTTCAGCTGCACTGACATAATTGTTTTGACATAGGTGTACATTCCAAGCAGAGTGGCCCTCATCTTTCAGAATGTGGATCCACCGAATTGAAGAGGCATGATTTCAGCTCCATGAGATGCAGATTTGTGTTTTGTTTTCTTGTTATCACTGTCACACAGCTTATAACATGTATACTTTTCAGAATACAGTTGTCTAGCCAAACCATCAGGTGTCTAAAATTCAGTATTGCTATAAGCAAATACAGCAAACTTTTAAGAAGTAGATAGCAGAATACGTTGAAAATATTAGGAGTCCTAGACCATATTTTCAAGTCATCATAGAAGCTAGGATTCACAAATGGAAGAGTTATATATAATATGTTAAAAAAAATTTTGCTTTCCTGACTAATTATTTGATTCTTTTAAATTCAAATTTGAATCATTTGTCATGTATGATTATTTCTGTTAAATGTACACTGTATTTAAGATGGTTATTTGGTGACTGTATTTGTTCTGATATCTTTTGGTCTAAATTATGAGGTACCAAGATTGTTTCTTTTTTTTTTTTTTCAAATTGTGTCTATAAATACTGTAATTAATATACAGTAGTGATATGAAATAAAGAATTATATCAAAGATAATTTAAAAGCCATTACCTACTAACTCCTTCTTGTCTCATTTTGTATAAGTTTCATTTTGTGATCTCTTGTCCACTTAGTATCTAGTTAAATCCCAATACCTTAGTCTTTCTGAAACTCCAAAATGGTAATTGTAGCATTTCAGAAAATGTCTTTGATTTCAGTCAATAAAAAGTTTTTGTAAAATTGCCTTTGCTAATATTTATTTTGCTATAGGGCTTGATTTTAAATGAATATTACTATGCCTTACCTCAATTCTAATACCTTTACCACATACATTCTTCTCCATGCTTCCTACATGATGCACTGGGAAGCATGGAGATTTTTTTTTTTCTTTAGGTACAATTTTATAGCTTGAAATTATACTAACCAATTTTGATATCTAGGCTAGTCCTTAGCTATAAACCTAAACATTTTTAGAAGCTAAATTAAGTATCTCAACTCAGCAGAATACATCTTCATGAATTTGTCCCTTGGTCAATTAAATATCAGGACACAGGTCCAAGGTCATTGATTCATAACTGAGCGATTATAATGCACTTATGGGACATAAAGGATCCATTACTTTTTTAAAAGATCTATTTTTCCCTAATATTAATACTGACTGCTTGGGGGTTTTTTGTTTGTTTTTAGCCTGGTTATTTGTGATTAATTAGAAATCCTTTAAGTTATTTCATTAAAATCTCAGTAGGAGAGATAAGCAACAGAAACATTTTTATAGCCAAACCTATACTGTATATTAACCATCATCTTTCAACTGTTTGTTTTTAAATAAAGCCTTGAGCATCTAAGTGTGAAAGGCGTTACTTACTTTAACTTCTAAACAGAATAGTATTTTGATTTCTTGGCGGAATCAGCAGTGCCAATTGATAATAATACATGCTGGGGAAAATTGAAAGTCATCTGTAATGGTTTTCCCGTTGCATGGACATTATTAATCTCCTAGCACTGCCATGTTCTGTGTACCGTGACTGTTATTGATAAAAACACAACATAGAACCATGAAGCATGATATTTCATGTTCTAGTTTATAGTTCCTTAATTTTGCATTTGTTATGTATGAAGAGATATACTGTTTTTCTATTAGGAATAGTTTTGAAATTACAATAAATTATTTAACACCTAGAACCCATTTACTTTTCATTTTGACCTCTGTGGCAAAGTGAGGAAGACCAGACTAATTATATGCCATATTTTCATTATATTGATTGATTTTGCTAATAGGTTCTTTAGATTTCACAGTCTAAAGTTAGAATTTAACGATGTAAGTTAATTGCCCCTCTCGAGTGCCCTTCTCTCCCACCCAGAAGAGCAATAAATGCATGTTGCCAGGTAGGATTTACAAAAACCCATACAAACAAATAAAATATTAAAAGTGCAAAATGGAAAGCAGTTGGGTTCTATCACAGCATAGATAGCTTTTATAAAACATTCTAATAGTCTGGCATTTTTTACTGTAGGACTTTTCATTTATGTATCAGTAACATTCTCATTGTTATATCATCTTGGAGGAAGTTTTTTATTGACTAAATATTTTCAATAATCAAAACAGAGTTGCAAAATTTTACTCTTTGTACCTTACAGTGTTTTTTCTCTGACATGTTTATTACCAACATCAGAAATGTTAATGACCTGTCTTTGTTGACTTTTTAAAAATATTTTTGCCGGTTTTTTTTATGTTCTAGAAAACATGAGTACAGATTTCTTGCTATCATTTTCTAATATTAGCAAAGGAGTTCTAGTAGTTGCCCTATTATCCATAATAGGATTTACACCTAATGCTAGTGATGCATACAGTTTTAGTTTAATAAATAGCCTACTCAGAAAGTACCATAGCTCATAATGGCCAAAAATTGAATTGTAAACATTTCTTTTAGAATGTTTCTCACTTTATAGCACTTGAACTCTGAGAGTCAACTTTTCTCATTTTCTCTTTTCTATAAATTTAATGTTTCTCACTTTGCCCTGTTCTTAACCGATGTGTTCATCTCTAACCTAAAATGAGGGAGTTAGCCACCATGTTCCTCAAGATCAAAAAGTAACCAGTGACAATAAATTGACTTATCTTGTAGCAACTATAAAAGAATGCAAGTATTGTTTTCTCTGACTGAAGCACTGCCCTTAGCGATATCAGTTCCACATTTGTCACCCATCAGGGTTATAGCCATTGCTATGGGAATCATACAGAAAGTTGTCTGAATAAGAAACCTGTTCTTCAAATAATAGAGAAGAGAGTGCAGACAGATCTAGGGGGAAGCGATGAATGGTAATGTGTTTTCCTCTTGCACTCACTTTCAGCTTCAGGAAAAATACCTTTTCACTGTCTCTGGTCCTGAAGCTATTGAATCTGATGATGAAACCAATGTAAAATAGCTTCCCTATTGCTCTTCCTGTTTAGAATGAGTTGGAACAGACAGACCTGATAGAGACCAAAACGGTGAATCAGCTTGCTGACTGCCCTTGTGCCTCTCAGACTATTTCTTTTTGCTATTTTGAGACACGCCCTAAACTTGAGGTCTTCAGAGTAGTGAGTGTCATTCTCTCTCTATTCCTTATAAGGGGACAAGCACTGAGCTATGAACTTTGCAAGGTAGAATATTCTGATGAAAGAAAATAGCATAGCAATGTCATGTCCTTTATGCAGTAGAGTTCATTTAGCATTCACAATGTGTTAGAATAGAAATGTAGATAAATTTTCTAACTAAAGCCAGCCTTTAGGGGGGAAAAATCAAATGAACTCCCTGCTAATTTTTCTGCTCTGTTATCTTATTAATGGTGATTTGTAGAGAATTTCAGAGAAACATTCATACTTTAGGGCAGAATTTCTTAATTGGTAGTGTGAGGAATCATAATACAGTAGCTGTAAGTGTTTTTGTCTCCATAAAGTGTTACATCTGGATTTTAACCCTTGGCAAAAACCGTGCAGAGGAAGCAATGTTTATGTACATGAAAAAAATGTATTTTGTGCTAGATATGCTTA
Source organism: Aotus nancymaae (assembly GCF_030222135.1). Taxonomy (NCBI): domain Eukaryota; kingdom Metazoa; phylum Chordata; class Mammalia; order Primates; family Aotidae; genus Aotus; species Aotus nancymaae. Next base: position 14,010,315 of record NW_026988435.1, read on the forward strand.
TGTTAATGACATGTCTTTCAGAAGTTAACTTATGACTTACAGTTTTTCTTGTCATTTCTGCTGGACCAGAAAGAGGTGTTTAGGCTTCTTATATGCTGTGTAGACTGTTTTACCTGGAAGCCTGAGCTGTATTTTAAAAGAATAGTATGGCATAGTGGTTAGGAGAGGTGGACTCAAGTTACAGCTCTTCACTCTCAGTGCCTCATTGCTTATGTTTCCTTTTGGGACATGTGGAGGTCCCAGTGAATTCCTTTTCCCTGCAGTTAGTTTAATGCCCTCTTAGCGTTTCAGCTACTCTCAGGCTTTTCACTAACATAACCCAGCCTTGGGAATGACATTTAACAATCTCTTTAAGGTGACCACTAGGGCAATGTAAACTGTATGCAAAATAAAAAAATCTCAGATCCCAGCATAGCAACCAGGTGTCGAGGTTCTCTATTTCTTTCCCTCTTCCCCTCCTACTCAAAACCTAGGCAGACTACAGGCAGAAGGAATAAGTAACTGAGGAAGCAAGAATTGCAAAAGAGAACTCATGGGTAGAAACAGTTTGGTTCATTTTTTTTTGAAATGAAAGTATGTACTCTCAAGAACACACGTTGTTATTAAATAAATGTTTATACACTAGATGTTAATTTCTTGAAGATGGGGGAGAGATATCAACCATTGACCTGAAATTTCAACATCTGTCTGGTAGTAACGCTAAAGCGATACAAAGCAGAAAACAAAAAAGCTATCGCACCAAATTACTTTGCCACACAAGAATATGAATTAAATGAAGTAAGTGCTCAAATTGTTTATGCATACTTGTCTAAGGTAATACAGGAAATAGCTGTAAATGTGTGAGTCAACTCATCCAACATATACATATTTATAACACATATGAATGTATGAATAAACACAGACATTTATAACATGTAAGTCAACTGAAAACACAAAAAGTTCACTAATTCTAATATTTGACTTGAGCCAGTGAATCATTTGATCTCTGTGTGTGATACTTGTACTCAATTTTAGGTATTTTTCTGGTTACACACAAACATTAAACCCAAACAAATGATTTTATTTGGATTTAAAGAAGGTTCTAGATCTGTGCAAAGAAATGCAATAAATATGTTCCAAATCTTTAGAAATTTTTCACCTCAAACTATTTAACTATGAGTCTTTAATATTTCCTTTAGAAAGGAAAAGGAGGAGATGAAACGTTATTAGTTCTTTATTTATGTCCAGTAAGGATTCTTTTTTAATTGTTTGTAGTGTCACTTTCCATTGACTCCAGTAATATAAATGAAAAATGCTGTGTGTAAATTACTCACATGCCCCAAGCCATGCTGTCAGTTATTGATGAAAACTGATCATATGATGTAACACACATACATACACACAGTCAATCTCTATTCCCTCTATTGTTCTTTCTTATGGTAAGTGGACATCACTCAGTGGGACTTTTCTATGTAGAGAAATCAGTAGAATACCTACTTCTTTACTGAAACATCTATTTTTTAGAGGACATACTGTTTTGGCTACCATGTATTGAATCCTCTCTTTTTACTGTGTTCCTGTGCTAGACACATTTTTGTTCTTAAACTTCAAAATTACTATGATTGCACCACCTTTGTCTAGGCTGTGCTGATCTCACTGTTCTCAGCTGTCTTTTGTGCTATTTACACAAAGGATCACCGGAAATCTCTAAATCAGGGATCAAAAGCCAGCTCTCTCTTTTGTATTAGTTTGCTTATTTTCCTTTAATTGAATCTGAATGTCTTTGTTGGAGGAGAGGGTGTCACTTGAAGCCACATGGGAGGGTGGGATGCACCACTTTGGTGTGAGATTGTGAGGCATGAGTTTGGAGGACTGCCCCAAAGACCGAGAGATTGTCCCAGGATCATCCTCTATCTGCATTTGTTCACCATTTTTGTCTCCTGCTGTCACACTCTCCTTCATTTCCTTGTTGGACATTTTGCCTCATGATAACTATTCTGTTGTATGACTCCTTAGCAAGTCATTATTTTCTTTATTGTCTCTGCCATAAGGAGACATAGGAATTATTGTTTGTATTTCTCCTTTATCCTCATCATTTCTAAAAAAATTTGAGCATAATGCTTCCATCTTGTCTTTATTTCTTAAATCCCCTATTCCACTCATTTATAAAGAAAAAAATTATAAGACAGACACCAAAAGACAATTAGTACTGTACGTTCTCACTTATATGTGGGATCTGAAAAGGTTGAAATCCTAGAAGCAGAATAAAATGGTAATTTCTGGGGACTGGAGCACTGGTTGTGGGATGGGGAGAAGTTGGTCAAAAGGTACAAAGTTTCAGTTAGAAGGAATAAGTTTTGGAGATCTATTGTACCACATAGTAACTATAGTTAATAGCAAGTTATTATATACGTGAAATTGCTAAGAGAGTAGATCTGAAATATCCTCACCACAAGAAAAATGGTAAGTTTGTGACATGAGAGATATGTCAATTTGCTTGATTTAGTCATTTCACAATTTATACATATATCAAAACATTACATTGCACATCATAAATATATATAAAATTTTCATTTATAAATTACAGCTTAGTAAACCTGTTGAGTTGATTGGATGAGGCCCCAACCACACTATTGAGAGTGATATCTTTTACTTAATGCCAATTCATCCTTGATGTTAGCCTTCACAGCAACACCTAACCACAACACCAAATAACGACATGATAGCCTACCCTTACCCAAGTTGACAATGAGAGTAACTATCACAGGAATATTCTTCAGAATACCTTACCAGGCAAGGAAATGCCAGACAAGGAAGTCTGAGAGACTGTCCTAGAGAGTCAAGAGGGGGCTAAGAAGGCATGATAACGAAATGTAATGTGGTATCCTAGATATGATTCTGGAACGAAAAAGGAACATTATGGAAAAACTAGGGAAATCCAAATGAGATGTGGAGTTTAATAGTGTCTATGTTTGTGTGTGTGTGTGTGTGTGTGTGTGTGTGTGTGAAAGAAAAACATACCTGATACCTGAATAGACAGTTCTCCTTTACTGGAGAAACATAGTGTTACAACAAATTACATCCGATGTCCCAGGGAGACAAAGCAGGGCTGAAAATACTGGGCTCAGGAGCCGGAAAGCAGTTTTCTGAAGTGTCTGGAAAAATGACAGCAAGTTGTTTTCTCAGTCTTCTTCCCTGTCCAACAGATAAAGCAAAGGTCTAAAACCATGATTCCATGAAAGTAAAAGTCTAAAATGTAGATCTCTCGTTGATCTGTGTTGGATTACGTCCTTGAAGATGTTGTGTTTATTATTTGGGCATTGGTGTACAGGTGAATAAATAAAAACATTCTGAAACAAAACTCAGGATATCTAGTAAAATTTCTTTCTCATTTAAGTTACTCTTAATGCTATAGGCAAAATAATTCATTTAGCTTCAAGGGAGCATACTTTTCAGTCATGTATTTTGGAGCAACATTTCATGTTAAGAAACAAGATGTTTGTAGATGTTCAAAAATTAGGAGCCATGACTGCAATTCTCAGCTAGGAGAAACTAGGACAAAATTCCAAGTAAACCCTAAAATCTTAATGACGACAAAACAAAAGTGTATTTTTTATTTATATCACATCTCATTACAGAATAGGAAGGGACTCTCATTCATCCTAGCTATGCTCTCTGGAATCTGTGACCTCCAAAGCCATAATGGAAAAAGAGAAAACTGGAGAACTGCAAGGAAATGCCCACACCTGGAAGTGGTTGATCCTCTTCCCACTGTCCCTTCTGTCCCAAAACTCATTCATATTGCCCTCACCTAACTGCAGAGTGCGCTGGGTCTTCCTGTGTCTGGGAAGGGAGAGCAGTGCTATGAAAACCGCATGCCATCCCCCGTAGTTGCCAACGAAGTTTGGGAAATCTTACATACATTATTCCCCCTACGGAATCATGATGCAAATTAAATATTAAAGGCCCTGAAAATTCCTATAACAAGGAAATTGGCCTAGCATTATTTAACTCTGTATTTCCCAAACTCACTTAACAGTGTTCAACTCAGTCCTCATTCACAGGGAACATCAATATTGGGGGGAAAAAAGCTATATTTGCCTAAACACAGTATACAGTAACACAAAGATAGATTTATTGTTCTTTTTTTAATGTGTCTTTGACCAATAACTCCCTCCTTCAAACTCCTTTTTGTGTGTGTGTTGCGCATTTGCAATCCGTTTTCCTTCGTGGTCACCTGATCTAGGAGTCAACATTTTTATTAAAACGATGATCTCATGATTTAACTGTTAATGATGATCTTATTTCTTTAGGTCCAGAATTCTCCTGATAGGTTTCTTAAAAGTGATAAATAATATTTGTACATATTATGGAGTATGTGTGATTTTTGTTACATGCATAGAATGTGTAATGATCAAGTCAGGGAATTTAGGATATCCATCACCTTGAACATTTATCATGTCTATATGTTGGGAATATTTCAAGTCCGCTTTTCTGGCTATTTTGAAATACACAATGCACTGTTGGTAACTAGAGTCACCCTAATCCGCTACAGAGCATTAGAATTTATTCCTTCTATCTAACTGTATGTATGTACCCATTACCCAGTCTCTCTGCCGCTAACCCCAGACATTCTTCCCAGCCTCTGGTACCTGTCATTCTACTCTGTATCTCCATGGGATCATGAGAGGTGTTTAATTGGATCCCCAAGTACTGACCTCAAGTTCTCTTTAATGAATGTTCTTGAGTCATGAGAAATCTGAAAACAAGATTAACAACCAACTTCTAGAAAGAGAGTAGGATATTAGGGTAAGCATTACATTTAATTACTTAATTGCTGTTTTTTTTTTCTTAGCCTAATGTTTTCTTGCTCATTACTGTTGCCTATATTTTAAAATTCACTTAGATATTACTTATTGTAGTATACCTATATTTGTTAATCATTTGCATTATTTTTGGAGCAAGGCAGTAAATAGATGATGCATAGACATCATAGATAGGTAGATAGATATATGAATAGATGTTTTAAATATGGTTTCTGTTGTGGTGATGCATAGTCCATGTGTTTCAGTATTTTGTGACTGGTTGCTGAGGAACCACTTAAAGCTAATGAGAAGTGCAGGAGCTTCCCTTGATATTTTATTAGTATAAAACCTGGATTTTCTAGATTCATGGAGATTTCTGCTTAATGTTGTAAAAGCAGGATGTTAAATCTCATTTAATGTGTAAAATGTTTGAAATTATATACAAAAATAATAAATGTTCTGGGTTTGGAAGAATAAATGCTTATATGTGCTTAAAGTATATTTGATAATATACTTTATATATCTATATAAAGGATCTATATATCCTTTATATAGAGATATATAAAGGAATGTTGATATATACATTCTTTTAATATTTAAATCATTAAGAATGTATTATATATCATTTACATAGATATATATGAAAAGTTAAGAGAAAATATGGGACAAAATAAAAAATAATATTGGATACAGGAATATATATTATACCCTGCCTTTATTGACAGGAAGTCATAAAAATAAGTTAATCATGTTCAGCTTTACTTGTGTTCTTTTGAAGGATCATTCTCAAATATAAACTATTTTTGTCTCTCCTGGCCAGTTATTCCTAATACTTCTCATAGAACTAGTACTAGCAAAAAGTGGGTCTACTCTTGACATTCTGACTGGCTAGCCAAATGTCAGTTTAAAATAGATAATGTTGTTATTGATTCATTATTATTCATTGATATATTGAGATACTGTGCCAGGTTCTAGGAAGGTAAAGGTGAAAAAGAGAGAGAATGTCACAGTTTACTAAATTGACTGTAGTCACAAAGGAACAATAGATTTATTATTGTGTCAGAGTCTAAAGTTACTCATCTAATGTTCATTCTTCTGCCTTCCACAAAAATAAAACCATTCTTCAGGTGCCAAACGACAAGTTTTCACCCATGTGTCTAAGTTTTAGGCAAAGTAGGAAGTTCAGTGAAACTTCTGGGATTACTGCTTAAAAAGAAAAAGAGGCGGGCGCGGTGGCTCACACCTGTAATCCCAGCACTTTGGGAGGCCGAGGTGGGCAGATCACGAGATTAAGAGATCAAGACCATCCTGGCCAACATGGTGAAACCCCATTTCTACTAAAAATACAAAAATTAGCTGGGTGTGATGGTGCACCTGTAGTCCCAGCTACTCGGGAGGCAGAGGCAGGAGAATCACCTGAATCCGGAAGGCTGATGTTGCAGTGAGCAGAGATCGCGCCACTGCACTTCAGGCGACAGAGCGAGGCTCCATCTCAAAAACAAACAAACCAACAAAAAAGGAAAAACAGAAAACTGGAACATTTACTGTTAAGAAGCTTCCCCTTCAGCTGCTTGGAATGTGGATAAAATGGCTGGAGATCTGCACCTATCTTAGCTATGAGACAACTTTACATGCTTGATGGCAGATGGGAAAGATAGAAAGATGCAAGATTTCTGATAATTTTAGACCAATTATACAATTACGAGCTACCTTCACTCATTTTACTTATGTGAAAAACAGCCTTATGTATTTACTAATAGATTTAGGATTTTCTGTTACTTGCAGTCAATACAATCCTAAATGATTCACTTATCAATGAAACTAAATGATCTCAATTGATAAATCATTCAAGAACTTGGCCTTGGATACATGAGTCAAGTAGGTAGGTGAGTGAGGCTGTGGACATACAGAAAGCAAGCATATTAATTAGTATATCAGAACTAGGAAATTACACTGAATGCTCTTGACATACACTACTTCCCTCAACATGAACTTATAGTCCATATTGGTGGAAGTACAATGTCTGTGAAGAAAGCGATTTGAAAATAAAGGTGTAGTAAGTTAGAACCAGTTTATAAATAATCTTCAATGTCTAAGCTAAGAAGACTAAATTTAATTTCTTATGGATTAGACTCATTAAAGACTGTTTACAAAGTGAGAGAAAAATAATAATATTTAGAGCTGAATAAAACTTAAATTCCTCTAATGTAGTGATTTTCAAAATATGCAAACCTCTGCCTTTAATTCCTTGTGCTTTAAGTTCTCAGAACAGTTTCTCTTTTTCTAGTTGCATCCTGACTTATTCATAGTCAATGCCCTACCTTTTACTGAAGAGAACTGTTGAGGTTGTGAATTTAACTTGCATGGTAATTTTGCAGGCTGCAGCCTGAAAGTTTGGGTCTGATGTTTTAATACATCAGTCCTGAGGCTACAGAAGATAAAAGATTATTCCAGTACAGGTATAGGCATTCTAGTGTTCTGATCATGCCTTGAGCTGAGAATTTAAAATCCTGAGCATTTTTGTTCTTTAATCTCCACGTAGACATTTTCGCCCACAGTCCTTATGCTCATCGCTTCATTGTCATTCTTTTCCAGGTCACTTGGACTCTCCAGCTTCACTTTCATTAAGCTCTGCATTCCAGGTAACTATAAGTGACAATTTAAGTAACTGTTTTGTCTCTGCATTTTATAGACTTCCATCTCATTTTCTACCAATGTTAAAGTCATTACTGCCTTCAAATCTCACTAAATGAAATAACCAATAACAAATACTATCTTCAGGTAATTCTTTACCTCGGAAGTGCTTCTGGTGCCAAATGATTTATCAGTCAGGGGCAGACAAGAAAACAGACATCACTAAATGTAATACAAACACAACATGATTTATTGTAGGAGCATAGAGACAAATGTTGGAAGTGCTGGTAAAGCAAATATCAGGAAGTTATTTCTGGCTTTCAGAAATTCCAGAAATGATGGAACTGCAGAAAAGCCATTGCTAATAAATGTAGCTCTCTGAAACACTAAGGACAGTGTGATTCTCAGGAGGATGACCAGATATTGCTAGAAGCTTCTGTTGATTATCAGAGCTACCTATAGCACTGAAGTGGTTAATTCTCAGGAGGATGGCTGAAAGCCACTGGCAAAACTTCCCTTCTGCCATCTGCAGATGCCCTTACTCTAAAAAGAGTAATGAAGTCGCTGAGGAAGAACGCCCCATGCACAGTGCAGTACATGTGCAAAGACTATTGAAACTGAATTAATAGTGTAACCAGCCTTCTTGCTTTGCAGAGCAATGAGGAATTATAAGAATGAAAGTATAAGCTAAAATCATGCAAAATGATCTTAATCAAAAAGAAAAAAATAATTGTTTCACAACCTTTAAAATTTTTTTTCAAACTATTAAAGAGTCTGTTATTATCAGTTAAAATCACATAGGAAAATGAAAAAACAGCAAAACTACACTTATTTAGTACATGGTGGTTTAAAACATCAGAAATACTGACAATTAGCCTGTTTTCTTTCTTTGTGTAAAATGTGGCAAGAAGAGATCCTGAGGAAAATAAAAATGAAGAATAACTGTAAAATTTAAAAGTGAAGAATAGTGATGGCAATGATTGGCATAGAAACAAGCAGTACAAACGTTGAGGAGCAATGAGGAGTCTGGTTTTGAATTTCTTTTTTCTTTTTCTTTTTTTTTAAAGAGAAAGAGAGAGAATAGGAAGGAGGAAAAAGGAAGAGAAAGAGAGAGAGAGAATGGGGAGGAGGGAGAAGGAAAAGAAAGAGGGAGAGAGAATGGGAGTATTGCTTTCTTGCCCAGGCTAGAATGCAATTTAGTAATGGGTATTGAAAACCTCTTTTATACTGATAATTATACTTAATGATGTAGTCAGGAAGGAATAAGGGAAGAAGATAACAAACAAACAGCCAATCAATATTTAATTTAAACCTATGAAATGCTATGCGATTACTGAGGAGTGATTTACTTCCAATTATATAGTCACCTTTGGAATAGGTGTGAGGTGGTAATGTATGTTTTGTGTATTTGAAGTGGAGAGTTCTATAAATGTTTATTAAGTTTACTTGTTCCAGGTCTGAGTTCAAGTTCTGAATATCCTTGTTAATTTTCTATCTCGTTGATCTATAGAATCGTTAGCTCTTCTTGTTGCATTGATCCTTTTGCCATTATGTAATGTCATTCCTCGCCTCTTTTGATCTTTGTTGCTTTAAAGTCTACTTTATCAGAGGCAAGAATTGCATCTCCTGCTTTTTGTTTATTAGTTTATTTTTACTCTCTGTTTGATTGGTAAATCTTCCTCCTTCTCTCTGAGTCTTTGTGTATTGTTGCATGTAAGATGGGCCCGGATGCAGCATACCAATGGGTTTTGGCTTTTTATCCAATTAAAATATATATAAGTTTAATACCGGCGTTTGATGCTAGCTGGCTGTTTTGCCCATTAGTTGATGTAAATTTTTTATTGTGTTAAAGTTCTTTGCTTTTTGATATATTTTTGGAAAGGCTGATATTGGTTGTTCCTTTATATGTATAGTGCTTCTTTCAGAAGCTCTTGTAAAGCAGGCCTGGTGGTGGTGAACTCTCTAAGTACTTGTTTGTTCGCAAAAGATTTAATTTTTCCTTCGCTCATAAAGCTTAGTTTGGCTGGATAGGAAATTCTGGGTTGGAAGTTCTTTTCTTTAAGGATGTTAAATATTGGTCCCCACTCTTTTCTGGCTTGTAGGGTTTCTGCTGAGAGATCTGCTGTAAGTTTGATAGGTTTCCCTTTATGGGTAACCTGACCTTTCTCTCTGGCTGCCCTTAGTATTTTCTCCTTCATTTCAACCCTAATAAATCTGGCGATTATGTGCCTTGGGGTTGGTCTTCCTGAAGAATATCTTTGTGGTGTTCTCTGTATTACCTGGAGTTGAATATTACCCTGCCTTGCCAGGTTGGGGAAATTTTCCTGAATGATATCCTGAAGAGTATTTTCCAACTTGGATTCATTCTCTTCATCACATTCAGGTACACCTATCAAACGTAAATTAGGTCTTTTCACATAGTCCCATATTTCCTGGAGACTTTGCTCATTCCTTTTCATCCTTTTTTCTGCATTCTTGTCTTCTCGTTTCATTTCACTGAGCTGGTCCTCGACTTCTGATATCCTTCCTTCTGCTTGATCAATTCGACTGTTTAAATTTGTGCATGCTTCGCGAAGTTCTCGTGTTGTGTTTTTCAGCTCCATCAGTTCACTTATATTCTTCTCTAAATTGTCCATTCTCGTTAACATTTCGTCAAACCTTTTTTCAAGGTTCTTAGTTTCTTTGCATTGGGTTAGAACAAGTTCTTTTAATTCACAGAAGTTTCTTATCACCCACGTTTTGAAACCTGCTTCTGTTATTGGAACACACGTGTAATCTATTAAGCCTTGTTCCGTTACTGATGAGGAATTGCAATCCCCTGTAGAGGGAGAGGCATTCTGATTTTGAGTATTCTCTACCTTTTTACGCTGGTTTCTTCCCTTCATTATATATTTGTCCGTCTGTCGTCTTTATAATTACCGACTTTCTAACTGGGTCTCTGACGTCCAACTTGTTGATTCCCTGCGCCGAAATCTGAGCAATCCACTGAGCCGGCCAAAACAGCGGTGTTAAGATTGATGGTGCTTTTCTGCCCGGAATCTCCAGACTCTGCACCAAGAACTGGCGTGCTAAGGCACCAGCAAATCCGCCACTCCGGCCACAAGAGTCGCCCTGGCGACCCGTGGAGCTCCTCCACTGGGAATCTCCTGGTCCGTGAGTAACTAATATTCATCTGAAAGTGTGGCGTCCTCTCGTTCTTTGCGCTTTCACTGGGAGGTACGTGCCCGAGCTGCTAATCATCAGCCATCTTGGATCGCTCTCTGGTTTTGAATTTCTTAAACTTTAGGTGCATGAGGCTAATCCACGTGGAAACACCAAGCATGCTGCTAAAATTTCAATCTCCATCTCAGGAGATTCAGGAACCAGAGCTACAAATGTAAATGCCATCTGCAAAGAAGTGGGAAGTGAAGTTAGGAAATAAAATTGCTGAACTCAGAAGCTTCCAATAGATCCCAGGTACATGGTGTGAGGCAGATAAGCCCAGAGAATGGTAGATGGTAGCATGAAGAGAGACATAGGGAATGGAGAAAATGCACAATTATGTAACAAAGGGGTGAGTTTTAGAACAAAATTAACAGCAACAATAACAAAGGCAGGCAATGGTAAGAAATGTTGCTGAGACGTAGGGTAAGTCCTAAGCAAAAAACCATTAAATCTATGATTTAGAATGTTAATGGAGATTCTTTATAGAAAACGCCATAAAATTCTTGGAAATAAAAGAAGGAGGCTGGAAAGATCTGAGAAGTGAGTGAGCAGTTGATGACTAGCAAATGTGAACTATATTTTTAGTTTTTGGGTTTTTTTAGCAAAAGATAGGATAGCTTTATAATACACCTTGAGAAAATCTAATATACCTTAAGCTAGTAGAGAGACAACAATTAAGGATGATAGTTCAGCAGAGGTTAAGAGGGTTGGAATTTCCTTTTTTACTTTTTTCTTTTTCTTTTGTAGAGATGAAGGCCTGGTTCTGCTGCTTAGGCTGGAGTACAGTGATGCAGTCATAGCTCACTGCAGTCTGGAACTCCTGGGCTCAAGTGATCCTGCCTCAGCCTCCTGAGTAGCTGGGATTGCTGGTGTGGTCTACTGAGCCCAGCTAGAGGGTTGGGATTGAGAGAGCAGACTGGGGTTGACTTGGACATGAGGAGGGCAATTCTTCCTGAGAGGGAAGAAAAAGGAGGAGGTATCAACTCAAGATTATTAGGCAATGATACCTCCTTCAGTGGAGCCTTCAATGGCGTATCGCTTCATCTTGAAGTTGAATGGAGAGGTTCATTGCACTAAGAGGAAGAGCGAGTGCCAAACTGAGAACTCGTGAAGAGCTGAGAATGGTTTGCAATATTCATTACAGGAATTGTACAGCATACCTAAAATAATTGTCTCATTGTTTTATCTCAACTGGCAGGTTAGATCATGTGAATTTGACCCATGGATAAGCCAGATTTTTGTGAATTGTTTTTTTCTCTTTTAGTTCTTAGCTAAGAAAATTTCTGAGAGGTAGAATGAAGGAAAGGAATGTTTTAGTGTTAGAAACAGAATTGTTAAAAAGTGTCTGAATGAGAAGAGTAAAACCAGTTGAAAATAATTGAGTATATATAGTGTCTGTAGTACAGGCTGATGGCAAATATCAAGTTTATTATGGAGTGGCAAGCAATTCTTTGTTTCAAAAAAGTCTTTGTCTTTACAAGTGTTCTGTGGATATTTACCAGTGTCGACTACTTTATCTTCAAATTCAAATACATAATTAGATTCATACTCCAGCATGATTCTTCAGCCCTACATGTACTTATCTTTTTTCAGAGAATTTCGTCAGACTATTGGATCTTCCCCTTTTTTTTTCTTGGGAAGGTTTTTTCTTGTGGGCTCATTTCTGACATTATTCAGTGTATAATTTCCTTTCTATCAAATCGATTTTTCCAGAGCTGAGAAAAAATCTCAACTTATTATTCTAAGAAAAGAAAGCGTTTTCCTCATTTTTTAAAAGAAATAAAACCTAATAGCTTGGTGCCTTTTGGTGAGTGAGCTGGAAAAATTTACAAATATCTTTCTTTCTACATAATTATTTCCATTTGGGCATATGGTTCTAAATAAACAATGAACTGTCTCTGAGTCTTATCTGTTCACTGTGTGAGTTTGGTATGGATGCACATACGTCAATTCTATTAATTAATGTACAATTCTTGCTTTGAAACTGCCTAGAAAAAAGAAAATACTTGATTAAAAGAAGAAACTTTACTTGAATTAAGCTCTGAGCCAAGGAATATAAAGAAAAATTAATTCTTTTAAAACACCACAGTCCTAAACTGGAGATTGACAGAAAAAAAGTATTTATAATCAGAATTAAATATTAAAGGTTAAGAACTGGAAACGTAATCTAGTCAAGAAGAGTGTAAATAAAGTCATGGTCAACCTAAGGACCTTATGTAATTGCTGAAGCTGATACACCAGTGACTTTCATGTTTAACTACTCTGTTCCCACAATGTATATTGCTTGTGGGTAGAGAAATCCTTTTCCTAACTTAATGAGATGACAATGACAATGGGAGAGGAGAAGATGGCCATGCTAACTAAGGCCATGGATGAGGAGACTTGGTGTAAAAAAGAGATGGCTTAAGTGAAGGGCAATAAATACAATTATATATGAATATGCACATTCAATAAATCTATTTAGGTGCAACCCTAAACCTCTCCCATGTTCACCACTGGGTTACACAGCAATTCACAAGTAGTCAAAACGTTGGACAGAAGCTGTCTTGGATGTGTCAGTTGCTAGTTGTGTGCTGAATAAAGCTACAAGGAAAGGACACTCACTCTATGCTGCTTTTGAAACCCAGGAAGATATCTTTAAACAGCAACGTTGATGAGCTGGTGAAGGGGCCTCAGGAGGACAATAATTTGGCTTCACTGAAGGAATTGGCAGTTTTTGCTTTCACCCGCTGATTAATTTCCATACTCCCCTGATTTCCAAACTTTTTTTTTTCTCTCTGCCTAGCCTATTTATGCTTCTGTTCTCCCTCTTGCAGACCTCAGATTTTGATTACTCCTTTTGTGCTAAAAGTCTTCGTGCTCAAAGCCCGCTTTAAATTTCCTCAAAAAAGATAAGATACGCATCAAGCACATAGGCAAACATTGTGTTTCAACACAATAGCTGAAATGAATTTTATCTTTTGACCCACGGATTTCCTGTACTCATGAACTCATAGCATGCTACATTTCCCAGTGACTTATCTTTATGCAATGTTATTTCATGGTTATGATCATTTCATGTTTGTGTGTCTTGTGTCTGTAGGGCTCAAGTCCTTATATTTTATGGCTTGCTTTCATTTTCTCAAACCACAAAGCAGTGTATCTGTATTAGTCCATTTTCACACTGCTGTGAAGAAATACCTGAGACTAGGTAATTTATAAAGAAAGGAGATTTAATTGACTCACAGTTCCACATGGCTAGGAAGGCCTCAGGAAACTTACAATCATAGTGGGAGGCGAAGAGGAAGGAAGGGCCTTCTTCGCATGGCAGCAGGAGAGAAAAGTACAAGCAGGAAAAATGCCAGATGCTTATAACACCATCAGACCTCATGAGAACTCACTCACTACCATGAAAACAGCATGCGGAGACCACTCCCATGATCCAATCACCTCCCTCTCTCAACACATGGGGTTTACAATGAGATGAGGTTTGGCTGGGGACACAGAGCATATCAGTGTCATATGGTTGTACAGAGAATATGCTCAATTAATTTTTGGTGTGACAGATAACTTTTTCCATAGAAGAATTTGTACCCAAACATATCATTTTGGGTATTTGATATGTTTGGGTACAAATCAAATACCCTTGATATTTTACTTGCTGGTTTTACAAAAGATTGATGCAATGCAGTTCACTAACTCCAACATACTGAAATGATAATCACATTTTTGTTATGTAGTGGCTCAATGTAGAAGGGCTGATCAGATTTAACTATTTTGTTTTGCAGGTGAGGGCACATGAATGCTTATTCAGATGACTTTAACATACAGAAGGCAATGAAGGAAAACAGTGGCAAGAGCCAGAGCAAAACCCACACAAAACTTGAGCAGGTTTGTCTTCTACCTTAAAATGTGTTGCCTGACTTCCCTTCCCCTGACTGTAGAAATTTAGTTTGTCTGAATTTTCTACAATGTAAGTTTGAGGCATAGGAATGATTTCATTACTTTTGAACCTAAGTCACTTTCACACTTAATTTTTCATAAAAATGTTTTCCAGGGTTTAAAGAGAATTAGAAGTTCTCATGTTTGGACTGTCTTACAGTAAAGAAGTGGAAAATAGAATTAACTGCAACGAAATGCTATGTTATGCATCACTTTAAAATTATTCATTTTTTATTTCTTTTATTGAGCCGGAGTTTTTACTCATGATTGACCTTCAGATGATTCTGAATATTACTTTCTGCCACAGAACTGAGTAGCCTAGTGCCTGGCTTCTTAGGTTATGAAACTACAAATTGAATTGACTTTCCTGAAGCTTAAGGCTGAGGTCACTGGAGTGTCTTTTAATTGAGACTTACAAATTGAATAGCAAAACTTGCTATGTGAATGTTAACATCCGCCTGTAATCAAAGTCCATTTATGCTTTGGCTCTGATAATTTTAGTGATGGCTTTATTATAAGCTTATTTTAGCAGGTGACTAATCCAGAAGAGGCAGTAGTTTTTGGCAAATTCTGATATGTAAAATAGTCAAGCAATCTAAAAATGTCATACTAAGTTGATGATTGATAAACCTCATTGAAAAATATCAAGGCAATCAGTCAATAAACATGTTATGTTTTGAATGACATACTGGGAACACAATGATGGTTATGTATGATTGCCTATATATCACCAATATCATGTTCCTAAACACAATGGCAGTAGACAAAGTTGTGCCGTTCAAGATGGCACCTTCCCTCCAAGATGGCACCTTCCCTCACGTAGCATAAAACCTATTCTAAGAGACAAAACAAGGAAATAGTTAAGTGCATAAAAATGGGAGAAGCCATGATAGGTGGGAATATTTCAAATGATGTTATTTTTAGACAGGCCGATAATTTGGCCACAAAGCAGGGCAAAATTTGAATTCCTTGATAGGAAAAGTAAGGTCAATTGAAGGAGATGAAATAGAATCAGGAAGTGCACAGACGGAAGTGTAAACATTGTAAGCCGCAGGACAGAGACAGCAACAGCCAGAGTGGAGTGGACCGTGCTTGTTGGGGTGTGGTGGGGAACAAGGCTGAAGACGTAGATTGATGAAGGACTTAATAGAACTGAATATTATACCTGCTAAAGAATCAATACTGTGTATGTTCTTGAGCAATAAAATTAGATAATGACATCATTCTTCTGCAAAAATTAATCATACTGATGCACTAAAATGATTGAAAGGGAAGAGAGGTGAGAGTTGGAGAAAATAGTTTCAGATTTCCAACTGAGCTACTCCTGAGAAAAAGAATGGAGAGGAATGTATAAATATAAGAGACATTTTGAAGGAAGTCACAATTGAGCATTATGACTTAGCTGAAGAAAATGGAAGTGAAAACGCAGCCATATGCCAACCTTACAAATGACCAAATATCTCTAATGAGTAATAAAATGCTCAGTGTGTTTATTTAGCTTTGCCACCTTGACTGTTCAATGAATTTATTCATTAAAAGGTGATGTATCAATGTCAAGTCCATATGTAGGAGGCTAGCAAATAACAGGAGAGTGCCCTCACCTGACACTACTCTCAGACAATGGAATGCATACCCATGGTGTTTTACAGAATGCCCTTCATGACTGCGAAACAGAGATTAAATCATTTTCATTATGATAGAAAGCATTGCAGTTTCCCAACGTTGATTCTTTTTCCCTTTTGCAAAACCCCTTATTTCTTTGAGTTTCATACCATATTTCACCCCTCCTCATAGCTGTCATTTTCTAATCTTCTATTACTCTCAAAAACGTGTTGAAGCATAGATACCATAGTCATTGCTTCCTCTATATACTGAGATCTGACAAGAGGAACAGCTGCTACCCCTCGGACGCCTTGAAATCCCATACACTCTTGTATAATCACAATCTCTCATTCTTTCAGTCTCTCTCACACCTATATTCCTCCTGATGCTAAACATTTCTCAGTGACTACCAGATGCTTTTGCCTTTACCAGAACACTTATAAACTACTTATATATTCAACTTCCTCACAAACCTCCCCTGATAACAAAACAAAACTTTCATCCTGAAGGAATGCCATAATCTACCATTTCTCCTTACCTATTTGAGACATAGTATGAGAATATCCATGAGTGTTAGCCACAGTGGTTCCTGAAATTCAAGAACAGGTCTAGAGTTAAAAAGTAAAGACAAATGTCTTCCACTTTTGTTATCTCTAGCCACTGGGAAAAACAAAACAAAACAGCAAACTGCCAATTGACTAAGGTTTCTATAAATACAGTGATCTCTGTGTGTGCATGTTCATGTGTATAAGTGTGTGTGTGTGTGTGTGTGTGTGTGTGTTCCAAAGGAAGAATAAGGATTAAATGGTAGAGAAATCAAATTGCTTATTTTACTGTAAAGTAACAGTAAACATTCTGTCCTTTTCCAATTTCCCCTAAATCCTTTTACTCCTCAAGTTTCTTGAGTACAGCTCTAGCCTTATATAATATCTGATCCTTTTTCTCCTAGAATAAAAGTGTCTAGAGGCTTTCCAGATTAAGTGTCATGGTGCAATAATTACAAAGAGATTTAAGATTTCCGAACTTCACTCCTTGTTCAGAAAAATCAGCTAAATGGAAAAAAAAGGATAAATTGAAAGATGCATGTGAGTATATATTTGTGGATTATAGATATTTATTCCTCCCCAAAATATAAATGTAAGAAAGGAACTTTAAATTGAATGTAGCATTATATTTACACATGTCTCTACCATTCTGAATATTGCAATATTCTTTTACTTAAAAAAGCAAAAGTCCCAACATGGTTCCTTGATTCTCTCATCAGAAGGGATTAGCATACAAGTTTTCCTGACCTGAAAAGTAACCTTTAGCTGACAAATGCATGTTAAAGAAATGAAAAACAGCGGTGTTTCTACTCTTAACCATTTCTTTTAGTCTCTTCTGATGTAAAAATGTTTCAGCTTTCAAAAAACTATTGTTTTATATCTGCACATGTTAAGAAAAGCTTTAAATAATTAAGGTGCTTTTCTGAAGTTAGCATACATATAAATTTAAAATTTAAGGCTAAGCAATAAAGTATTCTCTTTGAATTAAAGTGAACTTGCTGAAATGATTCATTAAACCCTTAAAAATAATTCAAACTACAAGAATATATACTAATGAATATTTCCTATATAGCTTGCAAATTAAGTTGAAAAAAATCTACAAAGACATAGCTACCAATATAGGAATTCTGATAAATTATATAGATTCATGATTTTGCTATAAAAGTTCATTAACACAAGACATTTATATGGTTGTATACATTTTTAGTATGTAATTGGCAACCTCACAAAGCCAATGATTTCACATAGGTAGATTTTCCATTATTCTAAGTGTACCCTTAAATCTCCAAAGATATAAATTTATTGCAACAAAGCATTACTGAGCAAAGCAAAGAGAATATAAAGACTACCTGAAAGTTGCTGGTGCCAAAATGGAGTCACTTATTTCAATTCTAACAAAATGGAGTTGAGAGACGATGGCAGGGAGTTTTCATGTATTTATGCCTTTATCAGGACTTTTCACAAGACATTTCTGCATGCAGACCAGTAGCAGCACTTATCACAAGAACTTCCTCAAGATTGCAATATTCCAGATAAGCCACCTACACAAGGATACTTAACTAGCAATGGCTGGGTTCACCTTTGACCAAATGCCAACACTTTCAATGATTCTGTGACCTATGAACCTTTGTTTTAAAGCAACTTAAGTGGATTTATTCTTTTTGGCTTTACAAATCTTCCTTTTGCCTCTATCCCCATGATCTCCCATTGAATATTTCTATGATTGGTAACAGCATGAAATCCTAGATTGCAACTCTCTGCTATTCCCAAATAAACTAGTTTGTTCCAGAGAGCCTATCTCTGAAGTTTTTTCCTGGATGACAATTGGGAATGACTTTCTTGGAAATACCAAAGCCCAATCACCTTGTACTTGGCTTAATGACACTAACCAAAGAAAGTCTAACTCGTGAGTGGTCAAAGAGTAATGGAATAATACCAAGAAGTACTATTATTCTCTGAATGTGAATTTTAAAGGTAAGAGCTTCTTCTTTTGCATTGATACAAATTGTTTACTTTTTTTTTGAGACAGTCTTATTCTGTCACTTTGGCTAGAGTGCAGTGGCATGGTCATGTTACCAGGGGAGTACTCAGCTCATGTGGTAGGTTCTTGGCCTCTCTATCCCTCAAGAATGGGGAAAGGGGTTCCTGAGGCATGGCGAATTTACTGTTCAAATAAATATCGTGGACCCAAAGAGTTTTGCAAAAGAGCGATTTATTAGACAGAGAGAAAGAAGACAACTCCCATGCTGTTGTGGGAGGAGATCCAGAGAAGGAATCCGTTCAGGTAGGAGCAGCTGAAATTTGAACCCTTGAGTTACTCCCTCCTCGTTCATGTTCTCATCCAATGAGAGGAGTTCTTTCAAACTTCCTCTGGAGTGACTGATCTTCGACTCTGATTCTGGATTGGTTTCTTGTTCTACAACCCTAAGTTACAGAGTCCTCTCCTTCTAGAGCTTTCAGCAGGAATTTGGGACCAAACAGCCCCACTTGACTTTCCTGCAGGCAGGAAGATCAGACAAAGAATTTTACCTGGCCCACGTGGAGGAGGTGCTTAAAGAGCCCCAGTCCCTGGAGGCAGGGAGGTGGGAAATTCCTGCATTTGAAACCCCTCCCTTAGTGGACCTGAGAAGAGAAGTTTCTTTAACACAAGTAGCTGGGACTATAGGTGCCCACCGTCATGCCCGGCGAATTTTAAAAATTTTTTGTAGAGATAAAGTCTCACTACATTCCCCAGGTTGGTCTCAAACTCCTGGCTTCAAGGGATCATCCCGCCTTGGCCTCCCAAAGTGCTGGAATTATAGGTGTGGGATTACAGGAGCCTGGCCAAATCATTCACTTTTAATTTAAGATACAACAGTGTTTAAAAAAATCTTGAGATACTAAACATTATAAAAAATAGGTTTACAAAGATTTCTAAATCTTTCAGGTAAAAATTAAGATTATGTACAGAAAAGTGGGTAACATGAATTCCCTAGATAAAAAAGTCTGTGGCTAAATTAGAAATAAAACAGATCTTTATCTTCCAGGAATAAAGGAAGAGGTATTAATTAAATGCTGGACTTTTAACTGGATGCTGGCTAGGCATTGATATGTCCATTTTTGTAATAGAAGTGATTGAAGCTCAAGTAACTGTCTAAAAATTATGTGGTTAGCAAGCAGGAGGACAAGAGTTTTGGGTTCAGGCTTACCTGACCCCAAAGGGTATGTATCTTCTGCTACAGTTGATTTCCTTCACAATTTCTACTTTTCTATAATATATGCATTTTAAAAGTATCCAGTATATAATCTCTTAAATAATAAGCCCATGCTGACTTATCAAATATGTCAATAATAGTGTAAATTAGTTCAATATTTTGGAAAAGAAAATTAGCAATATGTAGCCAATATCTATAGAAGTAACAAAGGAAAAAGATTCTTCTAGAAACTGCCTACCCAAATAAACTGGAAGGTTAAGAATGCTGCTGGAACAACTAGAATCAGGTGCTGTGATGTCTCCAGGTTTCTTTTGTTCCACCTCCTTCTGCTGCTGGTCTTTGAGTTCCGGCTTTATTCTTTGAGACTTGCTTTCTCCACAAGGCTGGAGCAATGACCACTAGCAGCTCTGGGCATGCACAGTTTTTCAAGATAAAACAAAATGGGCTTTCAATCACCCTCTCTCAAGTTTCACAATTCCCTCTTATAAAACTCTTTGGAAGGCAGTCAGAACTGGCTTGAAACAGTCCATCCCCCCAGTTACAATCTGGGACAGAGGAAACTATGATTGGCTGAGCTTGAATCAGCTGTTCATCCTTCAAGTAATTCATGTTACCAGAAAAGTGTAAGTGGATATAAAAAAGAAATAAGGCTGCTCCCATTAAACATACTTTGCCCAGAAAAAGGGAAAGTATACTGTGTTGGAAAACAAGACAATGTATCTTAATTATACTCCAATGTTTCCTCATTTGCTTAAACAATTTAAATGGATTCCAGGCATTGTGACTCAAGAAGTTCCCATTATTAGATAAAAAACATCTTTTCTTATGTATGGCAAACCATACCAAAGAAAAAATCAAAAGGAAAGGGAAATTCTATACATACAATGTATGTTTTGTTGCCACAATCGATTGTTGCTACCTAGAATTCCCCTCAAACTCATGAAAACCCAATTTTTACAGGATCATCTCTCCTACCAGAGCCTCAAAGGTGGGATTGAATGTCTCAGGCAAATCTCATGACACTTAGCATGGTGATTACATCAGTGATCCAGACCTAAGCCAAAAAGTGACATTCTGCTGGCCACAGGCCTCAGGTACATGGATTAATATGATTCATGAGAGTGAAATCAGAGGGAGTCTTTTTGAGGATAACAGTAAAGAGGTCTTCTGAGGCTCTATGAGAGAGAATTAAGATAAAAAATGTTCTCTGCTCTGCCACACATCTTGATTTGTGGACATGTGAAGCTGGAACTGCTAAAAGCATTTTGTAACCATGAAGGGAGCAAGTCCTGGGATTAAACCAATGCTCCTGAACTGGCACAGCTGAGCAATTACAGAGAAACAAAGCCAGCACCACTGTGTTAAGAGAATGCAAGCTTGTCCTTCCTTTGGACAGCTACCTAAACAAACACATGTTCTTCTGATTTATCTCTGGCCTTTTCTTCTGTATTTATTTTATGAAGTATCCTGAGATACCTAGTTTCAATTAGGATATCATTGGAAACAACATAAGTGATTGGCCAAAGATGAGTGAAAAATAAATATTCAGATATTGAAAGAAATATTTTGAAGATATAAAATCTTATAATTATGAAGATTTTGTAGCAGCATTTCACTTTTTAATTTACAAATAAATCATCCGTTTTTCCTTTCATTTCCTGAGCTATCAGTCACATCTGGCCATAATATTAAGC
This sequence comes from Aotus nancymaae, assembly GCF_030222135.1. Classification (NCBI taxonomy): domain Eukaryota; kingdom Metazoa; phylum Chordata; class Mammalia; order Primates; family Aotidae; genus Aotus; species Aotus nancymaae. The sequence goes on from NW_026988435.1 coordinate 14,031,893, forward strand.
ATCTCATATTCTCCTGTAAACATAGTTGGTTTTTAGTGGTCTAACATCATTGAAAATGAGATATTCCATAAAATAAACCGCTTGACTTACTGACGCTTAAAAAAAGTAAGCTAGGTATTTTGATAAGAATAGTTTTTTTCTGACGTGTTCAATACTTCCTGCCTTATTGGAGCACGGGGCATAATTTAATGCTTTTCTGAAAACTCAGGGTCGTCATTTTGCATATCAATTGTACAGTGTATAGTAAAGTAATTATCCCAGGAGGCATTTGTCTGAAAGGCTATGCTTTTTAAATTCTTGGGTCAGTTTGTTGCCCTTACTTTTAAAATGATTTTGTGTGTATTACGGTTCCTCTGACATGCCCCTTTCTGTCAGGCTGTCAGCTGTCATTTCTTGCTGCTCTTTGATGGCCTGCCAATATGGTCATGCCCCCTCCTAATTTTCTGCTTCTAAATTATTCTAGATTAGAAAGTCAAATAAGCATGCTTTTTAGAATTGTATCTAAAAAAGTTTTTAGTACGGATGTTTGGCTAATATACTAAGTTCTGAAACAGGAACATTGAGTTATTTTAGTGGCCTGCCCAAATACTTTAGGACAGATAGAGTCTTACCACTTGTAAATTTTAAAAGAGGTCACTTGTAAAAGGAATCTTAAACCTGATTAATCTCTCAAAATAAAGGATTATTCTGAGCAGTATTTACATTGTGTTCATTTAGATTTTGCCCTGAATTAGGCTTGTTGTCAAGTGACTTGTAAATTTTAGACCTATGATGAGTCTTAAAGCTAGGAATCATGTTAAGTAAGATCTCATGTGATCTTTCAGTTTACCAAAGGCACACAAGTGGTTTCAATGGTGTCCCCCAGTTGACCCAGTGAAGGGCAAACCTGGTCTGTTTTCAATAGAATGCTTTCCATAGTACCCAGTTCCCCCATATAAAAATATCTAAGTAAGCCAGCTCCTTTTCTTTCATTAAAATTACACATTTTTCTGCTACATGGATGTTTTCAAAGAAAAGTGATTTTGAATGTGCAATACCTTGACTTGACAATTTTAGATTGAGATTAGTTTAAATCTTAAAGGACGGTACTTAACAGAACATAAACTTGAAGATCCTAGATCATATGGAAATAATGGCTAAAATGTATACAAGATGTTTTAAACACAATTATTTTTATCATTATTTACATGTATCTATTTCATTTAATAGCATCTTTTAGTCATTGTTCTTTGCCAGTAAGGCATATAATGTGCTGTCTCATGTAATAAAGTATCATTTAGAAACAGAATTTTGTCACTTTGTTAACTGCAATTTGACAATTTCAATCTGAAATGCACATTTGTAAATTAGATTATTAGGGGAAAGCTATCACTTGAAGACATTTTATAGGTCACTTAAAAATTATATCCTTTTTCTTTTTCAAGAAGGATGAAACTTTAATTGTTTTTGAGAAGTCCTATGGAGTTTGAGCCTTTAAACAAATGAAAAAAAGGGAGTGGGAGAGTTCTTGAACTCTCTGGTTTATAAGGAAGGTATTTGCTTCATGGGAAATTTCCCTCAGACTCAGTCCATATGGATTATCCTTTAAAATGTTTTCATCTGTTTTGTCTGGCTGCCTTCAATGGAAATGAGCCTACCCCCTGAATGTTACTGAATTTATAGCTCTAGTAAAACAAACTCTTCTGGCATTTCCTACACACAATTGGGTTTCTTAGCTGCTCGAAAGATTTGAGCTACAGTAGTTTGCTTTATTATTAAAGACATATGATGCCTGTTGTACAGATTTCCCCTTGGGCAACAGAGCTGATAAAAGAATAAAGAATTTCAAGAACCTGTATCTCGAAAATAAGTCCCAAGGTATCTTTCTTTCATTTTTTTGTAAGTTGGAGGAAAGCTTGAAAATAATTACCATTTTTATTTAGCTTTGTACTTATTGTCAAGCTGTGGGAGAACACAGCATTTACCAGATGAAATCATGTGCCATGTGAAATAAACATGTCTTATTTTAACTTTTGGCCCACATTTGGTGGTGTTAATGAAACCTTCCTAAAAATGGGAATCTGAAGTCACTCCTCATCAGAAGGTGTCATATAATTCTAAAGGGAGCAAATGTGGCTTCCTCCTGAATGCTTAAGGCTCTTCACTTGAATACTTTTGTTATCCCAGGTAAATTTGTGTGTGTGTGTGCAATTGTGAAGCATTTGAATTGTAACATTTTACATCCATCGAATGCTTTAATGTCAGTTCTGTGGTTCTATGACCCAAAGTCATTGTATTAAACCTATCAAACTGCCTGGCCCTTCACAAGCAACTCTGAAGCAGAGCAAGCAAGCTGCAATGAGGTACCACATGTGTACATCTCAGTAGGAAAAGGCAATACTAATCTAGATGTGCTTCCATCTACTGGGCTACCTGGCTTTCCACAGGTACATTATATAGCTGAGAGGCTCCTTTTGTTAGTGGAGAGGACAGCAGCTGAAGTAAAGAGGAGGCATTCACAAAGATAGGACATCTATTAGAAATCAGCCCAGAAGCAGGAGCTGGCAGTGTTCCCGAAGTGGTTTTTCAACTGCCACAGAGTCTGCCATTGACAGATGGACTTGGCTCCAAATGTTACCAGGGAGAAAAACATATTCACGAATAGCATTCAGTTACTTTAGCAGTCTAAGCTGAAGGTGCTAGGGCTATACAAAGAAAGTGCTAAAGCTCTGCAGATAAGGTGCTGTGCTGCGGCTATAGCTTTACAGAGAAATTATTAGTGAATACAGAATCTTACTTTTATCTTACTAGAGATATAGTCCCCAAATTTGCAAAAATTCCTTTGTGTCCCAGTTCTGAGTCTAGTTTTTTACTATATAATCTTGTTTATAGTAAATGTTCAAGAAATACTTCTTAAATGTAACAACTCCAAACTATTGTTTAATCTGTTCTATTGCATATGCATGGCCATGAAAAAAAAATGCATTTCTTTAACTTAGTCTTTATCTCCAAATTTTCCTTTTGGTTAGTTCAGTTTTACAAAACTTCTCTAACTGGAAATCTGTTAAAGTAATACAATCATGTAAGTTTAAGGCTGAAGTAAACATTTGAGAGAAAATGCATATTAGCCCTTTAATTTTATAGATGAAGAAATTATGACCCATAGAAGTGGGATATTTTGGTAAGAGTCATAAATTTAGCTTATTGCAGAAGGCAAGACTGAAAATCAGTTCTTCTAAATCCCAATACTGTGCTTTCCACTTTTTATATGATTGGAATGTGTCCCTATTTCTTAACATGTTATACGATGAGAGAATAGCTTTCCATAATTATTCTGAAAATAATAAGCAATTTTTTGAGCATTTGTTTGATAGATAATATTGTTATATCAATTATTTCAATAAATCTTCACAATACTATGAAGTAACTTACCCCAATTTTATACAATTTGTATTTTATATATATAGGAACTATATATGCTTATTGGTACATGTAAATATTTATATGTATTTACCTACCTATCTCTACCTACCTACCTATCATCCATCTAACTGTCTTTTTGGCTACAGAATGTAAGCAGATGCAGGACTGGTTAAACGTAACTACCATATAGCCTACATAAGAAGAATCACTCTATTTCACTCAATAAACCAACAAAAATATGCAGAAGTTAAGCTTAAGAAAAAAAAAATCAAAATCCCAAAACTACAGCATCTTCAGAATATACAAAACCAGAATTTCAAACACAAACAGGCAAATATACAATACAAATAAACACAAGCAAGTTAATACAAACTTAGGTATTTTAACAAATTATTGAGTCATTATTGTGCTAAAAACATAGTTGCTGATTTCTCATTTGAATCTTGAAAAGTCAAGGCAAGATATAACTAAAGTGCAAAGCTTTACCACATTGAGGATGTAATCCTATTAGTCTATGTAGATTCACACATGAACAATATTTACGGAGGCACAATGATATAAACAACCAATATGTTGAATCAGATGCTGTGGTGTACCTCCATTCGGTGACTGGGCATGAAACATGGGTGGTTGTAACAGAAGAAACGAAGACTTATTCTTTGGTCATCAGAGCAGGCGTGTGTCAGAGACTGTCAGTAGATTGTTGAATAGTTTGAACTCGGTGGGTAAAAACGAGGGGGAGGGGAGATAATTTGTTCTCTAATCACTGTGTTTAAACCTGCTTGGTCAAATCTCCTTCCCTCAACCCTTTCCAGTTACTTTCATTTAGAAGAAAAAGTTAACTGTGACTATCTTTAGGTATTATGTCCAGACTACTCCAAATTAAACCTGAATCATCTTGAATTCCCAGTTTCTCTCCTGAACAAGTTCAGGCTGTCCCAGGCTGGTGGGCTCAGAGACTTACAATAGAGTCTGTCCTTTCCCTTTGCCTTCAACTCTCCTACCACCCCCCACTTCTTGGGTCCTGTAAAGGGCTGAGATGTTTAGGAAATATGAATCAAAAGTCTTATACGATTGGTGCTTTTGTAATCCAGCCACTAGTGTCTTCTATGTGGCAGGTATTCACAGGGTGACTCTCTTGGGGGTCACTTTAAAGGATTTTCTGAAGGGCCTGTGGTAATCTGCAACCTGCACAGTTGCTTGAAATGAGAAACATTCTTTCTGATGTCATCTCATGACCCAACCCCTCCTTTAACCCCCACCCCGCAGCACATACTTGTTTTGCTTTTGGAGAAGCCTCTCCCACCACCCTCCAACCTGCTCAGTTTAGACTGGATGCCTCCTGCTCCTGGTATGCACATGGCTGTACTGAGACTTTCCTCGTGTTCTTTCCTTGATCCTGGCTGGGGTCAGGTAGGATGCTGTGTGTTCCTAAGAACATTATTTGCTTGAAGCACATCCTCAAAGAGTTTCCTAAGAAGGGGCTCTTCAGGGTTAAATTTTCATTTCTTCCATGTCAGAAAATGTTTCTATTTCAGTCATATGCTTTATTAATCATTGTGCTGAATATAGATTTTAGGTTGAAAGCCTTTTTATTTCAGAAATTTAAATGTGGTATTTCACCAACTGCTGTATTAGGAATTTTACAGAAGACTAAGTACGGAGATCCAAGCTCTGCTTTCCTTGGTTTTAACCTTATATCCTGCTTTCTCCTGGAGCTAGCCATATTATTCACAAAAAATTCAACTTTTCCAATCTTATAAAACTGAGAATTACCTAATTTTCAGGCATCATAGATTACTGACCACAAACAGCCACCTATGGCCTTAAGATCTTTTGTTTGCTTGTTGTTCCCTACACTTAGAAAAAAATATTGTTAATGACCGGGTGCAGTGGCTCACACTTGTAATCCCAGTGCTTTGGCTGAAGTGGGAAGATTGTTTGAGCCCAGAAATTCAAGGTTATAGTGAGCTATGATTGTGCCACATCACTTTAGCCAGAACAACAGAGTGAGATCACCTCTGAAAAGAAAGAAAGAAAAGAAAGAAGGAAGGGAGGGAAGGAGGAAGGGAAGGGAAGGGAAAGGAGAAGGGAAGGGAGGAAGGAAGGAAGGAAGGATTGAATTGTTAAACATAACAACTTTCATTTTTTACTGAAAAAATAGATATAAGGAAATTTAAAACTCGTAGTCATGGCCGGGCGCGGTGGCTCAAGCCTGTAATCCCAGCACTTTGGGAGGCTGAGGGGGGTGGATCACGAGGTCAAGAGATCGAGACCATCCTGGTCAACATGGTGAAACTCCGTCTCTACTAATACAAAAAATTAGCTGGGCATGGTGGCGCGTGCCTGTAATCCCAGCTACTCAGGAGGCTGAGGCAGGAGAATTGTCTGAACCCAGAGGCGGAGGTTGCGGTGAGCCGAGATCGCGCCATTGCACTCCAGCCTGGGTAACGAGCGAAACTCCGTCTCAAAAAAAAACAAAAAACAAACAAACAAACAAAAAACTCGTAGTCATATAATTCAGTAAGTTTTGAAAATATATATATTCATATATCCAACACCCTAGTCAAAGTCTAGTATAACTCCCAGAAAGTTACCTTGAACCCTTCTCAAGTTAGTCCTTAACTAACATAGTCAACCACTCTTCTGGTTTTATCACCATAGGTCAGTAGTTTTATTGTTTTCTACTCCCGCCAACTTATCTAGGTCAGAAATAGTAAAGGTGTAAGGATTTATTGCTGCCCAGTCCCCCAAAAAACATGTCTACTTAATGTAGGGTGAAGTGTTTCCATTGCTGCCCATCTTATAAACTCCGTCATATAGGGTATACAAACCAGTGCTTCCTGTTTCCTTTTCTCCTTCCCTCTAGGGAAAGCAGGTGGAATTGATGCAGGAGGGAGATTAATTTGAGTAAGCAGAAGAACGTGCCTGAATGCGTTGAACTTGAAATCGAAGTAACATTATTAGGATTAGGGTTAAGGTTAAGCTAAGTGCTAAGAGGTGCATGATTCATAGAAACAAACTTTTCCTCAACTTCATATAAATGGGAACACACAGTAGATAGACTTTTGTGTCTGGGTTGTATTATTTGTCTGTTTAACAAAATATCTTTGATAGAAATTTACTGCTGTTACATACATCAGTAATTCTATTGGTATTATTATTGTTATTGCTGAAAAGTATTCTAGTATAATGACTACTCTACACATTATTTTTCCATATATCTGCTGAGGGGCATTTAGGCTGTTTCCTGTTTGAAGCTACCTTTGAATAAAGTTACTCTAAAATTTTATGTGTAATATTTTGTTTTTAAAAATATATTTTTCTTTTTATTTGGTAAAATTATTCTTATAATTTATTTATTATTTTTGAGACAGAGTCTCACTCTGTCACCCAGGCTGGAGTGCAGTGGCAGGATCTCGGCTCACTACAACCCCCGCTTCATGGATTCAATCAATTCTCCTGCCTCAGTCTCCTGAGTAGCTGGGATTACAGGCACCTGCCACCATGCCTGGCTAATTTTTGCATTTTCAGTAGAGACGAAGTTTCACCATGTTGACCAAGCTGGTCTTGAACACCTGTGATATGCCCACCTCGGCCTGAAGTTTTTATTAATTTAGATGAAATATAATGCATTATTTATTCATCTTTTGTGGTTAATGCTGTCTTTTTCTCTTTTTGATCTTTTCTCAGAAATTCTTGCCTACCTCAAATTTATAGAAATATTTGTGTTGTTTTCTAGAAATGTTATAATATAAGTTTAATGTTTAGGTCTACAGTTGTCTTAAACTACATTTTTACTATTGGGAGACAGTGGTTGAAATTATTTTTTTTTTCCATATATTTTTCCTAGTTTTCCAGACTATTAGTTGAAAGACTTACTATCACCACTGAATGGCCTGGGTGTGACTTTGAGGGAAAGCTGAATCTATTTCTGCATTTTCTTTCTCCTTCCATTAACTTATTAGTCTATTATCCTAACAATTTATTCTTGTCTTGATAATTGTAGCTTCATAGCAACAAACAAACAAGAAATGACTAAATTAAAAAAAAATAAAAATAACAGTATTTTTTCCCTCATTTCTACTTTCAGATGTGTCCGATTTGGAGACACACCCTTGGTCTGTCTTTCAGGATGTTGACTTAAAGATGTAGCTAGCTGTCTTACTGACATTCTTATACCTACTAACCTAAAATTAGGTTAGTAGCTACAGTGGGTATATCACCAGAGTCCTAAAATATAACAAAGTACATCTTAGCCCAGTACTTTATTGTTGCATTATAGGTAATGTCAGTGATCTCCCTGGTATAGACAAATTGCTTTCTCATATTCTACTTTGACTCAGTCATTTCAAAATTGTATAATTTATCCCACTTTCAAGTATCAATTTCTGTAAACATAAATCTTTAAATTTTAAGTGACATATTTCTCAGTGTAATTGTGATTACAACAAAAATAATACATACATACAAAAGGGTTATTATTCATTCATACAATGGAAAAATCCAGGAGAGAGAGCTTCAGGAGAAGCTTTATCCGAAGAATGTCATCAGTACTTCATCAGCCTTCCCTCGTCTCCACTACTCCCTCCCTTTATCCATCTCTTAGCTCTTTTACTCTGTGTTGGCTCCATTCTTAGGTAGGCTTTCACTATACAGAGACCCTTGGCAGGTCTTGGCTTAGCAATTTCACTTATCTTTCCAATGATATCTGAAAGATCTTGGGCTTAGCTGAATGCAGTGGTGTGTGACTGTAATTTACAGCTGCTTGGGAGGCTGAGGCTTGAGGAATCCTTCAGCCTAGAAGTTTATGAGCAGCCTGGTTGCAATATGGTGATATATCCATCTCTTAAAAAATTAAAAATTAAAAAATTAAAAGATGATTGGGATTAACACCTTAGTTCAGGTACAGTCACATGCCTGTCCCTGAACTTCTCATTATAAATCTGTTTGGATATAGATTACTTTCCATCCCTCAGAGCAAGATGGTTTGGATCCAGATTTATCAAAATTGTTTTGTAAAGAAAAATAGAACTGTAATGTCATAAAAAGGAAAAATGCGTGCTGAACAGATAAAATGTTAAATTAGCTAATCAGGCCGGGCGCGGTGGCTCAAGCCTGTAATCCCAGCACTTAGGGAGGCCGAGGCGGGTGGATCACGAGGTCAAGAGATCGAGACCATCCTGGTCAACATGGTGAAACCCCGTCTCTACTAATACAAAAAATTAGCTGGGCACGGTGGCGCGTGCCTGTAATCCCAGCTACTCAGGAGGCTGAGGCAGGAGAATTGCCTGAACCCAGGAGGTGGAGATTGCGGTGAGCCGAGATCGCGCCATTGCGCTCCAGCCTGGGTAACAAGAGCGAAACTCCGTCTCAAAAAAAAAAAAAAAAATTAGCTAATCATACTGAACTAGTTATTTTTAAAAGAAGTTTTATGCCAAATAATTCTTCCTCTATTCTTTGCTTTCTACCACAGAACAAGAAAATGCCAGGTTTCTTTTTGCAACATAATTCAGTGGGTCTCTAATGTAAAAGGAATTCTCAGATTTTTTTGAAAACACTGAAGTCATATCACCTTTGTCTTCTCAAAACTTCCAACACGTGGTAGAATATAAAACAGTGTGTATATTTTGATTGTTCAGTAATGTTTCCTGGCCATTGATGAGAGATCCATGAATGTAATAGCATGATATAATCAGTACTAGTCTGGGTTTTGATAGTTCATAATGTAGTTTATCTGAAGGAAATTTTAGATCAAATAATTGGCATTCTGATCACTGCAAGATGCTTCATTTTTATAGTGATTAAAAAAGTCAATTTAGCTGATTTGTAAGCCTTGTAAGAACTTGCTGTTAGAAACTCATCAGAGTTCTTAGGAGAAGGGTCATTTTGTATGTATAGAGATTATAGAGAGTTTAAATCTTTTTGAGGTTATATTTTAGTTTATGATGCAAATCACCTATTGTCCACATATAAATTAACTCCAACACTACCTCAAGGTTAAGCAAGCTTGTTTTAACATCACCTCTTGATCTCTGGACAAAATGGTTTTATATTTCAGTGGACCGATGTGACTACAACAATACATCACTGCCCAAATAATATATCACCACCCTCATGATAATCTATGGATTATCTTCTAACACTATTGCTTTATAAAAACATTCTGGAAAATAAAACATTATGTACTTCAATAACCAACTTTATTTAGTTTTAAGAAATTACCTTCTAACTTCATAGTCAAGGCCTGAGAGTCGCAAAAAAGATTTGAAAATCACTCCAGATGGTGCATTAAAAATCCATTCTACTTGGCCAGCATCTAGCTCAGACACTAGCAAACTCAATTATTGTCTTATTACTGGTAGGATTATTTCACCTCAGCCTTTTCCAGCTTTATAACACAAAGGGGTACATGGCAGGTTTTTACATAGGTAATTTGGTGTCATGGGGGTTTGGTATATAGGTAGTTTTGTCCCTGTGGTTTTCTGTTCTTGTGTTAGTTTGCCTAGGATAATGGCCTCAAGCTTCATTTTGACAATATCGATTCTTTCTATCCCTGAGCATGGAATGTTTTTTCATTTGTTTGTGTTGTCTGTGGTTTCTTAGGGTAGTGTTTTGTGATTCTCATTGTAGAGGTCTTTCACCTCCCTGGTTAGCTGTATACCCAGGTATGTTACTCCTTTCGTGGCTGTTGTGAATGGGATTGCATTCTTGATTTGGCTCTCAGCTTGGAAGTTATTAGTGTATAGAAATATTACTGACTTTTTAACATTGATTTTGTATCCCAAAACTTTGCTGAAGTTGTTTATCAGCTCTAGGAGCCTTTGGTCAGAGTCTATGGGTTTTTCTAGGTATAGTCTTATATTATCTATGAAAAGAGATAGTTTGACTTCCTCTCTTTCTATTTAGATGCCTTTTATTTCTCTCTCTTGCCTGATTGCTCTGGCTAGGACTTCCAGTACTGTGTTGAATAGGAGTGGTGAGAGTAGGCATCCTTGCCTTGCTCTGATTCTCAAGGGGAATCCTTCTGGTCTTTGCCCATTCAGTATGATTTTGGGCTGTGGGATTGTCAGAGATTGCTCTTATTATTTTGAGGTACGTCATTTCAGTGTCTCATTTGTTGAAGCTCTAGTTTATTTTTAATGCCTAGATATTAAAAACAACTGGAAGATATCTTTTTCAGTGAAATATTCTCAAGGTGAATAGCTAACTTTATATAAGTTTTCCTCTTTCTCTTTCTCCCAATCACCTCTGTACTATCCTTCACAGATTATGATATTTATATGCAAGGAATGAAGAGCATTCTACATTGCCTGGTAGCAAACTGGTGGCTATTCCTCTTATTTGCTTCTGACTGGTAAACAGAGTTTACCATATATGACCCAAACACTCCCAATGTGATGGGCTTCTTCAAGTGGAATATCTCCTTTTAAGTAAAGGGCAGAGCAAGCAGAGATTCTCAACTGCCTCTTGAGATCCACAAGAACTGTGACTCTCCTACTTTCAATGCCATGATCCCTGTCCTAGTGGTTGCTTTGGGGTTCTCCCAAAAACACAAAGGTTCCAAAGATATCTCTTTGGTATTGTTTCTAGTTTGACATCCTGAATTTCCCAAGCCCTGCCACTGATAAGGTGTTCTCTCCTCTTTCCTTTTCCATCCAGTATTGCTTTCTTTGTGCCTATGCCTCTTAGTCAACACATTAGATTGGTTGTCGAATATCTGACAGAAGCTATATTTGCTTGTTCATAATCCTATATTTTTTACTGCTATTTGTATTTCCATTTCCACTACCTTACTAGCAAAGTTGATTGTTTCTCTGTTATGTGTCATTATCCATATAGGAAGTGGTACAGAGTAGTGACTTAAGACCATAACCTTAGTGGCAAACTGACTAAAACCAAGTTGTAGCTTCAACCATTATCAACTGTGTGACCTTAGAGAAACTATTGAACATCTCTATGCTTCAATATCCCGACCAAAAAATAAACATAATTTATATTGCTAAATCAAAAAATGTTGAAAGGACTCAGGGTCTACAACCCTTGTCTAAACCCTCTGAGACCAGATGTACCCTAGAATAAGAAATTTTTATTTTTAAGGAAAGATTATGTGGAGTATATATTATGTATTAAACAACACCCCATAATAGAGTTTGGAAAACATCTCATAGTCAAACACATCAAGAATTCTACAAGCAAATATAGAAATATTTCCACTACGTTGAATAAATAAACAGTAAAAATAGCTGCACAGCAGTTCTGATCAAGTTCTGGTATCACACAAATTCAGAGTGAGTCAGGTTTTGTTGCCAAATGAGTTATGGAAAAAAAATAAGTTTCAGAGCTGGAACCATATTAGTATAGTGTTTAGCCAAGTGTTTGACACATACAAGTTTCCACCAAAATGTTGTCTATGATTATTAGTATTATCAGTGAAAACATTTCTTGAGTGCCTATCACATGTTATTTATTTTGACATATATTATTGTTTCATGGAACTTCTTAGTTAAGGTCCAGGACTCTCATTTCTTCTCATCAGCCTCTGATTGATAATATTTTCTCTTTATATAAGAGTGTGAGTGAAATATTCACAACTTCAGGAGACAGGATGTCAGAAGAGTTTTCTAACAAAATTCCTTTATTTTATCCTCTAAATTGGTTTAACATTCAGATATGGTCCATGCCAATTTCTAATCTCATGGTGGGAAAGGCTTCAAGTAGATTGGGAAATAGCTGCCAATCTCATCCTAGATGCTCACCACACCCCACCCCTCCTCAATAAAGAATGGTTCATAGCCTCTCAAGTCCCTTCACCATATCTGGTTTCTGGACCTGAGGTGGCCCACCTGCCTCTGTTGTCCTTGAGATGATGGACAGTGTAGACATCCAGTTACTGCCTTTTCCTTAAAATTTGAGCCACTGAGATGTGGATATCACATATCTTCTACTGCATATTACATAGTAGCAAGTTTGCAGAAAATGTCACCTCAAGTTACAAGACACACAAGCTATAGAATGCTCCTTGTTCTTGTTTTCTTTCCTCCTTAAATAAATTTTCTCCTGGGGCTCAGGCAGGTGAAGACAAGATTTATCCTTGGCTAATGACAGCTTACCGAATCTCTATGTTCACAGATGAACCTTATTCTAAGCCAACTGGCCCAGGCCTTGATCTTCAAAGCACACCTCATATAATTTAAACCCAAACTTACTCAAAATCCTGTCTAAATGATAGTAGAAGTTACCATAATTTTCTGCTGGAAGATTTCTGCAAGTACCCTGAGCCCTCCTTTTCTTTCTTTTTCTTTTAGCGGTCGGGTAGGGATGGAGTCTTGCTCTATAGCCCAGGCTGGGGTGCAGTGGCGTGATCTCAGCTCCCTGCAACCTCTGCCTCCCGGGTCACAGTTCAAGCAATTCTCCTGCCTCAGCCTCCTGAGTAGCTGGTATTACAGGCACGTGTCACCATGCCCAGCTAATTTTTTTATTTTTAGTAAAGACGGGGTTTCACAATGTTGGCCAGGCTGGCCTTGAACTCCTAACCTTGTGATCCACCTGCCTCAGACTGCCAAAGTGCTGGGATTATAGGCATGAGCCACAGCACCCGACCCCTGAGCTCTAGTTTTCATTTTTACCGTTTGATTATTACAGACCTAATAAAAGTAATATTGTATAATTTTTTATATATGTAGGCTGGTCCCTGTTTTTCAATTTTTTATTGTTAAATTACCACAAATTAAATATGAGAAATTATGTATATATACACACATATGGTATATGTACAAATATGAATAGATAGAAATAGATACAGATATTTCCTGTAAAAAGCCTGTCTAGAATTTGTACCCCACCAAATCTTTTTTGGGGGCATATCTCATTTATACACTCATTGTAATGTGAAATTCTCTCAGGAGGCCACTTGATTTCTAGCCCCAAATCCCTCCCGTTCTGAACATTTGATACGGTAGTGCCCTTTAGGATCACTGCCAACTGAACCTAAATTCTGTGGCCATTACTCTACAGTCATATCAGGCTATGAAACAAGCTCTTAAAGGAAGGCAGTTTTTCAAGCTACATTTTGGTGCTTTTAAAGGGAATACAATCCTTAATGAAAAAACGAGTCTCCTGAAGCTCCTGGCTCCAAGGTCAACTCTGCATACTTGCTTTCTTGGTTGGCAGAGAATCTGTTAAGGGACATTTCTGGGAGCCCATTCCATAAAAGCCCCAGGATGAAATAGGTTTGGCAGGTGATTCTCTGGAGCTTTACTTGGGCAACTTTATAATTCTCTGACAGATTTCTTCTAAAGCTATTCCCACACAGCAACACCCTAGTACCTCAGCTTCTCCCCCTGCTTCCTACCAACCACAGAAGGAGAAATTGGGTTGCTATGGAACCTGTTGTAATAACACCTGATGGAACTAACAATACTTGTCAGCTACTAACAGTTTAGTGTGAATGAACTTATCAGAATCTTCCCAAGTGAATTAATATTTGTCAGCTTCTGAAGGGCTTGGGCCCTATTTTTATTTATCTTTATTTCTATTCACATCTAGCACAGTGCTAAATAAATGTTTGCAGAGTGTCAGCTGAGGTCAGCCTACTCCACCATATTGCTCTCAGCTGGCTCTTCCAAATTGGGAATGTGGAGGAGGAAGAGGATCTTTTTCTAGTTGCTGGGACTTGTTGCTTGAGACAAAGCTGTAAGCAGTACAAAGATGTGGTAGCTTTTAGAGGAGAGATGGAGGGTGACAGAACTTACCTGTTATTATTAGATGAAAAGGGGGAAAGTAATGTTTCAGATTCAGAATCATTCACCAAATGCTAAGATGGGTATTGTGAATATTGCTGCCTAAAGCATAATGGAATAGCTCTATAAATGACTGCCCATAAGACTTTTGGAGTCTCTGTAGGTGGTCTCCATTAGTCGGTGGTGTAATTTAGGTGTGACTGCCCCACCTGTAGAAGAGTGGTTAAATGGAACTTTGATAATAGCATATAGAAATCAGGATTGGAATCATTTTGTTCATTCCTGCTTCCCGTGCATCCACATTTAAGCCTCTCGGTAAGCTACAATGAACATTTCAACGTTATGAGAAATGGAGGTGACATAAACTGTAATTACATTTAATTTATGGAATGCAGAATAATAACATCCTGTATACTAGGACAAGTAAGAGGAAGGGAAAATCTAATCTGGTTTGCCAAGCCTCTTTCTTCGCTATCTCTTTAGCATTAACCAAGACTCACCGTAACATGGATTATAAGGAGGTAATTCACTGGTGTGGTTCTTTGTTATTTTACTTGCACCAGAAATGTAATTAAGAAGCAAATCATATTACCTTGATGACAGAGACAAAGTATGTCAGAAATAGCATTATTGCTGCTAAATTACAGAAAACACAGACTTCATTCCCGCTTCTAATTTATCATAATAGTGATAAAAGGTCTAACTGCTCCTAAACAGCAAATTTGAATCAGAGTTACCGGCATTTTGTCACTGCTGAGCAGAACTGATTTTTTTTCACCGTTATGGAATTAATTATAGAATATATGATGTACCTTCACTGCTCCTTATGATAGTAGTTTATATAACAATAACAGTCCATGGTGTGCTTTTTGGAAGAACTTTTTTCTCAACTTCTTATTGGCCTATGAGTTCACAGGACAAACTTAAAGTCATGAAGGTGATAAGTAGCTTTTTGATTTAAGAAAATGAGACAGAGCTCAAAGATGTATGAACTGCATGCAGGTCAGATTTATGTGCCATTTCCCAGGAGGGAAAAAAATCACCACCCACTTAATTTCACATGCCTCCTCACCCTGAGCCTGTGGGACATGATGAAATCATGAGTGTATACTTTCACTTTCTCACTCTGATGAGATCTGCTCTAAGATGTAACCTTTGTGTTCTTGTTCAGGCCAGCCCCAGTGGCCAACATCTGTCTGGAAGACTTCAAACAGACACTTAACCACCTTGCATGCTACCTTCTCCTCTTCCAGCCCATCCAGAGCATGCCCTTCACATGCTCAGAGCTTTAGAAACAAACCAGAGAATCCAGCCATGACCTTCCAATCCACTGAGGGGACTTTATGATCTGATTTTAGGTGTCTTATGAGTCATTCTCAGTTCAGATGTTGTTGTCCCAGGTGATTTCTTTCCTCTTTACGGGCCTTTCCATGTGATTCTTCCTCCCTAGCCCTTGCCCTAGTATGTCAATGCAGTGACATTGTTCTTCCAGGATCTTTGTGACAAGAGAGGAAAAGAAAGAATCTTTTTTTTTTTTTTTTTTAGGATAAGAGCAAGAAAAAGGGCTCAGAGCTGAGAGTGATATCAAGACTGACAATGTTGAATTTCACCCTAACTCTGTAGTCCCGGAAACAGTGAACATTAAAGAAATCCTCCCATCCTTTGTGTTCTAGGAAATAGTGTACTGCAAAGAACCACCCTCCCCCATTTGTCTTAGAAACAACTCACAGATGCCCCCTGTTTACCTATAACTAGGCCAGACACTCATAAATGATTAGCTGAACTACGTGTTCCAACTGGTTAATCAGAACAAAATACTCCCTACCCAAATGTGTAACATATCTCTCCTTCCACCTTCCTTGAACCTTGTTTGAACCACCTTCCACCTGAGCCAGCATACAACTACTCATAAGGACCCACCCCTGCCAAGAATAGGCTGACCCCTCTGGTCTACTGTCTCACCAGACCCCCATTATCTCATTTTTCCAAACCTGGTTGTTTCTAGCCTTATTATTCCTGTGTATAAAAGAAAAATTCCTTTCTGCCTATTGTTATAGATACTTGCAGATCTCATGATCAGAACATTATTCCTATTGCAATGGTTCCCTTCCCCAGATCGTACCACTTATTGGTATCTTAGGCCAAAGTAAATGCCTAGACATTTCTTTCCTAAGAAGCCAGTATATCTCATCCTCTCTCGTCTCTCCCTCTCTCTTTCTCTCTCTCTCTCTCTCTCTCTCACACACACACACACACACACACACTCTCTCTCTCTCTCTCTCTCTCTCTTCCAGAAAAACTATAATATTGCAATTTATGTTTCTCTGATTAAAAAAAGAAACCAGATGTGGTGATTGGTGAGCTACTAAAAAATACACTTTTCTTTATATTTGAATTTCTATCTCTCTGTGATCTTCCCTCATTGCTTGGCAATCCCAAACTCCTAATTGAGATTTCTGTTTGACATAGATGTGTCTTTCAAAACCCATTGGTACAGCCAGTTAGTTTAACTCAGAGGAAAAACAAGCTTAGAAAATGTAAGCAATCCTTGTTTTAATTGTTTCTTTTCTCTCTCAGTAAACAGAGTATGCATTTACTAAAAAATGTCAAACTGTCATATTTGAATAAACTGTGAGGGTTTAGATTGAATAAATAATGTTCACTCTAAACTGGTCTTGTTATGGTATTTTCTTTTCTTATGATTCAGTCATGTGTTTTAAGTTAAAAACAGTGTTTATTTTTCATAGCATTCATTACTAGCCAGGGCCTATGTCAACTTTCAAGGTTTAAGTCTTTTTGAATGAAATGTAAAGAACCACTATTCCTTCCTATCAGAGTAAAACACATTCTAAATCCTAATAAATCTATTTCTTTAATATGCCACTTGAAGTACAATAGTGCAAACAAAAACACATAATGGGTTCCTCTTGAGAGAAAGGAAAATGTATTCACTTTTGATGAAAGATCTTTTGATAATTCACTCTTGGCTTCACCACTTGATTTATATCATCTTCCCACATTAATTTGTTTTTAATTTTTTTCCTGCCTTCTAAGGTTTTTCTCATTTCAGTGACATGTACGTGACAGATGAGGTTGATGAACTAGAGAAATACAAATTCTAACTCAGATAAAAAGCTTAAATTATTCTGCAGTCCCGTAGAATTCACGCACGAAACTGTGAAGTCTGAATTTCCAAGGGCTTGATGTTACATTTTCTAAAGAAGTGATGAAATCAACAACAGTAAAAGAAACATTAAAATATAGTATATTTCTTTAGCCAATACTGAATGACCCCCTGGAGTGTACTTCTTCCCCAGTCTTCAGGCAATTTAATTGTATCCACTAGAAGTGATGGTGAAACTACAGAAACACAGTAAAATTCATTCTTTATTATAGATCTTAATTTCAAAAACTGTGTTCCTTTTTTAAAATCTATTTTAATTCAGGATAAAGTAAATAACTTATTTGACTATCTTCAGTTAAGGAAGGAAGCAGAATAGGTGACAATGCCTCAAGGTGAAATTCATTGTTTTTAAAAGTAATACCTAATACCATTACAGGGGCAGCCCATGCACATTTATATAGAAGTTCAATTATTTCAATCCTGTTCTGTTTTCCACCAATCAAGTTAGAACTACTTATTGGATCATTTTTCTTTGCTCTGTCTCAGTAACATGAAATATGTTTTAGTAATATTCTTTTCTTCATGATTAGATTATATTAATGTGTTTTATGTATCTTCTCAATTGTCCTTTAATCTCAACCTACACCCATTGCAAAGATGATTGATTTGAGGATATGGCTCTATCTGGAATTCTGGCACCCCACCTCTGCCTTCTGAAGTAAGACTCATTGTATATCAGCTTCATTCCCTTTAAAATGGAATTATGATGGATATGAAATAGAATCATTTATTTAAAGCATCTAACTAATACTTGGGAAACCATTCATTTATTCATTCATTCATTCATTCATTTATTCTTCCACATTTAGTACTTAGTTGAGGATGATATGTTCTATGTATTCAAAATTTTAAATTTCTTCCCCAAAGTGAGTACTAGAAAAGTACTCGTCTTGTTTTTCGAGTAAGTTCAACTCATAAAATAGGAAACCAGGGTAATTCATTTGTTTTTTTTCTTAAAAATGCATTCTTTTTCTTATGTCTTCCTTTGCATATACATCAAAGGAACTTTATTCTATTCCAGTACTGAGGGTGAGGTGTGGGGAGGGAAGTAAATTCCTCAGGAATGTGTAGGAAAAGGAATAAAATCCTCAGGAACAAACCAGTTTAGTTAACTTATTACATAACATTCCTGGCATAATCCTTGTATTCAGAGCTCTGAACTAGAAGCTTTTGGCTTATATGCTTAAATTAAAGGAACTTTAAACTGCATCTACAGCAAGATATGGCAAAGACGATTCTATTAATAACATCCTCTCAGCTTTATCCTGGGTATCTCTATCATGCAAAAGTCACCTAGTTATTACAGCTTACCAGTAGGAGATTCTGTAGCGTCTATGACATTATGTAATATCTTCAAAATGTATGCTTGTGGCTGGATTTGACCACTTAATTCTTAAAATTTAATTTCTACATGGACTCATGTTTTCAAAGCTAACACATAAGTGCTTTAAACTACAGCATTCCCTAGCAACCCGCCTACACAACTGACTTATTTAGATGTGTTCGATGAAATTGTATGGGAGGAGATTTTTTGAGAAGCCTTTTTTTTCCCTATTTTGTTTTTAGTCACAGAGAACTGATATTTTTTCCCACTGATAAATGGCCTAATAATTAATTAATGCTTATCAGTGTGAATTTTGGAAGAAGATATTTACAAATACTGTTTAAGTTTTATGCATCCATGCTTAAATACACTATTCTAATAAGGAACACACCCATGTTTTACTAAGAAGTATGTTTTTTGAAAATCTGGTTCTAATATTCTTATAACTTATTGCTTAATCATTTGTATATTTAAATTAAGAATTCCTTTATGTGGCCTGATTATCAGGATTCTTTTTCAAAGAATAATGTGATAATATATTGACCAAAGTGGAATTCTATAGTTGTCGTGTTTATATTAGGTACTATTCATATAAACATAATAGTCATTAATCCCCATGAAAACCTTGCAAATGTATCTATTTTATGAAACAAAAAATGTGAGTCAGAGATTAGAACTGGCTCAACTCACACTACTAATCACAAGCAACATTGGAATTTGAACTCAGTAATCCTAATATAAAAGCCCCGTCTTGAACTTTCTCTTGTATCCCGATGCTGTGTATATATTGTCCATACACAGTTTCTGGCACACAGTTAGTCTCAAAAATTATTTGTTGAAAGATTAATAAATGGTAAGTATTTGATAAATCAATATCTGTTAAATTATTTCATTGTATGTTTTATTTTTATATTTTCATAAAAGCAAAGGCAAATGGCCAGACCTCATATATGTTAGTCTTATCAGGGGAAGAATTCTTCAAAGCAATAGAAGATTCACAAAGCAATAGAAGTAGCTGATGTGGGGTTTGCTGTCGTCCATTGCACTTTGGCTAGGACAGATATCTGACTTGGGAGAGAAATAAATCTCAGCTCTTAATGCCATATGATTTTTAAAATACATGATTATGAAGTACTGATTCTTTCTCTGTCATGGTCAGGAGTCTGACCCTCATGGTTACAGCTATTTGGTGTACTGACTAATGACATGAGCTGCCACATCTGCTGCCTTAGTTTAGGGAGCACCAGCTCCTCTCCTAACTTAATCATGGACTAGAGTCCCTCTGTAGTGCTATCCCTAATGTGATCCCATAGATAGGCGATCTACCTTGATGTGGCAGATAGGTGATCTATTCACCACTTCAGCATTCTACCAACATTATTTGCCTTAAGCACTTGTATATTGCAAATTTCATCAAAACTTGCAGAAAATATTTGAATAAGTGTATGTACATTATTGTTTTTGTGATTATTTTATTTTACATGCATTCATAAAAGTTGCTATCAGTAACATATCTCCTTGATATAATATGTTTCATGCCTCTTTGAGTTCATTTTACTTTATTTTCTTCTCTTTGGGGGAAAATATATGATTTCAAAGAAAAAAGATGATTCATGAAGGAGAATAGCAATGATAAAGATTATGATGATAAGACTGAATAAGTATTGAAATTATCTTTGCTTAAGGATTCTTTTGCCGAGCAAGGCCTGATTTGCTAAGGAGAGTAGCTAGAACAGTCACCTACCTGGTAGGATGTAAGAGAATCAAGGAAACTTCTTTGTTCCTCAAACGCTCCCTTTTCTATTGACTACGTTTTGCAAAATCCTAAAGTAAAAGATTGCTCTGTTTAATTAAAGGCTTAAAATGACAGTTCTCTTGGGAGAGCTTACAGTGAGAAACTGTCAATCCCTTTTTTGTGAAAGAATTTCTGAAAAGTTAATAAGAAAAGGAATTTAGAGGGGGCCACTGGCAAGGGGAGCCTCTATTAAGTTACTGCATAATAGAATAAGATGGTGAGGGCAGCCATTTGATGGAAAAATGTCGTTGATGTCATTAAGGACACTTTGCCTCTCCAAAGATTTTTCTATTCTGAATGTTGCCCTAACTTATGATTTATCAAGTGGCAGTTGCTTATTCTATTTTTAAAGTTTACATATGTTCAACATCTGGATAATTATAGAAAAATTCAGTCTGACTCCCAACGTATTTGGGCATTTGGAAATAAATGGCTAACAACTACTATTTTTTTTAACCTTTTTTATAGACTGGAAAAAATCATAATATCAAATGATATTCCAAGATCACCCTGAGCATTTTAAATTAATCTATTTCAGAAAAGAATAAACATTGAAATGATAAAATAAGTAACTTTTTCTCTCAACTGAGTATCATGGATAAAACTATGGAGCCATGTCATTCAGCTAAATTACATATGATTTTAGTACCGCCATCTACCCCAGGGGAATATGAAGGCAGCATATGAATTCATTTATATTCTATTGTTTTCATTCAATGGAGTCAAGAAGTAAATAAGCATTGTGATAAAGATGTATATATAGTGCTATACAATATTTTACCTTTTTGGATTTAGTCTTAAGCTGCCTTCTATCTCTATTTTTTTTTTCTAGTACAAGTGTGTTCATCATCTGTTTGGATGTAACAAAACCCATTCATAATTATCTAGTCAGTACTTGGAGCAATCTTGGTGTATCCCATAAAATATAAAAACAAGAAGTTCAGCCAGGCCCTGTAAGGGGTTGAAATGGAGAGCACCCAAATAAGGCAATCAAGGCAACCCAGAAACCAACACAGTGAAATCATCCCCATCTCTCTCTGCCTCTCTTGGATCCACCTGACTCTTAATCCTACCTTCCTTAGCACTTGACTCTTCTGGAGTTGGGCTTTCACTGCTTGCCTAATAACAAAGCTGGTAGGTAACCATGCTTGACCCATTCCTAATTTTACAAGTTCTGCAGAGTCCAGCACTTGGAATCTGTTGGAATTTAAAATCCTTGAGAGAGTAAATCTGATTGGCCTAATCCGGATCAGGGTTTTATGCATTTGTAATTTCACCTCCTCAACATCATAAGCCAATTTTTGAATTATCAAGGGATTTTCCAAGTTATCTCATCTTCAGACCTGTCCAAATATTTGAAGCACAAAAATATTTGAATTGGTATGTGATTCATTGTGGATGTTTTCTTCCAAGCCAACAGTAGCCATCCTGATAACATTAGGGTCGTTGGTATCTGTCCATATTTATAGGTATATATTGCAATTTCCTCAAATAAGCAACCACATCATGGCTTTTAAAAGTTATGTTTCAATGACTTGTTTTACTACTCAACAATGAGTTCATGAGGTAAAACCTCAAAATTAAATCTCAAACTTTTTTTGTGGCACCAATTTGTTCCATTCTAATATTTCTACCAGATTCAGTCAGGCCTCTTCAGTGTAAGAAAGAAATATTTTAGCCAGGCGCTGTGGCTCACGCCTGTAATCCCAGCACTTTGGGAGGCCGAGGCGGGCGGATCACGAGGTCAAGAGATCGAGACCATCCTCACCATGGTGAAACCCCGTCTCTACTAAAAATACAAAAAAAAAATTAGCCGGGTGTGGTGGCACGCACCTGTAGTCCCAGCTACTCGGGAGGCTGAGGCAGAAGAATCGCTTAAACCCAGGAGGCGGAGGTTGCAGTGAGCCGAGATTACACCACTGCACTCCAGACTGGAGACAGAGCAAGACTCCGTCTCAAAAAAAAAAAAAAAAAAAAAAAAGGTAATATTTTAAAAACACACAAAATTCCGATTTATAACTTAAGATTTAGCCCAGTTATTACTGTGAAGCACATTCACTGTGCACTGATTACCAAGTGGTCAGAGTCTGGTGAGACAGAACAGTCACATACAAGTTACAGGAAGTGGCTTTATTACTTAGATAGGCAACAAAGATGACAGACACCTAAGATTCAAAAGCCATTCTCCCAAGGTTCAAGAAAGCTGTCTAGGACAGATGGAGTCTGATCTTCATGTGCACCACTTGCACCGCAGCTGAGGGACCCAGGAAAGCAGCCCACCCTGGGTTTTATGTCCTGGGTCATGGGACTCATTGAGCTAAAGCTTGAAGGACCTCCTGTTTCTAGGTGGGGAGACTGGAATGGAACCACGGCTTTCCAGTCCCTGGCTGTCTCATGATATTACATTCGAAGCACATTCTACAGATATTCATGAGAACTATAAGCGAGAAAGGAGGGAGAATTAGGTCATTTCAAGGCCACCTGGAGAGCTTTCTTTTATCCCTCACAATTTTCCCTATGCAGCCCCCTTGCATAACTAAAAAGACTCACCCTGCTGCTCCTATAACATAGGAAATATGCCACAGCTGGCAATATTGTTTGTAAATGTTTAATTTTCTATTATGAATTAGGGAACCAGCTTTGATAGGGCAGAAAAATTGTCCAGTTAACCCTGCATTCTCAGAGACTACTTAGCTCAGTGATGAGTATATGGTAGGCATACAGTAAAAGTCAACAATCACTTAAAAATAGCTAAGCAGGCCGGGCGCGGTGGCTCAAGCCTGTAATCCCAGCACTTTGGGAGGCCGAGGCGGGTGGATCACGAGGTCGAGAGATCGAGACCATCCTGGTCAACATTGTGAAACCCCGTCTCTATTAATACAAAAAAATTAGCTGGGCACGGTGGCGCGTGCCTGTAATCCCAGCTACTCAGGAGGCTGAGGCAGGAGAATTGCCTGAACCCAGGAGGCAGAGGTTGCGGTGAGCCGAGATCGCGCCATTGCACTCCAGCCTGGGTAACAAGAGCGAGACTCCGTCTCAAAAAAAAAAAAAAAAAAAAAAAAAATAGCTAAGCATAGCATGACAATTATAGTATTATGGCATTACAATGCTCTGTGGCCAAATGAAGGTTATCCTATTCTTAGTTACAGATTTATCCAGAAATGACTATTTATCTCAGACTTAGTCTTTGCTATACATGTTTCTTTTCACGTATTTTGGAGGACTCCAAGAAAAGAGTAGTATTTATATAAAACAGTACAGAGAACCCTCTTTTTATAAATGAGAACTGTGTCTGGGTATGGTAGCTCATGTCTGTCATCCCTGCACTTTGAGAGGCTCAGGTGGGTGGATGGCTTGAGCTCAAGAGTTCAAGACCAGCCTAGACAGCGTGGTGAGACCTTGTTTCTGCTAAAAAAAATTATAAAAATGAAAAAAGGCCAGGCATGGTGGTGCATGTCTATGATTCCAGCTACCTAGGAGGCTGAGGTAATAGGATCACATGAGCCCAGGAGGGCAGAGGTTGCAGTGAGCCAAGATTGTGCCACTGCACTCCAGCCTGGCTGACAAAGCCAGACACTGTCTCAAATAAATAAATAACTCTGTGAAAATGTATGCAACAACTATGATATCGACATATGGCATATAGAGTAAGGGGAAGAGTTAACTACTTGGTTTTTAAATATATTAGCACAAAATCACATAATTTTTGACCCAAGCTTCTTATGAAAACCCAGGTTATATTTTTAGAAATCACCTTATCCATTTATTACATTATAAGGACAGGTCAAAATATTTTAATGGAGAGGGAGTCTATAAAGAAAAGTGAAGTATAACAGAGTCACATTTGAAGTCACAAACTTGGCAATTAAATATATTGCAGTCTGTTGTAGCTTAACAACAACGTCTTTCTGCCCTTCTCAATATCTTTGTGCTACGTACCTGGACTTGAGACTTTGTCTCTGTGTTTGTCAATGTGTATTGCTATACCTGAGACTGGCTAATTTATAAAAAAAAGAAATTCATTTGGCTTATGGTTCTGCAGGCTGTACAGGAAACATGGTGCCAGCATCTGCTCCTGGTAAAGGCCTCAGGATGCTTACAATCATGGTGCAAGGTGAAGGCGAGCCAGCCAGTCACACGACAAGAAAGAGCAAGAGAGAAAGGGAGGAGGAGTCAAGCTTCTTTTTTGCTTCTCTTTTTGAGACAGAGTCTTGCTCTCACCAGGCTGGAGTGCAGTGGCGTGATCTCACCTCACTGTAACCTCTGCCTCCAGGGTTCCAGCGATTCTCCTGCCTCAGCCTCCTGAGTAGCTGGAACTACAGTCATGTGCCACTATACCCAGTTAATTTTTGTAGTTTTAGTAGAGACGAGGTTTCACCCTGTTGGCCAAGGTGGTCTCGATCTCTTGACCTTGTGGTCCGCCTATCTTGGTCTCTCAAAGTGCTGGGATTACAGGCGTGAGCCACCACGCCCGACTGCTAAGCTCTTTTAAACAACCAGCTCTCCTGGGGTCTAATACAGAAAGCACTCACTCAACACCAATTGAATGGTGCCAAGACAGTCATGAGGGATTCACCCTCAATATCCAACACCTCCCACTAGGCCCCACCTGCAACATTTGGGAATCACATTTCAACACGAAACTTGGAGGGAACAATTATCCAAATCACATCTGTCTCCATCCTCTTCTACTTCTGTCTCTGGGTGATGTTTGGGCACCATGGGAACATACATAATGTTATGTTGTCCTTATCTACTGGCTTCTGGGTACCTCCAGTTGAGGTGTCAACAATCTTGCCTACTTTCAGGCCTTGGCCTCTGTCCTTGTTACATCTTCCGTGAAGTGTATAAATGTACTTTGTGCAAGAAAATTTCCTTCTGTTACCCATGACACACACTTCGGTTATTGCCAGGATTCATGACACTGGGATATCAAAGTGTCTGACTTTGAGCTGTCTACTAAACACCCACTAAGTGTCATGTAAAAACTTTTCAACTTCTTTTATGCTTTTCCCTGGCTGTGGAGCGTGAGAGGTCACCATGTCAGGATCCGTTCTCTGCCTAATCGCATCATGTCATCATTAATACTTTGTGGCAGCTACCTTATGTTGTCAAGCTGCTTCTCCAAGGGGTTTTGAAATTTTATAAACTATTAAATGAACATAAGGAATAAACTCTTCTCCATTTATAAAGGTATCTCTAACAACCTCTCCTCGAATTTTGATTCTGAGATTGAAACGCTACTTGCTACCTTTCACTTCTGCTTTCCCCAGTTCCTTTTTAACTCCAGGACTGGAAGCCCTTTCTATTTGGAGGTATGCTGCTTTCCATTACAGCATGGACTGTTGTGTTCCCCCTAAAAGTCATATGTTGAAGACTTAACCTCCAATTTAATAGTATTTGGAAATAGGGCTTTGAAGAGATGAATAAGTTTAGTTGCAGTCACAAAAGTGGGGAGCTCATGATGAACTTAGCACCCTTATAAGTAGAGACACCAGGAAGTTTTCTGTCTCTCTCGCTCTCTCTTTGCCATGTGAGGACACAGTGAGAAGGAGGCCATCTGCCAGCGAGGATGAGGCTTCTCACAAGAACTGGATCATGCTGGCACACTGATCTCAGAGTCTAGCCTCCAGAACCGATAAAAAAAATTTCCTGTTGTTTAAACCACCCCCTTTATGGTATTTTGTTATGGCAGTCTCAGCTGAGTAAGAAATGTTATATTCCATTTTCCTGCTATATGGCTTAATCTTAATTGACCAATGCAATTTACCAAGAAGGCAAAATATACTGGTGCTATTTAAAAAGCATCATTGGGGCAAGATGCAGTGGCTCATGCCTGTAATCCCAGAACTTTGGGAGACCGAGGCGGGTGGATCTCAAGATCAGGAATTCAAGACCAGCCTGGCCAACATGGTGAAACTCCTTCTCTACTAAAAATACAAAAATTAGCCAGATGTGGTGGCATGCTCCTGTAGTCCCAGCCACTTAGGAGGCTGAGGTGGGAGAATCGCTTGAACCCGGGAGGCGAAGATTACAGTGAGCCGAGACCATGCCATTGTACTCCAGCCTGGGTAACAGAGTGATACTCAAAAACCAAAACCAAAACCAAAAAAACATCATTGATGTTATAGACAAAAAAACACAAAGAGGATCTCAAATTCAGAGGTCAAATAATGAGAAATCAAACACATTATTTTTTCAAACTATTGTTTACAGTCCACTATTGGACTGACAAAACAGTGAAAAAGATCACAGCCAGTCCTTTTCTCAATGATTTAGAATATAATAAAATAGAGTGGAAAATTTTAGAATTTGCTTGTGACATTTTTTATTATTTAGTTATGGATGAGAATGTTTGCTCCACATGTGTATACAGTTAATAATATAAAATACTTTTCCTCCTGAGACATGAACTATTGGTGTTACAACTGGCATATTCGAAGAGATGAAGAGATATGTAAATCTCCTCATTCCAAGTCTCTGTTGCCCTCAATAAAGAAACACTGGCAGGGGAGGGACAGCGGGGAGTGGGGAGTTGGAGAGGGATAACATGGGGAGAAATGCCACATATAGGTGAAAGGGAGGAAGGCAGCAAATCACACTGCCACGTGTGCACCTATGCAACAGTCTTGCATGTTCTTCATATGTACCCCAAAACCTAAAATGCAATAAAAAAAGTAGAAAGGAACATTTTAGTTATGATAAATTAATTTTGCAAAGCATGGATAAACCAAATAAATTTTATTTTTGGTTAAAATACAAAAAAAAAAAAAAAAGAAAGAAACACTGGCAACAATGCCTTCTGAAAGAGACAGTGACCTCGGAAATCAGTGTGGGAGTCAGTGCTCCCATTTCTTCCCCCTCTCCATTGTATTTGTATTGGGTTTCAAAATTAATGGTGACACCTCCGTAAGCAACATTTTTTTTTTTAGTTCTTTGATATTTTATAGATTTCCTTCAACTTTACCCATACTTGTCCTGATCTTGTTCTGACTCCCTTACTGTCCACCAAACGAGTCCATTTAGCTTCTCTGAGAAAACATTTTCTTTATTTGGAAAATAAGGGAGTTGGTCTTTCTTTTATTTAAAGGCCATTCCATCCCCCAACTGCTATAATTCTTTGGCTTTGCTTTTATATTAAAGGATTGTATATATGACAGTGTTTCTCAACTGGGGATTTTATGACCTGTCTCTCAGGATCTGATTTATTATCAAGGAAAATAAAACTTCAAAATTTTTTCCATAAACTTGTTTGTTTGTTTTCTTAGCCTGGGTAATCCAGGCACATTTTTCTGGATGAGTGGCTTATGCAAAGGCTTGGGAACTTCCAGTTGTTTAGCATAGTGGGAGCATATTGTATTGTATGAGGGAATATAAGATGAAAAAAGAGAGAGAAGTAGGAATGGATCATGAGGATTGTAATCTAAATTGAGTTTCTTTCTTTTCCTTCCTTCCTTCCTTTCTTTTCTTTCCTTCCTTCTTTCTTTCTCTTTCTCTCTTTCTCTCTTTCTTTCTTTCTTTCTTTCTTTCTTTCTTTCTTTCTTTCTTTCTTTCTTTCTTTCTTTCTTTCTTTCTTTCTTTCTTTTTTTCTTTCTTCTTTCTTTCTCTCTTTTTTTCTTTCTTTCGAGAGAGAATTTCACTCTTATTGCCCAGGCTGGAGTACAGTGGCATGGTCTCGGCTCACTGCAACCTCTGCCTCCTGGGTTCAAACAATTCTCCTGCCTCAGCTTCCCAAGTAGCTGGGATTACAGGCACCCTCAACCATACCAGGCTAATTTTGTATTTTTAATAGAGGTGGGGTTTTACTATATTGGTCAGACTGGTCTGGAACTCCTGACCTCAAATGATCCACCTGTCTTGGCCTCCCAAAGTGCTGGAATTACAGGCGTGAGCCACCATGCCCAGCCTTAAGTTGATAATTTTGTACTTTATCCAGAGATCAATTTGTGTATATGGGTCATAGGCACATTTGTAGGATAAGAGGAATGCATTAAAAGGGAGAAAGAAAATAAGATTTTTGTTTTAGAGCCATTGCCAAGGCATAAAACAGACTGATGGTAACAAAAACTTGGGTCTAGTCAGGAAGACTCTAATGTTACCTAAGCGATAAATGATATTTGTCTGCACTAGGGTGTAAATGGACAATTAGGAGAGATGTAGAAAAATTGGAGAGAGACTTTCTAGGTAGAATCAACAGGAATTGCTATGGGGTTAGGTTTGGCGAATAAGGGAAAGGAAGAGGTGGCTGATGACTTTGGCATCTGGTTTGTGTAACTAGGTATCTAGAGATGAACTGGCCATCTTCTGACAGTATTTCAATAAACAGTGGAATAGGAAGTAGGAAGAAAATAGAAAAGATATTAGTCCGGAGAGCAGGAGAGAAATCTACCTGGACAGGCACTCTGGTGTCACCCATGTGGGAGCTCATTTTGATACATTATGAATTTGTACACATTTCTGTAGCAGCATTACACAGCCAGTAGAAACTGAGAAGTTTATTAGCCTAGAATTGGGGAGAATGCAAAATATAGACACAAGTTCGGGCGGCTTTCTACAAATGCTGATCAGCCATTAAAATCTTAGATGTTTTAAGCAAATTAATTTGGGTCTCGTTGCACCCACAGGATCAAACCTATAAGGGGGAGAATGGAAATAGGATTGGACAGAAAGAATTGTTGAAATACTGAACAATGATAACAAACGACTCAGCCAGTTTCAGTGGGAGATCTGGAGCTGAGATAGTCCTTTAGCTTTACCTCTTTGAGGCAAGGAGGCCTGGCTTATGTACCCACAGTGGACTTGGCCTAGATCAGGATGGGCAATGTCACCTTCGGTGAGCAGCTCTCTTCAGCTAAGATTCTGGTTCCCAAAGTGTGCTTCCCAGAACATCAGGAATTACCCTGGTGCTTGCTAGAAAGGCAGAATGGTGGACTCCACCCTAGATTTACTAAATCAGAAATCTGAGGGAACAGCCATCTGAGCTTTAAGCTCACCCAATCCACACTGAAATTTGAGAGCCCCTGGCTTCAAGGAATTTTGAGGCATACTCAGTTGAAAGTTGCCAGCAGTAACTCAGCAACTGGGAAATGAGTTTCTCATTCCTACAGGAGGAAAATGAGGGTCACACCACGGCCTCATCAATTGGTAAAGTCAGAAAGTCTAGGCAAGAGGCAGTAGCTTCTATTTTGAGTTAGAAATATTGAGAGCAGTTTTAGTTGGAAGGACATAGAGGAAAAACTAAAGTATTTGAATATTAATTTTGAAAATGTACTATGGAGCATTCTTTTTTATTTATTGCCTTTTTCTTTATATCAGCTATTCACCTTATATATAAAATTAAGTATTTTTTATATCAACAACTCCTCTGAAGTCAACTATGATTACAACAAATGCTAACAGGAGTATTTATGTTGTGATTAAGCAATACAATATTTTACTAGTTCAAATAGTTAACTGTAACTTGCGATATGTTTTTACCTTTTATTATGTACAAGCTGGCAATAATATAAAAAGAAGCCCTTGAAAGTAAGTTAAGTTCCATTATATAGAAATATTAATCTGAAACAAATATATCTTTCCTTTGCTATTTAGCATGTAAGTTATATTTTTGTTAGAATAAACTACCTAATAATTCATTAAAGCACTTATAAGATTGTATAAAACCTTATTTTAAACCTACATTCATTCAATTCTTTTCCAAGGCCATTGGTTATATATACATTTTACTGCTGAACTTCTGTGTCTTAAATCCTTATAACACCAACCTTGACTAGAGAAATATTCATTGCCAATGCACAAGTTATTAAATGCACAGAACAATTTGATGGTTCAGTTCATCAAAATCTAGATGCTATGAGGTGGACATCTTGAAATTTTCTCACTGCTCAAGGCTGGTAGAAAATTGCAATTCATCTTGAAAAGGGATAAAATATTTACTTGTGCAAAAGCCAGTAAGATTTCTATGCCATCTGAAATAGAATAAATGCTTCCTGGAAAATAGAAACAAAAATATAATATTTAAAGATCCCTGAAGAAGGAGATTCAGATATTTGGTTTAGTTACTACCAAAGGATAATTAGTAGCCCTTTAGAAAGAAAGTAAGATGTAAATCTCTCAACAGAGCCAATATAGAACAAGTTGAAATATGAAGAAAACACTAAACAGGCAGAGAACATTACAATGCAGAAATATATGTTTCAATTTGCGTGTGTTATTTGCTTTCTAGTTTCTAAATGACACAATCTCGTAGCTGGGTTGCAAACTCAGCACCCTGGAGCTGGTTGAGCCATTTGTTCCTTGTTGGTAATGTGTTCATGTTCTTCCTGGCTCCTTGTTATTCATCATATTACTGTTACAGAGTAGGGCAATGACAGGAGACAGTAAGCAAACTGGACAGTGAATTTGTGAGTTTGTGGCTTCCTAGAAAGAGAAGCTGTACTTAGCAGCCTCAATTGCTTTTGATTAGCCGTGGTACTTTGGGAATATCTTAAGGCCAAAGGGCAGTGGTTATGGCATTCTGTTGTGGGGGAAGGCATATAGTAACAATTTCAATATAGTTAATGCTTTTAAACTAGATTAGTGAGATGTTTTTTATTGAAAAGTCTACTGAAATCATATTTTTGGTGTGTGTGTCCTATTCATAGTACCTAAATATATTACTGTGAATAGGAATTTTAAGATCTTTTATTAACAAATAAAAAATTGTATCCTAAACCTGAAAAAAAAAAAAAAAACCATTAAAAATTGTATATATTTATTGTGTACATGATGTCTTGAAATATGTATACATTGTTGAATGACTCGATCAAGTAATTAATGTATGCATTATATCACAAAAGTTTGTTTTATGGTGAGAACACAAAAATATGATTTTTGAAATGCAGTATGTTGTTATTAACTGTAGTCACTATGTTTTACGGTGGATCGCTTGAACTTTTTCTTCCTATCTAACCAAAATTGTCCTTAGATCAAAATCTTCCAAGCCCCTACCCCTCCACACCAGTCCCTGGTGACCATTATTCTGTGAGTTTAATTTTTAAAATTTCACATAAAAGTGAGGAAACTCAGTATTTGTCTTTCTGTGCTTGGTTTATTTCACTTAATCTCCAGGATCATCCATGTTGTCAAAACTGACAAGATTTCTGTTTTGTTAAGACTGAAAAGTATTCCATCATGTTTATATATCATGTTTTCTTTATTCATTCATCCACTGATGGACACTTAGATAGATTCCTTATCTTGGCTGTTGTGAATAATGTTGCAATGAGCATGGAAGTGCAAATATCTCTTCAACATGCTGATTTCATTTCTTTTGGATATATACCCAGGAGTGGATTTGCTGGATTATATTATAGCTCTACTTTTAATTTCTCAAGTGACCTATTTACTGTTTTCCATAATGACTGTATAAATTTACATTCCTCAGTGTACAGGGCTCCCCTTTTCTCCAATCCTCAACAGCACTTGTTATCTTTAATCTTTCTTTACAACAGCCATTCAAACAGGTGTGAAGTGATATCTCTTGGTGGTTTTAATTTGCATTTCTCTGATGATAAGTAATGTCAAGAACTTTTAAATATATTTCTTGCCCATTATATTTCTTCTCTTAAGAAATATATATCTTGGTCCTTTGCCCATTTTTAAATCAGTTTATTTATTTTTGTTCTATTGAGTTTGAGTTTCTTATGTATTTTGGGCATTAATCCCTTATCAGATGTATGGTTTGCAAATATTTTCTCCCATTCCACAAGTTGTCTTCTGACTCTGCTGATTGTTTCCTTTACTGTGTAGAAACTATTTACTTTTCATGATCCCATTTATCTTTTTTTGGTTTTGTTGCCTGTGCTTTTGGAGTCATGTCAAAAAAAATTAATAATAATTGCCCAGACCAATAGAGCTTTCCTCTATGTTTTCTTCTAGCAGTTAACAGTTTCAGGTCCGTGCTTAAGTCTTTAATCCACTTTCCATTAAGTATGGTGTGAAATAAGGGTCTAGTTTCATTCTTCTGCAAGTGGATATCCAGTTTTCCCAACACCATTTATTGAAGAGACTGTCCATTTTTATTTTGTTTTCTTGGCACCTTTGTTGAAAATCAACTAGCCACAAATACATGGATTTATTTCTGGACAGAAATAATTTTTAATGCATGTATTTGATATTAAAACCAGAGTGCAAGGTTGTTTCTTTGACCTCTAAATGTATTCCCTTTCTATTAGTACACTACTCTGATTTTAATGAACATTTCCTTCCTCCTCCAATAACAACCATGCGCTACAGGAAACTGAGCACGATTGCTAGGCACAGTCATGGCACATGGGCTTCCTAGCCATATTTGTTCCCAGATGGGCCTGTTGTTTAGCTGGTTGGATCAGAGTGAATCTCAAAGCATGCAGTTGGAGATTGTGGTAGAAATGTTTTTCTTTGCTTCATAGGAATGCAGAAGTATGATTTTTGGGGAGCCAAGGCCATCCATCTTGAATCAAGAGAGAGAAACCTCCAAGGAATGAAGCAAACACACAGGAAGAGATGTTGAGAAATGCAAAAAGAATAAAGACAAGTCCTAGGATTTCTTTTGAGCTGTGATAAAGCACTACCTGCAATTCTTTCCAAACACAAAAGCAATAAATTATATATATATTAATTTTCTTTGAATTGTTTCTATTACTTGTAAACAAAAGCATTCTATTAAAAATAGTAATCTTCAATCTCACAATCCCTAACTCAGATGTAAAACACAACAAAAAACAGAAACAAAACCAAAGTAGCAATATTTCTACAGAGGTATTAAGATTTTCTGACTTTCTGCCTAACTCGTATATCATGGGTGCGTTCAATACCTAATTTTAATTGCTTGTGTTGCCTCAACATAGTTAAAGCCATATACACTCAATATCAGTGTGTAATTTGGAGACTGATTATTTCCTTTTCTTAATTTGTTGCCAAAAAATAGGAATAATGTAATCAAAGTATTATTTAGGTGTCAGAAGTGTTTCTGAACTTTAACAGAAGTCATCGATAAACAGAAATTCTATTTCACTCAAATATTTTATGATAATAAAGAACACACATACAAACTGAGAAATCAGAGAACAAACAAATTCTTTCTTTTTCTGTTTTGAAGATTAAATGGAGAGATCTGTTGCCCTTTGCTATACAATTAGAAAGATGTACTAATTGAAGTTAAGATTTCATATGTATTAAAGGCATGTTTTCATGGATATATCGGTCTAAATAACTTTGAGAAAATATGTGCTTTTATTGCAGGTCAAAATTCACTAGTGGAGTATCATTAAATAACCAAATGTCTGTTTTCTTTTTTTTTTTTTCACTTGACTACATATATATATTTATATAATAGTTGTTGACAGCACATTCTAGTGTCCTTGTTTTTAAGTTTTAAGGGACTACAATAAGGAGCCCACTGGGAATGTTACAATAAAGGAAATAATTGACTCTCTTGGAGATAAATGATAAAATCAATATTAGATTATAGATCAGTAGACTTAGGATGTACCAAATGGCTTCTGGTTGAAGTATTAACATATTTAAAGATAAAGGCTGCCACACAGGAGGGACATCAGTCAACCGTGGAAATATAGTAAAAGTGGCCATGTATTTGAGGAAATGGTAATGATCATGCAATGGAGAGGATACACTTGTCATTGGATATTAAGTTATTTATGTCCCACTGGCAAGGCTAGATCTTGGATATGGAGCCAGGAAGTCTAAAGTTTTCTAATCTGAACGAAAAGACCAACTCTACTGTGAGATGAAAACATCAGCTATCCTTGCCTGTTACCATTAAACATTTAATTTATCTACCTGTCATTATTTTTATTTCATGCTCATCAAGAAATCAGATTCCAATGTCTGCCTCCTTTCTGTTTGTGGTTCTTGTCACTGTAATATTTCTCAGTAAATTAATGAAACAGGCTTTTATTATAATCACTGCATGACCACATAATTTGGCCACTGAGAGCCAATGTACCAACCTTTTTCACTAAAATATTTGTGGTTTCTGTGAAAGTGATATTTCTCAGTGCATACAAGTAAATCAACCCTTTGGTATATATCTCACATGTTATTGATTATTGAATGTGAACCAGTCATTCAGGGCTTGATGTTGCTCAGAGACATCAGAAAGAAAGACTCTTTGGGGATATAAAAATGAAGACATATTAAAGAAAGCTTTCCTCTGTATAATGCCACTTACCTTCTTATTTAAGTATCCATCAATAAATTGTCAGGCATTGTTCATACTTTTTATGCAAAATTTGGGAACTTGCTTAGTCTTTCATAGCCTCCCATTGCCTTTAGGACACATTTTGGGCTGTTTAGGGTGACATACACATCCCTTTATGGTATGACTTTCATATCTTCATCTCCTGACATCTTGCTGCATCTAATAAATGCTTCAGGCACATTTGCTATTCTCAGTCTCTAATCTAAACCACCTACACTTCAGGATTCAGCACAAACAATGTCTTAAGGGAGTCATCCCAAACCTTTCACTTTTCTTCAGCTTAAATACAACCCTTTTTGGAACTCTGCTCTTTGCTCTCATAACACTATTTGCAATACCATGGTGTGTTGTAATTGTGGACGTGTTTATATTACCCATAAGATAGCAATCCTTTTTGAAGGAGCAACCTTGAATTTTACCTTGGTATACCCTAGATGTAAAGATAGTGCTTATACATAAAACTGGAGGGAGTTTACTAAAAACAGGAATGAATACAGTAGAATAAAATTTAGCTCTCAACCCAATTCACTTTCCTTGTAACTAATTAAACTCGATTGAAATAATGACCCGATTCTTTACTTCTCCCCGCACCCATACTCATTGCCATATACCTTTGATAGAGCCCTTCAACTCCGACTCTTCACCTCTACCATGCGCCTTGCATTGGGCCAATGAAATGTTGGCAAACGATTCAAGCAAAGATGGTGGTGAGGCATATGGAGTAGAACTGCTCTGCAGAAAATCAGTGAGCTCAGCCAAAGCCAGCCAAGCCTAGTATAGAGCAGCCACATCCCACTGGTGTATGATAAATAAATGCTCATTTTTTTTTCTTTTTCCTATTGACTCATCCTTTAACTTCCCTCCCCCATCCCTATCCCCACCCCCTAACAGGCCCCAGTGTATGATGTTCCCCTCTCTGGGTCCATGTTCACTCCCACTTATGAATGAGAATCATACATTATGAATGAGAACATTCGGAGTTCTATGTGTTCAACTCCCACTTATGAATGAGAACATTCGGTGTTTGATTTTTCTGTTCCTGTGTTAGTTTGCTGAGCATGATGGCTACCAGCTTCATCCATGTTCCTGCAAAGGACATGATCTCATTCCTTTTTATGGCTGCATAGTATTCCATGGTGTATATGTACAACATTTTCTTTATGCAGTCTATCATTGATGGGCTTTTGGGTTAGTTCCATGTCTTTGCTATTGTAAATAGTGCTGCAGGCTGAGAGCGGTGGCTCAAACCTGTAATCCCAGCACTTTGGGAGGCAGAGGCTGGTGGATCATGTGGTCAGGAGATTGACATCATTCTGGCCAACACGGTGAAACCCTGTCTCTACTAAAAATATGAAAATTAGCTGGGTGTGGTAATGCATGCCTGTAGTCCCAGCTACTCAGGAGGCTGAGGCAGGAGAATTGCTTGAATCCAGGAGGCAGATGTTGCAGTGAGCCAAGATTCTGTCACTGCACTGCAGCCTGGTGACAGAGAGACTGTCTGAAAATAAATAAATAAATAAATATTGCTGCAATAAACATACGTGTGCATGTGTCTTTATAGTAGAATAAATTATATTCCTTTGAGTATATGCCCAGTAATGGGATTGCTGGGTCAGATGATATTTCTGGTTCTAGATCTTCCAGGAATCGCCATGCTGTCTCCCACAATGGTTTAACTAATTTACATTCCCACCAACCGTGTAAAAGTGTTCCTATTTGTCCATAGCCTCGCCAGCATCTGTTGTTTCCTGACATTTTAATAATGGTCATTCTGACTGGTGTGAGATGGTATCTCATTGTGGTTTTGATTTGTAGTTCTCTGATGATAAGTAATGTTGAGCATAAATGCTAATTTTTAGATGCCAGTGAAGTTTTGGGTGGTCCATTAAGCAGCATTATTGCCACAGTATAGCTGGTAACATCTATGGTCACCGATAAACATTATTCAGCAATACCCCTGTTAAAAGCAAACCAGCTACACTGCTTTGCTATGTTGACCATACGCAGTATAAAATAATGGTTCATGTAGCATGCTCCAAAGCTAGACTGCTTGGCTTTTAACCCTGTCTTTTCCATTTACTAGTGTTCGATCTTATCAAAACGCTAGTAATGTCAATATTAGTGACAATATGTCTCAGTTTTCTTACCTATAAAATGTGGAAAATAATATCTTATACCTCATAAGTTTTGTTATGTGTATTCAATGTGTGAATACATGTAGAATACTTAGAACTGTGCCTGGCATGGAACACATGCTTAAGAATTTTTACTTACTGTTTTTATGTGCAAATAGGATCTCATTTAATAAATTTCCTCGTTATTCTTTCCCTTGGTGAATATTATGCTATGTTCATCTATACCATAATGTATGGTTCTATATATATATATGAAGGATTGTTAAAATATTAACATTTTATCATTTTTGTTCAATAATATGGTTCTTTTAAACTCAGAACTAGGCAGAATCCTAAATTGTAAAGCAGATTTAGATAACTATAAAAGTAATGATGACAGAAAATTTTGGAGATAGACACACATGATATCCTCTACTAAAATATGAAAATTTAGAAGTTGATAAGGTGAAGCCTACTCATGACAAAGCAAATGTCCTCATTCCAAAATCTTCTTGCCCAAGTTCACTTCCTCTCAAAGTTATCCAGAGAGTAACTCCCTATCAGTAGATCAGTCCTGACAGACCTCAGGAGTTAAGGAACCTTAGACTAACCTTAAAAATTCTGGCTTTAACGTATGTTCACTTACATCTTTTGGGCTGCCATTAATTGGTACTGTGGAATCTCTTATAAATCAAGTTATAGAAAAAGCAAACATTCTACCCCTTTACCATGACGGCCTTTGGAGAAAGAAATTTTTGTGGTAATAATTTATCAGTCTCCTTAAACTCTTCTACCATTATGCACCAGACTCTCTATTATTCAGAGAACCCAAGAAGTTGCAAAAGATAATATTCAACTTTGACAGAATTTGACAAAGCTGGCAAAAAAAAAAATGGTAATGATAAAACCCTTGGACTTTACCACATCCTTGCCAAGCATTCCTAAATAAGAAAATAGTTTCATAGACATCTGCAGGAATTATTCCCATAAAGCACTGGCAATGTGCCTCAGGATGTATGGAGACCATCTTCACCATCTGTAAAGAAGAGTCACAATGCTGACTGCAGCAATTGTTGGGACTTCTCATCTCTCTCCGGCACTGGCACAATCCCTGAATGAGCTGCTTTCAGCCAGTAACTGAGCACTGCTAAGTTACTGTTCCAGAGTCATTTGTTGCTTTTGCCTGCCGTAAAAACACTGTCCTCTTGATATGAGAGACATGCAAGGAATAATATGAATAGTCTGTATAGATCACTCAGAACTTTGCATTGACATATTTCTGATTATTAGCAAGCCAGAGATGTGGCGCTTCTAAATAGATATGGATGTGAATATAATTAATTATGAGTCAAAGCTAGTACATGAGGACATGGCCTTGTAGATGACAACCGAGGAGTTGTATTAGAGCCATTCTTCTTTACTAATGGTGTAGAAGTATGCATAACTTGTAGATTTGGCTTCAGGAACATCTTTTTTTCTGAAAGCCTGTTTAGGGAGATGAAACATAAGGATTGTGTTATTAGATTATACATTTAGCCACTGGGGAAAGCCCTTTCAGCTAAAAAAAAAAATATGGGTATCTTTAATGCTCTCTGGAACCACTTTTGCATACATGATAACTCACTGGGAGTATGGAGCCAGCCATACACACCAGAGACATATATATATAGGAGAGTGTCTTCACGTGGAAGAAGACTGAAATAATAGCACCACCTTACACCACGATGTCCAGTCACAATACCAAAGATAATATTTTGAGATGCAGAAATGAAACCTGTCTGTACGTGGGACATTCTGCTGTCTTGTAAGCTTTCTGACAAATGATTATTGATGGCAATAGGTGAGAAAAGAGACCCCACCTGTGCTTGTAGGTACAAAAGTAGCTTGGAAATCCATAGGAGTTATTAAGCATTAGTCCCTTTTCCAGGACACCCTTCAATGTGGTGAAAAATGAGTCAATTGAACAGGTCATGGATGCCAGCTTTTCACTCTGGGTACACTTGGGGAAGAATTCCTGGGTGGGACTAGTTCATTAATCTCCTTTAAGCCTTCTACCATTACTCACAAGGCTCCATTTTTTTTCCTCCAGAAACTTCAGAGCTCTATTTACATCAGAAGGGACATCAAGTACCACAATGCTCACTAAAAATGAAATCCTACAGCTCAGCCTGTCAACCCACATGGAGAATGTGGAGCTGTAAGTGAGCTTCACAAGGCAAGTCACGGACAAGGGAGAGAAGACAGAAAGATGCCGAAATAGCTCATGGATAGTATAAGAGAGGGGGCAGACTGGGAACAGCAGACAACAAAACCTAAAAAGACTCACAAAAGAAAAATATTTGGCTCAGCTTTCTAGAAGCAGACAGACAGAACGAGAATAACAGAGAGGCTACGATTGGTTTGCAAAGGGCAGGGCCAGACCCAGAGATAAGACCTGCCCAGGAAGCCCGCAGCAGTGAATGCAGGGTTATAGCCATCTGAAGTCAGGGTTTAGAAGGACCCCGGGTTACGTATCAAACATGACAGCTGTATTTTATATTCTCACTGTCATCCGTGTATTGTTGAATATAAAGGGCAAAAAACTAAAGAGTTGCAGAGGCATCTTAAATATTAAGGTTATACAAATGACATTCTCAGCATGAGATCGCAACCATAAACATTTCAGAAAAGGTTGTTTAAATGCTCTATGTAACTGTTATTTTCATATACACTAATACCTCCATGTAGTCCACGAATAAAATGAGAAAATATCTTTAAGCTGAAGTCAGCATCTTCTAATCCCATGTCTGCATTAGATTGTTGGCCTCTGTTTCCACATATCTAAGAGACTGAACACATAGAAACAACGCATATATGAAAAGTATGATGGCATGTTTATAAGCTGCACATACATGTACCCTTATTTTCTAAAATATGACCCCATCTACACCTTGAAGAATATCTTGATTCTTAAGA
This sequence comes from Aotus nancymaae, assembly GCF_030222135.1. NCBI lineage: Eukaryota > Metazoa > Chordata > Mammalia > Primates > Aotidae > Aotus > Aotus nancymaae. Next base: position 14,071,651 of record NW_026988435.1, read on the forward strand.
GATCAAGCATTCTTAATCTCTATTCATGTGAAACAAGAAACGACATCCTTCTCATTTTATTCAGAAGCCATTTTTAATGGCAAAGATGAATCTGGATATGAAAAAAATTGACATTTACTTAGAATTATTATTCAATCAAAGTTCTATTTTCTTCTTATGATGATTTCATTTTTCAGAGCAGTTTTAATGCAAAGCTTGTGATCAGGATCTTTTTCTTAAACAATTGGTGCTACCATCTGTGTCACTTGAGGCATCTTTTTGTGGATTATTATGCATTGTAGCCTCATGTTACATGACACAATGAAATTGTAAATAATTCCAGTCTTGTTTAGCTGGGAGAGAAAGCTCCAGACAGTTGTGTGGTGCCAGAGCACTGATTCCAGAGCCGGCAGGGCAAGCAATATCCTTCCCACAAAAACCTGCCACGTTTGTTTCATCCTTTCTTTAAAATTCTTTGTTTAATTTGATTAGAAAGCCCCATAGAGGCATTTGCTAGGGCATGGGACCTGTGTGTTTGGGAACTTCCCACTGTGCTGATGAAGCACCATTCACCTAGGCTGAGCCGTTGGAGTTCAGAACAACCCTCGGGCATTTTTGTTTTCTGTTTTATATCTCGTTTGTTCTTTTTCTTTGTTCTCTTCCATTCAGAGGAAGGTGTGTGCTAATGCCAATTTGGTAGAAGCATACCCAGCAGGTGAAGGATGTGAGCTGTTTGGGTTCTTTAAAATAGTTCTGGCTAATTTGCCCAGGCTTTAAAATAACAATTAGAAGGTAGACTTTCCATAGACACCAGGAGCTCACTCCCCAAGTAATTTAGGTTAGAAATTGTGTGGCTGGGTAAAAATCTGTACACTTTGATGGTTTAACCCAAACTCATAATTAGCTCTTAGCTTCCTCCCCCCATGGCCACTAGAAATACTTTTTGGCTATTATTTCTGTAACAAAGCTGTCCTCAAGAAAACCAGACACATTGGAGAATGACTGAAATGTCATGTTTGGAGGTGGCTGGATTCCATCATGAGAGTATTGTCTGCTCTCTTATGTTAGCAAGAACTCTATGGATTGTACCTCTTGAAATATCCTGGAAACAAAAGGGAGTGCTGTCCTGTTAATATTTAAGTATTATTTTTAAACTCAGTTTTTAGAATACATCTTCAGCAGGGGAGTGATAATAAATTAGCATTCTTGTAAAAAAATTCTAAGGGCTAGGGTTTTGGATCAAAACTCATATTTAGCTTACTGACCAATACAATTTCTAGATTAGCTGCTTTTGATTAATTTTGTTTTGCTTTCTTGCTAGAGCACAAAGACAGTCTTCTGAGACAGAAAATGTTTAGTAGTGATAGGAAGTGGACGCCTCTCATGCCCTCTTATGCCAGAAAAATCATCCTGAGTTGTTCGTTCTCCTCCTTCAAACATTTTCTCTTTCATATCCATAAAAGAGCCAGACCAGATTTTAAGTAGTAGGGCTTAAGACAAAGCACAAATGGACACCAGGGATTTTGATTTTCTACATACTTATTACTCAGAAAGGTTGATTAACAATGTGTTACTCAATTAACCACAGATGTGCCCTTGTGAGCCAGTAGTTTGTAATTACCCTAATTGATTCCGAGGAGTGATCTTTGCTCAGAGTCAAGCCAGATGTAGGCTTTGTTAGTGATTTTCATAGAATGACCCCAAAAAGCTCCATTTTTAGAGCTTTGATATGGAAAAGTCCAAAAAGCTTGCCCAGGCCTCTCTGCTTACTTAATTATATTTTTGATAATTTATTTTACCAATTGACTTCTAACCAGGCCAGGTTATGTTTGATCTTGATGAGGTTGCACAGACTTCCAGGAGAGGAGAAAATGTCCTAGCTCATTATCTTCTATTCTTGCTTTATCAATCCTGTTTTCTGGAAACTATATGCAAATTATGGTTCTCAGACATTCTCTTTGAAAACCATTTCTTCCTTTCTCTCCCCTTCTCTGAATCATTCCATTAGCATAGGGTGAATTTTCTGTTTCCTGTCTTCTAGTCACTGATGTTGGAGATTTCATGCATTACTCACTCTCATGAGCATTGTCCTTCCAAGTCTATCAAAACTCCCCTATTATTTTAGTACAGTGAGGCCTTAAATAGAATGTTAGATTAAGATAAAGCTTCAGTTAGATGTAGCAATAAGATTGAGAATTCTCAATTAGCACTTTACTAATCAAATAGCATAGTAGAAAACATATTGATACAGTTTTTATTCCTGGAAAAATATACATATATATATATATATATGCACACACACACATATATATATATTTCCAGGAATATATAGATAGATAGATAGATAGATGGAGGTTATATATATATATATGAAATACATTTGTATTGGAAGTGTGTATATATATATATATATATATATATATATATGTAGAGAGAGAGAGAGAGGAGAGAGAGAGAGAGAGAGAGAGAGAGAGAGAGAGAGAGAGATGGAGGTTTGCTCTTGTTGCCCAGGCTGGAGTGCAGTGGCACAATCTTGGCTCACTGCAACCTCCGCCTCCGGTGTTCAAGTGATTCTCCTGCCTCAGCCTCCCGAGTAGCTGGGATTAGAGGCACCCACCACCACACCCAGCTTTTCGCTATGTTGGCCAGGCTGATCTCGAATTCTTGACCTCTAGTGATCCACCCACCTTGGCCTCCCCAAGTGCTGGGATTATAGGTGTGAGCCACCATGCCCCGCCTCTTGGATATATTTTTAAAATTAGTTTCAGCAGCTACACCCTCTTCTCCCCTGCTCCTGGAAGACAATAGTCGAAGGCAGAGATTAAGCAAAAATATAGTCAGTTTTTTGTCATGCGGCAGAATGCAGAATGAAGGTAGAAATTAAATTAAGTGATGAAAAAAGAAAGTTCTTTTTTTCTTGATTTTATACCTGATTTAGTTGGTGTTCTGTGAGATTCAGATCTACTATAGTAGTTTGTACTATATTGTGTTATAATTATCCTTATAAAATTTGTTACAGGAGTGTATCTCCTATAACAAAAAAGCTTACTTAGGCATCTACTCTTAGAGTGTAGATAACTCTGGGAATTAGAAAATAGAAATCCTTCCCCACTCCAGTGATGCAGATCTTGCAGAGAAAGATAATGTTAGAATGCAAGAAGTATTCATGATATGTGTTGAAGCTACTGATGGGCAAAGATAAATATTCTGTATCTCTTTTTTGGAGGGGAGGATGTAGATTCAGAGTGATAGGGGATGAATATGGTTCTGAAGCCAAATTTTATCTATTCAGTCATTTTTCCTAGAATTCCAGATGTTTCAGAGTTTTCTTCAGTCATTTTAGCAGGCAATTCATAGTTCATGGACAGGTCAGTAAATACTTTATGCAAACTTTTTAATATGTACTTTAAAAAATTTTCCATCTCAACCTTTGCTATCGTGGATTTTGTGAATGTTGTCACTAGAGTAAAATGTCTAAGTGCACAGATATGTAGAGGTTGAAAAAATATAGTAGCAGCACTTTGTAAACTGAGCAGGGTGGCACTTGACTGTTCTTCAAGCTACTAGGCAGGCTGAGGTGGAAGGATCACTTGAGGCCAGGCGCTCAAGGCTACAGTGTGTTGTCATCACACCTGTGAGTAACCACTGCACTCCAGCCTGGGCAACATTGTGAGATCCCATGTCTAAAAAAAACAAACAAATGAGAGCGGAGCAGTCTTGCCCTTTACTCTCCTCACTTGAGTTATTAGGATGCTTTTGGTTACAAGTTAAAGACAACTAAACTCAAACAGTCTTAAACACTAAATGGGAATATAAAAGTTACCTTTGTCAGGTTGAACATTATGTTTAGTTTAGTGACTCAACCTGATCACCAAGGACCCAGTTGTGTTTATTTCTTTACTCGGTTTCTAAGATATTAGCCCTTACTCTGTCATTGTTTCCCCTGTCACTTAAAAGCTGCCAGCAGACCTCAAGGCCAAATGCTTACAACAGGAGGAAAAGAATCTTTGTCCCAGAATTCCCAGCAAACGTCCTGATGGCCCCTTTAACTGGTCCAGAGCAACTTTTTGATTTTTCCATTAACTGGCCTAGTTTGGGTTTTGTGTCTGTCTCTTTAGCAATTTCTATGAGAAGGAAATTCAGTACGTGAATGGGCTTAATAGATGTCATGTTCTCTACCCCTGAACAATTCCAGCCCAGGATTCACCTTCAGTTGCAAAACATGGCCAAAAAATAGGGTTGGATGATCCCCTCAAATTATAATTGTTTGCTCTTGCCTCAAGAAGGGGAATTAGTTGCTGGAAAACGACAACAACAATCACTCATCGATTTTACCATTTTGAGAAGCACTGATTTAGAAACTATATGTGTATATTAGACAGAAAAATAAATTTAGAGTAAATTAAAATGTATATAAGTAATATGCATGTATGTGCATCTATCTATAACGTAGGCTGTGTTTATATATTAAAACAAAGGTGATATGGAACTTGAAAAGGTGGATTTTTGTCTAAAGAAAAATATAAAAATAGAGGCGTAGAAATATTATTGTAAACCAAAAGGAGTTCAGCCTTGGGAACAGAATCATGGAGACTTAGTGCCATACAATCTTAGAATAGACTACTAAAAAACTAGAAAACTCCAGTTTTTAAATCGTCCTTTCTCACACACAGCTGAAATCCTTTCCTTTAAATTTCACCAAACCATTTTCCCTGGTGCTGCCATTTGAAACTACTAATAATAAGAAATTCTTTTTTTAACTGTGAAAGTCCCTCCAGCATTTGGTGTCAGTTGTAGATAATAACTACAGTAACACTGTCTTATATTTGGGTAGCATTTAAAAATTTTTAAAGTCTTGTTACATTCGTATTTTATTTCCAAAAAAAAGTTACGTGAAATTAGAGAAGCTAAACGGATTAGGAGTGTTCTTGGCAGAAAGTGATAGAAAACAACTTCTAAGATGAAGGAAAGGAAGAGTGCTGCCTAGTGATTCAAAGGAAAGGTTGGAAAACCAAGCAACAGGTATTGCAGAGGAGCTCACAATGACTTGGATATCAGAACATGACTCACTATTTCTTAACTATATCTATCAGCATCGTTCTTATTGCAGGTTTTCTTTCTTTGGCAGTAATGAGCATCAATAGCAGCTTCTCAGCTGTCATCTTCTAGCTTTGATTATTGATGATAATTTGCCTTCTCTGGTTCAGGCGTCTCAGTGAAGGGCCTGGTGGATGAATCAGGAGCATGCTTCTTTACTCACAACAACCAGGTGTAGTTGGAGTGTTGCAGATCTTATATGGTCGGTGGATAGTTTCCAGGAAAGGCTGCTGGGGAGACAGCACACAACTATCTATTATATCAATTAAATTGTAGGGATGAGGAAGCTGAGACTTAGAGATATGAGGCAATGTATCCAAGACAGTATCTCTTGCAATTGATAGGTCAAGATGTTGGATTCAGGTCTCTGGCCTGTGTCTCTTTTTGTCTTTTCCCAGAGGTTTTTTTCTAGCCAGTTTTTAGCTGTTTGCTTAATAGAGTCTTCTGATTATACTTTTCTGCAAATACTAAATTTATGAATATTTTGGTACTTAGAGTTTGGCACATTATAGAGCAAGGAAAAACAGGCAAAATAATGTCCTTAATGTTATTAATGTATACTTCACTTAAGTCACATTAATTATTCTGAACACCTCTGCTGTAATCTAAAACTCCTCTTTATTTTTCTGTTAGGTGAGACTCTAATCTTATGTTGCAAAAAATCAATTTCTTTGCTATTTCATGTTTTAAGTTTTAATCTACTTTTCTTTAAGGTTCTTAAGATTCTGAAATCTTTACTGCGTCACTGTATGCCAATCACATTTTAAACATAAATATCTATATGTGATCTGTGGAAATGTGTGCTGCTTCTGTATAAGTGATTCCATCCAGATATCAATGTATTAAGGTTCCTTCTACACGCCTAGTGATACGGTTTGGCTCTGTCCTCACCTAAATCTCATCTTGCATTGTAGTTTGTATAATCTTCAGGTGTTGAGGGAGGGGCCAGGTGGAGATAATAGAATCACGCTGGTGGTCAACCCCGTGCTCCATGTTCTCGTGATAGTGAGTGAGTTCTCACGAGATCTGATTGTTTTATAAAGGGCTTTCCCCCATTTTGCTCGGCATTTCTCCTTCCTGGCATCAAGTGAGGAGGGACGTATTTTCTTCCCCTTCTGCCATGATTGTAAGTTTTCTGACGCCTCCCCAGCCATGCAGAACTGTGAGTCAATTAAACCTCTTTCCTTTATAAATTTCCCAGTCTCAGGCAGTTCTTTATAGCAGCTTGAGAATGGACTAATATATCCATAATAATTGATAAAATACAATTAGTTTTTTTCTTCTATTTGTGATTCTGCTCTTTGTAACCATGAAAAATTGCATTTCATTGAAAATCATGAGTCAGGCAGTAGAGTTTGTACTTGTCAAGCCTGCTTGGTTCCTAATAAAATCACATGCAAGCTAGTTTGGAGAAAATGGGAAATTGTTAGCTCACATAAACGTAAAGACAAAAGGCAGGACTGACTTCAGGCCTGAGTGGATCCGTGTGCTCAAGTGATATCCATGTGACACTGCGTCTCTCTTCACTTTTTTCACATCTTGTGAGTTGACTTTGTTCTCGGGCAGCTGTTCTCCATGTTACAGGGCTTTAGAAACTCCTAGGAAAAACCACCTGCATTTTTTTGTCCTCCAGAATTAAGAGAAATTTTGTGAGCATCTAAGAAGCATATGCAAAGCAATCCTCAAGGTTTTGTGTTAAAAAAGAGGAAGTAAGTCTAATGCCTGAAAATAATGTGACTCTGAGTTATAATGAGTTTTGAATGAGCATCCAGATTATGAATTAGAGAGCTGAACTCAAGCCAAAGTTTCCCTTTTATATCTCATTGCAGTTTAACCTGCACTATTTGATCAATCTCTGTATATTTCTTGGATGAAAAAAATGCATATGTCTTCCAAAAGAATGGATTTATATTTATAATTGTAAATAAAAGAGAATCTTCTCATCTCTTCATATGGGTTCTCTTTACATTTCTATGGCACAAAGTTGTTGTTTTTGCATGGAAGTCTCCTAAGTTAAATGTGCTATTATATTTATACCACATTAATAATTAAAGTGCTTGGAGTTTATAAGAAGGCATATATCTTGCATCTGTCATATTTTAAAAGACATGTTCACAGTATTTGCATAACTAAGAATTAGAAACCTAGCAACTTAATTTAGCTCTAAAATGATTTTCCTTCAAAACACAACTACAAAAGAACAAAGAGCATTAGTTAAGGTTCTACTGGTTTCACGTGTTCAAAATAGAACTTGTCCAAGCTTAAGTAAATTGGTAGCTTAATGAGTGACTTTTAGGCTCTCTTATAGTTGGAAAGATAAGCGGGCTCAGCCTCAGAAATAACTGAAATCAGGAAACAAATTCCCAAGGAACTCCATTCACCTGCTTTAATATTTCTCTTTCTCTGTCTTTCATTCAGTTTCCTCAACTTCTCCAACCCACACAGGAGGAAAACATGATTGCCACTAACTCATAGAATGTGTATATATTACAGCTTCAGTCACTGGAGAGATACTTGGTCTCCTTTTTCACAGTTTTATGAGTCTTTAGAAATGACTCTTATTGGTCCCATCTTGGGTCAGGGACCCATCCCAGTGACAAAAGTTGGAATTTGAAAAGAACTTTGTCCCAGCTTTTGTCAAATGCTTATGCCAATTAGGTCAAATACCCAATTGTGGTCAGCAGCCAGTATTACATCATAATAAAATGTCATCCCTATAGTTATGTATATGTGGGAGGAACCATCTTTCAGAATACAGGGTTCTGCAATATTCAGTATGCTAAAAATTTCTCACAGCATGTTAATTCTAGGAGATTGTTCAAGTCCTCATTACAATTTTAATATATGTACCCAGCTATAACTGGGTTTTATTCTTCAACATTATAGCTAATAATGTTATACACAAAGTGAACTTCATTTTGAAGCCACTTTTACTTATTTTAATTATCAGTTCCTACTAATTTTATTTCAGTTGATCCATGATAACTCTTCAATGTAGTTAGCATTGAAAATAAATATTTCTAAACTTCATTAAAGGAATAACTAATTATAGAATTAAACAGATATGTGTGATATATCATCAAAACATGTATTCTTTGGGATTGGCTGTGTAAGATATTTATTTTGTAAAGGACATGTTTGAGGTGGAGAAGATTCTAACGACAGACGCATGCATGTATCTTCCACTTTATATTTAGCAAAGGACTTTTATTATTATCCTTTGAGATCTGTAAAATTCCTATAACAAAAGCTGTAACTAATCTTTATCAATATAAAGGAATAGTTCATTTTAGAAGCCAGTTGAAATCATTAATTAGGTAAAACTTTTCCAGAACATCCAGCACACCAAAGAGACACTGCTAGAAGTCACTGGGACACCATCTTTTTACAATTAGGTAATCACAAAGAAAAAGATTAAATTTTAGAAAAAAATATAATTCACTTTTTAATGCTTTGTTCCTAAAAAGCACATATATATCTGAGTAGCTTATTAAACTGAAAATCATTTCAATAGGTGGATTACACAGAAATGGTAAGAAACTGAATTCAGACCAGTCATAAAAATTTACTAAAGCTTGCCATCTAGAGGTCTGTAGGGGTATATGTTGGAAAATACTTCTAGAAATATTTTCTGTAAGCCAATGTCCTGATATGTATATGTTTAATGTATTAAGATAAAAAGAAAACATTTCATTTATGACTGAATCTACACTTGAGATTAAACGTTGGACATTTATTCATGAAAGAATGAGGGACTGCTTCTATTTTTGTCTTACATAATTTTGGTAGCTATGTTAGAAGAAATCTTTTAGGCAATCCAGTTTACATTTTTTTACTCACTATTTGAGAAAAAGAAAAACAAAATATTAGAAGTTGATAATATATCATGGTGCATATGATGATTAACATTTTCTCGACTATCAGGACTGATTGTTTTAGAATTCTTTGCATTCCTGGTGAGCACTGCTATTTGATGGATGGAAAAATGAAGTTATTCATATTAAATAATTATAACAGTATGGAAGGAAAAATTCCCTGGCAATAAAAGTGAAGGGCATCAATCTAAAACTGAGATTTAAGGCCTGGTATTACATCCTTAGATATAGATGTAATCTATATGCCTGTGTATGTTTATGTAAACAATGTGATTTTGTGATGTTTTTGGTTTTTAAAGAAGTAGTTGTAATGCATAGATCACTGCTACAATAGATTACACAGTGGAAGCATTTATCAAGACTGCAATTGTGTTATCACAAATGTTTTACAGTTGTCAGCTCATCAAGGCTAAAACAGCCTTGTTTAATGTGCTTTAAAATGTAGGTTATGGGGCCGCAATAGAATTTACTTCTAATGAAATCTTTCCAATCAACTGGGTTGAAGGTTTTGAACTTTTAATTCTCACTACATCACAGGGTGATGGTTTTGGCAGCAAGACAGACAGGATGTGTGGTTGCTACTATTACTCATGCTTTGTCAAGATGGGGTGGCAAGCATTCCATGTGATCGGGGAAACGTTCTATTTTAACAGGAGTGGAAAACACTGAAAACGCTTTTTTTTATTTTTAAACACTATGTCTATGACATACCAGTATTAGATTATTTCACTTCTTCCATTTTAAGAGACCCTCTTTTTTGAGATGTGCCTTTGAATTAAAATCAACATTTGGGGGAGAGTATTACCTGATTAAATGTACATGTTTACATGTGATTTCAGGATGTTAAGATGTATCCTGGTGTCAGAATCTCTAAATGGGGGGAAAAAGTGTTTCTTAGCAATGAGAAATTCATATAATAATTATTTTGTAGTGATAACATGTACCTTTGTAATTAAGTATCTTATGTAATGGTATAATTACTTGGTGTCCTTACACTGACCTCCAGGAAAGAATGTCTAAATATTACAATGTAATTTTAGCATTTGTTTTTTAAAATAGCATAGTTCCTGTGAAATGCAGTGCATTGTGTTCATAAAACATCCAAGGCAATTTACTGACAAACGTTATGCCAGTAGCAGTGAGGTTCCTCCTCTTCATTCCAGGGACCTCTCATATCTTGAAATCGACTTAAAAACAGTAATAAGGTTGAGAAGATAGCTCAATCTCTGTGCTCTTCAGTGTTTGGGGACTATGTGAACCGGGGCTACCCAAGACTGTGTGCTCGTTATGCACCATTCACAGCCACTAATGATAGCAACCATTTTATGTTACCAGTACCAAGATATTGTGATGAGGAAAGCTGGTTGTGAGCATTGCCTGAAGAAGAGACACTTCTTGAACTTAAAGCAACTCCTCTACAGTCAAAACATGCAGTTTATAGTAGGAAGAGTTTCTATTTCCTGTTAAGTGTTGATAAGCATCATAACGCAGTGTGGGATTTTTCTGACTTCAGGAGCACATCTTACCGCTGCGATTGTAATTATCTGTGCATGCTTTTGTGCGCATACGTGTGTGCATATATGTTTGCTGGGTGGGATGCTCTGCTGCCCTGTCTTTAGAGGTAGCATTTGATATATTTCAATAGTCTTATATGTTCAAATTGTTGCCTCTGCAAGTGAAGGAACTTGTATTTGGAAAGGGAATCCACAAATTTAAGTCTAATATGTTTAGCTGCTCATAAGTCTCATACATTTAGGTGCTTAAAAAATGTCCTCAGCCTAGCATAGTGATTAATCGCATGGCTTTGGAGTTGGATCATTTAGGTTCACATTCCAGCTCCCCCATCCATCTACCGCTATAACTTTCAGCAAGTTACTTTAAACCTTTCTGTGAAGCAATGATCTGTGATGCAAATAGGGATAATAACTGTACATACCCTTCAGGATTATTGTGAGGAAAGAATGACAGAAACCTAATAAGAGGCCTAGTAAATGTTCACTATTAGGATGATATTTATTCACCAGTCAATAGCTTTGAAACCTACCATTGTAGTTTATTTTCTCATGTCAACAAAAATCTCTATTACTCTCTGACAAGAGACTCTTAAGTAAAAATCAACCCCTTCATTTTACAAGATTTTGAGGCCTTTAAGTATAAGAGGCAAGCTGAGTTTCAACATGGCAATATTCTACAGTAATTTTTGAAATGTATTATTTTCTAAGGTTCTAAGTATACACTCTTGTGTAAGAAGGATAATATTGAAAAAGAATAAAAGCAAGGAGGTGTTAGAATAACCGTTGTTAGCATCGTACCAGAGTTAGGATTACAGGTCCATCTCCTGTTCTTTCAGTTTTATTCCTCATTTATAACATAGGATAATATTATTGTCTTAATTAGGGTTGCTGTGAGGGTTAACTGAATGAATAATTAAATCTTATAAAAGTCAAAAGTAATGTTTTTGTGTTTGTTTTAATAAGGAGAAGAGGCAACAGGATGGCTGCATGTGGGAATACTGGTCCTATACTCCCTTAACAATCCGATTCGGGTTTTCTCCCTCTGTCTCTACAAACTGTTTCCTTTTGCGCGTTTACCTTTCTTTCTCACTACGTTCTTCTTGTGCTCTATGTATATGTTTCATCTTCCCTTTCCCATTTCTCATGTTTCACTAAATCTGAAATATTAATGGGTTTTAATGGAAAAATATATTTTTGTGACAGAGTCTTGCTCTATCGCCCAGTCTAGAGTGCAATGGCACAATCTTGGCTCACTGCAAGTGAGCCTGCCCCCCGGGCTCAAGGGATTCTCATGCCTCAGCCTCCCGTGTAGCTGAGATTACAGGTGCCCGCCACCATGGCCAGTTAATTTTTGTACTTTTACTAGAGACAAGGTATCATCATTTTGGCCAGGCTGGTCTCAAACTCCTGACATTAAGTAATGGGATTACAGGTGTGAGCCACTGAGCCCAGCCTGAAAACACTTTTTCTAAGTTTGCTAAAAAGAGATTCATGGTTATAATAGTAGAATGTGACTTGGCTAGTATACACTGTACTAAATAAGGAAGAAAAAAGATATCTGTGTGTGTGCATATATATATATGTAGATATAAAGCAGTTGATGGTACCTTATTTTTATATATATATATTCGAATTTTAAATAATTTTTACACATCAAAAAGTATTATTCTTTTGATTTTTTTCAGCCCATAAAGACATATAAAAACAAGTGATAGATTTCGTCCACAAGCCATTGTTTCCTGATTCCTGCTTTAACTATATGATTTATGCTGATCTTAAGGAATTATATATTCAAATCCCCAGCTACTTAAAAGCAGATTAGAAGAGACTATGCTATAATATTGAGTGGAAACACATTAAGGAAGATGTGGAATAAGAAGAGGTATTTCAATAAATGATGTTATCACTAGATTGCTTTATTTATTCTTTAGCAGGAGAATTAAGAAAACAATGTATGAGGAAGATTCATCCGAAAGTGCTGTGGTACATTGTGGATATCAGAAGCATACCAAAATTGAAGTGAATACTCAACATACTTTTGTCTTCATCCCGGTATCAGACAAGGAGGGCCTTGACTTGGGTGGTAGCTTCGAGAATTGTGAAGGAGACGAGGAAAGAAGGAGTCAATGAAACTTGACAAACAATTGTATTTAAGCTGAACTGGAGGAAGTAGCTAAATAAGATGGATATTTTATTAAGCCCACTATGGGATAAAACGGAAGAGTAAAAATGGAAGAGAGAAGTCACAATTTGAATTGTGTATCTCTTTTAGCCAAATAACTGAGTATATCAAGTCTTTCGAATTCTGCACAGAGATTCGTAAGAGAAAACCTTCCAAAGAATTTGCTTCATTTGTTTTTGATAAATGGTTATTTTAAATTTTATGTTGTAATCAAGTTAAGTCAGAAAACCTGCTAATGATTGGGGACTAAATGGGATGATTAAGTGGCCTCGTGTAAGTGAGTAAAACATGAAAAGGTTCTCATATATCATGATAGTTTAGTAAAGCATAGGGTGTATAAACATTTGTTTTACTTTGTTTTGTTAGTATATAATGGTAGAAAAATGGCTTTGTTCAGAACCCATTTTCTAGGCATTTTTACAATGTAATATTCAAGGATGTACATTCCAAGTAAGAACACTTACCAGTACCCAGAATCACTGAGAATTAAATAACTCAACATTTTCAACAGGAAACTCAATTTTCAAACTTTCATATCTCATTCTTTTCCAGGGACGTGCTACTGGGGAAAAGTATTGTGCTTAAGAAGCAAGCCAAGAACAGGGCCTTAGGGCTATGAAGCTTCAAGCTCTTATTTTTATCCAATGAAACCTGTACTTTTAAGTGAAATATTCTCCTAAGCACAGACTGTGTTTAAATAATACATTTGTTTATCTCCAAGAGGTTGGGCGGTATTATATGGCACATCAGATACATTAGTTTCCATAGGATAATTGACATATACGCACGTGTAAGGTAATTTTCATTCTTGTGGATTGTCTTTTTGTAAATTAATTTTAAACTGAGATGCAAAAGAATCTTTTTCTGTTCCGAAGTAGCAGAATGATATCCATCTATATAAGCAGTGGGTATGCAACATCCTTATGCTTTCTCCATGCATCTTTGGGGTTGTGTTCGTGACTGGCAGAGCAAAGCGCCTTCTAGATGGCTAGTAGGTTGATTAATAGAAAAACTTGGGTTGGACATGGTGGCTCATGCCTGTTAATCCCAGCACTTTGGGAGGCTGAGGCAGATGTATCACCTGAGGTCAGGAGTTCAAGACCAGCCTGTCCAACATGGTGAAACACTGTCTCTACTAAAACAATACAAAAAATGTAGCCAGGTATGTTGGTGGCCACCTCTAATCCCAGTTACTCTGGAGGCGGAGGCAGGAGAATCCCTTAAACCCAGGAGGTGGAGGTTTCACTGAGCTGAGATGACACCACCGTACTCCATCCTAGGTAACAGAGTGAGACTCCGTCTTAAAAAAAAAATTGGTTATAGTAAGAACTCACATAATAATTTGGTATGTGCCTTGTTTAGAAATTTTTTATTAACCTAAAACTGATAACATGTTAATTATCCCTCCCCTCTTTGTTTGGATAGAAGTACAAAAGTTTTGGACAACAGGTATGATAGATGGACATCAGATATGAACAGTACTGTAGAGTGAATAGGTATCAAGCTGATGAGAACTTCAAGTGGTGTTAAATGGCATATCTATTGGATTTTTGAAGTCTCTCTATGAATTTTCTTTGATTTTTGAGATACGTGCAGAATGCTAGGTTTTCAGCTCTTGACAGCAAGGGATAAGTCTTATTTATGATTGTGTGATCAGTGCCTACCACAGTGCCTGACATATAATAAGTATTCAATTATTTTTTAAATGGATAAATTAGTGGATGGTTGGATGAGTATCAATACTCCAAAAGGGAAAAGGATAATATACTGATTTCTACATGGATTCATAGAATAGATAACTAAGTTAATTCCATATCAAAATGTGTTCACTTCCATATCACTGTGGGAAATGTTTTATCTTCTCATATAATAATACAGAGGGAAATTTTATCCTCAGTATGGATTTATTGTCTTTTTAAGATTAGCTTAACTAACCAGATTTAATCATTTGTAATTACATACTTTCTGCAAACTGAATCAGGCAGTTTCTCTGGGAAGCTGGTCATCTATATTCATTTCTTCATGTTTTACTTTTTCCCTCCAAACCTATACATGATTTCCAAAATTCAAAGCATCTATACTACCTTCAGGCTAAATTACCTTTGGGTAGTGTGATTCTCCTCCTGCTGTATTTTATCATACATCTACTTTTCTTCACAAAAATAGTAACCACTGATTCTAAAATAGTATGTGGGCTTCTTATTCCTGCATCAAGAATGACTTCCTGCTGTAGTTTAATTGTGATAGTTGGTACAAATTTCCTAACTCTTAGAAACGTTAATAATGATAGGCTTTGAATAATTCATATTATAAAGTCATAAATAAGTGCAAAATCATTTAATGTACTATTAAAATGAAGTCACTATGTAGAAATCACAGTAATATGCTGAAATAAGCACTTATTTTCTCCCTTCATAAAGCCATTGAGAAATTGTACTACTTTGTACGAACTCTGGTCAGCGATATAATGTTCATAAGTGTAAGTGTATGCAACAGGAGAAAAAAAAATGTTCTTCGGATAAACTGAATTCCATTCAGCCCCCAAATAATTTTTGATGGTATCTAGTGATCCCTTAAGTCACAAATCTAACAGCTCTTACTCTGTTTTCCTTGATCTCTCTTCTTTCCTTTCATTTTGTCCCTGGAATCCTGTGACAATAAGCTCTTCTAGTTCTTTCTAATTTTTCTCAATTTTCTGTTCTAAGGTTTTCTTTTCTTTCCCAAATAGAGTTGTTGCTTGTTTTTTTTTTTCTTAATTATAACACTCCTCATCTTTTTCACACACAGTTATGACACTCATATTTCTTTCTAATCTCATGACCTCTTAAAATTCTAATCCTATATGTGAAAGCATTGGTCAGAATTTTCTCAAATGTTGGGTTGTCATCAAAACAAAAATCACCACTGAGTGTCCATCTTCCTAAACAACTTAAACTACCCCTTTATTCTGGGACTCCACATTTCTGTCCTGTTTCTATACATAATCTTAAATTGTAGCAACAAGCTTGAATTCTCATTTTTCCTCACTTCCTATATTTTAGAATGAACACTTTTTATTGAATTCTAATATGTGAAGGGAGGAACAATGTCAGGTCCTAGGGAAGTAAGCCTTGTCATGTCATTGTTTCTGATTTAGATAAACAATTAACTTACTAAGGCAAAAAAAAATGATATTATGGGAAGATAAAAATTAAGGGTAAGAGGAAAAATTAGAAGTCAGTTTACAATTTGTATTAGACCTTAAAGAGTAGGATTTTGACAAAGAGGAAAATAATAAATAAGACTTTATGTTTCTATACTCTGGATATTTGTTCATGTGACTTCTCTCAATTCCCTTCTCTTTTGTATCTGTCAAAATCTCACTGGATTCTCTAGCTCATCATCTTGTTCAGTATTTGTTTTTTGGTCGATTACAAATGAGTATGTGATAATTTATGTGTCAATTGTAAACCCTATCTTGTTTTATTAACTTTATTGTCTCTCCTGCTAGCACTAGCACTGTGTTTGGCACATAGTAGGTGTTCAAAATACATTTGCTTAAGCAATGACTGTTTAAGAAAGTGAGTTATTTAGGACATCAGTTGATCAAGCTTTTTCTGCTACATTCACATGTTAACCAGGAGCTAATGTTGGAATTCTAACTAATTGTAAAGTACAGTATAAACACGTGGTGCCTTGAAACCATAAATAACCAGTCTTTACATGTGGAGATACATACAACAAATATTACGACCTCTTATCCTACTATGTTGTCAATTATTAAGAAGTTGAAGTTACAAATGGAAGTTCAACTAGAGTAACAGTATCTAGATCTTCAATTTCTTCCAAGCTTCTGTTCTATGTTTTTCAAAATGTGGCTAACACTTCCTTCATATTTAAAATTTAGAAACAGTTGATATTTACTGATTTATTCACTACAATATTTCATGCCTGTAGAAATAAAAATATAGTGACATTTAATATTTATTGAGTGATTGCAATGCACTAGCCACTTTACATATGTTACTTTACTTAATCTTTAGAGCTATGCTATGAATTATTTAACCCATTTTATGATGAAAAAGAAGGGGCAGAGTGAGGAAGTAATTGCCTGAATTTATAGTCCTGGGAGCTAGGGGCAATGTTTTAGGGAACTAGGTCTAACATCAAACCAAGATCTTATCACTACATGTTCTCCTGAACACTTAAATGAACTGGACATGGACATATGGAGGTTATAAACACTGATTGGGCTACTGTGTACATGTGTAAGAATATACACAATCGTTAATTGGGAAAAGTTTATCTTATGCATTATATATTATGGGCAAACATAATTTATTTTTAAAATTGTATTTAGATATTGTGCCATTCTCTCAACTCTAGATTGAGATAGAGTTAGATATTGTGGCACAATATGTTATCTAAATGTTAGTTCAAATTCTTCCAAACAGCAGAACTTTATGAGATGAATTTTATAGGTCCTTCGATCTCTAAAGACTCAATTGTCACGGTCACTAGTTGAAACAAATATTTCTTTTAGAAGTCAAGATCCATACAAGTTTGGACATTAAGGAAAGAAAGATTTTCCTTTGCACATAATATTCTATCAGTTATATCTTTGATTAGCATGACACTAACAAAACAACCAGGTGAAAACTTGAGAATAAAAAATGTCAGCTAGTGGTTTGGGCTGAATTTTGGAAATAACTAAGTTAGAATTATTTTTGTTCCTCTTCTCACTGAATTAATTTGTGGTTTTTATTTTACACAAACACATTCACTGAAGAGCCTAGAACTACTCAAACTTGGCAGTCATTTCTCCTTCCACATTCCCTAGCACAATGGCTTGAAAAGTACTTTTTTTAAAAAACTTCCTTTTTCTTCTTTCTTTTGTCTTCCTGGAGTGTTATATGTCTAAGTGACGGGAGTCTTACACATATTTAGGAAGATAAACACCCTGCCTTTGTTAGGTACAACAGAAGGATTCACACATCATTTACGCAGCCCCCTTTTCACCCATCTGGCTCAGGGAGGACAATAACCCTGGATGGACTTGAGTGCATTGTGGCAGATTGCTGTCTAGGACGTCATTACTGGTGATCTTGTCTTATCTTTTGTTCATGGATGTCACAGAGGATGCTGATCTCAAAGTAAGATTTCTGCGGCAAAGCTGAGACTCATTATATGTTATTATTCCACTGGCAAAATGACGAGTACTATGTTAAGATTCAGTATGGCTTTTGAAAATAATTTTCAATGAAATATACATTTAATCATTTTGTGCATGATTTTCACTTTTAAAAATTAGATAATCACCATTTTACAAATAATTCTTGGTATTTTAAACATTTTTAACGACTGAGTCTCAAAATCCTAATGAACTCTTCTTTTAACATAAAATAGAAGTCTAGAAAACCTGTCTATAACACTCCTAATTGAAATGTGAAACGTCCAGGAGACGAATTGCTCCTGTTTTTGTGTGAAACCAAATTGGCTATTTTATTTTTCTTTCTCAGTGAATTGATCAAATTGGGACTAAATTACTTGATTGATCATTATATGTTCGTAATTCACATTACCTAGGGAGTATCGCTTATAGCTGATTTTTCAGGAAATTGAATGGACTTGTGTTTTGTGGGCCTGCTGAAAATTCTGCAGCATGGCTTACATTTAGTTTGACAGTTTTCCATTTTCAAAATCATCCATCTGAATGCCATTAGGTATGGAGTTGGAGAAGAACTGTCGGAAAATCTTTGCTTATAGTCAGGGGCCAATTCACAGGGGACTGAGTAGTAGCCTGGTCTGCAATATGTAAATTACTTTCTCTCAAACCTCTAACCTTGACCTCCAAACATTATGATTTTTACTTAGGGAGAAATAGCGTATATCAATATCATTGGCCTCAAAGAGTAGCCATAGCATAGAGGCTTTCTTCTGCCTATAAATTACTTATTTTAGAGATGAGTCTACATTTTCTGAGCCTATTTTATCCCTAAGAGATAATCTCTGTGATTCAGAGATTATTTTACAGTTATTCCACAAAGGAAGTGTTCCTGCACACTCACCAGTGCATCTCTGAGTAACAATGACCTTTCTATAACAGCTTTTCCTCCTCAAATACATTCTATATTAAAACCTCACTTTTCACACCTGTGCATAGCTCTGCATATAAAATACCAAAACATCATCAGTTTTAATGAAATAGTCAACCTAGTACTTGAAGAATTTATTTGTAGCCCACAGACTAGCAACCATCCAACATAAGCTAGGTGATGCATTTCTAGTAACTTCAAATTAATCCCTTTCATTATAGGAGTAGGTGCCCATGAAAATGAATAGAAATTGCTGATCTCATTAAAGGCTGAATTGAAATCAATTCTTATGGTGGCAGTAGCTACAACGTGTGATAATTTTCTAGCTGCTATATGAGTTAAGTCCTATAATTACTTTTAAAAAATTCTAAATAGCATAATTTTAGGTTGTATTGTATTTTTTATGTGTATATTTGCATTATGTGTGTTGGAGGAATTGGTATAGAGATATATTTTAAAAAGCTTGAATTTTAATTAGGTTGGCTTGGTTTTTACATTCATAGGGCTTTATATATGTCTTTCTACAGACACAACTTTTCCCTCTAATTCTTGTGAATTTCATTCTCATTTTGAGACACTGATCCTTAGATTATGACTCTTGTTATAAATGCATACTATGCTAGAGGGCTATTTTTATGCTCACAGACTCAAATCATTCGGAGATTTAATTTCCCTTCTATAGTGCGAAACAAATTTTTAAATTTAAAAAGATGAAAACATTTGTCCTTGCCCTAAGGCCCTGATATAAAGTAAAGACAGAGGGTTAAATACCAAAACTTTAATATAAATCAAGTGCATGCATTTCTAAGTAAAGGTCTGGCGCCATCTGCACAAGACATTGATTCCTCTAGCTGGAGGGCTGGAGAGTCTGTTTACAAAAGAATATACAATTTAGACAGAACAAGTGCCCTTCTATCAAATAGAAGAGAAGAGTCATGTTCATTTGTCATTACAAGCACACCATTTCCTTTTTGGTAAGTTAATGCCCTTCCTTAAAAGGAGATTAGGCCTGTAAAGTAAAGAAATTGAAGCTGGCAGGCAGCATCCAGGAACAGATAACAGATTCGAAATTCTTTAAAAGCCTGTGAGTTCAGACCCTTTTTGGAATCTCTTAAAACATCACCAGAGATTACTAGTGTATACATATTCACCCACCAGGATTATTTCAGAATCATGACCACATAACTTTACAGTAAGAATCTACATGCAAATAGATATCAGTTCTCAGTCAACACTGTGGAAACATTTTGGTTAATGTGGCAAGAAAGCAAGCAAAGTGATGATCACAAGGGTGCTAATAAAAGAATTAATCTTAAAGTATGAGAGGATGGGCTATAATGTGATTTTTGCTAATGTCTGTCTGTTATGAGATGACCCCAGTTTCTTTCATAACTTACCCTTAAAATTAGATGAAATGGGTTATTACTGTAGAGAATTTAAATTCAGGCCTTGATTTCTTTCATAGATGAATTTCATACTATGAATACAAGGGTAATAGTAGGCCAAGGAGCATTAAATGTTTATGCATATTCTACTTTGATTTACATTTAGAAACTTTTTAACCCTGGTAGATGGAACGTTTCTCTTCTCATGATCTATTATAGTTTCTAGGACTTTAAAAGCGAATATGTTAGTATAGAAAAGCAGCAAAGGAATCCAAGTGACCTTATAGCTTTGAACAAAGACAATTCTATTAAACTTTCCTTTACAAATCATGATCAGGGAATTGATGGAGAGTAACAATTAGTATCATAAATAAATTGAAAATTGTTCCAGGTATTATCACACAATAAAATATACATAACACCGATACTATATTCAATACATCTTAATATTTTCTTAATGGTTTCAAGGTCAATTCAAAACCCTGTCTTAGTTTAGTTTGTTCGTTCACATTATTGTAATCTTGGGGAAGAAATAAGGAATTATGTTTTCTGACTGTTTTCATTTGGGATAAACTTTAATTGTTAATTTTTTTTCTATCAGTCAAGGTTTTAGATTTCCTTTTAGTGAGTTAGTCTGGGGTGTATTATGTTAACAATTATACTGCTGCCCTGGTTTTTAAAACAGTTTTGACAAAAAGGAGTATAAAGTCTAGGGAGCTATATCCTTATAGATGGTAAAGAGAGAAAGCAAATCAATCTGAAAGGTGGTAGTGCAATCAGAAATTTAAAAAAAGACAAAGAAAGCACTCTGTTAGACCTAGTAGGCCTAGTTCATACCTGGTCTTAAACTAGCTGAGTGATTTGAAGCACATAATTATGAAAGTCAAAATTTCTTTATTCATAAAATATAAAACACAATGCATATTGCATTTGATTGTTGAAGGGGTTAAAGGAGATGGTACATGTGAAGAGTACGGACTATTGTCTCTTTCTTTTTTATTTTTTGTGAGACAGAGTCTTGCTCTGTGCCCAGGCTGGAGTGCAGTGGCGTGATCTTGGCTCACTGCAACCTCTGCCTCCTGTGTTCAAGCAATTCTCCTGTCTCAGCCTCCTAAATAGCTGGGGACAGCGTTTCACCATGTTGGCCAGGCTGGTCTTGAACTCCTGACCTCGTGATCTGCCCACTTCAGCCTCCCAAAGTACTGGGATTACAGGCATGAGCCACCGTGCCAGCTGACTATTGTCTCTTTCTTTTCTCACTACCACTTTAGGTAATAGAAAAGTCAAGATGCACCAATTCCTCTCATCCTAGGCTACATTAAAAGGCCTCAGAAGAGATAAATCTCTTATTTCTTGGGTTTTCCTTCCAGGCAAAGATGTCAACCAGTCGGCGAGGAATAAGTTCATGGGTATACAACCTCATGATTTATTTTGAGTACTGATATTACCAGAGTCAGTGGGCAAAGAAAATAGTGTGCAGACCCTTGGAGCCAGTTGAACTTACAGATGGAACTTGGCCTTCCTGTACCTAACTCAAATGCTTTTCATAATGAACTTTTATTTTTGTCTACAACACAAATCCCTACTAAACTCATTTCAAAACCTAACCCGCAGAGGTGGATCTAAATAGACCCCACGTGATTCAGTCTGTACTATGCACTGAATTTGAAGCAATGTTATAAAGCATGACCACACAGATGGATATCATTGCCACAGTAAAGGGGAGTAGGGGTCTGCATTGGGAAATCTTTACCAAAAGTGTTACATAATGTTTCATCTTCTACAGCCTTTATGGTTCTCTTCATTTTTAAGTTGTCTGGATGTAAAAAACTTCATGCAGTGTCTTATTGATTCTCTCTTGGATTTGTATTATTTTCACAAGTTTTGTATTGTTGCTGGCTTGTACAGTTTCTCATTTACATATTTAAAATTTTAATATCTTTTCTAATCACTTTTGATTCTTTTTTTTGCTATTTCTCTAATATGATAGATTTCTGCTATGAATCTTTTCCACTAACCCCTACTGCCCATCCCATATGCATAATAGGTATTCAGTATACTGGCATTAGGAGGTAGTTGTATACATAATATAATCATGGTTCAAATAAGCCTACCCATCCCATATGCATAATAGGTATTCAGTATACTGGCATTAGAAGATAGTTGTATACGTAATATAATTATGGTTCAAATAAGCAGACTTTAGCCTTGTCATGAACAAATAAAAACAAAGACTGGCCACTAAAAGGAAATGTCAAAATAAATTAATTTGGGGTATATATGCAAGGGAAATGAATTCATGGCGAAATCTGCACTCTCATATTCATGCAGCATTATCCACAATGGTGAAGATACTGGAACAAACCTAAATGTCTGACAACAGTTGACTGATAAAGAAACTGTGGCGTACACATACATCTAAGTATGCAGATATACAACTGAATATTCAGCTTTAAAAAAGGGATCTTGCCATTGTGACAGCATGGATAAACCTGAGGGACATTTTGCTAAGTGAAATAAGCCACACAGAAAGAAAATACTACATGATCTGTCTTATATGTGGAATCTTTCAAAAAAGTCGAATAAAAAAGTTGACTACATAGAAACATAACAAAATGGTCATTATCGGAGGTGAGGTGGGGAGTTGAGAAAAAAGGGGGATGACAATTGGAAGATATAGGTCAAAGAGTAAAAATGTGCAGTTTTGTAGGGTGAATAAATCTAGAGATCTAAAGTACAGCAAGAGGACTATAGTTAATAATATTGTATTATATACTGGAAATTTTTTAAGAGTATATTTTAGGTGTTCTTGACACAAAGGATAGCTATATGTATATATGTACATGTACATATGTTTACATACATATATACATGTATACATACATATATGTATATATGCACACATATATGTAGGCATATATACTGTATGTACACATGTATGTGTATATATCAAATATGTTGTACATCTTGAATTTATACAATAAAAGGCATGTAAAAATAAAGGCTCATGTATTAATGAAAAAGGAGAGACAGAGAGAAATAGAGAAAAAAAGTGATTATATATCTCAAACTTCATGAAAAAGATATAAGGTCCATTGTCATACTTCCTCTCCTACCTGCCTCTAGTAAGCCCAGTACCAAGCCTCAACATCCAACTTTCCTGAAAAATGTCTTCCCTAACATCGTGCCTTCTAGTGCAATTTCTTTCTCTTATTTTCCCATAATTGCGTATTACAATAATGCAAAGATCTGCTTGGAATTGGAATATTTCTTGTTGTTTGAGAAAAAGGAACGAACTTAGCAGGCAGAGCCAGAAACATCTTTTGTGGAAGGAGGATAGGAAAAAACTGAAATTATTGTTTTTATTTTAAAATCCACAAACTTTAGGCACTGATGTGGGTAAACAGAGTTGAAGGTCGTAAGAGGTATGCAAGCCAATGGGTATCAGCAATGGACTAATGAAATGCAGGATGGGAGAGAACAGATTATTTCCATTTTATTAACATTTGGAGACTTAAACTCAGAAAGGCATTTTTAAGAATGTTAAAAAGACTGGAATCTGAGTTTGTATTCTGGTTAAGTGGAGTTCACTTTCTTTATTAGGGGACACTGGATGAATGCTCTTTGGAGACATTATTTCCCTTCTTTTCAACGGTGAATCAAGATCAATAAAAAATTATAAATACAAGTTTTTATTATTCACTGCTTAAATAAAGAATAACTTATCTGATGGTAATTTGTAAAATTGAGATTAAGTAGCTTTTCTTCATACAGGTAACTCCTGGACTGGTTTGGGGTCAAGGCGAATGTTCTGTGTAGTCCACTGTGAGGCCGGCATTCATCAGGCTCTACAGAGCACTAGATCTTGGTAGGCAGAGAGGCTGACTGGGTAGCTTAATGCTAAGATTCTGTAATCCAAATATAATAGTGAATGAATTTAAAATTCATGTTTCAAAAGATCACAATCCCAGCCTAAACCAAATATTCAATAAGTTCCTTTGACTATTTTTGTTGGGTTCCCAGCATTTTTGAGGTTTCTATCTAATGTTTAGGGTCTTAATGCTTATTTTCTCCTTGAGTTTTAACATCTTCATTTTGTATTTGCTAATATTTCTTCCTATACGCACCATAAACACGTTTCTTCCAGTGAACACTTCTATTTCCCCTTCCCTGCCCCATCCCACTTCTTCAGATCCTCCACCAAAAGGTAACGATCTCTGAATTTATAGCTCAAAAGGTAAAACAGCCAAACAAGGAAAATATATTGCTTGATTAATTTTAATCATTTCAAAGGATGTCAAGATAAATGAGATAGATTCCACAAATAAGAAATATTAACAGATCAAGAAGTCACAACTGAAACACAAGAATGAATATGTTAATCTGATAAAATGATTTAATCATTTTAGATACAATTTTTAGACACAACTATGACACAATTATAATTGTATTTTATGACCTTTACAAACAATCTCACTAATGTAGCACTTTTTTTTTTTTTTTTTTTTTTTTTTTTGAGGTGGCCTCTCGCTCTGTTGCTCAGGCTGGAGTGCAGTAGCATGATTTCGGCTCACTGCAGCCTTCACTTCCCATGTTTAAGTGATTCTCCTGCCTCAGCCTCTTCAGTAGCTGGGATACAGGTGTGCACCACCACACCCAGCTAAGTTTTGTATTTTTAGTAGAGACCGGGTTTCACCATATTAGCCAGGCTGGTCTTAAAGCCTGACCTCAGGTGATCCACCTGCCTTGACCTCCCAAAGTGCTAAGGCATGAGCCGTTGTGCCTGGCTAACACAACTCTTTAAAACTTTTATTTCTACTGATTTATGTGTTACAATAGCAATGATATAATGTGCACTCACTTTATGCTGAGGTTTGTATCAGCATTGAAAATGTCATTTCAATCTTTACATTAACCCTATCTAATAGGTGTTATTAATATCATTTTACCAATTACAAACGAGTTTTATAGAGGTTAAGTAACTTGCCCAATTCTGCATAACTAATAAACGTCGGGGCTGGCATTCATAGCCAAGTCCATAGAATTCCAGAGTCCATGGCTATTGCCTTTATACAGATATGATCTGATAACTTTACCTTCAAACATCAAATGGAAAATATAGCGAAAAATATTACTTATTTTCCTGAAAACTTTTTAGCCCATCTCATGAGATAGATCTACTAAGAGTTTCTTTGGGATCATGGAATCTCAGAGGTTCCTTTGTCTAACATTCTGTCTGAGTCAGCAATGTTCACTACAATATTGGTGATAGATAAATGTGTTGCTTCTTCTAAATGTTTCCAACAGCAAAGAACACCTGATCTTATAAGACATATGTGTATATACATCAATCAAGGACCACTATAATTTTTTTTAGTTTTTTATCCTGTATTATTGAGCAGATATTTGCCTTCTTGAACATCCATTGATTCTAATTCTGTAATAACCAGACTGAGTCTCGAAAGTTAAAAGTATTTTAATATAACATGTGAGACTGAAAAGGGAGTAGACAAAACTAAACCTAGATGTATAGGTATTCTAAACACAAATAACAATAAATTTATGAGCATCTTCTATTCCAGAGTGGTCGAGAAAATGATTTTATTTTCTTGCCTTAAAAGATTTATAATTTGGAATCCTATCTGGGGTGCATTATTATTTTAATGCAATAGCATTGTAGCAACAGAGCCATGTAATACTATGATGATCCTATAGAAAATGTAAAGAATTGAACTGTGTCAGATGTAGCCATGGTTATCCCATGAGGAAATAATTTTAAATTGGATGGAGGGGTACTGAACTGAAAAAATTAATATTTTCAAAATGTTCAATGACATTGGAGAATATAAAATGATAATAACTATTTTTGGCATAAACAGTGTTTGATAGGAGTGGAAAGGGTATGATATCTTTCCTTACCCATCATAAGGGTCATGGTTGATACTCCTATAACAAAAGACAGTAACAAGAGAAGAGCATAACAACTTGATTAAAGCGAAGTTTTATGTGACACAGAAGCCAAATGAAGATCAAAAGGTACAGGGAAACTATCCATTTTTATGCTTAGGTTGAATGAAGAATAGACCATGTGGAAATGTGATTGGACAAAGGGTATGATTCAGTACTAATAGACTGAGTGAATAAACCCAGCAAAGCCTGTCTGTTCAGATTCTTTCTGGCCTCTCTGTTGTAATATTCCTTCTTCCTACATATAGACCAGAATACCTCTAAAATGAGGGTCTTATGATCTACTATTAAACAAGGTGGGTAAGATTTTTTTTTTTTTTTTTAATCAGCTCCTAAACACAAAAGTGGGAAAAAGTTAAAACTTGTAAGTTTTATGGTTGTCTTTGGGAAAGGGGTGGTCTTGTTTCTATGACCCACCTTGGGAAAGGGGAACTCTGGTTTCTCTGATTTGCTTTAGGGAAATTTAATCTTCTCCCTCCTAACTGCTTGTTCCTACATTCACTTGTACTTTGTCACCACCAGAGTCATTCCTACCGAAACCATCAGTACTCTTAGAAAGCCAGTGACGGAGTTTATGAATTGGGTACAGTGTATACTGCTCAGGTGATGGATGTGCCAAAATCTCGCAAATCACCACTAAAAAACTTACTCATGTACCCAAACACCACCTGTTCCTCAATTTTATGGAAATAAAAAAGCCAGTGACAGTGTTTAAGTGAAAGTACTTTGAAGTACATGTCAGAATGTCAAAATCAAAGGATGTCATTGCTGTTGCCCCCACTACTTTGAGTATGTGATCTTGGGAAAGTAACATACATATTTGGGTTTCTATTTACTCATTTACTAAATAATATTGATCCTTACTGTCTTGCAAGTTTGTTGGTTGATGATGATCAAATAATATATGTGAAATGTGCTTTGCAATGGATGTGTGTGTGTGTATATATACACACATATAAAGCATACATGTGCATATATATGCATATATGCAAACAAATATTTAGCAATAACTTTTTTTGCAAAGATAACAATAGCTAATGCTTGTTGAGTTATTCCTATACACTTGTACTATTCTAAGAATTTGCATGCATCAGCTTATTTGATCATTTCACTACTATCCCTATTTTGCAGATTAAATGAACAACTTTACCAAGGTTACATAGCTGATAATTGTTAAGAATTAGAAATTACTTCCAGGAGATCTAACTCCAGAGTCCAGCAATCTTAACCATTGTGCTACATCACCTGCGTAATATTGCCTATATGCTTTAACTTTGGATCTTCGTACTATTCAGCTTTATGCTTAGGAGGAATAAAATTTTGTATGTCCAAATCTCGATTTCAGGAAATTGCATAATTTCAATTAGCAAAATTTTCAGCTTTGTAAGAATAGTCAAAAGAACAGTTAATACTTCATCTATTTTGTTTTCTTAGTGTCTTGCTTGCAGTGAGTGAATTTAAATTTCACTTTTGCTTTTCATTTAACAGTTAGAGCTGTTCTTGGACCTTCATCTCTGATGCCCACGGAATTTTTACCCCTACTAAAGACTATATGATGTAGATAATAGACAATATTAGAAGACTGTAACTCATGTTGAAAGCCCTTTGTCACATGTAATGTAATGAAATAGGTAGTGTTGGGACTCCCATTCAAGCATAAGATTTCATAATTTACAGTCATTCTTAAAAGATTTGAACTACAACTGTTTCTCTATTTCATTAGATTTATCCATATTATGATGTTAAATCTAACTGTAGTGTAATATAAGAGACATAGATGTAAGATTCATGATAGCCTGTAGGCCCACTAATATATCTCTCAGGGCCTATACTATGTGTCACTTAGCAATATGATGTAACCTGGCCTGGAGATTTCCAATCCTGGCCCAAGGATTTTGGGCTTTCTATTACAGTGTGACCAGTGTGACCTGGTTGTATTGTAGACAAGGTCACCTGAGCACAGCTGCGACTTTCATGAAGCTTAAAGTTCACATTTACTAGAATAGCTTAAACTCCTTTTGTGAAAGAAACACCTAATAACTGACCTAGGCTGAATACAGGTATCGGAAAGGGAGAGAAATACCCCAAATTTGATAATGGTTTCCAGACAAAGACTCTCTGTGACTGGTGGTGATCTGACCCCTAACTGCATCCAGCCCAGTCCCCTGGTCTGCTCCCACTGTGTGTCTTGAAAAGGTGCTGCTACCATAATCAGCCTGAACATCAGACTGTGCCTAAGATTCAACTTTGAAAGTGAATCAGATGGAAGGGAAAAGTCGCCCCTGGGGGTGCTGGTTAACTAAGACCACCCTGGACCCCTTTAGATGACACTAAGCACACCTCTGATTAATCTTATTCCATTTGGTTTCTTCAAAGATTTTTTTCAATTTCTGAATAGCATATTTCAAGAGTTATTCAGAAAGACTTTCTAACTTTTGAGAGAGGTGGCATGTAGCTGTTAAATAATACTCATGGAAGACACTGCTAGTGGATCTTCAGACATAGCCTCTTTTAAAGAAACCAGTCGTTTATTTTTATGGTGGGTGGTGCCAGTTCTCTCAGGAAAAACATGAGTGAAATGCTTATATGCTCTTCAAACAGGTTGCTGAAAATAACCCTGACAGTCTCAGAATTTCCTAGAAGAAATTCCCATCCCCATCCTTTTTTTTTTTCTTTTTTTGTTTTTTAGTGTTTCTTTCAGCCATGTGATATAAACCTGTCAGGAACTTATTTGTGATTGTGGGTGGGTTAGACAATGCAATGCTATCCAGGCTATTGAAGGGATAGTCACAAATCTAAAACAAACACATTACCCAGCACTTGTGGTGGTCTCACTTAGCATGCTTTTGTGAGAGTGAAGCTGTTTTCATTTCCCCAATTGAGTCCCCAGACCTATTATTAGCATATTATGATTTACAAGAGAGTGGTTTTTTTAATAACACTGAGAAAGCAAAACCCATTTGTTCATCCCAAGAGGTTTGAGAGCACATTATAAGCACAGGGTGGTCAGAATAAAAACTGGTACAAGTACACAGTCCATGATTGTTCCTAATTGGAGAAAATATCCAATTACAGCCAAAAGGCTGAGAAACAAATTGTTTACCACAGTAAATCATTCTCATAAATATAATTATTTCAAACATTTGAACTCTATTTAAGGGTATAAGCAGTGATGTGCGCTTCACAAGGAACCATAGACAGCTGGCTGGCTTTAAATGTTAGTGGCAGACACACTGGAGGCTGCCAGGGGCTTCTACTGTTCCATTTTAGCTAACGGCAGGATTACTGAAGCTGCATTATATCCTCCATCTCATTTTCAGCTCTATTGCACCAATTATGCTGCATTGAGGCTTATAAGGGCTTACATTGAGTTTCAGATAGATGGAAGAAGCCAGTCTATATTCTTTGTGATAAAAATAGTCATTAATTACTGAGACTTATAAACCGCTTAGCATCTTTCTTAATGTGGCCCGTCAGGTGCTTCTCATTCTATAGCTAATCAGCAAAGGGGGAGAAAAATCCTCAGGAAGTGGATGATCTTTTTTGGCTCAAACATAAAGCCAAGGTTAAAAATAGATCTAACATACAATGCATACCTAAGCCAGTATGCCCTCACTGATAAAATACTGTCTTGTTTCCTTTTCAATCAAAGTTGACTAGAGAGAAATTTCTTACAACATTATCTCACGGGGAAATTAATTATCAGTATAATATTTAAACCTGTCTGATACAGGACAGTGTGTTTGGTTGCCTGTTAAACAATACAATTCATTCTGAGGATTTGGATGCATGGAAACACATTTACAAATAGCTCAAATGGAGTCAGATAATTATCTAATTAAAGAAACGTGAAATGTCGCAGGAATCAAAGTAATTTAGTAGAGAGGGAACCCAACTAGTAAAGGGTCTGCTGAAGGCAACAATAGATAATTTCATCTTTGAATGGACAGTTTCTATTTTTTGGTGAGATTTCAGGTTAGGCTGTTTGGGAACTGACTGCCATATCCAGTATTTGGATGTTTAACAGTAGCCTTATGTTTAATTGACAAAAATGCCCATGATGCTACTTCATTAAGGCAATCAGAATCATGGGGCAGTAGTATGAGAAACTATAACAGCCTTCATTTGGTAGTGGAATGAATGGCTTTCGTTTGTAAAAGTATCCCACAGGTTGGAAAAGATAGAAAGCATGCCTGTATGGAGTGTAAACACATATTGAGGGCTTTTTTCTTTAACATACATATTTAATGAGTAAAAACCATGCTTTCAGGAATGTCGTACAAACACATTTCGTGCATTTTGATATGACAAATATTGGTGAATGGGGTACAGTTTTTCAAAGGAATGGGCAAAGAAAATTGGAGTGATGGTATATTGGCTAAGCTGATTTTTATAAAAGCCTTGTAGAGAGCTTTAAAAATGAACAGTGTGTGCAGAAGGAAAAAAATATGAAAGAAATTACAAGTGGGTTTCACTACATTACAAGCTTGAGATTGCTTATTAAATACATAACTTGTTTTTCTGCTATACCAGTCATTTTACACAAGTGTGTGATTTGGCTTCCATTTATAATGTGTAACTGCAGCATGCTTCAACGATGCCACAGGGAATACTTGTTATGGTTTGAATATTTGGTTAAAATCATTGGAAAAATTCCAAAGGCATTTGCATACTCACGGTAGCTTTGGGTAAGCACATTCTTTCATTTCGCTTCTCTTCTTGGCAAGTGGGGAAAATATAATTGCCCTCTGGACACAGGACAGAGAATATATTCGCATTTCCTTTCTTCACCTTCCAGGTTTTTAGGAATCAGTAGTACCTGTATTTGAAAGTAATTTAAATTTCCACTGCTTCTTGGGAAGAAGCATCTTTAGAATCTTTCTGCAAAATGTTGAGCTATTAATGTACATAATATGTATAGTTATTTTAATGATAATAATTATAGTTAGAACCAGCAATAAAATATTGACGATTTAGTATAGCTTCTAAGTAAAATTCCATGGCATAGCAATCTGAAGGGCAGGGAGGGGTTGAGAGGAAGTAATATACAAGCAGATGAATGAGAAGAAATTTGCCCAAAACACAGAGAAGTGGGTCCTTCATAAGCTAGAGTATGTATAGATTCCAGCACAAATTTTATGATGGACACCTGGAGAATGTAAAAACCAAAAACTGCAACAGGTACTTTTCTTTCCACTTTAAGGGTTTACTAAAAATAATGACATATATAGCCTTTACGTGTAGTACTTGATTTATTATAAAGAGGCAGAGTCACCCCCCAAAGGGAGTCAGATATGGGATTCAAGACTGAAAGATGGAAAATAAACATTTAAACATGTTCCAGGACCATTTGTTTTCTAACTGCTCTAGTATTTTTGGTACAATTTGAAAGGCTTTGCAAGAACAATTTGTCAGCAAAGGGAAAACAATCTTATTCTTCACAACAAAAGGGTGCAGATTGAGACAGGTAGCTGATATAAAACACTCTTTCCTTTTCACATTGTCACCTTTCACGGGGTGCCTAGATAAGACGGGCACTTTGAAGCCATCTCCTCCTCTGATAATGTTATTTTTTTCTACCTCTCCCTGCCCCCGACGCCCTAGTTTCTTCCACATCTTACCCAGTGGTTTGTTTCCTCTTCATTGGAATCTTAGCGTCTTAACTTCGTCATGTCTGGAGACTTTAATGGCAAGGTCATGAAGAAAATCCTGCATAGATTCGGGCATAACCCGAGAACTGACAGCAGCAATTCTTGGTGCCTGTGGTTAGGAGTAGGCCTACATCTTTCAAAATAATCAAACTGCAGGATCAAAGGACATCCTTACCATCAAGTTTGGAAGTAAAGGAAGAGAAGAAGATTCCTTCCTGTTACTTTCCCTCTAGTGGCCTTCTTTGAGTTCTTGGAAGAGCTGGTACTATTTAGCTTTCCTCAGTAAGTGGATTCGTGTCTTTTTAAAAAAATGTATTTATTAAGAAAAAGAGGTTTAATGGACTCATAGAGAGTCCATTAAGTAGACAGGGTCTCGCTATATTGCCTAGGCTTGTCTTGAACACTTGGATTGAAGTGATCTACCTGCCTCAGTCTCCCAAAGTGCTGGGATTACAGGTATGAGCCACTGTGCTTGGCAGAGGGTTTGTGTCTTTGGAGTTGAGGGTAAGATAGCTATAAAAACTATAAACTAGGCAGCAGTTAGCCAACTGGGAAATGTCTCCCTTGGGCATTCATGGCCGATTGTAAGTCGGTTATACATAGAACTAAAAACCAATTGATATGGTTTGACTGTTTCTTCACCCAAGTCTCATCTTGAATTACAGCTCCCATAATTCCCACCTGTTGTGGTAGGAACCTGGTGGGAGATAATTGAATCATGGCAGCAGTTTCCCCCATACTGTTCTCATGGTAGTAAGTCTCACAAGAACTGATGGTTTATTAGGGGTTTCCCTTTTTGCTTGGCTCTCATTTTTCTCTCTTGCCTGCTGCCATGTAAGATGTGCCTTTCACCTTCTGCTATGATTTTGAGGCCTCCCAAGCCATGTGGAACTATGAGTCCATTAAACCTCTTTTTCTTTATAAATTACCCAGTCTAGAGTATATCTTTATCAGCAGTGTGAAAATGAACTAATACACAAATTAAAGCTTCAGTAAGTAAAAAAGGAACATTATTGAATAGATCTGGGAATAATTTTGTCTGAGGTTGAAACTTTAATAAGGATCTGAATGTTCTCTATATTTTTTGACTTCCATGTTTGTTTTGGCTTCCTTCAGGTACAAATGTAACAATATGGCTGTCAATGCAAAAACCATAGCCTTATAAAATACTCCAATCTCTGGGGTAAATATCTTGTGCCTTAAGAAAAAAAAATTGCACGTCTACTAAGAGAAAACTACTGGTTCTTTCTTGCTACTTTCAACTGTGAATCTTCCTTCTGAACATTTTATTCATCTACTTTCCTTATCGAAGGTAGTAAGGAACAAAAATATAGGGCTGTGAAATTGTAGATTTTGTGATTTACAGGACAAAAAAGTCCTAGACTGCCAGACATCCCAATTCCATAGGGGAGAAGGCCCTCTATTTGTGGGAGATGGCTGGAACCCCATTTCCACATTTCTTATCAGTGCCTGTTGAGACCTATACCGCAGAGTATATAAGGTGCTGTTGCTTAATCTTGAATGACAATGAATTACAAAATTAGTTAATTTGAAAGCATTTTCTGAG
The DNA here is from genome assembly GCF_030222135.1 of Aotus nancymaae. NCBI lineage: Eukaryota > Metazoa > Chordata > Mammalia > Primates > Aotidae > Aotus > Aotus nancymaae. The sequence goes on from NW_026988435.1 coordinate 14,104,942, forward strand.
TCTTTCTCCCTGGGTCCAGTTTAGCCTAGATAAGATGGGCTATCTTATCTAGATGCCTAGATAAGATGTTAAGAGAGTAGGGAAGAATGTCATTTTCAATTCACCCTTGAACGATACTGCTGTAGTTTAAATGTGTGCCCCAGAAGCATATGTTGGAAACTTAATCCCAATGCAACAGTGTTGGAAGCTGGGGCCTAATGAAAGGTGCTTAGTTCATGAGGGGTGCATCCTCATGGATGGATTAGGGCTGATTACAAAAGGGGTGTACGCTGTGAGTTCAATCTCTTGGGCTTAGGTATGTGAGTCCTCTCCCTCCCCCTCCCCCTCCCCCCTCCTCCCTTCCTTCCCCTCTTTCTTACCCTTCCACATTCCACCATGGGAAAACACAGCAAGAATGCCCTCACCAGATACAGCCTCCTTGATCTTGGACTTGTAGCTTCCAGAACTGTTAAAAATAAACCTCAGTTCTTTAAAAATTACTCAGTCTCAGGTATTCTAGTTATAGCAACACAAAACAAAGGCAGATACCATTTTACACATACTTTTTGCTTATAAAAGCAAAGCTAAAACTCAATTTACAAACAGGTTATCTGCCTTACTGCCATGTAGATGTTAACCAGGAAAGTTCCCAGATTTTCTATAGAAAAGCACAGCCAAATATTCCAAGGTTCATTTTCCTGAATGCCTGCTGGATGTCTCTGAGAATTTGCCCATCATCTGGAGGTCTGACTCCTGCTGACCCAAAGTAGCTCCAGGAAGATACTCTCTAATGCAATTATGACAGATTGGGAGATAAGCATAAGCTGTGATAAGTCAGCTATAATGATTACTGTACCCCAAAATATGTTTAGCTCTTTACAGTTGGTTGTCCCTAGCATATTTTATTATCTAACAGTTGTAGGGGAAAATTCAGCATTCTATTTCATCCAGGTGTTGGAAAATAATTAGTTCTGTAGAGCAGGTTTGAATGGACAATGAATGGGAGTCATGATGTAGTTCACAGATTCTGTATTAATACCACAAATATGCAATAAGGGCCTACTATGTAACAAACATACATAATCCAAACATATTCCCTAGCTTTAAGCATCATATGAATATTTTAAGGTCCTTTGGTTTATGTAAGAGTTTTTGGTTTTGAATCTTTCTGAAATTCAGTGAGGACGAATACTATCAGAGAAAGAGATTTGCCCGTCTATGGATGAAGCCACTACTAGTTACAAAGAAAAGTGACTGTCTTCAGACAGGAACAGTTGCTGACACATTAACATCAGAGGACCAGGAGAAATCTTGGAAAATGAGAGCAGATCGAGTGAGGCTTGTAAAACACAGGGATCCTTGGGAGGATTGTGGATGCAGGTGCTGAGATTTTAGTCTAAATCTATACTTCTGGATTGCCACCAGAAAATCAAAGACACATGTCTGAGTGTTAATTGAGGCAGGGTTGTTATGTAACTTCAGAATTTCCCTAAATGTCTTAAGAATTTATTTAAAAACATTTAAAATAAAGCAGTCTGCCAGAGGAAAAGATAATCATTTTGCTAAAGTTGATTATTTCCTTTTTTTTTTTTTTTTTTTTTTTTGAGACAGAGTCTCTCTCTGTCACCCAGGCTGGAGTGCAGTGGCATGATCTCCGCTCACTGCGGCCTCTGCCTCCTGGGTTCAAGTGATTCTCTTGCCTCAGCCTCCTGAGTAGTTGGGACTACAGGAGTGTACCACCAAAATGTTCCCTGTTGAATGAAAAATAGTATGGACTGTTTACGAAAGATTATTGACTACCATGCCTGGCTTGTTGAGCATGATTAAGTAATAAAATGGTAATCATAAATTTGCTTTTTTAAAATTACAGAATGAATGTGTCCAAAGTGTAGACAAGACTTTAAGTAATAAAGAAAATGTGTAGAACCTTTGTCAGTTGTCAGGGTGAAAAATTTCCTTACCAAATCCAAATAGAAGATATATTAACCACTATATTTTTGAATACCTGTGTTAGACATTTTATTTCTTGTTCTTAAGGAATTCATATTTTCCCAAGAATGATCTTATTCTCTGACCACCAAGTACCAAATTCCTGTGTCAGACACTAAATTCAGTTCTTTTGGGGCTTAGCTAGTCTCAAAAGCTATAAAGTAAGAAGTATAACAGGATTCTTGGAAGAGTAGCAATCTAGGTAGGTTATGGCTGAGTGGGTATGATGAAAATGATAGATTTTGTCCCTACCCTTACACAGCTTGTACCCTGTTGGTAAGTGAAAAGGAGTGATATTTAATAAAATAATCCTACAGTACAAATACAACTGGGATAACTGGGGTCAAGAAATTCTTATTGTTCTAAAGAGAGCTTACTAGAGGAGTTTTATCTAGTTAATAAGAGTGGGAAGTGATTTCTGGGGACGTGATATTTAGCTGATATCTGAAGGATGCTTAAGATTTAATTAGAAAAAAAGTACAGAGGAGACAATGAAGCAAATTGTGTAGAAGTAGGTAAAGAGGCCCCGTGAAGAAGGAATCAAAGCTCCTTGCTGTAGGTGAAAGACAGTGTGGATGGGCTACAGATGTTGTGTGAAGTAAGGAGCTAAGTGAGGGATGTCAATCTGCTTGGCTTAGAGGGCACCTAATGATTTTGGACACTGCCTTAGGGCCTCTGGAAGTTACTAAAGTGTTAAAAACAAGGTGTGGGATGTTTATTATTCCATTAAGATTGTTCTGGTGACCATATGTGAGGAATAGAATGGAAAGGGACACACATAATTATGAGCAGAACTATCAGGCAGCACCTGCTTGCAGTTGCTCAGGTGAGAAAGGACCATCATCCAGAGCAGTGGTGGTGCAGGTAGAGTGCTGCATGTAGATCTCAGAGAGATGTAGGAGTTACAATCATTAAGACTTGGTGAGGTATTGTGGAGCAGAGGAAGGTCTTAGGATAATTCCTAGGTATTTGGTATTTATAACTGAACGTTTGATCAATTTCACCAAGAAAGGAAGCAAAATGATTCAGTTTTGCTACCATAATGATACGCACATGTTACCAAAGACATTAAAGGAAGTGGTCAAAAGGTAACACAAGTGTTGGAGAGCTCACCTTGAGGTTGCTCATACACACACACATACACATACACACACAAAAATATGTTCTTGGAGAACCATGATGGAATCATCAGTATCAGGGCCAGTCAATTACGATCCTCTGTATCAGTTTTAAGATCTTTGATTATAAACAACAAAAATCAACTCTGGGTGAATTGCATAATAGGGAATTTATAGGGAAAATAATGGAGGATTACAGAATTCATGGAATGCTGGGCATGAGCATAGGGCTTAGAAACAAGAAGGGGCCAGGCATGACAGCTCGTGCCTGTAATCCCAGCACTTTGGAAGACCAAGGCAGGCAGATCATGAGGCCACAACAACATGGTGAAATCCCATCTCTGCTAAAAATGCAAAAATTGTAAAGTGTAGTGATGCACGTCTGTCATCTCAGCTATTGGGGAGGCTGAGGATGAGAACTGCTTGAACCTGGGGGGTGGAGGTTGCAGTAAGCTGAGATCATGCCACTGTACTCCAGCCTGGGCGACAGAGTGAGACTGTGCCTAAAAATAACCAAACAAAACTGAAAACAAAAACAAAAAACAAAAAACAAAAAACAAAAAAAAAGAAAGAAACAAGAAAGTCAGGTAGTCCCAAAAGCTAGAAAGCAAAAAGCATGAGTCTTGGAAGAGTAAAAATCGGAGTGGGTTATGGCTGCTAGAATGAAATTCCAGTCATTTCTGTTTTCTTTATCCTTCTGCTTAAGAGGAAGCATCTGACTGGCTTAACCCAGGTCATGTGTCAACTTCCCTTGAATATGGCAGCAGCAAACCTTACTGAAGGAGGTAATTCCTCAAAACAACATTAGGATCCTATCAGAAAGGGAAAATTAAATTTTGAAAAGCCTGAAACAAATCTCTGTTACATCTCAGAGGCACTTACCTTACTCTTTTAAGTCTTCACTGAAGCGATGCAGAAATGCAGCAATGCTTTCAAACATTTGTTTGCTTGGAAATGTGAAAAAGAATGCATCTTTTCTGAGTTGGCAGTAACTATGACAGTGAATAAGTAATTGAGTTTGCCCGTTTCTGCATTCTCCTTTCCCTCTTCACTGCACACATTCTAGGGTTGACCAAGTGGCCAGATCTATTTATCTTGCTTACTGCAAATATGAAATATATTGCATTACAGGGGGATGCTAGGTTAGTGGGTGACGATGAGGGGTGTGAAGAGGAAGAACCCTCCTTTATTACACAAATACAAGCTTGTTAAAAATTCAAATAAATGATAAAAATATTTTTACACAGATTAGTCATAAGTCAAATTGAATTCTAAAAGGACTTCATTATGATTTAGAAAGCAAAAAAATATTTTTTGTATGCTGCGGTTTTCTCTCCACAAAATAAATATTATGATATTTTCTTATAATTCAGTATGTATCTTTTCTATAGTTACATATTTTAAACAGAAGATGTTCATATCACCGTTGATTTACATATATTTCACAATACTTCCCCACCCCCTACAAAGACAATTTAAAGATACTCACCAGAACGTTTACAGTTGCATATGGAATAATGTTTGTTAAGAGTTTTGCTTGCGCTCATCACTTTCCTGTCAGTACAATTCTCCTCACTCCTCTGAGGAAAACACGTCTCTCTTTCTGAACACAATTTTGGTTCCCAACTGTGTTAAGTAATTTATCTCCAGTTGTTGTCCCAAATCCTGCATCAAATTACCTAAGTTGTCAGTCAGGTTTCCACATATTGATTCAGCAATCTCAGTCTCGTGTCCTGACCAGCTCCAGCAGAGAGTTGATTGCTTTACTCCAAAATCCTTTGAAAAGTTAAATTGTTAACAATACAAATTCACTGGAAATTGGGATAACTCTTTGCCTTAGCTTCAACCTCTTCACCTTGAGCCGTGGGCAGTTAGAACTCATCTCTGGGCAGCAGGGTGGGGAATTGGAAAGGTGAGTGGTAATGCAGTTATTGCCAGGAGCCAAAGGAATAGTTAGATGTGTACTTAACTCTGGCAGCAGATGCTCAGGCATCCTCCTGCTTCCCAAAGCAAACAAGTACTGACTAAAGGTGGTGAATTAAATACAATCTGCATTCCAGGGTCCCTGCACATTCCTGGCCAAATAACCAGAGAGAGACAAAAATTAATTGGCTGAAAGGGCAAAAGATCTACTACTTTTTTTTTTTTTTTTTTTTTTTTGAGACGGAGTTTCGCTCGTTACCCAGGCTGGAGTGCAATGGCGCGATCTCGGCTCACCTCAGCCTCCGCCTCCTGGGTTCAGGCAATTCTCCTGCCTCAGCCTCCTGAGTAGCTGGGATTACAGGCACGCGCCACCATGCCCAGCTAATTTTTTGTATTTTTTGTAGAGACGAGGTTTCACCATGTTGACCGGGATGGTCTCGATCTCTTGACCTCGTGATCCACTCGCCTCGGCCTCCCAAAGTGCTGGGATTACAGGCGTGAGCCACCGCGCCCAGCCAGATCTCCTACTTTAACCTAAACCTTTGCTTAGATTCAGCGCCTGACTAAAGAAAAATATTTTTTCCTTTTTTTTTTTTGAAACAGAATGTTGCTCTGGTGCCCAGGCTGGAGTGTAGTGGTGTGATCATAGCTCACTATAGTCTCAACCTCCTGGGATCCAGTGATCCTCCTGCCTCAGCCTCCCTGAGTAGCTGAGGCCACAGGTGTGTACCACGGGTGTGTACTCAGCTAAGTTTTGTAATTTTGTGGAGAGACTTGGGGTCTCACTATGTTGCTCAGGCTGGTCTTGAACTCCTGGCCTCAAGCAATCCTCACATCTCTACCTCCCAAAGTGCTCAGATTACAGAGACACATTTTCCTATAATACCAATTAGAAACATTGTTCTTTGGTTTATTTTGGTTTATTTTCATAATAGCTAATGAAACCGTACCTGATTGCAAATAACTTACCTTTATAAGAAGGCACTAAAGCCTAAAATAGCCTTGAGTGCTTTCTACTTAATTTTCAATTCGTAGCTAATATACTTTAGGAGTTAAGTGCTAATGTTTAACCTGTTAAGAGATTGTTAAGTTAACTTGGGTGTTTAACAATGAGCTGTTTTGAAGACTATTGCAAGTGAGCAGGTGTTTAAGAGAGCAGATCATAATTTAAAGTACTTGACTGAAAAATAGGAATCTTTAAAAATTACATTTATGTATTAAAGTCTTTGGTAAAATTCCTTTATTGAAAAAAAAAATTGACCTAGCAAGGCAGAATAGTGCATTTGCATTCTTGTTCTTCATATGATTAGATTGCTGAATCTTGAAGTTTCAAGGGAACTTTATTTATTGCATCTTTCATCTTTTATAAGAAAATATTTTCCCTTATTTTATGCTTAGCAAACTTTTCCATTTCTCTGTCCTCTTCTTATAACAAAAATCCAAAAAAACGATGTTTATAGATGCATTAATTTATCTCCCCTTATCTGCTCTAATCAATATGTTAACTCCACTATACTATAAAAACGCTCTGTGAAGGCCACCAATGACCTCCATATTGCAAAATCCAATTACTTGTTGTAATTCTCATCTTAGTTTACATCTCATGGGATTTTACATGATTGACCAGTCCTTCCTCTGTGAGGGTTTTGTTCACTTGGCTTATGGCATACTTTCTCTATTGGTTCACCCTTTCTTTTTTGGCTATTCTCAGTTTCTCTTTATTTCCTTGATGTTTTAATGCTGAAAGACCATAGATTTTTGTTTTTCATTCTGTGCTCACCCCCTTTGCAATATTGTCTAATTTTATGGCTTCATTTATTGAAACTTAATAAGATATTTAGAGATAATAATTATAAATAATTGGATGATTTAGTAAGCACATACTGTATCTAAGTTGATTCTTATGCATTATCTACTTTATAAATATGAACTTCATTACACTTAGCTTAGATACAACAGAGAATCAATATAATTTGCTGAATTTTCAAGCTAGGAATGAGCAGTATATTAAGGTTGAACTAAAGACATAGAAATACACCAAAGGACAATTGAAATGGAAGATTAAAAGGCAGTATTTGGTTTTAGCACTTTAAGGAATAGGATAGTTTTAGTAAATGCCAAAATTTCTGTTTCTTAGATGTGCAAGAAATCATCTCAAATACTTCTTTATCAAATATTTCATTAACTTTAATCTATAGGCAACAAAACAAATACTTTCTAATTGCATTTTAATCCCTGCTCTATAGTTTTCTTTGTGAGCTGTTTGAGTTATAACTTGGCATCATTAGAAAAAGATAGTGGAGTTTGGGATTGAATATGTGTACTGAACGTCGTCTGTTAAAGCAAAAGAGAGGGGACTGCTTTGGGCATAGCAAACAGTGGAACAGACTTGACAAAGCTTCCAGCAATTCAGCAGATAGCTCTGGAGCAAATTTGTTAGAGTGTTTTACATCAGGCTGAACTGTCAAAACTTTATACCCCCTCCTCACTCAGTTAACTGCATGTGGGCTGCCCTGGGAAGGGTGTGATCTCAGACTAGGCTCTTCTCTACAGTTCAGACAAACCTTGGAGGCAATGACAGTTGGACAGTGTGCTGAGCACACTCTTCACAGAAGGTTTTTCATTTAAAAATGATCTGAGTGGCACATCTTCACATCTACTACAGCATATCGGTTAACCCACTAGGTTCTGTCTCATCTCTCTTCGGATAGCTGCACCATTTCACATGTCAGAATCCTAGGATTTCCTAATTGGAGCTTTGATGTAGGATTTCCTAATTGGAGCTCTGATGTGGTAAACTGACTTGCCTTGGTTGGGCACTTAACCTTGCTTGTTGTTGGGCATTTAACTACTTGATTATTAGATCCTGTACCTGATTTTGGCTTTTTCTTTCCTACCACTGCAGGTAATTAGAGCTTTCTTTGTAGACAACCAAACCTTGGCTTTTGTACCTGGCTTTTGGTGATTTGTTACTTTAACTGCATGTTATTTTTCTAAATAGACCATTAATGGCGTTTAGCCACAGCCATCCTATCCTGCTATCTTTATGCCTTCTAGAGTCTTCCTAAATTGCAATGGCTGATCTTACATGTGCCAATTTATTCCCCATGTTCCTAGTATATCCTCTCAAGTTACCACTGGTAGAGCATTAACTACCACCTTATGAACGAATGTTCTTGACCTACCACTGGAGATAATGTTCTCTTGGCCTGCTGGATGTCTGTAATCCAGCTTGAAAACTCAATTGTATGGCCTACTTTCTTGCATCCCATTGCTGTTTTTGCAGGTGCTGAAATGGAGCTTGGGGCTCAAGATGTTGATTAAGGGTCAGTTTTTGTGGAAACAAGGGGATAGGCAAAATTTGGCCATGGAAGTAAACTGTAACGTAGGACCCAGAAAACCCCAGCCAACGTGGCAGGGAGATCTGGAGTGAGTAATGGCCATCAGACTGTGTCATATCAGGGCAAAATCCCTGGGACTTTATAACCTTACCTTGCTTAGTCATTATATATAAGTGTGACTTCTGAAACTAAGGCAGACACTGAAAAAGCTGAGAGCTGAAGACTATCTGCTAAATGTGCAGGAACATAGCAGCAAGTTCATTCTTGAAGGGATGCTTCTGGGCAGCACTGATCTGTGTTTTATATGGGTACATTTGAGTATTTGTTACATGCATAGAATGTGTAAAGATGAAGTCTGAGTACTTCAGGGTGTCTATTCCCTTGAGTATTTATAATTTCTAAATGTTGGTAATATTTTGCATCCTTTCCTCTAGCCACTGTGGAATGTGCCATATGTTGTTGTTAAGTATAGTCACCCTACTCTGGTCAATCAAATATTGGAGCTTAATTTTTTCTATCTAACTGTATATTTGTACCCACTCACCAGCCTCTCTTTATTTCCCCTCCCACCCACAGCCTACCTATCCTCTAGTATCCATCATTCTAGTCTCTATATCCATGTGATTAAGTTTTTGAACTCTCACATATGGGTGAAAATATGGTGATATCTGTCTTTCTGTGCCTGACTTATTTCACTTAACATAGTAACTTCCAGTTTCACCTATGTTGCTGAAAATGACATGATTTCATTTTTATTAATGGCTTAATAGTATTCCATTATGTATATATACCATATTTTCTTTATCCATTTGTCTATTGATGTACATTTATGTAGATTGCATATTTTTGCTTTTGTGAATAGTGCTGTGATGAATACACAGATATCTTTGATATACAGATTTCTTTTACTTTGGACAAATATCCAGCAGTGGGATTGCTAGCTCATATGGTAGCTGTGTTTTAAGTTTGAGAAATCTTCATACCGGTTTTCATACTGGTTATACTAATTTACATACCTACTAAATGTGCACTAATTCCCTTTTCTACATATTCTCACCAACATGTTATTTTTTTGTCTTTTTAAAATAGTCATTATAACTGGGGCAAGATGATATTTCTTTGTGATTTTTATTTGCATTTCTCAAATGATTAGTAATGTTGAGCATTTTTCATATATCTTTTAACCATTTGTACATTTTCTTTTGAGAAAAGTCTTCTGAGAACTGTCCTTTGGTCATTTTTTTCTAAGAGGCAATGTCTCACTCTGTCATCCAGGCTAGAGTGCCATGGTGGTGGAATAACAGCTCACTGAAGCCTCAAACTCCCGAGATCAAGTGATCTCCCATTCTTGGCCTTCTGAGTAGCTAGAGGTACAGCAGGTTTGTGCTACTATGCCTGGCTCAATATTTAACTTTTTGTAGAGATGGGGGTCTTGTTAGGTTACCCAGGCTGGTCTTAAACTCCTGGTCTCACGCAGTCTTCCTACTTCAGTCCACAGTGCACTGAGATAACAGGCATGAGCTGCTGTGCCTTGCCCCTTTGCTTATTTTTAAATTGATTTAATTGTTTTTTTGATCTTGTCTTTTATAAACTGTGAGATAAAGTCTGTTTTATCTGGTTTAAATACAGCTACTCCTGCTTGCTTTTGGTTTCCATTTGCATGGATTATTTTTCTACCCTTTTACTTGATCTCTATGTGTCTTCATAGTAAAGTGCATTTCTTGTATGCAGCATATAGTTGGATCATGGTTTTTTTTAAATCTATTCAGCCAGTCTATATATTTTGAGTAAAGAATTTATATTAAAAATTATTATTGATATATGAGGTTATGTTCCGGTCATATTGCTAATGGTTTTCTGGTTGTTTTATATATTCTTTGTACTTTTTTCCAAATTTTATTATTTGTTATTGTAGTTTGATGGTTTTACATAGTGTTACCACTAGAACTCTTTCTTTCTCATTTGTGTGTTTGATTTACCAGTGAGTTTTATAGCTTTTTGTGTTTTCATGATAGTAATGTCATACTTTAGCTTCCTGGTTTAGGACTTCGTTGAACATTTCTTGGTAGGGCTAGTCTAGTGATAAATCTTCTCAGTGTTTGCTTGCCTGGCAAGGATGAAATTTCTTATTCATTTATAAAGGATAATTTTGCTGAATGTAGTATCCTTGTGTGGTAATTCTTTTTTCTTTTATCACTTTCAATATACCATCCCTTTATATCCCGTAAGGCCTGTAAGTTTTCTGTCGGGAAACCCACTGTTGGTCCAATGGCAGTTCCTTTGTAGATGACTAGATACTTCTGTTTCCATTTTTAGAATCTTATCTTTGTCTTTGACTATAATTTGTCTATAATGTACTAATCTGACTATAATTTACATAATTTGACTATAATGTACTATGGAGAAGACCTTTTTGCATTGTATCTACTTAGGGGTCTCCAAGCCTCCTGCATCTATCTGAATGCCAAATTGTTTTGCTAAACTTAAAAAGTTTTCATTGATTATTTCACTAAATAGCTTTTGTAATCCTTTCATTCTCTCTTTGACTTCAAAGACACTGATACTTTGAATATTTTGTCACTTTATATTGTCCCAAATGTCACTAAGGCTTTGCTCATTCTCTTTTATTTATATTTATTTTTAATCTGAATATATTTTTTCAAATGACCTATTTTCAAATTCTGAGGTTCTTTCTTCTGCTTGATACACTCTATTGTTAAGTGTTTTTAAATGAATTTTTCATTTCATTCAACGAATTCTTCAGTTCCAGAAATACTGTGCGGTTTTTTTTTTAATCTGTTTGATAAAATCTAATTCATACCTTGGATTGTTTTTCTGATTTTTAAAATTATGTTTCAGAATTATTTTGTATCTTGCAGTGCTTTTTAAAAATGAGTGTTTTGAATTCTTTACCTGGGATTTTGCAAATATTTTTTATTGAGATCTGTTGCTGAAGAATTATCGCTCCTTTAGCGATGTCATATTTACTTGCATTTTCATGTTTTCTGTGTCCTTATATTTATTTCTGAACATCTGATGTAACAATCACTTCTTCTGATTTTCAAAATGTTCTTTATAGGGAAGGACTTTTTCTTGAAGATGTATCTATGATGTTGATTGGATAGTGCACTTTGGGTTTAATTTTGGCTGTATACAGAGGTGTAGTCTCTTTTCTATTTGTAAACAGCATCAGTGGTATCTGCTATTTCTTTAGTAGCTTAGGGTACAGTTATTAGTGGAGGCTGAGAGGAAGTTTTGCTGGGAACTGGAATTCCAGATGGGCTAGTCTTTGGGCCCCTGTGGTGACAGTAGTGACCTCAGCATGCCTGTCTTTCAGCCCCAAGCATGAAGGACAGGATCCTTTAATGTCCAGTGTTAGCATGTCCAGGTAGACCAATTCTTGTGCCTCCAGGTGGCTTCCTTAGATACCAGTAGTGGCAGCAGTGGGCTGGGCATGTAGGTGGGTGGAGTCTTGGGCTCCTGGGCAATATGCATAATATGGGTGATGGCAGTAGCAGTGCTGGGGCAACCCATTGGAACCTACACTGTCCAACCTGGTATTGGCAGTGACTGTATCAGGTTGGGGGACCAGTCCTGTGGCCTGCTGGTGGCACATCTAAGTGGGTGCCAGCTTTGGTGGTATCTACAAGTTGTGTTAGCCCAACCTTATATGCTGGGAAGTTGTTCAAGTGCCAATGGTTGTGGGCTAGTCTGGGCAATTTCCAGGTCCCTAGGTGTCATGCTCATGTACTGGGGAGATGGGACCAGGTCAATGGACTTGTCTTCAGGCCCCTTGGTAGTTCATTCAGGTGCTGATGTTAATAGGCAGTGGCAGGTTGTTCCCTAGGCTGTTGGTTGAATGCTTGGGTGGGGAGAGTGGCAGCTGCACTGAAGGCTTGCCACTAGTAAGGACAGGGTTGTTTTCAGTGCAGCAACACAGACAGGCAGCTGTGGGACACACACCCCACCCATGACTCACTGGCACAGCAGCCCATAGCACCAGTGGTGCTACTTGTCCTCAGAGCACATGAGCAAGCTCAGCCTCCCTTCTCCATCCTCGCCCAGTGTAGGCAGCAATGATATTAGCCTTGGGGCAGGACATCATACATTTTGGGGCTGGGATCTTGGTAGGCAGCTGTACTATACATGTTTTATGTTTTGTTGATCAATACATGTATTTCTAAAGCTATAAATAGATCTTTGATTTTTAGCATTTGTCTTTTCAATGTTTGGACATTCTGCTCATCCTTACTATTTTAATTAAATGCTCAGGTTTTCTGAACCTTCTTCAGTCTCCTAAGTTAATCTTGTATCTTATTTATGTTTTCACAGCATTAACATTATCTTCTTACGCCATGCTTGTAATAATATCATGAGTCTAATAGGGACAATTCTTATGACAAATTCCTGTAAATGTTTTGCTTACCAGAAAGAAGTGTTTCCTCTCCTTGAAAACTGTCCATAATTAGAGCTAAAGTATGTGGCTTTAAACTCCCTGGAAGAAACGTAATAATAATAGAGTATGTGGTATGTATCTGCTAACAGAAAATATAATGAGAAAGCTCTTCTTTTTGTCTAGAGAAGGAGGGGAATTACAGAATACGTGAGAGAGAGAGAGACAGAGAGAGAGAGAGAGAGAGAGAGAGAGAGAGAGAGAGGTAGGAGAGTGGTTTATTGAAGAAAAGCAAAAAAATAAAAGGGAAGAAATGCTTTTGTTCTACTTTCTATTTGGAATTCTAAAGTGAAAATTCAACATGATGTGGATATATCTGAGTAGAAATAGACGTGTTCTGCTTAAAGCAAGGAGAGTGAAAGAGACAAAGTGAGTGAGAGAGAGACAGAAAGTAAGAGAAAAAAGTGCTAGAGCTAGTACTGGTTTTGGTGCATGTGGAAAGGATAGACAGGTCTTATTTCATGTTTTGGCAGGATGCAGGTGGCTGATACTGCTGACTGATAAGCTTGCTATGGAGGGAAATGAAAGGGGAGGTTTGATCTGTTGGGGCGAAGTACACACATGGCCAGCGCCGTGAGAACACAAAGAAAACCCAAATGCCAGCAAGAATCAAAGCAGTGATGAGATAGCAAAGAAGATATCAGTTTGCTGAACCTTCAGCAAGTGGAGCCAGAATCCACTGGACAGAATGCAGTTCAGAGAGTGTGTCCACATTACTGGACTCCTTTAGACTCCAGTAATAGAGCCCATGTCTCTAAATAGGCATTGTTTTCTTGTGGGGGTGGAGACAAGGAAAGGTGGAACCAGGAAAAACAGCAGTGATGGGCATTAAACCTTGAATTAATTGAATAATGAATAAACTAAAATGCCTATGTCAAATAAACCTGGAGAGCCAGTCTTATCACTGCCATGCACCAAGAAGAAAATACAAGGCAGGATTAGATCAAATGTGAAAATGTCTTCTATTTTCTTGGCGTACATGAAAAGAAGACTATAAATTGCAATGATTTATTCATACATCCTCAGAAGATTTGGGGCTCCTCTGGGTTATAGCCCCTCCTCAGCTTTTTAATCCCCAGGCCTGGCATTTATAGGTCCTTAATTAATGATTGTGCCTTTACAGAAGGGAATCTCTGTTCTTTACAAAACTGAGTTTTGCAAACAGAGGTCATTTAGAATGTTTTTTACATTTAATTATGTAATTTCATAGTCATCTATAATTTCCTCTTCTATGTGCATATGGAACCACCATTTATGGAAAAATTGTACTCAAAGCATTCTGAGTACTATTGAAATTAAATTTATCTGTCCTCTCTCATTTCCATGTATTATATTTGTGTTGCCACTTTCCATTTCACCTAGGTTTTAATTATCACTAGGTTTTAATTTTAATAGTGAACTTTGTGATGTTAATTGATTTTTTCCTTGCTTATATACATAAAAACATGTCTCTAAAACTGCTGAGAAAGAAAATTGGCCTAATAAGAAGTATTTATTGCTAATTCACTTTATATTTAATATTTCTTTACCAGATTTTTAAATATGAATGACACCATTTACTGGAACAGAAAATTTCACAGGTTTTTACATTAATTCTTCCTCTAATTCTTGCCAATTTGCTGCAACAATGTAATTGCATTGCCTACATTATGGTTAACAGGAAAGATTAGGTATGTAGCATTTTATTGTCTTTGACAGCTTGATGAATTGTGACTTGAAGTGAGCAAGTGCCTTTGTTCTAATTGTCTCTTTTTCATTAAAGCTGAGAAGTATACTTCGGCATTGGGAGACTACTCTTCCTCACTGCTTTTAAGTTAGAGCTGTTCACGCTGATGAATGTTCTGTACCTAAATTGTGGAGGCAGCTCTTTGTTTATGTTTCACCCTTTTTATCATTTCAAGGCTAAAATTGATGAAGATCAATCAATACTAGAGACTGAAAATGATTCTGAAGTAATTTCAGGAAACAGAATGCCTTCTCCTACTTTCTAGAGAAGTTGATGAATAAGATAAAAGAATCCTTATGCTATTTTGGCCATGTATACTGTATAGCGTTTTTGTGTATCTGGTAGGGTGAATCTGTGGTTGATTAATTCAGTGGTCTAGCCCAGTTAATTTAGGGTAACGACACAATTTTCATCCCTTCCAGTGCATATTTACATTTCTCTTTTCAGAGCTATAAGTTATTTCCAAGGGGTCATTTCATAGTTATTTATCCACTCACTTATTTACAATGAATTAATTTAAGTCATTTGTACATTTTCCACTGAGGATCAACTTTGAACCAGGCTCTATTTATAGGCAGTGCAGACAATAAAAATGAATGTAACATAGCCGTTTCCTAAAGGGTCTGCTCATTGGGTGATCAGATGAGAGACTCTGACCACAACTCTGAAAACTCTTTTTTTTTTTTTTTTTTGACTTCCAATAGCAATATAATAACAGTTTGTCAGTGGGAGGGCAGCTTCATTTGGAAATGGTTGGAGGAAATTTGTTGGACATGTTCACTGTACAGCACAATTCTAGTGATTGCCTTTCATGTGTCCACAAGTACATGAAGCCCCTCTATTGTGGAATTAGGAAGAAATATGTTTGAGATTTTAAAAATCTTTTTTTGCTAGGTTAAAGGGTTTAGTGTTGACTTTATTCTGAAATTGAGAAGTCAGCTTTTACAGAAATGAAAGATGGGATTATTTCTGAGGTTTGAAAAGCTAAATGGCAGCACTGAGAGTCATTTGAGGGGAAAGAAAAGTTATTCAATGTTCCATTTTAGATAAGATAAAATTAAATGTTTTTAATTTATGGTTAAAAAAAAGTCTACAGTGTCAACTGATTTAACTGGTAATGGTGAGTGCCATAAAAAAGAGGGTGGCAGCTGGCATCTTACGCTCTTTCTGCTTGACTTCATGTGCCCATCTGCTAATTTTGTTTTCCCAGTAATTCTGGCTACTCCATCCAAATGCCCCATTGACTTACGCTTGACTCCTGGCTGGCCTTAGAGGAAAGCATCAGTTTCTATTACTTGGTAGCTTTGTAGAAAATGTGTGAGACTTGGTAAATTGAGGACTTTGTCAGCATGAATCAGATGAATCAGTTCCAGTGTGTTTCAAAGAGGTTTTTGGGTCAAGAACATTCAAGTCAAAGGAAATGCAGCTGTTGGGTGGTGAATCATTACATCCCTGGGAAGAGAAACTACTTTGATGCGAGAGTCTTTAAAGACACCTGCCACTGATGAGGTATCCAATGGCTGGCAGAAGAATGTAGTGGCCTGAGCCAGGAAGAGGTCATATTGATATTTGGGTCCCTTGCTTGACTCACATCCCATTTTCTGTCCAAAGGAAGTAATTTTTAGATCCTCGCTCCTTAGTTTATTTTTTCTTTACTCATTTTATTTTCTTGGCTAAGTGTCACTGGCTCCATCTATAGTATCTGTCTGAATAATAGAAGTTTATTTCAATGGTTTAGAGATAGAGCTAGTCTCCTATCATTCATAGCCCCCAAGTTGGTGATTATTAGGTCCAGGAAGGACACCTGGTGACCAAGAAGTCCTTAACATTTCCCTAAGCTTAATTTTAGACAAGTGTCCACTTAACTCTAGGCCACCACCTCCCTTCTCTTAGAGCATTTACTTTAGAAATTTGTAATTTTTTCTCTGCTTCTTTCAAATATAAATCTTTTGAAAGCTTCTTGCCATTTTTACAACCCAGGAATATCTTTCTTAAGGACCTGGGAGCCACCCCTTTGAAATGTAATCATCAAAAAAGAAAATAGAAATGCTTCTATTTTTCACTCTCTCTGGGAAAGCCGAGTCCTAACTTAAGCAGAAAATACCTTTCTCCGAGTTGTAAAACTATCACCTGTTATGAAGATACAAGAAACTTTATTTTTTCTTTAATTGGGTAAAGCCAATTAAACACAAATGGCCTACAATTCTCCCATCTCCTCTCTCTCCCTGGCTTCAAGTTTCCCCCAAAAAACATTTATCTTACATCTGCAGTGGTGGGTCAATGATTCTTTTGCAAAATAACAGACATCCATGAAGTAACATGCAACACTCTATTTGGGGCTTTATGCTTTTGGAAATAGCAGAGTTCGGCTACATTCCTTCTCTGGGGAAGAAAAGTGAAAGGGCTGATGACTGAATATCCTGTAGACTCAGACTGGATGAGTTAACCATAATATGTTCCAAATATGAAAGGTAATAAGATCTTTCTAGTGTCTGTTCAGCTCTATGCTGTGGTTGAAATCCATGATCTCAACTCTCAGAGTGAGGTTTCCTGGGAAAGATATAAAACAACATAATGATGTTGCTGTAGATAATTAGTAGGAAGAAGACGGTATTCAGGAGCCTTGAGTTGGTGGGCAAGGGTGGTAGGCTGGGAGTGGGAAGAATCCCATTCATTGTAAATGGGTTAAAGGCAGATGGCTGATGCAATTATAGAGAGGAGCTGCACTGATGGCAGTGACTAAGGATGAGGGAAACTAAAATATATTTTAAAATGTTACAAAAACTAGCAACACTTTGTTGGAGGGAAGCTCAAGACTTTTTATTGAGAATGAAAATACTGCCTATAAGCCAAGAACATAATCTACTCAGAAATGCATCCAGATTGATTGATATGAAGGCCTGGAAAGTATTTGGCTGCCTCTTCAGTGAAAAATGCAGACAACTCAATGCATTGAGGTAAAAACCTGAACTATTTGATTTAAGGAAATTTTGACAAATCACATTTCAATTGGCTACCGATCATTTCATTGGAGGAGGATCCTGGAAAGGGAAGGGGCTCTAGACTGTGCTTATTCTTCTCTGTTATCCTGCTTTTTGATTAATATGAATGTTCCGAGTGTATGGGTATATGAATCTGTGGATCAGATGAATTCATTGTGACTCTTGTTGGTGGCTTCCTTAGTAGCTAAATGCATGGCTCAGAACTGTTTGATAGCTTAAAGCTTGTCAATGGTTGTAATAGTGAAACCATGTCACCTCACGAGAAGTAAAAATAAATAAATAAATGGTACTCTCCTCCTCCAAGCATCATTGGAGGCAGGGGTGCTATAAAAACAATTTCCTATTCTGGCCAGTTAAAGTCATTAAAAGTCACTGGTACTTGGAGATTCACTGTGGACTGTTGAGGCTTACAAACAAGAAACTGTTGCTCTTGTAATGCAGCATCTCATTACAATGACCGAACAAATAGCTGTCACCAATGATATTTTATGTGTAACCTTGGATATTGCTAACGCTCTCTTTTCCACACCCCTTTAATAAAACCCCCCAAAATTTTCTCTACTTGATAAGCAACAATATGTTTTATACTTGTCCAAGCTTCCCTGGCAAGTGAAACTGGACAAATCTGAGTACATTGTGGACTAATAGATGAGGTCTAAACATTCCAGGATCTGGATATTATTTTTATAGTTGTCTCCAATGAAAAAAGAAAAACCTCTTCTTATTACATTACATAGCATCTAAGCCCAGGTGACTAAATATGAATAGGATCTTAAAAGTAGTTAGACTCTAAGACTGGCACAAGATGAGCCTTGGGAGCTAACTAGACTTCAATCCTTAGAGACAATTCAGTCTATTAAGTTAAACTTGATGGCCTTTCTGTCTCCTCCTAGAAAGGAGGAGGCCCATCTATTGTTTGACCTCTTTGGATATTGGAGAAAATGAATTCTATACTTGTGCATGTTACTACAATCTCTATCCTGAGGCAATAGATTACTGTCAGGTCACAATCTTTAAAACCCTCCTAAATCAGTAAGACAAACCCTATTCTTGGGCTATCAATTACTTCAGGCCCCAAATTCCTTATTGCTAAGACCAACCTTACAGTTTTTTAGAGCCTTACCAAAAACAAATGAGAAACATAAACCAATAAAAATCTCTGCCAGTGTTCAGTGGCTTCTGGGTTTTTGGATTTTGGCCCTAGTGATGGCAAATCATTTACTCTCAATGAAGATTTGTGAATTTTTTCTGCAAAGCATTCTTACCAAACCAAAAATTACATAAGAACAGGTAAGTCCAAAAACAATTTTTTGAAAAATGGACAATAAAAAAAAAATACAATCAATCAACAGCGAGGCTTGGTTTCTGAGTCTTAGTCATCTTTATGAACAGGCAATTCCCTACTCATTTCTCATAAATTGGCCCACCTACACCTTTACTCAAATTTAAAACATTGCTCATGGAAACCCTTAGCACAGTAGAAGTTTTGCCAATAACATTTTCCACCTTAGTGAAAGACATGAGTCATGATTAAAAAAAAATAACTTCTCTCCAAGGTGGATAAATCCTATGCAATGCCATAACCATCTGCCAAACATAGTAACGGTAAATTATTGGTAACTCACAGCATTGGTGGTTCTATACAATAAATTAGACTTTTTTTTTTATCTTGATCATGGAGCACCCATCTGAAACTGACTGAAATAAAAATCTATATAGATGCATGGTACATTATTATAGACTAAATATATGGTGTAGATTTGAGTCACTCGTGACTAGACTATTAAAGGCAAGAAAGGGCTGCCTTTAGTAGCTACCTCTCATTGAAACAAAACAACTCAATCATGAATCAATCTTAATGTTACATGTGTACATATCTATGTGAAGTGACCACATTTAAAATAACTAATTTGGGCCCAGGGCAGTGGCTGACACCTGTAATCCGAGCACTTTGGGAGGCTGAGGCGGGGTGGATCATGAGATCAGGTGTTCAAGACCAGCCTGGCCAACATAGTGAAACTCAGTCTCTACTAAAAACATAGCTGGGCGTGGTGGTGGGTGCCTATAATCCCAGCTACTTGGGAGACTGAGGCAGAGAATAGCAATGTGTGCTGAAAAATCCAAACAGATGTATGTGGCCATCATCTCTACCCCTGCCTGTTGTACCCAGGTTTGCACTCATCGTAGTAATAGAGCCACCATATTTGATGAGGATGACCAATGGAAAAAGTCTTGACATTAATAGAATCCTATATTTGCCACCCATTCTAGCCTCTCCATTAATATCATCTAAAAGATTGGGTGAACTGTCTGCCTCCTGCTCTGTAAAAGTTGCATACTGCTCTATCTCCTTTATCTTAGCTGAGCAAAAATATATCTAGGAATCATAGGGTAACAAGCCAGGAGAATTTGAGCAGAAACAGTTTGGCCATCTTCAATATTTTTAAAACTTGTGTTTGCTTTCACAATGATACATGGATGTGTGGTTTATGACTTTGGAGGGTGGATGGGTAGTGTGTGACCTTGGTGGGTGGATGGGTGGTGGTTTATGACCCTTGGTAGGTGGATGGGTGATGTACGGTGTTGGTGGGTGGATGGGCAGTATATAACCTTGGTGGGTTGTGGGCAGCATATGGCCTTGGTGGATGAATTGGTGGTGTATGACCTTGGGTGGATGAGTGGTATATAACCTTGGTGAGTGGATGGGCAGTGTATGTTGCTCAGTCTGGGGAAACCTGAAGAGACATGAATCTAGACAGTGACATTGCCTCTTATGGTTGTACAACTACTTTTTTTTACCCCCAACCCCCAGAAGTTGTTTTTAATAAGAATGATTCCTGTGTCCCTGCAGGACTTTTTGTTTGTCTGTTTCCTTAAAAGTAGATATAAAGCCTGGCTTGTAATCAAAAAGGGTTGACAGACCTCAGGCATGAACATCTCTGACCCCAGAATGTGTGTGGTAGGTGTAAATTTCCCATTTCACATAAGATGAAAAGGCCAAAGTTGTTTTAAGCAGTGGCTTGCTATCCAGGCAGCAGGAGAGCTCCCAGAAAATTATGCAAGAATCACTCTGACTCGGGATCCATTAGAGCTAGTAGGAAGGCTCACATCCAATGAACCACCAAGGGCCACAGGATAGACTGAGGAGAAAAACTTTGGATGGCTTTGGGGCTCATCCTCCTCCCAAATCCCCCTCACAAACACCTACACACTTTTGGTGGTTTAGCAAGTGGCTGGCACAGCACTTTTGAATTAGTAAAACAGCCTGATACCAGAAGCTAAGCTCAGAGGCTCTCCAACTGAGCTCTACCCAAGCATGCCTCTCTACTTGCCGTCAAGAGAATGGAAGTGTCATGCACTCTGCTGCATCTCTGCTTGCGTGTTTCCCCAATAAACCCTATTTTATTTTACGTTTACACTTAGAGTGGTGTGGTGTATGTGTGTCCATGCATGAAAAAAGCAGAAAGAACATAAAGGTAGACATTATTTCTAGCTATGGACCTTTGTTTAAATCCCAATGGTGGGGAGGAGGAACATCTATTAAGAACTCAAAAGGCACCATAAGATTTGTCTACATTATTTCAAGTAGATGCAGATAATTTAAAACCTATGAATATGTAATGCATAAGTTAAGAGGTTTCAAATGTAAGATGTAAATACATTGTAATAGGCCTATGCCTCAGAAGACAGAGGAAAATATTACAAGGCCTTTAGTGCATGTTGATAACTCTGCTTCTATTACCAGTAGATTATAACTGTAAAAATCTGTGTATGAAGTACAATAAATCACGGTGCATAGTGTTTTAGCTCAGTGAACAGTGTTTCAAATAAAAGGATCTTACCTAATAGAAAGGAATATACATGAGGTTTCTTTCCAGTGGGATTTCAATAAATATGACATACTTACTACAGACCATCCATGGTCACACCTACAACTACAGATCTCATTTGTATGGTTATTGTGAGACCAACGAAGAAATTGATGTTTCTGTATGGCGTTTAAAGGAACACTTATGATGTCAACACAATTCTTAGTTATAAAAGTTTGATTTTTGGTTTTGAGTGATCAGGAATCACAGTAAATAAAGAAAAAATTATGTTGGTTCTAAACTTTTGCATATCCTGTAAGTTTGGAAACAGTAAGTCCAAGGGGGCAATTGCAGAGGAATTCTGCATCAGTAGTGAAAGTTTTGCTGCAGAGAACAGACAGGAAAAGTTACTGGAACTTAAAGATGGGATATAGAACAGTTTCCTGAAAAAAAGGAGTATCTTGGAAGTTGCAAGTAGCTGAACCTCTAATCAGGTAAAGAACTCAAAGTCCTAGAGACAGCTATGACAGGCATAGCCACTATTCACTTAGACACTTTGAAAGGATTGAAATTGTAATACTCCTCACTACTGAACTTATTAAAAATACATTGGAAGAAAAATGATTACTCCTAATATGGAAAATCAGAAATAGTTACAATTAATGTGGCTCATGAATCTTTAGGAAGAAACAGGATAAAGAAAATAGCTGGAGTTTTATCATTGTGCAAAAAAAAAAAAGCACTTCTTCAATCTTATGGAAATTATTAAAAATTTTTAGTAGCATAACTTCTAAAATGATTAATGGCAAGGCTCAGAGGACCAATGGTCATTGTCCTTTAACAGGAACAGAATTGAACCTGAGGCAGAATAGAGGTATAAATATGATGATAGACTTGGCATGTTGATTGTCAAGAGATTAAGCCAACCCATTCCATTAGAAAACCATGAAATTCCTTTGGCTTGATGAGCTACTTAATAATATTGCTGTTCAATATTTATGATAGCTATGTGGTTTGTGCATTTTCTATAAATTATAGTTATAAACTAGGAAGATGGCCAAGGTTTCCCAAAATGAAACATATCATTTGGAGAGATTTTCATATTATAAGAAAATGGTCCCAGTAAAATAAAAATAATATCACACAATAAATGAAGCCTCTCTGGAAATTATTGAAGTATCTAGGAATTTGGCTATTCTAGATAGTTCATATAAGTGGAATCATACAATAATTGTCCTTTTGTGTATGGCCTATTTTACTTAGCATAATGTTTTCAATGTTCATCTATGTTGTAGTGTGTATCAAAACTTCATTTTTATGGCTGAGTAATACTTCATTGTATGTTACCAATCACATTTTGTTTATCCATTCATCTGATGAGATACACTATGATACTTTCAACCTTTTGGTTATTATGACTATCTTTTCTAGGGGCCAGCAAACTGTTTTCCACAGTGACTATACCATATTACATTTTTTAAAAAATTGTGGTAAGTACACACTTAAGATTTAACCTCTTAAATTTTTTAATGTACTAACAATGTACAAAGGTCCAATTTCTCTACATTTTTACTAATGCCTTGTTTTTAATTATAACTATTCTACTAAGAGTCAAATGGTATCTCATTATGGTGTTGATTTGCATTTCACTAGTGACTAATGATGTTGAGCATGTTTCGTGTGCTTATTGGCCATTTGTATAAAACTTCTTTGGAGAAATGTTTATTCAAGCTATTTGACCATATTTTAATGGATTGTGTGTTTTTTGTTGTTTTGTAGGAGTTCCTTACCTATTATGAATATGAAACTCTTATCAGATATGTAATTTGCATTTTTTTCTCCCATTCTTTGGGTAGTATTTTTATCTTCTTAATCTTTAATGCAGAAAACATTTTTAATTTTGATGAAGTCTATTTTTGATATTTTTGCTTGTGCTTTCAGTGCCATAACTAAGAATTCATGGCCCAAACCTAGGTCATGAGGATTTACTCTTATGTTTTATTCTAAAAGTTTTATAGTTTTGGTTTTTACACTTACATTAGTAATATAAATTTTAGTTAATTTTTATATATATCGTGAGGTAAGAATCCACATTGATTCTTTTACATGTGGAAATCCAGTTGCCTCAGTATCATCAATTGAAGTCACTATTCTTGCCTCATTAAATAAACTTTGAGAATTTGTTAAAAATAAGCACAACAGAACTAAAACAGATTTACAAGAAAAAAACAAACAAGCCCATTCAAAAATGGGCAAAGGATATGAACAGATACTTTACAAAAGAAGACATACATGAGGCCAACAAGCATATGAAAAAATGCTCATCATCACTGGTCATCAGAGAAATGCAAATCAAAACTACATTGAGATACCATCTCACGCCAGTTAGAATGGCGATCATTAAAAAATCTGGAGACAACAGATGCTGGAGAGGATGTAGAGAAATAGGAACACTTTTACACTGTTGGTGGGAGTGTAAATTAGTTCAACCATTGTGGAAGACAGTGTGGAGATTCCTCAAGGACCTAGGAATAGAAATTCCATTTGACCCAGCAATCCCATTACTGGGTATATATCCAAAGGATTATAAATCGTTCTACTATAAGGACACATGCACACAAATGTTCATTGCAGCACAGTTTACAATAGCAAAGACCTGGAACCAACCCAAATGCCCATCAATGATAGACTGGACAGGAAAAATGTGGCACATATACACCATGGAATATTATGCAGCCATCAAAAACGATGAGTTCATGTCATTTGTAGGGACATGGATGAACCTGGAAACCATCATTCTCAGCAAACTGACACAGGAACACAAAATCAAACATCGCATGTTCTCTCTCATAGACGGGTGTTGAACAATGGGAACACATGGACACAGGGAGGGGAGCACTATACACTGGGGTCTCTTGGGGGGACAGTGGGGGGGTGGGGAGTTGGGGAGAGATAGCATGGGGAGAAATGCCACATATAGTTGAAGGGGAGGAAGGCAGCAAATCACACTGCCATGTATGCACCTATGCAACAATCTTGCATGTTTTTCACATGTACCCCAAAACCTAAAATGCAATAAAAATAAATAAAAAAAAAAAATCACAACAGAGAAGTTAAAATTAACAATAACTTATTGCATATTTTAAAATAGATGAGAGAATTGTAATGTTCCCAACACAAAAATGTTTTCAGTGACAGATATTGCAATTACCCTATTTGATCATTGCACATTGTATATATGTATGAAAATATGTGTACTTTCAAAAGATGTACAGCTATGATATATCAATAAAAATACAATACAATCCCTCATTCTCTAATATGATTATAAATAAAAATGTGATTAGGAGAAAGAGGCATGGCAGGATAAAGAGAGAGGAAGGAATCTCATCAATAAGGCTCTCTCCTGTGTCTCTTCCCCACCAGACCTTAACTACTGGTGGCAATAAATGGAGTATAGAGGAGATTCTAACACAGAAGAGTGGGCATGAACAAACTCTTACAAGCTTTACGCAGATGTCCCATCTACTCAACCTATCTTGAGAAATCAATGTACCTGCAACTATCTTGAGAAACCAATGTACCTGAAACATGGATGCATCTTCTGCCTCAACAGTGTCAATTCATTGAAGATAGAGCCTTATGGAAAAAGGTTTATTGTTCCTCTTTTGCATAGTGGTTTCTCAGAAAAATGACATCAGGTGTAACTGCAGCTAAGAAAGCTGATTCCCAGTATCAAGGAAATAGAGCCCCAGCTGAAAGCTTTTCTACAATTGAACCCTAGGATGCAGAAGTTCCAAGTGGATGTGACCTTGGATGTTGACATGGCCAATAACTTCTTCGTTATTTCTGATGATCTGTGGAGCATCCAATGTAAGCATATCAAACAGGATCGGCAAGAGCTTAGTGAGAGATTTGACTCACAGTTTGTGTCTGGTGACCATGACTGGGAGGTGGGTATGGGAACAGGCAAAGAATGGGACCTGGGAGCTTGCAAAAAAATATTTCGATCAACAAGGAAAGATCACACTCCCGAGTGTGGATCCTGGACTGAAAGAAAAATAAAAAGAAAATACAACTACCCAAACTTATGGGATGTAGTAAAGACAATGCTAAGCAACAAATTACCTATACATGGCTAGACAGGATTTTTTTTCCCAGAGATTATTTTTTTTTAAATTTTGAGCCAATTGTACATTGACATGATTGTGTAAGAAATAATAGACAGATCACATATACCATTTCCTCAGTTTTTTCCCATAGTAACATCTAGCATAACTACAGTACATCATCACATTTAGGAAACTGATATAATCTACCTATCTGCTTCAGATTTCACCTGTTTTACATGCACTAATTTTTGTGTCTGTACGCATTTCTTCTATGCAATCTTTTCACATGTGTAGATTTGTATGACTACTATAACACTGAAGACATAGAGCAATTCCATCACAAGGATCTGTAATCTACCCACTTAATAATCATAGCCACCTTCGCCAGCCCTAGTGTCCCTGCTTTCTAAACTCTATCAACCACTAATCTATTCTCCATTTCTATAATTTGTCATTTAAGAAACATTACATAAGTGGAACCATACAGTTAGTGACAATTTAAGATTGGCTTTTTCACTCAGCATAATTCCCTTGAGATCCATCCAGCTTGTTGCATTTATTACTACCTTTTTCCTTTTTTATTGCTGAGTGGCATTCTTAATGTGATGTACCACCCTTTTTATTTTGAAGGATATTTGGAGGCTAATTTGGGGCCATTGTGAATAAAGCTACTATAAATATTCCTCTACAAGTTTCCATGTGAACATATATTTTCATTTCTATAGGATAATTACTTGAGTGAAATGTTGAGTTTTGTGGTAAGCACATATTTAATTTTATGGGAAACTGCTGTACTGCTTTCCAGTATTTGTACGCTTTTGCATTTCTACCAGCAATATATGAGTGATACATTTCCCTTAAAGTTTTAGGTGTCTATGCTACTGTAATAGATCAACTGGGCTGAACTCAAAGCAGGTTCAGGGCAGAAACAAATAAAAGAAAAAACAACCCACCAGTTTTCCTCTGAATTCTGTAACTGAATAACTTTCTTTTCTCATTCCCTTTGCCTTAAAAATACGATTTCTTTAAGAGAATTTGCTACCCATGCTCTCTGTGCAGTTCTTGGTCTCTGCTTGATTTCAGATCAAATGTCAGAGATAAAGGAGGGAAAAAACCCTACTAACTTACTGTCACACTGGACTTTATTCAATTTTTGACTTTCCTTCCCAATCTATCTGTTATGGTCTATTTTTTAAAGCCTTTGCGTTGTTTCTCATTGTATTCTGTCCAGAGTTTTAGTTTTTATGGTAAGCTATAGGCTACAGTAAACTTACTTCATCTTGGACACTACTGACATCATTTCACACAAATTTCTGAATTGTCTAACTGTTGGTATAATTTCAAATACATTGCTACTCCAGCATTTTTTTTTCCCCAAATCTTAGTTCTCTTTCTTTTTGGCCAGCTAGGAAAGATATTTGTAAGTGTTCTAAAGGGAACACTGGTGAAGGATGATTGACTTCTGAGCAATAAATATCATCCAGCTGATGATGTAACAGAAGAGAGAATACAACTTCTGACAGTGAAGAGCATGAATGATGTGAAATATGTGATATGCCTTGAAACAAGGACTTATTTATAAATCTTTGAACATGACTCCCATTGGAATACTTTAAGAGCTTTACGTTTGCCAATGGGAGATGATTAAGTCAAAAGCTTGCAGAGTCATTCTTTTTATTTTTTAAAAAATTGGTAAATCCAATTTCTATTTCTGTTTCCTCTGGTGTTCTCTCAGTTAGCTTATCTTTGGGTAGAGAAAATCACTGCAATTTTAGAAGGCATGAACTTAATCCATGATATATTAGGTTTTCCAAATTCCTTTTGGGATTCTAGTATTTCCCCAGGAGAGATAATTAACCTTTGAAAGTAGTCATTTGTATAGTTTCACCTGTGGTTTGTTTTAAGAATTGATTTACCTCATTCACCTTTCCCTGCAATCACTTTACACTGCAGCTCTGATTAGTGAGGATGTAGAAAAAGGTGGCTTCTCCAAGGACATTTCAGCAGTAGGAACACCTAAGTATGACATTTTAGTGTTTAATATTTAACTCTACTGCAGAAGTCTTCTCAGTTGTCTCTTTGCATCAAAATGTCTTTAAAACTAGTAAGTCCAAGATAGTTTTCCTTCACTGGTATACTGGAAAATGCATAGAACTTCAACTGTAAAGGATTAACTTTGCATCCAGATCCAACATTTACTAATTACATTACTTTAGATAATTTATTATTACTGAGCCTTGGATTCCTCATCTAGAGATGGGATTAATAATGTCAATCACAAAGAATTTTGTTCTGAGTCCTAAATTTTGCATTTATATAGTTTTACCCTCCATACCCATGGGTTCCATATCTGTAAAATATGATCAATAACATTCAAACAAAATACAAAATAATGCAACAATAAAAAATAATACAAATAAAAACAATACAGTATTAAGTATCTAGATAGCATTTACATTGTATTAGGTATTATAGGTAAGCTAGATATGATTTGAAGTGTGTAGGTTATATGCAAGTACTACATACATCATTTTATGTAAAGGACATGAGCATCTGCAGTTTTTTTGTATCTGTGGGGGTCCTGAAAGCAATTTCTTGTGGATACAGAGAAACGTGTGTGTGTGTGTGTGTGTGTGTGTGTGTGTGTATGTAGTGTATTTTATACAGAACACATAATACAGAAATATTATTTTATATACATAATTTATGCCTGAAGTGCAATGATTGCTTTCTGAGTGGCAAAAGGCAGCTTAGAAATACAAGTGAGTATCCAGGAGTAGTTTTTTGAATATTTACAATATTCTATACTAAATTCCTACTGAGTACTATTTCTAGGTAGATTGCAGAAACTGAGGATACTCTCTATTCCAGTTTATAATTATATTTTTCAGGCTCTCTTTGAGGTCCTGGGTCTTTGTACTCCCATTTTGGAATCTACATATAAATTGCAGTGTACCGTCAATTTTAGTATAGTCAAATACATTTCAAAGCCAAACATGATGATGTTTAAAAAGGGACAGAGAACAATTATATTTGACAAACAATTTTTACATGACCTCAAAATGTCTTGGGATTAAAAACGATCCTTTATATTCTGATTTACTTGGAAATGTTTAGTTGAAACTAGTGAAATCATTTCACTTTATTTTAAAGGCTGACTGAAAAAGTTGGGAAAGTCTCAACACAGGTTTTGCATGTTGCCTATTTCTAACCGGGATGAGAGCTCCCAGGGGAGGAGGGATCACCAAGTTTATATTTAACATATTGAGAGTTGTTACAATGAATACTTTATTTATGCAACTTTCATGAATACCCAGGCGATGGTAGTACTTTTCAGTTTTGGAAGGAATACAATTCATTGAGAAAACCTTTGACATAACTATAAGGGAACACGTAGTGTTAAAATGGAAAATATGTAGTTACCTTTTTGTTGTATTTAGCATAAAACAGAAGCATTTGTTTTTCTCACAATTTCAAAGTAGGCATGTGGAAACTTTTATGTCATTCAAAGGAAAAATAAAATAATTCATGCTGAAAAGTAACAGCCCTAGAGCTTGGAAAATTTATTTAAATATTAGTTTAAACTGATTGTCTTTTTAAAAAATCTTATTTCAATTCTTTGGTGATGTTCATTTTTAAATGAAAATTTGTAAACAGATGGAGGTTAAAGGACCAAATTTTAAAAGATCAGTGAAGTTTTAATTGTACAGTATTTCTCATTTGTCTCCTTGATTGTCCTATTTGAAAGTTTCCTTGATAGCACATTGAACTGTCACCTCATTCTCTTTTCTTATTCAAAAAGAATATTTTAGAATTTAATTCTTTAAAGTTTTTAAGAATGATTCAGAAGATTAAAGTAATTTTGGCAGATTGGTTCTCAAAATAAAACACAGAAAATAAGCACTTTTTCTGAAAGGAATTGGAGCAGTTTTGATGTTCTCTTCCTGAGAATAAATAACTTGTGAAGACAGGGCAGTACCTTCAAAGCCTCTGTTTCTTTAACAGAGGTCCCGTAACATAACAACCTTGGTTCTTTCAAGTGAAAGGTTTTACCAGGTTTGAATTAATTCACAAGCACTCTTGGAGATTAGTAAAAAAGGCCACCTCTCACCCCTGTAGGGGAAAGAGAAAAAACATTTTATTTCCAAGCTTAGAAAAGATGAAATATAGGCTCCTAAATCCCTAAGTAGAGTTCAATGTTTGATTTTTATAAACCCAGTAGATAAGGGTCAGGTTATTGTCATACCACACACACACACACACACACACACACACACACACACACACACAGACACACAAATATTTTTAAACCTTCTTTTCTATGAGAAGTCATCAAACAGGAGATGTTGGGTAGTATTTTTTATTTACTTACTGGTTAATAACAATGGATACAAGTTAGAAAAAAATAGTGGTAATATAGAGTGATAGTTAAGAGTGTAGGCATGTGGCCGGGCATGGTGGCTCACGCCTGTAATCCCAGCATTTGGGAGGCCGAAGAAGGTGTATCATCTGAGGTCAGGAATTCGAGACCAGCCTGGCCAACATGGTAAAACCACTTCTCTACTAAAAATACAAATATTAGCCAGGTGTGGTGGCAGGCGCTTGTATCCTAGTTACTTGGGTGGCGAGGCATGAGAATTGCTGAAACCCGAGAGGCGGAGGTTGCAGTGAGTAGAGATCGTGCCACTGATCCAGCCTGGGTGACAGAGTGAGGCTTTGTCTTAAAAAAAAAAGAAAAAGAAAAGACTATAGGTATGTAAAGTCATTCTTCTATACTGTAAGATCCTTAGTTTAGATCCTGGTTGTAAAACTAAGTGTCTATGTGACTTTAAACATCTTTCTTAACCTTTTTGTGGCTTGAGTTTTCCTTTTTACACAAAAAAGACATAATAATCATATAATAATTTTTAAGGTTTTCAGGAGAAATAAATGAACTAATGTAAAATACTGGCACAGTTGTCCCTCAGTATCCTGGGAGAGATTGATTGTAGAACTCCCTCAGATACCAAAACCTGTGGATGCTCCTCTCAAAAAAATGGTGTAGCATTTGCATGTAAACCATGCATATCTCCCTGTATGCCTTATTTTTATAAATCTTTAATTAAAAAAAATATTTTAGATATAGGTTCTCTGTCACCCCTGCTAGAATACAGTGGCTTGATCATTAATCACTGATGCCTCAAACTCCTGGGCTCCAGCAATATTCCTACTTTAGCCTCCCAGGTAGCTATGACTACATGTATGTGCCACCACACCTGGGTAATTTTTTAAATTTTAAAATTTTTTCCAAAGGCTCGTCTCGAATTCCTGGCCTCAAGTAATTTTCTCTCATTGGCTTCCCAAGATGCTGGGATTATAGGAACGTCATGGCTCTTGGCTCCTCCTGTATATTTTAAGTCATCTCTAGGTTATTTACAATACTGAATACAATGTATACGCCATGTGATACAGTTGGGCTCTGTGTCCCCACTCAAATCTCATGTCTAATTGTCATCTTCAGTGTTGAAGGAGGAGCCTGTTGGGAGGTGACCGAAACATGGGAGTGGAATTACCCCTTATGTTTCTCGTGATAAAGTTCTCATGAGATCTGGTTGTTTGAAAGCATGTGGCACCTTCCATTCTTCTCTTTTCCTTCTGGGGGGGTATATGAGACTTGTCTGCTTCCCCTTCAACTTCTACGATGATCGTAAGCTTCCTGAGGCTTCCCCTGCCATGCTTCCTGTGCAGTCTGTGGAACTGTGAGTCAATTAAAACCTCTTTTCCTTAATAAATACCTAATTACAGGTATTTATATCAGTGTGAGAATGAACTAATACATCATGTAAATAATTGTTGGACTGTATTAAGGGAATAATGGCAAGAAACAAGACCATACATGTTCAATACAGATGCAATTTTCTTCAGCTTTTTATTAATAGTTTTACTCAGGCCTTCAAGGGATGGTGGCAGGGATACCTACTCACATTGGAGAGGATCATCTGCTTTCCTCATTTCATCAGGTCAAAAGCTGATCTTTTCCAGAAATATCCTCACAGATACACCAAAAATAATGTTTGACCTATTTTCCGGGCATCCCTTAGCCAAGTCAGGATTAGCAAATCACAGAAAGAGATGGACAATACAACTTAAAAATAAGCAAAAATTATGAACAAGCACGTCACAAAAGAGATATCGAATAGCCACTGGCGTGGTGGCTCACGCCTATAGTCCTAGCACTTTGGGAGGCTAAGTGGGTGGACTACTTGAGGCCAGGAGTTTAAGACCAGCCTGACCAACATAGTGAAACCTCATCTCTACTAAAACTATAAAATAAATTAGCTGAGCAGGGTGGCACATGCCTGTAATCTCAGCTACTCAGGAGGCTGAGGTATTAGAATCACTTAAACCCGGTGGTTGTAGTGAGCTGAGATTGCACCACTGCAGTCCAGCCTGGGTGACAGAGTGAGACTCTGTCTTAAAAAAAAAAAAAAAAAAAAAAAAAAATCCAATAAGCATGGGAAGATAGTTATTATCACTAATGGAAATTCAAATAATAAACACAAAGTTATACCACTTAAATCCATAAGAATGGTTAAAAAATTGGAGAGAAATACCAATGCCAGAAGGAATGTGGAATATCTGGAACACTGATACTTTGCTGGTGGAAGTACAGATTAAAGCAGCCCCTTTGGAAACCTGTTTGTCTATATCTATAAATCTAAGCTTCATGTCCTTTGTCCTGCCAATCTCACTCCTGATTATGCCATACAAAATGAGTCTTATGTATATTAATAGGCATTTACAAAAATATTTGTTGTAGCGGTATTCATATTAGCTCCCAAAGAGAAACAATTTAATTTCTTTTTAATTAGAATGGTTAAAATATGGTGCATCCACACAATATAACACACATTACAATAAAAATAATAAATTTCTGGTACATTCAACCACATGGATAATTTTAAATATGTAATCCTGAGTTATAAAAAAGCCAGACCCAAATCATACATACTATTGTATGCTTCTAGTTACAAATAGTTAAAAAGTAGACAAAACTTTTGTATGGTGATAGAGCTCAGAATAATCATTACATTTGGAGAACTCTGGGCGTCTGGATGCTGAAAATGATCTGTCTCTGTGTGTGTGTAAAAACTCAATTGTTGAGCTGTATGCTCAAAATTGGTACACTTTATGTAGTTCATTCCTCATTAGGAAAGAGAGGAAGGGGAAAGAGGGAGAAAGAATAAATACATGTCTCTTTTTAGTATAACTAAATTTCTATTTGCTGTTTCTATATCTTATTTCAACCTCTCTCATTGTTTCCTAGGTCATGAATGTTTCTTTAATTTTACCTTCGTGAACCTGAGACTGAGTTTTCCTTTTGTCTGACTTATCTGATTAATCTCGGTATATCCTGAATTCTTTCCAAAAAAGGAGTGAAATCTGATTTGCATTTTCATTCTTTGCCAAAGATGAAACTGTAAATATATATTATTTACCTTACGTAGGGTGAAATCTGGCAGAAACAAAACCATTTGACATTGTAACACATCATTCTTGGCATTCACTGTGCGTCCTACCTTTTTAGAATGTCATTTTAAGCTAACTGAGATTTATTTTCAGGTAAATACGCTCTCTGGATATGACTGATGTTTCATTACCTGGCATAAATACAGATACTGGGGCTCTCTAATTCTTAACCATCCCTACCTAGTAATATTAAACTATGCTGAAGCCATCTTGCTTGTCCTCACATTTCTTTTATGAGAGAGTGGAATTCAGATTTTTCATATCGTAATTTTATCAGTTGCCAAATTTCTTTTTAGCTGTAGCTTAAAAAAACTCCTGTTTCCCTGCATCGTGAATATTCTCTGGCTCGGCAGTTTATCCTCTACTCTTTCACTTTCATTGTTTACACCTTTGTTAGAGGATGACTATGACTGAGATCAGGCTGTATAGAATCAAAGAGAAATGTTCTGAACCAAAATTGGAAAACGTATCTAAATATTTGGGTTCAGCCTGGAGTCTCAAAGATGTAAGGTGAGAAGGTTAAGAAAAAGAGGCTCAAGAGGTCCCTGGAAAACCCCTCTACCTTTATAGCCTCCAATTATTATACTTAAACAGAACTTCATGTAATATCCGAGTTTCGTGATTCACTCTGTTTCTTCAGAACATGGCTGTTTATTTTGTAAGAAAGGGGTCTTGACTTAGAGAGTGCCATAGTACTGCTAAATCCATCTCCGGTAATCACTATTTTACACCATGCCTGATCTTTTGATAAGTTATTTGATTCCAAATCTTTTTTCTGTTCTGTGTTGTTCAGAAGAGTTCTGACAATCATCTGAAATAAAGACACCAAGAAAGACAGAAGGATTATTTTATTTTGCTAAGTAGCACACACTGTTGTTCTGCTCAATTGCCCTTAGCCAATTACTGAATTTGTGAGATTACGCCAACCTAGCTCATGATTAATATGCCAGAGTTCTGTGGTAGCAGGCTGATGATATCCTTCTGGGGTATTGTCAACAATTGTACCATTTGTTAGTTTATTCTCTGTCATATATTTCTTCTATTTTCATCAGACCTACCTCTCCATTCTTAGTGATATTCTGGAAATATTTTTACTACATCACTAGCAAAAGAATCCTCTTCTTAGAATCTGCTTCTGGAGAACCTAGTCAAAGACAAACTATGAGCCAAATTGGAACTGCTTCTGGTTCAAATCCATAATGAATTTCTAGAGAATTTAGTTCTCCTTAGTAAAATTCTTTAACATTTATAAGACTGTATAAGTGTTTGCAGTATTGATGTTATTTTAGATTGTTATCTTCCTAAAACCATAACTGATATTTTACATACTGAGAATAATGTTACTTTCTTTTGACTGTAGTAAATGAACTTATATTCTCCTGAAAAAAAAATCAGACTGGATGTAGCTCTTTTAATTTGATTACTATTTGATAGAGCAGTTATACTGCCCACTTCGAAGTTTATTTTTGAAACTTTAGAAAAAAACAATTAGCTGAGCGTGTTGGCCATTTGCCTGTAATCCCAACTACTCGGGAGGCTGAGGCAGGAGAATTGCTTGAACCTGGGAGATGGAGGTTGCAGTGAACAGAGATTACGCCACTGCACTCCAGCCTGGGCGACAGAACGAGACTCCATCTCAAAAAAAAAAAAAAAAAAAAAAGAAAAAAGCATATATGATTGTTAATTTTTGTGTATTTTTTGATGTAATAGTTGACTGCTAGTCAAACAGGATCGAAACATGATAGCACTTATTGCTTATTATGTGACTTAGTTAACATAAACACTAAATGCTGGAGTCCATTCACAGAAAACAGCCAGCTGAGAGCAGAGGGACTGGCTGCAGAGTCAGCAGACTGAGCTGACCTATAGGAACAGGTCCACCACTGTGGCATTCATTGTGTATCCTACCTCTGTGGTCTAGAAACTAGCTGGAAAGTGACTGCCCTTGGGTGAATTACCCAACTACTGAGAGCTGCACCAAGAAACTTTTTTTTTTTTTTTTTTTTTTTTTTTTTTGGATGGTGTCCCTCTCTGTCACCAAGGCTAGAGTGCAGTGGTAAGATCTTGGCTTACTGCAACCTCCACCTCCCAGGTTCATGCAATTCTGCCTCAGCCTCCTGAATAGCTGGGATTACAGGTGTGTACCACCATGCCCAGCAAATTTTTATATTTTTAGTAGGGACAGGGTTTCACCATGTTGGCCAGGCTGGTCTCGTACTCTTGACCTCAGATGATCAGCCCTCTTCGGCCTCCCAAAGTGCTGGGATTACAGGCCTAAGACATTGCACCTGGCCAGATGAAACCTCTGAACCAGGAAGAGAAGCTCCTTACTCTATTTTGAGCTTTCAACATATCTCTCCAGCACCCTCTATTGACAAAGCCTAATATTGTGTCAGCTGCCCTGAGGAAATGTCAGAGCCCAGCTTCAACATACAAAGTAAGAGTCAAGACATGCAAATTTGGAGCTGAGAGGAAATAAATTGATGATACATACAAAATTTATGTTTGCCTTACATTTAAAATAAAGCATCTATTAAATTTATTTGTTCCGATTAACCCTACTTTAGAAAGCAAAAAGTAATTGTATTAGTCAATGTTCTCTAGAGAGAGAACTAATAGGAGATATATATGTGTGTGTGGGTGTGTGTGTATGTGTGTGTGTATATATGTATATATAAAATATATATAAAACAAATATATGTAATACATGTATGTATACATATATATCCTATATAATAAACTCCCAACCATACATATATATTGATTCATATATACACATATGTGATCCTATATATACATATTTATGTATATATACACATATATATCCATATATATGGATAGGAGTTTATTAAGTATTAACTTACATATGACAAGCTCCCACGATAGGATGTCTGCAAGCTTAGGAGCAAGGAGAGCCAGTCCAAGTCTCAAAACTGAAGAACTCAAAGTCTGATGTTCCAGAGCAAGAAGTATCCAGCAGGAGAGAAAGATGTAGACTGGGAGACTAGGCAAGTCTCTACTTTTCACATTTTTCTGCCTGCTTTATATTTGCTGGCAGCTGATTAGATGGTGCCCACCTGATTAAGGGTGGGTCTGCCTTTCCCAGCCCACTGAGTCAAATGTAGAGTTTCTTTGGCAACACCCTCACAGATACACCCAAGATTAATACTTTGCATTCTTCAATCCAATCAAGTTGAAACTCAGTATTAACCATCACAGTAACTGACTAGATTCTTTAATACAAAGGCAAAGTTATTAAATCTATATTATATAGAAACAGAGGGCAGTGATTGTTTTTAATTAGGGGTTAGAAATGGGACTCAATACTTGATAATTCAAACACTCCTTTTTTTCTATTGTTTACTGTTTGTATTTGTTACTATAATACATCTTCAGTTTCTTCTGCTGTAAATGAGAAAAACAAGTGTGAAATGTATATATTCAGCTCAGAGGTTAATTCCATTTTAAAAGTTGCTAAAATTCACTCATCCAGTTAAATAAGAAGTAGTTATCTTTGGTGCACCTAACAGTGATACTCTATTTTAAAGTAAAATGATATTTTAAAATCCTTTTCTCTTTTTATTCTTAGAGTCATGGAGCTAAGTGTGGTGGTGTATACCAAATGGTGTATCTCCATTATATATATATATATATATATATATATATATATATATATGTATATAAAACATATATATATATATGTTGCCCAGACTAGTCTTAAAGTTTTGGCCTCAAATGTTTATTTATTCTATTTTGGCCTCCCAAAGCACTGAGATTATGATATGAGCCACTGCACCCAGCAAACACCTTCTTATTTTACAGATGAACAGTTTAAGGGCTAAACTAACAAAGGTTCCCAACTTGCTTGTGAAAAATTCCATGCGTGCAAGAAATAGGTATGCAAGGATCCAGGGATGCAAACTCTTTCTGTGAAGTAATATGGTAGTGATGCAAATGGTGTACTATTTAGCTATTGCTGTGCAATATCACCTTAATATTTAGTAAATTACAGCAATAAGAATTTAGTTGGCTCGTAATTCTGCAGTTTGGCAATTTAGATGAGACATAGCTTGGCAGTTCTGGTTATGACTGGGCTCTATCATTCATCTATGTCCTTCTTTGGTTGGGCAGGCAGCTTTACTGATCTCAGCTGGGTGCCTTCCTCTGTGGTCCTCAGCTATGATTTTTAGGTTGGCTAAAAACCATTATTCTATCTACTAGACATAAACTCTAATTTCTCCTGCAAAATATTAGCATTCCCCCTCTTTACCATTCCTTCTACCAGGACATATGGCTTGTCTTTGCTGGTTTCATGGGGGAAAAGTTTCAAAAGATGGGAATGATGTAGAGGAAGGAACATATTGGAGTTGAAAGGGGTAATAAACACTGTTGGCACACCCCACATCTCCTTGGCCTACTCCAGATGTTATTGGCAGGGAGAACAGAGGAGAACCAAAGTTCAGTTTGCAAGTGAGGGTGGCCTCAAATGGAAAAGTTTAGGTTTTTTTTTTTTTTTTTTTTTTTTTTCCCCAAAGAATGTCTATGGAAAAAGACTGGGTCCAATGGAAAGGATTTATGCCAGTGCTCACAAAGATGACATAAGCAAATACAGGAGGTGGACGCCAAAAAAGTCTTAAGGAACTATGTGTGTGTGGGCAGGGATGAGAGACCATGATAAGGCAAGAAGAGGCTGTTAGCTCATAGGAGTGATGGAGAAAGATGTTCAAGAATGACAGTCTGAGTTTGCAGGCATGGAAAGAAGTATACTCCAAGTAAAAAAAAAAAATCTAGAATTTAGGTATAATTAATGGAAGAGAAGGTTAACCATCATAACCTTCATTCATATGAATAGGTAAATACTGATTGGTTCCCTAACTCATCAACTATCATGTTTTAGTTTGTTCTCCTCTAAGCCCTTTAATGCTTAGTCGTAGTACAGTTGGAAATGTATACTTTTCATACAATCTTGTGGGCATAGATTTTATTTCACCTTCACCTGGCTTAAGAATCTGTTTCAGTGACATTCAAGAGGGTGACCATTTCTTCCTGCCAATTTGTGAACTAGAATGAACGGTTTGTAAGAAACATATAAAAGCCTTTTTTTCCCCAAAAAACACACTAATAACTGTATTTCACCTTCTGTATATTTTCTTCTGGAATACCATTTAATTTTTTTTCATACCAGTTTAGGAAAAGAACATAATTGTAAAATGAAAACCAAGCATATTTGATACTGTTGTTGGAGAGCAAATAAAACCTAAGTATTGGGAAATGAAAAACTTGGAATTTGATTAAGAAGTGCAGAGCTTTAAGTGACACTCCAGTGCCTTGGGCTGAAGTTTCAAAAAATTGGCAAGGGAATTGAATCCCCCAGTGCTCAAGCTTATGACGGCAAGAATAAAGCTATTTTTATTCTCTAGGCAACAGCTTTCCTCTGCCAAATTTCCCAAGACTCATACAATAAGAGCATCCATCCCAAAACGATTAATGCAAATTTAGTAATTGTGCTCATGGATCATTTATCTGTCACCCATTTAATCCATAAAACGTGGCTTTCTCTCCATGCACGCATTGCTCATGTTTTGTGCCATTCACCTGTTGCTGGGGGCATGGAACAAATTACCTCTTTGTGTGAGGCTGTGGGAAGAAGAAATTATCACATTTGCGGCTGGCACCCCCTACTAAACCAAGCATGTAATTATTTGAATCAGAATTATTGTATGCACAAAGTCAGATTTATCTTGGATATCAGAAGAAGAGCATATGAGGTCTGATCCACAGCTGGACAGTTTCCCAAAGGGAGGATGGGTGGGAGGAAATAGGCTTCTGTTAAAGAAGATAAATTTTTGGCAGAAAAGACAAATTTCAGTAGAAGCCAATGAGACCTCAGGGGTTCTGGCTTTTGTAAAATTTTAAGTGAAGTGAGTGCAAGTGCAAGGTTTTGAGTTGAGAGCCTTGGGGAAGTTAATCACAGAAAGAAGTATTGTGTTGCCAGCCTCACAGTGTGGACTCCCCCAAAGCACTTCACACAAGAACCTCAGACTTAATCAACTAAGAAGGCTCAGAGGAGTAAGCTAGAAGGCCCCTCAGGCTTTTGTGATATCCCTTTCAAGTTTCCAGGAAACAGTGAAGCCTGCTTAATAGGGCCTTTCTGTAAATGAGTAGCTCTTTTTCAGAGGACACCAATCATCCCTAAGTTGTGTTCGGTCAAAGCTTTAAATTGATGGTGTAATATAGAGTAGCCACAGTAAGGTATGGGTCACCACCACCGAAGCCATTAGCTGGTTAAATATCCTACTGCTTTCTAGCACTCCCATTTACTGAAAGGTTATATGCTCATTCAGTTCCTCATCTGAAAGGCTATATGCACACTCTACATTCTACTGGTAGAGCAAAGTGTCTATGGAATTTTGCTTCTGCACCATAGACTCTCAATCAGGTTTCCCGAAACAAACATGCTCTTTTAAGCACCACTTAATGATATTGGATCAAAAACAAATGTATTTTTTTTCATCTACAGAATACAAAGAAACCTATACATAGAGCACATGGCTGCTTATACGTGTCATCAAAAGATATTAGGCACAGCGTCAGGTGTCCTGATGTGTCCCCTTCTCAAATGCCTTGCTTCTGAGCTTTTTGAAAATCGGTTGTATGGACATAAGGAAGCTTAACTATCTGTCTCTTCTTATGTTAGGATATACTGGGAAAAGAATAACAAGGACAGCAATAGTACACAACATACAAATATAGAAGGTTCCAGTTGACGGCATTGTAGGGGAAATTTGTGAAGGGCGTAGAAATGGACAAAACCCCCAAAGTATTGAATGTCTAATGTAACACACCTTTCCTGGTGATCTGGTTCTATTTGGCCTCATACCTTTCATCTTCTTTGAGCTATTTAGTAACACAAATAATTCTTGTCTATACAAATTACTAAATTTTGTCCAGTAGAATGCAACTGATTATTGCCATGTGGATATTCATCAGATTTACATTTGTTTGCAAATTTATTTCAGTTTTCTTGATAGTCTGCATACGTGTAAACAGTTCGAATTCTCCCATGAACCAATTGTAACATTTTACTGGTGCTCTCACTAATGAATTAAATATATAGTAAATTAAATATAATATTTGCCACATTAATTTTATATTTTTATGCAAATTATACCAACTTTTAAAAAATATATATTTTATTA
The DNA here is from genome assembly GCF_030222135.1 of Aotus nancymaae. NCBI lineage: Eukaryota > Metazoa > Chordata > Mammalia > Primates > Aotidae > Aotus > Aotus nancymaae. The sequence continues at coordinate 14,145,102 of NW_026988435.1, forward strand.
GCATCAATACAGAATTATTTTTGGTTGTGTTTTTGTAGTCCAGAATAATATCTGTGCTGAATCTCTTCCAAACTGATTTTTAGCTGAGGGCATAACTTTTGAAATTATAATTAAAACCATTGATTATCAAAGATAAAGGATTAGATTGTTTTTCCCTTTAGTCTTTCACAATATAAGGAGTATCTCAAGTAGAAAACTTCATGATTGCTTCTAATCAAGTCTTCTTTGTATTCTTTGATGCAACGTCACTGTAATGAATGCTATTACAGTTAGAACAAAAAAATATAAATTTTGGAGATTATTGAATTAGCTCTTTAAAATACATCTGCTGCATTATAGCTTACATATTCTCCAATAGCTATTTTTGACTAAGAGTAAAGGAAAGATCTGAGTTCAGCTAATACATCATAGAGCATATTTTTGAAGTTAATATCATACCAAACTATTTACTTGAATGAGATTTATGCTAAGGGCTTCAATTTATAAATCATGAGTGTTTAGGAATCTGGCTTCCCCAAAAGTCTTTCCTCCTTCCTTCCTTAGTGGTTCCTCCCTCCATCAATCAAATATAGTGCATCTTAATAAACTGTAATAAATCCTCCCAGGACAAGATTATAAGCCTTTTATTTTTTCAAATTTAATATTAATAAGTTATTTTTCAGCAATAAGGAAGAGGAATGGAGTCAATGTTTCTCTGGTATGAAAAAGTAATGGGATGACTTGAGTTTACATTTAATACCTAATAGGGAACTATTCAAAACCTCATTTTCTGAGATGTGTGGTAAAACTTAGGTTTGAAGTAATACTTTTTTACAACTCATTGGCTATATAGGGAAATGTAGCAGAATATAACAGACTATTTGTCATTGGTTTTTCCTTCAGGCTTTGTGTTGGTGATGGGAAAGTAAGAAGAGAACAAAAGAAAGATGACTAGTTAGAATTGTGTCTTCACAAAAATTGTGTTAGAATTGTGTCTTCACAAAAAATTTGCAACTAGAACTAGCATATTTATCTACATTATGATCTCATTTTCAGTAATAACCTTTCTTGCCTAAAGATTAGGAGATATTTCTGGGACTATTTACAAATTAAACTATAGCACTCAAGACATCCTAAGTTATGACCTAAAGTTAATTTATACCTTTTCTCTCTTGAAACTTTTAGACACACTATACTTCAATGAAACTAGACTTCTGTTTCTACAACTTGTGCAATGCTTTGCTTTACAAAAACCTTGGAATGCCCCCCATGTTTATGTAGACATGTTATTTTAAAATTATTATTATTATTATTATTTTGAGATGGAGTTTCACTCCTATTGCCCAGACGGGAGTGCAATGGCACAATCTCTGCTCACCGCAACCTGGGCATCCCAGGTTCAAGGGATTCTCCTGCCTCAGCCTCCTGAGTAGCTAGGAATACAGGCATGTGCCACCAAGCCCAACTAATTTTGTATTTTTAGTAGAGACGGGGTTTCTCCATGTTGGTCAGGCTGGTCTTGAACTCCTGACCTCAGGTGATCCGCCAGCCTCAGCCTCCCAAAGTGCTGGGATTACAGGCGTGAGCCACTGTGCCGGGCTAGACATGTTACTTGTTCTCTAACACAAGTTTCTATTTAGCTCTAATCCAACATTGCAAACAAAAACCAACAGCAACAACATCACAAATATAAACTTACACAAGCCCCAGTTTGTTATTGTTTTGAAAACACCGTTTTAAATTGTTATGTTTCTAAACCCTTTGAATCTCTATATTTAGGTCTTCACAAGCCCGAGACAAGTTTTTCAGCTGACTTAAGGAAGTGGACTTACACTGGGTAAGGAGCAGAGCAAAATTTTCCTCTTAAATGTTATTTCTTCCATTTATTTTTCTTCTATATATCTCTAAATAAAAGTGTTGTAACCTTATTTGAAAGCAATATTTCATGTTGTTACTTTTCTTACAATAATTGACTTAACCCCTAATGTCTTAGAGTTCTGGAATAATTATAATTTCCCCTTAAGAGAAACTCCAGCTCAAATCTAGGACTAAATCATCAAGTAATTATTTGCTGAATAAAAATTACTTAAATCTTTTGTTTTTTTGAACTAGATTTTAAAAATTGATGCTGAATACCTATTTCCACCTCCACCTCCCGGGTTCAAGTGATTCTCCTACCTCAGCCTCCCAAGTAGCTGGGATTACAGGCATGCACCACCATGCCTGGCTAATTTTGTGTTTTTAGTAGAAATGGGATAAATAAACACATTTTAAATGTAGAATTAGTCATAGCGTAGGGGAGAAATTTCTTGCCGATTGTCATGTTCATGGCAGAGGTCTCTATAACAGAATACAGATTAACAACAACAAAAAATAAAAAATATTAAAAAAAGCATACACACCATACACATTTATTTAATCATAAGTTTTATGTGACATGAGAGCCTTCCAAAATAAAGACTCAAGGAAACAGAAAAATAATTGTATATTTATGCTTAGCTTTGACGAAGATTAGGAAGTCATGAAGAAATATGATTTCACAAAAGGAAGTGTGATCTAATGGCAATAAACTGGGGTAACTCAGGCCTTTTTATTTAGAGTCTTCTTGGCATCTTTGTGTATTTTCATTTGGATATAGGCATGTTATTTCTGGAATGAATATTTCCTTCAAACAATAGTCAGAGAATTCCATATGACATTCTGCACGGCAGCAGTGTGGGAGAAAATGAGAGCAGGTTCCTTGCTTCTGCTGTTTCCTGAAATGCCAAGGTGCCATAGTTTGAGGTGGCATGTCCTTAACCCTGTTATTAGCAATGGTGTATCTGGTTATAGATTACTGAGTTTTAGAAACAGTCAATAGTCTGTTTCTAAATGCTAATGTCACTGTACAGAATAAGTTTTGAAATAAAAAGTATTTTCTCTTTTAGAAAAATTGGATGGAAATAAATCATATCACACTAATCATTTTGATAGTGACACTAGCTATGAGTCCTTGTGCAGTGCCTGATGGTGAAAGTGATCGATAAACCATGAAAGTTTCCTGCAAATTAAAAATTTTATAGATTTCCGGACCATAATTATTAGAAACTTTTTTCAAATTACAAATGCCAATTTTTGAATACAGCTAGTTTTGTTTGCAACATGCTTGGTGAGAGTTGTTAGAGTATTTTGGGGAAGGTGCTAAAGATTACTGTACTGACAGCTATCAGTAAGATATGTTCGCCTCAGGATGACATTTTTCTTTCAAGAATAAAGTAAACCTAATCAGATACCAAAGTCCATTATCTGATGAGAAGTAAACAAGTGACAGTATCATAGCTGTCAAAATGAAATATAGTCCGGAGAGAGTTGTCTAGGAAAATGAAGAAAAGTGAATATAAAAAAAATCTCTGAAACAAGATGAAAAGAACTAGCTTTTCCTTTGGACAACAGGTCATTTTTTTTTTTTTTACCCTAGTATGTTAGGAAATATTTGGGATTTATAGATTAAAAGTTAGAAGTATCAGCTGGTAAATTACTATATCTTTCTAAAATGGAAGTTTTATATGCCATTAAAATATCAGCAGTGAGTGAATAAATAAGGGATTTATACATTGATTATCTTACTTTAAAATATACTTGTTTTCTTGATCTTGAATTTTAAAAATACAAATTATATTTAAAATAGAATATATGCCATCAATGGGTGTAGGCCAAGCGGACATAAAAAGATCTCAAAATACAAGAGTTAACATGAAGCAGGTATTTATCTTTCAGGTAACAATTTTAAGGGTAGAAGGAGATTAAAAGTAGATAGCTCAGGCCAGGCACAGTGGCTCATGCCTATAATCCCAGCTACTGGGGAGGCTGAGGCAGGAGAATTGCTTCAACCTGGGAGGTGTAGGTTGCAGTGAGGCGAGATGGCACCACTGCAGTCCAGTCTGGCAACAGAGCCAGACGCAGTCTGGAAAAAAAAAAAAAGTAGATAGCTCGGCTCTAGAATGCACTGTCACCTAGGTGCTGTTCTCATTTATGTGGTCAAAGCTGGCTAACATCCATCCTACAGAGCCTGTTGAAAGGAAAAATAAAGATAAGGAGATACAAGGCAAGCAATTTTATTACAAGAAAATGCCTAGGAAATTGCATACTTTGCTTTTGGCTTACTTTGCATTGTAAGAATTTAGTTGCACAGTCCTACTTAATTGCAAGAGAGGCTGAGAAATGTAGTCTTTATCTGGTCTGCTATGAGCCTTGCTAGAACTTGTATGTTTTTCATGAGCATAAAAATAAGTGAAATCACACAAAAATTAACAGGTGGACTAAAATGGAAAAGAGAAGATGAAATTATTTCTTTCCTTTTAAACTCTTCTTTTTTTATTTTAATCTTACGTATACATGAAGCTGATCATTATCCCCCAGTACCTACTTTCCCCTTCTTTCTGCCTATTTGCCCAGTTCTAGCAAGGCTCATTCAAATGTTTTTATTTCAGTAATTATAGCATATGGTCTCACAGAGAGTTAATAAATTATTATTTTAACAGGATAATAAACATGACATTAATTCATTATTTCTACATGTCATTTTTTTCCCTTCCAATGTAATGCTCAGTTTTGACAGTTTTGAAGTGACTGAGGATGTCTTTAGATAATAGCAGTATTCATGTTGACTCTAAGGAAAATGCCAGTTTTGTTCCGGGTCTCTCCATCTAGCTCAGCAGTACATGTTCTGTTTCCATCATGCAAAAAGCTGTGCAATTGGATTATTTCTAGAGATGGGAAATTGAGTATTTTTCACCTTCACTAAAACTCCTAGATGACAAACCTTTTGGATATAACTTTGGTTACTGATCTGTAGGTGGACAAATCAGGCTAACATAATTGTTAGCATAATTGTTTTGAGATTCATTCATGTTGTATGTATTATTAGATCCTTTAATACTGCTGAGTAGCCTTTCATTGTCTGGATATACCAAAATTTTGTCTACATAATAAAGAAGAAACAAAACTTTACCTAAAATCCTTTTATCAAGGAATAATGATGACTACCATTTTGAAGTATATCCCTTGAGATAATTTTCTATGTCTACATATCTACTTATGAATATTTATTACTCTCCCTCCAAACACAATTATATCATACATGGAGTTTATAATCTACTTTTTAAATTAACAAAATATAATGAAAACTTTTCCATTTTAATGAATGTAGACCTTTCTCATATTTTAAATATTTAACAAATGCTTAATAATCGTTATCAATTCATTACTGTTATAAAAATGTTATGATAAAAATCCAGGTAATATTGCAAGGTCTCAATATTATTGTCTTACTGTTAATTTTTGATTCATCCTTATAGTAGTATATGTTAGACTTTACTAAATACAAAAAAATTAGAGTATATCTTATTGCTGGCCAACTGGGGAATCCCAGGCTAATGAAAATATTGAAATGCCTATCTGTCTTATGTCTATTTTTACCAGTACAGTTTAAAGAAAAATACAACAGATGCTAACCCATGTGTGCATGTATATGAGCCCATACACATATTCATTCACCTGAAAAACCTCTATGAATAATTGAGAATTCAATTCCTTTACTTTTTCAATTTTTAGAAAAAAAAAATTGTAGGCTATTTAAATCTACTCCTAGTTAACCATAGCTAATGGAACATGACATGAGTGAAGCCTGGGACATGTCCCTTGGGCAAGAAGCTACAGATATATGGAACACGAAGAAACTAAGTCACTTCTTAGTCAGGGACAATTACACTAACAGCTAGGAAATATAGCATTAGAGTTCCTTGACAGTTGGAATCGAGTAAAGAATCATCAAAAATGCTGTACACTAGGTTCATGCCTAAGGCAGATGACCTGGTTGACAAGCTTGCCCAAGCTAACTATATTAATGCTTCAGATCAGTGTAAGTGGAACTAGCAGCAGTTCTCCTTAACTAGTCATGTTAAAATTGTTGACAGATTATATGCCTGCTTTTCAGCTGCATAACTATTCATCAGCAGGATGAAGACAGAAGTTCACATTAATTGATTAGAATATGGGCATCTTCCTTCTTTTGGAATTGTAAGGACATGTGAGCTTTTTTTTTCTTTTTTAAATTTGCTGGTTTTCCATTAAGTAAAACTTACCAACAAGAGCTTATCTTTTTTATTTAAAAAGAAAAATAAAACTGCATGATGTATCTGTCAGTTTTGAGGATTGTGCTATGCGAGTTGTAAGCTACATATCTAGGTCACATACTTCTGTTAGGGAAACACAAGTTTCAGTCAAAATTTGGAGAGTCAAGTACTATTAAAATTTACTCAAAAATATAAATCCTTAACCAATAGTTAGGCCTTGAGGTTTAAAATTGTGACTCTCAATTAAGTTTATGTTTGACATTGATTAGGTAGCTTCTCATCTCTTGCAGAAAAGTATTTCAATCATTTTTGTTCCTGAGAGTAATTGGATTTTTGAATAATCTATAAATTGCCTTACAAGCTGGTTTTCAAAACTCTTAAAACACATGTCTGGTCATGATTTTGCTGTATTAGGATTTGGCTTTACTTTCTCATTTCTGAGAGAAATAATAAATCTTTACCTGTTGAAAGTGAAAATGATAGTCTCATCAGTTATATCAACTCATATACAGAGAGAAATTTTAAGTAGCTTGGATGATATGTTCTAGTAGTATCTATACCATATTTCTCTTTGGGCAGGACTTGGATTGGCTTTTATAAAAAACAAAGAAAAAACCTGCTTACATCTTATCACTTGATTCTCAACTTCCCTCTCACTTCTGTAGATAACTTCATGTTTAAATTATGACCCCCTTCTCCTGAGAACCAGAAGTCACTACATCTATTATCCAATTGCTGCTACAATTTTTCTAGTCAGGTACTGTATATTTAAATATTTTAAGATCTGATTGCTGCCCCCAAATATATAGGGTATAGTCTTGCTATTTTCTTTTTATCCACTAGGTGACATAATAGATGCAGCTTTTCAATATCTGTTAAGGTGTAGGTGTCTGTTTAACATATTTTATAATGTGAGATACTCTGAGTTATGTTTGCTAATGAAACTTCAAGTGCAAATATGCTGATGAAGCAATGGCTCATGGGGTTTATTCCCAACTGCCCCCTTCAGTGTTAACGCTTTGCATCTTGGAACTTGTATAGAAATTTGATCAAGTAAATACCAGTTTTCATTTAGCTGTACAATTTGACAGTGATTCAAATGAGAAAAAAATACAAGAAAAATACAATGGATATTGACTGGAAAAATATGTTTTTGCATGTGACTCATCTGCTTTGCCAAATTTAATTGACAAATAAATGAAAAAATGTAAAAAGGCCAGTTAATGTTACCATAGATTTTTATCAGGATTTCCTTAGGGATGGGACTTAAATGGCTCTTAGCGTCTCACTACTCATAAAGCTCATTCTTTAAAATCAGTGTAATGTGATTTTAAAATCAGTGTAATGTGATAGTAAACGCTTGTTAGTCTTTACTATCTCCTCCTAGTTTTAATTATAGCTCAATAAGGTTATGACTCAAAGCAATATAAATTTGAGGAGAAGTATGGCAGTTATTAGGGGGGTTCCTTGGCTTACCTCTGGGAGTCAAAAGTGGAAGGGGGCTATTCTTAGTTTTATTGCCATGGCTATTATTATTATTATAGATGAAAGTTGGTTAATGGGGGGAATAATTATTCATTGTCCAGAGAGCAGGTTATTAGAAAGAATAGCTATTATAAGAATTATGGATGCAGTTGCTTGTGTTAGGAAGTATTTGGTGGCTGCTTCTGTGGAGCGAAGGCTTATGTTTTTGATTAGGATTGGTATGATGGCTAATATATATATTTCTAAACCTGCTCAGATAAGGAATTAGTGAGCCTGATATTGTAATGAAAGTTCCTGTAAAGATAGTAAGGGAGATGTGAGTTGGGCTAGTGGATTAATTAGTATGAGAAGGATTAAACCAACTTTTCGGTGTATAGGCCTGATAGCTAGTTTAGCTGACCTTACTTTAGGGTATGGTGTAATAGGTAGCATGGAGAGTTTTGAATTCTCAGGTATGAGTTCACTTCCTGTAGCTGTAGAAGGAATTGAATTTTGAATTGCATTTTGAAATAACTGAAAAATGCTCATGTGTCTTATTCTTGTTAATTACACAGAAGAATTTATTGAGTGACAAAGAGTCACAGAGCAGAATCCCAACAGATTTTCTATATTTTCTGCCAGTCTTTATTTTCACTTTTCTTTTAGAATATGTCCAAGTTTAATATTTTATGACTTTTACATGCTAACCAAGTTGTTTCTGAGTTTGACTCTGAATTATCCCAATATAGAGCAATATGAGCCTGTTTGGGGGGGACAATCTGATGGCACATTTACTGATTATCAGAAAGGGGTGCTCTATGGTGAAATCTCCAAAAATCCACCGTCTGTTTAGCATTTCACCCTCCTGCTATCTTGAGAATACCACCTTTTATTTCCACCTCTATTGTGAACCTTGCATGTAATCTGTAACATATAACTTCAGTTACGAGGGTAGTAATATATTTTGGTTGGACTTGACACTATGGTTTCTGGTCATTACTAACTCTGGTTATTATGAATAAAAAGTAATTACACATAAAGCAGAATCCTAAAACAATAACAGCTAACATATATTAAAAACTTAATTCTGTGTTAGGTGCATTGTAAATGTCTGAGAATATTCTCATTAGAAAATTCCTGAGGCATAGTTCTATGTGACTATCATACTTTTCTCATCAATTCTTACACTTTTAATTGTTTCCAAATATAAATCTCCACCTTGCAGCTTTCCCCTGAGCTCCAAATTTCTATGTTTATCTTCATACTTTGATAGCCTAGATGCCTAATAGGCATCTTACAATGTATGTGTCCATAGAACTCTTGATCTATCCTCCAAAAGCAGTTCCTTCCCTGACTCTCCATCTCAGTAACAACTTCATTATTTCCCTGGCTCAGGTCAAAAATCTTGTTTCTTCTCTTTCTCTCACACACAAACTCTAATCACCAATAAACTCTATAGAGTGTATCTTCAAAATCCAATTATTCTTCAATACTTTCTCTGCCATAACAATACCGTCCATGCTCCTCTCTCCTCCAGCTTCTTGCCATGCTATGCTAATTTGTCTTCTTATCCTCTTCTCTGTTAATACATCAGGTCACATGAAATCTCCTCAAAATGCCAAGGTATTAGTCTGTTTTCACACTGCTATGAAGGTACTACCTGAGATGGGTAATTTATAAACAAAAGAGATTTAATTGACTCACAGTTCCGGATGCCTAGGGAGGCCTCAGGAAACATACAATCATGGTGGAAGAGGGAAGAGAATAAAGCACCTTCTTTCACGGTGTCAGGAGAGAGAGAGGGTGCGTGCAGGGAAACTGCCACTTTTAAGCCGTCAGATCTCAAAAGAACTCACTCATTATCACAAGAACAACGTGGAGGAAATCACCTCCAAGATCCAATCACCTGCCACCAGGTCCCTCCCTGGACATGTGGGAATTACAATTTGAGATGAGATTTGGGTGGGAATGCAGAGCCGAATCATATCAGCTCAAATACTTCCCACTTCACCAAGATTAAAATTCGAAGTCCTTAGAATAGTCTACAGGGTTTTATAAGATACTGGAAGATTTTGTAAGGCCTATAAGGTACTCCACCATTAGTTTACTCCCTCCAACACAGGTCTTTATCCGGCTCATCTCTTCTCTTGCTGTGATTCTTCCTGGGTACTAATTCTAGGCATGCTTGCTTTCCTACTATTTTTGGGACAAGCAAGGTATGAATAATGTTTTGCTGCATGGTGATTCTCAGCCCTGGCTATCTCATCTAATTCAGTACTTTGCTCACCTGATTCAGAGAGAGTAATTTCTTGACTATCTGAATTTAAATGAAAACCTGACACCTCCATCTACATTGTTCTGGCATTCCCTATGCACTCTCCTTGGTTATTTTCTCACTACAGTACTTATTAGCATCTAACATACTTCTTGTTTTACCTTCTTGTTTAGTTTATTGTCTATCCTCTGCCATTAGAATGTAAATGCATGAGGACTGAAGTCTTTCTGTTTATTCACAATTACTGGAACAGTGCCCAGTATTTTATAGACCTTTAGTAAATATTTGATGACTGGGATAATGTAGAAACTTTACACTGAGTAATCTAGACTAGGGAGGCTAAAATTATCTTGTTTATTATAATTTTTTTCCTTCTACCTCACAATATTATTGCTGAATAAGAGCAGGGATCTTCTTTTATGTTCTCTGCTACATACCCAGAAGTGAAGAACACCTGGTACATGGCAGCTGCATGAATGACATATTCCACTTTGTTAGTTATGAGACTCATAGACCACGAGTCATTTTCATATTTTTGAAATAATTTTTATTAACTAATGCCAATTTTAAAAGAACACATTTAATTGCCTGTGATTCAATTAGAGATTGGAGTTTGCTAAACAGGAGTTTACCTCTCCTACCCTATTGCTAACCAGTAAGACTGAGAACTAAAAAGACCTGAAGCTTTCTAAATCTTGCCTGCGTTTTATTCTATAGAGAAGAGATGCATGCTGATCAGACAATTATCAGTATCCAACAACTATTCTTTTATGGAAAATACTTTTTCTTTACACTGAATACTATGGGTGGTAATGAGAAATTCATGTATGTGGTGGCAGATATGACAGTGGTCAAGTGGATGGGGAAGAAAGAAATGCGGGCTACTTAAAAATATGAACTTTGTCACTAGGAGGCAGATTCAGGTTATCTAATTCACTTTAATACTCTTGTTGGTAGTACCATAAAATGAACTGGATTTTCTTGCTTATTGTCGGTAAGGTGTTTACCTAGAGGTCAGAGAAAAAACATTAACGTCATTTGGTAGTGTGTGTATATTTGTGCATTGTACTGTACAAATGTCTCTTATTGATGCTTTATATTTTTTATATTTTTAATTCATTATAATTCAATTCCCTCATTCATTTCCTATATTCATTTGAAATATATTTATTTAATGGTAACACATATCTAAATGATAAAGAACAAAACCGGGCATAAATTTCATTTTTACATAAAATTGATGTAGGTCCAAATTTAAATATGAAGAAATAAAGCTTTAATCTTTAGGAGGATTTAAGGTGGTCAAATATTTTAATATATTTAATACTATAAACAATGACTTACAACTAAAAACCATTGATTTGGAATTGTGCCTTAATTAACACAGGATGTTTCCTGAAACTTTTCAACCTATTTTGCTTTCAGTTAATTAGATGAATTTGTTGTATTAAAACCTCTCTAGCATTCTCACATTAGAACATTAATCAGAAAAGAATTGATTTATTAAAACAATGATGAGGAAATAGAAACCTATGAATAGAAAGAATTATGTCTCATTTTTCACATCTAAAAGACTTCACCAAACATTGCCTACGATAGATTTGTAAGGAAAGGAGTATCTGTATTGTGATTATTACTACTATACATAATTTATATAAGAATTTGCTTAAGATAAATTTAAGATAAAATTCTTATTTATATAAGAATTACTATACATGATTTACATAAGAATCTTTATGCATATATACCTACGCACGTGTAAATCTGTTTATATTTTGTGGACTAATACATTTACACCTTTAAGGATCCAGTAACACTTTTCCCAGAAGGAAATAGATAAAAAAATAATTCGGAATCAATTTTGAAATCTTCTAAGTTCATACAAAACTCAAATGAGCGGAGAAAAAAGCAAATGCAGATTTGATAAATAAATATTTTTTTAAAATAATAGAAGACCCAATACTCCAACTACCTAAATTTAAATGAATTGTTGAAATAAAGTGTACCAGAACATTTAAGGCATATCTCATTCTTTGTGGGAAAGTATAATTAAATTTGAAAAAATAAAATTTTAAAAATTCACGTAAAATATTGATATGTGGAAATAACATTTTTTATGACCTAAGCGTTGATGAAAGTGATCATATTTTTAATAGTTTATATTGCAATTATTTCAAATGCTTTTTGATTACACTTTTCTGGTTGCCTTTAGTAGTTACAGTTTGCCCATTGCACTTCAGGTAAACTGTAATTTTTATCAGTGCAATAAAGCATTTTTAAGGCAATTAATTTGCATTAATACATTTGTATTTTTGATGCTGCTAGTGAAATCTTATTTGGCAGAATGTCAACTAATTCACTCCAATATTCATAATTTTCTTGGGACATGAGTTATAGATATGAATTTACCTAAAATGAATGTATGGTGTCTTGTGATAGCTGGGCAGTATCTCCACTGAAAACCATGTTTACTAAGTAAGCTGTTATTTGAAATAACATTTCCTCGTTATCTCAGGATAACACTGTAAATTATACGTATTATTCAGAATACTAAACAAATATTTTCAGGAGCTCATCAAGCACCTGACTTACAGCTCTGAAATTGTCGCAGTGTTACTCTGAGAACAAATCTTGTTTGTGTATATATTATGAAATTAGACTACACCAAGTCCACAGGCAGATACAATCATTCTTTCAACTGTACAATAAATCCTGCTGCTCTGAAAAGGTTGAAAGCCTATTTGCATTTGTCGGAGGTAATGAAATGCATCTTAATAGACTCAAATATGCAGCTTTAATAAGTATCAGCCAAATATAACCATTTGCTGGGTGTGATCAGGTGGGCTCCTAACATTAAGCTTTGTTTCTCTAGTTGGCCCTTGTTCAGTTTTCCTGTTTGCACAGCAGCAAATATGAAGCATTAGACTTGTAGATGGATTGAGCTTCAAAATTATTATCATGTAGAAATAAACAGAAATCGCTTGTTTAGTCTGCAAGTAAATGCTTAAGAAAAAAGCTTATATTATGCTAAGGTTTTTGGATCTACTGTTAGCTTGATAAGTAAAGATGCCCTTTTTACCAAGTCTCTGTAATCTGAAGAGCAACAAAAAGATAAATGGAATATGTGTTCCAAGAAGGTTTGCACAATTACCTATAATTACGCAGTCCTTGACGTAACAACTCTATGGACGGACATCTGGCTTGGAAAGTTTTACTTTAACAGAAGTTGACATTGGGAAATTTGTATTTTCTTTTTCTCAGATTCTCTAAAGAGTTTTAAAATTTCAGATATAGATCCACGATATAGAAAACACTTTTTTATACCACAGTAGACTAAGGGCAATTTAAGAATGAGTATCCTAGCATCACTCATACTATAACAATTGGAAATCTATATCCAAAAGAGAAGAGAGCCCACATCCACTCCAAAAAGGCAACTGGCATAAGGTTTGAACTTGGAGGCTTTGCATGCCTATTTGCTCTAAACAGTGCTTGAGCAGCCTAAACACAATGGCATAAATAAAAATAAACGTCCTTCAGAATAACAAGAACATCATGTTCATCACACCTGGATTCATCCTCATCAAAGCTGATGTGCACAGGAATGATTAGAAATCATATAGATACTGATGAGGAGTAAGAGGAAGTTATTTAAAATTCAGCTGCACCTTGTGCTCAAAATATCTCCATCAGCTTGTAGTCACTCTTATAAACGATTTAGCAAACTGTGTTTTTAATACTGAAAAAGCTTAATTTTGTGAATATTTTAGATACATTTATCGAAGTTGGAGTTTTTGAAAATGTAAGCATAACATTTTCTTCATTTCCTAACAGGTGTAACTAAAAAGAAAACACACAAAAAAGTTAACACATGTTACTTTGAAAGTAAAGATTTTCTCTGTGAAGATAACTCTCATGTAGTTTCATAGTTGTTTTAGAACATTGTACTAAAAATTAGGACAGGAATCTGTTTTTTAATAATATAACTTGATTATATCTGCCATATTCAAAACCTATAAAACCAAAAAGCAGCAAAAAGAAAGCAGCTTGCGAATACCTCGCAACCCATCTTTTATTGACGATGGCTCAACGTCATTGTCTGTTTGATGGTCCAGTGTGAAACCCAAATACCCAAGGAAAGACTGGTTATCTGGTAAGCTATCATCTCTTAGACACAAAGTTAGTTTATATTTAGGCACCAAAATCATAACATTGACTTTACCCATGTTCAAACATGTCCATTTAAACATCATTCTAAATGAGAATTACATCAGAATTTTATATATTGTTGGTCAATAAATAATAATGAATGAAAGAGAATGAGCTATGAGTTAATTAGCCAAACAATACAGATTTGCAAATAATTTACATGTATACATAATACTGATTTGACTCCTATTGAGTCACCAGTTTTTTCATGGTTACTAGATAGATTTACTGTTTGATATACAGGTTCTTAAAAAGAAACTTTTTTTTCTATTTTTATTCCAAGTACCTTTTAATATTCTTATGGCTGGCTATCTTCTGCTGGTAGAAATGTGTTTGATGGTTGTTGTGTGTGCTGTAAAATCTTTTTTGAGTGGAATGTTGGCTTCTATCAGTCTTTTCTTGTCTGGTTTTTTTTCATAACAAAAGGCCTAACTGGGCTGATGATGTTGCTATTACATTATCCTATTCACCATCCTGTTTCTGACTTTTCCATTAGCAGATACACCTTCTGAAACATTGCTGAGTAGTAGGCATGCTCCAGTGTCTCACTCTGAATACTGCAATTTGTCTTTTTGTCTGTTGACCTTTGCATTTTGAACACTGGAATAGTATCTCCTGACTTTGGTTTCTCTGATATACACTGACTTCTAAGTTGCTCTGTGACCTGTGTTTCCATCTGCCTAAACACAGTTTTCATGTGTCTCCTCTTGAGTTGTATGGTTACTGGGTCAGTCATTTATTATTTTTCTAGTCTTGAAGGCCACTTGATGGGATCATTTAATAGCTCCACTAATCAGTGTGATTCAAGAAAAAAAATGCATCATGTTTTCCACAGGCTTTCTTTTCTCTACTTTAAACACTTTGAAGTAAAATAACTTGGGATTTCTCAAATTGTGTTCCAAAGATTATTCATATAAAGTCATCATAACCATATAATAATATAGATCATATTAGTAGATATTATTGGGTAAATTTTTCTGTGTAAAAAATTTTGTAAAAGGTTACATTAAACCAAATTAATCAGGTCTTTTAAATGTATCATTCCTCATTGTCTCCAAAATTTGTTAAGTTTTTTGTGACTATATGTGAACTTTTCCAAAAAAGAGTACAATGTGGTTTGTGGAACAGACTTTGAGAAGCGCTTGGATAGCTTTTTACTCCCTGCTTTCACTCTCAGGATTGATACAGAGTAGACTTAGATACAGTTTGTTCCTCCAGCTTCTCTATCCAGTGATGAAAGAGGACATTCTAGCAATAAGACAAGATGAAAGAGCAGTTTAATTACATACAAACATTACATTCTATTTGAGTTTTAGATCTCAAAAACAAGTGAGAACATGCAATGCTTGTCTTTCTGTGCCTGGCTTATTTCACTTAACATAATGATTTTCCAGTTCTATCCATGTGGTTTGTTGCAAATGAAAGGAATGCCTTTACTTCTTCCTGTTTTTTTTTTTTGAGATCAAGTTTTGCGCTTGTTGCCCAGGCTGCAGTGCAATGGAGCAATCTCGGCTCAATGCAACTTCCACCTCCTGGGTTCAAGCGATTCTCTTACCTGAGCCTCCCGAGTAGCTGGGATTACATAAAAAAAAAAAGTGACTTTTTTATGATCTCTCATTTTGAGGTTCCTAATAATGCTGAAGAAGTGTTTTATTTTTACCTTTCTAGGGAAAACTATGTTGTAATTTGTTGATCTTTTTTGAGATTATGTCGTTTGCAGTAACATAGATGGAACTGAAAGCCATTATCATAAGTGAAATAACTCAAAAAGTAAATACTGCATGCTCTCATTTATAAGGAGGAGCTAAATAATGTGTACACATGAACATAAAGGGTGGAATAATAGACGCTGGAGACTCAGAAGGGTGGAAGTTTGGGAAGGATGTGAGTGAGGAATGAAGAATTACTTAATGGGTACAATGTGCCTTATTGGGGTGATTGTTTACCCTAAATGCCTAGACTTCACCACTACACAATATGTGATTGTAACAAAACTGTACTCTACCTCCTAAATCTATAACAATAGTAGTGAATCTTGCAGGTAGTCTCATTGCTTATACAGCCTTTAACCATAATACCTAAGTCTTTGTTTTTGCACAGAGAAGATATGGAACTCTAATTTCAGGTGAAGGGATTTCAGCTGGTTAGTAACGCAGTGACTCACTCAGAAGATAGAACATCCTCTCCTATCCCTTCTGACATACCAAATGAGGTGACTGTATATGAGGGATACATTTGACTTGGCTTCTCCTAAAAGGAGATGTTGACATTATTTGCAAGTGATTGTGTTCTTTTGCTTTTAAGCCTCATTTGCTATTTTTTTTCTTAGTTCTTTCTTCCTTGTTATGAGGCTTGATTCCTGAATCACATTCCCCATATTCATTGCTTAGCATAAACAAAAGATTTCATCAGGATTGTATTTCAACAGGTAGGTGTTATTTCTCTCATAAAGCAAATTGAAAGAAATAGTTTCTTACTGTTAAAAATGCAACATTTTGAGGTAATAAAGTTGAAAGGAATTTTAGCAAATGCAAGTGGCTTCTAGTTACCTTAGTGTCTCTATACAGTTAAGTAACAATTCTAATACCTCTGTGTTTGTGTGCACCTGTGTGGGCATACACATATGTATATCATGTTTTGTTTCTAGAAAGTGTTATGTTAATTTCACATCACCAATCTGGTTCATTTTACCTATGAATAAATAGGTCAGTTTATGGCACACTGGAGCATAGATCTGTGTCTCTCTTCTCCTTAGCCCTACATGTCTTCCGCCACACTATGTTGTCTCTGATAGCTGTATCCTTTGCAAGAAGGCCCAGCTTACATTTATGTGATATCCTGGCAGTTTCTCTGCAACGGGCAGCCTGGTGTCAGTTCCCTGACAATATGTTGAGTGATATTTACCAGAAAGAAGCTTTATCGAAAACAAAAAGGCAAGGGATGTGCTAATTCACCAGTCACCATAATCCATAGTCCCATAATGTACCTCAAGGACATTGCCCCATATTTTTATCTAGAAACCTTTGGCATATGTGTCAACTCTGGGTTAATGCACCTGCTCCACTGACATCCCTGCATCACCTTGGATTACACAAAGGTACAATCAGCCTACAGGCTGCATGTATTCTAATTTTGAATTATGAATCTCGAGTGGAGCTTACTTTGCCAAATTTGACTCTGCTCAGATTCTGGCTTGACAGTTTCTAGGAACCTTCATGGTTTCCCTTACTGTGATTGAAGATTATATGAGATTTAAGGAATTTCTGCATATGATCCAGACAAAATTGAGATTTTAGACCTCCATATGGGTGAGCCTTTTGGTGAGTCAGGTTTTACTGAAGCAAGGGAATCTTCTATTCAAACCTTCACATTTAGGATTTAGGGTCATAACTTGTAATGCTTGTCACTGAACCAAAGACATTGTCTCTAATTCCTGGTCACCAGTGTAAAATTCCAGCCGAGGTTTTCTTTCAAGCTGTCTGAATTGAGGTTGATGACACTTTGCATATTTAGGTGTTGATGGATCTTTTGAGTCACTCCCAGTATACTCCCATTAAGTACTGGTAGCATTTAGAAAACTTACTCAGTATTATTAAGGATAAAAACTTTGAGGGCCCACCTTACTCAAACACAGTTGAAAGAATGACTTTTCTGAGGTCTAGTGCTGTTCTTTAATAATGGGGCTTATATTTGTATTAACCATTGACATTCATTAATCTCTTGAGGTTTTCTGGAACATGAACTATTTTATAAATTAAATACTTGATTCCAAGACTAATTTGATCAATATGTATATTTTCTTCTACGTAAACAAACTTTTCTTTCCTCCCTTCTTCTT
The DNA here is from genome assembly GCF_030222135.1 of Aotus nancymaae. Taxonomy (NCBI): domain Eukaryota; kingdom Metazoa; phylum Chordata; class Mammalia; order Primates; family Aotidae; genus Aotus; species Aotus nancymaae. The sequence goes on from NW_026988435.1 coordinate 14,162,980, forward strand.
CCCTCCCTCCCTGTCTCTCTCCTTTCTTTCCTTCCTCCCTCCTTCCCTCCCTGCTTTCTTCCTTTTAAGGGGTTTTGCAATCAGTTTGGATTTCTTTCAAAGGATTAGCTATGGTATCTGCACATAGTTCTGCAAGAGACTGAGCCAACCTTGTGTGTTTTCAAAAGTGAACGTGTTTTGTCATTGTTAATCAAATAATGGTAAGCCTTTTTCTTATTGAGTGTAATTTATGTAATCTATTTTAATAGATGACAGGTATTATATGGTCAAATGAACTCTTTCTGATCCTTAACCCTTAGCTTAGCCTGTTTTATAACTAGAGATTTGAGATACTACATCTTAAGCAGTGAAATTATTTCTTCACTATAATCCTACTGAACTTCCAAAATGAAACAAAACTTGAGTTTGAAATGAATAAATAGCTCCAACTACGTGTGCTGGGACTGGAAATAGTCAAGGAGTGAGGTTGTGCCTAGGGTGTTTATGTGGTAAAAGATCATGCACATTTTAAAATTTTGAAAGTGTAGGTTTGAATTTCAATCAGGATAATCTTTGAGAGTTGGGAAACCTTTTAAGGCTTTAAATTCCTCATCAGAAAAATGAATTTGACAATCCCTATATTTCAGAATTATTTTAAAGATTTACTAATGTATGTTGTATAGTGCCTTTAGAAGATAAATAATGAATACTAGCTTCTCTTTCCTTTTTCTCAAAACTTCTTCCTTTATGTAATATATACATTTACTCACACTACTGAAACATGAATCCATGAGATACTACTGCCTAGGCAAGGTCGGTTTTGTAGATTGATTTAGACATATATCAGAACTAAAGAGACATTTGGAAAGCAAATATTTCTTTTAATTTTCTGAGAATAAATATATTTTATTACCAATTGCAGCAGGATTGCTCCAGCCAGCAGGCTGTCATCTGAGTTCCTATGCATACTTCAGGATGGATACAGGGGACTAAATCCACATTGTACCACTTTCTAGCATATGATTTAAAAAAATAATTTATCCTTTCTTTGTCCTAGTTTTCTTACTATGATTTTGTCCTAGTTTTCTAGCATATGATTTTAAAAAATAATTTAACCTTTCTTTGTCCTAGTAAAATATCATATAATGACCTTACCTATCTCAATAGAATTATTATGAGGATAAAATGTGCCTAGCTCTTTGAAAGTGATAAAGAGATAATTTGTTATATTTTGTATTATGGTAATATCGACTTGGCCCAATATCTGTTTTCCCAATAGATGCGGATAGACGTCCTCCTGTTTTGGCCACGTCTACATCATCGGCCTTGCTGAATATATGATGAAGTGAGTAGCAGAGAGATGTTTAGGCCAGTGCACAGTCCCTCCCTTGAGATTTCCTACTTCAGGAAACAAGTAACAATATAAGAAAGGGGGCTCCTGACATATTTTATCCTCATAATAATTCTATTGAGATAGGTAAGGTCATTATATGATATTTTACTAGGACAAAGAAAGGTTAAATTATTTTTTAAATATTTTTTTTTTTTTTGAGAATCAATGATAAATATACAAGAAGGTATCTCATTCTTGATATCTACCTTCCCTCTTTCTACAGTTTCCATCTTTTGTTAGTTTGCTTTGGGCAATCTACTGACAGAAGCAGTGGCTAAAATGGCTTATGTTAGCATAAATTACAGGATCAGAGAAGTGAAGCAATCCACACATTCCCCACATATTATTTAAAAAGTAGCCATCCAAGAATGGATGATTGCAACTTGCCTAATGATTGTGTTCAGTCCTCAGTGATCTTTCTATACTAATCATTAGGATAACAGGAAATGTGACTACTAGAATGCCAAAATACAATTAAAGTTTCTGTGCCATTTCTAGTATAAATACACAAGCAGTGTAATGTTTACAATGTTGAAGAAAGAGGATGGTTATCTTTCATCAGCAGTCAGGGATTTAGAAGGGTGCTGTGTGAAAGGTAAAACGAGTAAAAAGTAAATTCTCATTTATCAATAACTTAAATGAAGCATATATGTAAAGAGAAGATACCTATGTGAAAATATAAGTACATGGACACATAACAGAAACACACACATATATCTGAATAAGTTTTTAACTGATAACGGTGCGTTTTGGCAGAGAGTACTTCAGATGTTACTAACTAGAAGTAACGAGGCTGAAACTAGTAAGAATTTAAATGGCTCCTAAAGTTTATATAACCTGTTAGCGGCAGACCAGGTTTTAAAATTCAGTCCTTAATTCCATTAAGCCCTAAAGCTTAGTCCATTAATCCATGCTACCTCCTTTTAAAACCTATTACCAGATCTTTTACACGCTTAGAATTCAGTGTTTGAAGTAACTAAATACAACACAACTGAAGTGGCGTATTTTTGGATGGATGCCCATATATTTGCATATAGATCTCTACTCTTTCATCTTGTCATAAGTCTTAAGCTTATAAATTAATAATAGTCCTATATAGCTAAGGATTTCTTTTTATGTGGTTAAATGCTTTCTTCCATGATTATTTCCAGAGTGACTGATGTTAATTTTGCAGCCTGTGTAGGCTGAACGGATACCTCTTAAATCACAGAGCTTGATAAAGGGAGGAGGTTAATAAGGCATGGGTCATTACAATTGTAGACCCATCCTAATTTATACTAATGACTAACGGGACTCATAGCAAGTAAGAGTCTGTGAATTGGAAATTGAAATGGCTTGATTAAAAACAATGAATTTTATGTGTTTTAGAACCATACAAAGAGAGTGATAATTTTGATGTCATCTATCCCTGATAGAGAAACCGTCAATACAGAAAACAGAGGATTGCTTATGAATAGCTTTTATGAATAAGGGTATTCACAGACTCATAATAAGTTGGGTTCTATTATGATGAACTGTACAGGAGTGTGGCTATGCTCTTTATCCTACAGTTTTGATGAGATATTTTCTGAAATAAAGGATAATCAGCTGGGGTATTTCTGTTATCTAGAAATTGTTTTTGTCATAATAGGACTTGACCTATAGATGAAGCCCAGTTTAGTTACTTTTTTTGTGAATTAGCACATATGTATTCTTATTAGGGTTTCTTTTTTGTTAAGAAATATTGGGAATAGCAGAAGCCATGTAATTAAAGGGAGCCTGAGGTTTCAAAGTACCTCTTGAGAATTATCCTTCCCCCACAAGCCCTAAGGAAAATTAGAACTGTTGTCTTTTAGAACCATTTAGAAAGAGGTTGGGAAAATCCATGCTTCTGTAACCCCAAAACAAGTGGATTTACCCTGTTGACTTTTCCTGATTCCAGGAGCTTTTGATATTATCTACTAATGCTAGCTTGTAACATTGTGTGTGTGTGTGCACATGTACATGAATATGTGTTTGTGTATTGGGGGTTGGATACACACAAGGCGAATCTTGAGAAATTAATTTTGTGCTCTTCACTAAAATAAGCCTATCTTGTGGCCACATAACATACAACACACTTAAAAAGATGCTTTAGTTCTAACATCAGCAATGCTAAATAAGTGAAAAAAGAATGGAGAGAAAACACACTTTTTAGGTGTGGAGTGATAACCGTTTCTCAGTGTCCTCACAGTGTTAAATTGATATTTATGAGCCTGTGCTGAGAAGAAGCTCTTGTAGTCTCTAATTACAGAATTTAGTATCAGTCTTGGCTTAGCACAAAGGTACCAAAATTATGCTGTTTTGTTGTTGATTCCAGGTCTGTGCTACCATCTCTGTGGAGAGTTTGTGCAGACTATTTAGGAGAGAAGAAGGACTAGGGTCCAGGATGGGTGGTGTGGGCAGCTGTGAATTGTTGAACCCTAAAACCATCCCTTCTGTCACAGATGGATGGAAAAATCCATCGTGGGAAACTTCAGAACTATAAGCCACAGTGTTGAGAAGTGAGTCCTTTAAAAGATGTTGACTGAATGAAGCCTTTTCTAAAGACTAAACCATCTGTTCTTGGGAGGGCAAACAATCATTAATTAATGAAGAGCTGAGTGTGTGTACCTACAGGTGTAGATGTAGGTACACATACGGGTGGGACAGAGAGAGGGGAAAGTGAGCACAGGATCCTGCCGTGTCTGCTGCGTCAGTTAGTGCTGCCTGAGAAATCATGCCAGTTGTTTTGAGAGTGATGCAGGATAATTCGGGAATAACTATGGATAAGCTGGGTATATAGTTCTTAGGGTATTCAAATAGATAGTTCCTCTGGCCCACATTATAGAAGATATTTAGACAAAAAGTAACATATTCAATTGAAAATATTTCCTACATAGGGTGCCTATCTGAAGATGATTTACACCAAAACACAAATCCTTGCATAGAATCACACTGCTTGACTTTGAACTAGATATTCAAATCTTAGCAGTATTTGAGTAGGGATGAACCTCTGAAAATGTCACACCTGGGTACTTACTGGTTGTGAAAATCTCTCAGTCCATGATTTGATGTGAAAAGTAGAATTATTCTCCTTCCCCTCCCCTCTTCTCTCTTCTTCTCTTCATCTTCTTCCTCCTCCTCCTCTTTTCTTTTCTTTTTTTTTTCTTTTTTCAGGGCAGTTCAGGCATGATCCTCTTCTTTAAATAGGTTGTTTTGTTTAGATTTGCTTTAATCAAAATATAAATATTGAGAATTGATTACTTGTTAATCATATCAACTGATGAAGATGAAAACATCTGGTACAATTCCCCTTTATCATCCAGAGGAATCCTAACTAGAAAACTTTAATTTACCAGTTATTTCTTAATTCAAAATAATTAACTACATAAAGAAGCACATTATAAAAGAAAGTATCTTTCCTACACCATCTACCGATTTCTTTCTTTAGAGAAATCTATTTTATAGCCATTTCTCTCATAAGAATGTATATGTATTTGTCTCTTTTTAAAATTTTACTTTGCTCACTAGAAATATATGTTAAGGAATGTAACATTTGAACACTTAAAAGACATATAATCATTATAGAAGATAAAGAGATACCCTTAATGTTACTTCAACCTCCATCACCCCTTCTTGCCCTGGGAACCCTTTGGGTGGTTATTTTATATATTTCTAGGTTCTTAGAGTGGATCTTTATGCCTTAAAATTATCACATTAGTAGCTCTAGTAATTTATTATCAACTTCAAGAATGTTCTCTTTATCTTTCTCCCATCACTGGTTATATTACAATTTGTATGTTCTCTTTGTTTTTAGCATATATATTCTTTCTCCATTACCATAATTGTTTAGCCTTAGTTCTATATTTTAAAGATTTTTAAGGCTCACCATCACATTTTTATTACTTTTAAGTATTTTTATTTTTTTTTAACTTTTAATTTCAAAAGGTACAAGTGCAGGTTTGTTACCAATAACCAGTTCTGAAATTGAGGCAGTAATAAATAGCCTACCAAGCAAAAATAGCCAAAGGCCAGATGAATTCACAGCTAAATTCTATCAGATTTACAAAAAAGTGCTGGTATAACTCCCTACTGAAATCATTCCAAAGAATTGAGGAGGAGAAACTCTTTCCTAACTAATTCTACGAGGCAAGAATCATCCTGATATCAAAACCTGGAAAAGATTCAACAAAAAAAGCAAACTTCAGCCAATATCCTTGATGAACATCGATACGAAAAGCCTCAACAAGTACTGGCAAATGGAATCCAGCAGCACATCAAAAAGCTTATCCACCATGATCAAGTTTGTTTCATACCCTGGATGCAAGTTTGGTTCAACATACACAAATCAAATGTGATTCATCACATAAACAGAACGAAGATAAAAACCACATGATTATCTCAATAGAGCTAGGAAAGGCTTTCAATAAAATTCAACATCCATTCATGTAAAAAAAAAAGCTCATTAAAATAGGTATTGAAGGAACATACCTCAAACTAATAAGAGCCATATATGACAGACCCACAGCCAGCATCATGCTGAATGGGTCTTAGCTGGGAGCATTCCCCTTTAAAACTGGCAGAAGACAAAATTGTCCTCTATAACCACTCCTATTCAGCATAGTATTAGAAGTTCTGGCTAGGGTAGTCAGGCAAGAGAAAGAAATAAAAGTCATCCAAATAGGAAGAGAGGAAGTCAAACTATCACTGTTTGCAGGTGACATGATTCTATATCTCGAAAACCCCCCCGTCTCACCCCCAAAGCTTCTTAAGTTGATAAACAACTTCAGTAAAGTCATAGAGTACAAAATCAATGTACAAAAGTCACTAACATTCCTAAACACCAACAACAATCAAGCCGAGAACCAAATCAGGAACAAACTCCCATTCAGAATTGCCACAAAAAAGAATAAAATATTCAGGAATACAGCTAACTAGAGAGGTGAAAGATCTCTACAAGGAAAACCAGATTTTTAAAAGATGTTTCTATTCATGATTTGACTGGCCAAGTTTCATCTTCAACTTGTTTTTTGTCAGGAAGGGTTTGTAGATTATATGCCCTGAATTCTTGGATACTTGAAAATATGTCTATTGTTCTCATGGTTGAATAACATGACTATTGTATCATATTTTAAAAGTTGATTTTATTTTTAATATTTGATAAATGCAGAACATATATGTAATAAATATGTAAGTTACAGAACATGATAAATCAAATACCAGTGACCACACCAACCAAGTTCATACTCTAAGCATGACCGGCACATTCAATCAATCCTGACCCCCGATTGCTTGACTCCTCCAAGAGGCATGACTTTCCTGCAGAGGCCATTAGCAAGCCACTACTTTTAATAACTTCAAGATGGCCAAGGTGATGCCCTCATGTGTCTAATTTCAAACTGGAGTGATGGAATAGTCATATACCCAACTCCTCCTCTGCCAAATGAGAGATGAAAAGGAAAAGCCGCAATCATTTTTGATGCTTCAAAGCATTTGGCTAAAATGACGTTCATTATTGTGGTAGTAATCCCAGGCTTACACCCTATTCTGTCCCTGCTGCTAACCTGCCTAGGCCTGATATACACCTACCTAAAATAGAGTAAGGGAGCCTTTGTTGATTAATGTATTATATCTTTTAAATCAGCTTTTGAGGTAGCTATGCTACCTATTAGCTCATTTTGGGTTTTTAATCAAGCTTCCTATCCCTCCCTGCACCGCCCCTCAAAACGTACTCTATGTGCTGTGTGACTTTGGCCAAATCACCTCTTAGGGTCTTATTTCTTACGTTTAAAATGAGAAGATTGAAGACTGATGTTCTGATTTTTTTCCTATCCTATTTTCTTTAAATCCTAGGAGACTTCATTTGGTATTTTCATGTAGAATCTCTTATCTGCAGCAATGTAGGAGTGTAGATCTGCCTAGAAACATAAAGCTGATTCAACCACATAAACTGCATAGGTATTATTTCAGTTCTACAAAATTTATATTCACAGATGCCTGAATACTGTGTGACTTGTGTGTGACTGTGTGTGTGTAGGTTTATTCAATGGACAATACTGGCTTTGATGGTCCAGGAGGGAGAAAATAAGTTACCAACAGAAAACACCAGTGGGCATGTGAGTGAGGGGAAATAGGTGTGGATTTCTATGCAAAAACTGCCTATTTCTGTCTCTCTCTCTCTTTTTACTCTCAGGAACAGACATTTAATTCAGTACTATATCTGGTTTGAGGTGCTGTCAACCTCTCATCTAATTTCATACACAGGGAAGAGAAAGAGAAACATTTTTAGGGCAATTATATCAGAGACTATATTTAACACTAAGGGAAAGTCTAAAGTGAGTTTTAACCATATGAAAGCACTAATTATCATGTAGACATCCCCCTGTCATATATCTTAGAGTTTGAAATCCCTTCGCTGGTCTTGACCTTACTCCCAAACTCTTTCCCAGTTTCCATCTAGCAACAGATTTATATAAACAGGATTAAAAGGCCATTATAAATGACAGAAATGCAACATGCAGAAGCTAATTACTAAAGAATGTTTGATGAGAGAAACAGTTTTCTCCATTGACCATAGGTTGGGTGGACGTATACATACCTCCAGAATCTAGAATGCCTTTTCCAAGATTTTTAAGAAAAGTGAATAAGAATAGAGGAGCTTTTGATGTACTTCTTTGTCTTCAGTTATTTATTGGTCAGAACATTGACTCATATACAGTACTATGTAAAGGATGGCTTAGTATATAATTTTGTTTAGCATGTTGTAGACTTGCTAAGAGAAAGTTTTTGTCATAGATTGTACTGTGTCTATATTCTCTACTTGAGGCTATATGGAAATTTTATATAGAAAAAAAAAAACTAAAAGGACATGTTTTAGATAGCTCCAAAAATAAAAATTATACAAATGCTAAGAGCTGTATTATAACTAGCAATATTAAAAGTATTATGATATTGTCCATCTGACATTTTGTAAAACAAAATTGTTACTCTCTATATTTTAAAAATGTATTATTCCTACAAAACGTTTATTGTAAAATATCACAATCCTGAACAAAACATCTTATGGGATTTTATGAAATCCCAGTTGTTTTGAAGGTAAACGACAGTTTAAGTGGAATTATCAAGGTGACTTCTACTATTACGGTTATTTTTGTCTGCAGTAACTAATGACAACCTTTTCCCACAGAACTGAACATAAATTAAATGAAAGCAATGCCACTGACTTCCAGTAATAAATAGAAAGGAGACAGTAATGGGGGCTTCCTACTGTTTTTCTTTGCTAGTATGTCCTAGGAATGAAGAAGAAGGAATATTTAGTTCATCACTCAAATTTTTATGAAATGTACTGATTCTCACACCACCTCAAAGATAGAGCATTGGTGTATTTAAAAAATGAGCTATCCTCACATACAATATGACAATTGACAACATAAAACTTAAGGAAAAAAATCTGCATTTTTATACAATTTAGATTCTGGTGATAGAATATCAGCTTTATAACTTCAATGAATGAAATATATCTTCCTAAAATAATCATCAGTTTCGTCTATATTTGAATTTTCAAGGCTAATTCTCTAGTTCAGTTTAAAATATGTGAAGGTGAGGGAATATATCAGTTTAGTCAGGTGGTGAAGATGTCAGACTTTGAATGTGGAATCAGAGGCAATTGTTCTGATTCCATTTAATAGCTTTGTGCCCTTGGAGAAATCAGTCTCAGTTTTCTAATATACTGGATGAGAATGATAAGCCTGACCTCTCTGGTTTGTTCAGAAGTTGTGGTGGACATCTTATTTGGATCATACACCCATGGTATGACCTAAGTCATTTTGTATGTCTGTCCCTTAGTGTGCCATCCCTCAGCCATGATTATCTGGACGAAGGAGAGCCCATGGCCCTAGCTAAGCCAGTTGGGCTTCTATTATTTGATGGCTGGAATTGTGGGTGAGAGAGTGACTGATAATTTTGCTGTCCCCAAATACTTGCCCTGCACCTCTAATATAGAACACCCCAAACTCACCATATGGACAAGAGAAAAAGAGGACAACAAGATTTAAGGAGAAACAGAATTATTGATCAGACTTAGAAAGATGAGGCATGAGTGAGAGTTCACGTAGTTTTCCATACCTTTCTGATGCTTAGAAATCCTACTGTCCTTGGGTTTCATGTGAAACTTCTGTATAGAAATCTCTTTCTGGCCAATGTTAGCTTGAATTGGATTCTTTGCAACCTGATATGATTTGGCTGTGTCCCCACACAGATCTCATCTTGAATTATAGTTCCCATAATCCCCATGTGCCATGAAAGGGACCTGCTGGGAGGTAACTGAATTATGGAGTCAGTTACCTCCATGCTGTTCTCATGATAGTGAGCTCTCACGAGATCTGATGGTTTTATAAGGAGCTTTTCCCCCTTTTGCTCAATACTTCCCCTTGCTGCTGCCATGTGAAGAAGAACATATTTGCTTCCCCTTCTGCCATGATTGTAAGTTTCCTGAGGCCTCCTCAGCCATGTGGAATTATAAGACAGTTAAAACTCTTTCGTTTACAAGTCACCCAGTTTCGGGTATGTCTTTATTAGCAGCATGAGAATGGACTAATTGTACAACCCAAGAAGCCTTAATTAATAATAGATGAAATGAAAATGATCACAGATGTAATTTTTTTAAATTATAGAGAAGCTTAGGAGGGTTGTCACAAAATTCCAGCAAATACAGAAAAAAAGCCCAAACTCCTTAGTATAAGTAAATAAGTTAGACTACCACACAGTCAGTGACGCAGAACGTAACCTACAGCAGCAATTCCCTCTGGAGCCTTCTGACCTTTATCCTGTCACTGTGCCCTGCTGCAAGGGAGATCACCTGATTCAGGTGAGGATTCTAGAGTGTATTTTCAGAAGTCCCGTTTGCTTTCTAAACCATTACATTTTTCTAATACTCCTCCACATTTTTCTTTTTCTAACAGCTCTGGCTTTTTATCTGCTGGCTCAACAGGTGAGAGTAACTGGTAGCAGCTGTAGTGTGTTCATTTTTGAGTGAAACTCTATCTTAGGATCAATTTCCTAGATATACCATTCTGTTAGCAATTCCAGGTTTAAGCCTATTTATATCTATTCCTGTACTCATACAAAGATAAGGTATTATCAAGGTATTCATTCAGTTATAGTGATTAAGAGCTTCTCCTTAGAGTCAATAACCCCTGTCAGTGCTAGTACCTATTATTATTTTTGTTTCTTTAGAAAATCTGGTGGGCTTGAAATAATGCATGTTATTTATATAAATAGTGTTGGCAGAAAACTTGGGAAAATGTCAATCTAGCATTTCTATAAGTCCTGCCTTGGGTCATGTTTTTCCAAGGTAAGACATAATACATTGCAAGTAATACATTGCAGGAAACTATTAAAATGGGCCGAATCCTGCCATTTACTCCTGTCTTCTACCTTCAAAAATCAGAAGAAAACATAGGAAGCTTTTCTGCTTCAGGACTTAGCTAGGAGTCCCAGATAAGCTTGTATAAGTCTTATTCTTTTCTAGCTTTCTACTCAGCATTGAGCATCTCAGGTGAGGAGGGACCCTGACATTCTGAACTTAACTGGCAATACTCTCCCTTCTTTCCCTGCCCCTACCTCAGCACTCCTACTTTACCATCACTCTCTGCATGGTAACCATGGCAAAATTTCATTTTACTCTTGGTTTTATCAGCCACCCATGTACACACAAGACTCTTAAGTCATCCTTATCATGCAGAGTCATATCCTCATATAACTCTGCTCAATCTCTTTTCTTACCCATCGGCCACCGTTCTTAAGACCTGGAAATCCTCCTCTGTATCCTCTGGCACTCGCAGACATTCATGAGCAAAAAGGCCTGTTTTCTCCTCCACTTTTTTTGAATGTTTCCTTCATCTTTTTTATTTAAAAGAAATTTGACTTTTCTCCCTGACTACATTATTTCTTCAGAAACTCTGAATTGGTCATTTTCTGGAAACTGAATTCTCCACCCCAACCCCTATGTAATTGATAGCTCTAAATCTTTACCACCACATGTGGTGGCCACTAGCTGCATGTGCCCATTAAGCTCTTGAAATGTGGCTAATGTGAATTAAGGTGAGCTATATGAGAAAAATACACACTGGATTTCAAAGATTGCACAAAAACCAAATGCAATATGTTTCATTGCTATGTTTTCATATTGACTGCATGTTGAACTGGATAAATTGAATTAAATAAAATATATATTTTAAACTTAATTTCACTTGTTTCTTTTTTCTCTATTAATGTGACTACTGCAAAATTTAGAATTATATATATCCCACACAATTTTTCTATTGGGACATTTGCTCTTATTCTTTCTTTTACGAAATATCTATCATTTAATCTCATGACATCAAAATCCTTCTATCACTCTTCTCCCACTGTCTGCATCAACTTTAATCCCCAAACACTCCAACACTCTTTCCATCCCTCTCTTCTTTTCTTTCATCGTCCCTCCCTCTTTTCCTTTTTTCTTTCCTTTCCTTCCCTTTTCCTTTTCCCTTTCTCCTTCCTTCCTTCCCCTCCCTCCATTTCTTTCTCTTTCTTCCTTTCTTTATTTTTTCTTTTTTTCTTCTTTCTTTCTTTCTATTCCTTTATTTCCTTTCTATTTCTTTTTCTTCCTGCCTTTCTACCTTTCTCTCTTTCCTTCCTTCCCTCCCTCCCTCTTTCCTTCCCTCCCTCCCTCTTCCTTCCTTCCTCTCTCCTTCCTTCCTTCCCTCCCTCTTTCCTTCCTTCCTTCCTTTCTCTTCCCTTTCTTTTCCCTTTTTCCTTTTCTCCTTCTCCTCCCCATTCTCTTTTTCTTCCTTTGGGTTACATGTCATTCTTTCCAATATTTTGTCATAAGTCCTTGTGATTCCAGTATACACATAGATACTATTTCAGTGATGTGTAACTTCATTTGAATTCTTTTTGAGTGATTTATTTTCCTCATGTGCTCATTACCATGTCCATATGGTAGAACTTGTCATTATGAAAACTTCCAACTCCCCCATAATTCTAGTTTTCAAATGTCTACCACCTCTTAGTTTTTCTTTTTTGTCTACGATTTATCTGCAATAGTCTTTTCCTAATATCTTTTCTTATGTAGTTTAAGTATCATCCCTTGTCATAATCACTCCCTTGCATTCATTTTCAACTCCCTTGCCTCTATCTCACTTTGTTGTAATATAGCCAAAATTCTTACTTTGTTGTAATATCAGACATAATTAAATTATGTTTATTTATCAACCTTCTTCCTTCTGAAACACTTGAGGCTGAACAGATCTGTATAAAAACCCCCAGCTATCTACCTGGCCTCAAACATGAAGTGGGTCCCTAGTAGTGTTAAACAAATATTTATACTCCTATGTGACTATTTTATGCCCCTTCCTCTTTATACAAATCTCAACACCTACTCTCTTCTCTTACTTTAAGCACATGATCTTACTTCCTAGTACACTGAGGAAACAGAAGCAATTGCAAGAGTATTGTAGTAAACCTTTACATTCATCTGCCTATTGAATACACATTAATTCACACATATTCCGCTTTACCACTGTCATGATGTGGTCTTTACGCTTTTAATTTCTATCCCTTCATCTGAACACTAGATTTTATTTCCTCTCACATATCTAAGTTCATTACTCCAGAAATCCTCCTACGTTATAATTTTTATTCTTTTTGTTGGCTATTTCCCATTAATATACAGATATACTACAATTTCTATTATCTAAAAAATTTCCCCTATTTACTGCTCCATATTTATCTGTTATTTGCAGCAAAATTTAACTAAGCTTCTTTAATTTTTTTAAACATGATCTTTCTGAAAGTTCTCTGTTCCCATGTTCTCTTAAATCCTTCCAATCTCTCTCTTGTCCCTCCACTTCACTAAAATAATTGCTGCAAGATTGGCAATGACTTCCATGTCTAAATACATGTCCAATTTTCATCCTACTTTAAATGCAGTTGGCCACTCTTCCTTGAAACACCTTTATGAAAGATGTTATCTCTACCTCACATGCTGCTCTTTCTTAGTTTCCTTTGCTTATTTTTTTTCTTATCATTATAACCTGAAAGAATTGAATTGCCCCAGAGATAAGATTTTTGGACTTCTTATCATCTGCATCTATATTCACTTCCTTGGTGGTATCATTCAATTTCATGGCATTAAATATAGTTTCATATTTATAATTCTAGCTTTTTCCTACCCTTTGAAATAAGACATTAAGTGTCTATCAATAGCTCCACTTAAATACCTAATAGGCATAATATCTAATAGAAATGTCAGATATAATATGTCCAATATCTGATCATCCTCCCAAACTTGTTCTTGATTCTGTGCACTATATCAACCAGTAAATGGCAACTAAATGCTTCTAATTATTCAGGCCAAACAACTCAGAGTCATCCTTAATTCATCTTTCTCTCCCAAACACTACATCCCATCCATTAGCAAATTCTGCATTTCTAACTCAATACTATCTCCAAAATCTGACCATTTTAATTGTCTCATTTACTACTACTTTGACCAATCCACCACTACCCCCATCACCATCTCCCTTGTAGATTTATAATTCCTACTAAGTTCCCCCTTTCCCACTCTTGTTCCTCTGTCCCTCTGTCCTCTTCTCCTCCCCAACTGATTTCTACTTGCCACACAGCAAGCAGCTAAGGTGATCTCATCAAATCACTCCTTAGTCAAATGCCTAAAATGACTTCCCAGTACACTCACAGGAAAACTGCCTTCTTCCCATGACCTTCAGTGACATACACATTCTCCTCTTATACCTATTTGATGTTATTTCTTATATCACTTATCTTCATTTGCTCAGTTTGTGGCCTCCTTTCTGTTATTAAAATATGACAAGTTCACTCCTAATTAGAGATTATTCGTGGGTAAGAATAACAGATAAAACTAAAAGTCCAATGGTCATTTAGATGTTATCCTGTAGTAATTGGAGAATGATTTTCAGTGAAGGGACAGGTAAAATATGCATTTTAGAAAGTGAACTATATGCTAAAATTATTTAAGATAAATTAGGAATGGGAGAGACAGTGTAGTTTACTAAAATTTGGCGAGTTTTTGCGGGGGCGTTACTAAGTTTTGGAAGAAAGGCACGATGAATTTGAAGGGCATTTTAAAAATGAAATTAAAAGGATTATCCCATTTAATATGCTAGATTGAGGGATTGGGGAGTCAAAGATGGCTGAGGCGTTCAGTGTGCTCAGAGTACCTCGCTGAGTGGAAAAAGCAGACAAGGTATTTGCCTTAGTTTGGGTTTCTGTAACAAACTACCGCAGATTGGATGGCTTATAATGAACATAAATTTATTTCTCACAGTTCTGAGAGCTAGGAGTCTTATATCAGCGTGACAGTGTGGTAGGAATCTGCTGAAGAATATCTTCTAAGTTGTAAACTACTGATTTCTATATCCTCACAGTGTTGGAAAAGAGTGGGTTATCTCTGGCATTTTCTTGTAAGTGTACTAACCCTACTCATGAAGATTCCCCACTCATGACTTAATTACCTTTCCAAAACCCCACTTTCTAACACCATCACATTGGAGGTTAGGATTTCAAAATATGAATTTTGGGGAGATACAACATTCAGTTTGGAACAATGTTTTTTTTGTTGGTTTGTTTTAATCTATACTTGATATTGGTTTAAAATACATGTCCTGATATTCTGGTTCTAGTCTGTTCCCAAGTCTTGACCTAATATTGGTAGATGAAGATCTTGTGAAAACCATCTCCACTCCATCAATGGCTTCTTTGTTTAAGACCTAATACCTATAAAAAGGAAATTTTATGTTTCATGAAATTGTATTTCACAAACATCAAATATCGATGGAATAAGATGAAGCTATGACCTGATCAACTGAATACAAACACTAGTAACCCAATCACTCTGGAATACAACATGTTCAATTTAAAATGAGGTACAAAAATTAGCCGGATATGTTGGCAGTCACCTGTAATCCCAGCTACTCAGGAGGGTGAGGCAGGAGAATCACTTGAACCCAGGAGGCAGAGGTTGTAGTGAGCCAAGATCATGCTACTGCACTCCAGCCTGGGCAATAGAGTGAGACTGTCTAAATAAATAAAATGAGGAATGTTTTCTAAATCTAAATTTTGCATAATTTTTAAGAAATAATGAAGGACTAATGTCCTGTCTTTTGGCTAACTCTCTCAGTATCCTGTCCCTTGGCAATTGTTACTGGTTTTAATGTTTCTATTTCCAACACTGTGCACAGCTGAAGAGTTTGATTTCACTCTGTCTCATGCTCTTTATGACCAAGTTATCTTTTTAAGTATGGGGCTCTGATCTTGAATCCCAGCTGCCAAATCCATACCCTCTCGGGAGAAGTCTAGCAAAAGGTTCATTTTTATATTACTTGAGAAAACCACTTTACAAAACCCTGCCATGCATATCAAATATCCTCCCACTTCCCAAAAGACCAAGGGTCTTTAGACAGGGACTCAGAATTATTTCATTTGTAGAAGCTGTCATTGCTGAAGCAAACACTTTTGAAGTTTGGACACTAATACTTATATATAATTCTCTTGGTCCCTAAGGACCTAAAGAATCAATGACGTTACCTAGGTAGTTTAAAGACAGCTTCATGGTTGCTGTGTAACCATAATGCTCTATTGCATGACAGATAATTTTATGTTTTATAACACATTACATTAGTTCTATTTTTCTGCATTTCTATGCATATGAACACACAGAAATAAAATCTTTTATGTTGCAATTTAACATTTCACAAAATTTATCAGCTGGTATAGGAATGTAGACAGGGGAAAGGCAGGACTTTGTTATTTAGATTTAATATCTTCATTGCTGATACTTAGGTTATTATTGGGTTTAGTAATAACTTTTATTATTTATTTATATTTTAATCCATGGCTCAGTTGGGGAATATGGAATATACAGAAAGTAAAATTATTAGGAGTCTCAAGAACCAAAAACAAAATAAGTTCTAAATTACACACATATGCATCTATATTTTTCAAAATAAAATAATACACTGTTTTGTAATCTGAATTAAGAATGATCTAAGCAAATTAATTACTTAATCTAAGGATAGACTTACTTTCTGCCAACAAACCAAATGAGGAGAATTAGATATTTTGGTGATAAGAACTAGGTATATAGCATTGTGACACTGGGTTCTAGGTGTTAAGGTTCAGACATACCCATCTGTGTCTAGAAAGATACCAAGTAGGTTGAACTTTTGAGGGGTTTCAGGCTTAATCTCAATGTTATGTGTTGACTATACTTAAAGATTACCCTAATCCTTAAAAAATTCTACACAAGTTGTATTGATACAATATCTGTAGCTAAAAATTTGTTTGTAGCTTGTGTAACATTGTCCTTTTGGCTTACTATATTATTCATAAATTTCTAAATATTGATTTAAAAATAGTTTATTTACATACTTACAAGTTATTGATTGATGCTGTATGACTGTATGATTCCCCGAAGCAGTCTTTGCAATTCTAGGCTTAAAAATTGCAATAATTATTACAATCCCATGGATAGGAGAGCAGCTGGAAAACATACATAATTGTAATTTTATAGAATTTGTTAGCAATATAGTATAAGCTGGTAAGCTCCAGAAAAGAGAGAACAAATTAGGGTTGTTTTCACCTGTATGGTTTTGTATGACTGTCTTTTTCTATACTATCTGTGTATGTAAAACTGACTAGATGGTTTGCTAACCATTTTTTGCTTCTGAGTCAGCTTCCACTCATGTAAAATGCTTTACCACATCACTTAAAATGATTAGAAGGAATTATTTTGCTTAAGCCTGATTATTTTCCAATGTAATCAATACAAAATGTTGTATCTGAAAATAGCTGATGCATTAAGAATATTACTTGCCTCCAAACGCAACCCAAATAGGAGGACTGTTTAGTGATTTATAGTACTTAGAAAAATGAGGTCTTTATGTGCTTTGTAGCACTTCTAAAAGTAAAAATGCTGCTGAAAATTTCCTTATATTGCTTAAATATATAGAACTACAAGGCAGCTGGATATTGCAAATAGCTTTGCATAAATTATATAAACTTGAATAGAGCAGATTTGAAATGAGAAGGAAGAGCATCTATCACTGGGTTTTCAAAGGAAGTATTGCTGTTTGACAAAACATCACACGCTCCCCAAAAACATATGTTAATTTGCAGACTTTGAATCTATTCCTCATGGATCGCATTTCCATAGAGGAATTAAAGACAGTTATCCATTGAAATTTTAGTGACACATCAGCATCTAGCACAACTTTGAGTTAGGGGTAAGTAAACCAATGAACTATGATTAAAGTTTCTAGTAACAAATAGTAGAGTGAAATATACATTCAAGGAACAAAGTAACCTTGGATTTCAAGCTTAGTAGGTATCTTTAGATATTAATCGGTAAAATGGTATTAAAAAAATTAAGTTCAAACTCTTCTGATTTTGAGGTATTTACAAAACAACTTCAAGCATAAGCATTATTTTAATATTCTTTTTCATTAGAACATTTTCTTCAGTTTTGTTAAAAATGTGTACCAGTTAAAATAATTATGTTTTTCATAATATTAAATAGACAAATGCTGTGTTTGTATGCTTTGATTTCTTAAAATATTGATTAATGAACATGAGTGACTTTAAATATGTAATCATTTTGATTAGACAAAATCTTTGGGGTATATACATATATGTAAACTATTAAAAGCTGTTTAAAGATTTGATAACTTCTGAAAAATTCTCTCAAAAATTATAATAAATTATGATTACTGGTGATTTTTAATATGGTAGAAAATCATAGGTCTCAAAACTACTTGTTGGAGATCATTGTGAACTAAATTAATTTTCCAGGCTTCTTTTACCAATACTCTTACTAAAACTAATTAGTTTTACATTTTCCTAAAAATAAAACTTTAGTTATGCTAAGACTTTAAATGTATTAAAACCATTCTTCAATTTTTTTTTACAGTCAGTGAAAACTTCAGCTTGAATATGTCCTTATGTAAAAGAGCTTCTGACTACATAATTGTATTTACTGGAATCCATAAATCTCTACTACAGCGAAGAGTAAGTAAAATAATTTGTTCATTTTTTTTCCTTTTTCTCTCATAATGTCATCTTACTATGAACATGTTTTTGCTGCTTCAGATACACATACTTTAAATATTCTTCTGAGATTATTGACTCAAATTAAAATACAAGAGGGTAACAGCAAATTGAAACAACAGACTATCTATATTTTGTAATGAGAACTGTGAAAAATTGCTTAGTTCAAAAAATCTAATCAAAATGAGATCAGAGAAGCTGTAGCTTCTTGCATGAAGAACATGCAAAGAGACTCAAGATTTTAATTTGACTGTAAGCTTAATATGAATCATGTGCCTGTTTTTAAAATCTAATACGTCTGAAGGCCTTATTAGATTAGAAATATGACTGAGGTTGGATGAAGGTTGGGGGTAGGGGAAGAAACTAAGGATATTTACCTTGGAGGAGAGTAAATTCTAGGGGCGGGTATGACGGCTATTTTAAAGTAGTTGAAGAACTTAAATATGGAAGAAAGATTAAACTGCAGCAAATGCTTTGGACTACTTTACATCTGAAGACCTTTCAACTCTAAGATTACATGATTTTGTGAACAATACCAATCTTTTTAGAAAATGATGATTGTGATCACTAATACAAGTAACTTAATATTTAATTACCTGTTTTTTTAAAAAAATTCCCTTCACCAGTGACCCCAATGTTATCTGTGTTCACCAGCAGTTGTGAAAACATCTGAAAAGTGATGCTGAAGCAAAGAAATATAATTGGGCCTTGGGGATTTGGAAAGCTCAGTGGGGTTAGCCCTTTTTTAGAAATTGTATTAAGTATAAGCTTAGAATCCCCCAAATCGTGTGTGTGTGCGCCTGTGTGTGTATTCTCTTCATGGCTGTTCCTGAGATCTAAAGGATAGTATCTTAGGCTTATATCATTCAGTTGAAGGCTCTGAAGAATGGATAACAAGCCAATTCTTAAGCCTATTAAGTGAAAATTATGGTACTGCTGACTACAGACTCTAAAAGTCTCAGTAATTGCCACTATGATTTAAGATCATCTCCAAATGCAACATTGCGAAACTCATTGCTATTGCAACAAGCAAAAGTGTAGCTTTTAAATACAGAAGACAATATTTACATGGCTATATTTTTCATTCATGATTTATTAATTGAATGATTGCTCAGTACCACCAGATCAGGCCTATTATAAATATTTACAGTGGCCATCCAGTTCCCTTACCCCTTGTGTATGGGCAGATGTTATCTTGGTGTTAATAACCTTCCTCGAAGGCCATTACCCATGGCATATACCATAATATTCAGTTGTTAAGGACAAATTCCAATGAAAAATTATCCACTTCCCGTGAATCTGGAATAAAAGAACAGATAGAATGCTAAATATATGGAGTAAAATTATCATTTGAGTTAAGAGAAGAATTCCTGAGATAGCACTAAGGTTACATAGAAACAACAAAGTTCTCTTTAAATAAACCACGTAGGTAACATCATTGATGCTTCAGTTCAAAGAAATTATGATCCTTGGGGACTGGAGCAATAGATACAAATGCTGGTTTTCAGAGCATCAAAACTGTTTGCTTCAAAGAGGACAGCTTAAGGAGATGAAACAATTCTGAGCCCCTGTCAAAGGACTCTTTGACCTCTGAAGAAGTCGATGAAATTTGACATGCATTGCAAGGATTTGTAAAGTAGCTCCCTTGAGATATATTTAACAAGAGTTTTTGACTGATGGTAGTTGTTCTAAGCCATCCATTTCCTTAAATCTTTAAGAATTTATTTATTTTCAAAAAGAAGAAAATAAAAAGAAAGACATGCCCTGGAAAAGGGTATTTATTTGATAACATATAGTATAAATGGCTCTGCTTTTCTGGAAACAAATCAAACTAACAAAAATAAAATAAACTGGAAAACACTATTACACTTAAGTAACAACAGCTAATTCAATTTGTATTTGAGGGGCCTTCATGGGAGAGTTACATAAGAAATCTGAAAAAAAAATATTTACAATAAAATAAGTGATAATTAAAGGCCATTCTATGGTTGTAGTCTGGTTTTAACTTTCCTGTCAATTTTCTCTCTTTGTAATCATGAAGAGCTCACACTTACCAATTAAATAGCCATCTGAAAAATAAAATCAATAATGTTATCCATTATTTTTTTCCATTTCAAAAAAGTGAACTGACCTTGCCAAGTTTTTTCTCTTGACAGAGGTAAAGGGCTTATTATAAAGAGTGGACATATTTTCATCATGTGGGCAGTGGAGGTGGTAAGCTGTTCAGGGGTGATTGTATGGTGCCCTCCTCCGCTCCGGATTGAACACCACTGACAGTTGTATTACAAGGGAATTTTGCCCAGATCACACAACTATGTATAGGTGCCCTCTGCTGGAAGAAGGTTTAGTCAACTTTCAGTAAGAAATGGGGTTCTCTCACTGCAGGAAGGCACAAGTAAGGCAATTTTAGCGAAGCAATTTCTTTTTCTTTCCTTTTTTTGTTTTTGAGGAGTCTCTGCAGCCTAGATTGGAGTGCAGTGGTGCCATTTTGGCTCACTGCAACCTCTGCCTCTCGGATTCAAGTGATTCTCCTGCCTCAGTCTCCCGAGTACCTGGGGTTACAGGTGCCTGCAACCAACCCTGGCTAATTTTTGTATTTTTAGTAGAGACAGGGCTTCACCATGTTGGCCATGCTGATCTCCAACTCCTGACCTCAGGTGATCCACCCGCCTGAGTGCTAGGTTTACAAGTATGAGCCACTGTGCCCAGCCAGGAAGCAATTTCTAAGCTATGTTCTTTTTTACCCATGGCCTTTGTCAAAGCAAATATATACACAGCATCAATAGATTTTTGTTTTGTTCCTACTCCATATAAAACCAGGTGTTGGATTCTATAGGAAATAAAAGGAAACAGCAGTCATTGCCACTGTTTCAAAGAGACAACAGTCAAGTCTCACATTCTCTCCATTCCTGTGTCAGTTTAACTGGGAACAGGGTGAGACACACATCCAGGACACTTAGTGGGCTGACTACTGCATGCTCTTACTACACTGTCTCATATGGTAGCTACTATCTAGATTTAGGTATGGCAACTCAAATTTAAATTAATTAAGATTAAAAACAGTTAAAATTTTCCATTTTAATTCAATCACATTAACCACATTTCAACTGCCCGGGGGCCACATGTGGCCTGTGGATATCATACTGAATAGTGCTGAGCTAGGATATGACCTTCATCACAGCAGGTTCCAACAGACAGCATTGCAAGTATATCCTAGAATAGTCTAGAAGAGATATCCTAGAATAATAGAAAGAGCAGTGGCCTGAGTGCCAAAAGTCCAGGGTTTGAGTCAGGCTTGTTATTATTTTGTGTGACCTAGAACAAGTTACTTCCATTTCTTGAATTCAATTACCATCTTTTCCAAATGACGGTTTTGCTTAAAACACATGAGATATACTACAACAGTGATGCAAAAATGTTGTAAGTGTTCCTTTACAGAATAGAGCCAAGAGTCACCTGGAGTATCCTGAACGGTACTCATGTTTTAAAAATTTCTGGATACATAATTATATCCCAAACTAAAATTTGACTTTGGTTTCCTTCAAGGGGTCAGGCTCATTTGACTTTTAATAAGCAAATAAATACAACTTTTCAAAGTGTGACTGCTGATATAGTATTGCCCAATACATAAAAACACAGTGCTAAAGGATTTTTCATAATCTGTATTATCAGCCAATCTACCAGTGTCGTTTGAACTGTAAATGTTAAGCTTGTTTTGGTAGCCATGGCTGACACGAAAGTTGAAAAGAATGCTGGAGCTACATTTGTGATTTTATTGAGAATTGTTTTCACTAGGGAGCTCTCAGCCTGTCGGATTAAAATGGTAAAGAGACCTTTTACTGCAAGAGCTCTGACAGTTATCCCCTTAGCAAAGTTTGCTTTTGTGATAATTACACCTATTCTTGTTTACCAAATGAATCGCTTTTCAGAGCTGCTTTTAACCTTGACTGGTTTCCCTTTGATGATTACTCTTTGCTATGATGAGATGTTGAGAAATATGCTGCACATTTCACACTGCTCTTTTTCAAGTGATGTTTATTCTTGGTTTCCTTTAAAGCATATTTCCAAGGTTCACTTGAGGGGGCAGTTAACTTAGGGGAGGATATCAACAATATGTTTTTCATCTGCAAGAGGATAAATGACTCTGTGGTGATTAGTTAGGAATAATGATACCTAATTTCTGTGCCTCCCTTGGACACAAGTGTCACCAGACCCACTCGGCATTATGGGAGGAAAGGTTAAGAGGATTTAGAAACTGGTAGGTGAAGACGAGGCAAAAGGGTTCTGCAAGTTAACATGGGTTTGGTCAGGTACATTTCGTCACAGAGCAAGAAAAGTTACCACAAGGTAGAAGAATGTTGAGATGTTGAAATCACGTGCTGGAATTCAGGGTCACGTTTTGTAGCACCAGTAATTTTAAATGTAAAACTGGATAATTAATCAAACATTACAAGTTCCAGAATAGAATTTCTATAACAAACTCAAGAGCCTATCTCTATTTGTGTGTGTGTGTGTGTGTGTGTGTGTGTGTGTGTGTGTGTGTTTGGAGGGTACTAAAAGACTGCTAAAAATTTCTTTATGACAGTGGTGGCAGTAGCAAAGAAGGCAGAAGAGAGATATCAATGAGTATCAAGAAGTTTGGGATGTATAGAGGTGGCCGAAGCTGTGATACATGTGGCAACCTAGGAAATCCTAGGAAGTGGCACAGGCATTACAAAAATCCACTAGAGCAGTAACAATGGTTTCAGTGGCTGTTGAGATCTGAGATCAAAGTTGAAAGCAAAAATAAATAAATAAATAAAATAAAATGGAAGAGGAGTGTTACATCCTAGTAATTTGATATTACTACTCCAGGAAAATAATGTCTGGCTCACGCCTGTAATCCCAGCACTTTGGGAGGCCGAGGCAGGCAGATCACCTGAGGTCAGTAATTGGAGACCAGGCTAGCCAACATGGCGAAATCCCATCTCTACTAAAAATACAAAAAATTTAGCTGGGTGTGGTGGTGGGCATCTGCAATCCCAGCTACTTGGGAGCCTGAGGCATGACCTGGGTGGTGGAGGGGTTGCAGTAAGCAGAGATCGTACCACTGCACACCAGTCTGGCTGACAGAGCAAGACTCTATCTAAAAAAAAAAAAAACCAAAACAACAAAATCATGAGAAAGCAAAGGCAAGTGAGCTTATGGTCATGTAAACACAAATGTAGCACTGTGTCTGAAAAACCTTCCTCACCATTCCCCTATTGCTTTATCTATTGTCTCCTTTTCACAGCCAAATTTTCAAGTCACCTTCTATTCTTCTTGCAATTTTTGGCTTCTGTGTCAATCTTTAGCCTTTGTATTGTGACCTCTACCCCATCCCTCTACTGAAGCCAATCTCATTGAAATTACAATTCACTATGTAGACAATGAAACTACACATAATGGATTCTGAAAATGCGTGATTATCTTAACCACAATGATTAATTTTCACCTTTAGAATACATAATTCATTTAGCTTTTGTGGTGCCAGGCTCCTCTCATTTTTCTACATTTTCACCTTCTTTGCAGATTCATCTCCCTAGAGTTACTTCCTAATTGTGGGTTATTTCAATTTAGGAATTCTTTTCTCATTCTATACACTCTGATTGGGCAATTACTTCTGCTCTCGAGATCCAAATACCATCAATATACTCGTAATACCCAGATATATATACTTGCAAGACAAATTTTCCTTTTAGGCTTATAGAGCACATCTATAACTTGAATTTATTTTTTTTCCTTTTTACCTTATATTTATTCCTTTTCCATGAATTCCCATTTCTTTAAATTGTTTCATTCTTCCAGTTACTCAGACAAACATACCTAAGGGTAATTGATGATTCTATAGAAGGCCTTAACTCTCTATTCACTAATGACAATCAATGAATTGCCAAGACCTATTGAATCTTCCATCTACAAGGTCAACTTCTTCTAACCCCATTTCTTCTGTCCTTGATCAGACTGTTTTTTTAATTTCTGTAATAGCTTCTAAATGTCTTACATACTATAGTATTTTGTATCTTCAATTCATCTATAAAGACAGTAATCTTTTAGAACACATTCTGATTTAGATAACCCCATCCTAAGACCTCTCAGTAGTTCTTTATTGCCATCAGGATAAAGTCCCAACTCCTTGCCGTCACTAGCAAGACTGTCTGGGACCTTTGCCCTACCTGTATCTTCTTATCACATCCCTGGGAATATTCCTCTTTGACTCAAAGTTTCAAATTCTGGTTTCTTCTAGTTCTTTGAATTTTTTACATGGTCTCTTCATTCATCACCTTCATACATGTTGTTCATCTTTCACCACTACTTCATTCTTCTGAAGACCACTTCACCTTTCAGATCTTACCATAAATACTCTTTTCTTCAGGAGAATCTTCCTGACCACTAGAACAGGTTAAGTACCCTCAAGAGCAGCTTTCCAGAAAATTTCCAACTTCCACTATTATATAAATAGGATTGTATTTAATTTCAATGATATGTCTCTCCTACAGACTGTGAGTTCTATTAAAGCTTAATAGACTATGCTTTAATAGAACCTTCACTTTGTCAATTTTACTTTGCTTTACTTTACAATTTAGCTTTAATTAACTATGCTTTAGAACTTTCCTTTGTCAATTTTACTTTGGGAAGTGTCAGTTTTTACTTTCACTTTGTCAACTTTACTCAATATTTTTTTCCATAACTTGAGGCAAAAATTCACACACATAAGAGGTATTTAAATCAATACATAAGATAAACATATATATACACATATGTACAACACAATACTCATAACAATACACATGGTTTTATTGTATTAACAAGTATCAATATTACTGTCATATAGACTCATATAAAGGGATAAGGGCATACTTAGATATTTCTGGCATAACAACATATATGTTCTTGGATAATCTTTTTTCTTCAAAATTGCACAATAAAAATAACATGGGTTATTGGAAATAGAAATGGGTAGAGATTCAAAACCTATGTAACTTTATTATTAGAGTTTTAACTAAAATATTAATTGGTATATGGAAAAATAACACAAATAACAAAGGCAGGCAGCTCAGTGTGATTGGTGATGGCCACAGAGGATAATTTTTTTTAAATTGCCAGAAAAATAGGTTGTAAATCCTGACTTGTGGGTACTGGGATGATGCAGAGCAAGTTGTGCTCTGAGCCAGTGGAGCTGCCATTTAGGGGTCGCAGGATCAAGAGGAACGTGCCACAAGCTGGAGGCTGTGCAAAACTGGCAGCAAACATCTCTGGGGAGAGCCCTGCACACAGGTACTCACTTTTACTTTCGGAAAGTACAACTGAAAGGGCTTCTATCAGTATAGCAGCTGAACTGAGGGCTTTTTCCTCTCCTGATGAAACTTATAATTGTACTCTGGCTATTCGGTTCCTTTTTCCTAGAAAAACCTGTGTGTGAACTTCTATTGTTTTCTAGTCCTGATTATGTATAAGGTAATCAGTGTCAGAGAAGTGTACGTGTGGGAGGAAAACAGACTGTATTTGCTCACTAGGCAAGTGGTACTGGAATTACATTCCCTACATGACTACCAATTTCCACAATCACATTTAGAAGGGGGAAAAAAAAGAAATCAAAAGTTAATAAAGTGTTAACCTTTCCTCACTCACGGGAAGAATATGTGGATCAGTAGAAGTGTACATACAAATGTTTTGGAAGTGTGTGTGTGTGGGAGAGAGTGATAGAGAGAGAAAGGCTGAATGAGTCTGTGTTTACTAAAGATGGCGAATCACTGAGTAACTAAGTATTGTAGAACAAGGGATTTATTATAGGAAAAAGAACTTACTCAACCACAGGAGACACAGAAGGGAAGGTCTGAAAAGGGAGTTGTAGAATCAGTAAAATGTCAGTTCCTGAGACTTCTGAAGTTCTGATGTGGGTGGCAAATTATAAGTTGCAAAAAGATCTGGAAAAGCAGGTCCCTCCAACTGATGATGTGGTACCATGGAGGAGAGCTGGTGATGTGGGTGGCCTTTATGTATCATGAGCAGTTTGAGATTCCATCAGCAGAGCCAGCAGTTGGGAGAAAGAGCTAACTGTGGAACAGGGAGATCAAGGATAAGGTAGAGCCTGCCAGCACTTCTTTGTCTGTTTATGTTCATATCTTACTGCCATGATCATTGGAGAAAAATGACTGTATCTTTACTTTGCCCTCCAAATAATGAACAGAATTCTCTTGTGGCAAATTGTAACTTGCAGTCATACAGTCAAGGAGATTCTCAAAAAGGGGAGATAGTCACAGCTTAGGCATGTTGACACTGAAAATATACATCAGTAGTTTAGCATGCAGAAAGAGGCAAGTGCCAAATTATGAAGTGCTTCTAAGGCCAGAACTCAAAAGTAGGATTGTGTTCTGGACAGTACCTTGCTAACATCTTGTTTTTGTAAAATAATTTTTGTAACAGTAGGATGGACTGGACTGGATAATGACTGGGAGTTTTGGAGGCCAGTTATGAACTCTAGCATACCCTGGAGACTCTTCTTTACAAGATCTTACAAAGAACTGAGCTGAGAGCATGCCATTGGAAGGAAAGAAGAAAAAAGTCTATAATTTTTCAAATAAAAATTCTAGAAAAATTTGGTCAAACCAATTGGATTCTGTCTAAGTGTCACAAAGTCCCTAGTAACTAAGGATGAGAGTAACTTCTGATAGCTCTGTTCCCATATGGCCCATATATCTCTGGGTCTTTGCTCTTGTAGATCTCTCTTCCTAGAACATTTCTCCAGATATTTGAATGTCTCATTTCACCCGAGCCTGGGCTCAAATATCACATCCCCAGGGAGTATATTAAAATAGTGTGTCAGTGTGTGTTCTTTTTTCTTATCCAATATTTCTTCATAACATTCATTACCATAATACCTTACATATTGTTTCTCTTAAATGTATTCTAGTATCTGTGCTCTTCATAAGCATATACTCCATGAGAGCTTATATGCGCTTTCCTTTGTTTATTATGAATCCATGATCCTTGAATAGAGAATGAATAGTCCATATGGCCTTGGCCATCAGAGGTATGGGAACATCAGTAACAGCCTGTAAAATAAGGTCAGACTGGAAAGTGCTTTAATTAGAGGCATTGACCTGACAGTAAAGGTAGAAGTGTACCCTTTCTAATGGGGTTACATTTTGATATTCATACATTAGACGTCAACTTTGTTGAACTTCTTAGAAATAGTAATATTTAGTGACTGTTTCTATCTGGATCAATAGATGACCACGTCTAATGCCTGACTGTGAGAATAACAGGGACCAGCCAAGTTCAATTCCAAACAAATGCTTAGAGGGTCTAAAAATTCATCCAGTCATTATCATAAATTGATGGAGCACTAAAATATGTTCAACCTCTACCCACTAGGGATAGACTCCTAATTCATTGTCAGGTATTAGATTAACTGAAGCTGATGGTGCTGGTAGAGAATCTCCCACACACATTGTTGGGCAGTGTTGGAGCAGTTGCGAAATGACAAAATGGCATGAGGTGATTACCTGAAGATTTAGAATTACTCTTTAATCATTCTGTACCTAGGTTTTGCACCTGTCAATCAGTGCAATGCTTTCAGATAGAAGGCCGTAACTGCATACTGCTGTGTGTTCTACATAGTTAGACAATAGGATTTGGCTTGTGGATGGGGAATTCAGGTTCTATGGATGTACTGAATGGAAGTTCAGAAACATTTACTGTGCAGAGCAAGGACATGGAACCCAATGGAAGATGACATGTTGGAGGAGAGTTTGGGAGGATTCTCAAAGATGCCTCAGAATTTTTGTTTGTAGTTAAACCTGAAAATAACATGGAAATAGCAATATTATATGTATTCCTTTCCAGGGTCAAGGACTTGGAATGGGCTTGCAACCTCTAAGCAGGAGATTACCCTGGGTATTGAAAGCCAGATGGAAAAAGAAAAGAGATCCCTTGGCTAGAATGCTAAGAGGACCTAATCAAATGCCAGCTTTGATGCCCTGAGTTAAGAGTCACAAATCAGTGTTGGGCACTATTGATCAGAATGAAAACTGAGTGTGCATAAAGGCATCAAGGTGATTGATGTGAACAAAACTCCGCAGTGCTGGCTGTGTCTCATCATGTGCTGACTAGTGTGTGGTGTTTTGGTGTGTATAGGTGTATTTGCATGAATGTTGAATTGTTTTAAGACTCAGGAAAATCCTGTAACTCTTTAGTGTAGGTTATAAATTCAGCTATGTTGCAGAATGCTATTTAGTATATTGCTTACCTTTCAGAAAACATAGCCTAGTGCTGCAGAATTGTGCCTATATTAAGGTATATTACCTGACTCATCACAAAAAATTACATATACATGCATGTATGAATGTATATGTATATATATTTACATATGTATGTGTCCATAAGGAATGTGAACCTCAGAGGAGTTCAGGCTTTGAAGAAGATTCCACTGGGTCTAATATTCTCTGCATCTCCTCTCATCCTGAAGGTGCTTCAAGTCTCCAGGATACCTTTGAGGTTATAATGATGAGCCACAGTAGCTTTACTGGTTCATTTGTAGGTGTCAGAACCAGGGCCCTGAGAATTGTAAAGAAAGTTTTCTAACCAGATAACTATGCTAGTATGTTCATTAGTCTTCTAGTGAGTGGGTACATTTTTTATGATCAAGATGTGTATCAGTGCTGCTGTCCTGTTTAATTATAGAGACAAGAAATAAGCAGACACACTGATGCAGCATTCAAGTTTGGGGAAAAAAAGGAGGGAAATTATTACAGACGTCTGGATGGTGTCCTCAAATCCCCCTTTAGCTATTGAATCTCAGCTGTCTGCAATCAAGAACTGAGTCACAAAATGGCTTGCATTGTGTTGCTATTTCAGTTTGACAGACGGTCTTTCAGCATGAAAATTGTGAACAATTCACCAGGTTTTAAAATTTCTATAAAAATATTTAAATGCTGCTAGAACTTTACTATAAGAGAACTAAATACAAGTCTATGAAAATACTTTAATAATTGCGTGACTATTCAGTAAAACCTCATTAAATAGAAAAGTAAGATGCACATTCGCCTACCACAAGCATATTTTAAAGTAACTGTATTCAGATAAACCAATAATGTTATCAAAGGAAAGTAAGGTAATTACTTTGCATAATATATAATTTGAAAAAAGATTCCTGATTAATTAGGCATTTCTGAAAACAGCAGGTATTTTGAACCACTTACTTTGCTAAGAAAGTTTTACTGAGTTCTAATTTTCCTAACTGATATGAATATTCAAATCTGTGACTGTTTATGTTTACCAGTGTGCATGTTTGCATAGGGTTTCATCTCTGTATTTGTATATGTCTCTCTTTGGTGCACACAGGTATGCGGTATACTTTTGCTGGGTGCACAGGAATATTTATTGTAGCTGATTATTTTTGTCAGGTTTTGGAATGTCCCTGTCTCTACTCTTGTAAGAGTCATTAGGGGAAAATGCAAGAAAGGAAGTCAAAAAGATCAGGGAAGGCAGGCTCCTTCCCCATCATGTCATTCAAATACAATGTTGTGTTTATAAAACTTATTTTAAAGTATTATGAATGCTATTTAGAAGAACAGTAAAAGCTGGTCACAGTGACTCACTCTTGTAATTCTAGCACTTTGGGAGGCTGAGGTGGGCAGATTGCTTGAGGTCAGGAGTTTGAGACCAGCCTGGGCAACATGTGAGAACCTGCCTATCAAAAATTTAAAAAAAATAAAAAGTCAAGCATGATGGTGTGTGCCTGTGGTCTCTGCTACTTGGGAGGCTGAAGTGGGAAGATCACTTGAGCCTAGTGGGTGGAAGTTACAGTGAGCCAAGATTGAACCACTGTACTCCAGCCTGGGTGACAGAGCAAGACCGTGTGTGTGTGTGTGTGTGTGTGTGTGTGTGTGTGTGTGTGTGTGTGTATCCCTCTATCTCTCTCTCTCTCTATATATAAAGCCAATCAACTAAACAATATCAACAACAAAACACTAAAGTGACATGCTGACTCCTTCGAAAGCTCTTTAGGCTTCCTAACCAGAGAAGGCAGATAAAAAGAGTTTTTAACATCATTCTAATCTGCCCCTAATGGAATTTGCAGTGATTCTCTTCCCATTTCTTCTCCTCATTGTCTTTCAACCTAATCACTAATAGGCGGCTGAAATGGAGTCTCTTAATGGTTTTTGCTTTTTAAGAATTCCAAACTCACTGTTTGAAAATTATAGTTCTTGCATTTGAAGTTTTTCTTCATTATGCTCAGCCTGTCTGGTGGCTTTTTTTTTTTTTTTAAATTTTGGTTGTGGTCTCTTTCATCTACCCAAAGGTGGTTGAAAAAAAATAAAAGTTGTCTCACTCAGGAATTGTCTAAAGTAAATAAATTTTTAAAAAAGAAACAAGACTAATAATTAGGCAACTCATTGAGTAGGCTGTTGAACCAGCTAAAGTGGGAAAGAAATTATTCAAATTCTAAACCTTTCTACTTGCAAATTAGCCAAAATCAATTGCATTTTAAGCATCGCACTACCTTGATTGATTTTTAAAATGGATAGCAGTTTGCTGTTTCACATTTATGGTGAGCCATGAAGGACTTGGCAATGGGCATCTTTTCTACCTTGTTCTGCATTAAACTCTTTAAATAGCTTCTGCTTCTTAATGTTGAATGAACTTTACTGCAGATTGAGTCTGAGGATTTTTTTTTTAAGGCTGAAATACATTCTTCAGACTTTTTTTTTTTTTAAATATATAGCATTCTTCTTCTTCCTTAGAATACCTAAGAGGTTCTAACTAATTTCTTTCCTCCAGAGGAAATATTTCTATAATTTTAGGGTTAAAATGAACAATTATAGGATGAAAATATAATACAGGAAAATGAGTTAAAGCCTAAAATTTATTAGGTTACATGTGGGTAAAAGTAGAGGGGAAAAGTCTTGGTTTTGAAATAAAATTATAAACACTGTGAACACTTGCATGGAGACCCTGTTCGTAAAGTTGGACAAGCTTCAGTGCCCTCTTCCTGCCGCCATCTTTCATCATTATTCTTTCTCAAGGCACTGTTTTGAGAATTAAATTAGAAAATGTAAACCAGCTTGAAAGTACAGTCAGCTCTTGAACAACATGGGTCAGAACTGTGAGAGTCCACTTATGCAAAGATTATTTGCAAAGAAACTCTAATCTAAAATACAATTTTTGTAGGCTCTAAAACTCGTGTATACAGAGAGCTCACTTTTCACATGTGAAGGCTCTGCAGAGCCAGCTGCAGGACTTGAATATGCCTAGATTTGGGTATAAACAGGCAGTCCTGGAACCAATACGCCAAGTATACTGAGGCACAAAATGTAAAAGGCACAAAAGTCAATCAATAAATTTTGTTTTTTTTTTCCTTAAATGCAAAGCAAGACACAAAACTAAATAATAGTTATACATTTAGTATCTTTATGCTTTCCTCTTTACCTTTTCTTACTTCTTCTGTATACTCAATTTTTTTTTAAGAAGGCATGTAATTTATCTCCAGCTACAGGCATTCCTTATTTGATTGCCCTTAGCTTTCATGAACTTCACAGGTATTGCATGTTCTTTTCACAAATTGAAGGTTTGCGGCAATCCTGTATGGAGCAAGTCTATTGGTGCCGCTTTTCCCAACGACATGTGCTCACTTCATGTCTCTGTGTCACATTTTGATAATTCTTTCAATATTTCAAACTTTTTTATTATTATTACATCTGTTATAGTGATCTGTGGTCATGATTTTTTCACTTGCTAACTAATGAATTCATTTATTAAGAGATTATACAATAATTTATCACTCAATCATTTCCTCGTTTCCACAATCAGGAATCAAGAATTTACTGACTCATTAATTGGATATGATCAGTGATGTTCAATGTTACCACTGTAATTGTTTTGGGGCACTGCACCACAAACTACTCCTATAAGACAGATAACTTAATCAATAAATGTTGTATGTGTTCTGATAGCTCCACTGACTGGCTCTTCTACCCTCTCTCTCCTTCTCAGGCTTCTCTAGTCCCTGAAACATAACAATATTGAAATTAGGCCAATTCATATAACCCTACAATGGCCTCTCAGTATTTACATAAAACAGAATCACATGTCTCTCACTTTAAATCAAAAGCTAGAAATGATTAAGCTTAGTGAGAAAGGCATGTTGAAAGCTGAGATAGGCAAAAAGGTTGGCCTTTTGAGCCAGTCAGCCAAGTTGGGAATGCAAAGGAAAAGTTCTTAAAGGAAATGAAAAGTGTCACTCTAGTGAACACACAAATGATAAGAATGTGAAACATTCTTGCTTTTGATATAGAGAAAGTTTTAGTGCTGTGAATAGATCAGACTGACTACAACATTCCCTTGCACCAAAGCATAATCCAGAGCAAGGCCCTAACTCTCTTTAGTTCTATGAAGTCTGAGAGAAATAAAGAAGCTAAAGAAGAAAAGTTTGAAGTTAGTCGAGGTTATTTCATGATTTCTAAAGGAAAAAGCCATCTTCATAATGTAAAAGTGCAAAGTGAAGCTACATGTACTGATTCAGAAGCTGTAGAAAGCTATCCAGAAGATCTAGCAAGATAGATGATGAGGTGGCTTCACTGAACGAAAGATTTTTAATGTTGATGAAACAACCATTTATTGGAAGAAGATGCTGTCTAGAATTTTTGTAGCTAGAGAGGAGAAGTCAATGACTGGCTTCAAAGCTTCAAAGAACAGGCTGACTCTCTCGTTAGGGGTTAAAACAGCTGGTGACTGTAAGTTGAAGCCAATGTTCATTTACCATTCTGAAAATTCAAGGGGTTTTAAGAATTACGGTAAATCTATGCCTGTGCTCTATAAATGGAATAATAAAACCTGGATGACAGAACATCTGTTTTACAGCATGGTTTACTATTTTAGTCCATTGTTGAGGTCTGCTAAAATAAATTATTTTTAAAAATAATTATTGCTCATTGACAATGTATCTGGTCACCCAGGAATCTGGAGCTGTACAAGGAGAATGATGATTTTAATGCCTGCTTACATTTTTGCAGCCCATAAATTAGGTCTAGTTTTGACATTAAAATTTTATTTTTTAAGAAATACATTTTGTAAGGCTGTAGCTTCCACAGATGGTGATTCCCTTGATGCATCTGGGCAAAGTAAATTGAAAACCTTTTGGATTCACCATTTGAGATGACATTAAGAATACTTGCCATTCATGGGAGGAGGGAAAAAAAAACACCTGAGTTGCCTTTTATGGATGAGCTAAGAAATGGTTTCTTTAGATGTACTCTCTTCTCGGTGAAGATGCTATAAACATTGTCGAACTTATAACAAGTAATTTAGTATATTACATAAATGTAGTTGACAAAGTAGTGGCAGAGTTTGAGAGGATTAAATCTAATTTTTGAAAGAAGCTCTACCATGGGCAAAATGCTCTCAAACAGCATTACATGCCACAGAGAAATCTTTAGTGAAATGAATACTCAATCAATGCCACTTACTTCTTTGTTGTCTTATTTTTTAAAATTGCCACAGCCACCCAACTTCTGGCACCACTACTCTCATCAGTCAGCAGCCATCAACATCTAGTCAAGGCCCTCCGCTAGCATAGAGATTATGACTCGATGAAGCCTCAGATGATCATTAGTAGTTTTTAGAAATAAAGTATTTTAAAATTCAGGTATATATATATTTTTTTAATATAAGACTATTGTAAATTTAATAGACTATATTATAGTATAAACATAAACATTATACTATATTATAGTATAAACATTTTATGTGCATTGGGGAACTAAAACATTTGTGTGACTTGCTTTATTGTAATATGTACTTTATTGCAATGGTCTGGAGCCAAACCTGCAATTTCTCTGCGTGTGCCTGTATACTGCCATGGACCTGTACTGAAAACAAAAAGTTAGTGATTATACATGAACACTTGTGAAAATAAGTGGTAATTACTCTAATTATAATTGATAGAAATGATATGATGATATAGACTAGGAGAACTAATATTTTATGGGTTTGGTCATATAAAATACTTAAATACATGTTGATTTCTCAGAATTAGGGATGTTTGTAGAGTTAAGAACATTTGTAACCATTTTGCTAGAATGTTCCATGAATAATATACATTTTGTACCAATAAAAGTGGAGACAAAGTTAGGTGAGTCACAGTTTAAGTATGTAATATCAGTTCTAATGATTAGTCACTTATAAATATTGATCATCCAGCTTATTCTTAAAAAACACTCTCTTGGCTGAGCTAGAATTTTAATTTGCAAAAATTGGCTGGAAACAAACATTAGTAATTAGTTTCTAGTTAGCATAAGCCTTTCTTCACAAATATTTGATTCTCTAAAGAGTTAGCAGTATTTGCATATGTACAAGGATTTGTGGGCAGTAACAGTGAAACTCGTTATGACTTTCATAACTGCCATCATGTATTTTACAAGGGCTTCACATTTGATAAGACCTACTTGCTTCTTCACATCTCATTTGA
Organism: Aotus nancymaae; assembly: GCF_030222135.1. Classification (NCBI taxonomy): domain Eukaryota; kingdom Metazoa; phylum Chordata; class Mammalia; order Primates; family Aotidae; genus Aotus; species Aotus nancymaae. Next base: position 14,197,965 of record NW_026988435.1, read on the forward strand.
CAGTTTTGAGATCCAGTTAATTTTCTTTAAGAAAATATGTTTTCACCAGATTTTATATGTCCCCAGAAGCTTTTTTTTTCTTGCCATCATACCTTGTAAAGAATCAAGCTTTGGTTGCAGTTGAAATTTTGAACAAGGATTTTTTTTTTCTGCACAGTCATTCCTATTAATGTATTAATAGAAATAATGCCAATTGGAAATGGTTCTTCTTTTAAAGGCAGAGATAAAAAATGTTTTTAAGTCTATGGGGTGAGGCCCCAATCAGCACTTTAAAAATAAGCACTTTCATTGATTCTGACTAGCTCAGATGATCTCACTCCCACACAACTTAATCTCTATAACAAGATTGTCCCAAATTAGACTTGTTTATCACAGGGGACTTGCACCAGAAGGAAAAATTAGAACTTCTATTGCTATATGATTTTATTTTGTCATTATTTATTGATGTTACAGGAAAGGGACCCAGATCTAGGTCGCAAGAGAGGGTTCTTGAATCTCACACAAGAAAGAATTCAGGGCGAGTCCATAGAGTTAAGTGAAAGTAAGTTTATTAGGAAAGTAAAAGAATAAGAAAATGGCTACTCCACAGACAGAGCAGCCCCCCATTTTTATGGTTATAACTTGATGATATGCTAAACAAGTGATGCCTTCCTCTTTTAGACCATATAGGGAAACTTCCTGATGTTGCCTTGGCATTTGTAAACCTTCATGGCACTGGTGGGAGTGCAGCAGTGAGGTTGATCAGAGGTCACTCTCCTGGCCATCTTGGTTTTGGTGGGATTTAGCTGGCTTCTTTACTACAAACTGTTTTATCAGCAAGGTCTTTATAACCAAGTATCTTGAGCTGATCTCCTAACTCATCTTGTGACTTAGAATACCTTAACCTTCTCGGAATGCAGCCTAGTAGGTCTCAGCCTCATTTTACCCAACCCCTATTCAAGATGGAGTTGTTCTTAAAAGTTCAAATGCCACTGACATTGACAGCTTTAAATCTATATCTACTTATAACACTATATTAAGACAGTTTGCATTTATATAATTTATTAAAAAACTGAATGAATATTTATGGTTGTGATGTTTTTTAACTGATATGCAAAATTAGAAAAATCAAAAGGTCTGATCCTGAGTTTCTCTCCTAAATTTCTTTATAACATATCTCTGGAGTACTTTTTGGTGTACTGAAATCCCCCATCAGATAGCTCAAGCTGAGTTCAGGTATTTTCTGCCCCTCCCCTTCAAAAAAGTTCTGATATAAAAATAGTGTGAAAGCAAAGGTGATAGTGGGGTGAAATAGGTTTTTCTAGTAGTATTTTTGTCTGAACACTCCATGTATATACAGTCTTTTCTATTGAGCATAGCTGTGTTTCATAAAATCATCCAAGATTATATTTTTGCCTCAATGGCCACTATGTGTCCTAGAAATCAAGGTTCATAAGGTCAGAGGAGCATGATGGGGAGAATAATACTTACATTTTGATTGCTGATAATTGTTTGTTATATTTTGGTTAGCTTTGCTGTATTAATTCAACTGTAGCCCCTCCTACATGAGAATATTTTGCTTTCTCAGCCTGGAATACCCATCCCCAGTCTGGCGAAAAGAGGTTTCCATGACCTTACAAGCATGGGTGCATGCCATCTTTATGTAGTCACATAATACTCTAAATGTACCTTTATAATATGTAATTCTTCTTCTTTTTGTTTTACATTTCCTTCTTTAGTTTGTATTTAGTAGGTTTTTGACACATTTGGAATTTGTGTTTAATAGTTTTATTGAGGTAGAATAGACATACAATAAAGTGCCCACATTTAAAGGATAAATGCTTGAGGGGATGAATACCTCATTCTCAATGAAGTGCTCATTTTACATTGTGTGACTGTATCAAAACATCTATGTACACCATAAATATATATACCTACTATGTATCCATAAATATATATACCTACTATGTACACCATAAATATATATACCTACTATGTATCCATAGAAAGGCTAAAAAATAAATTTTAAAAAATTTGAAAAAGAAAACAATGCATACTTTGATTAAGTTTTGACATATATGTACTCATGAAACCATCACCTCGAACAAGATAATAGACATAGCCATTACCCCCAAAATGTCCCTCAGTCCTTGATAACTCCTCTTTCTGAGACCTTAACCCCCAACCCAGGCAAACATTGATCTGCTTTCTGTCATTATAGATTAGGTTTCATTGTATAGAATTTTATATTAATGGGATCAGATAATATGAATTTATTTTTCTGGCTTCTTTCACTTGGCATAATTATTTTGAGGTTCATCTATATTGTTATATGAATCAACAGTTTCTTTCTTTATATTTTGAAGTAGTATTTTATTGTATGGAAACTCTATGGTTTATTTAGCTATTTACCTGATAATTGTTTCCAAATTTTGGTTATTAAAAATAAAGCAGCTACAAACATTTGTGTTCAAACTTTTATTTTAGTAAGGACGTGTAACATGAGGTCACCCTCTTAACAAATCTTTAAGTGTACAATATAATATTCTTAGCTGTAGGGGCAATGTGGTTCAGCACACTTCTAGAGCTTATTCATCTTCTGTAATTAAAATATGTATGCCACATGTATTTATTTCTTTTCAATGAATATCAAAGATTTGAATAACTGGATATAAGTAGGTAGACATTTAACTTTGAAAAAATTGCAAAACTTATTAAAAGTGGTTTTATTGTTTTTATTTCCATCAGCAGTGTATGGGAGTTTCAGTTACTCCGCATCTTCATCAATCCTAATTATGGGTAATTATGGTCAATCTTTTTAATTTTAGACATTTGAATATGTATGTAGAAGTATCACATTAAAATTTTATTTGCTTAAATGCCTAATGACTAAACATATTGATCCCTTAAAAAATCTGTTTATTTACCAATCATATCTCTTCTTTGATGGCCTATTTAAATGAATTGCCTGATTTTTTTATTATTTATTCTTGAGAATTCTTTATATGTTTTGGATATATGTTCTTTATCAGACATATGTTTGAAAGTATTTTCTCCCAGGTTCCTACTTTTATTTTAGTCTCTTAACAGTATCTGTGGAAACTTGGAAGATTTTAATATTGTTGAAGTCCAAATAATCATCTTTTAATGGATAGCGATTTTAGTACTAATGTCTAAAAACTCATTGAGTGCTCAAGGTCACAAAAATTTTATCCGGTATTTTTTCTAAAAGCTTTGTAACTCTAGATTTTATATGTAAATCTGTGTTCCATTTTAAGTTAATTTACTGTATCTTCATTTTTTGAGAGTTCAAAAATGAACTGTAAGTTCATTTTTTGGAGATGGATAGCCAATTGTTCCAGCATCACTTTTTTCAAAGGCCCTTCTTTTCCACTGAATTTTCTTTGTATTTTTGTAAAAGTCAATTTGTCATAAATGTGCATGGATATTTCTTAACTCTCTATTTTGGTCTATTTGTCTATCTTCAGATCACTACCATATTATTTTGATCATTGTGCATTTTCAGATGTTTTATATTTCTTCATATATTATATACTTCATAATTCATTTTTATTTTTACTTTTTAAACAATCAATAATCTTTTAGTTTTAAGGAATTCTTTTGTATTTTTCCATCAGTTACCATTTTTAATTCTCTTCATTCTCTTAACAGTATCTTTTGAAGAGCAATTCTTAATTTTATTGAAGTCTAATTTGTTCTTTTTTTAGTGCATAGTGATTTAGTATTACATCTAAAAATTCTCTGAGTACAATAATATTTTCATGTAAATATATATCCTTATGTTTTGTTTGTTTGCTTTATGGTTTTTTTTTTTTTTTTTTTTTTTTGAGAAGGAGTTTCACTCTGTCACCCAGGCTGGAGTGCAGTGGTTTGATGTCCGCTCACTGCAACATCTGCCTCTTGGGTTCCAGCGATTCTCCTGCCTCAGCCTTCCAAGTATCTGGGACTAAAGGCATGTGCCAATATGCTAAGCTAATTTTTGTATTTTTAGTAGAGACAGAGTTTCACCATGTTGGCCTGGCTGGTCTTAAACTCCTGTCCTTAAGTGATCCACCCTACTTGGCCTCCCAAAGTGCTAAGATTACAGGTGTGAGCCACTGTGCCTGGCCAAAATCCTTTTTATTCTGGATGTAAGATTTTTTAAAAAAATTCTATTATATTTTATTATATTTTAATGTATCTTCTTTTCTGTATGTAAAAGACACCCTTAGTAATTTTTTTTGAAAGATATGTATGCTAATGATTAGTTCTTTCATGTTTTATGTGTGTAGAAAAAAATTATTTGCCTTTATTTTCTATAGATATATTTGGTGGGACTAAATTTTAGGCTGTCTGGGTTTTGTTTGTTGCTTTTTTGTTATTTTATTACTTTATAGATATTTCTCTGTTCTTTTTTGACTTGAATTTTTTCTGTCATCTTTAATTTCCCTATATACAATATGCCTCTTTTCTCTTGCTGTTTTTAAGGCTTTCTCTTTATCACTAGTGAAGAAACTGGATATGATGTGCCTTCGTGTAGGTTTTAAGAATTTAATTATTTTATTTTATGCCTTTTGCATTGGGAGTTCATTGAATTTTCTGCTTCTGTAGTTGTATAGTGTTCAGTAAATTTTAAAAAATTGGTTGTTATTTTTCCAAATATATTGTTGGTTTCCTCACTTTCTCTCCTTCCTCATTGACTCCAATTTTGCACACATTAGCTTTCCAGAAGCTGCCTCATAGTTCACTGAGGCTCAGGCAACATTTTTTAGTTATTTTTATTTCTTTATATCATATGAGATAATTACTATTGATATATTTTTCATTTTACTAATCTTCTCTTTTGCCACGTATAATCTACTGTTAATCCTATCCAGCGTATTTTGTTTACCAAGACATTTATAAAAGTTTGAGATTTTTTTTATAGCTTTCGTGTCTCTAATTTATGCAGTCAGTCTTTCCTTCAGCAATTTCCAAATACAGAATGTAATTAGAACTATTTTACTGGACTTCTTTAATGATTTTATTATCTATGGCATTTCTAGATCAGTGTAGATTGATTGATTTTTCTTATCAGTTATAGTTAATTGATTGTTTGAATGCCTAAACATTTTTGAAAAACTCTCAGTTGTTGTAAATTTTACAGTTTTGAGGTGCTATATATTTTTTTCTATAAATATTTTTTAACCTTTATCCTGGAATGTGGTTAAGTGACTTGTGGAATAGTTTGATCTTTTCAGTTCTTGCTCTTAATATTTGTTAGTTGGAACCAGAGTATTTAGTCTTCAATTAATTTCCCCTGCAACTGGAACAAAGCTCTTCTGAGATTTAAACCTGATACTTCAGGAATTATGGAACATTTTACTCTGGATGGTGGGAATAGGAACTATTTCTGGCCCTGTTTGTGTTCTGGGTATTACTTCCACGTGATTTCTTCCCTGGCGTTGGGTGGTTTCCTCACATGTATCAGTGCTCATTGACAACTAGAAGGCAACCCTCTGAGCTCTTTTTCTGTGCAGCTCCTAGCTGTAGTGCTATGTAAATTCTAGCCAACTAGACCTCTCCTTACTCTAAATTCTCTCTTCAACTCACTGTGTACCTCCCACTACCCCTGCAAAGCTCTGCTGAGTTTATTCCTCTCTGCCCTTCAGCCAAGAAGTTTTGTCCATGCAGTAAGCTGGGACAATCCTGGTTTTGTCCACGCACTAAGCTGGGACAATCCTGGGACTCACCTCCTTGATCTCACCATCTTTGTAAGCCAGTTTCTATTAGAGATTGTTCCTTCATTGCCTAATATCCAAAGTCCTAAAAACTATTTTTAATATATTTGGTTGTGGCTGGGCATAGTGGCTCACGCCTGTAATCCAGAACTTTAGAAGGCCGAGGCGGATGCATCACCTGAGGTCGGGAGTTCTAGACCAGCCTGACCAACATGGAGAAACCCTGTCTCTACTAAAAATACAAAATTAGCCGGGTGTGGTGGCACATGCCTATAATCCCAGCTCCTTGGGAGGCTGAGGCAGGAGAATTGCTTGAACTGGGGAGGCGGAGGTTGTGGTGAGCTGAGATCATGCCATTGCACTCCAGCCTGAACAACAAGAGGGAAAACTCTGTCTCTCTCTATATATGTATATATGCATATATATAGTTTATATATGTATATATTTTTATGCATATATGTACATATTTTATATATGTATGTATACATATATACATATATTTTATATGTGTATATACATATATATTTTATGTATATGTATATATGTGTCTATGCATATATATTTTATGTATATGTATATATTTGTTAAAGAGCAAAGTTACAACAAATTTAGTTTGAAGATCTAATTTGCTCTTATTTGCTTTCCAGAATTGGAAAATACCTCATTCTGTATGATAAAATGAGTATTTTGATGAGCTGAAGAGAGGTGGTTGGCTTTATAGGTAGAAAAAAGCTGAAGAAAACAGAAATGAGGAATGAAGAAAAGGATTGGTCATTTCAAAATGATTTTCCTTATGAAGATTAAAACAGAAAATTTTCCTATCATGCCAACTCAGGAAAGCTGTTGGTGTGACTCTTCTGGTGTTTTTTGATTTTTTTTTTTTTAATTGCATTTTAGGTTTTGGGGTACATGTGAAAAACATGCAAGGTTGTTGCATAGGTACATTCATGGCAGTGTGATTTGCTGCCTCCCTCCCCCTCACCCATATCTGGCATTTCTCCCCATGCTATCCCTCCCCAATTCCCCCGCCGCTGTCCCCCCCACTCCCCCCCAACAGACCCCCGTGTATAGTGCTCCCCTCCCTGTGTCCATGTGTTCTCCTTGTTCAACACCCTCCTATGAGTGAGAACATGTGGTGTTTGGTTTTGTGTTCTTGTGTCAGTTTGCTGAGAATGATGGTTTCCAGGTTCATCCATGTCCCTATAAAGGACGCGAACTCCTCGTTTTTAATAGCTGCATAATATTCCATGGTGTATATGTGCCACATTTTTCCTGTCCAGTCTATCATCGATGGGCATTTGGGTTGGTTCCAGATCTTTGCTATTGTAAACTGTGCTGCAATGAACATTCGTGTGCATGTGTCCTTATAGTAGAACGATTTATAATCCTTTGGATATATGCCCAGTAATGGGATTGCTGGGTCAAATGGAATTTCTATTTCTAGGTCCTTGAGGAATCGCCACACTGTTTTCCACAGTGGTTGAACTAATTTACAATCCCACCAACAGTGTAAAAGTGTTCCTATTTCTCCACATCCTCTCCAGCATCTGTTTTCTCCAGATTTTTTAATGATCGCCATTCTAACTGGCGTGAGATAGTATCTCAATGTAGTTTTGATTTGCATTTCTCTAATGACCAGTGATGATGAGCATTTTTTCATATGTTTGTTGGCCTCTTGTATGTCTTCTTTTGTAAAGTATCTGTTCATATCCTTCGCCCATTTTTGAATGGGCTTGTTTTTTTCTTGTAAATCTTTTTTAGCTCGTAAATTCTGGATATCAGCCCTTTGTCAGATGGGTAGGCTGCAAAAATTTTTTCCCATTCTGTTGGTTGCCGATTCACTCTATTGACTGTTTCTTTTGCCGTGCAGAAGCTGTGGAGTTTGATTAGGTCCCATTTGTCTATTTTGGCTTTTGTTGCCAATGCTTTTGGTGTTTTGGTCATAAAGTCCTTGCCTACACCTATGTCCTGAATGGTTTTGCCTAGGTTTCCTTCTAGTGTTTTTATGGTGTTAGGTCTTATGTTTAAGTCTTTAATCCATCTGGAGTCAATTTTAGTGTAAGGTGTCAAGAAGGGGTCGAGTTTCTGCTTTCTGCATATGGCTAGCCAGTTTTCCCAACACCACTTATTGAACAGGGAATCCTTTCCCCATTGCTTGTTTTTATCAGGTTTGTCAAAGATCGGGTGGTTGTAGATATGTTGTGTTGCCTCCGACGCCTCTGTTCTGTTCCATTGGTCTAAATCTCTGTTTTGGTACCAGTACCATGCTGTTTTGATTACTGTAGCCTTGTAGTAGAGTTTGAAGTCCAGTAGTGTGATGCCTCCTGCTTTGTTCTTTTTGCTTAGAATTGACTTGGCTATGCGGGCTCTCTTTTGGTTCCATATGAAGTTTAAGGTGGTTTTTTCCAGTTCTGTGAAGAAGGTCATTGGTAGCTTGATGGGGATAGCATTGAATCTGTAAATTACTTTGGGCAGTATGGCCATTTTCACGATATTAATTCTTCCTAACCATGAACATGGAATGTTTTTCCATCTGTTTGTGTCCTCTCTTATTTCGTTGAGCAGTGGTTTGTAGTTCTCCTTGAAGAGGTCCTTTACGTTCCTTGTTAGTTGTATTCCTAGGTATTTTATTCTCTTTGTAGCAATTGTGAATGGCAGTTCGTTCTTGATTTGGCTCTCTTTAAGTCTGTTATTGGTGTATAGGAATGCTTGTGATTTTTGCACATTGATTTTGTATCCTGAGACTTTGCTGAAGTTGCTTATCAGTTTCAGGAGATTTTGGGCTGAGATGATAGGGTCTTCTAGATATACAATCATGTCATCTGCAAATGGAGACAATTTGACTTCCTCCTTTCCTAATTGAATACCCTTTATTTCTTTTTCTTGTCTGATTGCTCTGACTAGAACTTCCAGTACTATATTGAACAGGAGTGGTGAGAGAGGGCATCCTTGTCTAGTGCCTGATTTCAAAGGGAATGCTTCCAGTTTTTGCCCATTCAGTATGATATTGGCTGTTGGTTTGTCATAAATAGCTTTTATTATTTTTAGGTACGTTCCATCGATACCTAGTTTATTGAGAGTTTTTAGCATAAAGGGCTGTTGAATTTTGTCGAAGGCCTTCTCTGCATCAATTGAGATAATCACGTGGTTTTTGTCTTTGGTTCTGTTTATGTGGTGAATTACGTTTATAGACTTGCGTATATTGAACCAGCCTTGCATCCCCGGGATGAATCCTACTTGATCATGGTGGATAAGCTTTTTGATGTGCTGCTGCAATCGGCTTGCCAGTATTTTATTGAAGATTTTTGCATCTATGTTCATCATGGATATTGGCCTGTAGTTTTCTTTTCTTGTTGAGTCTCTGCCGGGTTTTGGTATTAGGATGATGTTGGTCTCATAAAATGATTTGGGAAGGAGTCCTTCTTTTTGGATTATTTGAAATAGTTTCAGTAGGAATGGTACCAGTTCCTCTTTGTATGTCTGGTAGAATTCGGCTGTGAACCCATCTGGACCTGGGCTTTTTTTGGGTGGTAGGCTCTTAATTGCTGCCTCGACTTCAGACCTTGTTATTGGTCTATTCAGGGTTTCGACTTCTTCCTGGTTTAGGCTTGGGAGGAGGCAACTGTCCAGGAGTTTATCCATTTCTTCCAGGTTTTCTAATTTATGTGCATAGAGTTGTTTGTAATAATCTCTGATGATGGTTTGAATTTCTGTGGAATCTGTGGTGATATCCCCTTTATCATTTTTTATTGCATCTATTTGGTTATTCTCTCTTTTCTTTTTTATTAGTCTGGCTAGTGGTCTGTCTATTTTGTTGATCTTTTCAAAAAACCAACTCCTGGATTTATTGATTTTTTTGAAGGGTTTTTCGTGTCTCTATCTCCTTCAATTCTGCTTTGATCTTAGTTTTTTCTTGTCTTCTGCTAGGTTTTGAGTTTTTTTTTGATCTTGCTCCTCTAGCTCTTTCAATTTTGATGATAGGGTGTCAATTTTAGATCTCTCCTTTCTTCTCATGTGGGCACCTATTGCTATATATTTTCCTCTAGAGACTGCTTTAAATGTGTCCCAGAGATTCTGGTATGTGGTGTCTTCATTCTCGTTGGTTTCGAAGAACATCTTTATTTCTGCCTTCATTTCAGTGTTTATCCAGTCAACATTCAGGAGAAAGTTGTTCAATTTCCATGAGGCTGTGTGGTTCTGGGTTGGCTTCTGAATTCTGAGTTCTAACTTGATTGCACTGTGGTCTGAGAGACTGTTTGTTATGGTTTCCGTTCTTTTGCATTTGCTGAGGAGTGATTTACTTCCAATTATGTGGTCAATTTTAGAGTAGGTGTGATGTGGTGCTGAGAAGAATGTATATTCTGTGGATTTGGGGTGGAGAGTTCTGCAAATGTCTATTAGGTTTGCTTGGTCCAGGTCTGAGTTCAAGTCCTGAATATCATTGTTAATTTTCTGTCTCGTTGATCTGTCTAATATTGACAATGGGGTGTTGAAGTCTCCCACTATTATTGTGTGGGAGTCTAGGTCTCTTTGTAAGTCTTTAAGAACTTGCCTTATGTATCTAGGTGCTCCTGTATTAGGTGCATATATATTTAGGATCGTTAGCTCTTCTTGTTGCATTGATCCTTTTACCATTATGTAATGTCCTTCTTTGTCTCTTTTGATCTTTGTTGCTTTAAAGTCTATTTTATCAGAGATGAGAATTGCAACTCCTGCTTTTTTTTGCTCTCCATTTGCTTGGTAAATCTTCCTCCATTCCTTTATTTTGAGCCTTTGTGTATCCTTGCTTGTGAGGTGGGTTTCCTGGATACAGCACACTGATGGATTTTGGCTTTTTATCCAATTTGCCAATCTGTGTCTTTTGATTGGGGCATTTAGTCCGTTTACATTTAAGGTTCATATTGCTATGTGTGAATTTGATCCTGTCATTTTGATGCTAGCTGGCTGTTTTTCCCATTGATTGATGCAGATTCTTCATTGTGTTGCTGCTCTTTACCATTTCGTGCATTTTTGGAGTGGCTGGTACTGGTTGTTCTTTTCTATGTGTAGTGCCTCCTTCAGGAGCTCTTGTAAAGCTGGTCTGGTGGTGCTGAAATCTCTGAGTGCTTGCTTGTTCACAAAGGATTTTATTTTTCCTTCACTTATGAAGCTTAGTTTGGCTGGATATGAAATTCTGGGTTGAAAATTCTTTTCTTTGAGGATGTTGAATATCGGCCCCCACTCCCTTCTGGCCTGTAGGGTTTCTGCTGAGAGATCTGCTGTAAGTCTGATGCGCTTCCCTTTGTGGGTAACCCGACCTTTCTCTCTGGCTGCCCTTAGCATTTTCTCCTTCATTTCAACCCTGACGAATCTGATGATTATGTGCCTTGGGGTTGCTCTTCTAGAGGAATATCTTTGTGGTGTTCTCTGTATTTCCTGGACTTGAGTATTGGCCTGCCTTGTTAGGTTGGGGAAGTTTTCCTGGATAATATCCTGAAGAGTATTTTCCAGCTTGGATGCATTCTCTTCGTCACATTCAGGTACACCTATCAAACGCAGATTAGGTCTTTTCACGTAGTCCCATATTTCTTGTTGACTCTGTTCATTCCTTTTTACCCTGTTTTCTCTAATCTTGCCTTCTCGTTTTATTTCATTGAGTTGATCTTCGACCTCTGATATCCTTTCTTCTGCTTGGTCAATTCGGCTGTTGAAACTTGTGCATGCTTCACGAAGTTCTCGTGTTGTGTTTTTCAGCTCCATCAATTCGCTCATATTCCTCTCTAAGTTGTCCATTCTCGTTAACATTTCGTCAAGTCTTTTTTCAAGGTTCTTAGTTTCTTTGCATTGGGTTAGAACATGTTCTTTTAGCTCACGGAAGTTTCTTATTATCCACTTTCTGAAAGCTGATTCTGTCATTTCATCACACTCATTCTCCATCCAGTCTTGTTCCCTTGCTGGTGAGGAGTTGTGCTCCCTTGTAGGAGGAGAGGTGTTCTGGTTTTGGGTGTTTTCATCCTTTTTGCGCTGGTTTCTTCCCATCTTTGTGGATTTATCCACCTATCAACTTTGTAGTTGCTGTCTTTCTGATTTTGGTAATTTTAAGTCTGCAGTAGCTGAACTCATAAACCCTCTTTTCTTCCCCCTAGGTGTTCTGTCCCAGGGAATTAGGGCATTATGATTTTCCGCTGTTGCAATCGTTTTCCCTGCCCACAAGGTGGCAGCCTAGTCACACTCAGCCTGCAGAGGCTTTGTTGAGCTGCTGCGGGCTCCGCCCGGCTTCCGTGTGAGCTTCCCTGCATCCTGTTTACGTTTGTGTAGTTAGAACTGCTTCTGCTATGCTGACCCCCCCCGTAGTGACAGAGTCTCTATAGTGGCGGGTGTCTTGGTTACGGCAAATTGTCCTGGGAACTGCAGGGTGTTTCCCGGTGGGTGATGCCCCTCCTCCACAGAGCTGGACCGTCCCGGGTTCAGCCGTGTTTCCGGAGGCATCCTCTTTGCCCGGGAATCTCTTAGGTTGAGTCCCTGCCTCAGCTTCCCTTGCTGGCCCAGAGGGGATCCGGTCTTGCTCACTCTGCACAAGGGGCCGCTGCTCCCTGCCTCAGGTGCAGGCAGAGCAGCCGCGCCAGTCCAACCAGCGGCGCTGGCAACCCGTGGAGCTTCTCCACCTGTGAATCTCCTGGTCTGTGGGCAGTAAAAATCCGCTGCCCTGTGAGCCGCTGCATCAGCCAAAGCAGTGGCTCTGAGATTCGTGGCACGCCCTTGCCCGGGAGTGTCCTGGCTTGAATCCCTGCTTCAGCTCCCCTTGCTGGCTCAGAGGGGATTCAGTCTCTCTCGCTCTATACGTCGATCCGCCACCCCCCGCCTCAGGGCGTAGGCCGAGCGGCGCGCCGCTCAAACCAGCGGCGCTGGTGACCCGTGCGGCTCCTCCTCCTGTGAATCCCCTGGTCTGTGGGCAGCAAAAATCCGTCTGGAAATGCAGCGTCCACTCACCCTCTGCACCTTCTTTCGGAGCTGCGATCCCGACTTCCTCCTAATCGGCCATCTTGAAAACCTTGACTACCTGGAAATATGATTTTTGTTTTTTGTTTTTCTTTTTGGAAAATTGAAGTTTCAGAGTTCAGTTTGGTTATGTGGCTATTAGCATGAATGACTACATTCTGGTTTGCTTTTGTGGGCTAGGGTCTAGGACAGAAGCTTAGTCCAAAATAATGGCCTCCCATGAATTTATTTAGCATTACCTATATTTTTTGTTTTTGGGTCCTTTTTGTTAGGGATCATCTGATCCCTGTACTCAATCTTGATTCAAGTAGAAATCTTTGTCACTTAATTCTTAACACACATTTGTAATTACTGTCCTTTTTAATTTTTTTATTTTTTAAATCTTACTACTTCAAGAAACTTTAAGCTTCTAAGAACTGTAAATCTGTCTTTTATCATTGTATGCCCATTTCTTCCGGTAATATCTGAAATATACAGAAGGTTTATTTAATGTTGAATGATTCTTTAATGATAAAATCACATGCATACATAATTACAAAAAGAAACCAACCTCCCCATAGTGCGAGCTTGTTCCTGTTTACTCTCTATCTTAATGTTTCTCAAACTTGCTCCCAGTGATCACTGACACTTCATAGAAAGGCCTCAGAGGCCACATGGATTTGGGTTGAAACACAAAAGAAAGGCAGAGTTCTAATCCCATTTGTTCAATAGTATTTATATGTTGAGTTTCTATATAAAATTTAAGGAGTAATTTCAGTGACTTATATAAAAACTATTTTAAAATTTGACTTTCCCTAAGTTATTTATATTATCAAATTCACTTAACAGATTAAGAGTCCCTTCAAAGACTTAACACACGCAATATCTAATTGTGAAATGAATCAGTTTTTTACTGGAGATTTGGATGTTGTTTTGGGGATAAAGGCTTGCTGGTGGCATCTGAATCATATCACACAGGTAAATACTTTTTCTAGTAGTCAAAAAGCAATTATGTTTGTTTTTTTACCCCTAAACGAAAAGGGAAAGCATGCCTGGATTTTCTGTGACTAAATATCATTTTGATTAAGAAACAGAAGTTCAACTTTGTTCTGGTTTTCTCTTTCAAACAATGATAAACAACAGAAGAATTTGCCATTCTCTGTTCAATACAAGATTGCAATGTCTAAGAAAAGGAAAGAATTCAATAAGAAATCAGTTAAAAAATCAGTTACAAAATCGCTATACCGCTTCTCTCTTGTATGGAGCTGGAAAATGGGAGAGAAAAAAAGCCATTTTTGGAGAAACAATTTACATATCAAAAAAAGATTATTTAAATTGTGTGAGGGACAAGAATGAGCGCAATGCCAAGGCTACCCTCTTGGCCATCCAGGTCTTGCTTGATGTCAGACAGCTGCTAGAATTCTGGGGCTCTATTTATTTGTTTTGTTTTAACTGCTGCTGATTTCCACTACTTACTTTTTACATGTTTGCCTGTTATGCAGTGAAATGTGATCCCTGGAAAATATGGCAGTTCTGTTTTTCCTATTTAATAATGAAAGATCTGCTAAAAGAAAAGGTCTTTGAATGTCAGTAACATTTCAAAACTTCCTCAGAAAGACACGAGCACTTATGATGTTTGTTTTTTCCTGCTTGACATTGTTGACCTACATAAGCCACTGGCCTGGACTTAAGGAAAAAAAAAAGTGTTTTATCACAAAAGCCAATGATAGCTTTTGACATCTGTGCTAGATCCATTTTCTACCTGCTGTGCTTAATTTCAGAATTCAGTTCTATCATTAAAATAAAAGCCTTGTTGGCCCTTCCATCTATGTGCCACATTACATCAATTTTCTCTAAGAATCATGTACAATTTCTAGGTACCAGAGCCCCCTGGATTTACTTGAAATTTCAGCTCTTGCTACCCTGCTGTATGAATTGATCCTGTGCATTGTGGAATGACATGTGACCTGTGGAAATACATTATTTCTTCATTCGTTTTCCCGATCTCACATCCTAGAATGACATATTTCCCTCACATCTTTGATGGTCTTCGTTGCGTGACTCCTCTCTCATCCCACAAAGACCATCCTTCCACTAGGAATGGACGGATCATTTGGATTGTTTGCAAGAGATAACTTCTCCATCTCAGCTGCTGTCATAAGCAAAGTGGGTCTGGACATGCAGGCTGTGCTCACGTTTCCAGTGCTATCCTCCATCCTGTGCTGTCTCTTGAATTTCAGTTTTAAACAGCAGCTGAGCATGTTAACTCAGAGCTTCATTACTGAGTAGCTGAATTACTAAAATACTCTTTATGTCAGTGTTCTTAGGAGTCTGTTGCTAATGGAATTACTGATGATACAGTTTTGACATTAATGAGAGGCCTGGGACAGATACTTCCGTGCTCTATATGCTATCTGATCTTGGAAAAGAGTAACTGGTAGATTTGGGTGCAGTAAAGAAGAGTTGCATATTCCTTTAAAAGGGGCAGAAGGAATATCCCTTTTTGTTCATTCTGTTTTGCAGCTATTCTAGTAAGTGTGCTTCTGAGTATATTTTCACTAGTCCACTTGTTATAAAAAAGGTGCTACATATTTTTTTCCATCTCTAATTCCCACATGGCCAATGGTAGCTCCATCCATTCTGGTCCCTATGGTAGAAACACGAATGTTGTCCTGTGACTAAACTCTGTCCTTTTTGCTTTCATGAATATTTCCATGTCCGTTTTACCTTTTTCTGTTCCCATGGCTATAGCTTTCTTTCAGAGCATTATCTGAATTTCTTCAATACATTCCTAATTTTTTTTTTCTCCCACTCCGTAGTACCCTCAGAATGAGATTTTTGTAAAAGGCAAATATGTCTTTTTCCTGACAAAAATCTTTATGACTCTCATCACATAATACAGTATTTCTGAGTGGGAAAGGCTAAATGGAATGTGTGCAAACCTTGCCAAGTGACTCCAACATATGTCTCCCTTCCCAGACTGAGAATCACTGACCTACAAGACAGTAACAGCTAACATTTATATCAGAAAGTATTTTAATTGCTTTACATCTATATACATGTTCACAAATTAGTGTTTGCATTTAACGCTCACAAATATGGTGCAAGTACTCTCTTTTTGTTTGTTTGTTTCTTGAGACAGAATCTGGCTGTGTCACCCAGGCTGGAGTGTAGTGGCATGATCTTGGCTCACTGCAACCTCCACCTCTGAGTTCAAGTGATTCTCGTGTCTCAGCCTCCCAAGTAACTGGAATTACAGGCACACACCAACATGCCAAGTGAATTTTTGGCATTTTTATTAAGGATGGGATTTCACCATATTGGCCAGGCTGGTCTTAAACTCCTGACCTCAGTTGATCTGTCCTCCTAGGCCTCCCAAAGTGCTGGGATTACAGATATGAACCATCTAACCTGGCCATAGGTACCCTTTCTAGGTATTTTTTTTTAGGTGAGGAAACTGAAGCACAGAAAGAATAATAAATTTGTATAGATCACATTTGATATACTTGAAACTACAATTCTATAATGGGTAAAAATGCTAAAAAGGAAAATTTTAATTTTATAATATAATATAAAGAAACATATTCAGAAGGGATTGATATATTTAGAACTTTTTAAATCATTGTACCGGCCATGTGGCAATCCCTTCAATGTTATAACAGTTTTGTTCAAGCATCTAGACTTTTACAATTACAAATCACTAACTGGCCACTTGAGCTAAAATATCTAGAAGGACCACACACACAAAGGATGACTTTGTTGTGCATATTATCTAAAGTAACACAAAGTACATTTACAACTTTCATGTAGAAAGTGAGAGAAGAGTTTTTCTAGGGTATAGGAAGTGGTAAATACAAAATATTGGTAAAGTATCCATAATTACCATGTATTAAAACATGCTGTTTAATATGGCATTGATATTCTCTTAAACATACATACATACACACATACAGATACCCATTCCACATTTTCTTTTTGACAGCTTCTCAATTGTTTACTAAGTTAGAACAAATAAAATAATAATAAGGGTGTCCTTGTATCATAATCATAGTTCCTTTTCCAAAGTCTCCCTAATCAGGTTTAAAATTGTTTTCACCTATGATGAGATTTTTCAAGAACATCACCTTTATGACTGGAAAAGAATCATTGTGCTACTTTCTCTTACAGAGTTTTTAAAATAAAATGTGCCGTTTTTTTTTTTTTTTGGAAAAAAATAGCTGTATTGAGACATAGCTTATATACTACAAAATGTGCCTGTCTTAAGTATACATTTAAATAAATTTTAGTATATTTATATTTATAGAGTTGTGTATTCATCATTGCAATCTAATTTTAGAACCATTTAATAACCTTAGAAATAAATGTTGTGCCTATTTATAGTCACTCCCCATGCGCATCCCCAAGCTTGGACAACATCTCATCTACTTTCTGTCTCAATATATCTCAATATATTTCTCCCTATATTTCCTTTTTTTTTTTTTTTTGATATTTTGTATAAGTGAACTCATAATATGTGCTCTTCGTAAGGCACTGTTAGAGGAGTTGAGAAAGTTTAGAACTCTTTGTTACCTTTGCTCTCATGCAAATAATATATAGAAGACTATTTCTTTACAGTGGAATAGTACCCAACTCTAGAGGAAAGGTATTCTATATTCTAGGAAGGGAGAGAATTTCTATATCATTTGTACTTTTTATTTTCTTTGAGCCTTTGGCAAAGTTCCCTAATTTTTTTTTCTTAGTTTTTTTTTGTCTGAAAAATTGAGATAATAATAGTACTTACCTTACAGGGTTTTATGGAAATTAAATGTTAATTTAATATGTAAAAATTCTTGGAATGAGGTCTAAAAATAGTAACATTACATAATTTTTTAAATTATTGCTAATTTTCATTATCATCATTATACTCTTGAAGAAATAATAGCATTGGGCAAGTTTGTGATTCTTTTTTTTTTTTTTTTCTTGGGGACAGAGTCCCACTCTGTCCCCCAGGGTGGAGTACAGTGGCACAATCTCGACTCACTGCAACCTCCAATTCCCAGGTTCAAACTATTCTTCTGCCTCAGCCTCCTGAGTAGCTGGGATTATAGGCACCCACCACCATGCCTGGCTAATGTTTTTGTAGTTTTAGTAAAGGCAGGGTTTTGCCATGTTGGCAAGGCTGGTCTTGAACTCCTGACCTCAGGTGATCCACCTGCCTCAGCCTCCCAAAGTGCTGAAATGACAGGCATGAGACACCACGCCTGGCCAGGTTTGTGAGTCTTGGTCAATTGGTACTGTCTTCTCTGAAGTGATCAGCGAAGTGAGAATCTCTCCCTGGGGCAGTAAACTAATAGCTAAATATGCTCCTACAGGCATAAATTTCCCACATTTGTGAATGGCAGCTTCCTAAATCAGAAACAGAACTATATTTTCCTTTTATCACAGCAAGGATGAAGAATGCACCATTTTTCCTGTGAATCAGCTGACTTCATTTTTTGCTATGAATCACAAGTGTGATTCCCTTCTTGGGAAACTCCATCTTGATAACAGAGGAAAAGAATCAAGTGGTTATAGGAAAATTGCCTGATTTTATCCATTCTAACAACAAAAAGGAAGAATGTCCTTTAAAAAAAAAAGTCCTGTACCAAGGCCAATTTCTGCTGCACACTTCAAAATAATCTCTATTCATCAACCGCTCTGTCATTTCTGATAGCTTTTTTTTTTTTTTCTCAAAAGCTAATTAGAATGGCTTATTTACTTCAGACTTGTTCTGTGAAATTTAAGCTGGCTGACCAATCTGTGTGTCTCACAACCTTAGCAGGTGGCAGTAGGTGTTATATTTCTCAAGTGGTGACAAAATAAGAGTACCCTTGAAAGATGAGCATTCCCTTTGCTTGACTTTTTCTTGGAACAACTCTGACAGTCTGGTGTGTAACCTTGGTAAAATTTTCTAACATTTTCACCACTACTGAAGTAGGTAATAAGAGAAATATATCATTTCTAACAAATGACATTTACTAGGGAGCTGCATTTTCAGGGAGACCCAAAATGTACGTGTGTTCTCTGGTACGCAACGTGAATGTCTGGAGAAGCTGTTTGCGGCCTGGCCTTATCCATTCGGTTACTTGAAAAGGTGGCAAGCTGCTTCTGATAAGCTTTTGTGTTAAAACAAAAAATGGAACAACAACAACAACAAAAATACACAAAGAATGTAATAGGAGATATATTTTAAGTGAATCAGTTACTTAAATAGTTAGCTAGCTGCTTCTGATAAAGTTTTATGTGAAAACAGAAAACAAAACAACCACAAAAATTAATTCAGGAGGTAATGCAAGAATTATATACATATATAAAATTATATATATAATAAATAAAATATATATATTTTTTAGATAAATTCTTGTCCTGTCACTCAGGCTCGGGTGCAGTGGCATTATCTTGGATCACTGCAACCTCTGCCTCCCTGGTTCAAGCAATTCTTCTGCTTCAGCCTCCCTAGTAGCTGGGATTACAGGCATGAGCTACCACACATGGTTAATTTTTGTATTTTCAGTAGAGATGGGGTTTCTGCATGTTGGCCAGTCTGTTCTGGAACTCCTGACCTCAAATGATCCACCCACCTTGGCCTCCTAAAGTACTGGGATTATAGGCGTGAACCATTGTGTCCAGCCTAGAAGATATATTTTAAGTGAATCTTTACATTGTCTCCTTGATTTCAATGAAAAATATAACTTTAATAAAGGCTCAAAACTTTGAGTTGCATAGTGCATTAATTTTCACAAGGTTAGCCTAATTACATTCATCCAGTTTCTTTTATTTAATGCTGCCCATAGTCTACCTGTTACTATTAATAATAGTAGTGGCAGTAGCAAAGTGGCTTTAGTTAAACATTCCATGTATTTCATACAGACCTTCAGAGATAATTATAAACCATCTCCTTGGGATAATTTTTGCACATGTGATGATTCTGTACATTGAGAATAAAAGTACTTACAATATAATCATCCAACCAATAGACCAGGCTATCTTATTTCATTTCTTTTATTTTCATCTAACATTTGAAAAACATCTTAATATTGAAGTCATTCTTTTTGAATTCTTTGGGTTGAACATTGATGAATTCCTTATTCGTTTAATATTTTCATCCTTTTACACATTCAGATCAAGAATTTATAATTCATTCAAAATAAGAAGCCAAATAACCAAGAAAGCTTTAAGAATGAAAATCAATATCAGGTGGCTTTTTTATTAGTAAAATAATCTATGTAGCTGATCAAAGGAAAAGGCCAGAAAGTTCAAAATCAGACCCCCAGATATATAACAATTATGTAATTGATAGAAGTGGCATCTCCAATTAGTGGACAAACAGGTAATTCAGTGAACAATTTTGGTTCACTGATGCCTGATTTAAAGTGAGAATTAAACATATACTTCATACCATGTAACATAATTTTGACGTGTTAATATTTTAAATATGAAAATCATAGAATTTTAGAGAAAGGACAAATTTGTCTGATCTTTCTGTAGTAATACCTTCTAACCACAAAAAGTAAAACTCTACAAACCACAAAAAAATAGGATTGTGGTATGTAAACATAAAATACTAAAACTTATCATGGCAAAACCATCCCAACCAAAATTAAGTACAAATCACAAAATGGGAAAGACAGCTGTACATGTGGTAATCAGTGATATTCTTGAAAATGAAGAGATATTTCAAATTAATAGGAAAGACAATATCTTAAAAATAGGCAAAATGTTGGCAATATATTTTCCAAAATATAGAAGATCAATGAACATTAAAAATATTCCAAATTACTTATTTTTAAATAAATAAAAATTAAAATAGTATTGAAATACCACCTTTGTCTCATCAATTGGAAAGCTTTTTGTTGTTTTAAAATGAAAATATCTTCAGTTGGTTAGCGTAAAGATAGGTGTCACACGTAGTTCATGATTGTAAATTAGTATAACTTTTAAGAGATCAACTTGGCAAGTTGTAAGAAATATTCAAAATAGTAGGGAAATAAGAATGATTCTAAAGATTTAGTGATAAGAATGTTTGTAGCGTTGTTTTATTGACAGCAAAGACAAAAATTGGAATCATTATTAAAAATATGAGATTTCTTGGGTAAGGTTTTGTGCATGTAAGTGCATATATGTATGTACTTGAATTAAATTATTGAAGTGTTAAACTTAAGTGGAAAATGTGAAGTAATAAAGATTGGTTGCAAACAACAAATAATCTAACAGAAATTATCCAATAGAAAAAAAAAACCTGAAAATATCTCCAAAATATTTATAGTAGTTTTCTCTATAATGAAATTATGGGTAATTTTAGTTTTGGGAGGTTTATTTAGTCTTAATTTTTTATAGAATACATCATTAATAATGAAACAAATAAACACTATAATCTGCTTTAGGTTGATAGTTTATATTATGGCTAAGCCTTGTATAATCATGTTTTCTGGATTCCAGTGTGACTCCACCATTTACTAACTGTATTTGACATCAGCCAAACTCCTTCTGTCTCATTTTAAGTTTTCTCTGGGTAAAATATATAAAATAAATTTACCTCTCCATAAAGTAAGTTTTGTGAAAGACAATACTGTTTCAAGACCCTCTAAATTTATTATGCCAGAGAGGAAGTTAAGCCCTAGAGACTGAGTCACATAGCTTGTTTCCAACCTCTGTTTCTTAGATTATATATTAATTTTACTCCTCATTGCTCTTTTTCTGTAAATGACTAGGAGAAACCAGAGACCAGGCCCTGCCTGCTTTCAACCACCGATCTTTATTATAGATTAACTGAATACTTTACTGTCCTGTACCTGACTCAGACCAGGTGTTACCAAAGACCCAATGGCTGTTACTTCTTTGGTGTAGAATGGTAAATACACATATCCTGAAAGAAAAAGACCACCTCAATTAATCAGATTGTTATAACCTATCCAGTAAGCCTTATATAGAAAGATGTTGAAATTTTGTTTGCCTTCCCTAAATTTTGTCTATGTCAATGATCCCAAACTTCTATACTTCAGAACACTGACCTTCATTCTTTGGGATTTGTGCTTCCAGGGTGACCATCATCAAACTTTGTGCTTGAATCAACTATCTTTAAATTCTAACTCTTTTGATTATTAGGTTGACATTTTAAAAATTAATTGAGATTTGGCAAAGTTTGTATCATTATGCCCGTTATTTATTAATTTTCCACTGTAAGCGTATTTCATTGTTAGATAAATAAAAGGTTGTATCATAGTTATAAACTTCAAACTTTGCCCACAATAGATGATGAAACTGATTGTCTAGTCTGCTCGTATTTTTATATTTTTTATAAGAACTTTTTCTGGTATCCGAGTACAGTTGTACATTTGTGCATTGCACAAAGGCACCAGAGAGAGGAGGTGAGTAGGGTTAAAACCAGCTTTCATTCTATTACCTCGGCCATGTGCTTTTCTATTGAAAGAGCATGCAATAGCTAGTGGAAGCATCACAATTTTCATTCTTTTGTAACATTCAGTGTCTGCCTACAATGATAATGGCTAATAATCTTCATATGTTAAGTTTTATGTCTTATGATGTTAATTTTATCTACCTTCCCAAAAAGAAATAATGCTTTCTTCTTACTATCCTTAAATACATCAAACCTCTCAAAACTTTACCAGTTAGTGAAATTCAATCAGGTCAGCTACTTCAGTAATGTTACCTTAACCTTAAAAAAAGTTTTAACTTTGCCATTATTTTCCATGGCCTAAATCATCTGCTTCAAAATGTTTCAGAGGAAATGCTGAATTTTGCACAGTAGCCATTTCAAATAACAGAATAATGTATCTATCAGTACTCTGTTCTCTCTCATATTCTGTGCTATTGAAACCTACCTGCTGTTTAAATTCCATAGCCTGGCACTCTGATATTAACCTTGAGACCCAAACTCCACAGGATTTACCAAACATGCAGACAATGTCCTATTAACTTACTCTTTGCCTTCCTTTCTCTATATCTCTCAGATATGAGCTTGTAATTTTCTGTGGTGGGGCACTTGTATGTAATAGCTTGTGCCTTCTAATTGAATGAGGGGTTTAAAGAACATTAAGCACTTAGAGGGAAATTGTGCTGGAATATAATGCCCTTTTCTGGCTGTTGGCTAGCATTTTGGTTCCTGATCAATAGGCTGATCAACAGCCGTAGGAGAGAGACAAGGATGGTAGAAAAGCTGTACTCTAATAAGTAGAGAATCAGAGAGAAAGCCAGAGCCTTTTAAAAGAGGAATAGAAATAAAATTAAAGAGCTAGACAAAAGTAATTGATTTCATTTTCTACAAAGATTTACAAAACACCTACTGTGTACATAGCACTAAGATATGTATCAAGGGAAACTTGAAAAGGGATTATTTTAATATTGGCAAATCCTGGGAAGAATAGACTACTTTGGACTAAAACTATTAAAGCTTGAGATAGCAGCATTGATATCACCATAGCAGTACAAAAATAATATCTCCTTTAGTACAACTGAAGGTATTTTTCTGTTTTCTTTTGACAAATTAATGGAGGTAAGCCAAAATATTTATTAATTAAAAATAAAAGAGAAATCTTCCATGTGGGCTAGGAAATGGAGGAGGGTGTCTATAAGGAAGTAGCTGTTTTTCTTCTAACTTCATGTCATCTCCTAAAAAAAAATCTATGCCCATCTGAAGGATGCAAAGTAATGATATTGCGGACAGTTTATTTATAGTCTCGTAGCATATGAAATCCTTAGTTCTAAGCCCTAGTTAGTAACCAAAAACTATTGCTTGATTGTTCTGCTGGTGATGAAAAGGAGAAAGAAAATAATGATGAAAAATATAAAATACCAAGAAAGAAGAAGAAATTTCAATCCTTCTCATACATGGTAAGGAAAATAAAAATACCTTTCTTCTTCTTTTTCACAACAGCCAAGCCTACAGCATGTGTCAGTGGCAGATCAAATATTTAAAGCAAATTTTAATAAGTGAGACTCAAAAAGGGATTTATAAAGCTCAGGGGATTTGGAGAGGAGCGTTCAGATCAGGGAATTCCAGAGCTCTGGGGCATTACAGGTGAATGCTCTGTTGCCCATGGATGAGAGACCTGACAAGGGGGTTGATGAATTTGAGATTTATTATTAGAAAGTAAGGACTGAGGGCATGTATAAATGGAGGCCAATTCTGATAGCAATGAAAGAGAAGTTCCACAGAGGTAATGAAAAACTCTGAGCCAAATTTTAAAGTCAATGTACTGACTGATAGCGATTGAGTGTAAATCTGCCATAACTGAGGTAATGTGATTGAATTTATTGCTATGAGTAAATGCATGGGTTGTGGCGGGTTGAACAATGGTGTGCTTTGAGAGTGTTAGGCTTTGGAGAGTTTCCATATTAACCTAATCTAGAAGTCATAACAGTACGCATTACAACAGTAAAAGCAGCACAAGTACTTTAAAAAATAGGGGATTAACTGCTTTAAATGCTTGGACTAGCTCAGTGAAAGAGTTTTCCTTTGATAAAAGCTTTCAGACAGTTAACTGTAAATGATTTGGGGAAACAAAGAGTAATATGAAAATAAAAGTTTTATAAAGCAATAGTAGGAGCTTCATAAATTCCATTTAAAGTGAAAATGGCCAATGTGGCAAATAACTAGAGATGCACATTAGTTACAGGAGAAGGTAAAGGGGAATATGATATCAGCAATCTATAATTCTAGAGAAATAACTGTTTCTTATAATAAACAGAGGATCATGGTTCTAAACAAAAGGTATTTTTACAAATCGAAAATTGGGAAACACTGTGCTGGATATTATGACTACTAAAATTCTTTCATCTTATCTGTTCTGCCCCATACTTCCTTCAGACTAAATCATCATTTACTGCCAGTGGGTTTTAAGAGGGGCACTTCACAGCTCTAGTGTTCCAAGTCAGAAACTACAGGCTTGGAAAAACTACATTCAACCTTTTTCTTGTCTTTAGTCCTCCTTCATTTCCCCTTGAATAACATGTGTGGACTTACTTTTAAGTCATGTTTTGTATCTGTTCTATTAAGGAGTTAAAAAAATTCTTGAGGGCGCACAGGAACATGGCTTTCTTTTGGTGTCATCCATGTCTAATAAAATGTATTATGCAAGAAAAAAAAGTTTTATATGTTTGAAATTCTTTTGTTGAATAAATTGATTCTGCATTTCTGTTGATGATTTGGGAATATTTTTCAAAACTGTTGAAACTGCTTCCCATGAAAGGTTTTTCATTGTTACAATCCACAGCTATAGTAAATGGACATGGTTAAGGTGTATACTTTAGGTATACTTCAGGAGGAAATGAGAAAAAAGACCTACTAATTTAGTCATTTATTTCCTTCTTTCAATTGATTCAACAAATATTACTGAGTATCACTTTTGTGCCAGGCACTCCTAACTGCTTGAAATACCTCAATGAACTAAACTGACAAAATTTCATGCTTTTATGAAGCTTATATTCTAGTGGGGAAAGGCAGATAATAACCACCACAAAAATAACTATGTAAGTAGCACGTGATAAGGTGATGACTGCCATGGAAGGAAGACCCAGAGAAGCGTGATCAGGACTGGGAACATGACAAGGATGTTGGGTATCAACTAGAAGCTAAAATTTAAGTTGTTGAGGACAGGTGAAGATTGTGCAAAACACTGAAGGAAGTGAAGTTAGCCGTGTGGATTTCTAGGGGAGCAACTGGTACAAGGCACCCAAGGCCAGGAGGACTGGAGCAGAATGAATGAGGAAGAGAGTAGCTGGAGGCAGATTTTCTAAGGCCTTGTCAACTACACTATAGTCACATTGTAAGCACGTTAGCTTTTATTCTAAATGAGGAATCTGTGGAGGATTCTAAGTAGAGGAATGGTTTGATATAACTTTATATTTTTAGATAATGACTCTGGCTGATGTATTAATAATACAGTTTAGGGTGCAAGGTTGGACTAAATATTTGCTGAAGTCTTATGATGCTTTACTCACTGCTAATTGCTGTGGATAGATGATGGTACAAGGATGAATAATACATGGTGGAAAGTACAAAATTAACTGCTCTTTTGCTTTAAAATTGACTTATGGAGTAAGTTTTCTTATAAGAAACTGTATGAAACGTACAGAGTAAAATGATAAAATATACAAAGGTATGATATTAAATGATTATATATGGCCTTTACCCACTGACTTTTACTAAGCAATTTTAAGTCACTGAGATTTTAAAGCTGGCAGAAACTCTGGAGATCATCTGGTAACTTGACTCTTTCTTAGGTACATCAGAGCTCTGAGCCCAGAGAAGAGTCAGGTAAGAAAGTCTTCCGGCATAAATACCAAACCTGGACTTCACTATGGATGTTCAGATTCCAAGTCTAGAGCTTTCTCTAGTAGGGCACATTGTCTCTATTTATAGCAATGCTGATGTCTGTTAAATCAATTATTAGGATGTGAAAAACAGATGACTTTCTCTAGGCAAAACTATCTCAGCACAGTTCTTGCATTAAAGAAGAGAAAAAAATGCATTCTGAAACAACCCCTCAGATACATTATTCTGTTCCCCCTCAACAGATAAACATTGAAATGTATTGTCATTGATGAAAATTAGTTTAAAAATTAAATGGGAAACACTATCTCTTTGGATTGTGGAGAAGACATCTAAAGTTTTTTTCTTTGAAATGCCAAAAGCTAATGAGTTGCACTAAAACAGAGAAACAATCTGAATGATCAAAGTTATTTTTCTTCAGCTTCGAAATGCCAAATACCAGGAAATACTGCTTTCTGGGAGTAAGTAGTTTATTTTTTAACAAGAAGATGTTAAAATTAGCTTATGGACTGACAACAAAGCAGATGACATTGAAACAATAAAATACAATAAAATAAGAAATTGGGAAAAATATTACTCATGTCTGTTAAAAATACTTCTTAATTCCACATAAAAAGAGCAAAAAAAATCAACAAAAAGAATCACAACAGCAAAAGCACAAATAAAAACCAGCAGCTATATTGGTAGAAATTTATTGTTTAAAAACATCTAGCCATTCTAATCTGGTGCCATACTTTTTTTTCCATAGCTCATTCTGGGATCTTCTTGTTCTAGAAAAAGGGTTAGCACTGTTGTTGTTTGTTTGTTTTTGGTAAAGGAGAACTTTTAGGGTTGGAGACCATATTATATCTGACTCAACCATTCAACTCTGCCACGGTAGAGTAAAAGTAGCCATAGACCATATGTAAACAATGAGTGCATCTGTGTTCCAAAGACATTTAATTCACAAAGCAGGCACTGGATCACTGGATTTCAGACCAGAGGTTGCAAGCCTCTTTTCTAGGTTCCTGTCTGAGTCTGCATGGTTGAACACGGGTCATTGCATTCCACCTGCATTCTAGCTTAAAATAAAGAGAGAAAAAAAGCTAGAGAAATGTATTGTAGTATCACAAGTCCAAAGTGACATTTTTCATTTACCCCATATCATTAATCCAAACCTAATAATGTTTCCATATTAAGTTGCAGGGGATATTGAGAAATGTGCCAAACTTAAAGAAAAGAATGAGGAGAAAAAGGACACTGAGGGAAAACAATAAAATTCTTCAATAGGCTTCATACCAAAATTTTGCCATTGATTACCCACCCAACAAATAACTAATATGTTAACAACTATTATGTACCTATTACAATTTTAGAAATCCCCTTATTACTTCATTATTTATCATGAAAACATTGAAGTATTCAAAAATATTAAAAGAATTATACAGTAAATAATACTCATCACTTAGATTCCATAATATATACATTTATATTTTTATCAAATACCTATGAATCCATATGTCCTTCTATCCAACAATAAATTCATGTTTTTACTGCCTTCGAAGTAAATCTCTAACCTCAGCATACCTTACTTGCAGGCACATCCTCAAGAATGTCATCAGAGTTCAGTATTTGATTATAGTCAATTGGGATTTTTTTGAGGTAGAATTCACATACAATGGAACAAATAAATTTCATGTGTGCCATTCAGTATTTTCAAAAATATAATCTTTTGTAACCACAATTCATATTGAGATGTAGAAATTTTAGTTATCCCGGCAAGTTCAATCATGCTCTTAATCCTATCCAACAACGACTATTCTCACTCTTCTTATAGTGTTCACTGTTCTAGAATTTCATATAAATGATATAATGAAATATGTATTTTCTCTTACCATTTCTTTTATTCAGCATAGGTTTTTTTTTTCCACACTTCATCTATCCTGTTGCATATATCTGTCGTTTATAGAAATATTTTATCCATAAGTTAATAAACACCAGAACTTTTTCCAGTTTTGGACAATTATGAATAAAGTTGTTAAGGACATTCTTGAACAAGTCATTTGTTGATATATGCAGCATCTACAAACATACATATACCTACATACACATACACACTTTTTTGTTCTTGGGTAAATACTAGCAATAGAATTGTACAATTACTGGGTAGAAGGTTACAAGATAAGTATATATTTAGTTTTATAAGAGAATTGTAAAGCTTTTGCCATGTGGCTCAACCATTTTATACTTCCATCATCAGTACATGAGAATTGCAGTTGCTTTACTTCCTCACCAACATTGGAAGTTGTTGGTCTTTTTAATTTTAGCTATTGTAATGGTTAAGTGGTGGACCTATGCTATTTCTATGGAGGATTGTCTACAGGGAAAATATTATCTTCAAAATAGTATAATAATTTATGGTAGAGATCAAATAATTTTCTCACTGAGCTGAGTTAGAACTTCTAAAATGATTCAATGATAGTGGATCTACCTGTATTGACAAAGTTCGTGGAAAATGTGGTACTTCATGTAAATGGATCTAGATTTCAGTTGGGGAATGAGGGGGATAATGGGTGGTGATTTATATAGATTAAAGTGCGAATATTACCCCTTGATAACCATCCCAAATGATTAAAACTATTTAAATAGGCATACAAATCATGAGAGTACTTTAAAAATGACTTCATTTTATCTTTTCTAAAGTTTTACAATTAAAACAATCTTAGTCTTAAATGTTCTCACCATACACACACACACACACACACACACACACACACACACACACATAAATATGAAAGGTAATGAATATGACTATGGTAATCATTCCACAGTATATATGTGCACCAAATAATTACATTTTATACTTAAATATATGTAATATTTTCAAATATACCTTAATAAAGCTGAAAAAATAAAAAAAATTTCCTCAACACTTAGAAAAAAGTAGAAGATAAAAGCAAATAAAATTTCTATTTCCTTGAGAGACAAATGGATGAACCTTTTGAGAGAATTTTATATGAGAGATTCCTGAGTTAATTTTTGTAAGTAAATATTCACAGTTTCAAGGGTCAGAAATAAGATTTTTGATCTTACACGGTAAAAGCAAAAGGTTGGGCTTCTTATCAGGCCTATATTTTCAAAGAAACACTCTAAGTGGAGGAGTATAAGGGGCCCTCTCCTCTTTTGTGTACCAAAGAAAATTCCATCATTTTACCCTTACATAGGGTATCAGAAAATCCAGTGTAAATCCAACTAGTATATATATATAAAAAAACCAGAGCTTGACACACTGTATTTTATAAAAACAACAAAATATGCAACTCTTTTTATTTTTTGCTATGTGCATACTAAACCATACCATTTTAAGCATTTGTAACCAATGCAATTCTTTGGTAATTAATTTTAGTATCTAGTCCTAAATGACATTACTTATAATCTTAGTAAAGATCATAATGTCCTCATACTTCCTCTGTTTTAGGCAGACAACTTCTCAATAGTTTTATCACTTTCAGTTTAATCAGTGGATAATAAGGGTAAACAGGAAGATTTACATTATATTTTTAACTGATTTTGCCACCATAGATTCTTAACTTCTAGAGTAAAATTATTAATATATTTACTTTTGTAATTTCTTTCTTGTATATTTGCACTTTAGCAGTTTTCTTTCAAAATAAAATTTAATAGTTTTGCCTTCCTACCAAATCTATCGTCTGAAGCCTAATAAAAACGTGATTTTCTAATGAGTTTTTAACTATGGCAATGAACAATAAATTTAGACAAACAGAAGATGCTGTGTTGGGTGAACAACATGGCCCCCGAGATATTTCAATTTAAATGATCACTGTAGGAGACAGTTTGTGAAGCTGCCATTTACAGTGGAGTGTCATATAGATGCAATCCAGCAAAATGTCAATTAGATTTTCAACTCATGTTAGTGAAATGTGAACTGTAATGATCCCTGTCCAGTTTCAATGTGAAATGATATTCCTTATGCAATGGTAAAGACTGAGTTCATTGTGGCGTCAAACCACACAGAGTCTGTCATGATACAATCAAATCGAACATTTGCAAATTGTCTTAAGTGACTAAATAATTATAATTCTTTCTTTTGTCAGTTCTAAAGAAAAATTACTTTAAAAAATGTGGTGTTGAGTAAATGTTCCTTAAATACCTTGGTAATGTAATATCTTGCTAAAGTTATTAATAAAGCTCCTTACTGTTCTAGTCTTAATTAAAGAACAATTAATTTCCAATTATTTAAATCTTGGCCTTTTCAGACAAATTCTTGAAGCTCTTTTACATTTAGAATAGTTAGGGGAATTAAGCTTGATTCAGAAAACTCCAAGAAAGCATCAATTTAGTGTTTTAAAATTGTAAATATATTATACCTAATTTCTAGCATTTATTAAAGATGCATCTGTGATCATTTCAGCAAAACATTTATTTTCACCCGAGCACAAACAATGTAATTTGAAAATCTGAAGGGAAAACTCTATGTAAGTATGCCTTCAGGTAGTTGTGCCATCAAATAATTGTCTGCCTCTCCATAGAGGAAAGAGTCTCACTGTTTTTTAATTGGTTTTAAAACACCAAAAGTTAATTTTCCCCATTGGAACAAAGCAATAAGAGACGATTAGAAAATTGTTATAGCTTGTATATTGTATTTTTCAATTGGCACACATTGTTAGCATTTACTCATAAAACTAAAACAACTTGTTAAACCATTATTTAAGTCCCTATAAGAAATTTTATCACTAAAATTTAACAATATTGTTATTTCCTTATATCATTTTCATTTTATCCATAATCTAAAATTACAATATATAACTTTTAACAAATATCTGTAAACTAATCCCTGAGGTTTTTCCTAGAATAAATTTCTATGAATTAGAATTACTTGGCCACAAATAATGAGTATTTAAAGTTATTTAATAAAGTCATTAAATAATTTAAAGTCATATATGCTGCATTCTAGTTTCCAGTAAAACCGACCATTGACAATATTGAGTATGGTCTGCTTAATCATTTTTATTTTAATCATGATAAATTATGGTTTCTTAATAAATATATATTTATTAGATTACTAGTGAGGTTGACTATTTTTATATGATTATCAGTTATTTGTAATTCTCGTTCTTGGAGAATATGATTTAATATTAGTTTACCATTTTTCTTTTGTCTTTTTGACTGTGAACATTAGTAATGTTAAATATTTTTCATCAATATTTGTTGCAAAACTTTTTCCCAGTCCACAGTTTGCCTGTTGGTTGTTAAGTCTATTTTGCCCACGTCTACCACATCTGACACCTGTTTTCAATATGTCCCCCCTTGTGTATAGATTTATCTTTCTGTGGATGATTTTATCTGTGTTCAATTTCTATAGTCCCGACTACCCCCTCATCTTTTCCAAGAAATGTCTCCTAACTTTCAGCCCAGGCAGATCTGGAAATAACTCTGTTGGTTTGGATATTTATTTTTCAACTTACATCTACTTAGAAATTTGAAGAATTCTTTATCCCTTACTGTACTGTAGGCATGGGTTGTGGGTGGTTTTACTTATTCTCCTCATAATTCTGCATAAAGGATGTATGAAGAGATTCAATCTTAAGCAGCTGCTATTACGCAGAGAGAATCCTATCATCTCTTATGATTTTTGAAGCAAAGAATGGCAAAGCAGTAAAGACCACTGCTAAGAGTTCAGTAACTTAAATTTTGTATCTTAGGAATATGTCTGATATTTTGACTAGTTTGATCTATTTACTGCATGTCTTTAAAACTACAATATTAATATTAGTTGTTGGGAAAACTGCCTGTAATTGGTAAAAAGCATTTTTTTTTTGTTCAGAATTTTACTCTTTTTCAGCCCTTAATTATATTATTCACTGTTTTCAAAAATAATGATGTTTTAGTATATCCAATGCATTATTCCTTAACTTCCAAACAGTGTCCTCATTAAGGCTATATTTTTTCTATTATGTTAGATCGAATACCTGGTCTTTGTTAAAGAATGATTTTTGATTTCTGTTTTGATTTTCATATCTATGTATGCAGTTGTTATTTAGACATCTCTATCTTTACAGACTGTCCCTTTTAGTTTTTTAGACTTATTGTATGCTATGCTACATATTTTTTAAAAAATCATTCTGTATATTTTTAGGATAGTTGTTATATAAAATTTTTTTTTGTTTCTTTCACTAATTAAAGTGATTTAGCAGGGCACAAAATGTTGACATCCACAAAATTTTCTCTGCAAACTCTAAACAGTGTTCCTGTATCTTTTCCATTTAATCTTGCAGTGGACAAAGATGAACTAGCTGGAGTTTGCTATTTGTAGATAGCTATTTCTTTCCTTTTTTCCTATCAAGTTATTTGCATATATTTTTACTTTGTTATTTCTCAAATTGTAGGTGAGATAAATAGATTTGTCTGTCATTCTCTCATTAATACTATCTCAATTTAACCCTACCACCATCACCATCAGTGCAGCTTTCTTTAGATATATCTCTCAATAATTTTTCCTTCAATGTTTTAATTTTTCTTATAATATTCTTTAATTTTGAGATTTAGTCTTTACCTCATATTCCATATCCATTACATTTTCTTTTGTCATTTTTGCTGCTTTGCCTTTGAGGTACATGTTCTAAAATGTTTATTCATTTATTTAGTAAATCCATTTTAATGCTCATTGCTAGCTTTCAAGCCCAAAAGTGTGAACTTTACCTGATTGTGCTTTGTAACATTTAGCTTCTTGGCAAATTTTCTTTCCATCACTCAGAAGAAATTTTTAGCTTTTTCCATTTGTCTTTATTAATCCTGATATCTTTCATTTCACTTTGTTTCTTCCCATAGATTTCTGCACACATTTCATGGAAACTATCTCTATTCGTACTATTTTAAACACATGTAACCATTTTTAAGTTTTTTCCCTCTCGTTACAGAAATAAATTATTTTCAGAGGTTGTTATTCCTTCTCTGAGGCCACAAAATAATGTTCACTTCATCTTCGATGTTGAAATAGCTTTATTCAGGACTCATTACCTTTCTTTCTTTATATTCATACTTCAATAACGAGAAATTTATCAAATCCAAGTCAAAATTTGAAAACAAAGTTGGTTTGTAAACTTGTGTTGACTTCGTGTTCATTTGAGTGCTACGAAATGTTTTTCTCTGATATACAACTGAAAAAGTGTCATTAAGCATCATTATCATTTAGGTATTACCAGTAATTACTCTTAACTAGTAGAATTTATTAAATGCGCTGCTTAACTTAGATGGAAATGTCTCCTAATTCATCCTCATGTTCTTTGAAGCTCTAAACCAAGGCACTATTTGAAAATTAGTCTTTGTAATGTACTTCTACCAGTAATATTACACCATGTATATCAGTTTACAGAAGTAAACTATGTATTTCAAAGTATTGTCACCTGTATTTCCCTCCCTGCCTAAATCATCAGAATCAGCCTTTCCCTGGCTTTATGTAGAATGAAATCAAACTGATTTTGAGGGAAGGGCTATAGAGTCAGACTTCTATTAAAAAAAAAAGTTCTCATCAGTATAGGTAGAAAAACCTACCTTAGGTTTTGAAACAATTAGGAGGAAGGTAAAATTTCTTACTTTTTCTTATCTTGCTTTCTAAGTTAGAAGGTTTTCACTATCATAGAGAGTACATAGAACATTAACTGAGTCTCTCATAGAAGTCTCAGTTTTTTTGTTTGTTTTGTTTTTTTATTGCTAGTGGACATTTCAGATTCTGATGACTGGTTTATATTCATTAAAAATTTCAGTGCCATTATACATAACTGTTTTCATGGCTACCCTTTTAATTTTTGTGGAGCTCTATGTGACATTAAACTGATGTTTATTATTAAATATTAAACCATAAATTTTTAGCATGCAAATTTAAGAATGGGGTTTTCTTTTTTATCAGAAAGATTGAAGATAGTATTCAAACAGCAAATAGATGTTATATAACATTTGTTCGGATTTAGTAGTGGAGATTTTTGTATATGGTAACAGTGGTAATAAATCAATCATAGTCTTCTATAAGGGAAATATTGAGATAGAAAGATTATACAACTAAGATAAACCTATATTTAAAATTCCATATAACAGATTTTTAAGGTGCAATTTAATATAACCTCTCTAAACCACAGTTTTGTAACTGTAAAATTAAACAATATTATTTCACAAGATGATATTGAGATTGAAATGAGACAAAATTTTTAACTGCTCTTATTGAGGTTTGATATATAACAAACTGCACATACTTAAGGTGTACAATTTGATAAATTTCAACATATGCATATACCTGTAAAACGATCACTATAGCTTCAATAGTGCACATTTACGAAAACCATCGAGTTTTCCTTGTTATCTTCCATAGTCTTTCCATTGATATTTCTCTTCACTCTACCCTGGGTTACCACTGATCTGCTTCCTATAAATCATAAATTAGTTTGCATTTTTTAGCAGTTTATAGAAATAAACTCATGGAGCATGCACACACTTTTGCCTGACTTCTTTAACTCTGCATAATTACCTTGAGACTTGCCCACATTGTAGCATGTATTCATGGTTCATTTATTTGTATTGCTATGTAATATTCCACTGTTTAGATATACTACATTTTATTTATTCATATACTTGATGATGGACATTGAGCTCTTTCTAACATTTGGTTATCACAAAAAGAGCAGCTAAGAACATTCATGTAAAAGTGTTTGTATAGATGTATAATATCTTCTTCCCAGTAAAAGGAGAACATATAAATTTAACATTTTAGGAAATAAGATAAACTGTATTAAAGTTTATAGAACATTATAAAGTGCAACCTAAATATATGTTATTACTATATTTAGAAATATACTTATTTTGTCTGGTTACTGTGATATGACTAAAAACATCCTATTCAAATTTAATCAGTAAATTATTAAATCAAAGTGAGCATATTATGGTACGTGATTCTTAAAAACTTGAACAAGTCTTAAAAGACCTAGATTTAAAAAATGGATTAATTAGAGTCTCTACTAAGAAGAAAATATTATAAAATAAATGTAAACAAATAGAAAATACATGGAAATATATGTTGTGATTAAACTTAACTAGGTGGTATCATATATGAAGAAGATAATTTTATCATAAGGAGATACAAACTTTATCATTTAAACTATTGCTCAGTACCCCCAAGATACCACTTATATTATCTTAGCTAATATATTTCTGAGAAAAAAATCAGTATTAGTATATTGTCTATCTAACAGATAGAAATAAAAAATTGGGATTCATAGAAAAATTGGAATTAAAAAGATTTAAATGTAAAAAAGAAAACATGGAGTCACATTAAGGCTTGAGAGCAGTCTTTACTCCACGTGTACAATTAACTTTTTGCTCAGTTTCTTATGTTCTTAGGTTAGGTCCCAGCAGATAAGATATTAGAAACATAATTATGTTATGATTTCCAAGAAGGAAATCATGATGTGAGAGGTAAGGAGGGAGACGAAAACACAGTGGGGTAAACATCAAATCCTTTGTAGTGTGAGCTAATTCAGAATTGCAGAATAGCCCTGGATTCCTAAGCATCTTGCTTGTTTTAAAATTGTTTAAGTAGGCTGGGCGCGGTGGCTCACGCCTATAATCCCAGCACTTTGGGAGGCCGAGGCGGGTGGATCACGAGATCAAGAGATAGAGACCATTCTGGTCAACATGGTGAAACCCCGTCTCTACTAAAAAATATAAAAAAATTAGCTGGGCATGGTGGTGCGTGCCTGTAGTCCCAGCTACTCAGGAGGCTGAGGCAGGAGAATTGCCTGAACCCAGGAAGCGGAGGTCGCGGTGAGCCGAGATTGCGCCATTGCACTCCAGCCTGGGTAACGAGCGAAACTCCGTCTCAAAAAATAAAAATAAATAAAATTGTTTAATGACAATAATACTCTAAGAGTTTGTTAAAATTTTGTGTTAAAAAGCTAGAGTAGGTTTTTCTATCCTTTAATCATTTACTTTATAAAATTCATACTATTTTTAATAGATGAAGACTGTCATTATCTAAAAAATTTATACTTGGCGTCTTAATTTTTGGTAATTTTAGGCTAACATTTTAAGTCATGCAGCATGACAGACAAATCCAGATAAGATGGTTAGGAAGAAACAAAGAACAGCAATGATAAACAGCAAGAAGTTATTAAAGACAACCCTTGCATTTCAGAGCTTAATTGAAGACCAGAGTGGTGGGTTCATTTCTTTAAAACTATTCAGTGTGTTAATAGAGTAAATGTATCAAGAAAATATTTTGTGCTTATTCACTCCTTCAGTCATAGTTTGAGATCATCATCACTTTTATGTCATTTGTCTGATAAGATTCTCATGTAAACCTATAACATCTTTTGTAGGAAGACTGGTCCACTTACCATCTATTGCTTTTCTACTCAAGTATGACACTTTTAATGTTAGAAGTTCCCATTCAGTAATTTTGGAGACTCCACCTCCTCTAGTAGCTCATTGTCTTGATAGAGAAAAGAAACTTGTTAACTAAAGATGACAGCCCAGTTTGGCATCAATAGAAGTGGTTTTCTCAGCACAATCCAAAATTACTCATGGAAGACTCAATTCTGATGAAGCTCAGTGCCTGCTCACGGTCCTGGATCTCCCTACAGTGTTTTACTCAACAAGTTCTGGATAATGTCTCCTGAGCTTGTCAATGATACCAGAGGTGGAATGGATGGTGGTACAAAGCAAGGGCTATGAAATCTGAAGGTGGCCATCATTACCCTCACTTGCTGTGTTTTATTATTATTTTGAAATTTAACTGTATTACTGATTTCTCAAATATAAAACTTCTTCCCAGAACTGTTTTGATGATACTATGTGATCTTGTAAATTGTCTAGTAGAAGAAACACAATAGAGTAATTTTTTCATAAATGTTAATTCTCTTTCTTTTCTGTTTTAGGCTAACCTTGGCTCTCACATGAAATTCCTATAAGGCGCAAATCCTTGAGTTCCCTCCCCACACTTTAGGTGTTGATTTGAAAGCACCTGTTTCTTTGGATGTGCTTGGTCATTATTACTGTTACTCTTGCTTCATTTCAATTTAAAAAACTCAGTTATTTAAAAAGATTTATATTCTTAACACTCAACATGCTATCCTCTTTAAATAGTTGATTTCATGTCTAATACATTATAATGGTGCATGGCATACAGGCCACTGAATATGTTTTAGTGGCCTAGTAATAAAAAAGCTGACTTCTGACTGAAAAGTATGATTAAGAGTAATTCTTCTGCATTAAAAGTGTTAACTTTGGTATAGTAATTTTTCCTTTAAAAAATGTCAGAAACATTCTATCATTATTTTAATTCTTCTATTTTATATTTAATGTTTAAAAATACTTTTAAAATTGTATAAATTTATGAACATTAAAAATAGTGTCATATTTTCATATTATTGCAATTAGCCATAATATTCTATTTCTTTTAGGTTATTTAGATGACATCACATATTACAAGCATTGGAAACAGAGTATTACATTTCCACATTAAGAGCATAGGTCACATTACTTAATAAAAGTTGAATAATATGCAGTGTCTTTCACTTGTTGCTGTTCTATTTAAAAAGCATCTTTAGAATTCCATATTTTAGTGTGAAAATTTTTCACATGCTATATTTTGCCAATAGAAAAATATTTTAACCTCCTAAACACCAACAACTTGGCAAGAAATTTATTAAGTAGAAGTTTTTCTGTTATTACAAACTAATGAAACAGCAGTATTAAACTGCAACAATTTCAAACCCAAAATGATAACTTCAAGTATTTTAACTTATTCGCTTACAAGAACAAAATATTGCACCTCAGCCTCATATTTTTATTCTATATCTACTGCTGTAGCAATTTACTTTGTTAATAACCTCGAACCAAGATTAATATCCCAGTTTTAAGATTTGAATTTGAACACTTTAAAAGAGGGACTTTGTAGTCTTGAGCAAATAATACACCTTTTCTCTGGGATTTTCAATTTTGATCCTACCTTGCAATAATTAACCACTCAAGTGGTTGCTATAGCTATGTTCAGCTATCAAGGAAACAGTTAATCCTACATTTATAGAGAAGCGATATATATGAAGTGTAGCAGACATTTCAGAAATTCATGGAGTTTAAAGCCATTAAGGTATGAAACCACTTACTGGCCTTAACTATGTAAGATGCTTTTCGTTACTCATCTGTTTATGCAGCACAAGCTGTCCCTTCTAGGATGATCCTTTCTGATTACTTTTGAACCAACCATAGTTCATTAGTAAATAAACTATCCAAAACTGATCATTGAAAGATGCCTTTTTTTTGAAGATGCAAATTCTAAATGTTATTTATGTGTTTATGTGATGGAAAGATCAGTTGTTTATTCATTAGTCATTTAAAAATACTATGTGTGAGAGGAATATAAATAGCATCTAAAATCAGGAAAATCATTGAGGTATCTACTGCTTATAAGTGAATTTATAGTCAGATATTGTAAATGAATCGGGTTAGCTTTTATATTTTGTTAAAATAGATTTTTTTTTTGTAAATAATAGATGAATTCAAACTAAGGACTTTATATAACATATTTTCTTTGATCAAGTCATATTAAAGTATTGTTCTTTAATAAACCTAGGCAAAACTTTACCTTTTAGAGTTGTTTTGATCTGTATTAAGCCAGATATTTATAAAAATAATTAAAAGTAGTTGTATAAATTAAATAATTTCAAAAACACAAATTTTTTAACTAAATCACAAATCAAAATAGGCCATTATGATATTTCTCTGGGTTATTGACAGCAAAGCATTACTAATCTATATCCTAAAAGCTTGATTCTCATGTTTCAATAAGATTGAAAGATGACCTGGTTAGGATGGCGTATGACCTTTACAAAACATCTGTGATTAAAGCAAATGTGACAATTCCGGTGACAATAAAACAAAGGAAACGTTTGTCCTTATAAAGGGCATGAAACCATAATAATAAGTAACATTGACCAAGAATCCACATGCCAATAAATCAGATTAAATTTTATTTAATTCTCAACAACTGTATGAGGTAACTTCTATTACTATCTCCTTTCTCTGAACCCAAACTCTCTAAACATATTTTAATTAAAAAATCATTAGACTCTGTATGAATACTGATGAGTTTAACACCTAAGTTTATATGTGTATATATAAAATATATCTAAGATTATATATATGTATATATAAATACATAAATACATACGTACATATATGTATAAATACATAATAGTACTAGGTATTATGTGCAAAGCAGTTAAAAAAATGTGGCTTATCTGGTAATGAAATATGTGGATATGTGGTAAAATGAGTTTCCTTCTTTCTAAAGTTGTTAACTTAT
This sequence comes from Aotus nancymaae, assembly GCF_030222135.1. Lineage (NCBI taxonomy): Eukaryota > Metazoa > Chordata > Mammalia > Primates > Aotidae > Aotus > Aotus nancymaae. The sequence continues at coordinate 14,237,281 of NW_026988435.1, forward strand.
GCATATAATACCTAGCTGCTTTAAAAATAAAGTTTTTTTATATTCTTTTATCAATGACTCATCCACCTTGGCAATATGTTTCCAAAGAACTATTTGCAAAAGGTCCTTCCTAAAAGTCTTCACTTAGTTAATGAAAATATACTGGGAGATAGAGGGTGGTAGACAGGATCTGTGGTTTATACTTACTGTTGAAATTGTAGTCCCTTGCTTTTTCTAAGACTCTACCTTATAAGGTTTTAAAATAAGTTTCATTTCTTTAAAATGCTTTCTCATTTTTGTTTGCAAAATTAGCTGAGAGAACTGGAGTTTTTTTGGTTGTTACATACCTATATTCTCATAATAATTTGAAATTATTTGTTTATTGAAATACTTATTTGGAAATATTTTTCAGACAAAATATTGATTTGTGAGGCAAAGGAACACTAAAAACTACTCCTTTTTTTGTTGTTTTTTTGAGACAGAGTCTTGCTCTATTGTCCAGGCTGGAATGTAGTAGTACTATCTTGGTTCATTGCAACCTCGGTCTCCTGGATTCCAGTGATTCTCCTGTCTCAGCCTCCCAAGTAGCTGGGATTACAGCACACGCCACCACGCCCAGTTAATTTTTGTATCTTTAGAAGAGACGAGGTTTCCTGGTGTTGGTCAGGCTGTTCTCAAACGTCTGACCTCGTGATTCGCCTGACTCAGCCTCCCAAAGTGCTGTGATTATAGGCATGAGCCACCACACCCGGGCAAAACTTACTATTTTTTTAAAGTATAGGACGATGATTTTATTTTCTAATGTTTATCCAGGACAAAGTTGTTCAGTGCTGACTATGTGTCAGGTACTCAGCTAGGTGACTGTACTTTAAATTTAGATTCAAAAGAATCTCTGCCTTAATGAACCCTAAGAGTAGTAAGGGAAAAATATAGGTAACTCAAATTTATTGAGAATTCTGAAAATGTCTTCTAGAAGTTAAGATACATCAGGCAGGTCTTAAATAATTCATAGAGTATTTTTGGTAGGTGTGGAGCAGAGACGGAGAAGTGGGAACAGGATAGATAAGGGTGTGGAGCTTAAGATGCATGTGGCAAAGACGTGTGTGTGTGTGAATACAGTATGGAATGTAGTCTTACATTCAGTGCCCTGAAATCTGACCCAGTAATTCATATTAAACTGATCTATGTGAAACATACATATCTTAGATTTTACTTTTTACTCTCTTCACTAAATCTGTGGTTCTTAGTCACTAAGTGGGAACTTTTCAGAAGTGTTTCCAAGAAAACTGTCACGGGAGTGAGAACGTGGAAAAAGGAGAAAATACGGAGGCTATATTCATCAGGGTTTTCCACAGGATTGTCGACAATCACATGAGGTAATTCCAAAAATCAGCAGGCTAGGCTGGCAGGCTAGAGACCCCGCGGAAGAGCTAATGCTGATGCTAGAGTCTGAAGGGAGGCTGCTGGCAGAGTTCCTTCTTCCCAGGGGACCTCAGTCTTTTTCTCTTAAGGCCATCAGCTGATTAAATGAGGCCCATCCATTTTATGAAAGGTAACCTGCTTTACTCAGAGTCACTGATTTTAACATTCATCATATCTAAAAAAAAAATGCTTTCACAGCAACATCCACACTCGTGTTTGAGCCAATATCGGGGAGCAATGATCTAGTCTAGTCGACATATAAAATTAGCCATCAGAGGCCAAACAAGGGCACAATGTCACGTAAATCCCCGTGGCTGGTAATTTTGACTCAACCCCACTTGGTCATTTTTTACACAGTCTAGATCACCTTTTAAGAGATATGTTAACCAGGGGACAGTGAGCTGGCAAATATATCTATTCTTTCTCTCCTGCAATCATTGGTTAATGGTGGCTCCTGAGAAGACATATTTCTCAGGTATTCATGTGAGCAGACAAAGCTGTCTCAGTAGCCTGAGGACGTTTCTCTAACAAAGAAGTATAGGTCCTGGCTGTTGGAATGAGAGTATGCCTATAGCCAATATAGCCAGTATGTCCCTAGAAGTAAAGAGATTAATAGGGTATGTGTGGATTATCCAAAACATTTGCATGTGCATAAGGGGTTGGGGAAGAGCTGAGGTTTACAAAGTATACCAGTACCAAATCGTGAAGGATTCTTGGGACATATCTGAGAATGTAGATTTCACCTAAAGATAAGTTAGTGTCAGGCTTTATCAGTACCATCCTGCAAGGGAATTTTCATTTAAAATTATTATATATTATCCCCAAGGTCTCTAATTAAGGCGGTCTAAAATTAGGCCCTAGAATCTGGTTTAGGATCAATGTATTAGGCTCAGGAGAGCCCCAAAAGATTTGCACAGGTGCAGAACATGATCATATTTACACTTTACAAAGAGCATACTTGTCATAGCTGGAAGGAAGGCAGAACGGAAAGAAATGATCCTTCTTTACTGAATTAAGGCAGCAGGTGTGAAGACATTATGTGAGAGCAAAGTTAAGAATATATTCAGGTGGCAAATTTGACAAAAGTATTTAGAGACAAGGAAGAAAATGATTAGTTAGTGAAAATGTCTAAGTCTTTGGCTTGGAAGATGGAAGTAATAGTAGTGCCAAACCCTGAAATATGGAACATGAAAACAGGATTTGCTGGAGAAAATAGTGAATGAGATTTGAAGGGTCAGTGGGACATCAAGGAAGAAACAGCCATGAGTCAGTTAGAAAGAAACTGTCAAAATAGGATGCTCTAGACTAAAGATAAAACTTGTTGAGTTATTAGTATAGATCAGATATTGACAAACTGTGACCAGCAGGCCAAATCCATCCTTGCAAATATTTTGTAAATAAACTTTTCTGGAACACAGCCACACTCATTTGTTTACATATGGTCTGTGGGAGCTTTCTCTAAATGGCAGAGCAGAGGACATACACCTTTGCTCTGATAGAGACTGTAAGGTCCACACAGTGAAAAGTACTTCCTATCTGCCTCCCTTTATAAAATGTTTGCAGATTCCTGGTGTAGATAAATAGTGATTAACTTTTTGAGAATGTATAGATTGCCAAGGGTATGTGTATATCGTAAAGATGACTGAATGATCACAAACATTTAAATACAAAGGAGGCAGACTGCAAACATCAGACTTAGTGAAGAAAAAAAAGCTATAGTTTTAAATCTATATTTTTGTAGTACTGTTCCAGCTATATTTTTCCTAGTCACCAAATAAGCCAGGTGCTGATAGAAAAACAGGTGAGTACTTGTTCTCATTTTCTTTCCTTTCTCATCTCTGTCTTATCTTTTTGTCAACATGTGTATTAACCTATTTTCATACTTCTATAAAGAACTGCCCAAGATTGGGTAATTTATAAAGAAAAGAGATTTGACTCACAGTTCCTCAGGGCCAGGGAAGCCTCAGAAAACTTACAATCATGGTGGAAGGGCAAGCGGAGGTATCTTACATGGCAGCAGGTGCTAGAGAGCATGTGAAGGAGGAACCGTTAAGCCCTTATAAAACCATCAAATATCCTGAGAACTCCCTCACTATTACAATAACAGCATGGGGGAAACTGCTCCCATGATCCAATCATCTCCCACAAGTTCCTTCTCTTGACATGTGGGGATTATGGGGATTATAACTCAAAGTGAGAACCGTAATCTGGGTGGGGACACAGAGCCAACCATATCAACACGCTTTCAAGAAAGAAGACACTTGGTGGAGGAAATAACAACGATCATTCTCAACATCATGTTTTATTTAAAGACGAAGAGGTGTTCTGACAAACGTGTTGTTAGGTGATTTCATCATGGTGCAAACATCATAGAGTTTGCCTATACAGACTTAGATGCTATAGCCTACCACACATCTAGGCTATATGGTATAGCCTATTGCTTTTGGGCTACAGATCTGTACAGCATGTGACTGTTAAATAGTAACACAATATTAAGTATTTGTGTATCTACACATATCTAAGTATAGGAAAAGTATAGTAAAAGATTTAAAATACGGTATATCTGTATAGGACACTTAGCATGTATAGAGCTTCTAGGACTGGAGGTTGCTGTGAGTGAGTCAGTGAGGGGTGAGTGAATGTGAAGGCCTAGGATATTACTGTATACTACTGTAGACATTATAAACACTGTATATTTAGGCTACACTAAATTTATAAAAAAAAAATTTCTTCCTTCAATAATAAATTAATCTTACTATAATATTTTTACTTTAAAACTTTTAATGTTTTTAAACTTTTTAATTCTTTTGTGATAGTATTTAAAACAAATATGCTTTGTACAGCTATACAAAAATGTTTTCTTCATAGACATGCTGAAAGCTTTTTTATTTTCAAAATTTTTCATTTTTCTGTTTAGTTTGAAACCTGTCTTTTGTTAAACACTAAGATAAAAATGCATACATTAGCCTAGGCCTACACACATTCATAGGGTGTTCCATCTCCATGCCTTGTTCCTCTAGAATGCCTTCAGGGTCAATAATGTGTATAGAGCTGCCATTTCCTATGATAATAATGCCTTCTTCTGGAACCTTCTGAAGGACTGGCCTGAGGATGTTTTACAGTTAGTAATTTCTGTAAGAGTAGAACGAGTATACCCAAAATGATAAAGTATAATATAGTAAATGCCCAAAGCAGTAACAGAATTGTTTATTATCAAGTATTATATACTGTACATAATTGTATGTATGAAGATTTTTAAATGACAGCACCTTAGGTTTGATTACGCAGCATTGTCACAACTATGAGAGTGATGCGTTGCATGATAACTGTCACAGCTACAATGCCACCAGATGACAGGAATGTTTCACCTCCATTAAAATCTTATGAGGCCATCATTGATTATGTCATTGACCAAAACATCATTATGTGCCTCATAACTGTAGTTCTAACTGTCTCAGAAGAGGCAGGAAAAAGTAGATTCCTCCAAGGCCAGGAGCCCATTCTGTGTCTTAGCCAGTGGCATGTCCTATAGGTATGTGTCAATCACATATTCTCTTTTGCTTCCACATTTCTTTTTATCCTCCATAGTTTCCTTTTATTTTGTTCATATGTTTTTATTCCCCCCAGATGGATACAAATAGTGCAGCCTTTTGCCAAAAAAATGATATCTTGTTTCCTTTGCCAGGGGCTGTGTACTTGCAACAGTAATATAAATGTGCAGCCCACATTAGGGACTCAAACAACTTGTCATTTGTTTGAAAAGGAGCCCTCTATTTGACTAAAAGAGACAGGGACTGAATGAGCCTGATTCCTTCCTATGCCAGCCAGCAATGTAAGTACAAGAATGAGGGCTGGGGAAGGACAAAGTGGTCACTCACCCATGCACATAGGAACAGGGGCTATGTATTTGAAGTGGTTGTTTGTACTTGGGATCCTGCCTTGGTCTGTTAATTACATATTACAACATGGGATTTCATAAATGACTGTAATTCATGAGAAACTACAATTTTTGAAAGGAAAGTTTTCTTTGTGTCCCCTGATAAATCCTCATGGTTTGTAAAATCCTTAGAATTCATAATCCTTAGGTAATGCACTTTGTAGAAACAGCAGGAAAGTGAGGATTTGCAAACCTCCTTCACTGATGAGTTTAAAAATGCTGTCATTTACTTCAACTGTTGAAAGTGGAACTTTCTCCATATTTAAGCAGTGGTGTTCTCTTTTCATGCTGAAAGGCAACGAATTGTCAAAAATGGACATCTTGCCATGAATAAAGATGACAACTGAGTAGGTGACTCAGAAATGTGCTTGACAAGAGAGAAATGATTTGAATATAGAGTATATATATACTCTTCTGCTAAAAACTTGGGAGACCAAACAAGAATGATTGCAAGGGTAACCAACAAACAGGTACAGGGACAGTAGCTTTCAGTGTGTCCTCATGATACCCAAATTGCCAACCAAACCTCTTCTGTGTGCTCTTGTTTGTGAGACTAAGATTCAGCTTTCTTCAGACTAAGATCACAGCTTGGGTGTGATTTGCTCCTGCTTCAAGCTAGCAAAGCCTCAGAAGCCCTCTACCATCAGAATCAGAAAGCTACCATCAGCTCAGAGGAAATAGTTGGAGACCATTCTTGAAGAACTGTCATCTTTAGTACTGGAGTTAAGTGTTCTGTTTGGGTCTCACGGACCTGCTATTCCAGAGACACTTACTGGCATCTGAAAGCTCATTCTGGGATCTGGGAATGAAACAGAATTCAGGGAGGAAGCCTTAGAAGTGCCTTATGTTCAGAAAGACCCTGTGTCTTCTTAAGGGAGCATCATTGGTAAACTTCCTAATTCTAAATTTCCTTATCTTTAGAGGTTGCTGAATGAATTAAATAATATGCTATGAAATTCATAAAGAACTCGAGGGTACCTGCTACTACTGTATAACATTATTCATATTTACAGCACATACAGAGTACCAGTTTTTCCATTGTTAATGTGGATATGAATGTTGCCCTAAAATAATTTTGTCTTTGGATTTGTTTGTTATTTTCATGCGTCCTTGCTTCTATCATTATTAAAAATTTATGAGTAAATTTAGAGAGGAAATGGAAGTCATTATAAAGTTGCATGTCCAATCACGTCAATGATTTGTAATTGTCCCAGCAGTTAAGCGTACATCAGTATAGCCCTAACCACATTCACTAAGGGCTTCTACACTGATTACAGAGATTGCGGGTGCTGAGTTTTCCCCATGTGTTGCCATAAATCTGCTTTTCCTTTCACTTGAGAAGGTACTTAGAAACACAAGAGTGTAGGAATGATGTTATCAAAGACTAACATTATAACTCTTTTATGGAAAAAAACAATTATTTGTGAATTTCTGCCATACTTCACAGCTGGCGATGGCTCATGAGAGCTCGCTGCCAGACACCAAGAACCTGGCTAAGAAAAATGAGACAACAGAACTCCTAAGCACAGTGATGGCAGAAGTGTGTGCCAATTTGAGTAATGCTTTTTCTCACATACTTTCTATTTGTCCTCTGTCTGGGAACTAGTGCAAGAAATCTAAAAGAGGAAAACCAGCCTGTTTTCTCTCACTTAGTTGAATTTACTAGTGTTTGCAATAGTGTTGATTTCTGGCTTAATGGAAGTATGCTTTTTTTGCAGTTTATTCTCTTATTTTTCATTCATTTATTCATCTATCCTTTTATCAATCAACATTACCCTTCCCTTTTTGAGAGGCTTCCTGCATTAAATGCTGCAGATTACTAGGACAATTCCTGTTCCCTGAGAGTTTACAAAGTAATTTATGAAAACTTGTCCATCCACCTTAATCTAAACAAATAGTTCTCAATGGTGCTAGTGGTGGGAGTGGACAGCTGTTCCCAGAAGCATCCATTGGCAATGTCTGAAGACATTTGTAATGACCGAGGGAGTGAGTGCTCCTGGCATGCCAAGTGGTGAAGAAATGCTGCTAGATATTCCACAATGCACAGGAGAGCTTTGGGATAACATAAAGTATTATCCAATCCCAAATGAGAAACCATGTTCTAAACTTGTGCTTGGAACAAGATTTATCTTTTAATTAGCACAATTCTTTACATGTAATAAAGGGATCTACTACTACTTTGTCCATCAACTAACAGAGGTTCCTAATACATTGTATAACATTTTATAAATATTTGTCAAAAGGATTAATAAATTTTAAACTGGATTAAATTTATTAATGCAACATAAAGAATAATGATGTAGGGAGTAGAACTGGGTTTGTATTTTTACTCTATTATTTAGTGTTCTGTAACTTTGACTGAGTTACTTAACATTTCAGAATCTTGGTTGTTTACTAATATAGGATATTAGTACTCACTACTATCCTTAGATTTGAATGAAATATAATTTGTATGTACATAATAGTTTCTTATATGATGTATGTCTTGTCTCTTCCATGGCTAAATATTTTTGAAAGGGTAAATGGATAACTTTTTAAATTGATAATCCTATATTAGGTATCTCACAAAATATTATTTTGGAGTTATGTGTTCAATTTTCTTCAGAATGACATCTTTTGTGAAATCAGGGTTATTCTGGGTACTGTTTTCTTTTTATTGTTGTTGCAGCCTTACAGTAGAAGGATTGAGTTTGTATTGGGGTCTATATGCTGTTACCTGTTCTTTGTGTACAAAAATGTAAGCACTAAATGCTCCAGATGGTACCACAGATGCAGAAAGGTTAAGAGATGTAATCCATTGTCATACCAGGGAGGCACTCAATGTGATTTCGAGTTTATTGTGAGTCCCTACTGACTGAATTAGAATATCATGTTCTGTGACAGGATAGTAACAGATTAGATGCTTGCTCCTCTCTGCTATTCTGGATAAATAAAGGGGAAATGCAGTTGTGAATTGCCTCACTCAGTGGTGGGGATTTCCATGATTGAGAATGTACGCTGACACTCTCTACCTCGCAGTCCAAAGTATTTAAGCTCAAGCCTTGACATCTTCTCTGTTATGGAGCAAATGAATCCTAGTAGTATTAAAACATGTCAGAAAATTTCATGCCTACTAATGGAATAAAGGGAGGGAGAAGATTCCAGTTCTGAAGGGGCAAGCTCGATGTTTGCCTTTAGTTTGAGCAACAAAGCAGCAGCTGAGGTGGTACTACTTGGTAATAGAGTAATAGAAGATTGCTTGATAATAGGGTTCTTTCTTACATTTCACATTGGGAAACCTATAATTTGAGAAAAGTTCTCTTCCACAGGTAAGAAAGAATAGCATGTATTATGTAAGTAGGCTAATGCCCATAAACCACCTAAAGCCTTTTGAAACTTATTTTTTTAAGCCAGTTTAGGTCATGTAATTTCCTTCTTAATGGCTATACTTTTGACCATGTAATACAGTACCCCATCATAATATGGTGGTTCAACCATTCAATGGTATTAGAAAATGTGAAAAAAAAATTAAGATTTGAAAAAGAGGCTATGATAATCTATTATTCAAATTGGTTTTATAAAGTGTCTCACTTGACATCACACTATGGCATCTGAAAGTACAAATTCTGGACTAGAAAATCTTCAGTCTTCAATATGGTACTCATGAGCTTCTATGGCAATTACACTCAGCTAGGATATTCAAATGTGATGAACTCATGCAAGTCTTATGCCTAACCTAAGTGATAGTGAAAAAAAGTAGTATATCAATATTTTAACTCATATTGGTTATTGATAATGGGTTAAATCTTCGATAAAGACAAAATATGTAAACCGGCTTGAAAAAGTATAATTACTGCATTAAAAGATAGGTACAAATGGTTTTTATCACAATTCCCTTAGAATACCATTGCTAATAAAATTTTAAGAAGTTTTAAAGTGAAAAGCATGAGGACTTAAAATTGTCTTCCTTGGTTTTCTTGAGTTTATGGAATATATTTTCATCTTTTAGTCATAGTTATGTTTTTAAATAACTCTGTTCTGTTCCATGAGAGACATTTCAGTTCTAAATGTATGCAACCAAATTATCTCTTAACCCTCATTTTCAAACTGCAGTTCAATCAGTATACTCCAGATGGCACACAATGATGATAAAATTATGCATATGTTACATTGAGGGATTGAATATGCAAACAGAAGGAGCTGGTTAACTAAGGCTTTCAAATTGCCTTTAGGACTTTACCATTCTCCTACATAATGAAAAAAAAATCACAGATAATGTTTTGCTTGGTTTTAGGATTTGACACTTTTTAATATAGCAAAATGAAATGCAATTATAATCCATAATAGTCCATGAAATTTTGCCAATGTCAATATAAAAGCGAATGTTTTCCTACAGAGGTCTGTACATAGTGATGCATTTTTACCTTTGTTTATTATCAATGGTTTTCAGATTATCCTATCCTCATAAAAAAACCAATCAAAATTAATGTATTTTACAAATTAATAGGCATTTTTCTAAATAAATGATTAGGGAGTCAGGTCATCCACTTTTGGTTGCATAGTTTTAGAAAAACATAATATTTGGGGGAATATATAGAGAAAAAAACAAACAAAAGTCATTTATTGCTAATTACTAAAGGATTATCAACTATTCTATTACTGAATAATTTTTTCACAGCTCTATATTTCTTTAGTGTGAAAGCTACGAATCAGATCCTTACTTTCAGATATAAAAATAAAGAAATCATGTATTTTTCAATTTGCTGTTTCACTACTGTCCTCAATAACTCAATTCCAAGGACAATTGTTTGTTTCAGTAAAAATCATGTCCATATAATTTAAATAACTGTTAGCATAGTTTTTGAAGATTAAAGAAAATGATGGTAGCTTAGTAGTGAAGAGTTTTGGATTTCATATATATATATATACACACACACACACACACACACACACACACACACACACACACATAATGTTCTACCTCTCAACATCCACCCAGAAGTTATTATTTAAAAATGTTTAGTCCTACTGCCTAAGGTAGATTTGTGTAAATTGTTGATACTTTTATTTTTCAGACTTTCTTAGTTGGGAAGTCCTTTATTCATACTGGAAGCTGCGTGTTTATTGTTTTTCTATAGTTCCATGCATTGATTTTGATGAACATTTCATGCTAAAGGAGTTTCTAAAGTAGAACAATTCAGAATCCATGAATAGTAATTGAGCCCTTTAGTTCTGCTCAAAACTTAAAACCATTATTCTCCATTTAAAGCAGACAAATCATGTTGCTCTACAGAACACTGCTCTGTCATTTTAGTTTTTTTTGTGGTGGTTGTTTCCAGTGAGCTGGGCTGGAATATTAAACTCTCTTTGCTTCCTATGCTCTCTCTTGCTGTGCTGGGCACATTTAGGGTTCTGTTTGAAATGGGCAAAAAGCAATTCTGTTGTTCATAAAGAATAACTTGTAAGCTGGTGTGGGTTCCTGTACATTCTTTATTTTGTGAAGAGAATGTGCTATTTGTCAGGCTTTGAATCTCTGGCAACTGGCTTGCTGAAACCCAGTTTAAATGTATTGTTGTGCATAAACAATCAAATGTAAAACATGATAAAAGTCTCTTCTTCTGACTGTATTTCTCACAACAAACACATCGACTCAAGACACTGTTCTATGTATGGGAGTTGTATCTGTCAGAAACTAATTTTAAGTGTCATGTAAAAACAAAAATATAATAGAAGTTTAACATGGTGAAATATTGCTTTTAATATTAAAAATGAACTCTAGCATTTGAGAAAAAGTTGCTATTATGGTGTTTGCAGAGTGATGTAGCCAAAAGCCCCTGTGCTGAGAGCTCATCACATAGCAGGACAATCATTTTCTAACATGAGCTGTCCTGTTACAAAAGTTGTCTGAATACATGTTTGGATTCTCATGTTCTATTTTGTTTGCCTAAAGGAGAAAAAGTTTGAGTAGCTCTTAAATAACACCCACACTTCTTTAAACAAAAAAAATAAAATTTGTACTGGAAGCACTATGGTAGAGTGATATGGTTTAGGCCTGTCTTAATATAAAATGCACTCATCCAAATTTTGTGCACTACATTTGTAGCCTCTCACATTTAAGATGACATATATTAATATTCACTAAATAAATATATGTGTTTGATAATCTTTTGATTCTTATTTAAAAATGGCTTCTACATGAATTTTCATTCTATACCATGGTCTTTCTTGGATACTATGTAGAAAATGCTAGTTCTGAATACTACAAATATGAGAGTGCTTTTCTCTTTTCTCCTTTCTTTTTTCTCTTTTCTTTTTCCTTACCTCTCTTCCTCTCTTCTCCCCTCTCTCCTTTCCTTGCTTCTTTATCTTTCCTCCTTCCCTTTTCCCTTTCTTCTCCCTCCCTTCCTCCCTCCCTTCCTTCCTACCTCCCTCCCTTCCTTCCTTGCCTCCCTCCCTCACCTCCCTCCCTGCCTCCATCCATCCCTCCATCCTTCCTGACTTTTCTTAGAAATATAAAGTGAAATAATATTTCCAAAAACAGATCAAATTCTATTATAAAAACTACATTTAAAAAAAAACATTTTTAGGTTAACATCAGGAACCAAAGACTAATCATGTATTTCTCTACAACATGGTGCCAATACCAAGCCACCTACTTCATTTGGTGCTCAGTAACAACTACATCATCAGCAACCAAATAGCAGCATCTTCTAATGCTAAAAGAAAAACAGAACATAATGGCTTTGCTGAGAGATTACATGAGAGCCTACAAGATGACATCCTAATAAATATTTAAGGTATGTTTGACCATTAAGGAATTCTAAGTTGGTGAATGTAGACCCTAACCCCATCTAGTAGCATATGACTTTGCAGTAGGAATAAAAACATGGGTAAAGTACCTGGTTATTTACATCAATGGCATAGTCAGAAGTATATAAGGAAGTACAAACTACACTGGGGACTTATTATGTCATTCTATATAAGTGAAAAGAGTAATGGGCAAATGTTTAAAAGGAATGTTTATGTAAGAGATTCTCTGAATGAATCTGGAGTTTATAAGAAAGTTTCCAGATAAAATACAGGGCTCCTGTATTTTAAATTAAAAACTTAAATTTAAATTTAAGTTTTAAAACTTAAAACTTAAATTTAAGTTTTAGCTGAACAACAACCAATGTTATTATGTCACAAGTATTGTGTGGGACATATTTATACTAAAACTTCAGTGTTTACCTGAAATTCAAAATTAATTGGACGTCATATAGTTTCCATTGTTAAATCTGTCAGCCCTGGTATGTAGAAAGCATTGGAATGGTAGGGGAAGCAGGAGCGGAGAAACTCCGGACTGGTCCTGGGCCTCCTTTGCATAACTCTTCTTCTTTGTTCCACTCTCTGAAATTAAAGAATTGGAAGTGGGGTCATACATGATTATATCTAGGAAGGACAGGTTGAGGGTACCTGTATCTAGAGGCATCTATATATAGGACTTAGAGAAGGAGACAGGGTCAACAAGACACAGCATTAGCAACCTCACTTATTAAATCACCCAGGCCATTGATGTAAAATGCAGGTTCGTCCTCAAAGAATTGTCATAATCAATCAAACGTGGACCTAACTTAGGAAGTAGTATGAATTGAATTTTGAATAAAAAGGGAAGAATCTAGAAGAAACAGGATCTTTAATTAAATCACCTTTTTGGCAATATTTCCTGTTTTCTTCTGCTACTTCCTTACAGACATTTTTAGACAGGGAAAAGGAGGAAACTTCCAATTTGACCCCTTATAATTTCTCTTGAAGACTACATCACAGAAAGAGTTATATCACCAGTCTTTATGCTAAGTTACAAGGTACTCAAATTAAGCAATTCCATACAAAAGCATAACTATTTTTGAGTGCCAGGCATAAACCCAGGTGCCTTGTACATCTTCTAAACTAGATACCTCTATTTTTCATATAAAAAAGCAATACAAAGATTAAAATTAAGCTCAAGGTTAAAAATCCAGAAAATGAAGAAGCTAAGATTAGAATTCAGTGTAATAAGAAAATCGTTACTTTTGTTTAGCTGCATAAGAAAAAAATCAAAATTACTCCATGACAGCTTGAATTACTATGTTTAAAGGGTTATTTTGGTCACTTATTGTTACTCATTGAAGTAACCAAAACATGAGTTCTAGACCTTAAGCCAAAACATGCCTAGAATTTAAAATAAGACCCTGAGATATGGTCTGGAAAAACACTTTGATTTAGATGCTAAGTTTGAACGTTATTAGCCACCATAATTCATATTCTACTTATCAGTTACTTTATTTAAACAATGCAGGTGGTAATGCTGACTATTCCACTGTGATATTGTAGGAAGAACAATGACAACAAAAGGCATACTTAAAATAATGCAAAGCTTTTTATATGTGTACCAACTGTGAGGCGCTATATGAAGATAAAATGACAACAATAGCTCTCTGATAGACATAAGTATAGACATTGCCATCCATTCACCCACTCTGCAGATAATTACCAGGAAAAACAGTGGCTTTTATCCTTACTGAGAGGGCATATATATTCAAAACAGGCAGATGTGATTTTTTTTTTAAAAAAAAGAAAATTACTGAATTCATACATTTTTAAGCAACAGAGAAGTTAGATGAAGTTACTTTAAAAATTAATTAAAATGCAAACCTTGGCCTGCCTTACAATCAATTTTTCAAAGAAGTATGAACAGGACTTTAGAATTTAAAGATTGTAATTCAAATGAATATTAATGCTCAAGTGTGTGGAGCACAGAGGTAACTGACCTCGGACCTCACACAGTGTACAAAGTAGCTGCTTAGCTGGGAAAACCAATTTTTTACCTTTTTTTTTTTTTGTCAGAAATAGGAGACACTCCACCATAGGCTGGATTTTGTTCCTTGTAGAGGTCAAATCAGTGTCTGCTTGAAAAATTCATGATCCAGAAAAGGTAATTTTTAATGAATATTTATGAGCGATGTCCTTTCTTATCAGAGCTGTGCAAGTTTTCTGAAGCTTGCCACTAAGACTGGCTTCTGATTTTTAGCAAAAAACCTATGAATCAAAACGAGGAAAATGGACTTGATATACTCTCGTCTGACTCGTTTTGGCTTCTCCTGTTATGCACCATCATTGCATATAAAACAACATTGTTCAATGCTGTTCATATCACCACGGCTGCAGCATTCTTTCCATTACTTTTAGGATCCAAACTCCAACATAAAAGAACATTTAAAGGACATTATACTCTTTCTATATTTTTTAACCCTAAAAATACTTTGCCCATAAAGTTGCTAATGATTCAGACCAACTGACAGTAGAAATATAGAGTTTTCCTCTATGACCAGTGGCTCTCATAGTCAATATGTAAAAACAATAAACTCAGAATACTAAAAAAGTTTATAGCTGAATCATGATTTTTTTAGATTTTCTGCACTCTCTCTTAATATGAGTATAAACCAGGACGTAGGTGTCTAAGAAAACATCTGTTGATATTTTCCAGTAAATACATATATAATTGCTGAGAAAAACTATTAGATATTAATTTGTAAGTATTAAATAATGTGCTATAATCATACTTTTCCAGAATATTAGATACAATCAAATGGCTTTTTAAGTTATTTTTAATCCAATAGATTGTAAAAATAAAACTGCATCATGAAAATAATTCACCCTGCCTACAAACTGGTAAACATTTTAACTTTCAGTTTCTGCTGCTTAATAATATGAAATGTCTTCATGACACAAAATTACTACTTTACTACTTATAGATTTTCCCCTCAAGGTAGCATGTAATAGACACACATTATCATAGTATCAGTCTTCATGTGGTTTCATAAAACGTTTCTCTAATGAATTAGGATGACAACCTATTTATCATTCTAAACATTAGAGGTGGGCATAATGAAATGGAATATTGTACCTTATGGAATCAAAATCTTTGTTCATAAGGATTATATCTTTAGCTTTTGTGAAGATGAAGGTGTTTGTTGTATATGCCTAATACCAAATATAAATCCTTTTTATTATTTTCATTGCCTATTGCTTTTTGGTATTCTGAAGGATTGGAAGTTGAAACCTACAAAATATTAAAAATATACATACATCAAGGGACTTGGGCAAACCAAGTGCTGTATCCCTAATTCTCTCTTGATTCCAGGACTTTTCATCAGCTGTAATGCTTCACCTAGAATGCTCTTTCCTGTGTCACCGCAAACCTAGTTGAACGTCGTACATAGCCTCTTTGACTGCTACTCATTTTCCAGGTCTTTGATTAGGTGATGCTCCTTACAGAGAGCCTTATTTTGTAGCTCCATGCGTTAGAAGCTCCCTGTAGTTGCTCCAATTATTTTGTGTTTGGCTGGTAGTATTACACTGTGATTACATGGCAACATGATCGTCTTCCATATTGAACAATTGTTCCACAAGGACCAGAACTAAGGCTTGTACTCTCAGATCATGACATGTACCTGCATTCATTTGGTCCATCTTTATTTACAGAAGTTCTACCAACTTCCAGGCTGTGTTTGAGGCTATAGTGACAGAAATGTGTGTCAGACAGATCATATACAAGATGAGTTAAAGACAATAAAAAATCCTAAGCTCAGATTCTGCAATAAAAGAACCCTGTAATACAGAATGACGAGGTTAGAGTGTGACGGCAAATTTATATCGGTGATAATGTAATTAATGAGTAGCAATGAAGCAGGAATCAATAAGGGCCAATGAGTCAAATACTTGCTACTCTTGGACCCCTTGGTGACTAAGCCTCTTCCTTATCCAAAATATCTCTTAAGTGTTTTGCTGATCCTTATCTTTCTCCTACCTCAAATTATCTACTGAATGTAAAATTATTTTCAAACTTATGATTCCATATTGAATAAATCCTTCAAAATGCTTTGAGTTTTGAAATGTAAACTTAAAAGTAATAAAACAAAGCTTCTGATGTTTTATTTCTTCTTTCTTTTTGTTTGTTTGTTTTAAGATAGATTAGTTTGTTAGTGGAATCAAACATTCATACGATTTTCTAAATGCCATGGTACTTGATGGTAATTTCTTACTGGGAGGGACAATGTTACTATATTGGTGAATATTAATGACCTCATATGCATATTTTAATTAAAAATCTATTGCACAATTACTTCTTGATCATTTTTTTCATTTATGGGCTATATTAGAATTTTCTTTCAAGGGTACATAGAGTCAGGTAATAAATGGAGTGCTTGGCCCCGATGTGTTCATGGACCTCTCCCTGGGTGCCTTCCTCAATCCCAAGTGTATAATTGGAATGGATACCTTTGGTGGTTGGCAAAATCCCAACCTCAGTTTATTTGCCTATAGTATAAGAACTGACAGTCAGGAAAGCCAAGTGGAAGTCTTTTAAAGTGACCCCCAGCTAATATAATACATTAAAAACAATAATGTACTAGTGACATTCTAAAATATCTAAATAATGCAGAGGTAATGATCCTTATCCTACCTCAGTGTAATTTACTAGCCTACTATCAAAGAAAGACAAACCTTACAGGGTAATCAAACCTCTGAAAATTCAAAGTATTTGCCCCTATTACAGTTGCTGTCCTACATGTAGTATATTGGCTTAAGAAGATTAACATGGACTTAAGTACTTGATATGTGTCCATTGGTCAGATAAACAGATTTTTTTTTTCTATCACTGTCTATGAGGAGGACCAGAAGTAGTGACATTCACATGTGGCAGAGAGGAGGATACCTCTGCAGTCTTGACCCAGGTTGGTGTTTGCTCTCTCTCATCCTATCATAGTCTAATTTGGATCATCAGGATGTTCTGCAAAATATCACATTGTTCCATTATTGATTATATAATGTAATCACACACAACAAGCAAGGATCTTCAAATGCAACGAAGGCATTTTCAATCACATGCACTCAGTAAGATGGGAAAAAACCTGCAGAGATTCAGGAGCCCATTTCATCAGTGCTCTGTGACATGCTAGGGGCATTTCCTATAAAGTAAAGAACAAATTATTTCATCTCACACACTTCCTACCACAGTGAAGGAAGTACAAAACCTTGTAGGTCTCTTTGGATTTGGGATTGACAAATTCTACACTTAGAAATGCTTCTGTAATCTATTTACTGAGTAACATGAAAACCACCAGGTTTGAAAGGGGTCCAGAGAAGACCTGTGTAGTAGGTCTGGGCCATGCTGCAAACAGTACTTTTGCTTGGTCCATATCATCCAGAAGCCCTAGAGTATTAGACATACCTGTGACAGGCAATGTTGCTGAGCAGAGCTAACGGCAAGCCCTAATAGGAGAATAACAACCTGGAGCCATAGGTGTCTGAAGCAAGGCCATGTGATCTGCAAAAGAAAATTATATACCATTTGAAAACAGCTTCTTGTATATCACTTAGATCTGGCACAGACAAAGTTCCTAACCATGGGAAATTGAGTAATCATGCAACTACACATACACATTATGAGGTGCATTCTGTCAGACTGAGCAAATCATAAGAATGGGTGGCAATCCTTTATAAGAAGGAAAGAATATACTTAGTGTGATGGTTAATTTTATGTGTCAACTTGACTGGGCTAATGGATGCTCCTATAGCTGGTAAAACATTATTTTAGGGTGTGTCTTTAAGTGTGTTTCCAGAAGATATTAGCATTTAAATTGGTAGGTATAGTAAAGAAGAACATTCTCACCAATGTAGGGGGACATAATCCTATCCATTGAGGGCAGGAATAAAACAAAAAGACAGAGGAAGGGTGTATTAGTCTGTTCTCATGCTGCTAATAAAGATATACACAAGACTGAGTAATTTATAAAGGAAAGAGGTCTAATGGACTCACAGTTCCACATGGGTGGGAGGCCTCACAATCATGGTAGAAAGTGAAGGAGAAGCAAAGGCACATCTTACACGGTGGCAGGCAAGAGAAATTGTGGAGGGGAACTCCCATTTGTAAAACCATCAGATCTCATGGGACTTATTCACTACCGTGAGAACCGTTTGGGGGAAACTACCCCCATGATTCAGTTATCTCCACTTGGCTACCCCCTTGACATGTGGGGATTATAACTCAAGGTGAGATTTGGGTGGAGACACAGCCAAACTATATCAAAGAGTGAATTTGCTCTCTGTGTTTGAGCTAGTACATCTATTCCCTTCTTCCATCAGACATTGGTTCTGCTGGTTCTAGGGTGTTTGAACTAAGATCAGAACTTTTAATGGTAGATTGTGAAACTTCTCATCTTCCGTAATTGCATGAGCCAGATCCTATAATAAATATCTATCTATCATCTATCTATCTAACTCCTATTGGTTACATTTCTATGAAGAACCCTGATTAATACACTCAGGATCTAGCAACAGCAGGTTATTAGTAAGCAGATGTCACTATCACTGCTACACTTTTGTTCTTCCTTAGCTCACACTTACGTACCCATGGGGTATTCCTTAGCATCAACTGATAGTAGGGGAGAAAAGCTGATCTTAGGTCATGGATGCATGACCTCAGTGTGTAAGTGCAAGGTCTACTTTTGCTCTAGAACCCAAATCAGAATGATTTTAAAGTATGGCTGTTAAAGTAGATTGTCTCAATGAGGAGAGCTTCATGAAGTATACCTTATAATTCACTTTGAGTAGAAAGAGTTGTTTGAGGTAAGATTGTACACTAAACCATATTCATGGTGAGTAGCCTGGCTTATTGGTCACAATAAGCCAGAATAAAATAGATAAGGGACCTTGTGGTCTGAGTAAGAGGCATGTAGATGGACCTATGGCAATGTGTTAACATTTTGATGTGCTGTTAACTCTCATCAGAGGTTATCCACCATGGAAAAGCCACTAAATAACTAGCTAGACAAAAGTGACTCAGCCCATTGTTGTCAGCCAGCCTCTAACATTGGCCAACATAATTGTGGCATGATGGATTAATGAATAGGGTAGCCATAGTGACAGGGATGCAAGCTACACATAGACCCACAGAGGTAAGAATCTTTGGTTTATTTGTATAATCCAATTGTGTAGAACAGTGCCTGGCATATAATGGGCACCCCATAAATATTTGTTAAATATATCTATCTTGGGATAAACTAAAGAGAAGCAAATAACATAATGAGCAAATATGTGTCACATTTAGAGAGAAATAACTTAGGCATACACCCAATCACATCATAGCACTTTGCTGTGCACCGACTGTATGGCTGGCAATTACTCAGTGCTAGCAAAACCAACATTAATAAGACATGACTCCTGCCCCACAAGGGAACATGGTGAGTGAGGACTTTCTGCTAATGTCATCTAGAGAGGCCAGTTTTCTTCACAAACGTGTCCTGACTTAATGGCTTCTGCTTGACAAGGATTCTCTTGCTTCAGTGTCGGATCCCTAGTTTTATACTTTCCAAAACAATTTTCTATTAATTCACTTAAAGCTAAGGTTGTACAGGCAAGGACTGCCTCATATTAATACAATATACAAGGACCAATGCATGAATCAGGCTTATCCCATTATAACTTATAAGAATCTTTCCAATTCCAAGGATATTTCCACCACTCTGTGGAAGCCCTCCTCAGTATCAGGATGTTTTGGAACTGCTAGATACATTTGGAATCAGAATAAAATAGAGGTGAGTATTAGAAAGGAATATCTTACCCATAGAGAGTAAAGTCTAGGGAAACATCCATAACTGTAACAGAAAATGCTTTTTAAATTATTTAAATGTTCATTTTTCCCCTAGTACAATGTGCGTCTCCTATTTTATGAATGAGATAAACACAAACATCTTGCAATCCCACTTACATGTTTTTCTAAGCTTTATATTGACCACCAACTTCTTCAATTAGCATGACACTCCAACCCTGCAGTCTTTGGTTGTTCACTGATCTGATTTTTCCAAAGAACTCTCTGATCACCCTGATAGGGCTTGGATTTCTCTCTATCTTTTCAGCTATACTTTCAGCAGTCTTCCTTTCAGTTATTTTTCCAGATGTGTTTTTGTTACAAATACTCTAAGTCTTGTAAAAAGATTGTCATTATTGACTTGGTGAAGAATAGCCTGCTGTGATGGCCAAAGGTTAGGCATCATTTAATATGTGATTTGAAAATTTAAGAATTGGTATTTACATATCAACATTATGAAGAAACACTATCTCATGTAGGGCAGCGATCATGTGAGCCTTCTGCATAGTGCAGGTTTGATAAATATCAAATGACTACATTCAAATTAAAATAGCATTTGCTCCCATCCCAAGTCTATATAGATAGGTGTGTTTTGTCTTGTAGTTGAGGGTTGACTCATGATTCCGAACTTTGACATCTCTCTGGATGATTGAAAATTAATTGTACATGCAAAATAAGCCCTCATGTAAGTACGATTTTTGGCTGCTTCCTCTAACAGACTAGCCAAGGAAGATTTCTTTTTTCGTATTGCTTATCTAGAAACTGTGATATTACTAGTGTACTAATAACTAATCACTAGTAAACCAACTAAGCCCCCAGAGACTTTTGCAGCTGGGGAAAGGGGAGCAATGGTATAAACAGAAAGCCCAATTCATTTCTCATTAGAAGGACATCGTTACACTGTATATGGAAAGTGTGGTTTCTTTATTAGGTAGTGGAAGTGGAAAAATGTTTAGATTCTATAGATAACTCAGGTCTTGCTAAGGAGCTAAAGTGGAAGACGGTTAATTAACTACTTTAACTTCTGGGCAGCACATGAATAGGCAACTGTGGTTTTGGATTAATCGAAAGATGTTGGAGAAACTATTTTCAAGGTACAATCGATATATAATCAGGAGAACAACCACATTTAATATTTTCAGATGCTGTTAAACAACTCAGAATGCTTCTCAGTCTGTAGGAAGTAGTTTTGTAATTATTATAGGTTTTGAATATGTAAAATACTTGATATTCATTTTAAGTTTAGTTTTCAATTAACTCTATTAATCATTTTTTCTCTGATGAAAATTTTGCTATATCTAGTTGCTGAAATAATTTATACCTTTATATAATAGAATAAGGAACAAGAAAGCAGGCTATATTTCCCAGGAGGCAACAGCCTAGGAATAACTTGCTCACCCATATAATACTTACTTAGTGATGATGACTTTCAGTTTACTCACTGCTATCCCCAATGTGTTAATCCAGTTACACACAGGCAAGTATTATGTAGTGAAGTTTACTTACTGAGGTCTAACAACCCACTGTCTTCAACGTGACATCTATCAAAGGGGGAAAAAAAACCCTGAGGTTTTCTTAAAGATACAGTATTCCGAGTGGTGACTAATCTGACATTAAAAAATAATAATAATAACAAATATCAGCCTCAACAGAATGAGCTTTACAGGTCTTTGAGACCATTATCATTTCTTTGCTGTAAGAAAACAAAACTAAAACACAATTGATTGAATCTGACTTTAAATATTGAAATAAAAGTGATCAAATGTCATCTGTAATTATAAATATGACGTTTGTATGCACATTTATAATATGTAAAATCCTGAGAACTTTCCAATATTTTCACAGCTTCTCATCTCCCAAACATATTATTGTTGTTGTGAAATTGAAATTATCAGAATTCCTGAAAATATAAAGACTATGGTATTGTGATAATAAATAGTTCTATAAAAGTCAGGGAGACAGTATTTTGCATTTTGTATTAGAAAAAATAGCGTATGTCAAATAGTTTGTGACCCTGAGAGGAAATATATTTCTGGAAAATGTTTTTTAATATAATTATTAAACAGTTCTAATATTTTAAACTTCCCAAAGATAATCATCGCTACTATTTAAATATTGTGAAACTAACCCAGTGAAAATTTCTCAACTCTTATATATTTCATTTTTACAAAATGTGAATTACAAGTATATAGTGTGTATATATTTACATATTTACAAATCCACATTTTTACGTTATATGATAATAAAACTCTTTGCCACTTCAGGCAGATTTTCTATTCTTACAAGTATTTCTTTTCATTTCCTTTTAAAAGTTATAACTTCATTTCCTTCTTTCCACCATTTTGTTATTAAAACCAATAAAAATTAGGATTATTAACTAAGCTAATTGTGAAATGTTAATATTTAAGAAAACTGTAAACAATGTAAAACAAATATGAAAAATGATGTACCCTCTCTCTTCTCTCTCTCTTTTAGGCAGGAAGGGCTGTGAAAAATTGTGAGAGAGTGAAACATCAATTCCCCAAAGAGTTACTTTCTCAAAGCGTTGAAAGTCAATTCAACAAGTATTTATTGAGCTTCTACCCCTGCCCTTGGGGACACTGGTGATATAAAATCAAGAATCTTCCTCAACACTTGATTCATTTTGATTTAAAACCAGCAGCCCAGAGAGCATACTCAAGGTTGCAGCTGCTCTTCATATATAAATATTTTTCTACAGTTTGAGCTTTTATGTATACCAATGCTTGAGTCTTAGAACTCTTTTTTTCCTCATAGATCACTGTACAAAAACTTTGAAAATGGTAGTGATTGAAAGGTTATCTACGTTAGAATAAGTCATTTTTTTAATACAGGAAGAATTTTAATTTTGAGAAAAGATAGAAACATACATTTTTAATGTATGAATATTTGTTTATGTTTTTCTCCTTTGTTTGTATCTTATTAACATAGTAATCTTTGGCAAACTGAATGGCACTTTCTGTTTTTCTTTTATTTTGCTTATCAATAACAGTAATAATAAAGAGATTGTTTAATTGGCTCATTCACTAAATAAACATTTAGAAAGCACTTACACTTTTTCAGGCATTGTACTGAGTGCAGAATTTGGATTTCTCCTTTGATATAAACCTGACCCTTAGCTAAATTTCCTTTGAACCAAAAGAATTCATCCATGTGGGAAGAAAAAAAATTCAAAAAGTAAAATTGCATTTTCATTATCCTTTCTTGTCAAAGGAGACAGGAAAACGAAGAGATTCAGAAAATTTTCTCTGTTTTGTTCAAGTAAAATCAGTAAGAGTGACTAGAGATAAATAAAGAAGATTGGGATGAATCGTGTTTGAATAAAGATGCAGATTAGAAAATGACTGCTGTTATTATTAAAAACAAAAGTAAAAATAACATACAGAAGGGAAGCATGTTCTTTATTTGGTTTCATTAGGGACAGTTGAGAAACAGCACCTTGTCTGCAATGGGCTTAAGAGGAAAAGCTTAGGTTTAAGCTCCAGTTTCAAAGGAGAGCTGGAGTGGTGAGTGGAGCAGTGCCTAAGAAGCCCCAATCACCAAAAGTAGAAGAGGTGAAGCTGGCATATGGGGATCCCACCCACACTGCCAAGTGCACATTTCATAGTTCTAACAGCAGTGAGAAATCCGTAACAGGGAAAAGTAATCACTTCTAATGCTGTAAAATAGTGTGTGGTGTTTATGTTTACTTATACCTCAATGGTTTTATCACAGTCTTAGGGAACTTCATCCAATTTAAAGGAGGATCCCACAGATTCAGACAGCATGGGCAAGAAAGGCTGAGAGAGTATGTGAATTATTGAAAGTGGCTAAATGGTGTGTTTTGAAGAAGATAAATGGAGTTTTTGTTAATGACTATTAAGGCATTGCCTTATTTCAATCCACATTATTGGAAATTTTCACAGTCATTTTCTTAAGCTCCTCAAACAGGTCTTTTATTTATAAACCTTTACATTCATGTGTGAGTAGTATTAAAGAATACTTTGGGGTTCACAGAGGCATAGCTACAACAAGGAGTACTGGTATTTTGGATTTAAAAGGTTAGGGAAGTAAAATGATAAGTAGTAATAGCAACAATGGAAACTATTAATATATTCAAGTACAAATATTACTTTTAAGTAGAATTAATGACTAGAAGGAAACGAGATTTTGGAAAAAATTAAGTAGACCTAAATACAAGAGGGATAACAAAAATGAGCCAGTTTATTAACAATCAATGTCTCTAATGTAATGGAAAATAAAATCCTGGTTCAAACATAGTTTTGATCCACAAAGGTATACTGTGGTTTATGTATATTTAGAAGAAAACCAGTTGGTTTTGGGATTGCCTGCAAGAAAGGATTGTGATGGTGGCGACAGGAAGCCAAGGGCTCCAAGACATTTCCTATAGGTGATGTGTAAGCCAAGCTGGGTATGAACATGGGACAGTGCATTGAGACCTTCCTGCAGGAGAGAGTGAACTGGAGCACTGAGAGAGGCACTAAATGCAAACATGGGTGGAATAAAAAATACACAAAGGAAGGAGAGGATTTTGACTTGTCTAAACAGCATAAATCCAGTCACGCAAGTTTAAGGATTGCTGATGTACTACACGGGGCTGTTAGTTTTCCACCTATTGGTCATTGCAGGTAAATGAGTTTTAGCAGACTCAAAGTGTTTGCTTCCTAACTTACCAATATTGGTACAATCAATGAATGTTCAATTTATGAGCTCACTAGTACTTACAAATTGAATTAGGATTGCAATAACTTGGTGCTATAACAAAACTGCTCTTTTTCTACCAATAGAAAAAAGTGAACACTCCCAGGGTAAAGAGGTAATTATCAGGAAAATGGACATGCTATTTCTAACACTTGCCAGTTTTCATAAAGAACTCATGCTTCCTCCATGGTCTTCCTTGAAATCTTCCCCAAGCCCTTCCTGAGAATGTGTCTGAAGGAAGGACAGTTACACCCATATGCAGGAATGTGTTGCTATCCATTTGTAATGGGAGGCAGTGATTTACTTCTATCTGGTCACAGAAACAAATTTCGGTTGCTTTTTAGAGTCAATAATGAGTAATCTTATGCATTTGAAGCTTTAGTGAGGGAACAGGAACAGTTACTTTGTAACTATTACAGAGATAACTGGGCTACAGATCCTGACATAGGGATACTGGAATGTGACACTATGCACATCACCCACATAGAAATTCCTAGTGTGTGTCACCTCCTCATTCTTAGGAATGGAATATCTGATTGCTACTGTTCAGTTAGTTTAAGCACAAGCTTGCAAAAGCGTAAGCACTCCTGCTCATCTATTCTTGAAGAACTTCCTACAGTAATCTTACAGAATCAAAGAAACTCTGGGCCAGAAAGTGGGGCACTTTGAATCTCCCACTGTTCTAAACCTAGAAACAGATAACCAACTCCCTTTTTGACCATTTTCCTCTATCTTCCACTAAACCTGAAAAGAACTCCCACTTGCTCTGCTGGTGGGAGTTTTACTGGGCTAATAAAAATGAGGTGCACCATTCAGTTTATCTAGGCCCTATTATGCTGGAAGGCAGCTAAAGTTGAAAGTGAGCCCTGTATACTAAACAGCATTGGAGTCCCTGCAATCTAGAAGGGGAAACATTCAAAGGGCACTGTGAAGCTCAATTTACAGAAATAGACTGAAAATTGCTGCCAAGTGGCCCAGCAGACAATGCTTATGTGCAGCCATCACAGATCAAGTTGCTCAATTTGAGAAAAAAACGTTGTATAGGACCAGGCAGTGAAGGCTTTTGTGCCATCATCTCCGAATACTGAGAATAGTGACCCAGGCACTAACACCTGTCTTGATTAACCTGGTGCCAATCTATGAGTTTAAAACACTTTCTCTCTCCTGATCATTTCTACACATAATCATAAAATATCATCATTGCTCAGCCTGGCATAATCTACTCTACTGTCAATTTATAATTGATTCCTGTTTATAAATATCCTGGCTAGACATCCTGGAATAAAATTCCTTAGACTCTTTGCTCGTATGCCATGTCAGTATTCTGCTAGAATCCTTGTCAAGCTCTTGGCTTCTGAAATAATTTATTTTCATCGAGGATGCTGTGAGAGGTTACATGCCACATTATACCAACACCTTCTGGCCATGCATCTTAACTCTTTACCCCTAATAAAAATGTCTTAGTCTATGTCCCAAGGAACAGTTTCAAAACTCTTTAAGATGACCTTCAGTCAAATAGGTCAACTCTTATTTGAGATTTCTCAATTAATGCCTTCCCAAGATATCTTGTTTTGGAAATGACTTTTGCCATTCTCACAGAATTTAGCTTTGATATTCAAGCTGATTTGCCCTCCTCCAGTTTTCCCAGCTACCAGACACTTGAACTTGTATTCACATTTTTCTGCTAAGCTTCTGCTGACGGGCCTCTCTAGATACCATTCAGTAGGCTGACTGAAATATAACCTTACTCCAGGTCAAATGCCTTTAAGCTGAAAACCATTTCCAAGAAGGATGAAAATCTTAGATATTTCAAGTTTGTCTATTTGGCAGTGTTGAGATAAGAACAATGACAGTCTTGTTTTTTTTTTTTTTTTTCCTTTTCTTTTTAGCTGTTCCATAGCAGCCTGAGAGGATGAAGAGTTCAAATGTATAGTAATTCTCATTGCTATAAATGCATGAAGCATAGAATGGAAAATAAGAATGGAACAAATTGAGTAATCATTATAATACTAGATAGGTAAAAGGTAATAATAACAGGTTGAAAGTTCAAGGCATACTTAATATTTTACTTTAATAAAAAGAATACAATTTGACTTGAAATTGAGTCAATGTTGCAAATATAAACTCTCACTGATTTAGTAACTTTATGTATGCCATAGTTTTGAAAAATGTATATCAATGGGTAAGAACAAATCATATGAATTTATTCCCAGTGAGTTTTCCGAAGACTGCCTACTACATAGTTTTCCTTTACCATATTGTCTCAAAATTTCAACATTAGAATCTGTTTTGTTCCAATCAGATGTGGTGATCAAAAAGTCCACTCAAAATAATACATATATGTGTACACACACACACACACACACACACACACACACACATTCATTTTATAGAGAAAAAGAGAAAGGGATGGCCATCACTTTTCCCTTTATATCTTATTTAATCTATTTGGCTAAAAAGCATCTTGAAAAGCATAGAGACAGTTTCTTGCAAAATTATACTGGCATTTATATTATATATAGACAGGTTTTTGGAACATAAGACTCAGGCATTTTTCTACACAAAGTTAATTTCTTAGGCTGTAAGAGCCACTCAGGCATTTTTGCGAAGGGTGAAGAGAGAGGATGTATGGCTAGAGTGCAGGGTTGATGTGAGATGACACATGCCTTCTTCCTGCATAGCTGAGGAAAATAACTTGGTTCAGAATCTGGGAGTCTGACAAAGATTCTAAGAGAATCCTTATATATCTAAGTGATTGGCAACCACTGGGGGTCACTCTGTGAGGGGGATAAACAGAAAAGTAGGGGAATTGAAAGACTGTGAACATAAAGGTGACCTATCTTGTAATTTTATTTTAGCTTTCTCTGTCTTTACAAAACCCCTCTCTGCACTGTGAACACCCTGTTTTGTTTATTCTGTGTGTGGACTTCTCAAAAGATCACAGTTTTTACAAATGTTAAGTGGTGGTAGCTTGTTTCATACTTTAAAGTCATGGATATTTTTGATTCACAGGAAGGAAAAATGTGGCATATACAAATCAGAGATGTAAAACATCTAGCTTGAATAGTATATTCTTAAATTGAAACTCACAGTATTACATGTAGCTTAAAATCTAAGTTTAAGATATAACTATTTCATATATTAGAAGTAGTCATGTATCATTCTCATTTTTAAGAAATTAAAGTATCTGTCTTAAAACACAATATTAAATGAGTTACAATGCGAAGCCAAATATTCTTTAAATTACTTTAAACTGGGGCTTTTTTACTTTAAATTTCATTCATATACAGCTTGCTATCTAATTTTGTTAAGTAATTATTACATAATTTGTATTTTTTCTAGGTATCTTCTAGGTATGACATTTACCCCCAGGGATGACAAGAACTAAGTTTCTTTTCACTTTAAAATATTAAACAGTTCACTTCATCTTTAGACTAACGATTTCTGCCTACCCTGAAGTTCTCTTATTTAGTAGGAAAAACATTCTTCTCAGTTCTCTTCCAAGATTTTGACTGGCTTTTTATGCTTCCTTATTTGGAGTTTCCCTCATTCCACCAATTCAGTTTTTCCTTATTCCTTCTGGCCAGCACTATGGTCAGTCAACTCACTGATGAAAAAAACTGACAAAATTAATGCATTTAAACATAGTTATAACATTATTTTTGCGTGTGGTCTAATTCAGTTACAGGCTAAGACAGAGGGGCTGAAAATGTAGCACCTCAGAGAAGGTAAAACTGTACTTTCTTCTCATCCACCTGGTAAGTACCAAGATTTCTTCTATTTCATTATTGCGCTTCCTCTAGGGTGTTATAGTTCCTCAAGACTGAGGCTAGGTTACCACTGTGCTAGCACTTTAATTTCCTAGAGAAGAAAGTGAAAATAAAAAAGGAAAAGGAATTCCTTTTTATTAAAATGATATATGCAATCTCACATTCCAACAGAGAGAACTCAGTCACGTGGCCACACCTAGCTGCCAGACAAGTTGGGAATTGTAGTCTCTAGCTGGCTGGCTTGTGTCTCCCCACTACAACCTGAAGGTGGCTTCTAGCTCTCAAATGGAGAGGAGACTAGAAACTGTCATAGCCTTAAATCTCAGCTCGGCCATGTCTGCACTACACCTTGATGCCTTCTTTCCCTCTAATCTTTTATGTCCCTTCTCCTCTGGTTGAGGCTATTTATGCATTCATTGTGCCTCTTTTGGAGGACAAGGAGGTCATGAGATACCAGAGTGTAGTTGGATATTAAACGATTTTAGTTTAAGCACTAAATTGAAGGTACTCTAAATGTTTAAAGAATATATCTATGGCCTTAAGGAAGTATTTAGTGTGTGCTTAATTAAATTCCTAATTCACCAAATGGTTACCCTATACCTACTACATGAATAGAGCTGAGTATTTAGACATAACACAAAGAAACTTTCATCAGGTAATTTACTGACCACTTGTGGATACCTAATGAAACCTTAGCAAACAGGGCAATGATACAAAAGCTGATACAGGACAGAAGAAATGTGGAGACCTTTTTTGGCTATTGTTATTGTGGCCAATGAGTGCATACATTTAGTGAGCACGCCTTTCATCCTACATGTTTTTAAAAGATCCCTTTGTTGAATTAGTATTCATATTCCATGTGATTTATAAAATATATCATTATAAATATATAATTATATTAGGAAATAAACATTAATATGAAGCTACATTATACTCTGGGCTGATCATCCAAATCATATAACCCTTGTTCTTTGACTCTATTGACCATGAGAATGATGTAATTATAACATTTGTAATGTCATATATTCATTTCTTCTCTTCTTTAATGAGACAGTGACTCTCAAAGTTTAATGATCCTAATCATTTCAAGTTTGTTGAAAATATGTATTTAAAGGCTCTATAGGGAGATCCTGATTCTATAGGTCTTATATAAAGGCTAGAAACTGTCATTTTTCACAAGTACCTGTGTTGATTATGTGGCTATTCTTCCTCTGACTTTAAAAACGTTTGGATTTAAGAACACATTGAGAAGTTTATATGAACGGATACCAGTATTGATAAGCTTTCTTTGCCTAGTTTAATTGTTTGGACATAAATCTCTCTCGTGAAATTATTTCTGTCACTGTGATTGCCTCTTTCAAAGAAGACAATTATTCTCTTTTGCCATATTAAGGAAAAAAATCAATGTATTTAAAATGCTTACCTCTGAATGAAAATAGAATCCCACACAGGAGGTGTGATTGTAGTGATTTCTTTGCATATTTACCTATTTTTAATCAGAAAAATTTCAATAATGTGACAAATGTTTATTAACAATCTAGGAAGTATTAATTGCATTCTCTGTCCTGATTATACATTTACTTCATTGCTT
Source organism: Aotus nancymaae (assembly GCF_030222135.1). Taxonomy (NCBI): domain Eukaryota; kingdom Metazoa; phylum Chordata; class Mammalia; order Primates; family Aotidae; genus Aotus; species Aotus nancymaae. The sequence continues at coordinate 14,267,346 of NW_026988435.1, forward strand.
GTGGATTACAGCTTATGCCTGAGGTTAAGAAAAATGGAAACCAAGAAAGTAAGAAGGTAAAAAGAAGAAAAGAGGGGAAAGAAGTAGAGAATATGGAGATAATGCAAGAAAGAATGACCTTGAAAAATAATAGTATTTAATCTGGAAAATTCATGTGAAGGTAGACTCCATAGTTGAACTAGTTACATAGAAATGATATATAAAACACCAATAATACTTTCAGCTTCCCCACCTACCCCTTGGAATTCTCACTGTGGTTACTGGAAAGCACCAGTGTCCATTTTTTAAATTGATTATCGACTCAACTTGGAAAGCATCTGATTTTATTGAAAGTGCAATTGAAGTACTATCTCATGTTTTCTTAAGTGTAATTTTCCAAATTTAGAAGCTTGTCTTCAGAAACACAGTCATTATTCTTGCCTTTTAAAACCTGTCTCTGCATTTTGCCAAAGCACAATTGTTCTAATTTTAACCTGTAATTTCATAGAGTAGATAATCATCTTATAACCACAGACACCAGGCTGATTTCTTGCCAGCTCTTCCCATCTTTAACACTACCATCATTGATGTTTATTGATTTGAGGCTTCTGCCTCACGGTACTTAATTAATTTCAAACACAGTAGAATATTTGGGGATTTTATATTCAGGATACCATTGATTTCTTGTCTTGCCAGTTTTAATCAGATTTGGGAAAAGGGAAGATTATGTCAAGGCTGTCTACTCATCTATTGCTTAAAAATGATATAAGCTCAATCATTAGAAAACACTTCATTTGAATAATGTATCTAAGCCATGAAGAGATCAATTATAGACCCTAGCATTAACATAATAATATTTAGTTTAAACATCAGAACGAATGTGTGCTTTAATTAACAGACGTAGCATGTATCTCGCATGACTTTAAAATCAGAGTATTTGTTTAAATATATAATGAAATCTTTATTTCACATTTCAATGTAATTCATATAGAACTTTTTTTTTTGTCAAACTCCCACATCAAAATGTCTAATTCTAGACAGAAATCCGTAGGGCCTTGCAGGTTTGTGTGCTCAGTTTTAATGATAAACCAAATCGTCAAATACATCATTTCAAACTGTTCTCAGAAGGCGACCTTTTGAAAGAACATACCTGCAATTGCTATTTTGTGGTACAACAGTGACAACCAGTGGCTGCTGGGTTTCACTTTAGGCTCACACTTTATTGTAGACTTTATGGAGATGAACCCGTACTAGCTTTAATAACCAACAGTCAGAAACAACTTGCTTCTTGTTCATCTTCATCTCATTTTTCCTACTAAAATAGGTTGATATTTACTACCTGTCTGTTTCAGAAATATTTGTTTTATTGACTAAATACCTGAAGTGTAGATTAAAATGGTTTTACTATGAGGTCACTGCCGATGCTAACATAGAGGAGGTGACTAGGGTTCTTGATGGGTTCACCGTCTGCAATATATGAATCAAATTACCTATTATTGTTTCCCTTACCTTCAGAGGAAAGAAAAAACCTGCTAAGTGTATGTAAAAATAAAAATAAATGGAAATAAATAAAACCAGGTCAAGGCACTCCATGGGCAGACAGTTGGGGATTATAAAATTATTCACTACATGAACATCCAATGTTGGTCTTGTCTTCCTTCCTAAAAGGTCCATTGTTTTCTTTCAAATGGAAGTCTTAATGGAGCAAAGATTTGCTAGATATAATAAGCTGAATAATGTAAAGTTCAGCTCTGGATTATGGACTTGTGGAGGCTCAAACAGTTAAAGGTAATTTGATTCTTGTATTTATTTCAAATTTGTTCAGACAGGTCTATTTATAAATTATTGGAAGTCTCTCTGAGACACAGCAATCTGGAAATACCTTTTTTTATTCTCTCTCTGTCTCTAACATCTATGACACTCCTACTCTGTCTCAAACTGTCTTTCTTTTTTTTTTCTTCTGAGCACTGCTCCAGACCTTCATTTCCTCCTCTCTGGCACTGCTCTAAGAGTGCTTATGGCAAATTTGCTTCTGTAATCATAACTTGAACCCATCTGGGGATGAGATTGGCTACAAGCTTAGTATTTCCACTTAACATATTCATGATTAGCATGCACAGAAGGAGTAGAATTAGGATGAATGTTTTTGGAACAGTACAGATAAATCCTCATAAATGTAGTACAACAGCTCTGGAAACGCACAGTGCGGCAATGTAATGAAGCTGAACTCTGTAGAGAGTTTGGTATTCTCAGTACCATGCCTCTCCTAATGAACTCATTTAGATTAGAAAATGGATTTAATATTTTATTGGAATTAACCTGAACCAGTAAAGAGGATTACACTTTCTTTCCATAAATATAGTGATATTACAGGGTGAGGTAGCATGTTACATGAATATTAAACATGTTATGAACATTGTCATGAAGCCAAAAGGAGTAAGGTGATTATATTTTAATATAGTGGTACTGTTCTTACAATAATTAAATTTCAATGGCAGGAAAAGGATATTTTTAAATGATTTAAATAAAAGTTTTCGGTGTATTTTCAGACCTAAAATGCCATGTGATTAAAATTAAAGTCAAGATAGAACATTTAAGTAACCAGCCTCAGCAGAAGCTATATTTTACCAAGTGGAAAAGAAACAACAAATAAACTTGGTGAAAATAAGAAAACTAAGACTCTGAGTTTGACTAAAGAGCAGGTTGATCTTCTCACTAATCTGAAGAAAAGAGCGTATTTACTCACCTCCGACTCTTCCAGTGGATAAGACTGTCAAACAATGGAATTTTGCTGCATTATTGGCGGGATTCTTTTTCTTTTTTGTCATCTTTGTTTTCAGTCCAAACTCACTTGTGTCCTTTTTGTATCATGAGTGGATGCTTTTCTCATTTTTCATATGAAACTCATATAAGATTAAAATATAGTCTATAAAGGAAGAAATTCATGAGTCATGTCATTTGATGATTCAAAGGACTGATGAATTACAGGCAAGGGAACTAATATCACACTTTTGTAATCTTAAAACAATAAATTGTAACATGAATCTGATCCATCCTTAAACAAAGGGCAAGCTCTGGCCCTGGAGTGCCATTTCTACCCATTTGTAAAGTCAGCTACTGTGCATATGTGCACCCGAGCGTTCACTGATTTTACAGGATAAGGCACAGTGAGTGCTGCCTGCTAGAAACTGAGGTTGGGTCTTGAGGCTATGCAGAGATCTTCTGATTAAAGCTGAATATGCACTGTAAAGTTCTTCAAGCATGTACACAGAGTTGGTTTAAGGAAAGCCTCTCATTTCTCCTCCATTCCACCTATGCTGACAAAACTTTTTTTTCCCCCTTTATTTGGGTGAAGGCAGATGAGGGGCTCCTCTCTGTGTGGTTCTTAGATTTCTCTCCTTTCCATATATGCAAAGAGTTCCACGATGAATGCTCTTTTAAGCTCTGTCACACCGAGTCTTTGAGTTAATGCTATTAAACTGGAGCTAAAGGAAATCAGCTGCTTGTTGAGTCTGCGGTGGGGGTGCGGGGCAGCAGGGGGAGGAAAAAAAACAGGCCATAAATAGGAGACATCAGCATCAGTGCTGAGCAGCTGGTGAAACTGTGTCAGAAAGGCTGTTCTCCCTAGCACAGGAAGATCTTCTAGAAGGAACTGCTGGAGTACTGATGAAGAAAAGCATGCTGGGGAGCCCCTGTGAAAACAAGACGAAAAGAAAACAGGAGAGGACTAGGGAAACAGGGCTGATGAAGAGAAATTGCTAGAAGCTTGGAATCTGCTGGCTTCACAAAGATCCATGATAAGCCCTTTTGTTCCATTTTATTTTCATTGCTATGTTTTTTCTTACTAATTGTGATCTTTTGGTTACCTCTTTCATTTTCATGCCTCTTATTTTATTATCGAAAAGGTTAAAACACAGAGTACAAGATTTTTACCATATTTAGCCAAAATATTAATTTCTTATGCCTAGGATCTGAACAGGGTTAGGGCAAGTAGGGGTGGGATGGGAAATTATTAGCAATGTACTGAAATAAGCAAAGTGAGACACACAGAAAATCTTTAGCTTTTTATATTTTCTACAAGGATCTGGTAATGAGATGTACGAGGTTTTTAAATCAGGCAAATTTGTAAATTTTATAAATTTCTTTATTAACTTCTCTAATATATCAATGGTTAGTCTGGCTGACTTAGTTCAGAGAGCTCATTTGATGTTTAGAGACTACATTCTTTGTTTCTACAGCTTTCTATTTTGGAGGAAGAGCAGAAGATATGGAAGAAATAAATGGTATAGGGCAATTTTTAGAACCCTGAGTATAGTCAATGAGAAGCAGAGAAAGGAAAGTAAGAGAGTGTCCTTATTCTCTAGAAGCTAGAAGGTTGTCTCTGTTTTCTCCTCTTTGGGCTAAAGTCCTAACTGGAGAGATGCTGCATTAAGTTAAGTATGTGGCCTCTATTCCTTGCCCCTTTTTAGATTCTAGGATGAGGTGATTTGCAGATTGTCTTCTTCCAGTCTGTGAATCAGCTCCCACAAAGTAAACATGGCAGTTCACACTAAACAGACCACACAGCAGATGATTGTGGGGTAAGCAGCCATGAGGTAACCAAAGTATTGACCAAGAACTAGAGGAAAGAGAGGCAGCGATGTATAAAGACCCTGCCACCCCTTTTTTTACACCATGTTGTTTTACATCACTCCCTTCCCCTTCCCCTACATTTAATGATGTTCCGCCCAAAAGGATATATCCAAATCCTAACTCCAAATACTTGTGAATATGGCCTTCTTTGGAAATAGGGTCTTTGAAACTGTAATTAACAATCTTGAAATGAGTTAATCCTGTAGGAAGTGTGGGCCTTAAATCCCGTGATTATTGTTTTCACTGGAGAAAGGAGTGAGAGATTTGAGAGACCGATGCACAGGAGAAGAAAGCAATATGAAGATAAAGGCAAAGATAGAAGTTATGCTACCTAAGCCAAGGAACACCCGGATGCACCAGAAACTGGAAGAGAGAAAGGATTATTTCTTATAACTGTAGGAGGATGCTATGGTTTGAATGTTAGTCTCCTCCAAAACTCACATTGAAATTTAATTGCGAATGGTATTGAAAGGTAGGGCCTGTGAGAGGTGGATTTAATGCCTTTTATTTACAAAGGACTTTTAGGGGTGAGTTCTCTCTCTTGCCCTTCTGCCTTTCACCATGAGATGATACAGCTAGAAGGCCCTCACCAGATACCAGCCCTTAATCTTAAACTTCCCAACTTCCGAAACTGATAGTGATAAATCTCTGTTATTTATAAATTACTTAGTATGAGGTATTCCGTTATGGCAGCATAAGACAGGCCAAGACAAAAGATCTATTGACGCCATGATTTGGGACTTCTGGCCTAAAGAACCATAAGAGAATAAATTTCTGTTGTTTTAAGGCACTAAGTTTGTGGCAATTTATTAAGGCAGCCACAGAACACTGATACATACCCAGAGATCATTCTGGAAATGTTAGCTAGTGGGGAGTTGAGACAAAGTTGGAAGACAGAAATATGAACAACTGGGTGTTTTTTTAAAAAATACAGTGTTTAAGCATTAAGTGAAAGAATTAGTAAATGATCATTTCAGAAGAAGTGCTCACAGAGGTTAAACATTTAATATTTCCCTTGCTAATCAAACAAAGAACAGATCAAGAAAAAGAGCACAAGTTTTAATACCTGCGATGAAGTAATCTGCACAGCACAGCAAACCCTCATGACACAAGTTTAGCTATGCAATAAATCTGCACACATGCCCCTGAACTTAAACGTTAAATTTTAAAAAAGAACAGGTCAGCCCCATAGTAAAATTTTTATTTTATTTGTTTATTTTTGAGACAGAGTCTTGCTCTGTCGCCCAGGCTGGAGTGCAGAGGCGTGATCTCAGCTCACTGGAACCTCCGCCTTCCAGGTTCAAGTGATTCTGCTGCCTCAACCTCCCAAGTGGCTGGGACTACAGGCATTGCTATCACACCCGGCTAATTTTTGTATTTTTAGCAGAGACAGCGTTTCACCATATTGGCCAGGCTGGTCTCGAACTCCTGACCTCATGATCCGCCTGCCTTGGCCTCCCAAAGTGCTGGGATTACAGGTGTGAGCCACCACATCTGGCCCCCATAGTAAAATTTTTTTAAAAAATCATTTACTTTGCATATTCTTTGTGTAGTTGGGTAAACCTTTTGGATAAATACATGAATTGAATGGTAAAACATATTTTTGAGATGGCAAATGCAGAAATTTACATAAAGTAAAAGCTCTGTGTCTGTTCCATTTCTCAGATTGTATAATTCATATTATTTAAAGTGAGAAAGAACAATGGTAAAATAACTTTGATGACTAATTCTCTAATTTATACAGTATTCCTTTGAATGTGGTTGAAATATTAGATTCAGAATAAGGATATGTAGATATGTGAATAATACTTTACAGTTTATAATGAACACTCTTACTATCTCAATTATTTTTCACAGTAATATTTTGATAAAATTTTATTTTCTAATTTGACAGCTAAGAAAACAAAGGCTCAAAAAAGTTAAATGATTTTTCCAAAGTCAGTTAAGAGATGGAGTCAGAGCAAAAATGCAGAACCAATTTTCCTAGCTTGCTGCTTGTTAGAAAGGTTTTGTTTTGGTGAAAATCTTACTTAGTTACTCTCAAGATAGTCAAATTTTTTGGAGACTGGGCTCTTGCTAAAATTAATGGCTTCAGAGTGGTAAATTATTTTAGTGCAATTTTTGTGAGGTAAACAAATCCTTTTTATAGGAGTGTTATTATTTGTACTTAAAAATGCATTGCATGAAAACCATGAGAGCAGAGGTGAATTTTTGTAACCAAGTCATGTTGAGAATAAATGCTAACCATCTTATTAGATTCAGGTTTATCCTGCAGTTAGATTATAAGGCTAAATGTGCCTATTTTTTTTTCCAAATTAGTTCTAGTTAATTGGTAGAAACAGTCTTCTCTGTGAAGACTTTGGCCATCTAAACGAGTTTATGAGTGACAGCTCTTGACCCTGATCATCATGTAGGGGTGATTGCCTCTTTGGATGGATATAGGAGTGTGCTGGCCTGGAGACAGTGAGAAATTGAACTCTTGAGTGGAAGAACTCTGTTTCATGCTTCCTCCATGGATCTCAGCAGCACTTTTCTCTAGCACTTCATTAGCACCTTGATACATCATCCTACAACTTGATATCCCAAGTATACCTTAGATGGGGACTACTTTGAAATCAGCCCTTGCATTTTAGTTTTTGAAACATTTTTATCATTTAAACCTTTTTAAAGGAGGGGGTGAGATTAAGCAGTTTCAAAAATACACAGAGCAATACAGAGAACATCCATGTTTCCACCATCTGTCACCAAGTCCCCTCAATTATCAACTCTTGACTAATCTTATTCTATGTAAAGTGACTGTAACATTCAAAATCAATTCTTCATTTTCATATTTGTGTGCCTCCATACCTTCATTTCCAAGACAGAAGTGTTGGGCAACTTACTAGTCCCTGGGCAGCCCTCGAACAGTCATTGGCAGACATGGAATATAGAAGCATAGCTCCTTTGCATTGAATCAGGAAGTCTCAAAGATTTGTGTGTACTTTTGACTTCAATGCAGGATTTTTGCTAAAGCTACCTTCTGCAGGACTTTGGATAAAATCTTACTTCTTACCTACTCTTATTCTGCTCTCTGTAGCAGTGTGTATACTCATGTAACAAAATGTGCCCATGAATTCTGGACTCAAGGTCTCCTTCTGGGGAACCACAGCTAACACATTCACTTACAAAGACCTTACAGTGTTAGATTCAAATAACACTGAAATAACATTTCATCTGTATTTCAATATGTATCTCTGTTAAGAATTCCTGAAAAAACGAACATTACCATGATCACAATTATGACAAAATGCCTTAATATACAACATAGCAATCAGGATTTTAATTTACAATTTCTCACAAATATATTTTTAATAGTTTAATTCACTAGGTGTCCAAATATAGTTTTCACATTGCATTTGTTTTGAAATGTGCTGCTAACCTCTCTTATGATAGAGGTTTTCCTTTCATCTTTCTTTGTTTTACTTTGATGTTTGTGTGTTGGAAAATATTATAAGTTTTCCTTTAGAGTTTCCCGCAATCCAAACATAGCCTACTGAATCTTCATGGTATCTTTTAGTGTATTTGTCTTGTCAGTGGATAGCCTATTCATTGGTAGCTGAATTTAGAAGCTTGATCAGATTCAGATATGATATTTTTATTAAATCTCCTTCATTGATGGTGACATGATCTTTAATTAGCAGGCACATAATTTTATCTTTCTTTCTGTTATTTGATAGCTATTAGTAATGATCTACCTTGATTATTTAAATTCTTTCTTAGTTTATCACCTGTAGTATTTCTAGGAATTCAAAACCCTATCATCCTCTGCTTGGTTACTACAGGTAAAACACAGAAAAGATAGAGTAAGTGACTGAATTTTCTCTTTTCCTTAACAACTTTTAAAATAACACGTGTGTTTTCTAGTATAATTTAATGATAACCAAATAAGATCTTTTTGGTGTGTTTTAATAAATTATGAAATGATTATTTCAAATATATTTGATATTTTCCCTACATTGTAGCAATTATCCTTCTTGTACATTCTCTGTCCAATGGAAGCCTCTTTAAATTTACTTACACTCCTTTTGGCACGAATAAGGTAGTATTTGATGTCTTTATTTCTAAGAGGTACAAACTTCCAGTTTCATCTTGTATGTATCAGCTCCATATCTGGAATGGCCAATTTTCCAAGGAGCCCGAGTTCCTTTTAGCTTATAGGGAATTTTAGGTCATTAATTTTAAGGCTTTTCAGTGAGTGAAGGTAGGGTTACCTTTTTAAAAAGCTTAAATATACTATGAGTTCAACTAATTCTTTCAATTACAGTTTAAAACCATTGAATTTTTATTTGACCAACTCTAGTTTAAATCTCCTTTCCACCAAATGGAGAATAACCAGTTCACAGTAATACCAGCAGTGATATAATGAAGATATCACATGATTGCATATACAAAAGTCATAGGAGACAATGCCAGTTTTCACCAACAATTTGATTACTGAAACCAATTTAAGAATTTTTAAAAAACAATTTTGCAGTTACTTCTTTCCTTCTATCATATCTCACCACAGGGATAAACTGATAAATGATGTATTAGACACTCTTGAAATAACCACTTTCTGGGTGGTTATGCCACAAACAGGTTACACAATTTGGTTTATTTGTTTTATTTTCTTTTTTATTTGGGAGGATTGCTTTTTTACATATATGAAAACAGATATATTCACAGACGTCTGGCTCCTACCCCTGTGCACTCAAACCTATGCCTTCACTCTGCTTGTAGGTAAACATTCAAGAAAACACACTCACTTTTTCCTTCCATTGTTTGTCATATATAGGTATATATATTTACATTGCTTCCTTTCTTTAATGGTGACATAATACATTTATTATTTATCTTGCTTTCTTCCCCCAATAATGAAAAATCTGAGCGTTTCACTCCACAGTAACATAAAGGAGCCTCCTCATTTATTTTTAAGCAGCAGAAGGTTCTCTATTTTGTGAGATATTCCATTATTTCTTAAACAAGTCCCATGTTGATGGATATTTGGGTTGTTTCCACTCTTTTACTTAGACAAAACCCATTCTCCGATAAATAGCTTTGTGCCTATGCCTTTTTGCATTACTTCTAGTGTATCTTTGAGATGTATTCCTAGATATGGGATTGTCAGCAACAAAAGCCAAATGCATCTGTAACTTTACTAGCTATTGTTAAATGATTCAGTTATATCACTTTTAGGCATGCTCACTGGCAATATATTTTCCTATTTCTCTTTGGTCTAGAACAAAGTATACTTTGATATACTTTTGAATATTTTGCCCATCTACTGGGTTAGAAATGAAATTTTAATTTGTAATATATATATTTATCAATTTCTAGACTCTTTTTCCTTTCATAAATGACAACCATGCTGTTTGTATTATTTCCATTCAAAGGTTCTTTGAATTCAGTGTATTAAGACAGTTGTTTCTATTCTATTCTAAAAATTTTTTATAGAAAATAGAGTGTATGTGTCATTCCTAGCATTTTCACCACATTTTATAATAGTATATGCATGTAGGTATATAGCTTATACGAATTGGAAAATTTAAATCCACTTTTCTTCTTTCATTGTGTTATCTCACCTTTTAGAAAACCTACTACATAGACTCTGGGGGAAAGCCAGCTTTTAGTGTAGGAATAAATGCAATAAGAGAGATAAACTGAAATTTACTGTTTCTTTTTTTTTGAATTTTAGGTAGTGTAATGATTAAAGGTGAAAAAAATAAAACATGTCTGCAAGCGATAACTTCAATATTTCTGTGGGTTAAAAAAATTCTTGGCTGGGTGTGGTGGCTCATGCCTGTAATCCCAACACTTTGGGAGGCCGAGGCAGGCAGACCGTGAGGTCAGGAGTTCGAGACCAACCTGACCAACATGCTGAAACTTCATCTCTACTAAAAATATAAAAATTAGCTAGATGTGATAGCATGTGCCTGTAATCACATCTATTCGGAAGGCTGACGCAGGAGAATTCCTTGAACCCGGGAGGCGGAAGTTGCAGTGAGCTGAGGTTGTGCCATTGCACTCCAGTCTGGGCAATGAGAGTGAAACAACTTCTCAAACAACAAAAAAAAATTCTTTAATGAATATGTCTTTCGGATATCCTTGTTGATAGGATGCCCTCTCTGCAGTCAGGATGACCTCATAAATGAATATGCTAACATTTTACAGAGTTTGATGTTAGAAATGGCTGGGAGTGAGAAAGTAAGGATACAGAGTAATTGATAGGTGGCGTTAGAGCTCAGCTATATAGCTGATGAAAGAACTTCGCTCTTGAGAGGGAGAGAGAGGTGGGGAGCAGAGAGACAGAATTAGAGAGGCTAAATGTGAATATGTTTGTAGTTTCTGACATTTTGGTGAGATGGGGGCTCGGTTGTTTACATGATCCAATCCATAAACATTTTGCTATAGCAGTAAATGAAGAAGATAATAAGGTTATTTGCTATTTAATATTATTGTCACTTCACACTAGAATTAGAATCACACTGCAGCATAGAATCTTGGCCAAGATAGAGATCTGCAATGTCATCTGTGTTTCCTGATAAAGGGGACAATTATTTGCCATAGCACTAATATCTGTGATCTTTGTGAATATGATCTAGAAGAAAACGCACAATTATTTAAATATGGCCCATTCTGGTTTCTCATAGCTTTAATTGTTTGACACCTTTTCTTATTTTGAGATGCAGTATACTTCCATGTACCTTCCTAATATAAATTCAGGCCCTGTTATCTAGTGTGACTCAAAGTAAGGCTGGACTTCTTCCAGAAGACAAAACAAACAAAGAACAAAAAAACTATTCTTCAAATATTTGAAGATAAATATTGCTGTGAAAGGCCATCAGAGGTATGCAATGTTTTAATCCTTGCATAGTTGGCTAAAAATGTGCTTTGAGTCTGGAACTATTTCTCAAAAAGAGATAGAAAGCCTTCATAGCCTGTGCTATGAAGTGTGTTTCTTTTCTTTGTTTGGGAATGTTTTTCCTGTTCCAGACTTGATGTGTATTCTTTCCTTCTGCTTAAGCATGCTCCTCATATGGCATCCCCCGCTATATCTCTTCCTGGTTGGGAGGAAATGGGGTCCTTCACCTGCTGCCCAAGATGGGTGCATGCAGGTCATCTCCTGTGTCAAATGTGGGACAAGACCCACTGACCATAAGAAACTGATACTTACTGTTGAAACTGGGCTTTCTCTGTCTCTTCTATATGTTAGTAAAGCATTGTTTCATCCAGTACTCCTGTGAATCTTTCTTGGAGATCCCAACATCTGCAAATGATGCAGTGGGTTCATTCGTGACTACTGCTTCCAGGGGTAGGCACTGTTATCCTCTTTACTATTCTCTCCTTAGTGGATGTGGACTCCTCCCTGAGAGACAGTAAAAATTGTCACTTGCTTGAAAAATATTGAATGAACACTAATTGGTTCCCCCCTCCTTCTATCTCTGTAGGCAAAATATCGCTCTGGAAAAACTCTGCCTTTATCAAAAAACATGAGCTTTTAATGTATGACATCTCAAACTGGATACAAAATTTAGGATGTATAATGGCAAATAAATCTACTTTAAGTTTGGATACCTTAGTTAATCATTTGCTATTTTAGCATGGAGTCATATTGTTAATTACTTTTATAATTTTAGTCAACAAAAGCATTTAAAGATTTTTAAAAATATAAACTACTTTTTGTCCAGGTTTCTCATGCATACAGTTAGATAATTGATTTTTATTCAGTGTGCATGCAAGATATTAATTTTGGTTAAGTTCACTTGTGTTAGTGAGGGCCCTTATAATTTACCTTACCATTTTCATTTTTGAACCTTGATACTGTCATCAATTCCCTCAGATTTGGAGCATCTGAAAATTTAGTCACTTATTTCTGCTTCTACAGCTAAGGCTTTAATAAAAATGTTGACTGGTCTTCAGGTCAATGACAGAGCATTAAACTATGCCAATATAGGCATCTTTCTAGTTACACATCGATCTATGGCTCAATGTTTTCTTGTATTTATTCAACAAATATCTATTGAGTTTTTACTATGCATCAGGCACTAATTTAGGTCCTGGAATAGAACAATAAAACATTTAAAATGTCTGTCTTCATAGAGTCAACAGACAGGGCTGCTGATGGTCTGTATGATGTCTTTGTGCAAATTATATAAAAGCATTCCATTAAGTAAATTTGAACTTTTTTTTTTAAGAAAAAAAGAAGTGTGCCTCTATGGGAGGGAAACAGCTAAGTACCAGGGTGAACAGTTTACTAAGAGTAGCTGGCTGGACTTCAGCTTCCAAGGAGCTCTGTGGCTGTCAACTTTATTTGATATACAACCTGTACAACTTTCTATGGTAAACCCTGCAAGGTGCAATGTATCTATCTCTTCAATGACCTGAATAATTTTTACTCATTATTCAGTGTCCATATTTGTTGGGCTTGCTTATTCTGCTTTTGGAAAATGGCTCTATTACTTAAAGAAGAATGCTTCATCTACCTTGTAAGGGGGCTTAATGAAAACTCAGCTAAGGCATCGTCTTCCAAATAGTTTAAATATCATTCCAAGAGAATAATTAACTGTTATATTGAAAATTATGGAATTGACAGCTGTCTGTCTACCAAAAGTATGCTCCTCTTTCCAGAGCATCGAACTGTAACTCTGGAGTGGCTGCCTGATAGGACTTATGTTTCCTAAATCCTTTGACCCTCTTTTCCACGGGTGACATGCTAGTTCTTACCAATGGATAGCATCAGAATTGAGGCATTCTACTTTTATGCCAAGGAGCTTACAATGTGGTTATTTCTTCCCCACTCTCTCTTTGCCTTAATACCACCAGAAAAGAAAATCTCTTATTACCTTCCTATAGCAGCTCTCAAAATTTTGGTCTCAAGATCCCATTACACCCTTAAAGAATATTGAAGATCTCAAGAGCCTTCATATTTCTGGATTATAATCCATCACTACTTATGATATTCAAAATGAAAATTGAGAAATTCTTAAAAAAGTATTTTAACACATTTACTATAAAACAAATACCCTTATGTAAATATAATCCATTTTTATAACAAAAAAACATATTTCAAAAAAATAGAAAACTGACATTGTTTTACATTTTGAAAATCTGATTGATGTCTTTCTTAATTCTTCATTCAAGTGACTATGTTGTCACACATCCTATAGTTCCAGAAAATGTGACTGTTAACTCATTGGGGTGAGAATGAAAAAGACAGATAACATTTCAGTACAATTACAAAAATTACTTTACCTCATGAAATCACTATAGGAGTCTTGAGGATTTTCGGTGGTGCTGGACCGCTGCTGTCCTATGGGAAGATGGAGCTACTTAATAGAAAGAGTTATGAGTTGTGGGTGATTGAGGGGTGGGGTCTGTCAATCGCCATGCGGAAATTTGGTTCTGCAAGAACACCAGTAGTGGACTGTCACATGGGAAAGAAGTGAACTTTTATTATGATAACCCACTAATGTTTGGGAGTTTATATATTAGATGATCTGGAATTGCCCTATCTAGAATGGAAATCTACAAAAAATATTTTTATATCAAAAATTTAACTTTTTAATGATACTTCTTCAGAATTAATCTCATTTTAAATTGCTATTGAGTATGCCCAGCAAGATGCAGCAATTGAAACCTGACAAACAAAATCCATAAGAGGCCCAAGAAATAATGGGATGTATATGGTTAGGAAAAAGATTTTAACAGAAAAAGTAAAGCCATCGAATATACTTTAGAAATGAAAAGCTCACAGGGCTATTACTTTATAAGTGTATTAAAGCTTCATCTAGAAAGTACTTTAAAATGCTGTATGTGTATGTATGTGTGTGTGTGTGTGTGTGTGTGTTTATGCATGATGGATGGTGTCAGTAGAATGACAGAGAAGATATTTCAATTACTATTCATTGAATTTGGATTAATTAGTAGAAATTATGACATGATCAATATTGTTTAGAGACAAGAAACTAAGCTATTCAGAGTTTTGAAAAGTATTATTCTTCAGAAACATAAGTAAAGCTGTGCTAATGCAGCCTTCTAGAGACTAGTTAATTCTTACAGAACGAACACTGAAAATGCACGTACATACATATGTGATAATGTTGATAACTGTTTAAAAACAATGCTAGTTAGTTGGTAATTTTCCTCATAACCCTGCCCAAGGTGGGGTTTGGAGAAGATGGAATTGGAAGCCTAATTTATTTACCTTTGGATTTTATCAACTATGATGAGAAAGAACTTATCATTTGAAGTCTTTTCTAGAGAATGATTTCTTCAACTCATTTGGCAGAAGAACTAGATAAATGCCTGCAAAATTTTGTGTAAGCTTGACCAGAATCTATTGTTTTTTAAAAAAGTTCTGTTTCTATTAGCTAAGCTTAACAGTATGAAAGATTGTTTTCCTCTCACTTCCTAGTTTAAAGAAAATCAGTAATTGTGTTTATTGAGTAACATATCAAGGTGCTATGATAAGAAAAAAAAGAAGACTGGCAAAGACTACAAGTCTTGGGTTAAAAATGTAAAAAGAAGAGTATTTTGAATGCAGGGTTTGACAGTTCTTAGAGGGATATATCATTTCATTTTCATTATTCATTATATGACATGAGAATAAAATTACTGATAGGTGTATCTTGAAATATTATGCAACAAACTTTCTTGTGTCATGAATGCCTATAATTCCCCATATGGGTCTCCAAGTGTAAAATCCAGAGCAGCTGCAGCATCAGCTGGGAATGTACTCTTGAGCCCCTTCAGACCTATCAAATCAGAAACTCTGGAGCTGGGGGTCAGCAATCTGTGATTTAACAAGACTTCCCTACAATCCTGATGCAGGCAGCTGAGAACTCTATCTTATATATCCATGGTACTTTACATGTTTGAAAAAACTGATGTATTCTCATTTGGTCAAGTAGTTTGGATGATGAGAGCAGATGAGCTAATTACTTACAGGGAAGGAACCCACCTTACAACCCCATTGTTGACAGCCAAGTTCCCCAATCAGTGAACAAAGGAAAACAAGATTTGGGGTGTCCTGGCTCTAATGAAATAATATGGAAAGAAAGAGTTACGACAGGAAAGATTTCATTTGTATATATTTTATATCTATTAAATAGCCAAACACCTGTTACCTTTAGGACATTGGCAATAAAAAAGTGAGAACTCTGAAAATCAAAGATCTTATGTCAGAAAGTTTTTGTCTGTGAAACTTATTTGTGTTTTAAAAATGAATGTTTCGGGCAGGGTGTGGTGGCTCATGCTTGTAATCCCAGCACTTTGGGAAGCAGGGATTCCCTGATGTTTCGGGCAGGGTGTGGTGGCTCACGCTTGTAATCCCAGCACTTTGGGAAGCAGAGGTGGTTGGATTCCCTGAGGTTAGGAGTTCAAGACCAGCTTGGCCAGCATAGGTAAACCCCATCTCTATTAAAGAATACTAAAAATTAGCTGGGTGTGGTTACGGGCACCTGTAATCCCAGTTACTCAGGAGGCTGAGGCAGGAGAATTGCTTGAACCCGGGAGGTAGCAGAGGTTGTACTCCAGCTTGGGCAACAGAGTGAGACTCAGTCTCAAAAGTAAATAAATAAATATGAATATTTCTTGTTTGAATGAATTTTCTTCTCCATCTTTCTAGAGTGCTATTTTATTATTTATCGTAATTTCAGGCATCAGAAAAGTGGCCTAAGTCCTAAGTTCACATCACAACAAAATGAAGACACAAGTATTACTCCGTCTCTAGGAACTGCTGTTTGAGGTACCTATAGGGATATGCGTCTTACTGCTCACCTTTTCAGGAAACAAATAGAATGAAAACACCAGGTGGTTGTTCATTGGTGTCACATTCTGGTTGGCAAGACTAGAGCAGAACACATATATGAGTTAGATTAAATGCTGGAATATAGTCAAAATGTTTTTACTTTTGGACGCCAATATATTGTTTTCCTCACACATGCCGTTAGTTAAGTTTCTTCAAAAGCTATGTTTCGAGAGCAAAACAAACACTCATGTAACCAAATACCACCAGTTCCCTAAAACCCTATGGAAATAAAAAATATTAAAATCTAAGTAAGTTCTTTCTTTCTCTTCTTCTCTCCCTCCCTCTTTGCTCATTCTCTCCATTCCTCACTCCCAGTTTCCCTCCTTCTCTTTCTTCCTTCCCTCCTCTGAGAGGCACTGGCAGCTTCATATTTGCTATTTTCTTAATTGCCTGCATCAGAGGAGAATGTAGAGGATTCAATGCTTGACCGATTTTTTGATTATAAATTTCAGTACAACACTGTAGGAAATAATATGCCTGGATCAGAGTAAGGACTTTAAGCACTGAATTATATATTACAAAACTGTTCTCTAGAATTTGGCTTACAGCTTTGAAAAATCACAGAAAAACAGAATTATTGATTTAAAAAGAGGCTATAGTTTGTCTTTCCTTGAAGCCACTTCTCTCCCTGTATTCTGCACATACATTAATGATGAACATACATTAGTGATGAAGAAACCTGTAGTTTTCTGTGTCCATATCTGCATGCTAGATACAGAAATGTGTACATCTTAGTGTTCATTTGGTTGCATATGTCATATCAATTTTGCTTTGTTTCAGTGAGCCTAATCTAAAACTTAACAGCCAAAAGACACTTTGGTCAGGCACGGTGACTCATAGCTATAATCCCAGCACTTTGGGAGGCCAAGGCGGGCAGATCATGAGGTCAAGAGATCGAGACCATCCTGGCTGACATGGTGAAACCCTGTCTCTACTAAAAATACAAAAATTAGCTGTATGTGGTACCACGTGCCTACAGTCCCAGCTACTCAGGAGGCTGAGGCAGGGGAATCGCTTGAACCCGGGAGGTGGAGGTTAAAGATCATGTCACTGCACTTCAGCCTGGCAACAGAGCAAAACTCCATCTCAAAAAAAAAAAAAAAAAAAAAAAAAGACAGCAACTTTAAGAACAAGAAATATTTTGTGGTTTATATAGTTTATTAGCTCCTTGGGACAGTTAGGGTTCAGGGTGTATGGAAGAACACTTTCAAGGAATTCTGCCAACATTAGCATATAGTTTAGCCTATAATAGGGCTAGAATCCTCACAACACAATTAGAAAATGTTAGACATGGAAAGACCACGTGGAATTTGTAGTCACAGAGAGCTGGAGTCGAATCCTGGCTCAGCCATTTTCAGGTTCTATGAGTTTCTACTTGTTACCCAGCTTCTTTAAATCTATGACTCCACCTCTGAAAATGACGTAAAACCTGTCTTGTGAATTTGTTATGCTATTTGCATATACATGTATATGCTGTGCATTTGCTAAGTGTGTGTGTGTGTATATATGTACAGACAGACAGACGGAGAGAGAAAGAGAAAATTACAGCATGGCCAGATCAGAGTAAGCACTTTGAGCACTGTATTCTGTATTACAAAACTGTTCTCTAGAATTTGGCATGGAAAAACAGAATTTTGATTTAAAAAGAGGCTATAGGTTGTCTTTCCTTTAAGCCACTTCTCTCCCTGTATTCTGCATGTGCACTATTATTTCTAAGAGTTAAGAAGCATACTTACATACTCCACTGAACACAAAATTAACTACAGAGAAAAGAAAATGGTTTATTTATCCCCAAGCAAGTACAGATTGAAATAGAACATGAAGATGAGAAAAGAGCATGTATTTGATTTATTGATCCTAGGTCTTTCTTGTTATTCAGTTCCCCAGATACTTCCTCTGTTCCTCTGTCCTTTCAGTCCCAAGGACTTGGGATGTAGCTCTTGAATTTCTGTGTGCTTAATGTAAGACCTGTTCATAACCCCCGCCCCTTCACTCTTCGCCGCATTCCCCTTTTCTCCAAACCTTGAGATAGGATACTTGGTGTAAGGTTTGACATGGAAGCAAGTGAGAGTAAAGGGAAAAATGTGAAGGTACCCAATAATCTAATGCAAGTGTTTGTAGTGAAACAGAGTTAATATGCATGTAAATGGAAGGGTCTTGATAGAAGCACACAATATTATTTAAGGAGATGTTGGCCATGTCTTTAAATAATATTTAGTTCTGTCCAATCCAATTCACTGATTCATAGAGAATCTTTAAAGTGCTCAAATATTTAATCTAGTGGCAGAAGGAAAGTATACAGAGGGTCTTCCTTCTACTTACAATCAGCAAGACTGCAAATGGCTTAGCATGAACAGCTGATGGATGTATATACAAAATATATGTACTAAGTAGGTCAGGTGCAGTGGCTCATGCCTGTAATCACAGTACTTCTGGAGGCCAAGGTGGATGGATTGTCTGAGCTCAGGAGTTCGAGACTAGCCTGGCAACATGGTGAAACCCCTTCTCCACTAACATACCAAAAATTAGCCAGGCATGGAAGCACTTGCCTGTAGTCCTATCTACTTGGGAGGCTGAGGCATGAGAATTGCTTGAACCTGGGAGGCAGAGATTGCAGTGAGCCAAGATCATGCTACTGCACTCCAGCCTGTGCAACAGAGGGAAACTCTGTCTCTAAAACATAAAAATAAAATTAAAAAGCAGAATGTATATACTAAGTAGTTTCTACAAACTTTTGGTTAGTGGAAATTCCTAGGGACTGGAAATAGATTGACCAAAAGTTCTGGTATATGCAATTGTGTATAGCATATGTATTATATGTATGTTCTGGTATATGTTATTTTGGGTGTACATGTTTTTATATATACTCTAGTAATAAGTTGGAGGATATTTTGGTCATGAGCTCAGTGACAAATGCCATTTTCAAAGAGGAACTTCTCATTTAGTGTGTTGGCACACAGGTTTGGTGCTAGTCTTGTTTGCTAATGGCATTTTGATTTGGACCTAGTAAATTTTATAAGATTGCTCCTACTATGGAAAACTTTCCAAATAATCAGTAGTAAGAGGGATAATTAAGGATGGTTGGCATATGGCTTAAGGAATGCTTGAGGTTAATATGATAATTTGTAAACACTGTTTTTGTTCTACAAGTACAAGTATAACTTAATATAAATAATAAGAATGTTCTTTGTTGCATACTCAGTGAAACTTTCTTTGGTTAAGAGGTTGGCCAGTTTAGACGCCCAAACAAGATCTGTAATTATGAGACCAAGTTCAGCAATTATTCTGAGCTTCTTTCCCAATTTGGGCAGCTCCAGGGAAAAGGAAGAAATTCAACTTTAACTACTCAAGAGGAATCCAGTACTTTTTCAATCACTGGCATTTCCTGGGGATGAATCTGAACCTCGCTTTAAGGACCAAAAGGTTCTACGCTATTCATTATTCCACTGTTCTGCTTCTGCAAATCAGATGTGCTGTTTCAGTTTTGACTGTGAAGTTTTTCCGGTGTCTGAGCTTATTACCGAACATCGGTTTAAGCAGACTCTCATTTTCTTATATTCTGCTCCTTTTCCTTTCTTTTGGTTCTTCTGCATGATTTCCTTATCCTCACTGTCTGTCTGCTTTATGTTTCCTTGCTCATCTTAGAGTGAGCTTGCCTACTTGCAGCATATCTATTCTCCTCGGGAGGCATTTAAATGGCTTGTTGTTTGCAGCCCACTGCATTCTAGGGCTGTGAATGGAAATAAGAGGAGGGCTTGTGGACATTTCCCATTGTCCTTAAATATCTAGGGAGCTACACTGTGATGAATTAACTGAAGATTGTAAGAAACATAAAGATGAACAGATATGTAACATTTTTCTAATAAATGTTACACGTTTTTTTGTGATGGATTTTTTTTTCTGTGATTCATCTAGTTCTCTTTTTGCTCAGTTTTGTGAAGCAGACTGAAACACATTTTATTTACCTGCTGTGAAGCAGCTTGCCCATATAATTTGCCTCTTCTCACACCAAAATACTAGAATTACACATATATAATAATTTAGTTAAGATTCATTCAATTCTACCCCTCTCTTATTTATTCTATTTTTAAAGAAAGGTCATAAAAGTGCTTATAAATCTTAGTTCTTGTTTCTATTTTTTTTCTCTCTCAGATATGCAATAGTGTATTAATTTCTGTAATACCTCGAATATTCTAAGTGCTATCAACAATATCACCCTCACTCTTAGAGACTGATCAAATGGGGCACACCTCTTATAAGACCTCATCTCTCTCCTTTTAATCCTATGAGTTAACTAATTCAACTGAGTGAGCATTTCTTAACAGCACTTCCAAGACACAATTTTCAGCCTATCTTCCTTTGCTTGCCTAGTGCACACACTGTAAAACAATATAAGAGCCCCCTTTCTTCTCCCACTCTGGCTCACACAGTTTTTCAGATGGCCATAATCAAAATTCTGCAGCTTCCTCTCAGATGTTATGTTCTTTACATGACATCTAGAGGCCAAAATTGATGTGAGCCGTAATTAATCTTTCCACGTGGCTATGCAGACCCTTGGTATATCAGGGATAAAAACCACACTGTCTGCATACTTAAACTTACAGAACAACGAAGCACCAATCTATATTCTGTGCAGTGCACAGTTTGATCCCATTATCCTACAGGTATAAAAGATATAGGAAAAGAAAGCAGCCTTATGAGGAAAGAAAAGATTTAAGAGAACCGAACTCCTTTCTTCTGAGTTTGCATTTTATGTGCAATAATGCCTGCTGCTAATTTTCACACAAATTGTTAAATAATCTAATTAGTTTTCCTGATATTTACCCACAACAGTCAAAATCCTGCTGGTAATCAATAATGTAAATGTAAAGTGGCTGATTAAATTTCCTTTTCTATTCTGTCAAAAGATTTAAGGGCAAATTCATTTCACTGTCCCTTATGTGTTCTCAGAACCCTCTTCTGACTCCTACTTTAATCTGCAAATTCACAGAAGGCACAGAAAAGAATTTAACTCGTGTGAAGGATAATTGATACTGTCACCACTTGGCTATGAGCAGTTTTCTGCATTGGTTCAATAGTCCTGGTAAAGTAAATTATCAGAACCATAGAATCAGTACAGTTGTAATTAAGAAAATATTCCATGCTCCCTTTCTAGATATTTGAATATCAGAAGATTTAAACCTCACCATTTTATAAATGAATCATGAAACTACATAAATATGTACTAAATCCTTATATATTCTGATAACTTTATAGTATTTATGCATGTATGTTTTAAATACACATACACACATGCACATATACACCTATGTGCATATGCATATATACATTATATTCTCTCTAAAAATATATATAATATCTACTATATATAATTGATTAAAGCTTCCATAGATATTTAACAGTATTTATTGTTAACCATATCTGGTCTAGTATTATTCTAACTGATTCAAACTAGAAATAAATAGCTAATTGTATGTGTGCGTGCATGTGCACACGTGTGTGTGTATATACATACTGCATGTACGTGTTGTGTGTGCTGTTAATTTAAATAAATAGTAGCTTACTATAAGCCTCGATTAATTTCTTCATATTGCAATGCTGTGTTTTTCGTCTATGTTGCCATTTGTTCTTACAGCTTGCTGCATCTTACTGCTCCTGTATTGTTCATGTCCACCATATTTTACAGACCTATTCCCTGATGATGGAGAACTAGAACGCCATCATTTTTTTATTACCATAAAAAATGCCAAAATGAGTATCTCTATAAATGTACACTGATTTGTACATGTATTTTCTGGAATATATATTAAGATTGGAAAGTCCGTGTCATAGGAAACATGCCTACGTAATTTCGCTAAATATTGCCAGATGGCTTTCCAGAATGGCTGCTGCATATACCCTGCCAGCAGGGCATGAAAGTTGCTGTCTACCCACATCCTTGCCAATAACTGGAATTATTGCATTTTATAATTTTCACCATTCTGATGAATTATGAAGTTATATCTCATTCTTGTTATAATTTCCAATTTTTTAATTACTAGTAAGTTTAAACAACTCTTCATATGCCTGTCAGGCATATACATTTATTTTCTATGAATTGCCTTTTAAAGCCTTTTGTTCATTATTCTATCAAGCTTTTTGTCTTTGACTTTGTAATTTGCAATTATTTGGATATTCTCTTTCTTAATCCTTTACCATCAATATTAGATATTGCAAATAAACTCTTAACCCAGTGTCTGTTAAGTGATCTTTAACTTTGATATGGTGAAATCCACCAAGTTTTCTGTTTATGATTTGTACATTTTAGGTATTTTAAATATTTTTTCATATATCTGGATCACAAGTATATTCTTTAATAGTTTATTTTATTAGCTTTATATTTTGCTTCTCTATAACCAAATCTTTAATCTAAAGGAAACTTTAATCTGTTGTGTAAAGTGAAAGAAAGGGACTCAGATTTTATACAGTGAGGCAGATTTGCCTAAAATATCATTAAAACAATCTGTCTTTTCTTCATGGTTTTGAGATGCCATCTCATTGTGCATAAAGTACACATGTGTATATATTTATATATCCTCTTTTCCATGTTGTTAATATATTTATTTGTTCATCACCAATGCCATCCCCATGCTTTGTGCGACATTGGTTAGCTGTGTTCTGATTGGTTTGGTGACTCACATATAAGTGCTTTCATCATAAACACAAAATATTTTCCCATATATTTAAATCTCCTTTTGTGTCTTAAAATATAATTTAAAAACTTTCTCCAGAATGTTTGTTTGTATATGTGTTGGACTGCATTTGATTCCAAAATGCTTAAACATTTTCTAGATAATGAAAATGGTACCTTATTTTCTATTATAGCTTCTGGTTGGTTGTTGTTGGTAAGAGATCTATCACTTGATCAATGATTTCAAGTTTATTATGTATCTAGAAAACTTGCTGAACTATCTAAATAGTTCTATACTTAGCTGTTTCTATTGGAGTTCCTTATGGTTTATCAAATCATCTGGGGCTAGATTAATGGGCTTAAGGAGATAAACTAGACATTCATCCTATACCCCTTCAGACTCACTACTCATCATTCACCATCTTTCAATTTATGGGCTGTGAGCTAACTTGTATAGATAGCACTCCTAGAATTGTGTAATGCACAACCTGTATAGCTGTACTTGGGTGTCCTCGACTTACAGATAACTAAACCTGAGGGAGATAATACCTCTCTGAGGTTATGACAAGGCTTATTATTATGAATTTAAAAATATAAATGTTTTTCCTATATTTGTATCTGCTTTTAGTTACTTCAGCTGTAAATAACTTCAGAGGCAGTTCATCATCTGTTTTTCAGATGACACATTAGCTGTATGTAAATGTTAGTCATTTGGAGGGTAAGTGAATAAAGTCTAAAAAGTGGGCATGGATTTGTCACAGCTTAACTTAAGAGATGACATTGAAACTGTCCATATGAGCTTTATAAACTTAATCAGAGATGAAGAGAAGGGAGAAACAAAAATAAACTGAACTTACAGCACATTCAGTATTAATTATTAGGTCAGCTTGCTCCCTGGCCTGCTTTCTCATAATTGTTTGGTCCCTATTGCCCTAAAATAATGTAGACCTTAGATTATAGATCCCTTAACTGCTCAGTAGATAACAACCTGAACATTATGAAAAATTAAATTCTTCCTTTGGAATATTCCTTCAGATCCTATGTACTGATGAAACTACTGACTCAGCTGATCCAAAGGACCCAATGAGGAGATGACTCACCAAATAATGCATTTTTCACATACTGATGATTTCATTCTCCTGTCCCCAGCCAATAAATGACCCCAATTTTCCAGCCCTTCACCCTTCATAATTCACCTCATAATTCCTTGGGGAGATGGATTTGAGGGTTTCCTTCCATCTCCTCACTCCATACCCTGCAATAATTAGTCTTTCTCTGCTGTATTCCTGCTGTGTTGGTGTAATTGGTCTGTTACTGTGAGGAGGCATACATATCTGTTAGTCCTATAACATTATGATTTAAATGTGATGAAAAGTGAAATGCTGGTAATTTAAAATATGTTAAGGTTTTTTTTTTTTTTGGATATAACAGAGAAAATGAGGAAGAGTGGCCAGCTATTAAAAGAAAATATTGAGAATTTCAATGACTAGGTTAGTAGGCAGGGAGTACAATACAGAGTATAATAGAGATTCAAACAAAACAAATCTAATGATGAATATAGACTCACTGAGGAGGATGTTTCTGATCTTTTTTGATTGATTTGTTTTCTTTTGTTATGTTTTAATTTCTTTAAGTTTGGGGATTTTGTATATATATTTACATATATATATATACACACACATTTATACACGTGTATGTATATAATGTATATATAATTCTAGGCTTAGATTTGGATAGTACCAATGGAAATGCAGAATATTAAATGAATTTGAGAGAATTCTTTCAATGATAGCATAGAAAAAACTTGGTTATTGATTGGGTATTAGGGTATGCTGTGGTCTAAATGTTTCTTTCATCAACAAATTTGTATGTTGAAACCTAACTACCAAAATGATGGTATTAAGAGATATGGGTCTTTACAAAGTGATTCAATGATAACAGCTTTGCCCTCATGAATAAATGAAATTAGTACCCTTATAAAAGAAGCCTAAGGGAGCTTTTGTTTGGTCTTACTATAATTGGATGACCAGCTAGAAAGCATCATCTTTGAAGAAGAAAGTAAACCCTTATTGGAGAATATTCTTGGACTTCTCACCTTCTAAAACTAAAACTATGAGCAATAAATGTACACTAGTTCTAAATTGCCCAGGCTAAGGTATTTTGTAACAGTAGCCCAAATATCCTAATACAGAAATTGTTACTGAGAGTGGGCTGTTGCTATAACAAATTCATAAAAATGTGCAAGCATCTTTGAAACTGAGTAATGGATAGAGGCTAAAAGATATGAAGGTGCCTGCTAGAAGAAGCCTGCATTGCAATAAATAGAGCATTAAGGGTGATTCTGTTGAAGGATCAGAAGAAAAGAGCTATAGAGAGTCTCAATCTTCTTAGCACGAGGGAAATTTGCCTCAGAATGAGCCCTATCTTCTTGAGTCCCATTTGTATCCAATCTAGATGATATTTAAATGAGATTTTAGTCTTAAGACTTTTGAGTTGATGCTAGAATAAATTAAGAGTTTTGGTGCTCTTAGGATGAAATGAATGTATGTGAATTTTGTATGTGACAGGAACATGAATTTTAGAAAGCCAGGGGCAAAATGTTGTGGTCTGAATATTTGTGTCCCCCAAAATTCATATATTGAAACTTAACCACTTAGGTAATTGTATTCAGAAAGTGATTGGATCATGAGTGATAAGCCCTTATGAATGGGATTAGTGCCTTACAAAGGAGACCCAAAGGGACTTGTTTGTCTTTGTACCACACAAAGACACAGCTAGAAGTTGCTATCTTTGAAGCAGAGAGTGAATTCTAAATAGACATTAAATCTGCTGGTGCCTTGACCTTGGACTTCCTACCCTTCAGAGCTATGAGCAATACAAATATGCTGTTTAAAAACTACTCAGTGCAATGTACGTTTGAAGAACAGCAGAATCAGTGTTGATATTCAGATGTTCTATTCAACACATAGATCTCTAGAATGTAAGTTCCATGAAGACAGTGATTTTCTTCCATTTTATTCACTGATGTATTACAAGTGCCTACAACAATAACTAGCAAATCCTATGTGATTCATTAATATCTATTGATAAACAACACTGAAAGAACAACAGGTTGAGGTTGTAGGGGGGCCTTGGGTTCATTTATATTGATTTTGAAATGCTATAAGCATCAAGTCAAAATATGTGGTAGGCATATCAATTTGTAATCTAGAAGGTAAGTCCCAGCTGAAGACATTTGTGTTGTATAATTAGTACTCAAAACATTTTAGATTATTAACAATGACTAACAATTAGATATTAGAAAGTAAATATTACATTTATTTGTTTAATCACAGCAGACAAAACAAAGTCTAATATATTAATGATACCTTGACACAAGGTCCAATTACCAATGGTGGGTTATTCAGTAATTTGTAAAAATGACTTGGTTTTATCAGAGAATTGCTACCATCCTATAGTAGTTTTAAATGTTCTTTTTCAAAAATAAAAACCAGTTTTATTCCATAACTTTTTGTTACCAGTTTCTGTGGAGATTCAGGTAAATGCTTTAAAATGTACATTGTAAAGTTTTGATCGGTCATACATATTCATGAAATCAAATATCTAAAATTGTAGAAGCTGTAACATTACTCTTATTTTGTGAGAGCATGTGTCATGTCGATGCATTAGTTTTGATTAGAAAGTCCAAAAATAGATTGAAGGCTTTACTGAATCTTGGAATATAAATCTAAATTTTCTTTGTAATAAAAGATAAAATGAAGTAGGGTTTCACGTACGAACTGGGAGTTAACTAAGAATTTCAGATGCACTTTACATTCTTTAAAAATGACAGAGGATATTATAATATTTCTATTCAAGTGCCCTAGATTTAAAACTATAAAGGTAGACATTTTTGGAAAAAAAGTCTTTTGGGTAACCTTAATATTCACTAAAAGGGCATTTGTGTGTATATATGCATATGTTTGTATGATATATGTGTATGTGTGTGTATATGTGTGTGCAGTTTATGTATGCGTATGTAAATGTATGTGTGAGAAATATATACTTAATATCTGATTGTTTTGATCATTTAAATATGATGGCAAGCACTGAACTTCACTTTAGACAAAGAAAACAAAAGAATTATAGAATAATATTGTCTACTGTTTTAATAGCTTTCTTATTTAAGTAATGTAGGTTTATTTTTAATATAAAATGGACATTGCCATTTTATTTGTAGTTGTGTAGTTGTTGATATTATCCTCCAATAGATATCCATTGCCACTATACAATTCCATTGCCAAAGAAATAAAGTTTATCTGGTGAAATAAAAACGTTTGACATTCTATCTCTAGTAATGAGCAAAAGCAAATTTCACAAAATGCACTAGAATTTTCATATAGGTGAATAAAACTTTAGGACACCAGATATTCTTTTAAAAATCTTTATTTTACATCACAAATGTTTTGTCTTATTTAATTGATGGCTTATAAAAATATAATACATTTCTGTCATTCATCATTAAAATTCTTGTAAACCTGTGGTGTCCTTATCAGTGCATGATATACTGGCTGATTTATTTTGTGCTTTTTTGCCTCATTTACAGGCATCTTTGTAGATCATTCCCAACTGGAAATATCAAGAGTTTATATTCATTTCCATTACATGAAATATCAAAGTTGACAGTGATAAGTTGACTACCTTATGGATTCTAAGAACCACATTTAGAAACTGCTATCCCATGTAACTATTTATTTCCCTCACTAACTGAACAATCTGCCTTTTATTTCATTTAATTTTTCTCAATGACCTTAACCATATTAAAGATATAATTTTAGTGGAATTAGGTGCTAATAATGAAAATGTGGCACCTCACTTTTATATCAGAGCAAACTGAAAGTAATAATTACCCTTTTGTTTTATTATTCAGGAAATATTATGTATTTCAGTATGTTTGACTTCATTATTATTTGACCAAGATTTCCATTATGGAAAATGCTACCTACAACCTTATTATATTCTATCTGGAGAGACAGAGCAAGGTGAATGAATCATATGTGCAGTATTTTAAAATATCATCAATGCTATGGAGAAGTACAAATCAGAAAATGGCATTGGAGATATGTGTGTGTGTAGGGGGAGGGTTGAAACTTTCAAGGTGTATTAGATTTTTATTGCTACTGTAAGAAATTCTCACAGACCTGGTGGCTTAGAACACAAAGAAGGGTATTCTTTCCAGTTCTGGAGGCCAGATGCCTGAAATCAAGGTATCAGTAGGCGTCTGCTCCTTTCATGGGCTCTAGGGGAGATTCCACAACTGGCCTTTCATTTTCTGTTATCCATTGGCATTCTTTGCAGTCTCATCAGTGCAATCTTGCATGTTTTACATAGCTTTCTCTTTTGTATTGTCTCTTCTTCTGACTTAAACCTTCCTTTGCCTTTCTCTCTTGTAGACACTTGTCATTGGATTTAGGGCCCACCTGTATAATCGAGAATTATCTCATCTGGAGATGCTTGATCACATCTGCAAAGACCTTTCTTTTCAAATAAAGTAAAAGTCGTAGATTCCAGGGTTTTGATATGAAAATCCTTTGGGAGGGAAAGGACATTTTTCAGACTACTGCAATGCTAAAACCCAGTCAGATTTATTGATTTTGAAATAGAGGAAGGCAATACCTGCACTGAGAAATATAAATAAATCAATGTTGAGCTATAATATTTTACAGAATTCTGCAAAAATAAAGTTTATGTTTTCACTATTTAAATAGCTAGGTGACTAAAAAAACTTATGACAAACTTGCATGTCAATGTGTATACTGAGAAATGGGCTTTCAAGTCACCATTATTAATATTATAGCTTTTCAGGTAAACAGCTAGCCAGGAATTATTAGTACCGCAGACTAGCAAACCACACTTCACTGCACCATTACATAAACAAACAGGCTAAATCTACCAGAAATTCTTCAAATAAAGTTGAAGGCAAAGGCATTTCGAGATACTCTACTGCGACAAGAGTTCTTTCATGTTGTAATTGACTGTGAAGCACGTTCTACAGAAGTATAACACAAATGGAACCCACACTCCAGGGAAGAAAAAGACCATAAATAATTATGTGTAATTAAATTACAATATGGATAGTGCTACAAGTAACTGGGTAATGTGGGTTAACATCCGGAGCTTTTCAAACAAATTAATGCAATACCAAAGTTAAGCAGCTAAAAAGAGCATAGTATTTGTTGGTAGTAGAGATTGTGTCTGAAATACTGCGAATGCAGTAGAAATGATTCAGGAAAGAAAGGTGGTATAATAGAATTACGAAAGACTGAACTTCGTACCAATGATTTTAAATCTTTTTCTAAAGATCAGTGGCTGTCATAACACATTTTCTTACAGATAACAGATTCAGCAGAGGACGGCACCAAGGCTTTAATCCTTCGGGAAAACCTTCTCAAATAAGCATAAGTGATAAAAATGTGCTTGATATGCAAACGTAGTTTCAAAACAAAGTACCATAGGTGCACTCTCACCCTTCCTTATAATCAGAGAGAAATGATAGTGAGCCCCTTGCTGCTGATCAAAATTCTTGGTCCTGATCCTCTTTCATATAAATTCCAGAAAGCTTCTCATTAGCAAATCAGGTGCCAGAATTGTGCAGCTCTAGATATTAGATATATTTGCTATTAAAGTAATTTCAAAAACTAAAATTACTTTTAAATCAATCTAATAGTTTCTGGCCCAAGATTTCGGACAGTGTCAAAATAGTAACAGGACACACTGAAGTTTTTAAAGAAATTTTAAATATTATTTTCAAAACTTACAAATATCTATGAATAAAACAATTTGTGATGAGAAAAATTTTCCATATTTACATTTTCTATTTCTTACCCTCCCTCACTTCATCCTAAACTTCTACATGTATAGATTTGTCAAAAATAACTTTTCAGGTTTATTGATCAGAGAAGTGAAATGAGAAAAATATAAATTAAATATACACAAAAAGTGACTGGATGACTCCAAGGCAGGTTCATTTACAGTAGAGGAAGTGAAAGGGTAACGAAGAGCCATACAGAATTGCTGAGAGTTACATATCTGTAACTTTAGTAAAGAGGATCTTTGAGAAATTTTCTTATGCCTCCTGCAATATATTTCTATGACAATCTCCCATCTACACTAACACATCATCTCCCAATCACACAAACACATTACATCAACCAAAAAATTCAATAGAGATCTACATTGCTCTTTGGTGATTTTGGAGTCAGATGTGTTCTTTTCAACATGAAAACAAATTTAAAATTTGTCCTTCTTTTTGTCCTTCCTGTCTTCTCTCTATTTTTACTTTCTTTTTATTTTTATATATATATCTGAAAATATGTTGTGATTCTTCTTGAGAATATTCTATATTCTGAGATCTTGTTATTTCTACTTTCATTTAACAATTTCTTTCTGTTACAAAATGATGTGCAATAGTAAAAGTAAACATTTTACATTATAATTGACAAAATAATGTTGGCATGCATGTTTATATATGAAATGTAATATTTTAAGTTGTTCCGTGAGGCTCCCAAATTGCTCCATATGATTTTAAAAAATCAATAAAAACTTTAGAAAGGAAGGTTTGATCAGATTTGCCTTTTGCAGAGAGAACTTAGATTGCAGTGTGGACAAAGCGTAGGAGGAAGCACACGAAGCGACGGGGAAAATATAGATTAGCAAATGAGTTCAGAGTTGATTAGAGGTCAGGAAAATGATGGTGTGGATCTGAACTATAATGGCATAAAAAGTGTGCAGAGGAAAATGTATATTTGTGGGTGAGGTTGCTGATGATATTTAGCAATATAATAATGCCCCGTGATAAATCAGATATGAGTGATAAGGAGAGGGAAGAGTTAAGGAGACTATTTTCCAGGTTACATGCTTAGGTGGATAGAATCACCATAAGCTGAAAGAGGAAGTAGAGTAGGAAAAAACATTTTCAAAAGGAGAGAAAGTAATGGCTATTTTGAAAGATTATAGTTGGTCTGTAAAACTACTCAGAAAACACTTTGAGATTAGACAAAAGCTCTCAATTACAGAAAATACTAAAAAAAAATGAAAATCCCCCAGGAAAACCTTTTATCTAATTTTGACACTGAAACACAGTGTTAAACAGTCTATACATATATTTCTGCTATGTTAAAAGTAGATTTTTCACTCCTAACTATAAGACTATATTTTTCAAATGGATGCAGTGAATTCCTACATGTATGTATATGTGCTACATACATATGTATATGTGTGTGTATGTATGTATGTGTGTATATACTATATACATATATATGTGTGTGTGTGTGTGTATATATATATATATATATGTCCATTTGCATTATTATAAAGAAGTACCTGATAATGAGTAATTTATAAAGAAAACATATTTATTTGTCTTATGGGCCTATGGGCTTTACACAAAGCATTGTTCCAGCATCTGCTTCTTGTGAGGGCCTTGAAAAGCTTATAATCATGGTGGAAGGCAAACAGGAACCAGCATGTCACATGGAGAGAGAGGGAGCAAGAGAGAGAGGGAGGAGGTGGCAGGCTCCTTTAAACATTCAGAACTTGCATGAACTCACAGAGGGAGAATTCACTTATTACTGTGAAGGCATCACAAAGCCTTTCATGAGGGATCTGCTCTCATGACCCAAACATCTCCCAGTGGGCCTACCTCCAGTCCTAGAGGTCACATGTCAACAGGAGATATGAAGACAAAATATCCAAACCATGTCTTTCTGCCCTTAAACCCCCAAGTCTCATATCCTTCTCACATTGCAAAATATAATCATCCCTTCCCAACAGTTCCCCGAAGTCTTACCTTATTTCAGCATCATACAAAATTTCAAAGATCAAAGTTTCCTCTGAGACACAAAGCAAGTTCTTTCTACCTATTAACCTATAAAACAAAAAACAAGCTATTTACATCAGGATACAATGGTGGTACACGCATTGGGTAAACCTTCTCTTTCTGAAAGGGAGAAACAAGCTGAAAGAAAAGGACAACAGGCACCATGCAAATCTGAAACCCAGCAGTGCAATCATTAAATCTTAAAGCTCAAAATAATTTCCTCTGAGTCCCTGTCCCACATCCAGAGTACACTGGTACAAGGAGTGAAGTCACAATGCCTTGGGCACCTTCACCCTTGTGCAGGGTAAAGGACCTTTGGCTGTTCTCATGGGTTGGTGTTAAGTACCTAGGGCTTTTCAAGGCTGTATCATTCTTGGTTCTGGAGGGGGACAGCCCCCTTCCCACAGCTCCACTAATCAGTGCCCTGATAGAGACTTTGTGTGGGAGCACCAACCCCACATTTCCCCTTGGCACTGTCTTCTGCCTCGGCACCCAGGCTTTGAAATAAATCCTTTGAAATCTAGGCAGAAGCTGCTAAACTTCACTCTTGCATTCTGTGCACCTGAAGGCTTAACACCATGTGGAAACCACCAAGGCTTACAGCTTGCACCCTCTGAAGCAGTGGCCCAAGCTGTGCTTGGGGCTCCTTGAGCCATGGCTGGAGCTGGAGCAGTGGGCATGTAGGAAGCAGAGTTCAAAGGCTTTGCAGGACAACTGGGCCCTGGACCCAGCTCTCAAAGCCATTGATTGCTCCTGGGACCCTGGGCCTATGATGGAGGGGACTACCTTAAAAATTTTGGAAATGCCTTCAAGGCCTTTCCCCCATTTTTTTGGATATTAACACTTGGTTCCATTTTAGTAATGCAAATCTCCCTAGCAAGTAATTGCCCCATAGCCCTCTTGGATTCTCCTGAAAGGGTTTTTTCTTTCTCTACTGTGGGCCAGACTACAGATTTTTATGCTTTGATTCCCTTTAAATTATAAATTCCAACTTTAAGTCTTTCTTTGCTCCCATATCTAATTTAGGCTGTTAGAAACAAACATGGCATATCTCGAATGCTTTGCAGCTTAGGAATTTCCTTTGTCAGATACCCTAAGTCATCACTCTTAAGTTCAACCTTTCACAAAGTTCTAAGATGTGGACACCAATGTATCCAAGTTACTTGCTAAGATGTTACAAGGGCAACCTTTGTTCCAGTTCCAATAAGTTTCTCATTTCCATCTGAGACTTCACCAGCCTGGTATTTACTGTTCATATTTCTATCAGCATTTGGTCACAGCCGTTAATCCAGTCTCTAAAATGTTCTAAACTTCCTCTCATTTTCCTGTATTCTTTTGAGACCCCGAAACTCTTCTAACCTCTGCCTGTTACCCAGTTCCAATGCTTCCACATTTTCAAGTATTTTTCTAACAATACCGCATTTCTGGATACCAGTTTTCTGTATTAGTCAGTTTGCATGGCTATATAGATACTTCTAGTCACCCAGGCTTTGTGCCCTAGCTATAATGGTACTCCTTTATAGCCATGCAAACAGACTAATACAGAAAAGACTGGGTAATTTACAAAGAAAAGAGATTAATTTGGCTCATGGTTCTGCAGGCTGTAGACTAAGCATAGTGCCAGAATCTGCTTCTTGTGTGGGTATCAGAAAGCTTACAATCATGGCAGTAGGTAAAGGGGAGATAGTATGTCACATGGTGAGAGAGGGAGCAAGAGACAGAAGAAGGAGGCATCAGGCTGTTCTAAACAACCACAGCTCACGTGAATTCACAGTGTGAGAACTTACTCGTTACTGTGACATAGAACCAAGCTATTCATGAAGGATCCACTCCCAATACCCCAAACGCCTCCCAGTAGGCCCTTCTCCAACATCGGAGGTCACATTTCAACATGAGATTAGAAATGGACAAAATATCAAAGCCATATCCATCTATTTATTAGTCTGTCTATCTGTCTGTCTGTATTCTATCTAATGATTATATATATGAGAGTCCATCTCATTGGCTTGATGAAGTAAGATTTGCTTCAGTGTTAAAAAAAATTATCTACTCTCCTGTTTTCAGTATTGTTAAACACCTTAATGATCTTTTACTATACATTCATCTTCTAAATGCACAAGCCAATTTGAACTTTATAGATTTTTAGTTTTCTTTTCTCTAGGTAAAGTACATGTCTATATATAAACTGTGTAAGTTTTCTGTTGTGATAACAAATGATCACAAATTTAGTGGCTTAAAATAACACAAATTCAGCAGCCTTATAATTCTTTAGGTTTGTACCCTCATAATTCTTTAGGTTAAAAGTCTAACACAGGCTTACTGGGCTCAAATCAAGGTATTGGCAGGGCTGCATGGCTTTCTAGAAATTCTAACAGAGAATCAATTTCTTTGAATTTTCCAGTATATATAAAGACTCTACATTTTTTGCCTGGTGGTCCCTTTGCTCTTTCTTCAAAGCCAGCAACATAGCATCTCACTGACCCCGAATGCATTACCATAGCTCTTTCTCTGACTCTACTGTTCTATCTGCATTTTCCACATTTAAAGACCTCTGTGATTACATGGGGTCCATCTGGATAATCCAAGATAATCTCCCCATTTTAAGGGAGTTGATAAGCAAATTTAATTCCATCTGCAGACTTAATTCCCCTTTGTCATATAATGTAAAACATTTTCAGGTTCTATGCATTAGGATATGGATACCTTTTGAGGGTCATTATTATGCCTATTACACAAGTCTATTGAAAATTTAGATTATCTGTCTGTACCCTATTTTTTTTTTTAGAAAATAGAGTTAAACTAATTACTAATCTCCTTCCATGTCTGTGGTAGGCTGCCTCTGTAATGGCCTTCAAAAATCTCCACATTCCGCTGGGTGCAGTGGCTCACGCCTGTAATCCCAGCACTTTGGGAGGCTGAAGTGAGCAGATGGTGAAGTCAGGAGTTCAAGACCTTCCTGGCCAACATAGTGAAATTCTGTCTATACTAAAAATACAAAAATTAGCCGGGCATGTAATCCTAGCTACTCAGGAGGCTGAGGCAGGAGAATTTGCTTGAACCGGGGAGGCAGAGGCTGCAATGAGCTGAGATCACACCACTTCACTTCAGTCTGAGTGACAGAGCAAGACTCTGTCTCAGAAAAATAAAAAAATGAAACTCCATACTCAGTTATCCACATCCTTTTGTAATTTCTCTCCACCCCTCTGTTTTCTAATATGAGTTGAATTTACTTCCATTGAGTAATATAGAACAGACATGAAATCTCACTTCTGAGATTGGATTATACAAAGACTGTGGCTTCTATGTTGAGTGCCCTCTCTTAATTTGTTTCTTTCTTCGTCACTTGCTTTGAGGTCAGCCAGCAGTTGTGTTGTCAGTTACCCTATGGAGTGCCTGACAGGGCAAGTAACTAATGTCTCTGGCTAAATACCTTAAAAATCTGAAACCTACCAAGAGCTATATGAGTGAGTTTGGAAGTAAAATCTTCCTCAATTGGGATTTGAGATTACTGTAGCCCAGATCAACACCTTGGTTGCAGTTTTATAAGAGACAGTGTTTAAATTTCATGAACAAGGTGCTCAAGTAAGCCATGACTAAATTTCTTACCCATGGGAACAGTGAAAATTAAGAAAAAATTTCTTGTTTTAAGCCACCCAATTTTGGAATATTTGTTATATAGCAATAGATAAATAATGCAGATTTTTGTATCTGAAAGTAGGAAGCTGCTTTAACAAATGCTGAAAAATGTAGGCATGGCTTTAGATCTGGGTAGTGAGCAAAAGCTGTAAGGATTTTAAGAGGATATTAGAAAAATTCTAAATTACATTGGACAGATGAGAAATATGGATTTTCAGTATGCTGGCAAGAACCAGAAAGACAGTGAGTAACACGTTACTGGACCTGGGGAAAGTATCCTTCCTTTGTAGAACAAAAAGCTTACCACCACTATTGTCTACAATAATGTGGACCTGGACAGCAGAAAATGTAACCAAATGATTTGTTGTGATAGTTAAGGATATTTATAAACAAAGTATTTATGGCACAGCCTAGTTTATTCTTACTGCTTCTAGTAAAATGTGAGAAGAGACAAAATTTGTAAAGGATTTTTTGAAAAGATGTAACTTTATGGTTTTAAAAATTCTCAGAATTTCCAAATGGCAAAGACAATAAAATTAAGAAATGCCTTCTGAACAAAGTTCAAACTTAGAGCGCTGCCCAAAAGTCTGGTCTAGAGATGAAGCCAAATTTCTGACTCATATATTCCCTCACTCAGGCAATGTGGACTATAAGAAGCTAAAAGCTCATTGGGAAAAGATTTGTGGTTATAGCTTGTATCTAATGAGACAAAACCTGTGTGTGATATACACAGGAAGTTCATGAAGTTTTGAGAAAATTATATTGGGAGAAACACTGTCAGCTTCTACTGATAAGGGAAGATACAGCACAAAATGGAAAAAAAAAAAAAATGCAAAAGGTGTCTCCAAGTTCTATTGGCACCAAGCTAACTGAGAAAACTACTCATTTGCAAACCAGAGCTGCCATTCTTGCAAAAGGAAGGTTTGCTCAGAGGGTGAAATCAAGAGAGACAGTAACTCAGAGCTATGGAAAACTATTTCTTGATAATGAGATCTAATCAGAAAACTTCCAGAAATCTTTCAACATTCTTTTTTTGCTTGAATTTAAAAATTGATATAGACTAGTGATGTTTTTACGACCCTCATTTCATGTTTAAAACCAGCTAACACGTTATTTATTTCATAGTTGCACAGATTTAAAGAAATCCTATACAAAGAGAAATAATTATGGATTTTGTCTGAGGAAACTTATTCACTTTTGAGCATGGTTTAAATAATAACATGCTGGACTATGAGTGACATCTCTATTTGGGTGAGACTTTTGGGAGTATTTCTCACCCTTAAAACTGTGAGGTAATAAATGTTTGCTATTGTAAGCTGCTAAATTTTGAGTAATTTGTCATATAGCAATGATCGCTAATATAATGTGCTATCAAATCTCTCACCCTATACTGAAATCCAGTAGAAAAATCATCAATAATTTAAAAAGTTTTCAAGTTTTCATATCTTTAATATCTACCAATTATCTTGGCATTAACAGGCCTTTTCCAGGCTTTAAAAGCAGTTAGCAAACTTCTAAATCCCAAAACTTATCTTTTCTGCTGACACTGAAGTGGTTCTAATTTTCAAATACCTCTCATAATATTTTAAAAATTGTATATTTTTCTCTATCCTAAACTCTATTACTTGCTAGGCTATGAGTCCTTAACCCTACAAATTTTGTGTTCCACCTCTGTGACCTTATCATCAAGCAATATTGGCAATGGGTACTGCTCAATAAATATTTATTTAAAAAATTAGTGAGCGAACAGGTAAACATATGCCCTGTTTGTTATTAGAAACAAATGCAAAATAATCCCAAACATTTCTTGATCTTAATGAAACTCCCTTCACTTTTTCTTCTAAATCATAAACATTTTTATACCTTTTATTATTAGCGTATTATTATTTATTTCATTTTCACAAGGGTTGCCGTTTTTGATAATAGGGATCCCTCTTTAATTTGTTTCTTTGCTATGTCTTTCCTATACTTCTAATGGAAAATACCAAAGAGTTTTTCCTCTTTGCACTACTTTTATTTTTAAACCATACTTTTGAAAAGATTGTCTTTATCATTATTTTATAGATGATATCCAATTCCAACCTTAATTCATTGTTAGAAATCATTTTGGCTTATTGAATTATTTATTAGCCTATTTTAAAGTTTTGATTTGCCTATACATTTTAAATTCAGTAATCCAACGTGAATGTCTGATAAACCTGTCATTTTAAAATTATATTTTTTCGGTCCTTCAGTTATACGTCCTGGGTACCAAGTGGGGTGATGGAGCATTACTACTTTGATGGCTGTCTTATTTATTATCTTTCATGTACCCACTGGTTTCCATTCCGAACTTTAAATAAGTTCTTTGTAATATTTTTCTATGATTTATTATTTAGAGTAAATTTGTTTTAAATAAAATATTTGCATTTTAACCTTTTCTCAGGAAGTTATATTTATTTTTATTGACATATCTTTAAACTTACTTTTTAAAGCATAATCATTAATCTTCATATTATATTGCCACAAGATGTTGTCTTACTCTGTTAAGGCTGCTATAACACAATAAATACCCTAGCCTGGGTGGCTTATCAACAACAGAAATTTATTCCTCATGGTTTTAGAGGCTGAGAAGTTCCAAGATTAAGCACCAGCAGCTTTGGTCTCTGATGTCATCTCTTTTCCAGTTCATAAGCAGTGCCTTTTTGCCACGCCTACCCATAGTGGAAAGGGGCAAAGCAGCCCTGTGGGACGTCTTTCAGAAGGTACTAATCTCATTCGTGTGGGCTCTACCTGTGACCTAATCACTTCCCAATGGCCCACCTCTGAATCATCACATTGGTCATTAGTTGTTAGCATATGAATTTGAGGGGACATAAACATTCAGGTTATAACAACAAATATGAATAATACATGTTTTTAGTGTGTGTCTATTCTTCACAGCTTCCAACATATTGTAACAGAAGAATTTATATGGGAGATATCTGTTGACCACTTCTGAAAAACTGACAAATTAGTTCTTATTTTGAAATTAGCTTATTATTTTTTATAGTGCTGGTGATTCTCTTCCATGTCTGATAGATATATCCCATTTATTAAGGATAGGACTAGTATTCTTAATGTGTTATGTATTCTAATATTAAAGATAAAATAACATTTCCTACTTTTCTCCCTTAATATTAAAATATTAATACATTTTTAAAAGTTGCACGTATTCCACATATAATTATATTACCAATATAAGTAATTAAATTGTAAATATTATGGATCCATTGAATTATAATATTCCCAATCTCTATTTCCTTCATGTACCCAGTATAAGTGAGAATTTATCAAATCGAGAAGTTATATAGAGACTAGATATCTTTTCTAATTTTAGAGAGTGATTAAATTCACTAATAAGTATAGGGCAAAAATAGTATCTACCAAGTTTAATTTATGCAATATTATTTATTACAAATTTATTCATAGGGTCATACAATCACAGCTAATTGTCAATTAAATTTAGAATCATTGTATACCTACAGATACTCTACCTTTATCATGTATTTGAATACTAATTGCAAGTACTTTTATTTCTTGACAAAGAAAGCCTCTGAGGCTTATTTTTTTCTGTTTCCATGAAATTGTCTATCCAATTATTATAATAATAATTCAGGGCCAACTATTCACCCAAATAAATATCCTGAGGACTAAGGCCTCA
Source organism: Aotus nancymaae (assembly GCF_030222135.1). NCBI lineage: Eukaryota > Metazoa > Chordata > Mammalia > Primates > Aotidae > Aotus > Aotus nancymaae. The sequence goes on from NW_026988435.1 coordinate 14,306,629, forward strand.
TATATAAGGCCAGTTACTCAGATAAACCAGGAAGTATAGTTATAGCTTCAGTAAGAATGGAGTAATGGAATATGTGTAGAATTGCTAAAGCTAGTGTACTTGGAGTATAGTGAGTGCAGCGATGAATGGAACTAGATAAGTCTAGAGGTGAACAGGGGCCAGGTATGTAAGACTTGTAAGCCTAGTTGAAATTTAAAAAAAAGAATCTTATGCTAATGAAAATATGGCACTATCAAACAATTTAAGTAAGATAATGCTTTCTGTGTAAGGAATAGATGAAAGAAAAGTAACAGTGAAATCAAGAAAAATAGAATAAGAGGCTAAAGAGATAATTGCTAGAATTGCAGGGAAAATGAGATGACTCAAAATATATTTTGGGTTAGAATAAATCGGATGTTTTAACAGATTGGAGGAGAAAAACAAGGGAGAAGGAGATGTCAAGGAAGACTCAGTTTTCTGTAGAATTTGGGTGGATGGAGGTGACAGTAAATTAGATGGGAAATATTAGAGATAAAATGGATTTAAATGGTGGGCAGGGATCACAAATTAAACTTTGAAAATACATTTAAGATATCTGAAAGAGAGTGATGGGTTATTGTTAAATTAGTTTAGAAGAGGTCTGTATAGAACATTTGCACTGAGGAGTTGGAAATTTGATGGTATTGCAAGTCATCAGAGATAAGCAAATCTAGTAAGATGTACCAAGACGGTGAAGAGAGTCCAGGACTAATTTTTAAGTAACTCCAGCACTTATAGGATGGGTAGTGCTGAACAAACCAGTGAAATAGATTAAAAACTCCCAAAATCGAAATACACTAAGCTAATGAGAAGAAATCATATACTATCGTTTCTAAGAGTGCTCCGAAATTAAATGACTTAGATACAAATAATGGGTTTCATATTTACTGAATACAGGTTTAAAGTGAAGTAGGTTACTTAATACCTTTATTCAGCAGTTTCCCAGTGATAAACAGTGACAACCAAATTGCCCACTGTAGGGAGCCAGCTCTACATCACCCGTGGGTACCCCAAGTTCGGTGGCAACAAAGGAATGAGAGATAGACAGATTAAGAGAAAAAGTGGGACCAGAGAGCCATCACTTCATTGCTCTGGAGGCGACAGTGAAGGCCCGGAACTCTGATCATCCACACTATTTATTGATTACAATCACTTTGATCTACAGGATAGGGGTAGAGTGATGATGGATGAATCCGTGAGCCGGAACTGGTGTGTCATTCTAAGGATTGATAACAGTGGCTGTTTGGGAGTTTCACAAAACAAGAACATGTGGTTATCTTTAGCTTATTATCTATGTACAGCTTGTGGAACTCGGGCCTTACAAGGAGCCTACAAGTCTGGCTATGTCATAGTGCTACAAAGGGTTTTATGTCCTTGAGCATGATGTCTATGGTAACAGAGCCTAAGTCACTCTGCACCAGAACATGAGGCATGGAGAGGCCTTCCTCCTCAGAGGCCTCCTGCGGCCTTCTGCAGTTTGTGGTTCCTTGTTTATGTGTTACTAATAACCTATTTATGTAGGCACTCTGTAAGTCCTTTCTCCTTTGCAGCTTTTCCCAACAGTCCATCTCACAAAATTAATGATATGACTAGAAGGCGTATATGTTTGTAATTTTTGTTTTCCCAACAATTTTAATGTATAGAACAGACTGGGCATATAATAATAGATGCTAAAGTCACAATTACATTAATAATTACTGAAACTTACATACTAAGGCTTATTTGTGACTTCAAGTAGAAAGAATATAGTGGAATTGGGGGGCAGAATTAAGAATAAAAGTGCTCAAAGAGTCAATGAGAATGAGAATACTAAAGAGTGTACACACGTGCCTTGGTGGTTTTCTGCATCCATCCCCGTAATCTACATTAGTTATTTCTCCTAATGTTATCCCTCCCTAATCCCCCCACCTCCTGCTATCCCTCCCCCAGCTCCCCCACCCCCCAACAGGCCCTAGTGTGTGATGTTCCCCTTCCTATGTTCATGTGTTCTCATTGTTCAACATCCACTTATGGGTGAAAACATGTAGCCAAACACCAAGGCACGTGTATACCTATGTAATAAACTTGCACGTTCTACACATATACCCCAGATGAAGCTGGAAACCATCATTCTCAGCAAACTGAGACAAGAACAGAAAACCAAACACAGCATGTTCTCACATGGAACATGGGAGGGTGTTGTCAAAGGAGATTAACATTTGAGGAAGGCAACCCACCCTTAATCTGGGTGGACACAATCTAAATATGAAAAGAGAGACTGGCCTCGCCTCCCAGCTGACATCCTGTGCTGGACGCTTCCTGCCCTTGACCATCAAACTCCAAGTTCTTCAGTTTTGGAACTCAGACTGATTCTCTTTCCTTATCAGCCTGCAGATGGCCTATTGTGGGACCTTGTAATCATGTGAGTTAATAAACTCCCATATATTTTCAATTTATATATATAATATTTGATTAATTCTGTCCCTCTAGAGAAACTTGGCTAGTAATTTTACCTTATATTCTATTGGAATGTAGGAAGACACATAGTCTTCTAAATAAATATGTAAAATATGTACTATTTTAGATGATGAGGTCTATGGGAAGACGTAAAATCAGGAGTGAGGATAGAGAAGTTTAGAAGTTTACTTTTAAATAGAATGATCAGAGTAGGTTTCAGAAAATGCGAGATTTGAGGGGGATAAAGAGTAATGCAAATATCTGGAGGATGGACATTCTAGACCAAAGTAAGTCTAAAATCCCTAATGTGAGAATATGTCTGAAGTATAGGAGACAGGAGGTTTCTGCAGTTCCAGCATAGAGAGTTGTTTTTACTAAAACTGACACACAGAGACATGAGAAGCTTATGAAGAGAGAGGAACAACATGGTTTTGATTATATTTTACAGAAGTCTTCTGGCTGCCATATTAAAAATACACTGAAGTAGGAAAGGATGGAATCAAGAGACCATTTAAAGAAGAACTAGGATTTTTGGATTGAAGGTACTGATGAATTTAAAAAATTGAAATAATCCAAGCTTGCTCCAGAGTGACAGTAGTAAATTTAATAAAAATGGAATTCTGGATATGTTTTTAGCATGTATGAAACAACATTATGGGTATGTTTTAATAGTAAAGTATGTAGAATTTAGGTAATTGAATGATGATAGTGAGAAAAAATAGGATTGGAGATGACTGATATTTTAGGCTGAATAACAAGCATGGAAACTTCATAATTTAGATAAAGGATTTAAAAGATGCAGGTGGAGAGAGAATGAGGATTGTGCATTCTCTTGTTAAGTATAAAATATCAATTAGATATTTGGGTCAACATGGAAAGTATCAAGTTGTATATATTAGTCAAGAGTTTAAAGAAAAGTTTTAGTCTAAATAATGTAAACGTTATAAGGCATTGTGTAGAAGGCATTTAGAGTCATGAGACTGGATGAGCTCACTGAGAAATTGTGTGTAGACAGAACAAGGACTGATATGTAGGGCACTTCAAGTTTTCGAGGTCAAGAAAATGAGTACCAAGCAACCAAAGTGACTGAAAAGGAGCAGTGATTTCATAAAGGAAGAGAAGCAGTTCAGTGCAGTGCCCTTGAAACCAAATACAAAAGTGTTTTTAGAAGGAAAGGAAGAAGTGAACCAACAACGTCAACCATCACTGATAGGTGCAGTGAGATGCTGAGAACTGATCTTTGGATTTAATAAAGTGAATGTAATTGGTGATGGTTTGGGCTCAAGAGAGAATAAAGCTGAAGAAATTAAAAACAATTGTCTGAAGAGTTTATCTTTAAAAGGACAGGTAAATGAAAAGGGAAATGGAATCACCATATTTATGCTTATAAAAATGTCCAGTTCAGATGGGGCACTTGATGATGTAGAGAGAGGGGAGAAAAGTCAGTGCAAAAACTATTTTTGACATGTGAGGCAAGGTCATCTGCTGAGATGGACGGGCGGAGGGGGGAAGAGTAAAGCTTAAGAATCATCTTGATCTCATGAAATATATGTTACAGAGAATGGGAGAAAAAAATATTACCAGAGCGATCTAGTAAAACACTGTTGAAATCCTGGATGCAGTTAGAGATCATGAAGTGTAATGATGCCAGTATCACTGATTATGTGAGTCTTCTCCAGTAATGATTACCTTTGTAGTAAGTCATGAAGAAGGCAGATTGTGGTGCTATTTTTGGTAATCAGAAGGGGAAAGGGTGTTGGGAAGCTGAGGGTATATGTTGGGTAATGAGTGTACAGGTTTATTATGATGTTATAGTTCAACATGAACAGAGGTGAAGACAGTAATGAGATGAGGGGTAGAGTAAAAATGAGGTCACTGGAGTATATGAAATGATGAAGTTAAAAAATTCTTGCAGTGGAACTTGGGAAAGTGGAGAGAAAGGCCAGGTTTCCGCTAGAGACTAAGATTGTTGAATTCATCATTCCGAGGTGAAACAAGTGATGAGAGCACAGCCCAAGAGTGTGGCCATGAGAACAAGGGAAGGGAAAGGTGACTTGTGATAAAAACCAAAAATTCATTAAAAAACTCAAGGAATTTAAGAAGAACTTCTGGCCTTTTCTTAGAACCATGGCAGAATCAAGAAATGAGAAAGAAGATTATTTTCGTTCTAAAGTTTTTAGTTAAATAACAGAAAAGTATGGTTTAACAGTATTATAGTAGTGAGGAGGAAACGAGGAGTTGGCTGAACAACATAAATTAAATTTCCTTCTCTTTATAAAGATGCCTATTGTTGGCCAAACAAGACTCAGTGGCAGGAATGCTTGAAATTGAAACTTCATTTCGTGGCCAGCTGGTGGTGTTTGCTACAATAAATGTAGCTGGTGCTTCCCAGCAATGAGTACATTCTTATATCACCTAGAGCCTTTTAAAAAGATGCTTAAACCAGTTCTTATCACCAAAAATCTTCATTTAATTCATCTGATGTGGGGCTTAAAGACAAGTGATTTTAACCTAGTGAGAGAGTCACTTTGTACCTCATTCTGCCATGCATTGTGACATTTCCTCCTCCAGATACTTTGTGTTCACCTGGTTAGACATGTCACCTAAGAGCCATAAGTATATTTTATTAGACATCAGATAGGACTTATTCAGGCTGTTTCCTCCTCCTGTGTTGCCTTTCCAATCATTTCTTGTGTATGATCTCTAAACCTACATCCTGGAAATTCTTTCTGTTTCCAATGGATTTCCAAATCACTTTATAGACATTACCTTAAAGCACATTTTTTTCTATGTCAAATTGCAGTTTTAATGTACACATAAACAGACTTAATGAAAATCTACACTGAGGATATTAAATTTTATCTTTGAATCTCCTAAAACTCCTAAAATAGTATTTTGCACTCAGAAAGTGCTTATTAAATATTTGCTGAATGAGTAAATGTATCTTTGAGTCTAATGAGTGGCATTTGCCTGTGTTAGAAGTAGTTGGCTTTTTAGATGAAATTTATGTATTATTAAATTGTATCAAGATTAACTTAGAGTAGCTATGTGATTTATTTTCAGCTATTGTGAAACAAAATGGTAGTCGGTAAATGCTTGAATTACCTATTTTACAATTGCAATAAATTTTGGAGGTGATTATTAAATAGGTTTAGATTAAAAAAAAAATGCCTTTAACTGACTAAGCAATATCTGCTTTAGCACCATAAAAACTAATGAGCCTAAAAACCTGTCCTATCTGTGAAATTATTTAAGTTTTAAATTTTGCCTCAACAATTGAAAGCTAGTTCATTCCAGTTTCCTGAGTTAAGCATTCTGAGGTAATAGTTAAACACTGAGATGTCATAACTTTGGTAATGTGCTGGGATATCAGTTGCATAGGCTCATCTGGTAACATCAGCAATATAAAACTAATATTCTATTCCTTTAATAGCAAGTCTTTTGTAAATTTCTAGTGCAATTTAAAAGAATTGATTTAAAATGTCTTATTTTTGATCAGAATTTTTTACATATAATTTTACCTTGAACCCAAATATCTCTACATCTTTTATATATAGCAAAGGGCAATGCCATGGTAGCACTGTCAGAAAAGCAGTGAAGATAAAACTAAATTCACTAGCTTTTTCTTATTAATCCAGTTTTCAAAATTGCTTAGAGACCCTTCAGAAACACTGCTGTTTACAAGATTACCAAATTGGTGGAAAACATTGAAACATTAAAATGTTGAACTGCTATAGTGTCTCATAAGCACATTCATAATGAAAGGCAGAGCCAATTAAAAAAAATAAATTCCTCATGTACTTTAAGATAAATCACTGCAAGCCAACCAGTAAAAATAAAAGAGCTGTCAGAACAGCATAATTTCTGTGCACAAACCAAAGCATAGCCAATATAATAATAGAAAGATCTCCTGAATAAATCTAGTCAGAAATTAACTGTAGGGGAAAATACATTTATTTAGAGCTCAGTTAGTTCATGGAAACAAATGTCTCCTTCTAAGTTTGTAATATTTGACAAGGGAAAGATTACATTTCAGCCATGACCTCCAATAACTTAAAATATTTGAAGCTTTAGACCTTGCTCAGTTAAATGAGTTACCCAAATGTTCACCTTTCACAGATTGATAACCTGGCTATGGACTAGGGCACTTGACTATCTGTAAACTGATGAATGATCAAGGCATTTAACTTGATAGATCAGGGTCTTTTGCTAAATAAATTAAAGCAAATAGGAGTAACTGAGCAAGCTGTTGGCTGGTCTAATGGGTATTTGTCAAATTAATCTCAGTCAGTGATTGGGAAGAGATGTGTTCCAATTCCATTCTGTTCACTGAGGGACAAAGTATGTTCTTGAATTCTGAATGGCTGCAGAGCATTCTCTTAGATAAGTGAAATATAGGATCACCCAAAGCAGAAATTAGAGCTGCCTTTCAGCCATGTAGAGCTGTAAACATGAACCCAATATGTACCAATTGCTATTACAGGACATTATGTGTGGAGGCACAATAACAGGAGCATCCATGCAGATCCTTTGATTTGTGAAACCGAGGAACAGAGGTTCACCTGGTTGAAGAAAACAAATAGGATTTAAGAGGAATAATTTTTTCTTGAAGCAAATATTATAGAGATGCTTACAGGACGTTGTGCCTTAACCTCAAATCGGCAGAAATAGGTAGGAGGATTACAATTATGTAGAAGGGAAATTATGAGAATCAGTCATGTCACAGGGGTTATTTCTGGAACACAGGGAGCTTCAGATGGACCAGGAATGATTCAGTAATGCATGAGGAATATTCATAGAAACAAGAAGAGTTTTTATTGTTGTTATTTGTTTTCTGGAACTGAAACATAAATAGGAAAATAAGATGAGTAGAGGGCTTTATTGTGGGTAATTTAGTATGAACTAGGTAATCCAAGGTAGTTATCTTACTCTCATTTTATAGGATTAGAAAAAAAAATGTGCAGTGTTGTTTCTCGATGCAGCTAAACCTCGCTTGTCTTCTATTCAAGGTGTCATTAACTCACTAGTGTTATCTCGTTTTGCCTGTTTACATGACTAAGTGACTGATTCCAGTGTTAAATATTTTCCCCACATGCCAGCAGCCAAAACTACAGTACTGTTCTCCCAAAACTCATGCAATCCTAAATGTTATGGCTCTAGTTTCTGCCACAAATGTCTTTTTTCTTTTTAGAAAAGCTAATCTATGATAGTTAACCATCTTCTTGCTCACCTACACAATGTTATATTTGTAAGTGGGTTAAATGTATCTATTTCTGACCAGTTTTTAATCAATGGCCCCATGGTATAGATTTAAAACTCACTGATTGTTTAATAAGGAAGATATTTGGAGTGACTAAGATACTTGGTCTCAGTATTACATAAATGCGACCTGCTATCTACTCTGTATACCTTTATGCCCTTTTAATATTAATTCAAACTATATAAAGAAGTCAGAGGGGGAACTGCTGACTCAGGAGAGACTTAGAATGCTGCTCAATTTATGTCATTTCCTCTGCTCAGCATCTCCTTCTAATCAGCTCCATGCTGGGATGGACATTATCATCTCTGAGACTGATAAAGGATAGCTTACCTCCTGCTGTCTGCTTCCTCTTAATCTCCTTTTCCATAATCAAAGAGCCTACAGAAAGTATAGTCAATGGCTTACAAGTGTCTGCAGACCAAACTGACTTCTGGAGAGAAACATCCTAATGGCTGAACCCATTCCACCATGTGCTCTTAATTGGCTCCAACATGCCTGTTATAGTCGTTTTGCCTATTTTTTTTTCCTCCTAACATTTTGTGAGTAAATTTGGTTTTGTCAGATGATGGAATTCAGGACACACTATCCCAAAATGCAGCTCCTTGACACTTGAGAAACAGCAGAAAGTCTAACTTCCTTTCTCCCTCTCCCCTGAAGCAAGTCATAAAAGAATTTTCTGACCTTCCTCTAAAGTAGGTTGTAGGCTTTAATTCTAGAGCTACTCTCTTTATAACACAGAGGACAATAACTTCTTTATTTTCTAAGACATAGAGATGTCAGAAAGAATCTGAACAAAGACCTTGCTTGGTTCCCACCAGTTTATTATCATTACCATGAGATCATATTCCTTTATCCTCCAGCCATACTTCTGCATTGACTGTCCATAAAAATACATAGGTTTCACTGTTTCTTTGGGTATTCTTTCCTGAAGGTGAAACTACCTTTGCAAAAATTATAATAGTAAGAAAATTATGACAGTGAAAGAAATCTGATGTAACTGTTCCTTTAACCTCAAAACCTTGCCTTCAGCCTCCAAACAGGCCTTGTCCATTCCTGAGTGTAGGCCAAGCTAACTATAAGAGGAATTTAGTTTATAATTTAATTTTGAAACAAAGATGATAACAGCACTTTCTTGAAACAAACCCCCTTCTTACCTATGGAGCAGACAACCATCCTTATAAAACTAACAAATTAGCCACAAAATTAGAAATTATGATTTAGGAGTCACGCAGTTGGAGACTACAAGATAGCTAACCTCCCCAATTGCTCCTGTGGATAGCATCACTACTGTAAAACCTAAGACTGAGGTTTGAGGTATTTTTCAGACCCTGCATTCTGATGGATCAGCTGGTGCCACCCAGATAAATAATCTGGCTCAACTAGTTATGTGATCCCATCCAGGAACAGAAGACTGAAAAAAAAATCCACTTTGACCCTCACTGTGATTTCACTTCTGGCCTGCACAATCAGCACTACCACTCCCGAGTCCTCAACCTGGCAAATTATCCTTTAAAAACCTCAGTCTCAGAATTTTCAGGAAGATTGACGTGAATAATCAAACTTCATCCTCCCATTTAGCCAGCTCTGCATGCATTAAACCCTTAGCTCTACCTGGTCAGTAGGCAAGAAGAACCTGGTGGGCAGTTGCAAAGGCTCCTATTTTACATAAAGCTTACATTAAATAAATGTGAATGCTTTTCTTTTATTAAATTCTCTTGTAGTAAGGGTCTCAACCATGAACCTAATGTTGAATGAGAAAAACAAAAAACAAAAAACTCCTCTCCCTTACATGGGACATACAAAAGCAAAGACTGCGGTCACTACTTTTCAAGTCTAAAGATCGTTAAATATGTTAGATCTCTACTTTGCCTTTTCTGATAGGTCTTCTAGAAGGACTGATGTTTGCTTGGTAGTCTTAGCACTCTGAAATGATTGTTCGTCAATATTCCTTGTGGCTAATGGTTGGACACATTTTAGCTCGTGCTTATTTTGATGGTTACTTAAACTTAGTTGCTTTATTTTGTCACACAACTTATGTAATCTTTTTAGTTGTTTCTCACTACTATAAGTACTGCTACCTAGTTATGCATTCAGCAAATATTTATTGACTGCTTTCTACTAAGAACCATGTTACATATATCTTGGGCTTACAATGGTAGGCATGTGAAGGCCCTGCCCTCTTTAAGTTTTCATTAACCAAATTTTATAGTGTGACATGTAAATTTTACAAAATAATATGTGGAATAAAGAAAAGTACATATTGACAAGTATGCATGAATTAGCAGATGTTATGGCACCTGGAGACTAGGAAAGGCTTCAAGAAAAAAATGATAATGGAGCAGAACTCTGAATGCATAGTAAGAATTAAATAAATGGAGGAGAAAAGAATGCACAAATATACTTTAGTAGAAGGAAGCATGAGTTATTTAAGAATTTATCAGAAGCAGTCACATAGCAAAAGATGAAGAAATTGATAGAAATAAGGCAATATAGAAATCAGCCATGGGAGGATTAATAAGCCGTGTTAGGAATTTAGGGCTTTTCCCCGAATCATAGTAAGTTAATGAAGCATTTTATGCTGAATTTGGGAAATATAATCAGAAGATGTTTCTGGCTGCAGCGTGGAGAATAGGGAAAAGAAAAGATACAGGATGCCCAGACAGCAAGCTTTTGCAGTCATGAAGGTTAGAGATAAACGTAGATTAGAATAGGTTAGTGGGTATAGAATTCATTGGCAAGAAAAAAAATAAAAAAAACAGATTCAAGAAACATGTAAAGAGCTATATCAATACATTGTGGATAGTTGGGTTAGGGATATGAAGGGTGTGGTGAGTGGGAGAAATCTGTGTGGAGGATATCACCTAGTTTTATGAGTTGTGTCATTTTCTGGGATGGGGAGCCTTAGCATTGTTCAAGACTTATAGATCATGAATTCTATTTTGGACTTGTTGAGTTGGAGATACCATTGAAAAATTTAAGTTAAGATAAAAAGGGAAACGGTGAATATGTAGGTTGCTAGTTTAGAAAGGAAGTCTAGGCCAGAGAAAAATGAAGTGTGAGCTAGTCACTTATGTATGGTAATTAAAACTGTTCTCATCTGTATTATGATTTATTAACATGGACTCATTTATTCCTTGTGACAATCCTATAAGGACTATTATAATTTTAAATTAAAATTTTAAATTTAAAACTGAGACAAAGATACGCTGAGTTTTTGCCATGATGGCAAAACTGGTATTAGAGCTAAATTTTGAACCAAGGCAGATTGGAAAAGGGATTAATATTCTTTTTTTTTTTTTGATATTTGTTTTTCTTTAATATTTGGTCTCTTTTACAAATGTTTTTAAATGGCTGTTTTTACACTTTTTTAATGTATATATTTTTTATTGTACTTTAGGTTCTGGGGTACATGTACAGATTATGCAGGATTGTTGCATAAGTACATACTTGGCAATGTGGTTTGCTGCCTCCATCCCTCCATCACCTATATCTGGCATCTCTCCACATGTTATCCTTCTCCAACCTCCCTACCCTGCACTGTCCCTCCCCAAGTCCTCTCCCAACAGACCCCAGTGTGTGATGCTCCCCTCCCTATGTCCATGTGTTCTCATTGTTCAACACCCATCTATGAATGAGAATGTGTGGTATTTGATTTTCTGTTCTTGTGTCAGTTTGCTGCAAATGATGGTTTCCAGATTCATCCATGTCCCTAAAAAGGACACAAACTCATTGTTTTTTATGGCTGCATAGTATTCCATGGTGTATATGTGCCACATTGTCCTTGTCCAGTCTATCATTGATGGGCATTTGGGTTGGTTCCAGGTCTTTGCTATTGTAAACAGTGCCTAAATGAACATATGTGTGCATGTGTCTTTATAACAGAATGATTTATAATCCTTTGGATATGTACCCAGTAATGGGATTGCTGGGTCAAATGGAATTTCTATTTCTAGGTCCCTGGGGAATCGCCACATTGTCTTCCACAATGGTTGAACTAATTTACACTCCCGCCATGAGTGTAAAAATGTTCCTATTTCTCCACATCCTCTCCAGCATCTGTTGTCTCCAGATTTTTTAATGATTGCCATTCTAAGTGGCATGAGATGGTATCTCAATGTGGTTTTGATTTGCATTTCTCTGATCACCAGTGACGATGAGCATTTTTTCATAGGTTTGTTGGCCTCATATATGTCTTTTTTTGAAAAGTGTCTGTTCATATCCTTCACCCACTTTTGAATGGGTTTGTTTATTTTTTCTTGTAAATCTGTTTTAGTTCTTTGTAGATTCTGGATATTAGCATTTTGTCAGATGGGTAGATTGCAAACTTTTTTTCCCATTGTGTTGGTTGCCAGTTCACTCTAATGATTGTTTCTTTTGCCGTACAGAAGCTCTGGAGTTTAATTATGTCCCATTTGTCTATTTTGGCTTTTGTTGCCAATGCTTTTGGTGTTTTAGTTATGAAGTCCTTGACTATGCCTATGTCCTGAATGGTTTTGCCTAGGTTTTCTTCTAGGGTTTTTATAGTGTTAGGTCTTATGTTTAAGTCTTTAATCCATCTGGAGTTAATTTTAGTGTAAGGTGTCAGCAAGGGGTCCAGTTTCTGCTTCCTGCATATGGCTAGCCAGTTTTCTCAACACCATATTTATTAAACAGGGAATCCTATCCCCACTGCTTGTTTTTGTCAGGTTTGTCAAAGATCAGATGGTTGAAGATGTGTGGCATTGCCTCCAAGGCTTCTGTCTGTTCCACTGGTCTATACCTCTGTTTTGGTACCAGTACCATACTGTTTTGATTACTGTAGCCTTGTGGTATAGTTTGAAGTCAGGTAGAGTGATCCCTCCAGCTTTGTTCTTTTTGCTTAGGATTGTCTTGGCTATGTGGACTCTCTTTTAGTTCCATATGAAGTTTAAGGTGTTTTTTTTTCCAGTTCTGTGAAGAGAGTCATAGGTAGCTTGATGGGGATAGCATTGAATGCATACATTACTTTGGGCAGTGTGGCCATTTTCACAATACTGATTCTTCCTAACCATAAGCATGAAATGTTTTTCCATCTGTTTGTGTCCTCTCTTATTTCCTTGAGCAATGGTTCTCCTTAAAGAGGCCCTTTACATCCTTTGTTAGTTGTATTCCTAGGTATTTTATTCTCTTTGTAACAATTGTGAATGGGAGGATTATTCTTAATTACCATGTTATACCACTTCTTGTAAAAGAGGTTTCTTACAAACAAAATGTAGATTGAATTAGGAACTTTTGATTAAACTTTTAGAAATCCTAACATTTAAAGGCAAGTAGGTACACTCACAAATACCACTAAGAAGGAGAATGCAAAAAGGTAGGAAGAAAACAAGATGACCAGATGTGATGTCTTGAAAATTAACGCAAAAAGTTATAAGAAGTAGGGAATGTCAGTCCTGAAAGAGCAAGTAAGAATAGATCTAAGGGAAAACCCAACCTTTGGGTTTAGACAGCTGTAGTTTATTGATGACTTTAATGGGTATTTTCCTTAAATACTGGGGGCTGAGGCCAGTTTGGAGGGAATTGAGAGGTCAGTGGAAAATGTGGAGAAAGAGAAGAGACAACTCTTTGCGAAACTTTGACTTGGACAACAACAAAAGGAGGTTTATAACTGTAGTGGATGAGGAGTTATTTGTTTGGTTTTGCTTTAAAAGTAGAGATAAAGTGTGTTTAAAAGAATAAGGATGCAGCCGATAGGGAGAAGTTAACCTTCCAGCATATCAGTGTACATAATTAACACGGCTGATAGGATGTTGCACTCTCTGAATTTTATTTTGCGTCATTCACCATTCCATCTAAGTTTTCCTAACTGCTTCTTAACTCCCTGGCTTTTTAAAGTTAGAGTGTCCCAGGGATTAAGCCACACACAGTTCTTAATCTACACATGATCCCTTAATGGTCTCATAAGACTTCTAACACATCTGTAATTGAATTCTGAATTTTTTTTCACACATGCTCCACTCACATTCTTCCCCATATCATTACATTATTATCTCACCCTTATACCCTTATATGTTCAGGCCAAACACTTGCTTTCTTGACTTCTTTCTTTGTCTCCCACACCCCTCTTTCAATCCATCAGTAAATCTCATGAGTGTAGCCTCAAAATTTAACCAGAACTGTAACAATTTATACCCTATCCACACACAAAAATAAAACCCTAGTCCAAGTTGAGCTATCTCTTACTCAACTTATAGCAAAAAGTTTCTACATTTTCTTCATGCCACTATGTGTCCCCATACATAGCTTAAATCTGAACAAAGCAGCCAGACTATTCCCATTAAAAGCCTAGCCAAGTTATACCACTACCTTCTATCAAAGTGAGTTATATTTTACAGAAAATGGAATGCATAGATGGTAAGTGTAGAGTGGGTGAGTTTTCAGAAATACACACAGTTGTATAATTCATAGCCCATGAAAAAAATGAAGTATTTCTTTCATTTGTAATCTTTTTCATATGCAGTTTAGTATTCCAATATGAATGCAAAGGGACTGGTATGCAGATTTTGGGAACACCTCTTCTGTGTACGGTTACCTCTAATCTGTCTTTTCAATTCAGCAAGACTACTTTTCTCTGTTTGGACTTCTCTTCCTTGTGCCATGGGATACAAAATGCATCTATGTAGAAGGATTGGATAATAGTGGAGCTTTTTTTTTTTTTTTTTTTTTTTTTTAGAAATCACAGTTCTGTGTTACCTAGTGCCTGAAAACAATATTAGATATATTTTGTCCAAATTTTATTATCTACAGTGAGAGAACTCCCTGGTGTCAGATAGTTTATTGTGAATGGAAGTGGAAGACATTTGATGTCATTCTTGACATAAGTTGGTACATCATCATTTTGTAGGTCATGTATAGTCTCTATATATTACATATATTCAATTATCTTCTTTTAATATTTGCTGACCTATGTTCATACTCACATTGGTCCACGGGCTCCTGCTGCCTGTACTTTGACCCAGTTCTTCACTCATGCTTGTCTCATGACACTTAGCTCATTTGGGCAGCTAGTTATATGTGTTTGTGTTATCTTTCATACAAGACTGTAAACTTTTCCATGGTAGAAAGCAGAATGCTATAAATATTTATGGGATTGAATTGAAAATATCAGAGAACCAAGTGAATAAGAATGAATTTTGATGATTATGATTTTATGGTGAACTGTAGGCCCAAGAGATGAAGAATCTATTTAATTTTTAATCACTTTTGGGATGTTGTGGGTAACTAATACATATTTATTGACAAACAGGCAGGACAGGCTCCACAATAAAGAACCCATAACAGTTGAGTTAAATATCCAGAAGTTTTTATGTTTTGCTAACATTCTATTTCTGTCTTCACAACTAAATCCTATCAAATACTCTCTCTTCCAAACAGAGTCAAGATGAAAATGACCCTCCTATTTTAGCCATGTATGAAGGACCTCATTGAGTTAATTCAATGGAAAGAACAATTATTAAAGAAATCACTTGCTTTTGTTATTTGTTGTTATTTTATCTGTAAGCAAAACCTTGTTTGCCATAGAGGGGCTTGATTGGAATTGAATAGTATGTGCAAGGACAGACTATTTAAATTGCTTTCTCAAATGGCTTAGGCAATCCTACAAAAACAAATAAAACTTGTACACTAATGAGAAACAGAATAGAAGGAAATTGATTTTCTGACTGTTGATCCTAAGCAGCTACTCATAAATTTAACAAAGTGGTCTTTGGGGCAGCCTATACAATTGATTCTGTAACTCTGATATCTATAGTGTAAATACATGAAAGAAATCAAATCAATGCTCAAATTTAGTGAGGTATCACAAAGGGAAGTTATCTGTAGGTCTGCTTTTATGTGGCTTTACCCCATAGGTAATTTTGTAGTATTGTCAGTTAAACTATTAGTCAGTCCCTTTAATGCTTGTACTACTTCCTGTCAATTACTAATATTTTATTGTATTTTTACAATACTGGCCAGGCGCAGATAGTATGGTCATAATAAATACATCTGCCTCTCAGTTTTAGAGGTTGCTAAGAATATTTTAGGAATAGATAACAAAGCTTACCAGGTTTGCAAATGAATGCTTTTTTAAAAGTAGCATTGTTTGGGACATCTTGGAAGCTATAATGCGAGAAATATGTATACTGCCATTGGCTATACAGATAAGTTTTTTTCCATTGTGGTGTGGAAATAAATGAATAAATATTGAAATTACACTGCTCCAGAAGTAAATTTTATTTATTATGCATGCTACTCCTCAGGCCACTGTCCTTTAAGAACAGAATAATATACAGTTCTCTCGTGTGTGAGGCTGTTCTAGGCCTCCTGCCACTACTAAACTATTTACAATTTTTAAAAGTTGAGAGGTAATCTGACTGATAACACCTAAAGGCCTATTTTAGCAGCAAGAAGGGGCATGCTTTAGGAAAAACTGGCATAGCCACGGCTAAATATCTCAACGTTTCTTCTGACGTTCTGATATAGACTTGAAACTTTCTTAAAGCTGACGTATTTTTTATTAAGTTTACATTGTTATAAATTGACTTTATTTGTGTTGTTTTCTAGAGAATTAAACAAATAGAATCCTTAATAGGCATTTTTGTTATTAATATTATCATAAAACTAACCTAACGTGGTTATGTCTTAGAAAGGTCAAGAAGTTAATACCTACACAACCAAATGCAGATAACCCCAGAGGGAAGGAAAAATGAAGAAGGAAATGAGCTTTCTCAACATGAGAGCCTCATTAGCATTGGGTACTGATTTCTACATGTTGGGAAAATAACAAGGAACGGATGTGAAGATGAACAAACCAAAGCACCTAAAATGTCAAATTCTAGCAAAGTAAGTAAGTGGTTCACAATCCTACGTGCTAAAGTTATTCAGGAAATCTTTTTAAAATGCCTATAGAGCAACACCTTCCCTAACTCGACTCCGTTCTGATTTAATTGGTCTAGATCCAGTTAGGGCATCACTAGTCCTTAGGACCACTTCAGGTGATGCTAATGACCTACCAGGTTAAAGAAGCACCAAAGCAAACCTGTTTGAGGAAAATGCAATTATGGCAACTAGGACAAAAAATTAGAAAACAGTTTTGCTATCTCTCTCTATGTATGTATATATGCATAGATGTATGTATGTGAATCAGAGAGAGAGAATATCAGTTTTCTTTTTTCATAGTTGAAATATTCAGACTAATTCTGGATTCCTCGTCTTTCTTCATTTCCTTTGTAGCCACAATGTGAAAATGAAGAATTCAAAAGTTTGACTGCTGCTGATGGTCAATGAGCAACATGCCACGCTAACCCTAAATAACAAAGGACTAGGATTCAATGTGTTTATTACAGCTCCTTAGTTGTGTCTTTCTGCTTCGTGAAGCTCTTATAGAAAAGAAATTGCTCACAATATTGAGATGCGTTATTCATGTAGATTTATGGGATCACAAATTAGAAGAGAATTATTATTTTTTATTTTTATTTTTCATTTAGCTGTACTTTTGGGGGGAAAAAACAGCACACATAATGCAGGTTGAGGAGATGTTGTAGTAGAATTTCCTAACTTAGCTACTTGCGTAACAGTACCACCATTTAATGGGGCAGATTATTGGGGAGAGAGTCAGTACACTTATTTCTGTGATAGTTAAAAATTAGGAAAGAGACTTTTGACTGACTGACATGTAGAAGGAAAAAATGAACTTTTTTAGCACCTCAATTGTTTTTCATAGCCAAGGTTTGTTTTTTAATCATGCTTACATGATGAGAATTGGTGCTTGCTCGGCTATAATGTTCACTTTAGGTTGCCTTCCTTCCCTATTACACCTCTTAAACAAGCTAATCTTACCTCTGTATAGACAAGCAAGGCTTGTCCTGCTTTGTTACCAAGTTTACCTTAAAGGAAGCTGGCAAAAGGGAAAGTGAATGTCATCCAACACTGTGTATTACCTGATGGTTATTTATTTGACATGTTTATATTTCTCCTAGGGCATACCAATTAAGATAGTTCATCTGCCTGTGTTAGAAAATTGACTTAGAATGGGCTGCTAAAACCAACCACAATGCCCAAGGTCATTGTCTAATAGAGTAACTTGTCCAATTACAGAGTAAGTTGCAGAAACAATAGGGGAAACATGATAAAAATACTCTAATTAGTGCTGTCTCACTAATAGGCTCACTCCTTCCCACACTGTCTGGACAATAAGATTTAGCTAATCTTTTCATTTCTTCAGGGTAAAGTCTTGGCAGAATCATTGTTGTGGGAAGTGCTAGCAGGTGTCTCAAGGCTGCCCATCACATACCTACCAAGTGTTTGTACTAGGAGCTAAACACTGGACATCTATTAATAGCTGTAATCCTCATAACAATCTGATAAGATAGAAATTATTAGTGCCCCCATTTTATAGGTAAGTAAACATATGGAGGTAAGAGCAGAAAGGAATGATACAGTTATTTTAAAACTTGAAATACCTGATTTCAGGTGGAGAAAAAATCATTTGCTAAGTATTTATGATTGTAGTGGATTGAATTGTGTCTCCCAAAATGGTATGTTCAAGTCTTAAATCCTAGAACACAGAAATGCGTTCTTGTTTTAAAATAGGATATTTTCATATGTAATCAAGCTAAAATGAGGTCATATTGGATTAGGATGTGCCATACATCCAGTGACTGCTGTCTATAAAACAAAAAGGGAGAATTTGGAGACAGAATCACAGACACACACAGAAGGAAGATGACCTTGTGAACATACAGGCAGAAATTGAAATGATGCAGCTAAGGTATGCAGAATGGAAAGTAACCATGAGAAGCTAGAAAGAGACAAGGAAAGATTCTTCTTTAGGGTTCTCAGAAAGATTGTGGCCCTGTTGACAACTGGATCTCAGATTTCTAACCTCCAGAAATTTGAGGAGATTAATTTCCATTGTTTTAATTGACCTGACTTATGACAATTTGTTATGGCAGCACTGGGAAATTAATGCAATCTTATTGTGTGTGTGTGTTTTTTTAATGTGACATTTTAAAAAAATTGTGGGTAAACCAAGAAAAAGAATTGCACATTAATATCCATCTTCCTTCCTTTATCCCCCCTTACTGTTTTCCTTCCTTTCTTTCTCCCTTTCTTTTATTTTAGAATCAGAACATTTTCTCCCATGAAATCTAAATATATATGAAACCTACTTACTGATTTATGTCCTTGGTTTTCAAGTGACTCCCTGATAGAGTGACCAAAAGGTTCTGTAAACCTATGCACAATACAGTAAGCTGTTGTTGGGTTACAGCTCCCTGAGATGATAATCAGAGCCCTTTAAGGTAATCATTACTAGATTGGGAAATTTTGACATTTACTCTTTCTTTGTAGTTCTAATGCTATGGCAATGGCTATATTTCTTGCCACTGTCCATTTCATTTTATTTGGTGGCTCAGAACCAAAACAATAGGCTAGAAATATGGTGCAGAATATGGAATTAATTACAACATCACAGCTTCATACCAAGATGCTAGATTAAGAAAAAACCAAAACAAAACAAAACATGATCCAATTGTCTCCTATATCCTTTCCATTTATCTTCCAACTCCAAGTGATCATATATTATCATTCAATCTAAATTATTACCATTATACCTAAGGCCAAGAAAACATCTTAAGGCCTTTTACTTTCATTTCCACATGTACACTGGTAAAGGTTTTGCCCTAACACTGGTACCTATGTAAATCTTTCCATTTGAAGCATTCCATTTCCCTATAGTCCCACTATCAAGGAGCCTGTTGGAGGTGTCCAAATTCTTCTGGTTCTCCACTCCCTTACTGAGTTCATTGTTTTTTCTCAATCTTACTTCTCCTTTCTACCCTTCCTCTTTCTAACTCAAAAAAATCCCCTCACTTAGCATTTAAACAAGGTCACATCAATCAGACTTTTGACGTCATTCTTTCTCAGATTTTAATTGTTTATCCCTTTTAGTAGATGTTCTTATTTCTCAGAAGAGTTTTCCACATGAGATGCCTACTTTACTTACCTCTAATTCACTTCTCAATCCCTTTTCTCCACACATTGAAACCGCTCCACCAACATGATCTCTTCATTCTTCTTCATCTTTGCTTCTCGTATCTTTCCTTTTATCTTCCTTTGTCTTTCTCACATATATGTCTTGGAATACAGTGAAATTAAGTTACAAAATAAGGTATTGTGAAAGAAATAGGGAGCATAAAAGGACGCTTGCTATGGAGACAGCAGGTGGAAAAAGAGAGTTTAAACCTGAGTATATTTTCTCCTAGTGACCTCAGAAGGTGGCCTTCTTTTGTGACCCTGAGACTATCAATCACTATATTATACCTTTTGAGTTTGCAATGATAAGTTAAATAGAAGAGGCACACCTAAAATCTTACCTCTACCCTTTCACATATGTTTGCAGAAATGACCGTGTGTGTGTGTGTGTGTGTGAGAGAGAGAGAGATGCATGATGTGGTAATTAGTTTTCAATAATAGGATGTATTGAGACATTTAAAAAATATTTCACTCTATATTTTTTATCTTGGAGAAATCATGTAATCTTATGATATAAAGTACTACTTGCAATCTGGTAAGTCCAAAATAAGTCCCTAGCCTACATCTTCCTTCCCATCTACCAACTGTAATAGTTTTTATGATACAGCAACTTGACTATGCTTCAGTTTCAGGTTATTCAATCAAACTTATACTATGTGCTACTGTGAAGGGATTTGGTAGGTATAATTAAAGTCCCCAATCAGTTGACTTTAAGTAAAAGAGACTGGATAAACTGCATAGGCCTGATTTAATCATCTAGATGGATTAAAAGCATGGGCTTGTGAGAAAGAGAGTGAGGAATTTCTATAGATTTTGAACTTGCTTTGCTAGCTCCAATCCTTAAAACTATAAGCCAATTTATTATAATAAATACCTCTCTGTGTGTGTGTCTGAATATTTATATATTATTGAATTTTCCAAAATTTATCCAGGTTATTGATTTCCACTTTCATACCATTGTGCTCAGAAACAATACCTAATATAATTTTAATCTTAAACGTGTTCACACTTGTTTTCTGGTATGTCATATGGTCTATGCTGGAGGATGTTCTGTGTGCAGTAGAGAAGAATGTGTTTTCTACCATTATTGTTGAAAAATTTTCTTTATATCTATTAGGTCCATTTTGTCTAAAGTACAATTCAATTCCACTATTTCCTTATTAATTTTCTCTCTACTTGATCTTTCCATTGTTGCAAACAGGATATTGAAGTTCTCTACTATTATTGCATTGCTATTTTTTTCTGTATGTCCACTAATAGATACATAATATATTTAGGTGCTCCAATTTTTGGTGCATATGTTTAAAATTATGTCCTCTTGATAAATTGAGTATTTATCATTAAATAATTGCATTCTTTGCTCTTTTTACTGTTTTGACATAAATAATATTATGTCAGATATAAAAATAGCCACTTCTCTCTTTTGGTTATTATTTTCATGAAATATATTATTTCATTCCTTCACATTTAGCCTATGTGTGTCCTTTAGGCTAAAATGTGTCTCCTAGAAGCAGCATATATTTGCATCTTGTTTCTTAATCCATTAAACCACCTAATGTCTTTGATTGGAGAATTTAAACTATTCACATTCCAAGCAATTATTGATAATGAAGAATTTACTACTGCACTACCATTTTATTGATGGTTTTCTGGTTATTTTATAGATTCTTGATTTCTTTCTCTCTTGTTTTTTATCTTTGTAATTTGGTGATTCTCTGTAGTACCGTTTTAATTCCTTTCTTTATCATTGCTGTCTCTACTATAGTTTGTGCATCATGGTTGCCATGAGGCTTATATAAAACATCTTATAATTATAACAGGCTATTTTACAGTGATAATAACTTAACTTTAGTTGCATACAAAACCTGGATCCGTCCCCATCCACCCAAAATTTTTTCTATTTGGATTTAAACATTTACATCTTTTTAGCTTATGTATTTTTCAACAACTTATTGTAACTGTCATTATTTGGAGTATTTTGACTTAACCTTCACTCTGTCTGTCTATTATCATCTATGTATCTCTATATTTATGATTTACAGAGCACCATATTGGTATTAGAGTAGACTGAATTGATGAAATGTTTACCTTTTCAAGCAAATTTTGTTCTATGTTTTCATGATACTAAATAGGATTCTTTTGTTTTTACTTGAGGGATTCTCATGAACCTGTAAGACAGGTGTAGTGAAGTTGAATTTCCTCAATTTTTGCTTACCTGAGAAAGAGTTTATTTCTCCTTCATTGTTGAAGGATAGAATTTCTAGGTATAATATGCTTGACTGACAGATTTTTTTTTTCTTTTAGCACTTGAAATATATCATCCCATTCTCTTCTGCTTTGTAAGGTTTCTGCTGGGAACTACACTAAAATTCTGATGAAATTCTCATATATATCACTTGATACTTTTCTCTTGCCATTTTAAAATTTTCACTGGATCTTTGACTTTTGACAGCTTAATTATAACTTGCCTTTCAATTGAATCTGTTTGGGGATCTTTGAGCTTCATGGATCTAGATGTCCATATCTCTTTCAAGACTTGTGAAGTTTTTAAACAGTATTTTGTTCAATAAGCTTTCTGTCCCTATCTTTGTCTCTTTTTCTTCTTTAACTCTAATATTGTGAATATTTGTTTGCATAAGTAGTGTTTCATAAGGCCGTCTTCTCTCTTTTTTTTCTTTTTTTTTTCAATCTAGGTAATTTTTAAAAATGTATCTCCAAGTTCAGAGATTCTTATGCTTGATTTAGTCTCTTGTTCAAGCTCTCTATTATATATTTTTATTTTTCTCATTGAATTCTTCAGCTCCAAAATTTCAGTTTGGTTATTTCTTACGATAATTATTTCTTTCTTGAATTTCTCATTCAGATCATGAATTGTTTTCCTGATTTTGTTTAGTTGTCTATCTGTATTATCTTATATCTTGGTGAGTTTCCTTAAGATCATTTAAATTTTTTTTTTCCTCAGGCTGGGTTGTCAGTTACCAGAGAATTATTGTGTTCCTGTGATGGTGCCATTTCCCTGCTTTTTCATATTTATTGTGTCCCTGCATTGATGTCTGCACAACTGATGAAACAGTAATCACTTTCAAACTTTATGGAGTATATTTCTCAGGAAAAAACTTGCACCTGTAGATGGATCTCAGTTTGCTAGTTGAAAAGGGTGAGGTGGCTCTGATTCTCAGTGATATTCTTGTATATTTTCAATAGAGTTGATTCAGCTACAATTCACATCAGTGATGACTGTGGCTGTCTTACTGGCCTAGACTGTAGGAGTTTGTGGTCGCAGTGGTGGCAGCATAGGTTGTTAAGGTCCTTGGTGAAAGGGGCTTTTGGAGTCCTCCTGTTTGAATTTTCCTCACAATGTGGAGTATTAGCTGAGAGGACTCTTCTTGGTTTTGAGTCTGACGCAGCTTACAAGCAGCTGCCGCAACGATGAACTCCAAGGCACAGGTGCTCAGAGCATCTCTGAAGACAGGGTCTTGGGTTGTGGCTCTTATGAAACTATTTTGGTATCTGGGTTTTGGTACGAAGGTTTACTCTTTAAGACAGGGTTGGATGGAGATTGCTCACAAAGCCAGCATCTGTGATGCTGAAGCATGCCCTGGTAGCTGGGTTGCTGTGACTCGAACCCTGGGAAGAAGGGCACAGCACTGGCTTAGCTTTGAGAAAGAAGGGATGCTTTGGACATTTAGGCATGCGGAGCAGGATGTGCCTGCAATTTGGGAAACAGAGCCAATAGGTCACAGTGGGAACAGTGGCAACTCAGGTCTGGGGAATGAGGAAACACCTTGTGGTGACCCTGGACCATGGGATAGTGGGAAACAGCAGTATCCCAGACACTGTGAAGTGAAGTATAGTGGTAGCAAAATCCCAGGATGTTGGAGTATAGATGTTTCCTGATGTCTAGGGATCAGGGAGCAGCACAGGCAGGATTCTCCTTCCCCAGGGAGATGTCAGTATCTTATCAGCTCAGACTTTAAGAGGCTAGCCCTATTCCAGGGAAGTAGGGTACTACAGTTTTTGGCCTATAGGGCTGTGTTCTCAGCTCAATCGATGTTCTATTTCCCTGAGATATAAGGTACCACATCAGCTCATTCCTGGGATAAGCAGCTGTTCAGCTCAGCTAGGGCATCAATTCCCTAAAGGTTATGCTTAGCTTCAGCTCAAACCTGGGGACCATTACTGCTCTGAGAGGGCAAGACACTAATTTCCCAAAATTCAGGGAGCTGCTTTAGGTCAGGTATTGCGGGACATGATTGTTCTAGGAAGCCAAGGTATGATTTCTCTGAGAGACAGGATGCTGCTTTACTTTAGGCGCTGGGGAGTGTGACTGCTCCCGGCAGCCAAGGCACCACTTCGTTTATCTCAGGTCCTGAGAGGCAGGGTGTAGCAGTGACTGGCATAGATGGAACGGCTATGTAGCAGCTTGGATCCATGAAGTAGGGTGTAGCAGCAGCTCTGCTTAGGAATGGTGGGCTACCAGGCAGGTGTGTTTTAGCATCAGCAAAGCCTCAGCGGTGGGAGGACGATGTGCTTACTCACTCTGCAGTGCAGAACACACTTCAGTGCCATCCTGTTCCCAGCATGGCATAGCACAGTAGTTCCGTGGGACATAGTGGGCACGGAACAGTGTCAGCTCCATCCTCAGTTCGGGGGTTGGGGGGGTACACAGCTGTGTTGACTCCAAGCTGCTCTCTCAGCTGGGCTTAGTACCTATGAGAACTGCAGGAGTCCCCAGTGGTGAGAACTGTAAGTGTCCAAGGGGTTATGAGAGTTCCTGTTGTCCCCTTGCTTACCTTTTCCCCAGAGGAAGAAGTCACTCCTGACTCTGATCTGATCCCACCTGTGGAACAGGAGGGCAAAGGATGTTTCTCCTCCTAGTCTCAATCAATGTGGCCATCTTGAATTTCTGTGCTCCATAGGGTTTCTGTGAATCCTTTGATGTACTCTGACTCTCTCTTTTTGTTATTTTCATCAAAAGGTAGTGTTCGTTTATTGTTTTGGTTGCCTTTGTTAGAGGGGACAAGTGCCAGAGGCTTTTACTCAGTCATCTTGCTGGCATCACTCTCTTCAACACCTCAATTTCTTTTCAAGTTTATAATTTTTACATTGCCTTTTTCCCCTATTGAAATGCAAATCATGCTTTCTCATTGACTTTCTTCATCTCAATTTTCAAATATATTGAGGTATCCTCTATCCTAAAATGTTAACATTTCTGACCTGCTTTCTTGTTAAATTACTGCCATATGTTTCTTTTTTCCTTCTTTTTTCCAAGAAAGTTATTGAATGATTTGTCTGTACTTAGAGCCTCAATTTTCTCTGATTGCTTTCATTTCTCAACCAATTGCAATATAGACCTCTGGTTGATTCGGTTCTTGTGCAAAATGACATTTCCAAAATACCTGACCAACATAAACATAAAAATAAAAATAGCAGCTGGCATTTTTGTAAATCGTTTCCTCCTTGTGTTGGTCTCATTATTTGATTCTGTATCCTCATCGCTCTCTTTCAGTTTTCTTCTTAGTTCTTAGAGCTCTCCTTAGTCACTTTCCAAAGTTTCTTTCCTTGATTTTTCATATTATCTTTCACCCAGAATTTCACATTCTTGTTCATTATTTTTAAATGCATATCTCTAAACATGAATTGCTTCTGTTTTCCAGATAATTTTGAATTAATAACAAGGGATTTTCAGTGTAATTCATACTAGAAACAAGCTTATGTACCTGAGACTGAAATTACTATCTTCTCTGTTAAACCTAGTTTTATATGCGTTCTCTCCTCAGGTAATATGCATTCATCAGGTGGTAAATCCTGAAAACAACTTTGGTTTATTCTGCTTTATTTCTGCAGCTTACAATGATTAACTAAGTACTGTTAACCTCCATCTAAAATGTTTTTCAAATGGGTTTCTTTTTTTTCTCTTCTTCCTCATTCTCCCCCTCCCCACCACCACCCACTGCTTAAGTTCAAGTCCCATCATTTTTTGCCTGGATTAGCACAATAACCTTTTGACATGATATCCCATGACATAGTCTAAATTTCACATTGAATGTATTCACTCTCTGAATTTATCACTATAATTGTACTTATTTTAAAATATTGTCACATCTTAATGTTTATTCCATCAAACTTCAGTTTACTTTATGTTCTTAAAACACAGCACAAGGTCAACTACTCTTTGTAGATATTCAATAATCGTTTATTTGATTCTAGTTACCCAAGTATTAAATGGGAAAGCAGAGGTTTACTTTTTCGTTAGTATAATTCCAAAGTTCATTTTCTTTTCATTAAATCAAAATAAAAAGTTGTATCAGAGTGTTAGAAAGAAATTTTCAGGCACTCTCTGGGAAAGAGTAAATATTTAACCAATTTACAGTTCCTTTCACAATTTGAAAGCTCTGTAATGAGAAATGAAGTTCAGAATGGTAACACTGACATTAATAATAGCAAATATTTTTTTAACCCCTACATGGAGAATATTGAACTTTACCTTGTGTCATTTTATCTATAACATAGCTCTGTGTGGTAAGCAGCATTACATCACTTTATGGCAAATATTTCTAGCTATTCAACAAATTAATATTTGTTATTTCTAGCCACTTAGCTAAACAAAGTCTCAGCCTACTTTACAGTTAGATGTGATCATGTAATTAAATTGTATCCAGTGGCATAATGAGCAGAAGTAGTATGTGATTGACAGAAGCAACTTCCATGTTTGATCTTGCATGCTCTTTGCTTCTCACAAATAACTGAAAAGCAGCATTCACACAACATTGGTAGTTAGAAACTGAAGACAGCTCCTTTACCAACTCATGTTTCACGCTTCTCCCTACCATCCTGTCCTGGATGACTAGGAACATTTGCTTTAGTCTTTTGCCAAGTAAGAAATCTAAGTATAGTATATAAGCTCAGGTACTAAGTGAAGAGTGAAGCCTCAATTTGAGCCCCTATCTGTTCAAGTGTAGAAGTCACGACTCAACAGTAGTACTTTGATACTCAAAGAAAAAAACAAGCTAATGCATATTTCAAAGTATTTTTTCACGTTAGATTTAAAAAATAGAACCACTATTTTAAAAACATAATTAAATGCATATAATTACATTGATATCCAACCAGTATCTTGCTAACTCTCTTAGACCAAATTTATATTTTGATAAAGTTTCAAAACAAATATTCAAGTTAAAAAATATTAGCTAGCAATATTAAATAGAGATTTTTAATCTGCCTAAGACATAGAAAACTATCTTTCAGTTTAGCTTGGCTTTTCTTTTGTTTTCATGTTACTCTTAACTGATACTCACTTTTTAAATATTCTCTGCTATATACCATCTCCAAATAACTCCTTAAAATGAGTTATTTATGCTTACTATTAATTCTACTTACTATTGATTCTATATATGCTTACTATTAATTCTACTGTCTGCCTCAAGTCAGGGGAACACTTAGATTTGTTCTGTTCTGGAAATTGAGGCACACTTCTGGAGAGAAATCCAGTATTAACTGGGAGTCCTTATGGAAGTCAGGATGACTATTAAATAAATAAATAGTTTTTATTATTATATTCTGTAAGAAAATGCTCTGCCTCAAAATTTTTTTTCTAGGAAGTACCATAAAATATAACAGAAAGTAGGTTATCTAGTTTCTGCACATACAAAGTAGACCATCATCCTATTTCTCCATTCCATGTGTGCAGCTGTCTAAGTGCAGTGTGGTGGCTCATGCCTGTTATACCAGAACTTTGAGAGGTCAAGGCAGGAAGGTGGCTTGAGGCCAGGAGTTTGAGACCAGCCTGGGAATATAGTGAAACCCCATCTGTGCAGAAAAAAAAAAAAAAAAAAAAAAATTGCCAGGTGTGGTGATTAGCACTTGTGGTCCTAGCTACTAGGGATGCTGGAGCCAGAGGATTGCTTGAGCCCTGGAGTTTGGTGTTACAGTGAGCTGTGATAGCACCACTGCATTCCAGCCTGGGAGACAAAGCAAGATCCTGTCTCTAAATAAAATAAGTAATTATTTAATGTTTTGCTTTAAATATTCTTATGTGAAAAATGACTAGAAGCTATGTTTTATGTTTTTTTTTTTTTTTTTTTTTTTTTTTTGAGACGGAGTTTCGCTCTTGTTACCCAGGCTGGAGTGCAATGACGTGATCTCGGCTCACCGCAACCTCCGCCTCCTGGGTTCAGGCAATTCTCCTGCCTCAGCCTCCTGAGTAGCTAGGATTACAGGCACGCGCCACCATACCCAGCTAATTTTTTGTATTTTTAGTAGAGACGGGGTTTCACCATGTTGACCAGGATGGTCTCGATCTCTTGACCTCGTGATCCACACCGCGCCCGGCCCTGTTTTATGTTTTTAAAAGGTCATTTCTAAGCAAATTATTTTTCTCCCACCCCAAAAGGGGAGAGCTCATGCATTTGCTATGTGATTGTCTAGTTTCTGTTATTTCTTGACGAAAACAGTACTCTCTGAAAACTTTGGCTTGCTCGTACATAGAATATCAAATGCTACCACCTATTAATTCAACATTTTTGATTTAAGGGATAAAAAATATAGAATTAGATTGTGATTCAATTTATCCATAAAAAAGTTCACTTATTAAACGTTTATGATTTGTGTTTTATATCTCTTTTAGCAAAACTTTGGTTAGAGAACTTTTAAAAAGATTTTTTCATGTAGTTAATTAATTATTTTTTAGAGACAGGAGCTTGCTAGGTTGTCTAGGCTGAACTCAAAACCCTGGACTCAAGAGATCCTTCCACCTCAGCCTCTTGAGCAGCTGGGACTACAGGCATGTGCCATGGTGCCAGTCTCCTAAAGGACTTTTGTTAACAATTCCTTGCAAATGTATTCTATATTTCAAACCTAATGAGAAACTTGGATTAGCATTATCAATTGGTAGTGTGTTTCTCAGTATTCTTCAGTGCATCTGAGTAGTTCTAAATATCACTTAAAGGCTAGCTCATCACTGAAATATGAAAAACATGATTAAGTTTTTTACTTCTCTCCTATGATGACAAAACAAAAATGTTTATGCTTTTCTTTGTAAATACACATCTTCAGAAAAATATTTGTTTCAAAGTTACTAAGCTTACATCAAGTTATTTTTTTAAAAAGGAGAAACATCTGGTAAAACTGTGAATTCTAATTATATATAATATTAATTGTATAAAATTATAAAGAATCAATTTCTATATTCTTCAAAAGTAGATGTACTATAATATTGCTATTTCTAAGTAAATATGAAAAACAAAAGCAGCCAAAAATTCAGTGGTTAACCATCAATTATTAACATGAGTATTATTTCCAATAAATTGCACTTTTTAAAAAAGATTCAGATTCTAGGCTGATTATGTTCTTCTCACTCATTACCCTAGGACTTTCTTTCTTGTTCTTAATTATTATCTATTTTAAAATTAACAGTGGTAAAAGTAAAATATAATATGGGAGATATATTCTATTAAAGTAAAAATAGCAAACATTCTAAAGTCACATAAAGGTAGATACTAAACTATAAAAATTTTGGAAAATGCGCTATTCTTCTTTAATATAAATAAATGCTGTTTTTCTGTGAATGATTTTTAAATCATTGATATTTCACGTTAGCATTGGCCTTCTGTTTTCTGGCCTTCTGAAAAGGCTTTACATCCAAACTGACTGGGTTTCAATTGTTTTCACCTTCAAGAAGACATTATTTCATCTCATTTCATTTTGTGTCTAAAAGTTTTAGGAAAAACATGAAAACAAATAGATTGTTAATCTATCATCAAATAGGTGACTCAAATAGGTGATGAGCCTAGAAGGACACATATATTTATGCTTTCCAAAGTATTTTTTTCTAATATTGTTTCTTTTATATGATAACTGTTTTCAACTTTCAATGACATTCCTTATGTAAAGAAATGACTTTTCAAAAAGACATCATTATACTTTCTAGGATCAATTGACTTCTTGCTGAATGTCAGTTTTAAAAATACATTTTTCAAGTATTTATTTCTAGGCATTCAATAATAAAGTCTTCACTTTATTAAAAATTCAAGATATGTAGAAAGTCCAATCTGATGTTGTCCAAGAGAACATCATGCAATGTTGGAATTGTTTACATCTTCACCATCCCATGTTATAGCTTGCAGCACTATGTACCTATTGATTAATTGAAATGTTGGTGCAAGCAAGAAGCTGAATTTTAAATTTAATTTAATTATTTTACATT
Source organism: Aotus nancymaae (assembly GCF_030222135.1). NCBI lineage: Eukaryota > Metazoa > Chordata > Mammalia > Primates > Aotidae > Aotus > Aotus nancymaae. Next base: position 14,336,580 of record NW_026988435.1, read on the forward strand.
TAAATAGTTTTGACTATTAAAATAGTGACTACTATATAGGATCGTGCAGATACAAAACATCAACTATCTGACATTCCTGTTTTTCTTGATATTTTCCTAAAACTATGTAGACAGTTTTATTAGCATATACAACAATATTAAAGGGAATACAACTGTCAGCACTATTATTTTTAAAAATGATCAGAGTTTGAACTATATAGTATGAAAACTTTTAAAATACTTTTTTTTTTTTTAATATCAAAGTTCTATTTTTAAATAAACAACTCAAATGATGGTGAGCCTAGAAGGACACATATAATTATGTAACCCAAAATAACTTTCTCCCATAATTGTTTCTTTTATATGATCACTACTTTCAACTTTTAATGACATTCCCTTTATAAATAAATGATTTTTCACAAAGACATCCATTACACTTTCTAGGACCAATTGACTTCTGGCTGAATGACTGCTTTTAAAACACATTTTTCAAGCATTTATTTCAAGGCTTTTAATGATGAAGTATTCAGTTGATTAAAATACATGTTTCATTTGTTGGTATTTTGAGAACGACAGGCATGATTTTATATAGCTAAAATAATGTATAAACCCTGTCACAAAATTGAGACATTTATTATTGTGTATATAAGGAAATTCCAATCACAAAATTGTCATAAAGTGCCTCTGAACTGTGGGTGGAGTAATTGGCATGCTGTTATTTTGAGCATATTCCCTAAATTAGTGATTGATTGTTATCTTAGATTTAGTAAAAGAATTTAAAATTTCATTTTTAGAGTTTTAAAACTGTATTATCATTTATGGCTCGTTGTAGTCACGTTATATGTACTAATGCTACACTATTTTATTCCAGTGATGAATTTTAAGGTTTCTATTTCTGTAAGATAGAAATACAAGAAAAAGAAAATAAACTGATTGACACAAAGTTGAAAAAAATATAAAGAATCACATTTTTAGTCATATTAAAGATACCCATCAGATAAAGAATTGCTATTTTTAGTCATGGTAAATACACTTTGATGATTTTATTTGCATAAGGAAATAAATAAAGTTGACTCTAACATTGAAAGAATGTATATTTCCTAGTTTAAATAATGTACCTTAAGGTACACAAGTATATAAACTACTTTATGTATTATTTCGGACATAGATTAGCTAAAAAATATTAAGAAATGCTAGAAATAAACCTTCATATAATGTGTATAAGAAGCATTAGAAAAACTGGATTCTGTACTGTTGCTCCATGCTGTGACTGTATTTTTAGATAGTTTAATAGATTTCTTTTAGCATTCAGGCTAAATCTTTCATATTTAATTCTATAATAAGAAATTTAAAAATTGCTCACTGCTATAAAAAGTCATACTTTTACAGTTAGATGTATTAGCATTAATAAAGAGAAAGTAGTTATTGACTCAGAAAAGTAAACCATATTAAGTTGAACACACTGATATTTTTAAATAATTATCTATATTAACAAGTTTATATTAATTTTTCTAATTAAAAACATACAATATGCAATTATAGGCAAAGGTCAGTCTTATTTTAATTATTTTTCCCACTTAATTAGACATTTATTTCTCTGCAGATGGGAGTTTGCAAGATTAAAATACTTAGTATTTAAAGGTCATGTATTAAACACAAATAAAGGGCATTGTACATTAACTTATAGTCCTAATGTAAGATATACGTATATATATGTGTCTATAAGATGAAAAATGAGAAGAAATTTACTTAAAGCACTGTAAAAAATAGACATTTTAATGCTGCATTTTTTCCTTTCACTTCTGCCTCTATTTTTAAATGGGCATTAAGTAAAAGCAAGCAGAGACAGAGGATAGTCAAACCAGTATCAAAAGTGATAAAAGTGCTATATATAAAAGATGACTTAAATATATATATATAATATATACAGTTTTATATATATATGATTTTGATGTATAGATATATATATGTGATTTTTGAGCTATCCCATCTATGCTTGTTACCTGCAGAACCTGGAATTACATACTTGCAAATTTACTTCCAACATGTGAAAGATTTATCACAATGTGAAATATGTGTTCAAATGGTCAGAATAACATACAGTACAGTCTCAAGTTTCTCCAGTGATGTTCTATTTATTCCATCTTGAATCCAGTGTTTTACATATAGTATATTGTGCAGAACGTTGACTTTAATGTATCATTTGAAAGCATAACTCTATCTTTTGTCTTAAAAGTTAAAACCATTTCAAAGACAGCACCACGGGGAAGGGAGGCATTCTGTAAGCATTGTTGTCAATGGGCTATGGAAAAAGCCAGTGAACAATGGAGGCAGATGCTGAAAGAAGAATCCCAAATCTAAATGATAAGAGTAGAAAATGTGCCTCATTAGAAGTACACAGGAGGAAAACAAAAAGGGAAAAAAAAGAGAAGGTCAACACCTCGGGTGGATAGGATTGGATTCAGTTGACTTTGATAAATTAAAGAAGTTATGAAAAACAAATGGAACTGATATTCAACAGGAACAAATATGGTGTAATGCAATTAAGACAGAGAAAGGGGTTGCATGAAAACAATGAACAGTAACAGATTGAGGTGTGTGACATTCATGGCATTCTCAAGTAGAAAGGGAAAGTGGAGCCCATTTTACAAAGGAGTAAAGAGGTGTCTGGAGCCTTCACAAGGCACCAGTCGAAGAACTAAGAATATTATAACTATCTCTAATCTATTAGCTCAATAATTTCCCCTTAGCACCATACAGTCTTGGAATGTAACAGGAAATAGTCTAGGGAATCATAATTGATTAACAGAACTGACTCTACTCCTCAACATCCAACCCAAGAGCAAATCTTTTAGCATCACTAAATGTGTATTCTGTATATCTTTACTTCTCTCATTTCTGGTACTTCTGTACCAGTGCAAGACACCATCACCCCATACTGCCCTGACATCTAGTTTTCAAACAGCAGCTTAAGTGGTTTTTCCTCCTGATATCCTTTGTTTATAAAACTTAGAGTGACTTAATGGTATTAGAATAAAAAACAAACTTCTGGATATTGCTAGCAGTTCTTTATATGATCGGTTTCCTTCCACCCCCAACACTGCCTATCCACATTTGCATCAGCTTACTTTCCTTCTGTTTCTAGAGGTTATGTTTGCATTTTCCTCACAATGAAATGTTTTCTGTTCTCTAACTAAAAGCCTTTTAAATGACACGAGGAATATCCAGTGTGGCCAACAAGTCTAATAACATCTTTTATTATTACATTTTTTTTTTTTCTTTTTTGAGACTGAGTCTCGCTCTGTGGCTAGGCTGGAGTGCAGTGGCACGATCTGGGTTCACTGCAACCTCCGTCTCCCGGGTTCAAGCAATTCTCCTGTCTCAGCCTCCTGAGTAGCTGGGATTACAGGCATGCACTACCATGCTTAATTTTTGTACTTTTAGGAGAGACAAGATTTCACCATGTTGACCAGGATGGTCTCAATCTCCTGACCTCATGATCTGCGCATCTCTGCCTCCCAAAGTGCTGGGATTATAGTTGTGAGCCACCATTCCAGGCCTATTATTACATTTTGATGAAAAACTTCAGGTTTGGTGTGGAAAATATGTACTCATATGTTTTTTAAATGTTGGAAATTTAAAATAAATTTACTAGCAATCTTATTCCATATGTTACTAAGCTAACTTGTGAGTGACTGAGAAGAAAGGGCAGTTTCTTTTCCCAGTATAAATGCATCTGTATTCAAGGTCACATTTTGTTTGAGCTTTGTCACTTTTCACATGAAATTAATTTTTCTTTGCTGACTATTGTCATAATAATTGGATATCCACTCCATGGAAAGCAATTCTTTGATGTTCCAGCCAGATCTCTGCATTTAAATAAAAAATTAACAGAGCAGAAAACAGAAGAAAAATGTGTACACTGAAGAGGTGCTGCTTGCTGCTTCTGACTCTGGGTGAGCGTATGTTCTGCAGACTTAGAGTCAGCTCACTGATGTCTACCATTCCCTCTGTTTGATGCCAAAGGTAGCAATTATCAGGAACCATTTATTTTTTCTGCCTCATACTATTTCTTTGCTTAAACTCTCAAAGCTTTGGAAACTGTTCAAGAAAACACAGGTCCAGGGAAGCTGAGAGATACTCATTATATGAGCAAAATAGTTCATTAAACATAAGCTGAATGTAAAACTGTGACTCCAGGCAGCTGTCTAGTCATGCTTTGCCACAGCCAGGTTATTTTAAAGTTGGTATAAATTAAGTAAGTTCTTTTTATGACAGTATCTTCTGGGTTCAGGCATATTTCAGGAGGGCAGGAAAATAATTAATTTTTGACTCAAATATTCAGTGTATCTGTTAACACTGCTTTGCAACAATTTATAGAAAACAATCTTTTTATGATTTTAAGTTGGATGGGTGAGAAATAACGACTATAATTCTAATAAATTGTCAGCAATAGATTCAGATAATAAATATACATTTTTTAAAAAGTTGCAGGGAGAAAACTTTTCTTTTGCTTTTTTTTTTAATGAATGAGAAAGTGTCATCTTGCTTAGTTGATGTCATGCCAGAGTATGGCTAGATGTGAAATACTGTGTCAAGTTTGGGTTGAAAAATAATAGTGATATAACTTTTCTACTTAGTTTGCATAATCTATTCAGGTAAACCAGTTCAAATTATTTAATTCCAAATATTCAAACTTTTAAACTATAATTTTGTTTGTATTTTTGCTCAGTTTTTCCATATTTTTATATATTTTGTTATATATTTGTGATCATTAAATATTCTAAGCAAATATAATTATTTTAATTTTTTATTTATGTGTATAATTGATAAAGATTATATAACTTACAGCATGCAACATAATGTGTTGATATAAACATACATTGTGAAATGTTTAAATCAAGCTAATCAACATATGCATCATCTCATATACTTAACTTTTTTTTTGTGGTGAGAATGTCTAACATCTATTCTCTCAGCAATTTCCAAGTATAAAATACAGAATTATTAACTATAGTTACTATGCTGTACAATAGATCTGCAGAATTTTTTCATTCTAACTGGAACTTTGTACACTTTGACCAACATCTCTCGATCTCCCAATCTTTCCTAGACGCTGCATCCACTATTCTACTCTCTCCTTCTATTAGCTTTCCATTTCAGATTCCACATGTAAGTGAGATCATGCACTTATTTGTCTTTCTGTATTTGGCTTGTTTCATTTACGAGTGTTTTTTAGATTCATTCCTGATGTCACATATGGTAGAATTCCCTTCATTGTTATAGCTAACTGCTATTCTATTGCATATATGCAATATTTTCCCTAACCATCCTTTTGTTGAGGCACTTAGGTTGATTCCATATCTTGGCTATTGTGAATAATGCTGCATTGAACATGGGAGTGCAATCTCTTTGACATCATGATTTCATTTCCTTTGCATAGAGACCCAGAAGTAAGATTGCTGGGTCTTATAATGATTCTATTTTACTATTTTCATGAACTTCTACAGTTTCCCAAATTGTCTGTACAAATTTACATTCCCATCATCAGTGTACAAGTGTTCTTTTCTCCACATCTTCACCAACTCTTATATTTTGTCTTTTTGATAATGGCTATTGTAACAAGTGTGAAGTTAGATCTTTTTGGGGCTTTAATTAGCACTTCCCTAATGATGAGTGATGTTAAGTACTTTTTCATGTATCTGTTGAGCATTGGTATGTCTTTTTGAGAAACGACTATGATTTTATTCTTGGAGGGAACATTATGTATAATTTAGCACCTTATTTCCCAAATTGAATTCTGTAAAATCTCAAAATTCTGAGCAAAATTTTTAAAACTTGTCTGAATGTTCTAGATATTTGGAATTAAAGCATTTAAGCTGGTTTATCTAAAGCATGACTTCACAGATTTACTACGATCGTACTCATCAGATTAGCAACAATTTATAAGTTGATTTGCCATGGTACTCCCAGTAACAGCTTGAGAAATCAGTTTTTCTTTAAATTAAAATTCATCCAGGAAAATATTGTTGAATCAAAAAGTTATGGATGTACAGCAATGGAAGCAAGGTCCAGGGAGGTTCTGATAGTACCACGTCTTTTGATTTTTAGATCTCTGGTATTTCCACTACGCTATATTTTTTGTTGTTGTTGTTGGTCAATTCAGATGACCAGCACTATTGCCACTAACATTAAATACCATTCTCCAGGCAGGAAGAAGCATTAGCATGAATCAATCCCTCAAAGAGTTTTCGGACAGACGGGCAGATGTGCTTGTCAGCTGCCTTGGGTGTTCAGTCAGATGCATCTCTAGTATTTATCTTTTGAAAGGTTATGTACAGAGAATAATTTAGCTTCTATGGCAAATTCAAAACATGTCTTCCTATACTCTCTCTATGTATATGCACACACATACACACAAACCTGCAAAAAGATGGAACATACGAGTTTCTCAACAAATGACACAAGAACATTAAGAAGAATTTATAAAAAATTTCAGACATATACTCTGAAATACTGATTATATATTATTAGGGACTATATATAAGTTTGAAATATATTTTATATATATCTATTTCTACAATAACACATATCAGAGTTAGATCCACCAGCTTGAGTGTTTTGCTGATATTTTATATTGTTCATGTAGAGATGAGAAATTTGATTATTTTCTTGTATCAACAAAATTATATATTTTGCCACGTATGTGTATGACAAAAGCTATATATATATATATACAAACACACACTTTTTTTTGACAATGATCCTCGATTTATTTATTTTTTCTATTTTAAAATCATTCTTCTGGTAAAGTGATCATTTTCTAACTATAAGGCAAGATTAAAAGGAGGCTCTTTTCTGTGATTACATCATATTAATGTCAGTCTGATAATTTTTCTGGTATAGAAATTAATATAATAATTTTTACTTAGTATTGAGTTCTTATACATAATTACTAATTTTCTTCCTGAAACTATTATTAACTTTTTAGTCATGGGCTATTCTTTGCTATTTAAATGTGTGTGGTTCTGTCAAAGTGGTAAAGATATCTCAATGGTATGGCTTATTAAATTATTGTTTATCTACATTTAGAGAGTCTTATTTGAAGCTTTTGCATTGTAAAAGTAACATGCAAGGAAGACTTAAAATGATTTAAAATGTATAAGGAAAAGTCCGATCTTATTTACGTGTCTTCGCCAACCCCAGTGCCATGATGCCAGTCTTGGATGTATTCTGCTTTCTCAATGATGATTTAAAACATCAGTATTTAACTGCACACACTTTCCTATTTTATCTATGCATTCACTCATGCATATAATTTTATATGAATGAAATCATACCACACATGCTAAAGGATTATGAACAATTTTAATTTTTCTTAAATGCTTGCCCTTTTTCTTCTCTCCAGTCAATATACTTGCAAGAATAAAGCATGTTGACATATTCTTCCATTTTTCTCTCTGTGCTTTGTATTATTTTCCTTTCCTTCCCTCCCTCCCTCTCTCTCTCCTTCCTTTCTTCCCTTCTTCCCTTCTTTCTTCTTTCTTTCTTTCTTTCATTCTTCTTCCTTCCTTCCTTTTCTTTCTCTCTCTTTCTTTTTTCATTCTTTCCTTCTTTTTCTCTCTTTCTTTCTCTTTCTCCCCTCGCCTCCTCCCCTCCCATCTCCTCCCCTTCCCTTCCCTTCCCTTCTCTTCCCTTCCCTTCCTCTTTCTTTCATTTAGTGATGGCTATAGAACTATCTATCATTTATATGTTTGCTTGCTATTGTCTTTAAACCTCTTTTAAATTTATTTAACCCTTCAATAAATCAATTCCCATAGCTACTTTCTGTATCTTCAGATGGCAAGTGGCTTCTCATCTTCTCATTGATTTTTCTTTATCTATAGGTCTCTATCATTTATTAGTTCCTTTTCTATATTGCTTGTTGTTTTGTTTGTGACTCCTAAAGAGCATTGGTTATTTTTATCTTAGCAATATTATTATAATGTAAGATTAAAAAGAGATCATATGCGTGGAGAAAATGTATAATACTTATACTCTCATTTGCACCTATTTGAACTAATTTTCCTTTTACGATATTTTTATGGTCATATTTGATGTCTCTTATTGACAGTAACAAAAGCCTTGATAAAGTTATCATGCTTAGTTTTATTTGTACAATAATTTATTAAACATATCAGAAAAATAATATTTTTATAGTTTAACATTTTAAAGACTTTTATTGGTCAATAAATCTTCATTGATTGTATGTTACTGGGGTAGAATATAATATATATATATAGAGAGAGACTGGTGATCCAAGTGACACTAATTTCATATTCTCTACTTTGCCTTGAAAAATGAAGAGTTATTTAATTACCATAGACTAAACATTTTCCCTTTAACATGTAATTTATCTTCTCTTGGAAGAATTAATTTGCTAGAAATACCTTTACTTAATGTTATAAACTAAAAATAAAACCATAGTGATTTGTCAAAAGCCAACAAATGTCTTAAGCAATGTCTCATTCTAGTTATATAAGAGAAGTTAACTTTAGAGCCATATATTAACAAAAGCTTTGCTTCCCTGAGAAGCTAGAATATGATCCATTGGCAATGAACATTTTTGTAACTGGTAGTGTTTTTCTTTCTGTTTGGTTAACAGGGAGCTAAGATCCAAGGTGTGGATCAATTCTAGCAGGTGTTTTGGCTTTTTAGTGTTATGCATTTGCATACTATGATTCCTCTCCTCTTACAGCACTTACATATCTCAATGCCCATTTTGACTTTTAAATTTATAGTTAATTTTATACATTTCTTGATATTGAGTTTTTCTCATATGTTGTGGAATTAGGCCAGCTACATAAACAACTAAATAAGTAAAGTAGATATTGAAAAGCAAAAATAAATATAAAATGTGTTTTAGAAACAAATTTTACCTACAAATAATACTTTATTATATTTATTAAACAAAACTTGAAGGGTGTATTAAGAATTGAAATTTTTTAGAGTAGGTAGAGTGAATATCATTGATCCTCAGTTGGGTTGCTGCTGGCTGACTGTTGGTGAGACATCTGACAGGAAAGAGACACAGATATTTGCTGGAAATGTGCTGTGGAGAAAGTCTAAAGTCAGCATGTTAGATCTGCTGGAAAATTACTATGAAACAAACACGTTTAAAAAAATCATCTACCACCATCACACTGGTTTTGTTGTGGCTGTGCTTTCCTATTGGGACATGCATAAGTCAGTCTGTATATTTCTATCTAATAGAGACATTGCGAGAGTGAAAATAAAATAAATCATAGGTTTCCAGATTGTATTCACCTCAATTCTAGGTACTGTAATTTTCATAGATTCTGAACTAACTATTCACCCTTCACTATTGAGTAAGGATGATCTTTCTAAATTCTAATTTGAATTATGTTAGTTTTCTGCTTAAAATTATTTATGGCATATCCTCTTATATAACTTAAAATCTAAATTTATTTGCTTGGTCCAATGTCCTTAATTAGCTGGCACTTGCCACTTGTCCGGATGAATTTCTTAAAACTCTCCAACAAAAGTTATACTACAACTATAATAAATTATGTGTCATTCTCAATACCGAACACTTTTTGTCTTTCTTTACAAGAAAAAGTCATTTTATCTTCTAGAAGTGTCCTCTGCAGTACAATTTGATGCACTCCTCCTTAGATCCCAGAGACTGCCCTGAGTTTATTAAAAAGTGTTAAAAGTTGTCTGTCCTTTTTCTTACCATAATCCTATGCACAGTGCTGGGGGGTGGTTAATGACCCAAACATCTGTCACTCCACTCTTGTATTATTATGAAGGAGCTTTGGTCTCCTTGCCTTTTATGACTTCTTTGTGCAAAGTTACAGTAGACATTAGCGTATTGTACAAAGTTTCTGGTTTTCTTGAATATGGACACATAAAACAAATATTCTCTGAAAAGAGAAGATAAGCTTGGTTAGAAACGAGTGTGGGGGAAGAGAGAAAATGATAATAAGAAGATGGACTAGAACATATCCTCCATGCACAGAACATTATACAGCAAGTTAAGGGACATGAAAATGTGCTACTATTCCTATCCCTTCAGAAGGAATAGAAACTGACCAGTTGGGACCTTGTACAAAAGCAGGGAAGCCAGAATTAAAAGGAATAACAATAGAGATGGACATTTTGATTTTTGCTTTTGTAGCATGGACCTACCAACCTTGATCATGGTTTCAATGCAATGACCTGGAAAAAATAATAACAAATGTCATAGACCTTAGGAAGCTTGGATCTAAAAGTACTGAATTTCTTGGCAGGCAGAGATGACCCTATAACTGGGGAAATGCAACAGGTGAGGGCCTCAGCCTACATTTATGATAGTACTTATTGTTTTCTATTAAAAATCAATAGTTTGTCTTTCTCCTTATGTAATTCCATAAGAAAGAGTACCTTGATTATTTTTAGATTCTTAGAATATAGCATAATATTGAAATGCTGAAAGAATGTATGAATGACTGAGAGAATGAATAAATGAATAAATATATCACACTCATACTTGTTTCTGCTAGTGGAGGGGAAAAATAGTGTTTGATAGGCATTGAGGTACTAGGGACTATTTGATTACTAGGTTGCATTACATAAGGGATATGGATCTAATTTATAAAAGCAGAGTTGAGTTGAGTATAGAGAAGAATAATAACTAAAGTATCATAAAATAGGTATTTTATATTATCAGTAAGTAGTTACATCTTCATCAATTCAAATGGTATTTGGGATTTCTGCAAAGCTTGAAACATGGCTACTATTGAAAATCTATCATGTTACCTGGAAGAGAAAATTCAAGTTAGTTATTAGAGGCAGGACTGATCATTTAGCTTCATCATTCTAAGCAGGGTGCCTGAGCAAAATCCCTTTCCTTGTGGTAAACAAACTACTTCTGCAAAAAAGCACATGAGGAATAAAACTGTTTTGTTATTGGCCACATTAATTTCCCTGTAGAATCTCAGATAACTTTTATATTTTCCTATACATGATCATCATTTTTCAGTGATCTCAAACTGTGCTTATAAATTCAGACCTTTTACTGAAAACATTCATTTGAGTGGAAAGGTGATGCTTTTAATATGATACATATGTAAACCTATTTGTATAAAGCCATTCTTTGTAACCACAGTAGTAACTTTTGATTAGAATAGCATCTTTTTTAGTTAGTGCTATTTTCTTGTTAAATGTACCAGTCAAAATAATTCTCTTACTATTTAATCTGTTGTAAAACTTTATAAATAGTTTACCCTAATCACATGTTTGAGTGTTTATATAGGCTAAGCAGGAAAATGTTAATATTGAAAAATTAACCAAAGATTATAAATTCTGTAATACATAAATCTCGAAACATAGGAACTGTTGTTCTGTCGACCACTCCATAACAATAATTAATCCTTGTTTCACAAAGATTATCTTGTTGAAAAGAAAATTAACATTTAAAATGGTTTCATCTACAGGTTCTGAATTTCTTTATTTGAAGTTTGCTGAAAATCAAGAGCACTAAAATTTATCTTTATTCAAACTAACACAGGAACAGAAAACCTAACTCCTCATGTTCTCACTTGTAAGTGGGAGCTGAAGGATGAAAACACACGGACACATTAGGGGGAACAACACTCCAGTAGGTGTTGTTCCCAGTAGGTGGGGGGTAGGGGGAGAGGGAGGGGAAGGGAGAGCACCAGGAAGAATAGCTGATGGATGCTGGGACTAATACCTGGGTGATGGGTTGATCTGTGCAGCAAAACACCATGGCACATGTTTACCTGTTCAACAAACCTGCACATTTTGCACATGTACCCCAGAACTTAAAATAAAAGTTGAAGAAAAAAAAACTGTCTTTATTTCTTGTCATGCCTCTTCTTTGGGTTGAAATATTTTTGCTTTCATTTTTCTTTAAAATCCTTATTTTGAAGTATCCAAACATTCACTGCATTAGATACAATATTTAATAACCAAATCTGTACTGATAACTTTTATTTAATAACTGTTACCATTTGGACTTAATTTGTTACATTTTTCTGATATATTTATAAGTAATGGTATCACAGCCTTTTGGCCTCAAAAATTACAGCAGACATTTGCAATAAATATAAATATTTCCTATATAACCACAATATTATTAACTCATCTAAAAATTTTTTTTCTAAATTCAGTGAATATTTACTCTATATTCAGTTGTTACCAATTGTCCAGCAAATTTTTTTAGCTGTTTTTATTTTAAACTGTTAAGACCAGCATCTATACAAGGAATAGATATTGCCCTTAGTTATGTCCCTTAAGTTTCCTTTAGTCCAGAATGGCTTTAACATAGACTTTTATAATAGTAGTTACTAAGATTTTCTAAGTGGGAATACTTGGGGATGGCAGATCCACCCTTCCTCTTCTTAGGGTGGTTGAAGTTTGTAGTGGCTGTGGAATGTGTCATTCAGACCTCCTTTACACAAAGGACCTGCTGTGAAGATGTACTTAGCTAACAAACTCTAATTGCCGTACATTCAAGATTTACTTTAGCTTTCACTTAGAGGCCTTACTCTCCTCAGTCAGCTCTGAGCCAATATCTTATATATTCAACTCTTGGCAACTGCTTGGAAGACTCAAAAGGATTTTTTTTAAAGTGGTCTAGGAAACCCTTTTTCTTAGAAGTACCGCACAGCAGGCTGGACATGGTGGCTCATGCCTGTAATTCCAGCTATTTGGGAAGTCCAGGCAGGTGGATCACTTGAGGTCAGGAGTTTGAGACCACCCTGGCCATCATGGTGAAGCCCTGTTTCTACTAAAAATACACAAATTAGCTGGGTGTGGTTGTGTGGGCCTGCAATCTCAGCTAGTCAGGAGGCTGAGGTACAAGAATCTCTGGAGCCTAGGAGGCAGAGGTTGCAGGGAGCCGAGATTGTGCCACTGCACTCTAGCCTGGGCAACAGAGGAAGACATCATCTCAAAAATAAAATAAAATAAAATGAAAATGAAATAAAAACCACAAACAACAAACCGTATAGCACAATGTCTTCAATTTTTATTACCACAACACACTGGAGTGATGGATAATGGTTTTGTTAATTATTCTCAAATGTGGGTTAAAATCTCCCCTCCACCAAAGGATTTTATATCCATCATCCTTCCCACTATTACAAATTGCTGATAAATATTAAACCTTTAGGACTAAAATACTGAATAGCATTCCTTGCCACTATCAGGGGAAAGCCATTTTTAACTGTGAAATTAGGGCTATTTATATTTCTACTGACGATCATTATAATATGTTGATGAGAATAAAAGTATGTAAAATTGTTATTTAAGCTTCCATTTATTATTATAAAGATATAAAATGTAGGAGATTCGAATGTGCTTTTATTCCCTCATTTATTCTATAAGCTTGTATTGAATTCCTGGATTTGGACAGATTTGAAGTTGAATAAAACCTCTCAGGTCTCAAATTGTTCTATGGAACAAATAAGCATTAAAAATGCCATTATTTGATGGGGCATGGTGGCTCACACCTGTAATCCCAGCATTTGGGGAGGCCTAGATGGGTGAATCACCTGAGGTCAAGAGTTTGAGACCAGCCTGACCAATATGGTGAAACTACGTCTCTACGAAAAATACAAAAATTAGCTGAGGGTGGTGGCAGACTTGGGAGGCTGAGGCAGCAGAATCGCTCACACCTGAGAGTTGGAGGTTGCAGTCAGCCAAAATCATGCCATTCACTGCACTCTAGCCTGGGTGACAGAGAGAGACTCAGTCTCAAAAAAAGAAAAAGAAAAAAGCCATCATTCAAGAGAAAACATGTTCTAAGTGCTAAAAAGAAGAATAAAGAATAAGCTTTAGAAGCTTGGAGGAAGAGTGTATTAGTTATAACTAGATCAGGAAAGCTTCACTGCTGAACTATGTAGCTGTTTTATGTGTCTCCAGCACTAAAGGCTCCAGTAAGTCAGTATAGTCTGGATTCTATGGAAACCAAACCAACCAAACAAAAACTTAAAACTGAATTAAGGTGGATAAAATTGTTGAATTGTGTAGTGAATACACATAGCAACCTGAACAAAAAAGGGTATTATAGTTTTCACAATAATTCCATGTTACTTATTGGCTGAAGTTTCCCAAACAAAAACAGTAATTAGATAACAAATAGGAGGTTCTTTTTTAAAAAAAGATTGTATCATCATAAAATAAGTGGTATTTTGGTGGATCATCTGTTTAGTGTCCAAAATTCAATGTACTGTTCTTACTATAGCAGTAAGGCCTGAGCTGGGTGGCCAGAACACAAAATATGGTTGCTATTATCAAAAATCTAAGCACTTTGCCTGGGAAACAGAGATTAGCCTTTATAGATTTGGCCTTGCCTGTATAAATCCATAAATCAAGAGGCAACATCTTGCTCCAGGCAATTAGTTTTTACAATGGAACAGTAAATAGGCCCTAATTAATGACTTTTTGTAATTATTCTTCTGTATGTGGACATTTACGGGTGTTCAGGCATTAACTGTGACATCAACATGATTGCCTGTCAGTAAAAAGACCATTTTGTGCTTAATTATGTATTTCAGGGACTCATATTTCTCATAGCTCTCAAAATCACTTCAACTAGCCTCTAAGTCTCTCAATGGACTATAAAGTCTAAAGGAAGAAGTCTCTTTTGACCTCTTTCTTCCTTGTCCATTTTAATCTTTTATATCATATTCATACAACTTCCTGTCACCCACTCAACTCCTGAAAATTCCTATAGCAAACTATAGGACCATGCTGTGCCACACAGAAACTACTAACTACATGTGGTGAGTTAAAGATAAATTTCCTAAAATTAAATAAAATTACAAATTTGCTTTAGTCAGACTAGTTATATCTTAAGTGTTCAATAACCACATAGTGGCCAGCTCCAGTATTGGAAGTGCATATGTAGAACATTTTCATAATCACAGAAAGTTCTATTGGACATCACAGTGTATGGAAAAAACTCCATGCAGACTGGGTTTTTGTCTATTTCTTTCACTGATATATCTCTAGAGATTAGAATATTGCTAGGCAAAGAGTATGTGCTCAAGAACTACTTGTCGATTGAGTTAATGACTATCCCTTTTCCCGGAAGTTTGAATTTGTTTTGGGATTGTACCTAGAGACACAAACTTCAGGAATGCATAAAGTCACATAAAGAGCACTTTATCATAGAGATAAGCATGTGCAATGGGGTACTTATGCAATAAGCTCTCTTCTGTATCTAAAGTACCAGAGAGAATGCACTAATTAGGTTTGACAAAATGAGTGCTTCCAGGAAAAGATGGTGTGCATTATTTTACCAATTATGACAGACACATAAGAATAAAAGGTCACAAAACGCTGGCTATGGAAAGAAGTTGAGCTGAGATTTTATCCAACTATATCAAAGAACAATTATAATACTTTAGGAACATTCTTGAGAAACAATAAATTGTTTCTAAAAGATGATAAAAATAATTTAATTGATCAGAATCAAGGCAATTATTTGAAAAAGAGAAGAATAAAATTGACCAGAAAAATAAAGGCCGTTTAAGAAATGATTTTCTAGACTGATCCCTCTCTCTCTGTCATGCACACAGATACACACACACACACACACACACACACACACACATCCCTCTACCTTTACAACCAAAATATTTGTTTTTCTTTTATTCCTTAAACTTGAATGCCAGTTGTAAATCATACTAGTAACAATCATTATATATAGTAAAGTAATTAGACTAAAATGGAGGAAGTAGAACAAATTTGTAAACAATAATTAAAAAGCTAAAATATGATTACAATTTAATCACATAAAATAAAACTTTAAATAAGTTGCAAGTTAAGAAAATAAAATTTATAAAATGACAAAATAAGCAATAAAATTTCAGTTATTCAATGAAAACCAATAGCTTCCAATTTGAGAATTTGATTAGATATTTTTTATTATGTCCTCAAAGCAAAATTATTTAGAAGTACTGTGATCTCCAAAAATCAATTGAAATATCTTTATATTAGGTTTGTGAAAAAAAATTGCAGTTTTTGTCATTAAAAGTAATTGCAAAAACAACTATTAGTTTTGCACTAACCTAATATTTAAGAGAAAGTTTAAGTTAGATCCTTTATTTACATATCACATAAAACTGCATAATATTAGCAGATGATAGGTTAATTTGAAAAAAAAATTCTAAATAATAACTAGACCAAATTCAAGTGTTTCAGGATTTAAAAATGAAGCTTCCACAAATAAGGTTTTGGGAAATACCTAGCTTTGATTTAAAATCAGAGTAAATACTAGCCTAAAATTTAGATACCAGGAATTGATATTTATCAACATTAATGGTATAGGCTTCTAAGACAGCTGCACTAGAAGTGGAAACTGTCTGGGATACTTCTGGAAGGGCTGCTCTCATTTCTCTTTTAAACTCAATTTATCAAATAGTTACTGAAACCTACTTGGTTCTAGGTGCTGTGCTGTGTATGGGGAACCCAACATTGTACAAGATGAATTATATGCTCCTTGTCCTTGAGAAGCTTAAAATTAATAGAGCAAGACAGATAATTCAACTTATTCTTAAGGCAATTGTACTACTAAACTGTACAAGGTGGATAAAACAAGTGGTGTGATGTTAAGTCTAAAATAATGATAGTTTATTACTTCTTTTTTTTGTACAAATTTATTGGGCGCAAGCGAAGCTTTCTGAAATGCCTTCAAGGCATTTCCTCCCATTGTCTTGATTATTAACATTCTGCTTTTCTTTACATGTGAAAATTTCTGCAGCCAGCTTGAATTCCTCCCAAGAAAAGTTGGTTTTTCTTTTCTACTACATGGCCAGTTTGCAAATTTTCTAAACTTCTATGCTCTGCTTTCTTGTTAAATGTAAGTTCCAGTTTCAGATAATCTCTTTGCTTATGCCTATGACCATGCTATTAGAAACAGCCAGGCCCGTTCTGGAACACTTTGTCACTTGGAAATTTATTTTATCAGATACGATACATCATCACTCTCAATTTCAAAGTTCCACAGATATCTAGAGCAGGGGCAAAATGCTGCTAGTCTTTTTGCTAGCAAGAGTGACTTATGCTCTAGTTCCCAATAAGTTTCTTATCTTCATCTGAGACCACCTTCAACCTAGATTTCATTGACCATATCACTATTTTGACCATATCACAGTATTTTGCTCATGACAATTTAAACTGTCTCTTTTTCTCATCTTCCTGTCTTCATCTGAGTCCTCTAAACTGTTCCAACCTCTGCCCATTACCCAGTTTCAAAGTCACTTCCACATTTTCAGGTATCTTACAAAGATGTAAAGATAGGCAATTCCCCACTCTCAGTACCAACTGTATGAGTCCATTCTCATATTACTATAAAGAACTACCTGAGATTAAAATGTATGAAGAAAAGAGGTTTAATTGGCTCGTTCTGCAGGCTTTATGGGAATCATGGTCGAGGAGGCTTCAGGGAATTTACAATTATAGCAAAAGGCAATGAGGAATGAGTCATGTCTTACGTGGCTGGAGCAGTAGGAAGAGAGTGAAGGGGGAAGTGCCACACACTTTTAAATAACCATTATCTCATGAGAGCTCACTATCATGAGAACAGCAAGGAAAAATTACACCACCATGATCCAATCACCTCCCACTAAGCACCTCCTTCAACGCTGGGGATTACAATTTAACATGAGATTTGGGCAGGAACACAAATTCTAACCATGTCAGTCCATGTGTCTGTTTTCATACCAGTGCCATGTTGCTTTGTATTCTACAGCCGAGCCTTGTAATGTATTTTGAAGTTAAGTACTATCATGCCTTCAACTTTGTTCTTTTTGCTTAGAATTGCTTTGGCTATTTCGGCTTTATTTTTTTCTGTTTCATACAAATTATAGAAATAAGTTTTAATAATTCTCAAGAATGAAATTGGTATTTTGACAAGGATTGCATTGAATCTATTCATTCCTTTCAGCAATATGGCCATTTTAAAGACAATAATTATTCTGATCTTTGAGCATGGCGTGTTTTTCCATTTGTTTGTGTTATCTTCAATTTATCTCATCAGTGTTTTTTTTTTTTTTTTGGTTTTCCTTGAAGATCTTTCACTTCCTTGGTTAAATTTATTCCTGGGATAATTTATTTATTTATGGCTATTATAACTGAAATTGACTTATTGATTTCTTTCTCAGATAGATCCTCATTGGTATATTGAAACATTGCTGATATTTATCTTGATTTTACATCCTGCAACTGTAATAAACCTTTTTATGAATTTGAGAATATTTTGGCAGGTGGAGCATTTAGACTTCTAAATATAAGAGCATATCATCAGCAAAGAGGAACAATTTGACTTTCTCTTATCCAATCTGAATATCTTCTATTTCTTTATCTTACCTGATTGATCTGGTGAATAGCAGTGGTAAGAGTGAGCATAACTTCTTCTACCAGTTCTTAAAAGAGAAGATTTCCAATTTTTCTGGAGTCAGTATAAAATTAGTTCTTGGCTTGTCATATAAGCCTTTATATTTGGAAGGATGTTTCTTCCATGACTGGTTTGTTAAGAATTATCAGTTGTTTTTTCTGTATCTATTGAGGTGATCACATGTTTTTTCTTCATTCATTCTGTTGATATGCTTTACCATATTTATTAACTTGTATATGTTGAACTATTCTTGTATGTCTGGTATAAATCCCACTTGACTGTAGAGTGTTATTTTTTGATATGCTATTAGATTCAGTTTACTAGTATTTTATCAATAATTTTTTCTGTGTTTATGTACTGGCATGGTTTGAATTTGTGTCCTCACCCAAATTTCATGTCAAATTGTAATCCCCAGTGTTGGAGGAGGGGCCTGGTAGGAGGTGATTGGATCATGGCAGTGGACTTCACTCTTGTTGTTCTCATGACAGTGAGTTCTCAAGAGATCTAGTTGTTTCAAAGTGCATAGCTTCTCCCCCTTCACTCTCTCTCTCCTGTTCCGCCATGTGTAGATGGTGCCTGCTTCCGCTTCTGTCATGATTGAAGGTTCCTGAAGCTTCCCCAGCTGTGCTTCCTGTACAGCCTTTTATCATACTGTTCAATTAATTCAGCCATTCTAGATCTTATAAGTGGATAACTTAATCTATTTATATTCAAGGCTATTGATATGTGAAGCTCTGTTCTCTGTCATATTGTTAATTGTTTTCTGGTTGTTTTAAGTTCTTTATTGCTTCCCTCTTCTCTTATTGATTGTTGTCATAGTTTGTTGGGTTTCTGAAGTGGTATTATTTGAGTTCTTTCTCTTCCTTTATTGTGTGATTGTTTTACCAGTGAGTTTTATATTTTTGTATGTTTTTATAATAATAAGTGTTGTCTTTTCATTCCCAGGTTTAGGACTCCTTTGAGGATTTCTTGTAGGTCTGGTATAGTGCTAATGAATTTCCTCAGCATTTGCTTGGCTGGGAAAAACTTTATTTCTTCTTTTATGAAGGATAATTTTGTAAAAATAGTATTCTTGGCTACCAGTTTTTTTTTTTCTTTCAGTACTTTAAATATATTATTCCATTCTCTTGTTGGCTATAAAATTTCTGTTGAGAAGTTTACTGTTAGTCTAATGGGGTTTCCTTTATAGGTGTCTGGATGTTTTTCTCTTGCTCTCATTAGAATGTATCCTATCTTTAACTGTAGAGTGTCTAATCATAATGTGCTTTGGAGAAGACATGTTTGCATTATATCCTCCTAGAGATCACTGAGCATCCTGAGTCTGAATGTTAATTTCTAGACTTGGACTTATTTTTACTTTTTTGCTGAACTTTTCATCTATTTCATTAAATATAATTCCTAATTCTTTCTTTGCCTCTTTGCCCTCCAGGATGATGACAAATTTAAATATACAATCTCTTGTTTTCTCATAAATGTCATGAAGACTTTGCTTATTCTTTTCTGTTCTTTTTTTCCTTTATTCTATCCTGCCTGGATTATTTCAGAAGACCTGTCTTGAACTTCTCAGATTTTTTCTTCTGTCAGATCAAGTCTATTGTTGATGGTTTCAAATATATTCTGTATTTCTTTTAATGAATTCATTCTCAAAATTTGTTTTTTTTAAAAAAAACTTTATTTTTCAGTCATATTCTACATTTTTAAAAGAATTATTTTGTTTCTCATTGAGCTTCTTTAAATTCAATTTTTGACCTCTTTATCTGGGATTTCAGAAATTTCTTTTTGACTAAAATCTATTAACGGAGAATTATTGTATTCCTTTGGAGATGTCATAATTCCTTGCTTTTTCATGTTTCCTATGTCCTTATGTTAAAGTGTGTGCATTGGCTTCTTTTTATTTTTGAATTTACTTTTGTACTAGAGGAATTTTTCCTGAAGATATATCTGAGGTGTCAGTTGTATACGGCACTTGGCTTCAATTCTAGGGAAATGTGGTTTTGTTGTCTCTGAATGATCTATTTTGTTATAAACAGTATCAATATCTGTAAAACCCTCAGTGGCTTAGGATGCAATTATTAGTGCAGACTGTAGTAAAGTTTTGCTTGGGACAAGGATGGCAGGTGGACGAGTCTTCAGGTCTCAGGGATAGCAGGGTGGGCTAAACATGCTTGTCCTTGAGCTCCAGAGTGGTGTATGTTGGCCTTGTTCTTATTGGGTCTAGAAGGGTCAATTCTTGAACCTCATGGTGGCTTTATTAGATGCTGATATGGCAGCAGTGGGCCCAGAAAGTAAGCAGGTTCTTGCACCCCTGGGTAGGTAATGTGGTATGGGCTATGGCAGTAGCAGTGATAGGATGTCCCTTTGGCTCCTAGTAGTACTGGCTGGTGTTGGTGGTGGCTGCAGTACAGGGTTGATACTCACATTCTCAGACAAACTGCTCTCAGGCATTCCTGCTGTCTGTGGCAGCAGTGCTGCTGCACCACACAGAGAGGGTAGGACCCTGCCCTTCCCACAGGAGCTCAGGCATAGAGGCCAAACCATGTGGGGGTCGCAGTTGATACAGCGCAGACAGACAGAACTCCCGTTCACCTGCTCCAGCCTCTGGCAAATGCAGAAATACAGAGTCAAAGAAAGAGGAGGAATCCTGTTCACTGCACTGTTCTGAGCACAGAGGCTGCTCTGCCTGTAGGAGGGGATTTCACTCTCTGCAAAACAAGCACTTTGGTTTCCTTCATCCCCAGGGATACCTCTTTGTTGTACCGCACTATCCTTTCCTCAGGGAGCAGCACTCTTGTGGGCTAGAGTACTGGGGACCTTGTAGCATCTTTGGGTCTGGTTAGCATTGTGCCACCCACTGCAGCTCTCCAGGCAGACACTGGGGAATGTTATTGGGAGCTCCCAGACTACAAAGATATGGGGGCTCTGGTTCCCAGGGCTAGCTATAGTCCTTTAATGGCTATGCTCCCAAAATGTTGCCCTGCTGCAGCCTCTCAGGCCTCAACAGGTGGGTAAGTGATCCAGTGTGAGTTATCTGGTGCAGTGACCTTGTGGGATCTTCAAATCACCACCAACTCCAGTGTCTGGGTTTGTAAGAGTAAAAGAGCTTTTTCATGGTTCAGATTGCAGTAGTACGCAGCTGATATATAAGTCACCTAGGCCCTGCTATTCACCCTTTTCCTGCAATAGTGAGCCCCTTCAGGCTCTCAGCCAATCTCAGCCAAGTTGGCTGCTAGCTTTCTTCTCCTTCTGTGCCTCACGTGTTTCCTGTGAGTTCTCCATTGGACTCTGATGTTATCTCCCAGGTAATCCATTTGAGGTATGATTATAAGTTTATTATTTTAGTTATTCTTTCTGAAGAGAGTGGATGTCTGATGTCTCTAGTTAGTCATCTTGAACCAGAATCCAATGAAAGTTTATTTCTTATATAAAATATTTAAAAGTGCATTATAATTTCCTTATTAGATTTTCAGCACTAATTCTTTACATTGAACAATATGATATGTTACGCAGACAGGGTGTCATTTATTAAAAGTGCTATTGACAAATAATCAGGTCACAAATGTATATATTCAAATATTTTGAAAGTACCATAAAGCTTTAAATCCTCCAAATAGTTTTATATCTTTGTATCAATTATTCGATGGTATAATGAAATAAATTATGTTAAGTTTCATAAGTCTGCTAACTTTCTATATTTAAGAAAAGTTAATGTAAGCTGAGAATTCTTGCCCAAACAAAAAACATAGAAAGATAAACATATAGTTTCTGGTGACTAATACCTTATGATAAAATTGGCTTAATTAAGTAAATCCTTAGTTTTTATTGTGTTTAAGCAATGTAGCACAACTAGAAAATATCTTTATACCCCAAGAATATCTTAGTGGATTTTAAGTAAGCAGAAACCTGAAAAGTTCACATTGTACTCTGCAGCTACGGCATTTTTTTTTTTTTTAATAGTTGTTCCCAGTGAATAAATCGAATGTTTAACTTTAGGAGCATACTAATGTCTTATTAGGACACATTAGGGATGAGCTACCCACCATGGATAAATTAAGAGCTGACCTAAACTTTTTCCCCAAGGTTGAGGCTAACCATTTGGGAAGAGTGATTTCCCTTTGTAACATTTGCAAATCTAATTATCTCCTCATTCTTGCCAATGCCAGTACTGAGAGTGTCTATAAGAGTTATTTTTCTTTCATAGGAAGACTAGCTGGACTATAAAAGTTTTAGAATCATAAAGGCTGGTATTTCCTATCATAAGAAACAAACTTTGAGAAAATTTGAATAATTCAAACTGCATAATTCAAGAACAATTTTTTTTTTTGCCTGAATTATGGCAATAATTGATACAATGGTAATTATAGGGGACAAATAAAACATTCTTTAGTTTTTTCCTAGCTACTTAGAGAATGTAGACAAAATTTATTTTCTGCAATTAAATTGCTCAAACCACATGTAGACCAAGCTTTGTCTTCTATTATATTGACTAATTAAAAATACTTGTCACTGAGACAATTTAGTTTATTAGGGATTAAAAATCTGATTTCTTTAATATCTAGAAAACAACTGATTTGGGTATTAAACGTTGTTCATTTTATATATCATTAGTTTATTAAATTTTTCACTCTATTTTATATGTGAGTTTTCTGAAAGTTCTAGTTTCTGTAAATAAAATATTTTAGGGAAAAGTATTTAAATTAATTTAATAAATCATTAAGTATCTACTAAGTACCAGGTATTAAGACATACAACAATGTGCTATTGTAGGAATTAAAAAAAAAAATCATTCACTAAATGAGTGAATTTAACTGAGGTCCTTAATATAGCAAACAATATATTAAATTGTTTAATAATTTAAACAATTAAAAACAGAAGAATGTAACAAGAGCAAAACTACATCTCAAACAAAAAACAAACAAACAAAAAAACCGAAATACATTCCATGCTTCCAAATACAATGATGGAGCAAGCACAGGATCATCATTGCCATTTGAAAAAGATAAAATAGACAAGAAAAAGAAATAACTTGTCCCAAGTAAGTAAAAACCTCAACAGGGAGAACAACACTAAGTCTGAAGTCTTCAAAACAATTTTCCTTGACTATATGTCCTGTCTCCTAGAGACGGTGGGGAAACTGATGGGCTACTAAGGTCTCAGGCATTCCTGCCTCTATGGCTTTTTTAAACTCAGCCCATACAGCAGTCTCACTAGTTGGAACCTCCTGCCCGCAGCTTTCCCAGGCTACAGTTGCAAGCTGGTAACTCTACAGTTCTGGGGTATTGGGGTCAGCTTTACTCCGATAGCCCAAATGGCACAGACCTAATAGAGATTTTATGGTGGATTAACCCCTGTGGCAAATCTCTTCCTAGATATCGAGGCTATCTGATATATTCTTAGAAGTCTAGGTGGAGGCAGTCATGCCTTCACAGCTCTTACATTCTGCATACCTGCAGAATTGGCACAACATGGATGCTGCCAAGGTTTATGGATTGTATCCAGAGCAGCAGGTTGAGCCGTATTTTGCCCATTTGAGCTACAGCTGGAGTGCCGAGAGGTGCACTGCCAAAATTTGGAAAGCTGAGGCCACAGGTTTCCCTTAGGTCCCATGTGCACCCTGGGCCTTTCACCAATAACAATTCAGCATTCAAGGCATAAGGCCCTGAGCTTGTGATGGGAAAAGCAACCCTGAAGATCCCTAAAATGCCCTCAGGGTCTTTTTCTTATTCTGTTGATGAATGGCAGCTGGTTTCCTTCTATGGATATGAGCTTCCTTATCAAACTTTCTCTTATTCACACACCGTTGGTATTCTCTCCAACACAGCATTTTTTATTCTCTACATGACTGGCAATGTTTCAGATTTTTATATTCTGCTTCTCTTTTGATTTTAACTCCATCTTTCATATGGTTCGCCTCTGTGTCCCCACTCAAATCTCATGTCAAATTGTACTTCCCAGTGTTGAAAGAGTGGCCTGGTGGGAGGTGATTAGATCATGACAGGGGGCTGGATTTCCCCCTTGCTGTTCTCATAATAGTTAGAACTAGTTGTTTAAAAGTGTGTGGCATTCTCACCTTACCCCCACCTCCTGGAACCATGTGAAGGCATGCTTTCTTCCCCTTTGCCTTCCATCATGATTGTAAGTTTCCTGAGATCCCTCCAGTCATGCTTCTTGTTAAGCCTGCAGAATTGTGGGTCAGTTAAGCATCCTTTCTTCATAAGTTTCAGAATCTCAGTCTTTTTACCAGTGTGAGAATGAACTAATACAATCTTTAAATCATTTTCTCTCCTCAAAGTTTACTATATGCAATTAAGAAGCCACACAGTTTCTTCAATGCTTTGCAGCTTAGAAATTTATTTAGTTAGATATCCTAGTTCATCACTCTTGCATTTTGTCTTCCATGAAAGCCTCAGGTATCAACACATTTTCTTAGCTGTCACATAAAATTATCTGAAATACAACCTTAATGTCAAGATTTCAGCTTCTAATTCTGTAATGCTATTCTTCACTAGCAGGCATCAGAATTCTGAGTGGAATGACTGATTCCATGTTTAGGACAAACAAACTCAAGGTGAGCCTTGCCAAAAAGAGAGCATTTTTTTCATAAGTGTGGAAGGTTGTATTGAGTAGGATTGGATAGAACTTACAAGGAAGGAAACTAGAGACCAAGAGGGAAAATTGAATATTAAAACAAAATGAAAGTCTTGCTTTTGAGTTAGGTGTAGCTGGTCCTGGCAGGACAATGCTTCCTCTGAAAACTGCTAGAGAAACCTGGTGAGTTGTGAAAATTGTACTTTTAAAAGTGTCCAAGAGCAGTGGAAGTAATGAGGGCTAACAGAACCTCTGGAGAACGAAGAATTGTTCAGAAGGAATCAGACAATTGGCAGCTGTTATTTTTCCCTGTATGCATTTACTGGTCCTGGGTGTGGTGCAGATATGGGCATACACCAGGCCATGAGCTTCTGCTACACCAAAAGCTGAATCATAGAACTTTTGGAGGTGGCATAGATTGCTAAAGTAACAAAATTGGAGACTTGGGGGCCTTAAATATATGGCTTGTTTTCTGAATTCTGAGTGAATAAGTGGCGTGGTCCACAGCTCACAGTGCTTAGAAACAGAGGCCCATCCATCTAGGGTAAGGAAACAGAAGGAAAGAGGCTGCATGCGATGGCATTAGGGGAAGTGGTGAACTGACACTGGGGATATACAGCTACTTTTTACATGTGAACACTTTTTCACAAGTGACTAGAGCTAGTCAGAGCTTGAGAATTCAGGTATTGTGCCTATAAAACAAAAGAAAAAGTACACTAATGAGAAACAGGAAACCAGGAGGCATTTTGCTTTCCACACAGGGCTAAGGTGACATATTGGACTCTTTACAAACATGCCTATTCTTTACTTCAATGCATTTGCCAAAATTTGAAGGTGTGTGTGGTTAAATATTAAAAAGAGCTAAAAACTTCTAATGGGCAGAATTCAATATATCCTGTAATCTTACAGTGATAAGGTGACAAAGGCCCTTACTTAAAAGCCCCAGATAGAAGGCAATACCTTAGGAACAGGAGTAAGCCAGGAGTTTCCAGTCTTGCCAAAATAGAACCCAGTCGTAACTTATAACTAGATCTAAAGAGAGGAATTTCATAATGAAAAAGAGTTTAATTCTAAAGGAAGCTATCAGAATGTTAAACCTGTCTGTTATGTGAATATTGTTATCTACAAAATGTCAGAAAACCATAAAGATATGAGACAGTCCCCAATGGAGTATCCGAGGGCTTAAAATATTTGAGTAGAATGAGTATTTAGCTGGAATGAAATGTCATGTATTTCTAAGGGGATGTGCTAATGTGTTACAGTGTTTCAAATTTTCATTCACTTTTTGTTTTGTTGGCTGGAACAAAAAAAAGTAGGTGTTGAAGATAAGCTTAAACAATCAATTGAGAAGATGATAGCAAGGAAACAATAATATAGGTGACCATGTCTTTCATAAAATCAAATGTAAACACAGTTACAAAGTTAGTTTGGTAAATTAAGAAGTAAATGTTTATTGATACTTTAGAGGAATAATAATAAGTTCAACTGTGGGAAGGGAAGAATTAGAGAGTATGAAAGTTTAAAAACAGTAAGATTTCAGCTGTGGAGCTGTGGGATGTTCTTGCTGGGAATGCTACTTGGAACTGAAAGCATGAACAAAGGAGTATCATAGTGTCAGTGAGAAAGCCAGAATTGGAAAGCTAAAATAATGTTTGGGAGGAAAATACAGGAGGAAAGGTTGAGGTGGATGCTTGAAATACATACAAGCCTGCAATCAAGAAAGGAAATAGAGTGAAAAGCAAGAAGAGGTAGCCATGATTCTGGAATTGAGGGGAAATAAAGAATGAAGCACATTTTTATTACACACTAATAAGCAGTTATTTGAGGCAAGGGTAAGGAGCTATAAGCTCATGAACAAGGAGACAGGTAATTGCCACAGCCATGGTGGAAGTTTGCTCAGGTGACTGTTCATTGAGAAAATCAGTGTGCTTAGATATACAAAGAATTAGTGCACAGAGAATGTGAGTTAACATGGATACCTGAAGACCTGAAGATTCCTATGGCCCCCTTCTTAGAATAGAGCTATGTGGAGAATGGAGACAAATGGACCAATTGAGTCATGAATGCCCCAAAATTCCCAAAGTCCAGTGGGTCCAATGGTTCTCTGGACCAATTTGCTGTATATTTACAAGTTCCTGAAAACATAATTGGGATTGACATATTGGCATATGTACACACACACACACACACACACACACACAATGGCCTGTGTCATAATATGTATGTGTGTGTGTGTGTGTGTGTGTATATATATACATTATACATTATACATTAATCTTATTTTATAAAGAAAAATAGTAAGGCAAAGATAAGTTACATAATTTTACACAGCTAATAAGTGATAGTACTGAGGTTTGAATTAGGTTGTCAGGCTTAGGTGTCGAAGTGGTCACCTCTTGTGACACTGCCTTTCCTAAAAGTATAATGAAGTGCCTGCTTTGGAGTTCACCAAATTATGTAGTAAGCATTGACCTTAAACCAGAAACACCCATTTTATCTCAGTTCTAACATGTATTGTATAGTAAAATAAATAAATAATATCACAAAGCAAGTCATTCTGCTTTATAAAATTGCAGCGATTTTTTTTTCATCTTTCAACATAGTCTGATTCTGGCAAGTTTATTGTGCTGCTGATTTGAGTGCCAATGGCCTCTTGAAGAAAATTGGCTTTTGCAAAATAGTAAGTTTTAAAGTAGTCACATTTCAAACCCCTCCAGCAGAAGGGAGTAAAAATGCTATTACTTTTTTTTGTAATTTTTCCTTGGATCTGTTCTTCTAGAAAAGATAAAGCTAAGCCTAATAGTTTTCATTGCATTGAAGGTCACAGAAAAGATTCCTTTCCTTATGGGAAATGGTCCACAGAGACAGCACCCAATAGTGTCCAGTTAAATGGCTGGAAAGGTTGAGCTGAGTTTGCATGGCTACCCCTGTACTTGCCACATTGCTCCCCCAACGAAGGGAAACAATTTTATGGCTCTTTCAACATTATGCTCAAAACTGAAATAAGTAATCACCAGTTTGCAACATCCAGTCTGTTTCTCTAGGGCAAAAACTTTTTAGCTGAAGCCATAAAAGAGAAAATACCCTTTTCAAAGACTCCTATAACAGAAGGAATTGAGGACATCCCTTTGCTTCCTTGATTTCCTACTTAAAGTTGGAAAAAGAATTCCATTTTCTTTTTGGTTATCACTTTTCTGCAATAGATTTTGAACAATGTAAATCAATTACCTCATTCCTGTTCACATCATTCAATTTTATTCCAGTAGTCTCCAACTGGTAAAACGAAAAAGATAACTTTTCCAATGTCAACCAGTGTTATGAGTTCATGTATTTATTTAATAAATGTTAATTAACCAGCGATGATATGTCAAGCATTACTGAACTTAGCATTAGAGATAAAGATTGAAATATAGTTAGTACCAGCCTTAATGAACATCTGGGCCAATAGGAGAGACAGAACTGTAAACAAATACAAACATGTTAAAATAATGTGTATAAAATACATTAAAACAAAATATTATATAAAAAGTAATTTAATAAGATTGCATAAAGATCACAGACAGCACAGAGGAGGAAAAGATTATTTCTCTTTATACTTTTTCTGTCATTTTCAGACTTTGACACCTTCATTGATAGAAAGATAAAACATTTCAAAAAATAAACTTTAAAATATAAAATTAGTTTATTGAAAACCTCAAACATTTTATACAAATTAACTTGCAATAATATTGGCTAAATTTGAATATGGGTTGGTCATTATATTAATTTTTTATTCTTTCAGCCATTATCACAAGGCTTAGCTTCACATTTTTAGTTATGCAATAAATATATTCCAACAAATACACTATATATTATTTTGTCATACATTTTAAGAGGGTATACTTTTTTCTATAACTTCCAAAGACTTCTCAGAATTATTGTTTGACAGTTTTATTACTTCCTCAATAAAAGGTTTAAAGTGTGGGAATTGTTCTATAAACTACTAAATTACCAAATGCTTAAGCAACATTTTCTGTAGATGCAATCTCTAGTTACGATGGCTAAGAGGCTGTCTATAAAGTAGTTTTTTAAATCACTCTTGTGAAAAACTTAAATTCACGTAATTTTATTTTACTTTATTATATAATTTTATTTTTTGATACAGAGTTTCACTCTGTTTCCCAGGCTGGAGGGCAATGACACATTCTCAGCTCACTGCAACCTCTGCCTCCTGGGTTTAGGTGGTTCTCCTGCCTCAGCTTCCCCAGTAGCTAGGACTACAGGTATGTACCACCACATCTACCTAATTTTTTGCTTTATTTTATTGGAGATGAGTTTCACCATGTTGACCAGGTTGGTCTCGAACTCCTGGCCTCAAATGATCATCCCCCTCATCCTCCCAAAGTGCTGAGATTACAGGCATGATCCACCATGCCCAGCCTGATTTTATGTAATTTTAAAGCTAGGGTAGTTAAAATAAAACAGGAGAGAATGTAGTAGACATCTATGTTGTGTTTATTCAATGCATTATTCCATTTTCACACTGCTGTGAAGAACTACATGAAACTGGGTAATTTATGAAGAAAAGAGGACTCACCGTTCTGCAGGTTTAACAGGAAGCATGACTGGGAGGCCTCAGGAAACTTACAATCATGGGAGAAGGTGAAGGGGAAACAGGCACATCTTACCATGGCAGAGAAGGAGAGAGAGAAAGAAGGGGGAAGTGCCACACTGTTTTAAACCATCAGATTTTGTGAGAACTCATTAACTATCACAAAAACAGCTAGGAGGAAATCCACCCACATGATTCAATCACTCCTCACCAAGTCCCTCCCCTGATACATAAGGATTAGAATTTAGCATGAGATTTGAGTGGGGATGCAGAGACACACTTTAACTCTCAATATCATGTCTTTAGGGATTACAAATTGGGAGATAGCCACAGCCTTTCCTTTGAGACAACTGTTTATTCTTCACTACAACTTTATATTTCTGAATCACTCTCTTTCAGAAAACTCTGACTGGAGTGGCCCATCATAGTGCTTCCATTCTTTCGGAAATCTAAAAGCATCCTGCTTTCAACTCCATCTCATCATGTCACACTATTTTGTATTAAGCTCCTCACTGTACTTCCATTTAACTTTTCTTTTTCCTTTTCTCCTTGATTGTTCTCTACTTCACACATTATAATTTAAAATAGACAAAGAAAGAGATTTTTCCTTGCTCACTTCTATATATCTAAGCTGAAAAAAATGACCTGGAAATTATCAGGTCTTTATACAGTATTACTGGAGGAATGGATCAGTACAAGAATAGAAATGTGATAAAGACACAGTGAAACTCTTTCACCTAGAATTTTACAAGCGCAGTTCACAGGGAAATCTCCTTTCCTCTCAGGTGCTGGATCAGGACAACGTAGTCTCAGAGATACCAGTTTCCATGCCTCTAAGGAAAAATGTAAATGAATGAAGGTGACCCACTATAAGAAGCAGAGATGAGATGGAAAAAGATGATGAGACTGTATGCCAGATTAAATAGCTGGTTTATACTCAACGAGGCTCCCAGAGGGGCCCTGGTTCCTTCAGAATTTCCTTCAAATCTGAGTTACCTTGACACCCTTCCAATAAATGATGTTTCAGTAAAACCTATAGCTGGAAGTCTAATTTCCATGCCAAACACTTCAGGGCAAAAGAGGAAAACAGTTTGACTCATTGAACAACTCCAGATGGAAATACAAGCTACTCTGATAAAACATAATATTTTCAATTAGGTAGCACTTTAAATAAAATATAATATTTTCTACTTAGGTAGCACTTTCCACTTACCAGCCCTTTTACATAGGGTAGATCACCTGAGATTTGTGATGCCTTTGTGAGGATTTCAATGTATTTATAGTTCCATTTTCCAGAAAAACATAGTAGCGATCCTCAGATAATATGTATTAATATTTTA
This sequence comes from Aotus nancymaae, assembly GCF_030222135.1. Classification (NCBI taxonomy): domain Eukaryota; kingdom Metazoa; phylum Chordata; class Mammalia; order Primates; family Aotidae; genus Aotus; species Aotus nancymaae. Next base: position 14,367,484 of record NW_026988435.1, read on the forward strand.
ATGATAATATGCTGTAGGGTTTATTGAATGCTTGTAATATGCCAAAACTTGTACTGAGCATGTTATGTCGATTATCTCCTTAACAAACATACATTTTATCATCATCCTTATTTAAAATTCAAGCAAGCTGTGGCATAGGAGAGTTAAGTCCTTTCCTATGCCATAGAGCTTGTCATTAGATGAACAGTGAAATTCACAAAGCTAGTCAGAGAGTCGGGACCTCAACTTGTAAATAAATTCCAATAAATCACATATCTGATATTATTACTGCAAATATCAGAGTATATTCAGATGTGTTTTGTGAGTAATATTTTGAAAAGAGTCATTTTATTCAACGTAATTGATTTATTTAATCTAAATAATTTACTGTCTCTTGTGTATTACTTCTATATCTACATATCTATTCCTGATTTTCTTTCTTACTTGTAGACCCAACTAATTGAACAGAGAGTAATTTAGTTAGATTGGAATATAGATTATGTGAAGAGGGGAGTGTCAGATAAAATTGGGAATGACAGCTACCAAAAATAATCAAAATTGGGCCAATTTGTGAAGAACTTTAAATATCAGGTTAAGCACCAGTTTGTGAAGAACTTAAAATATCAGGCTTTTATCTGTAAGCAAGGGACCAGTGGGGCTTCTGGTTGTAACTGTGCACCTGCTCATATTTCTCAAGACATGTTTGTAGAATAAATGCTGTTCATCTTCCCTTGACCTGTTTAATTGCTTCACACTTTAATGATAGGTAGCTCCTTCAAGTATCTTCATTTCTTGGTATCCTTAACAATATTTTGTGGTTTAGTCATTAAGAACATTTTCTCATTTACATAATAATATTCTTGTCTGAATATTAAAAAGACTGAATTAGAGAGTTTTTAAAAATCCATAAGTAGCATACAGGGAGATATAAGGTGAATAAGTCAATGAACTGCATGTAAAATGATCTCAGAAAGTTTTTGTTTGCCAGAGCTCTAGTGTGCAACTTTTTCTGTCTTTTAAATCGGTGGTTCTAACAGGAGCTGTTTGTTTGTTATTTACATTTGTTAATGTTTGGAGACTTTCTTTTATTTCTTAAACTAGGGAAGATGTGTATCTAGTAGTACTGGTATATGCATCAGTATCTAGTGGGTAGAGGCCAGGGATGCTTTGATCAAAATAGTATTCCCTATTGTTTATGACCCTTTTGTGGGCTTTCTTCCTTCTGCATGTCACTACTTCATGGATTTGTTGTGCTTCTGGCATCACTTCTCATAGAAGCAAACTGTGCCCATATTCTCCTTTTGGAGTTTGTTTTTGGAAAACTCAAACTAAGACATCTGTTTAATATTTGCAAATACCCTAAAATGCACAGGACAGCTCTCCTGTTTCCCACCAAAGGACTTTTTAGTTCAAAATATCAACGGTTTCTGGGGTAATGGTAACTAGGCTATAAATAATTGTGGCTTATCAATTATCGTAAATATATGCGTATATTAAAATAACTGTTTTAAGTAATTTTTCCAATTTTCATTGTTGTTATTCTTGTTGTTCAGAAATGCTTTGACAGATGATGTTCAACTTAATTTCATAGCTACATATACATGGAATATTAGTATGTGTAATACTAATATCATGAAGCATGATAGCAGCCATGGAAATTTACCAAGAAGTTTCTTAAGCCCAGGTTTCAGGGGCTCACACACAGATCCCTTTTGAGACACTGAGAAAGACAGTAGCAGTGTGTTCATATGGTATTATTATTATTATTTGTACTATTTTGCTATTACAACAATAAGATTCTTTGGCAGCAGTCATTTAGGCTTATACTAAGTGTTATCACACTTCTCCTGACTTCTCCTCTGTCCTACTGACCTTCATGTTGGTGAGTATGAAATGACCATATTTGTCATCTTCTAAAATTTGTTATTTGTTGTGATTTATTTAATTAAATATTCAATTTTATATCTAATGGAGAAGCTGTCACACCTTTCTAGTATTCTTCTCCTCCCCGTGCTTACACTGGAGCTCAACTGGAGCTTTGCTGGATGGTTCCTGTACATGTCTATGGCTTCCACCTAAGCCTCTCCCTTCCTTAGGATTTTCTCTTGCTGAGTGAATATACACTGCTGATGAACATACACAAAGACAGAGAAGGCTAGAAATGCTGGGAAATTAGTACCCCTGAAACAATCCTCAGTCTGTTAGGAATAGGAGTAGTATACACCCCAGTGTTTGCCTCTTGGTGTGGCATCCTGAAGTGTGATTTAAAATGTCTTTCAGAGGGCCACACAGTGCAAGTGAGCCCCAATTGCTCAGAGTCGGATTCCCTATTGTATATCACCCTTTTAATGGCTTTCTTCCTTTTTCATGTCACCACTTCACGATTTTGTGGTGCTTCTGGAATAACTTCTCATATAAGCAAATTGTGCCCATATTCTCTTCCTGTAATTTGCTTCTGGAAAACTCAAATGAAGACATCTGTTTAATATTTGAAAATTTGTATTTTTTTTTCATTAAAAGAACCCCTTCGTTATTTAAGTTCTCAGTCCTACACAACCTGTATTTTTCTTTCAACGTGGCACACAAAAATTTCTTATTTTGGAAAAAGAAAAACCCTTAGCTATTTCTGAAAGCTCCTACTCACTCCAGGGCAACAGGGTAAACAGTGGAAATCACTATTATAGACTGACTTAATTTTCCTGAAAAAAAAAAATGCCCGGCTTTTTTTTTTTTTTTTTTGAGACGAAGTTTCCCTTGTTACCCAGGCTGGAGTGCAATGGCGCGATCTCGGCTCACCGCAACCTCTGCCTCCTGGGTTCAGGCAATTCTCCTGCCTCAGCCTCCCGAGTAGCTGGGATTACAGGCACGCGCCGCCATGCCCAGCTAATTTTTTGTATTTTTAGTAGAGACGGGGTTTCACCATGTAGACCAGGATGGTCTCGATCTCTTGACCTCGTGATCCACCCGCCTCGGCCTCCCAAAGTGCTGAGATTACAGGCTTGAGCCACCGCGCCCGGTCAATGCCCGGCTTTTAAAAATATCATGAGACATTATGTCTAGATAAAAACTTTTAGTTTTATATTTAGAAGACTACTTTAAAACTCTATCCCCATCATTTCTCAGTAACAGATCTTAAGCATGGAGAAAGTGAAGTTTAAGATTATTTGACCTGATTCATTCAAACACTTTGCCTGGAAAGCTACTGTTAAATTAGAGAAGTTAGATCCACCAACCAAACAAAAGCAGTAAGTAAATGTCAATTTGGTTTGCATTCCCATAAAAAAGAGCAAGACTGCTGTAAAGGAAAGCAAGTCAGAATTGGATGGGGATATCTTCAATGACTCAAAGGTTTGGTAATGGGATGTGAGAAGTCTTTCTTTTCTGGGTCAGCAGTCTGAATCCAGCCCGGGTCAGCAGAATCCAAAAAAGTCATGATTATTTCACAGCTGATTTATACACTCTTTGGAATTAGCCTGGTCTCACTCCAGGTTTTAGAAGACAGGGGTCTGCAGCCAAGCACTCCCCCTCACCCAGAGTAGTGATTGGCCCTGTTCTAAGCTGCCTTGACAGAAAGGCTAAGGATTAAATGAACATTGAAACTGGACTGCACTCACTGTGGCCAGCTTAGAAGCCTCAGTACACTGGCCATACAGGATTGATAGCAAAGTAGTGTTTTCTCTTTGCTTGCACTGTGTAGATTTAAGGGGAATTTCAGAATATCAGATGTCAGCTTGCTATTTGTCCAGGTCACTTAAAACATTTTGAAAAGAAAAGAATTTCAAAGGAGTTTATCAAAAATTGCATTTGGCATGGAGCTCTGCGTGACATGCTTCGACATAAGAGTAAAATGCTGTGGCCAAGTTATAACCCCTGGATGCGTTAAGTTAATCATCACAGCACTCACAAAGCCCACACCGAAACAGTTCTCTTTCAGGCACTTAGGTGAAAGGTGGGCAATGTTTGACTTCCTTCTGGTTCTATGACAAGTAATAGAGAGTGGTCATTTTCCAACAGTTAGTAAATTAAGAAGTAACAAATGGATTTCAATTTTCATAATTTTACTCTGGGTATCTTTTGAAGTGTGTATTATTAGTTTGTACTAATGCAAAACTACCAGCTGAAACTAATCTCCCTAATGAGGTTCATTTGTCCTTTGACAAAGCAATAGTTTCCTCAAGAAAAACTTAACGAATAGTGTGGCCAGTACCTTATAATTAATTTTCTTCCCCAATCCTTGCAAGCATGAAAACAAACAGTAAATTTTTCATTTGTTCATCAGTTTCGAACAACTGTTTAGCAGAGATATGCTTGATTAATGGATTTAATTTGTTCCTTTCTTCTGTAGTCAGTTTTCATATTATATTGGTTATCAGAGGATAGGACAATAATGTGGGCATTCTCATCGCAGTCTACTCCATCAGTGTCAGCGCTGGCTTCTAGCTCCGGGTCTGCATCTTTAACCTTTGCCGTCCTGCAGAATCTTTCATCAATCTGTGTTACAGTCACCTTGGGAAGAAAAGGCAGAAGCACTCAGTCAGCACTTACAGGTAGTAAAGTGTGTCATTATTTCTAACAAAATGCTGGCAGCAGTGTACCTTTCATTTCCAACCGAAATATGATTTGTGAGATCAGCAACCCAACTGTTAAAAGAGAAAAATGGAAGGTACCAGTCTGGTCACTACTAGGCCCTACATAAAAACCAATACAAAATGCCTAATGCTTTCCCGCATGCTGAGCGCTTTAAATGACTGGGGCTGGTTTGCAAATTGAATATTATTGTCAGATAATGAAAGTACCTATGTAGAGGTCAAATAGCATCATAAAAATATAATGGCAGTTTTCATAATACTGACCATTTCGTAGTAGGGGAACATATCTCCATGGTTCAAATCTGTAGTTCACTTGACTTTTCAGTGTGACATAAAGAGTCATAAACTCTGGCTTGAGGGCTTTTCATTCTTTTTTTTTTTAAATCTAAGTGTAACATAGACTTTGTAGATAAATGGAAATGCTTAAGACATTTTAAGAGATGCCTCTTTTAGGACATCTTTGAGTCCCACATAAAATGTAAAACTAAAACATATGTTTACATATTTTTGTGCATGAAATGTACAATTTTTGCTACAGGAGTTACCTTTTTAGTATTGAAATAAAATGATCTAGAGTACAATGTTTAAAATACAGAAAATATATTCTAAATACATACTATTAGTTTAAAAAATTTCAATAATTTATTTTGGATACTGAGTTCCATGCTTTAAAAAATGATCTTTCTTTCTACATAATTGAGAATCTATTTAAAATAGTTAAAATGGATTTTATTATTTATCTTAACATACTTGTCAGTAATATTCAATATTTCTGTTACAGTACTATATGCAAAAACTTGAAATTAATTCTTCATTGAATATCTTTGGAGCAATACATTTAAAAATGATTTTTTGGCATTTATTCCGGAAAATCTTTTTTTAACCTTCTTTGGAAGATAAAAATGCCAACCAAAATAATATGCCTGATATTTAAGAAAACTTTCATAATTTATATGTAACTGTGATAGAATTGAACTGAGGTACAGGCAAGATTTAGGTTGTACTACCAGTTTTGTCATTTACTGTTTTTGAGTTATTAAACTAGTTATTCATTTTTGTGAGAATAATACCATTTTCATAAACCTCTTATTTATGCAAATGTGAGGCTCTGTTACATCACTTCACAATGGACCAACAATTTCAGTTGCTCCACACTGTGGTCTCATTTTATCAGTATTCCTTATTTCAGCATGCAATGTTCTCAGCAATCAAACCATTCAGCCACCTATCCCACCCATACATTTCATATGTACAATATAAATATGAAACCATCCAGTCATCCTGAAATTCTTAGTAGTCTCTCTACTCCTTGTGTATGGTTATAGCTCTGTCTCTGTGGTGTACCTCTTCCTGGCTAGTGCCCACTCACCCTCCCTCCCTACACCTCTGCTCAATAAGCTTAAACCTATCTTTAGAGCTCAGGTAAGTTTCCTCTTACTTCCTGAAGTCTCTATAAGTTATCTTTGTTGGTATTAATTTCTTCCTTCTTTGTGGTCTCACAGTACACTGCTTTCCATTCTTCTGATATACAAATCATAGTAGAATTTGAAAAGTAGTTGGCACATATGTCTTTCTCTACCAATGATATCTAGAGTACATGTTTTCCTTTTTCTTTCCTTTTTTTATTTTTTGAGGCAGTCCCACTCTGTCACTCAGGCTGAAGTGCAGTGGCGTGATCTCTGCTCACTGCAGCCTTGACCTCCTGGGCTCAAGGGATTCTCCTACCTCTCAACTTCCTGATTAGAGTAGCTGGGACTATATGCATGTGACACCACACTTCGCTTATTTTTTGTATTTTTTGCAGAGATGGGGTTTCACCATATTGCCTAAGCTGGTCTTGAACTCCTGATTTCAAGCAATCTGCCTGCCTTGGCCTGCCAAAGTGCTGAGATTACATGTGTGAGCCACCTTGCCCGGCCTAGACTACATGGTTTTCTAATCCCATTTTTACCTTCGCCCTGTCCCATAAGCAGAACAAAAATGCCTGGACCAAAGTAGAGCTCACTAAAAATATACTGAGTGGATAGATGAATAATCTGATCATAAATGACAAATAATATTTGTTGTTTTTGAATCACAAAAACCTTTTGCCAGGTATTAACATGAAAACTACAATGAAAAGTATTCCACATAAAACATGAGGCAGCTCACCAAAGAATTTAGTTCACCCATTATATGCAATTTAATTTGTTTAATTAGTGGAACTAAGATAAATGCTTTCTTAGGGTATCTACATTTAAATATAAAAATACTTCCAGAATGATAATTTATTTAAGGAAAATACCATATGTAAACAAGCTTTCTCTTATTTTATATTTTCACAGACAATATTTAAAGAAGTAGATTCACGAAGAAAAATATTACATAGCTTCATAAATTAGCCTACAATGTTGAATTTCTTAAATTACTTCGTTCCATGAGCATTCTTATTCTTATACCTCAGGTAAATGCTGCCAGGATCCATCAATACATATTTTGAAAATTGTAAAGCTTTGTTCATGCTGCTCAAATATAAGAGTGAAAGAGAAAGGAAAAAACTCAACAAAGCAATTTTAACGTTAGTTTAAACTTCAGCTGCTGCTACAGTTAGGAACTTTGTGTGCGACCCCGGTTGTGGGACCCCGACCCACAGAGGCAGGCGCTCGACCGACACGAGGCAGGACGCGTGGTGACCGATACCGGCTTTATTGGGATCTCCGGGCGACTCCGGCGGGCAGAGAGGAATCGCGCGCGCTTGCTATGTTCGGTCGGTTTTATAGGGACTGAGGGCCTGGGGCAGTAGGAAGGCTGATCTGGCAGGTAGCGATTGGCCAGGTTGGTTGCTGGGCAGAAAAGCGGTAGGAGAGCTGATCTAGTGATTGGCTGGGTTGGTTGCTGGGCAGAAAACCTGCCGGGCGGGAGCTTGTGGGACGGGAGGCTACGGGGGCGGATGGTGATTGGCTCCGGGGGGTTGCTGGGCGGAAAGGTTGCTGGCCTCGGGGCCGGGCCAGGATAGAGTGAGATAAGGGACCCTCCCTGCGGGGGAGGAAGGGCCTCCTTTATTGGGAATTAGGCCTTTTCCGCATGACTGGGGAAGGAGGCCAAAAGTTCTCTACCAGACACTTTGATAGTGGATAAGAAAATCAACTTTAGGGAAAGCTATTAGTAATTGGAGAAAGTTTTTAATAAAAACTATTTGATTTAAATCATAGGCCTAGGAAACTTCCCACTGTGGGTCTGTGCACATATAATGGGAGATATCTCAGGTCATTGTCAAAATCTCAAGGATTGTCCTTTAGTCCTCAGCAGTTAATGGAAACAAAAGGTGTCACAAAAATAAAGTCCATATATGCCTGACTTGAGAAAACCTGAGGCTTCCCTTGGAAATTTCCTCTCTCTCTGTTATATCTGCCTAGGCACCAACAGTATTCTGATCAGGCTTCTATTCTCCATTAGTCAGAGGAACGTCTCATGCAGCTTCAACCACCCATATTTACTTTGTCTGGGAGTTACTGCTGACCACATGCCAGCATTTCATCCTTCTCTATAGTCCCCTTCCACTTTACACAAAAGATTGCTCCTTTCATTATTTAAAGTTGTGTTTACTCAGCCTTAAAGAAAACTGTAAGAACAGTACAATATGCAGTTTATATTAGGATCTGCTAGGCCAATTTGATTTGGAATGAATCCATACTGCACAACGTTCCTGGTGTCCTCTGACACTGACACTCACTGTTCATCCTTCTTGGACAGGCCCTTTCAACACAAGTAGACACAGATCTACCACAGCAATGAAGACCGTGAGAGCATGAACTAGGATAAAATGAAATTGGATGAAAGGATATTCCAAAGAAAAAATAAAATGAAGTTCGGTTTCCAACATAGACAATCACTTATGTTAAAATATAACACACTTGATTCATTAAAGCCATGACTTTTTAAACATAATTGGTTTATAAGCATGACTTAGACTGTCTGGAGTAACAAGATCTGGCAAATAGTAACTTTTTCATATCGGGGTTAAACAGAATTTTTCTTAATTTTTATTTTATTCTCTAAACACAATTATTGTAATTATTTAGTAAAAGTTAAGTTTATTAAAAGTTTAAATGACTGGTCTCATAAAATATAAAATAAGTATATGTCAATTTTGAACTCTGATTAGTGTGGGAACCAGAAAGAGTTTAAAATCAGTAAAGTAAAGCTTTGAATTACAGAGATTTACATTCTCTACCATGGGGGTTTCTAACCCCTGGACCACGGACTATACAGCAGGTGAACAGAGGGTGAATGAATGAAGCTTCATCTGTATTTACAGCCGTTTCACATCACTCATATTACCACCTGAGCTCTGCCTCCTGTCAGATCAGCAGTGGCATTAGATTCTCATAGGAGCACAACCCTGTTGTGAACTGCACATGGGAGGGAGCTAGGTTGCACACAGCTTATGAAAATCTAATGCCTGATGATCTGTCTCTGTCTCCCATCACCCCTAGATGGGACCTTCTGGTTATAGAAAAACAAGCTTAGGGCTCCCACTAATTCTATATTATGGTGAGTTGTATAATTGTTTCATTATATATTACAATGTAATAATAGAAATAAATTTAACTTGCTTGAATCATCCTGAAACCACCACCCCTGGCCCCTGTCTCTGGGGACATTGTCTTCCACAAAACTGGTGACTGGTGCCAAAAAGACTGGGGACTGCTGCTGTATCAGCTAACATTTATTTGCATCAGCATTGATTTAGAATCATTTCATTGCTATGACCATGAAGAATTTGCATAACTCTCAGTTTTCTGCAAGTTAACTTCTATTGACAACTTAGTCAAAGACATTAAAAGGTACACACCCCAATAGCACCAGATGATCCCCAGAGTCTCCTAGGAAACAGCTGGCATGCCACTGAAAGAAAACCCAAAAGTCTCTTTTGCCCATGTGTAAAATTTTGTTTCTCCTATTTGTATATTCAAAAATTTCCTCAATTGTTTTTATATATTAAATTAATCACAGTGTTGTGTTCACATTTATATACAAATATGAGACTATCTCAATTTCTTGGGAGGAAAAGTTTTCTGTTTTTTCTGTAAGCACATTTTATCCTTATAGCTTCCTTTTCTTGTTATTCCATTCCAGAGTATTGCAATATCTTAGACATGCACATATTCCCTTAAGAAAATGTAAAGCATTGAAAACAACAACAACGAAAACAAATGGAAATCACTCAAACTCAGAAATTAACCATATGTTGAGACTTCCATGAAGAACAACTTTGAATGTAATGGCATTGATTCATTCTCAGTCTCTAGAGAGAGAGAGGAATAGTTGCAAATACAGAGATGAAGGCATGCTGCAGGGGAAAAAAAAATTTTAAATCTCCAATTTCTCAAAGAATTTATGCCTCACTTTGAGAATCAGTTATAGGTAGTTATCAAAGTGTTAATTGAAGATACATTAATGTACAGTTTACACCATGGAATCTAAACATTTCTTTGGTGTCTAGGTTTTAATGGATGAGAGTAAGAAATTTTTTGAAGTCTGATCTTTCATATCTTAGAGACTATCCCTGATTAATGCAATAGACATTTGATTATTAAGCCTGGTATAAATTAGGAACCACCTTTTAGAAGAAAAGAAAGTTTTGTTTTGTAGTGTGATTACTTGACTTTAAATTCAGGTATGTCCTTGAGGCCATATTAGCATGTGAATGTGTTTGCCATATTACTGGTTGTCTGGAAACTGATGAAACAACAAAATTAGAGTAATAATGGGGCTTTGTAAAATAGCAATGGGCATACAGCTAGGCTCATTTGCAAAGATATATATATCTGAGACAAAACAGGAAATTGTTATGAGATAAACCATGGCTGTTAGTCTTTCAGTTGTCACCTAAAACTGGTGATGATACTACTGACAATCAAGTTTACTTAAATCCTGCCTATAAGTAACTTGGAATGGATTTAATGAGCTACAGAGAAGTCCAGTTCCTTTTCTAACTTTATTCAAAGTTTATAATTTATAAGCTTTAGCAAATAGCAGAAATAAAGCATACATCCAACTGTAAATAAATTACATTGGAATATTAGGAGTCCCTTATTGTAGATTCTGACCCCTGGAGTAAACTATTACTAGCTAGCTGCCTTTTTTCTTGAATCTACCAATTGTTGTATGTATTTAAAAGTTTGGTCTTATCATCTTTCACAATCCAGTAACTGAAAGGGAGTAATGAGTGATAAGAAGTAAAAAGAAGAAAGGATGGTATAATAGATACTCCATGGATATTCTCCAAATCTTCTTATCCATTATTGTCATTCAAAATACTATTTGTGTAAAATTATCATTATCTTAGGGTGTGTGTAGATTTAAGAGATGTAGTACTTATCAGCACCATGATTAATAATCAATGGATATTTTCATATAATATAAAATATCAACATCTTCTTTAAAATTATGAAAAATTTACCAGATATCTATTTAGTAAACCAGGGTATCTGTTTAATTCCAGGATCTCTTTTTTAAACATTGATCCTAATAAATAGGCATGTTATTTGAATATACATCACTGAATTTTTCACTACTGTACTGTGTTAAAATGTTGAACATAAGACAAAACCCTCAAAGATAAAAGACAAACACTTTGTCATCTTGTAAATAGATAATTTGCAACTATCTATTCTAAAGGAAGTGATTAAACAGTAAACAAAGTGTTAAACAAATGACACTGGTTTTAAGGATAAAGTATAATTCACATACTAGTAAAGCCCATAAATGAACTTAACAATTACGCTTGAGAGCATCAAATGTCCTTCTTATTTCTGGTGGACAGGGGGAGTAATAGACATTACCAATAAATTGCTCAATCAAAGAAGATTAGTTGAAAAAATTTCATTAATGCACAAATTAATGGAAATTATTATTTGGCTCCCAAATGAACTCTCTTAAAACTTGAGAATGGCTTTTAATGATCTTTTCATTTCTATATTTTTATTTTATGGGGACAATATCTCAATTATCTTATTGTCCCTAATAAAGATGTGTTGGGAATACACATTAGCATAAAATGTCTTTGATTGATGTTAATTTTGAATGCTTACAGAGAAAATACAAGACAGTCATTAGAAAAATTATGAAGAGTAAAGAAATTGAATTAATATAGATTGATTTATCCTTGACTTTGACTTCAGAAATTCAAATGTTGGTGCTCCAAAGAAACTTTTTTGTAGATTATTTAATATGATAAAGCAAATGGTTAAGTTTTGGAGATCACAAATAAGAGGAGCTTTCTGCTAAGGAACAACAACAACAACAATAAAAGATTCAAAATGCTTTTCACTGAAAACAAATGAGAAATAATGATGATGTGATTTAAGGAAATGTGTTTCATACCACACAACCTGTCCCAATAATTATGAAGACATTGATTGAAATAAAATTGTTCATATAAGATAAACTGCTTTATGAAATATAAGTGGAAAACTATAATTTAAAATTGATATGTCAGAAAACATTATCCAAAATTTGTAAATAAGACATGAAAGGTAGTCAGTACATTCTTCAGTCTTATATGAGTTGAAAAGCCACAAAAACATTAAGGAATGTATTTCAACTCACTATTTAATATTGATTAAAGGGTCTAGAAATAAGTTAATTGTGAACTTGTAGACTTTGTATGGTAGAACTACAAAATAATTTCCATCCAGTGTAACACAGAAACCAGATAATTATAACATTTTTGGATATCAACCATTTTTAATCTAATGTATCAATCTTTTCCTAACTTTGACTGTAAATATCCCAGCTTCTGGGATGACCTTTGAACAGGTTGTAACATTTTACTACTTCTTTGACACATGTTTATTTGTATTTTCATCAGTATAATTTTCTTTTAAAAATTGTGTTAATTATAATTTTACATATCAAATATATATATATATATATACCCAAATTAGTAAGTTAAATATCATAAGAAATATGAGCACCTATCAAGTTTACCTATGTAAGTTGACAAAAAATATTTTGGATATTTTAACTAGAAAATTTAAGAGATCATCTACTATTGAACAACCTAAGGCACTTTAGCTTTAAAAAAAAATAGAATAACTGGCTAGCAACCGTCCTTCAGAAATAAAATTTAAAATAAGATTGTCTAAAATTGTTTTTATTTTATTAGAATTACATTAATTTTTACATGATGACTTTCATGAATGCCCTTAGGGGGAAAATAATAAATGTAAAAAGTACCTTAAAAGTTGAACAAGATTGGCAAAATAACAAATTCAATATGAAATACTTGATGTGTGCAGAGTGTGGAAAGAATATTATCTCTAGATTGAGGTCTAACATAAATATCAATATAACCTCAGGAAAGCAATTTGAAACTCTCGAAATAAATCTACAATCAAGGAGAATGGATTAAATTTACCTGGAAGGAAATTTCTAGAAATTAAATTGTTTTCAATTTTGTGATTTAATTATTTTATTTTCAAACTAAAATATCTAAGGATAGTGCAACATAAGACAAAATTTTATCATTATATTGAACACTAATACTAAAAACCACACTATCACTAAAATCTGGGAGAAACGTTCACTAACAAGACCAAAATTTACTCAAATGAATGCACCATGCTGACCCTCCAGAGACAGCATAATAAAGTTTGCGGGCCCTGTCCTGTAAACTTGATGTTTGTCCTGAGATTTTAAATTCAAATACCCACCAGAGGCTGCAGACGACAGAAACATAAAAATCAGACTTTATTCTCATCGATAGGGGAATTGGGCTTATATAGAAAATGAGTACACGGACTGTCTAAAGTAACTCAAAATGTTAAAAAAACAAAAAATTAGCTTAAAGGGCTATGCAAACCAGATCAAACATATCTGTAAAAGTAAGACAGTCCTGGTCTATACCAGCAAGAAATGTGCCATTTAACTGCTGAGAACCTGTATCTATGATCCAGCATTTGTTCTGCCTTTTTACACAACCATAACATTTTCCCCCATCCCTTTTAGATAGTAGTTCTCAGAAACATTATATAGATCTGGGGTAGAAATGGATAGGTCTTGGAAATTTACATAGGACATGCCGATCAAGTAGTACAGAGAACATAGGTAAGGAAAATCATGGGGAAGCTCTTCCCTGGGTATTCCTGCTTATTATTCATATTTGATCTCATTCCCTTTCTGTTTAATAGAATAAATTCAGAGTGTTTAAGATAACCAGAAAGTGGAAACAACACATTCCTTAATCATCCGGCCACACAATATTGAATAATGACTGCTGCTATTTGAAATTTGGTGATGAGTTACACGTGTCTACAAGTCTTCCAGGGAATTTACTTAAGGAGTACTTTCTGATATCAAAATATGCAAAGAGAAACAAGGAACCCCTGCTTGTTTATAGACAAAAATACTACTAGAACTGATATTTCTGGTTGAAATATTAGTATATTGAAAATAAATAAAGGTGAGAACTTTGACAAGATAATTTATTAGTAATGGAGAAAATAATGAGTCATGTTGGAGAAGAATAAACTTTTGAAAGGATTGACTACAGAAAAGATTCAGAACACATTTACTTTGTGTTGTCAGACAGCATTAAGTCTTGGATTCACTTAAGAGAGACAATAGAAGAGATGGAGGATAATTGAATTGGAGAAAGTGCTGGTAAAAAGAGATGGAAATAAAAATGAAGATAGATGAAATAAGGAAGAATAAGAAAACTACAAATGAATAGTGTAATTATTATTTACCATAAAAAAATTAAAACAGAAATGTCATCAAAAGTCAAAAATGGAGAAAAATAAGAAGTAAAAAAGATTAAAAAAAGATGATAGAGATATAAGAAAGAGAACAGAGGTACAAAGTTCAAAATATTAGTTATCCTGAAGAAGAAAGTTGAAGAAACTCAATAATCAAATATATAATTAAAAGATAATTTTCAATTTGTATTACCATTGTGAAGAGATACTAAATTATGAAAATGAAACAGGATTGCCAAGTACAACATAAAAGTAAGTGATTCACTTATAAAAACCATCTAGTGAATATATGAATTTTGAGCATAAATGAAATATAAATCTATTAGAATCAATATGTTTAAAAAGAAGGAAATAAGATAAAAAGTGATGAGACTGGCCTCAAACAGAAACACGTATTAGAAGCCAGAAAACAACAGAAAGGTCAGAGGTTTGAATAGTATAATAATGTATTCCTAAGTATTATATTCATCCGATCCATTGCTTATTATTAAAAAAAGCAAGCCTAGGTATCCAGAAACAGATTCTACATCAGTCAGAGTCTCAGCTGGATGGCATGTTTAGGAAGCCACACCTCTTATCTCCAATGGTTGCTCACTTGATGTAAGGATTTTTTACTTTTCCTTGGGAAATATTTACTTAGAATTATTAAAATGATATATAATTATTTAGGAAGGATATAACTTATTAACTAGAGTAGAACTTATATGAGTGCACTTCAAATAGCACAGAATATTCTGGGATTAAAAGAGCCTTGGTTCTTCAAGTATGATATATTTTCGATCCTTTTATTAACTCACTTAAAAAAATTTCCTCTATCATCTGGCATATAACAACAGAAATTCCCATTCTTTTTCAAACACAAATACTAATTTAAATAGAAAATAAAATTTAAAAGAATGACAAGAAATTATATTATTTCATAACTTGTCATCTCTGCATGATAGAGTTATTAATTGAGACTTTTATGAGAAATGAAGATCTCCCTTCTCCCTTCTCTTGCACACTGCACCTTTTAATGTACAAATGTATGACTACTAAATGGAAAAATTTCCATGATGAGCATATTGGTAATAAATGTAGATCTCATGGCAATAAATAAAATATGGTTTAAATGACAAAAGTTCTTAAAGGAAAGAACAAAATCAACATAATCAGGAGACATGGCCACATAATCAGTAACATGCCACTAAGAAAGTGCCAATTTCCTGGTGTCAAACAGATATGACTATGAGATTCACTCTTGTGGATATTAGGTGTGAGATATTAAGAACATTTGATGCTATATGGATGCTCCACCTGCTACCATCCAGGTCCAAGCTGGCATAAATTAAGCTGACAAAATACAGTACAGAAATGGATCTGGGTGTTGTGCCAGAGACCACCTCAGCTGTCCCAGCTATGTCTCGTCCATCTCTAGGGATGGGATATACATTAAGATTACAAAGTACAATGGAGTGCACTGCACACAGGCGTGAAGTCAGTCAGTGTTTATCACATTCAGATTCCACAGGCTAACAAATAATCTAAAGATTTTCCTAACTTAGAATAAGACATTAGACAAAAAGATCTGTTATCAAGACATTTTGGAATCATCATACTAAAAGGCTCTCAGAGCAGCTACAAGTCCTGTTGTGTAAATCCCTTGAGTTCAGCTAGAAATAATATTTTTTTTAAAATAGGCCACAAACTTACAATTGACTGATTACTAAGGCATAGGAAATCCTACTCTATTAGTTAAAAATTGTAATTTTAAAGACTATTTAATAATATAAATATTTTCATGTTATAAATTTATTTGAAAACATATGTAATCCTACAGTTGTATATATTGTGTATTTTTTCTTCATATGTGTCTAAATATTTTACTAATTGCCCTCTTTAAGTGTTGACGCATTTCTTGTAATAATTCATGCCTTTGCTTATTTTACACAATTTATTAAATAACCAGTTTTAAATTTTATAATCACATAACATAAAATATGTGGTAATAAAAATTTAGCTTCAGAATACATATTAAATTTAGAGTCTACAATAGTATTGACCTATTTAATTCATTTAATGAATTAAACACAACTACACAATTCAGTTAAGAATGAAAAGGCAGTCCACTAGCTGTTTGATCATTACATGTTCATGCTAATTATTTCAGCCAACTTACATTAAACTGTCTTTGTAAAATAATCTGCTAAGGACCTTCAAAATGATGGTTCTAAATAGTTTGTTACTTGATTTGTACTTCTTAATAAACAAATATGCACAAAAGCAAATAAAGTAGATGAATTGCTTAATTTGCCACATCTTCATGTGAATTAGTAAAGCTCCGTGTTTGGTGCAATTTGTGTGTAAATGATCTGTGGTTTTTAGTTGACCACAGCTCAATATTCTTCAATTACACTTAAAATATAACACAGACTTTGACTGCACCAATAACTATGTTGTATTGTAGTCATAATTAGTAATGTGTTCATTATATGCTAATCTAGGTAGAAAACATTTTGCAAATTGCTTTCAATTTAGAGAAAGCACATTCAATACATTTTAGGAGAAAAATGACATAATGAAAACAGAGAGCATCCATGAAAAGTAAGGAAAATGGTAGATACTTTGGATTTCATTTCAAAAGGAATAGTTGGGAATTTGAGCTATTTAACTTAGAATTAAGAAGACACGGAGGAAAAAATAGCTGTAAGCAAACACATGATGAGCTGTCAAGTGTAAGAAAGTGTATGCTTGCTCAGTATTTCTTAAGATGAGAAATTACATGAATGTTGATTATGTTTGAGGGATCTATTAGTACATTATGGTGACTATAGTTAATAACTGTACTTTATACATGAAAATTGTTAAGAAAGTAAATTTAAAAATAAGTATGCAAGGTATGCATGTATTAGCTTGATTTAGCCATACTTAATGTATATCTAAATAACAATATATGCATATTTCAGAACAACCTGATGTATATTATCAATATATACAGTTTTTGTCAATTAAAAAATGAATAACGTAGCAAAACCAGAACAAAATGAATACACATTTTAAATCAACATAGGCAAGAAAGTTATATGTTCTCTTCATCATTGTTGTAGTCAACACTGTGAGGCCAGAAGCTCAAACTCACTGGGTACATGA
The DNA here is from genome assembly GCF_030222135.1 of Aotus nancymaae. Lineage (NCBI taxonomy): Eukaryota > Metazoa > Chordata > Mammalia > Primates > Aotidae > Aotus > Aotus nancymaae. The sequence continues at coordinate 14,384,924 of NW_026988435.1, forward strand.
AATTTAAGTTAATAATCCATCTCTCCAAGATATAATGTGTGAAATTATTATACTTATTCAAGATATTAAGATTCCTTTGGTTCTAGATTTTATGAGAATTTGTTGATTATGTGAATAAGTGCTACTTAATATATCTGAAGTGAAGCCTGAATTATGGATTTTCCAAATTAATAACTGTATTCTAGGATATGAAGTCATGTAAACAATTTCATAAGTTCATCATGCTATGGAAATAATAAAAAAAAAAATAGGATCAAGACCCTTACTGTCAAAGTCAGAAAAAATTCCAACTAGCTTAATCCCCCCAAAATTTATAAAATCACTTAACAGCAAAGTCTTAGAATTGAGCTAGGTAGACTCAGGCATCACTAGACTCAAGTGATCCAATTCTATATTTACAAACCTTCCTTTTTGGTACATTTGTCACCTCTCTCTTTTTCTCCATCTCCAATAGTGTTTATTTCATCTGTTGTGCTTCATTTTCTGAAAGTTCACATCTGTGCTGAGAAATGTGGCCACAAGCGTATCTGGGCACAGCTAATTCTTAAACTTCCTGATCTTGGAAAGCATAAATATCTAGACTTTCTCTTGCATTTCGGGGGATTATAAAATAAGTATTTTGACTGACCCTTTCATTATATTTACTTCTGATTGTATTTCAAAAAAAATCTCTGTTGTTCACAGAATGAGCCTACAACAAATCTACACTATTGTGGTGCTTGAGGCCTGGAAGAATTGGACAGAAAAATCACATGAAGCGAGAAATCGTTCTGAAAAAGATAACAAATATCTAGTACATATACAATTAGTAATCTAAAGTGCATTTCAGTAGACTTACCCACACAAACCACTGCCTTTCTTGTTTAATTTTTCAGTCAGTCTTTTTACCCCTGAACATATTACTTTAGACCCAAATTCTTCTATGAAATGGTGGTAACATCTTTATATAAAAAGAAAATAACTTAATGGAATCCTGAACTATTAACTAAGTATGAAAATCTTCATGTACCTTTGCTTTGTGGGGTTTTTAATGCATATAATTTGTCAACATATTTATCCAGTGTTCATAAAATAAATTAATATTCAGTTATTTTCTCATACAAAAAGTATTTTATAAATGCCAGCTACATGTCAGACAATGTCACGGGAATAGATAAAGCCTGATTCCTAACCTGGCAGAATTCAATTACAATAAAAACAAATAACCAAATATGTAATTACAATAAATTATATGTATATATATATATATATATATAAATGTGTGTGTTTGTGTGTATATGTGTGTGTGTGTGTACACTGATTTATTTTAAAAATGTTAATAAGGCCTTCAGGGAGCCTAGCAAAGGAAGCTGGCAGTACTGACTGGAGGGTTGGGGACACATCTCCAAACTGGCCTTATCAGGTGTGGAAGAGTTATTCTGAGGGACAAATGTAAACAGAGGCTCCACATAAAGGAAGTAACAAGAAGCAAAGTGTGAAGGGTATGAGAAATGCCAAAGATTTTGTCCAGACGGCTAACGCTTTGTGGCAGTAGTATGAGCATCTGTATGAGAAGGCAGGAGGCGTCAATGCTTGTTAGCGTTTGGGGGAACTATGTAAACATTTGGGGCTTTTTTGCTATTTTGTAAATAAACAGTGTCTTAATTTCCATAAATACCTCAAGAACAAAATGCCAAGGCTTGCTTTTTCCTGCGCATTTTTCACATTTTGAGATTATTTGTTTTTCTTTCTAAGGAACTGCTATTTTCTGCTTGAAACATGCCTTTGTTAGGCGTAAAGAAAATAACCAAATTAATAAAATCTAAGGTTTAACTTAGAATTAAGAAGGTTTAACTTAAAATTAAGATTTCATTTGTTTTTTGTTTTTAATTAACGAAAATTTTTAATTTAACTCTCTTTTTATCAGCTAGACTCCAGTAAAGAAATCTGAACCACCTCAGTTATTTTACCAGAGAACATTTAATAAACACAATTTTGTATAAATGGCTATTGGTAGAGTCAGATGCTAAAGTAGAAACTGTATATAAAAATTATTAAATAGAATTATTTAGTAATTCTCTTATAAAAATAGAAATAACACAGAGGTATTAACTACACAAAGCAGCCAGCATTGTGAACACTTGTAGATCAACAAGAATAGGTTAGGATAATCAGAATCTAGAAATATGGAGATCAGTTCTCGGGAGCTGCAGCTCTGACTTTCAAGAAAACCAGCTGTGCATGTATCTCTGACATTGTTTCATGAGGCTGGTTCTAAGAACTTTGGATGCAAATGAGAAACTGAGGCCTACTGATATTAGTGGAATCAACTTCAGTTATTGGCATGAATGACTTTTGCTGATGTGATGCTAACAGGAATGGGAAGCAAAACATGAAAAAGCAATGACTTTGACCTCCACCAGCTGTCTGGTTTCCTTTAGCTTCTAATATTTGCAAAACATACCAAAGAATCCCCTGGCAAAGCAATGTGTATTTGCAGAGTTCCAGCCACAGCACCCCAGAGTATAGAAGCATGGGTTTGAAGCAGAGAGACACTTTAATGACTAGCTTACTTTCCAACTGGTTGAATATCGATCACAATTAACAGAGAAAAGAGAAATTTCAGTCCATCCAGGAGAGGAACTTTTCAAGCCTATTATATATAAGACAACTACAGATGACAGTAGATCTATTTATTCTCTATTTTGTAGATTTTCCTATACCTATGTATGTTTACCTCCCTACTCATTATTCTTTATAGTGGCATTCATTTTAGATGGATGATATCAAGCTTACTTCAAGGAGCTCAGAGAATACAGAAGATAAAAGTATAAAGTGCTAAAAATTTTACGGGAAAGACTTTCCCATTTAGTATGAATACGAAATTCGTGGCTTTAACACTAAAGTCATACTGTAAATGAAAAAGAAAACTACCAAACTCATCTACACTTGTATATAAGGGGTTTAGAATCATTAGTTAAATGTAAGCCTTAGAATCATTCTACTAGCAATGTATACAGATATTATAATTTTATAGTTAATATATTTTTAATCCTTTTCTCAGAGAAATTCATTACAAGAGCAATAGAAATAGTTGTGATATTGTAAAATACAAAATAAATTGAATACATAACTATTTTAGTTATGGCAGATTAGAATAGTTTTACATTTTCTTTTAGTCATCAGCTTTGTAAAGTTACACATAATGTAAAATGCATAAATGTATGTAATCAGAGATATAATAACCAAATATTAACTCCTGTGAATAATCTATGGTCTAGAATTTTAGTAAAAATAATTCATCCCTCAGAATCAGATTTTATTAACACATTTCTGTGTACACATACTAATAACCCAACATCCTGCTTCATTTCCCCCTTATTTTTGTAGTCATGGCATTTTGTGCTCTGAGAGATAATAATAGTGTTTGAAATTACAGGCCAGGAGCAGTGGTTCACGCTTATAATCCCAGGAGTTTGGGAAGCCAAGTTGAGCGGATCAGGAGGTCAGGAGATAAAGATCATCTTTGCCAATATGGTGAAACCCATCTCTACTAAAAATACAAAAATTAGCTGGGCATGGTAGCACATGCCCGAGAGGCTGAGGCAGGAGAATTGCTTGAACCAGGGGGTCAGAGGTTGCAGTGAGCCAACATCACACCACTGCACTCCAGCCCGGCAACATAGCAAGACTCCACCTCAAAAAAAAAAAAAAAAAAAAGTGCAGTTTTAAATTTTCTTTAATCTTGATCATATCACTTGCTTTGGTCAATAGAATGGTGAGCAGCCATAACCAATGCATCCTGATTAGAAAATTGTAGAGATATTGTGCGTTTTCAACAGTTCTCTTGCTCTTGAGCACTCTATTATCAGAAAAAAATCTCTCAGCTCGCATTGAAAAATTAGGAGGAGGAGACTTAAACCCTATCTATAGCTTAGAGCAGAGCTACAGCAATACATCTGGACCTGCAGATGCTGATAGGTACTGAAAGTGAGAGACCGAACATACAAATTGACAAAAGCCAGATCATATACAAAAATAGAACTCTCCTCACAACCTGTGTGTAGCAACCAGTCAAAGAAGCCAAGCTACAACCTTTGTAGCAATCAGCCCCAAAACAGCCAGAGCTTGATCAACAACTAACACTTTCTCTAATTTTTGCTTCTGTTTTCAGCTTATTACCAACGAGAATAAAGCAGATATGCTCCCCTAACCAACCATATATGATGCTCCACTTCTAGTTAGCATGCCTCCAAGTTCCCTTTCCAATTTCCTCCAGTCAAGGCATACCTGAGCTTTCCCTTTTTTATTCTGTAAAGCTTTCCTACTCTTTTGCCTGTAAATCTATGTAAATGCAAATGACAGTGGCTGAATCTTGCTGTAGCAAGCTCTGAATAAGTAGCCTTTGTTCTCATTCAGGTGGTCTTTGTTTATTTCCACAAAAATGAGAAATTCACATATACCAATACGTTTCTGAGATTCCTTCTTTTCAGTATAGATTAGGGAATGCTGAGTATTATAATAACAGCTGACTGCGAAAGATATTACCTAAAGGGAGGCAGAGAACATTTGCTCATATGAAATGTAGGTAATTTTATTGGACACATAATATTCATAAATCAGGTTCAAAAAGATTTTATACGCCAAAATATTGCCATATCTTGCTAGACTTCTTCCAGTGTCATCCCCTCAACCTGAAATAAAAAAGCAAGGAGAAAATTTCTTGGTGTCATTCTTCGATTTTGTATTTGCTTTTGCTTTCCCCCCACGACTATAGCAATGGTATTGAGCATTATATGTAAACCTGTTAGATATGCAAGTTCTTCATTCTACCTTGGACAGACTACTGAATCAGAAACTCTAGGGTGGATTCCAGCAATACATACTTTAGCAAGACCACCTCATGATTAAGAAGCAGGCTAAAGTTTGAGAACTACTGAACTATGTATACTATCAACCAAAAACTACTGTGCTTTAAGGTAGTAATTCTAATGTCAGAGAAATGCATCTGGCTTCTATAGGAAAGATGAGGGAATAATAGCATACACTATTTCCAGGCATTCCCTGATCTCCCAAAGCCTGCCTATATATTTCTAATTAAAAACACTTTCTCTCAGTTGTTTTCAATTGGGACGCTACTGACATTTGAGGTTTAGCATTTCTCTGTTGTATGTGACTACTTTTTGCAATGTAGTGGGATTAGAATATTTGGCTTCCATTTGTTAAATACCTAGCATTCTCTAGTCATTGTGCCATTTAAAATCTTCCCCAGATATTTTCAACACTCTGCACTTGCATGTTGAGCTGAGACACAGGTCTTCTCCTGTGCTTGGATGAAAACTTATAGCATCATATCTCCTTGTTTTTAGGAGTTAGGTCTCAAACTGAAACTAAGTCATTCCCTCTTCTGGGTTTTATACTCTATTGCCAATTATGTAATCTTCACACTTCTGTTTCGAAGTCATGCACAAATACGGACTGCCATTTCTATTCTTCACAAATTGAAATCAATCTTTTTTTACACAAACTTCAACTTCACTCGGGCAGGTTGACTCACTGTCTGAGTACACTCTTGGCAGCCTACTCTGTGACTATGCTTATATTCTCAATGCAAGCGTGTCCTTTTCTGATATTTCCCTAGTGTTTGAATATTTTGCATCCTTAAATGTCTAACTTAACCTCCGTGTTCACAATATTAACTTGTCTAATTTTTCTTACTCTCTCTGGTCTCCTGGTATTCAAACTTTGATAAAATTATTGTATGTACTACATAATGTTCAAGTTTCTTACATATAATATCATCAGGGCAAATATTTCAATAGATCATTGTTACAGAGGCTTTCTATTTTAAATAAATGTTTATTTCTACAGCCACTATTCTGTTTAGGGTATCTAGTTGGAGCACTATTACCATAATCAAGGAAAAAAAGCCTCGATGTACTAAAAAGCCATAATACAGTAGACTCTCATTCACGGATTCCATATTTACAAATGCACATGCTCCCTAAAATTTATATATAACCCCAAAATTAATAGTTGTGGCACTTTCATGATCATTCATGGATATGTGAAAGCAGCAAAAAATTTGAGTGGCCTGATGTACATATTTCCAGCTTAGGTTAAAAGTGACACTCGCCTTCTTATTTCAGCTCTCATACTGTAAACACGTGTCCTTATTGTGGTCTAATTAGTGACACGTGCTGCTTGTTTTTGTGCTTTTCTTTTGATGCTGTTTATAATGGTGCTGCTTATAATGGTTCTCAAGGTTAGTGCTTAAGTGTTGTTTAGTGTTAAGTGCTTAAGTGCACGATGACTAGGATTTGCCTTGTGGAGAAAATATGTATGTTAGATAAGCTGATGTAGGCCTGATTAGTAGTGCTACTGGCCCTGAATTCAGTTTTAATGAATCAACAATGTAGATTATGGCCTAATTAAAGAGGAACACGTGAAACTAGATTATATATTGGTCAATTGATGAAAATACTTTGACCAGAGACTTGCAGGAATCTAACTCTGCATTTTCCTTAAGAACATTGGTTCAGTATTTGCTAATTTGGTATTTGTGGTACCTTTATAGAACATAACCACCGTGAGTAAGGAGAACTGACTATATATATTTGTTGACACAGGAATTTAGTAGTTTTAATGTAAAGAGGGAAGACGACAGGTATTTTCAAGTGGAATACTCTTCAAATTATATTTTATACTGGATGAAAATTGATTGCTTGATGAATTCTTTTAAATACTAATAAATTACATTATAGCATTTCTCAAATATTTTTACAATAAACTCATGGAGAATATATTTTAACATGCATGTTTACCTTAAATTTAAATGTTGCCACTGTTGATCCATACCAATCCTATTATAGTTGCTTAACAATAATAGAATCATTGTCCCAAATATTGCTTTTTTTCTAGGAATGAAGGATGATGCTCATGGGAATCCCGAATGTTCAAAGATATTAGCTTTAGTTTTAAATATTACTTTTCAGCTGGTTAGAGTTGAAAGGTAGCTTATAAATATATTCATTCATTCATTCATTTATTCATTTATTTAGCAATTCGTTACCAGGCTTCTAATAGGTGCCCAGAAACTTCTTTTGCCGAAAGTAAGTGAAAGTTTTGTGGGTTTCTCTTTGATTAAGCAAATAATTTTTTTAAAAGATTATCTGTTACAGGGCCTTGCAAAAGCCTGCTGCATCACAGAGACTGAAATTTAAGCTTCATTAGGTTTCCTCCTGTGCCTTTAGTAAAATCAGCAAAAGGGATCATAAAGTTTACACAAGTTTGGAGATTAATAGTGTTAACTCCAGGAAGATATGTTAAACTACAATGAAATAAGCCTAATGTGTAATTTTCCTAGGGCTACCCTATTAAATTACCACAAACTGAGTTATCTAAAACAACAGAAATGTGTTCTCTCATGGGTCAGGAAGCCAGAGTCCGTAATTCTTGTATAGGCAATACTGGTTCCTTCTGGAGGCTCTGAGAGACCCTCTTCCATTCCTCACTTGTGATTGATAATTGCCAGCAATTCTTGACATTCCTCAGCTTGTAGAAGCATCACTCCAATCTCTGCCTCCACTGCCACATGGCCTTCATGTGACACACACATCTATGTGTCTTTTCCTTTTCTTATAAGGACACAAGTCATAGGATTTGGGACCCACCCTAATTAAGTATCATCTCATTAACTAATTTCATTTGCAAAGACTCTGGTATGGTGTGGCTGTATCTCCAGCCAAATGTTATTTTGAATTACAGCTGTCATAATTTCCATGTGTCCTGGGAGGAACCCTGTGGGAGATAATTGAATCACGAGGTTAGGTCTATCCAGTGCTGTTCTTGTGATAGTGAGTAAGTCTCACAAGATCTGATGGTTTTATAAAGGGGAGTTCACCCACACACACTCACTTGCCTACTGTTGTGCAAGATGAATCTTTCTTCTTCTTTTCCTTCTGCTGTGATTGTGAGACCTTCCCAGTCATGTGGAATTATGAGACCATTAAACTTCTTTTGATTTATAATTTACCCAGTCTTGGGTATGTCTTTATTAGCAGCGTGAGACCTGACGAAAACAGGCTGTATTTCCAAATAAGGTCACATTCTGAGTTTCTGAATTGACCTGAATTTGGTGGGGAAACTATTCAACTCATTATATTTAGTCACTTAATGGAACTCTGGTAACGCATGAAGGCATAACACTCGACCAGGAGCAAGACAAAAATATGAAGATCAAGGATATGTTGTGTTAGTAACTATTGATTCTATGCTGAGCCACCAGCTATATATAATAAAGCTCTTCCTTATCTGTTCTCTGTAGGATAAGAGGGGAGAATTGATTAGAGGAATTTGGGCTCAAGTACATCTAGCTTTCTACATTATATGTAATACAAGCCTTTCAAAATTCCACAAGTAAGTTATATATTACTTACTTTGAAATTTAAGATATAATGAATCATATAAACTGATCCTGAAACAGTTTAAGGGGAATAGGAATTTTGACACATACTTTAGAGAATTTGACAAAACTGTGGACAATGGGTGCTACAGAACTGTATCCCATTAAATATACATCAGAGTTTGAATTTATTTGAATCTAAAAGTTCCAGCACTCTTCAAAAAATGTTTGAAAATATGTATCTCCATTATAGAAAAGCATTACTTTGAAGTTTTTTGGATATTCAGAAATATTTAGCTGAACTTATGCTCTGCTTTCAGAAATGACACATAATATAGTGAAGCTACTTCAAATTTAAAATTGTGATGAATTGAACTTAATATGTAGATTTTCCACATGGCAGGTGATCACCTGTTAGTTCCAAAAAGAACAGGGCAAGCTAATGACTGTGTGAAAGAAAATGGCAGAGGGAGGTAATTACAGCCAGCTTCATTCAGCTTGTGGGTGTATGTGTGTACTGTTTGTTTGACATTTTAGTACTTTTAAGGTCACATATATTTCCTTGAATTGTTTTTGAGAAGAACAATAACATTTGCATTACTTAGACATGTTATTTAAAATATGTAAATACCTTTACATTAGTTATGACTTTACATTAAATTGTTCTGAGAGCTGTTACAATACAATGAGAGCAAGAATTTTATATGAGATTTTGGAGATTTACATTTCGTTTTGGCATACACGAATACAAAATTCACTTTAGTGAATAATGAGTGGCATGCTGTATTTTCTTTTGTCTTTTCTGTTATTTTCTCTCATTCCTGTTGTGGCAAATAGTTTTCAAAGACAAGTCCTAGATTGGGCTACTTAAACTATTGTAATATGTTAAGTGGTTTTATTGAGTAGTAATGTGATTCCTTTAACATGTTTCAGCCTGAAAAAACTGGAAGTTCAGGACAAATGCTTCTGTTTTTAAATTATAATAAAATGTATCTTAGAGGCAATAGCCTGAAAAAGATTGCTACCTTTTATTCTGCATCTCTCCCATCTTTTTCAAGAAAATGTGTCATTCTTTTCCCTTATAGCAATCCAAAACCTCTTATATTTATAAATCAAAGAGGTAAAAATGCCAGTGAAATGTATATAGTAAGTATCTGCATGATGTTTGGGCCCAGGTGATTTTGTGAAAGTTTGCTGAATTGATAATATCTAGCTATTTGTAGATTTTCAAAAATGTGAATGTCACCTTCTAAAGGCAGAACTCATTTTGTACAATGAATAAAAGGAGACACCGCCATATACTTTTCTCCTTTATTCTACCTCTTTAAATTAAAGCTTTGTTTTAAGGGATGCATACTTTTACTGCAGTAAACCTGAGTGATTCTACTTCTTTAAAGTAAAACTAATACTTCCCAGTTTTAAATTACATTTAGATTTCTGGTTCAAATTTGAAAAATGAAAGCCTATATAAAAGTAGGTGAAGGATTCATGGCACAAGTTAGGGGAGCAAGTTTAAGTCGTATTCTTGATACTTTTTAAAAAGGATGATTTGAGTAATAAATTTAAACAGCCTTTACAAGGAATTCACGACAAATTTTAGATTAATTTGAGATTTAGGAGCCATGGAAAATTAGAAAAGAGCTGCAATGTCTGACAGCTGTAAACAGCATTGTGTTTCCCATCTATTTGCCGGAAAACTATTTGCCTGATGGGATGGTGATCATCAGATTGCTGGGCTATATGTAAGACAGACTCCCTGTTACAAGAGAATGTAAAAAAATGTATATATGGGAGCTCTTGTTCTACTTCAATTAATTACTAGGCATGAGGAATGTGTAGACTAATATGGAAGTTATTGTAAGAGTTAAAGCAAGAGGAAAGAAACATGAAAAGTGGCTCATCAATCAAAGACAGGATTATTTTGGAGAATAAATCTGAGAGGGACTTCTGGCCTATTTTGGTCAGTAGCTCTCTTTCTTACAGACTGAGAGTATTTAAGGGTTCAGGGTGAAAGAATTTATCACAGGCTTGGAATGTTTCTGTGTGGAAGAGGAGTTTATTGTGGGGCTGGATTGTCTGTGGTCGGAGGGGAGGTTATCTTAAGGCTGATATCCCTCTGGCTGGAGGGGAGGTTATCTGAGGGCTGAGGTGTTTCTGGTTGGGAAGGGGTTTATCTTAGGATTGCAATGTTCCTGATTGGAGATGTCATTTGTGGTTTATGGTCATGCTGACTTTAGCCATTATGCTAATAGCCTTTGGATTTAGGTGGTTTTTGATCAAGGGAAATTTTAAAATGGTGGTGCTTGTCCAAGATGGCAATGTTCCTGCTCTGTCAGTTATGACTCAAAAGAGACAAAAAATAAAATATCTGACTAGTAATTTTCATGTAGGTGAAAGATGGCCAGGATGGACAACTTCTCTCATGTTCATAAAAGGCTTCAAATGTGGAGTTTAATGTCTTCTTCAATCTGTTAAACATTCACTTGCATTTGAGGGAGGAGATATTAAAATATGTGGTAAAACAAATATCTATGGCATACCTTAGTTTTAATGGTGGCGTGTCATTTAAAGACCCCTCTCATTATTCTGAAAGGCAGAAAAATGTAGGTCATATATTACTTTCAATGTAGGAGAGGCATCAAATTTGAGAATAGAGAAGAGAATCTGCAGACAGTGGATATGGGTCAAATAGAAAAATACAACAAGGTAATACAGCAGGTAGCAGTCTCTTATCACAAAAAATGAATGTAGAATTTAGGAAAAGACAGCATTTTATATTCCATTAATATAAAAAGAGGCACTAACCAGACAAGGAAGGTTTCAGAAAAGACACAGGTAAAAATGTGTATGTTGAGAAAAAGTCTATAGTCACTGAACATGGACTTTAAAGGGCAAAGTAGAAAATAAAATGGTGAGATGGCCCAATAATTTAGATAAATTGTTTAATATTAAAGAACAACAGAGAAATGAAAACAGCACAGGCAATGTTCTGCTGTGTCACTCTTGTCATGCAGTATAATTCAGATGCAAAGAGTAGACCAAAGTTTTGGGGTAATACAAGACAGTCATTAGTGGTTTCAAGCCATTTTAAATAACTTCAACTCTTCATAGTCAAACAATACAACTTATGGATATTGAAAATGCTGATTCAATTAAAGCAGTCAACTATTGATTAACTATCAGATTCATAAAGTTTAAAAGTCAAAAATTACTGTTTTTAAATTCTCTTTTTATATATGAGAGAACTGAGGCATTGGCATGTTAGGTCCACAGACATAGAACAAGCTGCTGGGTAAATCCTAATCATAACTAGATCCCACATCTCCTGACCATCAGCTCACTATAAGTGACATCATAAACCCTGACCACCTTTGTCTAGGGATCTCCTTCCAGATTTTCCTGCTTTACAATATTATGAAAAAACGTAGACTTAGCATCTTTGATATCTCAGACTTGTACCAGGTATTTCATGTACATTAGAACTAAGTCTCATGAAATCTCTGAAATATAAGTTGTCTTAATTTCATTTTATAAGACAAGAAAGTGAGGTGCATAGAGATTAAATTGCTAGTGTAATATGACACAGTCAATAGAAGAGTAGGATTTATAGATAAATATGCTATTCTGTTCATACTTCCTAATATTTGCCATCACTACTTTATTTGAGAAAGATAATTCCTCTATCAGCATGTCAACCAGCAATGCATGTGTAAATTTTCCTAACAGCTTGTTTTCTTTTTAAGGTGCGTGGAAAAATCACTGATTTTCAAATTTTACTGTGCAAGTGACTTTCTTGGAATATCTTGTTAAAAATTCAGATTTTGACTCAGGTGGAGTCTAAAATTCTGCAATTCTAATGCACTTCCAAGTTATCCTGCTACTTCTGGTCTACAGATCATGCTTTAAGAAGCTAAATATTATTGGTGCTACATAACACTGTGGCCTCCTGGACCCGTAGCAACCTGGAAACTGTTACTTTTCTGCAGTGAGATAAGAAACTCATGCAAGAATGTAAATCAGCACCTGTCTTCCTTCATGGAAAAAGTGGTTAAGAAAAGAATGACAGGTGAACCAGACAGTGTTCTTTAGATTTGCATTCTGACACAAGCTCTTTTTCTCATATGAGACACGAGATGGGTAACAATCAATTCTCTGACAAGCTACTTGAGAAGCACATACATTGTAGGTTGAAAGGGGATGAGAATTTTGAATGTGGAAGAGGAAGAATAAAAGAAATTTTGCTGAAAAAACATGTTACCTATGGAAATAGAAAAGCCCTGCAGTGCAGAGCCCACTAAGACATGAAGACATTCTTAGGGCATAGGGAAAAAAAAGAATATGGTTGGGGGTAAGATAGACTTTTCCTATTTAATAAATTTACTTTAGACATAGAAGAGTGTTCTTCTCACACTATCTTAGCAACACTGCTTTTAGAACTTTAGAAATGGTGGTGTCCACAGTTCTCCAGTCTGACCATTCATTAGGACCAATCTTGAGTGCTTTAAAAATGGTTTCTGTGGAGACTATAATTCAATTAATTTGCATTTAATTGCTTGATCACTAGAACTTTTTAATTCCTCAGGGATTTGTAATATGTAGCCAAGGTAAAAATATCTACATTATGGATAATTAGGCCCCTGAAGGCTGACTTGTGAACCTAAGCATTATTTATAACATATTTCTAAGGAAATAACATTATCATCCAGTATGTGGTATCATCAAATCTCTATAGAATACATAAGGAACTAGACAGATGGCATGGGAGCAGTTAGACTAGAGAGGAGTAATTGCTAGAATACAACATGAATTCAGTGAGTACTACTTGGGGGCAAATTAGACTTTTTTTTTTTTGGTAGTTGTTTCATGTAAGATAAATGAAATCTACATCATCATAATATTGCTTTATCTTTCTCTTAGCTTTTGATAAAAATAATATTTCATGTATTTTTTATATGGTGTGGTCATAGTTCTGAATATTAGGCAAACAATAGTTATGAATCTTATTAAAATTGAATTTATCATATTATAAAGACTTATTTGCTTTTACTTAGTTATGTCTATTGACATTATATTACATCTAGAAATCTTGGTTGCAGAAAAGGACTGATGAAGTCTTCCATTACAACTTTTTGAGCAAGGTAAAAAGATATGGGCTGGAATATAAAGCCAACAGGTGGATCTGTAGATTACTAAATATATTTATTCGAAGTATGTTGATAGATGTCAACCTTGGTAGAATTCTTTAAAGAGAAGATCAGGATCTGCTCTGGATTTACACTTTAAAATATTTATTATTTATGACTTGATAAGATATAGAAGTTATGGTTATCAAATACATCAAGCTGAGATTGACAGGTAGAATTTAATGTACCAGAATCCATAGTTTAAAATCCTGACAGACTGGAATAAGAGGTCAAATATAGCAAGATAAAATTTATATGCAGATAAAATTCTGTTTAAGTTCAAATATAACAGGTACATTTAAAGAAAACATGTCAACTATCATCAAGTTTGAAGTGCTTTTTGTAGAACAGAATTTTGACATTGTTTGCATGAATCTCCATGGCAGAAATAAGGGAATGGACAAAAATCAAGGCAATTTATAATAGAATCTCAGAGGACTTTCTAACAGCACAGGAACTAACATTTTCAGAAGCTTCATCCATACGGAAGCTTGCTATTCTTCCACATTCTTCTACTTAGTCCTTATCTCACAGCTAGGCAGAAGGGACAGTTAACTGAGATTATGAAGATTAGGCTTTTGTAAAAAGTCACATGTGGAACATGAGGTAGACTAAAGATTGGAACTCATAGCTTACCGCCTGCATTTTGCAAGAAATAGTGATCAAAAGAATACATTCTTAACAATGAGACTTACTTAAACACAAAGAGGGGATCATTTGTCAAAAAATTTTCAGAGAAGTTTCTTGAATGGGCAACTGAAAAGCAAATTAAATTTAATCCTCCAATTTTTTTAATTGTTGGAATTTTCTGAAACTGTACTCCCTTTCTAGCAACTTAATCCTTCACAATCACATAATTATCATGGGGATTACAAGTTACTATCATAGCTGCTCCTTGCCTCATCAAAGGTACAGTTAGTAGGGTGACCACAGAATGGCTATGCTTAGTCCTAGACTGCACAATCAATCCTTTGCATAAGGTTTTCAAACTGGAAGCTACAGCATGTTATTAGTCTTACAGATGACTCAAACTATAAAATCTAAATTTCAGGATCTGCTGAAATCCATGCTTGGTTTTGTTTTTTGCTAGATAGAGAAATCTTGCCTAGCACTAGAGACACAGAGAGAATCAGATGAGAAAGGAAGATCCTAATGGCTTTCCTGTAACTTGATTCTGCATTTTTTGAGTCTAAACTACATTCTGGCCATTGGCTCACCACCAACATGAATTCAGCTAGCTCTCTGGGACACATTTAAAGCAGTGTCTAAAGGGAAATTTGTAGCAATAAATGCCCACATGAGGATCAAGGAAAGGTCTAATTTTGACACCTTATCATCAAAATTGAAAGAGTTACAGGATCAAGATAAAAAAAAACTCAAAAGCCAGCAGAAGACAAGAAATAACTAAGATCAGAGCAGAACTGAAGCAGATAGAGACACCAAAAACCCTCCAAAAAATCAACAAATCCAGGAGCTGTTTTTTTTGAAAAGATCAACAAAATAGACTGTTAGCCACACTAATAAAAAAGAAAAAAGAGAAGAATTAAGTAGATGCAATAAAAAACAACAAAGGGGACATCACCATCAATTCCACGGAAATACAAACTACCATCAGAGATTACTACAAACAACTCGATGCACACAAACAAGTAAAGCTGGAAGAAATGGATAAATTCCTGGACACTTGCACTCTCCCAAGACTGAACCAGGAAGACATTGAAACCCTCAATAGACCTATAACAAGGGCTGAAGTTGAGGCAGCAATTAATAGCTTACCAACTGAAAAAAGTCCAGGTCCAGATGGGTTTACAGCTGAATTCTACTAGACGTACAAAGAGGAGCTGGTACCGTTCCTTCTGAAACTATTCCAAACAATACAAAAACAGGGAATCCTCCCCAACTTATTTTATGAGACCAACGCCATCCTAATACCAAAACCAGGCAGAGACTCAACTGAAAAAGAAAACTTCAGGCCAATATCCATGATGAATATAGATGCAAAAATATTCAATAAAATACTGGCAAACAGAATGCAACAGCATATCAAAAAGCTTATTCATCATGATCAAGCAGGCTTTTCCCAGGGATGCAAGGCTGGTTCAACATATGCAAGTCTATAAATGTAATCCACCACATTAACAGAACCAAAGACAAAAACCACAGGATTATCTCAATAGATGCAGAGAAGGCCTTTGACAAAATTCAACAGTGCTTTATGCTAAAAACCCTCAATAAACTAGGTATTGATGGAATGTATCACAAAATAATGAAAGCTATTTACGACAAACCCACAGCCAATATCATACTGAATGGGCAAAAACTAGAAGCAGTCCCTTTGAAATCTGACACTAGACAAGGATGCCCTCTCTTACCACTCCTATTCAATATAGTATTGGAAGTTCTAGCCAGAGCAATTAGGCAAGAAAAAAAATAAAGGGTATTCAATTAGGAAAAGAGGAAGCCAAATTGTCTCTATTTGCAGATGACATGATTGGATATTTAGAAGACCCCATCGTCTCAGCCCAAAATCTCCTGAAACTGATAAGCAACTTCAGCAAAGTTTCAGGATACAAAAATCAATGTGCAGAAATCACAAGCATTTCTATACACCAATAACAGACAAACAGAGAGACAAATCAAAAGTGAAGTCACATTTACAATTGCTACAAAAAGAATAAAATACCTAGGAATACAACTAACAAAGGATGTAAAGGACCTCTTCAAGGACAACCACAAACCACTGCTCAATGTAATAAGAGAGGACACAAACAGATGGAGAAACATTCCATGCTCATGGTTGGGAAGAATCAACATCGTGAAAATGGCCATACTGCCCAAAGTAATTTATAGATTCAACATTATCCCCATCAAGCTACCAATGACCTTCTTCACAGAACTGGAAAAAAAGCCACTTCAAACTTGATATGGAACCAAAAGAGAGCCCACATAGCCAAAACAATCCTAAGCCAAAAGAACAAAGCTGGAGGCATCATGCTGCCTGGCTTCAAACTATACTACAAGGCCAGAATAATCAAAACAGCATGGTACTGGTACCAAAACAGAGACATAGACCAATGGAACAGAATAGAGGCCTCAGATGCAGCACCACACATCTACAATCATCTGATCTTTGACAAACCTGAGAAAAATAAGCAATTGGGAAAGGATTCCTTGTTTAATAAATAGTGTTGGTAAAACTGGCTGGCAATGTGCAGGAAGCAGAAACTAGACCCTTTCCTGACACCTTATGCTAAAATTAACTCCAGATGTATTAAAGATCTAAACATAAGATGTAACACCATAAAAACCCTAGAAGAAAACCTAGGTAAAACCATTCAAGACATAGGCATAGGCAAGGACTTCATGGCTAAAACACCACAAGCAATGGCAACAGAAGCTGAAATAGACAAATGAGATCTAATTAAACTCCAAATCTTCTGTACAGCAAAGGAAACAATCATTAGAGTGAAATGGCAACCAACAGAATGGGAAAAAATTTTTGCAATCTACCCATCTGACAAAGGCTAATATCCAGAATCTACAAAGAGCTAAAACAGATTTACAAGAAAAAAACAAACAAACCCATTCAGAAGTGGGTGAAGGATATGAACAGACACTTTTTAAAAGATGACATCTATGAGGCCAACAAACATATGAAAAAATGCTTATCGTCACTGGTCATTAGAGAAATGCAAATCAAAGCCACATTGAGATACCATCTCACACCAGTTAGAATGCCAATCATTAAAAAATCTGGAGACAACAGATGCTGGAGAGGATGTGGAGAAATAGGAACACTTTTACACTGTTGATGGGAGTGTAAATTAGTTCAGCCATTGTGGAGGACAGTGTGGTGATTCTTCAAGGACCTAGAAACAGAAATACCATTTGACTCAGCAATCCCATTACTGGGTATATACACAAAGAATTATAAATTGTTCTATTATAAAGACACATGCACATGTATGTTCACTGTGGCACTGTTTACAATAACAAAGACCTGGAACCAACCCAAATGCCCATCACGGATAGACTGGATAACGAAAATGTGGCACATATACACCATGGAATACTATGCAGCCAAAGAAGTACGATTAGTTCACGTCCTTCATAGGGACATGGATGAAACTGGAAACCATCATTCTCAGCAAACTGACACAAAGACAGAAAACCAAACACCGTATGTTAATCACTTATAGGTGGGTATCGAACAATTAGAACACGTGGACACAGGGAGGGAAGCATAATATACTGTAATCAGTTGAGGGGAGCTATGCGTGGGACAGCTCAGGGTGGGGAGGGATAAAGAAGGGAGAAATACCAGATATAGGTGACAGAGGATGAAGGCAGCAAACCACCTTGCCATGTGTGTACCTGTGCAGCAATCCTGCATGATCTGCACATGTACCCCTGAACCTAAAGTACAATAAATAAAAAAGGGTTTGTCACTCTTACAACTCAGTCCCAAGAGTCATTTTCTGCCAAGGATTCTAATAAATAAAGATTAAGATGCAACAATGTAGTTAAACATATTTAAAGATTAAGTCATTGCATATAGGAGCCACAATTTTTATGTAAATAATGTAAATAACAAACAGGTTCTCTAACAGAAAATGGTATTTATTTGGGAAAAGAGCATTGCAGTGGGAAAATGTGTGCTTTAGTAAACTATGTGTGTATTCAGAGAGGTAAAAGAAGATAAAGATATTTAAAGGAAAAAAGGAAGATTATATCATTATTTTGAAATAGTTATGCATGGCTAAAAAGATCGATAGCAAGGATAAATCCAGTTTGACATTGGTCAGGCAGTTCTCAGGCAGATGTTTTAGCAGAGGTATTTTTTTGTGTAAGGTTGCAAATAGACTTTGTGCAAGGCTGTGCTTTTTGCAGTCTTTTATGAGCGTTTTTCAGACCTATAAGCAAATAAACCCTCTCTTCAAGGTTTTCGCTGGCTCTATTTATCAGAATTTTTTAAAAAAACAATATGAAATCCATCTTGATTCTGGCAACTTTCAGATACAATTTAGTTCTATCAAGAAAATCGTTACTTTATAGTATAAAGCTTGATATTCATGCTACTCTAAATTTGTTATGTAAAAATGAGTTTTGTGTTAACATTAATATTTAATTTACTTAATAAAGTTATCTTAGTAATAATGACATAGAAATATTGGAAACCTATTACTAATATTATGTACATGTTAACTCTGTGTGTGTGTGTGTGTGTGTGTGTGTGTAAAATAAGAATGCTAATTTTAGTTCCCAATACTACTCTATAAAATTAAATTTTCTATTAAAGATATAATTGCAACTGAAAGCATTTTTAATTAGAACATTTAATGCTATATTTCTAGTGTTTTACACTGGGGCCTCAACATTAACCCTGCAGTTAACACTCTTAATTAGTTGTTTTATATAAAGCTTATTAAAAATCTAAGCTTTTAATCTAGTCCCTGCTCCATTTTACTCTCAGCATCTCATACCATATTCGGAATAGTGAATTAAATGGCAATAAAATATTTTGCATCATACCTATTACCATTAATCTTTCAACAATGGTTTCTAAGCAGAACCATGCATCTGAGTGGTCAATTACTTGATAAGAAGGCACTCTAATCATTTCTGTTCAATAATCTTCTTGTAACCAACACTCTTTAATATCTGTCTATACTGATAGTTGGAATGCATGTATTATGCCAGTGAATTTACACTTTCCTATCACCTTTTTTTCTCTAAAAACAGATGTTATTGTATCTTTTTGGCTATAGTAAAAATGACTTTTACATGGATATTACATTAAAAACATAATAAAAGGTAATATATTATTGTAATTTTTATACATAAAGCACAAACATTTTCCTGAATACAAAGAAAATTTGGAGAAATTAATCTTATGATTGTCTTTCACATACCTGAAAAATGTGAAAGAGATTTTCTTCCAAGGCAAAGCTTGAAATGTATCTTTATTATTCCTTATTTTCTGTCAAGTTGTGCAAACAAAATTGATGATCATAGATGTCTTAAATGTAAGTCTACATATGAATATATGTATCAACATATACAAATAAAATTATAAATAAAACATTTTCTATTTTAAAAGACTTTGTGAAAACAGGCCTTTAACAATTGTTAGCAACAACTTTCTTTTGGTAATAGCACTATTTTTGGAGGGGAAGTTATATTTTTTTCTGGTTCTTGCATTTCTGCTGGCATTGGGAATGTGACGGTGAGAATTGTCATGTCAATAACCATAGAACAATCTAAACTAATCTAATCTGGCTTTTTTTTTTTTTTTGGAAGAAGTGAATAGAATGATAATCAAATTTAAATAATTAAAAAATGGGCACTTATAAAATATAAATGAGAACATTGTTGAGAACAATCTTGATACATCCAGTTTTCAAGATCTGGTTATATTCAATTTTGCTACAATTCTATGAACTATTCGGTGATGTTGAATATAATATTTTTACGTTCTTGCTTATTTTTATCTATTCTATTTATATTGATTTCTATGTCTACACATAAGTAAGCATGAATATATTTTTATATATTATCAACAATATTTTAGTAGGTAAAAATATTTGAAAGGCATACTTTAAGTCCTGAAAGTAGCTATTTTAGTGGTATTTTAATGGTAGGTTACATATATTTTTGGAGATTTTAATACTGCATGTCAGTATGTGTGAATGATTTTACAATCACATATTCCTTTTAATATTAAAAATTATATAGCTAATTTTCATGGAACTTTCTGGTGATATGAAAAATATAAAAACAATTTGTAGCATTTAAAATGTTTCTAAGTTATCTTTTTTACAAAGTGAACTTGGAAGAATATTTTAATTATAATAATATTAACTCTATGTTTTAAGACATTAAGAGGGAATTAAAACAAAAAGGAGCATAGATATTTATACAAATCTCTACATAGATATTCTTAGATATTCTTTTATAGTTCTGTCAGATTATATCTCAAGCATCAACCTTGAAGATGCTTAAAATATAATCTAAGAGAACTGTAAAAGAATGTTTAAAGAATATTTGATTTCTGTATCTAGGCTTCTGTTGTATTGTATGCAAACCAGTAAATTCAGATTAGTAAAAGTAAAATTATTGGTAAATCTACCAATATTTGTAAAATCTAAATTAATACATTATATAATTATGAGCATAGTTGAATTATGATCTCAAGAGAAAATAGATTCATTATCATAATATGAAGCCACTTGGCAAAATCTAAGTGGTGTGAAATTTTGGAATTCCAGTTAGAACCTTGGACAAACCTACAACACTAAATAGTGCTACAATTCTGTGAACTGTCCAGAATTACTAATGTTGAAAGCTTAAAAAAAATATGTTTTTTTGTGTTAAAATATCTGCTAACTGGTCAGCTGGAAATCATTCAACTTTTGTATCTATTACATTTTATGTCTTTATATTATAAATTTAAATAATATGTAAAATTCAGCCAGGTGTGGTGATTCATGTCTGTAATCTCAGCAACTTGGGAGTCTGAGTCTGGTGGATCACTTGGGCCAGGAGTTTTAGACAAGCCTGGGCAAACTGGCAAAACCCCATCTCTGCTAAAAATACAACAACAGCAACAAAAATTAACCAGTGTGTTGGTGCATGCCCCTCGGGAAGCTGAGGCACAATAATCACTTGAACTGGGAGGCAGTTGTAGTGAGCCGAGTCACTGCACTTTAGTCTGGGTAACAGAGCAAGACTCTGCCTCAAAAGAAAAAAATCTAACATTGGATATACATTATACATACATTACATATATTTATATAGTGAAATAAAGTAAACTATATGTAATACTATACAAATTATATCTATAAACTATGTGCGGTGGCTAACTTTAAGCATTTTATATAAAGTGAGACAAGTTGTCTAATATATCCCTAAACATAGTTATTGTCATTATATATATATATATATGTATATATATATATATATATATATATATATATATATATTTTTTTTTTTTGAGATAGAGTCTTGCTCTGTCGCCAGGCTAGAGTGCAGTGGTGCAATCTCGGCTCACTGCAACCTGGCAATAATGTGGAGAAAAGGGAACTGTAGTAATACTGATTTGGGGAATGTAAATTAATATAGCCATTATGGAAGACAGCATGATGTTTCCTCACTGTTAAAAATAGAACTACCCTTTGATCCAGGAATCTCACTTCTGGCTTTATATACAAAGAATTTGAAATCAGTGTGTCAAGGAGATATATGCACTCTCATGTTCATGGCTGCATATTTACAGTAGCCAACGTATGGCAACATTCTAAGTATCTGGTAAATAGATGGATAAAGAAAAGATGAAATATTATTCAGCCTTTATAAGAAAGGTAATTCTTCCATTTGAAACACGAGTGAAACAGGAGGACATTTTGCCAAGTGAAATAAGCCAGACAGAGAAAGAAAAATACGTATAATCTCACTTATATCTGGAATCTAAAAACACCAAATTTTTAGAAGCAGAAAGTAGAATTGTAGTTAACAATGGTGAGGGGATGGAGAGATGTTAGTCAAAGTGTACAAAGTTTCAGTTAGGTGGAATGAATAAGTTCTAGAGATTTAATGTACAGCATAATGACTATAGTCAATAATACTTCAAATTTACTAAAAGAGATCTTAAATGTTTCCACCACAAACACAAGAGCCAATATGTAAGAGAATAGATATGTCAATTAGCTTGACTGTAGTAATAATTTCACTATATGTATATATAAAAAAGTGAACACTATATGTATAACGTTCTACATCTTAAATATATACACATTTTAATAAAAAATAAAAAGTAGGGCATGTGCGGTGGTGCATGCCTGTAATTCCAGACCTTTAGAGGCTGAAGCAGGTGGATAATGTGGTCAAGAGTTCGAGACCAGCCTGACTAACAAGGTGAAAACCCATCTTACTAAAAATACAAAAATTAGCTGGGCATGGTGGCACACACCTGTAATCCTAGCTGCTCCGGAGGCTGGGGCAGGAGAATCACTTGAACCCAGGAGGTAGAGGTGGCAGTGAGCCGAGTCTGGAATGATTGCTGTCATTACAGACTGACAGCAGAGTGAGAGTTCATCTCAAAAAAAAAAAAACAGAAGAAAGAAAAAGGTAAATCATAAAACCAAATGAATGAAAGAAAACACTAAAAAATTGACGGAAAACTGAATAATAATATTGAAAAAAATTAAGATTAGATTTATAAGTCAAAAGGGCACTTTTAAATGAAGAAAAAAACAGAAAATAAAATTCATCATATTGAAATAGAAAGTCATTTCTAATAATATTAGAATTCTGAAGATGTATATGAAAATATTGATCATTATGACTTCATGAAAGTCAAATTTCTACGTTACTTAACATCATACAGCTCTTCAAAAGAGCAAACACAAAACTTGTATTAAAAAGGTATTTGTGTGTGTATCTTTATGATATAATGATTTATAATATTTTGGGTATATACCCAGTAATGGAATTGCTGGGTCAAGTATTATCATGCTTATTGAAGCACTGTTCACAATAGCAGAGATTTGGAACAAACCCAAATGCCCATCAATGATAGACTGGATAAAGAAAATGTGGCACATACACACCATGGAATACTATGAAGCCATAAAAAGGAAGAGTTTATGTCCTTTGCAGGGACATAGATAAAGCTGGTAACCATCATTCTCAGCAAACTGACACAAGAACAGAAAACCAAACGCCACATGTTTTCACTCATAAGTGGGTGTTAAACAATGAGAACACATGGACACAGGGAGGATAACAACACACACCAGGGCCTGTCGGGAAATAGGGGACTAATGAAGGGATAGCAGGGGGTGGGGGGACAGGGGAGGGATAGCATTAGGAGAAACACCTAATGTAGATGAGAGGGTGATGGATGCAGAAAACCACTGTGACACGTGTATACCTATGTAGCAAACCTGCACATTCTGCACATGTACCCCAGAACTTAAAATATAATTTTAAAAACGGTATTTGTATCTCATATTTTGTTAAAGGGATAATATCCCAATTACGTGAAGAGTTTCTAGAAGTCAGTACCCTTAAGATATGAGCAAAACTATGGAATATTTAGTCGCACAATAAATATAGCTCTTTTTAAACAGATGAAGAAATTCACAACCTCACTTCGAATAAGATAAAATTACATTTAAAATTACACCAAGCCACTCTCCTCCCAAATATATAATATATTGATTCAAAGCTCATAATGAGATTATACAACATATTGGTGAGACTGTGAGGAAACAGGCATTTTTCATTAAATTTCTACATTTGCATATTAAATTTCTACAATATGTAGAAAATATGTCAATATCTTTCACAATTATAAATGTGTATAACCCTTTAAACTGCATGACTACATGTGCTTGCTCTCCTGAGAAATTATTTGTGTAGGTTTCCATTAAAGTAGTCTTTAAATATTAAATAATTTGTAATAGGCTACTAAGTCTACCTCTAAGAAGCCACTGATTAAATAATTATGGATTCTGATAAAGTGGAAAATACATTCCTGTACGAAATAATGAGAAATGTGTATATTAGGATTTGTACACTATGTACAATTAAATGAAGAAAATGAGGTACAGAAGTGTATGATTGTATGCTACTTCATAGGTAATAAGGGGGAATAGATTTTTTACATCCTTTGTCACTTGTAAATACAGACAAAATCAAAAAGCTAAAGACAAAAATAATTCTTCTCTTTTTTATTTTTAGGTAGATGTGGATGTTAAGTAGAGGTGGACATCAAGATAGATTTTTCACTAAGTATAAAGATAATTTTATATAAATATATGTAATATATACATGTACATGTTTTATATGCATATATATAGATAACACGGACATATACATAGCACAAAAAGTCACATATACATGATGTTTAAATGCAGAAACCCCTGAAAGATAAGATTTGAAATTTTGTGGTCATATGAAAATGATCCATTCACTCTTTTTTGTAATTATCTTTAACACAAAAGTAATATCTATGTAGCCAATCGAGCATTCTCTGTCAGAGTGATTGAGAATGTAGCTTTGTTGTCTCCATGCTCTTGATATGATGCCAATGATTTGGCAGTGGGTTTGATAATGAGAAGGTTTCCGTGGGTTTGAGCCCTAGATGTGTGTATATGGCAGCATATTATGGATTCATTCCAGGTGCACTGGCGAAAAATCCATCTGCACAATAGGAAACACAGACTGAGACATCTACGTTTGCACATGCTGAATCGCCCCAGATTTTTCCCAGTATTTACGTATGTTTTGTATAGTTCATCAGCCATTAAGGAACATATTTGAGCTAGGCTTTTAAAGCTTGTTGAACAAAGGGTACAGAGCCCTTGATAAGAATTTATTTCTACTAAAAACTATAATCTTTTTTGATCTTAAGAAACCTGCACTCTCTATTTTTGCTTCAATATGGAAAATTGTGTATATTCCTTACATGAGAAATTTGTCAAAGATGCCCCATATTATGGTGTTATATAATGCAGCCACAATGATGCATTTGACACTGAGAGAGTAGCAATGCCAAGTTCTTATAGAAATGCCCCTGGAGCAATATACAATACTTGATAGCATGCTTAGCACATTATATAATTTTTTTCTTTTATGACATATTTTTTATAATGAAAATTTTCTATTATAGTAGGTGCTGTTCAGTGATTGCTGTCATAATAATAATACCTCATATAATGAACTATTTTATAATCCATAAAGCTATTTTATTTGTATTATCTCATTTGTTCCTTGCAGAGGTTAATAGCATTTTTAAGAAGATGAAATTAACTTAAGGAATGTCTGTGACTTGTCCAAAGCCAAATATCAAATAAATATAGAGACTTGAACCTAGATGCCCAGGCATCTTATTCTGCACCCTTTTATATTTTTTTAGGTCTTCAAAAAATGACACGTTCCAAAATACTCTTAAATTTCTCACTAAGATACTGGGTGTCTTACAACGGTACCCTACTCCTTAAATTTTAATCACTGATGTTACTCTGTAAGGGTGTCTTTGAAATTTGTCGTATTTGGAAATGAGGTTATTATTATTTATTATTTTCTTTGTAAAAGAAACTTTATTCCTGCCCTACAATTGCCTGTGCCTTTAAGTGCCTTAAAACACCAAAGGCCCTGAAACCATACCATCATAAAGTAGGTGCTAATTTGAATATCCCTTAGGAACTCTGAATATCCTTCTCATCATCTGTCTCAATTATAGTCAAGTGAAAATGACAAGAAAGTGCCTCTCAGACAGCAGAACCAGAGAAGGCCTCAGACAGAAGTTCATGTTATGCTTGCACAGCTGTATTTGGTAAAAGCTATACACTAATAATTTCTGATAAGTCTTCTAAAGTTTTTTTTAAAAATTACAGGTATACTATTTCATGTCTGCTATTGTATATTCATTACTGCTGAAGACAGATAGCTTGTCTGTTAGCTTTAGATCAGTGGACAAAATAATGGGCAAAAGTTTAAGAACTTCTAAAGTAGAAAAAAAATCACACTATTGTGACTAGCATTTTTAGCCCCAGCAAATGTTTTCCTTTCTTTTAGCAACAGTTCAAATGGAAGAAAACTATCCAAGAATAGAATAGAGTGTAGAGAAAAAGAAAAGTGAAGCAAGGTATTTTCTATTGATGATTAACATTTTCTATAATGTTACTGCTAAAAATAGGCATATTTACCTTGAAATTATTTAAAAATTATTAAATTATACAGTTATAAACCAAAGCATTTATTTAAGCAATATATGGCAAAGTTGGTTTTTCAAATTTGTGGAAAATAATGGTGAATTTAGTAATTATTTTTAACATAATTTGCCATTTATTTGAAAGTTAAAACAATGAAGGAGGCAGGTCCTAATAGAATAAATGAACATTTATGTTTTAAAAATAAAACAAACATTTGAAAATTATCTTAAAATCATCATTTACACTTTGAAAGAATATTTTCTTAGGCAAGGGTCATGAGCCAAAATCATAAGTGAAAGATATTTGGTACATGAAAAGAAATTAAAATTACACAAAATTTCACCATAAGCCCAGCCTAAGGAAATAATTGACTGAGAAATTGTTTACAACGTATGTCTTAGAGATTATTATTCCTAACTGGCAACTAATTTATATAGAATAGGCAAATAGCCCCTATGTGGGAGATAGGACATCCTTCTTTGGGAATGTGCTTGCCAAATAGATGGATTACAATTTGGCATAGTCCAGTGAAAGAGTCTGGTGCCTGTACCATCACACCAAGATGAGGCCTATCTATCTACACTTCCCATACAGTTCCCAGGGCTATACATAGCTTATTAGTTCCTCAATACTAAACAAAGAATGGTGGTCAAGTCAATAGGCATTCCAATATCCTTTTCTACATAAATGACAGATAATAAAAGAGACAATTTGAGAAAATTCAGGATTAGTGCAGAGCAGAATTTTAACAGAACTATTAGATTCAATGTTTGCAAAATCTAAGAGAAGATATTGCACCTATAAAATATGCTGTAAAACAAAAACTTAAAAAAAAATACACAATTTGGAGATTAAAAAGCTGATTTTAAAAAACACAATTAGAAAAGCTAGAAGATACAAAATGAGAGTAATAGGAATATAGAACTGAAATGTAGACAAATGGAAAACAAGAGCAACAACAGACACTACACCAGTAAATCAAATATCCAATTAATAGGAGCTTCTGAAAAAGCCACAGAAAAATGCTATGGGGAGATTATCAAAGAAAAATATATAATACTTCCTGCCTTAACCATAAGAAATACATTCTAGGATCCCTATAGTTGCCTAAAACCATGAACAGTACAAAACACAATTGCTGTCCATCAAAACTCATTTCTATTTATGTCTTTCACCTACAAATTAAATGTCTTTTTCAATATAACTAAACACTTAACCATGCACTGTGGCCATAACTTATGCAGTCTGAGGTGTGACAGTAATACTCGGATGAATTCCTTTTTCCTTCTTCATAATTTCAGGGATAGATTTGTTCCTGTCATTTAACAACCTATGATTGTTTGAATACAAGCCAGGCATTAAATTATCTAAGAGATAATCACTAAGTGATTATTTCCTATCACTTAATGACCTATGATTTTTTTTCCCTTTGGTCAAGAATTTTTATCTTTTCACTTAAAGAAAGCACTTTAAGGCTTCTCTTTGGCATATGTGAATGGCTCTTGAACACAAATATTGAGATACTGTGAGGGTTGATCTGATTATCTAGAGAGCTAAGCAAGAGACTAACAGGTGGGTATGTATACAGTGTGGCCTCACTGGACAAGGGATGGCTGACATCCTGAATGGGAAATTTAAATTTATTTATTTCTGGAATTTTTTATTTAGTATTTTCAGCCTTTGCTTGATCTCAAGAAACTGAAACAATTAAAAAAGAACAATCACAGATAATAGGGGACTACTGCCTAAGAAAATGTATTAAAATTGAAAGGCATGAATTTCCAGATTGCAAAACACACATGTGCCTAACTCAGTAAATTAAAATAAACAAAACAAGTAAAAATATCAACATCAAAGTTTACCCTTATTAAATTTCAACAACTGGAAGATTGAAAGAAGATCCTAAAAGGCAGCAAAAATGAGAAAGAGAAAATCTTTCCAACATAAATCTTATCCAGTTAATTTTTACCATTCGTTAGGTAAATAAATTTAGAGTTATATAGAGTCTCAGGTTTTAAAATATATTTATTGGATTGTCTGTTATTTTACATTATCACTTTCACTTCACACTCCCCTATACATCTTGTAGGATAAAATTGTGAACCAGATTTTCTAGAGTCTCTTCCCAGTAGAAATCTGAGTTAGATGCTGCCATTGATGTTCTATTACAGGAGCAATGGGCAGATGCAAGGACAGAGAGCACCAGGTTGGCAGCAGATTCTGTGCTAATTGCTCCAGATCACTCATTTTGGTCCTTCAAGCAACAAACTCCTTACACCGCAGTTCTGAAAGCCACAGACTTTTTAGCTGGAATGTTGCTCTTCCAGCTTTTTCATGCTTGGAATCTAAATTGCTTTCCATTTCCTGATGACGCCCTATATAACACGTATCCCATGCACACATTTCAAGGAAGATTAAATGAAGAAGAGAGGAAGAGAAGAAGGAAAGAAGGAAGGAAAGGAGGAAGGAAGGAAGAAAGGAAGGAAGGGTGAAAGGAAGGAAGGGAAAGGAAGACAGGGAGGGAGGGAAAAAATGAGGTAATTTTAAATATCACAAGTAGAGAGGTTGCTCAATAAAAGAAATGCAGTCATAAAAATATTTAAATTTTTCTGTGAATAATATGTAGTCATAAAGATGAAGCATGGATATTGTTTTAACCTAAAATTGTATGTGTGCATGTATGTATATATGTGTGTGTATAAGAAAGGAAAAGGGAATGTAAATTAGATCATTTCTCATCTTCCAAAATCAGAAGACAGTGTTTAGTATTGAAAAACCAAGAATTAGTAGTAAAACCATTTTAATGCAGATGTAAATATTTGAAGAAATATCTAAAATAAATAACAACTCTGGATCCCTCTGTCTCATTTTCTATCACCTAATCACCATTAACATATAATTTATTAATTATTTGAAGCTTTTTTGTTTGTTTCTGTTTTGGTAGAGTTCTCTCTCTTGAATGTTTTATTTCTGAAAGCAGAAAAGTCAGCTGTTTTATTCTTTGCTGCTTTTCATTATAAGGCAAGTAATATATTTGAAATTTTAGATTATAAATGCATACATTTATAATAAAATCATAATTACATTTTGAAAAGATTGTTTACCTTTGAAATGTCCAGTTAACTGAAAAAAAACAAGTTATGAGGCAATGTGCAATTTATGATAAACATATTAGCCTCAAAATCTCTACATGAATACGTAAATAGATATAGGAAAAGTGTAGCAGAGTGCACACTCAGCAGTTAATATTGATCACTCCCAGGAGATGGAATTGGAATGTGGTAAAGATAACTTAATATTTTTTGTCTTTGTATGCATATCTTTTCTGCTTAACTTATTGCAAATGTCATGAGTCACTCTTTTAATATATAAATGCAAATTTCAATTGTGTTTTTAAAAATATTTTTGCACAATACGTGTAATGATGACATAATTTATGTTACTTCATGTCTTTTTAAAAATCTTTATTTCAGACTTTGCCCTGATTTCAGAATTAAAAAGAGCATCCTATCAAATAAATTAGCACAGTAGAGGTGTTTCTAATGACCTTTCTGTAAGAGAATGATAAACTCTGAATAAAAGTCACATCTGGGCATATACATTTGGGGAGCTGGTGATGGCAGTAGCAGGGAGCAGATGCAAGTTATCCAATATACTTAAATTAACCTATCTAATGCAACTGCTTGAGAGACTTTAGTGATTGAGTTTCACAACAACAGCAAAATACTTCAGGAATGTTCATTTCATCTGCAATCTTTCATGGAGACAGAAACAAAGACAGAACAGAAGCCAGTGTCTTGTTTATGTGTGTTGAAAAATGTTGCCATGATGCGCTTCACTGCCATGTAGATCAGCCTGTAAGATTTTAAAGTGTTTGAAATGTTACATTAAAATAGGAAATGCTGGTTGTTCTGATAAGGTTTAATCAAATTATTTCCTTGTAGGTGTACTTTTTTATTGTTAAGAATGAACATGTTGACATAAGGTGTGATAGGAGCATGCAGCAGTGTTTCTGCTTGTGCTGAAAGCACATTATGTTCCCATCATGTTTTCAAATTTCATTTACAGATAAGGACTGTGAGTAATTGTAACGTGAAGTGGTAATCTACTGATGATGTATGAGAATAGAGAAACAAATTAAAAAGCATTATTCAATTGAAATTTTAAACTGTATAGTTGTAGAGGGGTGTATTTCCAAATGCACAAAGAATTCCCATTTGAAAAAAATTATACTCAAGTCATTATATGAAATTTTATTTTTAATAAATGTTAAATATTTCTACTGGTAATAGGTTAACATATCATTGAAGATAACATATTTAAATTTTTAGATGGAAACTTTATTAGCCTGTAAGAAAGATGGTTTATGTTTCTAATTTATATTATGCCTTAGTATATTTTATATAATATTTGGCTAAAAAACAAATATATATATTTTACTGCTCTTCTTGCTCACATAGTATAAGGCAAAAATCTCATAGAAATTTAATTGGATGTAAATATTCAATTAATTTTGCATGCAAAGGAGTTTTAAAATATTAACATTAGGTAAGCAGGGAGATTTTTAAAAAGAATTTAATAACTATAAGTTATATTGTTCAGTGATTCCTAAACCTGGTTCATCATTGTACACTTTTAGAAAATTCCCCAGGCTCATACTAGCCTATAGATTCTGATTCTTTACATTTGGGCTGAGAAACCTGATTTTTAAGACAGCTTCTAGGGTGACTTTAATGATGATGATGAAGATTTTTTTTGTTTTACATTTTGGGTAGAGGTTAGCTTTCCTCATGAATAGATGAGAAACTGAAGACCTAGAAAGTCAAGACAAATGATCGACAGGAGATTAGAGCCCTGTTTGATAGTTTGCTGTGTGCATAGCATCTTGGTCATTGTGTTTTCCAGTGGTGAAGAGTAGTCACAGATTTTGAGGACGTATAATTTGAAAACAATAAAAATGAACGTATACATCACAGAATATTGACCTGGAGAGAAAACTAAATATATTTATTTTAGCAGCGATAGGAAACTTTTTCCCTTAACATGAAGGAAGTTCTCAAAGCATATGAGTTCTTCCTTTACCTAATGAATTGTCAGTATTATCTTGATATAAAAGGGAAGATGAAAATCAATAAAACAGTAAGTAAATTTAAATCTCTCTGAGTCTCTTTAGGATTTTTATTTACTATTTTAGATAGCTTCTAATGATATCATTGACTTTATACTTCCCCAATTCCTTGTTGCTTAGTATAATGTATGCTAAGAGAAAGTTTAAAAACATCGCATGGATACTTAATATTCTCTAAACATTAACACCTAGAATGGTAGAATTAAATCATCAGGTAATTTAATTAACCAAAAGTGATATGTAGATACGTAGTTTTTTGTCAAAAAACGCACAAAAAATGTCACACCACAAATAAAGAAAATTTATTTAGCTTGATTGAACAGTAAGATGAGGTCTTGGGCAATTTATTTAATCTCTATTTCTCAATTTTCTCATACGTAAAATGAAATTATAGTAAAGAAGTAATTCATAGGTTTGCTGTCTACCATGAATGGTAGGCATAGAATTGTGTGTCAGATTTCCTTGATTAAAACTTGCTGTAAGGAAGCAGACATGATGATATCTCCAACAGTCACCTTCTAAACCTATCACTGCATTTGTACTGAAGCTATGCTTGTACCACAGTGACTTACCATGATGGAGGTTCTAGTGCCCTGCCATTCTTGCAATATTCAGGACTTCACTTACTGGCAACTTTGGCTCATGAACTCCCTATTCGCCTCTCTGAATCTTTCTTAGAACTGTGCTTCAATCTGCAATTCTTCCTGCCCAGCGATTCTTCCTTTTTTCTCTCCTTTCACAAGCCTCCTTGCATATTTCCGCTTCTTCACCTTTATCCTACACAGGTATGAAAATAATTTAACATTCATAAGTATAGTCAGAATATTGCATGTACATAGTAAGCACTATATAACTGTTTCTTATTAAAGTGTATAAGGAATAGTTTTTGAATTATAGCATGAAATATTATAGTATATATATTTGCAGTAGACAAACTCAATGGAGAAATAAAAACTGTGCTCTTGAACATGACAAAAATGTCATTACTGTTCATTTCGCTACCAATATTATTTTGACAATTGAGTTTCCAAGCTCTTGGCATAAAGAGTAAGTAGTAAATGTATTTATTCTAACAAGTAATTATATTATGGCTACTTTAACTTTGTATAAAACAGTTTACCTAGTGTTGAGGAAAGCAACCTGTAGGGAAAATGCAATGTTGTAACCTCAGAGCTTCCCAGTATTGTATTTAATGGCTCTGGTTTATTTAACTTGTTGGAGCATTCAACGATAATTTAACAGCATGTAATCAGTTCATATTAGGCATCGTGCTGTGGTGTGCAGCAATCAATGAGACAAAGAACTCTGGGAACTTTGGAAATTTTTATTTCATTTTGGGTAGCGGAAAGGAGGGAAAGAGGCATAGAAATAAACAGATATAGAGAAGAGTAAGTAACAATTAATACAAATTAAAGCATAAAACTGCTTATAGTCATGGGAATGAGACATGGTGTTTAAAAAAAATTTGTCCGTGAACTTCTATTAAAAATAATATGATCTCTCCCAAATGATTTTCATCAATTTACATAATTTTTAAAATTTCATCAACACTTGTTCTGCAAATTCTATAAAACATTCATATTTGTTGAATTTTCTTATGCAAAACTTGCATATGAAAAGAAAAGTTTCTCTCTAATTTATTTCAAAGATTTTCTTATTGCTCATTTAGAATTTGATCAACATAGGTAAGTGGGTGAATAGCAAGACACTTCGTTCTCTGGCGGTGAAGTGGTAAAATTTGATTTGAGTCCTGAAATTTCCATTTAATAAACTTTGTGGCCTCATGATTTTTTCAAGACTAGGACTTTTATTGCTAAATAATAGCATATTTTAAGTGTTAATAATTGAAAATTTAAAAAATTTACCGATTAATGTTACCCATGTTAGCTTTCCTTTATACGCATTGCTTTCTACTCATTTTCTGCTCCTCTGCGTTACCTATGATAAAATTGGTGGTTAATCCATCTAAATCTGCTTCTAGCCTAAAACACCCTTGGCTTACAGTAATTAATCTTGTGTTGGTTTTTAGGATTATTACTCAAACTAATGAGGCCTTCAGCAAAGTTGGAAATAGAGAATTGCACTGAATAGCAAATAAATGAAGGATTTGGACCAATTTCTTGTTTTGCAGGTCTTTATAGTCTCAATACTCTCCTCTTTGCTCTCTGAGGCCTAACATGCCCACGGGGAGTGGGGAACCCAATCAAGTCATTGCAAAGTGACTTCCAGCTGGAGTGTCCTGTCCTTCTACTATGTCAGCAACCCTAGTGAGCTATTGAGAGCTAGAGCTTGAGAAAACAAGTGAGAATAGTATGTGTTTACTAGATATACACACACAGACACTTCACTGATCTTCTGGAAGGAGCAAAAGCATACAGAAAATTCAACAGAAGAAGAAAAAGGAAAACCAATAGCAAGTTGATTCCCAGTGAGCAGGTACATAAAAACCTACACCAAAGACCAAGGGAGCTGAGAGCCCCACAAAAGAGGTTGACAAATCCAGTTTCTTAGAAAGAAAATATTTTATAGAGACCTAGGAACAGAAGCAATATCTTTGGCAGCTTCAAGACAGTAGCTCCTCACACATGCCCTCCAGAAAGTATCCGCTATACACTACACTTTTAGGATAAAGCATGTCCAGATGGTCATGTCTCAGACATTCTTTCTGAAACTTGTGACCACTGGGAGGTTAGATAAGCATTTTCTTGAGGGGTTATTATTTATGTTCCATTGCTTTAAGACCTTGCTTCAGAACACCTTGGTATGCAGGGGTCAAACATTGGTCAAACATTGGTCAACATGGTGGTTTTGCTTCAAAATGATGTCACCCTTGCCATGCAACAGGCTTTTTCTCTACACGAGCATACCTCATTTTCTTGCAATTTGCTTTATTGAGCTTCATAGATGTAGCATTTTTTATAAATTGAAGGTGTGTGGCAACTCAGCATTGAGCAAGTCTGGATGCCATTTGTCTAACAGCTTGTTCTCACTTCCTATCATTTTTGTCTCATTTTGATAATTATTATAAGGTATCAAACTTTTTCATTATTATTATATCTGTCACGGTAAATCCATGTTCAGTGATCTCTGCTGCTACTATTGTAATTGGTTTGGACACCACAAATCCCACCTATATTAGACTGCAATTTTTGTCAATAAATGTATGTGTTCTGACTGGTCCACCAACTGGCTTTTCCTCATCTCACATGTTCTCCTTAGGCCTACCTATTCTCTGAGACAGAAGAATATTGAAATTAGGCCAATCAATAAGCCTACAATGGTCTCTAAATATTCAAATGAAAGAGTGATTTGCACATCTCTCACCTTAAGTCAAAAACTAGAAATGATTAAGCTTAGTGAGCATGGCATGTTGAGATGTTGAAAGTCAGGATAGGCTAAAAGCTAGGCTTCTCGTGCCAAGCAGTTAGCCAAGTTGTAAATGCAAAGGAAACATTGTTTAAAAAAAAGTTAAAAGTGTTACTCCTGTGATCACAAATATTAAGAAATCTATTCAGCCTTATTGCTGATACGGAGAAGTATTTAGTAATATGGATGGAAGATGAAACCAGTCACAATATTCCTTTAAGCCAAGCCTAATCCAGAGCAAGGCCCTAACTCTCTTCAATTCTACAAAGACTGAGAGGTAAAGAAGCTGCAGAATAAAAATTGGAAACTAGCAGAAGTTGATTCATAAGATTTAAGGAAAGAAGTTACCTTCATAACATTGAAGTGCAAAGTGAAGCAGCAAGTGCTTGTGTAGAAGCTGTAGCAAGTTACCCAAGAGAAAGACCTAAGGTAATTGAACATGGCTACACTAAATAGCTGATTAATATTATATATGAAGCAACCTCATATGGGAAGAAAGTGCCATACAGGACTTTCATAGCTAGAGAGGAGAAGTCAATGCCTGGCTTCACAGCTTCAAAAGATAGATAGTCTGACTGATTCTCTTGTCAGGGGCTAATACAGCTGGTGACTTTAAGTTGAAAGTCATTACCAATCTGAAAAAGCTCATTACCAAACTTAAAATCTTTGGGCCCTTGACAATTATGCCAAATCTATTCTGCTTGTGTTCTATCAATGAAAAACCATAACCTAGATGTCAGCACATCCATTTACACCATGGTTTACTGAATAGTCATATTTTGAGACCTAATGCTCTGAAGAAAAATATTCCTTTCAAAATACTACTCGAGCATTGACAATGCATCTGCTCACTCAAGAGCTCTGATGAACATGTACAAAGAAATTACTGTTGTAATTCTTATGCTTGCTATCACAACATTCCATTCTGTGCCCATGGATCAAGGAGTAGTTTTTATTTTCAAGTCTTATTAAGAAGGACACATGCACATGTATGTTTATTGTCAGACTGTTCACAATAGTAAAGACTTGGAACTATCCTAAATGCCCATCAATGACAGACTAGATGAAGAAAATGTGGCACATATGCAGCATGGAATATGATGCAATCATAAAAATGGATGTGTTCATATTCTTTGCAGGGACACGGATGAAGCTGTAAACCATTATTCTCAGCTAACTAACACAAGAACGAAAACCAAACACTGCATGATCTCACTCATAGGTGGGAATTGAACAATGAGAACACATGGACACAAGGAGGGGAACATCATACACTGGGGCCTGTTGGGGGGTGGGGATCATGGGGGAGGTATAGCATTAGGAGAAATACCTAATGTAGATGACTGGTTGATGGGTGCAGCAAACCACCATGACATGTGTATACTTGTGTAACAAACCTGCATGTTCTGCACATGTACCCCAGAACTTAAAGCATAATAATAATAATAATAAAAGAAACACATTTTATAAGGACCTAGCTTCCATAGATAGTAATCCTCTGATGTATCTGTGCAAAATAAATTAAAAACCTTCTGGAAAGGATTTACCATCCTAGATGCCATTAAGAACATTTATGTTCTGCCAGGCATGGTGGCTCATGCCTGTAATCCCAGCACTTTGGGAGGCCAAGGTGGGTGCATCACTAGGTCAAGAGATCCTGACCATCCTGGCCAACATGGTGAAACCCTGTCTCTACTAAAAATACAAAAATTAGCTGGGCATGGTGGCATGTGCCTGTTTTTTTTTTTTTTTTTTTCACTGTGGCATCCAGTTTGTATTCATAAAGAAAAAGCTCCAGTCCATCTTTTAATTTTTTTGAAAAAGTCCCGACATTACAGAACTAAACTGACTGCTTAGGCCTAATGAAGATAATTGTATTCTCTTTTTGCCTGTAAATCTATTATAAACATGATTCATGTTTGAGAAAGCAAATATTCAATTACACAAAAGTGAATAAAATAAAGACTAAATGTCTTACATTGTAGCCCCTTTTCATATCCACTGCTGGCAAGTAAATATTTTGTAGAATTTCTATTTTTTTAATATTAGCATGGATTACCTTCAAAGCTTTTAATATGTTATATTATTATATATTCCACATTATATATATTATTTCTTAATTATAATGATATAGTCTATCATATGGTATTATATTATATATAATTATATATAATTACGCTATTATAATCTCTAACTTTATATTTAATTTATTTGAGTCTTATTTGTTGTATCTGTACAGTGTATGTTAAGAGTTTTCCTTACCAAGTCGGTTAACTATGGCTACACAGCAAGTCACCCCAATTGCTTACTCCGATGTCAGTAATCAGTTGGCAGCTCAGCAGAGTTGAAGGGAAAGGGATGGATGAGGGGTAAGGAGGTGTTGACCATCTCCAGGTGTTCTTAATCTAATGTCTGGCATTTAGCTAGCTTTGGGCTAGGGCAGCAGTGGTACTAGGTTGCTGGGTGGCTAGTCCACAGTGGTACTAGGCTGCTGGGAGTCCAGGACTGCCTTGGGATTATCCACATTATCAGGGTTTTAGAGTAGCAAGAAAGCAAGTTCCAATGAGCACACCTTTTTCAAGTCTTATCTTGTGATCAACTTACTATTTTATCATAGATCAAATAGCACAGGTCAAAGCCCAGAGTCAATCTGGAGGATACTAGCCAAAAGGTGGATGCAGATAGGTGGGAACAAGTCACGAGCCGTTAACTACAACAATGGATTTCTCTCTACCATCTGACTCCGATTACGTACTTCTAAATCTAATTTAGAGAGGCACAGCTTAGATTCCCTCTCAGGAAAATGTTCTTTGTTTAGCTGAGAGGAGTCTGAGTCTGATTAGTTTCTTTATTTTTTCTTTCTTTCTTTTTATTTTTTTGAGACGGAGTTTCGCTCTTGTTACCTAGGCTGGAGTGCAATGGCGCGATCTCGGCTCACTGCAACCTCCACCTCCTGGGTTCAGGCAATTCTCCTGCCTCAGCCTCCCGAGTAGCTGGGACTACAGGCGTGCGCCACCATGCCCAGCTAATTTTTGTATTTTTTTAGTAGAGACGGGTTTTCACCTTGTTGACCAGGATGATCTCGATCTCTTGACTTCGTGATCCACCCGCCTCGGCCTCCCAAAGTGCTGGGACTATAGGCGTGAGCCACCGCGCCCGGCCCTAGTTTCTTATATCTAGTGATTAATTCCTTCAGTTCCCCTGCTTTTTAGCCATGTTCTTTTTGGAGCGGCCCAAACCACTGACTAAGATGAGTGTAGGAAGCCTATTTCTGTCTACCACTGGACTTTATCAATGGGCAGTCTTTGCTCAGGAGCTCACTGTTGAACTGGCTTGTTCCCACCTCATGATTCTAAAGAGTAGATTTTCTAGGATAAACTGGTCCAGATGATTTGCTCACACATCTGTAAGCAGTTTCCAAGTCAGCTTGGGCCAAGTGGTCCTGGATGGCCCCACTCTAATATCTGGCAGTTGATTGCCTGTCACCTGGGGCCACAGCAATTCCTGGGACCAAGTGTGTCTCACTCATCACCAGATATCAAAATATTACCAACACCTAGAAGTCCCCTTAACCCTCTTCTATTCAGTACCTCCCACGGAAAACACCTTCTTGACTTCTAACACAATAGATTAACAAAATAGTAAAATATTAACTTTGAGAGATCAAGAGAGAATAGGGGAGGTAGTAATATAAGCCAATTAGGTTTTCAATAATTTGACAAAAAAAAAATGTGAAAGGAAAGTTGACACAAAGGGCAAGTTGAACTTGAAAAGGGAAAAAAAACCCATGCATATTTCTATTTATTTTCACTGGGAGGAATATAATGTCAAATGACCAAATTGCTTTTGAAAAAGTGGTCCATAGGTTAGGTTACAATAAGTGTGGTTTCATTTTTACAATGCCATTTATTTCCTCGGGCTAGCAAAAAACAAGAACAATTTTTAGCAAAACTAATAATGCTTAAGGAACAAATCCTTCCTGTTCAAGCTGTTAGGGGATACAGATGGCGTGGTGCAGATAAACACAATTTTAACCTTGCATTTTTCAAGGTTTTATCAGCTATTATACTTATCTATGTTTTGGGGGAGTTCATTCTCTGGGAACATAATAGGAAAGATTTGCCTCCCTAATATTCTTGTCCATCTAATAGAGAAATTAGAGCCACCATTAGTCTGGAAAGAGCTTTGCAGAGTGAGTCATTTAATGTCTAAAAGCTGATAAAAGCTTTTACCCAGATGGATGATGGGTATGCTTGTTGGCTGGCTTTCTAAAGTATGACTGATTAAACTGAGACATTTACTGAGTGCTTTTCTTTCTAAGTCTCAGCAGAAAGGTCTTGCTCATGGATAAGGTATAAACTTAGTGATTCCAGCTACATATAAAGAACAGGCAGGCTCAGGGCATCTCTCCTCTGTGTGATGTTGGTTCACCAACAGACTGGATCCATGCAGCACTGGGCTACTTTCCTGAAACTACCTTAATTTGTTAAGATATTTTAGCAAAATTAATTAATTGTTTAATTTATCATACCAAGATATGCATATCTGTCACTGTTCTTGCTACTAAGAGACAATTAGATACCAGTTCTTCAATGGAGACTGTTTTTTTTTTTTTTTTTTTTTTTTTTTTTTTTTTTTTTTGGCACAATCTCGGCTCACTGCAACCTCCGCCTCCTGGGTTCAGGCAATTCTCCTGCCTCAGCCTCCTGAGTAGCTGGGATTACAGGCACTCACCACCGTGCCCAGCTAATTTTTTGTATTTTTAGTAGAGATGGGGTTTCACCACGTTGACCAGGATGGTCTCGATCTCTTGACCTCGTGATCCACCCGCCTCGGCCTCCCAAAGTGCTGGGATTACAGGCGTGAGCCACCGTGCCCTGCCCAATGGAGACTGTTTAGCTGCCTTTGGTCAGGATAAGACTTTCTAATGTTGAAAGTGATAGGAACAGGGCTCACAAAGTGACCTATCCAAACCGAAATTCCCATTGTGCAATTTGGGAATAGTACTCACTGCTGACTCACTCCTTTCACATTCAGTTTTTACCTGCTTAGGAAAAGTAGCAAAGGAGAAAGGACTTACAGTGTGCCTACATAAATTGGTTATGAGTAATATACAAACCAGGAACAACAAACTGCAGAAGGTCTCAGGAGGCCTCTGAGGAGGAAGGCCTCTCCATGCCTCATGTTCCAGTACAGGGTGACCTAGGCTGTGCTACAATAAACATTGTGCTCAAGGAAATAAAACTCCTTCTTAGCACTATGATGTAGCCAGACTTGTAGGCTCCTTGTAAGGCTCGAGTTCCAGCATCTGCTGGAACTATATCTAAACAAGGTATAGAAAATAAATTAAAGATAACCAAGTGTTCTTGTTTTGTGAAACTCCCAAACTGCCACTGTGATCAATCTTTAGAATGATACACCAGTTCGGGCTTACTGATTCAGTTTCGGCTCACTGATTCACTCCACCATCACCCTCTCCTCACCATCACTCCACCCTTACCCTATGGATCAAAGTGATTGTAACCAGTAAATAGTGTGGATGATCAGAGCTCGGAGGCCTTCACTGTCTCCTCCAAAGTAATGAGGGATGGCCCCTGGTCCCACTCTCTCTCTCAATCTATTTCTCATTCTTTTGTCACCACCGAACACGGGGTACTCACAGGTGATGTAGGACTTGTTCCCTACACCTGCTCATCCCCAAATACCCTATATTAATGCTTCTTTATTATTTTGTAATTTTGTGCCTCTTCCACTAGATTGTACTTTTCCTTGAGGGTAGAGGCTTATTTTTAGGGTTGTTGGATGAATGTAAAAGCATGAGTAAAGTGACTTACAGTAGGTGTTAAAAATTATTGTCTCTATTGTATTACATGTCCAAAATACAAATATTTACTGGTTA
The DNA here is from genome assembly GCF_030222135.1 of Aotus nancymaae. Classification (NCBI taxonomy): domain Eukaryota; kingdom Metazoa; phylum Chordata; class Mammalia; order Primates; family Aotidae; genus Aotus; species Aotus nancymaae. The sequence goes on from NW_026988435.1 coordinate 14,425,602, forward strand.
TCCTCTGGATAAACAGCATATATATTTTTCTTTTTTTCTTTTGAATATTTGATTTCCAGAATTATTCCTGTGACTCATCAAGTCAGAGGAGCCCAGGAAAAAATTACTGTAATTAAATCATCAGCATTTTATATGTAAAGTATTGCTCTAAATGGTATGAATACAGACATATTTTCTTTGCTAACCTTGTTCTCTAAAAAAAACTATTTCCTCTTGATTTCACAACCAAAGACACATAATTGTCAATTTCTCATATATCTCATAACATTATGGAATGCTGGTTAGGATAGTATTAATGGTTAAAATAGGCGAGCTGAAGGTGGTTAAAAATAGGAGATCTGAAAGTGGTTAAAAAAACCGATCTGAAGTTAAGACTGTTTGAGTTTGAATCTCTGTACCAATAAGGATTAGTTTAAGACCTTGGAAAATAATATCCTTGTCCATAAGCAAACATTATTATGATTAATAAATGATAGGCATATAATGCAAATTAAATGAGTTAATTCATAACATTTAGAATTGTGATTGACATATATTAACCCTAAAATGGTAATTTTTTGAATGCTTCCTCGTGTTATATAGGGTTGCATGGTTGCATTGATCTATCTGGCCAGAGACTGGGGACTAACTTTTCTTATCCTTTTACTCTTTTCATCAAATATACTTATTCTATTCTTTTCTAGGCAAAAAACTGCTAATATTTCTTCCAGTCCAAACAATAAGTTCAGTGAATATACACATATGTTTAAACAGGTCTTTTGTGAATAAATCTGTTTATAAGAATTTACAGAAAAAGACAGGTCAATGTAAAATTGACTTTAGGTCATGTGGGAATTTCAATAGCACTCGAATTTCTCCATGTATGTTTTTAGCAATTGTTAAGGAAGAAACCAAACAAGTATTTGGATACAAGCTCTCCTTGACTCAGTTTGAATTCCTATGCCCTTAAAATGATTTTGTTGGATTCCATTACAGATTCAGAAGGCCTGAATAAGTGTGAATGTTTATCACAGGTTTAAAAAGTAGTCTTTACCTGCCACATTATAAAAAATTACAACCATAGAAATAATACTTGATTGCCATCCACAACTTGCTTTCAGATCACTGCCATTTTCAGCTAAAAAGGAGGAGGACAAAAAGCAAGCCCAAGACAAGGGAGCAAGGGGCTTTGTCAACGAGGAGTTAGTGAGGAAGCTGCACACAGCACTCTCATTCATTCTCCTTGAGATCCAACAGAATTATAGCATTGCATTTCATAGTTATAGAGTCTGGGAATGCAGTTGCCATCTTGGTAACTATGTCCCAGACTTAAGCTGGGTTGCAATTATAAGTACAATCCATGATTTTTAAGAAAAGAAAGAAAAAAATTAAAAGAGGAAGGTAGGTAGGTAGAGATAACATTTCTTTATCATAAATATTTAGATTTACTTACTTGTAATCCTATTAAATTATGTATTTGCTATCAATTAAGATCTGAAACATACCCTGTTCTTGGTGATACACACTTTTTTTTTTTTTTTTTTTTAGATATAAGGCTTTTTACTTGACAACTTTTATTAACAGTTCTTACAATATGAAGTTCAACGAAAGTCTTTCACCCAAGTTAAAACAGCAAGCAACACAAAATTTATCTAGTATATAACAGCGTTAGAAATGGTTTTTCTTTGTACATTCACACACAATGTCTAGATTTGAAACTTTTTAATTAAGGATGTCTTAATTTTTGACTTTTAAAAATGGTTATGACAATGGATTTTCTTGATTTATAGATCACAGTGGCTTTATAAATGATCAAGATATGTGTACAAACAAAATTTCAGATGCTTTTGGAAACACATCTTAAGACATATACACGTGATATATATTCGAGTTTACTCATCCTTTTGGGATAATGAAGACTACTCCATCTATCTTACACTGAAAATTTAGCCTTTGATAACTACGGCTTGAATAAATCACAAAATAGAATTTTCCAAGTTTTCTTAAGCTTTCAGTCCAAATAACTCAAAAGATATGTGCCCTAGTTGGATACATTTTTTTCTCATATAATTAGTATCAGTGGGCTCTTGTCTTGGGTTTGTCTTGGTCATGACTTATTCTTGCAAAACCATCTTTACAGCAAAACAAATATGAAAGATATTTTTCCCAATGCAAGGAAAATAATCTGAATCAATAACAAAGTCAAAGCCATTGGTGTTTTAGGACATTCTTGAGAACAGACTTCAACAGTCTAAACATTTTTTTCTTTAATGATTCTCTTCTTTTTTCACAAGTGTGCAGTCACTATCCTATTGTCGTCTATTCTGAAAAACACATTTTTTTGAAGGTCAAGTTTTTCAATGACACAGAACTATTTGGAATGAACCCAAAAGAATGCGGAAAATTGGGTCCCTCCTCAAGTAGTTTCCTCCTCTTTTAACAGCATGTAACTACTCTCTATCAGTAATCTCATCACAGCCGAGTTCTTCGGTCAGACGATTGACAACCATCAGGGAAAAAGCTCTTCGATGAAAGCTAACTGATCAAACGGGGTCTTCTCATAGTGCATCTGAAACCCGCCATCCAGGGCTGCTTCTCTTGCTCTGGTTGTTCTCAGAAACATCTTGTTGGCTTCTTCAAGAGCGGCTGATACTCAGTAGCCGGCACCACTAAGCTGCTCCTCTTCCGGATAGTCGTAGTCGTCCTCGCAGTCACCAAATTCCTCGCCCTTGTCCTCGCTCTCGAAGTCTGCGCCCGCCACCAGGCCTGGCTGCTCCCCAGCGTTGGGCCCGTTAGCAAGGCTCCGCTTCCCCTCTGGCGCCGCCATTGGCTGGGCCTCCTCCTCCTCCATTGGGCCTTCCTCCTCTAGCTGTGGCGGGGCCCCGTTGCAGGAGGGACGCAAGGATAGCTCCCGGCTCCCGCTGCCTACCTCCATCTGCGGAAGGTCACCCTCGCCAGGCATCACATCCATCTGCAGGTCACTGCTCTCTTCATACAGCTCGGACAGCTCGGCCATTTCCGACATTGTGCAAAACGCTCAACCTCTCGGAAAAAGCCTTCAACAAGATCGATACACACATGCTAACTCCTCTTCTGGTGAGCTTTATATCCCTTTACAGAAAGCCATGTTAGTAGTGCTTCCTTACTTGCCAGTCGATGACCTAGGATTTGATGCCTTTTTGATTTCTGTGAAGCAACAGGCATGCCACTTAATTCCGGTACACTTCAGTTTCCACCTTAATAAAAAGGGGCTGGATCAGATTACCGCTATAGTACATTTTAGGCTTAAAGTTATATGATTCTAAACCTTGTCTCTGCAAATATACAGTTGTAGATAGTTTGACATTAACTTAAAATTCAGCTAAAGCTTTGGATATTTCAAGATATCTATTTATGTATTGACATATATTACAGATATATGTAACTATTATTTTTTCTGTATTATCTAGTGAAAACAAAAGCCACAGTAATCTGTGACAGCCTATATTCATATCAACTAAATTTTGAAACTTTTCTACTAGTAATTTCACTGAAAATGGAGATCAAACTATTAGGCCTAATAAAGAAAAAGCATGTTCCTTCAGGGTAGCATTATCATTTTCCTTAATATTTCATGCTATTTTTTGACCTCATACTCTACAAATCATTTATCATATTAAATTAGGAATTATAAATATATGAGTATTTCAAATATTATTTCTTATATTTATCTTCCTTTTTAATTCTTTTATTGTCCTACTAGGTTAGTCTTATGCTGACCTGAAAATATTTCTGTACAAATAGTTGAAATATATTAATGAGCTATGGTGTATGTTTTAGTTTTCAATGCTTTTTAATTTCAGATGGAATTTAACATATAAACAATCACTATAAGCAAGTCTATTAATTTATAAATACATATTTATATATACATATATACATTTATTTATATATCATATTTTAATATAGAAATATTTTATTATGCTTTATAATAAGTATAAAATTATGTTTTTTCTCTAAAATATTAATAAAACTCACTGATTGATCGTCATTTGATTTTCTCAAGGAATATTGGTCATGTTAACAGAAATATAACTCACAGTTCTGGGTTGTTTAGTACCTTTGTGGGATGTGTTATATTTTTCATAAATATATAGCATTTACATATATAAACATTAATAAAATGTGCTTCATTTTTCAAAAGCACCTTTAATATGTGTTGTCAATTTTTTTTAATGTGAGGCATCAAATCATGAAGTTTCAGTTATCATTTAGTCATCATATTCATCTTAGAGAGAATGTGTACTCAATGCTCAATTTAACATGGCTTAACAACTCATCTCTCGTAAGAATATATAGCATACCTTTGAATTCTTTCTAAACCTAATACTTATTTTCAAAAATTATTCATTAATAGCTCTAGAGAACATAGCCTTTCTTTAGCAAACTGTCATGACTGAAATAATATCACAAATGAAAAGTTTATAGCATGTGTATTGATTTTCCTTTCTGCCACTTACCTTATACTTTAGCACATGAAATCATTAAAGTATCATTTACATTTCCCAATTCAAATGCAAATTGTATGCTGGACATATGGTATGATAGCAAATTTGGCAGTCAGTACAGAAAAGGAGTGTTATGGATGTCAACTTAAGTGTCTGAAATTTATGGTGAAGGTCAAATGATATATAAGGTTTCTCAAGATGAGTGGATAGTTCTGATTAGTGAAATCTATTATATAAATGTCATCTTCTCTCTTCATAAAGTTGGAAACCATCTCCTCATATTTAAAATATAAATAGTTGTACATTTTTACTGCCATTCTTAAATTTAAAACTGAATTTAGCAAGCTAAAAGAGATTTCATAAATTTTTGTTCAAGAAATACATTTCCTATATTAACAAATTTGAAGGGTACATAGATATTTGTAGTGATTTTGAATAAATTAGCTTTATAATAAATAATGACCAAATGTTATTTTTTACATACTAAATAATATTGCGTTTTCTGAGCTGAAAAATTAGTGGAATAGAGTCAAACTGAATATTTTGTAAATGACAATTTGATATAATCTTTTTCATTTCTTACAAGAAAACACATCATAGCTCTTTAAACTATTTTAAAACTCTGTCTAGAAATTTAATGTGATCCCATGAAATATAATTATAAAATTAAAGCCTAAATAAATATTTTAATGGTTTTAAAGTTTATCAATTTAAAATAGCAACTATAGTATTAAGAGTTAGGCAGTTATATCGACACAATTTCTCATGATCTAGAAAAAGAAAACTTTTTGTGTCAATCTCTATGAGTCATATCCTTCTGTGGTCTGTGCTGATATAAACATTTGAGACAAATATGTTTAAATAGACAAGCTGATTAAACAACACTTTATATATTTTTAACTTTGTAGAAATGAATTCACAGGTAATTCACATCTGTGTCTGACAAAGATTTGTTGCAATTGAGCCCCCAAACTCTACCTTTTTCCTGTTATATTGCTGCTTTCCTCCTTTCTTACAGTTCACTTATTGAATTGCCACCTATTAGGGGTTGAATTATTTTATGTCAAAATTTATGTATTTAAGTTTTAACCCCCAGTACATCAGGATGTGAACTTACTTAGAAATAGTGCGGATGTAATTAACCAAGTTAAGATGAGATTGCTAGGCTGGGCCCTAATTTGGTGTGCTTGATGTCCTTGTAAAATGAGAAATTAGGACACAGAGATAGTCATGCATACAAGGAAGATGACATGAAGAGATATAGGACGAAAATGGCCATCTACAAATCAAGGATAAAGACCAGGAAATGTTCCTTCCCTTACCACCCTTAAAAGAAACCAATCCTGCTGACAACCTCCATAACTATGAGACACTGCACTTCTGTCTTTTAAGCTACCCAATTATGTGATATTTTATTACTGGAGCCCTAGCAAGCTAATATACCACTTATCTTTATGTAACTTTCAGATCAGGCAAGTTAAATTAGCTCTTTAAGTTGTTTCCATCATTTAGTGTATGCATTTCCTCAATGGAACCTAATCAGTTTTAACTCTATCCTCTATTTCTACTTACTGAGCTAATCCATTTGGCTTTTCTCTAATCCTCTTCTGCCTAATTTCTTAGTGTTTGAAACAGATTCTTAATAAATCAGATTTTGATGTAAATTATTTTGTGGAAATCTTATTGTGCCTTTAGACCTATCTGTATCTATTTAAATGACAGAATTTAATATTTACATGCTAGAAGGGAGAACACATCCATCCTAGTTTGCCCAAAACTATGTAGTTTCTGAGGACATGGGACTTTCAGCAGTAATACCAGGAAAGTCTCCAGGAACCAGGGAAATTTGACACCCTACATCTTGACAAGTTAAAAAGACAGAAAGAGAAACTTGAGAAGACTAATGTTTCTGAGATTGTAGTCTCATTGAGATGGTGAGACAAAGTTGGAGCCTCTAGTGACCAATACCTTTGGGAGAATGTGAGGAGCAAAGGTATGAAAATTGAACTTCATGGAGGCTAGTATTCCCCTCAAGAAACATATTGAATTGAAAAGCTGTGTTAAATGGGACATTAAAAAGCTAAACAAAAGTGTTCTGAAAATTCGAGTTGGTGAGCAGATAAAAATTAGAGTTCAGGTCCTATCAGTGGAATAGATGCAAGAGAGTATTCTAGGTAGTCATCTAGAAACATTGTAGTAATGCACCTGTGGGAGGACTAAAGTAACCACATTACCAAACCTGCAAACTGTCACTATCAGATCGCTCTTTGGTGAAAAGGAGATAGCTCTGGGGAAAATGTAACACCACCTACAAATGTTTTGAACACAACATATGCCATTTGATTTACAGTTTGTAGGCATGTCAAGAGACAGAATTTTTAACAACTTATTTAATTAATCTGCCAGAAGACAAAATAAGAGAAAATATAGAGAAAAAAAAACATAAAAATGAAAAGTTAAATATATAAAACATATAGGTAAGTTTTAATATAAGAAACCTAAATATACTGTTTCCTTAAAAGGGAACTGTCAGATTACACACATACACACACATACACAGACACACACATACACACACACACATACAAATCATGCATATGCTGCTTTATGAAAACGTACTTTAAAAACGGCACCTAAATAATGACAGACATGGGTAGAAATAGTAATATGAAAATATAAATTAAGCAAAATTTGATGTAGCTGTCCAGATGTTAGATAGAAAAACTTTAAGGCAAGAAGTATTGCCATAGATGTAAATAAAATAAACTTTAAAAAAAAGTTTACCTTAAGTTATTGAGAGCTTTCTCCCTGGTTTGGGAATGATATAAGGATGCCCACTACCACCATTTCTGTTCAACATGGTACTTGAGGTTCTGACTAATGAACTAAATCAATAAAAATAAAATATATAAGGCTTAAAAATGAAGGAATATAATTGTCATAATCAGAAGGCAATGATTAAGTGTCAGTTTTTCGTATTTTTAATTAACAAAAGTTATATATATTTCCTGCACAACAGATTGTTTTAAAATGTGTATACATTATTAAATGGCTAATTTGAGCTAATTAACATGAGTATTATCTCACATATTTATCGCTTTTTGTTTTGAAAATGCATATTGTATTCTTAGCAATTTTCAAGAATACAATAGATTGTTATTGACACAGTCACCATATCATACAATAAGTCTCTTGAACTTACTATTATTCCTTATCCAACTGAAATTGTGTATCCTTTGGCCAACATCTCCCCAATACCTCCTGCCTTCCCAGCCCCTGGAAACTATCATTCTACTCTGCTTCTACGAGTTCAGCTCTTAGACTCCACATACAATTAGTTGAGTTCAACTCTTAGAGATTCCACATACAAAAATAATGCCTTAGTTGTCTTTCTGTGCCTGGCTTAGTTCACTTAACATAATATCCTCCAGGTTCATCCATATCATCAAAAATGATTAAAATTCCTTCTTTTTAAAGGCTAAATAGTATTCCATTATGTATATATACCATGTTTTCTTTATTTGTTCATCCATGCATAACATGTAGATTGCATCCGTATATTGGCTATTGTGAATAATGCTGCAATAAAAATGATCTGTAGATATATGTTTTTCATACTGACTTCATTTCCTTTGGATATGTACCTAATAATGGAATTCCCAGATCAAAAGATTATCCTATGTTTAATTACATGAAAGAACCCCTGTACTATTTTTCCTAATGCCTGTACTAATTTACATTTTCACCAACGATGTGCAAGGGTTCCCTTCATCTCACCAATATTTATCTTTTGTATATTTGATAACAGGTATACTAACAGGAAGTGAGGTGATACACTGTGACTTTAATTTGCATTTCCCTGAAAATATTGCTATTAATCATTTTTTCATATACCTTTTGGCCATTTGAATGACTTCTGTTGAGAAATATCTGTTCATATTCTTTGACTATATTAAAAATTAAGTTCTTCGTTTCCTTACTATTGAGTTGTTAGAGTACCTTATATATTTTGGATGTTAACCCTTAAGAGATAAATGGTTTGCTAATATTTTCTCCCATTCAATAGGTGATCTCTTCGTTGATTGTTTTCTTTGTTGGGGAAAGCTTTTAGTTTGATGTAATTCCATTAGTCTAGTTAAGCCTCATTACTAAGTCCTCTTTTATTAGATGGAATTCAAACAAAAAGTCTGTATCAAGTAAATTTCCATGGAATTCCCATCAAACTTATTTGTCTCAATCTCATAGGAAAGCTCTGGAGAGTATAGAAAGACACATTAGCTATAACCAGTCAAAGGCAATTGGAGTATTTATATGCCCAATCCTATCAGCTTTTGGAAGGAGCTGCCCCCATGGACTTGATTTCATACACTGTGGTTCTCATTATACCCATTTGTATTGCGCTTTTGCAGCCTGAGGGCCATCCTCTAACAAGGAGTTGCAGGAAATGACATCATTTTAAGAACTGATGTACATTAAACATATAAAGAAAACCAGATGGATAGGGAGTGAAGACCGACAAAAATGACTTTTCTTCAAATTATTTAGGTATGTTGAAACTTCTTTAATAATGTTTTTATTTCTGTAGAGTTCATGTATTTTGGGGGCATTCAAATTATTCTTTTGTATTTGACATTTTCTGGGGGGATTTAATATAATACATAATTTAAAAACTTTACTATTTTTGCTAAAATATACATATCTAATTTATGTTTGGATATTTGCCTTCATTCTACTAAATCTGATAAATTTATTTATTCAAACAGATTACATACATACGACTTTGAATTCATAAATAACTTATCTGCATTTCCTAACAAATTTGTGATAGGAAAATACTATGCTAAATTGCTATGACTTTATAAATAGAAACCCCTACTTTCTTCCTCTATTTTCTCCTTATTTTTCACTCCTTCTTAGGTGAAAAACAAACCTAAGATTGTCTATAAACAACCCCATCTGCTCTCTTCTCTCAGACATTTAACATTCGTTTCATGTCTTAGGCTTTCTGTGTCCCAACCTCATAGTCAGTATTAAAATATAGCTTTCATGCATCTATTACCTGAGATATAATTCAGGAGGATTCATGGATTACCCTTTTGTAAATTTCCTGTAAAATCACTATTTTAATCCTTGGGAATAATATAAGTGATGGAATTTTCTGTTTTCTGTGCAAGATATGGAGGAAAAAATTAGGTTGAGGAAATGTTTTTGAGGTTTTTTATGAGTATATCTCTTTAACCATCCATTGTTATTCTTTTGCTCCCAGCCAGATAATATCAAAACCTGTAGATTCTTGTCTAACAATGTGTACATTATATCATAGAACATTTTTCTGACTAAAATTTGGCATAGAAGTTGCTATCAGTCACTTTATTGTAGAGTTTAGAACATTTTTCACTGATATCAAGATTTTAGAGCAACATGAAAAAAAATCTGAAACCTCATAAGCTTGCACATGTAGGATTTGAAAAATAACTCTTTTCTGTTGGTATCTATGTGAGAGCATCATGCAATACATGACAATAAGATGCTCTGTTGAAATCTCAAGAATGTTAACACAAAAGTGAATGCTAGTGAGGCTGAAGTCTGCTGTCATTACCAGTTATCTGATACCCTCATTGACCTTTATGCTTTCTCATTCTATCTTAAGTATCTTAACTCTAGCTTGACATTTCCCAATAAGAAAACTTATAAGATGTAAACAGTTTACTAAGTTTCACTGTTCCTTAGATGTACTTTAACAGTAAAATGAAAGACTGACTTTTTAAATAAATTATTTAAACCATTGCCATTTACACGTAAATCTCCATGTCTTCAAAAAGAAATTTGCTACAGTTTTACGAGTCTAATCTCAAGATGTGAAGAATGAAAACTTAAAATAAATAGTGCACTTAGTATGCAATTGTGTGTTTCATTAATATTCAGCAGAAAGGGTAAACAGAAAATTTTAAAATAGTGTGCTATTTCAATGTGTGCAACTGGAGAGGCAGATAACTTTTTGTAACTGTTTATAATGTTTAATAATATAAATCCATTACTTTTAGCATTACAAATAAATTTTTCTGCAAGAAAAAAGTGTCTTGTTTATGAAGATAGCTTAATACTCCATGAGTGTATTTAAAAAAAAAAAAAAGCCTGTCTAGAAAAAGAAGGCACAACAAAAGAAAGTCTAAATTTCTTTGGAATCAAAAGGAATACAGAAAAAAAGAGAAGAATAAAAGAAGAGTCAAGAGATGAAGAGAGGATGAGGCTATCTTTAGCATAAGAATGAGGTAGTAAAAAAATTCACAGTGGCAGAATGGCTTAGTTTACTTAATAGACAGATACGCTTATTTAAATTTGAGTTGCTAGTTTTTATTATGATGTCATTATTTTACTAAACCTTCTGTGAGGTCAGCTATATGCAGAGAAACCTTGAGTGTTCATGTGTATGTATGTATGTGGACGTGTGTAAGAGGCTTCAGCCAGTTTTATTATTACTTTAATGAAAATAATGACCTTAGTTGACACACGAGTGTTTGACTAACTCCTTCACTAATTTACTTGATTTTTTCACATCCATTCATTGTTTATGGATGTTATTTCCCTTAAAATTATCAAAGGAAATTTAAACTGGCAAACAAGTGAGACTTTTCCTATATGCAATTAAATTTGTTTATTAGACCTATTTCCTCTGAATATTCTTTGAAGTGTCATCTAGACCTTTGTAGGTGTGAGAGTATGGATTTCATTATTCTATCAATTAAGGTGTCTCTAGAGACTACAGCAAATGAACCTTGAAATACCAGTCATTAAAAGCAATGAAAGTTTACTTCTTGCTTAAATTGATGCAATCACTGAGTGTTATTGGTGTGGTGGTGGTGGTCCTAGTCTTTTATGTTTCATATATTCGTTCAGAACTCCAGGCTGATGGAGGATCTGGCATCCTCAATATTTAACTACAAAGGTGATCAATATCCATCCAACACAAATAGAAAAAATAAAATCATCAGTGAAAGTTTCTTGTAGGTTAGGCCTGAAAGAGTATCACATTGCATTCACTCATTTTTATTGATTAGAACTCAGTTGAAGTCTACATCTAACTGTGAGAAGGCAAAAAATTTAGCCTAGTTTGTGTTAAGAAGAAGCAGAAAATAGATTATAGTATCAAGATATAGTATCAAGATAAGTATTGTCAGCTGTAGTCTGCCTTGTGATGTCCAAACCAGTGCTTTACTTTCTTCCAAATGGAAAAATATGCCCTTTCCCTAAAATAGAATGTTCAATGCTCCAAAAACTCACGACTGTTTGTGGTAGGAGGAAATCTGGGATAATTTTATTTAATATTCACATTACAAAGCTTTTTCAAAAAAATGTAACCAAGACAACTCACCAAAGAAGATATACAGATGGCAAATAAGCATATGAAAAAAAATGATCAACTTCATGTGTAATTAGGGAATTACAAATCAAAAAGCAACAGTAAAACATCAGTATACACCTATTAGAAAGGCTAAAATACAAAATTTTAACAATGTTGGTAAGGATATGGATCAACAGGAACTCTCATTGATTGCAAGTTGGGAGTCAAAATGGTACAACAACTTTGCAAGGCAATTTGCAGTTTCTTATAAAGGTAAATGGAGGATTAACATGTGATTCACCAGTGGTACTTCTGGATATTTCCCCAAGGAGTTGAAAGCTTATACTCACACAAAAACCTGGATGTGAATGTTTATAGCAGCTTTCTTTATAATTGCTAAAATTGAAAGTGAGCAAGTAGTCTTTCAGTACATGAGTGGTTAAACAAACTGTGGTGCATTCATGCAACAGGATACTGTTTTGAGATAGATACATATATATATAATATATATTTGAGATATACATATGTTATTATATATATATGTGTGTGTGTGTATATATATATATTTATATACACATATGATAACAAGCCAACAAAAAACATGAAAAATATTCTGCAAAACCTTTAATGCTGGATACATGACTTGCATTTGCCAAAACCCTACAGAACTGTAGGACAAAGCATGAACCTTAATGTAAACTACAGACTTTAATTAATAATAACTGTATCAATATTGTTTCAACAACTGTAACAAACATATCACACTAATGCAAAATGTTAATAGGAGAAACTGTGTGGTGAGAGATGGGGATATGAGAACTCTCTATACTATCAGTGCAAGTTTTTTGCAAAACTATAACTGTTTTAAAATAATGATAAAATATTATGTTATGTAAAAATAATTAAGTCTATTAAAATTTTACGAGTACCCAAGGCTACCAGAATTCCTGACCATTTACTCAAAGGCATTTCAAAACCTCCTTGAGATGAAAGAGGTTATAACTAAGACAGGATATGAGAGGCAACTACAGAGAACATGTAGTGGAGTTTGAAATGAAAAGCTTTCCAGTTATGCCATAGGGAAAGAAAACTTTCTGGAAAAACCGAAGAAAACAGGGAAAGTCAATTCACAATGGTTTCAACAGACTTGCCCTCATTCTTCCATAAGTCACCTGCTGTCCTAAGCAGTTCCTGTAAAAAGTGAGGTGACAAAGCCCACACTTTAAATAAAACTTCCACCATGTTCACAATCCGTACTGTCTTATCTGTCACTCATCTTTGACAATAAAAAAGACAAATAATACATACAAACAAAATACCATTAAACAATCCAAACTATTACCAAGTCAAATGGACATCCTCTGAATTTCCAGCTGAGGGATATTTCTATGGGAATAAACATCACTTGTTAACCTCATAGGAAATCAATGTGGCATAAATAGGTGACATTCCTTAGAGTCTTAGAATTTTATAGAAAATGGAGCTATTGACTAAATAAACCTGGATCTTTACCCTCAGATATTTCCAACAAAGCTTCTAATCCAATAACTTAGTTCTAGTCTTGTGTAAATTTGTATTAGAGCAATAGAAAACTAATCCACCACACAAACACATGGCACATAAATGAAATTATGTGTTTTTGAAGAAAATATCAGAGTTGCTTAGGAAAAGCATCACAGTGTACTTTTATTCTTCACAGATAAATAAAATACATTTGAAAAACAGAGACACTGTTGAACCAAACACAACGCATCACATGTGTTTGGTTCCATACACCCACAACTTGGAAAGTTAATGTTGAGGAAGCTCAAAGACAAAAGAAAACTTAATACATATAACATCAATAATGTAAAATGCCCATCCATTCACATTTTTCATCTAATCTTTATTTTTTCTAAATAATCTTGAAGATTTGACTTTCAGAGATTTATGTACTGCAGGATTCATATATAGGATGAGTAAATCATAAAGACACATCATTAAGGAATAAAGAATCAAATTATAAATTTATGTATTATGGGACATATGTGTTCATTTTATACTCTCTAAAGTAAGTGCTGATCTATCTGTGGGTCAGAGTTCGTCACAAGTTGGACTGATATGTGCATTCTCAAAATATACATAATTAATAGACATGATGAATTACATGAGGATCAACAGTAAGTATTGATTATAGAGCACATACTTAAAATATGAGTAAGATATTTAAAATTTCAGAAACCAATATTTCCAGGACGTTAGTAGTTGAGAAGAGATAGGAAAAGAACAGACTGTGAATATACAATAAAAACTGAGATTTAACAAAAGAAAGAAAGTTCATTTTTTATAATTGTTGTTATCTATTTATTGTCTGGGAACAATATTAGGAGAGATTCAGCTTGATTTCCTCATTATTGCCTTGTGGAAAATTTGAAAGATCTTTATATCTAGAGGTCAGTGGAGGATTCAGAGCATATCTATACTGTAATGTTACTTGTCTTTTAACAAACATTCCAGATTTCAAATATTCGAGTGACTGTTCTTTGTGAAACACTCATCAAATGATGTTGCTATTTCCAGAGATATATATTTTGAATTGCCTTCAAAATCTCTTACTCATTCTTTTGAATATCCTACATGGTGGCAAATAATTATGCCTTAAGGGTAGATTTTAATTGAGGTAAAAACCAGATGCAGTTTTAAACAGAAAGAATAAGATGGGTTATCAATTGGATAGCACCATTTGTGGTCAAAAAATAAAATGTGAATATATAGTTATGTGACTTTTTTTCTTCATTATCTTTTAAAATTGATTCAAAAAGCAAATATTAACAAAAATTCCAAATATGGTGGCATAACTATGTAAAAAATTTGGTCACCCAAGGCAGTCATATCAAAGGACAAGACTCATTTGTAGTGTAAGTTTTTCTTTTACATTAAAAGGTTCTCATCTAGAGCCAGAATAGATATTTTGCATATGTGAGAATGTAAATTTCCATTTTTAAAGAACATGTTCGTTGTTGATTTATCTAAGCATGAATTTTGTTTAGAAGATTTAAAAATCATAAAATAATAAATAAGTGGGACATAACTTTACAATGATTAAATACCCATTAATTTGGTAAATAAATATTATTAAATGCCTAATTATTGGGCAATATCTTCTGTGCATGGTACACATTTAAAAAGAATATCATGCTGATAATATTTACGGCTTTAATGGTACTTACATTCCAGTGAAGAAAGGCCAAAAAATGTATATTCTTTAATAAAGGAATTAAAAAAAGAACAGGTTAAGAAAAATCAATATGGAGATGGAAAAAGGCAGATTCAAATTTCAAATAAATGGTCAGCGGAGACTTCATTGACAAGAAAATATGTGGTTAAAGACTTGGAGGAGGTAAGAGCCCACAAAGATATCTTTTGAAAGCACAATCAAGGCACAAGAGACAGCCAAACTCTAACTGGCTCCTCTGACCAGCTCCTAGAGCTGGAGCATGTCTTTCTTGTTAAAGAACACAGCAAGGTGGCTGCTGTAGCTGCAGATGAGGTGTGCATGATCGGGGAATAATATGCTGTGAAGATAATTGCCTTCTAACTTATGTGAAACAAATGGAGAAAAGCCAAGTAATACAGGGACAAGAGTCTATAGTATATGCAAAAAAAAAAAAGTGGTTACGACTTTGAAATTTAAGCTGGAAAAGGCTAGGAGAGAGGTATTGAAGGGAAGAGTGACAAATGCAAAATCGGAGATCTCACTGGTGTGTAAAGGTTATTGGAACCAGGTGTGACATGGTTTGGCTATGTCCCACCAAAATTTCATCTTAAATTGTAACTCCCACAACTCCCATGTGTCATGGGAAGAACCCAGTGAGAGGTGATTGAATTGTGGAGCAGGTCTTTCCTGTGCTGTTCTCATAATCATGAGTGAGTCTCTTAAGATCTGATGGTTTTAAAAATGAGAGTTTCCCTGCACAAGTTCTCTGTCTGCTGCCGTCCATGTAAAATGTGACTTGCTCCTCCTGCATTTCACCATAATTATGAGGCCTCCCCAGTCATGTGGAACTGTAAGTCCATTAATCCTCTTTCTTTTGTAAATTGCCTAGTCCCAGGTATGTCTTTATCAGAAGCATGAAAACCAACTAATACAAAGTGCTAAAGTGTTAGCTTGAAAGATAAAAGTTGGTGGTCATTGAGATGCATGGAATTAAAATTTTGAAGGACTGTAGTTATTGGTAATGAGAAGTTCTAGAGTATGAACATAGGGAGACATAGTTGAGGAGGGGTGCAGGGTAAGATAAGAAAAGGAATTGAGGAGGTAAGGTGTGGATGGGATGATCTGTGTTTTTATTTTAATCACCAAGAAATAAGATAGAGTCTCAGGAGCTTAAGTAATTGAGAAATAAGAGTAAGTTCACAGATCTACTCTCATTTGGAACTGAGAGTTTTTAAAGAGATGGAAAGGAAATTGAATAAAGAACAAGAAGGACAGTTGTATGGAGGTTGTGGAGGGGAGAAAAAAAGCTCCAAGCTTCAAGTGAAAAGCATAAAAAGCAGTGTCTGGAGAGAAGCAGATTTCTATGTGAGCAGAAAGGTGAAAGGAAGAATGGTAACGAGTTAGACCAAATGCACTGGCTCTACCTACATGGCCAAACAAAATATTATTTAAAGTATTTGGATAATCAGAAATATGTTCCCTACAGGCTTATAAGAAGAATTTAAGAATAAGTTTAATATTTGTTTTCTTTTATTGAGACAGTGTCTCATTCTGTTGCCCAGGCTGGAGTGCAGTGGTGCAATCATGGCTCACTGCAGCCTCAACCTCCTGGGCTCAAGTGATCCTCCTCCTTCAGCCTCCAGAGTAGATGAGACTACAGGCATGCACTACCACATATAGCTAATAATTTTTTAATTTTTTTTGTAGATATGGGGGTCTCACTATGTTACCCAGGCTAGTGTCAAACTCCTTGGCTCAAGAGATCCTCCTCCTTCAGCCTCCCAAAGTGTTGGGATTACAAACTTGAGTCACCACACCAGGCCTAAGTGTAAGATTGTTGAATAATTATCACATACTGTCTTGAAGTCAATTTTGCAGTAGAATGATATTGTAAATTCACATAAGTTCTTAATTGTTAATGCAATTACCTTTGTCTTACCATGAATATCAAGTTAATCAGGTTAACATCAAGTTATTATAATTATAATATATTGGTTCAGTTTTTGAGACCACATTTTAAGATGAAATTTGACAGAAAAGAGTACTTAGGAGCCAGAGAGATTCATGTGGTTACATTCTATATTATATATATGGATGGCTGAAGAAATCTAATGTATTTCAATGGGCAAAGAAAATGTAAAGACATCACAGTTATCAAAATATTTTTAAAATAACCATGTCCGATCAGAGTCAACTGATTTCATGTTTTCCAGGGATGTAGAAATAGGATCAGTAATTGAAAATTATAAGGAAAGGGTTATTAACTCATGATATTAGGTAAGATTATAATAATTACAGCTGTTCTTCAACAAAGGTATGGGTTGCTTCTCAGATATTAAATGAAATCTTTGTCATATGAGGCATTCACTCAAAGTTTATTTGTAAATGACATAAAAATGTATTTGCATAATTCACAGGTGTTTGCATAAATGATGGATTTTAAATATCCAGATTATTAGTGATATTTATTCAATACCCATATACATGACTATTTTTATAGCTGCTTCTGGCTGTATATTTTTGGGGAGGTAGGTTTATAGATTACTCTTTAGTCATGCAACATTTTTATATTTGTTGCCATTATTCAAAGGCATATCTTTGGGCAAATATACTTTAATCCAGTATTTTTCATTTCAGGAGATTTACCTTTGATAGTTCTCTTTATAGCTCTGGTTTCTTTATTTTTGCACATTAATTTTCTATGACAAAAAAGTCAAATTTAAAAGTAAATGTTAAAACTTGTATCTGGGGCTAAAGATTGACTTTCTATCTGCTTTCATTTGTCAAACCTGCTACAGATATTAACTGTTTTCTAGAGCATTGATAATTGGTAGGGTTAGGAATTTTATTCTATGTCCAATCAGAGAATCAAATCTAGTCTCAGCCAGAATTAAATCATTAAAGTGCACTAAATAGTGTTGAAGGCAAAAAATGAAAGCTATAATGAGAAAACACATTATAAAAGACATTTTGAATTTTGCTACAAACTGCAGAACTTAAAATTCCTCTGTGATTTAAAGTTTGTTCAAACAACAAACATATTAATGTCATGTCATTATGGGATTCTGAGAGATAATATTTACAGGGCAGTAGAAGTGCTAAAGCAGAAAGGAGAGGCTCTCAATGAAGAAATACAATCTACGGATCAAGTAGATGATGAGGTTAAGTCAGGGCTTCAAAGAAATATAGTAGTTAATATGCTCCCAAATTTAAAGGCTTTTGAAAATAATGGTTTTACTGCTAAGTCTGGAAAACCAAAAGTAGCTTTACTTCCTCTAATTGCACAGATATTAACAGAATGAATCATAAGCCATTTCAGGTTAAGCTCATTCAGTTTGAGAAAGGCACACATCTGTGTTCTGTGGGTGTTGTGGCCTGGACTATTATAGGAAATCCTATTGCACACATAGAAACATTGCAATAAATGACATAGTGTTGTAGTGAATTCAGAAATTTCCATATCCTAGGAAACTTTAGTCCCCCAGATTAGTGTAATTATGTAAATGAGAAAAGTTCAAACTTTAAAGGAAGTACTAAGAAGTATGTCTTTTGTGATGCTGCTTAATACTTTGTTTCGCGTCATAAACAATGTAATCTCATTAGCATACCCAGAAACAACACTGGAAACTTCTTGTCTTTACAACTTTAATATTGAAAACATTTTAATAATTAACATTCACAACTTTTGTATCCAAAAAAAAAGTTTGTCCACACCTGTAAGAATGATGGTATTTGTCTGATATTAGCAGATGACATAGACACAGATTGAACTTCTAACTCAGTATTGAAACTTGCCTTTGAAAAAGGGGAAATATCTGTTTACAAGAAGTTTATTTTTAAAGAAATTTCTAGGAAATTATTAATTTTATGGTCTTCTAGATATTAGATATAAGATGTACCAATATAAATTCCTGAAACATCAATATAGACTTGATCTTGATTTAAACAATTATAAACATGCTCTGTCATAAGTTGACCTTGTCTTTTCTTGATGGCTCCCAAAATGTATAAATATTAGGAAATCTTTTATTTTAATGTGAGATATTAAGATAGGTAAGAAGTATGCTTGGCATGCAAATAACAGCAAATGGCTGCACGGATATAAAGGAGACACCATCTTCCCTGTGCTTTGATCCTTCATAATAATTTCAGTTTCCTGATTAGTTTAGTCCAATGCCTATCTTTGATATTACAGTTATTTTTTCTTTTTCAAAAATTTTTCTCTCTTTATTCTTGTCTGTTTTTTTATTGGCATAGCATTTCATTTGGTTTCCATAAGTGATTTGCTCTCTCCTGCAATATAGTTCATTAATATTTATTTTATATTCTCATGTTGTGTCTCTTTTGAACTATTGCCTGTTAATGTCAAACAACAATCAAAATATGTCGTGTTCTGGGCCAAAAAGCACATCTCAATAAAGATTTAAAAATAGAAATCATACAATGTATGTTCTCAGACCACAGTGTAATTAAACTAGAAATCAATTACAGAAAGATAACTGGAAAATCTTAAAGTGCATGAATATAAAACATCTACTTCTGTGTAACACGAGTAAAAGAAACTAAAAGAGAAAGTAAAAAAGATAATCTCTAGAGAAACTAAACCAAGATGAAAACACAATATAAAAAATCTGGCGTGCAGCAACAGCAGTGCTTAGAGAGAAATTTACAGTCTTAAGTGCATACATAAAGAAAGATCTAAAATCTATAACCTAAGTTTCCATCTTAGGAAAGTAGAAAATAAAGAGCAAGTTAAACCCAAACTAAGCAGACAACTAGAAAAATAAGAATGAGGACTGACATTGATGACATTAAAATTAGGAAATCAACAGAGAAAAAAACAATGAAATTCAAAGCTGGTTCTTTGAAAAGACAGATACAATTAATAAAACATTATCAGTTTCCAGGCTAAGAAAAAGAAAGGATACAAATTACTAATATCAGAAATAAAAGAGAGGACATCACTACAAATGTCCTAGTTACTGAAAGGATAATAAAAAATATTACGAACAACTCTATACCCACAAATTTACCAACCCAGATGACATGGATGATTTAATTAATTAATTTATTTTTTTGAGACGGAGTCTGACTCTGTCGCCCAGGCTGGAGTGAGGTGGTGCGATGTCGGCTTACTGCAATCTCCGCCTCCCAGGTTGAAGTGCTGCTTCTGACTCAGCCTGCCAAGTAACTGGGACTACAGGCATACACCACCATTCCTGGCTAATTTTTTTGTATTTTTAGTAGAGACGCGGTTTCACCATGTTAACCAGGCTAGTCTCGAACACGTGACCTCAGGCAATCCACCTGCCTCGGCCTCCCAAAGTGCTGGGATTACAAGCATGAGCCACCATGCCAGGCCAGATGAATTTTTTGAAAGACACAAGCTTTCTTTGAAATTTAATAAGAGAAAAGATTTTAAGCGTTCTTACCACCCCCACACCAACACACACTAAATACACATGGCAATGATTGTATTAATTAATTTGGTTGTGGTAATCATTACATAAGCTATGTTGTGTTGATTAAATATTTTTAGTTTAAGAATCATGTGCTTAGGTGGTCGTTTGTTGGCCTTTATGCTGCTTGGTGTTCTCTGAGCTTCTTGCATCTATAGGGTGGTGTCGACATTAATTTGAAGGAAATTCTCAGTCATTATTATTTTCAAATATCTTTTCTGTTCTTTTCCCTCTTTCTTTACTTTCTGCTAGTCCCAAGCCTTTCATAGTTTTCCTACAGTTCTAGGTCATTCTGTCCTGTTTTTGTCAGGCTTTGTTTGCTTTGCTTTTTCAATATTGGACGTTTCTATGGAGATGTCCTCAAGCTCAGAGATTTCTTCCTCAGCTGTGTCCAGTCTAAAAACAAATCCATTAACAACATTATTTTTTAAAAATTTTACAGTGTTTTTAACCTCTAGGTTTTATTGCTGCTATTGTTCTTAAGATTTCCATTTATTTCCTTATGTTACCCATCTGTTCTTGCATGCTTTCAGCCTATTAATTGTAGTTGTTTTAAATTCTGATAATTCCAATATCCTTGTCATGTTTGGTTCTGCTGCTTGCTCTGTCTCTTCAAATTGTGTGTTTTAATTGTGTGTTCGTTTTTCCTTTTATTGTGCTTCGTGATTTTTTTCTTGATAGTTGAACATAATATATTTGAATAATAAACTATTGTAAATAGGACCTCAGTAAGGTGGTAGTAAAGTTTAGGGGAAGGGAAATACTTCTATTGTCCTATGATCAGGTCTCTAGCATTTAGTGAGCCTATGTCACTAGACTGCAAACTTCACAAATGTTTCTCAGTCACCCTCGCCTCCCTTGGGTGGGGGAGGATGGCTACCTTACTGTAGTTGAGTATTTTCCTTTCCTTCAGGGTTTTTAGGCTCTGATAATATCCCAGTAGGTTAGGATCTTGCTAACAAGAGCAGAATGCTCTAGTGTATTTTTAAATGGTTTTTTTTCTCCCTCCCCCTGCTGAAAGCACAAGGGTATTTTTCTTTAAAATGTACTGTTAGAATCTGGTTCTAAGGTTTGTATGTATTGTTGGTGTTTCACATGCCGAATATAATTTCCATTGAAAACTATTTTTAAAACCTTTTAAAATAAGAAAATAAACTATTCATTGATTTGGCATTGAAAAAAAAAGTAACTGAGAATGAAAACAGTCATGGAACATAATAAGGTGCCCATTTATGAGTGAAATAAATCAACTACAAAGTGGTTTATAACTCTTAAAGAAACATACAAGGGTTGAAGCCTTATATGTTTTTTATTAAGATGAAATTGAATGCATAGTCAATTTCAAATCTCTACATCTGTGAAAGGGAATTGCTCTTAAGGGTACTCACCCAGATGCTAAGGCTCATTAAAAGGGTGGTGACCTACTTCTCTAAACAACTTGAGGATATTGCAATGGGGTGATCCCCCTACACTATGGCAGTGACTGCTACTTGTACACTTATCCAGGAAGCTGAAAAGTGCACAATGAGACAAGATCTCCCCAATTCAGGTCTCCCACCAAGTGACAAGAAAGTGTATTGGAAGCTAAGGGGCATCACTGGTTAACGAGCAGCAGATTGCTGCAGTATTGGGCCTGCTGGTGGACATCCCCAACATCCATTGCATTTATGTCAAACTCTAAACTTTGTTAACCTAATGCTCATTACCAAGGATACTTTCATCCATGACTGCTCCAACACCATAGAGGAAATATATATCAGTAGAAAAGATTTGCAGAGCCACCCTCTTCCTAGTTTGGAAGACATGGCTTGTAGATGGCAGTCAGTTCAAGGACGGATGTCAAAGAAGGCAGGATGCACAGCTGCGTTCCTATAAGAAACTATCAAGCCTAAGGATCTCCCTGAAGGGACTTCAGCCCAACAGGCTCAGATAATAGCCTTAACCACAGCCCTAGCACTAGGAAAGGACAAGGCCTTGATTTCTTTACACAGACGCAAAATATGTGTTCTTTGTGGTCCCTGCCTATGGTGCAATCTGGAAGAAAAAAGGGGACTTCTCAATGTCACTAGTAAGGAAATCAAATATGCAAAAGAAATATTGGCAATGCTACAAGTAGTGTAAATGACTTGTAAATGCCTGGACAGATTGCTGTAGTCCATTGCTGGGGTCATGGGATGGGGACTTTGAAATAATAATGGAGAACAACCTGGTAGATTCTGTGGCTAAATGAGCTGTAATAGGGTAGGTCCTAAACAAGAGAGGCAGGATATGAGTGCCCAAAAATCTCAGGTGGGCTATTGTAAAACATTCAGCTGAGTCCTCACACTAGGGCAAGAAGGCTATGCATGGCTTCTCATAATGAGAACCCAAGGAAATAATGACAAAGTGATGGACTACTGTTTCTATTGTCAGAAAAACAATGCTCAAACCAGAACCCCCATACCTCCTTTGGTTAAAGTGATACAATTCAGGGGAACCTCCCAAACAAAACTGGCAGACTGACTTCACTTTTAGGCCTATGGCTCCTGGAGGATTTAAATAGTCTTTTATACTTGTTAATATCTTTATTGGTTGGATAGAGGTTTTTCTCTGCTGGACTAAAAAGGCAAGAAGTCATAATGGATTTACTTAAAAACATTATCCCTCCATTCAGGTTTCCTAGGTCCATCCAAAGGGATAATAGGTCTTTATTAATTTCTAACCTAATGACAAAAACTTCCATGTCTTGGGCATACAACGGAAGTTGCATGCTGCCTGGAGACCACAATTCTCAGGGTAAACTGAAAGGTCTAGCAGAATTTTCAAGGGTGCTTTAGCCAGGTTTTGTCAGGAAGCCAAAGAGAATTGGTTGAAGCTATTACACATCGCTTTGGCCCACATACAAGCAGCACCTAGAGGCAAAGTGGGTCTTAACGCTGTGAAATGTTATATGAAAGGCCTTATCTGAGCCTGACCAGCTGCCTTTCTTGCCCAGATGAGGATATAGAAAGAGACACAAAAACACATCATTCATTTGGGTTTCATGGTAGCTGCTCTTAATCCTTTTGGCAATCAAAGCCTCACAGTCCCCTCCGAGGTAAAACTTCACTCATACAACCCAGGGGACTAGGTATAGCTCAAGCCCTGAAGACCATTTTCCCCTAGGACAAACAGCCTCATAAGGATAGGGCCCTACCTAACTCTTCTAACTACACATTATTCCCTTGAACTCCAGGGAATAACTTCTGGGAGCCATCACTCCAGAGTGAACAAAGCCCCCGAGAACCCCTCTGCAGCATACACTTGTGAACCTGTCGCAGACCTTAAATTAGTTTTCAGAATAAAAAGCTCAGATAATTAAAATGTTTCATTTTCATCCTTTTGCCATAGTAGACAGCTTTCTTATCCTTGTAGGAATCTTCATACTTATTGTCCTTTTATACTTTGTTGAGATTCTTAGTTGGTGATGAATCCCAAATCCCACTGAGCCCATATAATATTTTAGAATGAACCCTCTCTTTCCCTTATCCTGGTTGGCCATTTTAGACTATTGGCCTCTCAGCCAGTGGTCTCTGAGAAGCCAACGTAGAGTAAACTTCTCTCATGTTATACTCAGTGGGAATAATCTGTCCAATGTTGAATATGCCATAGGCATCTCCAGGCTCCTATGGGGTGGCCTGTTGCTTATCTTCGAGGGGAGAAATTAACCTTGGGGTGGCAATGTGAAAGTCTGAAATCCCACCTGAGCCCATTGTGATCTGAATGGGTCCTTCTGGCCTATAGATTCTGTGGAATTCACCCCTAAGGGCCGTGTCACCAGGAGGAGAGGCCTTGTTCATTTAAATAGTTCAGGAAAAGGGGAAAAGTGTCAAACATGTTATGGAGAGGAATCTGTTATCTACCCCTTTACCTTTAACCTCACTAGCGCTTGCATTCTGAACACCAACCATTAGTGTTTTCTCACAGAGGTCTATGGGAACATAATAGACCTAACACTGGTTATCATAATCAATGTAAACTTTGTCAAGGGATAGATAAATTCCTTGGATATGGGAAACTATTATTTCCCACCCTCAAAGCTGATGGAAGAGATTCAACTGAACAGTAAATCTTAGTCTGACTTATGGAGTATCCTTATTCCACTAAAGTGATGGGACCACCTGTCCCCCTTGGGGCCTCCAATTGCTTGGCTATTAAACTTCATTACTCCCACGAAGGTGTGTGCACCTCCAGGATATGTTTTCATCTGTGGCTCACCCCACCACAAGCTCCCTAGCTATAAATTCCCTATGGTTTAATCTCCACTACTTGCAGTGGCTCACCCCTGTGTTGACAATGTAGTACAGCTAGGACAATGTACTGTGGGTCTTCTGGGGCCCATCAGATAATATTTCATAATAGACCATATAGGGTTATTGCACTAATTCTGGCTGCCCCTTGTGGGAATTTTGCCTACCATGAGGTCACCCTAAGAATTTAAGCTGAACACTAGAGACTATGGAAGTTACATCAAGGGAGAATCTCCAAAATATGCACATTCTTTAAATTCACTAACTAATGTAGTATTGGATAATTAAGGCTTAGACTATTTACTAACAGAATAAGAAGGGATATGTTCAGTCACCAATATCTCTTATTCCACCTGGGTAAACACCTTTTGGGAAATAGAGTTTAATATAGAGGAAATATTTAAATAAGCAGAATAGCTGGATTCCTTCAACCAAAAGTTTAGCTCAACCAACCAGATTTAGAATGCATTCTCACTTCACCTGGTTTCTTTCTCTGCTTGGGTCCCTAGGGGCCATTTTTTTTCAGGGTACTTTTTGTTCCCTGTACATTTAAATTGATAGTAGACTTTGTATCCTCAAAACTCCAGCAGTTCCATCTTCAGCTTGTATTATTAATACAATACTAGCCCCTTCAAGCAATTTTAGGTAATCCAAAAACTTACGTGAATTCAGCAGCTGGGGCATTTCACTCCTTTAACTTTCAAAGATACAACACTCTCAGTCAGCATGAAGTAGATACAGAAGAATGAGCACTTTAAGAATCAGGAGTGGAATGTGTCAGGGAGATTTGCAACCCAGGGTCACCATATTTTCAGATATACACTGTGAAAAAGTACCTACCAATAACTCTTGGACCTTGAGTTTTTGTTACACCAAAGAATTACAGGTGGAAGCCCCGCCCTGGCAAACAAAAACGTGTTGGATCCAGAGATGCCTAAATTGGAGACAAACTTTTGTGAACTGTTTGCATTACCATTTTCTGTATTAGTCTGTTCTCATATTCCTATAAAGAACTACCTGAGACTGGGTAGTTTATAAAGAAAGGAGGTTTAATTGACTTACAGTTCCACAGGCTATATAGGAGGCATGGCTGGAGAGTGCTCAGGAAACTTACAATCATGGTGGAAGGCAAATGGGAAAGCAAGCACTTCTTCACATGGCAGCAGGAGAGAGAGAGAGTGTGAAGCGGAAGGGGAAGTACTTCACACTTTCAAACAGCCAGATCTCATGAAAACCTACCCACAATCATAAGCAAGGGGAAAATCTGCCCTATTGATCCAATCACCTCCCACTCTGTCCCTCTGCCAACACTGGGAATGACAATTTGACATGAGATTTGGGTGGGAACAGAGAGCCAAACCATATCACATACTAACACCCATCCTCAGAGAAGAGCTATTCACCATTTTCTGTATATGTGATGTTTGAAGAACTATGATCCATGGCTGCCTGTGCTGCCTTTACCTATCCTTTACGTACAACGACTCAGCTGAACAACACAATAAATGCCCCACTTTCACCTTTGTTTGAAGAGGCACTGCTCTGGGATCTGTCTCTGGTTTTCTTACTTGTGATAAGTAATAAAATCCTCTTCCTTAATCCTGCTTGGTTGTAGTCATTGAGCTGTCACCTGCCAAGCAATGGAACCCACCCATATGTGAGTAACAGTTTAGATTTGGTAAAATAATATGGTTAAAACTTATGGAGAATCTATTCTATGCTAAACAATTTATGTCATTATTTATTTGTTTCAGAATGGATTTAAGGCAAGTATTAACATGATATTTAATTTTAGTGCCATAGCTTAGAATAAGTCTTATCTTACCTTTTTTATACTTATGCCAAAAACAATTCCATGAACAAAATTATATAAAAGGTATATACTTAAACAAGCAATTGAATCCAAGCTCTTGGCTCAGAAATCCATGTAATTTCCACCATATTCCATTACTTCATTGAAAAAAATCATATAGTATTTTTTTTAGCTTTATTTAATGCCAATATATTATATTCTATTCTAGTGATTAAAAATGGAATATAATATTTAATTGAAGATATTTAAAGATATATAGATACACAAATGCAATCACATATACAATTTACACCCCATCCTGCATACACAATTATTTAATATTTCCCAAAATAAAATATAGTTTACTATTTGTCATGTCATTTCATTTGGAATTCCTTATTTCTTCACTGATCTGGTTTTGTAATAACCAACTATTGCTACTTTCAGTGATCAACATAGTAAATTTAATAATTTCAAAATTTTCAAAAAAACAGGTCCATGATTAAGGGGTTGTTGAAATTCTCCAAAGTGATATTTTCCTTTAATTATGTCACTGGATTCTGGAAATGCTGGGTTATTTTCTAAGGACACTACAGTGGAACTGATTTGGGTTTAGAAATGGAGTACTCATGTTTGATTGGACAACAGTGCTACTCAGATAACTAGGAGGTTTTGCAGATTCAGCCTTCTTATGAAAGAAAACTGATTTTCAAAACTTTTTATTTCTGATTAGACTCTACTAGAAATCCCCAAGGACTTCCATCTGAAATGTGCACACATATTCTGTGAACATTCTGTGGTTACAGTATCTCAATGCAATTATACTTCTTGTATGTAAACCATTTCTCTTTCACTAAAAGTGATGATATCATTTTGACTAAGTGTGTACTAGAAAAGCTCATTTAAGGTCAAGGAGTCTTTCATGGTTTATGGCTATCATAAGAGTTTAATACTGGGCTTTCAATATGGAGTATCTGGTATTAAAGCATTCTAACCCCAAATAAATACCATTAAATATATTTTGTTGCATTCTAATTTTATGGTTCCCTGATTTCCAAATATACAGATTACATTTTACAAACTAATTCAGGATTCTAGATTCAACTTTATGGAAGAAAGAACTGCTTTCTTAAACTGTAGACAGGGAGGAACTGATTAGGTATGCACAGACTGGAATTTGTTCTAATGGTTTATCTTTGTTGCTAGCAATTTTTGCTTGTGTATATTTCCACCTGTTAAATTACTCTATAATTTACTGTTTCCTGCTATTTGACAAGAAAACATTACAATCACAATAAAAAGTAATTTAAGGCTATTACCAATCAATGAAATATGTCCCAGTCTAAAATGAGATTGAAATAATTTATGGGGATTTTACAGTCAAATTAGAATGGAGATTATTCCACAGGGGGGAATCAACTTCTGCAAAACTGCAAGCATCATATATTTCCTAATAAGTTCTCACAGCTGAAACAATGTCATTATTGGAAGACAGCACAGGGAATTCAGTGCAATCAGAAGAATTTTACCAATAAATGCTGACAAAAACAGGGTATTTGTGGACCTATCGCTGCATAATGGATTTGAAGTTAATGCAAGATGAAGTTAATGCAACATTAAACCTAGGAGGCACATCAGGTTTAATACTGTTGAATGATTCCCTACAAATATGGTTTGTTGACTGACATTTTTATACCCTTAACCTTAGGAAGTCTTCCTAGTAACATTTAACAAGTTAGCATTAGTATACCAGCCCTCCCCAACTGTCCATCAATACACAAAACTGAAATGTCCTAAAACACAAGCATTTTATTTCAGTGTTGAAAAGCAATTACATTCAGTTTTTCTTTTCCTGGGAAGTGAAACCTTGGATTTGAAGGCTTTATGAGCAATGACAAGATTTCAACGTATTTACTCACCATTTTATACTGAGAGTTCATGCAATGAATTTTACTTATTTGTAAACCAACTCACATTCATCAAAAATGTGACATTTGGAAAATACAAAAATTTGAAGAAAACAAATACTTAGAAGCTACTCAACTCAGCACAATGATTGAAAAATGAACAAATCAAGTGTAGCATTCTTTTATTTCCTTAATAAACAAACATAAAATACTTAGTTACTCTCTGCTAAGCTTTTCCTTTACCTCTCCCCTGCTCTCAATTCTCAAAATTTAACTGCCTGATAGTTTTCCAGTCATCCTATGGATAATAAAGAGTCGAAGTCTCCAGATAATATAGATACATGGAAATCAAACTGTCATGGGTATGGGAGCAAACATGTTAACTTATCTTTCCTTTAATACGGATTGACTAAATTCAACTTAAAGCCAGACTTAAATTTATTCAACTTAAAACCAGACTCTACTTTTGATGAGGTCTATTAAAAAAAGGAGCATTAGAAAAGTGCTAGAATTTATTTACTTCATTTAATGACAAAAGGAGCAATAGGGCTTCTTATGAGATTGACACTATATGAAGTATAAAATTATTTAGGTAGTTATTTTTAAACTAATTTTAATTCCCTTAAGTAAATAATGTAACTTGATTATTTCCATTTAAGTTTCAATGAAATAAAACTATCCAAAATATTAAAATTAAAATTAAATCCAAATGCATGTCAAGTATGTTGTTTTATATATTTTTAAGTTATCCAGGATCCTTATCTTATTTAAAATTTAAAAAATTTCCAATAATCCTCTTGAAAAGTAAATGTTACATTTACACTTAATTTGTTCTTTAAAACAGGAGATATTCATTATGCAGATAAAGTGCAGTAGACAGAAATACACATAAACTGTAGATTGTATAGCATATAATTAATATTTTTAATAGTATTCAAAACATATATCTTACATTAATACCTGTAATTGACACATTTATCCATTCCTTACCGTTTTGCTTTTTAAGACACCAGCATATTTATCCTGATAAAAACATGCAAAAATATGAGATTTTCTCTATAAAAACCAGTGGCCTATTTCATAGCAATAATAACATATAATTTTTGGTTCATAATATATGTAAAAGTAAAACATATGCCAATAGTAGCTCTTAGGAATGAAAGAGTTTAAGTAGCTATATACTTTTGTAGAGTTCTTTAAACCTGAAGTTTTATAATATTATTTCAAAATACATTGAAAAAGTCAAAAATACATACAAAAATCACTAGAGTAAGCACTAAATAAGCAAAGATGTATACAAAATATCATAAAATAAAATGAAATATTAAAAATGATTAATGTGGAATAATGCAGGAAAGATAGAACAAGAACACAGGAAACAAATGACAAATGATAAGGTGGTTGATTTAAACCTGTCTTAATACTAACATAAAATGTAATCCATTAAACATTTCAAATAAAAGCAGAGATGATATGGCTGAATAAAAAGCAAGGCCAATCTGAGTATTATTACAAGAGAAAAACTTTAAATATAAAGCTGCAGGTAGGATAAAATGAAAAATATGAAAAATAACCCACGCAACCAGTATTCACAGGAAGGCTTCTTTGTAGATGTCAGATAAAGTAGATTACAAGAAAAGGAGTATTATCAGAGAAAAAGAAAAACATTTCACAATAATAAGAGAGTCAATTCATCGACAAATATAGTCATCCTTAATATTTACCTATATATAACAGAGCTTCAGGTCCATAGAAAATTGATAAAACTAAAGGGAGAAATACATGTAAAATTTAAGATTTAAACACATCTCTTAATAATTAGGATAAGAAAACAAAATGTGATAAGAGCACAGAATTCTGACATCATCCATCAACCTGACTTGGTTGACATTTATACAATACTGTACCCAAACAATGTATTCTTTATTTTTCTAATACACATGAAAGATTAATAAGATGACAATATGTGAGAACCTAAGATAAGTTGAAATACATCTCCAAGGATTTGAATAATACAGAATATGTTCTCTGAGCACAACTGAATTATATTCCATGATGTTCTTATTTCACATTGCATACCCGTCAAAACATTTCATGTATCTCATAAACATATGCACCTACTATGTGCTCATGCAAAATTTTAAAAATAATAACAAAATTAAAAAATAAATTAATAAATTATGTCAGTGCAAAAACGTATCTAAAGTATCCCAAATATGTGAGCATAAAGCTAAAGAATTCTAAATAAATTAAAGAACAAATGGAAAAGAACAAGGCACATTAGAAAAAAAGTAAAATGGAAATATAATGAAAACATAGTGTAGCAAAACTTGTGAGATGGATACACACACAGCGTTTATTTAAAAATGCATATTTTAACTTTAAGTGTTATAAGTGAAAATGCTCATACTGGAAAATAAACATTTAAGATTCTACCTTAAAATACTGGGAAAAGAGGCCGGGTGCGGTGGCTCACGCCTGTAATCCCAGCACTTTGGGAGGCCGAGGCGGGTGGATCACGAGGTCAAGAGATCGAGACCATCCTGGTCAACATGGTGAAACCCTGTCTCTACTAAAAATACAAAAAATTAGCTGGGCATGGTGGCGCGTGCCTTTAATCCCAGCTACTCAGGAGGCTGAGGCAGGAGAATTGCCTGAACCCAGGAGGCGGAGGTTGCGGTGAGCCGAGATCGCGCCATTGCACTCCAGACTGGGTAACAAGAGCGAAACTCCGTCTCAAAAAAAAAAAAAAAAAAAAAAAAAAATACTGGGAAAAGAAGAACAAATTAAACTAAATGAATATAAAGGAAGAAATAACAAAATATAAGTGAAAATAATATACAAAAATCATAAAACTAAAGTACTTTGAAAATTAATAAAATTAATATAGCTCTAGTAATCCTTATTGAAAAAAGAGAAAGGTCAGAGCTCATTTATTGGACATTAGAAGCAGCTCACGATGACCTCTTTGCTAGGGCAGGCTACCTACCTATTGCATTTCCCAGATCAATGAATAGAGAAGACTTCACTTTATATTCATGATTTAATTAATTGCTTGATCCGGTATCTAAGTCTGTGTTCATGATTTCAGTTGATGCTAGAACTTTGAATTACCCCAAAATTGCTAAAGAAATCATGGACTTTTCCAAGTTCTTACCATGAATAAATGTTAACTACTGTGTGAGCAGGTTGAATGAAGAAATGAGGAAGACAGAAGATGATTATTGTACCAGTGTAACCCATGAGTTTTGCAAATATCAGCCTTATGAAAGAGTGTCAAGTAATAGCATTATTTAGAATGAATGTCATGTATAATAGGAATATTGACTTTTCTATACAGAACACTTTTAGATAAAAAACAGAGCTCTGGTATAATAGAGTTAAGCCTTAGGAAGTTTTGAGTTGCCAGCAATTGCTTTGTGAACAATCTAAAAAAAAGAAATACAGAATTTCTGGGGAAAGTATGATTTTTTTTCATTAAGAAAATTTGATTGCCAAAATTTAATTCAAAGACCAGATAAGACTGGAGAAATTATTCTAAATTGGAATTCAGCTAGTCATTCAAACCTCCCTTTCCCTGATACCCCATTGGTTTATGCCTGAGCCTTTAAGGACTGTAATTAACAAGTGAGTAAAAGCTCAAACATCTCCCTAAGACTTGGGGAGCACAAAGCAGCTGTGGTTATTGGTGCCAGCAGCCTCTGCAGCAATGGAAGGCATTGCCAGCTGTTTTGGTAGCAAGGTGAAACAATGCCTCAAGGCAGACACCTTCACCCTCCACATTAAGCATTGTCAATCTCAGAGTTCGGGAGGTACTCACAAATTGCCTAGAAGAAGAGATTAACTGAACCTACAAGAGATACGTAGGGAAGGGGTTTAAATGGTAAGCGTGCCACCTGGATGTCAGTAGAAGTCGTCCAACGGGCATAGGTGAAATGTGTTTTGAAAAATCTCAGACTTCTATGGGAGACATTTGAGACCAAGCTAAAATTACTACTTAGCAGAACAGCTTGATCCAGATGAATGTTTCTTATTAATACTATTGAATCTTCGTTTGCATTATTTTCTTGATGTTTGTGTTTTTGCTCCCTTAGTGACTAGCCATCAATTATAGCCATGGGATCTTCTCTTTTCTGATCCCAAGGGCATAACTGCCTGGTTATCTTTAAAAAACTCTCCCCACCAATAATCAAGATGCTTACTAATCAATGTTTTCAGGGCACTGGAGATACTTTTTTAAGAAATAAGCGTTACCATAGAGTTTTATTCTTTTTAAACAACATTTAATGCACCTTACTGTAGGTCTAGCATTGTTAACATAAGCAACTCTGAATAAACTCATATGTTACTTTTAAAAGTTTTTTTTCCCAATAAAAATAAAACTTTACTGAAGACAATCTAAAATATTTGAATAAAAACTTCTTACAAATGTTTTCAATAGTTTAATGGCAGCTAAAAAAACTATTCAGATTAATTTAGAGTCTGAATGACCTTACACTGAAGACTTCGGTCTAACATATGAGAAAAAACAAGGTGTGGATTTAGAGGTAGAGTGATCTAATGCAGCTCCTAAGCTAGTACCTCATACTTACTCATAAATTGCTGCATTATAATTTTGGTCCATGCTTTCCATTTAGGTCATCGTACACCTGTTGGATATGTTTGCTACATAGTTTCAGGCCATTTAAGACATAATTTAATAATTTTCTACATTACACTTTTCAGATTGGCAGTTTATCAAGGAAATAGAGTGAATGCAAATATACTTGAAATATTCTCAGTAGAGTAGATTATCCAATTGTTTTATGACATACGCATCTAACAATGTTAATATCTGTTGCCTCCATCCCCCCAATTTAAAAGGAAAATAATAGAGTAGCTCAGAATAAAATTGTTTCTGATATTTTAAAGTCACCTAATATGAGTTATGCAGAAATTAAGTAGCACATTTATTTTGAAGATTAGGCCTTTCTAAGAATACAGTAGTGAGGTACTAGACTAACATGTTTCCCAAAGCAACATATGGGCAATGCCTCCACAGTCACAGAAGAAAAAGATGATGGCTTCACATGAAGTTCAAAGATCCTTGTTTCTGGACTATGTATCATCTTCTAATCATAAGGTTTTGAAATAAGTGCCTCCTTTAAACTACAAATAAAGAGCTGGATGTGTGAAATTCATATGGCTACAAGAGAGGCTTTGCTGTGTGTGAGTTCTGAACACTTTCAAGATACGTATGTCTCACCTTTCCCCTTTCTTTTTGTCTT
The DNA here is from genome assembly GCF_030222135.1 of Aotus nancymaae. Taxonomy (NCBI): domain Eukaryota; kingdom Metazoa; phylum Chordata; class Mammalia; order Primates; family Aotidae; genus Aotus; species Aotus nancymaae. Next base: position 14,459,299 of record NW_026988435.1, read on the forward strand.
AACAAAAAGAAATTTCCTTTGTGTTTGGAGTACCCCTTTCATTTTATGCGTCATTTCTAGGGCAGTTCCAAAGCAAATGTTTCCGCTTTATCCACTGTCCTCAGAAGGATTTCTGTCCTTAGGAAATGGTGCTTGCTTGATTTGAGATTTGTTATCTCCCTCAGTGATTGCTAGGGTGATCTAATATAGGTCAGGTATTTTTGTTTCCCCTTAGGCTAACTCAACTGTAGAAGTATGGATTCCTCATACTTCTCTGATCATCGTACTGATTCCTGAACAAAAGCCTTTATTAATATTTATGCCTATGCAGAGAAACATCTTTTTAAAAAAGAGGATAGAGTGTTGTAGTGAATAATCATTATCCATCTAGGCAATAATTCACATTCCTCATCTCTGAAGTTTGAGTAAAGATGAAGTTTGCCTTCATAGCAGATGCAATGTTAGCCTGGAGGAGTATATTAACTTTAGGCATTCTGTCAGCTTCTGTGTAAAACTGAAGCAATCCCTCCTCATGTAAATCCTATTTAAACACTGAACTGTAATTACGTATGATTTGCTAATTTAAACTTGAGGTTAATATCAAGAGGATTAGTTTTATTTGTAGTTCAAAATCTTACAAGCGTGTTGTAGGCTGGATGCTGTAGGCTGCGTGCTTCATATTTTTCCTAATAGGAAATTGTAGATGTTTTCATCTATGAATTATTCCTGTAGATTTAACATTTTTAGGAAATACATCATTAGTTTGCTAGTTTTTCAAACACCCTAATCAATTAGTAATATGGTGTTATAGATTTAAAAAATGTGTAATTGAATGACAAGGGACATGACTTCTAGTTACCACTCCCTCAATAATTATCCATCTACCATGGAACAGGTCACTTCCTCTCCTTGGGCTTTGTTTTTCTCATCTGTAAACTGAACATTAAATTTGCATGCTATTTTTTTTTTTCTGAACTAAAACTCTTTGACAAATAGGTATCCAGAGAAACTAATTAATAAACAGAAGTGAAATCTTTTTCCTCAAGTTATATGCAATCCTACACATACACCCTCAGTGTCTGTGTGAATATCAGCATGGATCTAAGGCATAACCTAAATAATTATTAACACATATATAAACCAATTCAAATTAGTAAGGAGAAAAATGATAGTAGGTGACTTGCAAAATGCTAGTTGTGAAGCAGGATCAGCGGCAAGAAACAGAACTCTCGGAAACTAGGAAGGAAGAGGTGTTTTATTATTATTACATCCAGAAGCGAGGTGACAATTTGTCTAACAACAAAGCTCGCTTAACAAAGAGAAGCTCTGACTTTATATAGGCTTACACTCTGGATATTACATGTAAAAGGATCTTAGGTTTACAGCCTTTGAAATTACATGTGAAAGGGTGTTGGTCGATGGAGGAGGAGTGGATGGAGGAGGAGTGGAGTGAGGGTTTGACCTTGTTTAAGTAAAAACAAAGTCTTCCGGAGAGATTCCCCCATATCATACCTGCTATCTATGGAAGGTGATTTAGGAGGCGCTAGTCGGCCAGCCTTTTCTTCTATTGAAATGCAATGTGGAAGTCAAGGGTGAGGAGGTCTTAGATGCTTGGGTCTCCTTCCTCAGTTGGATCTGCAAAGATAATACATTTAGAATTAAAGATTGGCTTCTTTGTCTGTGTTTTAACCACACAATCATTCTGTCAACTAGGCGTATTGTAATTTGGTGGGTGAAGCATTTATGTGAAAATTTAATGATGAGTAAATCCATAGATTTTAAGTTAAACTCTTTGGATTTATTATTTTTTAATTCTGGATCTGCTAAACCATGAAAACGATAGAAAATATTTATGGCAGTTACAGAGGAAGGACAGCATAACAAACAAGGGAGAGTTTGGGATGGCTGAAGTCTTTAGAGGTGAGGAATCTGTGGCTTCCCGGAGAAGAAAACAAGACCTGGAATGAAAGAATTCACACTGAACTCCCTTAGGTGAATGGGGTTTATTGTCTCTGGTGTTTGGGCTCTTATCTTTAGATAGGTCATTTCAAATGTCAATTTAAAATACTAGTGGAAAGACATTGAAAATGACTATAAAAGTTAACATCAAGGGAAAAATATTATTGAGGAAAGTTGATCTTTTTAACAAATTCATTTTTCAATAAACTTTATTGTAAAAGTTGAAGACATGTGTCTAAGTGGAAATGAATTACATCTCAACTGTGATTCACGATGTGGCATCTCACACATCATGGTGATGCATCCAGGTTGCAGGTTTTCTGAAAGTGCATCAGTTGAAGTCATGACATAAAAGCAATCTCTAACGAAAGTCACAGTAATTCTGTCTCTATTTCTAAAATAGTAACTTTTAAAGTTTAAACAGTTTTGTCATTTACCATAATTTTTGTGAAATAATGTAAAAAGATTGGCAATCTAAAGAAAAAAGTTAATAAAAATGCATAAGTATTAAATACCAACAGAGAACACATACTCTTAACTTAAGCTGTGAGTGAAATTTTAAGGAATCTCTGGGCTATGTGAAAGAAAATCCAAGTTACACATGTTTACCCAAATATTTCTATATAATTAAAAGTTTGAAAGACAATGAATGTTGAGTCTAATCTGGAAATATATATATTTTACATATTACTATGTTTATGTACATTTAGATACATAATCCAAATTCTAGGGTTACTAATTATATAGAGAAACAAAATGTATTTATTTGATTAATCCCTTTGACCCATGACTAAAACAATTGAGAGTTAAAATAGACTTTTGAGTCCATCCTTCCTAATCTCCCTTCTAATTTGGTTAATCTATTTACAAATGTGTACATAAGAGTGTGTGTGTGTGTGTGTGTGTGTGTATAAATATATATTCAAGATTTGACCACTTCTCTTCACCATCTTCTTTGTACTAACCTAGTCTAAACAGCGATCATTTCTCCCTAAGACTCTTACTGTAGCTCCCTGTATCTGGTATTAATATTATTCCATGAAAAAAATGTGCCTCACAGAGAGATTCTCTAAGGTCATATGACTCCCTTCTCAAATTCTCCAATGGCTTTTTACTTCACTCATAATAATAACCATTAACTTAGATTTTTGCAGTCTTCCAATCATCCCTCCTATTACACCGTGGACTTCATATAGTTATATTTTCTTACTTATTCAGATACACCAGCTACACTTGCATACTGGCTATTATTTCATCACACAAGGTCTACTTCTGCCCCCAGAAACTTTGAACTTAAATTTCAACCTTTCTGAAATATTCATTCTCCAAATATCTATATTCCTTTTTCCTTCTTTTCTTTTAGCTCTCTGCTCCAATCTCCTCTTATCCAAAAAGACTGTTTATCCTGTTTAAAAAGACATCCACCTCTTTGTCATACTGATTCATTTTGGTTTGCAATATTGGCCTCTACCTACCATATTATTATATACTTCGTATTTATTTATTTATTTATGTTAAAAGCCATATTCATTGATCTGTGCTAATGACAATCTGTATATTCAGCATTATCAGTAGTGAGAGTAGCTTTGGTTAAGGGGAGTTAAAGCAATGTACAGATTTTATCCCTTTTACATTTTATTTTATTTATAAGGAATCATAACAAAAGCAATAGGAAATGAGAAGCAATGGTCCTTTCAAGTAAAGATACACTACTCTACCTGGCTTACTGTTAAGTGCTTCCTGTGCAGTGAGTAATGTTTGCTAGGCATAAATGTAAAACACAAAAAATATACATCTTTTGTCTACTCATGTAAATCCATCCATATTCTCATTCTCTGATCTCATTTTGTCAGACCTTCTAAGAACCCTGACCAAACATTAAGTCATTTGTCCCTTCCAAGGCATTTATATATATATTTTTTACCTTGGGTAGATCCTCCCTCTACATAAGATAAAATAACCAAATATACCACTTATAACTAAGAATGTCCCTGATTAGGGTTATAGTTCAACAGCAACCCATTTTCAGGTCCATCAGTGAGCTGGAGTGTTCCAGCCTCCCCAAGGTCACTGTGACATGGATCTTTACAAACACTGTCATATAGAACTTCTGACTTTCACATCATTCCTTGAATTGACACCTGATTAAACTAAATGTGCATTTTTTTCTATAACCTAAAATAAGAGAAATTAACAAATTAGTGATAGTTAACAAAGTTCTCAAAACAGTAAAATGAGATGAATACAAAATTGTTCAAAAGCACAATCCAAGGATATCCTTTTACCTGTGCTTTATTCCAATCCACTATAGATGAGGCTCTTCATGATTGTACCAGGAGTTACCACAATTTCACTCCTTACCAGTAAGGGAATTTTTATTACTGTCTAATCAGTGAGTAAGCAGTTTTAGAATCCTCAGGGTCTGCTCTCTAGAGTTACTCCTATTGATGATTATTCTGTGGCAAGCAGGTCTATGCAAACTTACCCACAAAGGCAGAAAACTCTGAGAGGAGGAGAAAGAGGCTCACAAATCCAGTTTCTCAAGAGAGAAACATTCAAGAGACTTAGCAACAGGAGTCATGTTTTGTGGTGAGATGAGATGATAGATCCCTAGCCACTATCCCCTAGACCCAGGATTTACATACCTTAGAGAAATTGCCTAGGGTGGAATTTATGGTAAGTGAGTATTTGTAGTAACATCAAGGTTGTTTAACCTAAGGCAGCATTTGCAGTAAGTCAGTGAAAGTGAAAATCTTAGAAACATTTCTGGAACTGGAGTTAATCAGAAGTCAAGAGGGCAGGTTTGCATACAAGATGGGGTTGCTTTAGCCTCCACAATAGTGCCTTAGCTTATGTTCCCTAACTGCACAGTTTGAACAAGGTCCTATGTTAAATTTGTTTATTAGATGTAAGAATACGAGTTGGGGAAGAGAAAACATGAGATGAGGAAGAAGAAAAAGCCTGTACAAGGTATAGTTATTGAGATCATCACTGTGAGAGGCTTGTTTCAGCAGGGATCTTTGACGAAGCACGCAGAATATCTCCAGTAGCGATTTGCTCTCCAATCAGCTCTTATTTTTTTCATCACTGAGGAAGGCACCTGAATGATCACTTCCCTATCTTTTTGAGGCACTCTTGCCATTTCAGGTGGCCACTGTATAGGAAGAGTCCCAGGGCTAAAAACAAAGTGGTGATATACACATGAGGCAATGTCCTGTCACCTTCAAGTAAACTGTGGCCTGATAAGTCTGTATGGTACCACCCACCCAAGGTTTGAATGGAGGAATTAATAAGACTAAGTTGATGTGATTAGGCAACTGATATTTCTGTTACCCTAGGGTTTACAAATCAACTGTTAAGTTATTTGGAAAAAAAAAAAATGTTAGGTGTTAAAATCAGGCACATAGATGTAGTCTTCAGAATTTAATTATACCCCTTCTTTAATAAAATATGTTCAGAAAGCACATCCTGTCTCTAAATGTTTTACAACTCATTTTATATAATTGCAGTAAGATTTTAATAGGGATTATAGAAAACACAAGGGAGAAGATTTGAACAAAAAATCTTCAAATTGAAAAAAAAAAAGACTTTCAGATGTTGGCTTGATCATAAATGCCAGTTTCCAGATACTCAATTCCATAGGTAGATGCTATAGTTGGAATGTGCCCCCCAAAAGCATGTGTTGGAAATATAATCCTCAATGCAACAGTATTGAGAGGTTGAGCTTGACAAGAGGTCTTTCTATCATGAGGGTTCCACCCTCTTGAATGGATTAATGCTGGCTATAAAAGGGCTTGAGGGCCAGTTCAATCTCTTGCTCTTTCTTCCTCTCTCTTTGCCTTCTATCATGGGAATGATACACCAAAGAGACATTCGCCAGGTGTTTAATCCTTCAACTTGGACTTCCCAGCCTCCACAACCAGAAACCAATAAATTATGTTCATTATAAATTACCCAGTCTCAGGTATTTTGTTATAGCAGCACAAAATGGACTAAGACAATAGACTTTTAAAATTGATAAGACTGAATATCAATAAATTAGCCCTTGATTTTCACAGTTGTTTTTCTCTCATTTTTTAGACAAAAGGTGTGTTGTTTCAGGTATGAGACTCTCCAAGGGACCAAAGGCACCGTTAGGAAATGCACTGCACCTAAAGCTAAGAACAACCGAAGTAAACCATAAGAGATTTAACAAGACATTCCAAGGGAAGTGGCACTTTATTGTTGATTTATCTATTTTTGTTTTAAAATTAAAATTCAGAGTGCGAACATCTTTATATGGATACTTATTAACCAATTTATTTACATTTAAAAATAAAGTTAGGTTGTTCTCAGAGAAATTATTTCTAATTTGTTTGTTTCATGATATGGATAGGTATTTCCAACTCAGCTACATAGCAAATACTTTACAGAAATTAAGTGAAATAAATCTTTATCTTCAAGGTTTAATGAATATATATTTAATAAAATTTATTTCTCATGTAGTACATTGGGATATGTACTAGGGTTCTCCAGAAGGACAGAACTAATAGGATATATGTATATATGAAAGGGAGTCTATTAGGGAGAATTGGCTCATGTGATTACAAGACAAAATCCATAGGCCATCTACAGTCTGGGGAAAGAAAGAAGCCAGTAGTGACTCAGTTCATGTCTGAAAGTCTCAAAATCAAGGAAGTTGACAGCGTAGCCTACAGTCTACTGTCTAAAGGCATAAGAGGTCCCAGGAAACTGCTGCTGCCAGTTCTCGGGTAGAAAAGCTGAATAACTTTGATACGGTTTGGCTTTGAGCTCCCATCCAAATCTCATCTCGAATTGTAATCCCCGTGTATCAGAGAAGGGTCCTGGTAGGAAGTGATTGGATCATGGGGATGGTTCCCCCCATGCCATTCTTCTAATAGTGAGTGAATTCTCATGAGATCTGATAGCATAGATGTGTGTGGCAGTTCCCCGACCCCCCGCCAACTCTGTTTCTCTGCTGCCACCATGTAAGACATGTCTTGCTTCCCCTTTGTCTTCTACTATGACTGTCAGTTTTCTGAGGCCACCTCAGCCATGTGGAACTGTAAGTCAGTTAAGCCTCTTTTCTCTATAAATTACCCATTCTCAGGTAGCTGTTTTATAACGGTGTGAAAACGGACTAATACCAACCTGGTGTCTAATGTCCAAGAGTGTGAGGCGCAGAAGCAAGCATTAGCCACAGAGAATAAGAGAGAGAGAAAAGTCAGCCAGCAAAGCTGTTTCCACCTTTTTCTGCCTGTTTTGTTCTAGCCATGCTGGCAGCTGTAAGGCTTGTCCTTGGGTTGTTGCCGCGTTTAAAATGAAGAAACTGAGGCCAGCAGGAAAATAATCCAATGTAAGGGAATTTATTCAGGCTCCCGGGTGAGGTTCTACGGTCTGGACAGGAGGGGCTGGAGAAGTCGCAAGGACTCCTCTCAGGCATGGGGTTTTATAGGGAGTGGAGGCGTCTGATTGGTCGTTCCCCAGGTAAGTGGGACAAGATGGAGGGGAGTAGGGCCCGGATGGAACAAAATGGAGGGGAGTGGGGCCCAGATAGGACAAAATAGTAGGCAGGGAGTGGGGCCCAGATAGGACAAAATAGTAGGCAGGAAGACAAAATGGCAGGCACGGGGTGGGGCCAGCAGAAGACAAAATGGTAGGCATGGAGTGGGGCCTGAATAGGACAAAATAGTAAGTAGGGAGTGGGGCTTTTTCCCCGGGCTCCCGGGAGGGGGGGTGGGTGTGTGTTCAAGCTCCCGGAGAGGGAAGGGGACGTGTCCGAGCTCCCCGTGAGGGAGGGGGTGTGTCCAAGCTCCCCGTGAGGGAGGGGGTGTGTCCGAGCTCCCGGTGAGGCAACGGGCCTTACAGCAGCCAGTGGGATGGTGACCACCCACTTTGAGGGTGGGTCTTTCTCTCCCAGTCCACTAACTCAAATGTCAATCTCTCTTGGCAACAGCCTCACAAACACACCCAGAAAAAATATTTTATCATTCATTCAGGCATCCCTCAGTCCAGTCAAGTTGACACCTAATATTAAGCACCCCTGAATATAAGCCTTGAAACTACCCAAAATTATGTTAAAATTGTATATTGTAATGTTTAAATGTGTTAGGGCTAGCTAGATCATTTTATAAAGGTAGTAAGATAGTAAACATTTTCAGTATAAAGTTAGAAAGGATTATTGATTTTTGCATTTGCATTTATTAGAGTATTAACAGTAAATATTTTAGTAATACTGAAGGGAATATCTTCCAAATTACTAGTCACAGGCTGAAATAAAATGTATTAGAGTATCAAATGCTTAAATAGGTAGTCAGTTGATTTCTGCAATAACTCAGAAAGAATGTCCATAGATCAAATCAAACAATTTCTTGATTGTAAATGTTGCCATTCCTCTGCTAGGGAACAGATGGTTTCAGCTAAGTATGTATGTGTCCTCATCAGTGGCTTTGTTGATGCATTACACCATTGTTAACAATTTTAATTGAATGCTTAAGTGGCAATTGAAGCATGGCTTAATTTCTTTTTTTATTATATAGTGTCCATATGAAACCACCACCACCACAAAAACTCAGTTCTTTTACTTTTGCTCTTTTCCTAATACCTTTCATGGTTATAGAACTCTAAAGTTGCCGGGTGCGGTGGCTCACGCCTGTAATCCCATCACTTTGGGAGGCCGAGGCGAGTGGATCACGAGGTCAAGAGATCGAGACCATCCTGGTCAACATGGTGAAACCCTGTCTCTACTAAAAATACAAAAAATTAGCTGGGCACAGTGGCGCGTGCCTGTAATCCCAGCTACTCAGGAGGCTGAGGCAGGAGAATTGCCTGAACCCAGGAGGCGGAGGTTGTAGTGAGCCGAGATTGCGCCATTGCACTCCAGCCTGGGTAACAAGAGCGAGACTCCATCTCAAAAAAAAAAAAAAAAAAAAAAAAAAGAACTTTAAAGTTTCTGGCTGAGCTTTTCTCCATGTGATTGAAAATGATATTGCTGAAGCAAGATAGTCTATATAACCATATTAACTTTATTAAAGATTCAATATACAGATCTCTCCTTCTTTCTTGCTAAGATATAAAAAAAAGTAATAAAAGTTTAAATTTATTGAGCCAGATTTCGAATTAAAACATACATAATTTTTTTTCTTTTTGTGAAAGCATGAAAAAAAATTTTGCCAAATAGCACAGGCCTTGGCACATGGTCAGAGTTATATTAAATAAAGTCATTCTAAATATTATTAATTTATATTCCACTAAATATCCCTCTCCATGTCTTTAACGATTTTAGAGTTACAAAGGAGTATGTAATATGTTTTCTGAAAAAAATGGTACGTTTAATAATAATTATTAGCTCTTTGAGGAATTGCCATACTGCTTTCCACAATGATTGAACTAATATACACTCCAACCAACAGTACATAAATGTTCCATTTTCTCCACAACCTTGCTAGGATCTGTTATTTTTTGACTTTTTAATAATAGGTATTCTAACAGGTGTGAGTTGGTATCTCATTGTGGTTTTGATTTGCATTTCTCCAATGATCAGTGATATTGACCTTTTTTTCATATGCTTGTTGGCCACATGTCTGTGTTCTCTTGAGAAGTGTCTGTTCCTGTCCTTTGCCCACTTTTTTAGGGGGTAGTTTGTTTTTCACCTGTCAATTTGTTTAAGTTTGTTATAGATGTTGGATATTAGAACTTTGTCCATTGCATGGTTTGCAAATATATTCTCTCATTCTGTAGGCAGTCTGTTTACCATGTTAACAGTTTCTTTTGCATGCAGAAATTCTTACATTTAATTAGATCCCACTTGTCATTTTTTGCTTTTATTGTGATTGCTTTTCGTGTTTTGTCATAAAATCTTTCCCCATTACTGTGTCTAGGATGGTGGAATTGCCAAGGTTGTCTTCCAGAGTTTTTAGAGTTTTGGATTTTACATTTAAGACTTTAATCCATCTTGAGTTGTTTTTTGTTTTTAATGTATGGTATAAGGAAGGAGTCCAGCTTCAATCTTCTGCATATGGTTGTCCAGTTATCCCAACACCATTTGTTGAATAGGAAGTTTTATCTTCATTGCTTGTTTTTGTCAGCTTTGCTGAAGATCAAGTAGTCATAGATGTGTGATCTTATTTGTGCGTTCTCTAATCTTTTTCATTCATTTATATGCCCATTTTTGTAACAGTGCCATGCTATTTTGGTTACTGTAGCCTTGTAGTATAGTTTGAATTTAGGTAACATGGGGCTTCCCGCCCTGTTCTTTTTGCTTAGGATTGTCTTGGCTATTCTGGTTCTTTTTGCTTTTTTTTTTTGGTTCTGTATGAATTTTAAAATAGATTTTGTTTAGTGCTATGAAGAATTTTGTTGATAGTTTAATAGGAGTAGCACTACATTGCTTTTGGTAGAATGGTCATTTTAATAATATTGATTATTTCTATACATGAGTGTGGAATGTGTTTCCATTTGTTTGTGTCTTCTTTGATTTCTTTGAGCAGTGTTTTGTAATTCTCATGGTAGAGATCTTTCACTTCCCTGATTAGCTGTATTCTTAGGTAGTTTATTCTTACTGTGGCAATTGTAAATACAGTTCAATTATGATTTGGCTGTTGTTGGTGTATAGAAATGCTTGTGATGTTTTTTACATGAATTTTGTATCCTGCAACTTTGCTGAAGCTGTTCATCAGCTGAAGGAGCTTTGGGGCTGAGACTGTGGAGTTTCCTGCATATGGAATTATGTCATCTGCAAACAGAGATAGTTTGACTTCCTCTCTTGCTTTCTATACAGATGTCCTTTATTTCTTTCTCCTACCTGATTGCTCTGGCTAGGACTTCTAATACTATGTTGAATAGAAGTGGTGAGAGGGAGGACATCCTTGTCTGGTGCCAGTTTTCAAGAGGAAAGCTTCCAGCATTTTTCCATTCAATATAATATTGGCTGTTGATGTGTCATAGGTAGCTCTTATTATTTTGAGGTATGTTCCTTCAAACCCTAGTCTGTTGAGAGTTTTAGCATGAAGCAATGTTGACTTTTATCTAAAGCTTTTTCTGCATCTATTGAAATAATCATGTGGTTTTTGTCTTTATTTCTCTTTACATGATGAATTACATTTATTGATTTTATAGGCTGAACCAACCTGGAGTCCTGGGGATGAAGCCTACTTGATCATGGTGAATTTGCTTTCTGATGTGTGGCTGGATTCAGTTTGCAAACATTTTGTTGAGGATTTTTGCATTGATGTTCATCAAAGATATTGGCCTGAAGTTTTCTTTTTTGTGTGTCTCTGCCAGGTTTTATTATGAAGATGATGCTGGCCTCACTGAGTAAGTTGGAGAGAACTTCAAATGTGGGTCTCCTCCACACATTTTTGGAATAGTTTCTGTAGGAATGGTACCAGATCTTCTTGGTGCATCTGGTAGAATTTGACTGTGAATCTGTCAGGTCCCAGGCTTTTTCTGGTTGGCAGACTATTTGTTACCAATTCAATTTTGAAGCTCATTGGTGATCTGTTCAGGGAATAAATTTCTTCCTGGCTCAGTCTTGGGAGGGTGTATGTGTCCAGGAATTTATCCATCTCTTCTAGATTTTCTAGTTTGTGTGTAGAGGTGTTTGTAGTAGTTTCTGATGGTTGTTTTTATTTCAGTTTAGTCAGTAGTAACATCCCCTGCTTCATTTCTAATTGTGTTTATTTTGACCTACTCTGTTTTCTCTTTATTAGCCTAGCTAGTGGCCTATCCATCTTATAAATTTTTGCAAAAATCCAACTCCTGGATTCTTTGATCTTTTAAATGGCTTTTCATGTCTTGATTTCCTGTCATTCAACTCAGCAATTCCATTCCTTGGTATATACCCAGAGGAATATCAATTATTCTACCATAAAGACACATGCATGTGAATATTATTGCAGCATTATTCACAATAGCAAAGACAAGGCATAAACTTAAATATCCATAAATGACAGATTGGATAAAAGCAATGTGGTACATATACACCATGGAATACTATGCAGCCATGAAAAGAACTAGATCATGTCTTTTGTGGGAACATGGATGGAGCTGGAAGCTATTATCCTTAACAATCTAATGCAGGAACAGAAAACCAAATATATGTTCTCACTTAGAAGTGTGAGCTAAACAAGTAAGAACTCATGAACATAAAGAAGGAAACAACAGACACTGGGGTCTATTTGATGGGGGTGGGTGGGAGTAAGAAAGACAACTATCGGGTACAGGGTTTAATACTGGGGTGATGAAGTAACATGTACAACACACCCCTGTGACATGTGATTACCTATGTAGCAAACCTTCACATGCACCCCCAAACCTAACATAAAATTTTTTTAACAAAATCCTATATCCTAGGCTAGGTACAGTGGTTCACATCTGTAATCCCAGCACTTTGGAAGGCTGAGATGGGCAGATCACTTGAGCCCAGGAGTTTGAGACCAGCCTGGACAGCATAGTAAAACCCTGTCTCTAAAAAATATACAAAAATTTAGCTAGGGTGGTAGTGCTTGTCTGTAGTCCTATTCGGGAGGCTGAAGTGGTAGGATTGCTTGAGCTCAGGAGGTTGAGGTTGCAATGAACCATAATCATGCCACTGTACTCCAGCCTGGGTGACAGAGGGAGACCTTGGCTCACACACACACACACACACACACACACAGAAACACCCACACACATACACACATACGTACCAAAAAAACAATTAAATTAAATTTAAAAAATACTATATCTTAGAATGTACTATGGTTGTCTATGGGAAATAAAAGAAATTATGTTATTTATTAAAAAAAAATTAATTTTTAAATATTCTTTAGTAAAAAATCACTAAATTAAAATATAGTTTATTGATATATATGTAGCATAGTTTACTATGATATAGTAAAGATATATATTTTACTATGATATATGTGACATATAAATGTACCTACATATACATATCAATAAACTATATTTTAATAAAATCATAATTTTTATTTACCTAAAGAATGTGCCCAGAGAGCCCCATAAATATATATTATCTTACAAAATCAAATACTTATGGGAGAATAATGAAAATAAATAGAAACATCCATTAATGGTTATTTTCATGATGATCCAATTTTCTTTTGTTTGTTTTGCAAATATGTGCTGAGCACTCTGAAGTCGTTATTTTATTTATTCTACAATGACCTAATGAGGATATTAAATCAAATAATTTCTCCATATTTAACAACAAAAGTGAGAAACAGAGTTTAAATGCTGTCCTATAATGAAAGCAGATGCAATAAATGTAAAAAGTAATAAAGCATGATAAAGGGTGCATTGTGATGGAAGTCAATGGTGGATAATTGAGGCAGGGGTGACATGATGGCTAAATTTATGTATCAACTTGACTGGTCATGAAGTGTTCCAATATTTTGTTAAATAGTATTTCTCAATGTGAATGTGAGGTGTTTTTGGAAGAGATCAGCATTTGAATCAGTAGAGTGAGTAAAGCAGGTTGACCTTGCCAGTGCAAGTGGATATCATCCAATCCACTGAGCACGTAAATAAAACTAAAAGGTTGAAGATGAAAGAATTTGCTCTCTCTGACTACTTAAGCTGGAATGTTTGTCTTCTCCCACCTTTGTACTGAGACTTATACCATTGTCCTTCATGGTTCTCAGGCATGAAGAATCAGACGGTAACTACACTACCAGCTCCCCTGGGTGTTCAGTTTGCAGACAATAAATCATGGTACATATAGGCCTCTATAATTGTACAAACTAATTCCTTAAAATCTCTTTCTTCCTACCCCTCTATATATGTATATATCTATGTAGAAAGATATACACACACACACACACACACTCTTACACACATGTCTTCTATTGGTTCTGTTCCTTTGAAGAACTCTGATTAATATGGGTAATCAGAGAAGTCTTTCTGATCAAGCATATGTAAAGGTCCAAAAAGAGAATATATTTGTTGTACTGAGGAGCAGTAAACCAATGTGGCTGAAGTAGTTTAAGTAGGTTAAGGGGAAGGTAGAATTGTAAAAAGTGGAAGAAGATGAGGTCAGATTTAGGGTATGGCTTAGCTCACGTAGGTGTTAACTATTAGAATTTCATTCTAAACGTGTTGAAAGGCCAACAAATGGTATTTAAAAATAAAATACTTGAATATTACTTATCTTTTAAAAATATTGCTGTGGTGGTTTTGTGGAAATGAATTATTAAGAGACAAAAATAGAAGGGTTGTGATAAATGGCTCAAGAGTTAAGATAATGGCTTAGACTAGTGAGACCATGAAAAGGGGAAAGACTAGTTATATGAATTTGAGATTATAAGTGATAGATGCAGATGAAGGATTTATAAGGAGTATGTGGGGAAAAAATTAAGGGTAACATGCAAGATTATTGTAGTAAACCCCCCAAACTGAAGAGATCTCCCTCAAATTTAGTTTGAATGTCCAGACTGATGATGCCACACACACTAAGAGATTATGAAAAATTTCCTTATTTATGTAAATAGAGACCTTTGTAGAAAATAAGGCAACCCTCTCAAGCAAGTCAAAAATGACTTGAGAAAACAGAAAAGGAAACTGGCTCAAGGTTTTACTGAGGCTAGGTGTGGGGCTGGGGTAAGAGTTCCCGTTCATGGTGTAAATCTCCCACTTGCATCAAAGAAGGCAGCATCAGGTTGCCCAGGGTTGGGGGACAAGGGGAAAGCGAAGTATAGTGTCATAAAACTGTTATCAATCAATCCTCAGAAGTAGAGTCAGACTCTTTATTACAAAGTTCTACATCTGAACAACTTAGTAAATAACTGTCATGTCAGGAGGAAGCAAATTAGAGGGAAGAGCAGTACTGGCCAGGGCTGTGGAGTACAGTGTTCTCCTGTGTGCTTGTTATAATTGAGATGTCTATTAGTTTTATTAGCTACCCCTTCTAATTTCTTGCATCTTTTTTCTTCTGTTTGTCATAATTAAAGGCAGTATTGATTATAATTAAAGGTGTCCAGTAGAATATGTTATATAATTAATGACCTCATGGTCCAGTATGGCAGCCAACTAACCTAACAATCACAATATATGTGAAAAATGCTGTTGAAATACCACTTGGATACTAAAGGATCAAAGACAGTTGGCACCTGTTGCTACTTGGATAAACAGAAATGTTTTGTGGAAGAAGTAACATTTAGCTGAATCCTGAAGGAATCAGAAACCTGGAGAAGATAGAAGCTGAGTGTATTAGGCTGTTTTCACACTGCTGCAAAGAACTACCTGAGCCTGGGTAACTTATGAAGAGAAGAGCTTTAATTAATTCACAATTCCACAGGTTAAACAGAAAGCATGACTTGGAGACCTCAGGAAACTTACAATCATGGCAGAAAGTGAAGAGGAAGAAAGAGTCTTCTTCTATGGTGGAAGGAAAGAGAGAAATCAAAGAGGGAAGTGCCACACATTTTCAAACAACTAGATCTCATGAAAATGCACTCACTTTTACAAAAACAGCAAGGAGCAAATCTGCCTCCATGATCCAATCACTGTCCACCCTGTCCCTCTCTTAAAGCTGAAGATTATAATTCAACATGAGATTTGGGTGGGAAAACAGAGCAAACCCATATTATTCCACCCATGATCACTCCCAAATTTCATGTCCTTCTCACGTTGCAAATCCAATCATGCCTTCCCAACTGTCCCCCAAAGTCTTAACTCATTCTAGCATTAACTTAAAAGTTCAGGTCCAAAGTCTTATCTGAGACAAAGTCTATGAGCCTGTAAAGTCAAAAACAAGTTAGTTACTTCCAAGATACAATGGGAGTATAGGCATTGGGTAAATACTCCCATTCCCAAAGGGAGAAACTGGCCAAACAAAGGGACTACAGGCCTCATGCAAATCTGAAACAGAGCAGGGTAGTCATTAACTTTCAAACCTCCAAAATAATCTCCTTTGACTCCATGTCTCACATCCAGGGCACATTGATGCAAGGGGTGGGCACCAAGGCCTTGGGCAGTTATGCCCCTGTAGCTCGGGAGAGTACAGCTCCCATGGCTGCTCTCAAGGGCTAATGTTGAATGCCTATGGATGCCTGCAGCACTTCCGGGTATACAGTACAAGCAGTCAGTGGATCTAGGAGTCTGGAGGATGGTGGCCCTCTTCTCACAGCTCCACTAGGCAGTGTTCCAGTGGGGACACTGTGTGGGGCCTCCAATCTCATATTTTCCCTTTGCACTGTCGTAGTACACATTCTTCATGAAGGTCTGCTCCTGCAGCATATTTCTGACTGGACATCCAGGTGTTTTTGTACATCCTCTGAAATCTAGGTGGAGGCTCCCAAATCTCAGCTCTTGTCTTCTGTTCACCTGCAGGCACAACACCATGTGGAAGCTGCCAAGGCTTGGGACTTACACCTTCTGAAGCCATGGCATAAACTGTACCTTGGTCCCTTTTAGCCATGACTGCAGCTTGAGGCTCTACAGAGCAGCGGTGATCTGGACCAGGCCCTCAAAACCACTTTTTTACCCACAGGCATCCAGGTCTGTGATGGGAGGGGCTGCTGTGAAGGTCTCTGACATGCCCTGGAGACATTTTCTCCGTTGTTTTGGCTATTAACTTTCAGTTTCTCTTCAGTCATGCAAATTTCTGTAGCTGCATTGAATTTTCCCCCAGAAAATGGGTTTTTCTTTTATACTATATGGTCATGCTGAAAATTTTCCAAACTTTTGTGTTCTGCTTTCCTTTTATACATAAGTTCCAATTTCAGACTATCTCTTTGTGAACACGTATTACTACATGCTGTTGAGAGCAGCCACACCAAATCTTGAAAACTTAGCTACTTAGAAGTTTCATCCACCAGATATCTAAATCATCTTTCTCAGGTTCAAATTTCCAGAGATCCCTAGAGCAGAGGCACAATACTTTCAGTTTCTTCAGTAACGCACAGCAAAAGTAACCTTTGCTTCAGTTCCCAATAAAATCCTCATCTCAGCCTGGACTGATCACTCTCCATATCACTATCAGCATTTGGTCAAAGTCATTCAGCAAGTCTCTATGAAGTTCCAAACTTTTCCACATCTGTCTGACTTCTGAGCCCTCCAAACTGTTCCAACTGCTGCCCATTACCCAGTTCTAAAGTTGCTTTCACATTTTCAGGTATCTTTATGGCAATGTCCCACCCCTAATACCAATTTTCTATATTAGTTCGTTTTCACACTGTTATAAAGAACTACCTGAGACTGGGTAATTTGTGAAGAAAAGAGTTTTAATTTACTCACAGTTCCACAGACTTAACAGGAAGCATGACTAGGAGGCCTCAGGAAACTTACAATCTGGCAGGAGGTGAAGGGCCAACAAGGACCTTCTTTACATAGTGACAGCAGAGAGAGATAGAGAGAGAGAGAGAGGGAGAGAGAGAGAGAGAGAGAGACAGAAAGAAAGAGAGACAGAGAGAGAGAGAGAAGGGAAAAGTGCCACTCATTTTCAAACAACCAGATCTTGTGAGAACTCATCATTCACTATCATAAGAACAGCAAGGGCAGATCCACTGCATGATCCTATCACCTTCCACCATGTCCCTCACCCAACGCTGGGGATGACAATTCATCGTGAGATTTGGGTGGGGATGCAAAGCTAAACCATATTACTGGATAAAACATTTATGGGCAGAACAAGCAGCATCTGCAAATATGTGGAGGCATTTATGACTTGTTACATATAAGACTTTGATTCTACTAGTGATAGTTAATTCTTAAGTTCTCATACATGTAGTTTACTTTCTGTTTGGAAGTACAATTTGATTTATATTCAGTTTTTAATAATAGATCATTTAATTATCTGCTTGACATTAATTTGGAGATCAGTGAGTGAAAGGACCTAAAATCTTTTTAAAATCATAGGGTCCAGGTTAAAGGGAAACTTTTAGCATGTGTTATGCATAAAAGTAAAATAACTTCTGGTTATACCTCAGGATATCTGAGCATATCTATGCACTTTGCTGCCACACACAACGCTTGGTGTTTATAAAATTCTCTATTATTTTGATAGCTTTGTCCTATTCCATCGTATTTCTGGTCTGATAATATGTGATAATGCTGTACTATCGATTTAAGCTTTTTTATTTTCTAATTGTTTTCTGGAGAAGGCTAGGACAATTAAGTTTCAACTAATTTTTAACTATGTTGATCAAAAGTGGCTCACTAATTTTGGATTGAGAAACAACTTGATGGGAAAGAAGGCTTTGACCAACTAGCGGTGGAAGGTTGGAGTTGCACTGTTATTTGTGTTCAATATTTAGCATTAAATATTTAGAAAAAAAAATCATCTTTTCACTTTGTTATCCCTTTTAAATGCTTCTAATCCCTTCTCCCCATGTCAGGTCCCCATACCTATTCTACATCCAATGTTGTTATGAGTTGACTGTCAAATAATTATAAAAAATCTCAAGATTTTAAAACTGCAACACACCACCACCCAGGGAAAGTGTGTTTTGTCTTTGTAGATAGAGTCCTATAATTTTCAAAGTGACTTTATATGTTGTCTGAATAATGGGAGTTTAAAATATCTCCACTGGTGTTTTGTATAGCGGCATTTTCATATGCTCTGCAATCATTTGCTAGTGCCTACTACTTTCCTCAAAATGCTGTCTCTGTCTCCTTGGACTTATTTTAAAAGTCCAAGTTGTATGATTTCTGGCTTGGTTACTTGCAATTCCTGAAATAGTATTTTACTAGAGTTTAACTACTATATTTCTTTGCCAGTTTTCACAACTCTATTAACAATTATTTCTATTAATTAGTCTAGTCCCTGGACCAATATGGATGCATAGTCAGTATTTGTTATTAAAGCAGTGAGAGCTAATACTTTGAGGAGTGTAGGGGAGTTCAAACTACTATGCAAATCTGACTGCCCAAACAGAATCACACCATTTGATGTCTGTTACTAAATAGTTGGTATAATTAGTGTTCGTTGCAATGCATCAAATGTATTCCTTAGCAATCACTAATAGATAAAAATGGCTCTAATACGCAGTACAATCTGTTTCTATAGTTACTATGGAAGTGACTTCCTTTGGCATCAAAGCAAATGTCAAAAGCACAATTTTAGATAAGGAATGCATGGTGCCATTATGTTAGCTTTTATCCTTCACACAGTCTTAATTTCATTTTGAAGTAAGACTTCAAACTAAGTGAATTGACTGAAAAAAAAAAAGTACTTATTGAGAAGATAATTGGTTAATCTAAAATCTCTTTTAAAATATCATCCTTTGTTAATGAAATCTACAAAAATATCATAGCTAAGTAAGAGACCACCATATTGTTGACTGAATCAAAGAGAAGAGGCAATGAGGCAGGACAGATTAAATGCAGATATAAGAGAAGTAACCCTAAATGAAAGAAGAATGTACAGAAAAATGAGATAAAAATCACAGACATACGTAAATCACATACTTTACATTTATTCTGTAAATTATTTGTGTTACTTTTGGATTGAATCATCTGTCTCCTAAAAGCAGATTAAAAAGAATTAGTGCCCTTCTATGTACCAACATTACTATAAACTAAAAGCTTAATGTATTATTGTTAAAATATGGTAGATATTCAGAATAGTATCATAAATGCTTAGCCTAATCCTAACTTAGTAATTTTATTTCTATTAAGTAATGCTGTTCAGGGGAATAGAACAACTTTTCATTTTTAACTTATGAATCTTTTCCTTCAGCACATTTTTGTATTAACTTTTGATTGGCCCCTCAGAGCCTTTCCCTAGGTTACGTTCTTAGAGTTGAAAATTTGTGAAAATCTCGTTTCAAGAAACAACCAAGAATATATTGGTTTTATGATCTGGTAATAGAATGTCTGCTTTACATGCTCAATTTTAATGAAAATGTGGTGAATGTAAAAAGCCTTTCAAACTGTCACCATGTATGTCAAACACATGCAGTCACTGTTTGTATATTAAATTTCCTTCTGGCCTGACAGCAGGCCTACACATTTTATTTTTTTTAATTAGTGTATCCACATCTCTCACTCTTTACTTTCTATATCAGAGAGGGAAAAGCACTCTTCGTTACCATGAGCTCTAACCAGCGTGGACACATCTAGTTCTTTTGAATTATCTAATTATCAGCAAGATGCTTTCATAGATATTTTCTTTGCTCTCTTTCAGACTCAGTTGCATGTTCCATAAAGAGGTAATAGGAAAGGCATTATCATCTATGTCTAGTATAATTCTGGAACAGTGAGGCAGTCAATGGAAGCAGCTGCTGCTTTCCTAATTACCACAAGTGCAGAGAAAATAAAGAAGAGTAGTGAGGTAAAGCTTTCAAGGGTCCCATTTTCCATGTCAGGCATGGAGCATGTGGGCTGAGATTACTTTACAAGCAAATTGTGAGTTCCAATAGCAACATTAAGCAGAAAAAACAAAAAAACATATAACAACCTTAGGAAGAAATTGGTGTGTAAATTTTCCTGTTTTAAGTTTAAGCAAATGAGAATCATTCAGTATGTTTTGGGAAGATGTTACAATTGGCCATTATCTAGAGAAAATTACATGTTTCTCAGTGTCAAATTTGTATTACTTGGTGGGTCCTTTAACTCTCAAGAGTAAGAAAATGATTGAAATTTTTAAAATACTCATATTGACACATTTTTTTTTTTTTTTTTTTTTTTTTTTTTTGAGACGGAGTTTCGCTCTTGATACCCAGGCTGGAGCGCAATGGCGCGATCTCGGCTCACCGCAATCTCCGCCTCCTGGGTTCAGGCAATTCTCCTGCCTCAGCCTCCTGAGTAGCTGGGATTACAGGCACGCGCCACCGTGCCCAGCTAATTTTTTTTTTGTATTAGTAGAGACGGGGTTTCACCATGTTGACCAGGATGGTCTCGATCTCTTGACCTCGCGATCCACCCGCCTCGGCCTCCCAAAGTGCTGGGATTACAGGCTTGAGCCACCGCGCCCGGCCCATATTGACACATTTTGAAAATTGGATCTATTACAGAAAAATGACTGGGTACCTTTTGGTTGCAAAGCACAGAAATCAATTCAACTAGCTATGTCTTCAGGGTAATTTTTTAAAAATCTAATAATTTGATGATTTAAACAATGAAAATCTGAAAATTGTATTCATGTGCTTTTCTTCTTGAATACTATTTATGAGCTTCCTAGAAGCTAGATTAGCATTTTATATGGAAATTTTAAGATTAAAAGTAATACATATAGACTTCCAAGAGTATAGGAAGTTGTTAAAGTATGCCATGGAAAATTAGATGAATTAAATTCAAACTTACTATGTCTAAATTAGTAAGCCAAAGAAGAAAGTTATCTGGAAATACAAACCCAAAATATGTTTTCAGAAAAGAAGGGGTAGAAGATAGGAAATAAAATAAGCATAAGTATAACATGAAATTAAAATAAAGTGCAAAGCCCAGAATATAGTTGCTGTAGGGGGTAGGATAAAATGAGTTAGTACTGGGTAATTCTGAAATCACCTCTTTAATCAGAGTTCACAAGCCTCTAGAATTTAGAGTAAACCATAAATTCAAGTATTAAGCTGTGACCAGGTGGGTTTTGGAAACAGGATGTGTGCTGCTTCATAAAAACTTTCCTGAAGCTACAGAATCACAATACAGTTTAAATTTGTTGTGAAATGTAGTTAATGAGAAAGAAAGTATGCCATGCTGAAGAAGAGAAGGAAGTGAGAAAAGCTAGCATATATACAGGAGTGACTTGATCAGAGAGGGTATTCCGGCTCTTCTGATAAGATGGGAGCATAACAGGCTCCTACAATCCAGGAAGGAGCACTGAGGGAGGAATGAGCTACCTATCTCAACTGGAGAATGTTCCAAAAGAGGTGTTGGTTAATACAGCCAAGCTGGGTCCTCAAGGATATCATCAGAGAAAAGAATTCTAACTCTTGATGCCAAAGCATGAAAAAGGATCTGAGTGAATAAAATTCATACTGATACATCAAATCTTTTTTTTCATTTTATGTATAAAGGAAATGTCCTTATTTTTTCTTGATATATTTTTAATGTTACCAGTGTAAACAATATGCTGAAGTAAACAAACAACAAAACGTTATGAAGTTATTCTGAATTGTGAGTATCATATTACATGACCAAGAATAAAGCATTTTCTTTTTTAGGGTGTTTTATTATTTTTTATTATACTTTAAGTTTTGGGATACATGTGCAGAATGTGCAGGTTTGTTACATAGCTACACGCATGCCATGGTGGTTGGCTGCATCCATCATCCCATCATCTACATTAGATATTTCTCCTAATGCTATCCCTCCCATATACCCACTCTCTGCTATCCCTCTCCTAGCCCTCCAGCCCCTGAAGGGCCACTGTGTGATGTTCCTCTCCCTGTGTCCATGTGTTCTCATTGTTCAACACCCACTTATGAGTGAGAACATGCAGTGTTTGTTTTTCTGTTCTTGTGTCAGTTTGCTGAGACTGATGGTTTCCAGCTATAACCGTGTCTCTGCAAAGGACATGAACTCATCCTTTTTTATGGCTGCGTCATATTCAATGGTATATATGTGCCACATTTTCTTTATCCAGTCTATCATTGTGTCCTCTCTTATTTCCTTGATCAGTGGCTTGTAGGTCTCCTCGAAGAGATCTTTTACCTCCTTTGTTAGTTGTATTCCCAAGTATGGTTTGTGATGTGTAGATTCATCTCACGGAATGGAAGCTGTGTTTTGAATCAACAGGTTGGAAACACTTTTTGTGAAGAATATACGAAGGGAGGTATGTGATCCTATTGAGTCCCATAGGAAATAACCGATTATCCATTATATAATCTAGAAACAAGCTATTAGTGAAAATGAGTTGTGATGTGTGGATTCATCTCAAAGAATGGAACCTGTGGTTTGATTCTCCAGGCTGAAATCAGGCTGTTAGTAGAATCTATGAAGGGAAATTTCTAAGGCCATTGAGGCCTGTAAAGAAAATTGAATATTTCACAATATAAACTTAATACAAGCTATCTGTGAAAATGCTTTTTGATGTGTGGATTAATCTCACAGAATGGAAACTATCCTTTGATTCACCAGAGTGGAAACATTCCTTTTGTAGAACCTATGAATTGACATTTCTGAGGCCTTTGAAGATCATAGTGAAAAACTGAATATCCCATGATATAAACTATTAACAAGTTTTCTTTGAAAATGTTTTGTGATGTGTGGATTCATCTCACAAAATGGAACTTCTATTTTGCACACCAGGTTGGAAAAAGTCTGTTTCCAGGATCTACAAAGGGACATTTCTGAGACTATGGTAGTCTGTAGTGAAAAACCGAATACTACACGATAAAAATTAGAACCAAGCTATCATTGAAAATATTTTGTCATTCTGGATTCATCTCACAGAATGGAACGTGTGTGTGTGTGTGTGTGTGTGTGTGTGTGTGTTTTTCCAAGAGTTTGTAAACACACTCTTTGTGGAATCCATGAAGGGATATTTCTGAGCCTGTTGAAACCAATAGAGAAAAACAGAATATCTTGATATAAAAACTACAAACAAGCTATCTGTGAAAATGCTTTGTGATGTGTGGATTCATTTCACAGAATGGAACATGTATTTAGATTCACCAGGTTGTAAACACCCCTTTTGTAGAATTTATGAAGGTACATTTCCAAGTCCGTTGAAGCCAATGGTGAAAAACGGAATATCCCGCGATAGAAACTACAAACAAGCAATTGCTAAAAATGCTTTCTAATGTGTATATTCATCTTACATAATGGAACTTCTGTTTTGATTCACAGATTGGCAATTCTCTGTTTGTAGAATCTATGAAGGGACATTTCTGAGCCCATTATAACCTATAGGGAGAAACTGAATATCCCGTGATAAAAACTACAAAAAAGCTACCTGTTAAATTGCTTTGTGATGTATCAATTTATCACACAGAATGGAACCAGCGTTTTGATTCACCAGGTAGGAAACACTCTTTTTGTAGAATCTACAAAGGGATATTCTCGAGCCCTTGAAATCAATAGCAAAAAAAAAAAGAATATCCAGTGATTAAAAACTAGAAACAATCTATCTGTTCAAACGCTTTGTAACTTGTAGATTCATTTCACAAAATGCAATCCGTGTTTTGATTCACAAGCTTGGAAACCCTCATCTGTAGAATCTATCAAGGGATGTTTCTGAGTCCTTTGATGACCTAAGGAAAATTAAATATCCCGTGATAAAACTAGAAAAAAGCTATCTGTGAAAATGCTTTGTGATGTGTAGATACATCTCACAGAATGGGACCTGTGTTTTGATTCACCAGGACAAAAACAATCTCTTTGTAAAATTTACAAAGGGACACATCTGAACCCATTGAAGCCTCTGGTGAAAAACTGAACCAGAAGCAAGCTATCTGTGAAAATTCTTCATGATGTATCAATTCATCTCACATTATAGAACCTGTTTTGATTCACCAGGTTGGATACACTTTTTTTGTAGAATCTACGAAGGGACATTTCTGATCCAATTGAATCCTATAGTGAAAAACTATGTATCCCTTAATAAAAACTAGAAACAAACTATCTGTGAAAATGCTTTGTGATGTGTGGATTTGCATCAAAAAATGAATATTGTGTTTTCATTTACCAAGTTGGAAACACTCTTTTTGTGAATCTACCAAGGGAAATTTCCGAGCTTATTGAGGCCCTATGGAAAAACCAAATATCCCGCAATAAAAAGTAGAAACAAGCAATCTGTGAAAATGTTTTGTGATGTGTGGACTCACCTCACAAAAGGGAACCTGTGTTTTGGTTTACCAGGTTGGAAACACTCTTTCTGTAGACTCTATGCAGGGACATATGTGAGCCTTTTGAGACACATAAGAAAAATCATATACACCTTGATAGAATCTAGAAACAAACTATTAGTGAAAATGCTTTGTGATGTGTAGATTTATCTCACAGATTGGAACCTGTGTTTTTATTCACAAGCCTGTAGACCCTCTTTTTGTAGAATCTATGAAGGGATATTTCTGAGTTTATTGTAGCCTATAATGAAAATTGAATATTATGCAATAAAAACTAGAAACAAGCTATCTGTGAAAAGTCTTTATTACATCTGGATTCATCTCACATAATGAAACACCTCTGCTTTCTTTCAAGATTTTGGAAACACTCTCTTTGTAGAATCCATGAAGGAACATTTCTGAGCCCATTGAAGCTGATAGTGAAAAACAGAATATCCCGATATAAAATCTACAAACAAGCTGTCTATGAAAATGCTTTGTGATGTGTGGATTTATCTCACAAAATGGGACCTGCATTTTGATTTGCCAGGTTGGAAGACACTCTTTTTGTAGTATTCATGAAGGGACATTTCAGAGATCATTGAAGCAGAGAGTGAAAAGCAGAATATCCCTCAATAAAACGTAGAAACAAGCTATCTGTGTGAAAATGCTTTTAGATATGTGAGTTCATCTCACAGAATGCAAACTGTGTTTTGATTCAGCAGCTTGGAAAAATTATTTTGGTAGAATCTACAAAGGGAGATTTCTGGGTTATTTGGTGCTCATAAGGAAAAATCAAATATCCCAAGATAAAAACTAGAAACAAGCTATCTCTGAAAATATTTTGTGATGTGTGGATTCATCTAACAGAATGGAAACTGTTTTTTTCACAAGGTTAGAAACACTCTTTTTGTAGAATCTATGTGGGAAAATTACTGAGCTTATTGAGGGCCTTAAGGAAAAATCTAATATCCCATGATAAATACTATAAGCAACTTGTCTATGAAAATGCTGGGTTAGATTGGTGGTGGTGGCTCATACCTGTAATCCCAGCACTTTGTGAAGCTAAGGTGGGCAAATCACAAGGTCAAGAGATCAAGACCATCCTAGCCAATATGGTGAAACCCCATTTCTACTAAATATACAAAAATTAGCTAGATGTGGTGGTGCACACCTGCAGTCCCAGCTACTTGGGAGGCTAAGGCAGGAGAATCACTTGAACCGGAAAGGGGGAGGTTCCAGTTAGCTGAGATTGTGCCACTGCACTCCAGTGTGGTGACAGAGCAAGACACCGTTCCAAGAAAAAAAAAAGTTCTTTGTTAGGTGTGGATTCATTTCATAAAATTGAGCCTGTGTTTTATTTACCAGGTTGGAAAACCTCTCTTTGTAGAATATGTGACGGGACTTTCATTGGCCCGTGGAAGCCTATACTGAAATACTGAATATCCTGTGATAAAAACTAGAAAAAAACTGAGAAAATGCTTTGGTATGTGTGGATTCATCTTACAGAATGAAAGCTGTGTTTTGATTAATCGATTTGAAAACACTCTTTTTTAGAATGTATGAAGGGACATTTCTAAACCCATTGAAGCCTACAGTGAAAAACTGCATATCAGTAATAAAAATTAGAAGCAATCTATCTGTGAAAATGCTTTCTGATGTGTGGATTTACTTCACAGAATGAAACCTGTGTTTTGATTCACCAGTACGGAAACACTATCTTTGTAGAATCCACAAAGGGATATAACAGAACCCATTAAAACCTGTAGTGAAAAACTGAACAGAGGCCTCAGAAATAACACCACACATATAAAACAATATGATCTTTGACAAATCTGACCAAAAAAAAAAAAAAAAAAAAGCAATGGGGAAAGGATTCCCTATCTAATAAATGTTGCTGGGAAAATTGACAAGCCATGTGCAAAAAGCAGAAACTAGATCCCTTACACTTGTACAAACATTGACTCCAGATGGATTAAAGATTTAAACATAAGACCTAACACCATAAAAACCCTAGAAGAAAACTTAGGCAATACCATTCAGGACATGGTCATAGGCAAGGACTTCATAACTAAAATACCAAAAGAAATGGCAACAAAAGCCAAAATAGACAAATGGGATCTAATTAAACTCCAGAGCGTCTGCATAGCAAAAGAAACTATCATTAGAGTGGACTGGCAACCAAAAGAATGGGAAAATAATTTTGAGAACTTAGACAAATTTATAAGAAACAACAAACAAACCCATCAAAAAGTGAGTGAATGATATGAACAGACACTTCTCAAAAGAAGACATTTATGCAGCCAAAACACATATGAAAAAAAGTTCATCATCACTGATCTTTAGGGACATGCAAATCAAAACCACATTGAGGTATTATCACACACCAGTTAGAATGGCGATCATTAAAAAATCAGGAGACAACAGATGCTGGAGAGGATATGGAGAAATAAGAACATTTTACACTGTTGGTGGGAGTGTAAATTAGTTCAACCATTGTGGAAGACAGTGTGGCGATTCCTCAAGGATCTAGAAATAGAATACCATTTGACCCAGCAATCCCATTACTGGGTATATACCCAAATGATCATAAAACATTCTATTATAAAAACACATGCCGGCATATGTTTATTGTGGTACTGTTCATAAGAGCAAAAACTTGGAACCAACCCAAATGCTCATCAGTGATAGACTGGATAAAGAAAATGTGGTACATATACACCATGGAATACTATGAAATCATAAAAAGGATGAGTTCATGTCCATTTCAGTGACATGGATGAAGCTGGAAACCATCGTTTTCAGCAAACTGACACAAGAACAGAAAGCAAAACACTGTTTGTTCTCACTCATAAGAGGGTGTTGAATTAGAACACATGGACACAGAAAAGAGAACATCACACACTGGGGCCTGTTGGGGAGCAGGGGAGGGATAGGGGATGAATAGCAGGGGGTGGGGAGAATTGGGGAGAAATAACATTAGGAGAATTACCGAATGTAGGTGATGGGGGGATGGATGCAGCAAACCACCATGGCGTACCTATGTAACAAACCTGCACAATCTGCACATGTACTCCAGAACTTAAAGTGTAAAAAAAAAAAAAAAAAAAGTAATAAATTTAAACTGGAATCATTTAAAAATATTTGAAAGTAGTCTTCATAAAATGCATCATATGCTTTAGCCACAAATGAAGAATGACTTTAAAAAAAATCAAACAAAAAACCCAAAAAACAAAACAAAACAAAACAAAAACACAAACAAAGACACATAAACCAATGGAACAGAATAGAGAATCCAGAAATAAATCCACATATTTACAGCCAACTGATTATTGACAAAGATACCAAGAATGTACATTAGGAAATGGACACCCTCTTTGATAAGTGGTCCTTGCAAAACTGGATACCATATACAGAACCATAAAATAGAACCCCTATCTCTCACCATATTGAAAAATCAACTCAAAACTGATTTATGGAGTTAGACCTTAGACCTAAAACTATAAAACTGCTATAAGAAAACATTGAGGAAACACTTCAGCTCATTGGTCTAGGCAAAAATTTTATGGCTAAGACTGAGAAAGCACATACAACAATAACAAAAATAGAAAAGTGGAAGTGTATTAAACCAATAGACTCATGCACAGTAAAGGAAATAATCAACAGAGTGAAGAGATAACATGTTGAATGGGAGAAAATATTTGAAAATACTTCTCTGACTACTATCTGGCATACACAAATAATTCAAATAACACAACAGCAACACACACACAACAACAGCAACAACAACACAAATCATGCTATTAAAAATGGGCAAAGAATCTATGGAGACAGTTTTTAAAGGAAGACCTACAAATTATCACAGGTTTATACAAAATGTTTAACATCATTAATCATCAGAGAAATAAAATAAAAACCACAATGCATATTGTCTTACCCCAGCTAAAATGGCTATTATCAAGAAGACAAAAGTAATAAAAACAGGTGAAAATGCAAAAAAATGGACCTCTCATATACTGTTGGTACAGTAAATAAGAGTACAGTAAATTAGTACAGCCATTATGGAAAACAGTATGGTGATTTCTTGAAAAACCTAATAATAAAACTATTACACCATCCAGGAATCCCATTAATTAATATTTATCCAAAAGAAAGAAAATCACTATATCAAAGGAATACATGCATCTTTACGTTTGCTGCATTACTATTCACAAAAGCAAAAAGAGGGAATCAATCTAAGACTCCATAAATGAATGAATGCATACAAATATGTTGTAAATTTACACAATAGAATACCATTCATCCATAAAAAAAATAAAATTATGCCATTTGCAGCAACATGAATGAAACTGGAGGTCATTATGTTATGTAAAATAAGCAAGCACTGAAAAACATATGTCACATGTACTCATATACGAGTGCTAATAAAGTTGATCTCATGGAGGTAGAGAGTAAAATGATAGTTAACAGAGGCTGGAATAGATATGGTTGTGTGGGGGAAGGGGGAATGAAGAGAGGTATTATTTATAAATAATAAATTCTAATGTCCGATAGCAGAGTAGAGTGACTCTAGTTAAAAGCAATCTATTGTACATTTCAAAGTCTCTAGAAGTGAGGGCTTGAATTGGTCTCAACACAAGGAAGTACTAAATGCTTGTGATGATGGATGTCCTAAATATCCTGACTTAATTATACATCCTATAACTGTAACAAAATATCACTTGTATTCCAAAAATACACATATCTTATGTATCAATAAAGAAAACTTTAAAAAAATATTTGGCAGACACTAAAAGCCACATTTACAAAGAATATTTAAAAATCTGGGAAAATGTCTATTTTATACTGAAAATGAAAAATAGACTATTAAACTATAGAATATGACTTATACAATGTGTAAACAAATTTCATTATTTAAACAAAATTCATTATAAATCTGATGGAAACATAATAAGCTCACTGTTAATTCTTATTGATGGGTTGCAGAAAAATGCTAAAAATATTCTGAGACAAATATTCCTGTTCTTGAGAGCCTCATAATTGATGTTAAATAGTCTCTCTTGGGTATGCAAACCTTCTATGATTATATCTTCCAACATCTCTACAAAACAGGGATAAAAATGGGAGTTCAAAATAAAAGGGTGATTGTTTGGCAACATTGGGAAAGATTTGCCTAATGTTTCTGGTTTTGACTGTAGCTAAGAAAAGCAGAGAACAAAGACAGAGCATACATCAGGAAAGAACATTCATCATTACAAGAAAAAGTAAACTGTTACTGTTTTGATCCTCTTCATTTCCTTCACTTAAAAAGCATTATTCTCAGTGATTACTCTCTGATCACCAATAACATTGGACACCATAATATTTTATTTACTTACTATTAATATTTACTTACTCTTAGAATTGGGCTATATATGAACAAGGCAGGTATGCGGTGATGAAGCAAACTTATTTAAATATGACATTTAATAAGGAATTGCAATAGAGAAAATCAAGTAATCATTTCATGGACAGAAAAGTCAAAGGCTACAAACATTCTGTAGAAGATAAAACTTCATCCTACCTTGCCTGTCTCTTCTGTGCCATTTCTTCACTCAGGGGCCACCATGTAAGTGTAAAATTCCAGTGCAGATTGCAACCAATTATTCTGAGAACCCAGTCTACACTAGCAAGTACCATATGACCTGTTGTATCTAACTCCTACTGAAGCCAACAGAACAAATTTTTCAAAAAGAACTTGGGAAAATGGTTATTTACCAAGTTGAAGGTCCAGAGGAGTCAGATTTGAAAATAATAATGGTTTTTTTTAAAATGATATTTTTTTATATTTGAAGAATAAACTGTCATTAAGAGATTGCAATATCAGAAGTATTTAGATTAGCTCAGTAAGAGTAATCTAAGATAGTTAAGGATTGGTTCTTGATGTTGATCAGTACAATAGACACAATCAGACATGTTAATCAATCAAGTATAATTTATTTACATAGCTCTCTAGAAAAAAATGTAAGTATCAAAAATATAAATGGCTAGAAGAGGTTACTGTAGTGAATCATAAATACATCATACAAAATATGGACTCTGAGAAAAATAAAAATTATTGCAAAAAAAGCGAGAAATGAGGAAATATTTATAGGAATCAAAAGTGCACCAGCAAAATAAAGGAGTCTAAACATTAGTACATAGATTGGTTTGACCTAATAAAAGCTTCTGTTTATTTATTTATTTATTTATTTATTTATTTATTTATTTATTTATTTTTGAGACGGAGCTTCGCTCTTGTTACCCAGGCTGGAGTGCAATGGTGCGATCTCCGCTCACCGCAATCTCCGCCTCCTGGGTAAAAGTTTCTGCTTCTAAGTAGCACACAAAAAGGCTAATTATAGGATGTCAGGACAGACCTTGCATAACAGCCTGAACAGACTTCCTGTGAGATCAGGAAGAGCCTCCTGTAACTAAACTAGTCAATATAATCAGAATTTTCCTGTTGCAGGATACGGGTTAGATGAGAGCAGT
Organism: Aotus nancymaae; assembly: GCF_030222135.1. NCBI lineage: Eukaryota > Metazoa > Chordata > Mammalia > Primates > Aotidae > Aotus > Aotus nancymaae. The sequence continues at coordinate 14,490,453 of NW_026988435.1, forward strand.
TCATAGACCAGAGAAGAGATGAATATTTTCTGGGAAAATATTAGTGGCTTTTAGAGACAGATTGCATCAGTAACCAAGGACTAACGAATACATATGTATTTTCATCGTGAAAGCGGCATACCTGCAAGAATGAAAAGAACAAAAGGAAGGTATTAATGTGTCAAGTAAAATGTGTTCAGGTCATCAGATTATTTCTGATTATCAGGTCTATCAAAATTATCTTCAGAAGGAGAAATAATTTATCAGTCTTAAAAATGTAACATGTTCAGCATATCTGGTTTCCAAATCCGACCATACTACCTCCTAGAATTATGAACTTGAGCAGATTAATTACTCTCTCATCTCACAGTCAAAAGAGTATAACGATAATAGTACTTACCTCCGAAGAGTTTTTGCAAAAATTGAATTAAAAAATTCATGTAAAGTGCATGGATTCATGCCTTGCACAGAGCAAGCACTCAGAAAATGCTAGCTTACATAATTATAATTTTTAATAAAGGCCATCAAGGATTATTTTTGGAATTTTAATGTTCAGTATTTTGAACTTACAAACAGAAGCTTGTTTAAGGTAGTAACTGTGCTTTGCTAAGGCAATTTCAGTTGTATATATTTTTTTAACCACATTGTATTGCACACTAACAAACTCTTTTTATTTTTTTAATGTAAAACAAATGGAGAAGTTGTGCCTATAATTCAAAGTAAAACACTGGAAGGCTTGTTAATCTTTTATTTCACTTAATATTCTATAGAGTATATCCAAGTAGGCTTTGTTTAAAGTTAATTAGGAAAATCGACACCCAATTTTGATAATTTTAGTATGTTGGTCTTGGTATTTCAATGAAATGCTGAAGTTCTTGCCTTAAGCCTTTCATTAAATTATGAATCTCTTTTAGGCTCACTGTGCTAAAACAGGTTTGCTAATTATTCTTTTTAAAAATGTGAATGAAAAGATAAGTGCCTAAAAGAAAACAGTTAGGAAACTGTATTAGCAGTTCAAAGTTTTAGAAGGATAAAAGCTCATATCAGGTTTCTTTTAGGGAGATGACAAGGGGAAATGGGTGTGAAAGTCAGCTGGAGATAAACCAATGACTATGACTGGATGACACTTTCAACAGGAATGGGTTAAATAGCCATAAATCAAGATGCTTCAGAACTGTGAACAAGGGATGACTGAAAACAAAGGAATTATTCCTAAATATGGCAATGCCCAAGCAGAGATCCACTTTGGCAAGGCACGGTAGCATGTCTTCCAAATGCCTTTTAATTCTCTCTCCTAGAGCTACTTGATTAGGAGCTGTGATCTTCATTACAGATTTATAATCAAAATCAATGAGACACAACAGACTTCAAGCAGCACCAAATTTGTGTAGCTTTTAGAAACAGATGCAGAACAGAATACTACAGAGCATTCTCATGTAAAGATCATAATATTTTTATGATTCCCGGTACTATTTTTGATTGTCTTAATCTTTGGTACACTACACATTCACAGCAACACAAAGAGTGCTGAGTATATGTATGCAGCCTCAGCTTGGGAGACCCAGCTCCAGTATCTCTTCATTTTTATACGTGGTTATCTATGTAGCTTCCAAGGTGCACATAAGAGTTTCCATTCCATTGTGTTTCTTCAGCTCATCAAAATTTATCAGTTATTAAAATATAAACAACTTTTACAATAGATGCAGACATTAAATCTAGTATATACCACGCCACTGGATTGGGTGTTTTGAGATTAAGAAATAATTTCCTTAAAATGTCTTGAGTTAATGTCACGGGGATATTTAAGAATGGGTTAAATTCCCACCTTTTTAAGATTAAAGGAAAAACCATATACCAAGCCTTTTACTTCTTTCCTCTACCAGTTCACTTTCTATTTTTTCAGGAGATGACCAATTAATTTTTAAAGTTTCTAGGTCTTTTGCTTAAGTACATAGGTTAATGTACTCCTGAAGCTTATAATTGGACAATGGAACACTTTTTGTAACCCACTTTATGTAGTATGTTAGATGATTGTATCACTTATTACACTCTTACTTTAAACACAACAAATTTGAGTCTAATGGGTCTTGCTACTTTGGATTATTTAGATTTCATTGTTTCATATTTTTCATGTGTAAAATCAATTTCTTTTTTCTGAGATGTGTATGCATGTGTGTGGGGGGTGTGTGTGAGTGTATGTCTGTGTCAGGAGAGACAGAAAGAGAGAGACTGTGTTGCAATATTACCTATATGAAAGCCTTTCTATGAGATCAGGCCAAAGGAATCTTCTCAATGACTTCTGATATTTGGAAGAGCATAGGTTAGATATATTGTAAAATGTCTCTTATTTTTTATTTGTCTGGTGTTTTCTAATGACTACTCCTAACAGTTTGCTTTACTCTACATATCTTTACATTTGTTTTAAATGCTTGCATAGGAAGATTGATACTGGTTTCAAAATCTTGTAATGCCAAAGGGATCAAGAAGTTGTATTTTAACCTCACTTTGCATACAGGATCAAATTCTCTCATCAAAGAATGAGCAGAAAGGTGAGGAGATAATGGTGAAGGCAGGGACTAGGAAAATCACTCAACACTTGAAATTTTTTATTTTCTCCCTCCTCATCTGTTTCTTGAAGGTAATCAGGAAAGACCTGAGGAGTTGACTATATTTTTATCTTTCTCTCCTTTCTAATAGCATATTTAACTACTATTTATTGACTTAACATATGTCTTTCCATAATAGACATTTGCAGATTAATTATAGGTAAAAGAACCACTATTTTGAAAGAAGAGAAATATTTGGTCAAGTTCAAAAACCTAGTAAGTCTCAGAGCTCAGAGTCAACTAACATGTTGACTTTTAAGACCTAAAATAATCTCTTCTGATTTTGATTCCAGAATAACAATAAAAGTCAAAGGCGTTTGTGGGAGAATAGAAAAAAAAATCTGTGAGTAAAAGTCTGCAACAGGAACTACCAAGAAGAAAGGAAATTGTAATTAACATATCCCAATTGCTAAGAATTGTTAATTTCTTTCACTAAAAGAAAGTTTTGGTAGACTCATAGTATTTATAAAAAGTTTAGGCCGGGCGCGGTGGCTCAAGCCTGTAATCCCAGCACTTTGGGAGGCCGAGGCGGGTGGATCACGAGGTCAAGAGATCGAGACCATCTTGGTCAACATGGTGAAACCCCGTCTCTACTAATACAAAAAATTAGCTGGGCACGGTGGCGCGTGCCTGTAATCCCAGCTACTCAGGAGGCTGAGGCAGGAGAATTGCCTGAACCCAGGAGGCGGAGATTGCGGTGAGCCGAGATCGCGCCATTGCGCTCCAGCCTGGGTATCAAGAGCGAAACTCTGTCTCAAAAAAAAAAAAAAAAAAAAAAAAAAGTTTAGAAAAAGGGGACTCCTCAACAAGGGAACAACAAGAGGAGATAGAATAAAGAAAAATATAAATTTCTGTGTTGAAATAGCCAGAGTCGTGGCCAGAGAAGCATCATCTACAAAAACAGCAGATGTTGGTATAAACCCATGAAAATCAAGGAGGCTCTGACCAAGAGGAAGAAGAAAAACACTTCTTGAGGCCTTGGATGAGTGCGGGAAAACAGGTGAACAGCTACGCCCTGAAAAATCTGAATTTATAGAACGGTGTAACAGGAAAGTAATCTGCATTTCACAAAACTAAAGGACGTGAAGGTCTTTCTACCAGTAGCATTGGGCAGTCTCGAGAGCAGGGCCAGCATTCTCTGGGGACCCTAGTGTAGTGACGGGTCCCTGGATCCTCTGCATGACTCTTGTTCACAGCCGAGAATGCCGCCAGAATTGCTGCTATTTAACTGGTATGCAATGGTATCACTATACATTTTTAAAATGTTGAAAAATCAGTATGCTAAATGGCAAATGAGCGCTTTTCTGAGTCCGTTGAGCACCTACTATCACCTTTGCCCTTTCCCCAGGGACTCTGCTTCAACTCTGCTTGAACACTGTGCTCATTCTGAGAGTTTGGTCACATCATTTCTTGAGTGTCACTGCTGGCAGGCCATCAAAAAAGGGGCTGCTTTGTATTGTCCCTATAAGGCAGACACTTCATCCACTTTCAAAGTTTACTTTCTAATTTGGCTCAGCATACTTTTTCATTAATTGAATTTTGTATTTTGATGAATACATAATAGGCATATATACATATACCTATGAGTATGCCTATTATGTGTATGTGTGTATATGTGTGTGTATATATATATATAGTACATGAGGTATATGGCGTGTGTGTGTGTATATATATATATATATATATACACCTATTATGTGTGTGTGTGTATATATATAGTACATGAGGTATATGGCATATATATATATATATATACCTATTGTGTGTGTGTGTGTGTGTGTATATATATACCTATTATGTGTGTGTGTGTGTGTGTGTATATATATATATAGTACATTAGGTATTTCAAACCAGGTGTACAATCTGTAGTAATCACATCAGGATAAATGGAGTATCTTTATCTACTTCTCATTGGTGCTAAATGTCAAAGTTCCTCAGACTGTGGTCCCCATGTTTGGGTATACTTAGTCCCAGTGACATTGTTCCTGACCTTTACTCATCTAAAGCTCTGATTTTTCTGTATCTGCTACTAGCAAATTGCACAACTAGTATAACCTTAAATTTGTGAAAATACCAGCCATAAGAGCAATAAAAATTTTAGATAGAACTCTGCACAAATGAAGTACTAGCATAGCATTTAAAGTTTATTCAAAACCTACACATCTGATGCAGTTACATATCAAAAAAGTAATGAACTAATCTACACACGAATAATTTTTTGAAGTACCTTATTATCTATGTAAATCAGGCTTGAGGCACAGGTAGAAGGTATGGAATGTTTTCCTGGGGTTGACCTATATAAATCTCAGGGTTTAAAAAGTTCTGTGAGTTAACACATTTTGGCCTTTGGCTCTAGGTGAGTCAGGGTAATTATTAAACAAAGTCAATTTGGGGAGTGCTCTGTAAATAGGAGCATTCACGGTAGCATCCTGAATATCCATTGTCATCAACTAGGACCTCAGACTCTATGATTTGGAATGCCTCCCACAATGTGCACATTTTTATATTTTTATGATGTTTTCTCACATTAAGTTAGATTTCTGGTTATAAACTGGGAAGAGAAAAATTACTAGTCAATGTTTCTTTAAGCAAAGTTCTTACAGCTTCTCAGTTGTGTCTATACAGTAGATCTCCTTTAATCTGTGTTCATCCCTTTCATAGTGAAAGCTTTCATTGATAATTCTAATAATGGTCTCTAAATTCTGGCTTACGGGAAAGTCAAAGACACCAAATCAGGTGGATATTTGTATTTTTCCAGCCAAACGGGACTTTATTCCACCTGTTTTATTAAAACTTAAACACTCCATGAGGTATCTTCTTTCATCTACTAGGGACCAACTGTAAGATTCAAATGATTGTATAAAACCTTTCCTGAAAGAAGCAGAAAAGCTATGAATAATTTGTGCCCCACTCTATTTATTATATTGTCACAGTTCCTTGTTAGCTCTGGTATAGCTGTTTTTTAAAAGATCAGAAGCAAAGCTTACACAGAGATTGGAGTCTTCATTTGCTGAATTCACTAGGAATGCAGCATGTAACTCTGTTAAGTCATCTTGCTAAATGACAAATGAAATTCCAGAGGCCAAAGTTTACTGAGAAAAATATTTCTCCCTCATTTCATCTCCCTAACACAACCAAAGATCCGGTTAGCCTAATTTTTGTAATATTGTGCTTTTTCCTGGATAAACCATCTGGTCTCAGGCTTAAATCAAGTCAGACACTTTGAATACAGATTGAATCCTAACTTTGCTTGATGTTGGTGGTTTCCTCCAGTATTTACCTTGGACAAAATGGTAAATTGATTCTGTTTATTCTCAGTATTAAAAATTATCTACATGCTTTTCTGCTTAGCTTTGACTATCACCATTTCTATTTACTCATTACATAATTAATAGCTATCAAACATTTTACATTAATAAGCTTTTCTGCTTTTGTGTGTTTAATTCTAATTTAAAAAGCAAAATTTTGATTTATCTCTTTCTCTCAAGCAATATGTAATGATAACCCCAGAAAAAAATTTTAAAGGAAACCCAGCAATTTCTGTATTTTTTTAAGAATTCTTTTTCATTAATACTTTCAATTTATTTTAATATTTCTTAACATAAATTGAAAGTGCTCATTTACATGTGAACTGTAAATGAACATTTCAATTTATTTTAAGAAATCTGCTGTCTTTAATGTGAGTGTTCATATGATCATTTGCTATTTGACTTCCAACAAGATTACAGGAAAATATTTCAGAAGGATGCTCAGAAGTAGAGTGACTCTTTTTGGCTACAAAATTTTATTTGAGATATATATATATATATTTTGTTTGCTGTACTTTTTGTTTAAAAAGGAAAACCTTGGGATAAATGTGTTAACTTTTCCTGGCCATAGTCTTCACCTTTTCTAGAATTTTGTTTTTCGTCTTATATGCATTTGCCAACAATTAATTGAAGTAAATCCACTAAGGGGCTACATCATACATAATCTCCAGTACTAAGTTCTTCTTGTGTAATTAGAAAGCTACCTGCCACTATGGACCAAGATAACTGTCTTTCTAGAGAAATAGTCACCACACTTTGCTTTTATTTTACAAATGTTTTGAGTTTTATTTATATCAAATTTCATCAATATTAATAAAAACTCAAAACAGTTGAAAAGTAAAATGTTTTAGTTTTGCTTTTGATTGTTATTTGATTTTCTTAATTTCTCAAATATCTCCCCTCTCTGATACCTCCTTAAGCATATCAGACTTAATCAACACCTTCTCCACTTTAATATAAATTTTATGGTGATACAACATAGGATCAGCATTCAACAAGGTGACTTGACATTTAGGCAGCATGTAAGAAATTCCTGTGAAAGCATAATTAATCTAAGACTTGATCCCCTTGATCTTTCCTTTTCTTTGATGTTGTCTTAATTTAGTATCAAGCTTGAGTGTAATTTGTGGTTCTCTACCTTTAAGTTGGGAAAATGATGTTATCTCATATCATCATTTCGTTATTTACCTTCTCAATAAGTTTTTGCAAAAAAAAAAAATTACATGTGAGGATCAACTGGCACTACAAAATACTTCTATAATTTTTATGATTGGCATCTTCTTTACATACAGTGCTGTGCCCAATGAGGTATAGAATAAATATACAGTAATGTTTACTTAGTCAAGAGATGCTTCCTGGCTAACATAGTGTGAAGGATTTTTAAAAGGTGAGGAATAACAAAGAAAAAAAGAAAGAGGGAGAGAAGAAAGAGTGAGCAAAAGACATAAAGATTACCAAATGAAATATTAAAACTAATATATTTACAAAGAAAAAATATATTTTAAATATATATATTACAAATGTTTTCTGGTATTTGTAAAAATCCAAATGAATAAATTATTATTCAAAAAATGTACTCCAGGCTCAAGTAAACAAATGTATTTTAAGAGTATGCAGGCATAGTTACAATGTATACTTATATCGATATTGTATTATCCTTTCTCAAGGAGGCTAAGGCTTCTGTTAATGAGAATATATATTAAATAATTACATTTCAGCCAAGATGATATGGTGAAATTCAAAATATATATAAATTGTACTTTCATAATTCTGGTATTATGGATAAGTCACCTCCATTTTGAGGACCATAAGTCACTAGCATTTAACCACAGATTACAAAGGCAAACAGAAACAAAAATCAGAATAGGATTGTAGGGAATCCATGAGCCCCACATGTTGGTGCTCCAGAATGTAGGGATCCATGATCCATGAGCCCCATATTGGGCACCAGAATGTAGAGAGCCAGCCCTACATCACGTGTGGGTACCCCGAGTTCGGTGATGACAAAGGAATGAGAAAAAGACAGACTAAGAGAAAAAGTGGGATCAGGGGACCATCACTTTATTATTCTGGAGGTGACAGTGAAAGCCCCTAGCTCTGTTCATCTGCACTATTCATTGATTACAATCACTTTGATCTATAGGGTAGGGGGTGGAGTGATGGTGGAATGAATCAGTGAGCTGGAAGTGAATCAGTGAGTGGGAACTGGTGTCATCCTAAGGACTGATAACAGTGGCGGTTTGGTAGTTTCACAAAACAAGAACATGTGGTTATCTTTAGCTTATTATGGAACTTGAGCCTTATAAGGAGCCTACAAGTCTGGCTAGGTCACAGTGCTATGAAAGGGTTTTATGTTCCTGAGCACAATGTTTATGGTAACAGAGCCTATGTCACCCTGCACTGGAACGTGAGGCATGGAGAGGCCTTCCTTCTTAGAGACCTCTTGTGCCCTTCCGAAGTTTGTTATTCCTTGTTTATATGTTACTCATAACCAATTTATGTAGGCACTCTGTATGTCCTTTCTCCTTTGCTGCTTTTCCAACATAGGATAAAGTGCTGGGAGCTTTGTTAACTCATAAACTACGTGTCTATATGTAGAATTATGTGCGTATTTAAATACATACCATACATGTACCAACAGAGATTAGGAAGGGAAGCAACACATGCAATTGTGCAGCCACTGCACACTTTCAGGTCTCACAGCTGATTCTCTCCCCTTGGCTGAGAACCCAAAGCTATTGTCTACCCTGTCTTACAATGTAACCACAAAGTCTAATTGATCAGTATGTATCTAGGAATACAATAAATGATACTGAACTGAAATATTACTTGATTTATAACAGGAAAACCTCTAGGCTCATGGTAAAAAAAAAAAAAAAAAAACTGACTTGTGTAGCTAAAATGGAAAGTCACTCATCTTATATCTAGTGTTGAAACTTAAGCCAATTTAAATGCCCATTAATGAAAGCCTGAGATTCCTTGAGAAAGGAAAATACAATAGTCACATAAGTATATATTGTAACGACACCTGAAATCCTTCCCCAGGAGTAAATATAGCCACTGTCTATCTAGGATATCTCATCATGATAAAAGAAAACACACACTTTTTTGATAGTTATTAGAAACTGGCTGTAAATTAAACCCAGTTATTGAGAACCCCAAAATGACACTAGGGTCCAACAATCAAAATGGGTGTTTTGAGTAGTCATATTAAAAATAGCATTTTGGCCCAAATTCAAAGGGCAGCAAATACGTACTTTGGATTAGCATGGTGACTGCATGACTATTTCTTGAGTGCAAAACAGATCTATGGCATCCTTAGAGAGATGGCATCCTGTTGGTTCTCCTTTTTGTTTCTCTGGAGAAATCTAATACATAATGGTATACCCTCCATTTATGCCTTGCCATAGAGCTATGTCAATGTTACCAGTATCTACTGTCATCTTTTCAAAGATAGTTGAACGCATCCCCTTGTACTTTCTTGTTCTATTAAATAATGGCATCATGATAATTGAACCTAATGAGAAAAACTTGGTAAGAATCTTAGATGCCTTTTTTCTGGTAGGTGGCACATAAAGCAAAAATATATTTCCTGCCACCACTTTCTGGGAATCCAAAGTACAAAACAATTTAGGATATCTGCTTCAAAGACAAATATAACTTGCTGTACCTATCTCTAAAAAAGAGGCTAAATTATTTTTGGTATTTGGATTTAGAAGCAAGTCTCAAATACATTTTAATTTGATGCCACAAAATATTTACTGGTTATGCCAGATTTGAAACCTCAAAAGATGGTTTGTTTGAACTGCAGTCACATATAACATTTCACTTGGACCCAGTGAGAAAACAGTCTCATGATACCCAAATGATCTTCAAAATTGGAATTGTCAAAAGGAATGTGTGATGAGCATCTAAGAATAGAAACCCATAGAGCTGACCAATAGATCCTAGAGGAAACCGAGTCAACTTCTGCAGATATATACTTTCTTTTTTTAGAAACAGCTCTTGGCTTCTTATTTGACCAAACATCTTACTATAGGGACATTAGGTGACTATCTGACTTGAGCTGTGCACAATGAACTAGATATTATCTAATACATTAATACATAACTTTATCCTCAATTCACTATGAAGTGGAAGTGGTATACAGAATTGGATCAAGTAGGTCCTGGAGGTTTAAATCATTTGTATGAGCAGGTAGCTCACACACTTATGACACCTACTCCTGCTTCATTGCCTCTTTCTTAATCCATAGCATAATTTTATAGGAAGCTCTTTGTGATCATTGACAAAAATCATAAATAAAATTTTTGATTTTTTTTTAAACAATATGTTGACACTAATCAGAAATGTACTGAGGCAACATATCATGATAATTCTAAATAAGAGAGTCTCTGAAGAGCTGTGGTAAAAAAATCTTTTTAAGGAGAATGCTGAACAACTCAATTGGTACCATATTGGTTTGCCATTGCTAAAAATTACTATGCCCATTAGATAGTCCTACAAAATTGATAAATAACATATATAATACCTCAGTGATATTAAGCAATCAACATTCATTTCTCATGTATTTTCAGGGTCAACTGATATAGGCTGGGCTTAAATTAATTTCCCCTGTCATGCTTATGTGGCCAGATATGCCATATGCGTTACATGTCTCTCATCTTTGAGATCAGGGAACTACTTTGATAGTTAGAAATCAAGAGGCTACAGATCAATACTTAACGTTTGCATTCATCTAAAGGCTTTGGTTGCATCAAATATAATGCGTGACATTGGCCAAAACAGATCATATGACTTAGTATAGTCAAGATTTGAAGATCATTCTGGCCAATGTAAGGGCACTACAATGTATCATGGCAAAGGGCAGGAATTCAGAGAGGGGATAACAATTGGGGTTAATGGATGTAATCTATCATATTTACTCATCCTGTACTAACAGATAGTCAAAATTATAGATCTACACTGATTAACAGACTTGCTAATGTCTTGACTTGACAAGTAGAAATGTGGAAAAAACAAGACTGGAAACTTAATTCCAGGGATATCTAGGGAAGAAGATTGTGAATGAATATTACAAAATGGGCTGAAATGTGTGGATATTTGTATTCTGTATGACTGCTTACCAAAGGACATTAACTTGAGGGGAGGCTCAGAATAATCATACATACAAAATTAGACATTATGTGGATGCTAATTAGCCTCATTTCTCATCTCTCTAGTACATCAAATTTTTTATTCACCTGGGCCTTAAAGAAGCCACATCTGACATAATTAAGAAAAGATCAATAAAAAAATCTGTCCTTTAAATATAGTCCAATATTTGGGGATCCATAAATCATGCCCTCCTCTTTATTGTCAACATCTATCATCTATCCTCCTGACAATAGGGCCAACTGAATTTCTTTTTATTTCTTCTATTACAAATAAAAAACACACACATGTATATCAGTGGCAGTGAACCCATATGGAGGTTAGGGCAGAGGGTTCAAATAGCCTAAAGATTTTACCATGATATAATGGATCATTTTTTATAATCTCGAGAAATTTAATAATACTGTGTGACTTAGCTCAGTCTTTCATAATTTCTCAATAGCAACATGGCATAACTACAAAATTGACCTCAATGCCTATTGTAAGTCTTCCACAGTACTTCCAGATAAATATTTTTGTGAGGTGAATGATATCATGCATAATCCCTGCTTAAAAACCTGAAGCCTTTTCTTATTGATTTAAGAGTATTGTCCAGGTCAGGTGCAATAGCTCAAACCTGTAATCCCAGCACTTTGAAAGGAAGAGGTGGGCGGATCATCTGAGGTCAGGAGTTCAAGACCAGCCTGACCAACATGGTGAAACCTCGTCTCTACTAAAAATACAAAAATTAGCTGGGCATAGTGGCATATATCTGTAGTCCCAGCTACTCGGGAGGCTGGGACAGGAGAATCGCTTGCTTTCAGGAGACAGAACTTGCAGTGAACTGAGATCACACCACAGCACTACAGCCTGGGTGACAGAGTAAGACTCTGTCTCAAAAAAAAAAAAAAAAAAAAAAAAAAAAATTGTCCAGCTTGGCTTGGCAGAAATAAAGTGTTTGAATCTAGGCTTATCTTTGTAGGTTATCATTTTCCATCTCACCACCTACATTCAATACCACAGGATGACTGTTTCTTTTTTTTTACTTGTAGTTAATATTCATGCCAAGGCATTTAGTTTGATAGACTCTCCATTCATATATTTAATGTTCTCTTGCATAAATTCTCTGAGTTAGGTCCTAGCTCCTGTTCCATCAGTATTCCTTAGTCAAAAATAATTTGAATATTTTGGGTAAAAATTTTGAAAACAAAACAATCTTTGGGGATCATTTCACTCTTTAAGCTTTTCTAGTCATACTAAAATATGTGGGTAGACACTCCCATTCAGGCTAGATCACATCCTAACAGCCCTTTTCACATACATTTTTCAACTAAATATCTGTTAAAGTCTACCATTCTGCTTAGCATCCTCATCACTTCTCGGCCTAATCCTTGTGTGGCCATAGATTTATTCTTGATTGTAAAATTTCCTGTTTTAGGCCTATCCTTTCAGCTTAATCTTTCACTTCATGTCTCATTTATATTACATAGCCAGACTTTAAATATTCTATTCCCTTGGCTCCTTGGTTTTCTTCACATTCCATTTGGCTAACAACAGTTCACCTTTCAGCACCTCTCTTTTTCCTGACTGCATTTGATTCAGCTGAGTGCCTTTTTGATGTGTTGCCATGTCATCTTATGAAGTCCTCTATCGCAGCAATATCACGTTGTTTTCTAATATTTTCTTTGTCTAGGGCTCTCACTAGACTGGAGAACAAGATGGTACCTGACTGTCTGTTTTTTGATAAGTTAATACATTTATTAGGCTGTTTGTCAATCAGAAAACCCATATTTAAGTTTCTTTTTATTATTACTGAAACCTCAGAGAGATTTTTAGAGGCCCAAGATCTAAAAGAGCTATAGATATTCTTCTGAAATTGAGGACTAGATTTAAAATATCACCATTGAGAAAAACTCCACATAAGCACATTCTCTTGCAAGTTCAGCACAAAGAAAATAAAATATATAAAATCACATGTGGTCATGTCTAGTGTATTAAGATCCAAAGACAAAACTGACATGGGGTTTCAGCCTTTTACAAAATAATGCATTTGTTTTATTATTTTCAGATGTCTTTTACATTTCTCTTTTTATAATTTAGCTCCATGAAAAACCAAAAAGTTAGTATATAAAATGAACCTGGCTCTAGCTTCTGATTTTAAAGTACATTTTATATACCTTTTAGAATTGTTCTATAAGGTATTTCCTATAATTATAATTATTTTACAGATGAGACAACAGAGAGGCTATTTAAAGTAACTTGGTAGCAAATGATGGAGCCAGGATTTTGAGTTATTCCATTAACTCCAGAGAAATTTGCTTAATTATTAAATTATGTCTCACTCGCCTTGTCATTTGCAAACCAATAGTGTAATCCTGGACCCTTTGGCTGACAAATAACTTCTGGAGATCTATAACATTTTTTTTTTATCAACTCTGAATGCTAAAACAAAAGTGAAAATCATGAGAATTTTTATCAGAAAAGAGAGGATAGAGGAACAGAGGAGAAGTGATATTTAAGGTCAGATTGCTGTCTGAATGCCCAATTCCTAGGCAAATGCCAGTTCCACCTAGACGTGCTTTCTCCTTCCCAAGCTGAATTGGGTCATCCTACATCTTTGGATTTGGTTCATAAATAAATCTACTTCTGGAGCAGGACAGTTTGCTTTGGCATTTCCTATAAAATCCATTTACAAACTAGATCAACAGACCATTTTTAGCATGAAGAAGCGAATGGATGAATGAGCAGCATTTTTATTTCTAGAATATTTCAAAGTTTCTATTAACATATACAACTTCACCTTCTACAAATCTCCCTGCTGTTCCCTAAAAATGAAATGCCACATTGGCTATAAGACTATTGCCAAATAAACTTATTTAGGTTGAGAACAAAAAAAGTTATTGCATAGTTTTAGGTATTATTATTTTAAATGACTTTCCTAGGACATTTTCTGAAAGAGCATACTTCTTTTCAACTGTTTGTTAGTGAACACTTTATTATTTTATGAGAAAAAAGTAATCAGTGATTATGTTTTATCATTCTTAACGACTTTTAAATAAAGTAACTGTGCTACTATGTCTCATTGGAATAAAACGATGGATGTAGGAAAATTTGTTGTTTTTTAGAAATCCACTTTATCTTTTTTATTTGAATGGCTTGCTCTCTTATCCACTTTATCTTTTTTATTTGAATGGCTTGCTCTCTTTGCTTGCTCCTTTTGTACTACCTTATATAGTACCATTTTGTCACAACGATAACGGTGTCATTCAATAAAATGCAAATTGTTTGAATTTAATAGTTTTGAAATGTAGGAGTTTCATAGCAGGAGTAAAATAATTACCTTTAGATATTATTGTACTTTATGGATTATAACTGAGAAACAGGCTGCTTACCTAATCCTGGGTTGACTATTATAAGGTCACCTGAAATGAACACTGAAACTCAGTCTCTGAGTTTGGATTACCTTTATTACTTTTAGAATTTGCAATCATTTTTGTACTATGATGAAACGTGAAAGGCTGTAAAATAAAATGGTTGTGAATAATTAGAAATTATAAAATACAAATCATTTAATTTCTAAATATTGAGAACCCTCTTTTTTGGATTAAAAAATAAACATCTAGTATAGTTTTAAATCAGGAAGTGTGATGCCTCCAGCTTTGTTCTTTTTCCTTAGGATTATCTTGGCTATACGAGCTCTTTTTTGGTTCCTTATGCAATTTAAAGTAGTTGTTTTCCCTAATTCTGTGAAGCAAGTCAATGGTAGCTTGATGGGAATAGTACTGAATCTATGAATTACTTTGAGTAGTATGGCCATTTTCACGATATTGTTTCTTCCTATCAATGAGCGTGGAATGATTTTCCATTTGTTTGTGCCCTCTCTTATTTCTTTGAGCAGTGGTTTGTAGTTCTTCTTGAAGAGGTCCTTCACATTCTTTGTAAGTTTTATTCCTAGGTATTTTATTCTCTTTGAAGCAACTGTGAGTGGGAGTTCACTCATGATTGGAGTCTCTGTTTATCTATTATGGGTGTATAGAAATGCTTGTGAATTTTGCACATTGATTTTGTATCCTGAGACTTTGCAGAAGTTACTTAACAGCATAAGGAGATTTGGGGCTGAGATGACAGGGTTTTCTAAATGCACAATTATATAATCTGAAAACAGAGACAATTTGTCTTCCTCTCTTCCTATGTGAATACGCTTTATTTGTTTCTCTTGTCTGATTGCCCCCGCCAGAACTTTCAATACTATGTTAAATAGGAGTGGTGAGAGAGGGCATTCTTGTCTTGTGTCAGTTTTCTAATGGAATCATTCCAACTTTTGCCCATTCAGTATGATATTGGCTGTGGATTTGTCATAAATAGCTTTTATCATTTTGAGATATGTTCCATCAATACCTATTTTATTAAAAGTTTTTAGCATGAAGGGCTGTTGAATTTTATGGAAGACCTTTTCTGTATCTATTGAGATAATCATGTGGTTTTGTATCATTGGTTCTGTTTATGTGATGGATTATGTTTATTGATTTGCATATGTTGAACTAGCCTTGCATACAAGGGATGAAGCCAACTGATTGTGATGAATAAGCTTTTTGATGTGCTGTTGGATTCAGTTTGCCAGTATTTTATTGAAGATTTTTCATCAATGTTCATCAGGGATGTTGGCCTGAAGTTTTCTTTTTCTGTTGTGTCTCTGCTAGATTTTAGTATAAGGATGATTCTGGCCTCATAAAATGAGTTAAAGAAGAGATCCTCTTTTTCTACTGTTGGGAACAGTTTCAGAAGGAATGGTACTAGCTATTGTTTATAACTGTGATATAATTCAGCAGTGAATTCATCTGATTCTGGACTTTTTTTGGTTGGTAGGCTATTAAACTATACTGCAAGGCTACAGTAACCAAAACAGCATGCTGCTGGTACCGAAGCAGATTTATAGACCAATGGAACAGAACAGAGGCCTGAGAAATAATGCCATACTTCTACAATGATCTGATCTTTAACAAACCTAACAGAAACAAGCAATGAGGAAAGGATTCCCTATTTAATAAATGGTGTTGGGAAAACTGGCTAGCCATATGCAGAAAACTGAAACTGGATCCCTGCTTTACACCTTATACAAAAATTAACTCAAGATAGATTAAAGACTTAAGCTTAAAACCTAAAACTATAAAAAACCCTAGAAGGAAACCTAGGCAATACCATTCAGGACGTAGGTATGGGCAAAGGCTTCATGATTAAAACACCAAAAGCAATGGTAACCAAAGCAAAAATTGACAAATGGGATCTAATAAAAAGTTTCTGCACAGCCATAAAAAAAGAAATAAAAACCATCATAAAAGAAAAGGCAACCTAGGGAGTGGGAGAAAGTTTTTGCAATCTATCCATCTGACAAAGGGCTAATAACAAAGAACATAAACAAATTTACAAGAAAAAAACCAACAAACAACTCCATCAAAAAGTGGGCAAAGGAGATGAACAGACACTTCTCAAAAGAAGACATTTATGCAACCAACAAACATATGAAAATAAGCTCATCATCATTGGTTATTAGAGAAATGCAAATCAAAACCACAATACCACAATGAGATAACATGCCAGTTAGAATGGTGATCATTAAAAAAAATGAGGAAACAACAGATGCTGGAGAGAATGTGGAGAAATAGGAACACTTTTACACTGTTAGTGGGAGTGTAAATTAGTTCAATCATTGTGGAAGACAGTGTGGTGAATCTTCAAGTATCTAGAACCAGAAATACCATTTGACCCATTACTGAGTGTATACCCAAAGGATTATAAATCATTCTACTATAAAGACACATGCATATGTATGTTTATTTCAGCACTATTCAAAACAGCAAAGACTTGGTACCAATCCAAATACCCCCCAATGCTAGACAGGATCAAGAAAATGTGGGCTGGGCGCAGTGGCTCACACCTGTAATCCCAGGACTTTGGGAGGCTGAGAAGGTAAAATCACAAGGTCAGAAGTTGGAGACCAGCCTGGCCAACATGGTGAAACTCCGTCTCTACTAAAAATACAAACATTAGCCAGAGCATGATGGTGGGTGCCTTTCTTTAATCTCTGCTACTCGGAGGCTGTGACAGGAGAATCTCTTGAACCTGGGAGGTGGAGGTTGCAATGAGCCGAGACTGTGCCATTGCACTTCAGCCTGGATAACAGAGCAAGACTTCATCTAAAAATAAAAATAAAAATAAAGAGTGTCGCATATACACTGTAGATTACTATGCAGTCATAAAAAAAAAGGATGAGCTTATGTCCTTTGCAGGGACATGGCTGAAGCTGGAAACCATCATTTTCAGCAAACTAATGCAAGAACAGAAAACCAAACACCACATGTTCTCACTCATAAGTGGGAGTTGAACAATGAGTACACATGGACACAGGGAGTGGAACATCACACACCAAGGCCTGTCGGGGGTGAGGGGCTAGAGGAGAGATAGCATTAGGAGAAATACTAATGTAGATGAAAGGTTGATGAGTGAAACCCCTTCTCTACTAAAAATACAAAACATTAGCTGGGCATAGTGGCACATGCCTATAATCCCAGCTACTCAGGAGGCTGAGGCAGGAGAATTGCCTGAACCCAGGAGGCGGAGGTTGCGGTGAGTCGAGATCGTGCCATTGCACTCCAGCCTGGGTAACAAGAGCGAAACTCCATCTCAAAAAAAAAAAAAAAAAAAAAAAAAGAAAGGTAGATGGGTGCAGCAAACCAACATGGCCCCTGTATACCTATGTAATAAACCTGCAGATTCTGCACTTGTATCTCAGAACTTAAAGTATAATACAAATAACTTTTAAAAAATAAGATAAAATAAGTTTAGTACTTTATTTGTAAATGGCACTTGTCTAAACTTTTTTGGCATTGTTCAACTGATGACAAGGTAGAAAGAATAATCTTATGTCATTATTTAGCTTATATCGTACATATAAGCAATCTATAGCTTCACCTAACAATATTTGATATTCACTAAGAGTTTGATTCACTCCGATATCTTGAAATATATTTTTTTAATACATAGTGTGAAAGAATTATTTTTCATATTTATTGTGAGCTCCTTTAGAAGAAAACCCATTGACAGAATTTGAGATGTGGTGTTTTAGACCCTAAATTACATTACAATTGTATGAATATGGAACTTTCTAGGAAATTAAAGAAATCATATATTTTATAGATATTAAAGTTTTAGTGCATTATATTTTGTCAATTTTTAACGGTATGAAAAATGCCCTTTAGTGAAGACCTAAGACTACAATGACAAAATTCTTCTTGAGATCAATAGAGACACTCTGGTACTATATAGCCCTTAGTTTAAATTATTTATAAAGACACTAAGAATTTATTTAGAACAGAGGTAATTGATTTTATAGGGTGGCTTATTAAAAATCAAGTGTTGTCATTTGTATACCTCAGGCAGCATTTCACCTTATCAATGTACCATGCCTTTAGGCTAACAACATGGTCTTTAATAGCACATAATAATACAACTGCAGTTCATGTAGGCTATCTTTTGTCAGGAAAATAGATCCACTATATGAAGTCTTGATTATTAATTTTCATAATGTCACATTTTTATACCCTGATTATAAATGACCTTTCATTTAGAAATTAATTATCTTGTGCTATGGCATTTGTGTGTTTGTTTCTAATTGCCTCTGTTACTACTAAATGTTGATGACTGCCTCCTTTGGTTCGATATTCTTGTAAGAATGTTATGAGAACAGTCTAGAACAAAGCTAAATGACATATTAGTACCCTGATCAGAATAAACAGCATATTGGCTAAGGGCTGGGAAGCAACAGAATTCTTTGTGATTTTTGCCATTTAGAACATATGAATTATAGTGAAACAGGGACATCTGGTGGTAGGAGAAGGATGCAAAACTTACAACAGAAACAACACTAAGATGACTTAAAATGATATTTAGATTCATTTGTTTTTGCCTATCACCACCTGTAAATTATACTTCCCTAAAATATGAACCTCAACTTAATGTATGTATTTATAAATACTTGGGAATAAAGTATATAAATACTTCAAAAAATAAGATGATTGAAGGATGAATAAATGTAACAATAAATTGTTAATGTTAAATGTGGTAGTTATAGAGTATTACTATATTCACTGAGTGATTCTTTTATCTTTTCTCTATGTTTAGAAGTTTTCATAGTTAGATATTTGGGAAAAAATAAAATGTAAAACATACACTTAGCACTAAAGTTAACTGTGATGAAGAATACAAATAATTAGTCAAGAAAATTAAAATTAAATATGACTCATATATATAGGAAATACTTTAAAAAGGTGTCTACTACTTTGCCTTTCTATTGTAATAAAACGTTTCTGTCTTAGCTGTTGCTATATTGGCTGACATCACTTAGTAAACTAAGTTCATGCTGTCAATTATTTAGTTTTCCACCATTAATAACCATTCTATTTTTCTTCATTAAGAGCTACATTAAACACAAAAGATAGAGTAAAATGTTTGTACTTTTTTGTCTCTAAGTGAGAAATATACCTAAATTTAAGGATTTGGGGAATTTTCAAATTCACAGTAACATCTTACCATTACTGAATTGTTCTATATCATTTCAAAGTAAGTTCCTGGAATTACAAACATCTGGAACTTCAAAGAATGGTGTAATAAAAATTTTGTGGCAATAATGCTAGATTTGAAATATCTTTACTTCAAAGCATATCTATGTTGAAAACAGCCTAGCATTTTAATAAAATTTAATGAAATCCTTAACATTATTATTTTTTCCCTCAAATTTTCATGCTTCAGTAAAGAGACAAGCAAAAGACTGGGCTTTAGACAATTTTCTCTGAGTGATTAAGTAAGTCGACTTTGTGCTCAGCACATTTAAAGATAATCATTAAAATTTAGACCACATCTAGGGAATCCAATATTCAATTACTAAATTTAAGTGCTCTTTTTACTACTACAATCCTTTGCAACCCTATAATCTTTGTGAGAGTAAGTGCAAATTAATAAAGTTTGCTAATAAGAGGTTCTAAATGTTCAACTATTTTCTTTCTTAAGTGACATTCTGTTTTTTACCACCTGTATTGCTCCATATGGAGAAGTCACTTTTTTTTTTTTGAGATGGAGTTTCACTCTTGTTGCCCAGGCTGGAGTGCAATGGCACTATCTCTGCTCACCACAACCTCCAGCTCCCCGGTTCAAGCGATTCTCGTGCCTCAGCATCCCAAGTAGCTGGGATTGCAGGCACTCACCACCATGCCCAGCCAATTTTTGTATTTTTAGTAGAAATGGGGTTTCTCCATGTTGGTCAGGCTGGTCCCGAATTCCTGAACTCAGGTGATCTGCCCGCCTCTGCTTCCCAAAGTGCTGGAATTACAGGCGTGAGCCACCACTCCCAGCCAAGTCTTTGAAAACATCATCTTTAAGCCTGGTTTCCAACAGGAAAATACATATGTTAGTATAAACAATAATTACACATTGAACTTCTAAAATATATAAAAATTAATAAAATTTTTGAACATTTATGACCATAAAAGAAACCATTTCCTACAAGACATAATATGTAATGGAATGGAATGTTCATTTATCTGATAGCTGTTAGACAATATGATATAAAGTTAGGCAACTCTAAGTACTGCTTCACTACTTTATATGTATGTGTTCATTAAATGGAATTAAACTTCTGTAATTTTCAGATGGTTAATTTAGTTAATGAATTCAATATATTTATCTACTGTGTCAATTTATTCTCAAGATTAAATAACATGGGACTTACAAACAAAGACAGGTTGCATAGTGCTTAAGAATATTGTCAGATTGCAGGGTTTAGATATTAGCTCTACCACTTTTTGACAGTGTGACCTGGGGAATTTACTTCATCTATTTTCCCCACAGTTTTTCTAAAATGAGGATTACAATAATAATACCTACCTCATATCGTTAAGTATTAATATTTGTGAACACACTTAAATCAGTGCCCTAGAAGTGAGCACTTCATAATTTCACTTGCCACTGTAGATAAACACACATATATTATACAGTTAAACAAAATACATCTAAACTGTGGTCTGAATGTTGGTGTCACTTTCAAAATTCATATGTTGAAACCTAATACCCAATGGGGTACTGTTAAAAAGTGGAGCAGTTAGGGAAGTTATTAAATCATGAGGGTATAGCCCTCAGGAATGGAAATAGTGCTCTTAAAAAAGAGTGAAAGCTCCTGTTTGCCCACCCACCATGTAAGAACACAGAAGACACCATCTATGAGTTACAGGCCCTCACCAGACACCAAATCTGTTATGTCTTGATATTGGACTTTCCAACTTCTAGAAGAACTGTGAGCAATAAATTTCTGATTATTTTTGTTTATATATTACCAAGTCTAGTTTTCTCTTTTTTTTTTTTGAGACGGAGTCTCACTCTTGTTGCCCAGGCTGGAGTGCAGCGGCGCGATCTTTACTCACTGCAACCTCTGCCTCCCAAGTTCAAGTGATTCTCTAAATTTTTAACTGTTTTCTTTGAAAAAGAAAGTAGCTGTGATTACAGGCATGCACCATCATGCCTGGCTAATTTTGTATTTTTAGCAGAGATGGGGTTTCTCCATGTTGGTCAGGATGGTCTTGAACTCCTGACCTCAGGTGATCCCCCCACCTTGGCCTCCCACACCTAAGACATTTTTATAGGCATTGAATGGACTAGGATAATATATAAATTATAGTTCAATGTCTGGCACATATTAAAATTACATTTTACAAATTGGAATATCTACTTTTTCATAGCAATTTTTTTTTGTTTGTTTTGCAAGAGAGAATCTGGAGGTCTAAAAATATAAAAGTTAAATTAACTCCTATAAATGTATCACACAATATTTCTACAATACTTTGTCAAGAATAATGACCAGGCTGGGTGTGGTAGCTCATTCCTGTAAAGCACTTTGGGAGGCCAAGGTGTGTGGATCATCTGAGCTCAGGAGTTTGAGATCAGCCTGACCAACATGGTGAAACCCCATCTCTATTAAATATACAGAAATTAGCCATTGTGGTGACACATGCCTGTGGTCCCAAATACTAGGGAGGCTGAGGCAGAATTGATTGAACCTAGGAAGCAGAGGTTGCAGTGAGTTGAGATTGCACCACTGCACTCCAGCCTGGATGACAGAGAAAGACTCTGTATCAAAAAAAAAAAAAAAAAAAAGAAAGAAAGAAAATAGAATCTGACCCTTAGGGAATTAAGATGTCCTGACAGCAATATCTGAATCCCCATTTACAGCTGTTGTCTATTCAAGCATCTCTTTAGTAAGGTATGGTTTTATTTTTTCTCTTCCTTTTCTCTTGGCAAATTAGCTTGCTTTTAAAGACAATCCCTTTCCTATTAGAGGGAGATTATTTCTTTGACAGGAAAATATAATCATCTCTACCACTCTTTTAAAATTTCCTATTTGGTACTAGAATCTAAGAAACTCTTAGATAAGAATCTAAGAAAGACTTCATTGTCAAAAGTAGATTTAGTCAGTTCAGGTAGCAGTCCTTCCAAGATTTAGGTACATAAAACTCAGTTTTAACTACAGCTCATCTTTATAGTCATACATATTTTTTAAAAGTTATGTAGAGCATAGAAATTTGTTTTTCATTTTTAGCTTATTGAAAAAGAGTTTACTCTGACTAATCTACAACATTATGCTTATTAAATATAAATAGAGATATTGTATATAGTCATCTTGGTAAAGCAAGCTATCCCAGAAGAAATCAGGCTTAAAATGCGAGCTTTTGTAATCCCAGCACTTTGGGAGGCTGAGGCGGGCGGATCATGAGGTCAAGAGATTGAGACCATCCTGGCCAACATGGTGAAACCCCGTCTCTACTAAAATAATACAAAAATTAGCTGGGCATGGTGGCATGCGCCTGTAGTCCCAGCTACCTGGGAGGCTGAGGCAGGAGAATTGCTTGAACCTGGGAGGCGGAGGTTGCAGTGAGCAGAGATCGCGCCACTGCACTCCAGCCTGGCGCCTGGAGACAGAGCAAGACTCTGTCACAAAAAAAAAAAAACAAAAAA
Source organism: Aotus nancymaae (assembly GCF_030222135.1). Taxonomy (NCBI): domain Eukaryota; kingdom Metazoa; phylum Chordata; class Mammalia; order Primates; family Aotidae; genus Aotus; species Aotus nancymaae. The sequence goes on from NW_026988435.1 coordinate 14,513,536, forward strand.
AAAAATGTGAGCTTTATGAAGAGTAGAAATTCACTGGGTTTTTACCCAGTGTGCTGGGAACTCTTCCTTTTGGAGAGAACATTTAGAGCTCATGCAAAAGCCTTCTGCCTGGAGTAGGGTGTCTATAGGTACTTGATTGGCATTTAAAAATTCCATTAAATATCATTCTTAAAAGACATAAATATACTGAAAATATTATTATATTTGTATGGATACTAACATTGGAGGGATGCATACTTTCCCTCAATTATTCTAAAACCCAGTGTAATTCCATTCCATAGAGAAGCAGGATTTTAAAGGGATTTTGGAAAAATGTTTCTAACATTAGTATGTTACAATAAAAATTGACAAATTACTAAAGCTATTTTGTTAAAGATATTACGTGCAGTGGGGGTGGAGGAAGGAAGCCTGTTCTACCAGATAGTTCAGGAATATTGCAAAGGTGTAGTTATTAAATTGTGCAGTGTTGATGCAAGGACAGTGAGCCTACAGGAAGATATGACAGTGGAAGGCACTCTAGGTCACATGACCAGTGGCAGAAATATGTAATTCTATTACAGGGCGGAGTTATGGTTGGGGACTATAATCCAACATTTCACATTAATGGTATTTATATTCTGCCATCCTCAAGCCAACATAAATTTACCGGAAAACATATGTAGGAAGGTCTGACATAACATTGTGTCATCATTTGATTCTTCTCAAAGCCAGTGACAAGAACTTGAGTGAAGCTAACTTATCTGGAAAATGATCTAAATATTTTGAAGAAAAGGAGTGGGAACAGTGTGACAGAGAAAAAGGGAAAATAAGTCAAGTACATTTTATGGAGATGGTTATCTATGTGGACAACAAGAGCCGAATTCTCTTATTGTCCATCTGAGGAAGCATGGAAATTGTCCTGAATTGTTCCCTCCAGACTGGGCTTGGATCATTTATTCAGTCCTATACTTGTTGAAAGTAATTCTTAAGAGTTAATTCCCCACATTTTTTGATTGAGGAAGCTTCTTTTGCTTTTATTGAAGCAGAAAACAAGAAAATTTTAATTTCTTTTTTCAAGAAATGGGACGCTTCTGTATGCATGGGAACTTCGTGTCATAGGTGGCCCTACAGAACCAAAAGCTTTGGCAACACATTGCTTATGATGGTAATGTATAGAATAGATACTAGTTTCCTATCCATGATAGAATATAAGAAGAAAACATGTTAGATAGGGTCAATCCAGTTGTCAGCAACTTTAAAGAGAACAAACGCTATATGTAAGAGTCTTGGACTAAAAAATATTGAATTAAAAATGACGACTATCAACATGTTTGAAGCATTTATATAATTAACCTCTGAATAGTACCATGTGTATTTATGTATACGCATATATCACTTAGACATGTATGTATACATCAATGAATCCAGGACAGTGAGTGCCAATGTCGGGAAGAGAAAGGAAATTCAAGCAAGGGTTTAAGACCAAAGCATTCGAACAACTATAATGAACAAGATGATAACAATAATGAACAAGATGATAATAATAATGAATGAATAAAGTATGAGTAACTCAGTTCTATGGATCTGAGATTCCTGCACTTGAGATTTCTTGAGTTAGATAGATAGATACGTGGATAGATAGATGCAGATAGATAGATAGTGTAGGTGTAGGTAGAGAGAGATGTCTGTCAGTACCTAGCCTACATCTATATTTCTGTGTCTACCTCTGTTATCATCTGTTTATCATCCATCTATTTATGTAACTTCTTGCTCAGCCACCTACATTTCTAGCACAGGCTGTTTATTTTTTCCTGAAATAGTAAGATGATTAAGAATCAGATGAAACGAAATAGTAAATAAGAATAAAATCTACCACTTAGATACATATATTTTCTTTCCAGATTTTCTAAATTAATACAAAACAAAAGCAGTTAATTAGTTTAGAGAGAGCTCTTCTGATCTATCCAATTTTCAGAATAGAGACAATGGTTTTTAAGGTGAAATGAAATGCTCTTCTAACAAATGTATATATCTAATTATTATGTGTGAATATCAGTACTAGCATCACTATCAAAGCTAGAGTTGCAATAACTTAAATTAATATTTTAAAGGTAATTTGTGTTGTTAGAGTATATTGGCAAAGGCTCTTGAGTATTTAGTATTCATGAGATTATTTCCATGTTTACAAAACTATAGAATCACATTTTTCAGCATTGGGACAAACATGTTTGTTTAAAGACTGTGGTTCTATTTTTTTGTATTTTTAAAGGAACAAAATATATTAGACAGGTAAAGGTAGTATATCAATTTTAAAGTACATCAATTTTAAAACTCCAGTAAATAGTGAGTTTAATTCCTGGATTTGAAATAAAAGAATTGTGTCCAATTCATTAAATAGAACTGAATTGTCACTCAATTTTCAGATTTTGAAACAAAATAAAAATTGACATTTTCATTATGCAATCTTTCAATTTGTAAATCTCAGAATGCTTAAAAATTAGAAAAAGTTATTATATATGCACAGTATAAACTAAATTAACTCTTCTAGAAATGGAGAATGCCAAAACTTACCATGTATACTAGTCAGTTCTCACACTGCTATGGAGAAATACCTGAGACTGGGTAATTTATGAGGGAAAGAGGTTTAATTGACTCAAAGTTCTGCATGGCTGTGGAGGCTGAGGAAACTTACAATCATGGTGGAAGGCATCTCTGCACAGAGCAGCAAGAGAGAAAATGTGTGCCATCAGTGGAAATGACAGATGATTATAAAACCATCAGATCTCATGAGACTTACTTGTTATCATGAGAACAGCATGGAGGAAAGTGCCCCCATGACTCAATTACTTCCACCTGGTCCCGCCCTTGACCCACAAGGATTATTACAATTAAGAGGAGATTTGGGTAGGGACACAGTCAAATTATATCATTTGGCACTTGGCGCCTCCAAAATCTCAGGTCTTCACATTTCAAAACACAATCATGTCTTTCCAACAGTCCCTCAAAGTTTTAACTTACTCTAGCATTAACCCAAAAGTCCAAGTCCAAAGTATCTGAGACAAGGCAAGTTCCTAGCCTATGACCCTGTAAAATCAAAAGCAAGTTAATTACTTCCAGATACAAGGGAGGTGCAGGTATTGGGTAAATACACCCATTCCAAATGGGAGAAATTGACCAGAACATGGGAGCTACAGGCCCCATGCAAGTCTGAAATCCAATAGGGCAGTCATTAAACCTGAAAGTTCAAAAATGATCCAGGTCATGCTGATGCAAGAGTTGGGCTCCCACAGCCTTGGGTAGCTCTGCCCCTGTGACTTTGCTGGGTAAAGCCCCCATCTTGGCTGCTTTCATGGGCTGTTGTTGGGTGCCTGTGGCTTTTCCAGGTGCATGGTGCAAGTTGTAAAATTTACTATTCTGGAGTCTGGGGGACAGTGGCCCTCTTCTCCCAGCTCCATTAGGCAGTGCCTCAGTAGAGAGACTCTATGTGGGGTCTCCCATCCTACATTTATCCTTCATACTTTCCTCATAGAGGTTTTCCTTGAGGGTTCTGTCCTGTAGTGAAATTCTACCTGGACACCCAGGCATTTACACATATCCTCTGATATCTAGGTGGATGTTTCTATACCTCAATTCTGGACGTCTGTGTACCTACAGGCTTAACACCACGTGGAAGCCACAAAGTCTGCAGTTTGTCCCCTCTGAAGTGATGGTACACGCTATACATGTACCCCTTTTAGCCATAGCTAGAGCTGAAGCAGCTGGGATGAAGGGCAACATGTCCCAATGCTGCACTGAGCAGGGGGCTCCTGAACCCGGCCCATGAAACCATTTCTCCCTCCTAGACCTCTGGGTCTATGATGGGGGTGCTGCTGTGAAGGTATCTGACATTCCCAGAAACATTTTCCCCAATGTCTTGATGATTAACATGTGGCTCTTTGTTACTTATGCAAATTTCTGGAGTAGGTTTGAATTTCTCCCCAGAAAATAGGTTTCTCTTTTGTAACACATTGCCAGGCTGCAAACTTTTCAAACTTTTATGCTCTGCTTCCTCTTAAATGCTTATGCTCCTTAGAAATTTCATCCACTAGATACCTTAAATCATCTCTCTCTAGTTCAAAGTTTCACACATCTCTAGGGCAAGGTCCAAATGCCACTAGACTCTTTGCTACAGCATAGGAAGAATCACCTTTATTCCATTTCCCAAGGAGTTTCTCATCTCTGTCTGAGACCACCTCAGCCTGGACTTCATTGTTAATATCACTATCAGCATTTTGCTCAAAGCCATTCAACAAGTCTCTAGGAAGTTCCAAACATTCCCATATCTTCTTGTCTTCTTCTGAAACCTCCAAACTGTTTCAATCTCTTCCTTTTACTAGTTCCAAAGTTGCTTCCACATTTTCAGGTATCTTTACAGCAGTGACCCACTACTGTAGTACCAAATTACTATATTAGTCCATTCTCATGCTGCTATGAGGAAATGCCTGAGACTGCATAATTTATAAAGGAAAGAAGTTTAATTGACTCAAATTTCTGCATAGCTGAGGAGACCTCAAGAAACTTACAATCATGGCAAAATGCACCTCTTCACAGGGTGGCAAGGGAGAGAATTTGTGCCAGGAGTGGAAATAACAAATGCTTATAAAGCTAACAGATCTCATGAGACTCACTCATTATCATGAGAATAGCATGGGGGAAAGTGACCAATGAATCAGTTACCTCCACCTGGTCCTGCCTTTCAGACGTGGGGAATATTATGATTCAAGGTGAGATTTGGGTGGGGACGCAAAGCCAAAGTGTATCACCATATTTCTGAGAATGAAACAGTAATGAATGAATAAAAATTATTATATATGTGAAATAAATGTATATGACATAAAGTTATTGTCTTTATGCTTATAGAAAATTTTGAAAGTATTTGAGCTAGAACTACTTTATAAAATAATCAAAAAGAATCACAAAGAAGTGAAAATATAAAACCCACTGAAATATTTTAGAATATATTTATTTATAAATATCTTATTAATTTGAATATTATCCAAAAAACCTAAGACTAAGAAATACATTATGCAATTTATTTCTACTAAAGAGAACACTTAAAACCCAAATTTGGAAGACAGAACATAATTATGAAAATCTATATGCTATTAAATATGTTTCCTTTCCTTGACATGACAGAATATCCACTTTAAATATTTTTAATATTTGCTTGTATTTGCATGAAATATCTCTCCAAGGAAACACAAGAAACTGGAAACTGTAGTTACCTCTGAAGAGGAAATCTGAGAGGCTTGTGGTGATGGAGGCGAGGAGACTTACATCTGTGCCTCCATTTTTATTTTTCAGAATATTTACTTTGTTCATTATCTACTTGAAAATCAACGATATAATTAGGCCAAAATATAAAACAATGTAAACTTCTAAAATTTTATAACTAGTACAGAGAAAGCAACTATATAAGCCTTTATGTTAATTACATATAATACTCTTTCTTGGTATGAAGGATATCTATGAACTTCTTAAGGAATATTCTTTTAAATTATTGTGTTTACATCTCTGAAATTGTCGAGACTAGGAGCATTAAACACATGTTAGTTCAACTGAAATGTATTTTCTCACAACTTTCTAACATTTTATTGTAAAAACAATATTGGATTTTTACTGTAAAAGTAACATATTATTAATAAATAAGTATTATATGTCCCTCTGAATCTGATCTTAAATGCACACTGTGAATTTTTAAGGTAAAAGTAACATATTACTTATAAATAAATACTGTATGTCCCTCTGAATCTGATCTTAAATGCACACTATGAAGTGTTTCTTGTGCAAAGTGAAATGCAATTGCAAGGGCCAAGAGGCAAAATTTTATTTCTGCTATTTAATAAAGAGTTAAGATATTGCATTGGAAACTCTTTGTACTGTTTTAGTATAGCAAGAGCATGAGGGAAATTCTGTTTTAGTCTTTGTTTTTGCTCTTCAAGTCTTTTAAGTTGGATAATACAAAATACAACATAAAAGACATACTTTCATATGATATTTATAATTTTCACCCCATTTTAAAAATGTTAAGACTAGAAGTTTCAAATTCTAAGGTTTATAATTAATCAAAGGAGACAGCATTAAATGATAATAAAAAGTGCTTAATCAAATATAACCATTTACTAACTTAGTGACCATGAATACATTACTCCACATCTCTGGTTCTCAGTTTTCAGATCCTACTATAAAACCTGGGAAGACTAAATCAGTTACTCTGTATCACTTATTTCGAAGAATACCTGGCACATAATAAGCACCCTTCATGTGTAAGCTAGTATCATCAGCATTACATTTTTTTTAAAGAAGGAGAAAACAAAGCAAAAACAGCTATGCAGGTGATTGGTAACACATGAGAGCTTGTGTCTTTTTCAGTGATTATTTGCCTTGATTATACTTTCTTCGTAAGCCCAAGTAGAGTCTTTCAATAAGATTAGGATTCAGCACATATTTTGTAGAATCTAAATTCAATCCATAACAACTTATGACTTGCTTTGGGGAAAAAAAAAGAATCAGCAAATATAATGTAAATAGGAGTCTGCATGAAGAAGCTAGGGCTAATGTCCTAGGTGATAAGAGTACACGTAGAGAGAGGCCCAATGGAGAGCGCCTGGATAGCCCAGAATTTTAGCCATTTTAGCTGAGGGCTCAGATGTGTGAGTGACTCCACACCATTATTCAGCCCCAATGTAGCCAGCTTAGTTCAGAAAAATCCACAGAATTGTGCATAAATAATAAATTATTATCATTTCAAACCACTAAGTTTTGGGATGGTTTGTTATGCAGAGGAATAGCCAATACAATAAACATACACAGTATTTAGCATACAGTAGGCACTCTATAAAAGTTAGTTACTCTTCCCTTACATTCATTCTATATGTTAGGTTTTGCATGAAGTATTATTTATACATGTGGAAGTAATACAGCTCTGCCATTCAGGAACATGCCCTTTGGTGGGAAGGTTGACAGTATGTAACTGTAATACAAATCAAGCTGTGATAATCATTTTAATGAGATATTTTTAAAAGTAATATACTTCTAAAAAGCATTTAGTTGCTATAAAGTATATGGCAGATATTCATACAATTTTAAAAGGAAATTATTAGATCAATTGATAATCAGGATAAATTATGTTTATTTAACCTTATAATGGAGTTGCAGTTATTAATTTTTATTTCCAAATGGAATACTGGAAAAATGACCACATTATAGTTGAGAATTATAATGTAAAACACAAAAAGTTCTTTAAAATTTCAGTAACAAAGTTCTTAGAACCTCAGTACTAAAGCAAGTCTTCATTCCTGAGTGGAACATGTGGGTACACATTGATGTTCCTTGAGATTTTCATGGCCTTGAGGTTTCTATTTCAGGTACTACAGAATAGATTGTAATATTTTTCCTAGTAGTATCCGAACTCCAGATTTTAGGAGACTTGGAGAAAGAAACATTCTGCTTATATTTTCTTCTGAAGAAGAATTTAAAGAATGGGAACCTTCCTGTGTGTAACTCCATGGCCAGCTTTTGAAATATTCCAGATCCAATTATGATGTTTTGTGCTATAAATATAAAAGCTCTGTACTTCAGCATTTTATAGAATACTAGGTTATCCTGAATTTTGAAAGCAGTTCATTAAGAATAATATACTTCCCATTAAATCCAAACATATCTGTGTATTTATAATAATCACAATTAACTTTGGGAATCCTCCAGTGAATTTTACAGCTCATCAATGAATATAAGTTTTTCTTTGTTCTTCAAAGACACAGAAACTCAGAAATGCCCATGGCACTACCTTTATCACGAATTTTACTGCTGTTATTTCAGCTACTGATATTCTCTTACAGATATTGACATATCCACAAGTACTTAATTTTGTTCTTTGGCAATTCCATTTTGGTAGGAAATTGTATAATATTAAATGCTTAATAATTTGATCTAATAATATATAAAAACTACATTTGAGGAAGCTTTATATAAGAGGGAAAATCATTGCCTTCACAAGAGTTCTACAGAAGCTGAACACACATGCTTTGAACTATATATATTTTAGTGAATGCACAAACTCAAAATATATTTCACTCTCTGTGAATCCATTTTTTGCTTCCACATTTCAATTAGAATGTGAAGAGTAAAGTAACGTCAAATGGAGACCAATTAACAGGTGAAACTTCTGATAAGATGAAGGCTGTAGAAGAAAAATTAAGGTGATTGAATAGTTCCTACCATACCCAGCAGGCTGTCGTTCACAACTCACTAATTTTAAACTCTTTCATTAAGACCTGCAATATGTGTTTGTTCATGAGATAATTATGTTTTATATCATGCAATCTTACAATAATAGCTTGTTTGTTTTAGGAGGCTTTTGTTTAATTGTACTTCTGGTTCTGGGGTATATGTGCAGATCCTGCAGGTTTGTTGCATAGGTGAATACATGGCAATATGATTTGTTGCCTTCATCCCTCTGTCACCTATATCTGGCATTTCTCCCCATGTTATCCCTCCCCAACTTCCCCACCCCACTGCTGTCCCTCCCCTGGTCCCCTGCAACAGACCTCGGTGTGTGATGCTCCCCTCCTTGAGTCCATAGTACTCCATGGTGTATATGAGCCACATTTTCTTTGTCCAGTCTATCATCGATGAACATTTGGGTTGTTTCCAGGTCTTTGCTATTGTAAACAGTGCTGCCATGAACATATGTGTGTGTGTGTCTTTATAAAAGAACCATTTATAATCCTTTGGATATATACCCAGTAATTGGATTACTGGCTCAAATGGAATTTCTATTTCTAAGTCCTTGAGGAGAGGAAAGACTCAATTACCTACTTCCTGTCAATTATTTCATATTTGAGAATTGTCATTAATAAAGCAAAAGCACAGTTATTTTTTATCTACGGGTGAATTTAAATAAAGAATTAGCCTTATACTGGCATAAGAAATCTAGGTTAAAATCATATGGAATTGAGATTTAAAATTATTTTTTGAACAGGTTGAAGCACAGTGTGGTTTAAAATAATAGGAGGAAATGCTATGATATTTACACAAGTGAATTTTTCCCACCCCAAGTTGGAAGTAAAACTATAGGAAAATGTATATTGGGAATTATATTAGTGATTAATTTTAGGTAATAATGTAAATTAAAATGCAAATGAACTAGACAGAGTAGAACAGTGGTTCTCAAAGTTCTGTTCATCAGACTACCAGTAGTAGCAGCACCAAAGAATTTGTTACAAATGCTCATTGCCAAAGATCAGATGGTTGCAGATGTGTGGCCTTGCCTCTGAGTCCTCTGTTCTGTTCCATTGGTCTATATCTCTGTTTTGTTAATAGTACCATGCTGTTTTGATTAATGTAGCCCTGCAGTATAGTTTGAAGTCAGGTAGCGTGATGCCTCCAGCTTTGTTCCTTTTGCTTAGGACTATCTTGGCTATTTGGGCTTTCTTTTCATTCCATATGAAGTTTAAGGTGATTTTTTCCAGTTCTATGAAGAAGGACATTGGTAGCCTGATGGGGCTAGCATTGAATCTATAAAGTACTTTGGGCAGTATGGCCATTTTCAAGAAATTGATTCTTTCTAACCATGAGCATGGAATATTTTTCCATCTGTTTGTGTCCTCTCTTATTTCTTTGAGCAGTGGTTTGTAGTTCTCCTTGAAGAGATCCTTTACATCCTTTGTTAGTTGTATTCCTAGCTATTTTATTCGCTTTTGTAACAATTGTGAATGGGAGTTTGCTCTTGATTTGGCTCTGTGTTAGTCTGTTATTGGTGTATAGGAATGCTTATGGTTTCTGCACATTGATTTTGTATCCTGAGGCTTTGCTGAAGTTGCTTATCAGTTGAAGGAGATTTGGGCTGAGACGATGGAGTCTTCATTTAATTTTTGGCTATATTTGTTTTATCAATTAATTATTTGGATGGTATTAAATCTTAAACCTACTACATTTTATATGTAAATTACAATTTTCAGCCTTATTTGGGCATCTCTGTTTTTAACCATCCCATCGTATATGAACAACAATTTGAAATACTTTAAATACTTTTACTAAGAATGTCAGTGTTAACTGAAATATTCTTGGCAGCTCCATTTTTCTTCCAGCATAGGTACTGTCAGTCTCCTATTTTGGCTAAGAATCTTTTCTAATATGGTGCTTCACTGGCATTAGCAGGATTTCTTCTTATCCAGTTTTTATTATGACATTTTTAGTTGTACCTAAAGATACAGAGACATGGATAATTTTTAAAACTCTCTATATTTGTGACACCATTATATGAGTTTTAATGATCTTATATGTTTCGTATAATTAGCGTGAAGAGGTTTCTCATACTTAATAGAATCAAAGCTGACATTAAAAAATAGTCAAGGTAGGCTTACAGTTGAATACACAATTCAGTTAGCTGCTGAATTCTTGAATTAAGTCTTTGCCACTCTTAGCAGTCAATTAGTTGTAGAGTTTTTGACTACTTAAAACCTATATAGCTCAGTATGCTCAATTAAATTTATCATGCACTGGAAATAACATTACACATGTAAAATGCCTACAAATTTCAGAAGTCATACAATTTTAGAATGAAACTCTGTGAGTCACTTCTCTGAGTTAGTTCTCTATTTACATGAGGACACTATAGCCTTGAAGAGTTAGAGATTAACTGTTTGATCTTATACTTTTTGATTATAAAAATATTCCCTTTTTATAAGTTAGAAAATTGAATTTTATTTATAAAAGAAATCTGAATCTGCTAACAAAAATACTAATTATACATTAGAAGAGTAATATAAAAATCATCTTAAAATGATGTATCAATGATGCAAAATTTTAATGCTAGTAATTTCATTTTCTATACCTTAAATTTATTTTATTATTTATTTATTTTTTTAGTGATGGGGTTTTACCTTGTTGGTCAGGCTGGTTTTGAACTCCTGACCTCAGGTGATCCACCCGCCTCGGCCTCCCAAAGTGCTGGGATTACAGGAGTGAGCCATCACGCCTGGCCCTATACCTTAAATTTATTAAGGAAGAAGGCAAAAATTTTCAACTCAATTTTGACATAAAATAATTTATTTGAAAGATTCGGTAACATGGAAATAATTCCTAAAGTGTTTTCGACATTCTATGTTGAAAGTTAAATATATTACCATAACAGCTTTATTATTTACCAGGGTATATTTGTATTTTTCTTTCCTCCCTCTCTCTCTATCTGTCTTTCTCATTCCTCCTGTAGTTCTTCCAGTGAACAAACACAGTGTACTATTGATTGTATGGCCTGACCTGTAGTGCAAATAGCCATGTTAAGTAATTGAAGCTTTGATAAACCTTTCAAAAGTGAACTTTGACAACTTCATCTTCATGTTTCTTTCACTACAAAGAATAAATATATGATGACAAATGAATTCGTTTTAGCTGAGGAAGTATATTTGTATTATCTACTTGGTTTGACATTTACTAAACTAGATTGGAATGAAAGAAACCAAGTTAGAAATTATAAGTGTAGTTAAAAACTCCCTTGACTTCACAACCTCCAACCAAGGTTTTGAACTAGATGAATTGTTTAGTTTTGTGCTAAATAAATAATCAGCTTTTCATACATAGATTTGCTGCCTGAAATTTCATATAGATAAAAAATTATATTATTGCAAATTCTATTACAAAAGATCAAAATCCTTTCAAAACTTTGATGTATTCAAATGACTCCACTATAAGGCAGAGATTAAATATAAGTGTGTTAAAGACAGTGATTCATTCATTTATCTTTTGTAGCTTTCAAATTTTTAATAGAATTGACTCACTTTTTTGATCTAATAATTTCAATTTTATTTTTATGTGTATAAGATCTTTCTGTGAGAAAAGTTATTTAAAATGTAATTATTGTATTGAAAAAATGGCAGGTGGGATGAAAAGCCCAATAAGAGCTCTTCAAATTAAAAAAAAATCGATTTTTAAAATTTCTATAGCTTAAATTAACAAATCCTCAGTCAATATTTCTTTAAAATGTTATGGAACTAAATTCTATTCAGACAATATATTGTTATTGCTTTTTATTTAATTGACAATGATGAAATTTTTTCTGCATAAACTATCATCTGTTTGCCTAAAACACATAGAAAAGGCAAAAAATAATGTAATAAAATACAGATGATAATACAAGGTCAAAATAGCGCTGAAATGAACAGAAGACACCATAAAGGCAAAATTTCATTGTAAGTTATTTTCAACGTTTTAAATTTGGTTGTAATTTTTACTTTATTTTTACTAGACTGTGAAATAATTGACTGAAATGGAAAAAATCTATTGCACATATTAATTAATATATATGATTATATTATATATAATTATATTAAGAAATGCATATAATTAAAATATATAACATATTTTAATTTTATTTTAATGATATATAATTACATGCAGATTATATATACAATTTTATATATATATACACACATGCACACACACACACACACACACACACACACACACACACACACATATACATATTTTGCTTAGGCTGGTTTCTACCCCAAACACCATAACATATTGATGTGATCTCCATGCATCAAGAACATGTTGACTTCAGGATCATACCATCTCTCGGGGTCATGAGTTTACTCAAAAACAACTTACTGGCGCAAGCATTTAAGTCTTCTTCCCTGTTTCTACTTTCACTTGCACTTTTTCATTATCAGACCATTTGCTTTAGACTCTTAATTCGCAAAGCAAAACTGTGGGGTAGCCCACCTAAGCTATACCGAGTGTGTTGTTAATTTCATTTAAAATATAAAGTAATACACAGAGAAGACTGTGTGCCTCTGTTAGATTCAATAATCTTCAGGATCAGTGTGCTATAAAGATAAGATAATTTGGAAATAACACTTGGTGTCTGAAGACCTGGGCTGCAATCACTGCTTCATTGTCTACTGAGTCTCAATCTTGATTAGTCCGTTTTCTTTGATTATAAATTTTTATTTTCTTAACGTGTAAAATGTCTGTCCTGACCACACCAGGAGATAATTAAGTGGAAAATGTTAATAGAAATATTTTATAAAGTGTTTTACATATACAACTTAGTATTAATAATATGAATGTTAAAATTCTCACTGGTAGGAAAAACAAGACTGTATTTCACTGATGGATGGTAACTTAATACAAAACTTTTACTAGGGACTTTACATAATCAAGAGTTCATACCTTTAGTGTTATCTTTCTTCTTTACCTTATTTACCTTTCTGTAAAATTATTGGATGAGCAAATCAATTAACAAATGCAAGTTAATATGGAGAAAATATTAGATGAACAAATATTACTCTTGTCAAAAATTTGAAAAAAAACAGAAAATCAGAGCCATATGTCTCATTCACCTTATTGTTACAGACAGGAATAAAGACACATAGAGAAAAAAGTAGACCAAAGTACCATATTAGCCAAATGAAATAGTTCATTGGAATGCCTAATTTCAAATTTCTATTGAAAAAGATGCTGACAAGTTATAAGTGTCTTGTGCAAAATTGTCTATATTATATTTGCACAAAAGTTCTTTTGATTTTATAATCACACATCCTTTTCTTTTTCCCTGTCTTAATAAATCCTGGCTAAGTAACAGCTAAACACAAACAAAAAAAAAATTTATCAACTTGAACTCATGTGTATTAGCTTTTGTCCTTAAAATGATAACATTGCTGAAACTTAAATGCAAAATTTGCTGCAGCCTGTCAGTTGGTCAATATTTGTTGAGTGCTTATACTGTTCTGAATGAAATGCAGGCTTCTTAATTACATAACTTGAAACAAAGATGAAAACACCTTACGAAGTAAGTATTAATATTTTCTTAATTAAAAATTTAAGTTATAAGAGATCACATTAACAAATATATTTGATTTTATTAGGGCATTTAAATTAGAGTAGAAAAAACATGACACATGCACTGCTTCTTTCCCTGATAAATATATTACCCAAATATTTTTAAGCTTTTGTTTCAGAAATACACATGAACCAACTGCCTGAGTGTTCGTAAGGATTTTGAAACATGAATGAACACATATCAATGTATGTTTATGTTTCCTGTATTGAATTTGTTTAAATAAAAGTGACTTGTACCACTCTTTCCTGGGCTCATTATAAAGAATGACAAATGATTAGTCAGTGGGCTAAAAATGACGCTTTATAAATTATAAGATAATGAAAAGTAACTTCAAAACATTTTCAAAACAGAATTAGAAACAATTTTTTTTCAATGCTTAAATACATTCATTGATTTGGGAACTCTCAATGATATTACATCATAATAAACATTGTATATATTTTTATGCAATAATATATTGTCCTTGTTGATTGGCCAACAAAAAGAACATGATATGTGAAGATAATGTAAAAAAAAATATATATATATATATTGCATTTTCTTGGAATCATGCCTTAAAAATCATTTTTTACAGGGAATCTCAGATAAGCATATTTGAAGTTATACTTAACCTTTATAAAAAAGAAACCTTTCATTAGGATGTGTACAGTAATATTAACAGAAAATTTCCCTTCAACTTATAATGCAAACCCTTTTACTTTCAGAGAATTTCTTTAAAAATAGCCCTTACATTCTTTGATCAAGTATTGTTTTCATAATTTTCTACACCTTAATATTTAACAGGGTTGTTTTCATTGCTTTACATATATATCCTTCATTTGACTAAAATCAGATCAGATCAGTATATGTGATGGGAAATGCAAGTTGACTGTTGTTACAAACAAGCAACATGAAATGAAAATCTATGTTAGATTTGAGGACAACACTCATGCTAGATTGCATCTGACATGTAGGCTTAACAAATGTTTGTATTGTTATGTTTTATTTGTCATAATGGTCTTAATTTTTCCATAATTGGTGCCCAAATTACTCAGACCTGATCAACTCAGCTTCAAGTTCCTGATTTCCACAATATATCTGAATATGCTATTAACTATGATAAATTTATTAATACTTTCTTAGACCTTTGTTTTCTTATAGTAAAATAAAGCTAGTAACACTTCCTACTCTTTTAAGTGCTATTTTTCAGGCTGAATAAAGAAATGAAAATAAAGTGCTCATCATATTATTGATATAAATACTTATCCAGTATTAAATACTATTATCTATTGTTTCTACTCTCTCCACATTATGTCCCTCAAAGAGCTTATCCATGTCTGAGATGTCAATAAGAGACTGAATGGAAAAAAACACAAACCGTGTACTGAACTAGATTAAGAATCCCAATTCTCTATCTCCAATTAATAGTATTATATTTTGCATAGCAAATAAATTTCTGGGAACCCTTTTTCTCATACTTCAAATGATGTATAAATGAAAAAATCTTTCAATTGCTCTCTAGTTTTAAGTATCTTAATCTGATTCCAAAATATGCATTTTCAGCTGTAACCATTCATCTTTTTCATAACTCGACATTTCCTAATCTTTGAATGCCCCACAATTTCCTCAACATTGCCGAAAGTTTAGTTCATTTGCCTTTGATGCTCAGGTGACTTTTATTCCCAAATTCATCATTTCTATCACTAACATGCATGTTCTGCAGTTGTGAGATTAAACGTATTTCTCATTTTTGCTCTTTTTCCTTTTCATAACCTATATTTTCATAGTTTATAGATTCATTATTTAAAAAAATTCTTTTATTTGACCATTTTTTTCATTTTTACCTTAAGACAAGTCCAGATTCTAGTCACTTTAAAATTGGACTATTGTAATTAATTATCATTAATTTTTCTGCTTCTAAATATAGGCTACCTGCAATTTTACCTGGCACAGTGCTTATTTTTATTTTTTAGTCATATTGAGGTGTAATTTACAAGAAAATCTACTGTTCCTAGGTTTTCAGTTCAATGTGCTTGACAAGTGTATATAATCACGTAAACACTATCACAATCAAAATGTAGACTATTTCCATCATCCGCAAAAGTCTCTGAGTCCCTTTGAAGTCAATCTTTATCTAACCTTAGCTTCATCAGGCAGTCAAAGCTGTGATTTTCAGCTTTGCTGTCAGTACTTTCATTACTGAGTACTACTTCATCATATATATGTAACACAATGTATTTAACCAGTCCTGACAGGATATACACGTGGGCTGTTTACAACTTTTGGTATAAAAGTAGCCACAAGGTACATTTGTGTACAAGTCTTTATGTGCACTTATGTTTTAATTTATCTTAAGTAAATACCTAGGAGTGGAATTGCTGGGATACATAGCGAATTTATATCTATCTTCATGTAACAGCAAAACTGCCAGTTTTTATATGATGTGAGGTAAGAAGTAATTTTCATCTTTTTGCACATGGGTGTTCAATTGCTTCAGCATCATTTCTTGAAAATCTTATTGTAGATAAAATTACATAGGAAAAACTCTACCTTCAACCCCTCTTTTAGAGTCTTGGCTGGGTTTGAGAATTAAATTGGTTTAACATAGATTAAGAGGAGGAAAGCACAATATGCGTTTTACATGTTTTACAGGCACAGGGACCCTCATAAAGAAAGGAAGACCTGAAGAATCAGTTAGAGTCTAGTAACTATATACAGATTTGGACAAAGAAGAGTTAGTTGTGAAGAAGTAACTAAATTATGTGGAAAAGCTTAAAAGACAACAGTTATTTTAGAAGAGTCTGAACAGAATTCTCCTGGTTTTGAGTTCTCATCTTTTAGGATAAAGATGTTGCCTTTTCTTTTAGCATAGAAAGAACATCTTTCACATGGAAATTTCGTCTTCTGCTTTTAAGGAACAGCACAAAGGTCAGAGTGATCTTTCTGCACCTGCTGTTTTTCAAGTGTCTTTAACTTAAATAGTCAATATCCCAATGTGGCATGTTTTTTAATTATTTCATTATTATTTCTCCACTGAGCTAACTCAGAAGCTTGTCAAAAATCAATTGACATACATGTGAGTCTATTTCTGGAGTCTCTTCTGTTCTATCATATTATAGATCTACCTTTATGCCAATGTTATACTATCACGACTGTCACTTTAAAGATGTTTAAGAGTCAGGTAGTGCATTTACCCCAATATTACTTCTTTGTTTTCAATTTTTTTGCCTATTCTAAGTTTTGGATTTTCATGTAATTTTGGATATAAAAAATTTTTAGGATTAATTTTTTTAATGTTTAACATATTGTGTATTTGTATTAAATACACATTTTGTATAAAAATAAATTTTATATAATACATATATACATTCTATTTAATTTATTTATATAAATAAACTTATAGTTTATTAAAAATTTAAACAAAATTTTTGATAAAATTAGATATTACTAATTTGTGGTCACTGCTGAATTTTGCCCTTTATTCTCCAATATACTATATACAGATGCACACATGCAAGAATGTACACATGCACATCTTTGTTACCCACGATACCCAGTGCCAGAAAACTATTAGAGACACACCTGAAGTCAAACTAAATTTGACTTCAGTCCCAAGGAGAGTGCAAAATTAATCTGCAGCCTCAAGAAGAATAGACACCTTAGGAAATTGACCTAGAGAAAAGGAGTCATTTTGGGCTATTTCTTAGGAAAGCCTTTAAGAAGTAAGGGGTTGTAAGCATTGAATGGTCTCCAGACAGTGGGCAATTTGGGGATGAGATATACAGGTATTCATTTTATTTAAGACGTCGGAGCATGACTAGAATTGTAATTGGTAAAGAAGCAGTACTTACTAATTTTAGACAGTACAAATGGGGATTTGCATAGTATATTTTCTGTTTGCATAGTTCAATTTTGTTCATCTGAGGTTAGGATGGGATTACAAAGTATTCTTATATTTGCATAACTTCACCATGGACCATAAGGGTCTTGTCTAATATTGTTGACATTCTGCAAAACTGTTCATACTCAGTGGAGTACTATATCCTGTGTTTACTGCCAGCATTCATGGCCATTTTTAAAATTTTATCTTGTCTTTCTTACTATCTATGAATGTAATATGTCATTAGCATCACATGACCCAATTCTTCAAGAATATGCTTTCAGATAAAATATAAATTGAATACCAGAATATTTTAAAGTAATTAAAATCTTTAACATAGGCTTTCTTAAAATTTTATGACATTAAAATTTTCAATGACGTATGTCATAGCTCCTACTCCCAAAATTTCTGTCACATTAACTGTTAAACATGTCTCTTTTTTCATCAATTTTCCCATGACAGTTTATAATATTTTGTAAAGCTAAAAGCCTCGCATATTAAAGCTCTTGAAAAATGGTATTTAATTAGTTAGACATGGAGAAAATAATAGTTGTATTTGTTGTAGCTAAGTTGTTTTGATTTATGCTATATTTTATATTTTAGTCAGGAATTTATTTTTTAACTGAAACAAAATTAAAATAAGTTTATTCTCATGGCATAGAGAACTCAGGAAATACATAGCTTCTTTCTTCCAGTATCTAGATACTAGTTTTAGGGAAATAATCTATTGTCCTTAATTGATGGATCATAACTGCCCATTCCTCCAAAGTAAAATAAAAAATTATTTCAGAGTTAGATATCTTTAAATGATACAAAGGTAATTCAAACTATTGATTTTGGATGGCAGCAGCAAGTTCTCAAAGGGTTTCAAGAACTATCTCATTAACCCACCTCTGATTTATGCCTTACTTTGCTTGTCTTCATTTTGTCAATGTGCTTTATCCAAATCATAAGGAGGATGGTCAACAGCCCATGATTCATATTCTCATGGCATAGAGAACTCAGGAAATAGATGGCTTTTTTCTCCCAGTATCTAGATGTTAGTTTTAGGGAAAGAACCTAACTGTCCTTAATTGGTGGATCACATACTCTCCCTGCTCATTCCTCCAAAGTAATGACATCTTGTTATTGGTTAGACTGGCGTGAAATTCTGAGCCCTGGGTATGCAAAGCCACGTGTGGGGTGACCATTAGACAAGATGAACCACACAAATGGTAAAATAGCATGATATTGTTATCTTAGAAATAAGTCATAGATAATGTAAAAATAATATTTTTCTCCTATGAAGCCACTTCTACAGTTATTCTTTTTTTCAAAATAGGTTTGAATAATGTTACTTTTGATATTGCAATTATTCCATGGTGATGAAGGAGAGTGAGCAGATAAATCAGCAAAATTCTTTAAGAATAAAAAGTGTTTCTATTTTATTAAAAAATCTTAGATGTTTAATGTCTCTTACTCGGGCTCTAACCTTTTGCTCCTCTCTTCACATACTCATATAGACATAAACATTATTTTTAAAACAATGTAGCAAACACTTGTGATAAGCCCATGGGTCCACTTGATTTCATAAGAACTGTAGTAAACAATTTCAAGTATTTTCCCCGTACTCAGTATATGAAGCTTCCAATTAAGACATTTCTCCGTCTTACATGTTGAAACTTTGCCAGAGATGAAAAAGCTGTTCAGTCTATCTACAAGCATGACCTCCAAGTATAGAAGTATTAATTGATCTGAGGAAATGCTCAATAAATAGGGAATAAGGTCATTAGAAGAACCAGCCTCCCAATCCTTTAGTATTGCAATTGTTAACTATGATTTTTCTGAATGAGTTTTAAGCAAGTTTGAACTACAGTTGCCCACAGCTGAAGCCAACTAATTAAATTTATCTTCTTTTTAGCCTTCCCCTATGCAAAATTTTTCAAGACAAGATATTCGAAAAAAATCAGATGACTCCACAACACATAGTCATGAAGATTTTTATTTAAAGGCAAATAATTTATTGCCTAAAGAGAAAGAGTGCAGACAAGCATCGTGGATCTGAGAGACATCGAGACACAGACACCTTTGGCACATGCATGAGGTTTGCTTCCAGATTTAGCCAACATAATATATGATAAATCTTGATTTCACAAGAGTGTAAGGTCCTAGTTCCTAGTGGAGTCTTTTTATGACCCCTGAGCCCATTAGTCAAGCCAGGTTCTCTAACCAGGTATCACAGGTA
This sequence comes from Aotus nancymaae, assembly GCF_030222135.1. Lineage (NCBI taxonomy): Eukaryota > Metazoa > Chordata > Mammalia > Primates > Aotidae > Aotus > Aotus nancymaae. Next base: position 14,533,483 of record NW_026988435.1, read on the forward strand.
AAAACTATTTGTGAACAAACCATCCCTGGGAGTCACCAGGATGTCATTATAAATCTTACTGCCCTTACTATGGTCAGATAATAAAAACCATAGAAATTTAATCAAGCTGTAGCTTCAATAGTGGATGCTGTGATGGATATGGTACTTTAACAAGAACTAATCAACATACTTTCTATGCTGCTATTGATCTGTATCATATCTTCTTTTCCAAAAGGATCACAGTCAGTTTGCCTTCACATAATAATGACAAGACAATATCATCCCACAGTGATTTTTATATAGTCATTTTTGTCACTATATAGACTTCAAAGACTTGATTATTTTGATGTTCCTTTGAACTTTGTTTTGTATTATACTATTGGCAACATAGTGTTAGGTTCTATTGTCAGGAACTGGAAGAAACTCTGGAAGCACTAGGAGGACAAATGTATGCTACAGACAGAAAAAAAAAGTCTCCACAGGGTATTTTTAAATTACAGCAACATTTTCATTGGACTAATAATCTGGTGGCAGGGAATGGCAGCTCATCTAATATTCAAAATAATTTATTGTAGACAGCATGATCTATTTCTAATAGAGAGATTCAGTCATTATTGGGGCCTGTTTGTCAACATGTATTTCCCCTCTGATTACTCCTCTGATTAATGTATGAGGTGATTCAGAAGGCTCCCAGATTTGGGTAATGATCACAGCAAGAGAGGATTCCACCTAATTTTCAGAATATGGTGCAAAATTTCTGTCAATTGGCTCATATGACAGAGCAGATCCAATAGTGCTAGGGGTGTTCATCACAGATATGAAGGTAGTGGAGTCCATGGCAAGTCTCATTAAGAGATTTGCAGTCTACATACTTGGGTTTTGCAGTACACCAGCAAAGAATTCCTCATTGTTCAAAATGCAACTGCTATGGCTAGTGGGGCTTGAGCACCTGACTGTGGGAAATGAAGTGACTGCAGTCAGAGCTGCACCTTGTGAACTATATATTATTGGACTCACTCAGTTATCATATTGGACAGATGCAGTTGCAACCATTAGAAATTTTTCCTAGACAGATCCTGGGGGCCAATGTATGGGTTCCCAGATACCCATGGGAACTCTATTGCAACTTTTATCTTAGCATACACATATGGATTAATGGTGGTTCCTACTAAAATATGATGGAAGAAGGAAATTATTGGCTTGGTTCACAGATGAGTCAGCCTAATATGTGTGTGCAGGTCCTATAGTTCTTTTCAGTAGTGGTCCTAAAATGGAGTAGACATTCTTTATTAAGCAGAACTGAGAGATCTGGTAGATCATCCATTAATACGATAAATACGTGACTTGGTGTCACTACATACATCCTACAGGGCAATGAGAATCATTTAGTTAACTAGACAGAGTCAGAAGAAGAGTTTAGAAATTCAGAAACAGAGTAGTCTTTAAAAGAGGCATGTGAGGCAATTTATGGAAAATAGGCACAAAATTGGTAGTTTCTTGTATTTCATGACAATGGCCACTAAATATCATCCACCACAGAGGAAGCACTGGTCAATTGCATGCATAAATGAAGTAGGCTGATTTGTCTTACGAGGATTAACCAGCCTATGTTCTCTACCAGCCCAGTTTGTTCACAGTGAGTATAAATATGGTAGCCAAAGTGGCAGGAATGGAGGCTATTGATGGTTCTAATGGCGAGGCATGCATCTCATTAAGACTGCTGGCAAGTGGCAATGCTAGGCGTTCACCAGTCAGCTGCTGAGAAGAAAGTAACATCTTGATATTGCACCATCTGTTGAGAAACGCTGCCAGTCATTTGATCTCAAGTGAACCACATTGTTCCCTTTTCATTCTGAACGTGGTAGCAGTTTTTCTTATAATTGGCACTCAATTCATATGTTTATCACCATATCATTTTGGGCTTCTTATGCAAGTGAACAAGTAGACAAAAAAAAAGAAAAAAAGGAATTGCTACTTTGACTATTTTGATAACGTAATTGATTCTGATTATTAGGAGATAGTGTTGCTGAAATAAAATGAGATTAAGGTGAAGTAAATGTGGAAATTGAGCCCTACACTTGGACTTCTATTCTGGTAATAACTCTAAAGGAAGAATTATAAAAACAGGTAGTCCAACCTCCCAAATATGAGAATCTGAATTATCTCAATAATCAACCAATTTAAGCTAACTGAAGTGCTGGAAAAAGTGTAAGGGAACTCTAGGATGGATGACAGAGAAGGCAGATGACACACATTATTTTGCCTTGGGAGCAAGTAAAACTATGAGATCTATAGTTAACTAACCTCCTTTAATCTATGTATCCATCTACTATCTATTAATCAAGAACAGCAAAGTTGAAGACTGTTTTACAGTATAGATTAAATGTGAGGCACAAATGAATCTAAGGATACAATGAATGGACTAAAGCATACATCTCCCCATCAAAATAACATTATGTCACTTGCCTGAGCCCAGCACAACTGTGGTGAGCATGTCTATGCTCCTTGCCAGCATCTCACATAAAGAATGTACCATGACATCCCTCTATCTGTTGCTTTGAGGCTTTCATTGAAACTATATGCCTTAATTATCTATTGCAGTATAATAAATTACCCTATAACTTAGTGACTTACAGCAACAAACATTTATTTTTCTCTTAGTTTCTGTGAGTCAGGAATCTGAACGAGCTTAGTGGCTTCAGACTCAGAAGTCCCTCATAAGGCTACAACTGAAGTAAGCAGAGCTGTAGTCATCTCAAGGCTTGATTGGGGAATGATCCACTTCTTGTCTCACTCACTCACCTGGCTGTGAATGGGATTCAGTTGTTGAATGGCAGGCTTCAGTTTTTCCCTGGCTATTAGCCAGAGGATTCCCTCAGGTGTTTGCTTTGTTTTGGTCACTTTGGTCTCTCTAACGGCAGCTCCCATCACAGTAGCTCACATTATTCCATCAGAGTGAGCAAACAAGAGATCAAGAGAAGTGAGCAAAATAGAAGGCAGAGTATATTTATAAGCTAATCTTGGAAGTAATATCTAGTCACATTTTTGGCATACTATTCATCAAAATTAAGTCACTAGGTTCCTTTTCTTGTATTGCCTATAAAATAACTATCAAATATTAGTAACTTGAAAATACAGTAGTAGGATAGGGTTAAGATAGTATTTGGAAATAATATTGTAGTACTCAGGCACAAAGAAAAATCAGCGTAAGCTGTATATATACATATTTACATAGAACTCAATGATCAGTCTCCAAATCTCCTCAAAATTGCTTGATAAGTATAGCTAGGTTATAACATGAATAGGGAAGACTCTTAACCTTTTAATGATGGAATTAACTTTATCACTATTTTATCTTGATTAACCTCTTGTATACTTAATATTATTCACACTTGTTATTTCACATAATTATTTTTTAAACTATCACTTGATTATGTTATTAAACAGTAGTAATTCTAATAACATAATAAGTAAATTATTATAACCTTTAATTTTAAAATCAGTTTTAATTTCAGGCTTTGTGTCTGCAATAAATGTTATTATTGCTTATTTTCAGCATTATCAAAAACCATTATAAATATAACTTTTGAGGTTATATATACTGATAAATAAATGTAACAATATTAGTGAATATGAAACACATTATAGGTTTTAATTGTTTTCCTATTTCAGCATGCATGCAAAATATACACGTAACAATTTTATTGTCTGAGCCAAAAACTGGAACATATAGTTCAATGTGTTGTCTCAAGAAAAGGAAAGGGAGAATATTATAATCAGTTTTGTACTGGAAAATCTGACAAATATGCTTGCCCTGTGAGTATATACAATTCTCTGAAAAATACTTTTTGAGCATTTTTCTTGAGTTATTTTCTTATATTTACTGTGTCATTTTCTTCCCACTAAAATTGCAGTAAATTTTACTAAACTCAGTGCATTCCTATGAATCAAAAAAGACAAAGAATCTAAATTTAAAAATCAATAGCTATCATGCTTCCAAGTTATAACCATGCAGAACTTGTCCTGTTTGACAAGTGTTTGAATTTTAAACTGATGAATTGTGTTGCAAGAACATGAGCTCATAAAAATCATCCTTTTCCTGTTCCTATCTTGTGCTACCATATAATCAACATTTCATTTTTTTCTCTATTATTTCAATGATTTAGAGAAAAGAAGCAGAAGTGTTTGTGTTAATTTCCTTTTTCTTTTTACTGTTCCAGCAGAGAAAGTAAGGACATGACTCATAGAGTCAACAGCTAAAAAAAAAAAAAAAAAAAAAAAAAAATAGAGAGAGAGAGACTGGCACAAACATAAATTACATTTGATTTTTAAGAATACTGTAATTAGCAACATAGGGAGCATCTGGGGACACATTTTTTTCCTCCTACTGCCATTGGTTGTTATCTCACTGCTGCCATTTCCCTGCACTGGAGTCTGTCTGGTATTACTATTGTCTGAATTCTGTATATAATTTCTTTCACGCTGTGTTCATATGACCACCATTTTCTTTTGTTTTGTTTTGTTTTGAGACAAAGTTTTGTTCTTGTTGCCCAGGCTGGAGTGCAGAGGCACAATCTCAGCTCACTGTAACCTCTGCCTCTCAGGTTCAAGAGCTTCTCCTGCCTCAATCTCTCAAGTATCTGGGATTACAGGCACCCACCACCACACCCAGCTAAATTTTGTATTTTTAGTAGAGCTAGGGTTTCACCATGTTGGCCAGGCTGGTCTCAAATCCCTGACCTCAGGTGATCCACCCACCTCAGTCACCCAGACTACCAATAATTTTGATGTTTCAAACACTAAGTGGCTTCTCTTTGTGTTTTTGAGAGACATAGAATCCACCTGTGGCCCTTCACTGTTCACATTATTAAACTTCTCGTTTCCCTTCCTCCTGCATCTCTCTGTAACTGAAGATTGCCCTCCTTTCTGTGAGGTTTTGGAAAGACTGACAATTGATAAAATGGCCTCAAAAGCTTGTAAGCTAAGCATGTTAATTGCCAGGTAGTTGGAAGTTTGCTAAATTTTGAGAGTGTGGGGCTGATCAAGAAAGAGACTGGATTGCAAGAGACAATAATATACAACAAGCTTTATTGGGTGGAGCTTGGATAGGGGTCTATGAGAAGGGAAGTTCCTACCAGAAAAAGACATTTCAAATATAGCAGCAAAAGGCCCCTGCCAGAAGGGGAATGTGCAAGAGACCTAGCTGGGGAGGAGAGGAGAGGAAATTAGAGAGGGTGTTGATGTGCCTAGGTGACATAGCTCAGCAGCCAGGTAGGGAGTACCTGGAACAGAGAGCCCCAAAGTGTAGTAGCAGTTTGGGCTTTTCAAACATATGTTTACAACTACAGGATTTGTCTAACCTATGGTTGGCAAATACTGGGTGTAGTTTTTTTGGAGTATGCAACATTGGTAGGCTATAAATGGCTAACAATTTGTTTATTATGGCTATCTTTAAGGCACTTATATATGTGTAAGAAGTTGAGTTTGGTGCTGGCAGTCTTTAGGTTAATATAATCTAAGCTACTATGAAGAGGCAAACAGCATAGGGGTCATTTTAGGTTCATATACAGGCATCATCTCTGGTACACTTACATAACGGGATATTCCTGTTAAAATGTTCACTGTAGTATTATTTAGGGGTGGAAGGTGAAGATAATATTTGATATTTTCATTAATGCAAGAGACAAAAAAGGGGGTAGAGAGTAAAAACGAATTCTGAGTGCTCTCATTATGCGATGAGTTTTTGTTTTGTTTTTGAGACGGAGTTTAGCTCTTGTTGTCCAGTCTAGAGCGCAACAAGATTGGGTCCTAGTAGAAACAGAATACTTAAATTGGGTCCTAGTAGAACCAGAATACTTAAATATGTGATACAAAATGACCATAAACTTGAGCTGCTCTTTGTGAAATGGATGTTTGTTTATTCATGAAGCCATAATGCATGCATGGCCAGTAGCAATATATATATATAGTAGCAATATATATATTTTCAGATATATATATTTTATTCTATAATATATATATTATTCTATATAAGAATACAATATATATATATAGTAGCTATATATATATATATATATATATATATATATATATACTGCTACTGGCCATCAGTGAATGTATTCTTGCTGCACTGACAACTAAACCCTCATCTATGGCCACATGGTAATTCTTAATGTACAGAGAATGAACTAGAAAAAAGAATTCAAGACTAATATACAGATTTTTAAAATAGTATACTCATGTGAGCTGAAACACCAGTGCTTCAGGGTGACCCTGATGGACAACGGGTGATATGGTTTGGCTGTGTCACCACCCAAATCTCAACTTGAACTCTAGTTCCCATAATCTCCATGTGTTGTAAGAAGGACCCGGTGGGAGGTGATTGAACTATGGGGATGGTTACCCATGCTGTTCTCTTGGTAGTGAGGGAGTTCTCACGATGGTTTTATGAAGTTTTTTCTCCACTCAGCTCTGCACTTCTCCTCGATGCTGCCATGTGAAGAAGGATATGTTTGCTTCTCCTTCCATCATGGTTGCAAGTTTCTTGAGGCCTTCCCAGCACTGCGGAACTGTGAGTCAATTAAAACTGTTTTATTTGTAAATTACCCAGTCGTGGATATATCTTTATTAATAGTATGAGAACGGACTAATACAATGGGTAAGGAAAACTTTTCTGACAAAAACCAATAATTTTACACAGGAACTGCTTTTCCTAGAAGGGGAGATGGACAGTAAACTGACTCTATATTGATTAACAAGCGGGATTTAGCTGTTCAACTGCATTAACAAGGAATTGAAAAAAAAAGAAGATAGAAAGATCATTGATGAAATGATTAGAAAATAAGTAGATGGACCTTTAGTAATAGACCCAGACTTAGATCACTTTTGTGTATCATGAGAATGCTGTCTCTGCATCACATTTCAGTCATGTGACAGGATGATCTGCTTTTCTCCCCCAGCACCTTAGTGTTTGCTCCATGAGCTTGTGAATCTATAGGCATAGCACTAGAAAAACTGGCTCTGGATGTGCTCCATAGTAAGGACTCTCCATCGTGAAGGCTGATGTAGTTGTGGCCACCACTGAAAGCCAGTAAACCACCAGCAAAGATCTATGGCAGGTTCTTAATATGGCAAACTTTCTATAATGTACCAGATACCTGTTAGCATGCTGATTGCCCTAGACACTGATTACAAAAAGGATTGAGAATCTTCAGAAAGCAACACCATTTGTAGATCACTGAATGTTGTAATCATCATCTTGGCATTAAACATAGAATTGGTTCTGATAAAATAATTTACTTTTCAGCCAAAGGAAGTAAAGCAATGATCTGACACCTATATGTTTCATTGTTGTTTCCATGTACCACATCATCAGAAGCAGCTGACATTGCAGAATGATGGAATGGCCTACCCTATTATTATTCTATTACAGTGTAGTGGAAATGGTATCTCTGTGATGATGCCATCTGACAGGTAATGCCCTGCAAGACTGTGTGATCTACCTATGGGATTAAAAACACGTTTTAAATTAGTGATCATGTGCAGAGTGTTGTTTCTCCCACAGACAGAATACACAGACTGGAAAATATTTCACCTGATGAGCCACTGACAAAATGTTTGCCTTCATCCCAGGACTATAGATGAACTGATGATTTGAGATCTATGTATCAAACAGAGACATGTTTCTGCCAAGGAACACAGTAATGGTTTTATTGTACTAGAGACTAAGATGAAGGCTTCTTGGACTCCTCATATTACTGGATCAATAGGAAAGAAAGGGAGAGTAATTTTAGTTGAGAGAGAGAATAAGAATGATGCCACAAAAGTGGTACAAAGAAAAATACGTCTTAGACACTGAATCCTTTCTGTTACCTCCTATTGGCAAGTCCAGTGGTTAGAAATTAATGGAAAATACCAGAGTGTTAAAAAAATTGATGCAAGACATCATTGTAATAATTGCTACAGATAAGACCTAGCAATGCATGCTAAAACTCAGTGAATAAAGGTTTTTTTTTTAATTAAGATATTTGCATACTTTTAAAAGCTGTTCTGCTAAATATTGATTAATTTCAAAAAGAAAATTGGCAATTTCACAGTAAAGAAACCTGGCAGACAACACCTCATCCACACGACCAAGGTTAGCATCTCGTCTAACAAGACATATCAACGGCATGTATCCTTTGATTTGACACACTAAGAAGAGCAGATTACTTACCTGGTATTTTTATAAAAATGCATAATATCAATATAGTAATGAGAAAATAATAGGCAGGATAAAATCAAAGAATCGTCTAAAAATAGCCATGTTTATATTATGCAGAGCTATGTTACTGTTATTTTATTTTTATTTTTATTTTTATGAGTATATAGTATGTATATATATTTATGGAGTACATGAGATATTTTGATACAGTTATACATTATGTCAGAATAAATGAGGTATTATCACTTTTTAAGTGTAAATGTGAGAAGGAATGTGCATTTCAAAATTGAGGAACAAAAGGTGTGTACTCTGTTGGTTACTTTACTCAACACCCATTCTAGACACTTCTAATTTGTTTCCCTCTACTAAAGAGACTTTTTGTAAAAGCAAGCAATACATTTATCGAATTATTGTTAAGACTGGATACAAATATACCCTTTTGATATTTGGATGTAGAAGGGAACAGCCAGAGATGACTCCTGGAAGTTTGAAACTTCTTGTAAGCATGATAATACAAGTACCTATCCTCTCTGAGTTTCTCTGTGAATATCTACTTTCTAAATCCATGGCTGTCAAATAGTATATGGTGATAATACTGACGTTTTTCATTCTCCCAATCTTGTGGCATTATGGGCTATTATTTCTGACTCTGCTGCCCTGGGCTGCGTAGCTCCTCGTTGTGTAAATGCATCATCAGAAAGCTTTATAAGAAAAATTAAAAGCACTTGATAATCCCATAGATTAATACAAAAGGTTAAATGAAGAAGACAATAATGCTAAGGTGGTGAAGGGATCTAACTAAATCAGTATATGGTGTTAAGACCTTGTATTCCTGTAGCTCAGAAAGGAAGGACACAATGAAGCTAAACAGCTGTTGTAGTGTTCTGAGTTCACTTAAAAATTCAGCAATTAGTTATGTATGTGAATAGTTTCAGAGCCAAATTATTCTGTTATGCTATAAATATTCAGTCTGTCCTAGTTATTGACTATATTGAATCAATAGGATATATACACATATATCTCTATATATCCTATTTTATAAAAACATATAAAATTGGAGAAAGAACAAAATTAATTAATTAATTTTTTTATTTATTTTTTGAGATAGAGTTTCACTCCTGTTGCCCAGGCTGGAGTGCAATGGTGTCACTTTGGCTCACTGCAACCTCCACCTCCTGGGTTCAAGCAATTCTCCTGCCTCAGCTTCCCATACAGCTGGGATTACAGGTGCCCACCACCACACACAGCTAATTTTTTTTTTTATTTTTAGCAGAGATGGGGTTTCACCATGTTGGTCAGGTGATCCACCTGACTTGGCCTCCCAAAGATTACAGGAATGAGATTTATTTTAGGGGGTTAGCTCATAGGATTGTTGGCACTGTCAACTCCTAAATCTTCAGGGCAAGCCAACAGGCTGTAAACTCAGATAAGAGCTAAAGGTGAAGTCTTGAGTTGAAATTCTCCAGAGCAAGCCAGGCTGACTGGAATCTCAGGGAGCAGTTCTGTGTTGCAGTGTTGAATCTGAATTTCTTTCTCCTCGGGAAACTGATGTCTTTGCTCTTAAGGCTTTCAACTGATTGGATGAGGCCCATCCACATTATGGAAGGTAATCTGCTTTACTCATAGTCTATAACTTAAATGTTAATCACATTTGGATAACACCTTCACAGCAACATCCAGATTGGTATTTGATGAAACAACAAGGTACCACAGCCTATCCAAGTTAGCACATATAATTAAGCATCACAATTGTCCATTAGGCGCCTAGTCCCACAGTACTGAGTAAAAAATATTGTACTAAATTACATTGGGATTCAAACTCTGTTCATTATACCTCATATGCTAAAATTGTTTAAGGCTAAAGTATAGGTATTTATTTTTATCATTAGGAGAGAATTTATTTTAAAAGTGTCATCTTAAACTGCAAGGATATCTGTCAAATATCACAACTAAACATGCCACAAGGGAAACCATCTTGTGAAAATTCCCACTTAACCACCCAAACATGTCAAACACACCCTTTGCTGACCTTCTATAATCCCATTTTTTGAAGTTTTTTTTTTCTTATTTTAAACAAGAGAAAGTAGACAGACACATGTTTGTAAATGCTAACTGTTCATGTTTTCAGTGGCTCAGCTCTCTCCCCAGTTTGATGTGCCTGAGGTTCTTGGCCTCTCTTTGCCCCAAGAATGGGGAAGGGGCCCTGGTGGTGTGGTGAACTTACCATTCAAGTAAATATCGGACCCAAAGAGTTTAGCAGAAAGCTACTTATTAGGCAGACAGAGAGAGAGAAAGAAAGAAAGAGAGAGAGCTCCCATGCTTCTGTGCGAGGGGAATCCCAAAAAATATCCCTACAGGAAGGGAGGGAAAGACAACTCCTACATTGTTGTGGGAGGGCATCCCAGAGAGGGAAATCTGCACAGGTAAAGGTCAGGGGGATTTTAACCCTGGAGTTATTCCTGCCCCATTCATGTTCTGTTCAATTAGAGGAGTTCTTTTGAACTTCCTCTGGAGTGACTGATCTTCGACTCTGAACCCAGATTGGTTGCTTGGGCCCACAACAGAGCCTCTCCTTCCAGGGCTTTTTGAGGGTTTTCCGAACAAAGCAGCTCACCTGCAATTTCTACCTAGCCCATGTGAGGGAAAGTTAGAAAAAGAACTTTACATTCCTGGATGGGGGTGTGGATGGAGGTATGGCGTTGGGAAATTCCTGCCTTTGAAACACAGGCAATTTTCCTTAACGCAGTCCCTCACATATTCACATAGAGACACATAGATACCTTATATCTCCAACTAGAATGTGTTAGTCTATCCTTGTATTGCTACCTGAGGCTGGGTAATTTACGAAGAATAGAAGTTTAATTAACTCATGGTTCTGCAGGCTGTATAGGAAATGTGGTACCAGTGTTTTCTTCTGGTGAAGGCCTTAGGGAGCTTATAATCACAGGGAAGACATCACATGGCAGATAACATATGGCTAAAGGGAATAAGAGGGGGCATTCCACACTCTTTTGAACAATCAGATCTCGAGTGAACAGAGTGAGAACTTTCTTATTACTGCAAGGTTGACTCCAAGACATTCATGAGGAATCTGCCTCCATGACCCAAACACCTTTGATACAGTTTGGGTATTTATTTGTCACTACCCAAATACCATGTTGAATTATCATTCCCAGTGCTGCAGATTGGTCTTGTGGGAGGTGTTTGAGTCCTAGGGCCACTCATGACTTGATGCTGTATTCATAACGGTGAGTTTTCATAAGATCTGGTCATTTAAAAAATGTGTGTCACCTCTCCCCAAGCCCCCACCCCGCTCTGTCTCTCTGGCTCCTGTTTTTGCCACGTGATGTGCCCGTACTCCTTTTTGCCTTCTGCCGTGATTGGAAGCTTCCTGAGGCCTTCCCAGAAGCAGATGCCACTATGCTTACTGTACAGTCTGCAGAACCATGAGCCAATTAAACCTCTTTTCTTATAAATCACCCAGTCTCAGATATTTGTCAATAGCAGTGCAAGAACAGACTAATCCAGCCAGGTTTCACCTTTAGCACTGGGGAGCACATATCAACATGAGATTTGGAGGGGACATCCAAACATATTATGGAATCAGATCTGTATCCTACAGTATGGCTAGATAAAATAGAACTTAGATTTTTGTGTTTCAGCCACTGATGAAGATAATATGTTAGCCTGTTGGAATGTAAAATACAAATTCTAACACTCAAAACTTTATCAAGTAAAGCAATCAAAATGAAAATTCTTTTCTCAATTTTATGTTAGGAAAGTCTTATATTAGAGTTTACTGGCAGGCAGACATCTACTTCTGTACTGAAATTATTTTGGAATACTATATGGTTTTTCATGTGATACCCTAGATGTTTCTTTCAGAAAAACAAACTCCCTTAAAAACAAACTCACTTAACCTTATAAAAATAAGCTAGGGCAGGGTGACCAATCTTTACTGAGTAACTTCTTACATTGTGTGTTTAAGAAATAGGATAGCTCTTAAAACATATTTGAGCTATTAAAATATAGAGAATTCCAAAGATATCTAAGCATTTCTAATATATCTGTTTTTATTAGGCGAAGGAGTGAAGTTTTGGTGCTTTCAGGTATCTTTCTGGGAGGTGATAAGGATGAATTGGGTGTGAAAGACTCACAAGGAGTTTTATAATTTTTAATTTAGTGTCTTATGTAGGATGACATCAAAAGGAAGTTTATGAGTGACTACTTAGCTGATTAAACTCGAGTAAAAGTGCATGAAAACAAGAAAGTCATAGCTTTGATCCTCTTGTTTTCTAGAATTATGATATGATATTCTAAAACAAACATAACAAGCAATATAACAATCATTAACAATTTTGCTTCTTTCATAGTGAGGAGTTATTATTTGATTTAAAACAACCTTTGTTTATAATAAGAGAAAACAAAAAGGCACACATTAACTCATGTAAATTTAAAACATTTATAATGGCAAGATAGTCATATGAACAAAAGAGAAAGAAATCATTTTTCATCAGTTCATATAGAAAAGTAGATTACATACTCTACAAGCATTTTTCTTTTTATCTGAGAAATATTGATTAGCTATTGCTCCAGTAAAGCTGTGTAGCAAAGGACCAAAAAATTGAGTCAGCCCGTGCAGCTCTTCTTACATCAGCTGGGATCATTTGCATGGCTAAGAGCTGGCTGAGGCTCAGCTGATAGAGATTCATCATACTTAGGCAGCTCTGCCTTGAGAAGCCGGTCTGACTGTTATTGGCTCCTCACTATTGTAGACTTGGCTCAGGTCTGCTTCAAGTGTGTTCGTTGGGGGTCAAAGGAGAAGGGAGTAAATGTTCTTTTAACAATAATCTTATCTACTGTACTTTGTCCGTTTTTCCATAAATATTCACTTCTCCACACCGTTGGTGGGAGTGTAAATTAGTTCAACCATTGTGGAAGACAGTGTGGCGATTCCTCAAGGATCTAGAAATAGAAATTCCATTTGACCCAGCAATCCCATTACTGGGTATATATCCAAAGGATTATAAATCATTCTACTATAAGGACACATGCACACGAATGTTCATTGCAGCACAGTTTACAATAGCAAAGACCTGGAAACAACCCAAATGCCCATCGATGATAGACTGGACAGGGAAAATATGGCACATATACACCATGGAATATTATGCAGCCATCAAAAACGATGAGTTTGCGTCCTTTGTAGGGACACGGATGAACCTGGAAACCATCATTCTCAGCAAACTGACACAAGAACACAAAATCAAACACCGCATGTTCTCACTCACAGACGGGTGTTGAACAATGAGAACACATGGACACAGGGAGGGGAGCACTATACACTGGGGTCTGTTGGGGGGAAATAGGGGAGGGTCAGTGAAGGGTGGGGAGTTGGGGAGAGATAGCATGTGGAGAAATGCCACATATAAGTGAAGGGGAGGAAGGCAGCAAATCACACTGCCACGTATGCACCTATGCAACAATCTTGCATGTTCTTCACCTGTACCCCAAAACCTAAAATGCAATAATAAAAAAAAATTCACTTCTCTTTCATCTGCAAAATCAACTTACCCAATCCTATGAATACCAAAAGTCTCATTCAGTTACAACATCAGCTTGAAGTTCAGGATTCATGATCTACCAGTCTTCAGACATCTAGATTTGAAATGAAGATCTATGATACAAGTTACCAATCTCTCCACCCACCATAGAATGTTGAAACAGGGAAAATATAATAATAAACACTTATTTCAGGGAATGAAAGAATGGGAGGCCATAGTAGTCGCTGTTTCATTGCAAGTCCAAAATCTCACTGAGGGAATGTTGTCAGATCTCTCTACCCTTGGTTTAAAAACCACACTTTGATCAATCTCCTTAGCAATTGACTCTAGTCTATTTTTCTCCATAGTTCATTGCTCCTCTTTCTCAAAGTTCCTACAATTACCCTACTTGGTAGGAAATATATGACAAATTTCTAAATTATATTCCTATTTTGTTATCTGAAGGTTTTTCAGTCTGCTTCATGTTATATAGGAATTTGGGGCCAGAGTCTTTTCTCTTAATCCCATTTTCTTTTATTTCAGGCTGGTAATGCTTTTGCTAATTATCTCAAAAATGTTTAAATTTTTCACATATTTGATAAAAGGCCACACTATAAAATTTTTATGACACATTTCTAAATATATACTTAATTATATGTATTTCATGTACCTTGGATTTTGGTTGGACCATAGTCTTAATTTTTTTTTTTTTTTTTTTTTTTTGAGATGGAATCTCACTTTGTTGCCCAGGCTGAAGTGCAGTGGCATGATCTTGGCTCACAGCAACTTGCACCTCCTGGGTTCAAGCTATTTCATGCCTCAGCCTCCCAATTAGCTGGGATTACAGGTGCATGACACCATGCCTGACTAATTTTTACATTTTTAGTGAGACAGTGTTTCACTATTTTGGCCAGTCTAGAACTCCTGACCTCAAGTGATCCATCCACCTCCACCTCCCAAAGTGCTAGAATTACAGGTATAAGCTACTGTGCCTGGCTCATAGTCTTAATATTGATGAGTAGTTTTTACCAGACAAGAGGATCTACCAACAGCCACTGTAATCTTTACGAAGCCTTAAAAAAATCAGGATGACTTTTCCTAGTTTGATTTGTGGCCACATGGTATATCTTAATACTCTTAATGATTCCTTAGGCTATTCTTAAGAATCTTGTCCTATGTGGAAAAATTGGTGTCATGAGTTGAACTGCATCCTCTAAGAAAGATATGTTGAAGTCCTAACCACCAGTACCTCCGCACGTGATTCTATTGGAAATAGTCCTTACAGAGATAATCAAGTTAAATGAGATCATTAACAGGGACCCTAATCTAATATGACCGATGCCCCTATAAAAAGGAAAAATCTGGACACAGAGACAGATACGCACAGAGAGAAGACTATGAGAAGAGACAGGAACACAGACCATCAGAAGATTTGAGTTATGCTGCTGCAAGTCAACTGGAATGGAACTACCAGGAGTTAGAAGCACGAATGGATTCCTCCACAAACAAGATCCTAAAGGAGCACAATTTAAAATTTGATTTCAGGCTCCTAGAATCCAAAACTGTGAAACAGTAAGTTTCTATTGTTTTAAATCACCTGGTTTGTGGCACTTTGTTATTGCAGTCTTAGAAAACTAATCTAATTGGTAATTTAAAAAGTATAAATCTACTTTCTAATCCTCAAGGTCTGAGGTCTTTATATTTTCCCTAAATTTTCTTTATCACACTGGCCCAGTACTTCTTCTAGGCTAATTTTTCTTTTCTTTTTTTTTTTTTTTTTTTGAGACAGAGTGTTGCTCCATCTCCAGGCACCAGGCTGGAGTGCAGTGGTGCGATCTCGGCTCACTGCAACCTCCACCTCCTGGGTTCAAGCAATTCTGCCTCAGCCTCCCAAGTAGCTGGGACTATAGGCGTGCGCCACCATGCCCAGCTAATTTTTGTATTTTCAGTAGAGACTGGGTTTCACCATGTTGGCCAGGATGGTCTCTATCTTTTGACCTCATGATCCAACCGCCTCGGCCTCCCAAAGTGCTGGGATTACAGGTGTGAGCCACCGCATCCAGCCCCTAATTTTTCTTACAGTTCCTAATCAAATGCAGCTAAAAGCAACCAGCTCAAATTTTCAACAGATTACCTCATGATTATTTTACTGTAATGGC
The DNA here is from genome assembly GCF_030222135.1 of Aotus nancymaae. NCBI lineage: Eukaryota > Metazoa > Chordata > Mammalia > Primates > Aotidae > Aotus > Aotus nancymaae. Next base: position 14,549,367 of record NW_026988435.1, read on the forward strand.
ACAATTGTATTATATATAATTTGTGTCTTCCATGTTATCACAGGCATCCATTTGTCAAATGTTTTACCATATTTGGTTGGTCATCATTTTCTCAGCCTCCTCTAGTTTTTCCTACTCGTTTCCACACTATTGTAGAATCCTCTTGCATACAGCTCTGTGCCCCCAATCTACTGCACATGTATATTACCCCTCTTTGTTATTTTTTTGTCACCTAGCTACCACCATCATATTTCTGTGTAATAAACACTTATAACTCCCCTTTGTATTTCCATGGGAGGTGAAGCCTTTCTGTTGTAGGCAGAGCTAAGCTTCACGTGGCTCTATAGTCTCTTTTCCAGTTTGAAGTTTGGCTCCAGTTGACTCCTCACCGCTAAAGGTGAGCTTCAGGTCTGTTGCACAGCTGTGTATTCCCAGGTCCAGGCATTCAGTTTCTGCTACTCCCTCCGTGACCTCATCCCAACGTCAGCTAAATTTGCTCCACTTCCAATGTTCCACTTTGTGAGTATAATCTCCTCGCATTACTGCTCCCATCATTGTACCCTCCCTCTGTGTAATTATTTCAACCTCACTAAATTCTATGCCTTCCAATGTTTTCAACCCCCTCCTGTTTTCATTTAACTCTGGTTTTAGCCTAGATTTCAAGCCGGCTTTAACCACACTGCAGGACACGGTTTCATTGACTTTTGTCGTCTTCCCACCTACTTGCCACAACTTCACCTCCTTATCAGAAAGCATTGTATTCATTCCTGTCATGGCTTTTTGTGCTGTGTAATATAAGCCACAATGATGGAAGTCCTAGCATTTATGATCACACCAGAAACTTGTTTTAATTGCTTGAACTCAAATCCCTCCAGAGTTTTAAAGAAACAAAAAATAAAATAAAATCCTGATCTTTTTCATATTTGGACATATAAAAAATCAACTACTTCATTTTCTGTGTGCTCTATGAACATGAAATATAGTCCTTATTATGATATATATTTGGTTCAAATAAAGCTAATAAGCAAGTAAAACCTTCTACTTCCAACAAATAACAAGTGATGCCGATTAAATCTATCCATCTAAAGTTAACTGCTAGATTTATATATAATAAACAAAACATTATTTTAGTGATAACTATGATATTTTCATGATGAATCACATCATTTTCTCTTGTAAACGCAATCTTTCAAGCTTTAATTTTTATAATCTTTAATTTTTAATATGTGAGGTTTTATTTTAAAAACATGGATAATTGGCCTTGCACTGTGGCTCAAGTCTGTAATCACAAAACTTTGGGAAGCTGAGATAGATGGATCTCTTGAGGTAAGGGATTTGAGACCACCTTGGCCAACATGGTGAAACCCTGTCTCTACTAAAAATACAAAAATTAGTCAGGCCTGGTGGCGTGCAAATTGCTAGGATCTAGGATGCTGGGAGGTGGAGGTTTTAATGAGCCACGTCCTGCCACTGCACTTCAACACAGCGAGACTGCATCTAAGAAAAAAAAAAGGACAACATAACATCAATAGAAAAAATGTGTATTTCTTATTTTATAAAGACATTCTGTCAATAAAGAGGGACATCTTCAAGAAGCACTAAGTTGTTCACAAAATTATAAAACTTATGGTATCATTGTTATCTAAAGTAAAATATTTTTGCATTTAATCCATACCTGACAAACTTGAATTGTCACTATACAAAGATTATTTTCAAATTGTATTACCATAAGCATTTAACTCTTTTGGATAAAAAACAATGTTAAATGAGGTGAAGGAGATTTATAGGTGAAATTTAAGTTTCTTTTTTTGGCAGAAAAAAATTAAACGTCATCAAAATAGCTTTTAAAAACTTATTGTTTTAATTAACGAAGAGAAATTATACCTATGTATAGTGTACAAGGTGATGCCTTGTTATACGTATACATAGCAGAATGGCCAAATCAAGCTAAGTAACATATGCACTACTTCACATATTATTTTTGTGGTGAGAACACTCAAACTCTACTCTTACAGCAATTTTCAAGTATACAATCTATTGTTATTAACTATAGTCACCATGTTGACTGTAGCCACAATAAATCCCTTGAACATATTCCTCTTAACTGTAATTTTGTACCCTTTCATTTGAATCTCTTGAGTCCAGGCCTGCGCTCTCCAAAGTGCTGGGTTTACAGGTGTGAGCCACCACACCTGGCCTCCCTATTAGTTTTCTTATGTACTTAAACTTTTTTATGGCTCTCCCACTGAAAACTACCCATCAGTGATGTCTTTATGTTTACGTTCTCAAGACTTTACTATTTTCAACATATTCTGGAATCACTATCAAGATTCCTGAGCTTTGTTTATCGGTTGATTCCAAAGGTGAAAAACACAAATTTATTATGTTTATTATACATCCATATAATATTTGTTTCTCTTGGGCCAAGTAATTTTTTTTTTTTTTTTTTTTTTTGAGACGGAGTTTCACTCTTATTACTCAGGCTGGAGTGCAATGGCACGATCTTGGCTCACCACAACCTCTGCCTCCTGGGTTCAGGCAATTCTCCTGCCTCAGCCTCCTGAGTAGCTGGGATTACAGGCACGCACCACCATGCCCAGCTAATTTTTTGTATTTTTAGTAGAGACGGGGTTTCACTGTGTTGACCAGGATGGTCTCGATCTCTTGACCTCGTGATCCACCCACCTTGGCCTCTCAAAGTGCTGGGATTACAGGCGTGAGCCACCGCGCCCGGCCGGGCCAAGTAATTAAGCATAAATTAACCTCTGTAATTCAAAGGCCAAGGTAATAGCATCAAGGTCAAAAGATTTTCTTATTCCTTGTGTCAATCACATAATGCTATGTTATATTTTAGTTTGCTTTTAGTTTTAGTTTACTTTAGTTTACCTTAAATCTCTAAATTAATAATTTAAAAAAGTCTTTGCCTCAATTTTACTTTGTTCATTAATCATCTGTCTACTATATTGAGTACTTCCTTTCTCCATACTAATCTGCATCCATAGAATCTTGGTATACTTCAGAACTATGAAGCAGTGACCTCTCTTCACTACCTCCTTGTTTTCTCCAAGTATTTCTTCCTTGTTTTTCATTTTTTTAAGTACATGATATCATATTTTTAATAGAAAATATAAACAAAAAATGTTGAGCTGTCCTTGTATGTCTGCAAATGTTTTCTTGTTTCCTGACACTCAGTTTGCAATTTGAATGAATACATTTCTGGAGTGAAAATTATTTTTTCTCATCCCTCTAAGGCCTTCGTTGTTATACTCAGTATTACTAATAGGAAATCTGGTGAAAGTGCAACTACTGGTCCTTCGAAATGAATTGATTTATATTTGTTTCTCTTTCATAAAAATTTAGAATCCACTTGTCTTTGGAATGCTATGTTTCCCAAGGACAAGTTTGATGTAGTTAATTTATTCTGTTTATCATTGGATGAGTAATTTACATTTGAAATTCCATGTATGACTAACTAACTGAATTTTTTCTTAAAATTTCTCTAATAATTTTGTTTTCCTCTTCATTCTCACATATCTTGCTTTCTGGAACTAATTTTACACTCCTGTAACTATAGCTGGGATTTTTCATAACTATTAGCATTCAGTTTGTAATTTTTTATCTATTCCTACTTTTGTAGTAAATTTTGTGAGTATTCACAGACATTATCTCTGTGGAAAAAAAAAAATCCTTCATTTCATTTAATCTATTGCACTAACCAACCCATCTATGGAGAATTTTATTTTTATAATCAAAATTTCTCCCACTAAATGTACTAACCATGGCAGTATAACTAATGTTTATGGTAATGTAACTTGCTTGTTGCCACAATTAGTAACAAAAATGGTACCTTTATGAACCATCACACACACAGAAAAAAAAAAAAAAACGCTTGCGGTTTATCACAAAAAGAAATTGTCCACTGAAAACCAGTGGGTTCTGCATTTCAGAAAGACAGGAACTTTTTCCATTACACGGCTCAGTCATTATTTAGATCCTGGAGACTTTCAATGGGTCCTCTACATGTGTATGACAAAGCAAAGGGAATCTGGAGGCCCTCAAAACAGGTTAGAGTCACAGGAGCACGGAAGAAGAAATAAAATTTCCAATTAGGAAAAGTCGTTTTTGAAATTTCTTTTAACTTTTATTTTAGATTCATGTACAGGTTTGTTATATAGGTAAACTCATGTCATGTGGGCTTGGTGTATAGTTTATTTTGTTACCCAGGTACTAAGCATAGTACTGAATAGGTACTATGGTACCTATATTTTTCTGATCCTCACCCTCCTCCTTCTCTCCACCCTTGAGTAGGCCCTAGTATCTGTTGATCTCCTCTTTGTATTTATGTGGTGTTGTTATTTAGCTTCCACTTATAGGTGAGAATATGTGGTATTTGGTTTTCTGTTCCTGCATTAGTTTGCTAAGAATAATGGTATCCAGCTCCATCCCTGTTGTTACAAAGAATATGATTTCACTATTTTAATGGCTGTATACTATTTAATGGTATATAGGTACAATTTAATTTTTATGAAATCTACCATTGATGGGCATTTAGATTGGTTCCATATTTTTGCTATTGTGAAAAGTGCTGCATTGAGCATACATGTGTATGTATCTTTATGACAGAATGATTTATATTTTTTTGGTTATACACCCAATAATGGGATTGTTGTGTCAAATGGTAATTTTGTTTTTAGTTCTTTGAGGGATTGTCACACTGGCTTCCACAAGCCTAAACTAATATATTCAATATACTTCCACCAACAATCTATTAGTTTTCCTTTTTCTCTGCAACCTCACCAATGTCTGTTATTTTATTTATTTTTTAATAATAGCTCTTCTGATTAGTGTCAGATAGTATCTCATTGTTGTTCTCATTTGCATCATTTCTGGCACTGAGGATTTTTCATATGCTTATTGGCCACACGTATGTCTTATTTTTTTAATTATACTTTGAGTTCTGGGATACATGTGTAGAACATGCAGGTTTGTTACATAAGTATACACATGCTATGGTGGTTTGATGAACCCATCAACCTGCCATCTATGTTAGATATTTCTCAGAATGCTATCCCTCCCCTAACCCCCCACCCACCAACAGTCCCTGGTGTATGATGTTCCCCTCCCTTGGTCTGTGTATTCTCATTGTTCAATTCCCACTTATGAGTGAGAACATGTGGTATTTGGTTTTCTATTCCTGTGTTACTTTGCTGAGAATGATTGTTTCCAGCTTCATCCATGTCCCTGCAAAAGACATGAACTCATTCTTTTTTATGGCTGCATAGTATTCCATGGTGTAAATATGCCACATTTTCTTTTCCAGTCTATCATTGATGGGCATTTAGGCTGGTTCCAAGACTTTGCTATTGTGAACAGTGCTGCAATAAACATAGATGTGCATTTGTCTTTATAATAGAATGATTTATAATCCTGTGGGTATACATCCAGTAATGGGATTGCTAGGTCAAGTGGTATTGGTATTTCTGGTTCTAGATCCTTAAGGAATCACCACACTGTCTTCCACAATGGTTGAACTGATTTAAACTCCCACCAACAGTGTAAAATGTTCTTATTTCTCCACATCCTCTCCAGCATCTGTTGTTTCCTGACTTTTTAATGATCATCATTCTAACTGGCATAAGACAGTTTCATGGTTTTGATTTGCATTTCTCTAATGACCAGTGATGAGCTTTTGTTCATATGTTTGTTGGCTGCATAAATGTCTTCTTTTGAGAAGTGTCTGTTCATATCCTTTGCCCACTTTTGGATGGGGTTGTTTGTTTTTGCTTGTAAATTCATTTAAGTTTCTGATAGCTTTTAGATATTACACCTGTTTTGAATGCATAATTTGCAAGTTTTCTTCCTTTTCTACAGGTTATCTGTTTACTCTGTTGGTAGTATCTTTCACTGTGCAGAAGCTCTTTAGTTTAATTAGTTCTCTCATGTCAAGTTTTGCTTTTGCTGCAATTCCTTTTGGTGTCTTCATCATGAAATCTTTCTATGTCCAAAATGATATTTCCTAAGTTTTCTTCCAGGGTTCTAATAGTTTTAAGTTTTACATTTAAGATTTTAACCCATATTGAGTTGATTATTATATATTGTATATGGAAAAGTCCAATTTCAATCTTCTGCATATGGATAGCCTGTTACACCAGAACTATTTATTGAATAGGGAGCACATCCCCCATTGCTTATTTTTGTCAGCTATGTTGATGATCAGAGGACTATAGCTGTGCAGCATTATTTCTGGGCTCTTTTTTTTCTGTTCCATTTGTCTATGTGTCTGTTTTTGTTTGGTACATGCTATTTTGGTTACCCTAGCCCTATAGTATAGCTTGAAGTCAGGTAATGCATTACCTCCAGCTTTGTTCTTTTTGCTTAGTGTTGTCATGTTTATTTGGACTCATTTTTTGTTTCATGTGAATTTTAAAATACTTTTTTCTAGTTCTTCGAAGAATGTTATTGGTAGTTTGATAGGAACAGCATGGAATCTATAAATTGATCTGGGTAGTATTGTCACGGGATCCTTGGGGTGTTGCTTTTCCAGCCAGAAACCTCTGTGACCTGTGGTGCCTTTGCCTGAGTTTTGCTCAGGCCTGCTGAACTTGTTCTGCCTACATGGCCTGGCAAGTTGTGTTTGTCTCATGCTACTGAACTGGGTCTCATGCCTGCCAAGGGTGAGCCAACAGCAAAGCATTGAGGGATGTGTGAGTAAGCATGGGGTCCAGCCACTGTGCACAGCCCTGCACACTGGCTGCAGGGAAGCAGGCAGTTCCAGGCATGGACACAGGTGCCAGTGCCCTGTGAAGCTGTAGCTGAAACAGGTGCACTGAAAGCAGCTTCCACAGAGGGCAACAGGGAATGTGCTGGAAGCCTGGAATGTCTGGAAGCTTGAAGATGCCAGGAACTGTGGATCTCCAAAGAGTGTGTCACAGCCCTGGCTCCTAGGTCTGGGCCACAGCTCTTCTCTTCTCTCTTCTCTCCTTCTTGTTACTCACAATGTGGTGAGCAAGGGGCATGTTTCACCTTTGTTTGTGTTACAGCTCTTTCAGGTGTGCCATTGGGGGGTTCTCAAGTTCTTGTCCTGTGCCCAGAAAAAATGAGGTATGTGGACAAGTAGAGGGTGAACAAAGCAAAGAGGTGCTTTATTGCTTTATTAAGTGACAGAACAGCTCAGAGGAGACCCACAGTGAGTAGATCCTCTCTGCAGGCAGGTCATGTGAACGAATGTGCAGAGCTCAGCAGAGAGAGACCTGCAGAGAAGCTGCTCAGGAGGCTGAGGCAGGAGAATTACCTGAACCCAGGAGGCGGAGGTTGTGGTGAGCTGAGATCGTGCCATTGCACTCCAGCCTGGGTAAGAAGAGCGAAACTCTATCTCCAAAAAAAAAAAAAAAAAAATTTACAAAATGTGAGATACACACACACAATTAAATTCTATTCTATTTTATAAGAGAAGAAATTTTTTTCCTTTGTGAAAACGTGGATGAACCTGGAAGATATTGTATTAGTGAAATGAGCCAGGAACAGATGACAAATACCACATGAACTCACTTACATGCAGAATCTGAAAGGAGTTGAATTCACAGAAACAGAGAGTAAAATGGTGGCTCACAAAGGCTGGAGGTGGATGGTTGGGAAGATACTGGTCAAAAGATACAAAGTTTCAGTTAAACATGAGGAATAAGTTCAAGGCATCTATTGTACATCATGGTGACTATAGTTAATAACATATTTTATACTTGAAAGTTAATAGAGTAGATTTTAAGTGTTCTTCCTACAAAAACTTATGTGACATAATGGATCTATTAAATAGCTTGGTTTAGCTAGTCCACAATGTATGTGTATGCTGTGTATGTGTGTGTGTGTGCGTGTACATATATATACATATATATAGAATATATACATATATAAATATGTGTGCATTTGTGTATATATATATAGAAACATCATGTTGTATATCATTAATATATATAATTGCTATTTGTCAATTTTAAAAATTTGTTAAAAATGAAAAAAGAATGTGAGTAATCCACTTCAGAGTGATGGACTTTGTAGAATCTAGTGGAATTTACTGAAGGTCCCAAATGGTACCCAAATGGAAGAATGATTTAAGAGTGATAGACACATTTGTTGAATGATTACTCTATGGTAAGCACTATACTAAGTGCTCTTTGGGAAGTTTTATTTCACTGTCTTCTTTTATATTCAAATAAGCCCTTTGTGGAGGTTCTCCATTTGTCATAGAAGGAATAAATTAGTTGAACAAATTCAAACAGCAAGTAGGTAGCAAAGCCAAATATAAACTTGAGTAATTTGACTCTGAATTATATATATAAAATTTCTTATATTTCTTCCCCAAATAAAAATAAATATTTTAAAAAGTATTTTCAATTTTATTATCTTTAAAATATTTTTAAAATAGGTATTTTATACACATGTTAATTTATTCACATAAAACAGTTTTTATTAGTCATGTGATTTTTCTTTAGATAAAAAGGTATACTTTCAATTCAAGCTGTAAAAGTCACAGTAAATATCTAGCAAGATATGCAATTTAAAACAAAGCAATAGCATCTCTTTTTATAACAAAAATACATGCAAATTTTATAGTTAAATCTTCAAATTTTGCAACAAAAGTACATCTTTAAATAAATAAATTTTATAATAATCATATAGTAATTATATACTATGACAGCAGTTCCTTTCTCTGCAGTATCTATGATCTCAATAAGTATGTATTCTGTATGAAATTGGTATTATATTTAATATTACAGAAAATATTTAGAACTTTTTCTTAAATACCTCACAACTCCTACATCTTGAAGATATCCAAAGCCCTGAAACACTACTAAAAATATAAAATAAAAATAATGTCTAGGTCACCATCAGATTTCCTATAACCAAACAAAATTTAGATCTCTATAGCTTCAAGATCTCTTTCTTCATTTTAACAAATCTTCAAGGTAGGGGTTTAGGAGTGACCCACTGGTTTTATCAGGATTCCTCTCTTCGAACACATTCTCTATCATGTTAGCCTTCACTACCAAGCAACTGTTAATGTCCTTAACTTGGTTCAAACCTTCCACACAATCTTAATCAGAATTTGACAACATGGAAATTCATATAATATGAGTATATTAAGCCTTCTGTTTGTAAATAGAAATGTTATAAACATAATTAGAATCAGGATTGTGAAAGTAGTACAATAAATATTACTCCTCCTTGTTTTAATCAAACAAAATCTGATCAAATTACTGAAAATATAAGTTGAAAAGAACATGTATAGTTTTGTTTCCCATTTGTCCAATACATTATTCTATCATAAATCTTAACATCCAAGCTTTTTTTATTAACTTATTTATTTCTTCATTACCTTGTTCAATGTAATTGTTCTTTAAGAATAATTGTTCTAAAAGACATCTTGTCTTTCATTTATATTTTAGACATAGCTTTGCAGAAAAGATTTAAGAAACTTTAATAACTTTCACTCCTCATGTAGATAGGTATGACCCTGTCAGGGAATTAGCATAGTTACCAAAGATAGAGTAGTCCATGTCTTTATATAGTTTAAATTTTGGTGGTGAGACCAAAAAAGAATAAGTAAATAAAAGAGATTTTCTTCTAATTTAAAATAACAAATGCAGTTAAAAGAAATCAAGATAGGAACACAAAATAATGGTACATGGAGGAGGTGTATTGTAGTATTGTAGAAAACAATGAATGTGGAAAATGGTCTTGGATGATGCAACCTATAAGCAGTGATGTGGAGGGATGCCAGGGGTCAGCCTTGCGGCAGTACTAGAGGAGTAAGAGCATCACAGAGGCCAGACGCGGTGGCTCAGGCCTGTAATTCCAGCACTTTGGGAGGCCCAGGTGGGGGATCATGAGGTTAGGAGTTCAAGACCAGCCTGACCAATATGGTGAAACCCTGTCTCTACTAAAAATACAAAAATTAGCTGGGCATGGTAGTTCACACCTGTAGTCCCAGCTACTCCATAGGCTGAGGAAGGAAATCACTTGAACCCGGGAGGCAGAGGTTGCAGTGATCCAAGATCGTGCCACTGCACTCCAACCTGGGCAACAGAATGAGACTCTGTCTCAAAAAAAAAAAAAAAAAAAAAAAAAAAAAAAAAAAAAAATCACAGAAAGAGCTCTCAGTACAACTTGATATTTCCCACATAAAGATTCAATCATGCTATAAACAGTCTTGTTTTTGTTCCTTGCACTTGAAAGTCTTCTCTACAATTTGACAGAACACATAAAAATCAGTGACAGAAATGATATGACTCATTCCTGCCTATTCTTCATACAGAATATGTGAAATTGCTCAAATTATTCATGGAAAAAAACTGACATATTATTTTAGGTTAACAGGTTGAGTGAATATAACAGTATATAATTTAGGTGATGATGTCACCATTTAACTCACACTGGTTACATCACATTCTGAAATAATCCATACTTAATATCAACCAAATGGGATGACAGATGTAAAAGTAACCATTATGGATTATAATCTCATAATCTCAAATTATTTCACAGTGTCATCAAGTGGAAAATCCAGGTACCAAGATGATATTATATGAAATCAGTGCTGTATTTATTTACAGTTTAAATAGATGTTAATTGAGTAGATATTACGTGCAATGTTCCCAAATAATGGACAGGAAGGGGAAAGAAGTGACAGGAATAATATCTACGTTTCTATTTTTGGTTAGTTGGTATTGCCAGTCTACAAAATTCAGTAGAAAGAGTAGCTTTGAAGGGTGAGGGAGTAGGCAAGGGGAGAGAGATATAAACAAGTCTTAACTAGGCTTTGTTGGCTACATTTTTCTGTCATTGACCTGGCGAAGGACAGAGTGACAACATTCTAGTAAGAAGTTAAGAGCTTACATAAACTGCAGATATTTTAATTAGTGTTTCCCTATTAATGGATTATGGGAGGAGAATGTGGACTTGCAAAATGTTTTGGATAGCTCTTTGAAATAATAAATCTATCAGGCAAGTGGGATCAGCCTTTGGAGAAGGATGCTGGGTGAGAAGAATGCGGAGATCTGCAACATCTTAGCCTGACAACCTCAACAAACTCTGATGTTAAAATACCTTCCAGTATTTTATAATTACACTAGATATTGTTGGAATTAAAATGTTGTACAATCTTTTTCTTATATTATCATTATTTTATTATTCAAGTCCATTTCAAAGCTCAAGGAAAATAACAAATATTATTATGTTTGATACTTTCAACATTCTTGGCTTGAACCACAAATGTAATATTACTAAATATTATTTAATTTTACTAATTATTTATTATGCAACAGGAAAATACGGTCGTTTGAAACATATTCAGCACCTTTATTTTAAAACCGGCCCTCAGGAGTTTGTTAACAGTTTGTAAAACATCCCATTTTTACCAGCTTCAGCAATGAAATATGAAATATGAGATAAAATAGAGAATCTTCATCTAAAACTGCCTAACAAAGAGCCCAACTGCAGGATTAATTGAATATGTTAAAATTCAATGCTATTGGCTGGGCTCTGTGGCTCACGCCTCTAATCCCAGCACTTTGGGAGGCCGAGGTGGGTGGATCATGAGGTCAGAAGATCGAAATAATGTCAATAAATAAAACATAGAATTATAAACCAAAAATAAAGTCATCTTAACAAAATAATGCATCTTAGATAATTTTATAAGGAAAATAACTAATCCAATTATCTTGAGTCTTACTTGTACAACAAAAGGTCATTCTAAATTTATAATTATTACAAAGTTTGGCCTTTTCTATGTAAAAAATCAGATCACAAAAATATATAATTAATCATACATACACAATAGTAGCTTAATAACTAAAACTTCAAAAAAGAAAAAAAAAAAAAAAAAAAAAAAACAGGCCAGGCACGGTAATTACTCAGGAGGCTGAGGTAGAAGAATAACTTAAACCGGGAGGCGGAGGTTGCAGCGACCCAAGATCTCAAAACTGCACTCTAGCCTGGTGACAGGACCAGACTCCATCAAAAAAAAAGAAAAATAAAATTGTTTGTCTATTTATGTGTATGTACATATATTAACATATACATACATTTACATATTTTGTATTAAAAACAATGAATTTGTTAAAGCGCTCATTAAATGAGGCTTAACTGAAAATTAGTGAACTGCAAAACTAAGCTAAAATTATGTAGAATGTCACGTAGATACCTAAAAACATGAGAAAATAAAACAGGAACTAAGAAATAGGAAATATTAAATGAGAGTAAGATGCATTAGATTTGAATTTCAGTTGTATAATATATCCAAACATTTTGTCTACATGGCTGTATCTGCTTCATTCCATCTCATTAAGCATCAAGTTTATATATGATCCTTCATTGCCTTTTTGCAGTCTTTGCTCAGAACAGAAAAACTATCTCAGATCTTAATTTCAAGAAGTCAGCAAGATCTCACATTGGAGGTCAAACTTTTCATTCCTATTACTCTCAGAGTCCTCATTTCTTTCTTTCTCTGCTTGTTTTCTGACTTTGAAATTAGCGAGCTTGTATATTTAAACACACTGCTTTGTGTTTATATTCTTTCTAGTCTTAGAAGATGATTTGGAAGAAACATAGTAAAGGGCTCATAAGGAAATATATATTCACTCTCTGGCAATACATGAGTGTTTCAGAATAAAATTTTGTTAAAAATGAAAAAGAAATAAATATATTTTTTCATATACGAAAGCTGGAATAATTTATTATTAGCAGTCACACACTACAAGAAATGTTAAAACAAGTGTAAGTGTCAAGCAGAAGAAATATAATGCCAGATGGAAATATGGGATTATCCTTGAGGAATAACAAGCACCAGAAATTGTAATTATAGGGATAAATAAATGAGTTGCATGTCTTAATCAAATCTCCTCAAAAGATAATTGACAGATTAAAATAAAGTACTGTGAAGTTTATAGCACATATATGTCAAATACATATGTTTCACACACACTTATATATATAATACACATGCATACATATACACACATTCAGTTGCTCCTTGAACAACACAGGTTTAAACTACATAGATCCGTTTATTCACAGGTTTTGTTCCGCCTGTTACACGCCTGAAACAGTAAGAACAATTCCTTCTCTTTTTCCTCCTCCTTAGCCTTCAAATTGAAGACAAAAAGAATGAAGATCTTTAGGATGATCCACTTCTACTTAATACATAGTAAATGTATTTTCTTTTTCTTCTCATTTTCTTTATATATTTTTCTTTCTCTAGCTTACTTTATTGTAAGAGTACCATAACATATAACATATATAATATGTGGTAATCGACTATTTATGTTATTGGTCAGGCTTCCTGTCAACAGGTATTACCAGTTAAGTTTTTAGGAAATCAAATGTTATATGCAGATTTTTAACTGCATGGGGGTTGACATTCCTAACCTCTGGATTTTTCAAGGAGCAACTGTATATGTCAAATGTATAACAACATTTTCAAAAACACCAGGAAGGAAGAAAGGAAAGTATAGTAAGTCCTCACCTAATCTCATTGATATGTTCTTGAAAAGTGTGACTTTAAGATAAACTATATATAAGGAAATCAACTTTTTCCTCATCAACATTGTAATAAAACTACATTGAATGAAATGACATTATTCAACTACTTTCTGCATGTTGTTTCATATGAAGTCAGTTTTTGAGAATCTATTGATGACGTTATGTGGGGACTCACTCCATGATCTTATGAACTATATTGAATGATATAATATCTCTTTCATCTGGATTGAGACAAGTTAAAGTAATCATAAAAATGACAAAACAAAGAGATATAACTAAATAAATTATAGAGGAGGAAAAAATGGATTTATAGTAATAGTAATAATCTAAAAAATGGCAGAAAAGAGGAAAAAATGAGACAGAAAAGATGAAGCAAATCAAATCTAAATAGCGTAATGCAGAACATAAGTCTGACTATACCAATAACACATTACATTTAATGGCTTAAATACTTCAATTAAAAGGCAGTGATTTTCAGATTGCATTTAAAAGCAAGCTCTAATCATATGCAGCTTACAAAAAAAAATTAAAAGCTATTTGTTTAAAATCACGAATAGAAGAGTTTAAGAAAATAAATCATACAAATGCTGGTTAAAATTAAGATGAATTGACTAATAAAAAATGTTATTCAGAGCAAAAGCTATTACTGAGTATAAAGAAGATAAATTTATAATGTTAATAGTGCCAATTTATTAGGAGAACATAGCTTTAAATTACATGAAATTAAAACTAACACACAATAAAATTTATAATTATAGTTAGAAATTTTAATTCTCATCTGACAATTGAGAGAACAAAGAGAGTAAAAATCAATGAGGATATAGAATATTCACAGGACACTATCAATCATCTTAACCTAATTAACAATTATAAAACACTCCAATCCACAACAGCAACATGTATATTCTTCTTATGTATGCATGAAACATTTACCAAGTTGGTCCGTAAATCAAGTAATTGAAGAAGATTGTAATCCTCGGAAGTAACCAAAGGTCTAAGTTAGAAGCAAATCACAGAGAGATCTACAAAAATTCTTCCCATCATATGGAAAGAAAGAACACACTTCTAAATAATACATGTGTCAAATACATTAAAAGTGAAAATAGAAAATATTTTGAACACAATGGAACAAAAGGACAACACATTGGAATTTGTGTGATGCTGCTAAAGCAATACTAAGGAGGAAAGTCATGACATTAAAGAAAAAACATCTAAGAACAATGCCCTTAGCACTGATCACAAAACAATAGAATAAGAACTGTAAATAGAACCCAAACTAAGGCAATAAGAAGAAATAATGATAGTCAGAATGGATACTAATGAAGTAAAAATCACAAGAATATAAAAACATCTATAAAAACAAAACTAGTCCTATGAGAAAATCAATAAAATTGATAAATCTCTAGCCAGTCTTATCAATAAGAAGGAGAAGAGTCACAAATAATCAATTTAAAACATCAGAAAGTTAACAAAACTCTAGATGATTACACAATTAGGGAATATTGTGAAAACTGTCAGAATCAAGATGCAAGGGTGGGAAGTAGGGGGAAAATAAAAGACTACAAACTGAGCACAGTGTATACTGGTCAGGTAATGAATACACCAAAATTTCACAAATCACCATAAATCACATCTCAATTAATTGAAGAAGATTACTTATGTAACCAAACACCAACTGTTCACCCATGGAAATAAAATTTAGAAAAAAGAAGAAGAAGAAAAGGAAGGAAGGGAAAAGAAACCCTGACAAATAGAGCCTGGGACGGGTGTTAAAGTTCTCATTCTGTGTGCCTGATAATAGAAACTATATCAAAAGAGTGTGAAAACTGCAGCCTCACACAAAGGCATCACAAACTTACACAAAAAATAATTCTTTAAAGACTTCCATACAGCAATTGCCTGTCCATCCTAGTACTGACATCACCCTTGTTAATGATCTCTGCAGCCAAGGATAATTATGTCAAAACAATTATGTAATCTTCGTGTTCCCTTTAAAAGCTTTTGTCCTTTATCTTTCTTTCTTTCTTTCTTTCTTTTTTTTTTTATAGAATGTGATTTATTTAAAGAGAGAGAAACAGGAGAAGGAGAGAGAACGAAACAGCTAACACTCACACTGAGTGAGAGAATTCAGAAAGATGGAATCCAGGAGAGGAAAGCAGCTTCCATGAGAGTGTTAGGGAATAGAGAGAGAGATGGAGTTTAGGAGGAGAAGACAGCTTCCACAAGAGAGTGTGGAAGGGGCTGTCCCTTATGTTTCTAAGCACAGGTAATTTAATATGGCGTGTGTATTCCCATTGAAATGCCCTATTTCCCAATAAACATTATTCCCCTTTAGTAAATTTATTTTTGTTGAGTTTAGGAAGAACTTTACTAAAATAAATTTAACAACTTGAGTTCAATATTTCAATTTCCTTGAATGACAAGACCAAATTTTATTGAAGTAGAAATAGGTGACCTAGATGTCTCATATCTATTGAAAACAGTAAAATTTTAGTTAAAATCTTTCTCACAAAGAATCCTCTTTATTCCTAAATATTTAACTGGAGAATTATACCAAATATTTGAAGAATAAATAGTGGCAATTCTACAAAAACTCAGAAAATTGAAGAGAATGGAAGGGGAACTCTTTCTATGAGAACCACATTATTCTAACATATTGTAAAAATGAAAGTTATAATTCAGTATATTATATGAATATAGATGCAAAGAAATGTTTAAAGTTTAGCAAATAGAATCCAAAAATATATGAAAAGAATATTTTACCATGATCATTATCTTGGAAATGCAAAGTTGTTTTACATTCAAAATCATGAAATTGACCATGTTAACAAACTGTGATTTTGTGAAATATATATTTGATCTTCATCCAAGTTTCTCTTTTTGTATGCCAATGGGATGATTGGTGGCTGGGGGCCTTTAGGCCAATTCAGGGTGAGAGACAGTCACCAGAAAAAACTAGGCATTATTAGAGGGTTGGAACTTTCAGCCCTATACTCAACCTTTGGGGAGAAAAGTGGTGTTGAAGATCGAGTTGATCACCAATGGTCAATGATTTATCAATCATGCCTATGTAATGAAGCCTCCATAGAAAACTGAAAAAAGGACTGGGTTTGAGGAGTTTCTAGACAGCAGAACATATCCTGCATTCAGTTCCTGGAAGGTGATGTGCCTCAGGAGGGCATGGGAGCTTTGAGTACTGATGACACCTTGTTTCTTAATGCAATGAGAGTCTTTTAGGACTTTTGTTCTTCACGACTGTAAGATAATACATTTGTACTGTTTTAAGTGAATAAGTGGGCAGTAGTTTGTTACAGGAGCAACAAACAACTAATACATGAATGTATGCAAAATATACGTCTAATATCATAATTAATGATGAAATAGATGCTAATGCTGTCCAACTAAGATCAGGAAAAATAGAGGGATATTCATTTTACCATGTACTGAAATCATGGCTGTAAGCTAAGACAGCCAAAAGAAACAAACATGCATCTAGGAGTTGTGCTTGCAACCCCTGAAGCCCCAGCGGGAGTGTTACAGTGCTTTTTTTGATCTGCCATTCTGTGTACAACTTAAATGTTAACAGTTCAGTGGATCCTCTGCCTTTTGTATCCATACTTGTGTCTCCCGCGCTCTTATCCAGAGTCCAAGGGAAATTAGGTCGCATGAATTGAAGGAGGGTAAATGCAGGCGATTTTGTTACTGATGAAAATGGCTTTCAATGGGAAGAGGAGCTGAAAAGGGGACAGGGCAGGAAGATAATCTCCCCCTGAAGTCCGGACATCTCTGGCCAGATTCTTCTCCAAAGTTATGCCATCGAGCTGTCTTTCTAGAGTCAAGCCACTTCTCTCTGATATCGAGCCACAGGCATCCACATCCAGCTGCTTTCCTCTCTGCCGTTTTTTATAGGTATAGGATGGGAGGCAGGGCCATACCCACCATTTTCTGCTTAAAATTTCTCTGCCTCCTATCCTTATCATATGGAGAATCCTATGCAATACAGAGACTTGACATTTAGAATATAATTAGTACTTATAAAAGTTCAGAGGAGAGAAACAGGTTATATTGGCTATATATGGAGGAAAAAATGAACAGAGAGACCATAGATATAGTCAAAAAACAAATTGAAATATAAGAAAATAAAGTCTTTAATTGTTACTTTTCTTCTATTTTCTCTGTAATTTGAATATGAGATTGAAACCAATTCGTAAGAAGAAAAATTGATTAGCACAATTAATCAAATATATGGAGAAAAATTGTAAGAGAGCAACTAAATGAGTTTGACTCATGGCTCAAACAAATTACATCTCAGGGCAACGAACAAACTTCAAAAGGAGTTAATTAAACTTATGTCAAATATCTTTGAGAAATGATGAGAAGCCAAATAGCAATAAAAAATATATAGACTGAATATTTAAGAGGAGAAAGTTAAGTCTAGATCCAGACTAGCTAGCGCTTCATATTGATCATGTCCAAGATTGCAAAACTCAGCATCAGCTAGCTGAGTCATGGGTACCTAGAAAAAAGTAAGTCAGAGCAGCCAGCCCGGCCTGCCCGCACCAGTCCTCAGCCGCCCGCCAGACGCCCCCAGCATGAGGGAGATCGTGCACATCCAGGCCGGCCAGTGTGGCAACCAGATCGGGGCCAAGTTCTGGGAAGTCATCAGTGATGAGCATGGCATAGACCCCAGTGGCAACTACGTGGGCGACTCTCACTTGCAGCTGGAGCGGATCAGCGTCTACTACAACGAGGCATCTTCTCACAAGTATGTGCCTTGGGCCATCCTGGTGGACCTGGAGCACGGGACCATGGACAGCGTCCACTCTGGGGCCTTCGGACATCTTTTCAGGCCTGACAACTTCATCTTCGGTCAGAGTGGGGCTGGCAACCACTGGGCCAAGGGCCACTACACAGAGGGTGCGGAGCTGGTGGATTCGGTCCTGGACGTCTTGCGGAAGGAGTGTGAAACTGCGACTACCTGCAGGGCTTCCAGCTCACCCACTCGCTGGGCGGGGGCATGGGCTCCGGCATGGGCATGCTGCTCATCAGCAAGGTGCACGAGGAGTACCCCGGCCGCATCATGAACATCTTCAGCGTGGTGCCCTCACCCAAAGTGTCTGACACGGTGGTGGAGCCCTACAACGCCACACTGTCCATCCACCAGCTGGTGGAGAACACAGATGAGACCTACTGCATCGACAACCAGGCGCTCTACGACATCTGCTTCCGCACTCTCAAGCTGGCCACGCCCACCTACGGGGACCTCAACCACCTGGTGTCGGCCACCATGAGCGGGGTCACCACCTCGCTGCGCTTCCCGGGCCAGCTGAACGCCGACCTGCGCAAGCTGGCGGTGAACATGGTGACCTTCCCCCGCCTGCATTTCTTCATGCCCGGCTTCGCGCCCCTCATGGCCAGTGGCAGTCAGCAGTACTGGACCCTGACGGTGCCCGAGCTCACCCAGCAGATGTTTGACGCCAAGAACATGATGGCCGCCTGCGACCCGTGCCACGGCCGCTACCTGACCGTGGCCACTGTGTTCCGGGGCCGCATGTCCATGAAGGAGGTGGACGAGCAGATGCTGGCCATCCAGAGCAAGAATAGCAGCTACTTCGTGGAGTGGATCCCCAACAACGTGAAGGTGGCCGTGTGCGACATCCCGCCCCGTGGCCTCAAGATGTCCTCCACCTTCATCGGTAACAGCACCGCCATCCAGGAGCTGTTAAGAGCATCTCCGAGCAGTTCACGGCCATGTTCCGGTGCAAGGCCTTCCTGCACTGGTACACTGGCGAGGGCATGGACGAGATGGAGTTCACCGAGGCCAAGAGCAACATGAACGACCTGGTGTCCGAGTACCAGCAGTACCAGGACGCCACGACCGAGGAGGAGGGCGAGATGTACGAAGATGATGACGAGGAGTCAGAGGCCCAGGGCCCGAAGTGAAGCTGCTTGCGGCCGGCGTGAGGGGCAGGCCGTGGCCGGGGCCCGGGCCAGCGGTGCCTGACCCCCAGAGCCATCTTGCTGCCACCGGCGTCCCCCGCTATACCCCCACCCTCGGGTTCCCGTGCCGCCTCCTGCCGTATTTACAGCCTCCTCCTCCCCACCCAGGCCACCTGCGTGCTGCTCCTGTCTGTCTTACTGCAGCTCCTGGCCTGATGTTTTACGCTTTTGTTTTTTACTGGTTTGCGTTTATATTTTTGGGGATACTTAATAAATCTATTGCTGTCAGATAAAAAAAAAAAAAGTTAGTCATAAAATCCTAAATGTTCCAAATGAGAAAATGTTTGGAAAATTCATGGTTGAGTTTAATAAATCACAGTGTATAAGGCAAAGGAGATAATAGCACACTATTTTCTGTGCTAATTATTTTCATCTGAAATATCGTCTTAAGTTCTTGATGAAATACATTTTAAAAAATGATAATCCACCACATTGGCTCTCTTCTAGAAGTGTGCACAGAATAATGAGGACAAGTAAAGTCATAGTATTTAAGAAATTGTTGGGGAGCATGGATGACACTTGTTAAGAGAAGAGACACTTAGCAATAATTTTGGGTACATATTTGAAGACATGGCATTTTGTACAATGATTTGTTGGGTGTCTGGCATAGCTGTGATGAGAAAAATCATAAGTCACAGTTTGGAAAAGCTTTCTAATAATTATCCCCTCCCCACCCCAATGGATCAGTTTGTTCCCCATTGTGGTATCATTTGATTTGAAAATGTGGATGCTCAAACTGGATTACCACATATTGGAGATGTTTTATGAATGATGTGACATCAAAATGAGTAACTCAGGAAGGTGTCTCAATCAATGGAGGCTTATTGAGCCTGCTTGAGGATGTATCCGGGAAAAATGGGAGTCACAGACATATTGGTGGCTGCTTTTTTCCAAAATGATCCCAGGAGGTTTGGAATTTATACATTTTTCCTTAGAAAGGGATGTGAGGTATATGGTTACATACTGGTGAGACTTTAGTTAATGCTCATTAAGTCTACATTTTACAAGATAAGTTGAATGTTTCAAGAAAAAGGGAGCAGTGAAAGCAGACATCTCAGAGAGGGGTGAAGGAATGATGAATCTCATCTTGTCTTTATTCTATACTTGGAAAGATAAGCTAGTAATGAACATTATCAGGGTGGAGTGTTTTGAAAGGACTGATTTCGGTTTATCCCGTAGAGAAGACCCTCTAATGGCAGTTAGTCAGGGAGAGGGTATGAGAAATGTCTGAAGTCCTATCCTACCATGGCAGGAAACTCAGCTTCTAAAGTTTCTCTGGGGTCCCCTTGGCCATCGGGGAATTGTTCAGTCAGTTGAGGGGCTTAGAATTTCATTTTTCTTTCTCAAATGTGAGAAATTGTGTTGGGGCTCAAAAAAATGATATCCCAAAGTATAATGCTTTAACTAAATGATAACCAAGTTCTTGCTGATATTTTCCTGTCCTTCTTTATTGCTCTCCCAAAGCATGGTGAGGAACTCTCTCTGAACTTTCTTTACCTACCTGAAGACTGATCTTTCAAAAGGGAACTCAATTTTCATGAGCTTCCTCACCAAGAATCTCACTAACCAGAGAAGATTAACTCACAGGAGATACCACATGCAGGCACACTTCTTCACAGACTAGCATCTATTCTTCTGATGGGCTCCTATGAGACAATTTATTACCTGAGAGACATTCTATCTGCATAAAAAGGCAACCTTTGTTTGTCCTGCATGTCACCATCAACACCCACAGAAGCTCCAGGCCCCTATTCCATTCTTTTTTTTTTTTTTTTTTGAGCAGGAGTCTTGCTCTGTCACCAGGCTGGAGTGCAGTGGCACAATCTTGGCTTACTGCAACCTCCACCTGCTGGGTTCCAGCGATTCTTCCGCCTCAACCTCCTGAGTAGCTGGGACCACAGGCACATGCCACCATGCCCGGCTAATTTTTTTGTGTTTTTAGTAGAGACGGGGTTTCACCATGGCCAGGATGGTCTCGATCTCTTGATCTCGTGATCTGCCTGCCTTGGCATCCCAAAGTGCTGGGACCCTATTCCATTCTATAGCTAAAGATGCTGTATAAACTTCAATCCTCTGACCTTTCTTTGAGTCTCACACTTTGTGGAACTCTCATGCATGGATATTTCTCCTGTTAATCTGTCTACTGTGTAAACCAAACATAAAATTCAGTGGCCTTTCAACCATCTGAATGGAACCCTCCTCTTGTCCGAAGACCTTCCAAAGTTGACCTGAATCCAGTTCAAGCCATGATGGGAAGGGGGCTTCGACACGCCTTATTATACCCACCTTCTTTGTGTAATTCAGGAAAAGTCAACTAGCATTAATGTCACCACAGAAGTTAAACCTGATAAGAAAAATTTACAATCTATGCTCTCTGAAGCCTGGAGGCTTCATCTGCATGATAAAACTTTGGTCTCCAGAACCCTTTATCATCATTACCCAGACATTCCTTTCTATTGATTCCATGTCTTTAGAGAATAACTTAACTCAACAAATTGCCTTTCAGAACATTTCTAAATCTATCTATAACCTGGATGCCCCCTCTTTGAGTTGTCCCACCTTTCTGGATCAAACCAATAAATATCTTACAAATATTGATTGATGTATTATATCTACCTGAAAAGTATAAAAGTAAGCTGTACCCCAACCACCTTGGGTCATATGTCCTCAGGACCTCATGAGGCTGTGTCACCTGTGTGTCCTTAACTTCGGCAAAATAAACTTTCTAAATTGAAACCTGTTTCAGATGCTTTTGAGTTCACCATTGTCCGTTTATTTTGCTGAATCAATTGTCAAACCATCAGAGAGTAGAGAGAAAGCTTTCTCTTCCCTAGCTATGGAAGATGATCTTAAGACTAATCTTAAGACATACTTCCAAATCTGATTGTATGCTGATAGCCATAAACTATTTTGCTGATCTGTGCGACTTTATTTTTGTGTATTCACCCCTTCTTATAATGAAAGACAGAACTATAATCTGCATATTTCTAAAATATTACTTGTCTCATCTTGAGCACTATTAAAAAAAGGAGCTTTACATTGGCTATGAAGTCATTTATGAAGAACTAAAGCTTACATAATTTACAAGTGAAAAATGTTCTAAGAATATACTGTAGAGAATACCCTGCATGTCAAGGTGATGATCCAGATAACCTAATTGGAGTTACCTACATATAATTGCTTCAGCATTGTAAAAAAAATTCTGGCACAATTAAAATATGTAGTGCATTACTTTAAATATTCGTTATAGTTATTACATTGCCAAATACAATATATTCTCTTTAATCTATACATCTCTGTAATTAACAACTTATTCATTATAGGAGCTATGTCTCATTTATCATCTAATGCACAGGATTAAGTAGCAGAGTTGCCAAGAGTAAATGCTTCACCTATCTATAAAAGAAAACAAAGCAATACACATTTTACTTCTTAAGTATTTTCTCTCCATCAGTAAACCAATATATTCATTTATTTATGTCTCTATATACATACAAATATTTCTAACAGGGAACAAATATATCAGTCACTAAACAATGAATCCAGGGTTATTATTTGAGATCCACCACCTTTCTGCCCTATGCTAAGTGCATAATGATAATTTAAAAAATTCTAAGCTTACAACACATGTATTCCAGGACCAAAAAGAATATAAATACACGGTAATAAACAGGTTTAAATACTCAGGCCTTCTAGTTTCACAGTCAGAAAACAAGTAGAGAAAGAAGAAAGTGATGTATCTTCTGGAGTAATAGGTATTAAAGTCTTCCCTAAAATGGAGTGCATTCCTGACTTTTTGAAATCAAGATGTGAGCCTGGTTTCCTACTTTGAAAGGAGATTAAAAAAAAAAAGTTGTGATGGCTATTTTGGCTGGGGTTATAGAGTTCTCACCTAATGAAGTAGAATGAAGCAGATACAGCCATGCAGCTAATCATCTTGTTTATGTTATGTACCGGTGTCACCAATGAACAGGGACTCTGAACCAACTAAATTAGATCTTTCTGGTTCTGGTGCATAGGTGGGGTACAGGAAATATTATATTTGTAGGATTGGGAATATTTTTGCTAAGTATTTGGATTTATATATATATATATTAAATATGAACCAATTAATTATATAGCAAGTCTTGGTTCAGGCTTATCTTCTTTCACCAATGTAATTTTGATTAGAATAATCATGCTGATTCTTTAACTCTTGTTGTATGTGTTAACTCTTTATTTATTTGAAAATATTTATCATGTAGTACATTATGTTTTAAAAATGTATACATTGCAGGATTGCTAAATTAATCTAATTAACACACACATTATCTCATATACTTATTTTTTTGTGGTGAGAACACAAATTCTCCCTTAGTCATCTTCAAGATGCAATATATTATTATTAACTAGAGTAAGCATGTTTTACAATAGATCTCTTAAACTTATTCTTCCTATTTAATGGGAATTTTGTATTCTTGTAGGAACATACCCATAACCCACCCCATCCTCAGCCTCTCTCAATCACTCTTGTAACTCTGCTTCCATGAGTTCAACTTTTTAATCTTTCAAATGTAAGTGAGACCATGCAAGATTGTTCTTTCTGTGCCTGGCTTATTTCACTTAACATAGTGTCCTCAGATTCATCTTCAGTCTTGCAAATGACAGGATTTCCTTTCTTTTTTAAGGCTGAATACTATTCCATTGTGAATATGCACCACATTTTCTAAATTATTTCATCCATTGATGAACACTTTGCTTTCATATCTTGGCTACTGTGAATTAATGTGATAAAAGACATGAGAATGTAGACTTCTCTTCAACATACTGATGTCATTTCTTTTGGATGTATAACCACGAGGAGAATTGTTGGATCACATAGTAGTTCTATTTTCATTTCTTTGAGAAATTTCTATACTGTTTTTTGTGTGGCTGTAATAATTTACACTCCCACCAGTGTACATCTCATTTTGAAGATAATTTAGTTCCGTGAACACACCTAATTCTTTAGGAGTGAAGGGAATGTGAGTTTTTTTCTCCACAATACTGTGTTCAGAATAAAAGTTCCGTTACTACGAAAGAACATGGTGACAATGGCCTTTATTTTTGCATTTATTTCTGTGGCCAAATATCCATGCACTCGCTCCTCACAAATGATACAAACTCTTCCCATCGCCAGCAAAAAATAAACAAATAAAAACAAAATTGCAATGTAATTAAACATTAATATACAATGGATAACATATAGCAAATTCCAATATGAACATTTAGTTTAGATAACTACAAGACAAGTTGACACTCCCCATGTCAAAAAACACTGAATTAGGGATATAATAAGAACAATAAATCTCATTTAAGAAAAGGAGGAAGAGGAAACAGTACGCCTTATTCAAAGTATTTAACAAATGTCACTGGCCAGGACTCCGCACCTCAGAAGTAATTCCCCTGTTCATTGTCCTGACTGCATTTTGGCTGTGCCCTTGGGAAACTTTCCTTGTATAGTAATTTTCCCTGGTCAGAGTAAGAGAATATTGGAGAATATCTTCCTTGAGGGTGAATGCAGGTTTGGTATCCTGAGGGTTGCTTATTAATTGTACAATCAAATGCTCTGCATATCCAGCTGTTGGTGTCCTTGCTAATATAATTAACTCGAATGACTTAAAAGAGTGGGCTGTGCATAGTGACTTACCTCTAAAAGGTATGGTATAAAAAAGAGGAAGAGAAAGTGCTTTTACAATCACTCCCTCAGCCAGGTGATCAAGGATAGCATAAAAAATGATGTCATGTTCGTGATATGATGTGAAATATAGCACTTTAACTTTGTGATTTTTTTTTTCTCAAAAATCCCAATCTAATCATAAGAAAAACACCAGATGGATTTAAATTGATGGAGAATTTACAAAATATCTGAGCAGTACTCCTCAAAACTGTCAAGAATATCAAAAACAAGTCTGAGACACACTCATCTTCCAGAGGTGCCTAAGGAGATAGGTCATTAAATGTAGTATGGCAAATGGGATACTAGAACAGAAGAAAGAGCAAGAGATTAAAAATGATAAACATGTGAACATACTATTGACTGTAGCTAATAAGAAAATTAATAGTATTTGATTAATTGTGTCAAATGATCTTATTAATGCACAATGTTAATGACAGTGGAGACTGGGAGCTGAGTACATGGGAACCCTTTCGACTCACGTTGCAATCTTCCTGTAAATCCAAAATTCTGTTAACATAACATTTATTAAAGGAGTCTTAGCAGGCATCTTGAGTAATTGCTTCAAATCAGCTAAATTGTGAATAAAAATATCCAAATATTGTCACTAGACATAATTTTAATTCTGAAGTGTATTGTCTTCAATTAAATGTTCTCTGCTCTGTCTCGAGCCCTCAACCCTCTTACCTTATAACAAAATAATGACAGATGTTTTGCTTTCCTACAGGCAGAGCTTGAAAGTGCATCTGCTTAGCTTCTATGGGGATTAACCACAATTGATCACTGCCAATTAAATTCTAGGCTTAGGGTTTTATGCCATACAAGTCCTGTCTCTTATGGCTCCAGAAACCTGTGAAGGCAGGCTTGTCTCTAACCTCCCCTCACCCTGAGCAGTTTTTCAATTTTAATTGGCAAACATGATTAAGTTACCAGTCTTCCCTAATGTGAAGAATACTAAGCAATTGAAGATCCTAAGATGTGCATCTACACATTCCTGCAGTGTGTAGGACTCTGGTTCTGACAGTGAATAGGCTCACTTTGCCAGAATATGTGTTCCTTGCCAGAATGTACAGCTACATTTTTAATTTGAGGAAATAATTTCTAAGAATTCTACTTGAAGAAAACCTGTCATATTTGAAATTATTAGAACCAGCTAGGATTAGTCTCATGACCACTTGTTAGATACCTTTGTATCTAATAATCTTGCTAGCAATGCAAAGAATAAGTAACTGAATTCCATAATTCTATGCAATTGTTTACTTTTTCCTTATGAAAGCCATAAAAAGTATGTCACAATGGTGATTATATTATTAGCTTCTCTGTCTTGGAAACCATTAGTAAGGACTCATTAACAATGGGTGAGAAAGAGTAACAGAGATCAACTATTAGGACATTGTGTACAGGTTTACACCAAGGGTAGGCAGATTTTTGAGTAGGTCATGAGAAAGGAAAAGTCATCCAGGTTTGGATCTTGTAGCTGCATGATTCTATCTACTCTACAGTTTACATATATACTGTGATTTGCTGAAGCAAAATCTGCATATTAGATTACACCATTGTTAAATTTTTTTTTACTGTTTTTTTTTTTTCCCTTTATGCTAGGATAGCATATGCTCCAAGTTGACAGTCTCTAAAGCAATCCAACTTTCCTTTTTCTATGTCGATAGCCTAAAAATTAGGCTATTTCACAAGTATCCTTGTGAATTCACTATCAACATTCAGAGTCAATGTGATTTTGTAAATCTTGAGTGGAGAAACAACTCACGATGGTCCCATAGTGGTGCCAGAGTGATACCATCATGGTTGGCTCAGGAATAAATTCCTGTGATTGGCACATGACAGAATGCTAGGCAGTGAGATATGAAGGCAAGTCAGTAGTGGTGAGAAGAAGAAAATAAGAAACAGAGATCATGATCGCTTTACTGACTTGGCTATTGGTATGTGATGTGATGTCTGGAACTGCTGTAATCATCCTGTGAACATGAGGGAAGTTAACCAATACTTCCAGGATGTTAGAGCATAACTTGAAAAGACACTATGAGCCACTGAACTGCTTAACTCAAAGTTACTATTATACAATATATATTTTAATGTTTATGTCACTTTGATTTTGGTACTTGTTTCTCACAGGTGAAAGCATCTTACCAATAGAGATGGTCCATTATTCAATGAGTTCTGATATACAATATAGTAAATAAACTTTATCCAAATATAACCACACACAATAAAATTTACCTCAGGCAGTCACTTCTAAGGAAAATGGTCGTTCATTTTTATTACCCCAACATGGAAGATGGCCTCTCATATCTACTGAATAAAGTTAAATTACTTCTTATATAACTTTAATGTGTATTGTGTATGTATTTAGTTAACTTTGTAACTAAGATAAATAAATTAAAATTCCCTTGTGGCAGTGACTCATACCTGTAATCCCAGCACTTTGGGAAGCTGAGGGGAGAGGATTACTTGAGAGCACAAGTTCAAGACCAGCCTGGGCAACATAGTGAGACTCCATTTCTAAAAGAATAAGAATAAAAAATTAACCAGGAGTAGTGGAACACACCTGCGTTTCCAGCTACTCTGTAGGTTGAGGTGAGAGGATTACTTAGGCTTAAAAGGTAGAGGCTGCAGTGAACCATGACTGTACCACTGCACTCCAGCCTGGGCAACAGAGTGAGACCCTGTCTCTAAAAGAAGAAAAAAAAATTGATTTCCATATGATTACTAGTACTTTGTGAAATTAATATGGTGAGAGAAAATATCTTTCGCTCAAAAGGTAATTTTACACCAAATTATATACAACTGTAGTGTAAAATATTTCTTTGTTTTGTTTCAAATTGTATATTCACAAATTTTTTTACATATATTTGGTAAGCTTTAAAATTGATAATCACTCTTAACTGTACATGAATGAGCTCCATGATTATAGAGCTGCATTATTGTATGGTAATTAAACAGAAATTGACAAGGAAATTTCTAAATAATATTGTCTATAGAATCATGTTATGTTAATGATATGTAACAAAATAATAAATTATATCACCAAGTATATAATAAATATAAAATA
The DNA here is from genome assembly GCF_030222135.1 of Aotus nancymaae. NCBI lineage: Eukaryota > Metazoa > Chordata > Mammalia > Primates > Aotidae > Aotus > Aotus nancymaae. Next base: position 14,577,641 of record NW_026988435.1, read on the forward strand.
ATTATATTACTTTCTCTAACGTATAGAGAAATCACATAATTTCTACCACCAATAATTTTAAAAATATAATTACATTTTTTTCTTTAATCCATGTAGAGAAAATTGAAAATTGCTCATTTCTAAATGCAAGGATGACCTTTCCAGTATAACATGAGAGTTTTGTTTTTGCTTCTGTTCATTGTAAATTTTACTTTGATTTTGTTAAAAATACATTAAATTTTTTTATCTGAGTAATGATAGTAAGACCCATTGATATTTTTACCAATACAAATTACTTGCTTTATATGTTGCTTCATTTACTTTCATTTCCATTCTGCTTCTCACTCATTTTGTACTTCAAATTATTTTGTATCTCAAAATCCTTAGGATTTTGTGTCTCAAATCCTAATTTACAGATAGTATCTTAATTATTCTGATTGTATGCTCTGATGAAATCCTGTGTAAATTCATTTCATGGATATATAAGTACTCCTCTTTTAATATTATATCAATGATGAAATTTAATATCCTTAGAAACATCTTCTTGTTACCCTAGAATAAAAATTTTCTCCAAAAATAATATATATCTTAATAAAGACATGGCTTTAGTATCAAAATTCTTAGCCTACAACACTGGCAAAATCTGAGACCATCTATTTCTTGAAACACAGGCCTGTGCATTCTATCATTTGGATCCAGACCAGGTTTGCATAATCATGCTGATGAAACCATTCCAGGGATGCTAATGAATAAAATGAGAATATGTTTTCTTTTCCAGATCAAGAGACAATTCTGCTGATAAAATCCTGGTAGTTGCCAGATTGAATCAGATCCACCGTACTCCAGGCCAATGTTCCATAATATTTTTGCCTGTAATTTCAGTTGACATCAACTGTAACTGTTTGGGATTAGTCTCAGATATGATAACCTGGGTTCAAATATCATATGAGTTTTCATTGATTCAGAAGTTTTATCCACTATTAAAAAGTGTATGAAATAGTTTCTGTTAATTCTAATTTTAATAATTTAATGCTGCAAAGACTTGCTCTGTTAATTTTTATTCTTTGTTGTTTTATATTGTATATCCATTGTCAGTGTTTACATTTTTTTCATAACAATTAGACTCCCCCAAAATGGCAATATTCTTACCCTTGAATCCATTTTATCTGTTTTTTAATGTAATAATTTAATTTAATTTTTTTGAGAATGAAAATTTTAAATTGAGACATAGGCAGATAGGTATATGTATATAAATCTAGTAATATATAAATATAATACGTATTGGCATCTATACAGTTATAGTGGTTATTTATTAGCTGAATTTTACTTATAATGTCTTCACTTTTTCTGTAGCTTCACTAAGTTTGTCTACTTTTTTTTATCAATTACTGTATAAGGTATGCTAAAACTACCCAATAAGATGGTGGATTTTCCAACAACTCCTTGCATTTTTGTCTTTCTTTACATATTTTGAAAGTATAGTATTAGATCCATTAAATTTGGAATGTTTTTAAAATCTGGCATATTGAATTCTCAGTTCCATATATGTTAATACTCTTTATTACTAGTATTTTGTTTGCTTTGCTTGCTAGTTATTTTAACTGCTTGGTAAATTTTTTCCTGTATATATTCCATCTTTATTTTTAAATTTTGGTTGCATTATCTTCCGGGTGTGTTGTTTGCCTCTACTGTGAATGACATATAACTACACCCTTTTAGATACACACACACACACGATAGCTAATGTAGCAATTTCAGCATCAGAAGACATTGAACTTCCACTATAATATATCAATGAAAACTGAAAGTTTCTTTGCTGGATACGGGGAATGAAATACCCACCTCTCCAAACCTAACTTCAAAAAAATCCTCAGTGACTGACTTTGCAAAGTGGATGTCTGTTGTCTGTGTACTCCAGTCCCCTCAGCTCTCTAGGAGTAAATTCTGCTAAGTATGTTTTGCATAGTTTCCTGAACGTTTCATTTAGAATTAACCTGACATCTAAAAGAGCAATTAAATGCATATTTGTATTGGCTTCTTTCTCATTTCACACTTTCCTACTTGTGTTCATGTAAACACCAAATAAACTACATGTACTCAAATCCTTTCTCATGGTCTGCTTCTGAGAAAACCCAACAGAAAAATCGAAACTTTCAACTTTTTTATTACCTAGGAAATATATTCATATTTATATTTATTGAATTTTTGATATGTTAGAACTTATTTTCACCATCTCATTTTCCCTTTTTTTTGTTCTCCATATTTATAATATTCTTTATAATTTGTAGTACATACAGGGACAACATGCATCATTTAGGAACTTACTTTTACCTTTTTTTTTTTTGAGGCGGAGTTTCGCTCTTGTTACCCAGGCTGGAGTGCAATGGCGCGATCTCGGCTCACCGCAACCTCCGCCTCCTGGGTTCAGGCAATTCTCCTGCCTCAGCCTCCTGAGTAGCTGGGATTACAGACACGCGCCACCATGCCCAGCTAATTTTTTGTATTTTTAGTAAAGACGGGGTTTCACCATGTTGACCGGGATGGTCTCGATCTCTTGACCTCGTGATCCACCCGCCTCGGCCTCCCAAAGTGCTGGGATTACAGGCGTGAGCCACCGCGCCCGGCCACCTTTTTTTTTTTTTATTTGAAAGCCACTGACTTTATTGATCTAAAAAACTTTACAACAACAGTGACTGTTCTGCCAAAAAAGGAGCCAAACGGTAACAAACGGACTGACAGTGAGGGTGGGGGTGAGGGATAGGGCCAGGAATCCGTTGAGGAAAGCCAGTAACTGTCACCAGGGAACTGGCAACGGAAAAAGGAAGACGGAGGCATGCCAAGAGCGAGAATCCAAAAAACGTTGAAACGGTTAGGGAAGGAAACTCCCAAAGACCCTGGAGTACGTTGGAGGTGGGTAGACAATAGCAATCTTTTCCTTTGTAGCGGACAGGGGAGGAGTCCTGCTCGGTTTCAAACTCTGGACGAGGGCTGGGGATTGAGAGCTTCCCAGAGAGCATCACAAGAAGGCGTCTCACCACTCTCGCAGGCATCCAAAGCAGTCCCGGGACTGCTTGGCGCTGGCGCCACAAGGGTCCTTCAGCCATTCCCGGAAAAGGTATTCATCTTTCTTTAGCACCAAAAACTGGCCAGGGACAACATAGGCTTTGTCACAGTCCCTTTCTTCCAGCTTCTTGCCCAGGACTTCACCAGTCCCGGCCAGGCTCCCCACTGGCTTTTCCCCCATGGGCTCTGCCACGAAGTCTCGGTGCTTTTGGGAGGTTGTCATCTTGATCAGCCTTAATCGGCAGCTTCAGTTCCCGTAACGGTTCCTCCCGCCACCCGGCCGCTCCCGCCGATATCTCAAGCCACTAGAACTTTCTTCCAGAACTCACTTGTATCTTATTTGTTTCTACCCAAAGGAAAGAAAAGGAGGCCTGAAGTTAATTTTAGAGAGAAAATGCATTTGCAGTATAAAGAGGAGAAAAAAAAACAACTATATATATGAAATACACTAGAGCAAGCATTTAAAAACAATTCTAGAGTATGATATCAAATTACCTGTCCAAGAGACAGGAAAATAGTTGTAAATCACTGAGGAATATTTTATACACAGGCATGTGTTTTGATCATTAAAAACGAGTTACAGTATCAGGATATTACATATTTTGTAACTTTGAAAAGGGAATAAGTTACAAAAATGTAGTAAGTATAACAACAGCAACTGCCATTGATCAAGTGCTTACAATGGCAAAGGTACAGTGCTCAGAACACTTCATGCATTCCCTCCTTCACTTTCCATCACAGCCCTGGGAACTGCACTGTTATCTCTATTTTACAGCTGAGGCATCTGAAGTTTCAATAGATTCAGCAAGTTGACCACATGATAGAAAGTGCCCAAGTTACTCTGATGTGAATTAAATAAATAGTAGGAACAGTTAAGCATGTTGGAAGAGAATGAACTTGAAAATTTTTTTTCTGAGGCAAACAATTAAAAATGTTTTGAAGTACTTATTAATACACTTCTTCAGCATATTGTTCTGTGTCATATAATACTTTAATAAAGATACTATAATTTAAAAAATCATCTGCTATTTAAATTCTCTGAATATTATACAATTTCAACAAATATATTAGATGTTTGCTACATAAAGATGTAGCACTTGTTAGACTATCTCCCCAACAGAATTTCTGCAATTTTTTCGTGTCCACAGTGTTTAAAATATACCCTAAAGAAAAACAAGTGACAATCTTGCTTTCGTTTTCCCTTAACAAGTTATCGTGCATGCAGCATTCCTGTTTCAGGTTTAGTGAATTTCTAGATAGTATTATTTTATTTTAACAAAAGTAAGTTTTATAACATGAACAAACAGCTGAAAAATATCCCTGCAAAGAACCATTAGTTGACAATATTGGTCACAAGCAAACACAAGCAAACAAGCAATGAAGGAGCATTTAGTTTCTTAGTTAGAGCATAATAACTTTGTCAAGAACTGCAGGATAAAACAAATACCATATAAGAAAATTTCAAGGGATGACAACAAAAAAATGGAAATAATGTGAAACTAATTGGAAACATATTTGATGCTCATGAGAGTGTGTTATGCCTTGAGATGCTCGTTAATAACAGTACGCATCATCTTTAGAGAAATTAAGAACTAAGCACTAAGCATCAGTTATGGTTTCATCGAGAGTAATAAGTATCAAAATTTATTTTATTGTGAATATTTTGTGAAAATAATGAATGATATAAAATAGTCAAATCATGTAGCATTATTGTTTGTTCATCATTTTATTTTTTAATTTCAATTTCTCTTTAGATTTTTGCAACATACATACATATCAGTATAGCAGTATAAGTAGTGTAAGTATATAAACTATTAGCAAATTGTACATATATTTGGAGTATGTGCTCACAAATTTTAGAAATAGAGGTTCATGAGTAAAATGATTTGACAATGAAAGGCTCATAATCTACATATGGTATTCACATAAATCTCAAGCCACTAATGGAATTTGTTTATTCAAGCAATTGATTAATTTGATAAATATTTAAAATCCATTACACAGACCAGTACCTTGCAGAAACGTAAAATGATTGAATTAATGCCAAAAGACCATTTTAAAAAGAAAAATTGGGAGAATGTTTTAGCTAGTTTTTCATACAACATGTGGTAAAATTAGATTAATTTTATATTGCATTAATATGCAAATAAAGCCCTCAAATATGATGTGAAGAACAAAATAACAAAAATAAAAACAATGTTTTCAGGTCTCTGTTAAATCATATTTAAAAATAAATGAACTGTTACTGATTTTCAACTCTAAAAGCTTCTTTTTATATAATGGTTAAATTGGTATATTTAACATAAAAACAGTACATAATTTACCCTATACATTATTAAATAGTGAATACTTTATGTACAAATGCTTTCATCAATATGTATGATATTGCTCCTGATTAATGAAAAATGGAAGTATTTTTAGAATAATGCAGTTGTGTCTCTAAGATATTAAAATATTATTGTTGGAATGTATTATATATATAATTACAATTAAATAGTATTGCATATTTTAAAGTATTTGCACGTTTATTCATATTTATAGTTTTAAAATATAAATTTTATAAGAAACTTAGCTAAGTTTTGTAGTCAACTTAAAGTGCAGTATTTATAATTAATTGACTTTATTATTTAAAGCTTAGTAATATATTGAAAAATCCTAAGAGATAGCCACAAGAGTAATAAATCATGCTGTCACATTTTACACCATATTCACCAAAGATTAATTCTTGACATTTCCCAGTTAGAGTTAACATATGTACTGTTATTTTTGAATGAGAAAAATAAAATTCTTAAATTTTCAAATATATTTTTTAAATGACAAGAATAAAGCAGGGCTTATATTGTAGTTTATAAATACTAAACCTTTCAGAAATATTAGTAAAATACTAATATCATACTAAAACATATAATATTTAATTTAGGTTTTCAATTTTTCAGTTGGAAAATACTTTCTTACATTTTATTCCAAGAGCATGATTTTGGTGTTGGAGATTCTAGGAAGGAAAACTTTAGGGAAAATATGGTCTATTGAGCAATTGTGGAATTTTATTAAATCTACTATGTTTTTCTTCTTTAGATACAGCAACTAAAAAGTAAAAGAAAAAAATGTAAAATAAAGAAATAAAAAACTGCCAATCTCAAAAGAATGTTTTAAATAGAAAAATACACAATAGCCCTGTTTTCAATGCCCAGGCTCAACTGATATTTCAATTAAAGATGAGGTAGTCAAGTAGGGTATTCAAATAAATGTGAGATAATGAAAAGATTAAGAGCTCTTAATATAATCATCCTCAATTTCCAGTGCAGATAACAAAGTAAGCTAACTCATGGCAAACCCAAATACAAAGCAGTCCAGGCAGTGTTATTTATCATGTTCAAAGGAAGTTCAACAATTGAACCAACATGTACGTAGGGTGAACATTTTTAATACCTTAAGATACAAATTGAATTTCTGTTAAAATGTTGGAACTATCTAATAATCAAGAGTAATTACAATTTACAAGGTTGTAAGCATTTGGCCCTTAGACAAAACTTCTTAAGAAAACGATAAGGCCATGATTTCAATATTAGAACATGGCACCTCCCACATCTAGTAAGTCAATGAAGACAGGAGTTATATCTCCAAAACATCTGTCTCCATTAACCCATTTTTCTTTGTCATCTGCAGTACATTGCCAACCCATGTAGATAAGATGATAATACCTCTCAACTTCTCAATTAAAATGTCAGGGTAGGGGAGGCGGCGGCGGGGGAGGAGGGAGCGGCCGCCGCCGCGCGCTCGCCGGGCCCGGGCGGAGCTGCGCAGTCCTCTCGCAGCTGCGCCAGGACAGCCGGCGCGCAGCAGTGCCCACAAGTTGCCGGCAGCGGAGCGCAGCGCCTCCTCCTCCCGCTCGCAGCCCCCTGCGCCCACCCGGCGGCTGTGGCCAGCGCCAGGACGCACATCCCGCGGACACCGACCCCAGATGTAAAGCGGGACCGCGGTCCCTCGCCCCCCGGCGCGATCGACAGTCTCGCCAGCGTCTCTTCTGCCAAACCCAGGGGCTGGAAGATGTGGCAGCCGGCCACGGAGCGCCTGCAGCACTTTCAGACCATGTTGAAGTCTAAATTGAATGTCCTAACACTGAAAAAGGAACCTCTCCCAGCGGTCATCTTCCATGAGCCGGAGGCAATTGAGCTATGCACGACCACACCGCTGATGAAGACCAGGACTCACAGTGGCTGCAAGGTTACCTACCTGGGCAAAGTCTCCACCGCTGGAATGCAATTTTTGTCAGGCTGCACAGAAAAGCCAGTCATTGAGCTCTGGAAGAAGCACACACTAGCCCGAGAGGACGTCTTTCCAGCCAATGCCCTCCTGGAAATCCAGCCATTCCAAGTGTGGCTCCATCACCTGGACCACAAAGGGGAGGCCACCGTGCACATGGATACCTTCCAGGTGGCCCGCATCGCCTACTGCACCGCCGACCACAACGTGAGCCCCAACATCTTTGCCTGGGTGTACAGGGAGATCAATGATGACCTGTCCTACCAGATGGACTGCCATGCCGTGGAATGCGAGAGCAAGCTCGAGGCCAAGAAACTGGCCCACGCCATGATGGAGGCCTTCAGGAAGACTTTCCACAGTATGAAGAGCGACGGGCGGATCCACAGCAACAGCTCCTCCGAAGAGGTTTCCCAGGAATTGGAGTCCGATGACGGCTGAATGAACTTGAGACACTTCAGCAAAGGCAGCATTGGTCACGGAGTTCAAGGGAATGAATGGATGAGTAAGCAACGTTTCAAATTTGGGATGAAAAGACTGCCAACGTATTGGCTGATCAAGCTTTTTAAATTCAGAAGAGCAATTCTAAATCTAAAGAAAGTATCATTAAAGTAATTACGTTACATTGAAACCTGCTGCTGCTGCTGTGACTGTGAGGAGGGTGGGAGTGTGGCTGGGGAGGAGGGTTCTAGGCTCTCTTCTTGTTTTTCTCATTTCCCGATGCCTGTCTGTGGGAGAGCTCCATGCCAGTTTTCACCACTCTCAGGCAAATACTCTGCGGCTGTTACTGGATGGGCCATTCCAATCTGCCTTATGAAATTCCACAAGAGTGTTAGGGGCACTTATGGGATCTCTAGTGGGGTGGGCGGGGTGCTGATGGAGACGCTGGCCGCAGGGAGGAAGGAACATCTCGGGGGAGCCCTTCATTCCTCTCCCATGGCAGATGCCCTTCTCCATATGTGAATCAGCACAGCCTTTATTGAGCTTTACAACTAACAACCTGATAGTTGGCAGTTAATTCACAGTTAACGATAATGCTTTTATTTACATAAATATACCACATAGTACCCTCTTATTGTATTCACTTCATCTATTTTCTTAGAATACTTGCAACTACTAATGACCCCTTTCCTTTCCCTCCTCCTGCCCTGTCCACCCTCTTTCCCCTTCTAACATCCCTAGAGGGATGCAATCTCAACACACATTGCAGGACACCAAAAGGAAGAAAACAATCAAGCAAATGAAATAAACAGTCAGACAAACTAGGAGTTTAAATCAACAACCCCAACAACAGAAGCCCTGGCAAAGGGGAATGAGTGATCAACAAGTGAACACACTCTAGGTCAGCTCTCCTTTTATCCGGCTGAGATTTATGGTAACTTATTTAATTAATGGTTCTGTTTGATGCATCCTTGATGGCAAGCTTCATATCTGATTTGGTATCACCAAGGAAGCCTTGCCTCCATCACTCAGCATTCAGTGTATTTAGATAGGGAGTGAGTTAGATAAACTTGACTTGTCTAGAGAACCCATGTCATCTTAACCTAAAGGGAAATCTTACTGCGTTATCATGCAATTGATGATATCTTAGGGTCAGAATTGCCCCTTTTTGTTTATTTTGAATGAGAAGTTCTCACTAAAATATCCTGAGATTTCTCAATTTTATGGTTCTTTAAATATTATAAACACAGAGTCAACATTGAATGAAATTCTAAGTATTTGTTAAAATACGTACATTGGAGGCCAAGAGCAGATGACTACTTTTCCAAGTAATGCTGCTCCTTCCTAAAAGTCTGTTCTGAATTCTGGTAATGTTAGGGGCACCACGGCACCTAAGAAGCCTTAAATGAGAGCTGATCCAATCTGGAGAGCGGTGGTGTCGGCATTTTGGTATACATATCTGTGTGTCCGTATCTGTGTTTGTGTGCGTGTACGTGTGCCCCTGTGTGTGGGCCCAGTTTTCAGGCATGTAGAATAAGCATGGAGTCATATTGAGGAGGACTCACTTCTTGAAGATATGCTTGTTGCTTTACAACATATGTAAGCTATTCTTTAGCATAAATGCATTCATTCTTTAATAAAAATCTGTTTGCATTAATAAAGCTGAGGAGTTTCATAAAAAAAAAAAATGTCAGGGTAACTCCTAATTTTGGGTTCACATCAGCTTACCACTGAGACTACCTAACTTACAGTTCGTAAACACATGTGATTCTAGCATCCTTGTTTATTATAGCAAATAATAGTAAGAAGCAAACAAGCAAGCCAAGCAAATTTGTTAGCAACCTGTTGCCTTCCAAAGTTGTTATCCCACCTTCTGATCTTCCTCTGCTATGTACTATGCAATCTTCCTCCACAGTTTACAACACATCACACTCAAAGCTCAACCTTCTCCGCCGTTTTTGCTACTATAAACTTTTTGATTGTTATTCCCGGACACATATGACTTGTTCAAAGCACTGGACCTTTATAGATTTAAAGATTAAAGGGGCACATAAGAAATAGGGTTTTTTTAGCACAGTGTAAAATTTTTCATAAATATATGTATGTATAGTACTGTGATGGATTCAATTTATGTTCTCAAATACATTGACATTCCTCTCTCTTGTAGGTAGAGTTTAAGGTCCTTCCATTAACCCATGATTACAAACATAGTTTGTGGACAGTCAACTTAAAGAAGTTTATAGAAAGGAGGTATAGAAAGTTTCGATTCACCTGAAGTTTCTATATATATATGTAAAAAAGGATAAACTCAGTCATCTTGAACTTTCTAGAGTCACTTAGAAATGTCCATTTAAATTTTGTAGTAACTTTAAATTTTTCCACATAACTAAAACAGGTAAAAATCATAAAATGAGTTATAAAATTACTTAAAAATATATTTTAAAATCTCTTGATTAATAGTATATTTATAAGGAGTTGATTTTCATTTTTTTGTAGTAAGATAAAAATGAACAAAGCAACTTGTAGATCTCTTTTCTTTTATCCCCAAAGCTTAAATCACACTTTAGGGGGAGGCTATTGACTTAAAAAGCAGACTTACAGTGTTTTCAATTACTTGTCAGAGCAAATCTATGAAATCAAAGTAAGAAACTGTTGCAAATGTGTTTAAATCACAGATCCATGAGCACATCTAGTCTTAAATCCCTAACCACATGAGTAAGCAGTCAGCACAGACAGATGCTAATGGAGACTCAAGAGCCAGTCCTGTGGCAACCTACACAAACGTGGTAAGCTATAGAGCATTAGCTGATTAGTAGTAGCGTTTGAAAAGTGTTTCTGTAAAAAAAAAAAAAAATTATATCTAGAAATACAATTACTGCTTTATTAAAGTCAATTTCCTCTTGTTTAGTCCTCTGTGGACAAAGAAAACTGCATTTCCCTCCTAATTACTCTACGTATGACTCATTTCTGTAATCAGATTACCCTTGTCCTTCCTTTCTCTAAGCTAAACAAATCTAATTCATTTACTACCGCTATTTGCCAGAAGGTTAATTATCTTTGTTTCTCTTTCCTGACCATCTCTTTTATACCCTTTCTTAAATAAGGTCAGCATCTAAAACTAGACACAATTATAGAAACCTGATTGATGTAGAGCAACAGAAAGATTGCTTTCCATTTCTTCCATAATTATTTATACTTCTCAGTATCTTATTGGATTACATTTTATCATGACATTTCACCCTGGCCATAAATGGCAGTTTCAGTAAGTATTATTTTTTAACCTTATAGGATAGCATTTCCTCCCAAAAGTTCTCTTTGCAATTCATTTTAACATTGACAATTTGGGGCTCTGATGGTATCATTTATCCTTGTCACACTCCTCTCCAATGCACTTATCTTCTACCATCAGACTAGTTTTCCTGAATTAGCATCATTTACCTTCATCCAATATGAAGCCAGTCCCTGTTAACGTCACATGAAGTCAAAACTCTTCTGGCCATTTGCCAGGTGTCTCCCCTTTCATCCCTGGACTGGAAGTGAGCTATCTATACTTGGTTGTACCCCACTGAAGATTTCTCCTTTTTCAAAATCTTTGTAACGCTTTTTTTTTGCAAGTTTCTATTCACTTACTTGTCTTTCCTGCCTTACTCTAATCTCACTAAAAACATAGCCTATCTGATTTACTGTTTTACCTTTATAGCCTGGAATTTTGTGTTAGTGCTAAGATACTCAACATATCTTTTTTAACTGAAAAAATACATAAGTTAATTAATATAAAAATAATATTGTGCAAATATTAAATTAATATATAGAAAATACTCTTCATAATTCAGGTTATTCTGTAGCTCACTAGCCATGTCTAAACAAGAACTTCTGTCTATCCTATGAAAGTAGGAAGAGTAAATGTACCTTGGAAAGGGGAGAATATGGAAAAGTGGTAGCCCCTATGAAATTAACTGTTTGTACAGAGAGAGAAGGAGCAAGAGCACAAGCAGTCAGACTTGAGGTTTTTTAACCCTTATCTAGGTTGTAACTTAATAGAAAAAAGGCCACAAAACTGTAAGATGTTCCCAGAGTAAGAAGAAGATTGGATACAGCATGATTTTTGCTTATTTTTTATATAAAATATTTCTGAAACCCATTTCCTACTGTATCCTAAACTAAAATTATTCCAACTAGAAAATAAAGTATATGAAAGTGTATTTAAGCCACAAAGAACTTTAAAAAACAAAATTCTCTTTGGAAATATCAGATATTTAGTAATTATTGTAGTGCCAACTAATTGATTACACTAATCTGGACCACCTTGAAGAAAGTCATATACCTACATAATTTTGAAGAAAAATAGTATTTTGTTTGTTTAGACTCAGAGAGGGCCTTAAGAATTTGGGGGAAAATGCTATCTATATGGTTAAGCATTGAATTTTGAGTGTTGTGTAGATGTAGTTTAGAATGAGTAGGTCTATTTTATACTGAGGGTAGGGGGTAGGTGTTGACTCCATTAAAAATAGTACAGCTTAAAGAGTGTATTAGTCAGGGCTCTCCAGAGGGACAGAATGAATAAGACAGATGTATAAATGAAAGTGAGTTTATTAAAGAAGATAGACTCACACGTTCAAAAGGTAAACTCCATGTTAGGCCATCTGCAAGTTGAGGTGCAAAGGAGTCAGTGGTGGATCAGTCCAAATCTCAAAACTTCAGAAGCAGGGAAGCTGGCAATGCAGCCTTCAGTCTGTGGCCAAAGGCCTAAGAGCCCCTGGCAAACCACTGGTGTAAGTCCAAGAGTCCAAATGCTGAAGAACTGATGTATTTGTCCATTTTCACAGTATTGGTAAAGACATACCCCAGACTGGGAAATTTACAAAAGAAAGAGGTTTAATGGACTTACAGTTCCTTATAACTGAGGAGACCTCACAATCATGGTGGAAGGTGAAAGGCACATCTCACATGGCAGCAGATAAGAGTGACAGCCAAGTAAAAGGAATTTCCCCTTATAAAACCATTAGCTCTTGTGAGACTTATTCACTACCACAGGAAAAGTAGAGGGGAAACTGCCCCCATGATTCAATTATCTTCCACTGGGTCCCTACCACAACACAAGGGGATTATGGGAGCTACAATTCAAGATGAGATTTGAGTGGGGACACAGCAAAACCATATCAGGCAGGAAGCATCCAGCATGGAAGAAAAAATGCTGGCCTTAAGTGATCCACCCATCTCAGTCTCCCAAACTGCTGGGATTACAGGCATGAGCTACCATGCCTGGCCCTGGAGTGTAATTATTTCAACTGGAAAGATATATAAAAGTGTATTTAAACCACAACGAACTATGAAAATTACAATCTTCTTTGAAAATATCAGATATTTAAAAATTATTGTCATGCCAACTAATTGACTGTATTATAAAATTTTACAAAACAATTTAAAACAAAATGTTGATTTTGTATACTACTGTAGATGGCAATAGTTTTTTAAATTGGCTTATAATTTTGTTACTTGGTTAAAATATAATGGAAGTTACAATGCCTAATTTAGCAATGCCAACCCTAGTGATATATTTTAAATAATTATTATGAGAGGCAAATATTCTAGATAGGCTATAACAAACATGTCATTTACATAGGTCAAAATGTTAATCGTACTCACCTCTTTGCTGCTACCAAATCTAAATATTTGATTTTACTGCTTATCTATGAACTTCTTTGAAATAAAACGACTAAGTGAGGTAAAGAAGAAGAAGTTGTTAGAAGATGCCAGATAATGATAGTGAAAGCAAAGTCCAGCTTAAATAGCAATGCGGCCTGCATTCCAAGAGAAGGCACTTTTGAGTGTTGCAAAGAAGTAGCCAGGATCCAGGACAATGACCATTGCTTCCTGTTTGGGAATAAGAGAATGTGTGTACACAGATAAAAGTGAATACCAACAAACATACACATACACACACAGTTTTGTAGTTTCTTCTTTTTCCTTATATCCAGTAAATACTCTATTAAACTTAATATGTGAGCCTTCGGAGATCATTTACTGTGCCGCATGTTTCTGATTGCAGGCCTTTTCCACCTAGCCATTGTTACCAGAAAAATCTTACCCTTAAAGTACCTGGCAACTCAAGTTTGATTTACATATTCCCATTTCATAAACATCCTTATAGAGTTATATCAAGGAATAAAATCGTATTATATAACATTCATTATATAATATTTTTTGTTTTTGGTTTTGTCATCTCTAAATGACAAAAAACAGAAAAACTCATTATTAAGGGCAATTACAATGTGTAAGTATCATTTCTATCTGGTTATTAAATCTCAGATCAATATGAAAGCAGCCAGGAAGGAGAGGAGGTAATCTACTCACTAATAAACTGTAAATGAAACTCTGTGATTTGTTACATTTTTAGAATTTAATATGCACATAAATATTTCAATTGGTTCATTTAAATGTATTCAGAAATATGCTAATAAATAGTTGGATAGCATCAAAGTCATGAGGTCTGAGGTTGTAAAATTGAATTATTATTCTAATTGGAAATAACTAGTGGTAAAGAATTATTTTACTTATAAAGTTATCATACTTCATCTTTTACTCACATAAGCTTTCCCCAGGAATGTTCTTTCTTTCTTATTCTCTCCACTGGTCCAAATCTTGAAAATCCAGAATAAAGGACATCTTTGTGCCTATAATTTCCCATTGCCCTTCATTTTTATCTTTTTTTGTGACATGCCACTCTCTGAATTATATCACATATCTAGTTTCTCATATTAGATTCTATTAAAGGTATTTGAGGAATAACATGTTGATCACCTCTTTATGTTCTATAGAACCTGGCACAGTATCTCAAATACAGTAGATACTGAATAAATATTTCCAGAGTCAGTATATCTGTAACAGATTGTTAAAGGGAAGTTTCCTAACTCGCTTTCGTATGAGATATAAAAATAATAGGTGTTGTATTTCCAAGTGACTTGTAAGATGTAACTCCAAGCAGACATGGTAGGCTGTTGGCAACCAGTTAAAGAACTCATTCATATCTAACATATAAAAGGTATAATTAGAAATACCTAAATTCTAATCTCCAGCAAGGTGAAGAATGTGTGACCTTCACTTAAAGTCTATAGGTACAATACCACTTGAAAAGCTTAGATACTTGTTTCCTGCAGCTGGAGACTTGGGGAATTGATGCCTGACCCATCTTGAAAAAGATGAAGGTGAGAATTTGACTAGAGCAGCTTGCAGTGGCTGAGACATGGAATAAGACAGTGAAAGAGAGGCATAGTCTGCACTGAAAGAGTTCCTTGTGGTTCATGGGACACATGACCACAGAGAATGAAAACACATTGTTTCAAAGGACACTTTAAAATAACATCTTTTCTGTAAAACCTTTTGCAACTGTAAAAATTTAAAGGATAAAATTTAATAATTTTAACACTGTGAAATACTCACGACAATCAAAATAGTGAACCTGTCATCCTCCCCCAAAATTTCCTCATGCCTCTTTGTAATATTTGCCTCTTACCCATCCTACCTTACCCTTCCATCCCCAAACAATCATTACCTGCTTTCTGTCAGTATAAAACAGTTTACCTGGGCCGGGCACGGTGGCTCATGCCTGTAATCCCAGCACTTTGGGAGGCCGAGGTGGGTGGATCACGAGGTCAGAAGATCGAGACCATCCTGGTCAATATGGTGAAACCCCGTCTCTACTAAAAACACATTAAAAAAATTAGCTGGGCACGGTGGCGCGTGCCTGTAATCCCAGCTACTCAGGAGGCTGAGGCAGGAGAATTGCCTGAACCCAGGAGGCGGAGGTTGCGGTGAGCCGAGATCACGCCATTGCACTCCAGCCTGGGTAACAAGAGCGAAACTCCGTCTCAAAAAAAAAAAAAGAAAAAAAAAAAAAGTTTACCTTTTCTTGACTTTTGTATAAATGGAATCACCTAATATATACTATTTTTGGGGGAGTGGAGGTTCTTGGCTTCTCTTATTCAGAGACATTTTTAGGTTCATCCATGGTGTTGATTTTATTAGCAGTTCACCCATTTTTGTTGCTAATATTCCATTTCTTTGGTACACCATAATGTGTTACTTATTTAGCCATTCATAGACATTTAGGTTGGTTTAGACTATTACAAATATCTATGTTATAATAATAGATATACAATATATGGACATATGTTTCCTTTTCATTTCTTTGGGCAAATATCTAGGAGTAGAATGGCTATACCATATGGCTGACATACGCTTAGCAGACAAAACACCACAAGTTATTGAACTGTTTTTTCCAAAGTGGTTGTGTCATTTTACATACATGTCAGAGTATCAGAGTTCCAGTTCCACTCAATTCTCTCTATTCTCCACAATACTTCAGATAGTCAGCATCTTTTAATATTAGCCATTTCAATAAGCATGTCATAGTATTTAATTGTTTTTAAAATGCATTTTATTAATAATTAATGATGTAAAGCTTCTTTTAGTATGCATATTTTCAAGTCACATAACATTATAAATTAAAGAAATTATGCAGTTTATATGACTTTAAGTGATTATAAGTCTGTCTGTTTCTTGCTTTTACAACATCCCAGCTATAACTGAATGAAATATAGTTACTTCAATGAACGTCTCCTAACTCAATTACCTCAGTAAATCCATAATATGTTGTTTAATTACATATTAAATGTTATACGAAGTTATTAATGTAGCAGATTCTTTAAAAGAGTACTTTTTAAGGAAACATTAGGGTAATTTTTGGATGATTATAGCACAAGGCAAAGCATTCATGAGAAGTTAGCATATTGACAAAAATAAATATGAAGGATGATATAAAGAAACTCCACTAGATATTTTTGAAATGTTTCAATACAGGTTTCAAAAAACATCTTCAGACTGTAAGTACTACACTATCCCCCAAATAGCAAATAAAATGTAAATGTAAAATTTTAAAAATGACTAAAAGTTAATTTCAAATTACTAAATTTCTACTAAACCCAAATCTTATATATGGCAAATGGTGATAAAAGCCTCCAAATCTACAGTATATATGTTATGAATAATATTATTTTTATACAATTTTTAATCTAGCAAGGAAGGAATTTATGTTTTATAATTGTGGACTTATTCTGATTTGTTCTGTTTACCAATTATCTATACATTTCTCACAGTCTATTTTCTAACTTGGTTCATAAAATATTCTATTATTCATTGATTGAATAAAAATCCCTCAGTAATATATTTTAAAAAGGAGGAGAGGATAATCCTAATGAACAGCCACAAGTTATTTCCAGTTTGATGAATGCAAGTCCTTTGACATAACATTAGACCTTTTGCATTATTGATCTAAAGAGGAAGAGAAATCTAAGAAAGGTGATTTAATATTAACCCTCAAAACTAAGACTTCAACAGCATCTTGTGCTGTCTACTAGGATAATTGCAATAAATTGAAAAGAAAACTCACCTTAATAATTTGACTCATAGTGAAAGACAAAATGATCATAAACAAAAAGAAAGTTTATTTTGCCAAAGTGGACATAGTCTGACAAAACTTAATTTTTGATATAATTTTAAATAAATATTACTTTGGAAAATAAAAAATCAGAAATTAAAAAAAATTCTATTAGTTATAGCATGCTTTAAGAACTCTGTTCAATACATTTTATTAGCACCAATCAAAATGGAGGATAAAATGAATTACTTTTTGAGAGTAGACATCTAAGAAACATTGTCCTCTAATTAGCTATAATGTTTTCATGGAATATGATTTTCCGTCAATTTGTATGATATTACATCAACCTTTTAAATACTTTATAATCATTATCTCTGCAAATATTTATTATCATAAGTTTTAAAACATAACATCAAAAAAGTTGTTTCAAAGCAAGTAAAAATTTATATAAATATACCCTGGAAAATTTAGTAAATAGCAACTAACGAATGTTGCCCTTTGAGACCCAAATGAAACTGGCCATACAGTGTATGGAAAAAGTCTTAAACATCTCCAACTGTCTCTGAGAAGTGATATCTAGAGCACTAGAATAGATAATATATGGATATGTGTCTATAATATACGCAGATCTATATATGCGTACATACATCTATACATGTATGTATATGTCTGTTTATCTCATAAGCTGATACTCCCAATTTCAATTTATACTAGAATATCTGTTCTATTCCCCCACCCCTTTTCATATGGTTACTCCCTTTTCCGACAGTGAAATACCTTGCTACCATTGTTCACAATATATAATTTCATTTGTCAGTTTAGATTACATTGAAAGCAGTTCTGAAATTACCCATCTATGCCAATACAAAAACCTTGCTAACTAGATTTCACAACCTTTTAGAAAGTCTTTTTTGTCTTTACACTGAAGGTATAATAGTCAAAATACTGTGACAACATGTTTGCTAGTTATCTGGATTCATTCTTTGTTCCACCCTTAAGTTTGGTTGCATTTTTCCATTAGGTTGAATGGAAATATTGTTAGGTTCATTTGTTTGTATTTCATTTTAAAGACTTTTTTCCCTCAATGTTCTTCATTTTATTTTGATAACTACGGTAAATATTAAAATGAGTCCAAAAGTCAAAACAATACCAAAAAGGGGTAGGGGGTCTGAGAAGCTCACTCTTTAACACCTTTTCTCTCATTTCCATTTCCATGTATAAATAGATAGATTAGTTTCCCAGGGCTTCCATAAGAAAACAACAGAAGCAGAGTGGCTAAAAACAAAGGAATTCATTCTTTCATAGTTCTGCAGCCTAGAAGTCTGAAATTAGGGTCTCAGCAGGGCCATGCTCCCTTTGAACAATCAATCCAGGGAAGAATCCTTACTTGTTTCTTCTAACTCCTGGTGTTATCTGCATTCTTGGGCTTGTGGAAGTACAACTCGAATCTTCACCTTTGTCTTTCCATGGCTTTCTTCCCTCTGTGTGTCTGTGTCTCTAAGTCTTTTCCTTAAAAACAAACAAACAAAAACAAACGAACAAAACAGAGCCTCTACGATTCTACTACTACTATAAAAAGTTATATCAAAAATAAGAACTTAGGGCCTACTGTAGTCCAATATGATCATCTTAACCTGACTATATCCACAAAGACCTTATTTTCAAATAAGATAACGTTCATAGGTATATAGTGGAGACAAATTTTGGGGGATGCTATTCAACCCACTAATATGGGCACTATCGTTAGTTTTAGATTTATCATTCCTAGGTTTTGTTTTGTAAAAAAAAAACACATGTATATTTCCTATTACTCCTCTTTTTTTACACAAATGATAGCACACTATAGACACTCTATCAGGTTTTTTTCCACCAAACATTGTATGACTGCTTCTCCACTTTTGGTAAAACAGATTTCCCTCAGTTTTTCTAAATAAGAAATACAGACTTTAGTGTATAATTGTCATAGTTTATTCAATAAATCTCTTATGTTTATGAATACATCTTCACCCAATATCTTGCTTTCAAAAAACAATGAATAACCTGTTGCATGTGCATTTTCATATTGTTGGAGATAAGTCTTTGTCTTTACTCCAAAAAATGAAATTGCTGAATTCACATGTAAATACACATTTGTTTTACTATATACTAAAACATTTTCTTTCTTGACTTTTTAAAAGCTATACCAATTTATATTTCTATCAGCTATATTTGAGTGTTCTTATTTCTTGTCTCTGTAGGTCTTTCTCTCTCTGTATATATGCTATTGTATACATATACTATAGAGATTATATAATAAATCTATAATTTTTATTGAATTATGTCCAGGATATATCACCTTTATTATAACGTTTTTATAATATTATGATGCTTTCAAGGATATTTTAATAAATACACCATTTTATATCTAATAAATGAGAACTACAGAAAGATATGGACATTTGACTATTTTAAGCAAGTAATGATTTTCTCACTTGCACAGGTCTGATATTCCTAAGTATGGTATTTTATATATATAGTAACATAAAATAATTTTTCATTTCTACAATTTTTAATTTTCCTATCTTTTCCCATATAATTAATTGATTTCTGGAGCCAACTTAACTTTATCCCATGTTAAAAACTTTAAAATGAGCTTTTTTACTTGACTTGAAAACTAAGAAATACTAAAAAACATTAAATATAATCTAGTAGATTTTCTAGATGCTCCTATTTTCAAACTGATGCAGGGAATGTTCTTACAACAAGAATCACTTAGGCAAAAACCAATGCTGTTTAAATGATTCAAATGTTTTCTATAGAAGCAAACTTCCCATAGTGATTATTGGGAAGAATTTGTTAATGTGTAGTGAGCTTGAGATAAACACTGACTCTAACAGGTTTTTTAGTTTTTTTGTTTTGCAGGCTCTTGGAAGGAAAATAATAATTATAACAATAAGATTAAGTTGTCATTGGGGAATAGTAGTATTTTCTTTTTATATTTGCTGGCTGTTTTTTTTTTTTTTTCCTGTTGTATTATTTTGTTTGTATTTAGTCCAATAGCAAAAAGAGAAGAAAACATGATGGTTGTTAGGATAGAGTGATGATAATTGTTATTATTGATTGAATGTTTATAAAATGTTTGATCTCTTGCTAAGTGCAACACATACGTTAATTTTTATTTCACACAAAACTCCCATTTTGTAGTAAATAAAACTGAGATTTAATGAAGATAAATCACTTATTACTCCGAAATTACCTGGGTGGTCATTGGTGATATCAAGCATATCACTCAGTGTTCAGTCAGAGAACCAGAAATGGATAAATTAATAGAGATTTGACCTCAAACAGTATTTTCAGAGGCTTGACCATATGCTAATTGGTTAAGTAGTATCTGTAAATATCTTGTTTCTGTATTTGATGTTGGACATTGAAGTACATACAACACAGGCAGCAGAGAAGGAGGGATAGATGTCAGGTGGGTGAGAGCAAGCAGTTAAATGGAACCCAAAAGCACAAGCTTTAGCACATGAGGGCAGGCTAAATGCTAAGTCAGTTGTTACTGCCTGTGAATCTCAGTGGTATGGGTGTTGTATATGCCATACCTAACACACACAGCTGATATAGGAATTTATGAAGCTAAAAGAGGAACAAAAGGAAGGTGGAGTCTTTGCAGGCTTGGCCACTGACTCAAAGTAAGGAAAGAAGTTAGCAAATGAGTAACAAAGTGTGAGAGCTACAGAATGGCTGCTGCTTCACTTTCACTTTCTGAATCTCTCCCAACAGTCTTTTCTGTGATCCATTTAGCCAGAAACCTACCAAAAAAGAAATAATAAAAAAAGTATTTCAGTGTAGCTGAATTGACACATTACACAGCTTCATCAGGATTCAATTGCAGAGTTTTCTATTTTCAAATTCTGAGTTCTCAAGTCCAGTGCTCTGTGGTTATCTATCATCGCAGGAAGATTAGAGTCTTCTTTTCCATGATTTCCTACTGTAAGGGGAGGAGAAGCTGCCCATGTCCAAGCAATTGAAGAAAACACGTTCTCAAAGAAATGATGCCTCACAGGAGTTAGCAAATCCTAACACTGTGCTTAGCACAATTGGCTAGCTTAGGCACTCGATAAGTTCATTTTAAATAAACGACCAGTTTGAGAAAGGTAGAGAGAGGGAGTGGAAATATAGTCATAATGGGTACATAAGCAGGGCCCAGGATGCCAGACTTGGTCAGCATGAGGAACCAGGAGAATGCTGGAAAACCAAATCTCCTAAAATCACAGCTTAAAGCCTGGTGATTCAGCTTCTGGGTTTTCACATGATACTTGTAATCTAGTAAATAAATATTCTTTTTTAAAAAGATTGTTTCCATTGTTTTTTCCCTAAATCTTTATATTACCAGGGCTATTTACCAAGTATTCTGTGGATTTAGATTTTTCTCTATTATGCATGAAAAGATTTTATTGTCTCCTGCTATCATCTGCATGTGCAGATTTTAAAACTACTCAGATTGGTTAAGAAAGCACATATATTCAGTAAATAGCCTGAACTCCAGCAAATTCCCCTAAAGCTATTGTTTTGATAGCAATAAAGTATTTTCTGAAAAAATTTGAATGAATTATTATCTTTGAAGAGTGTGTTTTGAATTTTTTTAAGTTTAAGTATGTGTTAGTTTTTGTTTGTTTTATTTTATTATATTGGCAAATAATAATTGTACATATTCCTGTGGTACTAGTGATGTTTCAATATACAATGTATAGTGAGCAGATGAGGGTAATTCATATATCTCTTATCTTAAAAATTTATCATTTATTTGTGTTAGGGATATTCATTCTCCTCCTTCTAGTTATTTTAAAAGTATATGATATATTATTGTCAATTATAGTCATCCTGAAATGGTGTAGAGCAATAGAACTTATTTTTTCTATCTAGCTGATAGGATAGATTTGTTTAATAAATTATTAAAACCACAATTTTCTGAACTGTATTATTTAGGAAGCACTTTTTAAAAATAGGGCAAATATTATAGTTAATCCAAGGGGTCTTTTAAGTGCAAATGAAAACTGATAATTCTTACTTTTTTGTTGTTTTTAATGTTAGATTAGTAGTAGATTAGATTAGATGGAGTAGTAAATTAGATTAGGGTAGAGGATATGATCAATGACAATGAAGTGTTCTAACATGAAAGACCATAAAGCATTATTTTATTTAGGATTTCAGTCTTGATGAAGCATGAAAGCAATTTGTAACACATAGAAGTTATTTAAAAAATAAACAGTGATAAGTGGTTGCTGAAAAATGGAAATTTATAAATCTGTGAGTAACAGGTTTATTAATGAAATGAGCCTATATGATCGAGAGAATATCATATGCCCCAGTTAGAGTTCATGCAGGTGAAATGTGGGAATTCGTTTTGCAAAAGGCACAAAGAAAATAAATGAAAAGATAGTTCTTTTTTTAAAACCTTAAATACCATACAGCATTCTATTCATTAGCCTTTGAAGTTTCCTGTTTTTTCATTGATTATTCAGTGTAATTATAAGCACGCATTCCAACAAGCTCACCTAGGCCGTAACTGCATATAGAGAGCTTGAGTTCAGTTTTGGAGCTTCACTCCACAATGGAAATAAGTGCAGTTACTTAGAAAAATCATTCTTGAACCAATTAACATTTCCTATTCTTTTGTTTATGATGCAAATTGCCATTAAAAGGCAGTGTAAAATTTTACTGCACATCACTTAATTAATTGGGAAAGTTTATATTATAACTTTAAGATGTGGAGGGATTGCCATTATATATATTTCCAGCAATCTGAATTGCACCTTCAACATTTCTCAACAAATGAAAGACATAAACCAGTTATAACTGCCAAGGTACCTCATATAGTTAATATGTAAATATTCTGTGATATGGAATAATGGCATGATTATTCATAAACACACATGTGCACACACTACACAACACCTCTAGTTGCCAACCTTGTGGTCCTACCTCTTCATTCACCAAGAACTTACAGATCCAACTTAAAGATTTTCTCACTTCAACTGTTGTCACTATTCTGGTTAATATCAAACTCCATGCGGGCTGCCTGCTTAATACTGGGGCTCTATCTTTATATAAGAAACTGAATCCCTTCCCACTCCTTAAATTTCATTATTTCCTGTAATGTTTTATCCCCTGAATTCTCACTTTACCCACAGCCTAAATCATACATTTCCGAACTTATTTTCCACTATTCCTAAGCATAAAAATCACTATCTCCTCCAAGACTGACCTCTAAATAATTGCTTTTATATTCCTACCTTGGCATCTCTTTTCTGTAGTGCCCAAATGGAATGCCTCTGCCCTCCCCACCCCGTATCCTTTCCCTCACCCCTACTTTATGACTCTTATTCCTAATCCCAAGCATATGAGTTCCCACTCTTGTTGCAAGCTTTCTCTAGCCAGCCCAGTCCACAGTGTCCCATGGCCTGCATTCATGTGAATTGCATCTATGATCAACCCACATATTCAGCATGTACCAAGCAGAATTCCATAATTTTAGTTCATATTTTCCAGAGGACAGCAGTTCTCTTCTTATTATAAGTGAGATGGGCCACTACAGGATTCGGTCAACAAGAAACACAAGTCATGATTAAGAGCATGGGTACTGAAACCAACAGACCAAAGTGAACATGATTCTGCCTTTAATACTCTCTTGGCCAACTTACTTAGCTATTCTGGACCTCCATTACTGTTTTTAACTATCAAATCAAGATAATTACAGTATTGACTTGGTAGTTATATTATGAAGAGTAAATGAGTTAATATATTTAAAGATCTTTTAACAGTGCTGGGGCATAATAAATATTTAAAGGTTGACCATAATAATAATATTTTCATCATTATTACTTAAATAACTAACAATTTCTTTAAGCATGATGTTAACCACTTTACATATATTAGGGCATTTAACACCCATAACCCCATTTTACTGACAAGGCAAATGGAGCTCAGGAAAGTAACATTTTCTAATATACACAGCTGTTAGGGGTGAAATTAAAATTCAAACTCTCCTCTGTCTCACCTCTAACTTCTGTTAATATCCCCTACACTATGTAGATTGAATGTCAGCTCCTAATAAGTGTTTTTAGATTTTGATCAACTTAATTATCTTTTGAAAAATACTTAATACAGTAGAAGACACGTTTTAAGGTTCTTAGTCTTTTGATTTCCCATGGCCTCCTATTAGTTTACTCTTTGGCTGCTTATTTGCCAGACAATTTCTGTGGTTTTCCTCAATGTTATTTACACTTTCTCAGGTCTTTCAGGATTTCTAATACTCCCACCTATGTATTAATCTCACCTTATATTGAATTAATCTTTTCCAAGTAAATGTATGGACTACCAGAGTAATGAAATAGCTGGATGGTAAAGCAACTAAAATGAAGTAACTTTAAAACTTGGTAATATTATTAAACCAACTAATATCATTAGGTAAAACTAATTAATATTATTTTATAATATGTTTACTCCAACTGTTTTGATGTAAAATTTTTGTTGGCTTAAATTTTGTTTTTGTATACACATTGATCTTATGGGTTAAGTAATAATTTTATATTTTAAGCAATAACTAGAATACTAAATTCCTTTTTTATGGGTAGTATGTATCAAGTACAGATCACATAGTGCTACCTGTAAATAATGTGTAAATTATAAAGCAGCAAAAACTGTAAATTAGTATTATATCATATTAAAAGAAATTAAATAAGCATTTTCTTGGGCATTTTAACCATTCCCTGAGATATTATAAATAAACAAGGAGCAACTATTACTAAATACACAAATGTAGGTTCACGTTTTTAATTTTACTAATTTATAGTCATCCTTGTTTATTAAAAGTGCTTATCCTTAAGTAAATAAACACACTTATATTTCAAAATGTTTATGATATTGGTCACTTGACCTCCTAGAAATATGTAGACTGTTTAATAATTTATAGTCATCCTTGTTTATTAAAGGTGCTTATCCTTAAGTAAATAAACACTTATATTTCAAAATGTTTATGATATTGGTCACTTGACCTCCTAGAAATATGTAGACTGTTTACTGTGTGTACATAATGACAATTTACATTAAAATCTAATGGCCTGTCTTTAGCTCATGCAGAGGATCACACCTCAGCTAAAATCAAAACATGATCTGAATAAATAAGAGTACTATGACCTTGCTCATGAACATAAATTCCAGTTTTCTTTGGTACATTAGTAAAAAGAAGTTAGCTTTAGGATTATATTATAGATATAACCATGATTTATCATCTCTTCACAGTATTTTCCTTCCCTCTTTGTCTTTATTTGTAAAAATCAAAAACCTATAAGAAAGATAAAAGAATATACAATGAACACCTACCTAATATTAATAATCACATTTTATACTTTTTACCACATTTGATGAATCTCCTTCCATCTAATCATAAACACAATAACACATACACACACACATACATTGTAATATTTAAAAGTAATTTGCACACTTTGCTCCAAGAATACTTATTTTTATCTAGTATAAAACACACCTCATAATTTGTTTTTAAAATATGGATTTTTTGAAAAGTCTAGGAAGGCCAGATGTATTATATGCAGAAATAAATAAAAAAGACCAAAATGAGAACCGGTAAAGTCTATTCATTCAGAGTTTGATGCACAAGGGAGCCCTCATTACTTGTATTTTGTTATAGAGTCAAAGATAGACAGGGAAGTGGTGAACTGTTACATTAGGAAAGCTGTAGATGGGGTAAGTAGAAGCAAGACATCCTAAGTGATTTGTTACAGGTGTATATTTAGCTTGCTCTAATTAGTCCTAAGTTGAAAGTGAGGATGGAAATTAGAGAAACTCTCAGTTTTTAATCACATCTTGGCCAATTGTTTTTTTGGCTTCCTAGACTGGTTGCTAGAGAGAATGGTGTGGCTATGATGTGTCTGACTTGGAGGTGAGTAGTGGGTTGGCTTCATTGGCTGTTTACTGCAGACTGTGGGCAAAGTTTATTTTTATATATACTCCTGCCATTGTCTATTTGTATAATCAGTCCCAATGTGGGATGACACACAATCTGGATATGTGTGATATTTCTTCATAATCACAAATAGTTTAAACTTTGTTGCCAAAAACATTTCCCAAGTGGTGGCATATTTTCATTGCATCACAGTGTAGACACATAGAGTTAGTGCGTACCATTATTTCTGTGCTAAGTTTATCTACTGTGTTAAGGTAGTGTTCATCGAAATTCTCCATTGCAAAGGCATTTTATTTCTCTTTACAATGAATAAGTAGTTAGCTAGGTGATACTTTGAGATGCTGTAAAATATCCTATAAATATCATGTTCTCCAATAGCATTTTATTCAGTTCTTTAGGTCCATTGATAATTATAGCATCAGTAGTGACAAAGAAAGTGATCTTTTCAATCAATGTATGTTACGTTTTATTGTTCAGAAATACTTTCTCCTTACACTCCTCCTTCTTTTGTTAAACATCATCACATCACATGAAAAATTTTGCATTCAAATTTTTATAATCTGTTACTATAAATCTTTTTCTAAATTTATTGATTTTTTAAAAATTTCATTGTTTGTCCTAAATTTAACCCATGGGAGCACCTTTTAATCAGATTCTGGACCTTTGAATATATTCCAATCATACTATGAAAAGTTCCTTGCTTTCTGGGAAAAAGGTGTTACATACTTATCTTCATATTTTTCCTCAGATTTGGATTCAAGGATTTCTCCAAGGAATGCTGGTGGTTGTGGCTGGAAACACATTATTACTTTCTTTTCAATCCTGAGAAAACTGAAATAATATTTTTTTTCCTTGCAGGGATATGATTAAGGAAAAAAACTATATGGCAGGAATATGGATACAAATTAAATTAATGAATTTCTATTAATTTAATAGAAATTAAAGCATAGAAGTAAAGAAGAAGATGCTGAGTAGATTGTCTTCCTTGAGACATGAGTGAATGAGAGCAGAGATCCCCATCTTCCTGAGAGATCAAGGGTAAACTAGGAAAAGGGAAGGTTTATTAGGAAATACAGGGTAGGATCTAAAACATTTTAAGCTGGAGAACTTCAAACAGGTGGCAGAAATATTTATCTGTTCAAAATAAGGAATGGAAGTGTGTTAGTCCATTTTCACACTGCTAATAAAGACATACCCAAGACTGGGGTGAAAAAGAGTTTTAATTGGATTTTTATTTCCACATTGCTGGGGAGGCCTCAAAATCATGGTGGGAGACAAAGGAACTTCTTACATGGAGGTGACAAGAGAAAATGAGGAAGAAGCAAAAGTAGAAACCCCTGATATACCTATCAGATCTCATGAGGCTTACTCACTATCATAAGAATAACACCAGAAAGACGGGCCCTATGATTCAATTACCTCCCATTGCATCCCTTTCACAACACATGGGAATTCTAGGAGATACAATTCAAGTTGAGGTTTCAGTGGAGACACAACCAAACCGTATCATTCTGCCCTGGCCACTCCAAATCTCATGTCCTGACATTTCAAAACCAATCATGCCTTTCCAACAGTCCCCTAAAGTCTTATCATTTCAGCATTAACCCAAAACTTCACAGTCCAAATCATCTGAGACAAGGCAAGTTCCTTTCACCTATGAGCCTGTAAAATCAAAAGCAAGCTAGTTACTTCCTAGATACAACGGGAGTACACATATTGCATAAATGCAGCCATTCCAAATGGGAGAAATTGTCCAAAACAAAAGGATTACAGGGCCCATGCAAGTCTGAAATCCAACAGGGCAGTCAAATTTTTAGCTCTAAGATGATCTCCTTTGACGTCATGTCTCACATCCAGGTCTCCTTGATGCAAAAGGTGGATTCCATGGTCTTGGGCAGCTTTGCCCCTGTGGTGTTACAAGATACAGTCTCCCTCCCGCTGCTTTCCAGGGCTGGCATATTGAGTGTCTGTGGCTTTTCCAGGTGCACTGTGCAAACTGTCAGTGGATCTACCATTCTAGGGTCTGGAGGACAATGGCCCTCTTCTCATAGCTGCACTAGCCAGTGCCCCAGTAGGGACTCTGTGTGGTGGCTCTGACCCCACATTTTCCTTCTGCATTGCCCTAGCAGAGGTTCTCCATGAGGCCCCTGCCCTTGCAGCAAACTTTTGCCTGGGCATCCAAGTGTTTGCATACGTCTCCTAAAGTCTAGGTGGAGGTTGCCAAATCTCAATTCTTCTGTTCACCCACATGCTCAACACCACATGGAAGCTGTCAAGGCCTGGGGCTTCCACCCTCTGAAGCCACAGCCTGAGCTCTATATTGGCCCCATTCAGCCATGGCTGGAGTAGCTGAGACACAGGGTACTAAGTCCCTAGATTGCACACAGCACGGGGACACTGGGCCTGGTCCACAAACCCACTTTTTCCTCCTGGACTTCCAGTCCTGTGATAAGAGGGGCTGCCATGAAGGTCTCTATATGGACTGAAGATATTTTCCCCATGGTCTTGGGGATT
Source organism: Aotus nancymaae (assembly GCF_030222135.1). Lineage (NCBI taxonomy): Eukaryota > Metazoa > Chordata > Mammalia > Primates > Aotidae > Aotus > Aotus nancymaae. The sequence continues at coordinate 14,606,302 of NW_026988435.1, forward strand.
AACATTAGGCTCCTTGCTACTTATGCAAATGTCTGCAGCTGGCTTGAATTTCTCCCCAGAAAATGGGTTTTTCTTTTCTATCACAGTTAGGCTGCAAATTTCCCAGACTTTTATGATCTGCTTCCTTTATAAAACTGAATGCTTTAACAGCACCTAAGTCACATCTTGAATGCTTTGCTGCTCAGAAGTTTCTTCTACCAGATGCCTTAAATCATCTGTCTATGTTAAAAGTTCCAAAAATCTCTAAGACAGGGGCAAATTGATGCCAATCTCTTTGCTACAATGTAAAAAGAGTCACCTTTGCTCTAGTTCCCAACAAGTACCTCATCTCTATCTAAGACCACCTCAGCCTAGATTTTATTGTCCATATTGATGTCAGCATTTTGGGCAAAGCCATTCATCAATTCTCCAGGAAATTCCAAACTTTCTCACACTTTTCTGTCTTCTTCTGATCCCTTCAAACTGTTCCAATCTCTGCCTGTTACCCAGTTCCAAAGTCGTTTACACATTGTTGGGTATCTTTTCAGCAACACCCCACACTACTGGTACCAGTTTACTTTTATTAGTCCATTTTCACACTACTAAGACACACTCAAGACTGGGGTGAAAAAGAATTTTAATTGAATTTACAATTCCACATGGCTGGGGGCCCTCAGAATCGTTGCAGAGGGCAAAAGGCATTTCTTACATGGTGGTTGCAAGAGAAAATGAGGAAGAAGCAAAAGCTGAATCCCCTGATAAACTGATCAGAGCTCATGAGACTTATTCACTGTCATAAGAATAGAACAGGAAAGACTGACACCCATGATTCAATTACCTCCCCCGAGATCCCTTCCACAACACAAGGGAATTCTGGGAAATACAATTCAGTTGAGATTTGGGTGGGGACACAGCCAAACCATATCAGGAGGAAAATGTTGAAAATAATAGCATAGAACCTGCAAGGAAGCATATTAGGGAGTCAATAAGAGAAGCATTTTTATAACGACTGTGATATCTATTAGTCAGCTTGCTATCTAAAGTAAGATTACGGTTTTTAATCATTTCCATCACTTCAAATTTTAAAAATAAGGTTCATATTTCACTATCATAATTATTAGATGCTCCATTAATTATTGCGCTAAGTAGGCAGTAGCAGCATAATTTAAGAAAGAGTTCTCAAATGGACCAATAAAAGATTAGTGTCAGTATAAAATGTCAAACAGGAAATTATTTTTAATAATAATTACCATAATCTATATTGGAGCTGCAAGAAGGCAATAAAGTCAATCTCTGAATCATTTATCATCAATTAATGTTTCAATGTCCATAGGGAATCTCACTGATACTGTATCACATATTAATCATTATAGGTGTAGCAAATTGACTTTCAAAAATTTTATTTAATTTTTCTAATTACACAGTTTTAATTATTTTAATTTTTATTTTATGAAGCTACTTTTCTCATGCTGGAGTGTCCAAAATAAGCTACACAACTCTTGTCAGGAAACAAAATAACAAAACCATTTAAAACTGAGAAAAAATGGGAGGCAGGAGAATTGCTTGAACCCAGGAGGCAGAGGTTGCAGTGAGCCAAGATGATGTCATTGTACTCCCGCCTGGGAGCAAAAATTCATCTAAAAAAAAAACTGAGAAAAAAACAACTAAAATTTGCTTCTAGCAGTATCCAATTTATTTAGGCATTGGAAGTACATAAAAAGTACTAGGAAAATATAAGTCCATAATTTTTAACACTTCTATACAAAGGCTAGCACATAATATATACTTAAATATGTGTTGAAATAATATTATAAATTACAAGTTTTGGAAAAATGAATTCAGATAAGGTGGGAGATACTAAAAAAGCAATGTTGAGACTCAAATATATTCTCTAGTGATTTAAAAATGGATGATATTGTTACTGAATTGAGTCTCCCTCCAATTCATATGTTGAAACCTTAAACTATAATATGACTGTATTAGGAGATATGGTTTATAAGGACATAACTAACATTAGATGAGGTTATGAGGTCCTAATCTGATAGGACTAGTGTTTTTTTTTTTTTTTTAAGGGCTCTCTCTCTCTCTCTCTTCAAGGTACAGAGAAAAGCCCATGTGGAGACACAGTGAGAAGGTAAATGTTTGAAAGCCAAGAAGAGATTCATCACAAGAAATCAACCTTGATGGAAACTTGATCGTCAACTTCTGGCCTAAAGAAATGTGAGAAAACAATTTCTGTTTATAAGCTATCCAGTCCATGGTATTTTGTTATGGCAGTCCAATCAGACTAACACAGATGGTTAGATTACTGTTCTCTATACATCCATTTTATCACTCAGATCATTAGGTTTTGGGTTCTTTTGGCTGTATTTTAATAATGTCTTCTATTATTACCAGCTGTAAATAAATTGCAAGATTATTAATGCATTAGTATATTAAAAATGGGAAAAATATGAGTGACATTAGTGCCCTTAGTAGAGTTATATTAAAATATCATCACATCAATGAGAGTGTACAAATTGTACACAAACTTGAAGTTGGAAACTTTAATATAAATAAGGATAATCTATGTTCCAGTTTTCTAAATGATGGCAATATAAACTATAGAGAAAATTAATGGAAATCTAAGTAATTGAAAATATTATTGTGGAAATCTATTTTTTAAATTCTTACATTGATACTGAAATTGATATTTTTTAGGAATTGTGTGTATGTGTCTCTCCTCTGCCTCCCAAAGTTCACATGTGAAAGCCCTAAAATGCACTGTGGCTGGATTTGGAGTACGGAAGTAATTGATTTAAAATAAGGTCGAAAGGGTGATGATACGGCTCAGCTCTGTGTCTCCACCCAAGACTCACCTTGAACTGTAATAATCCTCACATGTCTTAGGAGGGATGTTGCGGGAGGCCACTGAATCATTGGGGTGGGTTTTTGCCGTGCTGTTCTCCCAGTAGTGAAAAAGTCTAACCAGATCTGATGATTTTATAAAGGGGAGTTCCCCTGCAAACGCCCTCATGCCTGACACCGTGTAAGACATCCCTTGCTCTTCCTTCGTCTTCTGCCATAATTCTGAGGCCTCCCTAGCCATGTGAAACTATGAGTCCATTTAATCTCTTTCCTGTATAAATTACCCAGTCTCAGGTATGTCTTTATTGGCAGCATGAGAACAGACTATACAGGTGGGCTTCTGAAGCAATGGAATTAGTGTCTTTATAAGATGAAACAGCAGGAGAGGTGTTCTGTTTTTGTTTTTGTTTTCGTTTTGGGTTTTTTTGCTTCCATGTAAAGACACAAGGAGAATATGACAATCTGCAAGCCAGATAGAAAGTCCCCATCAGGAATAAAATTGTTTGGCACTTTGGTCTTAGACTTTCCATTCTCCATAACTGTGAAAAAATAATCTGATGTTTAGACCACACAGTGTGGCAGTCGGTGGTATTTGTTAGGGCAGCTGGGACATACTAAGACAAAATTTATTATTTACAAGGACTGCACTAAGAACTCTAAAGTTTTAAAATCTGGGTAATGGGATGGGAGACCAAGTGCAGACGTTGGAATCAGAAAAAATAAAATCAGAGAATAATTTATTAGGTTATTGTCAGTTTGTAAGGGAGTATGACTTTCAAACACATTCCTCCTTTCTTATTCACTTCTTGGAGGAATAGAGAGGGAGACTTGTCATCATTATTGTTGTTATAGATTTTTTTTTAATCTAAGATAGACACAATTCTTTGTACTTGTGTGTGTGTTGTCATTTTGAGACACCATCTTCAGCTGATATTAAACATATCATATTTTTGAAATATTCATGTAATACTATAAGAATTGCACATTTTCAGAAAAGAATGCCATCAAAGTAGTACCAAATAATGTAATTTGGGGGCACATTAAGGAAATCTCATACAGGGGTTCTTAGTGGTAGTTTTTCTTTCCATTCTTCATATTACCTCATGCTGTAGGGACTTAGTGGACAGACACGAGTGTTACCTTTAGGAGAACTAACAAGATGGCATAGTTTAATTACCTACTATCTTTTGGGTTCAAAGAGAAATTTTATTACTTCAAAAATTTTTAAGTATGCATTAATTTATGTTTACATAAAACTATACATCAAACTTCAAACTTTGGAAAATACAAATTCACCATAAGGTCACTTCCTTGACTAATGTTTGAGTTACTTGCATTTAAAGAGGTTTAAATGAAAAAACTTAAGAATCTTAGAAAAAAAAACTGAAAGTTTAAAATAAATTAGAAATGAAAATGTGCTAACTGAATAATGGTTTTACTTTCTCCAAAATACAAATTTGTTGACAGTGATTTTTTTTCTTTTCTTTTTTTTTTTTGATTATATTTCAAATTCTGGGGTACATGTGCAGATTGTGCAGGACTGTTACATAAGTATACATATGCCATGGTGGTTTGCTGCATCCATCCTCTCATCATCTACATTAGATATTTCTCCTAATGTTATCCCTCCCCAATTCACCCACCCCCAGATAACCCTCCCCTAGACCCCTACCCCAGAACAGGCTCTGGTGTGTGTTGTTCCCCTCCCCGTGTCCACATGTTCTTATTGTTCAACACCCACTTGTGACTAACATGGTGTTTGGTTTTATGTTCTTGTGTCAGTTTGCTGAGAATGATGGTTTCCAGCTTCATCCATGTCCCTGCAAAGGACATGAACTCATCCTTTTTTATGGCTGCGTAGTATTCCATGGTGTATATATGTCACATTTTCTTTATCTAGTCTATCTATGATGGGCATTTCAGTTGGTTCCAAGTCTCTGCTATTTTAAACAGTGCCACAATGAACATACATGCACGTGTGTCTTTATAGTAGATTTCTTTTATATTCCAAGCCATAATTTTATCTTTTGTGTTTATTAAAAAATAATTTATTTTCTGAAGAGTAAGACTTTCCATCATAAAGTCATACCTGATTCAATATTGCAAAGACATTCTTCATAATTTTCTGCGAAAATAGGGGAGAAAAGCTTTTAATTATCAAATTATTATTGGAAACCTTGGGTTTAATAATATTATAAACTACAGCCAGAGTGTTCAACTACAACTATTTTAAAAATGTAAGTTCCCTTACAATATAACAATCTAGTTGAATTCTTAATTATTTAGCAATATTGGATAATTATAGTTTCTGCTTTAAGTATTAAGCTTTTCTTGACCTATTTCCCTTATGTATAATTAAAAAGAAAATTGACTTCAATATGGCATAAAGAACTTAGACAATAAGTTATTTTTCTGTTCAATGTACATGTAAGTACTTTATAAAGGAACAAATTTTAATTCATTACAAGATTTTTATACATGGCAGTAAAATATAATTTTCTCCAGGAGTAATAAAACACATGATTTAGTCTTTGTAATAGTATTAGTTATTATATCAACTTTTTTTATTTAAAAATATTTACATGTATTCAGTAAACGAGTAGTAGACATTCAAACATTAAAACAAAATTAAAAATAATTTTCTTAAATATAGATTGCATAACTGTACTTAAAAAGATATTTCAAAATCTGAAAATACTCCTTTAGCTGAAGGAATTACATGGAGACTTCAGTTTATCACAAATTTATCAGAGACATATAAAGTGTGAAATATTATTCTTATAGCCCAATAAAAAAGCTTAGTGAAAAATAATTTTAAATAACATGCTTTGCTACACCTATGAACAAAGTAAGATGATCTCAATTTCATATTAGCTATGTAACCCATGCAAATTAAGGACCATTTTGCAAATGTCACTTTCAATGTGAAAACCTTTGTATTTAAAACCAAGACAAATTCCATTTGAAATGGACATCTGATAGAACCCCTGCAACTGAATTTTACTAAAGATTTTGCATTCTTACATTATTTGTGCCTCTGAATCTTAACGAGCTTTTGCAGACACATTTTTGCTGTTTGAGTAGTACTCTCCATCAATGTTAATGAATATTTTTACAACATAACTTGTAAAGAACTGTTCCAACCATTAAATTAGATGGGACTTTTAGCATCGTCTTGAAAAAAAACAGATGCATCAGCTGTTTCCAAGCACTTTTAAATATGTGATACATAACTTCTAGACTACAAAATGAAGTTGGCAGTTTTTATATAAAAATGCTCTTGTTATTCTCACACGAACTTTTCAAAGACCAGTGTCAAAAGAAAAGGCAAAAGGTTAGATTGAAAAGGAAGAAACTTGAAAAATCTGAGAAAAAATAAGAAGTGATAATTGGTAAACGTATTTAAAGCCAAGACATGTTTAAAGATATTGGACATAACTCCCACATCTGTTTGAGAACTGAATAAATACTTTTTCAAACATTTTTGAAGTGTCAGTGTTTTTAATTGATTCATAACTGTACATATTTATGATATATTGTGATATTTTACATATACATATATATAGTATAATGGTCAAATCAGGGTAATTAGCATATCTATCTCCTCTTGTTTCTATTTGGTGAGAACATTCAGAATCCTCTCTTTTAGCTCTTTTGAAATGTACAACATATGAGTGTTAACCATAGTCACCCTATTGTGCAATAGAACATTAGAACTATTCCTCTTATCCAACAGTACTTTTATCCCAATGGACCAACATCTCCCCTTAGTCTCTCCAGTCTCTGATAGCCACTATTCTATTCCTTCCTTCTACGGGATCAATTTTTTTAAAAAAATCTACATATGAGTGAGATCATGCAGCATTTGTCCTTTCGTGCCTGGCTTATTACACTTAATGTTCCCTAAGTTCATTCCTGTTTTTGCCATTGTGTATATATACATCACATTTCTAAATCTAATCATCCATTGATGGACTCGTGGGTTGATTTCACGTTTTGCCATTGTGAGTAGTGCTGCAATAAATATGAGAGTGTCTTAAACATGTTATAACATAAATGCAATTACCTTGAGAGAAATGCAGGCAAACATAGATTTAAAATTTGTGCTAATACTTATCTTCGATAATGTTTTTTCTTTTCTTCCCAAGGACTTAAGGAATATTAGGGAAGATTTTAAACATTACTAAATTTGAGAATCTTTTCTTGCTGAAAATGATGTGCTTTGAAAAATATCTTAAATTTATGTAGCAGAAAGAAAAAAAAATTCATAATAGTTCCAGTTGTATAAGAAAATGTCATCTTTTTCTGCATTTCATATATGAATATGTAAAGAAAAAGAAATTCCAGTTGAATGTTTTTACTGCTTACAATATTAATAAAAATGCTCTATTTGAAAAGTAAAAATAATTGGAATAACTCAATATTTACTAAAATAAACTGGTAGAAAGTCAGGGTCCTCCAGAGAAACAGAACCAATAAGATACACATATACAAAGACTCGTAAGTCCCACAAAGAGAAGTTGGCAAGCTGGAGACCCAAAAGAGCCCACAGCTTAGTTAAGGTCCCAATGCTAGCAGGCTCAAGACCCAGAGAAAGCTGGAATTTCAGCTCAAGTCTAAATGCAGGAAAGAACCAAAGTCCCAACTCAAAGCAGGCAGCCAGAGTTCCTTCCTGCTAATGGGATGGTCAGCATTTTTGTTCCCTTCAGGCCATCAACAGACTAGATGAGGACCACCCACATTAGGGAGGCCTCACTTACATCAGGAAAGGCAGGCTGTTTTTCTGGTCTAGCAATTCAGTTGCTATTCTTATCCAGAAACACCCACACAGACATACTCACAATAACTATTGGCCAAATGTCTGGGAACCCTGTGACTCAGTCAAGCTGATATGAAAAATTAACCATCACACATAGTAAGCATCCTTCCTTTTATTTAATACACTGTACTTTTTTAACTTAAAAATGACTTGGAGAACTCTCCTAAACTAGAATAATGGATATTTATTATTTTTAACGGCTATGTACATTTTAATGGCATTTATTTCCCTAGTGTGCATACCACGTTTTGTCCATTTTTTAAAATTGATGACCAGATCTGTATTTATAATTTTGCTACATAAAAATATGCTGAAATTAACATAATTGTACATATACCTTTACATGATTTCACTTTTATTTATTTTGTAGAGATTCTTAGGTGTCAATGCTGCGTCTAAAGATAAAAGTATTTTTTATTTGAATAATTGTCCCCAGAAAAAAAAATCCAAAAATGTGTATGGACACACTCATACTTTACATTACAAAATAATGGACTCTGACACATTAGTTGTATTATAAGCTATACGCAGAATGAACACATGTTTTAATAGTTTGTGAAATAGGAAGATTTCCAGTCACTCTTTGTTCCTTTGCTATTGCAGAACCAATGTATTCTTATTTATGCTTCAGTGTTTCATAGAGTTATCAGTGTAACAGCTTTCTTTTGTGTTGTTGTTGTTCTTATATTCTTAAGACCTAGCTATCTTTTAATAATTTCTATGAAATCATTGCATAGGGCCAAATGACTCAGGTGAGACATGTACTATCTTACAACCATCCTCATTTTAAATTCTGAATCTTCATCTTTTATTAAAGTCAATGGGCTTCAATTCTCTCTTTCCTTAGCTTACTTATTTCCCAAGAAGCAATTTTTAGAATGTGACTCCCATTAACCATTCTGCAAAATTTTTCAATCCTATATAAGAAACTATATAGTGTCTCTTATATAGGATATACAGGCATGTTGCAGCCTTGCCTGTAGGTACAAGAAGGGGAACAGAGAGAAAAAGGATAAAGAAAATGGAAGAAATAAACATAAAGATAGTAATTAACCAAAGGTGAAGAGAGGCAAGCTAAGTAATTACTCTGTGAAAGTAAATTTGTATCATATAACTGGAATAGATGAGGGAGCTAATTGATTGAAGCTATGTTAACAGTTTATTTGGACTCTTTCCTACATCAGACATTAGACATTTACAATCCTATATAAGAGACTACATAGTGTCTCGTATCGAATTGAGAGGTGGAAAAGTACAACCTTTTATAAAACAGTACTGACTAGTTGAGAAGGAAGGGGATTATGGAAATGCTATGAAAGTTGCCATTGTGAAGTGATTGTTGTGATGTTAAAAGAGTAGTGAGATGAAAAAGTAGTGAAGAGTTAGAGAGGCACAGAAATTTGATGTCAATTATAATGAAAGAGAGAAGATGTTATATTAGAGTGATAGCAAAAGAAAAGGGGTTTGAAGGCTAGAAAATCATAAGCATTTTGTAGTTAAAAGCATTCCATGGAGAAAGTTTTGAGAAGCAAGGCAAAATAAGAAAATAATGGAACAAATTCCCTAGAGATAGAATAGATTGAACAGAGGATACAAATGGAGGAATTAGCTCTGGTGAAAGTGATAGTCAACTTTTCACTCAAAGGTAGAACAGAATAAAGAGAAGGTGAAGGAAGATGAAGGAAAGTTCCATGCATAAAGGAAGTTCTGAAGTTTGTACTAAACATAGGTTTTACATTTTTTAATGAATTAGCAACCCAGGCCAGCTTTTGAAGGTGAGAGGATGAAATGAGGACGTGAAGTAACTGATCTCCCCAGTAGAGAGAAGTCAGCCTCTTCCACTGGGCCCAGAGAACCAGAGTGTGTTGCTTCATGTATCCGGCCTGGGTACACAAGTTGAGAAGGACATGTTCTTGGCTGCTTGTGGCATAGATGGAAGAATAAGATAGATGGTTGTGTAGAAAAGCTAACATTCAAACCCACAGATACATTCTAATAGAGCAATCACTCTACAAAGATGACATAAAGAGAAATTGGGAAGTGTAGAAGGTAATAAAATACAATATTGAGAAACCAAAATAAATACGGTGGGCATAATGTAAAGTTTACAGAAATTCTCTGAGCTCTGTGACAAAATTCATAACTGTTGTGTGTATGTGCATGTGTGTACTTATATACATTTAAATAGACAAGCTGTTGTCTCATGCAATGTGTTGAGGAAGCTATTCAGAAGACAAACTCAGCCAGGTGCTGTAGCTCATACCTGTAATCCCAGTACTTTGGGAAGTAGAGGCAGGCAGATCATTTGAGCTCAGGACTTTGAACCCAGCCTGGACAACATGGCAAAACTCCATCTCTACAAAAACACAAAAATCAGCTAGACGTGGTTGTGCCTGTGTACCCAGCTACTCTGGAGGCTAAGGTGGGAGGATCACTTGAGCACAGCAGGTTGAGGCTGCAGTGAACTACGATCATGCCACTGCATCCTAGCCCCGATTTCCAAGCAAAACACTGTCAACAAAAAGAGAGAGAGAAAGAGAAAAAAAAATAGAAGAAGGAAGGAAGGAAGGGAAGGAAGGGAAGGGAAGGAAAGGAAGGAAGGGAAGGAAGGGAAGGAGGGAAGACGAGAGGGAAGGAAGGAAATAATTCAACTCTTATTTGGGAGCTTAACAAAAATAGAAAAGGACACATTAGATTATGTATTAAGGAAAATAATTTAAATGAGTAAAAATTAACAATAAGGAATTACCTAATTCTGAGAGACAGGAATTTTAAGTAGACAATCATCTATATTTACAACTTTCCTTTGCAACTGTTAGCAGTGATGCAGTGGTATCTTAATAAGGGTTCATCCAAACATATCAAGTTTTATGTTTGGTCTCATTAAAGATAAGGGAAAAATCAAGGGTACTCTAGATAGGACAACTGACGTGGTTCAATGTAGATAGAATAAGAAAAAAAATTAAGACTAAGAGTAGAATGAAAATCTCTAATACTTGGAAAATTTTTGAAGAATACATGGTCAGAAGAAGGAAAATATCAGATGCACTAAACATGATCATATGATAAAGGGGAAGGGATGAGATAATAAATAGATAAAAATGTTAAAGTTTTCAGTATGGAAATGGTGCAGTTCTGTGTGATTACGAGTGGAAGTCCAAGATCAAGGTGTCATCAAGGTTATTCTTTCCTCAGGCTTCTCTCCTTGCCCTGCAGAAGATGGTCACCTTCTCGCTGTGTCCTCATGTGACCTCTCTATGACAAGCATCTGTAGTGCTTCTGCCTCTTCTTACAAAACCACAGGTCACATTGGATTAGGGCCCAATCAGATGACCTCTTCCAACATTACATACCTCATTAAGGCCCTATCTCCAATCACAGTCACCTTCTGAGGTGGGCTAGGGGTTAGGACTTCAAGGTATGAATTTGGGCAGGGGCATAACTTAGTCAATAGTAACCATGTCATAGCCTTGCCTGTGGATATAAGAAGGGCAACAGAGAGAAAAAGGATCAAGAAAATGGAAGAAATTAACACAAAGATAGTAATTAACCAAAGCTGAAGAGAGACAAGCTAAGTAATTACTATATGAAAGTAAATTTGAATCATGTAATTTTGGAATACATGAAGTAGCTAATTGATTAAAGCTATGTTAATTTATTTGGACTGTTTCCTATGTCAGACATTAGAATAACTGCTTTATTGCCATTTGCTATGTAATGTTCCTAACACCTTCATGAACTGAGTGCTATTGCTAAGCCTCTCCTATAGATTAAAAAACCTAAAACTCAGAAACAAAGATTCAGCAGCTTGTCCGCTATCACAAAATAAAACTTGACAAACTGAAATTTAGACCCAGAATGGTTTAACTGTAAAGCCTTTACTATTAGACTTAACTATCAGACACAAAAAGTATACTAACTTACCAAGTTTGTCTTTCTTCGCTTAAAGACTTAACATTATGGATTTCACATTCCATTTCAGTTTGAATAATATGTCTAACTAATGCTCTTTAAAAAGTCATTTGTAACAAATTCCTATAGCCTATGCTTTTCTATCTGCTGCATAACTAGCTGAAAAATAACTTAAATACGAATTAGGTTGGTTAAATTTTATGTTGCCGGTCTTTATTCCCTTTCCAAATCAGTTCTTTCCTAGCTGGTTTTTATGATCTCTATATTTTTTTGTTCTCTTTTACAAAAAATGTTACCAGAGAGTTCAAACAGTTCACCATAGTACTGATTCTTCAAATATTTTCTCACAAAAACATGACATGAAAGATAGCCACAGCACAAATTTAGATATAAATAAAAACTAAATAACATTATATTCATATTTATATATGTAAATGTGTGTATATATATGTGTGTATATTAAAATTTTTTCCTGGGCCGGGCGCGGTGGCTCACGCCTGTAATCCCAGCACTTTGGGAGGCTGAGGCGTGCGGATCACGAGGTCAAGAGATCGAGACCATCCTGGCCATGGTGAAATCCCGTCTCTACTAAAAATACAAAAATTAGCTGGGCGTGGTGGCGCATGCCTGTGGTCCCAGCTACTTGGGAGGCTGAGGCAGAAGAATCGCTTGAGTCCAGGAGGTGGAGGTTGCGTGAGCCGAGACTACGTCACTGCACTCCAGTCTGGCAACAGAGCAAGACTCCATCTCAAAAAAAAAAAAAAAAAAAAAAAACTTTTCCTAATATTTTAATGTGTGATATATACTATAGTATAGTATACTATACTAAATGCCACAACTATGTGTGTGTATATAATACTGTACTATATACTATAGCATACTATACTATATACTGTAACTATAGGTGTATATAGAGTATAGCATATGATGGTGTATAGTATAATTTGTACAGTATGTGTGTTTATGTAGTATAGTTTAGTGTGTATATATATATACATAGTATAGTGTACTATACTATATACTATATTATATGACCTCATTAATGATGGGAATAAATAGTATATAGTATAGCATATACTATAGTATACGATAGTTGTATACTTCATCACTTCACATTACTGAAAAATTGGTTAAAATTAATTACTAATGAAAAATAATGTTTTTTAGCTTAATAAAAACTCCTTATACACATTTGGTGAATACGAAGTAACCAATGCCTCTGTAAACTGAGAAAGAAAGGGAAGGACTGTAGCATTCATCCTAACATTCTTATACAGCAGCAACTAAATAATTGATGAAATATTCACTACTATAATGTATACTTTATACTATCTATATATACTATATGCTATCTACATGGAGTATATACAGATAGTATATACTATGAGTATAGAGTATTGTATATAGTATGAGTATATAGTATATACTATACTGTACATATATACTATTTTATATAGAGTATAATATATAGTATATAGTATACACTATAATATATAGTGTATATATATATATGATACTCTATTAGGATATTCAAAACTATATAGATACTCATAGCATTTGCAGTATAATCTGATACATGCCTTAAATTTTATAGACATTTGTTATGATTATTTTCCCATAGAAAGTAGCTGTAAGTTATATAAAAACACAAAAATGGGTACAAAATCACTAGAGTATAATGTATACCATATAAAGTAATATAGAGTATATACTATCAGTATAGAGTATAGTATATATACTTTGTATATAGAGTATATAGAATATAGTATATACCATGAGTATACATAGTATATACAGTATATATAGTGTATTATGTACTTTGTATATAGGGTATAGTATATACTATACTTTTCACATGTTTTAAAACCTTTAGAATTTTCAAAACCATATAGATACTCTTAGTACTTGCACTATAATCTGATATATGAATTAAATTTTATAGACACTTATTATGATTATATTCCCAAAGACAGTTGCTGTAAGTTATGTGAAAAGACAAAAACAGGTACATAAAGTAATATTTCCAATATTTTGCATCATTGTCTTCCTCATTTCCTAAATTTTCTTGTCATAAAACTTCTCAATTTTGTAATTAAGCTCCAGAGTTATGCACAGCAAAAGAAACAATCATTAGAGTGAACTGGCAACCAACAGAATGTGAAAAAATTTTTTCAATCTACCCATCTGACAAAGGGCTAATACTCACAATCTACAAAGAACTAAAGCAGATTTACTAGAAAAAAAAAATCCCAATTCAAAAGTTCGTGAAGGATACGGATAGACACTTTTCAAAAGAAGACGTATATGAGGCCAACAAACATATGAAAAAATGCTCATCATCACTGGTCATTAGAGAAATACAAATCAAAACCATATTCAGATACCACCTCACATCAGTTTGAATGGCGATCATTATAAAATCTGGAGACAACAGATGCTGGAGAGGATGTGAAGAAATAGAAACAGTTTTACACTGTTGGTGGGAGTGTAAATTAGTTCAACCATTGTGAAAGACAGTGTGGCCATTCCTTAAGGATCTGGAAATAGAAATTCCATTTGACCCAGCAATCCCATTACTGGTTATATACCTAAAGGATTATAAATCGTTGTATTATAAAGACACATGCACACGTATGCTCATTGAGGCTCTGTTTACAATAGCAAAGACTTGGAAACAACCCAAATGCCCATCAATGAGAGACTAGACAAGGAAAATGTGGCACATATACACCATGGGATACTATACAGCCATAAAAAAGGATGAATTCATGTCCTTTGTAAGGACATGGATAAATCTAGAAACCATCATTCTCAGCCAACTGACACAAGAACAGAAAATCAAACACCTCATGTTCTCACTCATAGGTGGGTTTTGAACAATGACAACACATGGACATAGGGAGGGGGGCATTGCACACTGGGGTCTGTTGGGGGTGCTAAGAGAGGGACAGTGGGGTGCAGGGAGGTTGGGGAGAGAAACATGGGGAGAAATGTCAGATATAGGTGATCGGGGAATGGAGGCAGCAAACCACCTTGCCATGTATGTACCTATGCAACAATCCTGCATAACCTGCACATGTACCCCAGAACCTAAAGTACAATTAAAAAAAAAATTTTTTTCTCAATTTCTCAAAAGTCTCAATTTTCTAGTTATTTGATTTTTATTCTGTTGATTGATTTTCTCAAGGTCCTGTGTCTATATTCACACATAACTACAAAAACATACAATAAGAAATGTATGGTTCACACAAATAATTATCTAAATTTACTAATTAATGATAATGCAAATATAGAATTAAATGTTATTAACTTTTTATTCGTTACATGTTAATGATATATATGTACAGTACCTTAGAGATATAGTATTACAAAAAAAAAAAAACATTTTAGAATGATTATATATCACCACTGCTTCTTGAATGTAATAATGAGCCGAATGTTAGCATCTTCTGTAAATAGGGGTCTCATAAACCTTCTCATCCTTCTAACATCATTCAACAAAGAGCTTAATTTATTGAGAATTCTGAATCCTAATCAGGATTCTAAATTCTTGCTTTTTCTGATATTTCTGAATAGCCAGCCAACAGAGCTTCTGTTTTTGTTTTTTTCCTCTTATTTAATAAATTGTATAAAAAGAACTTATAATTACAGTCTATTTCAGAGCACAAAATGTACCAAATTTTATTTTTGATTTCTACTTCCACCTGCTAGAATTGCAGTGAAGCATTAAATCAAAGAGTTGATTGAAGTCTGAACAATTCTGTATGTCACAGTTGTCTAATTATATAAGAAAAAGATAATTTAATACACTTTTGAGGTTTTTACCCATTATAAATGTAATTATAGAATTTTTAAAGGCTCATGAATTTGTTCCTATAGCTAAATTTTAAACAATTCATGAAAAAATAATCAGGTTATTGATGCATTTTTAATTTTTTATTTCCAATTGAAGCCTTAAGACATTTGATTTTATCTTTTACTGTCCTTTACTTGGCCAAAGACGTTTTTTAAATAGTGACAATTTTACATTTTAAGGAGATGAATTTTTTTTAGTATTTATTAACTTGACTATGTTGAGTCCACTGACCACTATGTTTTCATGAATGACATATGTGTATTTTTTTAGTTCACCCAGTATATTGCTGGTGCAAGCTTAACCTTAACTGTGATTCAGTGTTCTCTAATGCATTCGTGGGGATGAACCAAAAGAATTCTAAGAGACTGAGGAAATTCCTGGGAGAGAAATCATCTTAAAGGATAAGGAAAGCAGACACAATGAACCTGACCTGACTGAGCCCTTTACATTGGACGAAAAGGTCATCGATTCTGCCTGCCGATTCTTCTCTAGGCCTTGGGGCAAATTTAACTAAATTCAGAAAGTGCTATCTTTCTATAAACCATTGTAAGATATTGAATCAGAAAGAGCAATACTTCAGTGTATTTTAAGCCACAATAAATGGTCTATTTTGTCAAAGGCAGCTTAAGATTTCTAATATGATAAACACCAAAGAAACCAGTTACTTTTTTTTGACACTGGAACAAGCTCCTTTAGAATATATGGGAAAAGTCAATGGTGACAAATCTTTGAAAATTTTTACAGTAAAATCCAGGAAACAAGTAAGATTATGTCCTCATGGATACTGAGTGCGTACATTGAAGAGCAAGAAACTTCTGCTTTATTTTGTTGAATGTCTGCCTGTTTGTTTTAATGATTGGAGAAAACTGAGCCATGTTTTGTAAACATATAACTAAATAGTAGAAATTTGGAAGTCAAGGATCTTGGAGAGAAGGAGTTAAGCAACAGGGCAAGGTGACAGAAAAGAATATAGGGATGAAATTTACAGAAGATATGGAGAGTCGAGTCTTTCTTAAAAGCATATATCCTCCATTGATGATGGGAGAGAAAAAGAAAGAGGTGAGTGCAGATGCTGAAACCCTTACAAAGTTGTCAGTGAAAATTTGAGTTGGTATCCACCTTATGACTTCAATGTTCACTGTAAAGTAAGAAGTGACAGCATTTATAAGGCTAATGGTGTGCTGATGAGGAAGAAAGTAGGGATGACATTGAGAAATTTAAAATAATTGTGAATGGATAGCAGGTGTATTTTTCAAAGAGGCACTAAACAGTATTTCCCATTTCACATGCTCTTCAGCTCTGTGACTTTACCACTTTCCAATTAAGAATTGAAGTCTATTTTTCAGCCTTCCTGAATCTCACTACTTACACTGACTGCTTTCACCAGTAAAATACAGCCAAAATGACTCTGCTAATCCCACGTATAGCCTGTAATGGGAAACTCAGCTTTGATTCTCCTTTTTTGGAAGACAGAACCATATCAGAAGTGTGGTTGTCCTGAGACTCTCATGTTACAAGAAGCCAAAGCCATGAGGAGTGATACCAGAGATCAGATGCCATACAAAGAGAGCTAAAGAGGAGCAACAAAATACCAAACATGTGAGTAAGAAAACACATTGAAGCCAACTCATGTGGCTTCAATTAAGCAATTCAATTAAGAATTCAGATGACTCTATCCCCAGACAACATCAATATGCAAGGAAAAGAGATAACTACTAAGCTGAACAAAGGCAATCCATAGAACTATGAGATAAATATATTATAATTTATATAATATATTATATTATATTTTTCAGCCTTCCTGAATCTCACTACTTACTGCTTTCACCAGTAAAATACATTTTATTACTTTCACCAGTAAAATACATTATGTTATTATTACTTTATATATTATATTATATAAAATAATATTATTTTTTATATAATTATATTTTATATAATATAATATATTATATAAAATAATATTATTTTTTATATAATTATATTTTATATAATATAATATATTATATAAAATAATAATATAATATAATATATTATATATAAATATATGTATATTTATATTATATATTATAATATAATATATTATATATATTAATAATAACGATGTAATTAATATATATAATATATATTATATTTATATATAATATATATGTATAATATATAATAATATATAATATGCATATATAAGTAATTAATAATATAATAATAACAAATATAATATATTATATATATTAATTTATATAAATTATTAATCTAAACCACTAAGATTTGAGGGAGATTGGCTATGCATCTATAAATAATTAGATTAACATTGAATATGTTATTTTGCAGGGTGCTAGAGTAGTTAACAAGAGGAATATAGTAAGATAAATAAAGCACTGTTGAATGTCTACAAAGGTGTTTTTTTGGTAAACTCTCCATATATAAAGCCATCTAGCTGTAGTCATTAGCCAGGTATGAACACTGAGCATGAAGAAAATTAGTTGGGTTTAATCTAACATTAAAGTTTGCCAAGGCAGGTACAATAAAATGAAAATAAGTTTAGAGAGAAGATTATAATAAATAATTGTTTCAGTTATTATTTCAAACTAATTTGAGTATCTCATTGGCTTTCATAATTTTTTTTATCATCTTTACTCAAACTGTGTTGTTGAGTGTTCTGAGTCACCATCCTCATCATCCTCATTATCCCCAAACCTGCTCTTGAATTGAGTCTAATTACAGTGTATCGCCATCAAAATGGTGGGTGCAAATCACTACACTATCCCTCTGGGCTGCTGTTTGCCATTTCTAATCTTTCTGAAATGATTGGCTTTAATTATAGATCATCATTCTTGAGAGGATATGTGTTTTTCAATGGGCAGATTTGGCACTGAATTTTCTCTTTGTTTCTCCTCAAGTTGATGCTTACAATATAAAATCTAGGAAATTGTATTAGATCTCAAAATAGCAGGCAGGCTCTACTTTACAACAGTTTCCCTCTAAATAAAGTCATTTTTGTAATGTTCTTTCTTTCCACTCTTCTTTTTTTAAATCAGAAACAAGTCCTACGTTGTGTATTTTTAGGATTACACCTAAAAGTTTCATCAAAGATTAGAAAATAGTTTAGAATAGAAAATGAACTTCCTCTATATTTATTTTTTGGAACCAGCTCAAGATCATGAAATTGTTAGTCTTAAGCAAGCAACTTTACGATTTTAAGCCACACTTACATTTTCACCACTCTCCTGAACTGTGAGTCATAGTTACAATTGCCAAGAATAAAAAAGAGTGCTTTAAATTTTAATAACTGACTTGCTGTGTTTTCTGTTTTGCTGGCTGCCAGAAAAGAACTGCTAGTCCTTTTCCATGCCAATGAAAACTGAAATAGAATAAGATGCGTTTACACTGATGATGCCAAAGGGGAAGGATGTGAGAAGCTGTTATAAATGAAGTTGAAATGTTCTTTCTAGTTTTATTTCTTCTTAGGAAAGAGATTTTCCTAAGAAAATGCAAGAATCTCGGAACAATAATTTATTTAGAATTCCTTTGTAAATGAATTAAAAATTGAATTGGCCTCAAATACATTCCCTGTGTTCTTCAGCAATGCATAGAAGTAAATACTTGTTGGAAAATTTTTAACACAGCCATGCAAAGAAGTATGTAGAACAATAGGCTACTTCTTGGACAATGAAAATGCAACCCCACTTTTTCTATTTGATCATGCAGCCTATACATAATTATCTGGTTCTCTCATTCTATGTAGCAGTGCAGTCATGGCAGCCAAGCAAGAAAGAAATAGAAGGAAGACAATTGGTTTTCTGAGGGAGCTTAGCCAGTAGAATTGATTCCTTTCTGTTTTATAACACAGACCCTGTAGATATTCAAGTTTACTTTTATTTATGTGTGAATTAGGTAAGTTCACATTTATATTCCTTTTTCTTTTACCAAGCTCTAGCCAGTTGTCTGGAATGGTGTGATTTTCTTTTTTAATAAGCCAAGGACCCTATTCATCATTACTATGTAATTTTAATAATACTTTTGATTCTCTAACCTGTGAAG
Source organism: Aotus nancymaae (assembly GCF_030222135.1). NCBI lineage: Eukaryota > Metazoa > Chordata > Mammalia > Primates > Aotidae > Aotus > Aotus nancymaae. The sequence continues at coordinate 14,625,756 of NW_026988435.1, forward strand.
ACTTACATCCAAAGATGGAAAATAAGAGGTCCATGCTGTGTTGTGGTAAACCCAGAGACACCTGACATTCCATTCCTTTCTGTGTTAGTAAACCAGATTTGAAAATTTGTAGACAAGTAGATGGGCGTATATGCTGATAGTGATGATTTTCATTTTCAAAGTGAACACCACACTGGGCAGTGCTAATCTGTTAAGACTTCTGATCGTTGTCTGCTGTTTATACCTGAGCTTTGACTTGAATAGTAAACTCTGTCTCATAGGTTTGGGAAGTTGCTTAGGTAGAAAATTTCAGCCTTTGGCTGTTGAATACCAGTCTCGCCTGACACTTGCAATTGTATACCATCCCCTAATCCAGACACAGAACAGGGCTGACTGAGGCTGTCACCATGAATCCCCAAAGAACTTTCCTTTTGCTGCTTAAAATAACTTCACCCTCAACTGCGTCAAAACAACTGCTTGAAGATTCTGCTTGCTCCTTTCCATTCTTCACACGAGATTCTCTATCTCCGCATTGCTCTGTGAGCACAGTTCATGCACAGGCAGAATTGCTACATGCCAGGACTTTTTATCAGTAACCTTTGTCTCCTGATGAAGTGTCAAATGCAGAAGTAAAGTTTCTGACATCTTGAAAAAAGATCAAGGTCTTAAAGTCTAAATGTTGATTACACAGTAGCATTGTCTTAAAGACCTCAGTTTTGTATGGATTTTGATGTCATATTTGACAAAACATTCTGTTTCTCATAGTCACATATTTCTAAAAAATCATGGTAGATTGTATTATCCCAGTGCTTTGTGACTAGTCAGAACTTGGGTCCAGAGGGTCAGGGAACTTATGTAGAGCATATAAATAGAGCTCAGATTCAGATTCAGTTAAGAACACATTCACTGTGACCTCTATGCACAGATAAGTAGAGAGGGAGAAAGAGCAATAGAAAGTAGAATGAATTGTATACTTTTTGAGAGAAAGGAGTCGTGATTATTTTTTAAATGTTGGTACATACATGCAATCATACATGATTACATATAAGGTGTAAGTTTTGGTCAATTCAGGAAAGTTACTTTAGTAAATTAATTATCTATAAAAATGGCTTCTAAATGTTCCTTTTTTGAATAGTAAAATTAATATGAGCTAGGTGTTGTTTCTATTTGAACCTGTGTTGTTTTCTTTTCCAAATTAGCATTTAAACTTTTATGATAATAAAACTTACTGATAAACAAACCCCCCAAACTCCATCTTAAATGATGCAGTGCTACAGTCCTATGACATTTACAAGAAAATATCAAGCATAGAGTGTATTATTTTTTGAATTATTCAATACTAAATATTTAAACATCTAAACCATTTGGAGAGAGGAGAATCTTGTCCTGGGACCCGGGCCCTGCCTTCCAATTACAAAAGTAATTCCAAAGTGACATCATTGGAATATTCAGGGACATTGTTGGAATTGAAGGGCATAAAATAGTAGATGAACAAATGGAAGGAGATTGCTGTCTCTGATGACAAGATAGGACTGCATGTTTCATTTCTTCCCCAAGTTATATAAATTTTTTTTTGTATTTTTTTGAGACAGACTCTTTCTATGTCTACCAGGTTACAGTGCAATAGCACAATCTCAGCCCACTGCAACTTCTGCCTCCCAGGTTCAAGCCATTCTCCTGCCTCAGCCTCCTAAGTAGCTGGGATTAGGGCGTCAGCCACTGTGCCCAGCCCAAGTTATATAAATTGAATAGAGCTCCAGTTAGCATCTGAATGGCACTAAGAAGATTAAGTTTCATATCTTACAATTTCAGTAGAAGAATAAATAAAACATTATAAAGGCTCTATAATCAATACAATTAAGTTAGGAACAGCTTAGAGAGTATAGAAGTAAATTACAATGTCTACAGAAATGAAATGGAAAACAAAAGGTATTATTTCGATTTAATGGGGAAAATGTTTATTTAATAAGTGATCTTGACACAATTGGTTATTTGCCTAGAATCAAATAATGCTAAAATTCTACTCACTACGTAGTTCAATAATAAATAAATTAAAGCTTTTCACTGTAAAAAAGATAGAATAATAAATATCTAGAAGGGAAATTTGGCAGAATGTTTTTAAAATAACCTAGAAGTTTAGAAACCTTTTAAAGCAAGCCAGAAAATTCTAAATATTTTTAAAGAAAATATACATATTTGATGTATTTTTTAAAAAGACTTTCTGGCAAATAGATTCCAGAAAGTTACAAAGTGAAATAGACCTGGAAAAAATATTCTCAATGCATTTTTACAGATAGAGGGTTACTACTACCCATAATACTCAAAAAGCGCTCCAAACTTGTTAAGGAAAGGGCAGACATGCCAGTGGAAAGGAGTAACGTGTTCTCAGAAGGTTCCCACTACCCAAGCCTGAGTGTCAGCTCTGGGCAGGTGCGCACCCACTCCTGTCCAGCAGGGGCCGCCTCCTGTTACGCCACCCTGCCTTCCAAAACCCTGCATTTCCAACAGCAGGCGCTGGATCCAGACGTGCTTTTGGAAGTCTCAGGAAACACTAAGGGGGTATAGCGAGGTCTGGGAGGAATCTGTCACAGAAACCGGGGCGGTGATCCGGGAACTAGCAGTGGTCTGTGAGGCCCCAGCACTTCCCCACCAGTTCTGGACTGGGGCTGCATTCCCAAGGCAGGAGGGAGTCCCTGGAGATTTTTGGGCTGGACTCTGGCATGATCTGCTGCTTCACAGACACCACCCGCCCAACCCCTGAACTACTGAGCTCAGGCAGGTGGAGTCCACCCGTCATCGGCACTCACCCTTGAGAATCTTGTTTTGGGAATGGAGAGTGGAATTTAGCTGATGTAAAAGACAGGATCTGAGAAAGGAGCGCGGAATTCATGGCGCAATGTAGCCTGTGGCATGTGTGGTTTCTAATCAGGAGGTGTGGGGATTATATGATTCCAAACAGAAGTGATCTGGCCCCACCCTTGGTGGCCTTGCGGTGTCAGGAGCTTTCATGAGTATAAGGGTAGCCAAGAGAAAGGAGAATAGACCCAAAGTCAGGCAAGCAAGTTTTCTTAACCTGCGGGCTGCTCCGTAACAATCAGAGGAGGCAGCCCTGAGCTCACAGAACCAGGGGTTTATAGAGGTGAGAGGGACATGAGGGGCTTTTAGGACTGAGGTAATCTATCCGCTGGTAACAGGCACAGAGATAGTTTGTTAACTTAGATCAGACCTACAATACATTATCCTGTGACTTTTGTGGTGGCAGTTTTTTAAAAAAGCGAGAAACCAGGAGTTTTTTACAGATATGTGTCAAACAGGAATTTACAAGTATGGATAACCAACGTATGTTTTCCCTGTCCTCCCTGGAGCTGCCTGGATGGCTGTAATCAGGCTTTGCTTAATTGCAGCACATCTGGAAGCCTTGTTGTGGCTTGTAGGTAGGGGTTCAAGAATGCAGCTGCAGAGCAATCAGAGTGGGAGAAGGGGTTGGCTTACATGCAGCCGGTTTTCAGAGGCAGCTTGTCTCTAACACCTGACACCAACACTTCAAGTACCATTGAATCTGCTGGAACATAAAGCCCAAGTGATAGAGCAACTTGTGCAGCTGCCTAGAACCGCTGCAGAGCCTTCTCTCATTCTTGGCCACACTCCAAACCAGCTACTTTTCAGGTCGCTGTGTGAATAAGCTAGAGTAACACACCTGAATGAGGAATATGTTCCTTCCAAAATCCAAAGAGGCCACTAAGTGCTGTGCTGCTTTTTCCTTTCTAGGAAGGGACAGATTGAACAGCTTACTCTTCATTTTAAAAGAGGTATCTAACATCCCCTCTACCTCTGGACCCCTAGAAATTTCCTCATGGCAATATTTCACCAGAGAAAAAGGCCCCTGAATTTGGGTCAGATTTATTTCCCACCTTCCCACCATAAGCACACAAATGTTTTACCAGTAATCTAGAGAACTTTCTCCTTCTCACTGTCTAGGTCCAGTCAGTGTAACATCATCAATGCAATGGCGAGTGTGCTAGCTTATGGGAGGGAAAGCATTTAAGATCCTGCAAAATATCCTGTGACACGGGGCTGGACAGTTGGTATACTCCTGAGGTAGAGCAATGAAGCTGTATTTCTGGCTTGGCCAGTTGAAAGCAAACTACTTCCGGTAGTCCTTATTGGCAGGTATAAGGAAAAATGCATTTGCCAGATAGGTGCATGTCAGATACCAGGAGATATGCTGATTTGTTCAAGCAATGAACCCACTTGGCACAGCAGCTAGAATTGTTTTAGCCACCTGCTTAAGCTTGTAATAATTCATTGTCATTCTCCAATATCCATTTGACTTCCTCACAGGCCAAAAAGGACAGTTGAAGAGAGATGTATTTGCACTTAAAGTCACTGATGTTGGTGTTAATCTTTGCAATACTTCCAGAAATGTGGCATTGCTTTTAATTGACTGTTTTCCCAGGTATAGGAAGTTGCAATGGCTTCCAGTTGGCTTTTCTCACCATAGCAGCCCTCATTATACTGGTCAGAAAATCAATGTAGGAAATCTCCTAGTTGGTAATTACATCTATTCCAATTATACATTTTAGATTTAGAGAAATAACCATAGCATGGGCTGAGAGACCCACAGAGCCCACTATGCAATGAACCCAAGCTAAAACTCCACTGATGACATGACCTCCATAAGCCTCTTTCTTGACTGGAGGGCACAGTGGTGTTTTGGTTCTCCTAGAGTCAATGTGAGACATGTTTTAATGTAGGTACAATCATACAAAATGTTGAATTTTTGTCCTGCTTTTTAAAATATTTTAATTAAGTTAGACAATAACCTAAGATTATCACATAGGTATTTTTCAGTTTTATTAGAAACTTTTCAGAAACATCACTTTTAATGGCTACAGAATACTATATACAAAAAGGTTGTCATTTCCCAGTTTTTTACTGAGGAGCTGGGATTTGTGACATGTAGATGGGCTGGGGCAGGGTGGGGAAGACATCGGGGCAGGGTGGGGAGACATCGGGGCAGGGTGGGGAGACATCAGGGCAGGGTGGGGAGACATCGGGGCAGGCTGGCTGGCACTGCAGTTTATCACATCTTGTTGTTTCTTCCATGTTTCTTTTTAAGTCTCCTAGATGTTGCTCTTCTACATCCACCTGTGGTGTCTCGGAATCGTTCCAGGGATTTGCGGGGACGTTTAGCAGGTAGGGGCCCCACGTCTCTCTCCCACCTCCATTCCTGGGGAGGGACCAGTTGAAGACTGTGGCTGCCAGCTGTGCGTAGGGAACAGCTGCTTGCTGCAAGAGTTGTAGCATCCTTGGGCTGGGTGTCCTCCCACTCCATTGCTGTTTCGATGGAGTCACAGCCGGGAACTGGGCCAGGGAGCACTGCTGGAGCTGGGTTGTTGGGGCCTCTTGGGATGGAACCGGGCCCCAATTCCTGGAAGAGAGAGTGCACAGAAGAAAAGAATGACAGAAAGATGGGGTCTGGAGGACTGATGAGGCAATGCCCCAGTCAGCAGTTTATTTCATGCACAGGGTCTCATTATATACTTTTCAGCCCACAATGGCTGACGTCAAATCATTACAACAAAGGGGAATAGAACATTGCAAGCCTGGGGATCAAGATAAAACTAGTACATAAAGATTGATCCAAAAAACCATAAAACAAACAGATGACCTTTTCTACTTACAGGAATAAGATAACATTTTACAACTGTCAAAGCAAGCGATAAATCTTGAGGACAACAATTTCAAATGGCATGCGAATAATCGCAAGCTTCAGTGAATACCTGGTAAACAAAGTGATAAAACTAGCCCAGTACAAAAACTTCAAGAAACACAATGCCTAATAAAACCACACAGCCTTCACCCAGCCATAATATTAGGTCAGTGAACCAGAAATAGACTTTTGCAATATCAAACTCCTTTCAGTTCCTTCTTTCCCTCAGCTCGACTGCTTTCAGGGAGGGAGAAATGTGTCTGGGCTCAAACTCCATTATGGCGGAGACACTTAGGGGTCTCTGTGCTGGAGTGATCTCCACACTGGGTCAGGCTTCCCAAAGGGAAGGACGCCTCCTGCATGGCTGTGTGCACTGGGCACTCCATGGCCCTTGGAGTGGAAACTCACAGGCACCTGGGCCTTGTCAGTCCTGTTCATTTCTGTCAGGCTCCTGCTATGGACATTTCCCTTTAAGGCCCTGGGACTGCAGTCAACGGAAGCAAGGTTTCCCTGAGTCTCCAGGGGCCTCGAGATAGATGCTGCTCCCCCACTGCTACAGGGGCCCCCTTTCTCCTCCTCCTGCCCCTGGGTCTCTACCTGATCATCCAGCTCCATCGGTTCGTCTGGCTCTTCCTCCGCCCTCAGCTCTGTCTTTGGGACTCCGTCTTTTACAGCAGGGATCCCCACGGTGCTTCTGCTGTCTGAAAAGTTGTGTGGAGACAGCATGGGTGTATTCCTCGTGGGGTGCCTCCAGACAAGAGGAGGAGGGTCCCGTCGTTCGTCGCTTGAGGTTATGATGTTGCAACTGACCGAAATACAGAGCTGAAGGCCCGGCTCAGGGGTCAAAAAAAATTGATGAAAGTGTAGCACTCCCCGGGGAGGTGCACGCGCAGGAACTGCAGGGTGATCCTGGCCGGCTGAAGAGTCTGCATACAGAGGAGGTGACGCTTGTGAGGCCGGCGCATGTGCAGGAACTGCAGCGTGATCCTGGCCAGTTGAAGTGTCTGCATACAGAGGAGGTGACCCTTGTGAGGCCGGCGCACGTGCAGGAACTGCAGGGTGATCCTGGCCAGTTGAAGTGTCTGCATACAGAGGAGGTGCCCCTTGCAGTTGCCACTGCTGCTGGGGCCTGCGTTGGAACCACGAAAGAAATTTACTCAAAATATTTCCCATGTTTGGGAAGTTGTGCACAGACCAATACAATGGTCAGAAATGGAGAGGGTAGTCCTGAGTCACCCACTAGTCTATGTCCGGGTGGGGCACTGGGCAGCTGGGCTCTTATGACATGACAATGGGGCTGGTGACAGAGCAGGGTGTGGGGCAGTGCACAGGAGCCCAGCAAGGGCACCTACAAGTGGAGTCAAAGGGCACAGGGTGAGGCTCCCCACCCATCCAGCAAAGAGGGGTGCTGGGGGTGGGTCTTGTCTTAGCCTTCATTCCTGTCTTATTATGCTTTGCTGATGAAACAAAATACCACAGACTGAGTGGCTTAAAAAGCAGAAGCTACTTTCTCGCAGTTTGGAAGGCTGGGAAGTACAAGAGCTAGTTTCTAGCTGTTCCCATTTCTGATGAGGACTGTTTCCCAGGCTTACATGACACACCACCTCATTGTGTCCTCCCATGGCCTTTTCCTGGTGTGCCTGTATGTGGAGGATGGGAGGCAGCTCCCTCTTCTTCTGTTTAATCTGATTAGAACCCCACATGTACCTAATTTAACCCCAATTACCTATTATCTCCAAGTACGGTCACATTGGGGGTTGCGCCTCAACATTTACATTTTGGGAAATACACTCAGTCCACAGCAAAGTTCCATGAACTCATAAATTGAAAAAGTGCATTTTTATTTTTCACTCATCTTTGAGCAAAAATTAGCATTCTGTTCAACTATGTATGTTGCCAACAAACCAGAGCATGGTCAGCAGTACCCATGACTGTGTCACTGTGAGAAATAGGATATTGGTCTTGATATCTTATAGAATTGTTCATGCTTGTCACTATTTCAGATTTATACCATTCAGAAAGCCCCACTGGAGGCACATAGAGCGGCGTACATATTATCATATTGCCAATTTAATTTTTATATTTTGTTATATTATTACTTTTAAATGTGCTTTATTTTATTGAGTCATTTTAAAGCATTATTCTGGAAAAGGACCCACGGGCCTCACCGGACATCCAGAGATGCCAGAGCTGATGACAGCCTAGGTCTCTCACCAGCAGGTAACTTTTGTTTGTGATGATAACGTCCAACCTCATTCTGTAGGGAAATCTGCATATTTAGGTGGTTGGACGTTGGCTTTTTTGCCATTGGTTAAAGTAATCAGAATAACCCATGGAAATCTTACAAGGGAAGGCTGGAAAGTTGAGGTGACATTTAAACCGTGAGGTCCCATTGATAAGAAAAGAGTTTAGTGACCAATTGCTCTGAACAAAGGCTTACTGGACATTATGCTTGCTTGGACAAAATGGTACTTAGACCAAGGACAGCTTAGTCATAGTAAAGAGCTCTGGAATTGGGTTAAGGAGTTTTGATGCCTTGAAAATGAGGGGGAGATGGCCAGTCTGCAGCTGGAATTATTACCAATCTTCCTATCCTCATAGAATTACACTTTATGGAATTTTTTTCTGACATAAATGGAAACTTATTCTAAAATAGAAAAGTGATTATTTTTTGAATTGCAATTCATAGGTCAAACCCTTTTCCCTTTTGAGTAGGCGCTTCTCAAAAAAGATACACAAGTGATAAGCAAGCACATGAAAAGGACCCAACATCATCGGTCATTAGGAAAATACAAATTAAAAGCAAATTGAAATACCACTGCACCGATTAAAATTAATAAAATTAAAATGACTGATATTTCCTAATGTTGACAAAAAACCAATCCACGGGAGTTGTGGTTGGAAACGCAAATGGTACATCTACTTTGGAAAATTGTCAGCTTCTTATAAAGTTCAAGTTATATGCCTCCCCTATAACCCAGGAATTCATTCCTTTGTCTTTACATAAGAGACATGGAAGCATATCTAAAGAATTGCAAAATAATGTTGAAAGCAGCTTTATTTATAATAGCCTAAATATAGAATAAATTCAAATGTCCATCAAGAAGGAAATGTGAATGAATGAATTGTAGTCCCTCCATACAATGGAATGCTCTTCAGCAATGAAAATGTGTGAACTAGATACAAGCCACAGCATGGATGTGTTTCACAGGCATTAAGATGAGTGAAAGAAGGAAACACACTGCAGAGTGAATACTGTGTGATTCCACTTACATGAATTCAAAACATGCCAAAGTTGGCTGGGCATGATGGCTTACACCTGTAATCCCAGCACTTTGAGAGGCCAAAGCAGGTGGAGACAGCTCCCTCTTCCAGGAGTTCAAGACCAGCCTGACCAACATGCTGAAACCCCATCTCTACTAAAAATACAATAATCAGCTGGGTATGGGGGTGCATACCTGTAATTGCAAGCTACTCGTGAGGCTGAGGCATGAGAATCGCTTGAACCCAGGAAGAGGAAGTTGCAGCAAACCAAGATGGCACCCCTGTACTCCATCCAGCCTGGGTAACAGAGACTCTGTCTCAAAAAAAAAAAAAAAAAAAAAAATGCAAAAGTCATCTATGGTGGAAAATACCAGGACAGTGGTAACCTTAGATGGTGCAGGGGTGGGTTACTGACTAGAAAGAGTGCAGTGGAGCCTCCACTTGCCAGGAGGGGCCTTTATTGCTGGGGCTACTGTTGGTGCTGGTGGGAATAACCCTGGCTTGGGATCACTCTCTGTTCCACACAAGCTGAGCTTTGCTAGCACCAGATTCCAGCCTCAGGGGTAGAAGGACACCGCCAATAGGCCCCACCAGCCCAGGGATTCTAGGAGGGAGGGGAGGTGAGTAGGAAGGAAGGTGCATCTGTGATTTGCTCATGGGCAAGCTGCTGGCTGAGTTTCCCAGAGTGGAGACTTCAGGTTTGGGGGGGTGGGCCTGGGCATCTCCTCCAAGCCCACACAAGGAGCACAGTGGGTCTCCACCAGCTGAGCTCTTCCCTGGGAGAGGCTCAGGGACAACCAGAGAGGCCCATGTCCAGGACCTTGAGGGTCCTCTTTCACTTTCCATCCCTGACCCCAAAGTTCAAGACTGTTCCCTCTCAAAGGGGGCCCTGTGAGGGGTGTGGTGGGCAGTCGGGGTCACTCATAGACCAGAGCCCACCCACCTCTGACCCCTTCCCAATTCCTAGGAACCCTCTGGTCCCACTGAGAGAATACCTGTAGTTATCTTGCCACACGATACAGACCAGTGTTCCTCCGCTTTTTTTTCCCCATTATTTCTCTCTTAAGGAGCCTTTTAGACATTTGTCATCTATTTACTCCTTTCCAAAGAGAAATTGTAATACCCCAGATAAACTGTATATCAGTGCATGTCCCCTCTATCCCCAGATAAACTGTGTATCTCTTCATGTACCCTTTACCCCCAGATAAACTGTGTATCTGTTCATGTACCCTCTATCTGTGCTTTACACATAAACAGAGCTAACAATTTTTGTCTTATCTTCCCCACAGATCAATTTGTGCCCCTGTGAGAATGCATGATGTTGATGAAATGGGCTGCTATGTTTTAGATTTAGGCCAGAGTGAGGGATGACAAAAGTCCTCAGAGGGGCTTAGAACACCAGTCCCAGTGAAGTGGGAATTTGACCCTGCAAAAACGGCTGCAGGGTCTGCATTCCTGCTTGAGAACTTGTGCTAGTCCTGTAAAGCCTGAACACTTTAGAGAGGGGCTGTGGCTCAATGTTTCTGTCCTCTTCCCAAATTCATGTGTTGTCCTCCTAACCTCCAATGTGATAGTAGGACTGGGGCCTTTGAAGGTAATTAAGCCATGAGGGTGGAGCCTTATGATGGGATCGGTACACTCATTAAAAGACCCAAGAGAGCTTGACTTCTCACTCCCTGCTTTTCACCCTGTAGAGATGCAATAAGAAGTTGGCCCTCACCAGAACCCAGGTGTGCTGCCAATTATTCAAATATTGTTTTTCTGGAGAAAAAAAGAAAAGCAAATAGCAACAAAAATGAAATTTCTTGTTCCCTTCTTGGATTTTAATTGTGCCAAAAGCCAAAAGACACATTTCATATCCAATCCAAAATACAGGAAAAAAAGTGCCAGGACATCCCGAGAACTTTCTTCTCTACCCCACCCATCCTGCCAACTCCATTTTCAGGTCTCAGAGCCTGAGGCTCTGGCCCCCGTGTGAGCCCCACAGGAGATCTGCAGAGCCCTCAGGATACCTCGCATCCAGCATCCATGAGCATCTTCCGGTCTTCCAAGAGGAGAGGCCAGTCTCCAAGTGGGCCAGGGCTGCTCCCATCAATCACGAGATGCTGGGACCTGCATTCATGTGAAGGGAGAAACCAGGCACTGGGGGCTGGGAGTCAGCAGCCTCTGTGCTTCCAGGACTCACCCTCCCTGGCCATGGGCAGTGCCCTGGGCTTTAGGGCAATTTGAGGCAATGAGTTTTTGTTTCCTCTGGCTGCATTTTCTAGACATATTTTAATGTAGGTACAATCATACAAAATGTTGAATTTTTGTTCTGCTTTTTAAAATATTTTAATTAAGTTAGACAATAACCTAAGATTATCACATAGGTATTTTTCAGTTTTATTAGAAACTTTTCAGAAACATCACTTTTAATGGCTACAGAATACTATATACAAAAAGGTTGTCATTTCCCAGTTTTTTACTGAGGAGCTGGGATTTGTGACATGTAGATGGGCTGGGGCAGGGTGGGGAAGACATCGGGGCAGGGTGGGGAGACATCGGGGCAGGGTGGGGAGACATCAGGGCAGGGTGGGGAGACATCGGGGCAGGCTGGCTGGCACTGCAGTTTATCACATCTTGTTGTTTCTTCCATGTTTCTTTTTAAGTCTCCTAGATGTTGCTCTTCTACATCCACCTGTGGTGTCTCGGAATCGTTCCAGGGATTTGCGGGGACGTTTAGCAGGTAGGGGCCCCACGTCTCTCTCCCACCTCCATTCCTGGGGAGGGACCAGTTGAAGACTGTGGCTGCCAGCTGTGCGTAGGGAACAGCTGCTTGCTGCAAGAGTTGTAGCATCCTTGGGCTGGGTGTCCTCCCACTCCATTGCTGTTTCGATGGAGTCACAGCCGGGAACTGGGCCAGGGAGCACTGCTGGAGCTGGGTTGTTGGGGCCTCTTGGGATGGAACTGGGCCCCAATTCCTGGAAGAGAGAGTGCACAGAAGAAAAGAATGACAGAAAGATGGGGTCTGGAGGACTGATGAGGCAATGCCCCAGTCAGCAGTTTATTTCATGCACAGGGTCTCATTATATACTTTTCAGCCCACAATGGCTGACGTCAAATCATTACAACAAAGGGGAATAGAACATTGCAAGCCTGGGGATCAAGATAAAACTAGTACATAAAGATTGATCCAAAAAACCATAAAACAAACAGATGACCTTTTCTACTTACAGGAATAAGATAACATTTTACAACTGTCAAAGCAAGCGATAAATCTTGAGGACAACAATTTCAAATGGCATGCGAATAATCGCAAGCTTCAGTGAATACCTGGTAAACAAAGTGATAAAACTAGCCCAGTACAAAAACTTCAAGAAACACAATGCCTAATAAAACCACACAGCCTTCACCCAGCCATAATATTAGGTCAGTGAACCAGAAATAGACTTTTGCAATATCAAACTCCTTTCAGTTCCTTCTTTTCCTCAGCTCGACTGCTTCCAGGGAGGGAGAAATGTGTCTGGGCTCAAACTCCATTATGGCGGAGACACTTAGGGGTCTCTGCGCTGGAGTGATCTCCACACTGGGTCAGGCTTCCCAAAGGGAAGGACGCCTCCTGCATGGCTGTGTGCACTGGGCACTCCATGGCCCTTGGAGTGGAAACTCACAGGCACCTGGGCCTTGTCAGTCCTGTTCATTTCTGTCAGGCTCCTGCTATGGACATTTCCCTTTAAGGCCCTGGGACTGCAGTCAATGGAAGCAAGGTTTCCCTGAGTCTCCAGGGGCCTCGAGATAGATGCTGCTCCCCCACTGCTACAGGGGCCCCCTTTCTCCTCCTCCTGCCCCTGGGTCTCTACCTGATCATCCAGCTCCATCGGTTCGTCTGGCTCTTCCTCCGCCCTCAGCTCTGTCTTTGGGACTCCGTCTTTTACAGCAGGGATCCCCACGGTGCTTCTGCTGTCTGAAAAGTTGTGTGGAGACAGCATGGGTGTATTCCTCGTGGGGTGCCTCCAGACAAGAGGAGGAGGGTCCCGTCGTTCGTCGCTTGAGGTTATGATGTTGCAACTGACCGAAATACAGAGCTGAAGGCCCGGCTCAGGGGTCAAAAAAAATTGATGAAAGTGTAGCGCTCCCCGGGGAGGTGCACGCGCAGGAACTGCAGGGTGATCCTGGCCGGCTGAAGAGTCTGCATACAGAGGAGGTGACCCTTGTGAGGCCGGCGCATGTGCAGGAACTGCAGGGTGATCCTGGCCAGTTGAAGTGTCTCCATACAGAGGAGGTGACCCTTGTGAGGCCGGCGCACGTGCAGGAACTGCGGGGTCAACCTGGTTAGCCAAAGAGTCTGCATAGACAGGAGGTGCCCCTTGCAGTTGCCACTGCTGCTGGGGCCTGCGCTGGATCCAGGAAAGAAATTTACTCAAAATATTTCCCATGTTTGGGAAGTTGTGCACAGACCAATACAATGGTCAGAAATGGAGAGGGTAGTCCTGAGTCACCCACTAGTCTATGTCCGGGTGGGGCACTGGGCAGCTGAGCTCTTATGACATGACAATGGGGCTGGTGACAGAGCAGGGTGTGGGGCAGTGCACAGGAGCCCAGCAAGGGCACCTACAAGTGGAGTCAAAGGGCACAGGGTGAGGCTCCCCACCCATCCATCTGGACTCTAGCCCCAGGGACGTCCTGCTCCTGGGGGCATGTGTGTGACCCTGGATGGGCCCCACTGTGGGGCTGTGGGGCATGCGGGGCTGATCTGCCAGAGCCCTTCCCACCTGGTGCCTGGCCCAGGTGCTGGCTGGCACCCAGTGACCATGTCTTGGCTGGCCTGGTCCCCTGGGTTATAGTGCATGCATTTATTATAAATAAGTTCATGCATTTATTATAACCAAGAGCACTCATGAGCAAAAGACACTAAAATATGGGTAACTAATATATTCTAAAAGAAAGATAGAAATTGTAAGAAAATGCAACTCTCCTTTAAGTATAGATAATATCAAACTCAAAAGAGTAATAAACCATCTAATTGCAGAGATACATATTTCATTGAATAAGCCATCTTAACATAATCTTGGCCTGTTTAGACAGGGGCCATAGGATAGCACTGATGATGATAATGATAATAAATTATGCTTTGGAAAATATTCCATCAGCTTACGTTGCTTTTGAGGTGTGCCCCTCTGTGGTCAATATAAATTATAAACTGGTTTCAGTACCTGATTTTTGGGCATTCGAACAAAGGAATGAGGTTTAAGGCGGTTGGATGCAAGTACAAAAGAATAGCAGTGTAGCTGAATATGTGTGCATAGGGTAGGCAATTGAGGGTTGGATAGAATCTTGGTATCCAGTCTTACTGCAAAAAGTACCTATTCTGCCATATTATAACATTCAAATTATATATAATTTATATATCTCAAACTAAACATATTCAAATTATACATAATGTTTATATATAAGCATAATTAATAATTTTATTATGTATGTTTATTATATAATTATAGATAATTTGAAAATAATGTATATTATATAATATATAATTATAATATATAAATAATTTTCATATATGATTTAAATATTATGGCAGAATTGGTAAATAGCTCTTGAACATTACCCTGAATAATTCAGAGTTGCTTTTAATTTATTTCATTTCATAGACCCCAGATAATGATTAAAATTTTATAATTGAGAAGAAAAGAAACTACCAAACACAGACCTAAAGATAATCATTACAAAAGACAGTCATTGAAAGTGGGGAAAAGTAAATGAGCCAAGTATTCTATTCCTTTCCATTGCCATCTTCACATTTCCCTTCTGACAATTAAGCTCCTTTTAATTTGGCTTTTGCAGATATTGAATTCTAAATATTGAAGAAACCACATTTTATTGAAAAATGCAACACTTTCATTTTGGAATAAAAGATTTAGTTCATAAGAGATGAGATTCTAATCTGAATTTCCCATTTAATAGTATTACATATCATTATGTGGCAGCTCTCCATATAAGTGAGAATGATAGATTATATCTTTCCAAACTCAGGATATTTAGAGATCACTTCAAAAAGTTTCATGTACTCTTTAAATATGGAGAGTTGGTGTCTGAATCAATGGACTGCTATTTTAAAACTGAAAATAATGTGTTATTCTATTTAAAGTTCCATACCACATCTTCAAATGGGTCATCCACTATTTTCATAGCCATGGTTTCCATATCTGTGGTAGATGGCCAAATTTCTAATCTTAAAACTTTACTAGGCCTTATTCAAGGGAAAAATTGACAATTGTCTTTACTACTTCAGCTCCTGGAAATTTTTGACAGAAATAACTTAGATATGCATGGGGGTCATAAGGATCCAACTGACCCCGACATCATCTATTTTGTCTTTAAAAGTTCTATCAGAGGAAAAGTGGTTTCTAGTCAGAGCATTCCATAATGCCTATATTTTTGAGCTTCTAATTAAGTGCTTACATAAAATGTAACCTTAACATTTAAATTACTATTAGTATAGGAAGGAAAGATATTATTTTTACTTTACATAAGGAAACTCCAGTTTGAGAAGTGGCTCTAAATCATGCTCAGGAAGAAGCAACAGATAAGACAAAATAAACAAACAAACAACAACAAAAAAAAACCAGGATTTTAACCTGTAACTATTTGGCTTCAAATACAGATTTCTCATCACAGGATCCTTGTATAATATTTGAGGAATAGGCTTCAAACAAACAAACAAACAAACAAAAAAAAAAACTGAGTGCCTTGTAAGATATATGGACATAATTCCACATTCTCTCTTTACTTCCTAGTGGTATACATCTTGGTATTAATTTTAGGTCATTTTTATCATGCTTATTTATATTAATTCCCTCAGGCACTTTTCCAGTGATATTGTTAAACAAAAATGTATTCTGACACTTGTTATAGATGGTAATGAAGACTTTATACAAGGGACTACTGCAATAGAGTTTTGCAGTAGGGGAGGAAAATTGAGCTTAACTCCTAACACAGCATGAACAAGTGGGATTTATAGCCAAGGAACAGAGAAAGGATCAGTAGATGAAAAATTACTAAAAGGAAATATCAGGAGTAAGGGAACCTTCTGGTTAAATGAACAAGATTATTGCTGAGAACAGGACAGGGTGATCACATACCCCTTGGGGGTGGTGGAGGATGAGGAATTTGATTAGATATTGAGAGTGAGTGGACATCCATGGTGAGGCTTCTTGCTAAACTTATTTGACAAGATTTTTTGCTCCAACTAGGCTCTTGACATCAAGGCCCAAGGATTAGGAGTAGACAAACAAAAAACTCAGAGGAACCTCTCTGGTTAAAGAAAGAGTCTTTCTCAATATTAGCACTGACCTTTAAGCTAATAATAACAAAAACTGCACCTCAGTTAGATTTAGATTCTGCATTTTTTAAATCTCATGTCTAACTCTATAAATGTCATTATAGATGATAGAGGAATGTCTTTAAAATAAATCTAACGTTTGCTATTCTGCCCAACTATTCTATAGTAGCCAGTAGTTCCACCATTGCAGTTAAACCTCGGTGATTTATTGATTTTTTTCCCTGAACACCCCATGTTTACTAGATTTTGGATTATAGGCATGGTTGGTCTCTTTCCACCAGTCCCTCCTTACCGCTCCCATTGCAATTCCAATGCTAGCACTTAAGGAAACATTTTAAATATGAAGTAGAGACATCTACCACAGAGTGACACAAATACACATATTTCAAGTAACTTTAAAAATTAGTTTGAATATTTCTATAATACATGTATGCCAAAAAATGCGACTAAATTGTCATGTACAGATTGATGGGATGCAGCAACCCATGATGGTACATGTATCCGTATGTAACAAATCTGCATATTCTGCACGTGTACCCCAGAACTTCCATGATGGCACATGTATCTGTATGTTACAAATCTGCATGTTCTGCACGTGTACCCCAGAACTTAAAGTAAAACTGAAAAATTGTCTTGTACTACAATATTGAAAACTCTGTGAAACTGATATGTTGCTGAACCAATTGTACTTCATAAAAATCTTGAATTTAAGGTATCATCTCTAGATCTTCCAGATTCCTCTAATGGCTCTAACATATAGGACCCTTCTTCAAATAATATTTGAACCCCTAAGAACTTTTGCAGACTGCTACTCTCTTCTAACAAAGAACAATGAGGAAAAGAGTTTTTATTGCTATATCACATTGCATTTCTGATAACTTTGGCCTTTTCATTTGTCATTCTGAGTATTTTACTATTTCAATTAGAATCCTTTGATGTTGCCACTATAATCATCCTCCTAATTTTTAAATCAACTTTTCAATACCTATTTGCCATCAGCCAGTGATCTTGCTACCCTGCTCTTCATTGAATCACTCTATTATATCCAAATTACTGAGTGTTCTTAGACTGGGATTTTTTTACATCATGTTATACATATTCTTTATTTGACTTAAGCTAATATGATTTTCTCAATTTGCTTTCAAGTTTGCTTTTCTTTTTCACCAGTATTTACGTTCTTAACTGTTTCTTTTGACTCCACAATTAATAAATGAATGGCAACTCTAGATATTGCTTAGTCCCTTCAGTAGAGGCTAAAAAGATGGTTGACATCTTTTATAAATCACTCTACCTCTCTGTTGGTGTTATTAAAGTGGGCGGTTGTTTCCCTCTAGGTGTGACAACCAACAACCAACAGTCTGTTTTGATAAGATACCGATGTCGGACACACTTTCCCTATTTTTTTTGTTGTCTTCTTTTTCCTATAGCAAAATATTAATCAGTAAGTCAAGAACTAGACTTGGAGTCTTAATAGCCTGAGTTTCACTTTTTTTTTTTTTTTGGTGGGGGGATAGAGTCTCACTCTGTCACCTAGGCTGGAGTGCAATGGCACAATCTCAGCTCACTGCAACCTCTGCCGCCCTGGTTCTTCTGCCCCAGTCTTCTAAGTAGCTGAGATGACAGATGCCTGCCACCACACCTGACTAATTTTTGTAGTTTTTAGTAGAGACAGGGTTTCATCATGTTGGGCAGGCTGGTCTTGAACTCCTGACCTTGGGATCCACCCATCTTGGTCTCCCAAAGTGCTGGGATTACAGGCATGAGCTACCACGCCCAGCCTAATTAAATACTGAAATTTAATCTTCCACTGAAAGGGTCTGTGTCTTCTTCTAGGCAATTCCTTTAAAATTTCTGAGCTTTAGTTACTTAGATCACAAAATGATAAGGTAGAATTTGTAATATTTATTTTTTCTTCTAGATGTATAAAATATTGAAATATCAATTAACCATATTTCTTATTATGTCAAGCCTATATCAAATCAGACAAAAGCAGAAACAAATCTTTTTTTCTTTCTCCTCTTTGTGCATGTGTAGCACATTGGACAAGATAAACTCTCCGAAGTTCATTAACTATTTAAATGATTGAAAAATTAGGGAAACTCTTCTTGTTATCTGTTGAATGAAATTCATTTAGGTAGCTAATGATTTCAAAAACTAAAAAATGTTAAGAAATATGCCAATAGATTTAACCTGACATAAATAGACTAGTGGTTTGACTAGTAAGACCACTAGTAAAATTTATCAAAGCAATATCAATTTTTAGAAACTATATAAATGTTTTTGATGATACAGTTATTCAGTACCTTTAATACCTAGCACATTGTCTGTGCTCTTTACATAATTGACGGAGTCATTGAATGCCATAGTAAAAAACATTCAGTGAGTCAACAGAAGCCAATATCTATGGATTACACATTGGATAATGCAGCCCAATGAGTAATGGTGTAATGAGTAACTCACAATGTTGTTAAGGAAATGTACGTGGCAATAAGACCTGAATTGTTTTAATATGGATTCTGAAATGCCATGACCTTTTACTGTCCTTTTTCAACGTGAATGATATGAAACGAGCCAGCAACTGCACATATGACAATTAATTTTAAAATATACAGAGAGAGGTGGTTCCATAACCAATATAGGAAAATATGGACACTGGAAAAATCTTTACAGGCACTGATTGAATAATAAACAATTATACTAGTGTCTCTTCTGTATTTATTTTGCTAAATCTTTAATGATAAGTCACTATGACTCATGTCATTAATGAATATTATAATACACTTATAATTAAATTGCATATACAGTGTCTCTTCTGTATTTATTTTGCTAAATCTTTAATGATAAGTCACTATGACTCATGTCATTAATGAATATTATAATACACTTATAATTAAATTGTATATACAGTTAGAAACCATCAAGAAATATTTGTCTGTTCCTAAACACTCTATATGTGACCTTGAGTTTGTCACGCATCTAGTCTTCTACTCTTATAGACAGTGAGTTCCATAAAGGTACATAGTAAGATAGCAGGGGCAAACTAAAACCTACAGCTAAAAAGTTTAAGGGTTACAGTAAGTTAAATTTCTAATTAAAAACCTGCATTGGTGGGATTTTATTATTCTAAGAAATTTCTAATCCAGAAAGTTAAGTTGCAAAAAACACTTGCAAGATGAAGTTGCTAATAACATTATTTAAGAACTGTCAGAATATCCTTTTATCCAAACACTAGACCCCTTGAAAAGTCAGAGTAATCATTCTTTTCTCAGAGATATAGATGGCTGTAATCTTCAAACTCACATCAAAATGTTCAGTTCAAGTCACTGTGAGCAATATTTGTAAACCAGTATATTGCAAATGCTGATTAGGATTCTAATTTTAAAAATCCACCTTATATCAATCCCAAACTCTTATAAGCATCCTACCTGTAACCTCTCTTCGCCATATGCTACCAAGACCCTACAGAGCTAATAGTATTTTTTGTTTTAGTGACCAATAAACTAAGGGCAATTGGTGGTATCTTTGGGACTTGACAAAGACTCACAGTTAAAGTTCTTGAGTAAATATATGAAAGAATATTTGTTTTCTTTGAAAATGAGACAATATTAGGAAATATTTGTTTTCTTTGAAATATTTGTTTTCTTTGAAAATGAGATAATTTTAAAACATAATAATGATATACATTAAGCAGTATTTTACAATATTTATTTCAGGCTGACTGTCATAAAAGAGCTAGTGAAGAGCCTCTGCATTTTAAGATGGTATTTATAAAGGAGAGGTAGCCTTATGTGCATTCTACATCCATAACCTTTATGTAAAAATAATATTGCAAGCAGAATTCCAAATAAATTTATCAATAAACAACAGAAAAGTCAGTTTCAGACAACACATGTTCTTAAAATTTTTTAAATCTCGTCATTGTACAATCAGAAAAAAAGTATGCCTTCTGTTATGTTAAAAATTTTCTTAGCCACATGGAATTCAACAGAGTTGAATTTCTTGAAAAAATAATAATTCATTAATAGGGGAGCCTCCTCTTCCAGAGTAGGCTCAGAGAAATTCCAGCTCAGCCATGTGTTGGAATAAGATTTATAGACAGAAAAAGGAAAGTGAGTATAGACAGAAAACAGAAATGAGGTACAGAAATGGCTGGATTGGTTTCAGCTTTTACCTCATTTGAGCATGGTTTGAACACTTGGCCCCCTTTAATTGGTCAAAACTCAATGATTGGCACAAAAAGGTTACAGTCTGTTTACACATCCACTTAGGTTATAGTTCACCATATACAGGAATATCTTTAGAATAAACTTAAAATATGTAGGGAGGCAGCTTTAGGCTAAACTCAATCAAATAATTATGAATGCCAAATGATTTCAAAACTGATCTATTTCTCTGAAGCTATTTTGAGGACTGATTTCCAAAGTTCATAATTCCATATTAATCTAATGTTACTCAACATCTTAAAATCTAATGCATTTAATATATCAAAAATTAAACACTAATTATATTTCTTCTATAGGTTTTATAATTTTTTAAAAGTCCTAGTATTCTTATTTCATAGATTGACATGGTTTAGTTTACCAAATGTATGGGAAATGTCAGGTAAGTCACATTTTTAGTTTCCACAGAAATCTATGTAGCACCTGTAATTTTTTGCATCAGGTTTTGGTAACAAATATGATTATAAGGACAAATGAGAACTATTCTGTGTCCTAAAATAATTTATAGTCAAATAGAATTCCAGAGATATAAACAGGAAATTATAATACAGTTTAAGTGTAACAACAGTTAAAGTGGGTATCAGAAGTAAGAAAAACACATATTCCAGGCTTGGAGACAGAGAGCAGCATCTTACTTAAAATTCTAGAAAACTAGATTATGGTACCAAAATATTATATCATGTGGGAATTTTTATAGTTGATAACAACAATGTTTTCTGCCTATCCAGTAATGAGGGACAACCACCCATCCATAATCAACAAAACACTATGATACCTGAAACTAAACTATTAAAATACATCTTTTACAACTTTTGTTTCTTTACTGTTCTATTCCCTTTTTCTTTGTAATTAGTGTGATTCACTTCCTTTTCAAATATGTGTTTGAATTTCAGATATAAGGCTTTACCTTATTTACTGAGCTTCTCCTTTTTAAATGAATATTTCATTTTTTTTAGATGTAGATTTACATTGTTGACTTCCTTTTCATCTTCCAAAATGCAAATTGGAATGACTTTCCAAGTGTACATCATTAGGCATGTGAATTTCCTTTAGTTTGGAATCAAAGGACTTTTTCTCCTCCTTCCAATCTCAGAATAATAACTGAAAATGTAGAACAATTTGGAAATATTTATATGAATTTTGTGTTATAGTTGGTGAGATAATATCCTGTTTCTCACTGTTGGTCAACCACCTCATTTCTTCCCTTCGTAGCTACTCATTAAACAACATAATGCCTATTTAGCAACACCTGTTCTTATTTCTTTGACATTTGTGCTTTATTTATTTTTATTAATCCTGGTTATATTAGGATAATTTTTAGCCTCATAAGTACCATTATTCCAAGAGATGAAACTCAGAAATACTGAAAATATCAGCCTCTGTAAGAGTCAAGATTCAGAGATACAACGTTGACTTTACTAGTCTGATAAACTCACAAGATACTTCCATTTGGAGGGGATGATTTGGTAAAAGAAAACGTATCTCCAGCTTTCAAAGGACCTAGTTATTTTAAAGCGCAGTCCCTTCCTGTATCAGCGACTGCACTGGCTATGGGAGTTATGCCAGAGCTCAGAGGGAGCAGCAAAAGCTGGAGCAGTTTCCTTAGCATCCCGTTCTGTGTTTTAGCAAACTGGGTCTCCAGCATGGCTCTCCTGTCCTCAGCACTTCCATGGACTGTCAGGAGACAAACAAAAACACCACCAAAATTTCCCCTTCCGTTTAATCAGGGTTCTATCAGTTCCAGATAATACTGATTACCATGGCGTCTAAATGATTAAGTCATAAAGACTCTCTGACATTAGAAAGCCTTTTTTTTTTTTTGTACTGTACTGTATTTTTTTCTTTCTTTCTTTCTTTTTTTTTTTTTTTTTTTTTTTTTCAGTAGAGTTGGGGTTTCACTAGGTTGGCCAGGCTGGTCTCAAATCCCTCAACTCACGTGATCTTCCCATCTCAGCCTTCCAAAGGACTGGAATTACAGGCTTGAACCACTGCGCCCCGCCAGAAAGCCTGTTTTTTTAAAACTATCATTGCACTCAGAGAAGCAGAACCTGAGGGGCATCAGAAGAAACTGCCAAAAAGGTTTTAATTGATCTATGAGTGTATTAGTCACTGATGAATGAATGACAAATTACCCCCAAATTTAGCAGTTAACACATACTTATATTACAGTTTCTATGGGTCAACAATCCAGCTATGGCGTAGCTAGTTACTCTGCTTCACTGTCATTGAAGAAGCTGTAACCAAGTTACTGGTTTAGGATCTGAGATCTCACTCAAGTCTCAACTGGAGAGGAAACCATTTGCAAACTCACTCAGTGATTGTTGCAGCACTTTGTTCTTCCACACACTATTGGACTGAGGGCCTCTGTTCTCTGCCGGCTGTTGACCTGAGGCTGCTGGCAATTCTGTGCCATATGGGCCTCTCTCATAGAGCAGTTTGCTTTATCAAAGCATGCAAGTTGAGAAGGTAATTGAGAAAGCGTGCTAGCAATGGAGAAGTTACAATCTTTTGTAACCTCATCCAAGAAGTGACATCTCCTCAATTTTGCTGCATTCTGTTGATTAGAAGCAAAGTACTCAGGCGGAAGATATAACACAAGGCTGTGGACTTCTTGAAGCTAGAATTATTGGAGGCCCTTTTAGAGTTTGCTTAACTCAATTAGGCATTAATTATCCTACACATAATCTTTTATGCTTAGCAAAAAAAAAAAAAAAAAAAAAAAGTTTAAAAATAAGTCCTTATGTTGAAAGCTGTGGAAGGTATTCATGAATAGCTAAAGTAATTTCACTTGTTATTACTAAGTTATTAACACAGAATAATTCAGCTGCATTTAAAAAGGTAGAAAAGACAGAGGTAAACTTAATTTTAACAATATATTTTATTTAATCGAATATATTCAAAATAGTGTTATTTCAATATGTAATCAATATTATAACTATTATTAATGTATCCTTCTTTTTGCTATATTTATTAAATCAAGTGTGCATATTAGATTTTGGACTATATAATGCAAAGGCCTAATAACCACCTACAATTAGTAGCTACCATATTAAAAATAATAGCTGTAGCTTTAATGCTTGTTCCTCATTTTGTTCAAAAAGAGAGTTTTCATTGAATCCCAAGTTTTATCCATTTGATTTCTCAGAAAATAAGTTGATATACTCTCAATCAGTGACCATCAATCTGTAGTGGCGATATGGGTGTATAGGAACAATGACTTCCTTTCACAGCTTGGGCTACAGCCATTCTAGTTGATTCTTATTTGTCATTTTATGTTTCTTTGTAATTCTTTTTAGACAAACTTTTCTTGATAAAAAAGTAGGCTTGAAAACAATGCTTTTGGGCAACGGTTACAAAATATAACCCACAAGCAGAAAGAAACCCATGGTTTTAATATGCTTAGGGCTTGTATATTTTATTGGGATTTTCTTTTTTACATAAACTACTATGCTTGCTTGTACCTTCTTTCAAAAAATGTAATATCTGTTTGTGCATTCCTTGCATGCCCAGTCTTCAGTCACTGACACATGTCACAGAGTATCCTAGACTGATTTCTAATACATACTTTTATCACCTATTAAGTTTACAGGGAAAATACAAATCTGGGGTCATGCTCTAGCATCAGAGGTGGCTTTCAAGACTAGACACCAAAGATATGAGGATAAAGTTTCCTATTAGTTTTTTTTCCAGGTACTTGAGCATTACCTACTTTCCTTTGATCTCAGAAACCAAAGCATACCTTCTCAAATTTAAAGTTTAATATTTCAACATGTGTCTTTTGTTCTCTATTCTTGTATTGTCTCCATCTCCAGGCCATTTATTTTTTAGTTATCTCATTTCTTTTCCTATATCTTCCAACTATTCCTCTCTCTGTATTCTTTTTTAAAAGTCTGCTCCGAGGCCGGGCGCGGTGGCTCAAGCCTGTAATCCCAGCACTTTGGGAGGCCGAGGCGGGTGGATCACGAGGTCAAGAGATCGAGACCATCCTGGTCAACATGGTGAAACCCCGTCTCTACTAATACAAAAAATTAGCTGGGCATGGTGGCGCGTGCCTGTAATCCCAGCTACTCAGGAGGCTGAGGCAGGAGAATTGCCTGAACCCAGGAGGCGGAGGTTGCGGTGAGCCGAGATCGCGCCATTGCACTCCAGCCTGGGTATCAAGAGCGAAACTCCGTCTCAAAAAAAAAAAAAAAAAAAAAAAAAAAAGTCTGCTCCGTATTAGAGATCTGTTTTCTATTTATTAAATAGCACCATTATTTAGTATACTAGTGATTATTCAACTGGGCTGCAAAATTGAATCAGCTGGGAATTACAAATGATCCCAAAAATTCTGAATAGATTGAAAGTGGTCTGGCCTGTGTATTAGTATACTTATAAGTTCTCACATCATTCTGATATGCTGAAGTCGGAGAATCACTGGACTAACAATTTTAAGCTAGAACCTGATTCATTTTTCATTTAGTATCTATCAACACCAGCAAGAGACACTTCTAAAAATCCTGTCAATCTCACTTCTTAATCAGCTGTCAAATTCAATTCCTGTTTATATATAATTACCACTTCCTTGTGTGGGAACTCATCTTTTCTTATGACTAATTCATTAGTAAAATTAATGAAACTGATCTTGATCTGCCTCTTGGTCAGTAAACTCTTCAAACTTGTCAGACCATGCTGTATAAATTACAAAGTGGAAAATATTTTACACTCATCAAAAAACATTCAAAGGTTCACTATCATGTGCAGCAGGAAGTTCAAATGCTTTAGTTAAATACATAATTATGCTAATCTGGTACCTTCACTTTCTTCACTACCTATTACAGCATTCTCCCTCCGTCCCACACTTTACTATCCTAAGCCCTTGCTCTATGTGATTGATTGGTGATTAGTGCAAATCTTCCTAGTTTTCAGCATTTAGCTAAGACATCAAATTCTCCATCTAACTTTTCTATCTTACCTCCCACTGCACACTCCAATTCAAGTAGAATATTTATACTCTGTTTTTATGCCATAAATACATTTTTGCCTTTGTGCAAAACATGTATAAGCTTTGCTGCCTTATTTGCTTATAGATTTGCTTTCATTTTCCAGATTTTAAGGTTCTTAAAAATAAGCACCATATATTTCATCTTTATATTACGTTTGTGTCCACTGAAGTAACCATAACTGTATGAATAGATATGATCCTTTTCATAATATTAATTTCATTTTAACAAGGAGAAAATATAGTGGTAGAAACAAATAATTTTTTAATGTTTACATTTCAGACATGAGGAAATCTCTTTTGAATAGGAGCCTAAAATTAGATGATCGCATGCCCTTATCCAAGTATAAATAGCTCCTACACTTCCTTCAATAAGACCATTTTTTTATCTTTGTGGGTTTCCTTCACATATCTAAACCTAGAGCATTGGCTCTCAAAGTGTGAGGCTTGAACCAGCAACAACAGCATCATCTGGGAACTTAGAAATGGCCATTTTGGGGTCTTATTTCAGTCTTAATTAATCAGAAACCCAGGGGAAAATGCCCAGCCAACCGTATTTCAAGAAATTCTTCAGATACTGGTGACCTGCCAAAGTTTGAAAGCCCCTGCAACAGTCAGGGAAAGAGCTAACGCTTGCTGCCTGCCTAGTTTTTCCCCTTTGTATCATGTTGTCTACTAGGAGGACTGGGAGAGCAAGCTCTCAATGGGAATTACAGCTCACACTTATCATCTGAATAACGTGAGGAAGTGGCTTAATTTTTCTGAACCTAAGTTTTCTCGTTTATGTAATAGGATAAAATCTCACTTATCTCAAGAGTTGCTGAGAATATTAAATGAGTTACTCTAGAGAAAATGCTTAGCACAATTGATAGAGAATGTGCCTCGCCCAATGCTTGTTCAAAATTTTTAGGTGTTTTTCTGCCACCTGCTGCTGTTTCTACAATTACTATTACCACTATTATCTGCTATAACTATTATTGCCATTACCAGATAATACAATAAGTATTATGACGAACATAATCGACCCTGCAAAAGAAGGTAAAATAAGAAATGCTTAGTAAATGAATAAAAAGGAAATTGGGTCATTTGGTTAAAAACTGTGGACTCCGTAAAGTAAGGCCAGGTTAATGCCTTTTTAAAAAGTGCTAACTCAACATTTCAGAGGCAAAGCTCAGTTAAAATATGGCAATAAGGTATACAATCTTTATAAGGCTATTTTTTCTTTTGAAATTTGATATGCATTTTTACCCGAACTCCCGAACTCACTCAAACTGGGGTGCTTACTTAGTACTGAGATGTTGTTGGAATCACCTAGCCCTGAAGTAATTTGTCCATATGAATATCTTCTGAGATTTTCTTTGTCGAATTTGGTCTTCAGTCACTGATTCTTTCAGGTTGTCATTAAAGCATTCTCTTTTTCTGACTACTGACTTCATTCAGATTCTACTGCTCTTGCTGCTACTTTCATGCCAATTGAAAGGTCAAGGGCATCATCCCTGGCTTCTTTCTTACCCTGGGACTTGAAAATCCCTGCAAGGTTATCTGTGACTCTTTTCTGCTTAATGCTAAACATATCCATGCCTACATATGGCGGATACAAAATAGCCTAAATGCTTTGGCATGGCAGGAAGTGAACTAGTGAGAACATAAAAATGACATTAGTATTTATATAAAAATCATTCAGTCTTACTTCTAAACATGGCATACTTTCTGTAATATTTCAAGGTTTAAATCATGTGTCCTTAAATTCACCTTCTGTTGGGAGTCACCTAATCCACTTAGCTTTCTTTCACAAAACAAATAAAGTAACCATTCTTCTGATAAGCTAATTCAACTCACCTGATCATGAAATATACACAATTCTAATATCTATCATGTGCTTGGCACAACATAATTTGTATGAACTGACAAAAACCTTCAAATTTTTACTCTGGAGAAAGATGAGGAGAAACATACAATATTCACAATGCTAGTGATTAAATCTTAAGAAACATAAAAGGCAAAACATTAAGATCCTGCAAAGTGGAGAGAATGATAAGGGACCATGCATTAGTGCATTAGTGGAGAAATAGGGATACAAATTTAGGTTTATCAAGAAGATTTGAGTTGAAATTGATAAATTTATTCCAAATGGCTGAAATAGGTTTAAAATGTCATCAAGCCTTAATCTCCACTCTCAGGGAGAATTGATTCAAAAGACAATAATTGGTTTTGTGTACCCACATACTCACAAGATAAACCCACACGCACATGCACCCATTCATGCACACATGCTTTATTGTTGATATATGATTGTAATAAATTTTGGTCCATAGATTTTTTTTATTATACAGATTTATTTATTGCACTCAATAATTCATACATTCATTTATAATTTATCTTAATAATGGAGTTGATATTTTCATTATCTATGTAAATGAAGTGGTAGTTTATCAGACTGAACAGGCTGACTTCACAATCCAAAGCTCAAATATCTAATCTCAGTGTTGAAATAACTCACAAGGCTTGTTACTGACCCTGAGAGAAAAGGGAAATAAAACAGTCTCAGAATAAATGCTTAATAAACATTTTATTTTTAAAAACACAAATTAAATATAGTGAGGAAGGGAGAAAGGGAGAGAAGAAGGAAAAGTGGAAATTAAAGAAAGGAGGGAAGGGAAGGAAAGTAGAAGAAAGAGATGTAGAGAAAAAGAGAAGAAAGAAATGAAAACTCAAAATAATTTTCAGAAGATCTGGTGATAAACATGCAAAACCACAGAATGCTGTTCTTACCATGAGCATTAGTCATTTATTTCTTCAACTGATGCATTATTTCTACTGTAGTATCAGCCAGATTTTCATAACAGCAAGAGAGAATACTATTTCTTTCAGTAGGGCTCATATTCTTCCATTCATTTAGTTTAATTCCAGAAGCTATTCTTAAAAACTCGCTTTATCTTGACACAAATTTCAGTAACTTCTCATGAACTATGAATACTCCCTTCTAAAGCATCTGTATTGCTCTTAAATGTCTGTTTCCAGCACCACATTTAGATTGTTGTAATGACCACTTTAACAATTGCCAAGCATCACACTCTCCCTGTAGACACCTGAAAAAGCATAAATAAAATCCATCTGATTAATTTTTCTGAATTCATGTTTGTTTGCCATTACTCCTTTCAACTGTTCTCAGTTTCCTGCAGTATCATATCCAAATGTGTACTCTCAAACTTCTCCAAATCTACACCCCAACTACATTTTCAAACTTATTTTCCACTAGAATAGACATCAAAATCACTATCTGCTCCAAGGCTGACCTCTAAATAATTGCTTTTATATTCCTACATTGGCTTCTCTTTTCTGTAGTGCCCAAATGAAATGCCTCTGCGCTCCCCACCCCATATCCTTTCCCTCACCCCTACGGGGTTTTTTTGTTTTGTTTTGTTTTGTTTGAGATGGAGTTTCGCTCTTGTTACCCAGGCTGGAGCGCAATGGCACGATCTCGGCTCACAGCAATCTCCGTTTCCTGGGTTCAGGCAATTCTCCTGCCTCAGCCTCCTGAGTAGCTGGGATTACAGGCATGCATCACCATGCCCAGCTAATTTTTTGTATTTTTAGTAGAGACGGAGTTTCACCATGTTGACCAGGATGGTCTCGATCTCTTGACCTCGTGATCCACCCGCCTCGGCCTCCCAAAGTGCTGGGATTACAGGCGTGAGCCACCACGCCCGGCAGTTTATTTTATTTTATTTTATTTTATTTTATTTGAGACGGAGTTTCGCTTTTGTTACCCAGGCTGGAGCGTAATGGCACGATCTCGGCTCACAGCAACCTCCGCCTCCTGGGTTCAGGCAATTCTCCTGCCTCAGCCTCCTGAGTAGCTGGGATTACAGGCAAACACCACCATGCCCAGCTAATTTTTTGTATTTTTAGTAGAGACGGGGTTTCACCATGTTGACCAGGATGGTCTCGATCTCTTGAGCTCGTGATCCACCCGCCTCGGCCTCCCAAAGTGCTGGGATTACAGGCGTGAGCCACCGCGCCCGGCCTCGGCAGTTTATTTTTTATATATACTCCTGCCGTTGTCTACTTGTATAATCAATCCCCATATGGGATGACACACAATCTGGATATGTGTGATATTTCTTCATAATCACAACTAGGTTAAACTTTGTTGCCAAAAACATTTCCCAAGTGGTGGCATGTTTTCATTGCATCACAATGTAGGCACATAGAGTTAGCATGTACCATTATTTCTGTGCTAAGTTTAACCACTGTGTTAAGGTAGTGTTCATCGAAATTCTCCATTGCAAAAGCATTTTATTTCTCTTTGCAATGAATAAGTAGTTAGCTAGGTGATACTTTGAGATGCTTTAAAATATCCTATAAATATCATGTTCTCCAATAGCATTTTATTCAGTTCTTTAGGTCCATTGATAATTATAGTATCAGTAGTGACAAAGAAAGTGATCTTTTTAATCAATGTATATTACGTTTTATTGCTCAGAAAAATTTTCTCCTTACACTCCTCCTTCTTTTGTTAAACATCATCACATCACATGAAAAATTTTGCATTCAAATTTTTATAATCTGTTACTATCAATCTTTTTTTAATTTATTGATCTTTTATAAATTTCATTATTTGTCCTAAATTTGACCCATGGGAGCAACTTTCAATCAGATTCTGGACCTTTGAATATATTCCAATCATACTACAAAAATTTCCTTGCTTTCTGGGAAAAAGGTGTTACATACTCATCTTCATATTTTTCCTCAAATTTGGATTCAAGGATTTCTCCAAGGAATGCTGGTGGTTTTGGCTGGAAACACATTATTACTTTCTTTTCAATCCTGAGAAAACTCAAATACTACTTTTTTTCCTTGCAGGGATATGGTTAAGGAAAAAAACTATATTATAAATATTAACAATCTTAAAACTTTAAAAATCAGTTAGTAATGACCAAATAATTATTTTCAGTACCACATATAACTCCAAATTATTACTTAATAATTTACTAAGCAGTCAGTGGTTTATTGAACAACAGTGACCTTTTTGCTTCTTTTGCATATAAAAATACACATATGTATTCATGGAAGAATTGATAAAATGGAAGAGTTCAGACATGCAAGGATAAATATCTTGTTACATGTCCGTGAAGCCAGACGTTTTCATAAAAGGCACTTCCTTTTCTCAATGTAGTAGTAAATAAATAATATCATATTTTCTTTCAGATGTTTGTGTGTGGGAGAAAACAAAAGTAGGATAAGAAGCAAAAAGTAAAGATAAAATATTTTATGTTACATTTTGCACTACTCCAGAGAGAGAAAATATTTGCTAGGAGACATAATGAAAAAAATATTGGATGTAACAAGTAAAAAATAATGTCTGAAATTGTTCATGCCAAAGAGAAGATTAGAAAATAATTAATGTCATTACTTTATATGAGATGGTGTATGCTGACATAAATAACAAATTACTTTTTATTCTAATACATGATAATTGAGATATAATTTAAATAGTAAACAACACAACAGGCTTGTAAAAAAAAGCAGCTTAAGAATCAAGTTTAGAAATCAATTAAACTAAGAATTCATTAAAATAATTCTTAAACATGACCTTTTTATTTTTTTGTGTCATCTATATCAGATTTCTAGGATATTAAGCTGTTAATAACTTATGTAATGTCTCTCCTAAACAGAGAAAATGATTATTGCTAAAGTAATGCATTACTGGATTGCTGTAAAAGAAATTTATAACTTTAGTTGGATTCAAGCAAGTGTCTTTTCACTTATACATAAAAATAATTATTTGTTATGAGAGTTTTTGACATTATTTTCAAGTTTTATATTTAAGAGAGGGATTATCTCAAACATTGAAAAATAAAAAACGTTGAGAAAGTAAACATGAGCATTTGCTTTTTTTTTCTTTTTATTTAACCCTTATCTCATTGGAAAAGTTATTGAAAGTGTTGTATATATTAAAGTATAAAATTAAATAATATAGGTGATATACAAATTGGCTAAAGAAGAGAAAACACTGAGAAGTAGAAATTCCATCCAGACATGTTTTTACTTTTATTTGGCATATGTTTATTGATTTAAGAAACCTCTATTTGTCATTTATTGAAAACGGATTAGAGGCAGAAACATGGAAGTATGTTTAAATTGTAACCAAATATCTCAGTTTGCTGCAAACTCCGCCTCCTGTGTTCAAGCTGTTTTCCTGCTTCAGCCTCCCAACCAGCTGGATTAGAGGTGCCCACCACCACTCCTGCCTAATTTTTGTATTTTTCGTAGAAACAGGGTTTTACTATGTTGGCCAGGCTGGTCTCGAATTCCTGACCTTGTGATCCACCTCAGCTTCTCAAAATGCTGGGATTATAGCCATGAGCCACCATACCCAGTCTAAATTTCCCTACCTTTAAGTGATTTGCAAAAATGTCTAGGAAGTGCTAGAACTGAGATCAGATACAGATTTTCTGAAATTAAGTAGGGTTTTATTTTTGTAAGAGCAGAAAGTCTAATAAAAACTAACAAAATAGCAAGTAATAGGAGAAAAGAGGTGCAATAATAATATACTCAAATATAATGCTTATAGTATGCTGGTTAGGTAACTCTAAGTGTTGCAAATTTCAACACATTGAATCCACAGGAAAACCATGTGAGATAAGTTTTTGTCATTGTATTAGTACATTTTCGCACTGCTATGAAGAAATATCAAAGACTGGGTAATTTATAAAGGAAAGAGGTTTGATGGACTCACAGTTTCCATATTGCTGGGGAGTCCGTAGGAGACTTCCAGTCAAGGCAGAAGGCAAAGAAGTAGACACCTTCTTCATAGGGCAGCAGTGTGGAGATAGTGCAAGCAGCGGAAATGCTAGATGCTTATAAAATCGTCAGACCTCATGAGATTCGATCACTATCATGAGGACAGCACGGGGGAAACTGCCCCTATGATCTAACTACCCCTACCTGGTCCCACCATTGACTTGTAAGGATTGTGGGGATTATAATTCAAGATGGGATTTTGGGTTGGGACACAGCTAAATCATATCAATCATTATCCCCACTTTTGAGATGAGGAAACTAAATCATGAAACCTTTATAAATATCTCAAGGTCACATCCTTAATAATGTGCTAAGTCAAAGTTCAAGTTAATGCAGTTTGGATCCAGAGTACTTGCTTTTCAAGTCTAATCCTGTTCCAAAACTTCAGTTCTGTGTGACCAAGAGGATTTCTACTTTTAAGTGGGGAAGGCTTAGAAAGCAGACACTGTTCCAAAATTATTCTCCCAAGAAATAGAGAGGGTGAGTAAAAGTTTTACATATTCTACATTTGAGATGCTAAATGCAGTTGATATCCTAATGGAAATACATTTGAAAATAAAAACAATAAATGGGACTAAATGCCAGCACTGAAGATAGAATACAAATGTGTAATTCATCTACTAGAGGGAAGACTTAAACTAAGAGAGAGAAAATAATAATAACATAAAAAATAAAATAATTATTACAAACGTAATCTATAGTATAATAATTCATATTTTTTTCATTTATTTTGTAGTTAATAGCAAGAGTGTTTTCACACATATTCTCTTACCCACATATCTTCTTTAATTTAATGTCATAAATTAAGTTCACTATGGAACAGAAGAATTTCAATGCAACTCAGGAAAAAGAGTAATCAGTTGAGGGACCAGAAGCAGCAGTAGAGATGAGAAATGATCCAGAGCCACAAAGCAAGAGGAAAGAATATCGGAAGGAAATAATGTGACAACATTTTAGGAGTTGCCAAAAGCACAAAGATACTAATATATTGAAGAAAGCCATTGAGAATAATTAATTAACATAAACCAGATTTTAAGATTTGGAGGAGTAGATAATGAACCAGCAAAAGCAACAAGATATGTCTACATTTCAAAAGGTTTTGAGAGAGAGAAAAGAAACAGATAAAGGAAATGTAAAGATCTAAAGAAAAATACCTCAGGATAAGATAAACTGGAACATATTTCGAGGCAGGAATACAGAAACTAATAGAGAAATACAAATTAAATTAATGAATTTCTATTAATTTAATAGAAATTAAAGCATAGAAGTAAAGAAGAAGATACTGAGTATATTGTCTTCCTTGAGACGTGAGTGAATGAGAGCAGAGATCTCCATCATCCTGCGAGATCAAGGGTAAACTAGGAAAAGGGAAGGTTTTTTTAGGAAATACAGGGTAGGATCTAAAACATTTTAAGCTGGAGGACTTCAAACAGGTAGCTGAAATATTTATCTGTTCAAAATAAGGAATGGAGGTGTGTTAGTCCATTTTCACACCCCTAATAAAGACATACCCAAGACTGGGGTGAAAAATAATTTTAATTGGATTTTTATTTCCACATTGCTGGCGAGGCCTCAAAATCATGGTAGGAGACAAAGGAACTTCTTATATGGAGGTGACAAGAGAAAATGAGGAAGAAGCAAAAGTAGAAACCCCTGATATACCTATCAGGTCTCATGAGGCTTACTCACTATCATGAGAATAACACCAGAAAGACGGGCCCTATGATTCAATTACCTCCCATTGCATCCCTTTCACAACATGTGGGAATTCTAGGAGATACAATTCAAGTTGAGGTTTCAGTGGTACCAAAGGGAGTTTGATGTTCTTTAAGAAATATTTCTATCATGCTGTAGTAAAGAGATAAAATGCCCTTTTCCCCTCTAAAGAATCAGATTATTTCTTTTTCGAATGACGATAGAAAAATTTAGGCAAATTTTCACTGTATAGCTCTGTTAATAATATTCCTTTAAGGCAACAAAAGTTCTAGTCATTAGAAAAAATGTCTACAGTTGCAACTTACAATGATTTAAATTATGTCTAGTTGTATTTAATTCATGGTGTGGTATCTTTCCAAAGTCATTTTAAGATAGAATTTAGGAAACATGGTGATTTGGGGTAAATATTTTAGTTTCACAAGTTGTTTTTAACGTATTGTGTCCTTACATACATTTCCTAATAAATTTTCTAGAAATGAGTAATGGTAAATTTTTTTCTCACTGTTATGTTCATTTACAAAAGTACCATTTCCAGTTCTTATCCCTGAAGTGGACAGCATTTTTCTTTGTGGTCCTGTTGTCTTTTTTTAAGTAAACACAGATATTACCCACTCCTGGTGGTTTTCCTTGCCTCAGACATGCACTTCTGGTTTACATAACTCCTTTGACCCTAGTTCATTTCATTAGTTATTTTTTTGAAGTTTGGTTTCATTGAATCAACAAGGGATTTTAAATTATTTGATGGCAGGGCTCATGCTGACAATGAATTCAAAAATGGGAGAATGTCATGCATAAGAATACTCAAGAAAGCTTTTACAGATAAGTCTGTATTTAAACTGTATCTTGGGAGATTCATTTAGGTAAAGAGGAGGAAAGATGTTAATATGCATGTTGGAACTAATGCACATAAATAGTGATAAGGTTCTACGGATATCACTGCTTTTTAAACAGTGTATGAGTAGATGTCAGTTTAAACTGAAGTGATGTTATTGGCAATAAAACTAAAAATCTTTAATATTTAAATTAGAGGCAGAATCTGTAAAAGAAATTCCTAAATGTAGAGATTTGAGCCAATCTACATCAATGTTATAGTTAAATTCTAAGAGTCTATATTCCAGGATTTTCCCAACCCTTTGAATAACAGAAGTATTGCCAAAATGAAGCACAGATTAAATGAATTAAATTTAAAGGAGACTGACAAATTAAGATCTATGTTTATTAATCAAATGGTAGATCATCAGATCTAAGCAAAACAGTCAACAGCTTTGTATTACTTTTAATCATATTTATGACTTATACGGTGTGCTTCTTCACTTTAAATTGGAAGATAGAAATTCAATTTTGGATTAGCTTTAATGCACAAACATAATAGATCATAATAGAGCACACACACACACACACACACACACAAAGAGATCTATATATATATCTACGGGTGATCTATTGTACAACATAGTGACTATAGTTAATAAAAATGTATCCCTGAAAATTACTGAATAGATTTTAAAGGTTCTCACCAGAAAAATAAATATGTGAGGCAGTATATACTTTATTTAGTTAGCTTGATATAACCATTTCACAATGTGTGTGAAAAATATATAGATATATTTAGGCTTCACAGCTTTTTGTTAGGACAATGTGTTTCAGGCTCATCATGCCCATTTTCTTTCTCATAAATAAAATCAGTTATTTCTCTAAGGTATCTTGGTCACTAAAAATGAGAAATTATATTTCTCAAAATTGGAATTTTTGCTCTACTATTGCTGTGGACATTCCATTTTTTTCTAGGCTTCTATAGTGATGAAAAGTACCCTTTTTTGTTACTATTAAGATTTGATTTATAATAAACTTTTAATATTTTATCCCCTTAAGCAAACACATATTATTATCTTACAATTCTGGGGTTCAGAAGTTCTAAAACCAAGTTATAGGCAGGATTGCATCCCTTAATCTTTTTCTTTAAACTTTCTAATTGTATAGTCTGTCTGCATTTGTTGGTTTTTCTTCTTTTCCAAAGAAAGTCATTTAACATTTCTTTCAAGGCAGGTCTACTGACAACAAATTCCCTTAATTTCTGTCTGAGAAAATATTTCGCCTTCACATTTGATGGATAATTTTCGAAGATACAACATTTTACATTATTTTCTTTTTTTCTCTCTCACAAAATTTTACATATTTTACTCCAGTATCTTTTTGCTTGCCTGGTTTCTGAGGAGAAACCAGATTTAATTCTTGTCTTTGCTCCTCTACAGGTAAGATGCTTTCCCTCTGTTGCTAATAGGTTTATAAAAATTATTTATCATACACCAAAACCAAACTACAAATGGTTTCTAGAGAAATCCTTTATTTTCAATGTTTTCTAAAATTTTCTTGGAAGTACCATTGAATGTTTCTAAACACTAAAATATAAGCATTATGAGTTAAAACAGGAATTTTATCACAGAAAAGATAGAAAATATTGCAGAAAAAAATGTTCAAGAGAAAAGACTGATTTTGCAGTCAGTAATAAAATACAACTAGAAAGATTAAAACAGAATCCTAAAAAAAAAAAAAAAAAAAAAAAGGTTAAAATCTAGAGAGTTGTAGAGAAGGAACTGGAGGAAAGTCCAGAAGCTGCAGTGAGAAGGAAGAAACCTACAATACCTGAAGACCTAGCATTACCAGAAGTCTGAGGACAAAGATCATCCAACACTTGAGAGACCTATCAGGTGTGTCCTTGGAGAAAGTCAATTCTAAGTTGGAGCGAAAAGGGAAAAGAACTAGCCAGAGTCTGAGGAAAGAAAGGATTTTTCCTATAGCAGTCCTTGAGTTTCAGAGCCAAGTATAGGGCTTTGAAACTGAGAAAAGTGTGACACATCAAGTTAGAATGAGAAGTGCCCTCAACAGTATGGAGATTAGAATGTGGAAGACGAGGAGTGATCCTAGCCTGAACTTTTTGCTCTGAACAAGATAAATAGGAGTTAAGAGTTTAGTCATATTAGTCTCAAGATTGATGGTGATGGTAAAGAATTTGAGGAGAATGGAAGTGTGTATACATTGATAGGAGCAATTCTAGGAGGTTTTGAAAAGAGTAATTGAAAAGATATCTTGCAGGAAAAACTTGTCAGGGCTGTATAGCTAGCAAATGGTAAAGTGGAGCAAAATGCTAGCTCTTCCTTCTCTGGATGTTATTTATAGCCCAAAAAACTTAATTTCAATTAGTTGCAGGTTGAGCTGGTTCCCTTTCAATTAAATGAAAGAATAAACGCTTATAAAGCAAAAATACATTACATGCTCTTCACATGGCTGATTAGCTCAAAAGCATTTGCCCTACTTCCATGCATTATAAACAGGTAACAGTTTATATTTGCACATTTAATGTATAAATTATAATCTAATTATAAAATTAAATCTTATTTAAATTTAAGTTGATTACTAAGGAAACTGGTTATCTCCTGGATGTTAATTAACTGAAAGTACTCATTCAATGATAGATGAAATCCCTATACAAATACCTTGAATTGCAAATTTTACTTATCTGAGTATCTTTTACCAGTAGTGGAGAATGATGCAATTTATGATTAACTAGTCCTCTAAGACTTTAACAATCTATGTATAAGTTATGCATCTATAAAATTAGGATGTGTTTACTGTTTTAATATTTTATTGCCTATTTTACAGCAATTACATTGTTTTTTAGATAAAACTACTCATATAAATTATATTTATAAAACTTATATATTGTTTAAATATCAAGGTTATATCTGTTTATGATAGGCAGAATTCTAAATTGTTCCTCAGTATTTGTGCCTGCTAATCATAAACACTGGATAGTCTCCCCACTCCTTTGTGTGTGGGCCGAAACTGTGGAAATAATGAACGACCACTCCTGGGATTTGGTTATGTTAGATAGCAGTTGATTCACAGAGAAAATGAGAGAGATTATTATTGGTGGTCATAGATTATTATGTGAAACTTAAAAAGAGATTAGAAGTATGAGAAGAATATGACAAGAGGTAAAATCTCTGTTAGACATTGAAGATGAAGAGGGTGATGTGGGAATGAATGAGAGTCACATCTGCAGCCTTATAGCTCTTAGCAGATAGCTGGCAGGGAAGAAGAACCTCAGTCTCAAAAGCACAGAGAAGTAAATTCTCAACAACCATATGAGCTAGGAAGAGGATCTTGAGCTTTAGATGAGAAAACTTCCTGTCCTAACACCAAGACTTTGACCTTATGATGTGCTAAGAAAAGAATCTAGTCATTCCATATCCAGATTTCTGTCCTCCAGAATTTTGAGATAATGTATGGGTATTGTTTAAAAGTTTCTAAGTGGGTGGCAATTTGTTATATAGCAATATAAACAAATACCCCTTTTTTAAAAAACAAAGATTAAATCTAAGATTTTTTTCTATCCAAATTTATTTTAGGTTCGGTGGGCCCACATACAGGTTTGTTACTGGGTAAATTGTTTGTTGTGTGGATTTGGTGTACAGATTATTTTGTTACCCAAGTAATGAGCACAATACCTGATAGGTAGTTTTTCAGTCCTCATCCTCCTCTCACTCTCCACCCTCAAGTAGGGCCCGGTGTCTATTTTTCTCTTCTTTATGGATTAAACTTAAGATATAATTTAAAGGGGAAACAGTCATTTGAGCCATTCATCCCTGAAGAAGGTAATTGAGTGAAAAAAGAGCAAACAGTCTATAATTCATGTTGCTTATTGTATCCATTCACACTAGCTTCACAAACCTTGGTATTGATTTGTCATTCCAAATGACGATTTTCATTAGCCATCATGTTCATAAGAATCATGTCATAGAAAAGTGGAGGACTGGATAAATGATAATAGAGTAAAACATAATCTATTTCTAAAGAACTGTTTTTCTTAATTTTACAAATTTTTGTCAAGCATTTAGTCGTGTCAATGTTTGTAATGTTAGGGGTATAGTACTGAATATAACATGCAACATGGTGTAGTAGTGAATGTGATATGCAATATCCGCACTCTCATAAAACTTACATTCTAGAAGTGAGAAGACAGCCAGTAAACAAGGAAACAAATAAATTGAAGGTTAAAACTTCAGGAAATGACAAGTTATTTATGGATAATAAGCAGAGTAACGGGGTAGTGATGGATGGAGATATTAAGATTGTATGTGCAGAAAAAGTCTCTCTAAGTAGTTGACATGTAATAGGAAATTTGAAATGAGACAAATATCAATCATGAAAGAAATGTATGGAAAAATGTTTTCAGAAATAATAGCATGGATAAGGACCCTAAGGCAGAAAGAAGCTTAATAGTTTCTTAACAAGAAAATTGGACACTGGGACTACAGTGTAGATAATAATACAGAGAAGTAAGAGTTGAGTTCAGGAAAATTGTAAACCAGATTACATACGACCTTGAACCCTAAAGTAAGGAACAAGTGTTTGAAGTGCAATGGGAAAAAATATAAGGGTTTAGACAAGGAAGGGGCATAATATGACATGTTTTGAAGAAATCACCTACCAGATTCCTCATAAATCCAGGAGTTACTTCAGAGCATTTCAATACATTGTTTCAAGTTTTACTATAACTTTCTAGAAGATTTTTCCTGTTTTATGTTTAATTCTTTGTTTTTCTTTTTAGTCACACTCTTATTGTAGCTGTGTCGCTGTTTCTTTGCCTGATATCCCTCAAATATAAGGCTTGAAAGCATGCAAATAGAAACTTAGGATCTATTTGTAAAGTTTTGAGAACATATAAAATGTTCTATCTATATAACGTTTTTAAAATTGTATTTAATTATTTTTCCTTTTTTTTAAAACAGAGTCTTGCTCTGTGTCCCAGGCAGGAGTGAGTGGTAGAATCTCAGCTCAATGCAAACTCTGCCTCCCAGGTTCAAGTGATTCTCCTACCTCAGTCTCCTGAGTAGCTGGAATCACAGGCACCTACCACAATGCTGGCTAGTATTTGTATTTTTAGTATAGAGGGGGTTTTGCCATATTAGCCACACTGGTCTCATACTCCCAACCTCAGGTGATCAACCCACCTCGGCCTCCCAAGTGCTGGGATTATAATCATGAGCAACCACGCTTTTGATTAAGACCTAAATTATGTGTGTTACACTGGTTGTCAGAATATTGAAAGATAATTATATGATTATCTTTAATTTACAGTATTTAATAAAATACTGGTATTTAACAAAACTTTTGTATAGTATAGGTAGTGTTAGGAGTATTTTTGATCCTATTAATAGAAATGATAAAGAAAGAAGAAATTTGTTTTCAAGAAAGTCAAAATATTGAATTCAATATATTTTTAATTAAAAAGAAGTTAGTGTATGCTCTTATGCTCTTTTTCTCAATGAGTTACTTCTTTTAATTGCTAAAATTATACAATGTCAAATATATTGCTTATAATGAGAACACACAACATTACCATGACAGTGCAAAAAAAGTACGAATGCACTGGTGTATTGGGGAAGCAATTATTGGGTGGGAGAAGGGCCAAAATTGTAACTTTACATGAAGTTAAATCCTATATTGGCTGTCTAATGAATCTCAAGCCATTGTCATACCTGTTTCTTGAAACTGTCCATTTGAATATATCATAATTATACATTCATTATTTTGGATTAAGTTGCTTATGTATTGTGTCTTTTCTTATTTTTGAATGTTTTTAACGGTATGCTAGACTGATAGAGCTTCACCTAGGTATCATTAATTTTAAAATTATACATACCACATTTAATAACCATTACATACAGTTCTGTTGTTCCATTAAAAAGACAGTATATGTAATATAGTAGTGTATTATTGACACCAAATAAGACTACCCAGATTCAGCTTTTTACCTCAGCACATACTAGATCTGTTGAATTGATAAAGTTACATGGCTTCATTATGATGGTTTTCAACTTTATGAAATAGACATAATAATAGTACTACTTCATAGAGTTAGAGAAAATAATTTTGGATGGATGCAGAAATGGATAGATACATAGACACATAGATAATGCTTAATATGCACCTGGCAAAAACTGAACATTTAATAAAAGTTTGTGATTATTAATGCGTTGTCAATTTTCACTAGTTGCTATTAAAGCAATCATTTTTATCAATACATTACAGCTGCAGAAGTCAAAGTGCATAAAGAAAATAAAAGCAAATCTTTTCTGTCAGTTCATTGATAAGTTGAAATTTTATAAATATGGCCCACTTTTAATCATTAATAAATATCAATTAAACTGACATCATAAGAATTAAAGTAAGACATTTCAAGTAAACAAAAGCTTAGATACTCTCTTTAGGCTGTATTTGGCTTTATCCCTACAAACTTATAAGGATTCAACATTTTTTTAAAAATCTTGATTTATGCCTTAGAGAACAAAGTATAAGCAAGGGGTAATTCATTGACCTGACAAAAACTACAGCAAAAAAGAAAAAGTCAATGGGATTTGGTGATCATTTATCACTCATGGTGACTGGGTTTATCTCTGGGCCAAAATCAATAATGTTGAGAAAAAAGTAAAATGAAAACATAGATGGAAGAATGCACTGAATGTCTACTAGTTAATATATCTCTCTGCTTTTCTTTACTTCTTTTTTTTAATCAAGTGTGTTATCCTTAATGAAACCCTAATGTCTTTATATATGAATAATGCAGTTTATATTTGAATGATAGCAGAAATAAAATGAAAGTCAATTTTCCATCATTAAGTCAATTTCCCATCGTCACCCATATATCTAGTCATATTTATATTAGTAAGTTAAATTTGACAAGATATTTTTAAATTTTAACTGCTATTTAATCTCAGAATTAGAGCTCTGTTCATAAAATAATAGGTCAATTGGATCTTAATAAAAATGTTGATTAATCTTTTTTCTGATGATAATTATTCAAAATATTAAAAATACAAGCTGTTACTGTGCATTTATTGTGTATTCATCGAGCTTTGACTAAGTTCATTCTGCTTTTTTCCCATAACATAAAGTTCTCACATTCTCTTAAATTTTTTTTAATGTGTATATATACTATATAAAAAAGAGAGCATCGATAGTTATTTACCAACCTTAATGTGCTGAGTAATTTTTGCATGACATAAAATATGTTATTCTTTCAGTTATCTCACAGTTTTGGAGCTGGTGACACCTAGGATTGTGCCTGAAAGAATTTTCTTAAGTAACTTACTACTTTCAGTTTTTATATAGGTAAACAGGTAATGATAATTATAATATATTGATTCTTTCATAAATGCCACATACTAGTATCAATTGTATATAAACTGTTATGAAGACGACATTAACATTTTCTTTAAATTTTCAAGTGAGAAAATTGATGAACCAGGCCCAAATTCTTATCTGACCTCCTATTTTGAAACCACTCCAGAGTGTACATCCCAAGTGTTAGATAGACAGCCAACAAAAGTGCTGAGTAACCTCTAAATTTAAAAATAACAAAAGAAACAAGAATAAAATTTTAAAAGAGAATGTGAGTGATTACACCAAAAATCTTAATAAACATTTCTCCAAAGAAGATAAACAATAGCTAATAACTACATACAAGACTCTTAGCATTCATTCTTCAACATGGATGAACCTTGATAACGTCATGCTAAGTAGAAGAAGCCAGTCATAAATAAGCACATATTATATGATTCAATTCATATGAAATGTCTAGAACACAGAAATCTATAGAGACAGTGGTTGAATAGGTTTGTGGAATATGGAGAAATGATGAGGAGTGACTACCAAGCAGTTTGGGTTTCTTTTTGGAGGTGATGAAAATTAATTGATTGTGGCGATGGTCGCACAAGTCAATAAATGCACTAAAAATCATTGAATTTTATTATTTAAGTGGGTGAAATATATATTATGTGACATTTCTCAATAAAACTTTTACAAAAAATGAAGAATGAAAGGAAAAGGAAGAAGGAACAGCTCTTAGTAACCTTGTAGAAGCAACACAGTTGAACATGGGGCACCTAGTGTTGCAGAATGCATTGTTTCCTCAAGAAGATACATTAAGTCCAGATAAGGTTGTCTTCACAACCTTATTTGGAAATAGGATCTTGCAAACGTATCTAAGGCAATAGGAGGAAATCCTCTACAACCAGCTGAAACAGGCGGAGAAAGCCAAAACTTGGTCTATGAATGAATAAGCCCAGGAAGTACATGCAAACTTAAAATGAATGGTAATTAACATTACAGTCCCCTTCAGAGATGACTCTGAAAATTAGTGGGAAACAAAAAAATCTTTCAAGTGGGTGTAGCTGTGCACAGTCTACCTGATCTTCCTCTTGGTTTAGAAAGATGTATAAGAGTGAGAATACAGATAGTTCGCTTGGCAGTGACTAATGGCTGAATCTTTACTCAGGAGTCTGGTAAGGAAGGGATTGGAATATTGGAAATAAGGAGGTCTATATTAGGGATCTCCAGACGGACATAACCAATAGGAGAAGGTTTTGTGTATGTGTGTGTGTGTGTGTGTGTGTGTGTACATAATTACAAAAGTGAAGTCTGACAATAGGCCGTCTGCAAGATGGGGAATGAGAAAAGTCAGGAGAAAGATAGGAAACACAAGCTGAATGAATGTTCATCTTCTTACACTTGCTTTGTTCTAGTTGTGCATGTTGACAGCTGATCGGATGGTGGCCACACACACTGAGAGTGGGTCCTCCTCTTCCAGTCTACTGACTCACACACATCAATCTTCTGTGGAGGCACATCCAGAAACAATAGTTCATCAGCCATCTTGGCATCCCTCTGCTGAGTGACCTCTGGTTGAGAAATCTCTGTTGATCTTGTTAAAGATCATCAAGTTAACACTTAATATTAACCATCACAAGGTCTAAAGTGCTCATGTCAATAGACATATAGGAATGGAAAGAAAGTAAGATGTTTCATGTATTAGTGCCCAACAGAAAGGATTCATCACAGAATAGGCAAGTAGATAGCTAAACAGAAAAAATGATGCGGCCAGTGGAGGTTATTCAACCTTCATCATTGACTTCCTTTGAACTGGCATGGTGAGCAGATGGATGTGATAACCATTGTGGCAGAGAAAGATGCCCAACTAAATGGACTTCCATTTACCCAACAGAAGACTGATTTAGCCATTGTTAGCTCTTAATGCCCAACTCTTCATCAATAAAGATTAGCATTGAGGCCCTGGTCCAGTACTATTCCTCAAGAAGAATAATCCACTTGCAAGCAAGTTGATGAAATTGACTACTTCCGTCCACCAGGATTTTATTTTTAGGTGCAAGTTGGTTTACCCGTTCTGCCTGAAGGCCCTCAATCATCATCACTCTCCATGGGCTTACCAAATGCCTGATCTCTAGGTATGAAATTCCACACTACAAAATACCGAGCAAGGAAACTACTTTACATCAAATAAAGTGGTAGTAAACATATGGCCATAATATTTACTGGTCATATTATTGTACTGTACCATCTAGAGGCAAAGAACTTCATTGAAACTAATAGCCTTTTAAATGTGTAGAGGAAACACAACTCAAAAGAAACAGGATAAACCAATGAGGTTACCTTTTAGGGTGTAGTGTATGTATTGAATAAGGCAACTCTATATTGTGCTATGTCGTAGCAAGTTTATGAATCTGGGAACCAAAGGATTCAACATGAATAGTTCCACTTATCGTACTTCCATTGATCCAATGAAGAAGGTTATATTTCTTGTACAC
This sequence comes from Aotus nancymaae, assembly GCF_030222135.1. NCBI lineage: Eukaryota > Metazoa > Chordata > Mammalia > Primates > Aotidae > Aotus > Aotus nancymaae. The sequence goes on from NW_026988435.1 coordinate 14,670,424, forward strand.
AAAACTCTAGAATGCTCAGGGTTTAGAAGTTTTGGTCTCCAAAGAGGATACATTTTTACCAGGGAAGAAAACTAAGGGTACCATGGAATATGAGATAGAGATGCTTCCATAGTCTAACAGAATTTCTTATGCATACAGAACCAAAAAGAATACTACATCAATAGAGGTATTTGCCCCTAATCAGCAGGAGGCAGGAAGAATGTACATGGAACTCAGGTGATTTAAGTACACACCTGCTAGTATTTTTCTACCATTGTAATTGTGAAAAAAGGACAGGTAGCAACTCAAGATGAGAAGGATATCATTATCAATGATTCAAATAATTCAGGAATAAAGATACAGATCACAAAACAGGTAAGACCAAGACTTACCGAAGAGAGTATGAGGCAAATGTAAAATCAATAGGGAAATTTAACATAGAAAAAGAAGAGTATTGGTTATGGTCTGATGATCAAGTGTAGCAACAGAGGTTGAAGTTCATCCTATCACCTCCTTCTCCTGAGTTTCACATTGGAAGAAAAGACCCAGAGGAACGATGGAGAATTTGCTCCCAAAATCTATAACAAATTCATATTTGCACAGCACAAATGGTGATCTATGGTAGTTATAAGAATGCATGTCATAGATTTGCTACTACAGGATCATAATTTATCAACAGCTTCAGTTTCTATATTCTGAAATCTATGTTCACTCTTTCATATATTTCCTCTTCAGCTGCTCCTAGCAGATGACTGGTTATAGCTTGTGTCCTAGGGCAGGTGCATTCCTTGGAGGCTTAGGTTTCATCTGCTGAGTGACCTCTGGTTGAGAAATCTCTGATTATCTTGTCAAAATTTCCGTAGACAGTATGAATATCTAACTCTCTTCCACCCACCCACCTCCTTCCCTCTATTCTTCACTCAGGGTCAGACTTGGCTGGAGAGATGCCTACACTTCAAGCCTTATCCTCTTTCCTACCCATTTCTTTCACATGTCATCTCATAATACAAAGTAATGCATATTAATTAAGTCTTAACATCTGCTAACCAGAGGACCTGGATTAAGACAGTAATTATTATTATTAGCAGATGTTAAGTGCATGCTAGATTACCCTTCTTTTATTTAAAAAAAAAAAAAACAACACTGACTTAAGAACAAGAAATATATGTCTGCAAATTTTACTTTTATGTATTTTAAACTGTTTTCCATGTTCTTATCAAATTATTGATCCTCTTGTCAACTACAGATTTCTAAAATTCTTATAATTTATGGCACAGCAGTTGACAGGGCTGCAATTTCTCTATGCTTAGGTATCTCAATGAACATACACTCTTCTAACCACCCACACATTCTCTATATTTATCGTCATATTAATGTGGGATATTAATTTATAATATTTATTTCATATATATATTGTTGATATTTCAGGGTAATTTGGCCTCGTATAACTCAACTTTAGAGAATTCTCTGTAAAATATTATTTCTTCTTTAAATCTTTGATAGAAATCATCAGTGATGCCATCTGAGTCTGAACTTTACTTTTTAGAAAAGTTTTTAACCTCAAATTTAATTTACTTAATAGGTATATGGACATTTGAGTAGTCTATCTCTTATCAAGTAAGTGTTGGAAGTTTATATCTTTTGAAAGTGTTCATTTCTTTTAAAATAAAATATATTAGCATGAAGTTGTTTATAATATTCACTTATTTTTTTCCCAATATCTGTAGGATCAGTACTGATGTCCCGCTTTCATTCTTGACATTTGTAGTTTATATCTTCTGTGGCTTTTTTTACCTGATCATTGCCACTAGAGGTTTATTAATTTTATTAACTTTATTTAAAAAAATGGCTTATGGTATTATTAATTTCTCTATTGTTTCCCTTTCCTCTGCTTTTCTGTAACTTGTTCTTTTTAAAAAATTATTACAGTGGAAGATTACATTGATTCAAGGTCTTCTTTCTTTTTGAATACAAACATTTAGTATTATCAATTTTCTTTTAAGAACCGCCTTACATATCTTAAAATACAAGTTTTGACATTCTGTATTTCTTTTGTTACTTTCAAAATGCTCTCTAATTTTTCTCTTGATTTCTCCTTTGGCCCATCAGTTATTTGAAAGTATGTTTCAAGGGATTAGAGTCTTTCTAGATTTTTTATATTATTTGATTTCCATTTTAATAATATTGTTATCAAAGAATATACTTTGTATAATATTCATCCCTTAAAATGAATTTACACTTGTTTGTAGCTCACAGTGTGAACTACCTTAGTATATTAGTTCACCTGGAAAAAACTGAATATTGTACTACTTTTCAGTAAAATATTTTATAAATCTTATTTAGGTCAAGTTCAGGTGTTCCATATATAGAGTTTCTGTCCAACATTCTTCCAGTTACTGAGAGTGTAGCGTTAAAACCTCAAATCTATAAGAATTTGCCTAATTTTTTATTCACATGGCAGTTTTTGTTCCATTTATTTTGAAATACTTTTATTAGGTACCTGAATATTTAGAAATTTTGTTTATCCTTCTTTCTGTCAGTTTGGGATGCTATAACAAATATGCCATAGACTATGTGGCTTAAAAACAAGTATTTATTTATCATAATTCTGGAGACTGGGAAATAAGATATCAAGGTTTAGTTTCAAGAGATTAGAGTATTTCTAGCTATCTTTATTTTTTTTATTTCCATTTTAATTACATTGTTGTCAAAGAACATGCTTTGTATAATATACACCTTTAGAATAAATTTACACTTGTTTGTAGCCCAGAGTATGAACTAGCTTAGTGCACTTGAAAATAATGGATATTGTATAGCCTATAAATATATATTATAGACTGTGTATCTCAAATAACAAGTATTCATTTCTCATAATTTTGAAGACTGGGATGCTCAGTATCAAGTCCCCGGATACCTGCTGTCTGGTGAAATCTCACCTCCTGATTTGCATTTTGCTGTTTCCTTTTTGCCTTCCCAGTGGCTGAGAGCAGAGAGAAAGAGAGGGAGAGCAGTTTTCAACATATTAATTTTAGGAGAATACAAACATGAAGTTAATGAAATTCTTCTCCTAGCCCACCAAATATATGTTTTTCTCAAATGCAAAATACATTCTTTTTATCCAAGTAGTCCTAAAAGACTTAACTCTTTCCATCAACCACTCTAAAATATGAAGGCTAAAGTCTCATCTAAATATTATGTAAATCAGATATAGGTAAGATTTGAGGTAAAATTCATCTAAAAGTTAAATTGCTCTCTAGCTGTAAATCTGTGAAACCAAACAAGTTATATGCTTCCAAACTATAGTAGTTTAAAAGGCATAAGAGAGACATTCCCATTCTAAAAGGGAGAAATAAAAAAGAAGAAAGGGATGATGGGTCTCAAGCAAGTCCCAAACCTACACAGTCAAACTCTATGAAGTCTTATCTGAGAATAGTTTTATTTCTCCTGATGCTCTGCCTTCTAGACCTACTGGGGCAGTGGTCCTGTCTTCTTCTCTTTAAAGGGTAAGCATCCTGCCCCTGCAGATCTGAGTGGCACTGATGCTACCTTTTGAAACTCAGGTGGAGAAAGCCTCATGACCTAATTACCTCCCAAACATCCCAACTCCTGATACCATCATATTGAGAGTATTTCAACAAATGATTTTGGTGGAACACAACCATTCAGTCCATAATAGTTCTCTTATTGAATTGATACTGTTATGATTCTTACATGACATCTTTATCTCAGGTAATATTTGTTGTTCTAAGATTTACTTTGTGTGATCTTAATATAAACAATCAAGTGTACTTTTTAGGAATAGCAAAGAAGAGCTTTTCCATCTTTTTCCTTTTAATCTATTGGCATTTTTATATTTAAGGTAGGTTTTTCATACATAGCATACAGTTGAAGTTTACTTTGGTTTAGCTTTTAAATTCAGGGGTACATGTGCAGGTTTGTTACATAGATAAACTTGGGGATTCGTTGTACAGATTATTTATGAAGGTTTGTTGTACTGATTATTTCATAACCCCAGTATTAAGCCTAGTACCCAGTAGTTATTGTTTTCTGATAATAAGATAATTTCTGCCTTATAATTGGACTATCCAGATTATTTTTATTTGATATTATTGTTGATCAGCTTAGGTTTAAACTCTCCATCCCGAAAGCTGTATTTTCTTTGTCTCATCCATTGTTTCCCTTTATTTTTTACCTTCTTTCTTTTGACATAATTACAGATTTTCATTCCATTTTTTTCTTTGACTTATTACATTTACCCTTCATTTTTTGTTTTATTTTAGTGATTTCTTTAGTGTTTATAGATTTGTATATCTTCATGTAACAGGTACATAAGATATAAATCCCAATTACATTATTACTGCTTTGTCTATAAACCTCAAAATTTAAAAGATACTGAAATAAAAGTCTAATTTTTATATATGTTTATATAGTCACCATTATTAGTGCCTTTTATTCCTTTAGAGGAAAACCAGATTCCCATTTGATATTATTTTTCTTTTTGTGAGTGACTTACTTTAAAATGTCAAATACTGCAGGAGTGCTAGTGATAGATTATTTCAACTTTTGTTTTATTTTTTGAGACAGGGTCTTACTTTGTCATCCAGGCTGGAGTGCAGTGGTCTGATCTCAGCTCACTTAGCCTTGACCTCCTGTATTCAAGCTATCCTCCCATTTCAGCCTCCCAAGTAGTTGTGAAAACAGTCACCACATCTGGCTAATTTTGAGTTAGGGTTTCACTATGTTGCCTAATCTGGTCTTGAGCTCTTGGGCGCAAGTAACCCACTCACCTCAGCCTTCCAAAGTGTTGGGATTACAGGTGTGAGCCACTGCACCCAGCCTATTTCAACTTTTGTATGTCTGTAAAATGTGTTTATTTTTTTCTTCATTTTTGAAGATATTTTTTGATGAGAAGAGATTTCTAGATTGACAATTTTTCTCCCTTCTTTCAGTATTTTAAATATGTTGCTCCACTGTCTTCCAGTCATATTGTCCCCACAGATAATCTTTCTGACATTCTTTGTATGTGAATATTTATATCGATTTGAGTTGTTCTTACATTTTTCTGATTTTCATTCATTTTAAGATGTTTGATTATAAGTATTATGTAGCTCTCTTCATATTTCTTATGATTGGAATTCCTTGGACTTATTAGAGGTGTAGGTTATTAATTTTCATCAAATTTGAAACATTTTCAGCTTTTATTTTATGAATTTTTTTTCTTTTACACTTCATACTGTCATCCAGTTACTGTGTCTGTGGCATTTCTATGTTGATTCAGAACTCATTGCTGCTCTTTTGTCATATTTTAGGAAATCTTATTGAGGTATAACTTTCATACGATAAAATGTGTATTTTTATATGTACAATTTAATTTTTTTAGTGAAATTAACAGGGTTGTGAAACTATTACCACAATCCAAATTTAGGCCATTTCTTTCACACTCAAAAGATCCCTCATTCACATTTGTAGTCACTTCCCACTGTCAGCTCTAGCACCAAAGAACAATCTACTTTGTGTCTCCATAGGTTTTCCTCTTCTGGATATTTTATATAAATGAAATTTTGTAATATTTTAAATGCCTGGCTTTTACACTTAGCATAACATTTTTTGATGTGTCTACATATTGTAGCATGTATTAGTACTTTCCTCCGATTGTTGAGTGATATCCCATTATATAAATATGCCAGGTTTTGTGTAGCCATTCGTCAGTTTATGGACTTCTGGATAGTCTTCACTTTTTGTCTATTACGAAATGGTTGCTATAGGGTCGGGCACACTTTGGGAGGTCAAGGCAGGTGAATCACTTGAGGTCAGGAGTTCAAGAACCACCTGGCCAACATGGTGAAAACCCTGCCTCTACTAAAAATACAAAAATAAAATAAAAATTAGCCAGGTGTGGTGATGCGTGCCTGTACTGCCAGTTACTCGGGAGATTGAGGCAGAAGAATCATTTAAACCTGGAAGGCCAAAGTTGCAGTGAGCTGAGATGATGCCACTGCACTCCAGCCTGGGTGATAGTGTGAGACTTTATCTCAAAAAAATAAAAAATAAATACATAAATAAATAGGTTGTCATAGACATTCATGAACAATTACACATGTGGATATTTATTTTTCATTTAGGTACTTAGGAGTGGAATTGCCTTGTCATATGATAAACATATTTTTAAACATCTTAAAAACTGTCAAATCATTTTCTTAAGTGGCTACAGCATTTTATACTCCCAAGAGCAGTGTATGGGGCTCTAAGTTGTCAAAATTCTCATTGATATTTATTGCCTTTCGTTTTTATGTTAGTATCATAGTGGGTGTGAAGTAGTATTTCATTATAGTTTTGACTTGTATTTTCCTTAAGACTAATATCATTGAACATTTTTGCATCATATCCTTGTGATATTGTATACAATCATGCCTCAAAATCAATGAGGGATTTGTGTCAGGATCCCCACAGAAAACAAAATTTAAATATGCTCAAGTCCCCAGTGTAAAATGGCATAGTATTTACATATAACCTATGTACATCTTCTATAGTTAAATAATCTTTAGGTTCTTCATGACACATGATACAATGTAAATGTATATAAATCTTTTCTTATTGTACTTTTTTGTTTATATTAATTTTTATTTTAGGTTCAGAGGTATATGTATAGGTTCATGTATAGCTAAATTTTGTGTCTTGGGGCTTTGGTGTACAGATTATTTCATCAACCAATTAATAAGCATAGTACCATTAGGTAGTTTTTGATCCTCACTCTCCTTCCTCACTCACCTTCAAGTAGGCTCTGGTATGTGTTATTTCCTCCTTCATGTTCATACTTACTCAATGTTTAGCTCCCGCTTGTAAGTGAGAACCTGCATTATTTGTTTTTCTGTTGCTGTGTTAGTTTGCTTAGGATAATGACCTCCAGCTCCATCTACGTTGCTGGAAAGAACATGATCTCATTATTTACACGGCTGCATGGTGTAGCCATTCATCACTATATAGTGTAATTGTCAAACCACTTTCCACAATGACTAAACTGATTTACATTCCCACCACCAGTTTATAAGGTTTCCTCTTTCCTCTGCAACCTCACCAGCATCTGCGTTTTTTTTTTTTCTTTTTAATTTTTTTACTAATAGTCAGTCTGACTGGAGTGAGAAACTATCTCATTGTGGCTTGCTATGGATTTCTCTAATGATTAGTGATGTTGAGCATTCTTTCACATGCTTGTTGGCCCTATGTATGCCTTCTTTTGACAAGTGTCTGTTCGTGTCCTTTGCCCACTTTTTAATGGGGTTGTTTTCTCTTTGTAAATTTCTTTAAGGTCCTTATAGATTCTGAATATTACACCTTTGTCTAATGCAGGTTTGTAAATATTTTGTCCTATTCTGTAGGTTGTCTGTTTATTGTGTTGCTAGTTTCTTTTACTGTGCAGAAGTTCGTTAGTTTAATTAGGTCACATATGTCAATTTTTTTGTTTTTGTTGCAACTGCTTTTGGTGCCTTTGTCATGAAATCTTTGTCTGGTCCTCTGTCCAGAATGATATTTCCTACATTATCTTCCAAGGTTTTCAGAGTTCTAGGATTTCTATTTAAGTCTTTCATCCATCTTTGGTTGATTTTTGTACATGGAATAAGGAAGGGGTCCAGTTTCAATCTTTTGCCTATCACTAGCCAATTATTCCAGCCCAATTTATTGAATAGGGTGTCCTTTCTCCAACACTTGATTTTGTCAGCTAGTTGAAGATCAGATAGCTGTAGGCTTGTGGCATTATTTCTTGGCTCTCCGTTCTGTTCCAGTGGACTACATGTCTGTTTTTGTACCAGTACTCTGCTGTTTTGGTTATTGTGGCTTTGTATTACAGTATAGTTTGAAATTGGGTAACATGATGCCTCTAGCTTTGTTCTTTTTTATTAGGTTTACTTTGGCTATTTGGACTTTACAGATATGTTATGCTTTCTAATATGTCGTATTAATTATCTCATGGGGATGGACTAACCCAAGCTTTTTGGCACTATATCCTTTAAGTTGCAGTTTATATTTCCTTCTTGGCTGAATTTATGTAAGATCATCTCATGGAAAACAGCCAAGAGCTTCATACACCTGAGATACCAATGTCCTAGTTTCCCAGACAAAGAAAAATCAGTCTGTTCTCAGCAAATATTTATTTATTTTACTAAAGTCTACACAGTACTTTATCATTGTCTTCTTAATAATTACAATTGTTCTGATATAAGATTTTTATGATGTCCCTATTCTGCATATGAGTAAACCTCTGAGTCTTAAATGAATCTCCCAAGAGCATGCAACCAATAGGCAAATAACTTTAAAATTTTTTTTTTAATTTGTATAAGTTTACAGGGTCCAATTATAATGTGGTTACATTGCTATATTGTGTAGCAGTGACGTCAGGTCTTTTAATATATCCATCACTGAAATAATGTTCATTATACCCAGTAAATAATGTCTCATCTTAAGTCTCTATGTCTCATATTCTATTCACAATAAACTAATATCTGTACACTATTTGTCACAACTTAATAGTGTGTGAAGATGGATATTACTCATCTTTTATTTTTAATAACATGGAGTATCATATATATCCATTATGAAAAAAAAAGTATCAACTGCTTATTACACAGCATACATTATGTTAATGTTAATTTCTTTTCTTTTTTCTTTTATTCTTTTTCTTTTTTTTTTTTTTTTGAGATGGAGTCATGCTCTGTTACCCAGGCTGGAGTGCAATGACCCAATCTAGGCTCACTGCCACCTCTGCCTCCTGGGTTCCAGTAATTCTCCTGCCTCAGACTCCCAAGTAGCTGGGATTACAGGTGCCTGACATCACACCCAGCTAATTTTTGTATTTTTTTTTTTTTGAGACTGAGTCTCACTCTCCGCTGTAGTGCAGTGGCACAATCTAGGCTCACTGCAACCTCCACCTCCCCAGTTCACGTGATTCTCCTGCCTCAGCCTCCCAAGTAGCTGGGACTATAGGCACACACCACTACAGCCAGCTAATTTTTATATTTTTAGTAGAGATGGGATTCACTAGATTGGCCAGTTTGGTCTCAAACTCCTGAACTCAGGTGATCCACACACCTCAGCTTCCCAAAGTACTGGAATTATAAGCATAAGCCATCATGCCAAGCCCCTCATGTTAATTTCTATGACATTACAAACAAAACAAAACTTTCAAATTAAGACATTTGAGATTATTGTCATAGTTTTATAATGTTTACAAAAAGAAACTAAGTAGCATATACACAGCAAATTTGTTACTTTTATTTTTTCTTTTTTTCTACCATGATCAAACCTGGGACTAATTATGCCCAGTCAGAAAATTATTTTTTGGCTATGTAGCTTTTTAAAAAATGAAACATATGGGGCTGGGCGTGGTGGCTCACGCCTGTAATCCCAGCACTTTGGGAGGCTGAGGCGGGTGGATCACGAGGTCAAGAGATCGAGACCATCCTGGTCAACATGGTGAAACCCCGTCTCTACTAAAAATACAAAAAATTAGCTGGGCATGGTGGCGCGTGCCTGTAATCCCAGCTACTCAGGAGGCTGAGACAGGAGAATTGCCTGAACCCAGGAGGCGGAGGTTGCAGTGAGCCGAGATTGCACCATTGCACTCCAGCCTGGATAACAAGAGTGAAACTCTGTCTCCAAAAAAAAGAACAGAGGATTTCTTCCTCAAATATTGTATTAGTTTAGAAAATATTACTGCTCCAGAGTAGCACCATTTAAATGTTAAGCAATTGACACACTCTAGAATTATTGTCACAGATGGCATGATAGCATTTAGACCTAATAAAGTTGTGAGTATATATCCTTTAAAGGATATGATCATGTCACTACAAAACAGACACTTGGACCTTACAAGTGCTACCATCTAACTTCCTGATTATTTAATCAGTGAAATAATGCTAACAACTTACTATCCTTTCATTATATTCTAGGACCTTTTCAAGTATGCAGAAAGTGTTTTAGAGATGCATGTGCATCAGATTTGTGTCAACCCAAGATGAGCTACCTGTTTTGCTAAATATATAAGGGAAGATATTTTCAGAAAAATATCCTGGCATATGGTCTAACTACTGGATCCATCATAATGCCACTTTCCACATTGTTTTATGGGCAGTGAAACAAGGCACATTACGACTACAGGGAGCAATAATTCACTGAAAGTTCTGTTTTTAACTTAGACTACACACTAAATTATGAAGGCAGATTGTTTCTTGGTATATGCTGAAATTTATGGCATGAATGTATTTTTCCGTAAATGTCCTTTCAACTGAAAGATGTTATAGAAAACTCAGTGGGGTTCTTGTCAAGGTGTGGATGGGGTAGGGTGATAAATAATTTATACAAAATTCTGACTGATGTTCTTTTAAACAGTTATAGAAAATGTTTTAACCTAGATTCAATAAATGTGCCAATGAAGATAAATACAATTGGCACAGGTAGAGCACAGACAGCTTGCATAGCATACATTTAGAGTCTCTAAGATGTTTTTTTATCTGCCTTCATCCTTCCCACCCTGTGCATTCATGTCCAACATTTTAAATTGAGAATCAAACTTTTTATTTTTCAAAAAGTTAAAAGATATCAAGTGCAAGCACTCTCAGCAAAGACAAATTTGTACTTAATTTCACACTACTCTGTAAATGTATGATAGTATATCATATCCTAACGGATTGCTGGTGAGGCTTTACCTGTAAAATCTCAGCACTGATAAGTCTATACCAAGAAGTGGCCAATGTTACTAAAAGGTTCGCTGATCATACCACTTTGCATTTAGATTATCAGAAGTGAATAAAGTATTAATTTTTTTAGATGAATGCAGGCAGAAAGAAAAAATAGTATAGAGCTTCAATTTTACTCCTTGATAATGTTTTCAATGCCTTCTTCAAACTAGTTTCCTCTTTACCCAAACATATTCTTCAATAATCAGTTTAATTCACATCTATAATGGAATACGTGAATTTATAATGTGGAATCACTTTGGAAAAATTGCTGGTTTCTGGGCTTTCCATGAAGCAAATACAATAATATAACCCTTACCAAGTTATAATTCTTTGATTCCTTGCCTCAAATTGAAATAATTTATACTGTTTAAAAATATTCTGCATTGGACAGAAAGCCAAATACCGCATGTTCTCACTTGTAAGTGTGAGTTACACAATGGGTACTCATGGATATAAGATGGCAACAATAGACATGGGAACTACTGGGGGAAGGAGGGAAGGAGCAGGGAAAACGTTAAAAAACTAATGACTGTGTACTATGCCTAGTACCTGGGTGATGGAATCAATAATACCCCAAACCTCAGCATCACGAATTACACCTAGGTAACAAACCTGCTCATGTAGCACCTGTGCATGCAACAGTTTTAATTTCAAAATAAAATTTGAAATTAAAAAAAGAAAACTCATATAAACATCATTTGGAAACAGTTGAGTGAATATATTAAAATCTTGAAAATCATGTTTGTGTATTTAAAATCAATGCATGAAACAAAAATATATATATATTCTGCATCAATAAGACATAAAGTATATCTCCTGAACTTCAGTGGAAGTCAATCCTAAAACCTAATACTTTTCAAATCATTACTTAAAACTTGAGTTCAGACTACAACATCTGCACTAGAAAACCTCAATATATACCTTGCTAATCTTGGACCAATAGATAGAGACTCTTGAAGGAAAACAATCTAATCACAATCATTTGAAGGAAAATAAATTATAAAAGAACCACTCATATATTGGTCATCCCAACAGGTGTAGTGGGATTTCATTGTGGTTTCAACCTCTATTTTACTAATGATCAATTGTGTATAGCATTTTTGTCAATGTCATATTTGCCATCATATCATCGTTAAAGTATCTTGAAATAATTTTCCCATTTTAATTGGGTTGTTTATTTGCTTATTAAATTTTACAGCTTTTCCCATACGTGTTTGCAAATCTTTTCTCCCAGTTTGTGGCTTGTCTTTTTATTTTTTGATGTGGGTCTTTCAAAGATCAGACGTATGTAATTTATTAATTTATTTAACATGCAGATATCTAACTGTTCTACCACCACTTACTTAAAAGGCTGCCCTTTATTTATTGATATTTCTTTTGAGCTTGATAAAAATCAGTTATGTTTTGGGTGGGATTTTGCTTGCCAAATGGTCTTTCTCAGTGCTCCGCTTTGTCTTTCAAATTTCCACCCTCCCTGTATGCTTATGATTCACGTGTGATCTCTGTCCACACTCTTGCCCCTCTTTCAGTAGTTGACTATTGCTGCTTGTTAATCAGTGCAGGTATGTGTGTGTACACATGCGTGCATGGTAGGGACTAGCGTAGGGTGTTCTCTCTGTTCCTGGTCCAACATCAGTCTTAGACTGTCTCTGCCTCTGCATCTTGAGATTACATCCTCTGTGATGCCTCTCATGATCAAACTACGTAGTTTCTTTGATGGTTCTTTTTGGGGAGAGATTTTTGTTCCTACCCCTCTAGTAGGACCCTTTTCATGGTCTAGGCCCTTGGCAGTTTCACGTTCATTCCTAAGCTCCAATGCACCGCTATTTGCATCCTTCAGTAGATAGGGGATGCTGCCCTTTCTTCACCTGTTTGAGAGGGACTTGGCCAGGTGGGGCATTTTGCCTTTCCCAAAGGGATACTATGCACCTTCCCTACAACTTCTCCACTAAGTGAGGCTTCCTCTCATACCCCACCCTGTGTAGAAGCTTTCCCAAGAACATCCAAAAAAGTTTATAGAGAAGATAAGAATAATTCCAACTTCCCTTTTGTCTGCAGTTCCTATGGTGTTATGTAATCTCACAGTTGACTACATATAGCTTTTAGTAATTTGTTCAAATTTAGCTGAATTTCTTACCTGCTGTTACCGCACCTAGAATCTCTATCTCCCATTTTTCTATCACATGTGAGCCAATTCTAGTATCCTGCCTCTTCTCACAAGTCTCTGTCTTTCCCTAGATTCCAAGCAACTCTTTTTTTTCTTGTTATTAGGATGAGATAAAGGCTCTTTTCAGCTTTCTATGTTCTAGAAAAAAGTAGATTTTCTCCTAGACAGAAGCATATCTCCTGACCCTTTAACATTTACATTAGTTCTAGACGTCTTCCCAGAGACATGGCTATCTGTGTGTCTTGTACTTGAACCAATTTAAAATGAAACAGAATAGAAGAGGAACTGCCAACTACCAATACTCCTTTCCAGTATGCATTATTCTACCAATTCAGAGGACAAAAAAAAAAAAAAAAAAAAAAAAAAAAAAAAAAAAAATGCATGAAATATCTTATAGAGATGAAATATTCTAGATATATAAGACAAGGATTTAGAATCAATGAACTGGTTATCTGAATTTTTGGCCAATCTAAATTATATTTATGCTTTTTGATATGGACAAAGTAGGTTTATCATATTATCCACAATGCTCAATAAACACCATCTCAGATTCTTTTATATTTTTAACTATAAAAAGGTAAATCTAAACTACCATATAAAAAAAATCAGTGAAATATTACCAGCTTTATGAAAATACTTCAAAGGAAGAGTCAACCTTGAACAAAGGAAACCATCTCCTTCTGTACATATTCATACAAATCTCTCTTTATGATAGAATAATATTTTGATTTTATTATATATATGAACCTAGAACTAACAAGCAATAATATTCTATCAGGAAAATGCAATAAAGTAAAAAAATCTGAACTAAAAATACATCAGTGGCCTTTGTCTTACTGTGGACATTATAGAAACAAGATTTGGATAAAAAAGTCTAATGAGACATTCCATAAGATCCAAGAAAATGAGCAACTAAATAAAATAATAAGAGTGTCCAGAGACACAAAGATCTAAATTCTATAAAGTTTCTGGACAAATGAGGAAAATTCAATGGACAAAGCAATGCATAGGATCAAAATATAATAAAAAATAACAAACGTTTTTAAGCTAAAGGAAGATGTGATTCTGGAATTCCAAAAGACAAGCCAGGCAATAAACAGCATGAATATTCTGATGAATTCATTGATTTTTAATGATAAAAATTCTATAAATATCTTAGAAAAGGGTTTGGAATGGAATAGAACTAGCATATAATACTTCTAAAGGACAAAATCATACTGAATCCAGTATATTGCTATTTTTAAGATATAAATGTAATCATATGAAATTTATCTTATATATCACTTTTATTTGGCTGCATGAAAACTTCAGGCTAAATTTGTGACAAATCCTTAATAATTATGTAGGACTTTATGAAATGTGCACTCACTTGTTTTCTGATCATTTTGTGTTTCTGGCCCATTTTCTCTTGCTTTGGTGCTTTTTGCATTATTTTTCTAATATTATTATTGAAAGCTACATTCATTTTTAATCATACAAAATTATAAATATGGGAATAATTTTAAAATAGCCTTGCATACCATAACAATAAATACTAGGCAATAATCGAGAAGAATCTATACTTTGAAGATAACACATTAGGAATTGAGAACTCTGACAGCAAAACATGTTTATGTATATATAGAGAGAGACATGCAAATGAAAGACATATATTAAGTTTTTCAAGTTATTTTTAAAATGACTAACCAATGTTCTCAGTTTGAAAAATTGTATTATTCACTAATAAACTCTAGTAACTTGGAGAATGATACACTAGGGGAACATTCATAAATGAGACACTGTAGAAATAATATAATAATAAGAAAGGGTATAAACACTATATTGGCAATATATAACTGCATAAAATTATCCCAAAACTTAGTGACTTAAAAAGAGACACATGTATTCTCTCACACTTCCTATGAGTTAAGAATCTGGGCATGTTTTAGATAGGTTCTGTATTTTATGATCTTTTACAGCCTGCATTCATGGTATCAGCTGGATTGTACCTCTAAAGGGCTCAGATGAGCAAATATTTATTTCCAAGCTCACTTTGTTGTTGACAACATTCAGTTCTTAATGGGTTATTATGCTGAGGACTTCATTTCCTTTTTGACTTCTGGCAGGAGTTTACCCTCAGTTTCTTGCCATATGGCTTTTCCAGCATGACAGCTTGCTTCATCAAAGTAGGAGAGCCAAAATGGCAACAGGTAAGATCTGCTAACCTGATGGAGGACAAAGTTTTTATAACCTAACCAAAGAAATGAATGGCATAAATTTGTCTGTATTTTGTTAGTCAGAACCAAATCATTAAGCCTAGCCCTCATGCATGAAGGAAGGACATGAGGGTATGAACACCAGCAGGTGGAGATCAGTGGGACCACCTTAGAACCAAACACAAAATCTGATGTTAAGCTAGAGTTTCACAAAAGTGTAAAGTCTCCATAATATATTAACATTATGATAAACAATGAACAAATCAAAATATGTCTTAAATATGAAAGCATATTTTATAGAATAATAGTCATTTAACAAGAGGTATGGTATAAATTTCATAATTATTTATGTAGGAACTTGAGATAATGGTTTCTAAATGTATGTCACATGTTTTATTTTCTACAGAGGAATGAGAGGTTATGGGTAGATAATTAATTTTATTATTTCCACTTTCAAAATTAGGTTATGTATTTTTACTTTATATTTTACCATATTTTCTAAATGATTTTATTTACAATCAGAAATAATTGATATGTGGTATAAAAATACATAACAATAGTGCTTTTAAAAATTAATTTATACAAATATTTGTACATATTTATAGGGTGTAAGTGATATTACATTGCATACATAGACTGTAATGATCAAGTCAGAGTATGTGGGATATCTATCACCTTGAGTATTTATCATTTCTATGTGTTGATGACAATTTAAGTCCATTCTTCTAGCTATTTTTAAATGTACGATACATGAGAGTTAACTACAGTCATCATACTCTGCTATCAAAATTAGAGCTTATTTCTTCTCTCTAACCTCGGGTTTGTACTAATTAACCAAACTCTCTTACCCTTGCTTCCCTTACACACCTTGCATAGCCTTTGCTGTATATCACTCCATTCTCTGTCTCCATGAGATCAAATTTTCAGCTCCCACATTCAAATGAGAACACATTTATTATTGAACTTAACATAATGACCTGTAGTTTTATCTATGTTACTGCAAATGGGATAATCTTATTCCTTTTTCTGGCTAAGGAGCAGTCCATTGTGTAAATATATCACAAATGCTTTATACATTTGTTAATTGATAAACACTTAGATTGATTTCATATCTTTGCTGTTGTAAATGGTGCTACCATAAACATGAGAGTGCAGTTATATATATATATTCATTTAGTTATATTGAGAAATCTTTATACTGCTTTTTGTAATGGCTGTAATAATTTACATTCCCACTAACAGTGTAGAAAAGTTTTCTTTTCTCTGCATCCTCACCAACATCTATTATTTTCGTCTTTTTCATAATCATCTTTTTAATTGAGGTCAGATGATATCTCATTATAGTTTTGATTTGAGCTTCTCTGATGGCTAGTGATATTGAGCACTTTTTCATATATCTGTTGGTCATTTCTACGTCTTCTTTTAAGAAATGGCTATTCATGTCTTTTACCATTTTTTAATGGAATTATTTGTTTTGCTTTGTTTTTACTATTGACTTGTTTGAGTTCCTTGTATATTCTCAATATTTGTTTTTTGTCAGATGAATAGTTTAGAAATACTTTTCTTCAATTCAACAGGTTGTCTTCATAAAATCTTTGCCCAGATTCAGAAGTGTTTTCTCTGTTTTCTTCTAGTTGTTTCACAGTTTCAGATATTATATCTTGACTTGATTTTTCATATGGTTTTATTCTTCTACATGTAGATATCCAATTTTAAAGAACGTGTTGTTTCACTCATGCTTCTTCATAAATCAGTTGCCTGAAAATATGTGTATTTATTACTGGATTTTCTATTCGTTCCACTGGTTTCTGTGTCTATATTTGCAACAGTACCTTTCTCTTTGGTTTACTATAGCTTTATCATATATCCTGAAGTCAGGTAGTGTGATGCCTGTTCTTAGTGCTCGGACTGTTTTGGTTATTTGGGCTCTGTTCTGATTTGACATGAATTTTTGAATCTTGTTAAGAAAATCTGTGTAAAATAATTTTGGTACTTCGATAAGGATTGAATTGACTCTGTGAATTACCTTAGTCAGTAACTGATTCTTCCTATATATGAGTATGGTATGTTTTTCTATTTGTTTTTATACTCTTTGTTATCAGTGTTTTGTAGTTTTCCTTGAAGAAGTCTTTCACCTCTTTAGTTAAATTCATTTCCTGGTATTTTTTTTAGGAGATAGGTATTGTAAATGAGATTATCTTCTTGATTTTATTGTCAGCGAGTTTATTATTGATATATAGAAATGCTACCAGATTTTGTATGTTGATTGTAAATCCTGTAGTTTATTAAATTTATTTATCAAAACTAAAAGTATTTTTGGTAAAGTAAGATTTTCTGAATATAAGATTATATCATCTGCAAAGAGAAATAGAAGATATCATCTTCAAAGTTTATATCAATTGCCTGATTGCTCTGGCTAGGACTTCCAGTACTCCATTAGATAGAAGTAGTAAAAAAGGGCATATTTATCTACTTCTAGTTTTTTTTTAATTGCATTTTAGGTTTTGGGGTACATGTGAAAAACATGCAAGATTGTTGCATAGGTGCATACGTGGCAGTGTGATTTGCTGCCTTCCTCCCCTTCACCTATATCTGGCATTTCTCCCCATGCTATCTCTCCCCAACTCCCCACCCCCTGCTGTCCCCCCCACTTCCCCCCAACAGACCCCAGTGTATAATGCTCCCCTCCCTGTGTCCATGTGTTCTCATTGTTCAACACCCATCTATGAGAGAGAACATGAGGTGTTTGATTTTGTGTTCTTGTGTCAGTTTGCTGAGAATGATGGTTTCCAGGTTCATCCATGTCGCTACAAAGGATGCGAACTCATCGTTTTTGATGGTTGCATAATATTCCATGGTGTATATGTGCCACATTTTTCCTGTCCAGTCTATCATCGATGGGCATTGGGTTGGTTCCATTCTTAAAGGAAAGACAGCTTTTCAACATTCATTATGATGTTAGCTATGGGTTTGTTATATGGCTTTTCTTATGTTCAGGTATGTTATTTCAATGCCAATTTTTTCCATTTTTTCATGAGGGGATTTTGAATTTTATCAACTGCATTTTTGGATCTATTAAGATGATTATATAATTTTTGTACTTAATTATGTTGATACGATATATAGCATTTATTGATTTATGTATGTTGAACCATCCTTAACATATTTAGGATAAATCCCACTTGATCATGTTGCATTATCTTTTTATGTTCTATTAAATTTTGTTTTCTAATATTTTGTTGAGCATTTTTGCATCTATGTTCAACAGGAATATTTATGTGTGTAGTTTGCAATTTTTCTTACATATTTGTCTCATTTTGGTATCAGTAATGCTGACCTCAAAGAATAAGTTTAAAAGAATTCCCTCCTCTCCAACTTTGTAGAAATAATTTGAGAAGAAATTATGTTGGATCTTTGAATACTGAGTAGAATCTAGCAGTAAAGCCATATGGTCTTAGATTCTTTTTTGCTTTGTTATAGTAATTGTTTCAGTTTTCCATATTCATTAGTTTAGGTTTACTACTTCTTTCCGATTCAATCTTAATAGGTGGTATGTGTCTAGACATTTCACTATATTCTCTAGATTTTCCAGTTTGTTAGCTTATAGTTGTCTTAAGTTATCTTTTGTATTTTTGTGCTATCAGTTGTAATGTCTTTTTCATTTATAATTTTATTTAGGTCTTTTATCTTTTTATTTTAGTCTAGCTAATGGTGTACCAATTTTTTTATATTTTCTTGAGGTTCACTGTTAGACTTCTAATTTGGAATCTTTATACTTTCTTTTGATTTAGAGGTTCATTATTGTGTACTTTTAGCACTACTTCTACTATATTCCATAGGTTTTATTATTTTGCATTTCAGTGTCTTTTTGAGAGAGGAATATTTTTATTTTCTCTTTAATTTCTTCATTTTTCCAGTGATTATTCAGGTTTTCCAAGTTTGTATTTGTACATTTTCCCAGGTTTCTCTTGTTATTGATTTCTGGTTTTATTCCTTTATGTTCTGAGAAGATATTTTATATGATCTCAATGTTTTAAAAATTTGTTGAGACTAGTTATTTTTTATTTAAACGTATGATTTAGTCTAGAGAATGTTTCATGTGCTGATGGGAAGAATGTATGCTGTGTAGATATGGGGTGAAATGTTCTGTTAATGTCTGTTCATTCCATTTGGTGTAATTTTCAGTTTAAATTCAATGTTTGTTAATTTTCCATCTAGATAATCTGATTAATGCTGAGAGTGGGTATTGAAATCTCTAACTATTTTGTATTAGAGTGTCTATTTCTCTTTAGATCTAATAATATTTGATATATCTGAGTGCTCCAGTATTGGGTACATATATGTTTATATATGTATATATCTAATATATCTGAGTGCTCCAGTATTGGGTATATATATGTTCAGAAGTAGCACAACCTCTTGCCGAAATGATCTCTTTATTCTGATGACTTTGTCTCTTTTTACTGTTTTTAACTTGAGATTTGTTTTATCTGATATACATACAACTGCTCCTACTCATATTTTGTTTCCGTTTTCATGAAATAACTTTTTTCTCCCTTTACTTTCAGTCTATGTGTATCTTTACAATTGAGATGAGTCTTATGTAAGTAGCATATAGTTGGGTCATTTTAAAAATTCATTCAGCCAGTCTGTATCTTAAGTGGAAAATTTAATCTGTTTACATTTAAGGTCATTATTGTTATATGATGGCATATTTCTGTCATTTCACTAATTAACTTCTGATTGTTTTATATGACTTTTGTTCCTTTCTTTCTGTATTGTTTATCTTTGTGGTTTGATGGTTTTCATAGTGGTAGCATTTGAATCTTTTCCTTATTTATGCATTTGCTTTTATCAATGGTTTTATACTTTTGTGCATTTTCATGAATTTGGACATTAACATTCTTTTGCTTGTAGCTGTAGTCAAACTCTTTTAAGCCTTTCATGTAGGTTCAATCTAGTGATGATAAAGTCTGTCAGCTGTTGCTTGTCTAGAAAAGACTTTATTTCTGCTTTATTTGTAAAAGATAAGTTTGCTGGGCATACTATCTCTTGAAAGCTATTTTTGTTTTGTTTTATCTCAACACTTTGAATATATCATCCCATTCTCTTTTAGCCTGTAAGGTTTCTGCTGAGAAATCTGCTGTAGTCTGATGAGTGTTCTATTATAAGTGACTAGACACTTTTATCTTGCTGTTTTTAGAATTCTCTGTCTTTGACTTTTGATAGTTTGACTATAAAATGCTTTGCAGAAAACTTCACATTATATCTGCATTGTAAACATACAGATAAAACAAAATAAGGCTTCCTTTATCTTCCATGCCCCCAGAAACTATGCTTGGGCACTGGGGGTGAGAAGAACCAGAGATAGCAGCCCTGTCCTTAGGCTCCCCAGGGATACTTGTAAGCTCTGGTTGTGATAGGCAAGAGTGGATTGATCCCTACCCCTGCATGATATAGCATTTTATAGTTAACATTTACTTCATAGATATTATGTCAAATCAGAGTAAATCTACAATGTTACTGATAATATGAGGCCCTTAGAATGTTATATTAAAACCCTTATATTTTCCATTTATCCATACTAAACGTTATGTCCAAAGGGTTAACAGGGATAAAAATGTTAAAGTAAATAGACTATTAACATGTTTTTATGGAAGCTTAGTAAACAGGCTTAAAAAGATAAATATATGTTCAATGGTTCAGTATATGTTATTTGTTTTCATAATTATTTTTATTATGATTAAAGTTTACCAAACTAAAATAAACTTAAAGCAGGGTTCTGATAGAGTATCCCTATGACAGTGTTTATTGTAAGTTAAGATTTTATTATTTTCATTTGCATTTTTCATGCTGTTTAATGAGAAGCTTTAGAAGCTGCAATAGTTTGTACTCTTTTAGGTTATGCTCATTCTAAGTTCCAGTGATAAAGACACCTTACTATTTGATGATGATGCATTTCATTTGTTGGTGATTGATTAACAAAAGCAGAGATTATGTAATTTTAATTTTTCAGAGGAAAATCTCAATTAGATACTTCTTAAAATAATATGAACTTTAACTTTAAAATATCAAAATAATTTTCTTATCATAACCTTCATCATATAAAATAAAGTCACCATCACAATTTCAATTTTAAATAGATGATAAATTGTAAAAAACATAAATAAGGTTTAATTAAACTTTTTTCACATCGATATATTCTCTCTTCTACTATTGGAGAGTAGGCTGCAAATATTTATATAACTTTAGCACCATGTTTTACTGTGGACATCTGAACACTTAAGACAATTTGTTTTTCTAATGATAAAGCTATATATAATATAACTACCATCTTCTCTAAGAATAATGTGATGGAGTTATAAGAAAACGTGATTTTCCAGAATATTTTTTGTGTTTCTAATTTCAAGGAGATGACTGATGTTATGTGCCAATTATTAATGGCTCTTAAGATCCAAGTCAGCTTTAGAAAAATATATCTTTTTTTTCCAAACACATAACAATATGCTATTTAAAAGGATCAATTAAGTGGCTCAGCATATTTTAATTTAATTATTATAGTCTTAGAAGAATTTCCCAGCTTCTCTTTCAAATGATGCAAAAATCTTCCAGATACCAATTTAGTTTAAGTCATAGGGTACTTTATATTTCTAATCTTCATATTTCTCATCAACTAGCATTTTTATGGTTCTCTGAATTTACCCCAGGCTTAAATATCCACTTATGAAAAAAAAAAAAAAATCCTATTTAGCATATGTGTCCTCAATTTGTCCAGGAATTTTGAAGAGTATAGTATCTGCTGTTACATGTGTTGATGGACTGCTTTATCAAAATCAATATCGGTTAGTCTCTGAGATAATCAGTATTATCTCAGCACTGCATCTTTTAAAATAGATTTAAAGCCAGTATTGATTTTTCTACATTTTGATCATATTCTCTGTTTCAAACCTCTGATGTTGTATGTACAACCTATGTAAGACTTACTCTAAAAAACTGCATTTTCTTACCTTAAAATCATTATTCTAACAAAATTCTCATTGTGAGAATATATGCTGACATTTTTCCACTAACAAAAACCTTACTCATATTCAATATTTTCTCCATTAGAAACCTCACTCATTTTCAATGTCATTTCCTCCATTAATCTCTTCCTTATGTGTATGTAAAATTATCCTTTTTTTTCCTTTTGTCTTTAGTGCTTGTTTTATACTTTCCATGGCTAATAAGCATTTAATATATTTTTATGCTATTGTAACATACTGTGCATGTCAGATTCTCTCACTTGACTATTAGCTTTTTGGGGCTATAAACCATTTTTTATTGTAATTCACAGCAATATACACAATGCTCTTTATATAATGGGATGTTATAAAAATAGTTGTTAAAATAGCGTATTTCCAAAATTATTAGCTTAGCCCCTTTAAGAGCGGCATTGCAAATTATTCTTATTAAACAGAAAGTCAATAAATATTAAATATTTTTTCATAAAATGTCAAGATATCATTAAGTCAACATTTAGTGAAAGTTTCTGTAAACAAAAATTGAAACTGATTTTTTTTTCAACCAACAAAATGTCTATAGAAACATGTGGAACAAGGAAAAGTACACTTTCTGAAATGGCAGACCAAATCTTTATTTAATTTTTCTCTAAAAAGACATAGAATAGCTCTGAATCCTTGAAGAGAGATGGTAGATGCTTCCTGAATGCCTAATCTCAACAAAAGACTTTAAGCTAGAAATGACAGTTGAGACAATAGAAAGACTTTGGCATGATTCCCTGGACTATGTTCTTTTCATGTAAGCAAGAATAAGACTGGCCTGAGAGGCACACACTAAATGTTCTTATAGACTACCCTTCTCCCATACCCTAGTTTAGGTAGTTCACAACTGCTGCTCTGTCATTATAAGCCAGATACAAGCATCTATCATGTATCATAGCAAGCCGTGGTATCCCTAAAAACCTCAAACCTTCTAGTACACTGCATTTAACAGGTGCCTAATAAGTCTTTATCAGATAGTGAATACCATCAATGGAAAGACCTAATGAGAAATATGAAAAGTAATGGCTATCATATCTACAATAAAATATTTCTATTCAAGTTTGGATGTGGAAAAAGATATTATTTTGAGACAGGAAAGATAAAAAATATTGATGAACTGCTTTAAATTAATATTTATACTAAAAATAAAAAGACGTGGAGCCAAATAATCAGTAAAATAAACTTTTTTCTTCATGAAAGAAAGATATTTTACCATTAGGTTGATTTGCTTTTTAAACTAGTAGATAAAGCTAATTTTTTTATATTTTGACATATCAAGTTGTTGATGAATGATAATTTTACCTCCCTTTTTCTATTCAAAGCAAAAGATTCATTTATAATTTATACAGTTATGCTCATGTGGATATGAGATAGAGATATATCTGCTTTCATTAAATAATAATGCTTCAAATTGCTTCATATTTTTCCTTCCAAAAAATTCAAACTGTTTGACAATTACTATATCATCATCCTCCTTTTCCAGTTGACTCTTTCTTTTTTTCCTTAACATAACATCACCTTGGAAATATGGTAAGGCACAAAAGTGCTTCATAGAATATAAATTAATAGAGACAACAGAAGAAATTATTTGCACTAAATCACATAAATAATTAAAAGTAAAGCTTGATAAATGCTGTATGTTTTTTTTTTTTGCTTGTGTTTAGGAATGTTACCCTTAATGCATACAGTTAATGCTGAAGTTATATTTTGCCAATTGTTACTGTGCTGCAGATCTTTTGTCTCTCTTTTGAACTCCGATCAATGAAGTCAAAAGATTTCATGACAACTTGTCCCACTGAAAGCAAAAGTTTTTATAGTAGTTAGATAAGAAAATGGCATGGGTTCTATTGGCAACTCTAAACCTTAGCTTGCAATTGTGTAAATTATGACCCAGATATAAATAATGAGAAATTAAAGATGATACAAGAAGAAATATGCTATTCAAGTACTCTACTGATCACCTAATTACAATTTTGAAGTTATTACCTTTATTATTGTTGCAAAGTCCACATGGAGACACCTCTTGGACCTAGATGTTTTAGATTACTCAAAGAAAAAACAAAAATAATTTAGAATATTTGGAATTAATTTAAGTTGTAAGAACCAAAATTTTCCAAGTAACTATTGAATTTTCATGAGTAGCTAATTAATCTAATTATTAAAGTTCTCCTTGACTCACTGTGACTACTAAATTTATTATTCTAAGTACCACGCAAATGGGAAGGACAGTGTACACTATTGTGTTACTCAGGTCTGACAAATTTTTATTTGTATAAATTTGTGGAATATAATTTTGTTACATGCCTATATCGCAGAGAGGTGAAGTCAGGGCTGGTAGGGTTTCCATTACCTGAATAACACACATTGTATCCATTAAGTAATTTCTCATCACCTAATCCCCTCTCAGCTCCTCATCCTTCCAAGTCTCCACTGTCTATCACTTCACACTCTACATCTATGTATACACAAAATTTAGCTCCTACTTATGAGTGAGAACAATTCTTTCTGTGTCTGACTGTTGCACTTAAGATAATGGCACCAGTATCATCCACGTTGCTGCAAAAATATTATTTCGTTATTTTTAATGGCTGAATAGTATTCCATTGCATACATATAATATATATTTTTTATATTTATTCCATTGCATATACATATTATATGTAATATATATTTATTCCATTGCATATACATTATATTTAATATATATTTATTCCATTGCATATATATATATAACATTTTATATTACATTTTAAAATCTAATCAACTATTAATGGACACTTAGATTAATTCCATGTTTTTGCCACTGTGAATAGTGCTGCAGTTGTGAATAGTGCTGCAGTAAGTATACAAGTGCAGGTGTCTTTTTGATATAACGATCTCTTTTCCTTTGAGTTGATACACGGTATTCAGTGAGTGAAACTGCTGGATTGAATGTTAATTCTACTGTTAGTTCTCTGAGAAATTTCCATACTGTTTCCCATAGAGATTGTACTAATTTACATTCCCATCCACAATGCAGAAATGTTCTATTTTCCTTTTCATCCTTGCCAACAACTTTTATTTTATTTTTGGCTTTTAGTATTGGCCAGTCTTAATGGGAATCAGAAGGTATTTCATAGTGGTTTTAATTTGCATTTCTCTGATGATTAGTAATGTTGAAAATTTATTAATATGCTTTTTGCCCATTTCTATGTTTTATTTTGAACAATATCTGTCCCAGCTACTCAGGAGGCTGAAGCAGGAGGATCACTTGAGTCCAGGAGTTCTTGGCTATTTTGTGCTAAGCCTGTTGGTGTTTGCACTAAGTTCCGAAACAATATCGTGACATCCAGGGAGTGAACACAGCCAGCTTGCCTAAGGAGGGCTGAACCAATCCAGGTTGAAAACAACATTTTTTTTTTTTTGTAATTCCTGTCTTATTTGCTCTAAATGTTTAAAATTATAGAAGTTTTAGTGTATGTTATAGTGCAAATAACACAAAAATGGTAGCATTATGTGCTGAAAAAGAAAACACAGAAGTCTAAAGTTAAGTCATGGTGCTAAGACTCATTAACTATGTGCCTCTTTGCAAGTGACTTAACTTCCCTGGATTACCCTTATTCCATTGATAATGTGGGAATAAAAATCAGTACTGTATCTCATTGTGTGTATGTGAAAACTAAATAATATATTTTATGAAAACATTTTTAAATTATAAATTCATATTATAATGTTAGCTATTATAAAAATAGTTAACTCAGGCTTATCTGGTTTATGGAACAAATTGAAACTGGTATTTATTACAAATTTATCAGTGAAGCTAATGATAGTTTTTAGTCATAGAGAATTAATATCTGAAGAGTTTTCAACCTTTGTTGTTAAGTGTGAAGAATCCTACAATAATTTTGAGAATTTTCACAAGGTCACAGAGAAAGTTATTTGGGGAACTATTTTAGATTCTGGATGTCATAATTCCCAATTTCTCTATTGTTTGACTACATGTTTGTCACTACCTATGTTCTTTTTATCATTGTTATATTTTTATTTTTTAATTAGTAATAATTTCAAATGAAAGATTTCATGAGGCATTCCTCAGCATGAATTATTAGTTATTAGTTATTCCTCATCAAATTATTAGTTATTCCTCATCAAATAACTAATAAATTTTCCACATAAATTGTAAATCAGTTTGATCGTCCTATAAACTTTATTGTCAAGCCCCTTTTTCTATTGATGGGACCAGATTTTTAAAGATGAATCAGTATATATCAAATTATTTTAAGCAATCATAGTCTACTAAAGGTAATTACTTATCATTATAATTTTCTTGTGAGTAATAAAAATCAAATAAATATCATGAGTATGTAAATTAAGAAAATCTTACTTCAAAATATTGTACAGATCAATTATCAGGTGTTGTATTCATGTATGAGAAATTAATCCTTGAAATCATTGCAGTTTTGTTGATCTTTAAATGCCACCTCCCACCTCAGCACAATGTGAATGGGTCTTAATGTAAGTTGAGAAACAATTACTTAATTGGCACACATGTTAGAAAATATTAATTGGCAATTAGGTAAGGCACTCAGAAGACTGGAGAAGAAATGGATAAATAGGAAACTATGGAAGAGCTCTGGGACCAAGAGCAGGGCTGGAAAGCTTAATTAAATAAAATGTATCACTTGCTTCGCATACTTCTATTCTAACTAATAATAAAATAACCAAAATGTATATAGTGCTATGTGCTACACATTGCTCTAAGCTCTCTTCTCTCTCTCTCTCTTTCTCTTGCTCTTTCTATCTCCATGTCTACAGATAGATAGATAGATAGATAGATAGATAGATAGATAGATAGATGATAGATAGATAAAAACTTTTATAGCAACTGGAAGGCAGTATACTATTAAATGTATATGTTACTGATGAGGAAACAGAAGTACATTAAATTTAAGTAGCTTGCTAAAGATTGCGTGGTTAGTATATGGCACAACCAGGTGTTGAAATCAGGAAGTATAACTCTAAAATTTGTATTATCAACAACTAGAATACAGTTTATTTGCATTATGTATAATATGTGGTAGGCAGAATTAGACAGAATTCTAAGGTTACTGGATATTTCTGCCCTGGATATTTCTTCCCTTTCTTATGTATGCCTTGGAAAATTCTTTCTCCTGGTCAATGTGGTGGAATATCTGTCTCATTATTAGACTACTAATAAGTTGACTTTGAGTCAATCAAAAGACAAATTAGGTATGTGTGACTAATCTAATAAGGTGAGCCCTTAAATGGGACTGACCCCTTACTGAAACCAGATTCCACAGTAGGAACATTTTCCATTGATGGCTTTGAAGATGATGAGTCCATGTACTAAAGACTAGAAAGCAGTCTCTAGGGTCTAAAAGCAACCCTTTGTCGTCAGCTAGTAGAAAAGCAAACAACAAACAAACAAATAAAAAGCAAGACCTCTATCCTACAAATTCAAAGAACTGAATTCTGTCAATAATCTGAATACTTTTGGAAGAAGACCTCAAGCTCCAGAAAAAAATGTGGCCCAGAAAGCATCCTCTTTTTCAAAATTGGTAGACACTTAGCTGAAGACACTGTTAACCAGTGCTTGTCTTTTTCTTTCTTTCTTTCTTTTTCTTTAGTTCTTTCTCTTTTTCTTTCTTCTTTCTTTCTTTTCTTTTTATTTCTTCTTTCTTTTCTTTCTCTCTCTCTTTCTTTCTCTCTTTCTTTTCCTCTTTCTCTTTCTCTCTTTCTTTCTCTCTCTCCTTCCTTCCTTCCTACCTTCCTTCCTTCTTGAGTCTAGCTCTTTTGCCCAGAAGGGAGTGCAGTGGGGTGATCTCAGCTCACTGCATCTCTGCTTCCTGGGTTTAAGTGATTCTCCTGCCTCAGCCTCCTGAGTACCTGGAATTATAGGCACATGCCACCGTGTCCAGCTAATTTTTGTATTTTTTGTAGAGATGGGGTTTCACTATGTTGGCCAGGCTGGTCTCAAACTCCTGACTTCATGATCCGCCCACCTCAGCCTCCCAAAGTGCTGGGATTATAGTAGTGAGCCACCGTGCCCAGCCCAGTGCCAGAGTTTCTCATCTACAGAAACTTTGATATCATAAATAAACATTGCCTTAACCCATAAAGTTTTATCTAATTGGTTAGCAATAGAAAACTAACACAATACATGTGATCTGTGCAACAGATAGGAGTAGCCTTATTTAGATATTCTCTTCATTGAGATGTGCTGCCATATATTCAGTCTTTTGGAGGAATACAGCCTCAAGAATGAATGTCTGCTGGGTCTACTTATTCAAGTAGCTCTCTAACAGTGCCTGAAAAACTAGTTATATGACTGAAAGAGAAGAAGAGC
Source organism: Aotus nancymaae (assembly GCF_030222135.1). NCBI lineage: Eukaryota > Metazoa > Chordata > Mammalia > Primates > Aotidae > Aotus > Aotus nancymaae. Next base: position 14,698,884 of record NW_026988435.1, read on the forward strand.
CCTCTCATGGCCTGGGAAAGTCACTTACTTCTCACTCCACATTCTTTCAAGTAGTTCGTGTGCTAGCCAGGTCTGGCTTCCTTGTTTATTCCTATGGTTGTAAGCACCTATATTAGTTTATTAGGGCTTCCATAACATAATACCAGAGACTAGGATACTTACATAACAGATATTTATTTCCTTACAATTCTGGAGACAAGAAGTCAAACTCAAGATGTTGGCAGATTTGTTGTTTTTCTGAGGTGTCTCTTTTTGGCTTGCCGAAAGCTGCTTCCTCTCTGTGTCCTCAGAGTTGTCAGTAGTAGGATTCTCCAGAAAAAGAGAACCAACAAGAAGGAATATATATATATATATATATATATATATAGAGAGAGAGAGAGAGAGAGAGAGAGAGAGAAGCATATATATATACACACACACACTAATTAATACAGTTAAGTAATTATTAATATATCATATAGTAGTTGGTTAATATATATAAATTGGCTTACACAAATATGGAGGCTAAGAGGATTTATGATCTCCCATCTGCACACTGGAGACTAAGGAGAACCAGTGGTATAGTGCCAGTGTAAGTGCAAAAGCATGAGAACCAGCAAGAATTGCTGGTGTGAACAGATGGTGTAAGTTTTAGTTGTGTGCAGGATAAGACCAAAATGACCCAGTTCAAAAAAACAGGAAGAGAATCTGAGTTCTCCCTTATCCCACCTTTTGTTCTATTTAGGTCCCCAGTGGATTGGATGATACCCACTTACATCCAGGAGGACAATGTGTTTTACTCAGTTCACTGATATAAGTGCTAATATCATCCAGAAATGTTCTCACAGACAATCCCAGAAATAATGTGTAACCAAATATATGGGCCCTCAGTATCCCAGTCAGGTTGACACATAAAATTAAGCATCGCAAGTTCAGACTTTGTCACCTTGGCACTCATACATACTCCTTAAGCTATACTTAATCTACAAATAAGACAATTAGCAAGGTTATAATTCTGCCTAACATGAGAAAACTATCCTGTGTGCAACTTAAAATGCACTAACTCCTTTCCCAGAAGATAAGATACAGTCTTTGAGTAATGTTTACTGTTTTTCTTCTCTTTATATTCCTTAAGTACTATGATGTAATATTAGCATCATTTAAATATTTTGAGTATAAGTCAATACATTTTATGTTACATGACAAGGGAATAAGAGAGGAAGGAAATTGATGATATTTCTCTGTGTATGTGTTGGTGTGTGTGTGCAAAAAAGAAAAATGAACACACATAGTTTCTACAGTCCTTCCTTCTCTAACTGGTCACATTGTTACACTAGTATTTAAAACTACCTTCTTCCACTACCCATTCTACATTCCCTTACCTGTATCAATTGCCTCAACTGATTGTGGTTTTTCACCTGGTGGTAAGACCCAAACTTTTATTTCTAAAAGGTCTCAGACATTAGTGGACCTACTGAATTGAGTCGTTGAATTTGCCATTGACCTTAATCGGTAATGGTAATACTATGATATACCCTAAAAAAATTATAAATATATACTACTTCCGTTTAATGATGTAGTGTTGCTATACACACCTAACTTTATGGCTTGATAGGTAAAAGAGTGCCCACTTCATGATGGGTGGCTCAAGTTACATGGTGACTTGGTGACAAGAAAATTTGGAAAAGATATAAATGAATACACCTCTCTGAACGTGACTCCTCTAAAACCTGGGAGGCAATACGAAGGATGCAATGTAAAACCAATATTCTGATAAAGAGTATTTAACTCACTGAAATTTATGTGAAAGGTATTACTAGGACTTGTTTACATATATGTGATATTTGACACTGCTTAATTAAAATGGAAATCTTAAGGACAAAGTTAAGGGTCTGTTGATTATGTCAGGGCTAGGAAACTACCAGTTCTGTGAATTGTGTCTCATTTTATTGTTAATGGGCAATTGAAGCTGTGCAAGACAAAATAAAAAGGAAAAGGTCTGAATGTTTCAGGATTCAAATCTTACAAACATAACTTTCAGCAAAACTCATGCTTTAGATATTGTGTAGAGCACATGAATTATAATTAAAAAAAAATCCTTGTTTTAAAATTTTGATCTGCTACTAATCAGCTAAGTGATTTAGGGCAAATGACTTTTCTGAGCTTCAATTTCATTACATATAAAATAGGATTTAACAGTATTTATTTCTAACAGGTATTATGAGAATCAGATAATGGAAAGATAGATGATATGATGCCTATACATTATATGTGTTCATATTATTTCATCCCTATATAATCCTAAATATTTTTGTGGTTTTGCATATTTTCACATAATTATTCATTTTACTTTTAGCTTTTAATGGTTGGCATAAAAATAAAATCACTGTGACAATAGATAAGCAATGAAACTGGCATCTGTCTTTTGCTTCATAAAATAAATGAAATTCCTGTTAAGAGCAGCAGAATAAAAGATTAGGAAAGACTGTAAAACTCACAGATTAGAAGAGCCTAAGGAGAAAAACAACTAAAATAATACAATATGGAATTATACATTGAATTATTGAACAGAAACTAAATACAATGTGGATACTGGTTTCCTTAAAAGAATGCTACAGAGGAAATTACTGAAATTCAAATAACCTCTGTAGCTTATTTAGTAGTTTTGACCTATGTTAATTTCCTGGTTTTGATAAATGTACTATGATTATATAAGGTGTTAAGATTAATGAAAAAGTGGTGAATAATACACAAGAATATTCTGTACTTTGAAAAACTTTTCTCTGATCCTAAAGCTAGTTTAAAATAAACTATTTCAAAATATATTAGCAAAAAACTAAAAAATCCATAGCATTAAAGGAAAGTTATTTTAGAATTTAAACAATATCTGTTTGTTAAAAGAACGTGGTTCAAGATATTTCTAAACTTTGACCTCACTCTAATATAGGTTTACTGTATCAATATTGTACAGACATTCTGTAACAGATTTCTAAAATGTGTTGAAAAAGTAACAGGTGTACTCCTCCTAATACATAACTCCTTTAATTACATGGTATATACAGAGCTACACATGCATTTTATGGGCAATTCTGTGGCTACTATTAATCATTATGCTTATAATTTGAGCTAAACTCTAAAATAAATAATCTGATGTCTTATAAGATCTATGACCTCTTAGAATTATTTCACCCTTCAAAATACTTTGTAGGGTCACAAACCAGGACTTTAAAAAAAATGAAAATCATGTAATTTCTAAATAACTAAATATAATTTTAAGCTTTACTAAATGCATAGACATCTAAGTAAGTAAGATAACTTAGATTTCTTCCTAAGTAGATGTGTTGAGCAATGTTAAGAACTTAGTGTCTGTTTTTACTTCACCTTTATGTTTGCATTTGTTTTTAGTTTTGTGTGTGTGTGTGTCTGTGTGTAGTTATGCTATAAATCAGCATTAGAAAATGCTGCAACCACTTTTTGGGCTGTGTCTCCCCCCAGAGGCCCACAGAGAGGAATCTGTTTGAACATTGTTTCTGGTGATTTTTGGTTAGAATAATAAGCACAGATAGACACAGTGTTTATAGGTTTTTATAGATTAGTAATATCATTAGTGATAAAGATTCATCCAAATTACTTGGATTTTCTTGAAGAAAATGATCAAATAAATGAATAAAAATTACAAGGTCTTTATGTATAACATATGATTTTGAGGATGATTGAAGTTTAATCTTAATTCATTTCAGAGTATATTCTTCCATGATTCCTGACTTTGCATTTTTGACAGCTTTTCTGTTAACCTTAAGGTTAAGCTATCCTAAAATCTAATACAACACATAGGGAACTTGCTCACTTAACAGTTTGGGGTAAACTGCTTTGGAAACAAACATTTCTAGAGTCACAGTATGCTAACATTAAATGCTGTTTTAAGTTGGCTGCTTTTCATGCAATTTCAGTTTTCTAATGATGTCACCAGAAAAGTAATTATTTTCAACAAATCCATCTCTCTAATCACTGTTAATTAATGGTTACTTTGTGAAACAAAATCTTTCCTTAAAAACACCTTGATGTGGTTGTAATATATTCTGCATTTAGCAACAATTGTATGAGTGTTTTAGTCCAAGAGTCTTTGCCATGTATTGAATCTTGATTCTCTTCATGGTGTAACATAACTTGACTTTACTTTTTATTAGTTCTCTTATCACTGTTCCCTCAAACCTCCTGAATATTGAGCAAAGGGGCCAGCCCATCTGATCTGCCACTTTAGAAACTTAGGTATTTCAAAAGCAGCACTGAAAAAAATAGCAAATCAGGTAGTACTTTCAATTTTTCACTGAGGAAATTACTTTTTAGACTGGGACCAGATAGCTCCTGGGATAGGTAATTGGATGCAGAGCCTCTAACCTCCAGGTCGGCCTTTGCACCTGGCCTGGGTTAGTGGTGACAGAAAGCCATTAGCCTCTGATTGCTGTTTGCTGACCTGTGTGAAATGAGTTGATGGTTCCCATTCAGTTTCTAGTGGACAAGTGCATGGATCACATTTGGCATCCTTGTTGGTAGTTTCAGAAAAATAGAGAAGGATTGAGTAGGCTTTCAGGTTAAACTACTGACCCACTAGATTAGGACTGACTTTCCTTGGAGGGGAGTTTTGCTCTTTCCTGGCCCCCACTTCATACTTACTTGTTAGGTACCAATGAAGCACTTAACATGCTAAGGAGTACCATACATTAATACACTTGAATATTCCTTATGACTGTGAATTGAACATTTGATGTTATTTTCCAGGGTTGTTTTCTTAGTGCTGGATGAATGCTTTGGAATCAACATAAAAATTTATAACTATTAGTAAAATAATTTTAAAAAATCAACAAATATATAATACTGAAATGAGAAAAATAAGTTTTATTTGTAAAATTTATTATTAAGTATACAATTGTTATTTTTTCACCAGCTACCATAATTTCAACAGTAATTTTTCCTCTGAGAGAGGATTGACAACTCCAATTTATTACCTTGGTTCACATTTTGGCCTCAGCTGGAATATTTTCTCCTTTCTATGGCATCAGGCTCCATACTCTTACACTGGCCCCTAATTACAGTTCAATTTTCATAATAAACCCATCCCAGAATACTCCAGTTATTCACATGTAATTCCCTGTTTGCTGTCTGAATCACAAAATGAGCAATTCATTGTAGTCTCTCTAATCTTGTTTTCTTATGCACCGTATTCCATATTATTTCTATCATCCCTAATATACTATAAGCACATTGAAATCAGGAATAGTTTGCTTTATTTACTTGGTATTTCCTAGGTTATCTAGCTGAGTAGTACTCACATAATGTAGGCATGAGTTTTGTAGGATAAAATGTTATGCCATTTTTCTAGAACGCTTATTTTTCACATAATCATAGAAGCCTATAAGCATTGTTACTTATATTGAGGTTACCTTTCCTTTAAATAGATAGATATAAGTATTACCCTAAGGGATGTAAAAAGCTATAGAGAGAACATATGCTAGAAGACCGTACTTCTGTGTTTTTGTTACACAGAAACTTAATAAACTGAGGCAATTAATAAACTGATCATCTCTCTGGAGGCCACTTGCTTCATTTATAAAATAAAGATAAAGCAGATGGGTGCAGTGGCTCACACCGGCAATCCCAGCACTTTGGGAGGGCCAGGCAGGCGAATCACCTGAGGTCAGGAGTTCGAGACCAGCCTGGTCAACATGTAGAAACCCTGTCTCTACTAAAAACACAAAAATTAGCTGGGCTTGGTAGTGGGTGCCTGTAATCCTACTCAGGAGGCTGAGACAGGAGAATCCCTTGAATAAAAGAGGGAGAGGTTGCAGTGAGCCAAGATGACACCATTACACTCCAGCCTGGGTGACAAGAGTGAAAGTTTATCTCAAAAAAAAAATTAGAAATAAAGCATAAGTATTGCTCATCAAACTAGATGGTCATGAGAAAAAAATAAGTGGGAACAGATTGTGGGGAACAAAACCTTGCAAATAGTTAAGAGTGATACATATTTCAGTATTTTACTAAGTATTGTCTAAGTAATAAATATTTATTTATTTGATAATGCAACTGTTATGAGTAGAATTATGTTCCCTTACAAATTCATATGTTGAAGTCCTAACCCCCAGTACCTCAGAATGTGTCCTTACTTGGAATCAAGTTGTTGAAGATTTAATTAGTTAGGTTTTGATGAGATCACACTGGAAGAAGATGGGCCCTTAATTCAATATGACTGATGTTCTCATAAAAAAGATGAAATTTGGACACAGACACACACACACAAGGAGAATGTAGAGAAGAAGTCAAAGATTAGCGCTATGCTTCTACAAGCCAAGGAATAACAAATATTGCCAGAAACTCATCAAAAGGTGGGTGAGAGACATGGAACAGAGTCTTTCTCACAGCCCGGATCAGAAACCAATGCTGCCAGCAGCTTGGCTTCTGACTTCTGGCCTCCAAAACTGTGAAATCATAAACAGCGGTGTGCCACTGTAGTCCCAGCTATTCGGGTTGCAGTGAGCCAAGATCAAGCCACTGCATTCTAGCCTGGGCTACAGAGGGAGACTCAGTCTCAAAAAAAAAAAAAAAAAAAAAAAAGAGATATTATCTTGTGGGGAAAAAATTACATAACAGTATCTCTACTATGACTTATCTACTATGATTTATGTTAAGAAGGAACTATATAAATATAAAATGGTAGAGAAAAGTTAGAAAGATATATAAAAAACATTTAACAATATTTACTTCAGAGGAGTGAAGGAAGGTAGAGAACATAGAATATAGAAATAGGAGTCATAAATTTGTGCTCCCTATTTTTAGAGTGATTTTTTTCTTCCTGAAAACATGAAGGAAATATTAAAAATTTAAGTTATTAAAAATGCAAGTTAGAAAAAAGTAAAAATAGGAGGGAATATTCTCCTCCTTATTCCTAAATAGGAAGATCATTACTTTCCAGGGTCATTAAAGTGATATTTAACATATTGATTTAATGACAGCATTAAAATGAAAATATTGAAACTTATTATAAGCTTGAAAACTCTAATTCATGAGGGATTTATTAAACATATTTAAAGCTGAACAATTCCAAATAGAGAAGTCATCAATCTGAAGAGTAAGACTGTAGATCATTTGTTCAAGGAAATCAGTCATGGTGTTACAAAAGACAATCTAAGCAGCATTTTTAATATGGAAATTTCATTCCTGAAATTTCTATGGGTAGCTCTGGACTAAAGAGTCATTATAAAAATAGGCTTTTTGGGAATCCTATCACTAGACTGATTGCAAAATTATTAGCACAATGGTGGATGTATCTTCTTAAAAATACCATTTGTTTTGGATTTTCAAGAAAGAGGCTACAAAATAGAAACCCAGTACAGTTCTTTGATTTGTTTTGTACAACACTACTACAAAATTTCTCAAGAATGTGGAATTTTTAAAAAATGTTTCAGATATTTTTCTCACATTGGATATTAAAATTTACTGTAGATTCCCTCACAGTTTTCAAAGATTTGTCATCATTTTTCATAATGTGTTCCTGATGGTAAAATCTTGGTACCCCTATTAATGTCTCAACAAACTGCTAAATTGTGCTCTAATTTATGCTTTCTGGAAAACAAAGTATCTTGTCTTATATTCATGGTATTTAATGTCTATAGTTCGAGATTATGCTGGTTTTTTTATGAATCATGTTTTATATGATTAATAGTTCATATATGGTGACTCTTCAATAAAATTCATAATTTAAATTTATTTTTCAAAGATTTGAAACATTTGTGATTCAAAATACAATGATTATTCTTGTGGCTTTATGCCTTGGTTTCGAAATTCATGGATTTTATGACTCTATTTCCTCTGAGTGTCTGTATAATAGCTCCATCTTTATTAAGATGTATTTAAAGTAGAATATACTCACAAAAACACAATGAGTAATTTTTTTTTTTTTTTTTTTTTGAGACTGAGTCTCTCTCTGTCACCCAGACTGGAGTGCAATGGTGCAATCTCAGCTCACTGCAACCTCTGCCTCCCGGGTTCAAGCAATTCTCCTACCTCAACCTCCTGAGTAGGATTACAACAGGTGTGCATTTTGACAATATATCTTCTCTGAAAATTCTTCGGAAGATTTCTAAATTGCTTTTGTATTTTGAAGAAAATATTTGAACCATAGAATATGTGTAATTTTGTTTTTCTTATAGTTTATGACACACTATGTGTTAATTTTGGGGCATATATTATTTCTCCAGATTAATAGTGAGTCTTTCTGAAACAGAAATGCAGAGACTTTTACCAAGCTTTATAAGTTATTAATTATTCACACTTGATTATTTAACTGGTATTCTTCTAACATAGAACATTTAATACCAATTCTCAGAGACTATTTTTTATAAGACTATCTGTAACAAATATTAATTTAATCCCTTTAAATAATTTTGACATTTTCAGATTATAATTAAAAAAAAATATGTTTTGTTTTCTTATACTACTTTAAAAATATGACATAATTATGTCTGGAATATATTCATATACAGATAATTTTTGAGACTTCTTGGTCCCTGGTTCCTATGAACAGAGAGATTAATTTTAATAAAGTAAAAGATTGCATACAGCTTCGTGTACCTTGTTGCACCAAATATTTTCTTCATAAATAATATTTCCTTTTCACCTCTACCCCTTACTTCATGAGGCACTTAATAATTTTATATACATTCTTCTTTCCTTAATATTGGTCACTGCTCTTTAGAAGGAATGAGATAAACAGTAGAGATGGGTGAAAGCAAATGACGAAATACATTGTTTCTTCCATTAATCTTTGCTTCTTAAATATATAATGTTCAGGTAACAGGAGAAAACTATGCTGATAAAATACAGGACATGACTGAGTTGTCTGATGGTTGCTTTTGTTAAAAACAAGTGAATTTTACTCAAAGTTCCTAAAATTATAACCTGTAGAGCAATGTAAACTTATTAACTTGCTCATATTCCAAAATGTTTAAACAATTATTTCTGTATTGCCTTTACTAATTGTTTGTTTTAAAGTTTGAATATTACCATAGTTTTTTTTCCTATAATCATATTTGGCTGAATATGAAAAATGACCCCAAAAGCAAAATATAGGAAAAAAGATGCCAAGAACAATTATTATTTGTAGAGTTCTTTTTTGGGGAATATTCCTATATACCTCCAACAATGGACATCACCCAGAGTTGACCGTATGACTAAATAGTCTCTTGGATTGAGTTTAGTTATATGCAATGAGGTGTAGAGCTAGAAATAAGTTATATTTGAAACAACAGACAGAAAAATTAGATGTGTTAGAAAATATGTAGAGTTAGAGATAGTTTGATATAGAGAAAGCAAATGATAATAATAAATTAAGTTTGTGAATTTATCTTTCTGCCTAAGGATAGTACAGATGCTTTTTAATTTTTTATCCCAATGCCACGTCTGCAACCATATGCAGCTAAAAGACACTGCCTTTCCAGCTGGGTTTCCTTGTCACAGGCAATGAAATGAAAGGCTTTCCAGAACAGACTGATAGTGCCCTCTGTTGATGTTTTCAATTTTTCAGATCATTTCAGGAAAAGAAAGCAGCACAATTTTTTTAATGTCACAGAAATAATTTTCCTCAGAGATAACAGGAATCAAGTTTTACTATTTGCATGATGTACTTTTTCACCCCTTAAAAAGTGAGTATGTGCAAAGGTGTTACTATTACACCGACTTTCCCTTTATCAGCTGTAGTTTTTTTTGGCTGAATGGACTTTTAAAAATAAAAGAGACACAGGAAGTTAGCAAAACAGAAAACTCATTATGAAATTTCACAGATTAGCGCACAAACAATAGATTGTTGAATAAATAGCTGGGGAAATTCTAGTCAGTGTTTGCAGCTTGCAGAATAATCAAACACTACCTACATCTTTCAAAGTGATACTTTGAAATGATGTTATCATATACGGAAAGAAGTTATTCCTGGACACTTTATTCTGATACCACGTTTATTCTGATCATTACTCATTTTTGGCTTTTTATTTTCGCAAGATTGCATGCTTTGAAAAATCTGGGTCTGAAAATTTTTATTTCATTTATACAATAGCATTTCATTAATTGTTTTAAATGGGTGTCCTATTTAGTCTACAATTAGCTATGTAAATAAAGCGGAATCAATTTTCTAAGGATAAACCTTGCAGATAAAATGTATCTTGATTTTCACATAATGAACTAATACAGCCTGTGCAAAATTACTTATTTTATCTGCATTTTATTCCCTCACCCCCAATCTTCTTTTTCTTTTTAAATTTGTCTCCTGTTTTATCCTATTTGGCAGCTCTTAAACATTTTAATGAAAATTTAGAGATAATACTATTTAGCTGTATTAGATAAACAAACTTTCTCATAATGCAGTGAGGCAAATTGAGATGGTGAGTAGGAGTCAGGACAGAACAGGTACATTTCTAATGTCATATGAATCATCTGTTCCTTTTGGTCCTTCTTTATTGTATTTGAAGTGCCTATTCAGAGTACTAGAAATTTTCATTTTAAGTATGCCAAAACAAAAACCACAATTAAAATCCAAATACAAATTATCTGAAGTGTTTTCTTTTTATTTATGTATGAGATTACAAAGCTAGCTCTCTGTCTATATTTACTGGTATAAGAATTTAAAATTTTAACCCTGATTTTCCAGTGATTTTGCAAATAGTTATGAATCTAATCATTTACTTGGTCAGCATATCTGTAGGCTGTACTGTGTATTTTACTTAGAGATTTCTTAATTATTTTTACTCTCAAAATAGCAATTTATTAACAGTCCTGGCTACTAATTTGACTGTAGATTCTGTTTATAAATCTAGGTATGTTTTTACCAAAGTAAATTGTCCAATAATACAACTTTTATAATGTATTTATAATTTACTAATAATTTATGATTAAATAATGCAATTTATTATAACAATAATTTATCATTAAATTAATAATTTAATTAATTTATATTTTTTCTTCTCTATCTCTGTGACAACTGATTTGAATATAGAAAAGGAAGTATGAATATATATTATATATATATTCATTTATTGCCGTTAATGAATTTTAAATGCTTTTAAAATTATGTCCAAAATTCAATAGCATCTGATGTAGTAATTTTTAGCCAAGTAATGTTGGAAACTATAAACAGAAAGCAAAATTTTGTCTCCTTGAAGGCTCTAGTGTTTTTGTTTTAGTTTAGTTTATAAAGAAAAAATGGCCTCTGAAATTCATTTGAATCTCGTATTATGAAAATTTACCTGACCTGCACTATGCATGAACTTTGTAATTCCAAATAAAAAAGTCTGTAAATGAGTAAGAGCACCTGGGACATATTTAGTGCAAGGTTATGGAATGGTGAAGTATTCAGATGCTTTATCATAGTTGGTTCAGTAAAATTACTACTACCACCACTATTTCTAATACATACAAACACAGACACACACACACACACACACACACACACACACACACACAGAGTTTATTCTAATCCCCCTGGGTCTTTTTAACTTCAGTCTCTCACTTTCACAATCGTGACAGAAAAAGGAAAGATGAGAAAACTAGATGAAAATTAAATCCTTCTTATGTTCCATGTTAGGTAATAATTCAAAAATATCCTAAATTGTAACTGTATAAATTAAAATATACTGTAGATACAGGAAAATATCATAAGATATGTGCAACAGTGTATTAATACCAGAAACAATATATATTCTTATATAGTTGAGACCACAGAATTGAAATTTCAAATGAATCAGGAAAAATAATAAAATTTATTTGAGTGAGAAACAAAACAGTATTGAATATGATGTTTTTGAATGCAGATGAAATTAGCTCCTGAGTTTAACAAATGAATCAAAATAAGTTTCCAAAGCATTAATATTTCACTATAACATATGAAGCAGTAAAATTGCTTAAAGATTTATGGATAATTAGTTATATGATTCTAAAATAAAAGATTTTGTAAACATTATTCCATATGTAAGCCCCCAAAAAAATAATGTGGCATATTTGATTATATGAATTTCAAAACTTTTGTATAGTAGAAAAGAGAGAGAAAAATAGGCTAAAATTTTTGAATATATACATGATAGGTAAATTACTGATATTTTCAATTTCTTAAAACAATAAGAATAAAATATATAAAATTAACAATAGGCAGGGCACGGTGGCTCAAGCCTGTAATCCCAGCACTTTGGGAGGCCGAGGCGGGTGGATCACGAGGTCAAGAGATCGAGACCATCCTGGTCAACATGGTGAAACCCCATCTCTACTAATACAAAAAATTAGCTGGACACGGTGGCGTGTGCCTGTAATCCCAGCTACTCAGGAGGCTGAGGCAGGAGAATTGCCTGAACCCAGGAGGCGGAGATTGCGGTGAGCCGAGATCGCGCCATTGCGCTCCAGCCTGGGTATCAAGAGTGAAACTCCGTCTCAAAAAAAAAAAAAAAAAAAATTAACAATAAAATAAAACTGAGCAAAATTGCACCATAAATAATGGGGTGAAATATATGATCTCACTCATATTTGAAAGTTAATATAAAAGCAATGCTTGTTTTGCCATTGAAAAACAAAAAACTGTTTTGTATGCAGAAATCAACATTCTCATATATTCTTGTTTGGAATTGAAATCTGTACATATAAAATGGGTGATGATGACATTGACAAGAGACACAGATTACTAGGCAGACAGGAACAGGTTCCCAGGGAAAACCAACCTTCAAGCCAAAGGCAATTCAAAGCCGGAAAACTGAGCTGCGAGTGGATTTCATGACTGAAGTGAGAACTTCCTCAATGTCTTTTAGCCAATCAAATGGTTCTTTTCCCAGGCCTGCCTATGGACCAATCAGCACACACTTCCCCACTCTGAACACATTAAAATCCTGGACACAGCCACACAAACGCTACTCACTTGTAGGCCACCTTGTGTCACCCAGTGAAATTCTTCTCCACCCTACTCATTCTTGGGTGCCCACATACCTTATTCTTCTTGGTCAGGGGACAAGAACACAGAACAACTGTGAACAGCAAAACCAGACAAGCAATAACATGCCCCCATTCACCAAGCTGCAGGTGGTGGGACCAAACAAGCTGTAACACTTCTGGGGGGCTCAGACTTTGGGACACCCCTGGTGAGAGCTTGGGGCTCCACTGTTGTTGGCATTTCTGAGTTTTCAGGCACCACCCAGTTCCCCTCTTCCAGATGCTGGCAACCAAGGTAGAAGCAGGTTGTGGTACAGCCCGTTAAGTCACAGGCTGAAAATGGAACCTGCGCAGGTGAGGGATTTGGGCCAAGTTACAAGCCAAGCACAGCCTGCTAGTCCAAGTGGGCAGGGTGAGCCTGGCAGGCCCAAAGAGGTCATGGGAGCTGTAGAGATTTCAAGTTGGTGAAATGGTACCAGAGGACTCCTGTAACACTATAACCCTCCCTTCTGTTCGGGGAGCAACAGGGGAGAAAAATACACAGAATGCCATTCTCTCCTTCTTGCTAAATTACAGAAGCCACACAATAATATCTTAGTAAACACTTAGTGTCTTTTTTTGAATTCATAAAATTTCTTTTAGGATTTCTATAAGAAAATAATAAAGATTTTATAAGAAATTATTCCAAGTATTGTTATTTACATATTGCTACAACAGTGATTAATATAAAACACTTCAAACATTGGTTACAAATAATTAGTATTTAAATATATATTAATCAGAAGCATGCCACAAATTATATGTTAGAATATTGGGTAATTGGCAGAAATGCTTTTTAAAGCTAGTCATGAAGTCAAATGTACATGATAATGCCACACTTTTTATGTGTGTGTGTATTTGTGTATATACCCATACATAATTCTGTATACACTAAAATATTTTTAAATTACATATCAAAAGGTTGACAATATCTTTCACTGAGTTGATTTTTTAAATGTTTTTTTATTGATATTTCTAAAATTTTGTAAAATTACCTTTTTTTGAAAAAAAGTAGTTTTTTTAAAAATATTTAATATCCATCCCCTTTGCTGTTGTTTTCCAGCAGTAGGTCCACCTTTTAGTACTTTTACAAAGTAATCGATTTTATATCTGCTGACAAACCAAATGATTTTGAACAGAAAAAAATGGCAAAAAATTGATATGTAACTTTTAAATTTCATGTTTATAAAGTAAGCATTGAAGCATAGTAAATTGAAAAGCACCAATAACCCTACAACATAATAATTTTGGCTATGAATTATACAGAAAGCTTGTGTGATACAACAGAACATTAAGAATAATGATCTGTTTCTAAATCAAATACAGTTTACATTCTTTTATTTTCTCATTGATTGCTATTACAGTGAAAACTTCTGAGTGTTTTTCACTTCCTAGCATTTATAGTTTAGAGACAAAGCGTCTCTAAACAAAAAAATAATTGAAGTTTTTTCTTTTAAGATTTAACACACACTGACAATAAATCTTATTTGTTTACCATTTCAAAGAATTTTTATCTTTGCTACTAGAACTGTATGTGTTTTATTTTTCAAATAACTTTGTAATGAAAAATATATACTGTATGCTCTATATTAGTAGTCTGGAAACTCTTGTCTGTGCATTCTTACCAGAAAAAATTAATGGCAATACCTGTAATATGCGTATCTGTTTTTTTCCTTCATTTGCTCATATGGAGTATCATGTGTGCCTGATATATCTCAAACAGCATTCCACCCTAGTGATTTTTTTTATAGATGTACATGCAGCTGTCAATCTATATGTTAAGTGTGAAATAAAACTAACTTTTTTAATACATGACACTATTATTTGTTCATCTGATAAAAGTGACAGTTTGTAAACCTCACATTTAATGAATTTCCTTTAAGTTTGACTCCTCTATTGTGCTAATATTATCATTTACAAAATGCCATCCACAGAGAGAAAAAATGATGAAATTATAACCTTTCTGGGTAAGGCATCTTTCTAAGAAAATGATGCTAAGTTTTTACAATAAACATCTAAATAAGAGTGAGTGAATTCACTTGGTTGGGACACGCACAACTGAAAGCAGAGAATGTCTTAAGGTTTTGAACTTTAGTTTTAAGTTTTGCAAGCT
Organism: Aotus nancymaae; assembly: GCF_030222135.1. Lineage (NCBI taxonomy): Eukaryota > Metazoa > Chordata > Mammalia > Primates > Aotidae > Aotus > Aotus nancymaae. The sequence goes on from NW_026988435.1 coordinate 14,713,969, forward strand.
ATAAAAATGGGTAAGATTTTCTCCTACTTTATATGCCATCTTGTGGTGAGGGTACTTTCAGACACATCTAAAGATAAACCAATCAGGAAAATGTAGGTTTAACTTTTGGATACGTAAACCTTGCATGGGAATCCAGAAGATGGTGAAATAGGCTTTATCTAACAGCAACAGCAGTGGATCTACGTATGGGCTACATTTTTCTTGCCTGTTCTTCCCCCCTTGCTTTTATTTTTTTTATTATTTCAAATTCTTATTAGTGAATTTGTTTATTCAGTGTTACCTGATTTGAACCAAGTCATAAGTTACTAGCCAGCATATAAACAAACAAATTTTGGTTTATGCATTCAAGGATTTTGGAGAGGTGTGCATAATTTAGTGTGCTATGAAGGGTGAATGCCCACTAAAAATGTTACGGTGATAAATTCTTTCAAAAAATAGTATTAAAAAAGATACTTAAAATATTTCTAATGTGGCTTGATGTGATATTTGTTTATTATGACAGTAGTACTGATATATTCCTTTATTATTTACCTTTCCCTTTTCTTTACTATCTAACACATTTTAGAAAGTAAATGAAGAAAAAATTCTTTCTAACAATGCATTCTAGACATTTCTAGTAGGTTTAACCATGTTAGACAATATTTTTCACCTGTAAAAAGAGCAATTTCATATGGCTCAGTCTAATACAATGAGTCAAGGTAATCCTTTAATAGAGAGAGTGCTCTATTGGTATTTACACATTATTCTTATCAAGCTATAAAGGAACTCTTTAACAAGTGGTTAGCTACTGACTTTTTTTTTTTTTTTTTGAGACAGAGTCTCACTCAGTCATGCAGGTTGAATGCAGTGGAACAATCATGGCTCACTGCAGCCTTCACCTTGAGGGCTTAGGCCATCTTCCCACATAAGCCTGCCTAGTAGCTGGGACTGCAGATATACACCACCGCACCCAGGTGACTTTTTATTTTTGTAGAGACGGGGGTCTTGCTGTGTTGCCAAGGCTGGTCTTGAACACCTGGACTCAGGTGCTCCTTCTGCCTTGGCCTCCCAAAATATTGGGATTACATATGTGAGCCGTTATGCCTGGCATGACAACTTTCCTTTTTGTAAAATGAAGAGGCATTGGTACATGAATAATTAATGCCTCTTTATTCTGAATCTCTCTACTCTTCTCCACTTTTCAGAAACATCAAATATATTCAGCTCCCGTCTCTCTTCAACCATGTAAAATTATTTCAACAACTATCAGGAATTGAAGGTGAAACTGGCATGTCTCTTTGTTCTTCTCTTCCTGGTGTCAAAGACTCTTAAAACATGCATATAAAATTTGAAAGCAAATAAAACATAAAAAATACTAATATTCATACATTTACAAATCATTCTCCCTCCTTACTCTCCCTTTTTCTTTGGATCCCTAATAAAAATAAAAATAAAAATTGGTGTCCATCAAGTGATAAGTGAATAAATAAAAAAATTGTATCTATACAAAGAAATCTTATTTGGTGATAAAAAGATATGAAGTATTGATATATGCTATGCCATGTATAGATCTTAAAAATAATATGCTAAGTCAAAGATGCCACCTGCAAAGGATTATATAACACAACTGCACTTTTATAAAATGGCTTGAATATGCACATCTATAAAGAAAAAAGTAGGTTAGTGATTGCTTGTGGCAGGACAGGAGGGTAATATAGGATAATAGCCAAATGATACAGCATTTATTCTTAAATTGATGAAAATTTTCTAAAATTGACCATTGTGATGGTTGCCCATATGTGTGAATATGCTAAATATTTATGTTTTGTGAATTATATTCCAATAATACTTTTTAAAAATAAAGATAAGATTATATGGTATTGTTACCAAAAATGTTTGTAAGAAGCAGTCATGCTTTCTCAGGAAGACAGATTCAGAGCTTGCAGGTATGAGAACATGGAGGAACTTATTTTCTCTGATGGACAATTTCAGTTGAATCACATAGTCCCTCTTTATATGTGAAAAAACAAAAGTGACAGGGAAGTATAATTATAATCCTACAGAGAATAACAATACATTTTAAAAATTATAAGAGCAAGATAATATAGTAACATATTGATAAACAGCTTTTTATTTTATAAAAAATCCTTTCAGAATATTATTTTATTTAATTTACATTGAAATGCATCTCACTCATTTTGAACTGTGTGTTTGAAAATGTTATTAATTCACTCACTCATTGAAAAACTGTATTTTAATATATTAGACATTCTCCAAGATGAAAACCTAAAATAGCATATGACCTAATGAGAAATAATAGGCAATGCATAACTTAATAAATGTATTACAATAAATTGCAGAGCAGCACCATGGAGTGCATAAGTAAAAGAAGTGTCATGTTAGCTGAGCATTAACATATGAAGAATTGGGCAGATGGAAATTAATAAAGAATTGTGGCAGATATACTTGAATGAGCAAAAGCAGTAAATTTAGATACAGTGGAGGTAAAATCAGACATAGTTTACATCACCTATAGAGCAAAGATAGAAGGTTAGAAATGGAAAATTGTTGGCATGATCAATTCTGATCAAATGGGGGGAAATTTTCTAAGTATCCTATTGAGTCTGAATTCCACAGTCCATAGAGAACAAAGGAAGGCTGTTAAGCAAGAAATGAATATGTTCACAGATATGCTTCAAAAAAGACTAGCGTGTTAAGATATTCCAGAGGCAGGAGAAGCTACAGAAAAAGAGATATTTTTAAATATATTGTAGCAAACAGAATGGCAAGTTACTCAATTTCTAAATTAATGTAGTAATTATAGGGATTGAAAGGAAAGCTATTCTTAAGAAATGAGCAATTGAGAAATGTGTTGAATAATAGAGAGTCACCGTTAAAGTGGTCAGAAGATTTTAAGTCTAATAAGAAAGCTGGTGGGGTTATTAACAAACATAGATTTGGTGATGACAAAGGTGTGTGTGTGTGTGTGTGTGTTTCAGAGAAAGAGGGAAAGAGAAATGAGTGAGAGAGGTAGAACAACTTTTCAGCATACTTACAACAAATTTCAATGAGAAATGCGGAAGTACCAGAAAAATAGAAGGCTGGACAGAAAGTAATGACCAGCTGATTCTTATTCTTTAAAGCCAGTTCAAATATCATATTCTAAGAGATGTCTTCCTTGCTACACCATCTAATGATACTTTCTCCAACTTTGTCCTGAATTTTTAAACATTTCTCTTTATTTTTATTTGGTTAGTTTTGAGAGAGGGTCTCATCCCGTGGCCCAGGCTGGAATGCAGTGGCGTGTGGCTCACTGCAGCCTTAACCTCCTGAGCTCAAGTTATCCTCCCTCCTCAGCCTCCCAAAGTGCTGGAATTACAGGCATGAGTCACAGGTTAGTCTACACCTTGCCTCTTACCTGTCCATTCCCTACTAGTGTATAATAAAATAGGCAATTATTTTGATTATTTTTAAATGTGCTTACTGAGTGTCTCCCTTATTAAAATACAATCTAAGAAGAATGATTTGTCTTATTTATTGATAACTGATAGGTGGATACCATAAGACGGCATACTTCAACTTCTTAAGAAAGAAGATATTTCTTTTAATGAGGCTCTCCTACATCCACAGATTCCTCATTGATGCCCATGTTAAATTGCAGTCAATGACTTATATATACAATGAAAGCAAGAATCACACTCTCAGCATATTAGCAGTCCATGTAACAAGTCACCCCAGAATTTAGTGGCTGAGAACAACAAACATTTGTTATGTCAGGGTTGCTGTGGGTAAGAAATCTTGAGGCAGCTTGGGTCACCCTGACTCTCAGTCTGTCATTTGTAGCCAAGCTTTCAGTCAGATTGTTAGTTTTCTTAGGACTGGATTGGCATTGAATAATCCACATCCAAGCTCACTTACATGATTGTTGTCAGATTTCAGTTCTTCAAGGGCTCCTGGACCTCTTCACAGGGATATGTGAAGCTCTCCATAGGGCTATTCACACGTGGCAATTTGTTTTTCCCAGTATGAGGAATGGGACACAAAGACAGTGAGACAGAGAACTCTGACAATGAAAACAGTGAGAACAGTCCTTGCCTCTTTTTTTTTTTTTTAATTCCACAGGTTCAGATATACCAAAGATTAAATTGTGTCTAAAACATCTTTGTAATGCACAGTGAAATTAAACCAACAGTTGATTACAGAGAGAGAGAGAGAGAGAGAGAGAGAGAGAGAGACAGAGAGACAGAGAGACAGAGAGAGAGGGAGAGCCTTTCTATAACCTAATCTCAGAACTGACATTCTTTCAGATTCACCAAATTAGAAGCTAGTACTAGGTCCCTTGCACGTTCAAGGGAAAGATATTACAGAAAGGCATCAAGATCAGGAGGCTAGGATCATCTTTAAAACTGCCTTCCACAATCAAGAGTATTTTGTAAAGAGTATTCTGATGTTGATTAGCAGCTTACCATGGATTAACTCTAAATTTCTTTCAATGCTGATATTTTTCTATTAAATTTATAATCACAATACCTGGAACACCAACGAAATATGGTGATTATTTGTGAGACACATTTTAAAAGCAATTCCTGCTCTAGTAGAGTCATTTGAATGCAGTAAGATTCAAGAATCCAAATATGCCAGTCACTTTCAGTTATACATTCATTCACTTAACAAATGCTGGCTACGTATCTACCATGCCAGGAACATGTTAAATAATGCAAATATACCGAAGAAGAAAAAAGTGTCTGTACTCATGGAACTTAACTACAGTGGAGAATAACAATGTTATAACCACATTAATAAAATGTTTAACTGCACTTAAACTTTGCTGGATAATGCCAACAGAACACTTTTTTTTTTTTAACTCCACAGATTCCTCTGTAATGCAGAGTGGAATCACACATATGCTTGGTTAACTTATAAGTGTTTAAGGCTTTCCTCAACATTCACATTATAAAGATGTTACACTGTATCATCATACGTATTTATTGCATTGATAAACCAACAGCAAAACAAGCTGTGCTAGATAACATTTCTTTCGTATTGGTTTGTGACTAAATGTTTGTGATGGGCTATGAATCTCAGTTCACAGATTAAAGTTATGGCAACATCAAATAGCTCTGAAGCTTACATAAAGCATCATCAAAATTCATAGTAAACACAGCAGGAGAGACCACAGATATGTTGAAACTCATTGTCAAGAAAGTATTGCCATTTTGTCTGAAATTGATAAGGCTTGTATAACCAGATCAAGGAAAAGCTCTTTCCATCTCCTTAATATTTTTTTAAAGCTTACAATATGTGAGGAAAGAAAAAATACCTTCAGACGTAGAATTATGAATCATGGAGTTATTCAGCAGACGCCCTACTTAGTTTGTTGACTTATAACATATAACTTTGTAAATTTCAGAGTATGTTATTTCTTATCATCATTGCTTGGGCTGTCTTTTTTCCTGGCCAATTTTCCAGGGGTATTCCCAGGAGAATAGAATGAAACTAGCCTGCTTGAACTTTTTCTGTGATGTGTTTGACAGAAAACAACTTTTGTCTTTCAAAGCAAAGTAAACAATTGCTGAGGGATTGAACCTGTTTCCAGTCTCATTACTATGCATATTAAGGACTGAAAGAATGACCTAGGAAAACTTTCAATCGCTTGTATTTTTAATACAAGTTGCCTTCATTTTTTAAAGAGTTTAATGACTTGGGATTTCATTTACACCAAATAATGAGAGCTCGTGCAAGACTGCAAATTGTGTCTTGGGTGTTGCCATGCACTGCTGCACTTGATAGATAATTTATTCAGAGTCCTGAAAGAAAGCTTTTTAAAAATAACTGACATTGAGGATGCCAATAAACATTGATGCCATGCGCATACCAGCTGTGAAATCATTAGTAGGTGAAACACCCCACCGTGCAAACAGCTTCAAACTGATTTGAGGGATGTATTTTAGCCAAAGGCATAAATGAATTCATGAATTTGCCCTACTTACTGTTCTCTATCTCAGTTCTGTCTTTCACAATTTTTATTTATTTATTTCTTATATTCATTTTGGTTGGTGTATATAACAACGGAATAGGCAGAGTGCTCTAATTTTTTCTTCATAAAAAGGGAATTGCTATTACAGACTGTTAGCCAAAAATCACCATAACAAATCTGCTCTTCCAATTAGCTGGTACGTGAAAAGACTAGTTAAAATTTGGCTTGGAATTTTTTATTAAGACTACGTGAGATTATAGGAAACCATATATATGTGTGTGTGTGTGTGTGTGTGTGTGTGTGTGTGTGTATATATATATGTATTAGTGTTGTGGTACACATAGACACATATTTTATTTCTGCTCCAAATCATTATGAGAAATAATTAGGTTGCTCTATATATCCACAAAGGACAAAAATAGGACCTATGAATACAGACTGAAATAACTTATTTTGAATAATAGAGAATTTTCTAATGGTATAGCTGGCTGAAGAGAGGGTTTTGTCTTGCTTTGTTTTGTTTTTGCTTGTTTGTTTTCCCATAGTTAGTAAGTTTCTTATCTCTGGAATAAATAGATGCTGGATAGCTACTTGGCAGCAACGGTATACCGACATTGTAGGCTTCAAATAGTAGGAATACTCTGCCAGGATAATTCAATAAAGGTGTTTTCAACCTTTTAGTTTCTATCATTTTTCTGCACAGAAAATGTCTCCAGGCTAATTCTAGCTTTATTATATGAGGAGAGGTAAATTGAAATGTTATGACAGAGTAAAGTGCAACATAGAATTTCCCACACTGTAATTGGGAATATTTAGTTTCCTCTCTATAAGTTCTATTAAAAGTCCTTTGGAACAAAAATCACTGGAAAAGCATCTATGAATTTGGGCCTTTTGGATGATTTTTGCAATAATCATTCAACATCATCTTCATTTTTACTTAATTATGATTTCTCTTCCTTCTCTTCTTTTGCATTTCTTTTCAAAAGTACCCAAATAAGCAAATAAAAATTTTAAGATTATCTTTATGGATCCACAATGTTATCAACTAAATGTAACCACTTTCACAATTCATAGTATAACAATTAGCATTATATTATATTAAATGCCTTCTTAAAACACATTTTAATAACATATTACATTTATCAAACTTAACTAACAAGTTGCAACATGTAGATTTGCTGATATTTGACTTGACCATTTTGAATTACAAATATGCCAACTTCATATATGTTACTATATGTTTTAGTAACAATTAAGATATTATTGGTGTAAGACAATTTTTTTTCCTTACATGAAGACTGACAAAGAACACTGGGATTTCTCTTGCAGGCTCTTGCAAGTTTGTATTCTCAACACCAGACCATTATTGTCAACACAGCAATGGAAAAGGTGAGGCATAAGTAGTAAAATAGCTCTTAGGTTAATCAGCTTAGAAATAAATAGAACATGTTATTTCTGCATAGCTTAGCCAAAACTGGTGCCGTTGTCTCATTAAAATTGCAAGTGAATTCAGGAAATGTAGGCAGGGGAGCACCACAGTTTCAGTTTTGTAGGTCTAACATATATCATAAATTCCATGCTATTGATACATTTTTCCTGATGGAACCTGGACTCCCTGATAAACACATTCATTCATAGGTAGGTGCTATTATTGTCTTAGTCTTGCAGATAGAGGATCTTGGAACAGAGATAACCAAGGTCCTATATCTTATAAGTGATGGAGCCATGATTCAATCCCAAGCTGTCCAGCAAATGGTAGTCTGCAATCCAACATGAGTTTATTAAAAACCATGCTATGTTATAGAGAGGAGAGTGTAGGGAGCTGCATGTAAAATGACCTGGACTTAAGTCCTACGTTTATCACAAATTAGTGACCCTAAAACCCATGGAATTATTCTTTCTATTACTTCTCTCCTCTGTATAAGAATTGACGGATACTAAGTGATCTTTACTACTTTTTGTCTTAAAATCCCATAAATTTACTGCACCAGGCCAGTAATTATTTTTTCTCCAAAATTGAACCTCCCTCCACAGTAATTGGAAAGGGTAACTGATATCCAGAAAGACTCTGGTATGTAGGCTCTGAAGTCACAGTCTGTGCAATTGAACCCAGGTTCTACTTCTTGCCTATGGTTGGCAGAATAATGGCCCCCCAAAGATGTCCACGTTTTAATTCCTGGAGCCTGTTAATACGTTATGTGGCAGGAAAATGACTTTGCATATGTTATTAAGGATCTTGAAATGAGGAGATTATCCTGGTTTATCCAGCTAAGCCTAACATAATCACAAAGAACCTTATAAGAGAAAGAAGGAGGCAGAAGAGTCAGAGTTGGGGAAGGCGATGTGATGACGTAATCAGTTGTAGGGAGATGCAGAGTCAAGAGCCAAGGGATGGGGGAAGCTTCTGGAAGCTGCACAGGCAAGTAAATGGATTCTTTTCTTCAGCTTCCTCTGATCCATTTTAGATTTGTAAGCTTCAACATTCTAAGGTAAGACGTTTTCATTGTTTTAAGCCATTAAGTTTGTGTTGACTTGTTGAAACTTATGCAATGCCTAATATTATACTACCTACCCCATGACTCATTCCAGGGCCAAATCTTCTCCCTATTCAATGGATGATACTGGGATAACTGGCATCAATATGCAGAAGAATGAACCTGGACCCCTACCTTTAATCATATACAGAAATTAACTCAACATGGAATAAATATTTAAATGTAAGACCTTAAACTATAAAAAAAGTCCTACAAGGAAACCTAGGAAATACCATTGTGGACATCAACTTTGGAAAATACTTTATGACTAAATCCTCAAAAGCAATTGCAGCAAAAACTAAAGAGCTTCTGCACAGCAAAAGAAACTATCAACAGACTAAAAAGACACCCTACAGAATTGGAGGAAATATTCACAAATTATGCATCTGACAAAGGTCTAATATCCACAATCGATAAGGAATTTAACAACTCTACAAGCAAAACACAAACAGCCCCATTAAAAAGTGAGCAAAATACATGAAAAGACACTTCTCAAAAGAAGACCTTCAAGATGCCAACTGACATACGAAAAAAAAGTTCAGCATCACTAATCATCAGAGAAATGCAAATGAAAACTACAGCGAGATACCATCTCACTCTAGTCAGAATGGCTGTTATTAAAAGGTCAAAAATTCTAGATGCTAGCAAGACTGTGGAGAAAAGACAACACCTATACAGTGTTGGTGGGGATTTAAATTAGTTCAGCCACTGTAGAAAACAGTTTGAAAATTTCTCAAGGAACTTCAACCCAGCAATCCTGTTACTGCCTATATTCCCAAAGAAAAATAAATTATTCTACCAAAAAGACACTTGCAATTATATGTTCATTGCAGCACTATGCACAATAGCAAACACATGGAATTAACATAGATGCCCATCAACGGTGGGTTGGATAAAAAAAAAAAATTGCATATTCACCTTAAAATATTAGGCAACCATAAAAAGAACAATATCACATCTTTTGCACCAACATGGATGCAGCTGGAGGCCATTATCCTGAGTGAATTAATACAGGAACAGAAACCCAAATACTGCATGTTCTCACTTAGAAGCAGAAGCTTAACAATGGAAATATATGAATATAAACATGGCAACAATTGAAACCTGGGTCTACTGGGGAACAAGGGCTAAAAAGCTACCTAATGAGTATTATGCTCATTACCTGGGTGACAGGACCATTCACACCCAAACCTCAATGCCATGCAATATACCCATGTAACAAAACTGCATGTGTACCCCTTGAATCTAAAATAAAAGTTGAAATTATTTTTTAAAAACAGGGAATAAGTATGGTGGCTGTATTTAAGGATATTATATTGCATTCCTGAAAAATGCTGAGAGTGGACGTTAATTGTTCTCACCACAAAAATAATTATATGAGATAATACACATAGTAACCATTTAAATTTAACCATTACAAAATGTGTATATACTTTAAAAATAATGTTGTACACAATAAGTGCATAAAATTCATATGTCAATTTAGATATTTCTTTTTAATTAAAGGAAAAGAATTGTACAGCTGAAAGAGGATCAGCAAGTTATTTTGTCCATGAGTACCCAACTGTCAGTTGTAGGGATAAAGGGTCCCACAAATTTTCTCAGTAATAATTAGTTTTCTAGCCAAGCCTCATAGAACTAGCATATAATCTTTAGAGGGAGGGAAGCTACCTGGAGAAAATGAATAAATCTTTATTTTTTTTCTTTTTTGGGAGCAAGAGCTAATTGTAATCTTTGAGATACACAGGCAAATGACAATAACTTGGTGCTTAATTCGATATAAAAATAGGATTAGGCATTCTTCTTGAGTCTAAGTTAAACAATTTGATAAGGTGGGCACATTAATGGTTGCTTTGCTGGTAAATTTGGAGAAGTCATACTTGGAGTTAATTGCAGTGTGATTGCTGAGGATTAGACTGTGAGCAGCAAGAAAATACAAATGGAAGTGAACAAGACCACTACACAACATGGCATAAGGAAGGCGGTCTGACCACTCAGCCAAGCTGCACTGATATGGCGACATGCTTTAAAACTATATTTAACTCTGTGATTTCTACTTTTGCTTTCAATACCTTTGAATAGAGAGAATAATAATTTCTTTTCCTTGGTGCCATTTCTCTAGTTTACAAATGGTATTGTGTAGCATGATAACTTATATTTTGATATTTCAGATGTTTGAATAAATTGTTATTCTTATTAATTTTCTGCCTCTGTAGGATGCTTTTATGCTTCTTATGCAAATGATTGACTTGCATAATTACATGCATGTCTAAGCACTGCTTTTTGAGAGATGACATCAATGAATTTAAAGATTTTATTTTAGATTGTCTTTTAGAATTCTTTCAGATGCCTTCCTATATATAATTAGCTCTGCTTATGCTGAACAAAAGTGGGCCAAATTTATGCTAAGTATCATGACGCTATTTTTCTCTGACAATATATAGTGATATAAAGCATTTATATGTCTGCTATCTAGCTTTCCATCATAATTTTTCCTCTTCAGAAAGTCAATGTATTATTCTATTCATCCATCAGTCTTTACACCCACCTACTCACCCACCCATTTATTTAGTCAAACTTTTTGGAGAATTCTCTATATAACAGACATTGAGGTTTGCTGTGGTGATATAAATTGTGATGACACGATCTTGTCATTGGAGAGGTCACAGGTTATAGAGATGTGAAACACACTAATGAATAATTTGAAAGTGATGTGCTAATTGTTTTAATTATATAAAAAGCACTTCACATAGTTCTTTTTCCCTTAATGCTTATAGAGCTTTATTAGAATTTAAAAATGAAGAGCCTTTAATGTTAGATGTTAATTAGACATCTAGAAGACTAAAACATGTTAGATAATTTAAAGAAAATACAAAACGTTTGGCTTACGTTTATTAAAATTAGCTATTAACATTTGAGAGCAAAAAATAGAAATTTACTATCTTGCTCAGTGCTCTTGTAAGAGCTCATAAGATATGCTTTACACTCTGCGACCATTATAATGAGAAAAAGTAAAGGAAGATTATTCTAAAGGAGGAAAAGAGATTGAAGAAATTTGATAGTAAAATGTATATTAAAAAGGAAATGCTACTGAATATAGATGAACTCTATCAGTAACAAGAAAATGATAGCTTTCCAGCTTAATTTACTTTGGCAAACACTTGCATGTATGCAATGGGAATATAATCTAAACACCTTATTAGAATATGTATCTCTTTGCTGCAGCTTGCTTTATCATATGCATAGATATATAATGCTCCCAGAAATAATTTGTGGTTAAATGTGTTTTGTTAGCTGTTACCAAGACACCCAAAGGGAGAAATACTTATTCTACAGTACTTTGAATATAATTTATTTATTTATTTATTTATTTATTTATTTATTTTGCTAATTAAACCGAATATAATTTATTTTTTAAAAATAATGTTCATATTTAGGAGACTCACTGATAATTTACATCACTTTCTATTGGAATCTCATGTGATGAAAACAAATGAGGGCATACAAGGTAATTAAAATATTTTAGTCTATTTACCTTACTTTTATCATGTCATATTGGAAAGTAGTTAATCAAGTACCTATACACATTGAGAAATTGTGTGATTATGACCCTTAGTCACATTGAAAATATAGTTAAAATTATATTATGAACTTTAAAGTACTTAAAAATGAAAAAAAAAGATGAAAACAATTCTACTTCATTACTTTTTAGGAGAGTTCATTTTAATTAAATAAAATAATTGTTATGTTTTAGGCACAATTTCTAGATTTTGATTTTGCAGTGCTCTAAAAATGTGATGCTTATTTGATGTTAATACTCATGTGAAATTTAACTACACAGAAATATCGATTCACTTCCCATAATAGAGACAGCCTTTAAGTTTATCCTACTATTTTTCTTTTATTGCTTCTCCGCCATCCAGCCCACTCAGTTCTTGTCAGAGTGATCAGATGTTTATCAGTCTCTATTTACTTCTACACCTAAGTAGAGGGGCTTATCTATGCACCAAATTCTTTAGCGCTTCTTTTTGACAGTCAAATTGTATGCATTTTAAATGTTGATAAACATCTGCTTTCAGCAATTAGAGCTACCTTATCAATGACTGGAAGGAAAAAAAAAGAAATCCTTTGATAGGCTATTTTGTCTAATATGCATAGTTCACTGCCTGGGTCCATTTCAGTTTTTATAATTAGCATTATAAAAGTTTAAATTCTGCATACTGGAAAAGTGTTACACAACAACAATAATTTAATGTTATAAATTGACTAAATTAGTCAAAATGGAGTTTCTGAAGTTATAGTTCATACACAGTTTGGACATTATAGTATTAAATTACTTGGATTGGTATATGTTTTAGAGATTTATTTGTATTAATTTTTATGTTTGCTTCTGCTTACTACTTGTGTAAGAGTAGGTATCCAATTATACTAGATAAACTAGCTATATTTAGTTTCAAATATCTAAATATTTGCACTGAATTATTGTAAGAGTAAATCATCCTGGTTGTTCATGGTATTCTATATGTTCCAGGCTTTGAATTAAAAACATTTCAAACACTTGAAAAATTCTTTTATAGCAAAAACCATGTTTTCACTTATTTATTTCCAAATTTTAATCTGTATGTTTTTAAAAGAATAAACTACCTCAAAATCATGCACCTTTTAGAAATTTGGTTTCAGGAATGTCAGTTCTAATAACACTGTCATGAAATATTGGTATTTATTGGTAACTTTTGGGGAAAATGCTATTTTAAACAAATTGGTTATGTCTTGCCCTATAAGAACTACTCCCAAAACTTGAGGGTTTAAACAGTCAATTTATTTTCTCTCTTAATTTTTTGGGGTCAAAAATTTGGAGAAGGCTTAGCTGAATGGCTTTCCTCTAATTTATGTGTCATAAATTTGAGTGCCATTTCCACAACGTTTTCTTACATATCTAGGCTTTGGTGGTTATAGCTAGAATGCTAGACTCAGCTGGAATGCTCTCTTTTCATGGTCATTTCAAGTTCTCTCCATATTGTCTGTTACATTATATATCAGGGATCTAAGATACCAGTGCAAAAGCTGACAGTCACCTCAAGGACTAGCTAGAATTAACGTGGTTTCAGTTTCAATACATTGTTGAACAAAACAGTTACATGTTGCCCAAATTCAAAGGAGCGAAAGAAGATTACTTTCCTCCATGGACACAGTGACAAAGAATTTCTGGCTGTCTTTTCTATACCTAAACAGGGAATCTCAAAAACTTTTATTTCAAGTTAGAAAGTATAGCATTAATTCTGTTAAGTGAAATCAGGTGAAATATATATTTAATAAAATGTAGTTTAAAGTGTTTATCATACTCTATGTTTTATATATGTGTGTGTGTATATATATATATATATATATATATATATATATATATGTCCAGAAAAGAAAGTTAAACCCATTTATTAAGATTTTGCTGCTTTTTCTTTTTCTTTCTTTTTGTGATAGAGTCTTGCTCTGTCTCCAGGTTGGAGTGCAGTGGTGCAATCTCAGCTCACTGCAACCTCTGCCTCCCGAGTTCAAGTGATTATATCATCTCAGCCTCCTGAGTATTTGGGATTACAGGCACGTGCCACCATGCCCAACTAATTTTTGTAGTTTTAGTAGAGACGAGGCTTCATCATGTTGACAGGATGGTCTCGATATCTTGATCTCCTGATCCCCTTGCATTGGCCTCCCAAAGTTCTGGGATTACAGGCATATGCTACCACACCTGGCCACTTATTTTACTTTAATGTGAACAAAAATATCATTGGAAAGAGTTATTTCATGGGTGTTTATTAGAGAGTGCATTAATGTACCTCTGATATTATTCTGGCCACTTATAAATGCTTATCATTAGTCATATCAACTGGCAAAATATAGACAGCATATTTTGACTAGCATAAACTCACTAATACATCTCATAATGTGTCAAAATCTTAGTGGTTCCAATAATAAAATTGTAGCTTCTGAAGCTCAAAGGAACCTTAGAGTTCATTTAGTAAGAGACAACTGATGCCTAATTATCTTTAAAGAACTTAAACATAGTCTTATAAGTAGAGAATAAGTCTTCTATGTTACCCCCAAAAGGTACACATCAAATTTAGCACATCTTCTCAATTAGTAGCGATAATTAATTAATTAATATAAAATTATCAAAGCCGCTCATATTCAAGTGCAATTGTCTGAGCTGTATTATATACCAGGACTTGGATTTGTACTCTACATACATTATCTTACCTAAATGTATAACCCTAAAAAAGACATGCTTTACTTTTCCTTTTTAAGTGACATTTGATATCACTAAGATTATTCCAATGTTACTGCTGGGAAATAATTTCATATTAGAGAAGAAGTATCATGGAGAAAAATATATTTCATTTGTAACAGGAAAATGTAAAAAAACAAATAAATAAAAAATAAAACAGACAATGCTTTGCAACAATTTTTCTATCTTTCATCAGGCAAGGACTTTTAAAACAATAATAATACTTAAATACAAGATTAAGAATGATTAAATTATTAGGGTAAATATATGTAGCATTTGCTGCCAGAAAAGGAAAATCTTATAGACTACAGTGACCAAACAAAACATAGTTTAAACACATACACACACACAGACACACACACACACAGACACACATAGATACACACATACACAGCCACACACACACAGACACACACACACACAGATATGGTTAGGCTTTGTGTCCTCACCAAATCTCATCTTGAATGATAATACCCATAATTCCCATGTGTCAAAGAAGAGACTAGATGGAGGTAATTGAATCATAAGGGCAGTTTCTCAAATGCTGTTCTTGTAATAGTGAGTGAGTTATCAGGAGATATAATGATTTTATAAGGGGCTCTTCCGGCATCACTCGGCACCTCTCTTTCATGCCTCCATATGAACAAGGACATGTTTGCTTTCCCTTCCACCATGATTGTATTTCTTGAGGCCTCCCCAGCCATGCTAAAGTGTGAGTCAATTAAATTTCTTTCTTTTATAAATTACTCAGCCTAAGGCAGTTCTTTATAGCAGTATGAAAGTAGACTCACACACACAAACATGCAAACACACACACACACACACAACTTTAAGAAAGCAAAATAACTGCAAAGAATAAGAACAAGAACAACAAAAACAAAACATTAGATATACTTGGCCATCTCTGCCTATACCCACACTGATGCCAGACAAATGCTGAAACTTAGAGGCTAGATGATATTTAGCAAACAGGGACTGCAGATGATGTTCTAATAACCATACAATTAGGCAGAAAGAAAATACGTTTTGAATCCAGCATTAATTGACACTATAGCTATTGTTTTTTCCAATTACAGCTCAATACCTCTCTAAATATAGCTCTCATTCTTTGCCTTATTTTGTCTAGTGGAGTTATAAGTATTGATTCAATACTAATAAGTGGCCACATTCTAGAACTACTTTATTATCTAGTTATTTTTCTTCCCTAAATTTTTATTTTATTTATTTATTTATTTTTCATAAAATACTACTTGCTAAGAGACAGAGTAAAGAAGAAAAATTGATAATAGTAATTCCATAAAGCAGGGCTTATATTTACTTACCTAATGATGACAAACTTTCCAAAGATTATTGCAAGAAGATTATTGTATATGATGCTGTGCATATTGCTTAATAATATCTTTTTATATTGCTTAATGATATATTTTTGTGCTTAATATTATAGACAGCTTTAGAAATTCTAAAGATTTAATGACAATATATAGTCTTCCCTTTTTGTTTCCTTTGCACCTAATTGCATTGCAAAAGTTCTTTTTAAAAGTTTTTATCATGTTATCTGTTATGTTTCTTGCAAATAGTTTTTTTTTATCAATTTGTAACTTTTCTGTTTATTTTTATTTATTGGTATTTAAAAGTTTATGTACAGAAAATTTGAATTTGTACTTATTTAAGTGCATTCACTTGCCCTTTTCTGATATAGGCCTTTGGTACTATTTCTTCAGACACTGAATGTTAAATACAGGTAATATAAGTAGCTAAGTGAAATTGGATGTACGTGAGTATTAAACATAGAGCTTCTACCTACATGTAAACTCAGGATCCAATTCTCAATTATTGACCTATTTTGATTTGCCAACTGATCCTGAATTGATGGTGCTGAAATTGTAATTTGCCCATTTTTTCTTCTCCCTTTCATTCCTTTTTCCCCCAAATATTCATTGATTGCTTTCTACATACTAAATTTTTAACATCAGAAGATGAATAAGACACATGCTGTAATCTCAATGCATATAAAAGATTAAGTTGGTATTACTTTATCACACTTGCTTTCGAAGTCAAAGAGAAATGGCTCGGGACCGCAGTTTTAAGATTTGTACTTCTGTTGACTATATCGTGTTCTTGGTAGCTATTTTGGAACAGATAGTAGGTGATGTCAACTTTCCTTTTTTTTTTTTTTTAAGTACATCTCTGCCTCTGATGAGGTATTTGAGTCCTGGCCAGGTTTTTAATGCCTATGTATCTACTTACAAACTTGGAAATTGAAGAGTCTTTATGTATTCAGTCACTACTGCCACTTAAACTTCTAATACTGAAACTGCCATCAAGGACATAATATACTAACTGGTATCACATACTTTATGAGGTTGAAATAGAAATAAAATTATCTCTTTTATGCTTCCAATTATCCACTCAACCCTTCCCTGTAATTGTATTAGCAGTCCTCAAAGTCAAAAATTGTCCCCAATACTAGAGCTTACTTTGACCATATGATATGGCTTGGCTGTGTCCCCATCCAGGTGTCACCTTGAATTGTATTGTAGTTCCTCTAATCCCAACATCTGGCTGGAGGGACTCCATTGGAGGTAATTTAATCATGGAGGCACTTACCCGCCGTGGTGTTCTCATGATAGTCAGTGAGTTCTCATAAAATTTAATGGTTTTATAAGGGGCTCTGCCCCCTTTGTTTGGCACTTCTCTTTCCTGCTGCCATGTGAAGAAAGATGTGCCTGCTTCCCCTTTAGGCATGACTAAGTTTCCTGAGGTCTCCCCAGCCATGCTGAACTGTGAGTCAATTAAAAACTATATTTCCTATATAAGTTACCTAGTCTTGGGTATGTCTTTATTAGCAGCCTGATAATGAACTAATATAGTAAATTGGTACCTCAGAGAGTGGGATACTACTATAAGGATACCCAAAAATATGGGAACAACTTTGGAACTGGGTAACAATCAGAGGTTGCAAAAGTTTGGAGGGTTCTAAAAAAGACCAGAAAATGTGGAAAAGTTTAGAACTTCCTAGAGACTCGGAGAGCTCAGAAGACAGGAAAATGTGGGAAAGTTTGAAACTTTCTAAAGACTTCTTGAATGGCTTTGACTAGAATGCTGATAGTGAGATGGACGATGAAGTGGTCTCAGATGGAGATGAGGAACTTGTTGGAAACTGGAATAAAGGTAACTGTTGTTATGCCTTACCAAAGAGACTGGCTATCAAACCTATTTTTCTTTATAAATTACCCAGTCTCAGGTATGTCTTTATTAGCAGGGTAGAACAGACTAATACAATGACCTCAAACACATGTGTGGTATGTGTCTTAAGATGCAGTGAATTATTTTTATAGGTTTATAGACATAAATTACAGTCACTTTCATTTGTGTAAGCATTACTCTCTACTAGTATGATACGATTTTGTAATTCACAAGTATAATTAAAATCTAAGATTAAATCTTCAATGGAGTTGGAGCGTTAAGAAAAATAAAAGACTATATAAGATTGAAAATTGATACATTATTCCTGGGTGATTTAAAATTTATACTCTATCATTATATACTCATATTTTTATATTCTAAATTTATTTCTCCACGTTTTCACTGCCTTTATCAATCCCAGTTACCATCAGGCTCACATCAATTGAGCACTCCAGGCATAATTGTATAATTACAATTTTATGTGAATTATTGATGTCTGGTTTTCCAGCTCCAAATTCATCTTTATATACTTTACATTATCATTCTGGCATTGGAGTCTGCAAATGAAATTTCTTCTTTGTCACCTGGCTACCTTGTAATATCTGCCAGTAGAGTGCAGAGAGTAAGATTGGGAGGCTGGAATAGTGAAAGGAGACTTACTCCTTCTTCTTATCTTCTGTTCCTGCTGTTATTGCTCCAGCAATAACCCTTCTCTCTGACCTCGGCAGAGTCATATCTTGGAGAGCTTGCAGGATTGGCTCCAGATCATGCCAATAAAGTGAATACTGCAATAAAGCAAATCACACAGTTTTTTGGTTTCCCAGGGCATATAAAGTTATGTTAACACTACACTGCAGTCTACAAAGTGTACTCAGTGTTGTTTCGAAAATAATATAAATGTCTTCCTTAAGAATACTATATTGGACTAATCAGACTGGTGGTTGTGAAACATTTGGGTGGCTATGGCAATTTTTTATAATAAGAAAGAAAGAGGCCAGAAAGTTTGCCTCATTAGTTGACTCTCCTTATTATAAAAGATTTTTCTGTGGCATGGGGTTCTCAAACCTTTGTTAATGTTGATATTTTGACTTTCTCCCATGAATCATGAGTGTCCTCAGTTTTTTTCCAGAAGGTTTTCAATTGACTTTGCCAAAATCCATCAGAAGAATCAGTATCTGTGGCTGCAGTAATCTTATAAAATGCATTCTTAAATAATAAGATTTTAAAATCAAAATTACTTATTCTCTCATGGACTGAAGAATGGATGTTTTGTTAGCAGACATGAAAACACAATTAATCTCCTTGTATATCTATATCAGAGCTCTTAGTTAATGAGGTGTGTTGTCCATGTGCAGTAATATTTTCAAATGAATATTTTTTTATCCTGAGTAGTAGATCTTAATAGTGGGCTAAAATATTCAGAAAACAATGCTGTGAACATATGTGCTTTCATTCAAGCTTTGTTGTTCCATTTATAGAACACAGGCTGATCTGTGTAGCTTTAGCATAATTCTTTAGAGCCCTAGAATTTTCAGAATAATAAATGAGCATTAGCTTCAACTTAAAGTCAGATCTACATTCTCGTTTTACCCACAAATCTGTTTTCAAAATTGAAGTCAATCCTCTCAAATTCTATTACTGCATTATTAGCTAAGTTTATGTAATATTCTAATATATATATTTTTTCATTTCAACAATGCTCACAGCATCTTCAGAAGAAGTAGAATTCATCTCAAGAAACCATTTTTTTTTTTATTCACTATAGGTAAAATTCATGTAGGAATTTTATGGCTGGAGAGGAGAAGTCAATTCCTGACTTCAAAACTTCAAAGGACATGCTGACTTTCTGTTAGGGGCTAATGTAGATCTAACTTTTGACAAGTACAATAGAGAGCTACTTCATCTACAATGAAAATCTGTTGTTTAATGTAGCCACTTTTGTTACAGAAAAGGGGTCCCAATCCAGACCCAAGAGAGGGTTCTTGGATTTTCTGCAAGAAAGTATTCAGGGGGAGTCCATAGAATAAAGTGAAAGCAAATTCATTTGGAAAGTAAAGGAATAAAAATATGGCTAGTACACAGGCTGTGTGGCCCTGAGAGCTGCTGGTTGCCCATTTTTATGGTTATTTATTGATTATGTGCTAAAAATGGGTAAGTTATTCATGAGTTTTCTAGGAAAGGAGTGGGCAATTTCTGGAACTGAAAATTCCTTCCCCTTTTTAGACCATACAGGGTAACTTCATGATGTTACCATGACATTTGTGAACTATCATGGTGCTAGTGGGACTATAGCAGTGAGGAAGACTAGAGGTCACTCTCAATGCCATCTTGATGTGTTTTAGCTGAATTCTTTCTGCAACCTGTTTTATCAGCAAGGCCTTTATGACTTGTATCTTGTGCCAACCTCCTGTCTCATCTTGTGACTTAGATCCACTGACTGGGAATGCAGCCCAGTAGATCTCACCCTTATTTTACCCAGCCCCTATTCAAGATAGAGTTGCTCTGGTTCAAACGCCTCTGACAACTTCATCAATGATCTTAGCTACATCTTCTAACTAGCTGCATCTTCTGCATCAGTACGTGTTGCTTCAACTTGCACTTTTATGCTATGGAGGCAGCTTCTTTTCTTGAACTTTATGAACCAACCACTGCCAGCTTTCACATTGTTTTTGCAGCTTCTTCCCTTTCTCAGTCCTTATAGAACTGAAGAGAGTTATTTAGGATTTTGCTCTGGATTATGCTTTTGCTTAAGAAAATGTTGTTGCTGGTTTGATATTCTGTCCAGACCACAAAAGGTTTCTCTATGTCAGCAACAGGGCTGTTTCACTATCTTAACCATTTTTGTGTTCACTTGAGTAGCATTTTTAGTTTTGTTGAAGAACTTTTCCTTTGTTTTCTTTTGTATTCACAAGTTGACTAATGGTACAAGAGGTCTAGTTATTGACCTGTCTCAGCTTTGGATGTGCCTTCCTCACTAGGCTTAATCATTTCTAGCTTTTCAATTTAAAATGAGATCACTTGAACCTTTAGAAGACATTGTAGGCTTATTAATAAAAGAACTTTAACTGAAATCTTATTCATATCTAATAGTGAAAGCCAAACATTCCTAACCCTGTATTGTAAGAAATAGAAATGTAGTATGTTTAGCCATAGATTATTCTTGAGACTCTTTTATAAAGCCTTCCATGGAAATAAATTGGTTATAATGAGCTGGTTCTTTGAAAAGATGAATAAAATTGATAGACCATTAGAAAGATTAACCAAAGAAAAGAAGAGCTAAAATACAAATAACCTCACTAAGAAATAAAACAGAAGATATTACAACGGACACCACTGAAATACAAAAGATTATTCAAGGCTACTATGTAAACCTTTATGCACGTACTGGGAGTGCATCCCAATAGATCTCACCCTTATTTTACCCAGCCCCTGTTCAAGAAAATGTACGAGAGATGGATATATTCCTGGAAAAAAATGCAACCCTCCTAGCTTAAATCAGGAAGAAGAGATGCCCTGAACAGACCAATAACAAGCAGCAAGATTGAAATGGTAATTTAAAAATTACCAAAAAAATAAATAAATAAAAAACAGTCCATAATGGATTCACAGCAGAATTCTACCAGATATTCAAAGAAAAATTGGTATCAATCCTTTTGACATTATTCCACAAGATCCAGAAAGAAGAAACCCTCCCTGATTCTATGAGGCCAGAATCATCCTAATCCCAAAACCAGGAAAGGACATAATCAAAAAAGAAAAGTACAGATCAATATCCTTGATGAACATAGATTCTAAAATCTTTAACAAAATACAAGCTAACTGAATCCAACAATATATCAAGAAGGTAATCCACCTTGATCAAGTGGGTTTCATACCAGGGATGCAGGAATGGTTTATCATACATAAGTCAATAAATGTGATACACCACATGAACAGAATTTAAAACAAAAATCATGTGATCATCTCAATAGATGCAGAAAGAGAATTCAACAAAATCTAGCATTGCTTTATGTTTAAAACTCTCAGCAAAATAGGCGTACAATGGACATACCTTAATGTGATAAAAGCTGTCTATGTTAGACCCACAGCCAACATAATACTGAATGGGAAAAAGTTGAAAGCATTCCTTCTGGTAACTGGAACAAGACAACGATGCTCACTCTCACCATTCCTCTTCAACATAGTATTGGAATCCTAGCCAGAACAATCAGACAAGAGAAAGAAATAAAGGGCATCCACCAGAGTACAGAGGAAGTCAAACTGTCACTGTTTGCTGACAATATAATCATTTACATTGAAAACCCTAAGGATTCCTCCAGAAAGCTCCTAGAACTGATAAAAGAATTCAGCAAAGTTTCTGGATACATGATTAATATATACAAATCAGTAGCTCTTCTATACACCAACAGTGACCATGCAGAGAATCAAATCAAGAACTCAATCGATTTTACAATAGCTGCAAAAAAAAAAAAAAAAAAAAAAAAAGAAGAAAATATACTTAGGAATATACCTAATCAAGGAATCAAAGGATCTCTACTAGGAAAGCTGCAAAACACTGATGAAAGAAATTGTAGATGATACAAACAAATGGAAACACATCCCATGCTCATTGATGGGTAGAACCAATATTGTGACAATGACCATACTGCCAAAAGTAATCTACAAATTCAAGACAGTCCCCATCAAAATACCACCATCATTCTTTACAGAATTAGTAAAATCAATCCTAAAATTCATATGGAACCAAAAAGTTCATATGGGACCAAAGCAAGACAAATCAGAAAGAACAAATCTGGAGGCATCACACTACCTGATTTCAAACTATATCATAAGTCCATAGTCACCAAAACAGTGTGGTATTGGTATAAAAATAGGCACATAGACCAATTGAACACAATAGAGAGCCCAGAAATAAACCTAAATACTTATAGCCAACTGATCTTCAACACAGCGCGTGCATGCGTGCGCGCGCGCGCACACACACACACACACACGCAAACCCATAAAGTGGGGGAAAGGACATCCTTTTCAACAAATGGTGCTGGTATAATTGACTAGCCACATGTAGGAAAATTAAACTGGATCCTCATCTCTCACCTTATCCAAAAATCAACTAAAGATGGATTAAAGACTTAAACTTAAACCCTGTAATTTTAAAAATTCTAGAGGATAATGCAAGGGAAGAAAAATCCCTTCCAGACATTGGCTTAGGCAAGGATTTCATTACCAAGAATTCAAAAGTAAATGTAGTAAAAACAAAGATAAATAGCTGGGACCTAATCAAACTGAAGAGCTATAGCTTGGCAAAAGTAACAGCTAGGAGAGTAAACAGAGAACCCACAGAGTGGGAGAAAATCTTCACAATCTATGCATCTGACAAAGGACTAATATATAGAAACTACAACAAACTCAAACAAATCAGTAAGAAAAAAATCAAACAATCCCATAAAAAAGTGGGCTAAGGACATGAATACACAATTCTCAAAAGAAGATATATAAATGTCCAATAAACATGAAAAAAGATACTTAACATCACTAATTATCAGGAAAATGCACATCCAATCCAAACTACAATGTGATACCATCTTATTTCTGCAAGAATGGCCATAATGAAAAAAAAAAACACAAAAAAAAAACAGAAGATGTTGGTGAGGATGCGGTGAACAGAAGACACTTCTACACTGCTGGTGAGAATGCAAACTAGTATAGCCACTAGGGAAAACAGTGTGGAGATTCCTTAAAGAACTAAAAGTGGAACTACCATTTAATCCAGCTATCTCATTACTGGGTATCTACCCAGAGGAAATAAGTCATTATTTGAAAAAGACACTTGCACACTCATGTTTATAGCAGCACAATTCACAATTGCAAAATCATGGAACCAACACAACTGCCCATCAATCAACGAATGGATAAAGAAACGTTGATCATTTCATATATATACACCAAATGCCCATCAAGATAAATATGCCCATATACATAAATATAAGGTATATATATGTATGTGTGTGTGTATGTATATACACACACACATACATATATATACACACACACATACATATATACATACATATGTATGTATATATATGATGAAATAATATACAGCCATAAAAAGGAAATAATTAACAGCATTTGCAGTGACCTAAATGAGATTGGAGACACTTATTCTAAATGAAGTAACTCAGGAATGGAAAACTAAATATTGTATGTTCTCACAGATATGCATGAGCGAAATTATGAGGTAGCAAAGCCATTAGAATGATACAATGGACTTTGGGAACTTGAGGGGAAGAGAGGGAGGTGGTAAGGGATAAAAGCTTACAAATAAGGTGCAGTATATACTGCTTGAGTGATGGGTGCACCCAAATCTCACAAATCAACAGTAAAGAACTTCCTTGTGGCTGTGCACAGTGGCTCTCTCCTGTAATCCCAGCACTTTGGGAGGCCAAGGCAGGTGGATCACAAGGTCAAGGGATTTAGACCATCCTGGACAACATGATGAAACCCTGTCTCTACTAAAAATACAAAAATTAACTGGACGTGGTGGCGTGCGCCTGTAGTCCCATCTACTTGGGAGGCTGAGGAAGGGAAATTGCTTGAACCTGGGAGGCAGAGGTTTCAGTGAGCTGCGATGGCACCACTGCACTCCAGCCTGATGACACAGTGAGACTCCATCTCAAAAAAAAAAAAAAAGAGTTGCAACCAAAAACTGCCTATTTCTTAGTGAGTTATTGGAGACTCAGTTATGCAATTTATTAAGGAGAATCAGTATAGTGACTTGAATGGATATAGATTATTTAAAACTTCATTGTGTGTGTATATGTATCTCTGTGTGTCTGTACATTCACACAAATTCACATACTAGATTTCAGGATTTTAGAAAAATGTAAATTAAATTTCATATTTCTCAACCCCTAAAATTTTGCAACAACTATAGCATTTATTTCAAGAAAAATGTTTTTATTGAATTAGTTTAGTTTCCCTTAGTGACATTTGAATGATATTTATGTCAAGTGCTTTGGGCAAATAAAAAGATTATCATTTATTTATTTCATAATTTAGGTATAATTTATTGTTTGACAAGGTTGAAATGCTGACTTTTTAAGAAAGCTCATCTTTAATGTTTTAAAAATTTATTTCTATTCTTATAGAAAAATAAATTGTCTTATAGTAATTTCATAAGTATTAAAAAGCCATATTAATAATGACTTTTGAATTCACTTACATATATTGTGGGTATATGCTTCAAATTTTTTTATAGTTGCACATTGTTTATTAAAAACATTATATAGTTCTCACTCATAAGTGGAAGTTGAACAATGACAACAAATGAGCACAGGGTGGGGGACATCACACACCGGGGCCTGCCATGGGGTTGGGGACAAGGGAAGAGATAGCATTAGGAGTAATACCTAATGTAGATGACAGGTTGATGGGTGTAGCACACCACCACAGCACATATATTCCTATGTAACAAACCTGCATATTCTGCATATGTATTCCAGAACTTAAGTATTATTAAAAAAAGAAAAAAAGGTTTCTGAGGGAGCAGGATTTCTGCCAGAGTTGACACTAAATCTGTTTGTGGGTTACATTTTCAGTCTAAGTGGTGTGAATCGTGGAATGATGGAGAAAGTTACTCATTAAAAGTTGCTTTAGTGATCTATCTTTCAATTGCCTCGGAACGTGATTGTGGGTTGCAGTTTCTGTAAAGAAATAGCCATGCTTGTATTTTCATGAAAAGAAGAAATGGCATGGCTATAACAAATAAAGAACTAAACTGTAGAAAAAAACAAAGGGCATTATGTAGCTGTTTCTGGTAACTTTTATTCAGCATTAAAAATATGTATACTTTCATCTGTTGAATTTGTTGAAATGTATCAAAATATCTTTATATACATCACATCTAATCTAATTTTTATACATTCTCATCTACACAACTGTTAGAATGCCTGGGAAATAAGTTTCAGGACATCGAGAGTCCAAGCACTGGCAGAAAGCTTACACCATACTACAGAGCTTCTCAGCTCTCTACAACAGAAAAGCAAGTAATTTACGAGGACTCTTTCTGATCTTAACCATAGCTTCCTGCTGAGAATTGTGACTTCTTCTCTTCTCATTTTCCAATTGTGCACAATTTTCTGATTTGCAGTATCTGACCAGAAAGTGTAAAACAAAAGGAATTTCTGAAAAAATACTGTTATTTTTTCTGTAACAAGGAGAAAAAAAAAATACATAAGGGCATTAAGTAGAAGATAAAAAATATAGATGGCCCTTTAATTATTAAATTTTAGAAAATTATTATTTCCTAGAGGTATATTTTTAATGGTATCTTAAAGATGATTGATTTACTGCTTTATTCAAACTTATAATAAAATATTTTTCTTAAATATATAACAGAGAAGGCTGTTTTATTGTTATACTTTAAAAGACAATGAACAAGTTATTTGAGATGGACACTATTACATAATTTATATACATATACATATATGTAAACACCTTTTAATTATTTTATAGTTAAATATAAATCACTGCCATAGTGTTATTAGAAGAATATTATACTAGAATTGGACTTTATTATAATGTGGAATGGGTGAATGTATCTTGTTCATTTTCTTGTGAAAGACGAATATATCATGTTTTGCCAGTATGTTTGTCAAAACAAGAGAAAAAATATTTTCGTTTTGTTGAAGTAAATATCCCTTTGTTATTCTGGATAAATCTTCTGATTTTATGACAGTGAACTAAATATATACTGCAGTCTTTCCATTTCTTGTCACATCTTAGAAATAAATAACTGAAAGTTTTAAAAATAAATAAATGCAACATTAGAAATCAAAGAGGATAATACCTGAAGAGCCAGAAATCGTGAGTAATCCTTGAAAAGCTGAAAACTGATTACTTTGTGTTGAAATACATAAGCCAAGATACACTCTTAAAGTTTATATCTATGGAATGTAGGATCAACACCAAGGGAGTTCTGGGTGTGATGATGATGAAACAAGAATTATGGATGGGGCAGAAAAGCCCAAATGTTACTCGGTTTGGTTACTGTAGTGAGAGACATTAGTGAAGAGAAAGAGGATCTGTTCACCAGGTAGAAACAATGCCTAGGAGCTTGGATGAAAGGCAGAACAAACCTTCTGATGACTGGTAACATGGTCTTTTTTTCAGGACACTGAGGATATGGGGTTTCTGCTTCTTATCAAGGTGGTAGTCCATTCTCACACTGCAAATAAAGATAAACTGAGACTTGATACTTTACAAAGGTAAGAGGTTTAATTCACAGTTCAGCATGGCTGAGAAGGCCTCAGGAAACATATAATCCTGGTGGAAAGGGAAGAAAATAAGTTGTTTTCACATCGTCGCATCAAGAAGTCCCGAGCAAAAGGGAGAAAAAGCCCTTTATAAAACCATCAGATCTCATGAGAACTCACTCACTATCACGAAAATAGCATGGGGGTAATGACCCCCATGATTCAGTTACCACCTACTGGGTTCCTACCACAACATGTGGAGATTATGTAAACTACAATTCAAGATGAGATTTGCATGGGGACACAGCAAAACCATATCATAGGGTAACTAAAAATCTGGACTTATGGACATGAATGTTAGATTTCTTTCCTGGAACTGTCAATGAACTTTATATATAAAGGCAGAAGATAGTCTAGCAATCAATCTTAACAGCTCAAGGGCAAAAGGCTGATGAACTCATAGAGAAAGGTAACATTATGGGAAGCAGTCGACAAACTCAAAAATTAAATAATACATTCTCTAGAAATAGAGGTAATAGAGCCTCAGAAGAGGACATTAAGATAAATATAATTATTATTCACAAAGACATGTAGGGAGATTTTGCACTTATGACAAAGTAATAGGTGTGTATGAAATAATTATATATACAAAAGAGATACAAACGTTATATACACAATTCACAAAATGCAAAACATCATCAGTGCAATAGATGTTTTATTTTTAATTTTTCCATCTGTTTGTGTCCTCTCTTATTCCCTTGAGCAGTGGTTTGTAGTTCTCCTTGAAGAGGTCCTTTACATCTTTTGTTAGTTGTATTCCTAGGTATTTTATTCTCTTTGTAGCAATTGTGAATGGCAGTTTGCTCTTGATTTGGCTCTCTTTTAGTCTGTTATTGGTGTTAGTACATTTTATGTGTGACTCAAGGCAATTCTTCCAATGTGGCCAAGAGAAGCCAAATGATTGAACAATGCTGGTTTACAGTGAGGCCAGTAGTAGCAGAGTACATGTTGTTTTCTGTGTAAAAATTAGATGCCAAATTTAAAGAAGGGACAGGGAGACATTTTTCAAAACCCACAAATAAATATTTCACTCTTCAGGGAGGTGTTGAAAGATTCCAAAATTTTATCTTCTCAATATGGAAATAAACATCAAAATTGTGGAGAAACATTTTCTTCAGTCAACAAAGACTAGATGTTTAAAAATTGCAACATCAATTGTGTAGCGATCTCAGAAGGAACCCTATTGGGAAGAGATGAAAGGTAATATTTCAGTAAGTAAAAGCCAAGTATGTCCCAGGCTCAGAAGACAGACAATGATAAAACCACATGCAAATATATACATCCTTACATATATATACATATTACACACACACAGGCATATAAACACACATACACCACATGAGAGTTTAATTTCAAATCAAAAAAATAAAACAAAATTCTAAGAGTTATTAGGGAAATCTATTGGAATTTTCAGGGGGAATGGGTAAAAGATTGCCTACAAATATATTACAACAAACTTTTCTTATCAATTTTTATTTTTTAATGTTTTATTTTTAATTTTTATGTGTATATAGTAGGAGTATATATTTATGGGGTATATAAGATATTTTGATTGAGTCATACAATGTGTAATGATCACATCAGAGTAAATAGGGTGTCCATCATCTGTAGCATTTATTGTTTCTTTGTGGCTTTATCAATTATTGACACAAAAGAAGAATAGAATAGTCTTTGAAGTGTTGAAGGGGAGGTCCTTTTGAACATAGACTCTTTAAATTATAAATGAAACAGAACAAAAACATCACTGTAATATAAGGCAAAATGATGATATATTTACAGAAATTGGAAAATATAAAAGCTTATGATCTGCAACCGTTGTTTGAAAGAATAATTACAGAATATCCTCTAGTAAGAAAAAGAAAACAACTCCAAACAGAAAAAGTTATTGACCATCTTTCCAAACATACTGTAGGAATAGCAAATTCCTTCAATGTTCATCTGTAGTCTCCCTAAATGGCTCCCAAAATCTTGAATTATAGGTGTTCAGAGAACACTTCCTTGGTCTCTGTTTTTCTAGAAGTATAGGTTGCCTTTAAATTTAAATTGAATTTTCAGTCAAGCTGTCAATATTACATATTTTATTATAAACAGGATTATACTGATTTAGTGTCATTGAATTTAATTTAACACATTTTGTCAGTTCTGTGTATTATAATAATGTGCAAGAAAATATAAGAAATATAAATTATATTCTAAGTAAAATTTTTCTTAATATCTGAAAAATGAAGGCATCAATAAATAGCAAGGAAAATGCAATGGTACCTAAGTATTTTTTTTAAACTTTAACTTGTTATTAAAATATTTACATGACCATTCTTATTTTATAAGAATGTTATAAAATAACATTTGTTTAGGGCATTATTTTAGTGTTTGGCATATCCGAGTTTTACTCAGCTTTTATGACTTCCTGGAATTTTACCTGAGGTAAGTGCTTCAACCTTATTGAGTATAAATTGCTTCTCTTCAGAGATGCCTTTCATAAATATTTATTCAAATATATATCCCTAATATCCCAGCATATCACTATGATTTTATTCTGCTTACTTTTGCTTAGTAGTAGTTATCACTGCTGCAGGTGTTAGTATATATTTGTTACTTTATTTATTATCAGCCTTTACAACTGCAATGTAAATTCCATGGGGCACACATGGGTATCTCTAGCCCAGGACCAATCACAATGTCTGATAGAAATCACGCACCAAATATTTAGTAAAAGAATGAAAAAAATGCATGAGTGAGTAAGTGTCCTGGAAAGACATTTTAATAAATCAGTTTATTTATTTTCTAAATTAGACTATACATCTCAAAAAACACGATTGATAATTTATTTGTGAACTAGAACAACATGCATCCAGACAGAAATATAGCACATTACGTTTGAATAGTATTGTTGTCTGTTTTAATAAATATGACCACCTCTCACAGGGTCAGGAGTAGAAAATGATTATATTATGTTTTTCACTTGGTAGAAATTGATGCTCAGAAATTTAAAATAGCTCTATGTATGTATGTTTGTGTTTCCATGTATGTGTGTATATATACAGATATTAATATTGATATATAGATATTCAGGAACAGTTGAAACCAGAAGTGAGTACCAGGACTCTTAAATTCTGGTTTACATTTCTTCTCCTTTAAGTTGTCTTTTAAACACAAATTTTGTTTTCTTTCAACATTGCTTAATTTGTGAAAATAGAAACATAAGAGAAGCTTTGCCAGGTGATGGCTGAAGCCACAGTAGGAGGGGCATTATCTTAATTACACCACTGGTCTTACTGATAGAGACCAATAGTGGCTAGACTCATTTGAGCAATTGTTTACGCCATTCTCACAGTCCATCTGTGTACTAATGGGAGTAGTGATGCCAGTGCCAGGCTAATGACAATCAGAATTCTGCAAGTAATAACACTTTGGACTGATCTTTTGGGCAGAGTTATTTTCAGGGTATGCAACTGGAAAGTCATTAATCAGTATTCTCAAGTTCTTTCTTCCTTTCTCTGAAACCCTTCAGCATCATTGTTCCCTCTTGAATATTCACATGCATTTCTTAAGTTATTTTTTCTCCAAAAACAGCTCTCTGAAGCAAATTATATTTAGGTTTCTTAATCATGGAAGGATTTTATTTTTTTCTGTGATCCAGTGGATGACACCAACAGGGCAAACACTGAGAAGCAACTGCTTTTAAACAGCATGCCATAGGACATATGGCGAATACACTTCATAATGAAAGGTTGTGTAATTTACAAATCGTTTGGTAAATTGACAATCTAGGAGGTTTTCTATTATTGCCACTCTTCACTGCATCTCTTTGTTTTGTTATCTTAGTAAGTAACATTACATCTTACATTTAAAGGAAAACAATTAAGCTGCAAGTTTCACATGCTTTTATGATTCTGGAAGAAATATTTTTAAATATTTGACTGCTATGTAACCACAATCAAGGTTTATCCTGATTCTTCTTAAAGATTCATTCCAAAAAACTAAATATTATAACAAAAGTGATAATTTTATTAGGATAAATGTATGCCTTGTGTTCAGTCCCAAGTTACATAGAGACAAAAAAAAAAAAGAAAAAAGAAAAAGAAATAGAAGCCATTTGCTTAGAGAGATAATAAGCAGTGATATGCACTATAGTCAAGTATATTGAATATAGCCTCATAATTAGAATTCTTTTTTATTGAGTGAATTGCTTAAACTTGTAATTTACATTTCAAATATCAAATTATTTTAAACTATAATGAATAGAATATCATATTATCTATCATCTGTAGCATAAAATTACATTTTTGCAGTAAACTAACCAAACTTTTTTCAAGTCATGAAAGAAACATTTTACAAAGAACATTTACTGGAAGAAACAAAGGAAGTAACCTATTTTAGAAGCGTACTTGTTTATGTATAATATTATTTATAAATTCTTTTCAAAAGGCATGGCGTCTCTTCGCAATTTTAGTCATTACATATGATCAGACGAATATTTAATGTGAGAAACATTCCAGAGAAAGCCTCAACGTGTTTAGTAATGCCATCACTCATCCAAAATAAACTCTTCAATAACTTCACTCTAAGATGTGTTCAAGCCCTCTTTGAATTTTTTCTGGTATTAGCAATTGCTTTTTATCTGCCACCCATTAAATGCATTGTAGTTTACTATTCAGGTTTTATTTCTTTTCCTTTAAGTATATCTATTTCAACCTTACTTAATGTATACAAATATCAAAAAGTACTTTGTAGTAAATTTTGTTCTTAAAGTGATGCTTTGTTAACTGAAAAGCTACATTCTGATTTTTGAGCATCCTTAATTTTCTTGTACTGGTTATCTGTACATTATTCTTCAGAAGATAATAGCTTAGTGTTATACTTTAAAACAGATTTGAGACCGTATTTTAAACTTTACTTGGTTGCTTGTCTATGTGAAAATGATGATTTTCCTCCTCATTTAAATCTGTCATTAAAGGTCACAAATACTCTCTCCTATAATATTCTTCTATGAAAATAAGTTCTATAAAAGTCTTCATTTTCTATATTTGAGGGAAATTAATATAATTGTGTAAGTTCCCTTTTAGAATTGTTCTTACCATCACAAAAACAGATGTCATGCTATGGTTAATATACTGTGTAAAATAAGAAGCCATATAATGTTTTGTGTTGTGGTATTGCCATAAAAGCCTTATAACACTAAATTGTCTGAAATATAATCAAGGGAATTAGAAAACAGTATTGTAATTTTAAGATAGGAAGTTGTTTCAGAAAGTTACATAAATAATGTAATTTCACAACTCCACTGCCATGACTAAGTAAATTCTTGCTGTGCCTCTATGAATTAAAAAGAAGTTAGTTTTCCACAAAGGTAAACATATAAACCTTGCTCTGCTTTGAACCTCTGATTCATTTTTTAAAAAAATTAAAGTGTAATGCTAGGTATGTGTATCAGCAATTTTCCACCTATTCCTAACCAATAATGAGTTTTGTGTTGAACATTGCCGAACTTAGCAAAGATTTAAAGACTGATCCATAACCAAAGGACATATGAATTATAATATATATAATTCTGTATGTAAATAAAAATAAATACGTGTATACATTATAGGTATGTCAAGTATTACAATTAATGAAGATATTAACCTCCATAATTAGATTATCAAGCACCAATCTCATTGTATTTTTTATATTCCATGTGTTATGCCTCTGTATTACATAAGTGCTGAATAAATATATGCTGATGGGTGGGCAGATAAAGCAAATATAAGTAAATGACAATCTACTAAAGAAAACACTAAAGAGCCTGAATATTTTGTATTCGTTTCTATTTTCATTTCGATTGGATTAAAAAGCTATAATTTCTTTTTCAGGTGTGGTGGCTCATGCCTGTAATGCCAGCAGTTTGGGAGCTCGAGGAGGGCAGATCATTTGAGGCCAGGAGTTCCAGACCAGCCCAGCCAACATGGCAAAAACCCCATCTCTACTAAAAATACAAAAATTAGTTGGATATGGTGGTGCCTGCCTGTAATCCCAGCTACTTGGGGGACTGAGACAGGAGAAGCACTTGAACCTAGGAGGCTGGGGTTACAGTGAGCAGATATCGCAACGCTGTACTCCAGCCTGGGTAACAGAGTGAGACTCCCTCTCAAAGAAAAGTAAATAAATAAATAAAATTAAAATTTAAAAAAAAGCTACCATTTCTGAAGTAGTAAAAATATGACTTTTATATTTCCTATAATTTGCAGCGTTTACAATCTTAATATTCTCGATGTCTTTTCACTCAAAAATATCCTCAGTCTACAGTGATCTTCCCCAAAATCATCCACATTAAGGAACTCCACATCAAAGAATAGTATTAAGCTTTATTCTGTCACAAGGAATGTGCCAATCAGCATTAAAATCATCACATGCAAATTGTAGAGGAAGGAATCACCAGCAGAAAACATCATATCTTAGTTTTCATACTTAATTCTTTTTAATTCACAAATTTGTGACAGTATAAGAAAGTTGGAATCTTTCCTCAAACACATTACATGTAGAATCTGAAATGAATATTTGAACCATGCTGTGAAAAATAGGCTGAAAAACAAACAGAAACTAGTGGCGATGAAAGAGGCATAAACCTGTAATCCTACTTCGCAAGGGGAACCTAGTTTAACAAATAAATGATACACAGTCGATAGCACTGCTTGCCACAGACTCGTTTCCTTATGTCCTTCTGGGACTTGTTTTTCAATCTGTTCTTAATGGAAAAGTGTGTTGATAATCCTTACAACTGCAGTTCTCATCAGAGTGCGTCTAAGAAGAAACCTGACCTATCTGTGTAGAAAAGTGTTTGACTGGGTAAGAAAAGTTCATTCAAAGTATTTCCTCCTTTTTCATTTTTTCTTGAGTAGTGCTATTTGGCTTGATTTATTTCTATAATGAGTTATTTTCTGTATTTTTGTTGAAATTTTTAGTTGATTCCTGTTTCTTTAGTAAACTTATTTGTAAGTCCTCAAGGGAATCTTACTTTGAAGCTCTAAATGGTTAAAAAGCAATATTTAGTATAATTTAGTTAAGATTATATTCAAAATATTTTAAATTGAGGCTTTTAAATTAAAATCTGACAGGATATTTTACTTGCACACAAAAAAAATTCAGAACATTATTTGCTAATCTTATAAATTTTATTTTATTGTACTTTAAATTCTAGGATACATGTGCAGAACGCTCAGGTTTGTTACATAGATATACACGTACCGTGGTTGTTTGGTGTACCCATCAATTTGTCATCTACATTAGGTATTTGTCCTAATGCTATCCCTCCCCTAACTTCCACCCCGACAGGCCCTGATGTGTGATGTTCCCCTCCCTGTGTTCATGTGATTTTATTGTTCCACTCCTACTTACAAGTGAGAATATGTGGTGTTTGGTTTTCTGTTCCTGTGTTAGTTTGCTGAGAATGATGGCTTCCAGCTTCATCTATGTCACTGCAAAGGGCATGAACTCATCCTTTTTTATGACTGCATAGTATTCCATGGTGTATATACAGACTGGAGCTGTTCCTATTCTGCCATCTATAAATCAAATGCTGGCACATTTCATTGGTGAATAACATTATAAAGAGTTAATTGGTATCAAGGGTAGTTACTTTTACATCGTGCTCATTAACTAGGTGGAATTCATTCATTCAGAACTTAGCAGACAGTTGTCTCATTTGTATGACAATGAAAGCCCTGATTCATAAAACTAGAATAATCTTAATACATCTTAAATTTAAAATTTCAAATGATATATTAAAACAAAACTGAAATGAATGCACTATGTAGCTATAGATACTAAAGTACATTTAGAATGACACAAATTGTAAATTTCATATAAAAGAGATAACATTTCAATAAATAAATGTCATAAATTTTGATGACTAAAAATTAATTATGCTATGTGGAATGACTGATAGATTAATCATTCAAATTCTGTTTCGGTGTACAAATAGAGATAAATTGCACAAATAATAAGAGATAGCCAGGGACCACATAAAGATGTTTTGATCAACAGTGGACTGCATATGTGATGGTAATCCCATAAAATTACCACAGAGCTGAAAAATTCCTGTCACTTAGTATTTATTATACAATACTTTAAAAAACGATTACTTTGCAGTATACTCCTTCTACTTACAAAAAAAAAAAAATTAGTTAACTGTAAAAAGTCTTAGGCAGTTCCTTTAGGATAAATCTTAGAAAAAGGCATTGTTATCATAGGTGAATCCAGCTCCATGTGTGTTAATGCTCCTGAAGACCTTCCAGTGGCACAAGATGTGGAGGTGAATCTGATCCTGTGTAGGCCTAGGCTAATGTGTATGTTTGTGTCTTCTTAGTTTTTAATAAAAATTTTTAAAATTAAAAATAAATAATTAAACATTTAAGAAAACATATAATAAGAACATAAAGAAAATATTTTGTACAGCTGTACTTTGTGTTTGTTTTAAGCTAAATGTTATTTCAAGAGTCAAAGGTTAAAAAAACAAGTTTATAAAGAAAAAAGGCTATAAAGAGCTAAGATTAATTTGTTATTGAAAAATAATTAAAAAAATAAATTTAATGCAGTCTAAGTTTACGGTATTAATAAACTCTATAGCAACAAAGTAATGTCCTAGGCCTTCAAATGCACTCACACCCACTCACTGACTCATCCACAGCAATTTCCTGTCCTGCAACCTCCATTCATAGTAACTTTCCTATACAACTGTACCATTTTTATCTCATACATCATATTTTTTACCATATCATTTTTATGCTTACATATACAAATACCTTTGTGTTTACAAATACAAATACAATTGTCTAGAGTATTTAGTACAGTAATATGCTGTACAAGTTTGTAGTCTAGAAGCAATAGAGCATACTATATAGCCTAGATGTGTAGTAGGCTATACCATTCAGGATTGTGTAAATACACTCTGTGATGGTCACAACAATCAGACTTTCTGTTGTTAATGTATGAGTGTATAGCTAATGTTTTCAGATTTATTGTATTTGATATGCTACCCCATTCTCCAGTTACAATAAATTGTATTCATAAAAAATGTATATCAACTACAGGTAATTCCAAAAGTTAGAAACTGTATTAACTGAATTACATTTATATATTCATACAAATTAATAAATGAACACATTATGATAGGTTACACATACATATTTATGGGAGGGAGTCAAATAGGTCTGACAGGCCATCAACATCAGGAGCAAATCGAATTCTTTTTAAAAAGAAAAATTCCCAGGAAATTTTCCAGAAATAATGAACCAAATCTATATGTGAGGGTTCAGGAATGTACATTTTAACAAACTTCTTAGGTGATGTTTGGCACGTTAAAATGTGAAAAGTTTCTGCCCTAGTTTATATTTTCAATTTTCGTGAAAATTCTTTCCATTTTAGAAGAGTGTGTACTGGCATAGGGATATGTGGGGTTTCATTTGCATAAAAGCAATTTAAATTATGATTCTCTTCATTAATCAGAAATAATTCGAGCTGTTAGTATGCATTAGGGGTCTAACTGAGCTCAGTGCTCTACATGTGTTCTTAAATGTCCACGGAAAATTTAAAGTAGTTAGAGGGGTTAAGTAAAAAACTTCAAGGAACAAAAAAAGATGGTAGGGACCCAGGGTCAAAATTAGATCTATGTGACTCCTAAGCCCTTGCTTTTTCTACTGTTTCAGACTAATTCGAATTACTGGTAAGAGGGGATTTAAACATTTGGGTATTGTGCTGAATGTTTTATCTTTGTTTTCCACATCCATTCTTTTTTTGATGTTTTAATCTTTATAGATTTAATGAACACAAGTGCATTTATATTTTATGAATATATTGTGTAGTGGAAAATTCTTGTTTATATTTTCAATTTTCGTGAAAATTCTTTCCATTTTAGAACAATTTATATTTATAAACAATATAAACTAGGGCTTGTAGGGTACCTATTACATGCATAGCATACATTGTACCCAGTAGGTAATATTTCATTTCTTACCTCCTCCCATCCTACCACCTTTTGGAGTCTCCAAAATCTATTACTCTGCTTTGTATGCCCATTATTTAGCTCTTACTTATAAGTAAGAATGTGCCATTTTTTTTTTTTAACTTTCTGTTTCTGAGTCACTTCACTTAGGATAATGCCCTCCAGTTCTGTCTATCCTCTTGCAAAAGGTATGATTTCATTCTTTTTTATGGTTTTGTAGTATTCCTGGTGTATATGTGTGTGTGTGTGTGTGTGTGTGTGTGTGTGTATACACACACTGAATTTCAGTTATCCATTGACAGACACTTAATTCCATGACTATGCTATTATGAACAGTGTGGTGATTAACATACCAGTGAAGGTGACTGATATGATTTGACTCTGTGTCCCCAACCAAATCTAAACTTGAATTTTAATAGTCCCCATATGTCCTGGGAGAGACCCATGGGAGGTAACTGAATCATAGGCTCAGGGTTTTACTGTGCTGTTCTGGTCATAGTGAATAAGTCTTATGAGATCTGATTGTTTTATAAAGGAGAGTTGCCCTGCACATGCCCTCTTCTCTGCCATTATGTAAGATGTGACATTGCTCCTCATTTGCCTTCAGCCATGATTGTGAGGTCTCCCTAGTCATGTGGAACTGTGAGTCAATTAAACCTCTTTCTTTTAAAAATTACCCAGTCTCGCATATGTCTTTATTAGCAGCATGACAACGAACTAATACAGTAAATTGGTACCAGTAGAGTGGGGTGTGGCTGTAAAGATTCGAAAAATGTAGAAGCAACTTTGGAACTGGGTAACAGGCAGAGTTTGGGACACTTTCGAGGGCTCAGAAGCCAAGACAATGTGGGAAAGTTTGGAACTTCCTAGAGAACCGTGCAAAGAGACTGGTGGCATTTTGCCCCTACCCTAGAGATCTGTGGAACCTTTGAACTTGAGGAAAATGATTTAGGGTATCTGGTGGAAGAAATTTCTAAGCAGAAAAGCATTCAAGAGGTGATTTGGGTACTGTTAAAAGCATTCAATTTTATATATTCACAAATATATCATTTGGAATTGGAATTTGTGTTTCAAAAGGAAGCAGAGCATAAAATTTTGGATAATTTGCTTCCTGATGATGCAGTATAAAAGGAAAAAACTACTTCTGAGGCGTAATTCAAGCCAGCTACATAAACTTACATAAGTAATGAGTAGTCAAATATTAATCTCCATGACACTGGGGAAATGTCTCTGAGGCATGTTGGAGATCTTCCCAGTAGCCCTTCCCATGACAGGACTGGAGACCTAGGAAGAAAAAATGGTTCAGTAGGCCTGGCCCAGGGCCCCCATGCTGTGTGCAGCCTATGGACTTGGTACTCTGCATCCCAGCTACTTTATGTGTGGTTAAAAAGGGCCAAGGTACAGCTTGGGCCATGGATTCAGAAGATGCATGCCCCAACCTTTGCAGCTTCCATATGGTATTGAACCTGCAGGTACACAAAAGTCAAGAATTGAGATTTGGAAACCTCTGCCTAGATTTTGGAGGGTGTATGAAAATGTCTGGATGTCCAGGCAGAATTTTGTTGTAGGTACCTGACCCTCATGGAGAACCTCTGTTAGGGCAGTACAGAAGGGAAATGTTGGGTTAGAGCCCCCACACAGAGTCTGCACTGGAGCACTGCCTAGTGGAGCTATGAGAAGAGGGTCACCATCCTCCAGATTCCATAATGGCAGATCCACCAACAGCTTGCCTTGTGCATGTATATCTAGAAAAGCTGCACTCAATGCCAGACCATGAAAGCAGTTGGGAGTGGGCTGTACCCTGCAAAGCCACAGGGGTGTAGCTGTTCAAGGCCATGGGAGCCAACCTCATGTCTCAGTGTGACCAGGAGGCAAGACATGGAGTCAAAGGAGATCATTTTGGGCTTTAAGATTTGACTGCCTCACTGGATTGTGGACTTGTATAGGGCCTGTAGCCCCTTTTTTTTGGTCAATTTTTCCCATTTGGAACAGGTATCTACCCAATACCTGTACCCACGTTGTATCTTGGAAGTAACTTGCTTTTGATTTTACAGGTTCATAGGTGGAAAGAACTTGCCTTACCTTAGAGGATACTTTAGACTGTGGACTTTTGAGTTAATTCTAAAATGAGTTAAGAATTGAAGGCATGATTAGTTTTGAAATGTGAGGACATGAGATTTTGGAGGGGCCACGGGTGGAATGATAAAATTTGGTTCTGTGTCTCCACCCAAATCTAACCTAGAATTGTAATAATCCTCAAATGTCATGGGAGGGACATGGTGGGAGGTAATTGAATCATGGGTGCAGGGTTTTCTCATGTTGTCCTGGTGATAGTTAATAAGTTTCATGAGATCTGATGGTTTTACAAATGGGAGTTTCCCTATACATGCCCTCTTGCCTGCTGCCATGTAAGTCTTGACTTTGTTCCTCATTCGCCTTCAGCCATAATTATGCCTCCCTAGGTATGTAGAACTGTCAGCCAATTAAACCTCTTTATAAATTACCCAGTCTCAGGTATGTCTTTATTAACAGTGTGAGAACAGGTGAATACAGTGACATTTTAATATAATGATTTCTTTTCCATAAGGAGATGAAACCTAGTAGTAGGAATGCTGAATCAAATAGTAGTCCTGTTTCAAATTCTCTGAGGAATCTCCATACTGTTTTCCATAGATGTTGTACTAATTAGCATTTCCCCCCTTTCACAGCAGTGTATGTGTCTCCTTTGCTCCATATCCTTGCCAACATGTGTTGTTTTTTGACTTTTTAATAACAGTAATACTGACTAAGATAATATCTCATTATAATTTTAATTTGCATTCTCTGATAATGACGTTTAGCATTTTAATAGGTATTTGGGTCAGTTGTATGTCTTCTTTTGAGAAATTTGTTTTATATGTCATTTGTCTACTTTTTATTGGCTTATTTGCTTTTTTCTCATTTAGTTTTTTGAGTTCCTTGTAGATTCTAGACATTAGCTCTTTGTCTAGTACATAATTTGCAAATATTTTTCCATTCTGTCAGTTGCCTACATACTCTGTTGATTGTTTCTTTGGCTATAAAAAGCTTTTTAAGTTTAATTAAGTCCAATTTGTCTATGTTTCTGTTTGTAGTGTTTGCTTTTTGAGGACTTAAATCATAAATTCTTCACTTAAGCCAGTGTCCAAAAGAGTTTTTCATACATTTTGTCAAGGAATTTTATAAGTTTCAAGTCTCATATTTATAGTTTCAAGAGTTTAATTCATCTTAATTTTTATATGATGAGAGGCAAGTGTCCAGTTTTATGCTTCTGCCTATTGCTACGCAATATTCCAAGTACCATTTATTGAATAGAGTGTTGATTCTCTAGTGTACATTTTTGTCAACTTTATCAAAGATCAGTTGGTTATAGGTATTTTACTTTACTCTGGGGTTTTCCATTCTGTTTAATTGATCTTTGTGTCTATTTTTATACCAGTACCATGCTGTTTGGGTTACTACATAGCCTTAAAATACAATCTGAAATCAGATAATGTGATATCTCCAGCTTCATTCTTTTTGCTTACTATTGCTCTCGCCATTTGATCTCTTTTTTATTCCATATGAATTTCAGTACTTCTTTTTTCTAATTTTGTGCAAAATGACATTGGTAATTTGATAAGAATTGTGTTGAATCTGTTGATTGCTTTGGGCAGTATTCAGATGTAAGAAAAACTGGTACTAACCCTGCTAAAACTGTTCCAAAAAATTGAGGAGGAGAAAATCCCCTCTAACTCATCTACAAAACCAACATCACTCTGAAACAAATACCAGTCAAGAACACAAAACAAGAAAAACATAAAACTACAGGCCAATATCCCTGATTAATATAAATGCAAAAATCTTTGACAAAATACTAGCAAACCAAATTTAACAGCACATCAAAAGATAATACACAGTAATCAAGTGGGTTATATTCCAGGGATTCCAGGATGTTTCAGCACTTGTAAATCAGTAAATGTGATTTACCAAATAAAGAGAATTAAGGACAAAACCTATATAGGCATCTTAGTAGATGTGGAAAAAGCATTTGATAAAATTCAGGATCTCTTCTAAATAAAAAAAAAAAAAGAAAGAAAGAAAAGAAAACCCTCAAGGAACTAGGCATAGAAAAAACATGCCTAAATATAACAAAAGCCACATACCACAAACCCGCAGCCAATGTAATACTGAATGGGGAAAAGTTGAACACATTCCCCTTGAATTTAAAGAATTCTCATTTTGACCACTCCTATTCACCACATCCATTCTTAATTATTTCTTATCTTGCTGTCTACCTAGGAAGATTAACTAGGAGGGGTTGCACTGAGTTCCTACTTGGATCAGATAATGAGAGGCACTGGTAGAAACTAGGAGACCAGGAGAAAGGAGGAATGGGGTACTTGTACTCCAGCTTCCCAGTTGATGGGTCATGGTTGGCTGCATTTTTGTTTGGGCCCCACTCCTTTCAAAACCCTCTTTGTATGGCTACACTTTGCCTTCTGGTAAGCACCTTCTCCTTTTGTGATTTTAGTCCTAGGATGGAAATGATTCCCAGCCCTGGTACTGAAATTTCCCTTCTTAAATTCCCTAAAGCCAGCCCACATATTTGTAATAGTTTTTTTTATTTTCAACTTTCTTCAAATTCCCAGTTTGATTGTGCTATCTGTTTCCTGCCAAGTCCCTGAGCAAACATTCATTAGGATTTAATGTATATTTTAAAAACAAACACTGTAAATTTAATACCTCCCAGTACAATTTTTATTTGGAGAATATCTTGATAAAATTTTTTCAGGACTTACCTAGAGACAAATATTCTGTTTAGAAATGAAACAATAAAATTTAAATCTGTGATAATTTTGATGAGTCAGATTAATATTGAAATTTGGGGAGTAAACCTGACTGATAGACAAACAAAATATTGTTAAGGAGAAAAGTGCACATTCAGCAAAAAATAGTTGACGAATTCAATGTTCCACTCAATAATTGGTACATCACCTAGACATGATATCAAAAAATGATATAGAATTCTTAAACATAAATACACTTGACCTAAAACACATCTACAAAACACTCTTGCTTACAGTGAAAAATATAGTTGCAACGCTAAAGAAATTTACATCTGAGGCATAGGCCTAATTTTTAAAAGAAGTTATGACATTGTGATATATCAACAAATTCCTGCTGCTTCTTATAGAAATATGTTTGAAATATTATTTTACAGGCAATTTCTTTGAAGATATAGAATCTGGTTTCTATACTTGCAATGTTCTAGGCACATGCAGTTTAACTTCAAGGCCTGGTTGAAATGGTTTAACACTGATTAGAACATTGAACACTGTTAGAACTAGTCTTCAAAATGTTCTATAGGGAGTGTGGAAATTCCCTGTTGCTAGTAATTCCCTAGAATCCCCAGTAATTGTGTTTTTTCACAGTCTTGAGATACAATGGTGGCATTTACAAACATGCATTCACATGCCAATTGAAGGCAGTAATTATCTTCAAGGGATATCCTCAGCCTGGGAAAAAGGACAGAGCAGGCAGTGGGCACACATTTGTCTGTAATTACATGTACAATTCTCTTTTGGAAATCCCTGGATATATTCACAAGATCCTTGGCAAAGGAGAGAATGTGATTTATTTTGTAGCCAGAAACTGAGTAGGTGCGCTTATGTTAGATTTCAGCACTATCAACTAAGTATGGTGACTTGCGCAGTAGTTCACAAATATTACCACAACAATGTTTAGCTGTATTAATATGTAATTTTACTTCAAAAAACACTAATGCACCATTTTTGACCTTTCTGTAAGCAGACACTAAGACACACGCATAATATTTACTGGGGAGATTGTTTTTGAAAAATTAAGGAAAAAGGACAAATATGTAGGCAGTGAGAAACCATTAGCGAGTGATGTATAAAGGAAAGAAAGGGCTTACATTAACTTCCTCATGGTGCAGCTATGTGAAATTTCAGTCCATGTCTATTAAGGAGAACCAGAGTAAAGATTTCCCATGAAAAGATTTCTGTGATCATTGGGAATAGCCCAGTTCTATCAACCCCAGAAATCTTAGTCACTGGCTGAGAATACCCATGAAAGAATATGGCCTTAGCATCAATTCAAAGATGCAACAGATATTTGAAGACCATTTGCCAACTACACATATCATAGTAACTAGGTTCTCTTGATGGGAGACATGAGTGGAGCTCCTCGGTGACTATCACAAATAGCATTCTGAAAAACACTATACACTCTGGAATATAGGCAAAATATTATATTACTTGCACATCCAGAGTCTACTAAATATCAGGATGGAATTGAAATGCATATTGTCAACTACATAATTTATTTATTGAAAAATAAAAATATCTTCATTACTTAAGGAAGATTACATTTTAAAATCATATGTGGGATAAACTAAAATTAGAGGGAGATAATCCAGGAAATAGAAGAAAATATGACAAAGTTTTGACAAAAATAAGAATAAAGGGAATCTAAAAAATATATATCTTTAGAAGGAAATGGTCTAATTTGTCATTGTTTTATGCATCTGAAAGCAGAGAACAAATTTCACAAGATTTCTCATTAATGAGCTAATGATAAATTCTTCTAAGTAAGAATAAGGGAGAAAATAAGGTGTGTGGTCATCTGTGAGAGAACAATCATCACTATTTAAAAAGATAAAATCATCATTCTCAGCAAACTGACAGAAGAATAGAAAATCAAACACGGCATGTTCTCACTTATAAGTGTGTGTTGAACAATGAGAACATATGAACACAGGGAGGGGAACATCACACACCAGGGCCTGGGGGGTGGGGTGCTAGGGGAGAATTAGCAGGGGGTGGGGTGGATTGGGGAGGGATAGCATTAGGAGAAATACCTAATGCAGATGAGTGGACGATGGATGCAGCAAACCACCACCATGGCATGTATATACCGATGTAACAAACCTGCACCATCTGCACATGTACCCAGGAACTTAAAGTATAATTAAAAAAAATAAAAATAAAAGTTCCATATCAAAAAAATAAAATAAAAAATGAAAAGATAAAAATCTCACCAGTGAAAACACACCATATTGTATTTACCATGTGGATTAAGTTTTAAATGAATGTAAACAATGATGAAACAGCATTCACATTATAAGCAGCCCTAGAAATACGGATAAA
This sequence comes from Aotus nancymaae, assembly GCF_030222135.1. Taxonomy (NCBI): domain Eukaryota; kingdom Metazoa; phylum Chordata; class Mammalia; order Primates; family Aotidae; genus Aotus; species Aotus nancymaae. Next base: position 14,758,387 of record NW_026988435.1, read on the forward strand.
GCAATATAATTGGATAAAGTGTTTCATAGCCAACTATTTCTGGAACTATGACACCATAACCAAAATCATAGCTGATTTCTTCCTTTGTTACTTGAACATTTTCATTACATTTGACATGTTAAAAAATATTTTTTGTGACACATGCATAGCCCTTAGCAGTGGGAAACCAAAATGAGGTTATAAGGTTTTACTAACCCAATAACTCTCACTGAGAAGATACACAAAGAGCAGCAATGAAACCATTACTCTGTGACTCTAAGGAAAACACAGTAACAAATAAAAAAATTGAGTATTAACAATTGTTTATTTCACTTAGCATAATACCATATGCTCATATCTCAAAACTATAAACTGGAATTTAACTGTAAGTACTTGCAAAAAAACTACATATATATTATTGCCAAAAAAACTGGCTTGCCTCCACTGACATTCACAGGGTTGCAGGTAATGTTATAAATTATAATTACAAAACCAATTCCTAATGTAGATTATTAAAATATCCAAATGAAGTCATTTAGGAAAAAGTAAATAAATTATATGGAGAATTGAAAAATAAAATTATTTAAAACTAAAAAACATAAATTTATTCACTTAGCATGTTATGGCATATAGAAATGAGCAGAAAGCTATGTTATATGTTTTGTGGCTAACTCTGGCCAAAACTATGATAAATGTTAACTTTAAATAATTAAAATATATATTTTTGTGGAAAAATGGACAAGAAATCACTGTAAATCTTATTTTAGAATTAATAAATCAAAACTTTGGTCGGCAATATGTTTTTAATCATAGGAGTCATGTATCATGAAATAAGTACATTAACACTATCTGTTCTTTTATGTGCTTTATATTCACTTTTACATCTACCTATATAATAATGTTGTTTTCATTTTGGATATTTTAAAAGACAGTGAAGAACACTGCCCATTTCTCTTAATTCAGAATTGCCAGAAATTCCTAAGAGATAGGGAAAAGAGAAAAAAGCAGCAAATTTGTGTTCATATGTGTTTGATAATGTCTGCCTAACTGGTACTTCTGCAAAAGCATCTCTGTCAAATTTCTCTAGGCTTGCCAGACCGGAGAATGACACAAAGGAAGGAAATAGTTTTTTTCTCAAGGCCTTTTAAAAATGACTCTTAAAAATCAAACATAGTAACTGAGGATTAGAAAAAATAGGTAGTACATTCTACATCTATACAAACATAGATTGGCATACACTACCTCTTTGCTTCATCTCACTAAGGAAAAATACCATGGATAGTTATTGTACAAAATAAGAGATGGCAATAAAATGTCAGAAGAAAAACAAGTAGATGAGCAAGTGATAGCAAGACATTTCTCTAGATGACCTTGGGACAACCTAGTGCTTCTCTCTTGCTTGTAGATCTCAAGAATAACTGTACAGGGTGCTGGAAATGCAGTGTTTTGAATTAGGAAGGATAGCTGGGTTTTGTTCCTCTCACCTCTAGAAGCAGGATGTCCTTCAAAGTTTTGCCCAATGAGTCACATAGTCTCTGAATTATATAACCTGTGGTGAACTGCCTTTCAGAGTCCCTCGACTATCATGCAAAATGGGGCAAACGCAGTCAAGACTTTTTCTGCTCTGTGCTGTTTTCTTAAGCCTTGGGGAATCTGCTCATAATGAATCCAGTCTTCTGCCTTTTTCAACCTATCAGTCAGTATTAAACCTGCTTCACATAACTTGTATATGAGTGTATTCTGTCACACTGGACACAGATAAATAGGTAACCAGTGCATGATGGACATAAACAGTAGCTGATGATGCAGAGAATCATTATATAGAGTTCTGTTACTGGTAATCATCTTTGCTATTCTCCATGCAGTAAGAGTCCCCTCTTGGGATCCATAATTACTGAGTCTGCTTTACAGTGATACCTTAGTAGTAAAGACATGTTGAAGCTAATTGCTTGTCTAGAGATGCAACAAAAAGCAAGTGTATTTACACATAGAATAATAGAATGTTTCTGCCAATGAAACTCCCAAATACTTGTAAAGAGGAAAGACATGAAAACAGGAAGATTGTTGAAAGTTTCTTTGAACACCAGTTAAAATCCCAAATCTTCACATTTGCTCCATGTAAACATGACTTGTTCTTTCTAACAGTGGCAACATACAGAAAATATCTTCCCTACTCTTGCTTAAGCAGACAGATGCCATATATGGTAAGATGACAGAATAGCATGGCGTTACTGTGAGGGCAGTTGATTAAAAGTCGAAATGTAGGCCAGGCGAGGTGGCTCATGCCTGTAATCCCAGCACTTTGGGAGGCCGAGGCGGACGGATCACGAGGTCAAGAGATCAAGACCATTCTGGCCAACATGGTGAAACCCCGTCTCTACTAAAAAATACAAAAATTAGCTGGGCATGGTGGCACGCGCCTGTAGTCCCAGCTACTCGGGAGGCTGAGGCATGAGAATTGCTTGAACCCAGGAGGCAGAGGTTGCGGTGAGCTGAGATCGGGCCATTGCACTCCAGTCTGGTGTCTGGCGACGGAGCGAGACACTGGCTCAAAAAAAAAAAAAAAAAAAAAAAAAAAGTCGAAATGTAGTAGTGATACTTTTCCAACTTGTAACATTGGAATCAGTTATTTAAAATAACATTTCAAGCTACAAAAAAAATAATAATTTTAAATGTAGTAGTGATACTTTTCCAACTTGTAACATAGGAATCAGTTATTTAAAATAATATTTCAAACTACAAAAGAAATAATAATTTTAAAGGGAGTCCTTTTCTTCTGCACCTTGATTTGTGAAAAATGCAGCTGGAGCACAGGATCTTTCTGGATGATCAGGGACTGTGTGTTTCAGAATTTAACTGGTAAGTACAGATTCAAGCAGAAATGGAATAGGAGACAATGTTAAACAAGTGAGGATAATTAGATGAGATGGAAGATGGGTTGGTTTCTTCAACCAATGTAGATAAAACTCTGGGCATTTTATGACCACAGAATGCAAGTCCTTTTATATTAATGATTAAATGGACTATATCATTTCTTGTTGCCAAAGAAACCTGCATTTGTTAAGGATAGAACCAGAGCTGCATTCAAACTAATGTGAAACCAAATAAACAGTTAGAAATTGAGTTCAGATAAATAGGTTTAAACGAGAAATAAGATAGCCAACAGAGGACTGTAATCTGGCTGCCAAGCTACAGTAAGACACGCTGGAAGTGAAAGTCTGCAGACTTATATTACCTAGCTAATCATCCTGCATGCAAATGTCTACTTAGTGCTTAGTCCACACAATTCCTCATGGCATCAAAAGATATTGAACTGTCCACACAATTCCTCATGGCATCAAAAGATATTGAACTTCTATGTATCTTTAAGAAATACAGCCTCAGAGATGAATGATAAACAATGGTGGGCAGCGATCCAAAGTCTAAATGTTAATGGATAAAACAGACTAGTTTCTCCCCCATGAGTAAATCCTCTTAGTCGTTTTCTTCTGTCTTTTAAGATATACATATATGTTTTCCTTAATAGCACTTATAAAAGTATTACCCTATACATATTTAATAAATTAGCAATTACAAACCATTTACATATTCTACCTCCCTTAGCATATTTATCTTTTCCGTTTAATTTGTCACCTACAATGTTACATATTTATTTGTGAATTTTCTTATTATTGTCTTTTCACTAGAATTTAAGCTCCAATTTGGTAGAGATTTTTTGTTTTAATCTTATCGCTATAGGCAACACATGGAGCAGGAGACAAATAAATATGTGTTGAGTGAAATGAATACGTATCTGTTAAACAGATCGAGTGAATAAACATATTTATTTAAGGATTATTATTATTATTATTATTATTATTATTATTTTTTTGAGACGGAGTTTCACTCTTGTTACCCAGGCTGGAGTGCAATGGCACGATCTCGGCTCACCGCAACCTCCGCCTCCTGGGTTCAGGCGATTCTCCTACCTCAGCTTCCTGAGTAGCTGGGATTACAGGCACGCGCCACCATGCCCAGCTAATTTTTTTGTATTAGTAGAGACGGGGTTTCACAATGTTGACCAGGATGGTCTCGATCTCTTGACCTCGTGATCTACCCACCTCGGCCTCCCAAAGTGCTGGGATTACAGGCTTGAGCCACCGCGCCCGGCCAAGGATTATTATTTAACATTTGTCTTCTTCTCTAGATGGCTATCTTTGTAACAATAGGGAGTGTTATAGTTGCTTTTTGCTTAACATTGCTTAATTAGAGCATATAAAAGACCTAAAAACATTGTAGATACTTGTTGAATGAATGAATAAATGCTGGAAAATCTGTCATGTTTGTTCACTGCTGTTAGGATCAAAAGAAGCTGATATAGTAATTCAATATTATGAGCTGCTGGATTCAAGAGTAATGCTTCAGAACCTAGGGGACAAATTGTGATGCACATTTGAAGAGATTATTTTCCACCACTCAACATTTCAGGCATAGAACAGTTTTGTGATACGATAGTTTAGAGGTAAAGTTTTCTGATACTGTGTGTGTGTGTGTGTGTGTGTGTGTGTGTGTGTATTTTTAGTTGATACTGTTAAAACAAACAGTGGTGGGAGATTCTAAAGTCATCCATAGTGGAGGTTCATAAACCAACTTTCTCCCTGTGACAGATAAACTACTAAGGACTTCAAAACACATTCCTGGAAAACATTTTTATTTGAAGGCCAGGAGAGGTTATTTTCCTTCAGTTAAACATTATCAGGTAAAAACAGTTGCAACTCTTAGAATCTAGAGAATACTGGGAGTTACCTACAAATGGGCTCTTATCAAGGAGTTTCTGTAAAATAGATTTTTTAAAGTATAACAACTTAAAATTCATAAAAATTTGGAGGTGTAAGGAAGAACTTCCAGTAAAAACATACAAAAAGCAACTTACCACAGGGAATTATCTTACTACCAATTTAAAAGGACACTTTCATGAATTTCTATGCAATATTTCCGATATTTACCTAAGGTGACTACATTAATGTCTTTTAATGCTGACAAACCTTCAATAGCACAAATCAAATACATTTATTTTGATATATATCCCCAAATACAAGACTTTTCAATAGTCAAATGAAAAGCCAATAAGAAAAACAATAATTAATAATAGCTAACATATGCCATGGCTTATTTTGTGTCAGTAACTTATATCAGTACATAACAAAGCAATTCCTAACTTTACAAAGATGGAAACTGAGACTCAGAGAATTTAACATTTTAGTTGTAACTACGACTAAAAGAAATTAAAGCTAGACTCCTGAAGGAGGAAGACTGTAGACTCAGGATCTTAAGAACATCATTATATTACTAAGGTTGGCAAATTTGTATATAAAATTTGCCATAACTCTTGAACTTTGGGACCTACAACTAGATAACAAGCAAGTTAATTTTAGGAGACATAAATAGAGAAGTGGGGCCTGAGAGAGTTAAGTTGAGGCCGTTAGGCCAGAGCACAGGGCTTTTGGACTGAGACAGGCACAGAAAGACAAACATCATATGTTCTCACAATGTGCTTGTTTCACATTGCATGCCTGTATCAGAACATCTCATTTACCCCACAGATACATACACCTACTATGTGCAAAAGTACTTAAATAATTAAAATATTTTTTAAAAAGTCTCTTCTCAGAGAACCCATTCAAAATTGTGAAATATATTTCAAAATGGAAATTTAAGTCCACAGGTATATCGGAACATCATTTGAATGTGGTTTTCTTTGAAATTATTTTTATTTTTATGCATGATACGGTCATTTTTGATTGTCACCAACTAATACTTTTGAAGCATACATCTTTTTACCAGTAGTCTACCAATCTTTCTACTTATAGATCACTTTCTGTTATCTTATTGAAAAATTAAATTCACTTCTCTGCCACACAAAGATTTATTTAAAATAGTTCTTGTTTGAAATACTTTTATTCAGAGCTCATATTTCTTTAATGAATTTTTCACCGTGTTAAATCATAGTCTAATGTATTTTAGGTACCTCGGGGCTAAAGTACATCAAAGTATATGTGCAGTGAAATTTGAGGGCATCTTAGTACATTAAAAGAAAGGAGAATATAGTTTGAAATGTAGTTTCTTATTGGTTAAAAAAGATTCAGAAAAGGTATATCTCAAAAATGAATAATTTATTAAACAGGTCTGTTACACCTAATTATTAGAAAGCAAGGCAAATTATATAAGAACAATAAGAGAGACCATTTCTAACTTGTATATAAATAAAACATTTGAAAAATAGATATACTTAATTTTGTGGATAAGTACTGTGGTAATAAATATATTGTCTTTTGTTATTTTGAATTTATGGATTCTTACTAAAAAGTTATATTCAAAAATCATGTATCTGAATTTCTCTGTTTCTTTCTCTGTTGCTTTCTGTCTCTTTCTCTCACTTTGTCTTGACTTCTCTCTCTCTTTCTCTTTTTCTTTCTCTCTCTCTCTCTCTCTCTCACACACACACACACATATATACATACAGGCACATACACATACATATATCTCAACATATATATACCTTAAGTGAGTTTCAACATGGAGTGGAGCTAATATTTGAGTGGAGAAATAAGATTTTTGTATGCATCTATTTAAAAAAAAATACTCTAAATTTTTCCATATAATAGCTGGTGATATTTTAGGTAACATAACCAAACTGTATTATATTAACACCTGCTTATTGACACCAGGATCCTTGCCTAATTCATGGCTTTATTCTTAGGCTTATCAGAGTAATTGCCTTATAGATATATGATAAGTAATTATTAAGTAAACACTTCTGTTTAAAAAATGTGAATACTTACAAGAGAATAGTTTTAAATGTATTTAAATACTTTTCTATAATTATATTCATTAAATGGGAGTTTTTTGGTTTGTTATATATTACATTTCCTAATTTATAATATTATTTGAATCAAATAGAAGACCTGAGAGTATATTACAAAATCTGAAAGTTAAACGATGAGAAAAATTTTTCTTACTTTTATAACTTATTGCATAACATTCACATTGCTTTTTTTTTTTAATAAAGCATTTCTGTGTGATTGTTAGAAAATGAGGAAAAGGTAGAAAAATTAAAAATCGATTAACTCTGGTGTTTTTATGTATTATTATGATAAACTATTCGAAAAAAATGTTCTATGTGCAATGTATTATTCATAGTGCAAATTGTAAGCAAATATAGAATAATTATTTTTATAAAAATAATTCTCATCTAAAATTTAATTATTTGCTTTTTGTTCATTTAAAAGCTTTGTGCTTGCGTCTTTTTTGTGTTCTATTGTATAAGTATCTACAAACAATTAATGACCTCCTCTTTCAGCTCCTCAGCTCATTCATCTTTCATGTAATTGTACCAAATCTTGGTCTTGGAAAATGTATCAACTCTATACATTAAATATTATTTGTCATTTATATATAACACAACATATTCTATTTGCATATAATGTATAATACACTATATTCTATTACATATCATATAAAGAATATAATAATGGGTTTTTACACTTTTGAATATTTTCACATAAAGCAGAATCATACTGGCTAAAGTAATCTACAAATCGACAGCAGAGGGCACCCATTTCCTGCTTTGTAGAAAAACTGAAATACTTCCCTATATTTTTCCATAAATGTGCATTGCTTTGTCAGTTTATTTAGAAAAGAAAGAAAGGACATTTTCTTTTTCCCCAAAACAAATTAAGAAAGTGAAACAGAACTGAGAAATACTTGTGGTGGAATCGATTATGAAAAGAAATTAAACTCTAGTAAGTTATAAAATAGTGAACAATTATTAAATACATGTACAAATCTGTTGATCTACTTATTTTCATTATCATCATCTGTAATTTACCTACCATTTTTATCTGTATTTGTATCTATGTACCATAAACAGTTACTTATGCTTATTGTTGTAAATCCTTACCTATGATGTAGTATTATTATTGATAACAATCTTTGTAATTTTGTAGAACAGCTACAAAGAAATGATCTGCTTTCATTTAAGTAATTATACTCATCTACTGTGCATAGTTAAATCTGTGTATGCGAATGACTGTGTGTGTGTGTGAGACAGAGGCACATAGATTGAGAGAGAGACAGGAAGAGAGAAAGAGTGGATTTTGGAGTTGTAGAGCATTTTGATGTAAATGAATTATTAGACTCCTCTAAATACATTTAAGAGAAAAGAATAGAGGCTTTAATGCAAATACACAATTTTCAGTAAATCGCTAAAGTCAAGATTTTGAATTTAATATGAAATTCAATAAATATTTTTGCATTCAGCTTAGCTGGAACTTTCTTATTTATGTTGTATTTTATTTTATTTTTATTTATCTAATAATGAACCGGAGGGAATATTACTGATTTCATAGCCAGAGGCTTATATCATGTGAATCGGGTCAGTCTCTTTGGCATTTGCCCTGCTATCTTGTTGGAATAAATTTTTCCTTAATAGGTGAGCATGGAGAATCTTATTTTAATAAATACTTAATGAAAAAAGATGTTTTATCTATTCATTAGACATCTTAGTAATATATGTTCATTAGAAGAAAATGAATAAGAGTATTTAATATTCTTTGTTTGCAACAAATCACATGATAGAATGTGTTAATATATAACTTGTGACCTTCACACTTTGCCAGGTTTAGAAACAATGAGTATCTTGCCCTCTCGTACTCTCTTCTTTACTTTGTTAATTTAATTTCAGCTACATAAATTAAATTCACCTTTACTGATAGTCATATATAATCTGTAATTAAGAATATAAATAAGGGTATTTTTTCTTAAAGTTAAAAAATGTAAGGTTAGAAATACAAAAGTGAGTATTGTAAATAATATATTTAATCTCTAATATGTTGAACTTTTAAGGAATAAATTAATATAAAAATGTCTACAGAGCACCCGTGATTCGTTTTCTTGAAGATATAATTTTAAATCTGGAAAATACCCATTCAATTCAGTTCAATGAAAAAAATAAACATGTAAAATATACACAAATTTCAATGGAAATTGAAAGTTAAATATTTAGTTAATGTTGTATATCAAAATTCTCTTTTACTTATTCCCACTAATTTATTGGTACATTAAACATTTCAAATTTTCAAATTAGCATTTAATAAAATCTGTAAGATATGAATGATAAGTGCCTTCTATTTATAACTTATGACTATGGTAAAGCAGTTATAACTTCCTTTGCTTAAAATTAAAATATTGATGATTAAATGACTGAACAGTTTCCAAACTGGATTTTTGACACAAACATCTGAAACATTCACTTGTGAAAACTTTTTAAAGATTTAAATAAGTATTTAATATTTGAATTTTTTAATTTCATAATTAGAGATGAGTTAATAAAATGGAAGAATATCATTTATGTTTTTTATGAAAATATGTAATTATTTTGAAGATGTTGTTGGAAACAAAGAACATATTTTGAGCTCAAGTTGCTACTCTTAGAGGTAGATATTACGTGGTGAATGGCGAAGAAAAACTTATGTATCCTGAATGAAAATTAACAATATCATGTCAGTCCTATTGCTCACAAAACACTTTTGACATACCTATAGTTATGAAACATACTAAGTCCTTTTTAAAATTCTGTGAAAAAATATTATTTATCATAAATAAACAATAGTGAGAGGCAAGACATGAACCAGTTTTGTGAAGATTTTGTTTTCGCCATTACAGTCTTATCAAATAGAAAAATTGTTTTTTGGGCACTACAATTGAGACATAAATTTATACATGTTTTTAGGAAGAATATGTGCTTGAAACTAGTAAGCAAAAAAGACACAAGCGTAACTAGGATTGTTTTTAACAATGTTAAATAGTTAACACCTATCTGTATATTTCACTATGTATTTTCCATAGAACTATACATTTTTAGGTACCTTTCATTATGACTAATTATTATCTGTCTTCATGTCTTCGAAACTATTCTTTAAAATTTATCATATTCAACTTTCTTGAATAGTGCCATAGGCTTAGCAATAAAAGTATGTTTAGTAGGAATAGTAATGTTGATGAAGTAATGACATTATTTTTCTTTTTTTTTTCTCCAGACCCCAGTGTGTGATGCTCCCCTCCCTGTGTTCATGTGTTCTCATTGTTCAACACCCATCTATGAGTGAAATATTATCCTTTTCCTTCTCTGATTTGTCTTTCGTTTTCTTTTTACCATTAAATTTAAAAGAAAGTTGATTTTAATCATATAAGTTTTGGCAACAGTTTTCTATGTAAAATGACAGCTGATTCCAATTGTCAGCAGTCTTACAAATCAATGCAGATAGCTACATGATCGATCCAGTTATTGCAATCAGTATAGATTTTGAACAAAGCATCAGCTGTGCCACAATCTATTTGGCCCCAGAAACTGCATCATTTTTGTAGGTCCCACCTTTTAGAACGGGAGGTGTTGGACTGAATACAAATTCACAAAAAGTCATTTAATCAATAAAGCAGACGGCAATGAATGACAAGTAAGCCTGTGTGGACAGAAGCAAGCCAACTGCTCTTTACGGTAGTAAATATGAGACAAAGCATTCCAAGTTTTAAATAAAAACAATTGTGTTTTAGAATAAAGTAGCTTATTAGCTTATTTGGCTAAATAACCAAGTCCAATTAAAGATAGTCAAAATATTGTAAGAACTAATAATACAATGTGTTAGAAGAATAAGAGTAGACTTTTAGCCTTATATTTAGCGCTTTGCTTTATCACTCCCTTCTCATCCAGCTTCTTCTGTTTCTTGTAATAGCTGTATCACAGAATTGCAACTTCAATCACATTCAATTTATTTTTCTTTTGCTTCTCCATTCAATTAATATGTCATTAGATATTCTATTACTATCTCAACTACCAGCTGCTAAAAGACAGGGTACTAGTGCTGTCACACTGTATCTCATTTCATTTTCCTATGTTTATGAGATAGCTTATATAACTAGTTCTTGGTCTCAGATAAAAACATCACAGTATTCTCATCATGAGTAAATAAAAAGCAAGGCCCCAAATTCAGGCCTACCTTCTTCCAAGATACTTTTTAAAATGACATGACACCGTACCCTGAGAAATTCAAAACTACTTTTCTCTTCTGTCCATCAGTGCTTCTCTATTTTTTCCACCTCCACTAACTTAACCCATTGTGCAATTTGTTTAAAAATTGTTTGCTATCTCTGATTTCTGTGAACAGGTAATCCATCCTACTAAATATAATTGGAATAATCTTTCTATATCAAATCTGTGCCGAAAACAACTTTAAGAATTGCCTAGAATTAAGAATATTTAATAAAAATAAAATATTATGGTTCACCCCAAAACTGAGTCAAACTTCCTTTAGGCAAATATATCACTTTTATTATTAGAATACAAATATTTTCAGAGTAATATTTTAGAATTAATGTGTAAATAAGCTATTTTCTTCTTATAAGATGCTCAAATATATTTTTTTCTGAACTGGATTTATACTATAACAAATACTTTTATAATGTCTTCAAGTGTAGAATTCTTTATTATATGATATAAAACAATTGAGAGCAAAAGAGGATATGTAGTTTTTTAATCTGGTATTTGAAATCAACCACCAAAAAAACCCCTACATTATTTATATTCCAAAGCAGAGTGATAAGGAGCCTTCCACTAAGAAAAATGCTTGATATAATTAAGTTTGAAATAGGCTGATTTGGCTTTTATGGTTATAGAATAGTAAGTATCAAAATGGTAAAAAACATGTAATAGCTCTCTGTTGCAGGAAGAAATAGAGAGTTATTTATCTTGTTTCCCTTAAGTCTTGATGTTTTAGGTAGTTTGGTAAAAATAATTTCATATATTATCATGATGAAAGTGAATAATTTTTCTGTAAGACTAAACATACTATAAACTAGTTAAAATTATTGGGCACTTTCAATCTTTTACTTCATTTGAGGCTGTACAAAATGGACTCTGACATGAATAATTCCAAAATTTGAGTAAGTGGACTGTGACCTTCGTATTAGAGAAGAGTACCTACCAAATATCAGCACTGTCTGTTCCAAATAGAATCCTCTTTGAAAAGTGTCTGAAATAGTTTCATAATCTTAAGAGGGAAGATGACGTGCCTTTTAATTCATTTTTAAGCCCACCATTTATAATCTTGATGTACATTTTTTTTTTTTTTTTTTTTTTTTTTCTCCAGACAGAGTCTGGCTCTGTTGCCTAGGCTGGAGTGCAATGTTGTGATCTTGGCTCACTGCAACTTCCGACTACCCAGTTCAAGCAATTCTCCTGCCTCAGCCTCCTGAGTAGCTGGGACTACAGGCACCTTGCCACCATGCCTCATTAATTTTTGTATTTTTAGTAGAGACGGGGTTTCTCCAAATAGGCTGGAATGTTTTTTAAAGTCAAAATTTTAGCTGGGATTAGAGGTATGTGTCACCATGCCCAGATAATTTTGTATTTTTAGTAAAGAGGGGATTTCTCCATGTGGGTCAGGCTAGTCTCAAACTCCTGACCTCAGGTGATCCGCCCACCTTGGCCTTCCAAAGGGCTGGGATTACAGGCGTAAGCCACCCCACCCAGCCAACTTCTTTTATACTAATATCTACCCTATATTTCATATAATATACTTTATACTGTTTTACTGACTGGATCTGTATGCGTGTCTCTATAGTTAAGTGAAATAATGTTATACCCCAGCATCTGTGCTTGAATGTCATATAAAATGTTTATTGGCCCTTAATATCTGCCAACCTCAGGGACATGTTCTTTACCTAAAATATCATTTCTTAAAAACATAATCCATAGGTAAATGTGACTATGTGACAGATGTGGTTATGTTTAGACACCTAATTAATTTCTATAATTTTATACTGCTTGTGACGAAATTGAGTTTTGTGTTTGTGTTCAAAGACCAGGTTATTGAACATGTTACAACCTTATTGCCAAACAATGTTACATAAAATAGCTGCTTACTAAATGCATAATGTGTTTATACTTATCTAAACCAGGAATCAGGTAACTGTGGACCAAGGGTCAAATGCTGCCCACTTCCTGTTTTTGTAAATAAAGTTTTATTTGAACATATTTCTATTCAATTATGTATTGTGTATGGATGCTTTCCCAGTACGGTGGCAGAGTTTGTAAGTTACACTAGACATCATATTTCCCACAAAGCCTAAAATAGTTACTTTTTAGAAAAAGCTTGCCAATCTCTGATGTAAACTATATTATATAAATCTGTGTGTGAAAAGGTACAGATGACTGTATATCAACATGAAGAAGATAATCACATAGATTTTATGAAATTAGTGATTATAAATTATGTAATTGCCTTCCCCAAACACTTCCTTCATCCACTGTGGTAGACTGAATATTGCTACTCCCATCCAAAAATGTCCACATTCTAATCCTCAGAATCTGTTCATGTTACCTTACACGGCAAAAGAGATCTTGCCGATGTGATTAAATTAAGAATGTTGAGATGGAGGAGATATTCCTGGATTATTCAGGTGGGTCCCAAATACAATCATGAGAGTCCTCAAAATATAGAAACAGATGATCAGAATGGATCATAGAAGACGTGGCTGCAGTAGCAAACACATTGTGATATGCCCTGAAGATGGAGGAAAAGGTACTAGCCAAGAAATACAGGGGACTTATAGCAGCTAGAAGAAACAAAAAAGTGGAATCCCTCTAGATCCTCAAGAAAGATACAGCCTGGTCACACCTGGACTTTAGCCCAGGGAAATTGATTTCATGTTTCTGCACTCAACTGGTGTGGTTTTAAGCCACTAAGTTTTTGGTAGTTTGTTACAGCAGCAATAATAAAGTAATAAATTTTCTAACTGATAACCTGAAATCTTTTGAATTTGTAAGACACATCCTCTTTAAGAAAATTCTTAAACTTTGAGGTAGCAATGACACCTTTGAACATCTGACAAAAACAACGGATAATTTCCACAGAAAATTTTGAACATACATATATACACAAAATTTTGCATTTAATTTCAGAGTTTAATATATCCCCCATCTAACTAATTTGTAGACTTCCTCAAGTTCTATAGACTTCAAATGCTATGCCTGTAATTAATTGGCTTGGTTATAGCTATCAAAAAAATGATAGAAATTGTGCTTTATCTATTTCCATATCAATATATGTTGGTGGTGTTTATCTGATTTTATGTCTCCTCCCTCTAGAATGAAAACACTATGAGGACATAGACCTGGTCTTTTGTTTATCAATCAGTAGGAGTTCTTAGAACACCACACATACACTTAATAAGTCTTTGTTGAAAGAATTAATGAATAAATACATTGATGAGCAAATACTGAGTTTTGGAGTTCTTTGTGTACAATATGAGGAACCCTAGACATTTATTAAATAAGGAGTGGACAAGGATAAATTTGACAACAGTTTAGAGTAGAAAATGGATTAAATTCAAAATGACAGTGTGTATTACAGTAAAATTAAATTAAATTAAAACTGTTAGGAATCTAAATGATGCAAATTTAGTGATTCATTTATCAGAGCAATTTTTCATCTCAGCTCTCCAGAAAACTCTCAGATATCTTCAGACAAATCTAATACAAATTTGATTTGGGAAGCTTTTAAAATATTATGATTTCTAGAGTTTCTTAACTAGGTACATTTTCAACAAGGCCCCTAAATCTGGGTTTTACAGAACTTACCAAGTGATCTTAAGGAGAAATCAGATTTGAAAAATCTGATTTGACAAACAGTGCTTTAATGCACATTCTCCATACCTTTCTTATTATTGACTACTAAGAAAGAAATGTTTCCCAAATTTATCTGAATAATGAGACACTTGGGGAAATAATTATCACTTAGACTTATAATATCTTCTTGGGATATTTTTATTCAATATTTCAGAATCAATACCCAAAAATAAGGAAATTTAGTACACATCTTAGGAATTTACCATGACCTAATAACTTGAGAACTTCTATTCTAAGTAGCATATTTTTGATGAAATAATTGGTATACATAACTGTACTCTTCATTTTGACCTTCCACTGGATAGTTTGCATTGAAAGGCTTTTCTTTTTTACATTTTACAACCAGAAATGCTAAACATTTCGACTAAGTAATTCAAAGTAGCAAAATCTTCCATTTCCTGCTAAAGAGTGAGCAAATGTGAACCTGTTTAATTGTGGCGTACACACACAAACACATACACACAGAGACATACACACATACATATACATGCACACATACACATATAGTGTTTTCTTTCCTCAAAATCAAAGCTTTATTTTGTTTTTTAATGACAATATTTTAAAAGGCTACTATTTTAATACTAATCAGCCCCTCAGGACTTAGTATGAAGAACATCCAATTTCTATTAAAAAATGGAAATTGCTGTGTAAAGCAGGTAGCACTGGAAATTCAGTACATGTTAGCAATTGTCCATTTCCTTAATGTTTTGTGAATTTAAAAAAATAAGAAAAGAGATTATGTTGATTTGAAATATTACCCAACTCTGTGGTCTCTTTTCTTGTCATTAACTTACATCTAAGTCTCCTCTACCTTTTAGTAAATTGAACCTAAGTCTGGCTTTTTTAAATATCAGTGTCCTCCAGCTACAGCTTAAATATTCCTAATCCAAGATACTTGGGTCAAGAAGTTTTTCTTATACATTTCATATTTTGGGAAGATCCGGGAATATTTGAATATACGTAATGAAATACCTTGGGGTTGGGACCAAATTAAAAACACAACATTCGTTTTTGTTCCATATACACATAACCGGAAGGTTATCTTATATGATATTTTAAATAATTTTGTGCACTTGTCACATGAGGCCAAGTATGAATCTTTCACTTCTGGTGCCACGTTGGCACTCAAAAAGGTTCAGAGTATGGTACATTTTGAATTTAATATTTTCAGATTAAGGATGCTCAACCTGTATATATATGGTACTATGGTGTAAATGTTTATGTCTCTCCAAAATACGTATGTGGTAATCCTCACTTCCAAAATGATTGTATTAGGTTGTGGGGCCTTTGGGAGGTGATTATGTCATAGGATTGGAATGTAAATAAATAAGATCATTGCTCTTACAGGAGAATGTCAAAAGATACCCCTCCCCCATCTATATGAGGTTAGGATGAGAATATAGCTGTCTAAGAGAAAGCAGGTTCTTACCAGACACTGAATCTGCTGGCACCATGATCTTGGACGTTCCAGCCTTCAGAATTGTAAGAAATAAATTATTGTTGTTTATAATCACATAGTTTGTGGTATTTTGTACACAAGCCTAAATGGTTTAAAAAAGATGAAAATAGTTAATAAGATAAAAGCTAGAGAAAGTTATGTATATTCATATATATTTTCAGGAAAATAAATACCAGTATAGGCTTGGCAGAAATAATTTTGTGGCAATTCTTGGGTTAGGTTAGATTTTATTCAACCAAATTAAGACTTCCAGTAAAGACATTGTTACCAAAAGATTCTTTTTATACATTCATGTGTGCATGTGCATACTCGTATTTCCAACTTTATATATATATATATATAATATGTATATATTTGCATAACAATACATTATATGTAATTATATACTTACTTATTTTCCATTTTCACATATGGAAATTTGACAGACTACATCTTTAGGATATGTAAAAAGCATAGTCCTTTTGTAAATTAATTCTTTTATTTTAAGGTTTATTTATTTACATTTATATTTATATTTAACATTTTTTTTTTGAGACTGAGTTTCACTTACTCCCTAGGCTGGAGTGCAATGAGGGGCAATCTTGGCTCAGTGTAACCTCTGTAGCCTGGGTTCAAGTGATTCTTCTGACTCAGTATCCCAAATAGCTGAGATTACAGGCACATGCCACCATGCTCTGCTAATTTTTGATATTTTTAGTAAGACGTGGTTTCACCATGTTGGCCAGGCTGGTCTTGAACTCCTGACCTCAAGTGATCCATCCACTTTGGCTTACCAAAGTGCTGGGATTGCAGGCGTAATGAGCCACTATGCCCGGCCTGTGTTTGACCTTAAAATCTTTTACTGTTACGTGTTTGTTTTTTCATTAATGATTTCATAGTATTTTTCTTTGTATTTAGTCCTAAAAATATCTAAAAATAAATTTTGAACATAGGAGTATATTTTACATTCTTTCAATTTCTAGCAGTTAATTTTAAAAAGCATAGTATATAAAAGAAGCTCAAAAATGCTATAGAATACATGAATTAATTCTTGATTGCTATTCTTGACTTCCGTCATTAATGCAGTAAATTCAGGAACACTGTAGTTTTCAAAACTTTTATATTCTCCATATCAAATGCTGTAAAATAATCATTATTTGCATGCTTTCACAGAACTAAATTTCTGGCATTTTTAATCCTATTTTCTGTTATTTTTTCCTTCATTGTAATGGACCATATTTGGAAATGACACTATTGAATATGTGTTATGCAAATACTGAAGTCACTGGAGTACAGTACATATTCTGTACGGGTATTTTAGGCTAAAAAGAATGGATAGTTACTAAGATAACTTCAGTGAATATACGTTCATTAAAAACAGCCAGAAAGATAGAAAATCATCTATGTTGCCGCCTTGGCAGACCTCAGAGTGTAGAGGTTGTAATGTATGGAAGAGTGTGCTTGCAATTCCTGGAACAGATATGTGTGCCCTGCTTCAGAAGCTTGATTCTCCTGCAGCCACCCAGAGTTTGTTTCAGAAGCATACACTTCCCCTCTTACTGTAGTTCTCCCCTATTTGATAGTTCAGCTTCAAGTCTCTTTGCTTCATTGCTCAGCTCCGTGGGACTTGTTTCTACCCCAGGGCTTCTGCTTCCTCCTGGATTCTTCAGTTTTGAGCTTCTCTGTTCCCTGCATTCTTGCCTTTCACTCCACTCAGCCACCTGGATGAGGCCAAGGACTAGTCTCTATCACAGGAACCTCCTCTTGTACACAAATCCCTCGAGTAAAAAGCTGTGGTCAGAGTGGTGGCATGTTGATGTTAGAAATGCAGGAAACTGTTTCTATCATCCTTCTCAATAGGATATAAGCATGACCAGTGCGTGCATTTTCTCAGATGAATACACATCTATTAAATAAGCTGCATAGATTCTCCAGAGCATTCAATATAATTTTTCTCTGTATGTGTCCTATAAAAATAAGTCATTAGACAAAGGAATTGAAATATTTTTTACCAAAGCTTCAATGCAGAAATCACATCTGCACAAAACTACAGTGATATTTTGATGAAGTAGGGAGGTCACATCATATTAATGATCAGCTGTCATAATCAGAAGAAGGCATATAAGTTTCTCCTCTCATAATTTAATAAAATACAGGACATCACCCTATAACTGGTTGGAGGGGGGACCTTTTCATAAGATATAGAGGAAATACCAAGAAGAGGAATTTAAAGCAATGGCCTTACATGTGGCACTCAGATATATATATATATATATACACACACACACATGGATTCTTTGGAGACTCTACTTTCTGGAGAGAGGCTAAATTGTCAGTGATGTAATTGCTCCTGGGATTGAAAAGGTGGTCTTGTATTTTGCCTCCAGTGACAGGTGCTATCCCTTTATTATAATTTGAACCCCTGGGTGTTAAAACATTCATGACTTTTCTATTAGGAAATCTGCATACTCCTTCATCCATGTTTATTCATAATCCACTGATGAGTTGCAGACAAGCTCACTGAGAACTTAAGGCTTTGGCATGTTAGTCAGAAATTACTACCTTCACCCACAAACAGAAAAAACTAGGCTCATTTACATTTATATTTTAAAAATTTACCAAGTAGCTTATGTTAGTATTTTGGGACTTTCCAAGTTAAGTATATTGTGAATTGTTGCACCTTCTAATGAAGTTTTTAAGCAATTAATACGTAGTGAATATATATGTAAAGTCTGTATTAGACTGTTTCTAAAATGTGTGCACACCAGAGGGCATCATAGCTTTTATTCAAAGCTTCTTTAAACATTTTCTTTTAAAGTGAGCTTTATGTTTTTTAACCTTTTTCTATTTAGAATTATTACTCTTTTTTGCTGTAATATTCATAAAACATATTTAAACAATATTATTCATCCAAGTATATTGAATGAACAGAAATATCATAAATAAATGAGAAAATTAAAGCAAACAAGCCATTGTAATAACTGTCTAACAGCTTAGATTTCTTTCTATTTTTGGCCTTCTTTTTCTTTTATCTTAGGATAAGTCCTACCGTTTGTAATTTTCTGATAATGTGTAAACTGTTTCATTAATCCTATTCCCTAGACTACTTTGTTACTGCCTCCATTTTTAAACCTTCTTTGTCTTCTTGCTTTGCAGGGTAAATTCTTATTGAAACAGAGCTCCATTTGACTGATACATTCAGAAAGCCTTTATTGAATTTTGGAGGAACAGGACTCAGATTCAGTCTTCCAGAAGCTCACTTTCCTGAAGAGAAAAAAATGGAAACACATATGATGACCCTTCAATGTGATGAGTACTGTGTCCCAAAGTGCTGAGAGAACTCCTCAGATGGGTCCCTAATTGAGCCTACCAGCTATGGAGAGTGAAGTGATATATGGACAGATGGTTAAAGCTTAGCCAAGATTTAAAGTACAATTAAAAAGTTAATCAGGCACTACGACAAGCCTTCTTATTTTTTCCAATGTTTTTAAAATAAAACTTGGAGTCAATCACATAAAAGGACAGATAATTAGAGATAAAGAAAATGTTCTTTTCTTTGTGTGGCTTCCACGATTGTCATGCAAAAATGAATATGAGCAAACAAAAGGCTAGAGAAACTTCTAAAACCAGGCAATTTTATGAGTCTTTTTTTCACTTTATGTTTTTAAAATATGATGTGATTATAGCTTTTAAGCAATAAATCTCCTGGGTGATTATGAATTCAGCATGAAATAAAATATAGCAACAACAAAAAGGTATGAAGGACTGAGTCAGAGGAAGCAGAGTGGTGAGAGTCACCTATACTGTGGAGGAATTTCAAGTGGGCAAATTATTAATAAGTAAGCCTTTGACAGGGAAAAGGTAAATCTTTTTTAAAAATATGTCTCAATAATAGTTTACCTAGGAAATCTTTTCCAGTTGTATTCAACTGAAAGTGATGTTTTCTCTTAGGGGATGTTGTTCCTGTCTTATAATTCTAGTCTTATATTTTCATTATTTTCTATTAAATGATAAGCTTCATGAAAGTGCTGATTTATCTGTTCATTTCCAACAGTGTTTAATCTAATTCTTAGAATAGAAGAAGCAATGCTCAAAAAATATGTTTATCGACATGAATATAAGAATTTAACATAATTCTATTTGAAATAAAAATTTCAAAATGCCATACTTTATACTTGCAATTACAGTTTTGCTGACAATTAGCCTTGTTACCTTAATTAAGTAATTTATAATTTCTGGGTCTTGCTTCACCTGCTAAATAATAGAGTTGAACTCGTTAATAATATGCTTGATTATTTAATTTGTGCCGGGAACTGGAATAAAGCATTTGTACATGTTATCTAATTTACCCTTGATAACAATGCTTATGAGATGGTGTGGTAATAATCTGCATTTTTTCCAGGAGCCCTGAAGTTACTTGGATCATAGTGCCAAGTAGCATACCAGATATTACACCAATAGTATCTGATGGAGTCACACTGTAGACATTATTTCAGTTCTCATTTGAAAGCTCATTCTTGAATTTCCTTCCACCTCTGAAATGCTATAGTTCCATATAAAAAAGAATCCCCTAGTCACTGTTCAATAAAAAGTAATTTGATTGTTCTGCAATATGCCTTTCTTCTCCTTTGGAGATAATGTTTTTTTTTTCTATTATTAATTTTGGGAAAAGAGACATCGATTACTTCTTTAATCCTCACTTATTTGAAGTTCAACAGTTAGCTAGCCTCAATTTTTTTTTTTTTAAAGAAAAACACTTAAATCATCTACACTATGAAAATTGAATAGAATAGGCATTCATAAATAATCTCAACACTCAAATAGATAGTGCTTTATCTTAAAGACTCTTTTCTATTACTTTCAAGAAGAGAACAAGAGTATCTCCTTGCTAATTCATTTTGCAAAGTGTAAGTCATTGCCCTTCACAAAGGGAGAAAAAGAAGTATAAAAAAGCCATGAACACTATTCAAATTCATTGCCTCTTCCAGGTGCGGGTAATTGAGTTGCCTCAAGATCAATATGAAACTGCCTAGGATACAGAAAGTCAATAGCTACTTCCAAAGTCAGGTCTGTTTAGTTTAGGTACCTATAAAAGCAGAATCTCCAGCTGCTGCTTCTAAACAAATCCACATCTGCATAACAAAACTTGAGAGTGAATTCCACAAAGCAAGAGCTACCTAAGCATCAGACTTTGATACCTAAGCATCATGGAGACCCCCGTTGAGCAAATAACATTCCCTTGATATTTTCTGGACCCTGAAGTGACACTGAATGAGCCATATATTTGATTGCATTTGATGTCATTTGATTTTAAAACAAGGTCTCTGTCCATAATTCTTATTTCTAGGTTCCTAGAAGTAGTTTTAGCTTTGAAAGAAAAAGTAATTCAGTGAGACTATTTGTTCATGAAAACAATTTACTTTCTTCTTACTATAACACTGGAATATTGTATAATAACCTCTCCATTGTTTACTATGTGTTGGAAATGAATGTGATAAAAGCATATCCAAAATATGTTAATTTTGTGAAACTCTCACATTAGTAATTTTGGGAAGTAGAAAACACTCACTTCCCTCAACAAAAGAGTTTTTGTTTTCTATTAAATGGAAAACTCCATATTGGAATTGGTACTTGAAACTCCAATACTAAATTTAATCCCCAATTCTCACATTCTCCTGGGGACCACTTGCTAATTACCTCTGCAACCACCACCTTGTCCTGTGTGAGGGTGCTGAAAAGAATACTACTTTCTCTTTGTAGCTCTGTATCTATTCCACAGAATCTGTCTTAATCCTATATAGTATGGTTGAGCCTTTTGTGGAAGGCAAATAAATCAAAATAAGCAATGGACACAGAATTTTGTGTGATAATAATAAAAAAATAGAGCATTAACATTCTCTGGCATATCATCTAAGGCCATGGGCCATATCATTCTCTGACTCCTTTCTTATATTTATGTGATGGTGGCAATATATCACTTTGCATTTTTAAAAGGGGACTCTGAGAGACACAGATGTTTTTAAGTGCCATTTTTGTATATTCCATTCCCTTTATATTTAAAAAATGTTTAAAAATGGAATTTTAACTTCTTCAGGGAGGGTCAGAATTGCCTAACGTCTGCACTACTGTAAAGACTTCTCTGTGGGGGTGATGCATGTGAATAGTGCAGGATGGAGCAGAGGGAAGATTCCTTAATAAAAAAGACTCAAAGTCTATGCAACGATCTGTTAGTTTCTAAGTTTACCTAGTTCATTTTTTTAGGCAGTAAAAGTCAATTAACGCTTAACAATTAGGTCTAAAAACAATGCTTCCTAAAAGCTGAGAAATATTTTTATTTGGTATATAAACTAGGACAAAAGAAAATAAAAGAAACAACTATTTTATTTATTAAATTTTTCTTGAAACATTTATGTCTGGATTCCAGATGTAGAGTCCATGTTTTGTTATCCTTCAGCGTATTCACTGGTGATATACTGGCTTGTTATTTTGAGTGGTCCTCTTTAGTTCTTAAATATATTGTAAGTTTCTACAAAACAGGAAAAAGCCTCCTGTTTATAAACTACTCACTGCCTCTGCCAGTATTTCTTGGGGATAGTAAGTTATGAAGGAGGAGCAAGTCAGCTTTGGCAACAGACTTCACATTGAATCTTGGCTCCACAAGACAATAGCTCGTAATACTGGCAACTGAGGTATTCCTGAGTTTTAGTTTCCTCATCTATGAAATTAGAAAACCAACTACCTCAAAGAGTTGTTGTGAGGCTTGAAAATGATTACGTACACCAAATGCCTAGCTACATATCTGGAAAAAATAGCAATTAATAACCAGTTTCTAATGAATATTATTAAAGGGATATATCAAAACATTTTATGATCTCTGCTGCTGTATGTCTTTTCCATTCCTTAGTGGATTACAGTGAATTCCTTTTCTGTATGTGAATTTAATGTTAGAAATAACAATAAATCGGATAATTTTGTACTATTTGCAGGTTTTTTAATAGTTAGAAACTGCTAGAGCACTTTATCAAAAAGGCTTATGGAGTCTTCTCCTATTGTCTTGTGCCGAGAGAGATAAAGAAACCACATCAGCGATTCTGAGAGCTTCCTGCTTTATAGTGCTAAAATTAAAGCACCAAAATCAAGTTTTCTTACTTCCTGCTTTCCTCCTTTCCTCTCTTCCTCTCTTTCTCTGTCTTAGTGCTTTTTCCCTGCTTCCCTTCCTCCTACTCTCATTTCCTTTCTCACTATTTTTCTTACTTTTTCTTCTTCAGAAAGAATGAAGCTAAAGATAAATGACGTGTTATCTGTTTTTTATTACATGATTTTAATTAAAAATTTGGACAGATCTTTCACTGTATTCGTTATACTGAAATTTCTAAATGAAATAATTTGTCTCTCATGTTTCTCTTGTAAAAAAGGAATACTTAAAAAATACCTTTGATGCTGGGTTTTAGGAGCTACATTTATTATAGGCATAATGAAGACACTCTATAGAGTTTTTTTAAATATCTGAGTATTTTAGAAGTATAAGGGGCTGATTATATTATCTTGATAAAATTATATATATGACATGTCTGTTATGAAATATGTCATAACAGCCCTATGTTATAACACAATAACTCCTTTTTTTGTATAATTACAAGTCTATTACTATACTATAATGTGTACAAATATATGGAAAGGGCCAAAGATAGACAGTATATTGACCAGAAGTCATTTGTGAGCTAGCACTACTAGCCTTTGAATAGCAAAGATACCTCTTAAAGATGGGTCTCTAGTTTTATATTGTACTCCAGAACACCTTCAGATGCATCAGGTCCTAGCTGTATGTACTTGAATTTCTTCTGCTTTGAGGTATGGAAATTTGTCCTTTATCGGGTTCCCTCCACATGAATTACCTCCTTTAACGTGAGGTAAGTCATGAAAATGTATGGCTTGCACACAAAGAATTTCTAAAACAAATCTCGTATTTAACTTTAATGAGACACATTGTCAGTAAAGATTCATTTTGATGTAACAGAAGTAATTAAAAACTTATTATTGGGAGATCCAAGACAGCCAAATAGGAAAAGTTCTGGAGTTCAGTTCCCAGCGAGAACAATGCAGAGGGTAAGTGATCATGGCATTTCCAAACAAGTTTTTACTGTCCACAGACCAGGAGATTCCTGGGTCAAAAAGTGCCACTAGTTTCCAGCATGGCTGTTTCAGCCAGCACCGCAGGTTTCCGCAAAAAAACTCACACAAATCTGGATGGGTTACAACTAGGAAATTTACACAGCAGCTGGGCAGAGCCCATGGCAGCTCAGCAATGCCTCTGCTGGCAGACTGTGACTAGGCAGCCTCCTCGCTGGGCAGGGCACCTCTGAAAAAAGGCAACAGCACATCAGGAACTTATAAATAAAGCCCCACCTTCCCAGGACAGAGCATCTGGGAAAAGAGGTGGTTACGAGTTCTGCTGCAGCAGACTTAAATGTGCCCGCCCAGCATCTCTGAATGGAACAACAGGGCTCCCAGCATAGTATTTGAGCTCCTGTAAGGGACAGACTGTTTCCTCAAACAGTCCCCCAACCCTAGTATATACAAAGAGGCACCTTATAAAGGAAAACTCAGGCCAACATCTGGTGGGTACCCTTCTGGGACAAAGATAACAGAAGAAACTGGAAACAACCCTTAATGTTCGGCAGCCCCCAGGGTGATCCCCAGGCAAGCAGGGTATGGAGTGGACCTCGAGCAGTCTTGCAGCAGAGGGTCCTGTTAGAAGGAAAACTAAAAAACAGAAAGAAATAGCTTCAACATCAACAAAAAGGACGTCCCCTCAGAGACCACATCTGAAAGTCACCAACTAGAAAGACCACAAGCAGGTAAATCCACAAAGATGGGAAGAAACCAGCACAAAAAGGATGAAAACACCCAAAACCAGAATGCCTCTCCTCCTCCAAGGGATCACAACTCCTCACCATCAAAAGAACAATGCTGGATGGAGAATGAGTCTGATGAATTGACAGAAACAGGCTTCAGAAGATGGAAATAGCAAACTTCTCTGAGCTAAAAGAACATGTTCTAACCCAATGCAAAGAAATTTGAAAAAAGGTTAGAAGGAAATGCTAACTAGAATAAACAGCTTAGAGAAGAATATAAACAACTTGATGGAGCTGAAAAACACAACATGAGAACTTTGCGAAAAATACACAAGTTTCAGTAGCCAAATTGACCAAGCAGAAGAAAGGGTATCAGAGATTGAAGATCAACTCAATGAAATTAAACGAGAAGGCAAGATTACAGAAAGAAGAGTGAAAAGAAATGAAAAAGTCTCTAAGAAATATGGGATTATGTGAAAAGACCTAATCTACATTTGATATGTGTACCTGAATGTGACTGAGAGAATGAATCCAAGCTGGAAAACACTCTTCAGGATATTATTCAGGAGAACTTCCACAATCTAGCAAGGCAGGCCAATATTCAAGTCCAGGAAATATACAGAACACCACAAAGATATTCCTCAAGAAGAGCAACCCCAAGGCACATAATCATCAGATTCATCAGTGTTGAAATGAAGGAAAAACTGCTAAGGGCAGCCAGAGAGAAAGGTCAGGTTACCCGTAAAGGGAAGCCCATCAGACTCACATTGGATCTCTTGGCAGAAACCATACAAACCAGAACAGAGTGGGAGCCGATATTCAACATCTTTAAAGAAAAGAACTTCAACCTAGAATTTCATATCCAGCCAAACTAAGATTCATAAGCAAAGGAAAAAGAAAATCCTTTATGGACAAGCAATTGCTGAGAGATTTCATCACCACCAGGCTTGCTTTACAAGAGTTCCTGAAAGAAGCACTCAACATGGAAAGGAACAATCAGTACCAGACACTCCAAAAATGTACCAAATGGTAAAGACTATTGACACAATGAAGAAACTGCATCAACTAACAGGCAAAACAACCAGCTAGCAACAAAATAGCAGGATCAAATTCACACATAATAATGTTAACCTTAAAGGTAAAAGGGCTAAATGCCCCAATCAAAAGACACAGACTGGCAAATTGGATAAAAAGTCAAAACCCATCAGTGTCCTGTATTCAGGAAACCCATCTCACATGCAAGGACACATATAGGCTCAAAATAATGGAATGGAGGAAGATATACTAAGCATATGGAGAGTTAAAAAAAAAAAAAAAGCAGAGTTGCAATTCTAGTCTCTGATAAAACGGACTTTAAGCCAACAAAAATCAAAAGAGATACAGAAGGGCACTACAAAATAGTAAAAAGATCAACAAGAAGAGCTAACAATCCTACATATATATGCAACCAATACAGTAGCACCCAGATACATAAAGCAAGTTCTTAATGACCTACAAAGAGACTTAGACTCCTACGCAATAATAGTGGAAGACTTTAGCACTCCACTGTCATTAGACAGATCAAGAGAGAAAATTAACAAGGATATCCAGAACTTGAACTCAGACCTGGACCAAGTGGTCCTAGTAGACATGTACAGAACTCTCCACCCCAAATCCACAGAATATACACTCTTCTTAGCACCACATCACACCCACCCTAAAATTGGCCATATAATCAGAAGTAAATCACTCCTCAGCAAATGCTAAAGAATGGAAATCATAACAAACAGTTTCTCAGAACATAGTGCAATTAAATTAGAACTCAGTATTAAGAAACTAACTCAGAACCACACAATTTCACGGAAACTGAACAACTGGATCCTGAATATCAACTAGATAAACAAGTAAATGAAGGCAAAAATAAAGATGTTCTTCAAAACCAATGAGAACAAAGACACAACGTACCAGAATCATTGGGACATATTTAAAGCAGTGTCTAGGGGAAATTTATAGCAATAAATACTCACATGAGAAGTGAGGAAAGATCTAAAATTGACACCTTCTCATCAAAATTGAAAGAGCTAGAGGAGCAAGATCAAAAAACTCAAAAGCCAGCAGAAAACAAGAAATAACTAAGATCAGAGCAGAACTGAAGGAGACAGAGACATAAGAAACCCTTAAAAAATTAATGAATCCAGGAGCTGATTTTTTTAAAAGATCAACAAAATAGACAGACTGCTAGTCAGATTAATAAGAAAAGAGAGAAGAATCAAACAGATGCTATAACGATAAAGCGGATATCACCACTAATTCCACAGAAATACAAAGTACCATCAGAGATTACTACCAACAACTCTATGCACATAAACCAGTAAAGTTGGAAGAAATGAATACATTCCTGGACACTTGCACCCTCCCAGGACTAAACCAGGAAGAAGTTGAATCCCTGAATAGACCAATAACAAGGGCTGAAGTTGAGGCAGCAATTAATAGCCTACCAACCAAAAAAAGTCCAGATCCAGATGGGTTCACAGGCAAATTTTACCAAATGTACAAAGAGGAGCTCGTACCAATCCTTCTGAAACTATTCTAAACAATCCAAAACAGAAAATCCTTCCCAAATCATTTTATGAGGCCAACATCATCCTGATACCAAAACCCAGTAGAGACTCAACAAGAAAAGAAAACTTCAGGCCAATATCAAAACAAAAATATTCAATAAAATACTCACAAACTGATTGCAACAGCACATCAAAAAGCTTATTCATCACAATCAAGTAGGCTTCATCCCAGGGATGCAAGGCTGGTTCAATGTACACAAGTCTATAAAGGTAATCCTTCACATAAATAAAACCAAAGACAAAAACCATAGAACTATCTCAATAGATGGAGAGAAGACCTTCAACAAAATTTAACAGCCCTTTATGCTAAAAACTTTCAATAAACTAGGTATCAATGGAATGTATCTCAAAATAATAAAAGCTATTTATGAGAAACCCACAGCCAATGTCATACTGAATGGGCAAAAACTGAAAGCATTCCCTTTGAAATCTGGTACTAGACAAGGATATGCTCTCTCATCATTCCTATTCAATATAGTATTGGAACTTCTAGCCAGAGCAATCAGGCAAAAAAAATAAAAACAATTAAAAAAAAGAAAAAGGAAGAAAGAAAAGGTATTCAATTAGCAAAGAAGGAAGTCAAATCGTCTCTATTTAGGAGGCCCCATCATCTCAGCCCCAAATCTCCTTAACCTGATAAGCAACTTCAGCAAAGTCTCAGGGTACAAAATCAATGTGCAGAAATCACATGCATTCATATAGACCAGTAACAGACTAACAGAGAACCAAATCAAGAGGAAATTCCCATTCACAATTGCTACAAAGAAAATGAAACATCTAGGAATACAACTAACAAAAGATGTAAAGGACCTCTTCAAGGAGAACTACAAACCACTGCTCAAGAAAATAAGAGAGAATTCTAACATATGGAAAAACATTCCATGCTCATGGTTAGGAAGAATCAATATCGTAAAAATGGCCATACTGCCAAAGTAATTTTTACCTTCAATGCTATCCCCCTTAAGCTACCAATGACCTTCTTCAAATAACTGGAAAAAGTCACCTTAAACTTCAGATGGAACCAAATGAGAGCCCATATAGCCAAGACAATCCTAAGTGAAAAGAACAAAGCTGAAGGCATCACACTACCTGACTTAAAACTATACTGCAAGGCTACCATAATCAAAACAGCATGGTACTGGTATCAAAACAGAGATATAGATCAATGGAACAGATCAGAGGCCTTGGAGGCAATGCCATACATCTACAACCATCTGATCTTTGACAAATCTGACAAAAACAAACAATGGGGAAAGGATTCCCTGTTTAATAAATATGGTGTTGGTAAAACTGGCTAGCCATGTGCAGAAAGCACAAACTGGACCCATTCCTGACATATTACACTAAAATTAACTCCAGATGCATTAAAGACTTAAACATAAGACCTAACACCATAAAAACCTTAGAAGAAAACCTAGGCAAAACCATTCAGGACATAGGCATAGGCAAGGATTTCATGACTAAAACACTAAAAGCAATGGCAACAAAAGCCAAAATAGACAAATAGGATCTAATTAAACTCCAGAGCTTCTGTACAGCAAAATAAACAATCATTAGAGTAAATCTGCCACCAGCAGAATGGGAAAAATAAATTTTGCTATGTACCCACCTGACAAAGGGCTAATATTCAGAATCTACAAAGAACTAAAACAGATTTATAAGAAAAAAACAAACCCATTCAAAAGTGGGCAAAGTATATGAACAGATACCTTTCAAAAGAAGACATATATGAGGCCAACAAACATATAAAAAAAAAAACCTCATCATCACTGGTCGTTCGAGAAATGCATATCAAAACCATATTGAAATACCATCTCATGCCAGTTAGAATGACAATCATTAAAAAATCTGGAGACAACAGATGCTGAAAGTGTGGAGAAATAGGAACACTTTTACACTGTTGGTGGGAATATAAATTAGTTCAACCATTGTGGAAGACAGTGTGGTGATTCCTCAAGCACCTAGAAATAGAAATACCATTTGACCCAGCAATCCCATTACTGGTATATACCCAAATGATTATAAATTGTTCTATTATAAAGAGACATGCACATGTATGTTCACTGGGGCACTGTTTACAATAGCAAAGACCTGGAACCAACCCAAATGCCCATTGATGATAGACTGCACAAGGAAAATGTGGCACATATATGCCATGGAATACTATGCAGCCATAAAAAATGATGAGTTTATGTCCTTTGTAGGGAGACAGATGAATCCGGAAACCATCATTCTCAGCAAACCGACACAAGAACAGAAAATCAAACACCACATGTTCTCACTCATAGGTGAGGGTTGAACAACGAGAACACATGGACACAGGGAGGGGAGCATCACATGAGTCTGTTGATGGGTGTTAGTGGAGGGACACCAGAGGATGGGGAGTTTGGGAAGGGATAACATGGCGAGAAATGCCAGATATAGGTGACAGGGGATGGATGCTGCAAACCACATTGCCATGTATGTACTTATGCAATAATCTTCATGAACTGCACATGTACCCCAGAACCTAAAGCACAATGAAAAAAAGAACAAAGAAAAAACCCCATATTATTAAGTACATTAAATACATTATAACATATGGGCTGTTGATGCATTTATTTTTTTTAAAGCATTTGTGATAAAATTATAGTGCTCTTAAACATTTCTAATTCAATTATTTACTTAAATCTTTCTAAATAAAATATTTAAATATTTAAAATTATTAGTTTTACCAAGTATCTGCAAATACAGAGAGATCTACATTCTGTACCATTAGTCTTCATTCTTACTTTCTTTTCTGCAACAACACAGAATACCCTAGAGTCTAAATTATCTTAATTAGATGCAATTAAACTAGATTGCTTTATCTGTTAATTAACAAACCTGGGATTTAGCAATACTGTAATAAGCATTATGTTGTCTCTCTGAGAAATGGTTACATTTTTTATATCATTTTTCTAAATTTCATTTAACCTGATTTCCCCTGAATTTAAACTATTTTCTGATTCTAATCCATATTTCAGCAAAAATGCATGCAGGCTCAATCCACAGACTTTTCTTTATCCCCAAATGTAAGCTGACATTGCCTCAAATCATCTGCTTTAGAAATATGTTGAGAAAATACTAAATTCAGGTATGATGCATATTCAAATATTGTTTGAATATAAATATTATCTCAATGACTTTTTAAACCTTACAGTTTAGGTAAGCAGTCTGTCAGGAATTCATAAGAGCTCTTTTCAGAAAGGGACTTATACTTGATGCATCTTTCTTCATCTTTCATTTCATATCAAAGTTTGCTTTATTGGCCTGGATATAGGCCACCCAAGGCCACAGTATCGAACAGCACTGGTGAAGAATGGCATCAGTGTAAGTTTTGTACATTAGAAATCAGATATCTCCTAACTTTCTTTTTAATCTCTCTTTCTGTGCTTCCTTTTAAAACTTTCTTGGATTGATTTATTTCATTTATGCTGAAAAGGGTTGGCCATTTTAAAATCATATGATAAAATTCTTGCCTTGAA
This sequence comes from Aotus nancymaae, assembly GCF_030222135.1. Lineage (NCBI taxonomy): Eukaryota > Metazoa > Chordata > Mammalia > Primates > Aotidae > Aotus > Aotus nancymaae. Next base: position 14,789,487 of record NW_026988435.1, read on the forward strand.
GCTATTTATTGACATTTTAGTGAAATAATGCTTACATGCACACAGACCTTGGGGAATATGATAGTTTTTCCACTGATTTCATTGCCACCTCTCTCTCATTGACTGAATCCTCTCTATGTTCTTTCCAGAAAATTTATTGTCTTAAATACACCCTTCTTTCTGTCATTTCTCTCTTCAAAAATCTTCAGTCACTCTCAAACAGCTGGAACAGTTACTCCCCAGAGTGTTACAAAGCATTGTAAATTCATGTAGACACCATGTACTGAAGGCAGACTAGTTAAATATCTTACACAAATAGGTGCTATTATATTCCAAATATGTGTGACGATGTTAATCAAATATTCATTTTAAATGCTGCTTAATTTTTAACTTGTGGATATTATACATATCCCTCAGTAAGCAGTGATTATATTTTTGAGATTTTATTTTGTCCCATTCAGTTTTACCTAGATTAGTCTCATTTATTCCTAGCATACACACTCACAGGCACACACACACATTCACAAATACACCCACTCAACACATGCACACACAGACATATCCACATAAGAATGAGACACATATGATTGCTATTTTCGATTTGCAGTTGAGAAAGTGTAGTAAAGAGAAGTTAAATAACTTGCTTGCACAAGGTTACACATCTAAGTAGTAAATTGGGATTTGAACTTAGGAATTTCAATTCAATGATAAGTACTTTAAATCACACATCCAGTATAACTACTATTTTATGGGTGGTGTCCATAAAACTATTTTTTACTTTAATAATCCTGGTATTTAATAAATTAGAAATCCAATACTTTAAATAATTAAGCATATAATTATTATTTCACAAATTATTGAAAGTTGTGCTACAATAATTTCCTAAATTGGGTTTCAAATATAGTTGTTTCAGGAAATATTAACAAAGATGCAATGTAAGAAAGTTGTTTGTGGTCATGTAATCTTAGAAAAAAACTGAAACCATGTATTAGTCAATTCTCATGCTGCTATAAAGGACTGCCCATGACTGGGTAATTTATAAAGGAAAGAGATTTAATTGACTCACAGTTCTGCCTGGCTAGAGAGACCTCAAAAAACACAATCATGGCAGAGGTGAAAGCAAACACATCTTTCTTCACAAGATGGGAGAAAGGAGAAGTACTGAGCAAAAGGGGAACCAAACTCTTATAAAACCACCAGATCTCATAAGAACACACAATCATGAGAAAAACATGGAGGTAACCACCCCATATGATTAAATTACATCCCACTGGATTCCTGCCATGACACCTGGGAATAATCAGAACTACAAGATGAGATTTGGGTGGGAACACAGCCAAACCATATCATTATTCCTCAGACCCCTCCAAAATCTCATATCTTCACATTTCAAAACACAAGTATGCCTTTCCTACAGTCCACCAAATTCTTAACTCATTTCATCATTAATTCAAAAGTCCAAATCCAAAGTCTTATCTCTGACAAGGCAGGTATCTTCAACCTATGAGCCTGAAAAATAAAAAACAAGTTAAGTACGTCCTAGATACAATGAGGGTGCAGGCATTGGGTAAATACACTCCTTTAAAAGGGAAGATATTGGCCAAAACAAAGGGGCTCCAGGTCCCATTCAACTCTGAAATTCAATAGGGCAGTCATTAAACCTCAAAGTTTGAAAATGATTTCCTTTGACTTCATGGTTCACATCCAGGTCATGCTGATGCAAGAGGTGAGCTCCCATGGCCTTGGGTAGGTCCACCCCTGTGACATTTCAGGTTATAGCTCCCCTCTTGGCTGCTTTCACGGGATGGTATTGAGTGTCTGTGGATTTTCAGGTGCCCAATATGAGCTGTCAGTGGACCTATTATTGTGGGCCTAGATAAAGGTCACCCTCTTCTCATGGCTACCAGGCAGTATCCCAGTGGGGACTTGGTGAGGGGGCTCCAACCCCACATTTCCATTCCATTCTGCCCTAGCAGAGGTTCTCCATGAGGGCTCTGCATCTGCAGCAGAGTACATCTTGGACATCCAGGTATTTCCATACATTCTCTGAAATCTAGGCACATGTTCCCAAACCTCAATTCTTGTCTTCTGTGCACTTGCAGGACCAATACCAGGTAGAAGCTGCCAAGATGGGCACTCTCTGAAGCAACATCCTGAGCTGTTTCTTGGCACTTTATAGCCATGGATGGAGTGGCGGGAAGGCAGTCCAGAGGCTGCACACAGCAAGGGGGCCCTAGACCTGCCTAAGAAACCATTTTTCCCATCTAGACCTCTGGGCCTGTGATGAGAGAGGCTGCTGTGAAGGTCTCTCACATACCCTGGGAACATTTTCCCCATTGTCTTGCTGATTAACATTCAGCTCCTCATTACTTATGGAAATTTCTGCATCAGGCTTAAATTTCTCACCAGAAAATGGGGCTTTCTTTTCTATTGCATTGTCAGGCTGCAAACTTTTCAATTTATGCTCTGCTTTCCTCTTGAATGCTTTGCTGTTTAGAAATTTCTTCTGAAAGTACCCTACATCATCTCTCTCACGTACAAAAGTTCCACAGATCTCTAGGGCAGGGGCAAAATGCTGCCAGTCTCTTTGCTAAAACACAAAAGCAGTCACCTTTGTTTCAGTTCCCAAGATGTTTCCCATTTCCATCTGAGACCACTTCAGCCTGGACCTCTTTGTCCATATCACTATTAGCATTTTGGTCAAAGCCATTCAACAAGTCTCTAGGAAATTCCAAACTTGCTCACATCCTTCTGTCTTCTTCTGAACCCTGAAAACTGTTCCAGCCTCTGTTTGATGCCCAGTTCCAAAGTTGCCTTCACATTTTCTGGTATCTTTATCACAGTACCATACTTCCAGTACCAATTTACTGTATTAGTCCACTGTCACATTATTATTCAAGGATTGCCTGAGACTGGGTAATTTATAAAGCAAAGAAATTTAATTGACTCAGGGTTCCACACAGTTGGGGGAGCCTCAGGAAACTTACACTTATCACAGAAGGGGAAGCAAATATGTACTTCCTCATATGATGACAGGAAAGAGAAGTGCTGAGCAAAAGGAGGAAAGCCCCTTATACAAACATCAGATCTCATGAGAATTAATAATCACAAGAAAAGCATAAAGGTAGCCACCCCCATGATTCAATTACCTTCCACCAGGTCCCTCCCATGACATGTGAGAATTATGGGAACTAAAATTCAAGTTGAGATTTGGGTAGGGACACAGCCAAACTACATCAAACTGTTATTCACATAGTGGAGATTCACAATGTATGTTAGCATATCAAATTCTTTGGGGAGCTCAGCATGAATAAAACAGTTCTTTATTTTTCTATTTCTATATTTCCAACTAACTGGAATATAGAACTCAAATTTTGGAGTGTACTTATTGAATAGGGTTTTGTAGCAGAACAGCTGGGGAAACCAGGATCCAAAGACAGTTTCTATTACTTTATTCAACAACTGTCCCAAACAGCCTCCCAAAGTTTAACCTTGAGCATACCTCATTCCTTCTAATTTCCATGTATTTCTTCACTGTGTTAGATGTTCAATGTATTTTCCACACCAAATCTAAAATTTACCTCACTCAATGTACTGTTAACTTCCCACATTCTTCAGAAATATTTAACAAAGACATCTCCAACCCGTAGGAGTCTCCTTTTCAAAACTTAATTGGCAAAGAATCACACAATGCCTTGTAACATTCTTATACTCCATGTTCCTGTCTTATTACACAAACTGTAGCATTAGGTTCTGTATGCAACTATGGCTATTTATGCTTTACAAATAACTTATATATTTAATCGAGTTTTCTCTCTTTTTTTTTTTTTCAAATAGTAGGTACTCAAATGTGTATTGCTGTGATAGGTCAAAATAACCAAATGCTATTTTGCTAAGACAATATAAATTTTGAGTGCCCAGAGAGAGTAAAGAGTAAGAATTTAAAGTTTTTCTCTTTCAGCTGTATCAATCAGTTTATGCTACAGCCATTGTGATGATAAATAACTCTAAACCTCAGAGGCTTCCAATAAAAACAAACAAACAAACAAAATGTTTATATCTATGCTGGGCAGGCTGGAACTATGCTAGAGTTCATTCATAATTTGGAAGTAAAGGCTAAAGAAACAGCACCTATCTGAGACTTTGCATGTATTATGGCTCAGAGAAAAGAGAACTTGTTGAAGCTAATCAATGGGATTGAAAATTTCTGCTCATAAGGTGCATATAACAGATAACATTTCATAACAAAGCCAGATATAGATGAAATGAATATAATTCTCTAAGGAAAAAAAGGCATATTATTTGCATCGTATAATAAGGCAATCTACTACACAATCTAATTTTTGATACTAAGTAATCCTTTTGTATAGTTTAATTATTTGAAACAAAAAAGTTGAGTGAATGTATTTTTCTGCATAATAAATGGTGCATATGAAAGCCTGGTCAGGTTGAATTTTGAAGATATTTTATTCAAAATACATACTTATGGAGGTAAAAATATTTTTACTACAAGCTTTTCTTTTAAGGCGAGTTAGTAACTAAGTAGCAAACCAAATATTATCCCCACTCTATGCCCATTACCAGGATAAAAGTGGTTAAATTAAAAATTGTATATGTTAATATCTATCTTCACATAAAGTATGCATTCTGCTATATGTTCTCGGAAGAGCTAATAGTGAGTAGATTTTGTATAAAATAAGTATATTTGAAAATTTAAATAAAACATTGAAACACACATAAAAAATAAAATATATTGATTGTGCAGTCATTTGTTGGTAAAAACAAAATCATACGTTTTCAAAACTTATGTGCAAAAACACACATTTCTGCCCACATATAAACATTCAAAATTCACTTGTGTTCTAGATATAGTAAGCCTGGGAAGTTCATTGCTGTCAGAGGGGAAAATTAAGAGCATTTCAGAGAAACATCAAAATAATGACACTGAAGTGTTTTTAAAAGCATTTATTCTCATATTCAAAGCTGCAAAAAATCAAAAACAGTTACATAGGTCAGTGGTGGATAAATTGGCTTGGTGTGTCACTGATCATCCTACTGTAGCCCAATTAAAAAAGTGGTAGATGGGGACAGGAGTACAGAATATAATGAGGAGAATGCTGGCATATTCTATATCTCAAAAAAAAAAAAAATGCAATCACATTTCCTCATTAATATCAAGTGTCACTAAATGCCCACATTTCTAGAGAAATTGCTATATAATCTCTGAATGTTACAAACAGATATGTGGATAATTTAAAAACTTAACACTAGTCACTAGTATCCTGTAAAACTTTTATAATTTTTTGTAAACTATCTTATCTCAGGTGTCTGATCTATAAAATGAGATTAACAGTCTATCCTGAAGTATTACTACTCTGGAAATTTAGTTTGTAATACTACTAATGTATTAATATTATTTTTATTTCATGAATACATCAAAAAGTAATTTTAAAAATATAGTCAGCTCTCTGTGTCCATGGGTTCTACATCTGCAGATTTATCCAACCACGAATTGAAAATATTTGAAAAAAAAATAACAGAGCAACAATAAAACATACAAATGAAAAATACATTATAATGACTATTTACATAGTATTTACATTTTATTAGGTACTATAAATAATCAAGAGATGATTTAAAGTACACGGGACGATGTGCATAGGTTACATTAAATACTACCTTATTTTATGTAAGGGATTTGAACAGCTTCAAATTTTGGCATCTGAAGACGTTCCTGGAAGAATTCCCCAGGGATAAAGAGGCAAAAGTGTGTTAAGTTTAAGCCTCCTCAATGTATTAAATGCATAAATTAATTAGTGTGTACTTTTTAAAAAACAACAACACTTCGTAGTTATACATTTGAATGGAAATATTTTGATAATTTTTTAAAAGTATTTTGCATACTGATATATTGTCAATGCTTTTCAAAGGATAACTTTAAATCACTCCTAAAATTAGACATCAAAATATCTATTTCATTATACCTTAAAGTACTAAATCTAGAGATTATATCTATATACCTAATATTTGAAAACAAATTATTAAATCAAGAGATTATACCTATATACTTACATATCCAGATATTATTCCTATATAACTACATATGTGTACCTACAGGTATACATCTATATCCATACAGTTATATGTATACATGTATAATATATACCAATATGTATATCTATAATATAGGTATTATCTAGATATAATAGGTATAATTATATATATATTATAGGTATGGGTATAATTATATAAGTATAATGGGTATAATTATATAACTATAATAGGTATAATTATATATAGATAATATATAGGTATAATCTATGTAGACCTATATACTATATCTATATACATATATATTATACCTATAAAGTACTATATCTAGAGAGTATACCTATATACCTACATATGTATATGCAGGTATGTATATGCATATGTATATGCAGATAAATACCTATATATCCATATATGTCTATATGTACAGATATATAGACATAGGTATACAGGTATACTCTCTAGATTTAGTGCTTTATTTTAAATCAGTTAGTTTTAATGTAGGGGTTTTTATAGGCATACAGGTAAAATATATAAAAACCTCTACATTAACTAGTTGATATTTTGACAAAACACTTATTTAGAAATTACAAGCTTAAATGCTTTACATTTAAATATGTGGAGGATAATTACTTATCAAAAAGATTATTGTTGAAATTGAAAACAATATACGCTTAATTCCTTAAAATCAAAGTTCCTCTCTAAGCTACGAATTCAACACGTCTAACATTTTATCAAATTTCATGTCTTGGTGCCTAAAGTCTGTTGACTTCAGTGATAGAAACCAAACTCTATTGGACATGACAACCAACTTGACAAGGGTGTAAATCAATCTAGAACACATGACGAAAGCTTGACATTTTTGTTCTTTAATTAAGTGATCTATAGGGGTTTTTTCTTTTCAAAGCAATTGCTACCCACTTACTTTTTTTTTTTTTTTTTTTATAATTTCAACTTTTATTTTAGATTCTGGGGGTACACGTTCAGGTTTGTTATATAGATACATTGCATGATGCTGAGGTTTGGATTACGAATGATCCCCTCACCCAGGTAGTGAGCATAGTACCCAATAGTTAGTTTTTTCAACCCTTGCCCTCCTCCCTCCATCTTCCCACTAGTAGTCCCAGTGTCTGTTATTGCCATCTTTATGTCCATGAGTACCCAATTTTTTTTTTTTTTAATTGCATTTTAGGTTTTGGGGTACATGTGAAAAACATGCAAGGTTGTTGCATAGGTGCATACGTGGCAGTATGATTTGCTGCCTCCCTCCCCTTCACCTATATCTGGCATTTCAAATGTATTTAAGTAAACCTATATTGTTCTTTTAAGCCAACATATTTAAAAGCCATTGAAGCCATTTCTTTTGTTGTTTCAATGTCTTAGGACAGAGAATGTTCATACTGAAACCTTTTAATGTTTAAATACGAGTAGATGCAATAAATGGTCGCTCCCATTTTCTGATTAATAACAGGGCTTTGAATGTGGTTGGAAAATGCCAACCACATACTATTGTTTTTTTTCTTGCAGTCTAATCATTCACTTGTATTGTCTTTCCTGATTGATTTGTCATTTGGTGGCAGCTGAACTGTGTATTTGAAGATCTTTTGTATAGATTTAATCAAGAAATGGAAATCACGTCTGTGATTGACACGAATAATTTATAATCATTTGCTTTAGCTGAAACAGCTGTATTGCTTTAAGTTTCTGAAAATGAAAAGCCCTTTAAATGTCTTTACCTTTTCATTTCAAACCAATTTATGTAGGTAGTCATGGGGGAAAAATTGTCAATTCAGAATAATGTATATTGCATTACAATTTTTAAATAAGTAAAAACATTTCCCTGTTTGTGCATAAGCATACCTTAAATAATTCCATTAAATTTTTGAAGTAAAATTCAGAAAGATGGTATTGAGGTGCATGCTGCTAAAAAATGTTTGCCTTGATAGTGTGAGTATAATGCAATTTTCAACTATTCTAAAAATAATAAAAGAACATCATATATCATAGAGTTTCTTTAATTAAGGCTGAAGTTGTATGTGACTTAAGCTCTCTTAATACAATGCAGAGACAATGTAGACATACCCTCCCTAAACTATCAATACCTAATATCTAGTTACCATAGATTCTGACACCGTGAACACTGAGACGTTTTGTTGTGTGCTTTGGCATTTTCAGAGACATTGTTGTTGTTGATTTGTAATCAGATCATCTTTATTTGATCACTCCCACATAGTTATAGACTTGTATTTATAAGTTGTAGAGTCAATATGTAAGTAAATACATTTTTGATTGTACATTTGAGGTACATTATGTTAATATATGTGTATCTCTGCTTGCAGAGAAGTATGCATTTTTGGACAAGTTAAATATTTGAGGCCATTTGCCTTTATATATTAGATAATCCAGCAGACATACCTAGTAATTGCTTGGGGAAAATGGTAGCCTATGGAGTAATATTTTTTTAGGTCATACTTCCATTACATACTACTTTTAAAATAAATTAATCTCCTTCTCTCCTAATCATCTCTCAATCCTATTAGAAATAATTCTTCCCTGTAGATAACAGCAATATTTTCACATACATAATGCATTCTATCTAGGTCTGTGGATATTTTAATGAGCCTTTAATGTTCTTCTCCTTAGAGATCAGTGACCTGTATATTGCAGATAGGAAATACCTATTTTTTTAACAAATAATAGCATCAATAAATTACTAACTAAATGAAAGTGGTGATGTTTCAAGATTCCTCCAAAGTTATTAAATGTCAAATTGACTGAAACCACTAGAAATTCAAGTGGAATAAAAAATATGAGAGTTGGTCATCTGTTTGTCAGACCTTATTAATTGTTATCCAATGTATAATTTAGGTTTTGAAAGAATAATATTTATATTCTTGTTATTTTTGTATTTAATTTTTGGCTGCTTATATACCAGAATATATTACATATTCTCTGTAATATGAAAATTCGAGTCTATCTTATTTCTTTCATTTTTAAAAATTATTATTTCAATAGTTTTGGGGAAACAAGTGGTGTTTTGTTACATGGATAAGTTCTTCAGTGGTAATTTCTGAGATTTTCGTGCACCCATGACTCAAACATTGCACACTGTACCCAAAGTGTAGACTTTACCCCTCATCCCCTCCCACACTTCCCCCCAAGTCCCCAGAGCCCATTGTATTATTTTTATGCCTTTGCATCTTCATAGCTTAGCTCCCACTTGTAAGTGACGGCATACGTTTGATTTTCTATGCCTCAGTTACTTCACTTAGAGTAATAGTCTCCAATTCTATCCAGGTTGCTGTGAATGCCCCTGTTTCATTCCTTTATATAACTGAGTAGTATTCCATGGTATGTGTGGACATATGCAACATATATATGTGTATATGTGTGTATATATACATGTACACATGTGTATATATATAGTATGCATATATGTGTGTACATACATAGCTCTCATTTGCTTTATCCATTCATTGGTTGATGGGCATTTAGGCTGGTTCCGTATTTTTGCAATTGTAAATTGTGCTGCTATAAATGTGTGTGGAAGTGTCTTTTTCATGTAAAGACTTATTTTCCTATGAGTAGATATCAGTAGTGGGATCGCTGGATCAAATAGTAGACCTTCATTTAGTTCTTTAAGGAATCTCCATACTGCTTCCCATAGTTGTTGCACTAGTTTACATTCCCACCAGCAGTATAGAACTGTTTCCTTTTCACCACATCCATGACATCTATTATTTTTCATTTTTGAATTATGGCTCTTCTGGGAGGAGTAAGGTGGTATCACATTATGGTTTTGATTTGCATTTCTCTGATAATTAGTGATGTTGAACATTCTTTTGTATGTTTATTGGCCATTTGTATATTAAAGAGATGGATTTTTATCTTCTAAACTATCATGGAACATGAATAAGTTTGGGAATTTGGAATGAATGTTCAGGCAGATTACTGAATTACACATTTCAGATAGAAAAAAAGGAATTCATGTTCTTTACAACAATCCAAAAATTCTTATTTTGTAAATATTTTAATGAAACAAACTTAGTTAAAACATTACACACTATGAAACAGTGGTAATTTCATCATTTTTTTCTTGTGTCATTTCTAGGTTTTCATATCTATATTTTTCATCTAGATATGCTTTTCTCTTTGAAAATAGTATTTTCACTTGAGAGAGGAGGAAAGTCAGGCTTCATGTTTAGTTCACAGAGTCACCTCAATTCAGCAAAGGTTTGGACTTATGAAAATTACAGTTTGGTCCCCAGGCATATTTTCCACAGGATTTCGGATGGCATCTTTAAGCTCATTGTGAAAAATCAATAGCTTTTGCAGCTTCATGAGATTCAGAACAATCTTTATGTCACACAGAGTGTATATGAAGATGTTCAGTTGGCACAGTGAATATATGAAGTAAAAACAGGTATAAAAAAACAACTCATGAAAATATGGTAGGTGGAGGTAAATTGTATACAAGACTCCATCAATTATCATAAAACACTCAATTATAGGAAATAATACAGATTTCTTGTGAGTCTTTTTGCTCACTTTTCCCCAGTGGCACCATCTTGTAAAACTATAGTACAATATTATAACAGGGACACTGACACTGATACAGTCAAAATATAGACGAGATCCATCACCACAATGATCCCTTCTGTTGCTGTTTCATAGTTACATTGACTTTTGTCTGCTTATCTCTAACCCTTTGAAAGCATAAATCTGTTCTCCATTTCTAAACTGTTGTTGTTTTAATAACGCTACATAAATGGAACCTTATCATAAGTAACATTTTGGGATGGATTTATTCAACTCAGTGTAATTCCCTGGAAATTCATCAAGGATGATTCATACATCATAATTTGTTGTTTCATATTATTAAGGAGTATTTCATGGGATGAATACATCACAGTTTTTAAAACATTCACTCATTGAAGGACATCTGGGTTGGTTCTAGTTGTTGGCTATTATGAAAAAATATGAATAAATATGCCACTTCCTCCTACTTTTAGATGAGAAATCCAGTTAGGAGAGTTGATGTTCCCCTATAAGTCATTTATCTATGACTGCTTTTAAGACTTTTTTTGTCTTTATTTTCAGAAGCTAAATTATGATATTTCTTGGTATATTAGCTTGTTCTCTCATTGCTATAATTACCTGAGACTGAGTAATTTATGCAGAAAACAGGTTTAATTGACTCAGTTCTGCAGGTTGTACAGGAAGCATGGCTAGGGAGACCTTCAAGAAACTTATAATCATGGCAGATGGCAAAGGGGAAACAGGCACGTCTAACATGGCTGGAGAAAAAGGAAGAGAGGGAAGGGGGAAGTGCTGTACAATTTTAAACAACCAGATCTCATGAGAACTCACACACTATCAAGAGAACAGCACTAAAGGAAATCCGCCCCCATGATCTTATCACCTTCCACCAGGACCCAGCTCCAACACTGGGAATTACAATTCAACATGAGATTTGGGAGGGGACACAGAGCCAAATCATGTGACTTGGTGCGCATTTCCTTGGTTTTACATTGTTTTTGCTTGTTGCATGTATGGGTTTGTGACTTTCACCAAATTGGAGAAGTTCTCAGTCGTTATTTTCTCTGGCTGCTCTTTCTTGCTCCAGTCTTTCGTTTCTTCCAGAGCCTTCACAGTACAAATGTTGGAAAATATGTTATGTCCCATTGATCACTGAGGCTCTGTGCCATTTTTGTTTTTCCTGGACTCTGTGTTTCTTTTTTCAATTTTGTTTTTTTCTCTGTTGTTCAGATTGGTTAAATTACATTATTTTGCCCAAAAGTTTGTTGATTCTATTCTCTGTCATCTTTACTTTGCTGTTAACCAATATAACACATTCTTATAATTTGTCTAATTTTTCAAATTAAAATAATTTTGATTTAGTTCACTTTAAATTTATATTTCTTTGCTAAGATAGTCTATATTTCACATCAAGATAATTTTTAATTAGTTGTTTACATATTTTTTGATGTCTGCTTTCATCTCAGTGATGGCTTAATTTGATTATCTTTTCTTTTTCAAGTTGTCATTTTTTTCAGTCCTTAGTATGATGAGTGGGCTGTGGTCCCTTTGTAAATCTAATTTACAGAACTTTGCTTTGCTATTTTGAGTTTTGCATTTTGACTTAGGCATCTGGGGCTTCCACTGCTTCTTGTATTGGAGGTGGCAGGAGGTTCTAGGACAAGCCAGCAAGGGGATTATGCTACAAATGCTTGGAACTAGGAAGCAGCCTCTCCTTCCCTATTGGGTCCAACATTCCTGAATTCCACTAGAAGGAAAGGATGAACAATTCCTGAAGAAATTTTATTCTTGAAATTGTCTTTGCTGGTTGCTCCTGCAAGAATAATTCCTGAAGAAATATTCATACTTTAAGATGGGAAGTCTTTTCTCCAACCTAGAGGTAGTGATGGTTTTTATTTTTCATTTGAATCCCTAAAATCTAAAAATTTATGTATGTGGCACATATACACCATGGAATATTATGCAGCCATCTAAAATGATGAGTTCGTGTCCTTTGTAGGGACATGGATGAACCTGGAAACCATCATTCTCAGCAAACTGACACAAGAACACAAAATCAAACACCGCATGTTCTCACCCATAGATGGGTGTTGAACAATGGGAACACATGGACACAGGGAAGGAAGCACTATACACTGGGGTCTGTTGGGGGGAAGTAGGGGGGACAGCCGGGGGTGGGGAATTGGGGAGAGATAGCATATAGCATGGGGAGAAATGCCACATATAGGTGAAGGGGAGGAAGGCAGCAAATCACACTGCCACGTATGCACCTATGCAACAATCTTGCATGTTTTTCACATGTACCCCAAAACCTAAAATGCAATAAAAAAAGATAAACAAAATAAAAATTTATGTATTATATATATTAATTTTACTTCCTGTTTTTCTTATTCTAGGCTAGACAACTTGACATAGCTTAAGATACCACCTCACGCCAGTTAGAATGGTGATCATTAAAAAATCTGGAGACCACAGATGCTGAAGAGGATATGGAGAAATAGAAACACTTTTACAGTGTTGATGGGAGTGTAAATTAATTCAACTATTGTGGAAGACAGTGTGGCAATTCCTCAAGGATCTAGATATAGAAATACCATTTGACCCAGCAATCCCATTACTGGCTATATACCCTAAGGATTATAAATCATTCTGTTGTAAAGGCACATGCACACGTATGTTTGTTGCAGCACTGCTCACAAAAGCAAAGATTTGGAACCAACCCAAATGTCCATCAATGATAGACAGGATAAAGAAAATGTGGCACATATACACCATGGAATACTATGCAGCCATAGAAAGGATGAGTTCATGTCCTTTGCAGGGACATGATGAAGCTGGAAACCATCATTCTCAGGAAACTAACACAAGAACAAAAAACAAAGCACCACCTATTATCACTCATAAGTGGATGTTGAACAATGAGAACAGAGGGACACAGGGAGGGGAACGTCAGACACCGCAGCCTGCGGGGTGGAGGACTGGGGGAGGAATAGGAGGGAGTGGAGGGATAGGGGAGGAATAATGTTAGGAGAAATACCTAATGTAGATGATGGAGCCATCCATGCAGCAAACCAACACCATAGCACGTGAATACATATGTGGCAAAACTTCGCCATCTGCATATGTACCCAAGAAGTTAAAGTATAATAAATAAATTAATAAAATAAAACAAAAACAAAAAAAGACATTGAAGATAATTTAGATTTAGTGTTAGTGGGCATGAGATGGCAAAGTTTGATCTAAATAGGGAAGTCCAAGGGAAATAAAGGGAGCAGGAGCAGACAACAGTAAGAAAAAATGAAGATGCAGCTGTAACATAAAAAAAAAAAAAAAAGTCCAGTCTTTACACTTTCATCTGGTCCCTTTAGATTCTTCATCCCAGTGGACCATGCAGTAATGAATCACTTTCAGATGATAATCACAGTTGTTTCGGATTCTCTTGTGCCTACCTTGGGAATTTATTAGTGCTGAAATAATCATAACTCAAATAAAATGTTTTCTCAAAAAGTAGTTATTTTTGTATTTTGCTATCAGTTATATAATTCATTCTCACTATAGTCATTTCAACTATATCATCTGGGAAACATTAAAAAAGCACCACTCCCTTGTAAACCCATAAATTTAGACTGATGACATCCCATTCTTCTATCCAGTCAAGCCCTTGTCTCCATTCCAGCTTCTTACACCTGTATTCTGCTGCGTTTGTTTCAGTTTCCAACTCCTTTTGTGTGCTTGTTATTCCTTATTGTTTAACATAACATAAAATGTCACCTTAATTCCCTTTTGGGTGATGTAAGTATAAAATGTTAACTTAAAGACGTGCACTGCTTTCACATACTTTGGGCTATAATACATGTTTCCTGGCCTGCTCAAATGTAAGTCAGTGATCTCCTTGGGTAGACAATTTAGAATTTTAGTTTCTATAGTTGTCTTTGCCATAGATTCTGTGGTAGGCATTATTCAAAGGAGCCCCCCAAGGCTCCCTGTTTCTAGTATACTTGCCTACATAATCCCTGGGACTGTAAATATGATGAGATTTACTCCTATGATTATGTTTTATGGCATAGGTGACATTTAGAAAGAAAGATTATCTGCATGTGCCTGATTTAATCACATAAATCCTTTGCAGAGTTTTCCTTCTACTGGCTGCAGTAGAAGTCAGAGACCTTTAGACAGATTCCATGTGAGAGAGATTCTCCACGGCTGAGGTGAAGGAGACCCATTACTATTGAACTGACTTGAAAGTGGTGGAACCGAGAGAAGTGTTAGACCCACAGCCAGCAGCACAATGGGGATCTAAGTTCCACAACTGCAAGGAAATAAATTCTATCAACAGTCTGCAGGAGCATTCACTAATCCAGCTTCCAGATGAGAACACGGCTGGTGAACACCTGAACCAGAAACCCAACTAAAATGTGCCACGCCCCAGCCCATGGGAACTGTGAAATAATAATTTGTTATTGTTTATTAGACTTCAAACTTTGTGATGATTCACTATGTAGTAAGAGAAGGCTAAACAAGTTCAATTACAGGGTAGGCTCTGTCAGCTGAAGTTCAAACACACCGAAATGTCAGTACTAGTCAAAATCTACTTTAAACTTGATGATGTTCTCTGGATCTTTCCAGACTGGAGGCAAATGTGTCATTGCTGATAACATGCCAGAAAATTCAGAACACTGCAAATGGCTTTAGATTAGGTCAGGGAAGTATATTGCCATTGAATCTTTAGCACTTTGTGTGCACTTGCATCTGCTCATTTCATTGCTGCAAATAATTGCCACCTCCACGGGCTGCAGTAAAAAATCAACTGTCTTGTTCCAGTCTCCAGCAATTCCCTCTTACAGATGTGACTGATGCGTCAACATTGACATAAAAAGGCCATAATGTTGCCTGTGCCCAAACAAGATTTCTTTTAACAGTCTATTCCTTCTGGCTCAATTTCAGAATCATACTACGTGAATTAATTAAGTACATAGAGCCACATTGCTTTAAATCCAGCTTATTGGACTGATTTGCATGGGTCTTTCTGCAACTAAACAGATGGTTTCACGCTGTGAGCTTACTTGTTCTCAGTTAATCAACCATTGCCATAGGTAAATCAGGTTCAAAAACATTCTCTAAAATTCAGAGGCATATACAGTTAGTATCAAATACTTTTTACATATTATTGAAAAATAATTATTTTAAGGACTTCAGGTTTCTTTAAATATTTGTCTAGAATCACCCAAGAGATTATTGAATTCGTTCTCTTAGTGCTATTTAACATCCTTTGGTGGTAAGTACAGTGCTGCCTATACTTAAATAATAGCTTGATTGTGTTTTTAAAATAAACTAGTGAATAATGTCTTCAAGAACTCTCTGGTCAAATAACCTTACTCCTGTTGCTTTATCTCTGCTTTCCTGGAGCTATCAGTCTGTAGCTTTGTAGTTGATACTCAAATATTATAGGATCACTAGTGTATTAGTCCGTTTTCATTCTGCTGATGGAGACATGCCGGAGACTGGGAAGAAAAAGAGATTTATTTGGACTTACAGTCCCACATGGCTGGGAAGGCCTCAAAGATCATGGTAGGAGGTGAAAGGTACTTCTTACATGGCAGCAGCAAGAGAAAATGTGGAAGAAGCAAAAACAGAAACTCCTGATAAACCTATCAAATCTCATAAGACCTATTCACTATCATGAGAATAGCATGAGAAAAACTAGCCCCCCATGATTCAATTACCTCCCCCTGGGTCCCTCCCACAACATGTGGAAATTCTGGGAGATACAATTCAAGTTGAGATTTGGTTGGAGACACAGTCAAACCATATTATTCTGTTCCTGGACCCTCCAAATCTCATGTACCAGCATTTCAAAACCAATCATGCCTTCCCAATAGTCCCCCAAAGTCTTAACTCATTTCAACATTATCCCAAAAGCCCACAGTCTAAAGTCTCATCTGAGACAAAGCAAGTCCCTTTCACCTATGAGCCTGTAAAATCAAAAGCAAGCTAGTTACTTTCTAGATAAAATGGGGGTGCAGGTATTGGGTAAATACAGCTATTCTAAATGGGAGAAATTGGCCAAAACAAGGGGGTTACAGGAACCACGTAAGTCCGAAATCCAGTGGGGTAGTCAAATCTTAAAGCTCCAAAATGATCTCCTTTGACTCCATGTCTCACATCCATGTCACACTGATGTAAGAGGTGGGTTCCCAAAGTCTTGGGCAGCTCTGCCCCTGTGGCTTTTCAGAGTACAGCCTCTCTCCTG
Source organism: Aotus nancymaae (assembly GCF_030222135.1). Lineage (NCBI taxonomy): Eukaryota > Metazoa > Chordata > Mammalia > Primates > Aotidae > Aotus > Aotus nancymaae. The sequence goes on from NW_026988435.1 coordinate 14,806,306, forward strand.
GCTGCTTTCACAGGCTGGCATTGAGTGTCTGTGGCTTTTCCAGGCCGAGGCTTCAAGCTATCAGCGGATCTACCATTCTGAGGTCTGGAGGATGGTGGCCTTCTCATAGCTCCACTAGACAGCACCCCAGTAAGGATTCTGTGTGGGGGCTCTGACCCCGCATTTCTCTGCCACACTGCCCTAGCAGAGGTTCTCCATGAGGGTCCCGCCCCCACAGCAAACTTTTATTTCGGCATCCAGGAATTTCCATACATCTTCTGAGATCTAGGTGGAAGTTTCCAAACCTCAGTTCTTGACTTCTTGACTTCTGTGTGCCCACAGGTTCAACACCACATGAAAGCTGCCAAATCTTGGGGCTTTCACCCTCTGAAGCCACATCCCGATCTCTATATTGGTCCTTTCAGCCACAGCTAGAGCGGCTGGGACACGGCACCAAGTTCCCAGACTGGACACAGCATAAGGACCCTGGGCCCAGCCTGTGAAACTACTTTTTCCTTCTGGGCATCCAAGCCTGTGATGAGAAGGGCTGCCAGGAAGGTCTCCAACATGACCTGGAGATATTTTCCTCATGGTTTTGGGGATTAACATTAGGCTCCTTGCTACTTATGCAAATTTCTGCAACCGGCTTGAATTTCTCCCCAGAAATGGATTTTCCTTTTTTATCCCATAGTCAGGCTGTAAATTTTCTGAACTTGTATGCTCAGTTTCCCCTTTAAAACTGAATGCCTTTAACAGTACCCAAGCCACCTTTTGAATGCTTTGCTTCTTAGAAATTTCTTCCACCAGGTACCCTAAATCATCTCTCTCAAGTGCATTGTTCCACAGATCTCTAGGGCAGGGGAAAATGCCACCAGTCTCTATGCTAAAATGTAACAAGAGTTGCCTTTGCCCCAGTTCCCAACAAGTTCCTCATCTCCATCTGAGACCACTTCAGCCTGGATTCTGTTGTCCATATATTGTTCTCAGCATTTTAAGCAAAACCATTCAACAAGTCTCTAGGAAGTTCCAAACTTTCCCACATTTTTCTGCATCCTTCTGAGCCCTTCAAACTGTTGCAATCTCTGCCTTTTACCCAGTTAAAAAGTTGCTTCCACATTTTTAGGTATCTTTTCAGCAATACCCACTGTACTGGCACCAACATATGGTATTAATCCATTTCCATGCTGCTGATAAACACATACCTGAGACCGGAAAGAAAAAAGGTTTAATTGAACTTGCAGTTCCACATGGCTAGGGAGGCCTCAGAATCATGACCAGAGGTGAAAGGCACTTTAAAAAAAAATATTTATTATACTTTAACTTCTTGGGTATGTGTGCAGATCACGCAGGTTTGTTACATAGGTATACATGTGCCATGGTGGTGCTTTGCTGCATCCATTGCCCCGTTATCTACATTAGGTATTTCTCCTAATGCTATCCCTCCCCAATTCTCCAACCCGCTGCTATTTCTCCTCTAGACCCACACCCCCAGGCCCTGGTATGTGATGTTCCACTCCCTGTGTCTGTGTGTTCTCATTATTGAACACTCACTTATGAGTGATAATATGCAGTATTTGGTTTTCTGTTCAGTTTACTGAGTATGATGGTTTCCAGTTTCATCCATGTCCCTGCAAAGGACGTGAATTCATCCTTTATTATGGCTGCATAGTATTCCATGGTGTATACATGGAGAGGCACTTTTTACATGGAAGCAGCAAGAGAAAATGAGAAAGAAGCAAAAGCAGAAACCCTTGATAAGCCCATCAGATCTTGTGACAAGCTATCACAAGAATAGTACAGGAAAGACCAGCCCCCATGATTCATTTACCTCCCCCTGTGTCCCTTCCACAATATGTGGGAGTTCTGGGAGACAAAATTAAAGTTAATATTTGAGTGGGGACACAGCCAAACCATGTCAACTGGGCCCCATAATATTCATAAAGGATGCTTGTTCTAGAAGTTTTATAGATTCACCCAGTGACCACTGCTCCAATGTTCACTCACTATTCACTTCAGTTTAAAGGAAACACTTTATTATGTTTTAAATTGGCACTTAGTTTCTGAAAATTGGTGCAGGTGTTAGAAATTATTTCTTCAAATTCTAAATATTCTTACTATCTCTGTGTTTCATTGTCATCTCCGAATGTTTTCAGTGATCAGCAATTTATGGTTTACATTGCTAGACTATCCCTAAGTGGCCTGTCAGCTCCAGTCCAAGGTAGATATAGCAAGGTAATTTGTGAAATAGTCCATATTTTTTTTATATTTTAATCAGAACAATCTGATACACTCATATGTTTTGATACTTTTACCAAATCAAAACGCTTTCCTGCCACTGTCATCCTTACTACTTTATTATCAGCATAATGGATAACCACACAAATGATGAACATTTCTACAAGAATTTTTTACTAGTTTTGAAAATTCTTTATTATTTGAGAAAATAACAAGAAATAATAAGCATATTTCAGGCCGCTCTGTAAAAATACGCATCATTCTTTCTGGTGAAAAATCAGATTGCCCTAACTGTCTTTGCAAAAGAGATGAAAAAGAAGCTGTCAGCAAGTTCTATCTAAAACACATTTTCCTTGAGTTTGCTAAACTTTGTTTTCTGTGGTTGGTAAAAGGCAGTCTCCAAGATGGCTACCTTTGGTCCCAGTCTTCTAGTATCGATTCCCCTATAGAAACTTCTCCTGTGGCAGATGGGACAAACTTATTCATTGGCTTATAAAAAGTACAGCAAAGTGATGACACTTCACTTTTGAAGTCATATCTGTAAAGACCTTAGATTCTGTATTGTGGTTTTTCCTTTCTTTTACATCTAGTGTTGGGAGAAGCAAGATGCCACATTGCCGTGAATGGTCCTACACAGAGGCCCATGTGAGACAGTGATGCCTTAGCCCAAAAGCCTAGGAGGAACAAACCCAGCCATGAGTGAGCATAGAAGTGAATCCTACAGGCTCAGTCAAGTCTTGAGATGCCTGATTGCTGGTCAACAGCTTGCTACAACTTCATAAAAAATTTTAATTCAGAAACACCCAACTAAGCTATGCCTTGATTTTTGACACTTAGAAATGAAGAGATAAGAAATGGGTTTGATCACAGGGTACCAGCTTTATCTCCAATCTAGTACATCTTTGGCCCAAAGGAGGAACTCTGGGAAGATGACCCAAATGTGGCTGTGGTTCAGTCTCTCTCATTGGAGTGTCCCTCCCTAAATTTCCCAGCCTTGATTTTACCCCTGCTGCTCACCCCTCACAGCTCCTGGTTGGCCTTGGCCTGGCCAGTGCTCCCAGCTCAGCCTCACACAGCTCTGGTCCTGTTCCTTTAGCCTTAGGCAGGGAACACCCGGCTGGGAGGGCAGTGGCTGGTAGCCAAGGCCAAATCTAATAGCTTCTAGCCAAGACTGGAGGAAGGGAGTATGCAGGAGGGGCTTCTAGCCTTGGTGGTTGGTCCCCAACTTGAATTTCTAGACCTTGCTGAAAACTGATTCATTTCAGGTAATTGTTGTAGGGGTGTGGCACAAGAATGACATAGCTCTGGGAGAAATGGGTAGAAATATTCATCAAATTTTGAGATCCACAAGGAAGCTAGTTAACTATGAATTAAACCAGCCAGATGTGGCAGCCACCATAGGTGGTCTAGGGAGTGAGAGAAAGGGAGAGAGTATTGAAGTGGGAGACCAAGTCCTGGACTCCAACACCTGACCTTTAAGGAAAGGGGAGGGGCACACACTGGGCAAGTCACAAGTTCCTCTGGGTTTGTCTCTTTATCTGTAACTAATACTGTCTGGGGATCTACTTATGGAATATATTCTCTTGTCTGAGTAAGTCTAAGTCTTGTGTAGATAAGTAAATTTCATGATCTATATAGTTACTTCTGTAGGAAAGAGATGTAGTACAAAATGGGGAGAGTAAAGGGCAAAACGAAGTATCATTCCACTTCAATTTGTGTTAAAGCCAATGTTTGTAGGAATTACATTCTACACATTAAACTGTTTTTTAAAGTTTAAAAAAAAAAAAAAAAAAAAAAAGAAATGTTTGTCATTTAAGATGCTATATTTTAGAGTACACAGAAATATAGAACTAATACAATCACAATCACCACATCTGGAGGAATGACTATTGTCTGCTTTATGTAATTTCATCTCATTGCTTTTTTTGGTTACTGGCTAACCAAGACTATCATACAAGATTTATGCAGTAGCTATTTTTGCAATAAAAGTCTTACTTTTATTTCTCCAGGATTATATAATGGTGAGAATAAAGCTTCCTCCAGGTTTATAGTAGTTAGGGTAAATATAGTTTTTATCTTAACTACTATGCTTTTATCTTACTTAGCTTTTACTCTAACCAAAAAAAAAAAAAAAATTATAAAATGTAATGGCTTAAATAAGATTGATGGTTCTTGTCATCGTTATTGCTCTTTTCCCTTTTACTTCGTAGTCTGTAAGTTAGTGGCTCAATTTCACAAAGACCATTAGAGTCTCAAGATCTTTTCATCTCTTTACCAAATAGTCTCCTATTCAAGTGGACTCAGTCTTCCATATCCGTATCTATATGCATGCATAAAAGGAAAACAAAAGGAAAGAAGAACACCCATATGTTACAATCAAGATACAGAGGTGGCATGCACCAACCCAACTTTTGCCACATATTATGAGGGAAGATGGAAAATGTAGTCTGTTCTTAGTTATATGAGCAACATTCAACTATTATAAAAAGTAAAACAAAACAGATATTGAACAACAATTAGAAGTATGTTGGGGAATTCACAGTGTTTCATATTTTGCACAATCTGCATATTTGATGTAAACTCACTGCACAAAACCAATTAAATATCAGCAAGGAAGACACTGTAAACTGTTCATTTAGATAGCAGTGACACTGTTTTTAAAAACTTTATTCATTATATATGCATTAATAGTGCTCTGTTATTGAAATAACAACAAATTCCTTGGAAAACATGTTAGCAATTTGTGTATGAAGTACTTTCTTTTGTCCCACATCCACAGATAGACTCATGGAATCTTGCAACCTTTATCACAGTGACTGGGAATGACTGTATGAAGTACCAGTATTTAGAATCCCAAGGAAGCACTCCTCTTTATTCACAAACCAACATACCTTAACCCAGTATAGAACTTCATTTATTTTCCTGGATACATGATTAGAAAATCTGAGTCTTATCAATTATAGAATTATAGTTATTTGTTGCTGTGTAACAAACAACCATAAGCTAAGGCTTAAAATAAAAATTTAATATTAAATTCTGTATTTCTGTAGATTGTACTAAGTTCAACAGTCCTTGTGTATAATCTGTAATGTATTTGCTATCAGATGGTGGCTAAAGCTGCAGTCTATTGAAGGCTCAAATTGAATGGATGAGCCAAGAGAGCTTATACACTAACATACATGTTCTGATACTTCAGATGGTATGGTAGAATAGTGCCCCTTTTATACCAAAATAAATGTGCATAACTGATAATCCCTGCACCATGTGAATATTTCACAAAAGCGACTTTGCACATGTAATTATCAAAAGGATCTTAAAATGAAGAAGAATATCCTGGACTATCTGGGTGGACTCATATAATCACAAGGGTCCTTAAAAGAGAGGGGCAAGACAGAGGGAAAAAGAAAGGTATGAGCAAGCAGCAGAGGTTGAAGAGATGTCATTATTGGGAAGTGGCCTAAGAAGCTAAGAAAAGCAGGTGACCTCTAGATTCCAGAAAAGACAGAGAAAGCAATCTTCCTTCCAAAGTCTCCAGAAGAGTCCAACCTACTGACACCTTCACTTTAGCCCACAGTTTCAAATTTTTACTTCTGATCTCCACAATTATAAGATAATAAATTGTGTTGTTTTAAGCCACTGAATTTGCAGTAATTTGTTACAGCAGCAATAAGAAACTAATTTCAATATAAGGAGTGGAATAATTGGGTTCTCTCTTCCTCTATGAGGCCATTCCATATGACAGTCTTGAGCTCTTTTGCAGTGAGCTACTCTCAGGTTAACTGGACTTTAAACTTGGCAATTGGCTCTCCTCCCTGTGTTCCTAGATATTAGGAAGCAGAAGTTCCTCTTACTCTTTATTCTGTTATTTTCAATTTTTTTAGAGATAAGTTCTCGCTATGTTGCTCAAGTGATCCTCAGCCTCCCAAAGTGCTGGGATTAGATGCATGAGGCACTATGCCTGCCCCCCATTACTCTCAAATACTAGAACTGAAATTGACACAGCAAGACTCAGATACATTCTGCTAGTTATAATCACAGGTCTGAGCCAAATTCAGCTTTTGGTGGAGGCTGGCCATCTTTAACATACCCTCTGGGCACATATTATTTGCATTTCTTGTAAATGCAAAACGTATTAACCTCCTCCTAAAATTCCCAAAATTTTATCCCATAATGAAATCAATTTCAGTTTTTAGTTCACAATCTTGTCATTTAAACCAGCTACAGGTGAAAATGAGGCTCCTTGTATTTGGATTCTTAAGTATTATTTCTTTTTTTTTCATGTTATTTCTGTTATTTCTTTTAATGTAAAGATGCAAACTAAAGGAGCAACTCATCGGTCCTGACATACAATGGGAAGAGGCATGGAAACCTGAAGTTGATGACTCTTATTTCAAAGTAAGGAGAAACAGGAAAGCATGCAGAAGTCACAGGTCCAGAGCAATTCTAAAATACAGTCAGTCTCTTGTCACTCATTCCTTGGTTAGAGCCCAGCCCTGCTCTGTGAGAGTGGCTCTATGCGGCTCTTCACTCCACCTGCTAAGCTCTGTTTTGAAATCATATTCTCTTGCATATTAAATACTCCTCCTTCCTTGCCTCCCTCCCTCTCTCCTTCTCCCTTTCTCTCTTTTCTTTCTTTATCTTTATTTCAAGCTGAGTAGATTTCATAGCCTGCTTCCACCCACAACAAAATTGATGCTAATATTGTAATTGTTTTAGGGCACCACAAACTGTACCCATAAAAGATGATGCACTTAATTTATATATAAATTAGTCAAAATAGGTAAAATTACTTTTAAAAGTTTCAGACTTCAAATTATAACTCACTTCATTAGACAAGTCACCCAAGTCAGTGTGTCATAGGACAATACCCTTGAGAATCTTACAGGACTGCTTGTCTAGCAGAGAGGATTTATGAACCACTGCATTACATGTTTCTGATGGTTTAACTGAAAATCTCAGAATGTCATTCCAAACGTGACCAGTGTCCTGAATTCATTGGTTGCCCTGAAGACAATTTTTTTTATTTTAAGAGTATTTTCCTGGGAGAAATTGGAGATTAGAAAACATTTCATTTTTTTACACAACAAATCCTGCCTCAGAAACAATTTTCTCTATCTTCAATTTTGAAATGGAACATTTTCTTCTTCAGTTTTTTTCCTTATCTGTACATTATCAAGCAGAGCTATAAGAAACCAGATGGGCTTTATAAAGTTTTACCTGGAAATCTACTTAGCGAGGTCCACAAATTCAGTAGGAATATATTCTACTTCCACTTTAGCACACATGAAGGTATGACCAATATTTGTCACTAATTAACATATTTTTGTAAGTAGCCTCCTAACAAATTGCTAACTGCCATTTATGAACAGTCTTTCTAAGGCCTTTCAAAGAGGCCTGCTGTCCATCCTTAAGCCAATCTCACAAGACTTCATTAAGGAAAAAATTCACAGCAGCAATTCACTCTCACAAATTAATTTTTTTTTTCTGATTTAACTATTTCTGTGTAACAAATCACTCCCAAACCTTATCTAACAGACAACCTCTCAAAGCAAAAAATTGGCATCATCTCTCATATTTCTGATAGTTAATTGTCTGAAGTGGATACTTGATGATTTTGGTTTCTCATGTGGTTGCAGATAGAAGACAAATAGAACCAGTCATGTGTAAGCTTGATTGAGAGAAAAGGCAAGATGTGTTCTTTACATATATGCCTAGAAACTCAGATTGGATACCTGGAACATCTGGGGTTTAAGGGTCTGTTCTCTCTCTCTTTTTCTCTCCCCACCCCTTAGCTCTCTCTCCCTATCTCTCCCCCTTTCTCTCTCTCCATGTGTCCCCTTCATGTGGCTTCTCCATGTGGCTAGCTTAGGTTTCCTCACAGCGTGGTAGTCTAGTGTATTCAAATCCTTTACATTGAAGCTGGCTTTTCCCAAAGCATGCATGCTAAGACAGATGGATCAGAGGTTGCCAGAGGTTGCCAGTAGCATTAACAAACTGGATTAGTTTGTTAATTGTGGTTTTTCTTTGGTGAAAAAGTCACAGAGCCAGTCCACATTCAATTGAAAGGATAATAAACCTCACATCTTGATATGAAGAATGGTAGAGAGTGTACCAGTTTTCATCTGGACATGATATTTTCACTCTCTTTTCAAGGAAATTTAACTTGGACAAGGATTAAATTCTGCTCTTTTATATGCCTTTCTTCTCTAACTCATTTATGAATGACTCAAGGCTAGGATAAGTGCATTAGTGCATTAGTCCCTCCTCACACTGCTGTGAAGAAATACCCAAGACTGGATAATTTATAAAGGAAAGAGGTTTGACTCACAGTTCTGCATTGCTGGGGAGGCCTCAGGAGACTTACAATCATGGTGGAAGGCAAAGGAGAAGCAGGCATCTTTGTCACAAGTGGCAGAACAGAGTGAGTAGGAGCAGGGGCAATGCTGGAATCTTATAAAACCATCAGATTTTGTGAGACTCACTCGCTATCAGGAGAACAGTGTGGGGAAATCTGCCTGACTGTCTTCAGCTGGGATATTGATATTCTGTCCTCAGAGTTGTACACACATTGGGATTTATGCCATCAGCTTTCCTAATTCTCAGGCCTTCAGACTTGGACAGGAACCAGGAGCTACGTATCAGTGCTCCTAGGTCTCCAGCTTGCCAACTGCAGATCTTAAGACATCAAAGCTTCCAAGCATCCATAATCATGTGAGTCAATTCTTTTTGATAAATTATATCTCTCTGTCTCTGTCTCTCCGTTAATTTTCTTATGGGTTCTATTTTTCTGGAGAACCTGATAGATACAATGAGTTAAAAACAAATCAATTTATTGAAAACATAAAATAATTGTTTTAATGTATAAAAACTTCTGTAAGTCAATAAGAAAATAGCAACATGGTCAAAAATGAGCAAAGTGTCATAAAAATTAAATAACGGAAAATAAAATGACAATATTTGTATTATGTAAAAGTGTTCAAAGTCTTTTATAAGATAAATTTCAATTTCAAATAAAACAAGTTATCATTTTTTACCTCTCAGATTGACAAAAATCAAATATTTTACATTATCTAGATATTCAAGGATTGATATAAGAGATACAGCAATAGATTGAATATGTGTACTGGTATTTTCGGTACAAAGGGTAATTTTGCTACAATCTCCAAATTAAAAGTATACATATCTTATGATTGAACAATTTTATATCCTAAAACTATATTCATATTTTTAAAATAATTATGTATTTTTAGCCTTATTTATTGCAACATTATTTTTCATAGAAAAACATCATAAACAAATGTTCATCAATGGAAAATTGACTAAATATCCTATTGTGCACTATGATAAGCAATAGTACAGACATACTCTATATCTGTAAATAAACTAATAAGAACTTAGCTTAAATTAGCCTGCTTGATAATGAATCAGTTATGAAGCTCTTTTATAACTAATATGGAATAACTTCCAAGTTATTTTGCTATCACCGAAGAAAAGAAAGATGTGCTACAGTGTAATTACTGTATGCTATTATTTATAAATTAAGGACACATGTAAAACACACATATAGTTTTGTATATACACACACATAAACATATGTACATATGTGCATATACACATATATATATGTATATGTATATATTTAATTGCTGATGTGCATCTTTAACTATACATGAACGTATACTAACAGGCTGTCCACAAAGTTGTTAATTTTAGTTTTGTTCTTCTTAGAATAGAAAGTTCTTGGACTGAGCAAAAACTGCAAAAATTTTTGTTGTGTCCAGTTTTCTACATATTATTAATTTTTGACATCTATAAGTACATTAAGTTTTAAATGTTCAGTATAATGTGGATAGTGGCATATATCTTTCTCAAATTTAGACTCAATTATTTGCATTCCTCAAATAGTGAGGTTTTCATATGACCCTTTAATTATACTCACCTGGGACTGAGAGGTTTTAATCAAATAAACAGAAAGTGAGTAATATAAAGAAGGCAAGACTTTACATAGAATGGGCAATGTGGAATTGAAAAAGTATTGAAACAGAATGAAATTACCCAGTGGCATGTGTAATACAGAATGTATCAACAGATTTCCCCAGCATGACTGCCATAGATTATTGAATTAAGAGAATTCACCCACTAAAACGATACCGTATGTGGTCCACATTGGGTCCACATTCCTACTTACAGTACCTGTTGATAACTGCCATAGATTATTGAATTAAGAGAATTCACCCACTAAAACGATACCATATGTGGTCCACACTGGGTCCACATTCCTACTTAACAGTACCTGTTGATACGGTTTGTCTCTGTGTACCCACCCAAATCTCAGCTTCAATTTTAATAATCCCCCACATATCATGGCAGGACCAGGTGGAGGTAATTGGATCGTGGGGGCGGATTTCCCCATGCTATTCTCCTGATAGTGAGTGAGTCTCACAAGATCTGATGGTTTTATGAGATTCCGGCATTGCCCCTGCTCCCACTCACTCTGTCCTGCTGTGTGTGACAAAGATACCTGCTTCTCCTTTGCCTTCCACCATGATTGTAAGTTTCTTGAGGCCTCCCCAGCACTGCGGAACTGTGAATCAAACCTCTTTCCTTTATAAATTACCCAGTCTTGGGTATTTCTTCATAGCAGTGACATTTATGAATAGCATGATTGTATAACAGATTATTTGTCCTACAGAAAATATTTTATACACACACATGTTTATACAACTGTATCAAGTTATTTTATACACTTGCCTAATTATCAAATTTTAGTACTTCAAATCAGTGAACATTTGAAAGTATTAGTAACTTTTATTTTCTATTTATACAAAGTCTACTCTGTAGTCACCATTATGTCCTAAAATCTGCCATCGCATTTTCATTGCAGAGTAAATACCAAATTTCTCACATTTCCCTGCAGAAATTGTCGCCAATTGCACCTGCCTCTTACATCTCTGATCACATCCTCAACTATGCTCTACTTGCTAACTCTCTTCCACGTCTTATCAAACCAAGTTTAAAGAGGACTACTCTTAAAGAACAGAGGTAATCTTCAGGGGTCTCTATAGTGAATTGTGTTCCCTTTAAATTCCTATGTTGAAGTTCTAACCCCAAATGTGATTACATTTGGAGATAAGGCCCTTAAAGAGGTTATTAAGTTAAGATGAGGCCATTCTGATTGGCCCTAGTCAAGTAGGACTTGTGCCTTATAACAAGAGGAGATGGGGACACAGAAACACACAGAGGGAAGACCATGTGAAGACAAAGGAGAAGACAGCTAGGTACCAGGCAAGGAGAGAGGACCAAGCCTCAGAAGAAACAAACTCTACTGACACGTTTGTCTCAGATTTCTAGGCTCCATAACTGTAAGAGAATACATTTCTGTCACTTAAGCCACCTCAGATCAGTGTTATATTATTCTGACAGCCATAAAATATTAATACAGTCTCCAAAAAGGAAACCAAGCAGCAAGAATGTGACATAGACATCTAAGTCTATTCAGGGAAGAAAGCCTCTGAACCCAGAAGATACATGTTCTGACGAGATTATTTGGTATCATAAGAATATCTGAACAGGTGTAACCACCATGTATCTGCATGAATCATCTTTCAGCACTCTGTGATTCTTGATTTAAAAATTGACGTTGTGAAGGAAATTTCTGGTTGCAAATTCTGTTGATCTTAGGAAGTAGATGCACTTAATATCAAGCACAGGCAATTAGATTATCAGAAAGCTATATATCTTTCCTGAATATCCACAATTAACACTATTTTATATTTCTTGCCAGTGGGTAAGAACAAATAAAGCCTCTGTATCTGAATATGACAAAATTTCAGGATCTGCAAGATGGTTAGCAGAAGAGGGAACTCTGGTACATGGTAATCACACTATGGGAAGGAGGAACACTCTGGTAAATGGTGACCATGGGAAGACACTGACCACTATTAGGCCATTAATGGCAGTAATCTGGCCTTGCAAACCACATCAACCTGATGTTGTCAAACTGCGATGACATAGCATTTCCTAACCTTGGACTATTTAAACTAGTACTATCATTGAAATGATGGAGAAGGTAGCCAAAAACAAATTGAAATGATAGAGGAGTGATAACCTTTGTTATGAGCTAAAATGTGAATATAAATTAACAATAGATGAAAGCTTAAAAGGATTTTGTGTCTCTTAATAGAAAAAGAAATGCTGGGTTAATTTTTGCCTATTTAAAATGGATTCATTTTGTTTTGTCTTAAATTCACTGAAGTAGAAAATTAGCATGAGGTTATGAAAATAAAGAAAAAACTCATTGTGAAATAAAATGAAAAGTAATTAATTGGCACACTTTCAACTGCTTCTAAGAAAAGGAATGCATTTCAAGAAAAAAATTAACACTGTAAAATAATCTAAACAGCAAAGGTCAAAAGTACCGATTTTATTGAGAGAATACTTTAGATCACGTAATCTTAAACAATTCAGCAATCTTCAAATTTTACAGAGCTGTGTGTTGAATTTTACTTCTTTCTTTTAAAGCATTTTTACAAGTTATCAAATGAATACATTCTAAGTGTATTTTTAAATTAAATGGTCATTACACAATATTGGACTGCATTCAGATGACTGGCAGTGCTATTTGTTAAGCCACCAATGTTATTCCCTTTGTTCTTGAATCAAAGGGAATACTGTTCTTTGTCAGTAAAGGAACTCTTTACTGGTTCCTGTGGTGGTTCATTTAGTGTCCAGATAATTGGTCAAACATTATTCTGGATGTTTCCATGAACATACTTTTGGATGAGATTTAATTGGTAGACTTTGAATAAAGCAGATTGTACCTTATGATATGAGTTGACCTTATCCAATCAGTCGAAGGCCTAAGTAGAATACAAGGGTGACTTCCCCAAACAAGAGAGAATTCTCCAGCAGACTACCTCCAGATTTCATCTGCAGCATTGGAGGCACCTGATTTCCCACCTCACTGTCTTTGAACTTAAACTGCAACTCTTTCCTGAATCTCCAGCCAATCAGCCTCCCATGTCAGATTTTGAATTCATCATGCCTCTACAATCACATGAGTCACTTCCTTAAAATAAAGAAATAAATCTCTCTATCTATCCACCCATGCATCCATGCATCCATCCATTCATCTAGCTACATCTTATCAATTCTCTTTCTCTGGAGAATCATGACTAATAAGTCACAAAAAATGTTTTTCAATATTCTCCTCTCTCTTAACTGGCCTAAAATTTCTGTTTAAGATGCTAGAGTTGAGATTATTCAGAATTTCTAAGAAATTATTCAGTGTTTCTGTTTGGAATTCAGTTTTTAATCTTGATTCTATCATATGTAAGAAGCAGTTTTTGTTTCTTTCATGATTTTCTCTTTGTCATCTTTCTTTTTAAAATAATATGCCTTCATTAAAATAATGTATATTCAACAATAAGCTGTCTCATTCTTATATTAATACTCAAAGTTATAACAGTGCAAATATAAAAGAGACAACTTTTTTTTCTATAATTGAAAAGACTAGCAGATGAGATTTAACAGAGGTTACTTTTATCCTCTATTTTCTTGTCAACGTAAATGTGTCTTCTTTATACTGATCAACAGGTTGGGAAAACCCACCTATCTTCTAAGTTTGTATTATGTCAGGCAGCAGTATTTCCAACTCTAGGTAACATTCTAGGTTAACTGTGACAATAAGCTGCAGCTTTAATTGTGCAAGGCAATTTTAAGCCAATAGACCTAAAGCATGAGGAAGAAAGACACTATACTCCTTTGCCAAGTGGTACTACTGAAAATAAACTAAATCATGCTCTTTGTCATCTTTCAACATTTGAACTATTTTGTGGCTGGGTCCACAAGACCTCTTTGCATTTATACTGTTTAGAGTTTGTTGGGTTTCTTGATCGTGTATGGAAATGTTTTCATGAAATTGGTGAGATTTTCAGTTATTATTTCTTTAAGCATTTCCTCTGCCCCTTCCAATCTCTCTGGTATTTCCATTATAGGCGTGTTGATGTGCTGAATGGTATCACACATTCTCTGAGATTCTATTGATTTTTTCTCATTCTCTTTTTATCCCTCTGTTTTGCAGATTGCTTAATTTCTATCAATCTGTCCTTAAATTTGCTTTCTTTTGCCAGCTCACAACTACTGGTGAGGGCTTGTAATTATTTTTTTCATTTCAATTATCGTACTTTTCACCTTCAAAAATTTCTACTTGTTATAATTTTAATATCTTTATTGATGTTCTTGATTTAATGAAGTCATCATACCTTCCTTTACTTTTTCAAGCATTTTTCAGTTTTTTTAAATATATTTATACTATCTATTTAAGCCATTGTCTGCTGATACCTCAGCCTTTTCAAACAGTCCTTTTTGCCTATTTTCTTTTTTTTCTTGTGCATTGGATTCCTGTTTCTTTGCATATCTCATAATATGTTGTTGAAAACTGAATATTTTAGATAATATACTGTTGCAATTCTACTGAGTTGCTGAACCTGAACTCACTTCCAGGACTTGTGTTGTTTGCTTTTGTTTAGTTACTTGCCTTTACTACTTCAGTGAAGCCTGTTTTCCCTGCAATATGTATCCTCTGATTTCATTTCTCAGAGCATGCAAACCATGGCTCACTCATAGGGCATAAGCAGCATGCTGAAGGAAGTTTTCTAAGGCTGCACACAGCCACACTAGGATGACAGTAGTTTAGCCAGGTTCCCTTTGACTGACTCTTCCCCTGATGGTTTTGTCAAAATCTAGTAGATCTACCTCTATTTGGCATCACATCCATCTGGTAGCCTCCACTATTTGCTCACTGAAAACCAAAACAGTGTTGTTGTCACTATGCCAGGCATAAACTTCCAAAACCTAATACAGTGAAATTCAGGATCTTTGCAGGAAGAATCATTGAGTCATCATGAATGTTGTTTTGATCTCAGGAAGGCTCTTCCTAACTGTGCACGCGGTTTTTCTCTTTTAATGTCTAACTTGTTTAGCTTGTTACTATTATGTAGCTACGAGACTCCTTATAATTACTTCTCACAAAAATCACCATTGTTTTTGACTGTATCCTTAGGCTTGATCATCTCACAAATAAAGTTAGTCCATTTAGAGAGAGCAACAACCCTGAATTTTTCCTTATGGGATAATACTGTGCAATTTCTCTGATGCTAGTGGCAGGAACAGTGGCTGACTTCTCTCAAAATGATGGCCCTTTTTTATGCGTGAGTTATTGGGTAGGGGCAATAATCCCAGGTCTTCTCACTGTCTTCCAGAATGCCCTATAAATGAGCCATGGCAAGGTGATGGGGGCCCAAGATTCTTGTCTTGCTGAAGTAGACTTTCCACCCTATCAATGAGGGTGAGATGAGAAATGTCAACAGCCTTCCCATTCTAGGAATGTCAATAGCCTTCCCATTCTAGGAAGGCTGTTCTTAGACTGGGAATCGGGGAGAGGAAACCATTTGTTCTTGACAACACATTCCAGAATAGAGCTTTCAATGCCTGGGTGTGACATCAGACAGGGAATAGCAGATTGCAGAACAAGTGCACAAGATTTTGTTCTTCTTACCAAGATTTAGAAGATTTTCTTTAATGTTTCTTCATTTGCTTGCTGTATGTTACATGAGCTGAGATTTGAATTTTTAAAAATATACTTTTCAAAAGTTATGGCTCATTTTCCAAGGAAGGTATACAAAATATATAGATGCAATTTAAATGTTCTGATATATCCAAGCTCAGATTAAAGAATTGCAAAAGAAACAATTTGCCTGTGGCTCATAAACCACCAATATATTCAAGGTATTTCACTCTCATATAAAAAAAGGTACAGATATAGATATACTGAAATATTTTATATCCCACTGGTTACATATCCCAAATAAGATGCAGATGATGAAAAATTATTTTATGCATTGTAATAAACAATATATACCAGTTTACACAAGGAATATCCAGCATGATTTCAGGACTTTGAACAGTATATTATAAATCAATATTATTACATTTTAATACTATCTTGGCCAGAGCTCAGCTCTGTAGTTCCTTACATCTCTGGACACAACCAAAGAGCTACTTCATATCAGCTGCAAGATAATCCTCATTTTATGTAGCATGTTAAAGAGAGCTGGAAGAGACAACTCACTCTTACTAGAATTAGAAAAGTATACATGTAAGCATATTTGTTTTTAATTTTCTTTCCTATTTTTAAATTAGGGGTGATTCATTATTCTTTATAAATTAGTTGGAAGAAAGCAAATAGATTTAACAAAAACCAGAAGATTTTCAATATTGGTAAAGGACGATATTACTAGCTTAATAGAGTAAATGTATGGCTGTAATTTCTTTACATTAAAAATAATGGCAAGATAATCTTAGAAGTGCATTAGAACTACAGTTTTTCATAGGGTTTTAAGTAATTATAAACATTCTATAGCACTTATCATTCAAAATTAGTTTATTAATTTAAAATACTTTTAAAGCATTGTTTAGATTTATAAGATAATGCATATATTCAGTTTTCACATTTTCTAGTTTTACATGTTTGTGCTGAATGGTTTTTCAAGGTTGACTCATACAGGTATAACTTGTTTTATTGAACTTTGCCTTATTACTCTTTGCATATCATGTATATTTTACACATTGAAGGTTTGTGGCAACCCTGCATTAAGCAAGTGTATTAGCATTATTTTTACAACAGCATGTGCTCTCTTTTTGTCTTTTTCACATTTTGATAATTTTCACAATGTTTTAACTTTATATTATGATTATATGTGTTATAGTGATGTGCCATTAGCAATCCTTGATGTTACTAATTGCTTTGGGGTGACACAAACTGTGCCTATGTAAGTAGTCGAACTTATTCAACAAATGTTTTATGTGTTCTGACTTCTCCATTGACCAGTCTTGGACCCTTCTTTTCCTCAGGCCTCCCTATTCTCTGAGACACAACATTATTAGATTTAGGCCAAATAATAACTGTACAATGGCCTCTAAGTGTTCAAGTGAAAGGAAAAGTTGCATGTCTTTAACTGTAAATAAGAAGCTAAGAATGATTAAGTATAGTGAAAAAAGGAACGTTGAAAGCTGAAACAACCTCCAAACTAAGCCTCTTGTACCAATTAGCTAGGGTGTGAATGCAAAGGAAAAGTTCCTGAAAGAAATTAGAAGTGCTACTCCAGTGAATGCAAAAATGATAAGAAGGTAAAACAGTCTTATTGCTGATATGAAGGAAGTTTAGGCTGTCTGGATAGAAGATCAAATCAGCTAGAATATTTCCTTAAGCAAAAGCCTAATTCAGAGCAAGGCTCTTACTCTCTTTAATTCCATGAAGGCTAAAAGAGAGGTGAGAAAGGTGCCAAAAAAAAAAAAAAAAAAAGGGTTTGAAGATAGCAGAGGTTGGTGAGGTTGGTTCAAGAAGTTTAAGAGAGCATCACATAAAAGTACAAGATAAAGCAGCAATGGCTGATGTAGAAGCTGTAGCAAGTTATCCTGAAGATCAGGCTCAGATCACGGATGAATGTGGCTATACTGAACAAGTGATTTTTAATATAGACAAAACAGTCTTTTATTAGAAGAAGTTGCCATCTAGAGCTTTTATAGCTAAAGAAAGATTACTTCCTGGCTTCAAATCTTCAAAGGACCAATTGACTCTCTGGATAGAAGATTATGCAGCTGGTGACTTAAGGTTGTTTTATTGAACTTTGCCAATAATGATGAGCCAATGCTCGTCTACCATTTCAAAACTCTAGTGCTATTAAAAATTATGCTAAATCTATTTTGCTTGTGCTCTAAAGATGAAATAAAGCCTGGATAAAACATATATGTGCACATCATGGTTTACTGAATATTTTAATTCCAATGTTGAGAAATTTTACTTAGAAAAAAATATTTCTTTTAAAATATTACTGCTCAATGACAATGCACCTGGTCACCTGATCGCTCTAATAGAGACGTCTAGGGAGATTAACGTTGTTTTCATGCCTACTAACACAACATCCATTTTGAAGCTTGTTGATCAAGGAGAATTTTGATTTTCAAGTCTTATGATTTCATAAATACATTTTCGAAGTCTGTGGTTACCAAAGACATTGATTCTTCTGATGGATCTGAGCAAAGTCAGAAAGGATTAATCCTTCTGGATCTCATTGAGAACATTTATAAATCATGGGAGAAGGTCAAAATATCAACATTAACAGAAGTTTGGAAGAAATTGATTTCAGCCCTCATAGATACCTTTGAGAGGCTCAAGGCTGCAGTGTGGGAAATAACTGCAAATGTGGTAGAAATAGCAGAAGAACTAGCATTAGAAGTGGAGCTTGAAAATGTGACTCAATTGCTGCTATCTCATGGTAAAACTTGAATGGTTGAGAATTTGTTTCTTTGAATAAACAAAGTTGCTTCTTGAGATGAAATCTAATCTTGGTGAAGATGCTATAGAACATTGTTGAAAAAACAAAAGATTTAGAATATTGCATAAACCTAGTTTATAAAGCAATGGTAGGTTTTGAGAAGGTTGATTCTAATTTTGAAAGAAGTCCTACTGTGGATAAAATGCTGTCCATAGCATTGCATGCTACAGGAAAATCTTTCATGAAAGGAAGAGTAAATTGATACAGCAAATTTTGTTGTTAACTTATTTTACAGAAATTGCCACGGCCATCTCAATCTTCAGCAACCACCACCCTGATCAATCAGCAGCCAATAACATGGAGTCATGACCATTCACCAGCAAAACGTTTATGAGTCGCCAAAATATCAGATGATCATTAGCATTTTTAAGCAATAATGTATTTGTAATTAAGGTATATACACTGTTTTTTTAGACATAATATTATTGCATACTTAGTACACTACAGTATAGATGGAACTTTTATATGCATGGGGAAGCCAAAAGAATTCATAGGACTTGCTTTATTGTGATATTCACTTTATTGCAGTGGTCTGAAAATAAACTCATAATATCTCAGGTATGTTTCTACTGCAGTAAAAAAATTTTATATTAATAAATGGTGATGATAATTGAGGATTTGTTTATATTATTAAATGGCACACACACAATTGCCCTAGCAAGATGAATATTTACGCTTGAAACAGTAAAAAACTGTTGTTGCTTAAGTTGAAGTGGATAATGTGTTATTTCCTTAAGAATCTTTAATTAATACCGTTTATTAAGTGGTAGAGAATATGATTTTTAAAGTAAGTAGTAATTTAATTGTCTAACATCATCAACGTTAACCAAAGCACACCATAATTTCCATATGTACTAAAACAGGTACTCAACAGTTTTTATATTAATAAAAAAATCTACATGGATAATTACTTGATGGACTCCTCATTTAAATGGAAATCAATTCTCTTGAGATAAAGGGCATTCAACAATTAAATACTACTCTCTGAAAAGAACTTTATTCTAAAATAATTTATTCATTACACATTAAAGTTATTATGTGGCTCCAGTAGCCTGAGTTAATAAGGTTTAAAAGGCATTAACTCTATATTTTTTATTCAGTGTATTATTTCCATTTACTTTGAATCTAAAAAAAAATAAGAATTAATGCCTGCTTTTTCTAATAGAATTAACTATTTTCAATCAGTATTAAATAACAATTACCCAATAATAATTTATTTTAAAATTAATTTTTATTCTCTCTTGAATCCTTGAGAGTTTTCCCTAATGACTAGGCTTAACACCTGGATGATGGGTTGATCTGTGTAGCAAACCACCATGGCAAACTACACTTACCTATGTAACAAACCTGCACATCCTGTTACATGTACCCTGGAACTTCAAATATGTGTTGATACATATTAAAAAATAAACTTTGTGCTGTCTCCCTCTCCTGCCTTTCTTAGGCCAAATTGGGAAGTGAGCTCAGATTGTCTGCTCAGTTATCCCCTTCTTCTTACATTATTCTCTGCAGTTCCCTCCTCAAGGTACCATGCTATAGTACTTGTTCTTAGGTTGTTTGTATGAAGAGCACACGTTATTTTCTATGCTAAGACTCTACCAGTGCATCTTCAAAGCATGACATAGAATTTATATAAAACTATGCCTCATAAGAAAAATGTCACTGCAGATACCATAAGGTGTCTTAAACACTGGTTATACTACAGGCAACGGCTTATAAGAATACAAATTATTTTAAAGATATTTGGAGGTTCTCACAAATTTTAAACAATTGTGAGAACCTCCAAATATCTTTTAAATTAAAATATATCAGTGTTAATTTATTACTGATATGATCACTCTTCATAATTTTTAGAATGAAATTCTGTTAAATCAAAATTGACAAAGTAAATTTTTTTTTCCTAGCAGATAGTGCATTTATTTAGAGGTTCTCATCCCTTTTAACCACAGAGATCTCTTTTAACTACAATGTCAGACAATATAATGGATTCTCAGAAGAGTATCTGAAGTTTTAATGAAAATTCTGATAATTAAAAAAAGCGAAAAAAAATTATATCTTTTATTTATTTTCTCATTATTACTTTGTAAATGTAGGAAATTGTATATCAATATATATCAACTATAATATGACAAATGCCTATACCTAAGCCTGAATTAAAGGATTTGCAATTATATATAAAAATCTGAAACCACTGTCTAGCTATCTCTTTTCACGTACCTTGGGGCAAGGAAAAAATAACGGGTCAATGGACAAAATTACCTATTGATTGCTCAACAAAGTGCATCCTTTTTTATTATAACAAGCTTTATTTTTCCCTTCTAGGTGTTAGTGTATTGGAAAACCATTTAAAGAATATATCAACTAATTGAAGGCTTAAGTGTGAGTTTGACTTTTTATGATTAATATAGAAATATATTTCCAAGTGTCTTAATTTTCCTTAAAAATGTTAGATATTATTATGATTTGCATAGTATAGGTAAAACTTTTATCATTACTTATTTAAATTGGGTCAACAAAGAAAGCCATGCAGACAAATTTTATACTCACTTAATGCCAAGATTTGCTGGCTGGCTCATGAGATGGTATTGCTGATTTTCTGCTCTTACCTGGAGTCTCTATGTGTTCTGTCATGTGTCAATTCATGGTTTCTTACTTTCAGGTCCAGATCACTGTGCTGGAGTCAGTTCCCCCAATAGAACCAGAGGTAAAACCAGAGACTTAGAGTAATGTAATTGTGTGTGTGTGTGTGTGTGTGTGTGTGTGTGTGTGTGTTTAGAGACTAGTATAGGATGAAAGAATGTGGGCTAAGAATCAGTTTTGCATAGCATAATGAGAAGAGACTAATTGTCTGGAAGTTAAAATTATGCAGTCATCAGATGGCAAATTGCAGAAACTTATGATACGTAAAAGGAAGATCCTAAAAAATAGAATCTGTAGTGCTCGTAAAGTAGAAACTGAGTAGTCAAACCAAATATCAGGCTCTCCTAGAAAGTGAGTTAATTAAATGAAGAGTAATATTAATAGTTGAGCTTTAACATGCAGTGGTCATGGTTCTTCTCTCCTTTAAAACTGGGACTTTCATTCACAGAGTAGGTGGAATATGATATAACTCGTAGTCTTAGAGAATTTAAATATTGTAGATAATTTACAAATGATTCAGGCCAGATTGAAAAATATTGTTTTGCTCTTCTGATTCTTTGACTCTGGTGTTCTAATCCTTGAGATCATGTATTAGCTAACCCAATTCCTATTGAAAACACAGGTGCTGATGGTAACTCAAATCATGTATGCACTATGTGAACTTTTCTGTATCCTCCTCATATGTCTGTTGGTAGATGTCACTTCTACCATCTACTTTTATCTTTAGGTAAGCAAGATTCCTGCCAGGCTTTGGCTTCTACCCTTGGCCTTCCTATACAGGGTTGCAAAGAGTGGTCTAGATGTTTGAAATTATGTTTTAAAGTGTTGCATTCAATATAGACTAAATTTTGATGCAATAACAACCTCAGAACTTTTACAATCACTGCTAGAGTGAGAGAGAGTGAAAAGAGAATGTCACGTGAGCTGTACACTATCTCAACTTTAAAACACAAAGGTTACCTCCACTCACATTTCATTGCCCAAAACTAGTCCTATAACTCTGCCTAACTGGAAATGAGCATGAACTATTGTGTCTGTCATGATCAAGGAGAGGAAACTGGTTATCGGTCAGTGCCAATATTGTCCACAAATGTGAACGACATTTTATGATGTGTTGATTCTACCTGTCACCCACAAAAGTACTTTGCATATAATTGGAAAATTGTATATGCTACATTTTAAAAACAATATTTATCTCCAATGAGCTAAATGTAGTAATTGTTTTAGATTATTTAACTTAATATATTACTAAGTTTTTTTATATTGCTAAGTTTTTTTCACACTCAAACAAAAAGTACTCTTACAATCAAAGTAATGTGTTTGTTGTTGTTGTTGTTTTAATTTTCAAACACATATTCTGGACTCAAAATAGAAACACTTCTTCAAACCCCGAATGCCAACTAAGTCATAATATCTTTTGTGTGGTAAGACACTAGACTCAGAATAATAGAAGAAAAACAGTGGAAGATAAATTTAAAAGTTAATGGAATAAAACGTAATTATAGAGAGTTGTAACTATGCCATATTTGCTTTTAAACTGGTAATTTATATCTAAAAGAAGTGAGGATTTGATGAGGAAATAACAGCGAACAGGAGATAGAAGCACTAATTTCTAGATGCCTTTTTGACATTAGTTAGTAAAACAATTTTGGAATAAACATTGACCTATGTTTCTTCAATCTAATTAATTTATAGTATCTCATATATATTTTTAAAAGGAGTTATACTTTGAAATGCAACTGATTAGAATATTTTGCTATCTTTTCTGTGAAATTTAACATTTCATAAGCTTTCACTTTAACTTTTTAATACAATGGAATCATTTCTATTGTCATTTTATTGTGCAATACTATAGTAAAGCTTTAAAACATAAAAAATACAAAAACAAATGAAGTAATAAATAAAAATAAAATTCATAGATTAATTTAGGACACCTGTATTCTATTACAACAAATTATTCTATTAACTTTTAATATTGTTCTTTGCTTCTAATATGTGAGAATTTATTAATCTTAATCTGTCAGATCCTACTTTGCTCACTTCCTTAATCATATTTTCTGCCTTCATCAGACCCTTGTATTCTTAAGCTTTCTTGATCTGTGGCAAAATAAATATTAATATTAATTTATATAAAGATGTATGTTTATAAATTTGTTGATGATTTCCTCTGAGTGCAGCAGTTGCCCAGCTAAGGTGCCACTATTCTGTCTTGTCTTTTCCGGGTACTCACGTCTATGGGAAACTGTGTGTGTGTGTTTGTGTGTGAGTGTGTGTGTGTGTGGTGGGAGGACAGTCTCACAATAGCCTTCTCTTTATTTTGGAATCGAATATGGGAGCCTCAATGCTCTACATATGTGTTCAATATTTACATGTTTTCTCTTGAGCTTTTCTTTCTTATGTCTTTTTCTCAAAAACAAACTGACCAGTAAAATTAAAAACTATACTAATAGTATTTTATGGACAAACATTTGAATCACAATGATTTCCACAGAAACATATAAATATATATATCACAATTTACAGATTATATGTGTCCCATGAATCAAGACAAGAGACTCAAAAATGAATGAAACTCCTTCCTTTGTGTCCTCCTACATTAAATCGTTAGATACCCCAAGTTAAAAAGCCTAAGCTTCGACACCAGGTATAAACCACGAGATTTACACTGATTATCTAATTTTCCATTCACTACTTAATCAGATGGAAAAAAACTAATTCTGTTCTAGGGACTATAATTTGTTCAAAATCTAATAAAGGTTAAAGCCAAAATTTAAACATAGATCTGCCAGATTTCAAAGTCTCTGCTCTTCCCATAATGAGAGGTCGCTTTCCTTCAGAAAATATATCTAATGACCAGGCTTCTGCAATATCAAGATTGAATTAAATTATGAAAAGAGTTATCTGAATTTCAGGAAAAATATGTAATATTTTTCATGGTACAAAAGAAATTAAATTGATTATCCTGTGGACAATAATGGTAGCTGTACCACAATAAAAAATATTAAATATTTATAATACAAGGATTAATAACTAATTATTTTTAGTAACAAATATATTTAGAAAAATGACTTGACTGTCATCCACCTTTTTGATAGATTTATCATGTATAATCACACAATGTAAAAAATATTATTTGGTTTGTGGAAAACAGAATAAATACCTGTAAGACATTTTTATCTTTTTTAAAACCTAATCCATTTGAAAAAAGCATCTTTAATATAATTGTGTCATTAAATCACAAAAAATGGAAATTACGTTAACAGCAGGATGTTATCTTTTATTGAGGGCAAACAGCAGGGTTGCTGCTAATGAGAATATCATCAATTTATCAGCAAAAGGTCAAGCTAAAGAGCTCTTTACCTAACTTCTCCCTAAGTAGTTATTTTCTCCTTTTGATGTCATTTTGCGCTGACAAGCTAGACTCATATGTGGCTATATTATTACGAATCAATCTCTATTATAACAAGAAATACATATTTGCAAGATACATATTGAGGTTGGTACAATACTCAGTAGTTAATTTCTTTCTTTATAAAGATATTAAGATAATTGTGGTAATGTTACTTTGTTGTTCATTTATTTTTTAATAGATTGAAATTATATTTTAGTATGTTTTCATGTGAAAAATTTGGAAAGGTATAAAGCTATATTAAGTAATGCATAAGTTTATGGTCAGATTAAAACAGGCCTTAGTACACATTGACCTGATTTTTATTTTTATTTTCCAAATTGCTTGCTCTTCTAACAGAAATATAAAGTGGCAATCAAAATGACAATCTCGTTTATTGTGAATTTGCAATCTGCCATGCACTAGTCTGTTTTATAAACACCTTTCATTTTAAATTCATAATGACCTTGTAACACTTACAATGATAAAGTTTTGTTTGCTTTTCTGTAGATATTTGAAGGCTGTCACAAGAGTTTGTGAATATTTGATTAGAGTTGCTTTACTAATGATATAATAATAATTTAGATTCAGGCCTTTGGAATATAAGGCTGTGGAAGTTGTTGATTACACCACTTGAAAGTCTGTGCTTATAGCAGCAAAATATAGCAAAGAATTACTCATATTAATAATGGGAATACTACTACAATAAAAAATAGCCATTAATTCTTCAAAAGCAAGACCTAGGGCAGATGGATTCCATCGGGCACCTCATTTTCCAAACCCAATCCCTTTATGACTTTTGTTTTGAAATGAAGGAGACTAAGTAACTGGCCAATGGCTAAAACATGCAGAGAACCTGACTTTTCTAGTGTCCTGATGGTTAATTTTATGTGTCAACTTAGGTAGGTCTAGATGTTGCAGGGTGGCTATTTCTAGAAGATAACATTTAAATCAGTAGACTTGAAATACACCAGGTTACCTTCCATAATGTAGGTATGTATCATCTAATGATTACTTGAAGACTCTAAGAGAAAAAAGACTGATGTCTGAAGGACGAAGTATTTGGCCAACAGACTACTTTTGGATTGGAGCTGCAACATGACCTCTTCCTTGGGTCTTCAAACTTCTGGCCTACCTTGCAGATTTTTGACTTGCCAGACTCCAAAATTACATAAAAGAATTATTTAAAATGAAACTCCCTCTTACTCTACCTATCGAATCTATCTATATCTAGTATTCTATTGGTTATGTTTCTCTGAGTAACCCTGATTAACACAGTTGGTGAATATGTTATAACCGATTTTTTAAAATGCCTCTTTTCATGTTTTATTTATTTATACAATTTTTTTATTGCATTTTAGGTTTTGGGGTACATGTGAAGAACATGCAAGATTGTTGCACAGGTACACACATGGCAGTGTGATTTGCTGGCTTCCTAACCGATTTTTAAAATTTCTTCGCCAAATGCGTATATATGTATACTCCACCTTTATAATTTCCGGTGCTTTTCAACTAATTTTTTGATAGCATTTTGGTCTTTCTTTTTAATCACCATGAAAAGTTTTTCACTTCATCTTTCAAGAGCTATATTGACAGTGCTCAAACAATTTAGATACGGATTAGTGTACTATCCATATGATCTTCTGGCATGCCCCATGCATGTAGAATTTTGTATATCATCTTTATTTTTCTCTTTTTGATAGTTATTATATGTGATAAAAAGATAGAGAAACATTTTTCAGTGGAGGGAGTACACAGATAAGTAAATCCACAATTGTAACACAGTGTGATATATGTCAGGGCACATAGATGTTACATATTTGGGATGTAAACGTACTATTAGAAAGGCCAGAGGAGACTTGCAGTTGGAAATTATTCTTAGGTAGTTATCAGTAGGGTGAGTAGTAATATTAACGATAATGTATATTATCTTTGTATGTTTCTGTAACTACGCTGTGTGTTTTGCAGGTATTAACTCATTTAATTCTCACCAAAATAATGCTAATTGTTACGATCTCCTTTTAAAAATAAAATAGTTAAAAATGATGAGACATTAGAAAAGGTAAGAGAGGAAGGCAAGAAGAAATAGTTACCTTGGCAGAGAAATCAACATGGGTAAAATCATGGCAAGAGATAGCATGGCAGAGTGCAGCAACTCAAGTATACTTAATGTGACCTGGTTGTCATTTGTTTTGTGTTTGTGTGCACTATGAGTGTTTTAAATACCAGGGAGGTCCGGCACAGTGGCTCATGCCTGTAATCTTACACTTTCGGAGGCTGAGGCGGGTGGATCATTTGAGGTCAGGAGTTTAAGACCAGCCTGGCCAACATGGGGAAAAACCATCTCTACTAAAAAATAAAAATAAAAGATAACAATAATAAGCTGGAGGTGGCAGCGGGCGCCTGTAATCCCAGCTACTTGAGAGGCTGAGGCAGGAGGATCTCTTGAACCCAGGGGACAGAGGTTGCAGTGGGCCCAGATCATGCCACTGCACCCCAGCCTGTGCAAAAGAGTGAGACTCTCTGTCTCAAAATATAAAAAAAGACCAGGGAATGGGGATAGTAAGCAATGATCCCAGAATAATAAGAGGAGACCATGTTCAGGTTGGACTTTACGATAAATTTTCATATCTTTACATGATACAAAAATTTAATATTTTCTTCTATGTATTTTGTTTGTTGGGGATTGCATCCTGATTTTTAGATATAAATTGAAATTATAATTGTGTTGCTAAGTGTATTTTCCTGAATGTAGCTATAAACACACCTACCTGGTGTTGGTATTGTGAAGATTTTTAGCAGTATTAAATTTAAAATTGAGTATCCACAGTTACAAATATTCTTACTAGAATGTTACTTTTCTTTCCAACCTTTTGTTCAGTATCCTGTATGTATTTTCAGTGAAAGGGCACTTATAATTTTCTTGCTCCAATCACTAATTGACTAACTCATTGTATTACCAGACTTAATCCATACATGAGGTACCTTTTATATAAGCTAAAAGAGGGCTGAATTCATACATACATAGTAATGCTTATTACAGTGATACCTGATCTCATTTATTTAATTCCCCACCTCAATTTCTGCATTTGCCGAAGGAATGAGTAACTGCCCTTCACTATGTTGAAAAAGATAGTGAAAATGTGTGAGGCAATGTTAGAACTCAGAGTCTTTCTAAAAATGAGTACCATAGTGCATACATTTCTGAAGTAATGCACTTTTCACATTTTTGTGTGTGTTTATATGGCTCTCTTTTCCTGTACGATTTCAGAAACAATGTATGCAGCTAAATCTTCTACCCTAACAGCATTATTTAGAATTTCAATTCAAGAACACTTAATTTGGTAAAAATATTTTGTTTAATACAAACATATTAGACAATATATTACTAAAATCTTGTTTCTTTAACTTTGAATACAGGTTGCAGGCTGTCAGTATTGATGGCTGAATTATATAGGAGTTAGCATATATCATGCTTTTTGAATCAGTGATCTTAATTCTATACTATGTGTCAAATAGAATTTCAGTTTACTAGGAGATATTAAACCAGTTAAGGATCACTATACAAATGTGAAGATGCAGAAAATTGTGCATATCTCAAAATCACATGCCATACATTTTTCTATCAATAAATAAGATTACAAAACTAGATAAAATGATTTAACCCCAGTTAAGTGAAGATTGTCATTGTATTGTCTTTAGAGCAACTTATTAAGTTAATTACTTAAGGATTTAATCTTTAATCTAATACTCCTTTGCACTAATGATAATGTTTATATTGGTACATTTTTATCAAGCACTTAGTAGCCTATAATACCACAATCATGTGATGCTAAAAATCAGAATTATAACCATCAAGGCTTACAGCAGTTAAAGTGGAAAAAATAATGTCTCTCACATAATCTATTAGACTGCTATTGTAGTTATTACCCTATTGTGGGTATCTAGACTCATACATTTGACAGTTTAAAGACCTATATTAATATTATAAAATAAGTTATCATTGCTGATAGGTCAATGCAGCAGTAGATCAGATCGCTTTCTTCTTCTATGGTCTATTTCCACACTTTTGCCTAGTATACAGCAGTACCCTTTTCCCATGTGTAGAATGACCAGCTTTACCCTTTAGGTCTTTGTGTGCTTCGTCAAGGACTGAAGCAAAAGTAAATAATACCCTAAATAATAAGTAAATAAGCCCGGACTTTAGGAGATGATTTATGGGTAGGTTTCCATTTGCAAGTATGTGCCCCTCCCATTATTTTGAAGATATGACTTGGCTGTTCTGCTTGCCTGGTTGGAGCATTTGAGATGCATGATGAAGGGCTGAGTTAAACCAGCTGCCCAGCCTAGATAAGCTGAGCAGAATAACTTAACTTTTTTCATGAAGTTTATTTTCCAATTAACAAAAAGAACTTCTCTAGCAATGTTTTTGCCTGTGTTAGCTGTAGCGAACTTGCTGGTTTATGAAAAAGCATAAAACTGTGACACATATAGATCCAGCTAAACAATGAGAAGAAACTGCTATTTATATTCACAAGCCAACATAAACAATCGCGTTGAGCAGTTTGATCTCTTTTGCCTACAGGAAGACATATAACCAGCTTTCTTTGTTCTGATATAACTGTTCAAAAATGAAACACAAAGGAAGGAGGGATGACTAATATGTGGAAAAGCTGTACTACAGCAAAGATTTGGTATCTTCAGATCACACATTGTTCAGATGTGCTTTGTAAAAGAGTGTTTTGATCTTTAACTAGAATTTCAGGGAGATTTTCAAAGAAATATGGCTTTTTAAAATCTTTGTGTCAACATCATTATCTTCTTTACTTTGGGAAGACCTTTCCACCTTCATGATGCATAAAAGAAAAGCAAACATTTAAACTTCCTACCTTAGGCAATAATTGCTTCCTGCAAAGTGTCAACTCATTTGTGAGCTGTTTCATGTACTGGCCAACATAAGGAAGTTATTTTATAATGCTTAGAAGGGCTCAAAGGTGATCCTTCATAATCTTGTTCAATTGTTCACTATCACTGACTTTAATATGTTAATATTGACTTTGCTTTTCTTTCTCCAATTTTTTTTTAAAGGAAAATCTTCACCATGATTTAAATTAGCCTTCAAAATATATCTTGCAGAGAATAAGTTTGTGTGTGTATGATGTAAAATCCAATACTTATTTAATTGGAAACTAATACTGTTTCTATTTATGTGTTCTTTAACAATTTTAACTATATATTATTTGGACTAAAAATAGCAACTAACCCTAAGCAACTACTGAAGAACCAAAATAATTCAATTTCGTAAATAAATATTAAATATATATTAAATGCCAGGTACTGTTTTAGGTCAATAATTAGTAGGAAAATAGTCTCTCCTTTCCTAGAAATTATACTCTAGTGGATATTTTCTACAGTTGGTACATAATTGTTTTATTATTAATTAATTAATGGTACAATCATTTATGTAATACATACTGTGCATGAAGTTTTTTTTTGACATTAGAGTATAGTATAAAAAAAGAGTTATATGCATGTCAACATGGAGTGCACTGATTTGTGGGTTGGGAAACAGAGACAGTAAAAAATTAACAAATAATTAAGCAAGACAGTACAAGTTGTGATCAGTGTCATAAAGGGCATTTTCAAAGAGATGAGGGAAAAAGTAATTAGAAACCACATACAGGATAATCCAGACTAACCTCTCTAAAGCACTGCTGTTTATGTTGAGATCTTGTAGATGAGAATGAGCAGGACCTGCAGAAAATTGAAAGGATATTTTGACATATTCAGAGTATCAAAATGGAATATAAAATACAGTTAAATCTGCTGGGTGTGGTGGCTCACGCCTGTAATCCCAGCACTTTGAGAGGCCGAGGCAGGCGGATCACAAGGTCAACAGATCGAGACCATCCTGGCCAATATGGTGAAACCCTGTCTCTACTAAAAATGCAAAAATTAGCTGGGCAAGGTGGCACACGCCTGTAGTCCCAGCTACTTGGAAGGCTGAAGCAGGAGAATTGCCTGAACCCAGGAGGCGGAGGTTGCAGTGAGCCAAGGTTGTGTCACTGCACTCCAGCCTGGTGCCTGGTGACAGAGGGAGACTCTATCTCAAAAAAAAAAAAAAAAAATACAGTTAAGAGTAATCAAAGAAGCACAAATTAAGCAAAAATTAGGAATGATTTGATATATTAGATTGGCAAATTATTATCTGATAAGTTTTGAGAAATGAAAACTCTCATTCATTGAAGTTACAGTAAATTGGATATCAGATTGGAAGTATATACTATTACTAGTTAGTAATGTTTACTGAAACTACTGTATTCCTTGGAACTGGGTAACGGGTAGAGGGTGGAAGAATTTTGGAGAGCATGCTAGAAAAAGCCTCTATTGTTCTGAATGTACTGGTAGGGTCACTCTGGTGAAGACTCAGAAAGAAGATTATTGAGAAAGACTCAGCTTTCTTGGAGAATACTTATGCAATCCTGAACATAATTTGTTAGAAATAAGAATGGCAAAAACAAGTCTAATGAGATATCAAATGGAAATGAAGCACATATTATTGGATAATGAAGGAAAGACCATCCTTATTATAAGGATGTTGGTTTGCTGTACTCATCAACCTGTCATCTACATTAGGTATTTCTCCTAATGCTATTCCTCCCCTTGCCCCACCCACTGACAGGCCCCTTGGTGTGTGATATTCCCCTTCCTGTGCCCATATTTGTCATTGTTTAACTCCCACTTATGAGTGAGAACATGCAGTGTTTGGTTTTCTGTTTCTGTGTTAGTTTCCCACAAATAATGGTTTCCAGCTTCATCCATGTCCCTTCAAAGGACGTGAACTCACTCTTTTTATGGTTGTATAGTATTCCATGGTATACATGTGCCACATTTTCTTTTTCCAGTCTATCATTGATGGGCATTTGGGTCAGTTCCAAGTCTTTGCTATTGTAAATAGTGCTGCAATAAACATACACGTGCATGTGTCTTCATAATAGAACAATTTATAATCCTTCGGGTATATATCCAGTAATGGGATTACTAGGTTAAATGGTATTTCTAGTTCTAGATCCTTGAGAGATCATCACACTGTCTTCCAAATGATTGAACTCCCAGCAACAGTGTAAAAGTGTTCCTATTTCTCCACATGTTTTCCAGCATCTGTTGTTTCCTGATTTTTTAATGATTGCCATTCTGACTGGCGTGAGATGGTATCTCATTGTGGTTTTTATTTGCATTTCTCTAATGACCATTGATGATGAACTTTTATTCACGTTTGTTGGCCACATTAATGTCATTACTAAAACACCAAAACCAATTGCAACAAAAGCCAAAATTGACAAATAGGTTCTAGTTAAACTAAAGAGCTTCTATACAGCAAAATAAACTATTATCAGAGTGAACAGGAAACCTAGAGAATGAGAGAAAAATTTTGCAGTCTATGCATCTGACAAACGGCTAATATGCAGAAACTACAAGGAACTTAAACAAATTTGCAAGGGAAAAACAACCACATCAAAAAGTGCATACTCTTCAAAAGACTTTCTTTTTTCATAAAACTTGTCTTTAAAATAATTTATTTTCATACTTTCTTTCCATGTTTTACTTCTAAGTATTTGAGCTTGAAGGGTCACATGTAATAAATAATTTATGCTGTTGATTTCAGATAGATCTTATGCCACTTTTAAGAATAAACACTTAAGTCAACAGGAGTTTATAATTTGCTTTACTCATTAACACCTCCTTAATTATATCAAATTATATATCAGCAGCTATTGATGTGATCTACCTTCATTTTCTTTTCTTAAAGTATCACATCAGTGAAATATATTATTACACATCTTAATATACAAATATACAACATAATACATTATTAGAACAAACATGACTTGGATTTTATAAGTTCTATTATATTACAATACTGAATATGTTTTACATTAAAAAAATTATTCTCTACTTATATTGATAAATGAAATTTCTCTCTCGTTTTATTTGGGATAGCTGGATTGATGGTTGCTGTCAATTTAATGATAATCTCAAACACGATTTTAAAAGATTATCTTTTTCTATAACCTGGAGTGCTGTTATTTATAGAATATTGATGTTTGTGATAATTATATGTATATATGTTTTACTATTAACATATGTTTTTTTATTGATATTATTTTATTATTCATTTATTTTGAGATGGAACCTTGGTCTGTTACCCAGGCTGGAGTGCAATGGTGCTATCTCCACCTCCTGGGTCTAAGCATTCTCCTCAGCCTTACAGGTGCACATCACCATGCCCAGTTAATTTTTGTGATTTTAGTAAAGATGGGGTTTCACCATGTTGATGCTTATAGGCAACTTATATAATTTTCTTTGAGCTGGTTTTCTTTGAGTTTTCTCACATGTCTGTATCTGTGTTTTTTTCCCCATGTGTTCATACTTACAGGCATAAATGTTCTTTGTTCCATAATGGAAATCAAGTAAGGATCCTAAATGACTGTGGAAATTTTCCATACTTTATTCAATATCAGAGCAAAACCAATGGGAAAGAGATTATAGTCATTGTAATTTTCAAGATCCTAGAGATTCCATTATTTGTGTGGAAAAGAGGTAATATTGTAAGGTGATAGGACATTGAATTTTGCATTTATTCAAGCACAACCTAAATGTGGCTGCCCGTTAAGGTTAAGTTGAACAAGAAAAGAGTCCTGATTTCAAGCCAGCCTATGAAATGTGCATTACTGGATGTCCCATTACCATTAGTCCCTCTTCACCAGGACATTCATAATATCTGTAGCTCCAGCTACCGACAAGGTAGTGCTTCAGTTCTCTTGTTCCATGTAGGGCTCCACAGACTGGAGGTATCGCTTGTATTTTTTAAAAGATATTTTCTAACCTAATTCCTTCAAATTTCACATATTTGGAAGGGCACTCTTAATCTCTAGTGATGATTTGAAAATCTCCCTTTTTTAGGTAGAGAAAAGAAAAAATTAAACTTGAGATTAGAATGGCATACACATAACATGTAATACAATGTAGTTTCTTTAAAAATTTATGTTAATTTAGCAAGTGAATAAAGACTATAAAATTTTACAACATACTTAAAGAATTTAAGTTAGTAGCTGATAAAGAATGTACAATTATCATTTTTATGGTAAAAAAAAAAATGAACCTATAGTAGCAGATTCCCAGGAGTATTTTATATCTAGCACAATGTTTTATCATCTATCTTAATTAA
The DNA here is from genome assembly GCF_030222135.1 of Aotus nancymaae. Taxonomy (NCBI): domain Eukaryota; kingdom Metazoa; phylum Chordata; class Mammalia; order Primates; family Aotidae; genus Aotus; species Aotus nancymaae. The sequence continues at coordinate 14,840,174 of NW_026988435.1, forward strand.
AATATTAAATACAGAAAACACAAATCAGTATTTTTATCTTCTATATGCCTGTTAGCCAGAGATCTGTATTCTCTTTTAATTGTTAACTTCAAATACTTACACTTTCAAAAGTCCTTAATGATTATCTTCTCATTCATTCATTCATTCATTTGATTGATTCAACAAATATTTATTTTGCTCCTGTTATGTGCCAAGAACTCTCCCAAGTGCTGCAAATACAACTGGGAAATAAATTCCTGCTCTCCTGGAGTTTACATTCAACTGGGAACATAGAGAATGCGAATTGGTCAATGTGTATTATGTTAATGGCAAGAAGAGTTATGAAGATGAAAGCTGCTTAACGGCATGGCAAACAGTGGGTGGAGTAGGGTAGTATTCTAGGTATAGAAACATTTGAGTAGAAACCTGAATGAGGTGATAATGAAGAAGACTTTTAGACATATTAGAGAAAAAATCAAACTATAAGAAACAGTAAATATAACAATGCAAGAAGCATTCTTGGCAGATTCAAAAGTGTAAAAAAAGACCAGTAACTGATTTTAGATCTGGGAAAATAATCATAAGGTTGTAACAACTGGGACCCGGTAAGCTGAGGTAGGAGCCTGAGATTTTATTCTGAGTGAGTTAGGAGTGATGGGAAGTTTTTTTTTTATCTTCCAAGAAGGATATGATTTGGTGTATGTCTTCACCTTGAAACACATCGCAGCTATGACTGAGACTAGATGACCATAAGCTCAGTTTTAAAAGATTGATAATTGAGCAGAGTGTCTAATTCTAAAGAAAAAAAAAAGAATATATTAGCCAGTAATTTTTCTAACTTATACTTTTGTTTAATGTAAAATCTGTTACGCAAATAGCTGGAGAATATTAATTGTCTTCTGTCTACTCTCTTCATAACCATGATTGATATATTTAATTAAGTAAACTAGAGAAATTATGTACTATTTCCTATTCAAAATCTATGGGATTTGTACTCTATTGAAAACTGATCAGGTTTCATTGCTTCTTAGTATATGTTGGTTGTCTTTTGCAAAGGTCTGAATGTTTTTGTGCACTTGAAATTCATGCATTCAAATGCAATCACCAGTGTGATAGTGTTAGATGGTGAGGCATTTGAAAGATGATTGATTACAATGATAGAACCTTCATGAATGGGATTAGTGTCCTTATAAAAGAGGCCTAAGAGAGCCACCAGCCTTTCTGCCATGTGAACATACAGTGAGAAGGATGCTGTCTATGAAGAAGTAGACCTTCATCAAACACCAAATTTGTCAGTGCCTTGATCTTGAGCATTCCAGTCTCCAGAACTGTGAGAAATAAATTTCTGTTGCTTAAAAGCCACCTCGTTCATGGTATTTTGTTATAGTAGCCCACATAAATTAATACAGTTTTATTGGTTTTTGTTGTTGTTTAAATTTTTTAAGAAACCTTGACTCCCAGCTATTGCAGAATTAACAATGTTTGGTGCCTGTATATCTATTTGCCTTTACTTAGTGCCATTCCTACAAAATGAAATAGAATCTAAATTTTTTAAATAAAATAAATACTGGAATAACTGAAATATTTGACATAAGGATGTATATGATCACATTTTTTTGGTGTGCATATGTGTGTTTACTCTATTTTTGAAAAATCCATTCAATCAACTCAGTTTAATTTACATAACAAATATTTTCTTTTGTATTTGACCTTTCATTAGCATAGCTTTTTAAGATTGCATAGAAGAAACAGAGCTATAATGCTATTTGTTTGGATTTTTAAAGATAAAACAATATAAATAAGCAAAATATCCTGTTTCACTAGCTATCTAGGGAAGTTTAGTAACAGTTTTTTCCAAACTAACATCATGATAAATGTGATCATTTATTGATTACTATAAATTATATTCTTACAGTTAACAATCACTCTGAATATCTCAAATTACTGAGTATGACTGTAATTTTCATTTTACTAGTAGAGAAATTGAGGATCAAAAAGAATGTATATCTTTCCAAAGATCACACAGATATTTGGGGGTATAGATTTTACACTCTACCACTATGTACTTTTGCATTTCCATAGAAGTACAGCAGCCCACACTTTCCATAAAACCATGTTCACACTGGAGTGCCAGTGACTCTTTGCTCTTTTAAGCACGTATATATGCTTTGCAAAATTGAGAGCCTAAGTGGGCAAGTCGGTTGCCATGGTTGCTTAGCTGTCTTGTAGAAGTGTTCTTGGGTAGCATTCCTCACCAATTTGTACCTGAAGCTATCGACCCTAATAAGACCCAGCTCTTGTAGTTTTTGTTGTAACTCTTACAATGATTTTTGGTTTAATACATCAAGGATAGAGTTTTTTTTTTTGCACAATATATGAAATATAAGCCAAAGACTTTTAGGAAGAGAACAATTTGAGTCTATCAAACAAATTTAAAATTTAGTAGTGCTCTTAAATAGTAGGCTTCTAGAGATACTCTATTTTGACTGAAAATTGGTTTGCATGGATTGTTACCTATTTTTTACTGTCTCTTGTTTTAAAGTGCCAGCAGAATGAACTAAACAGTAGAAAGAAAAATGGAAGCATTAGGTTTTAGGAATTTGTTCATAAGCCCACCCAATATTTTATGACAAGAATTGATAATAATTTTTTTTAACTTTGCTTAAACTAGATCTGTGATTACTGACAGAGAAAAAATATAGGTAGGAAACAAATATTTAAAGATCCAGTTCAAAATCTAAGGTGGTGTTGTAAACCATAGAGTAGAGCTAATTGGAAGAGAAAAAACTAGAATAAGGAGTCATAACCATTTTTGAATGATATTGAAAGGTAAAATCATATCTAAACATATCTGCCTACTGTGTCAAAAGTAATGAATAATCTTAGTGAGGACTATAGAGTGACCAGAGTAAAAGCTGAAGGGAAGTGGGAGGAGAGTGTGTGGCAAGGACAGCTGCAGAAAACACTTTACAGAAGATTTGATAGATGAGAATAAGACAGGTGTGTAGTTGAAGAGGATGTGGGATTATAAAGTTCTTATTTATACATTGAAATATTTATTTAATGGTAGAAATTTATCCATAATGCTGAATAGAAAACAATTTGGAGAAGGCTACATCCAATATAATAAAATTCATATATATTTTTAGTGGAAAATATTTCATATGTACATATCTATTTTTAATGGAAATATAAGCATCAGATTTATTAACATTGCCCTTGAGCATAAGGGGAAGTTCACAGTTAGGTCAGGCAGGGACACAAAGGGAGCCTCAACTGTATTTGTAGCCACTTAGTTTAAAACTATGTGCATATAATGACTATGTTAAATATATAAAATATATTTTAATTCCTATTATTATCTATAATTGTAATGAAAATTTTTGCATTTGGAATATGAAGTAAACAATTTATGATGTTAGATTTTTGAGTTGTAAATTTCAATGTGATGGTGAAAACCTAGGTATAGCTTTTTACTTTATCATTTATAAATAATATATCTATAAACCTGTACAGGGAGAAGCTGAGGACTAGATATCTAAGCAAAGATTTCCGTCATATACTTGACAAGGCTAGACAATCAATTTTAATAATATGACCTAGAGTAGTTAAATAAAGGAGATAAAATATATAATATTGGGGATTGATTTCTAATTTCTTAGGATATGCTGAAACCATTATTTTTCTGAATTGAAAGTGATATCTTCAAAAGAACTAATAGCTACCATCAAATGAATTCATCTGAGTAATAATCTAGAAAAGAATAATGTAGCTTTTTAAAATTGATATCAAATCTAGTAAGTAAAAATTTCATGATGTACACATCGAATCTGCAACAAATTTCTGATGATTAGAAACATTTGAAACCATAGGCAGTTTAAAACATAGGCTTGGAGAACAGAAGACGCTTCCTTCCTTCCTTCCTTCCGTCCTTCCTTCCTACCTTCCTTCCTTGCTTCCTTCCTTCATTCATTCCCTCTTTCCTTCCCTCCCTCCTTCCTTCCTTCCCTCCTTCCTTTCACCTTTCTTTCCTCTCTCCCTCCTCCCTCCCTCCTTCCCTTCTTTCCTACCTTTTTGCTTTCACCTCTTTCTCTTGCTTGCTCATTCTTTTTCTTTTTCCTTTCATCTTTCCTTCATTCATTTGTTCCTTTCTTCCTGTTTTCTTGCTTGTTGAAATGTTGAAAGTCAGAAAAGAGAAAAATAAAATTGATAAATTTTCATTTTAATGGCTTAGCTTTATTTGAACTAATGTAGATTATAATTTTTATCAAATTGTAAGTTAAATGATAGCATTAATTTTTAGATGAATATTACAATAAGGCATTCTTTGGTTAGATGGATAGGTTGAAACCTTGTTTTTGCCACTTTCTAGCTTTGAAATCTTAGAAAGTTTACTTTTCTTCCTAGTGACACAGTTTCCTCCCCTGTAATATGAAAGCTATAGCATCAACTTTAAAGGGATGTTATAAGACTTAGAATACACACATACACACACACACATACATGTATATAAACACACACACATATACATACAAATACACACACACATATATACACATACATATATATATATATACATAGTAGTGTCTGACATATAGCAAAACTAATGCACAATATTTTACTATAATATTTTCCTTTTGAGGCATTTTCCACACATTTCCTCTTTACAATAGCTTTGTAAAGTAGGTAGACTATCGTGCCAATTTATTTTTCTCCAACATTTTTTGTCTTCCTACCTCCTCATCTGCATTCTTCTTTCATTCTTGCTTCTATTCTTTCTAACAGCACAAAAAGAGCAAGAAACTATGCTAAGCTTTAGGCCTACAAAGATAAATACAATATTATAATTGATTTAGAAGGCAAAAAGTCTAGGAGGAAAGAAAGGCACAATGTTTGAAAATATTGAAAATAGAGTGGTCGGCCAGGCATGGTGGCTCATGCATGTAATCCCAGCACTTTGGGAGGTCGAAGTGGGTGGATCTCCTGAGGTCGGGTGTTCAAGACCAGCCTGACCAACATGAGGAAACCCTGTCTCTACTAAAAAATACAAAATTAGCCAGGCATGGCGGCACATGTCTGTAATCCCAGCTACTTGGGAAGCTGAGGCAGGGGAATCTCTTGAACCCAGGAGACGGAGGTTGTGGTGAGCTGAGATCGCGCCACTGCACTCCAGCCTGGACGAGCAAAACTCCTTATCAAAAAAGAAAAAAAGAAAGAAAATAGAGTGGTCTATTGCTTTATTTTATGGTCCTATGGCTGGTCAGTGATGAGGGAGACTCAAGTGTTTATGAATCACGACTTTCAGAAAGAATTAGTCCCTGTAAACCTCAAATGAAAGTAACCAAGACTTTTTTGGTTTGTTTGTTTTGTTTTTCTCTTCTGTCCCACCAAAACCTACCCCCAGTAATTGGGATACTCGTGTTACCCATGTGAGCAATGTATGGCAAAGAGGTTATGTAATATTCAAAATACACTTTAATTCCTAACATATTTGAGGAATATTATTTTTTAGTAAATTGAAATTAGAATGCTATACTATCTACCTGAGTTCGTAGTAAAATGCGAGCTGAATTCCGTCTGCTTGAAAGATAACTCATTCTGCTTTTTAAGATTCATCTTTCTGTGAATCTTTTATTCAGTTCAGTTGAAGGACAGAATAGAATAGAACAAATAATGAGCTAGTAACACGTAAGACTAACCCTTTTGAATAATAATTTAAAAAGTACGTTTACTCTCTTAGGTTATGTTTCAACACAGAAGACGTGTTCATATAGTCAAAAAAGGATGTTAAGGGGTCTCTAAACAGCAAAATGCAAGATTCAAAATATATTATTGTTATAGAGGAAAGAAAATGTCTGGTTAATGCATGTAGGAGATAATTGCATAACAAAACTAACAGGAAAACTGTGTACTGCAGGAGTATTAATGGATTTAGGAATTAACATAAGAAGAAATGCAGCAATGAATTGAGGAGATATCTGAGAACTTTTAACAGTAGGTCCTAATCCCTAATACCAAGTAGAGATTAATCAAATTATTGAGATGGAAAAGAAGAGCAAATGGGCCACAGACAAAAAGCAGGCAATTCCTTAAACAACAACACCCCCAACAGGGATTTGCTTAAACTTCAACTAAATGTACATAGTGTAATAGATTGGCCTAAAACACGTAACGCAAAATCTACAATTATCTGTATAAGAAGTGTTTAATTCTAAAGTCAGAAATATTGAATGTTAAGAGTGGCTGTCAATTTTCTCAGAACTGACACTTCTGTCAGTTTTTATAATGTAGGTTTTTAAGTTGAATTAACATGATCTTCTATAAAGGTATTTAGAAACTCATTTACCCTCAAACTTTTAGTATATCTAATAAATTGGATTATTCTTAATAGTTACTATATTACTAAAAGTACTAGTACTTTACTAGTGCCAATATTAGGAATAGTCTTATTGCTTGATTTTGTCAAAAAAATGACTGAAAGATATCTCATATAAAGGTCTTCAGTGGACTATAATTACTAATTATTATTAATGATTCTAAGCAACATAAATTTCCCTTCATCGAAGGTCAAATGATCATTTAAAATACTGAAGAAAGTCCAGGCCTCCCAGTTGTCATTTTACTGCCCCTTGATAACACTCTTTCTGTTCATGTTTCTTTTAGTGACTATGAATGTGAATAATTTACAAATTTATAACTAGGGAGAATGTATACAATGAACAATACTGTCTCCTGAAGTTAAATTAGAAAATGGTTCAGTTGATTGTGTAACTCTCCTGAAACAATTAATGCAGTGTTCTATTAAACTCCTTGTCATTTTAGAATGTCTAAAATAGGAAGAAAATTGAAACAGATATGAAATCCTAAGTAACTCAATTTTATGTAAATTTATGTATGAAACAAAAAGCAGAATGGCGATGAAATCTTCTGGGCTTTAATTTGATTTGAGGTCTGATACATATTTTGACCATCTTTCCTTCATGCAAAAAAGAAAATACTCCAGATAGAACAAGTCATTGACTGCCTAATGTACATCAATCAAAGTGCTAACTTATGATGTTTCTCAAGGGTATTGGCTCTTTGGTAGTCGTCAGAAATATAAATGGACAGTGTGGTGTGGGTGTGCTGTGCAATGGAGCAGAGAGGCATGATATTTGATGTGTCATATTTCTTCACTTCAAATAACTAATTAATGGGCTGCTATATATCCTGTTTCTCAGGGGTCAGGGGTATTGTTAAGAATCCTCAATGTTGCCTATTTAAATTAAAAAAGATGACACACAGATTCATCTAGGGTGTTAAGCATAAAGACAGGATAAATCCTTGTCTCTCTAGAAAGTTAATGCCAAAGAATGTGAGCATCTAAACCCAAATAACTTAGTACCCTTTGGTAAATTTTATTTATTAAACTTTAACACCTTAAAGCAGAAAAATTAAAGGTAGTTAATTCCAAGAAAATCATTAATTCAATATATTTTATCTGGAAAGTCATTTCTGTGAATCAATTTCCCGATTAAACTACTTGTAGTTTAAGGAACAGAATATTTTTTAAAAGAAATCACATTTCTGAGAATAATGGTCTTGTCAGACTTTTCTCTTTTGCAAATCAAAATACACTGCTACAATGATAATTTAAGTGTTTGAACTAACCTTTAGATTTTAGGATATACATATATTTGGGTTATAAGAAAGGAAAATCAATAAGCTTAAGTCAGATAACAGGTATTAAATAGGGCTCAGTTCAAATAGAACTCTAATTTTATTAAATAGAAATATAATCTTAACATTTACATAGAAAACAACTGTTGCTTGGGCATATTTTAATCATTTCATTCTTTTCCTTGACTTAACACTATTACAAATCGAGATCCATTATTTTATTTTCTTTTTTTCCCTTTTATACTCAGGGTCATTCAAAGCTAGGCAACCTGATGAAAAAATAAAGGTTAATGAAATTCAACAACAAAAATAATTCTATCTCTCTCTTCTGTATTAGACATTCTTCTAACTGCTGGAACTAATAAGTCATGAATGATGAAGCTTATATTCTTCTAGGAATGACATATATTTAACATAAATATAAATAAAAAGCCTAGATAATTACAAATAAGTTATATGAGTGAAGCTGATAGAAACTGAAAGAAGTCCATTTAAACAGGGTTGTCAGAAAGCCTCTACAGAGGGCACCACCTAAACCTAGATTCAAGGACTAGCTGTACTAAGAACCATGGAGGAAGCGTTCAAGAGTGTACATGTTCAGAGGCAAAATAGATGAATGAGTTGGACACAGTCGCCCAGGCTGGAGTGCATTGGCGCAATCTCTGTTCACTGCAACCTCTGCCTCCCAGTTTCAAGCGATTCTTCTGCCTCAGGCTCTCAAGTAGCTGGGATTAGAGGTACGTGACACCATGCCCGCTAATTTTTGTATTTTTAATAGCGACGGGGTTTCGCCATTTTGGCCAGGCTGGTGTCCAACCCTTCCTTCAGGTGATCCGCCCTCCTCGACCTCCCAAAGTGCTGGGATTACAGGCATAAGCCAGGGAGCCTGGCTTCTTTCTTTCTTTCTTATTTTTTTCTTCCCTAAACAGAATTTTAGCCATTAGCGTATCTGAGAAAGGATGTGGGCAAGGCTGGCTTTATTTTTAAAGTTCCCTTCAGCTAATTTCTGACACACTAGATTGTAGATGTGTTTCAGTGTATGGTGGGAAGGAGAATATAAAGGTGGGAGTGACTAAGTTTTTTTCATTATCTGTAAATACACACTATCACAAAACCTTATCACACACTAAAACCTTACGCTGAAACTTTCATTCTTGTCTTTTTTTTTTTTTTTTTTTTCCATTTCAAATCAATGAGCCTATCGTGAATTGTTTTGAAAAGCTTTGTATTTTTGTCTCTGTGATAGATCATGGCTTCATATTCATTTACCTTTTCTATTTGGTTGTTTAGTTATATTTATTTGGTTCCATTAAAGTCACATTCTGAACAGGTATGTTTGTATATGTTTTCTCATTTAATCCCCACAATAACTTAGCAAAGTGTGGCTTATCATCACCTCAATAGAAGATTTAGAAAGTTTAATTACTGCATCTATATAACTATGCAAAGCTGTAAATAGAGAAGAGTGGAAAAGACAACTCATATTTGCAAACATTTTTCTCAGTTCTTTGCTGTTCATTTCATCACATCAATTTATAAAAATAAATTATAAATGAATTTGTGTTAAAATTGTATTTTTAGTTTATATATTTAGAATCTGATAATTAATGTTTGTATTCCTATGAAATAAGTATAAAACCATAGAATTGTCATTCTATTTGATTAACAATAAATATCCCCCCTCCCTCCCTCCCTCCTTCCTTCTTTCCTTCCCTCCCTCTTATCATAGACCAAATGGCACTATTACATTTAGAGAAATTTTAATAAGCAAGGGGATATTTTTAAAATAAGATTCTAGACTTTATATGGATAATCAAGCCTAGAAATTATTCTCACAATTACTTTTGTTACTATTAACACTATAGTTGATATTTTATTATGTATTTAAATATGAATATTCAGTGGGATTTTTAAAAATAAAGTACCATGAATTTCAACACATGTAGAGATTCATGTAACCAGTAACTTAGTCAGGATACAGCACAGTTACATCATTCCATAAATTCCCTCTTTGCTGTTCCTTTTCAGCGATACACCTTCCACACATCCTTAATTCTTATAATTATAGACTGATTCTCCCCCACTATAGTTTTGTCATTTCGTGGATATCATATAAATGGAAACATATAGTATGTGACTTCTTGAGACTGGCTTTTTTTCATTCAGCGTTGTGTCTGGGAGATCCACCCAAGTTGGATGAATAACTATCCCATTCCCTTTTACTGCTGTTATATTCTATTAGATGAATATACCAAAGTGTGTATCTCCTTTTACCCACGAAAGGGTATTTCAGTAGTTTCCAATTGTTGGCAAATATGAAAAAGAACTTTTATAATCATTTGTGTGCTGTTTTTTATATGAACAAAAGTTTTCATATTTCTTGAGTAAATACCAAGTGCCCACATATGTGTGACCCTTTATAAAGTATTGCCAAACATTTTCTTTTTTCCGGAGTGGCTGTACTAGTTTTTAGTCCACCATATTTGCATGAGAGATTGAGTTGCTCTGTGGCCTTGTTAACACTTGGTATTTTCAGCATTTTTCACTTAAACCACTCTAGCAGTTATGTAACAAAATTTTTTATAGTTTCAACTTACATTTCTGTATTGGCTAATTGTGTGCTAATTTATATTTCTCTATTGGCTTTATTTGCTTAATATCATTTTCATAGACATTTTTAAATTTTTATAAAGTTCAGTTTATCATTTAATGTTTTTCTTGTCATATCTAAACACTGCCTAAACTCAGCTCACAAGAATATTTTCCTACCTTTTCTTCTAAGTGTTTTATAGTTTGGGGTTTTAAATTGAGGTCTGTGATTCATTTTGAGTTAATTTTACATACAGCATGTGTTTTATGTAGATATTAATTTTTATTTGGCTGTCCAATTGCTCCAGCCTGACTTGTTAAAATCATCTTTGTACTTTTATCAAAAATTAAATAGACATATTTGAGTGTGTCTACATTTGGATTCTCCATACCTCCACAAATATATGTGTTTGTCCTTTTGCCAATACAGCACTGTCCTGATGTATAGTATGTCTTAAAATTAACTAGTGTGATTCCTCCAATTTCATTTTATTTTTCAAACTTTCTTTGGCTGTTTAATTTCTTCGACTTAAGCATTTAAAAATTGGCATGTATAAAACTAAAAAAATCCTGCATGAATTTGTATTAAAATTAAGTTTATAGATCCACTTGAAGAAAATTGACACCTTTACTAATCTGAATCATAAAATTCATGAACTCAGTTTGTATTTACGTGTATTTATGTATTTCTGGATCTTTTCCACCAGCATTTTATAATATGCATCATACAGGTCTCATAGAGATATTTTAGAATTATATAATTATTTCATTATTGTAGCTATTGTAAATTTGTTTTAGGATATGGCTATTCAATTCAATTGTTTATTGCTAGTTATATAAACACAAATTTTTTGTTGTATGGACCTTGTATACTGAAACTTTTCTATCCCATGTATTAGTATATTCAATGTTTTATAGATTATTTGAGAATTTCAATGTAAATAATCATATCACCTGTAAATATGGACAATTTCCATTTTTAATTTTTTATTATCTAGGACATTTCAATATGATGCTGACTAGAAATGCTGAGAATGGATACACATGCCTTGTTCCTAATCATGAGTGGGAAGTTGCATTGTCTTTCACCATTCAGTATAATGTCAGCTGTAATTGTTTTTGTTGTGGCTTTTTGTTTTGTTTTGTTTCATAGATATCTTTTACTAGGTAGAAGATGTCTTCTCTATTCTTACTGTGCAGAGAGTTTCTATCATTGAGGTACACCGAATATTATTTTTTTTCTGCATCAGTTAATATGATACATTGATTTTTCTTTAGGCTCTTAATGGTGTATTTCATTGATCTTCATATAAGAATCCAACCTTGCACTGGCAGTATAAACCCCACTTGGCCATTATGTGTTTGTATGTGTGTGTTTGTATCTGTATGTATGTATATGTATGTATCTATCTATCCAGCTATCTATCTATCTATAATACATATCTTTGATTTGTTCAAATTTTGCTCATAACTTTTACATCTATATTCCTGAAAGATAATTGCTTCAAGTTTTTTCTTTTTGTTCTCTTTTGCCCTGGTTTTGATGTCAGGATAAGACTGACTTTGAAAAATGTTTTGGGAAGTGTTCACTTCCCTAGTTTGTCCAAAAGAAATGTGTAAATTTGGTGTAATTTTGTCTTCTGAAACTCATGTGAAAAAAATTTCTGGGCCTTAAGATTATTTTAAAAGTTTTTGAACTAAACATTAAATTTATTTAAGAGTCATAGAAATATTCAGATTGTCTCTTGTTGGTAGCTAAGTGTTGTTAGGTTTTTTCTCCTGAGGAATTGCTTTATTTTTATTATCTTCTAAAATTCATTTGGGTAGAAATGTTCATGGTATGTACTTACAATTCTTTTAATATCTGCCATGTTTAGGGAGTGATATTCTTTTATTTCTAATACAGTTTATTATCTCTTATTCTTTGGTCCATATTACTAGCAATTTACCCATTTATTGCTACTGTTAAAAATTTTTCTTTCATTAGTTTTTCTTTGCTTATTTTAAATTTTGTATATCTCTGCTTTCCTGGTGTATTATTTTCTCCTGTGATTGCTTATGGTTTATGTTGCTGATGTTATCCTAGTCTCTTAAGATTAAGCTGATAATATCACTTTAAAAAAGTATTCTTCCCTATTCTAAACAATGATTGCTGTATATATATATATATAGCAATACTGCTTTAGCTATATCCCCTAAAATTTTATATATTGTATTTTCACTTTTGTCAAATCAAAATATTTAATAATTTACATTGAAATTTCCTTATTAATCTATGGATTATTTAGAAGAGTTGGTTGATTTTTAGATATATGATATTCCAGTTATCATTATGACATTGATTTCCAGTAATTTGATAACAATCAGAACATTTTTGGCATGATTTCAATTATTTTAAGTTTTTAATGGTTTATTACATAACACAGAATATTACCTACCTTGAGGAATGTATGTGGATTTGAACAGAATCTGTATTCCAGTCTTGTTAAATGCAGTGTTTTGTAAATGTAAACTAAGTCCAAGTGGTTGATATTTTTATCAGTCTTTTCTATTCTTGAATGTTGACTTTTCATCTACTAGTTCCATTGAGTAAATGAGCAATGTTGAAATCTCCAATTATATTTGTAGACTTTTCTATTTCTTTTACTTTTTGCTTTCTGTATTTTGAGATTCTCCTGTTCTGTTTACACACAGCGTTTTTTACCATTTTGAAACATTGACCCATTTATAATTATTAAATTATGTTCTTTATCTCTTATAATTCACTTTCAGCAATTCATTTAGAAAAGATCTGCTTACATACAATTCTCCCTTTTTTTAAGCCTTATTTCTTCACTCAACTTTATTGTTGAAGGGTATTTTTGCTGAATGTAGCATTCTGGGTTATAAATTCCTTTCATTTAGATATGTTAAATCATTAATTTTCAGCTGTTTGTGTGTAATGTTTCTGGATGTGTATTTCCTTGGGGTATTTTGTTTAGGGTTTTCTGAGCTTCTTGGTGATTTAGGTACTTTTAATTTTTTGTCAAATTTGAGGTATTTTCAGCTTATAAATGCTGTACATTTCTATATACATCATCAAAACATATACTTATACATACATATTTATAGTCATATGACTGAAAGTTAGCAAAGTAACAGAGGTAATGGAATTTAATTATCATTTTACATTAACTGTGAATTCATTTAATGGAGAGTTATATTATGAATAACAAAATAAAGACTTTCATAATTAATAAAATATTTATTACTTTCCTAGCATGCATATAATATATATGATGTTATTTTAGTAAAATCACTAATTATGTTTTATTAACATGACTTTACATTATGACTTCATATAAATTCCTTGGAAAATAATTCTAAATTAGACAAATAGTTTTGACTCAATGTAGTTCTTTTATTTTTATTATTAAATTTGTTTTAGCAAAGCTGCTTTTACAAGAGTAGTAGCAATTTTAGTTACTTTTATGAATGCCACTGAATTTCTCACCATGTGCAATTGTATGTTTTATCAGCTATCCATAGGACTTACAAATACAATGCATACAATTTTACAATGTTTTATTTTTTATGAATATGGATGGGTAACATCTACCTGTATTTGTGATAATTGATAACTTATAGCGCTAATTAAAATGTCAAGATTTTCAAAGATATAAATAAGCAAAGAAATGGTCCACAACTTTATTTCTGAGACCATATGTAGTCCTTTTACTCAGATTGTGTCTATTTTATGAGCTTGTCATGATTAAAAATAAAACAAGACATTACAAACTTGTTATTAAATATAAGAAATATATCTTCATGCACTGTATGTTTAATATTTCATACTGTGAAATCTTGTTCAGAACAGAGATACAGCAAGTTATATTAAATTTGCTGTGAGCTCGACCCTCTCAATCTCTGACATTCTTCATTTTACCAACAAAGACAAATGAAGGAGCAGAAAGTGTAGCATAACATTGATCATTTTATGACTGTCAACTGCAGACAAATCATTTACTTAGAATAGATTCTTCAAAAATATTATTTATTATACTTTTAATCTAGCCTATTAATACCTCACTGCAACAAATTTTTTCCTGATATTAGAGCTATAGATCAAGTGGGAAGAACATGAATTTTTATGTTAATTAGTTGTAAATATTATTCTTGAAATCTTTCCAAACAGAATAAAATTTAATTGATTTAGCGAATACAATTAGTGTCCAGTTTTCATTTGAATGGTTACTTATAATTCGTACTTTATCCAATAATATAAAATTACCTTACTATTTTACAGCTAACAAAGTATTTTTAAAAGTAGTTAAGGCTAAGAAACTGTAGAAAATAACATTTCCACATCCAATGTTCTTATGGCTAAACACTCATTTCATTTTCCAGTATTATTAAAACACATTATTATAAAAAGGAACTGTAATCATTAAAATTTCATTATAATGATTTTTAGTAAAAGCATGGTAGAAACTTAAGCATTTTAAAAATATGGGTGATTATGAATAAAATATGGGTAATAAAATTTGTGTAATTTGTATTATCTAAATTATATTAATAAAATATGGGTAATATTTTGCTGCTTAAACTTTTATCATTTAATTTAATTTAGATATCAAATACAGGCTCATAAAATCTTAGGAATAATTTGATCTATAAATATGTAAATCAAACAGATACACATGTCTATATTTATATTTAATAAGGTGTGAATAAAACCTTTCATAAATGAATTTTCTCAGAATATCAAGATCTTGTTCATTTCAATGAGTTTCTGATAAATATAGATTGTATATATTCACCGTTTCTGTCCCTTCATAATTGCTTGTCTTTCTTTTTAAAGAGATATTTATTGAATATTGATCTATATATCTTTGCATATTTTTAAAATATTGCTTCATAATGGCATATACGATCTGCACATAAATACATAATTACACAGTATATATAAAATTAAGCCTATTTTTTGACATACATAAATATACCACACAAAAGCTGTTTTATTTAAATTGCAAAAATAGGGAAATTGTTGTTGACATATTATAGGTCCTTCTTTTGTGCTTTATTTTTCTTAATTCAACATGGATATTTTTATATATTTATCTATGTCTTCATGAAGAGAGAAACAAGGAAGAGAATCTCCAGGATGCCTGTTGTAGTGGCCCTCATTTTTGAGATGTAAATATGTTGATCAATTCATGAGGCAAGCCTAATGTCCTCTGTTTTCAGGGTGGCCTCTGCCATCAGTTTTAGGATTTTTCTTTACTCATCCTTACTTGAGTTTCAAATAATTTTGAGGTTCTTTCCCACTGAAACAAAGTTGGAGTTCATCACTTATTTTTGCTCCATGCTTTTCTTAATACAAACAACTTTTACAATGTATTTGGTGCATTGCGAGCTCTAGAGATATTCACATCGAGAGTGAATGGCACCACACAGGTTTTGGTCACCTTTCTCTTTGGGTTACTACTTTTTGTCACTCTGTCTTATTTCTCCATCCTTTTAAATGCTTCTCTTTTCTTCTCTAACCCAAATTCTGAGAAATAACATATTTCTCAGGCTTACAACTTTGAAAATAAAATACAAAATTATTATTTAAATACATATGGACATTCCATTGAAAAACATCATGTGTGTACTGATCCCATAATTCACTTCAGTAATATTTAGTTATATTTTACATGTAATATATAAAATTTGTCATAAATTAAAATAAAATTATAGTGTATCAAAATTTGTAAAATGTGCTAAAGCAATACTGAAAGGTTATTAATATGGGAGCTTAAAATACATGTATTGGAATAGAAGAAACATCTGAAATAAATGATCTGAGTTTCTGCAATAATAAGTGAGGAAGCAATTAAGATCAAACAAGTACAAAAAATATTAAAATAAAGCATAACCAATGAAAGAGTAAATGGACAAACAATGGAGAGAATTAGTAAAGTTAAAGTTAATTTTCTGGATTATTCATATTTGGGTAAATAAATATACCCTAAGAATTTAGAACTTGGTAAATTTATTGAGAACTAGGTTTTGGGGACTCATGTATGGTCATTTTCATTAATATTCCATATACATTTGCATGTGTCTTCTCTTATTACTGAATAAAATGAAGAACGTTGAACAAAAAGTTAAATCTTCAGATCTCTTTTACCTTCCAGTGGAGAAAATATAAACTAATAAACACCTTTCCCCAACACCAGCCAGAGACTGAAGATTGGTATTGGGGAATGTATGAAAATAGGCTTTCTAGACTGGAGAACATTAAGCAGGGTTGATGACTGAGGAAGCAAAATGACGTGAAGATAACTAAGTGATAAGTGCCTCGGATGCTGAAATACATGACCAATTTCATACACTCAAGTTCCAAACCATGAACATTAAGGTTTGATCTTTCATATTAGATATTGAAAAATTATTCTCTAGGTAGATCACCCCTCAGGCCAAAACTAGACTATCATCCTACAGAGGCAATCCCATTAACAAACTTCGAGCGAACTTTCAGTACACCAATTTTCAAAATAACGGACACAATTCATTACCTGTCTGAACAAATCTTTGACATGAATGAAACAGTGGAATTGAAAACAGCAACTTCAAGAAAACAGGAATCTACACAGGTTAAAAAAAAACAACAAAAAAAAAACTCTGCGAATAAAGAAATTTTTATAATTTTCTTGAAGAAATTATGTACTATATCCTAAAAACAAAACAAAGATAACATTATAATATTCAGAGAAAGGAAAATACGTCTTAGAAATAAAAATATATACACAGAAGCAGATATGAAAAACTCAAAATAATGTTGGAAAAGTAAATTTGGAAATATCTCCCAAAAAGTTTGTGAAGAGGAAAAAATAAATATATATAAAACATTAGCCAATCATATAACTCTCAAAACTGTATGATATCTGAATAATAAGATCTAGACGTGAACTACTTCATAGAATTTTCCCAGCTATACAATATGGATAATGAAAAGAGAAAGGCATCTTTTAAAAACTGAAATTAACAATGGCTCATTATTTGGTTGTTATACAAGTCTTAGTTTTTTCTTTTTTCTTTTCTTTTTTTTTTTTTTTTGAGACGGAGTATCGCTCTTGTTACCCAGGCTGGAGTGCAATGGCGATCTTGGCTCATCGCAACCTCCGCCTCCTGGGTTCAGGCAATTCTCCTGCCTCAGCCTCCCGAGTAGCTGGGATTACAGGCATGCACCAACATGCCCAGCTAATTTTTTGTATTTTTAGTAGAGACGGGGTTTCACCATGTTGACCAGGATAGTCTCGATCTCTTGACCTCGTGATCCACCCGCCTCGGCCTCCCAAAGTGCTGGGATTACAGGCGTGAGCCACCACGCCCAGCCCAAATTCCTAGTTTTATCAAATTATAAAAATGAATTAACTAGAGCTTGGTGAGACCGTTTTTACTTATTTAGTGAAAATAAATTAATATATAAGTTGTGTATATAAGTTTGAATTGTATATTTAATTAGACATGCATGTGTTTTGTTATAAAAGTGATCATTTTGTTAAATACATATGTAACATTAATATTCTTTCTTTGTTTTGTATGCAATAAAGATCTATTTAGCATTTATAATATTCCAGGCATGGTGTTAGAATTTTATGAGTTTTAATATCAATATATAATTTGAACACATATGTGCTGAAACATAATGTGAGCCCTACAAGTCAGATACTTTTATAATATTTCTATGTAATTGGTATGGAAAGGGAAACAGAGAGAGGTTATTTCACTTGATGTGACCACAGAACAAGAAAATGGTGAATTCAAATTCAACACCAGGCAATCAGGCATCAGAACTCATGCTTTTGATCACAAAGATATTCTGTGAAAAAAATAGTTCTAGGAAAAGCAACTCTATTTGTAACTGGTTCTGTGTTTCACATCATTTTTTGCAAAGTCAATTTACAATGATGGCATTCTTATTACATTCTTTCTTAAGGTGTTATATTTTTAAATGGGAAGAAAATACTGAATTTGATATACACTTAATTCAATTTTATGTTTGAAATCTTTTATTAGACTTACTGATAAATCTGAAATGTATTTGCTACCTTGTATAAAATAGTTTTTTAATTTATTGACTATTTATTCATTGAATGACCTTTTCATTCTCTTAATGCTATTTGAATGCTATTTGATGCTCTCTTTTTCATTCGTGAACATAATTTATTCCCATGGAAATGTTCATTCCATTGCTTTCACTATTCTTAAGCCATTACTGATACTTTATTATGACTAGTCTGTCTCCTTTTATAGAAAATATATTATATTTTGCTATTTGTTTTAGTCATATAATTTTTAGAAACATTTTTCCAAGTTCCAAAAAAAAATGCTACTGGCATTTTATTTTAAATTCACATAAACTATAAAGTAATTCAAACAATAGGCATGTATAAGATATATTTCTATAGGCAAGAATATGACATATCTATCCATTACTATATTTAAAATACTCCATACATTAGCTTATTAAATGTTGAAAAAAAATACCTGCTGGGAAAGCAGTCAGGAGCAGCCTGCACACCCTTGCTTAGTTGCATAAGAGCTTGCCTTGGACCAGTAACATTTTCTAATGTGGAAATAAAGAGTTGTGTGCTGGACATATCACCTTTTTGGAGTATATCTTTCCCTATTCTGCACTTGACGTGAATTTCTTTAATTTGCATAGAAGCATGTGAATCAAACAGCACCCGCCCAACCTCACTGCTATATCTGTCACCAGTGGAGAGGAATGGGGTCCCTCACCCTTAGCACAAGATGAATGTTTACAGATAATCTCTCTGTGTTGGCTGTGGAATGAGACCCACGGGCCATAGGGGACTGATATTCACTGTTGAAGCCTAGCCTTCCCTGTCTCTTCTCTATTGTAATAAATCACTGTTTTATCCAGTGCCTATATGCGTCTTCTTACTTGCATATCACACAGTGGCTTGAAATCCTGGGACTGGTGCTCCTGGCAATGCCATTGTTAAGCTCTTTGCTATCCTTCTCTCAGTGGGACTCCTCCCCAGAAGGAACAAGTGTCACTTGCTCAATAGAAGCTATATAGTAGCCACTATTAGACCCATTTTATGGTGAAGAACTATTTAAAAAATTTATTTATAAGTATCTAATATCACAAAGTTATTAAGAAGTGGCTTATAGCATCAAGTTAATTACTTTTTGACTCCAAAGTGTATACCTGTAGTCATCACGCTTCTTTATTTCTATCATCATCATTAACATATTATTTTACCTTTCCATAATGTCCTTATAGCTACTGTGTGTATAGTATCTATAGATATTTTATTAAAGCATGCTGCTTTACAAGACATGGATAGGTAGATATCAAGGGTCAAAAATGCACATTGGGCCAAGAGAAACAAGAGAGCAGCAATTAATATTTTGCTGAACAGCGATTAGGCTTGAAATTTGTTACTTAGTAACATGGAAGATTCTTGATGCATTCACACTTGAAATGTGATCATTTAAATTAGTTCAGACAGATTACCTAAGACACCTGTCTTTTTTTAACCTTGAAAAAATTAGATTGGATTGACCATCAAATTGCTCCTGTCTTACATGAAATTACTAATACCCAATCTAAGGAGAGTGATTTATGTAAGCAAGGCAGTTTAAAAGAGAATAAAATATGAACAATGAGACAAAATGAAAGTATAAAATTGTGCACACGTTTTACAAAGATATAAAAAGGTCAAAAGAGCATTCCTGGAAAGAACAGTAAAACCTCTGCAGTAATGTGTTCCAATCCATAAGCTATAATTTCACAACAATGCCATAAAATATAATATGACTCATCAATCAGAATAGAATTTTTTGAATTAATTATACATAAATTCAAAAAGTTTTAGAAAATAGTATTGCAATTGAACTATTAGTTCTTAACCATTATTATCAGTACATGTAAAGACAAAATGTATTACCATGTTTAATTAATTACCAACAAATGCAAATAATACTTCAAGGGAAGATAACAATAGAACTGGAAAGGATCTACAAGGTACTATTTATGCCATGTCCCCAGGAAGCTATTTTATGAGCAAGAATCAGCTATTTATTATTTTCATACTTCATCTTAAAATTGTGCTGGTAGGTAAACAACATTTTGTTTTAAAAAGACCTAGATTTCTAATCATTATTAAGGTAACTAAGAGCCATGGCAGGCCCTTACTTGGTACTTTTGTTCATTTGTGTTATTGGTAGTATACTTGCCTAGAAACAGACAATGACCCTTTGTAATAAGGGAAATACCAGATTGCAGAACAAATAATATAATCCTCAGAATTGAGCATATACTCTGTGTCAGTTTCCGCTTTATAACAACTCATTTAGTTCAGTAAAACATTAACTTTGAGAAAATATCAAAGGCAACATGGGATAACAATTTTAAAAAGGTATTTATGGAACATATCTCAAAATATTAAAATTTATTTATGACAAACCCACAGCAAATATCATACTGAATGGGCAGAAACTGGAAGCATTCCCTTTGAAATCTGGCACTAGACAAGGATGTCCTCTCTCACCACTCCTATTCAATATAGTATTGGAAGTTCTAGCCAGAGCAATCAGGAAAGAAAAAGAAATAAAGGGTATTCAATTAGGAAAGGAGGAAGTCAAATTGTCTCTATTTGCAGATGACATGATTGTATATTTAGAAGACCCCATAATCTCAGTCTAAAATCTCCTTAAACTGATAAGCAACTTCAGCAAAGTCTCAGGGTACAAAATCAACATGCGGAAATCACAAGCATTCCTATACACCAATAGCAGACTAAAAGAGAACCAAATCAAGAACTACCATTCACAATTGCTACAAAGAGAATAAAATACCTAGGAATACAACTAACAAGGAACATAAAGGACATCTTCAAGGAGAACTACCAACCACTGATCAAAAAAAATAAGAGAGGACTCAAACAGATGGAAAAACATTCCATGCTCATGGTTAGGAAGAATCAATATTGTGAAAATATCCATACTGCCCAAAGTAATTTATAAACTCAATGCTATCCCCATTAAGCTACCTATCACCCTCTTTACAGAACTGCAAAAAAAACAAAACAAAACAAAACAAAAAAAACACCTTAAACTACATATGGAACCAACAGAGGGCCCACATAGCCAAGTCAGTTCTAAACAAAAAGAACAAAGCTGGAGGCATCACACTACCCAACTTCAAGCTATACTACAAGGCTGCAGTAATCAAAACAGCATGATACTGGTCCCAAAACAGAGATATGGACAAATGGAGTAGAACAGAGGCCTCCGAGGCAATGTCACACATCTACAACCATCTGTTTTCTGACAAACCTGACAAAAACAAGCAATGGGGAAAGGATTCCCTGTTTAATATATGGTGTTGGGAAAACTGGCTAGCCATGTGCAGAAAACAGAAACTAGACCCCTTCCTGACACATTATATTCAAATTAACTCCAGATGTCTTAAAGTCTTAAACATAAGACCTAACACTATAAAAACCCTAGATGTAAACCTAGGCAAAACCATTCATGACATAGGCATAGGCAAGGACTTCATGACTAAAACACCAAAAGCATTGGCAACAAAAGCCAAATAGACAAATGAGATCTAATTAAATTCCAGACCTTCTGTGCAGCAAAAGAAACAATCATTAGAGTGAAACGGCAACCAACAGAATGGGAAAAAATGTTTGCAATCTACTCATCTGAGAAAGGGCTAATATCCAGAATTTACAAAGAACTAAAACAGATTTACAAGAAAAAAATAAACCCATTCAAAAGTGAGCAATGGACATGAACAGACACTTTTCAAAATAAGACATATATGAGGCCAACAAACATATAAAAAATGCTCATTATTACTGATCATTAGAGAAATGCAAATCAAAACCACATTGAGATACCATCTCACACAAGTTAGAATGGCGATCATTAAAAAATCTGGAGACGACAGATGCTGGAGAGAATGTGGAGAAATAGGAACACTTTTACACTGTTGGTGAGAATGTAAATTAGTTCAACCATTGTGGAAGACAGTGTGGTGATTCCTCAAGGACCTAGAAATAGAAATACCATTTGACCCAACAATCCCATTACTGGGTATATATCCAAAGGATTATAAATCATTCCATTATAAAGACACATGCACAAGTATGTTCATTGAGGCATTGTTTACAATAGCAAAGATCTGGTACCAATCCAAATGCCCATCGATGATAGACTAGATGGGGAAAATGTGGCACATCTGCACCACGGAATGCTATGCAGCCATAAAAAATGAGTTCGTGTCCTTTGTAGGGACATGGATGAATCTGGAAACCACCATTCTCAGCAAACTAATACAAGAACAGAAAATCAAACATCACATGTTCTCACTCATAGGCAGGTGTTGAACAATGAGAACACATGGACGCAAAGAGGGGAGCATCACACACTGGGGTTTCTTGGGGGGGAATAGGGGAGGGACAGTGGGGGTAGGGAGGTTGGGGAGGGATAACATGGGAGAAGTGCCAGATATAGGTGACGGAGGGAATGAAGGCATCAAACCACACTGCCATGTATTTAGCTATGCAACAATCTGGCATGTTCTGCACATGTAACCCAGAACCTAGAGTGCAATAAAATATCTATCTATCTATATGGATAGATAGACAGATGATAGATAGGTAGATAGACAGATAGATAGATAGATTGATAGATTTAAAAAATGAACAAAAGAAAAAATCTTACTGTCAGACTTTTATTTTGCCATTGACAATCTATCTTCCTGAAGTTAAAATTTTCTAAATTCTTATCTCTATATATTTAGAATGGATGCTTATAAAAAACTGAACCATTTATTAGCTAGAGTTTACTAATTTAATGAAATATATTTTAGTGTCATTAAGTGAGCACATCCTCGATTATTGACACAATTAGTTTTCCATAAATGTTATGCTTACAAAAAATGTGCAAAAAGAAAAAATAATCTGTCTCAGTACAGATTGAACATACTGGCTGTATCTAATAATTTTTTGAGGATGTTTATTTGAAAATATTCCTTGAAGGAAAGTCTCTGAGACTAGGTTCCAATTATAAAATTCATATACTCAAAAATATTTTTTTCACTTAGGATTCTTTGACCAAGTGATTGCTGTCCTTGGACAAATTGATTTTTTAATTTATTTAATATACTTTAAGTTCTAGGGTAGATGGGCAGATTGTGCACGTTTGTTATATAGGTATACACATGCCATGGTGGTGGTTTGCTGCATCCATCACCCCGTCATCTACATTAGGTATTTCTCCGAATGCTCTCTCTCCCCAATCCCCTCACCTCCTGCTATTCCTCTCCTAACCCTTCCCCCCTTGAGAAAAATTTTAAGTAGAAAATATTATAATCCAAATATTGCTGATGGACAGAGTAGGTTGCAAATTGAGGCAGAATCGCATAGATTGGACTAATGATTCGGCAAAGGACAAATTCTCTCCTTATAGCCCTGTGTCATACAAACTTACATAATGCCAGTGATAAGTAAGGCAGCCATCCCTATTTGGTTAACCCCAGCTGATACTTATTACATTTATCTAAGGATTTTTCCAGCATCTCTCATAATATCCTGAGGGTAAAATGTAGGCCAAGAGTTGTATTGGTATCTGGCTACAGATAATTGTGTCAAACTTCCTAATTGTGACATTTTACAGCCATTTTCTAGTTCTTCACTTTTTTATTCCTTTCTAAATTACAAAGGCAATACGACAGAATTTAAATAATTGACTTTCCACATTACAATTTGTTCTGAGAAAGAATTGGTAATAAAAGCATATATTATTATGCTACACATAGCATTTCTAAGAAAGACAAATTGTGTTGTGTAGGCAAAACCTAGTTGGAAGAAATTTATATTTGGAGTAGTGTAGAGTTTTATTCTTTTCAATTTTTTTTTCTCCTGAAATCGGAGAAGGAAAGGCTAAACAACATCTGGGAGTTTATGATGTATTACCTGTAAAACACTCACTTGTACTTTCTTGTGATCACATGTGTATGGATATACATAAAATAACAGTTTGTGAAATAGCTACATGCATAAAATCAAACAATGCAGCTGCATCCATATTGGCACTAATGACACCTTTAATTCGACTTCATAGCAAATGAATACATTTCAGGCTTTATATAATCCACAGTGTCACACTGTACTAATTTGATTCACCAAGGAATGTATTGATTTCATTCTTCAGTTTACTTCAATAGCTATATTCCACAATATAGACATGTTTTAAATAGATAGTAATTATTTGATTTTTTCTTTTGATTTATTATATCAAGTTTTATTTCAAATTGAAATGCAAACACCTATAGCTTTTAGCCTAATGATCCGATAAATTAGTGCTTGTTGGATGGATATATATACTGCCTTTCCAAACTCAATAGGAAGTTGCCAGTGCTTTTACGGAGAGGCAATATTTTCTCTTGTTCTGAATTTCTCAGAGGATCAGCAGTTAATATAGCATTTTCTGTAACAATTAAATTAAAGTGCTAGAGATTTGTTTCTCCATGTGTTCAATTTTTTTGATTAAGTAATGCCTTAAAGGACCATTTTAATAAGGTAAGTGCCCTACCTGCATGAGCCAGACTTCATTTTTTAAATGATGAGTGGCTTTCTGCCATTACATTTTCATGCAAAAATGTTGGTTATACAAGCTTTCTGTAGTATAGAAAATATGTACGTCTGTATAGGCCAATTCTGAAAGACCAATACCAAGATACTGTTTGCATATTCCACAGAAAAAAATTTTAAATTATTGATAACAGTTTTATAAACTATATAAATAAAATAGCAACATTTATGAAACTAAAGGTTAAACAGAACACATATAATGTTCTGGAAATGAAAGATTACATAATGTGGCATTTATCTGATAATTCATTGTGTACTCTGTCAAAATTTTAAGATTCCTATTAAAGCAAAGTATGATTAATAATCAAATCACTAGAATATAAGAGACAAATTTTTAAGTTTATGCAAACCTGGAAGGTAAAACAAAAGCTTTTAGAATATGTGTAAATCCTCTTGAGAAAATTCCAGCAGAGAGGAGGAAATTCCAAAGCATAACAACATTTAAATGCCTTTTACTTATGGCCATGATGGAGTTCTTGGCCACCACCTTTACCTTCCTCCATGAGCAACTATAAAAGTAAATATGATGGTTAATACTGAGTGTCAACTTGATTGGATTTGAAGAATAAAAATTATTGATTCTGGGTGTGTCTGTGAGGGTGTTGCCAAAAGAGATTAACATTTGAGTCAGTGGGCTGGGAAAGGTAGACCCACCCTTAATCTGGGTGGGCACCATCTAATCAGCTACCAGCTTGACTAGAATATAAGCAGGCATAAAAATGTAAAAAGAGACACTGGCCTAGCCTCCCAGCATATGTCTCTCCCGTGCTGGATGCTTTCTGCCCTCAAACATCAGACTCCAAGTTCTTCAGTTCTGGAACCCAGACTGGCTCTCTTTGCTCCTCAGCTTGCAGACAGCCTATTGTGGGACATTGTGATCCTGTGAGTTCATACTAAACTCCCCTTTAGTTTAGAATAAATTTCTTTAGTTCTGTTCCTCTAGAGAACTAAGACTAATACAGTACATTTTAACAAATTAATTTCAGCACATGACTATTGAAGACTAAGCTCTAATTTTTTTTTTTTTTTTTTTTTTTTTTTTTTTTTTTTTATCTTGACCAAATTCCTATCTAAGGGGTCTGGGGATTCCTGCCCTACAAACCAGAAATTCTCATCAGATGAGTTTTATTTAAACCTATATATTGTGAATTAATTTCCAACCTGATTCTGGAATAATGTTATGAGACAAGGAAGAAAATCAAAATATTTTACCCCAAAACATGTTTCTTTGCCATATCTTCAAATGGTTCTGCAAAGCTGTCCTTTGCAGGGGAAAATGTGCATCTCTAAAAAAATTTCTAGTAACATAGCTAGATCTTTGTCTTCCATGCCCTCCCAGTCCTCAAGAGATTTAGTAAGAGTCTAGGACCTTTTTGAAGGTCTAAATAGGACACATTTTGTCATCTACTCTCTCTAAGGGCAATCACTATAAGACTTCAAAAGAACTGTGGTCTCCACAATCTTTTAGTTTAACCTGAACATTTCCTTTCTATTGATGCCAGGTCTTTAGACAAAGTCAACCAATTATTAGTCAGAAAATGTTTAAATGTACCAATAATCTGGAAGCCAACCCACACCCCACCCCACTTGGAGTTGTCCCACCTTTCTGAACCAAGCCAATGTATTTCCTAAGTGTATTTGATTGATGTCTCATGCCTTCTTAAAATGTATAAAGTCAAGCTGTACCCCAACCACCTTGGGCACCTGTTCTCAGGACCTCCCAAGGGCTGTGTTCCTGACCAGAGTCACTCATATTTGGTTCAGAATAAATCTCTTCAAATATTTTACAGAGTTTGACTCTTTTCGTTGACACAATAATGCATTAGAAAAAGGCTTTCTTTAATGAAAACTGATGAATCCTACAATGTTCTTGGCTTTCTGCCTGGAGGTAGTTTTTAGATAACAATACAGACTGATAGTTTCAATGTTCGAGGAAAAGGTCAGAGTTTGAGAAGGTAGATGTACCTATAGTATGCCCAGTAGAAAACCAGAGAGAAGGAAGGTACACAGTAAAGAGCATCTCCAAAAACTGGATGTGTTTCCCCTTGGATCTGTTGTTACCCAATAATGAATAACAAGTGAGTAGGCTGTAAGCCCATTAAAAGAGACAAAGAATGACTTGGGAGATACAAGTTGATAAATTTCCAGAGCTCATGTTAGGCTGGGAGACACTCTAGTGTGCTGACTAGTTGGGGTGGAGAATCCGAAGGGAACAACATCTAGTGGACACTTAGTGGACAATTGGCCAATTTAGTGGACACACAATAAGGATCAAGCCTTAGTAAGCTTGAATTATTTCTAGAATAAAACCTACTTTTTAACTCACTAACAGAGCATAAAATGAGCCTCAAAAGAATCCAGATAAAAGGCAAGTGTTGAAATTGCCAACTGGCCTGAACAAAGTCCTGTACTTTTTAAGGAGAGAGAACAATATTTAGTACTCAGTCATGCAAAATTTCAACTGGCCAAGCTCCAGCCAGTATTTATTGGATTTGTACTAGTTTTGCGTCAGCTTAGAATGAGGAAAACAAAGCTCACTCCCAACCTAACAATGAGAGAAATCTAGAAAATCTACAAAATCACGTTTTGAATCCACTGAGATTGCAAACCAACAGATGGACTGAATTCCAACGGTTTATAAGACAATAAGGATGGAGAGAACCCATGAACATTTTTTATCATTGGAAAATCATAGGAGAAAGATGTGGCAGTCATAAAAGTAAATAACACATTTGAAATTTCAATGAATTTTTAAAGACTGAGCATGAACTAGCATTAGAGTTTTGAACTGGTGGAAGTCCTAGGGACAAGAGGAGTTCACAACCACTCACTAGCCTTCCGTTGTGGGTCTCCAATTAGTGTCCATGAGAAAGGTTGAGAGCAAGGAAGGATGTTCAGGAAATCCCTCTTGCTGGAATAGGTATGCAGATGCTGCTGAATTCTGAGATTAAAAGTAAAACTACTGAGTAGAGCTGTTTGTGCTCCTGGCTCTATATAGTTTAAGGTAGTGATCAGCTGAAGCGAGAATAAAGATAATACCTGCCAGCACCATGGTCCTGCTCAGAAAGGAAGCAAAATCTCACTGATGCTGGAGAAGGAGTATCACTAACCTGATGCTGCTGGGGATGAGGCGAGGCAAATACTGGGAGAGAGATTAAGTCTGTGAAACCAGTTTTCAAGTCTAGCTGAAAACTCAATGTGAAGCAAGAATAATGATAAAAGTCATCTAGCACTTTCGGCCTCATATTAAAAATAAAATAGAAGCTGTCAACCACTGAAATAACATGAAGCCTTTGGTACAATGAAGGTAGTTGCAACAACAATGATACTTCAACAAATATTAATTACTATCTAGATTGATTCAAGCCTACCAAATACAGTGCTGAAGGAAGGGGCAATTTCATTTGTAGGAATACATATTAACTATGTTTCTATAGTTATTTTGCACACAATATCTGACATATTATAAAAATCTATGAAACACACAAAATAAGGAAGGATTATCTATTCTTTATGAAGAGATAAAATAGACATGATATATAGGAATAGGTATGTCCAGACATTGAAACTCAAAAATGGTTGATAACATAAGTATAATTAATGCATTTAAAATATAGTGAAAAAATACTAAGAATGGAGAAGTGAGAAATATCATTCGAATAAAATAAAATATAAAATGTAAAAACATTAAAAGTTGAAAATATAATATCGAAAATGAAGAATTTTTATAGTGAATAGAGGTATCAACTAACTGGACAACTGAACTTACTAGGGGAAAGAAAGAGTGAAGTTGAGGCTAGGTCCATCAAAATTACACAAACTGAATTATATAAAGAAGCAGGCAAGCAAACACACAAGGAATCAAAACAGATTAGCGATTCCGAAAGGATAACATGAAATACCTAATGTACATGTAATTTTAGTTTTAGAAGCAGAATAGAGAGGTGACAAGAAAATATACACAAACTATATAATGGCTAAGATTTTTCCCAGCTTAATGAAAAACACTAAATTTCATGTCCAAGAAGTTCATAAAATCTCAAGCAAGATAATTATATAAAAATCACACTGAGGCACATTATAGTAAAACTGTTGTAAATCAAAGATAAAGAGAGGTTTTATTGTTTTTGTTTTGATCAACAAGAATAAAATGAATCATTTCATAAGAGTGAAAATAACAAATTCCTATTCCTGGCCCAGATATAGATACAGTGGCCAGAATTTCCTATTTGCAACAGCTATAAAAGAAATATAATATATCTCAAACAAAGATAATTCAAGATACTAGATTTTAACCAGCAAAAAAAAAAAATAATAATGTTTGAAGACAGAAAACAAATGAGGTAAACCCTACAATTATCTCAGCTTATTATAATATCTGAAAAGATCCTCCAACGTAAACTATGCTAAGAACATTTCATTTTTAATTGATTTTTATTCTCCCCAAAATGTAAGAAGTAAGATTGTTGAATAACATCACATATGTTATCAAGGCTTTTGATACAATTTAAGAAATTTCTCTTCAAGTTGTCCATTTCAAAAGTATACACATCACTAGTATGTGTATACTTTAAAAATTGTGTTATGATTGGCTTGTTTTTGTTTGCATCTAACGCTTATCACGGGAGAATTCTATTCGACTTTTGTATCCCAAAACCTAGCCTAAACTTTTAAAATATACAGTAACTGGCATTCAGTAAGACTACGTAACAGTACATGAAATGTACGTGACAGGCATGCATTCTACAAGTGCAAAATTATACCATATAATCTTTGACAGCAAATATCTCTGAATTAAGAAAGAAGGCATGTATTTTCATCACTGACTGATGAGTCAGAAGTATCGGATTAGGTGGTATGAAATCTAAATACTCAGGAAGTAGAATAAAATGATCAAAAGCACATCAAAAATGGAATACCAAAAAGTTGGTATTTAAGCTGGTTCTTGAATGAACATAAAATATCACTGTTCACAATGGGTTTTCAGAAGGCATTTTGCCTTAAGAAAAGTGACAAAACTGGTTAGGTTCATACATGTTTTTGCTAAGGATTGGTCATAGAGCTAGCTGAAAAGTGGCTTAGGGAGAGAATATCTGTGTTTGAAAACCAAACAAAGGAGCTGAGACTTTCTTTTTGTGTTTACTGTTGGTTGGTTGGCTGGTTGTCTGGTTGATACTGATAGCAGTGTTTTTGCTTAAGCAGTAAAGAGAGGTGATCAAAATTTTTGTGTGCTTATTTTATTTATTATTTTTAGACTAATCTTTTAACAATATACAGGGTGAGTTAGCTGTGTACAAAATAATGAAAAACACTAGACAGACAAAATAGATATTAGGAGGCTACCAAAATGATGTAAATAAAATATTAGATGAACACGCACTTAGTGACAGCATAACATAACTTATATTGGATGTAGAGTAGCTGATAATTAGAAGGAATGCATTCAAGAAAAAAAATTTATGTAGCTCTTCTTTTAACAATAAGAAAATCTTCACTTGGCTTTTCTTTTTATATATTTATTTCTTTTTATTTTTTTGAGATGGAGTCTTACTCTGTTGCTAGCTTTTCTTATTCTTAAAGATTAGTCTCACCTGTTTATAATTCCTCAGCCATGATAAAATGTCGTTTATTGGTTGAAAGTCTTGACATAGTCTAGTTTGTGTCAGAGTCTAAGAATTTTGCATATGCTAGTTTGAGTTTCCTGAAAAATAAGTAATGCAATATACTGGGACAATATTGTCAACAGAAAGGGATCAGTGATGCACATAACTGAGAAAAAGAAAATAAGAAAGTAATCCTGATTTTGTTTTCATAACCAAAATTAATGAAGTGAATTATTGCTCAGTTATTTGGATACTGAGTCAAATAAATAACTACATTATTAATGGAAAGATTATTTAGTCAAAGCAACATACACATTAGTTAAACCAATGCCTCAGAAGCATTGAGAAATGATAGACTTACTACTTCAATTTTTATAAAAAATAAATAAAAATGGGAAAAAGAGAAAGAAGTAAAACAAAATTAAATAGAAATATGATTTGGAGTAAAAGAATAAAATATGTCTTTTATAATAAAACTTTACTTTTTTTGATAATACATCATGGTATTTAGCCTACTCAGAATTGTATTGACCTTGTTACAGTGAACATAAAATACTACCGTATTGTGAATAAATTTTAAAATCTACTGGTCATAGTACAATTGAATAATTTATAATCATTTAAGTTAAATATTATCAAGAAAGTTGTATACTAAAGCATATAATTTTCGTCATAAGTAATGTATAAAAATAGTTAAAGTATTAGATAAAGCTAAACATGGTAGAAATTAAAACATTAGCTTTATGAATGCAACTAGCAAACTAGCTGGATTTTATATTGTTTATGCGTGTTTTTGTGTGTGTAAAAACCATCAAGTCTTGTGAGGACTAACTCACTATCATAAGAACTGCATGAGGGAAACTGCTCCATGATTCCATTATCTACACATGGTCCATCCCACAATACATAAGGATTATGGGAATTACAATTCAAGATGAGACGTTGGTGGGGACAGAGCCAAACCATATCAATTATTAATGCTTTTTCCTTTGTTAACTGCTATAAAACCACAGACTAGAGCATTACCTGGTATACTCACTAATCTTCTAATTAATCCAGATAAATAAGATATCTAAAAATGATGTATGAAATTAAATTACTTCTTAGAAATAGTATATTTTAGTTTTTAACATTAATGGGGACCCTTTCCCTGTTCCTCTCTCTTCAGTGAGGGAGTTAAACTAGATAATATTTAAAGATGTGCCTTTAATATTCTATAATTGCTATATCTGGTAGAAATAGCTTTTTGATGCCTTTCTCTTCTGATTGATGTTTAAATTAACTTAATTACCCAAACAAAGGAAAATTACGTTTTTAAGATCACAATTTTGATTTCACATTAAATGAAGGCAATAAATTAAAAAATCCTTATACAAAAATGTACTTGAAAGTAACTTCACTAAAATATATCTAGATTATCACATAATGGGCTCTCAGGAATCTATTTATCATCACATGAACTGCTATTTTCTGCTGTTTTACAAAAATGCTAATTTTATAGGATTTACTTTGAGTATAATTTTTGGGTATTTACCTAAGCTAATATAAAGTCTCTATCTGTATCGTAAATGCTTTTCAATGCCTGAGCTTGTTACTTTTGATTTAAAAGAAGTATTTTCAAAATGTAAGTAATTTTTAATATTTAATGGATACATAAAGTACATGTATCTCTGTAAAAACAACGCTTCTGAAATTTAAATTTAACAAGAGAAAATTTTGACAAACCTAAACTTATTGGATTCTTGATAGTATGAATCAATGCCCTTGTGGAAAAACAGATTACAGCAAAATGATAAAATATTTACTCTGTAAAAATAACACACTAGGTGCATCAAGTTCAATAAAAAGCCATATAAACTCATCATGTTAACATGCACATTTTGTTAAAGACTAAATAATTTAACACATATGAAAAATTCAGAGAATGTTAAATAGCTATGCTGTTCCTTCACTCATTTCAGTTTTATTGATTCTACTGCTATTCAAGTAAAGCTTAATCAAAGAATAATAAAGGAGGTTTATTGCCCATCTTTCTTACAGATTTCTCCTAAGAGCACAAATGCACAAAATAGCAGTATTTAAGGAAAAAACAAGTCTGGATCCTTCAGCCCATTCTTTTTTTTTTTTTTTTTTTTTTTTTATAGGCAGGGGAGAAAGGGAGAAAAAACATACACACACACCAAAACCTCATGCACTATGCCCTTAACTTCTTTCCCTAGAGTCATTGACTACTAACTGAAATAAACCTATCTATTCATAAAAAAATTATATTTGCCAATTTAAAAAGCCTATTTTTTTCTGTATCTCTCATTTTTCTTTAAATCTGAAGAGTATTGAATAAAAAATATGCATTTTCTTTTTTTACATAGCTTGTGAGCAATTTAAAGAAAACTGTGAAAAACATTATGCTTTAGCTTGTGACTTTGTACAGCACTGAGTATTGTGTGTTCTTCAGGATGTATCGTGTAAATGATTAGCTACAATCACAACCTACTCTTTTGGCTCCCATTTCTGACAGCAGATATTTTTGTTAGATTTGAATTAGGCAACAAATAGAATGATAACTCTTTTTTTTTTTTTTTTTTTTTTTTTTTTTAGAAAGAGAGAGAGAATAGGAAGGAGGAAAAAGGAAGAGAAAGAGAGAGAGAGAATGGGGAGGAGGGAGGAGGAAAAGAAAGAGGGAGAGAGAATGGGAGTATTGCTTTCTTGCCCAGGCTAGAATGCAATTTAGTAATGGGTATTGAAAACCTCTTTTATACTGATAATTATACTTAATGATGTAGTCAGGAAGGAATAAGGGAAGAAGATAACAAACAAACAGCCAACCAGTATTTAATTTAAACCTATGAAATGCTATGCGATTACTGAGGAGTGATTTACTTCCAATTATATAGTCACCTTTGGAATAGGTGTGAGGTGGTAATGTATGTTTTGTGTATTTGAAGTGGAGAGTTCTATAAATGTTTATTAAGTTTACTTGTTCCGGGTCTGAGTTCAAGTTCTGAATATCCTTGTTAATTTTCTATCTCGTTGATCTATAGAATCGTTAGCACTTCTTGTTGCATTGATCCTTTTGCCATTATGTAATGTCATTCCTCGCCTCTTTTGATCTTTGTTGCTTTAAAGTCTACTTTATCAGAGGCGAGAATTGCATCTCCTGCTTTTTGTTTATTAGTTTATTTTTACTCTCTGTTTGATTGGTAAATCTTCCTCCTTCTCTCTGAGTCTTTGTGTATTGTTGCATGTAAGATGGGCCCGGATGCAGCATACCGATGGGTTTTGGCTTTTTATCCAACTAAAATATATATAAGTTTAATACCAGCATTTGATGCTAGCTGGCTGTTTTGCCCATTAGTTGATGTAAATTTTTTATTGTGTTAAAGTTCTTTGCTTTTTGATATATTTTTGGAAAGGCTGATATTGGTTGTTCCTTTATATGTATAGTGCTTCTTTCAGAAGCTCTTGTAAAGCAGGCCTGGTGGTGGTGAACTCTCTAAGTACTTCTTTGTTCGCAAAAGATTTAATTTTTCCTTCGCTCATAAAGTTTAGTTTGGCTGGATAGGAAATTCTGGGTTGAAAGTTCTTTTCTTTAAGGATGTTAAATATTGGTCCCCACTCTTTTCTGGCTTGTAGGGTTTCTGCTGAAGGATCTGCTGTAAGTCTGATAGGTTTCCCTTTATGGGTAACCTGACCTTTCTCTCTGGCTGCCCTTAGTATTTTCTCCTTCATTTCAACCCTAATAAATCTGCTGATTATGTGCCTTGGGGTTGGTCTTCTTGAAGAATATCTTTGTGGTGTTCTCTGTATTACCTGGAGTTGAATATTACCCTGCCTTGCCAGGTTGGGGAAATTTTCCTGAATGATATCCTGAAGAGTATTTTCCAACTTGGATTCATTCTCTTCATCACATTCAGGTACACCTATCAAACGTAAATTAGGTCTTTTCACATAGTCCCATATTTCCTGGAGACTTTGCTCATTCCTTTTCATCCTTTTTTCTGCATTCTTGTCTTCTCGTTTCATTTCACTGAGCTGGTCCTCGACTTCTGATATCCTTCCTTCTGCTTGATCAATTCGACTGTTTAAACTTGTGCATGCTTCACGAAGTTCTCGTGTTGTGTTTTTCAGCTCCATCAATTCACTTATATTCTTCTCTAAATTGTCCATTCTCGTTAACATTTCGTCAAACCTTTTTTCAAGGTTCTTAGTTTCTTTGCATTGGGTTAGAACAAGTTCTTTTAATTCACAGAAGTTTCTTATCACCCACGTTTTGAAACCGGCTTCTGTTATTGGAACACACGTGTAATCTATTAAGCCTTGTTCCGTTACTGTTGAGGAATTGCAATCCCCTGTAGAGGGAGAGGCATTCTGATTTTGAGTATTCTCTACCTTTTTACGCTGGTTTCTTCCCTTCCTTATATATTTGTCCGTCTGTCGTCTTTATAATTACCGACTTTCTAACTGGGTCTCTGACGTCCAACTTGTTGATTCCCTGCGCCGAGATCTGAGCAATCCACTGAGCCGGCCAAAACAGCGGTGTTAAGATTGATGGTGCTTTTCTGCCCGGGAATCTCCGGACTCTGCACCAAGAACTGGCGTGCTAAGGCACCAGCAAAACCGCCACACCGGCCACAAGGGTCGCCCTGGCGACCCGTGGAGCTCCTCCACTGGGAATCTCCTGGTCCGTGAGCAACTAATATTCGTCTGAAAGTGTGGCGTCCTCTCGTTCTTTGCGCTTTCACTGGGAGGTACGTGCCCGAGCTGCTAATCATCAGCCATCTTGGATCTCTCTCCCCCTTCAGCCCATTCTTAATTTATTTTACAATGTTCCAAGTAATTCAACACCTGATTTTCTTGTTTGTTTGACTAAATTTGAAGAAAAAAGACCATTTTATTGTATGAATAAATGCAATTTACTTTTTCATAGACTAATATCTCTTTCAAAATTTTCAAATGATCTCCAGCTGTATTTATGTTTGAGGAATTGATACTTTCTCTGTAACCGTGTCAGAACAGTTGAATCAAACGGTATTTCTATTTTGATATTGCTATGTGTAATTATAAATAGGCTTTTCTCCAATGTCTCTTGCTTCCCCTTAGCACTTCCATCCTGGGTGCCTCATTTGTCAACAAAATACTCTCCAAACTCTTTTCCTTTCTTATTTTCTGTATATTCTTACATATTTTAATTTTTGTTATTACTCATTTGGGCATGTGAAATCTTCATACTAAATCATTATGGACGTTTCAAAATCTGACCTTAGTCATATTTTGCATTTCTTTTGTGTTTATTTTAAATAATAATAGTAATTACAATGAATAGTAATAACTATCCATTCTATCTAACTATCCCAACTGTCTAGCTGGGAAAACAAACAGTAAATATCCATTGCTATTACCATTATTATCTAAGAAACACAATGTCTAGTTTGGGTATGAAAAATAAAGTTATAATGAAGTTTTAGTGTATGGCACAACCCCCCCATCTTCCCTGCAACATTCTAAAGCTTTAAAAACTATTATTATATCTCTTCGAAAACCATTATTGAAAATAAAAGAGATGAAGTTCCAGCAGTAGAAATCAAATAGAAACTAAATATTTATAAATGGAGACAAGGTTGTTTAAAACATTGCAAGGCCTTTTCTAACTTCCTTTGGAAAATAAAATTTAGGAATTAAGTAAATTCTACACTTGAAGACTGCACGCTACTGTCCTTATTTTCTATCATGTTTCTTCCAAAAGTACCAGAAAATGATTTTTTCACTGAAAATTTTACCATGAAATTTAGAAGGACTTTATGCATTATTAAAAAGATAAACTAAAAATGATTCTTACTTTATTTTCTATCAATTTGTTCATATTTCCATTTTTATATTATAAAGCATTCTTCCAGCAAAATTCTATTAAACACAATTTAGAATTTTTTACCTCAATTTATTTGCTATTAAATTATCCTCTTTTTTAATACCCTTTTCTATATATATATATATATATATATATATATATATATCTATCTCAGCTGTTACTTTGTATTTTATCTGCTGATTGAGAATAGATAAAATGCAGTATCTATCTATCTACATTCTATCTATACAATTCTATCTATATTTCTACTCTGATATATATATTTCTCATACTATATATAGTATTTAATACATACTCTGTTTTATATATATATATCAGAGTAGAAAATATGTTTTTTACATATTGCTTATGTTTTATATATAATATGTATGTGTGTGTGTGTGTATATATATATGTATACAAACACTGTGATGTTCCTGCATTTCTACTCCATAAATATACACAAACATGTTTGTTATTTTGCTAAATTAGCACAAAATATAACATGGATTTTTAAGATTTTATTGTTTAAATTAGGTGACTGTAAATAATAATGATAGTAGTGGCACAGAAGAATCATATTACAATTTTTTTTAGCAAAACAGTAGAGGATTTGGAAATTTTCTTCAACATAGAAAGGTAGAGAATAGTAGGGTTGATGGAAAAAAATAAAAAAAGATGAGTTCCTTTACATAATGAAAGGGACAATAGTTTAGAAATGGTGAACAGAATATTTTGTAATGGGGCATGGGAGAATATCTGTCTAGATTTTAAAGGACTTTAGGGAAAACAATGTCCTCACAGGCTAGAATTGGATTAGAGCACAGTTTTGCCTGAGGACACACCATGAATTTCAGAAGACACAGTAGAAAATATGAGAGTCAAAAAGGGCAATAATATTGAGTAAAATAGGAAGTATATTAGAAACCAGAAAGATAAAAGTCTAGGTGATGATGGATTATCGAAGGTGTTTAGATTTTAGATGTTCAGTTTAGAAGTAAGGAAAAGATGAAGGAATTATTTCTTATGATTTCCTAGGGGAAGCAGCCCTCTTCCTTTGAATCCATTTCTTAAAACTTGTAAAGTGGGACCAGTTGTAACTTGGGGAAGAATGATTAGCTAGAAGAAGAACTTAGGATCTTTGGGCATTGCTTATATTTGTCTGTGGATAGTTTACAAAGCAAGCAATTTTCTGACTACTATTTGGAGTGTGAAGATCCAGCCTGAAGTCAGTATATTTTGGATTCTTTAGGTTTCTTGCATAAATATGAAGGCCAAGGTGTTAAATGCTGATTCATGGTCAAGTAAGTCAAGAATAGACAGAGTTCCAAATAATTCTGCCTGTGGTATGGGAGAAAAAGAAGGAAGTATTTACATGTCTTCATATAATTCTCCTGTGGAGCTAACATCAGGGAGAAAATGTGAATAGACAGATTTCTCTTGTGCCCAGGCTAAAACAAAGTTCTTAAGTTAGTATTTTTGCCTTCACATTAATGTCAATAACTGGACCTATATCACTGATATGCTGCCTTTAAATGAGGACTTTGA
The DNA here is from genome assembly GCF_030222135.1 of Aotus nancymaae. Classification (NCBI taxonomy): domain Eukaryota; kingdom Metazoa; phylum Chordata; class Mammalia; order Primates; family Aotidae; genus Aotus; species Aotus nancymaae. The sequence goes on from NW_026988435.1 coordinate 14,878,066, forward strand.
TAGGATTCTGCCTCACAAGTGCTCTCCTTTTATTGTTGATTTGTGCTTCTTATAATAGTGGAGGTTGAATAGTGTTGATAATTGTCTGAGGTATTTTGGGCAGTTATAACAAAGTATATACTGAGTAGCATAGACAATGGAAAAGTATTTTTCATTGCTTCAGAGGCTAGGAAGTCCAAAATAAAGTTCCAGCAAACCCAGTAGGTCCAGTGTCTAGGGAGGACACATTTCCGGTTGGCAGGTGGCTGTGTTCTTGCTGTATCCTTACATCATGGAGAGAGATATAATTCCTCTAGTGCCTCTTCTTATAAGGGCACTAATCCTATTCATGAGGGTTTCAGTCTCATGGTTTAATTATCTCCCAAATGTCCCACCTTCAAATACCATCATATTGGCTATTAGTCTTCAACAGCTGAAGAGGTACCCTGCTTATACCACCCTCTTCCCCTAAGAAGATTATATCTTGTTTTCCATTTTTTACTTTGTATTTTGTGTTGATATTGAAGTTTTCTAATGCACTTATGGGTGGGAGAAAAATTTAAATTTATCTTGTGGGATGATGTTCTCTAAATTAAAATGAAGGTAATATACAGTAATACTTTAAGATATACAGGCAGCTCTGAAGGAGATATTTTTGAAGATTACTATCACAACTTTATTATTTACAAACTTGTCACAGGTGTTGCTATTTTTCTGTTTGTTTGTGTGTGTGTTTGTTTGTTTTGAGATGAAATCTCCCTCTGTCGCCCAGGCTGGAGTGCAGAGGTGCAATCTCTGCTCACTGCAACCTCTGCCTCCAAGGTTCAAACAATTCTCCTGTCCCAGCTTCCCAAGTAGCTGGGAATACAGGCCTGCACCACCATGCCTGGCTAATTTGTGTATTTTTAGTAGAGATGGGGTTTCACCATTTGGGCCAGGCTGGTCTCAAACTCCTGACCTCGTATGATCCACCGCATCTCAGCTTCCCAAAGTGCTGGGATTACAGGTGTGAGCCACCACACCAGCAGGTTTTTCTGTAATACTCTTGACTGCATATTGTGAAGGTGCTAGTTAAAATGTAAATATGCTGCCTGAGACAAGTAGCGGCTATGCCATTTTGACATGAATCAGTTTGTCAGATTAACCAACATTATGTACTGTAGTATTTAAGGAAGGTAGAATAACAGCAATTTAGAAATAATATTCAACATGTTGGTCTAAACATAAATAGAGAGAGGATTCTTCCTGCAAAATTTTTCAATTAAGTGCTCATGAGTGCTGTATTTTTCTCTTCTTCATTATCTGGAGCCTGATTAATATATAAGAAGAAGAAAGAAGAAAACAAACTATCACGCATACAGCATTTGAAATGTCCTAGGCTTTGCTCACATTGAATTCACTAATTTACAAAGCCTTCCTGAGAGATAGGCATTTCAAAAAGAAGTTATAAGCTCAAGTAAGGTAGCTTTGACTCAGATATAAATTTTAAACCACATATTTTTAGAAACCAAACATATTTATTTTTAAAAGAGAAGGTTTACTCATCTATTGTACTCTTGAAATTAAAAGTATGAATATATAATAAACATGAAAGGATGCTATATTTATGGTACAATGCATATGAATTTGCGGCTTTTTAAAAATATTATTGACCCATCTTTAATTTTGGAGAAAAAATTTGCTATTCAACTTTCTGATGAATATCAAAAACATAGTTCTTGAATGGACTCAAGGTGACAAGTCCTTGAAAGGAACATAATGTGATTATTTTGCAAAGATAAAGTGAAGTAAATCTAATTACCTATAACAAGTTTAAGCAATGATGAGTGCATACTGGTACAGAATGTCCTGACATAATTGCAAGATAAAATACAAAAGCACAAAGAATGGATTTTAGATGGTGATAGTACCATGAATTCAGTTGGTAAACAAACAAAAATACTTGTTTTGTAGAATCTGCCTGAATTCTTCCAATGTTAAGGTGTTAGTTGACTTTTTCCCTATCTCATTGAATACAATTTTAAAATGGAATAATTATCAAACTATGGAATTTAATATGCATACTATGTCCCTGATTGAAGATTATTTGATGCTATCTAAAACAATCTACAGTTTCAATGAAATCCCTATCAAAATACCAATGTAATTTTTCACAGAATTAGAGAAAAGGTTCTAAAATTCACATGGATCAAACAAGATCCCCTGCTAAGCAAACAACCCCATTTTAAAGTGGCAAAGGATATAAATGACATTTCTAAAAATAGTCTTTTGTTGCCGGTTGCCTAATAATTCTGTATTGCCACAATATCAATTATGAATAAACTCCTGAAACAATGCTAATTTACCCAGCTTTATTTTGTTATTGTTGTGTTATAACTTATGATAGTATAAACAAATACATTAACTTGAAAATTTTACTTCTGTATATTTATTACAAACAGTAGTAAATACTAATGATTTTCTATAGTTAAAAAGTATATTAAAACATGTAGGCATAGAAATATTAAAGTATATGTCAGCAAAAGCATATTAAAATATGTAAAATATTTACTTTTAAAAAGCATATACATATATATATCCTAAACACATGTATGATCTAAATATAATATATAAGACACATGTATTATATTTAGTTCCAATTTATGCTTGTTTTAGATAGCAAAATTTTTTAAATAACTAAAAGTAGAAATGCCATTTGATCCAGCAATCCCACTACTGGGTATTTACCCAGAGGAAAAGTAGTCATATGAAAAAATACTTACATACATGTTTATAGCAACATCATTCGCAATTGCAAAAATATGGAACCAGCCAAAATGTCCATCAATCAATGAGTGGTATATATAAAAGATGGATTTTGGTGGAGACACAGCCAAACCATATCATTCCACTCCTGGCCCTTCCCAAATCTCATGTTCTCACATTTCAAAATCAATCTTGCCTGTCTTACAGTCCCCCAAAGTCTTAACTCATTCCAACATTAACCCAAAAGTCCAAGTCTAAAGTATCATATAAGACAAGGTACGTCTTTTCCACCTATGAGCCTGAAAAATCGTAAACAAGTTAATTACTTCCTAGATACAATGAGGGTACAGGCATTGGGTACAGGACACTGCTGCAGCACATAAAGCAATCTAAGATAACAACTACTATAGTCTGAATGTATCTCCCCAAATCGTGTGTTGAAAACTTAATCCCAAACAAAACAGTGTTGAGAGTTGTGGCCTAATGGGAGATGTTTCAATCATGAGTGCAAAAATCTCATGAATAGATTGAAGGCAGTATAAAAAGGGCTTTGAGGTGTGAGTTCACCCCCGTCAGCTCTACTATCATGTGATGACAGAGTTTCTCTCTTGCCCTTTTCCCTTTAGTCAATTGAGCACACAGTAAGAAAGCCCTCACCAGGTGCTGGTACTTAGATTTTGGACTTGCCAGCCTCTACAGCTGTGAGAATAAACTTCTGTTTTACATTTTCAAAAGTACTCTGTTTTTAATTAATACTTACTCCATAGCCCAATACTATTTTAAGCCTCTCTCTTTATAATTAATAGAATCTCAAATATATATATTTTACAAAAATATACATAATCTTATTTAAATACAAATCTTATTTAAATACATATATATCATTTTCTTAAGGATTAGTTTGTGTGAGACTATACACACCAAAAATATCATCTTGCAATTCTGTATCTCATTTTAGCCATTTTGCAAGTAAAATATCTATTTATTTATATAAAACAACATTATTTAATTTTTGGAAGGCAAATAGCATATAATATATAAACAGACAATTAAAGGAACATAGTAAGTTGTTCAACAAGTGTTTATTAAATGAATAAATGAATGCATTCAGTATATATTAGTAAATGTGTAGCCCATGAAGATCAATTAATACATTAGTTCTGCTTATGGTTGCTATGATTTTATATGAATACTTTTAGGTAATGATACATGTCAAAAACGGTTTTCTAACTGTTATTCCTTTGCTATAGATAAAGATGTCAAAGTGTTTCAGATCTGATCACAAAATGTATTACATCTATTAATTTACATAGCTAACATAAGAATTTGATACTATATTTTTAATAATTTATCAGCCTAAGGCATTTTTTTTCACTGAAATTTTGTTCCTCCTTTTATGTTGCAATTTTCCAAACTATCTCTGGGATAGTTTTATGGTTTATAGTCATTAAATAAACAATGTATCAGTGAAGTCTCTCTCAGACTTTATTTTGAATATGTGGCAGGTAATGCATAATCCACAATCAGAATCTGAAAAAAATTACAGTAAATTATTCTCAAAAATTATGTCATTATCTAAAATACCCTACAATCAAGAAATTATGGCTGATGGATCTGACTCAGACATTAAAAATTTATATTTTGTTATACCTATATATTTTCTTGTACATATATTGTGCATACGTAGATCATGAAAAATTTAATTTACTTGTTAAAGAGCTTTAAAGGAAAAAGCATATTCTAGTGAGAAATGAAGAATACACTTTATTGAGTGTTTTGTCCACAGAGGTTGCTAGTTAAATCAATACAGCCTCCTTTAAATGCATTTTTTTCTGACAAACTCATAAAGATTTATTTCTTTGTTTATTTGTTTTTCGTTTTCTATAGGAAAACAATCCTACCCTTGATTTTGGTTAAGTATAATTGTTGTTACCTAATATCGCTGCAGTTATTTTATGAATTAGACCTGTTTATGTTTTTAATTATGCAATTTATTCTGTTACTTTGTGCTTTCCAGTCTCAATTATTCTATTTTTACAGCAAGTGTAGTTAATGGTCACATTTAATGAGTGTTGCCTGGTGTTTAACTAACCCCTAAGATAGTGAAAAGCTAAAATTAAATATGTTTATCACTTATAAGGGAAGAGATTGCCTTTCAAGCTATTGCCCCAAAGTTTATTGGCTCTAAATCACCATTACCTACATGTCATAAACAAGCCTTTGTCTGCAGTAGGATGAGTTGAGACTTTTCATTCAAAATAGGAATAGCAGATGGGTGGCGAGCTAAGAATTATTGAGCATTACTGAGTGCTCAGCACTCTGGCATGTGTTTACCATATATTATCTATTTTGTCCTTGAAACAACTACATAAGAGAGATATTTTATGCATGAAAAATCTTTAGTGAATAACTCATGCAAGCCACTAGCAATTTGAAAACAGACACAGGCAAAGCCAATGGTAAGTTATTGCAAGAAAAAATGTAAAAAGAATTTATAATTATGAAACCTAAGGTAAATTCTAGATAAGAAAATAATTTATGGAGGGGTTTTAGTAGATAAAAGTGTTGGGGTGACTGTAAATATCATTAGCAAAAGATATAAACTAAAATAAATGAATAAACATAAATATGTATTTACATAGGCATTTCATTTTGTAAATACTTGTGGAGTGCTAGGAACTGTTTGAACACTAATGACTATTAACTCCTCTAATCTTCAGAACAACCCTATATAGTAGGCACTTTTGTAATCATTGTCCATGTTATAGAAAAAAAAAAAAACCGTAGACACACATGGGATAATTAAGTAAATAGTCCAAGCTCATATAGATAGTCAGTGGTTCACATTCTGTTAGTTTGGTTACAGGGTCCAAACTTTCAAGCAGTAGAGTATAAGCAGCAGAATTTTATTTTTAATTCAACTGGAGATTATAGGACACAATGTAGAATAGAGAAAGCATATTTACATTCCAGTGTTCAAACTGATTGAGATTTAGGGGTAGGATAATCATTCTATGGAGGAATTAGGTAGCAAAAGAAGATTTGAGCAATAGGGTGAGATAGTACAAAAATGCAAGGGCTTAACTCCCTTTTTGAAAAAAATTTATTTATCATACTTTAAGTTCTAGGGTACATGTACAGATCCTGCAGGTTTGTTACATAGGTATACACGTGCCATAGTGGTGGTTTGCTGCATCCGTCGCCCTGTAATCTACATTAGGTATTTCTCCCTAAAGAACCATGGTAAAACATCATGAACCTCAGAATGAAATCCTCATACACCAAGGGAAGAGAAGAATCAGTAGTAGTTCTGGCTCAGAAATGAACTTAGGAGTCTACTTTAAAGGACATGCAACAAAAGAAAAAACTGTCCAGAAATCAGTGAAGTCTTTGCCAGCAGACCATGACAAAGGACGACCACCTAACAGACCATAGTAAATCGAGCCCAGTGATTTTCCAGTTTTTTCTAATACAATAATCTTAACAACTTCTTACATATTTGACCTTTCTTTAGAAAAATCAATTGAATATCATACAATTTTATATTTATGACAAAATTTTCTAGACATAGAAAATAGATATATCCTTCATTTGAATGTGTGTGGAATTTGTGATCACTATATTACAAAAGGAGCAAATCCCAAGAAAATTCTCATGGGATTTTAACATATGTGTTCCGTGTGAAATCATCCAGTTGTAGATCCCTGGATAAGACTGAATCAGAGGCTACTGCACAAATTGTATGTCATTAGATTATCAAAATGGTTTCATTATTTTCCAGCATGCATGTGACTTCATACAAATATTGCCAAGAATATGAATCAAAATGTCAAGGAAGTGCAGGTGAAGCCAAATAAACAAGTTGTAGATTCAGTTCATACATCATTGATCAATGAATGTTATCAATTTTCACACAGCCCAGGATCCTGATAACTTTCCTGTTGAGTGAGTAGCATAAATTTTAAATGACCTGGAGCTCACCATGAGGAGAATTGCTAAAAAGCATCATCAATGCTCTAAAAATATTCTGAATCACTAGTCCACATAAAGGAAAACAACTTATACTGCAGTTCTCAAGAGTCATCTTAAATAAATAGCAATATGTTTCTTTATGGTTGAATTTCCTAAAGATTAATTTTCAAATAATAGTTTTGATAATATAGGTAAATGGAAATATTTTTTCCTTGTTGATTAACTCTGCAGTTCGAAACTATTAAATGCTGACTAAATTAAGATTATAATTGAAAATTCCAATTATCCCAAATAATATTTTTTATGTATTGTTCATTTAGAAGTTAAAGTTCATTCATAAAATATAAAGTTATAAAAATAGGCTGACCGGTTTCATTTCATCCATTCAAGACTATTTGGAGTTCAGAACTGGTACGCACAACATTCAACTGAACTGTCCTGTTGAAATCATTGGCACCATGCTATTGGGAACCTAACTTTCTGGGTCTTCCTCCAGCTCCACTTATTTACCATGAGATGGATACTTGCTTGCTTCTTATGAGTCATTCATGCATTACTTAGAGCTTTAACACCTTAGGAACTGAAAGAAACATTCAAACTCATACAACCGTAGAGAATCCTTTTCAAGGCAGCAAGACAATCTGTATCTTCCTGGAATTTGTGGATGTAAAATTTTCTGTGTCTTAACCTGTTTTTTTCCTGTACCTTCCTGAGAAGAGTAGAATCCTCTTTCTGCATCTGTTCAAAGTAGAAGGATCTTTTACTTGCCATCGTACATTTAACCTCTTTGTTCTTTTAAAACCTCTTTCTCTCCCTTGTATCCCAACTCCTTAGACTGAGCACTCTGGAACTATTAGTCTTAGTCAATAACCTCCCATATATACATGAAGTCTTCTTTAGTGGTGATTTTCCTTATTCTCTTACCCCATGATCCCCAGGGTTAGAAATGTGATTATTATCCTCATTGTTCTTGGACACTAGTTTCTGAATAAAGAAAAAAGTAATGTTTTCCTTTAGAAACTACTTTTTCAAGGTTCAAAAAACTCAAATACATGACTGTTTCCTTTTATTTCAGTCAACATCTGAGCTCCTAAGTACATCCCTTCATTTATTTAAGATATTAGTGCCTGTCATACACTCTTAATTTTCCTGATTGTTCTTTATGTCTCTCAATATGATTCTGTTATCCTCACAAATTACTCATCCAAAACGTGGATCTTTCAGTTCTCTTTAACCTCTTCGACTACTTTTTCTGCCATTTGCAAGTAAAAAGATCCATGTTTATAAATTTGAACTTACAGAAGCCAAGATGCAATCATTTCTGAAATTAATATTTTAAATAATATTCACTAGAACAGGATAATCCTCTTTTCCCAGCTACTCCAAAACAATTTTGACTTTATCAGAAATTATAACATGATTTATTTTCTTATTCATTATTTGTACATATTTACCCACCAATTACTATCTTTTGTTTCTCTTTTAAGTCAACACATATTCCACAATCTGCTATTTACTTTATTATCCTCCTAATAAACAATTATCTCATAAGCTCTGTGCCAGTAAAAAGCACCACCATCTACTCAGTTCTTTAGGCCAGGTGCTTGTGAGTAATTCTAGATGCTACATTCTCTTTGTTCCTCATATACTGTGACTCATCAAGTCCTAAATATTCTATTTTGTGAAAGTTCTATGATTTAGTATATTTTTCTCCCTTAGTACTCTCATCAAAGTGTTTTATACCCTTGCCACTTTCCACCTGAGTAGCATGAACCACAAACTAAGGCATAATATAGGAAATAAATAAAACATAGTTCTATATTCATGGGTCTGGTAAAAGTCTGTTGTTGCTTTAATTGTACCATTTGATTCACATGCTTATTTTGTATTTGTCTCTTTTTTATTTTTACTAACGTAGCAATCAAGGGAACACAACTTTTGTGTCATGAACCATAGATTCATGATAATGGACTCATGATTATGCAGTACTGATTTGATGTTGAAAATAATTGCAAAGTAAAATTAGTTTCTTCACTACATTTGTTTTTTTATTCTACTCTTTCTTTCTTTCTTTCTTTTTTTTTTTACATTGCTATAAGAGTGATATTTTTCTTTTTAAATATTGGACTTTCTTTCCTGGAGTAGATTTAGGTTTACGGAATAATTGAACAGAATAAGTAGATTCCCTACATAACCTACTCTCAGTCACTACAGTTCTGTATATTATTAATATCTTGCATTAGTGTGATACATTTGTTGCAATTGATCAGCCAATATTTACACATTCTTATTAATTAAAACTTATAGTTTACCATTAGAGTTTACTCTGTGCTATATATCTGTTTGGTTTTGAAAAAGTATAACAACATAATTCCACCATTACAATATCATACAAAATAGTTTCAGTTGCTTAAAAATCCTCCCTTCCATGTCTTTCTCCCTCTATTCCTTTCCCCTAATCCTTGGAAATCGTGTGTCTTTTTTACTCTCTTCCCAGTTTTATCCTTACTTAAATGTCATGTAGTTACAGTCAGATATTATGTAGTGTTTTCATATCATCTTCTTTGACTCAGCAATATGAATGTAAGGTTACTCTGCATTGCTTTTGCAGAGCAATCTTATAAAAGTAAAAATCACATCTGTCACTATCCTGCTTAGAATTCCTTGATACCTTCCCATTGTTATACTAGTAAAATTGGGTCATCACTGACATACTATCAAGATCCCAAGATGACTTGGATGCACACAGAAGTTCAAACGCAGTGGTTTGAAGTTCTTCCATGATCTTTGCTCCATATCTTTCCTCTACCCATACTGTGGACCACCTTCCCATCCAGTAGCCACTTCATAATAAAGAATACAATTGTGCTAAAAAAAAAGGGGTATTTATTATATTTAGATGAATAAAAATTACAAAAGATCACTCATTTAAATAATAATTATGAAAATAATAACACTAGTAATAAGAATAATTTCTATTTTTGGGGTAGTACGGATTTTCTCAGTGGCAACTTACTTTGAATTTTATCTTTTAAGGTACCTAAATATTTTCACCTATTTTTCCATAATAAAAATCAATGCAAATAAATGTTTTTAATGAAAAATTTCACTTTCCTTTCTATTTTTCTTCTAAAAATAACTAAATTATTTGAATCTGTACATTCAGTCCTAGAGTGAAAAAAACTATAAAGAAAAGACTAAAAAAGACTATAAAGAAACACATTTATTTTTCTTTATACATACTTTGTATTTCCCTGTTGAAGAACAAAGCTATTTAAGCTAGTAAAACAGAAAGCTATTTGTGTGTCAATAAGACTATAAGGAATAATAATGCAGTGTCATCACACCTCCCCTAGCTAACTTTTGTCCACCTATCAGATAAAGGCTTGAATATAATTTCCTTGGGGAAATCTACTTTGGATGATTGGCCAAGGTTAGATCCTTCTATTGTCTCCTGCCCTGAACCATAATATCCTTTATAATGTAACACTGGATACGTTTTTGTGTATATGCCAATGTCCTGGTACATTGTAATTCTATTAAGAACTTAGAACAGAGACCATAGCTATCTTACTTATTTTGCAGTATGCTTAAGAACTAGGACACTGCTTAAATCGTGAATGATATAATCGATTAACATTTTCTCAGTAAATGAAAATATGACTGCTGAGTGATGTAATAAAAATTCATACCTAAATCTTAAACCTTTAACATTTATGTCCACTGCCTTATACAGAGATAATTGATGTCCAAAACAAATACCATCAACTGCTTCTAAAGAAAGAGCCAAAACTACAAATGTCTTCCTTAAAGGATTCTGTAATTTAATACCTCTTTTGCACATAGCATAAAATCTAAATATCCTTTCATTTACTCAAGTTAAATATAGTCTACAAATTATTTTTAGTTGAATTTATAAATCAGACATGTACTTAGAAAATATATTGATCATGTTTAGTTTGTTCCTTAAGATACAATCTCTTTTGAGACAAAAACCAAGAAATTCTGTTGTTTATTTTGCTTTTATGTTTGCCATTATTTACCAAGCATGGAGAAGTTGCTCAATAAAAATTAGTTTCCTTTCTCCTAAATATTTCAAAACTCCTTTTAGAATTTATTTTATAAGCTTTATAACATCTCCTCCTTCTAGAGAATTTTTTTTTTCCTTGTATATAAAACTGCTGGAATAAAATGGAAAATTCAATATCACACAATAAAACAAAGGTGAAACAAAATGTAGCTCTCCTTTATCCCAGCTCACTACTCGCATCACAGTACCAAATTTCTTCATGGAATAATAACGGAAAACTGTATTTGAACTTGCAGGCCAGCAATAACCAAGATCATAATAGGATATAGATCCAAAGAAAAATACCTAGTGCATCAGCAATAAACATAGGGTAGATCCCTGAAATACTGCTTTCCTTAGGATTCAGACTTTATACACGAAACACTGCAGTTGCTGTGAGGCACCATAATAACAATTCTACAGCACAGTTTCAAAGGTCTAATAAATTAGATTCTTCCTTGGCTCAGTCAAAAATACTGTGTTCAGCAGTTTCAACAATGGAAGCCTCATCTAATTAAATTAAGTGCTGTAAAGGCTCACGCCAGCAACACTACCTCGAGCTGATAGACTCAGGTTTGCAATATTGCTAATCTGGCATGCAGCCACTGGGATGATCATAGATACTGAGCCAACAATTTAATCTTAAGTAACTAAAAGACAAGAAAGGAGCAATTTTCTTCTTAATGGTGCAGCCGTCCTAACATGTATATTTATATCTTACCCCTCTCATATATCTAGAATATTTTTGGAAAGCTCACTTATTACTAAATTGACATTTAATTTTTAAAAAGACTGTGAGCTCATCACTATTTTAATATGCCAGCTAATTTTCTTCTAGAAGCATCTGCACTGAAAATGGCAAATTCTTTTTGAAAACAGTATTTTCTAATACTGATAGTTCTCGTAGTATAAGGAAGATTTAGTATTCTTTCACTTACTTTTGGCTTGCTAGTATGTTTGTTGTGATAGTTTAAGTAATTAAATGCAAAGTAAAGCTTGCTACTGTGAACATTTCTAATTAGAAAAGTGAATTAATTACTATATTTGCTGGTGCTATTTTAAAATCCGGAGTAAGATATTTTTATGATTTTAGAGCACCAATTTTTTTTTCAGTGAGCATATATTTATACAGTTTTAGTTATTGAAACTCATAATATACAAGGCTGTACCTAGGTATTATGTGACTATTGATTTGATTAATAATTTAAGATTTTTTAGATAATAATTTTGCAATAAAAAGTATATCATCATGTTTATTCATTTCGGTCAGGCAGGTCTGCATCGAACTGCTAGAGTTTATAAATGAAAGTAAGCAAAAGGTAGTGTGCAGAATTATTTGGTTAAGAAACTAAGAATATTAAACTGCAAATACATTAATAAAAGAAAATGAATAATATATAATTATCATTGCAGAAAAATGTGGCATAATATATTACTCTGGCTTTTGAAATATACAAAAGAATTCAGGGTTTCAGGTGGAATCAAGAGGGACCACACAGTCTGAAAAAAGTAGTCATGGAAGAATATGTGAAATGCACGGAGGACTTTAAGTGTCAGGGCAAAAGATTAAAACTTTCCACCAAGGGCTGGCTCTCATTGAAACCCTGAGATTCAAGGGAATAGAGAAAAGCTTTTGATGCTGCTATGTAATAACAACTCTAAGAAAAAAGTGAACAACTTAATACAACACTATAATGAGTAAACAACAGCAGATCAGGCTGAAACTGTCAAGTATCAATGAATTTCGAAGACGAAACCAGAAAGCATGGAACAATCTTAAAAATTCTTAATGTGAGGTGCATTTTAGCAAGGTCTATAGGTAATTGACATTAAAGTTAAACTTGGGAAAGCAGAGGATTAAGTAATGCTTCTGTTGATTTAGTAGACTGTGAAGTCCATCTAGATAACACACCCAGCGTAGTTACTCTCATAGCTATATTTAATTAATTGATTATCTCAACAAATCACCTGAAAATAGTATTATGCCTAATAGGTGTTTCATGAGGATTCGGGGCACAAGTTTGAGAGAAAAAAAAAAGGATATGGGAGTGTGTGTAACAATAATGAATGCAGTGAACATTCTTTTTCTAATTGTCATTGTTATTTATTTTTATTAAGACAGGTTATATAAATGTGTAATTTATATGGCTTCTCCACATTAAACTGAGTTATTAGAATGATTTTTGCTCTAGTATTCATAGTATACTTTGATTTTTTTTCGGATATTAAATCAGGATTATAATGAAAATTTTCAATTCTATGCTGTTGGGTGGCTATATCAAAAATTAAAGAGATTGCACAAAGACTTTCACGGTATTTAAAATGCATTTGAAAAAATAGTTAGAAATTAGTAATGTTTATTAACAAAATATATACATTAGAGCCAAAAAGAAAAGAACTCTTGACCCCTGCCTTTTTCATTACCCTTCTTTCAGATTCCTCACCAAATAGCTTGGACAAGTAACAATAGAATATGGAGATTTTTAGAAAGTCTTTCTTTAGAAATAGTATAATTCACAGGTGCTATAGTCTGAAAGTTTTGAGTGTCCCCAAAATATTCACATATCGAAAACTAATCTAGTGCCACCATCAAATTGGTGGTACTAGAATATAGGGCTGTGGGAGTTTATTAGGTTATGAAGACAGAGAAATGAAAGGCAGTAGTGCCCTTATAAAAGAGAGCCCAGAGAGAGAGGGCCTTTGTACCTTCTACCATATGAAGATGCAGCCAGAATATGCCAAAAAATGTGACTTCAACTGTGACATTTTTCTTATCTTCTTCATTTTGTTATATGTTTTTGTGCTATGTGGTCTCTCCATCGTGGCATCTTATTTTTGCTAATATATGTGTCATGGAATCCCAGGATCAAGAAAGACCTCAAAAGTTTCCTGCTGTATGCTACGTAACCACCTATACGCTACATTTACCACTTGGCACAGCATTACTCTCTAGCTCTCGCCAATACCGTGCACGTTCTTACTGCTTTACGTCCCAAGGCAAGCATTTCTATACTTAAAAATATAAAACTTAAAAAGTTTTGGAATGTTGAGAGGGATATTGTATCTCTGAAATATCCCACCAGCCACTCTAATCTTAGGTATAAATCTCAATTCTAAACTTTTTTCAAAACAATTATATCTTCTTGGTAAAGGTTAAGAATAGCCAGTCTCTTTACCAATTCCTCATAAAATATAGCTTATAGTCCCATTATCATTTGGATACTTATTCTAGAACATATGTTGATGTAAAATAAACCCCAGTCTCTCCCTGACTACCTCTTTCTCTCTCAAGTTGCAGACCCATTCAAGCAATTCAAAATTCAGTGGTATCAACTAACTCTTTCTAGGTCATGAACTTATAATATACATATCGTATGTGTGTGTATATATATATATTTATTGTCATATATATGTCATACATATGTATGCACACACATAATATGCATATGTGCCATATATATTTATTGTCATATATACATATATGTAAACACATATATACACGTATGTATGTATGACAACAAACTTCTATTGATAACTTTAATCACCCGATCTCTTAACATTTTTAACAAGTATAAATTATTATTATTATTTTTTGAGATGGAGTTTTGCTCTGTTGCCAGGCTGGAGTGCAGTGGTGCAATCTCCTCTCTCTGCAACCTCTGCCTCCTGGGTTCAAGAGATTCTCCTGCCTCAGCCTCCTGAGTAGCTGGGACTACAGTCATGCCACAAGCCTCAGTTAATGTTTTTTTTGTTTGTTGGTTTTGGTTTTTGTTGGTTTTTTTTTTTTGTTTCTGTATTTTTAGTAGTGATGGAGTTTCATCATGTTGGCCAGGATGGTCTTGATCTCTTGACCTCATGATCTGCCCACCTCAGCCTCCCAGAGTGCTGGGGTTACAGGTGTGAGCCACTGCGCCTAGCCTTATTTAATTTTTTGTTGGAATATTATTATGCTTTTTTTCACTTTAATGATGCAGACACCGGTACAAAAGAGGTTAACATAATCACTCCAAAGTTAGGAAGCTGTATAAGAGAGTTTACTTGAGCTACCATTTTCAAAATCTGCCTAGTCATTACATGATCCTGCTACTGTTCATTCATTCTGATATTAACATCAACACAATCCAATAGCAAGCTTTGTTATTAGACTTCATCTAATATAACATTTATCCTTGTAATCTTTGAAAATCTTATCATTAAGTATTTTATTCTGTAAGCCACTGACTATCATATTTTAGTCATTAAACACATTTATTTATTCCTTCTCAATAATTCACAATTGCACATATGGAATTCCATCTTTCACATTTCATCTAGTAAATGCTTCATAATTACATTCAAATCATTCTCTTTCTTCTTATTTTCGATTTGTACTTCCAATGTGATAGTGAATAATTGCTGTAAAAATTCATTAAAACTTAGTAGGTTTGCTCTAGTAGCATGCAAGCCCATAAATGTAGGATGTCAAGTGATCACATAAAAATACACATATTAACTGCAAAATGTTAACACTAGTTGGTGACAGAAATGATATTTTGTTTGTAGTATATATAGATCCATTTGTTTCTATATCAAATCTTTAAAACTTTAAGAAATTCAAGAAGTGGTAAGCCAGACACAGAAAGACAAACATCTTATATTCTTACTTATTTGTGGATCTAAAAGTCAAAAGCAATTGAACTCCTGGGCATAGATACTAGAAGGATGGTTACCAGAGGCTGGGAAGGATTGTGGGGTGGAGTGGGGTTGGTTAATGGGTACAGAAAAAATAGAAAGGATGAATAAGACCGACTATTAGGTAGCACAATAAGATGATTATAGTCAATAATAATTGTACATTTTAAAATAACTTAAGGAGTGTAATTGTGTTCTTTGTAACTGTAAGGATAAATGCTTGAGTGTATGGATGCCACATTCTCCATGACGTGCTTATTTCACGTTGCATGCTTGTATCAAAACATCTCATGTACTCCATAAATTTATATATGTGTCTGCAACATTTTTAAAGTATATAAAAATAGAATTAAATAAAAATAAAATACAACTTAATATTTAAAAAGATATAAAAGAAATCTAAGGACAGAAATGCAAGAATCTGAGACATACTCAACAAATACTAAGGAAACAAGAAAATCAAATAAAGAATGAAAATAATAATCAAGAGACTATGACTAAATTGAAATTAGAGTGAAAAAAAGAGCAAAAAGAACTATTAAGAACAAAGATCAAGTGGAAGAAGTTTAATAAAGATAACATTGCAATTGTGAACATTGCACAAAATTTAGCTGCAGTTTTCAGCTCATGTTTAGATCTCATTTCATGCTATAAATTATCTTTCTTACATTCATAAGAAATAATCTTTTCTGAAGGTTAGAACTTTCCAAAACACTCTAACAAGTCTTTGTATTAAGGAAGCCTTTACACAGCATTTGTTTTTACCCTTCAAAGCTTGTATTTAGACTCATAAAAATCTACTCTTTTTTTTTTTTTTTTTTTTTTTTTAAGATAGAGTCTCACTCTGTCACCCAGGCGGGAATGCAGTGGTGCAATCTCGCCTCACTGCAACCTCTGCCTCGTATGTTCAAGCAATTCTCTTGCCTCGGCCTCCCGAGGAGCCGAGATTACAGGCATACACCATCATGCCTGGCTAATTATTTTTTTGTGTGTGTATTTTTAGTAGAGACAGGGTTTCACCATGTTGGCCAGGCTGGTCTCCAACTCCTGACCTCGTGATCCTCCTGCCTCAGCCTCCCAAAGTGCTGGGATTACAGGCATGAGCCACCATTCCTCACCAAAAATCTATTATTTCATTGGACTCTCTGAGTGCTCTATTGGTGAAGAAGAAAATTGGTCAATGTGTTTGCAATGGTCAAAGAAGACACAACTAGGCTGGGTGTGGTGGCTCACGTTTGTAATCCCATCACTTTGGGAGGTTGAGGCAGGAGGATCACTTGAGGTCAGGAGTTCAAGACCAGTCTGGCCAACATTATGAAACACTGTTTGTACTAATAATACAAAGGCAGCTGGGCCTGGTGACATGTGTCTGTAATCCTAGCTACTCAGGAGGCTGAGGAATGAGAACCTGGTGGCAGAGGTTGCAGTGAGATAAGATTATGTCACTGCACTCCAGTCTGGGCAACAAGAGTGAAACTCCATCTCAGGAAAAAAAAAAAAAAAAAAAAAAAAGAAGAAAACACACTTAAACTGTTAATATGTTATCAGTTATTATTAATAATTGCTAGAAGACAATATATTATCAAAATTTTCTAAATATTCCATCAAGATTTATGTCTTGGAAGCAGGAAGTAAGGCCAAAATTACCATTTAGTTAATCTCAGATACTCAAAAAAAAAAAATTCATGCACTAATACTTTTCTAAATGTAAAATATTACTAGGTTAGTTCTGTTAAGTATTAGTTTATGATATAGTGATTTATTAAGGGTCTATATATTAAATATTTTTTAAAAATTCAGATCACCTACAGATTATAATGTATAATGAGGATCCTTCAAATAAACAAGATCAAATATTGATAATGACAACAATAAGGTATGTATTTAATTTTACAATAGAAAAATCAATCAGCTACACAAGGTTGCTTATAAAGGCCTCTTGGCCCTACTCTTTCTCAGGCCACTGTTGCAGCAAAGAGGTGCCAATGAAGCTTTGAACAGTTTAGCAAAGGGTCATCTCTGGTCTTTTTCAGAACAAATATTCATTCCTGTTCCAAGACTTTTATGACCCTGCAATGTGGGGCACCCAGGGAACCAGCTCAGTGCTCTTTTATAGACACTTTAAAAGGCAGGAAAATAAAGTTCAATATCCCATCTTTATTTAATGGAGGAATTTAAATCAAGAACTAAATGCTTTTCACTTTTGCCTCCCAGGTCAACTATTCTGAAATACATTTCAAAAGTCTCCTCAGACCACCCAATCACATCAAGCACCAGTCACAGGTAGCACCTGCAAAATGGATCACACATCCTCCTGCCTTGTCTTCCTCTTTTCTCTTTCCACTTCTTTATGTATGTCACTCATGACTCCCTGGATCACTTTTTAAATACATTATCCATATGAAACCCTTTGTTTTGGAGTTTGCTTTCAGTGAATATGGAAAGCATATATAGTCATGAGCCACATAACAACATTTCAGTCAATGACAGACTTTGTATACAACAGTTGTCCCATAAGCTTATAACATATTTTTACTGAACATTTTCTATGTTTAGATATGTTTAGATGCACAAATAATCATTGTGTTATAGCTGCCTATAGTGTTCAGTACAGCAACATGTTTTATAGGTCTGTAGCCTAGGAACAATAGGCTGTGCCATATAACTTAGGTGTGTAGTAGGCTACGCTATATAGGTTTGTGTAAGTGCACTTTAGAATATTTGCACAATGACAAAATGACTTATGTATTTCCCAGAACACACTCCTGTCATTAAGCAACATATAACTGTTTTTGTGTGTGTGTATGTAAAGCATGTTCATGTTCAACTATTCACTTATTGCAAGCCTTTTCTCTCTCAAATATTTACTTTTATATAAAAGAAATGAAAATACCATCACAAACAATCTTTCAGTTCCCCATTAGAGATCATGAAATTCCTAAAGCTATAGCACTGGAGTTTATGGGCTGGGTCGTTTTCTTTCATAGGTGTTGAGTTTTCTGGATATGCCCTCTTTTGACAGACCATCAGATAAACCATCAAAGAAATCATGTGTGTGTCATGCAATAGCCTTCTCTTTCATTACCAAATTTAAACCTTCTCGGTTTTAGACTTATTTATATACAGTAGAGAGCAGTATCTGAAATCAATAAACCCCTCAATCAAGCTATGAAATAATACCACATCATCAGACAAATGTAATAGAGTTGAGAAGGGTCAGAAAGGGGCAGCCAGAATGACGAACGGGATGAAGTGGCTTTCATATGAGTTTAAGCTAAATCATCTGATCATAATGTGGCTTAGACTTAACTTTTTCAAGAGTCCAAAGGCTATTTAAAGTCAAGAAGAGTGTTGAAGAAGACGGTACGTTCTCAAAGTTGTATAATAGAAATTCAATGCATGCTTTCACTATTAAAATGCATCTTCAAGGCACATTATTAAAAGTGTCTTTATGAGTTGTGCAGCTATCATTATCCCAAGTGGAGTTATCTATAGAAAGTATTGGTAAGATCATATAAAATCATTGCTGGCATTTTCCTCATTAGAGATATACATATATATATATATATATATATATGTATCTGTTATGTTAAAGAACTTATCATTGATCTGCTAAGGTCATTTTTATGGTGGAAAATACATATATAAAATATATATTTGCTTCCCTGTCAAAGGAGTAAATTTGAGAATACTGTGTTGAATTGAAAGATCAAACTCTAACAGAGAATACAATATATTTAAATGTCTATTTTATGTCTTCATTGAGGCAAAGTCAAAACCATTATGTTATTCTTAAAATTCTGTTTATATTTCATTTATCCTTTTGTACTTCCAGAATTAGTACTATTGCTAAATTTTGTCTGGAGAAAATTGGAATGGTCCAAAAAGAAGGAATCCTACCCTTGCATGTTAAATCCCACAGAACTTTGGAAACTTTAATTCATGAAGCATATGAGCTATCATGAAAGAAAGAAAAGAGCAAAGTTTAATTGTTATGTAATGCTTTACTTATTGACTCTGGAGTATTTGATAAATTGAATTACCACTTGCTGAGATCAGCTATATAAATCAGATACTGTTTGTCTCTATATTTATACTTCATTGACATTTTCAAGACCATTTTAGGAAGGAAAGACATACATACTTAAGGAGGTGCTCCAATAATAATTGCAAATGATTTTTAAAATGGAAAGTGCACATCTATACAAAATGCTTGTTTTTATTGAAATCAGCTATAACATTTCATAAATTTATTTATTATTCATGGCTTGTGCATATATTACATTCACATGTTCCTATATCTGGAGACAATCAATGTTAAAATTTTATTGTGTATTTTCCATATACATTCTATACATCCACAAGAAACTAACTTTGCTTTGTAGATTTTTTATAATATAATTTGAAAGACATGCTTTATCTAACAAATTTTAAAAATGTAATTATGTAAAAGTTTTCTATATTAATATATTTTACTCCTTACCCTGAGTAGCAAGGGAAAAGAAGTATATATCCTTTTGTCCTGTTGCTTTTTACCATCAAATTTTATTGATTTGTTTATGGTTTGTAATGTTGACATTTGGTATTAAAGTAATTTGTTGGTTACTTAAAGAAAAATATCAGCTGCTTAATGCAACACAGGTTCATTTCCCACACACATACAGATTAATGGGGGTTGGGAAGCCTCCTTCCATCTGGAAGTGACACCATCTGGAATATGTGGCCTCCAAGGGCACCATGGCAGCAGGCAAGAAAGACTCAACAAGACACTAGGTCTTAAAAGCCTCAGCCCAGAAGTGGCTCCTACTCATCTGCTCACTGTCTACTCTGCTCACAAGTCTCAAAAGTAACTGCAAGGCAGGCTGGGAAAAGTAGACAAAAGCAGGAAGTATTTAGTGAGCAAAATAGTCTTTGCAGTATGTTTATTATGCTACATATACTTAAAACCTTATTTTTTAACATATATTTAAAGAGCATCATTTGATGCCAAGGTAAAATGCACCAAACATGTATGCACTGATGAATGAATCATCACATCAACCATAGCTATAACCAATAGACAAAAATTAGTACATTACTGGCACCCTAGAGCTGCCTTTGTGCCTACTATCAATCACTACTCATTCTCCCCTTCTGGAGGCAGTAATGTCTTGATGTCAAATCCTATAATTTAGCTTTATTTGTTTTAGAATTTATGTAAACAGAGTAATTCCGCTTGTATATTTTTCTGAGTGGCTTCTTTTGCTTAACATTATGTAGATAAGTTCTCTCCAAGTTGTTAGGGCAGGCAAGTGCATCACAGCCACAAAACTCCAATCACATATAGTGTAGATAGACCGTAGGATATATTGGGGGGAGACGTACATCCAGAGAAGTGGGAAAGCACAGGCCCTTTCATGAATGCTTATTTTTTCAGGAGCATAAGCAGGGGCTATATGTTGTGTGCATTGTGGCCAAAATGTAAGCAGAAAGGGTTCAGGGTTGGCCAGCAGGCCGGGCATGCAACAAAAACACTGCAAGAGAGGACACAAATGGTTCCCCATCACCTCCTTGCATTTTTAGTTATTTTTTTATTTTATTTTTTTAGGTACAGAGTCTTGCTATGTTGCCCTGGCTGAAGCACAGTCTCTATTCAAAGATGCAGTCATGATGAACTACAGCCTTGAATTCCTGGGCACAAGTGATCTTCCTGCCTTGGCCTTTCCAGTAGCTGGGACTACAGGCATGCATTACCATGCTGGCTCACTTAGCTTTTTTATAGGATAGCTGAAAGTAGAGTAGAGAATATTGGCCTTCTATAAGTAACAAGAACTATAGTGAGGGATTCTAAGCCCAGAACAATACCAGGAACTAAGCAGTTTGTGTGGCAAGGTCCTCACAACAAGGGCCCATTTAAGGGAATGGTCTTAAATGGCTGGTATATTGAAATTAACTTCCTGGTATCTTCTGATTTCTCAGTCTAGGTAAGCCAACTCTCTGCTAATTCACCAAAAGTGTGAAGTAAGTGAGACTTCAGAGTGCCCAGGTTTACCTGCCATTGTGTTGCTTTTAGTTTAATTATCACGTAGTATTCTATTGTATCAATAGTCCAGACTTCATTTATCAATTCTACTCCTAATGGAAACTTAGGTGGTTTCCAGGCTTTGGCTATGAAGAATATAGCTTCTCTCTGAGTATTCCCATACATGTCTCTTGGTAGAAATGTGAACATTTCTTTTGGGTCTAAATCTCCTATAGGGTTCCCTCGGTCAAAAATGTGTACACACATCTTTAGTAGACATAATGCACAAAATTTGATATGAAAATGGAATGGGAGAAAGATGATAGATACTAATTTCCTTATATATATTAAGTTCTGTATTACTCAAGGTAAGAAACAAAAATAAATTAACATAGAAAAAATATTTGATTATATTTTATAAGTTGTTGCTGAATCAAAACTATATTTTAGCATTTTACACTTGTACTTTCAGAGTATCAGTGTTGCAATTGTGCTGCATTTTCACAGGCACTGCTTTCAGATTTCTTTGTTAGTTATTCAGGTAGGCACATAGTGTTATCTTGTGGAGATTTTAATTTTTATTTCTCTGATTAGCAATGAGGGTGAGTACTCTGTCATCTATTTCTCATTGTGGATAACTCTTCTTGTTAATAGTTTATTCATGTACCTTGACCAATTTTTTTGGATTGTCAGGTTTTTGCTCTTGTTTTATAGTAGTTACTTATACATTTATGATAAGAGTCTTTGTTGAGTGTATCTGTCACAAATATCTTTTTTCGACTCTGGCTTGACTTTTTACCATCTTAATTGGAGATTTTGTTGCTGTGGTTGTTGTTGTTGTTGCATGCAAATTTAAAATTGTTGCAGCTTCCAGGTGAGCCAAACCTTTATTATTGTAAAAGCTTCATTACCTCTCTTGTAGCCTTTTCCATAAAAGTCAACCTCCCTCCGACATTACGATAGTTACACCTGCTTTTTTGACTAGTGTTTGCATAGTAATATTTTCCTCCTGTTTATTTTAAATCTTAGAATACCTTTATATTTTAGATGTAGTTCATGTAAGGAGCATGTAGGAGATTAAATGAATAATCATACTTGATAACATTTATCTTTTATTGGGAGCAATTAGTCCATTTACAGACATATTTTGTCTTAAATCTACCATTTTGCAATTTGCTTTCCATGTTTATCTTGTCTGTTCTATGTTCTTTTTAATTCTCCGTTTTCTTAACCTTCTTTGGTTTTGACCAAATAATATTGATAATGGAATAGTTTCCTTCCATTAGCATATTTATGCATTATTTTACTATTTACTGTGTATGCTAGAATATATATATCTCAATAATTAATTATATTTACTTTTTTCCTAATAATACAAGTACTGTACTGTAGAAAACTTAAAAATCATTGTGGACCAGGTGCAGTGGCTCATGCCTGTAATCCCAGTACTTTAGGAGGCTGGGGCGGGTGGATCACCTGAGTTCAAGCATTCGAGACCAGCCTGGCCAACATGGCAAAACCCTGTCTCTACTAAAAATGCAAAAATTAGCTGGACATGGTGGCATGTGCCTGTAAACACAGCTATGCAGGAGGCAGAGGCAGGAGAATTGCTTGAACCCGGGAGGTGGAGATTGCAGTGAGCCAAGATGGTGCCACTGCACTCCAGCCTGGGTGAAAGAGCGAGAGTCCATCTCAAAAAAAAAAAAAAAAAAAAAAAGTCAATATTTATTTTAATAAGCCATCAATGAATGAACAATACAATGTTATCTATGACAATCAATAGTAATTTATATTTACCTATATATTTAAAATTTGTATTGTCCTTAATTTCTTGCCATTAGCGGAACTACTTCTTAGGATTAGATATATTCTTCAGAAAAAATAATTTGGTATTTTCCTTGAAACACAACCATAGATGACAAGTTGGGTTTTTGAAAACATCATTATTTTGCATTTACTCTTGATGAATATTTTCACTGGATATAAATAGAAGTCTAGGTTTGTAGTAATTAATTTTCTGCTCAAAAAACACTCTGTAATTGCTCTGTGGCTTCCATTGTTTTTGTTGTTGAAAAATTGGCTGTCACTCTATTGCCTCTGTGAGTGTCCTGTGTCCCTTTTTTCCAAAATTTTTAGCATTGTTATTTCTTCATCTCTGATTTTCAATTCTTTGTCTACATGTTCCGAATATATCTAGGTGTTTCTTTTAACTTCTCTTGATTAGAGTTGGAGGGCTTTTTGAATGCATTGCTTAAAATCTTACATTAGTTTTTGAAATTTTCTCAAAAATTACATTTTAATGTATGTGCTCTATCATGTGGTCTCTCCTCTTCTTTTGGACCTTCTCACTTTATGTCTCAGATCTCCTGCATTGATTTCGGAACTCCTCATCCTTTTTTTTTTCAATGTACAACCTTCTGCATATTTTGTCCTGACATAATTTTTAGTTCACACATTCTCTTCCACCTACCTGATCTACTATTTAATTACTCTAGTTTAACTCTTGTTTTTTGTTTTTTTGAGATGGAGTCTTGTTCTGTCACCCAGGTAATGGTAGAGTGCCTCAACCTCAGCTCACTGCAACCTCTGCCTCCCAGGTTCATGTAGCTGGGATTACAGGTGCCTGCCACCAAGCCCAGCTAATTTTTTTTTTTTTTTTTTTTGTATTTTTAGTAGAGACGGGGCTTCACCATGTTAGCCAGGCTGGTTTTGAACTCCTGACCTCAAGTGATTTGCCCACCCCAACCATACTGAATTCCTAAACTAGAAATTTCTATTTATTATCAATCTATCTAATGAAACTATAGAATAAAGAGCCCCAAGTATTTGCCATATTTCTCTGTATTTCTTTATGGTTTCTTCTCTTTGAGGTTGATCTCATAAATCCTTATTGCCTTGATAGCTCTCAGATATATTACAGCATATATATACGTGTGTGTATATATGCTATATCTACAGATATATACACATGTATGTGTATTTATGTTACACATATAAATATGTTTATATATAAAATATATATGTATATATATATATTCCAAATTTTTCAAAATATTTCTAAAATAGTGTATATTATTTTCTAAGTTATCTACTATTTTAAGCAGGAGATTGGTCTCAGTTATTTAGGCTCTGAATGCTCCAAAACATAGTCTATGTTCTAAGTGATGTAGTCTTGATATTTATACCCTCCAAATCTCATGTGAAATGTGATCCCCAATATTGGAGGCCTGGCCTAGTGGGAGGAGTCTGGGTCCTGGGGGCAGATTCCTCATTAATGGCCAAGTTGCCTGCTGCCATCAATGTAAGATGTGACTTGCTTCTCCTTCCTTCCACCATGATTGCGAGGCTTCCCCAGTCATGTGGAACTGTGAGTCTGTTAAATCTTTTCTCTACATAAATCACTCATTCTCAGGTATGTCTTTTTTAGCAGTGATAAAACAATCTAATACAGTGAATAAATCTGTAAAGGAGAATGGCTTTTGTATGTGATTGAACCTGTTTAGTATTAATTCAAACTTGATTATCGTAATGGTAAAACATTAATTACCACAGGATTACAAAGCCAATAAAAGATATTTGCTATCTTTTAAATTTAACTTTGTATTTACCATGATTTTTTTTATATTTCTTCATCTGGCTTCAAGTTATTGTTGAGTGTCCCTTCATTGCTATCTGAAGAAATATCTTTAGTTTGTTAAAGTGAACTAAATATGACCCAAGAAAGAATCCATAATTCTATATTTGAGTCCTTGTGGACAAACTGCAACCTAACTTAATAGGTAGAGAAGTTTGAAAACTTAACTTGGGGGAATACATCTGCAACAACAGCTGAGTCTAGCCAATCCCAGAAACCATATTTGAACCACTCATACATTACTGAGCGTTCACACTGTGTTCAAATATAGCAAACACCAGCTTGTAATCAATTCAGCTTGTTCTGTACCTCACTTCTGATTTCTGTATGTCGCTTTCTCTCTCTCTCTTTTTTTTTTTTTTGTCTACAAATTTGTTCTGATCAAAATGCATACCCAGAGTCCCTCTGAATCTGCTGTGATTCTGGAGGCTGCCTGAATATTTTTTCTTAATTAAATTTTATTAAGTTTAATTTGTGTGAAGTTTTCTTTAACAAGTACTTGTTAAAAGAAACAATAAAACATTCAAGATGAAAAGTCTTATTTATTCTTTATCTGGGAATAACTTAATTTCTCCTTCATTTTTGATTTTTAGTTTTGCCAGATATAAGAATTCTCAGCTGATAGTTGTTGTTTTTTTTTTTATTTTCAGCATTTATACATGTTATTTCACTTATTTTTGGCCTTAATATTTTCTTTGAGAAATTAGCCATTAATCTTTTTGAGGATCCATTGTATATTAAGAGTCAATTCTCTCCTGGTACTTCAAGATTCTCTTTGGCTTTTGACAATTCTGACTGTAATGTTTCTTGATGTGGGTATCTTTGAGTTTACACTGCTTGGAGTTTGCTGAGTCTCTTGGATGTATAGTTTTTGTCTTTCATTAAATTTTGGAATTTTTTGAACACTGCTTTTTAAATATGTTTTAATCCTTTATTTCCCTTCTCTCTTTCTGGGACTTTCATTACACATATACCATTATGCCTGACAGTATTCCACAGCCCTCTAAATCTCCATTTATTGTCCTTTTTGGTTGTTGTGGTTGTTGTTTTTAACCTTTGTTCTCAGACTCGATGATCTCAAATAGCTTACCATCAAGTTTGCTCATTTTTTCTGGTTGTCTACATCTTTTATTGAATCTCTCTAGTGAATGCTTTTATTTTAGTTGTTGGACTTTCTAGCTTCAGAATTTTTGGTTCATTTTTATAATTTGTTTCTTTAGTTAATATTTTCTATTTGATAAGCCATAGATTTCTAGTTTCATTTAGTCCTTTGTTTACAGTTCTGTTAGTTCTTTAAAGGTATTTAGGACATTTGATATAGTTTGTCTTAGTCTATTCAGGGTGCTATAACAAAATATCAAAACTGGGTGGCTTATAAACAACAGAAATTTTTATCTTATGGTTCTAGAGGCTAGGAGGTCCAAGAGGAAGGTGCTGACAGATTCAGTGTCTGGGTCTACTTCCTACTTCATAGAATAGTAACTATTTTGTCCTCACGTGGTGGAAGAGACAAGACATCTCGCTGGGCCTCTTTTATAAGCTCACTAATCCCATTTGTAAAGGCTCCAGCCCCATGACTTAATCACCTACAGTTACTTTAATACCATCACATTGGGGATTAGATTTCAACTTGTGAATATTCGGAGGGCACAAATATTTACACCATATGAGATGTCTTTGTCTAATAAGTCTAATGCCTGCACTTCCCTGACTGTTTTATTAGTTTCTTTTATTCCCAGGGAATGCACCATACTGTGTTGGAATTTTTTTTGACTATAACAATGGACTTTTTGAATATTCTAATGTGAACTTTATACACTACTGAGTACTCACACTGTGTTCTGTGGACCTTTTGAATATTGTAATATGAAGACTCTTTTAAAATCAGATGTGGGTATCTTTGCATCTTCAACCCCAAGAAGTTTGCAGCTTGCTGTGGCTGGTGGTTGGTTTTGCTGCTTATTGTGCATGGTGGCTGTTTTTTCTTGTTATTTAGTGTTCTACTTAGCTATCTGGCAAAGTCTGTATTTTGTCAAATGTGACCACTGAAGTCTGTTCTTTAGCTTATCAATACCTATTGTTTTGATAGTTTCCTTTTTTTTTATTATTCAATAAAAGAAAACAAAGGAAAACAGAAATACAGTACCTCTTAATCTTTGGATATTGGATCTGTGTCTGAGCATACATTTACTGCTTATCAGGCCATTGACAACTCTGCATTAACCTTTACTTAAGTTTGCATAGAGCCTGAAGGTTCACAGAGGTGAACATTTAAGGTCTTATCAAACCTTTTATGAGCATGTGTCCAGCCTTGGGCAGGCATGTGGCCTTCAGATATTTCCTGATTTACCTGGGAACTTTATAAGTCCTTTATTTCTAGTGATTCTCCTTTTCTAACCTCTTCTCAATATTTTTGGTCTGTTATTGTTTGTCCTGTTCTCTTACTCCCTAGCCCCAGGCTACTATGGCAATACTTTATTTAGCCTCTGAATGTTTTCAGCAAAAAGTCCCCAGAAAGCCACCCCAGCCCTATGAGTGTTTTAAATTGGGTGAAACAATGGTAATACCTTGCGTCGTCATTTCTTTTTTTTTTTAACTTACTTTTTTTTTTTTATTTGAACTTATTTTTTTAATTTAGTAAAGTTGCAGGATACAAAATCAGCATACAAAAGTCAGTAGCATTTCTTTTTTTTTTAATTGCATTTTAGGTTTTGGGGTACATGTGAAAAACATGCAAGATTGTTGCATAGGTGCACACGTGTCAGTGTGATTTGCTGCCTTCCTCCCCTTCACCTATATCTGGCATTTCTCCCCATGCTCTCTCTCCCCAACTCCCCACCCCCTGCTGTCCCGCCCACTCCCTCCCAACAGACCCCAGTGTATAGTGCTCCCCTCCCTGTGTCCATGTGTTCCTATTGTTCAATACCCGTCTATGAGTGAGAACATGTGATGTTTGATTTTGTGTTCTTATGTCAGTTTGCTGAGAATGATGGTTTCCAGGTTTATCCACATCCCTACAAAGGACGCGAACTCATCGTTTTTGATGGCTGCATAATATTCCATGGTGTATATGTGCCACATTTTTCCTGTCCAGTCTATCATCGATGGGCATTTGGGTTGGTTCCAGGTCTTTGCTATTGTAAACTGTGCTGCAATGAACATTCGTGTGCATGTGTCCTTACACTAGAACGATTTATAATCCTTTGGCTATATACCCAGTAATGGGATTGCTGGGTCAAATGGAATTTCTATTTTTAAGTCCTTGAGTAATCGCCACACTGTCTTCCACAATGGTTGAACTAATTTACACTCCCACCAACAGTGTAAAACTGTTCCTATTTCTCCACATCTTCTCCAGCATCTGTTGTCTCCAGATTTTTTAATGATCGCCATTCTAACTGGCGTGAGATGGTATCTCAATGTAGTTTTGATTTGTCATTTCTTAAGGGAGACTCCAGAAGACAGGCAGAAGCACACAGCCACAATTCTTTAAGAAGATGATCGGTTTTGCTAACTCTGATACTCAAAACCTGCACCAAGAGTATAGGCTGCTGTTTTCATAGCTTCTGCCCATCTAAGAAGGGTGAAATAGCAGGCAATCATTTTTAAGAGCAACGGAGCTCTTACTACAATGCAAAAGCTTCTTTTTTTCCTTAAGTTTGGTATTGGCTGTGTCATTTTCTGACTGGATTCCAGAGTCTGCAGAAGCAAATTTAGAGAATTTTCCCTCATTTATCACTTGCAAATGTGCAGAGACAGAGCCCTAGAGTTCCCTGTTCTGCCATTTTTAGTGATATGCACCTACTGCTCACTTTTATATCCTTATTTCTTCATAGTACAGTGAGTATCCTGATCCTCAGAAGAAACTGCTACTGTTGTTTTACCCAATTATCATAATAATACATTTTTTTCCAATTATAATTCATGCATTCACTGTGACTTTCCACTCTGGGAAGTGAAATAGAAGATAATTACAATGGAAAATCATATTTTTGCCTCAGCTGGCAAGAAATAATGGTAATAGGCATCATATAAGCAGAATCCATAAATCAAAATAAGATAAAATGAAACTACAATTATCACAGTGACTTCATCAGCAAAACATAATTCAAAGATTACATTATTACTGTGTATTACAATTACTGTGTGTAAATTCAGGCATTTTCTGTACGTGGTTCTTGAATATTTTTGGCAACTGACATTATGTTTCCCTGAGGAAACTTCATATTAAAAGTATATTAAGAATTAGTGACAATTTTTTCTGTGGAGTGTTACTTTTCTGTGTGAAGAAATTACATGACTCACAAAACCTATTTCATTTCCAATATTGGTACCTTTGATAGAATAAGGAAATAGAATAAAATTGACATAAAGGCAGCTCCTTTAACATTTATTTATTTGGCCTTCCAATAATCCTTATTGTTAATTGTTTTTGCAACATTAGCTCTTATATGAATGACAAATATTTATGAAATTAGAGAGTATGAAAGTTGTTTCAATCCAGTATTTTGTAAAATGTAAAGGTATACAATAACTGCCATAATTATAGGTCAAAATCAAAATTTACTTTATTAGTCTTCTTTTGTTTTTCGATAAAAGGGATGCATATTATCAGTGTTAGCAGGGGAAAATATTTTTTACTAGTTTAAATTGCTACTGATAGTAGAATACTAATATAAAGTTAAAATGTCTCATTGTCTTGGCAACTTCAATTAAAAATTAATGCATACATTTTTACTAGTTCAACATATATGAAAATAGAATAGTTATTCATAGCAAATTTGGCTAATAATTTTGTTGCTGAAATGATACATTTCTTTCGTGACATAACATGGTATATCTTATTAATCTCATGATATTTCACTCTTCCAAATAAAGGAAAATAAATTATGATAATTGAACAGTGGACTAGTTAGTTAACTTTTCTCTTGTCTGACTTAAAAAAAAAAATCATCACCTCATACTCTTATCAAAATATAAAACATACTAATCTGACACATTTAAATTTTCTCTTTCTTTGAAGTGACATATTTATTTTTTTCCATAGAAGTTAACTTTCAAATATTTCAACATCACTAACAAATACTCAGGGTCTATTTCTTCCCTTCTTTTCTTCTCTGTTTTAATTTCTGTTTTCTACTTTTTTCACTTTCTATTTTTTTCTCTTGCATTGCTTTTTAAAAAGAAATTCAATGCTATAGATTTTAGGGACAGAATTTTGAGAAGTTATCCCCTTAAAATATCTCCATCCTATAAGATTGAGAGCCATTCATGATATTTTGGTACCCTATTTAATAAGAATTTACTTTCTGGCAAGATTATTTTCACATGCTTGCTAAAATCTATAGCTAATTACAAACTGTTGAGATTTATTTAAATTTCAATAATATTCATGTATTTATGCTTAAGCTTCATTCAGGGCTTTTGTCACACAAGAAGTTTGTTTAAAAAAATAGTTCAACCATTTGCAAATTGAGGAGAATTTGAAAATCAGAGAAGAAAAAAAGAAAAAGGAGATAATTAAATAATAAAGATCAAAATCTCAACTTGAGTAGAGAGAAGAGAAAAATATAACCCGAAGACCATTTGGGAATAGTAAATCTTGCTTTGTATATTACCATGAGGTTTTTCACTACTGGCTCACAAAATGCCCATTCTGATCAGTCTACTTTTAGCCAGCTGACTAGTGACATCAAGTAAAGGAGTTCTAGCTGTTATAAATTCTCTCAAGCCCTTGAACTTTTAGATGTGCAACAGTCAGTGTTTTCTAAATATTGCATGTTTTCTTCCATTAATACTTTTTCCTTACTTAGGAATGTTATGCACCCTCTCCTCTTTAAGACTATCTTCCCTCCCTGTTGGAGGGAAATAGGGGAGGGACAGCAGGGGGTGGGGAGTTGGGGAGAGATAGCATGGGGAGAAATGCCAGATATAGGTGAGGGGGAGGAAGGCAGCAAATCATACTGCTACGTATGCACCTATGCAACAATCTTGCATGTTCTTCATATGTACCCCCAAACCTAAAATGTAATAATTAAAAAAAAGAAAAAGACTATCTTTAGATAAAGTTTGATACTACTTACTGTTGTTCAGCAAATGATCACTATTATTCCCATTCCCCTATGGGTGAAGGATAGTTTAATATACCATCATGACAAAAAACCTCACTGTTTTTTAGAAGGAAAAAGTGACATTAATAGACAATATTCTCTCTGATACCCAAGCTTTGTTTCTTTTCATGAAGAGGAAGAAAATAAAAAGATTAAAATCATTAATTTGGAGTCAATTAGTACCTTAAGTTAGGGGTCCTAAAAAGCAGCCTGATCCAGGGACTTGGGTGCATGTCATTTGTTGAAGGAGTGCTCTCACAAAAAAGTGGTTGAGGAAAACAGGATAAGGAAAAAAAGAAAAATAAACAAAAATGTGATTCCAGCTAGACTCTGGGTTCAGATTTATCTTGCAGGGTGCTCTGAAGTGTAAGTTATACCGCAGAGTTAATTTCACATTAAAGCAAGGAGTTCAGGACATTTATACCTTTATGCCATTTAGTCTTTGGTTGAGGGTTTCCACCCCCATCACCATCACTCAGAATTACAGACCTTTTCCTGTGTATAACAGCAGACCTTTTTCTTTGTATAAAGACATCTCCAAGGATCACTGACATTTCAAAAACTATTTACAAGTTAAAAGTTTGATTATTCTTGGACCCAATTATTCTCCCTATCAATCGTTTAAAATTAATTTTAACATTGTGATAGGTTTTTTTTCCCTTTAACTGGGCTTATATTTAAAAGTTCCACAATTGAACATATATTAACTCTTAGGTATGTATTGCCTCCGTGATCTTTGTAAATGAAATGTATTCAAATCATACAATATCATAATCTAAATCATTTTACTTATAGTTATGTTATAGTACTCTGGATTTAAGTCTTACTTTTTATGGTTTACACATTACATTCTATAGAATAGCTAAGCATATTATTAGAAATGAGACTCATGTTCAATTTATAAACAAAGTGATATTCTTTTCACACAGCAAGAGAATTCAGCCTGGCATCTTTAGGAAATGGAAAACTGGTTGCCAGAAGGAAGAAATCTAAATATTTTCCATGTGATTATTATATATATTGTAGGCTATGCCTTTTTCCCAAGTGAGGAGAGGGGAGACATGTATATTTATTTGTATTTTTAATAAAAATTTGACTTAGTAAGTTCATGAATTTATTATAGTGACTCGGTATTAAAACGGGGTTTTAATTAATTGTTTTATTGAAGAACCACTTTTTTTTAGAAATAATAAAATGAAATATATCATCCTTTTAATATTTTCATGTTCATGCAAGAAACTACACCTTTGCAATATTAGCCTATATTGGTAGTGTACAGAATAAGATATTCTTACGTGTCAAACTGAATGATTAATGAGGTACATAAATTGACTAAGAAAACAACAAGATAAACTGCCAATAAATGTTTGAGAAGGAAAGTTTACTAATGCATTTCTCTATGCCATTTGACTGCAAATGAAATGATGGTTATCGTCATCACTGCTGATATAGTGGCCTTTTCTTTATTAGACTACATGATTTTATACTATAGTTACTTTCCCTTTTATCCTATCCCCTCACAAATGAAATCATTGCCTTAGGAAATAATTGCCTCCATATAACTGTATCTAGTATAGATAAAATTTCTCTTCATGCACGCAAAGATACATGGACAGACTTCTGTGTTATTCTTTTTCTGTATGCTTTTGTTCGTTCCAGCTCACAAACATCACAAAATCTCTTGAAATCAAATTGCAGGCATTCCTTTTTGACTCAGAGAAGTGAGTAATTATTTTCTAAATAAATAAAACAGGGAGGTATCAAGCTCTCAAGACCTGTTAAACATGTCATGTAGGAGTTAAGAGCATTCACATTAACTACATTTCTAGGCCACCTCTGATGACTCTAACTGCAAGTTTCCAGAGTCTTGTTGGAAATTACTATGTGATTCTATACATGTAACACAATTGTTGTTTCATACTTTACACTCAAGAAGGAATGATTTGGATTCCTCATTACTTGTTCTGGTATACCTAGCTGGGGGAGAATATGTAAATATATTGAAAGTGTATTATTCACATTTGTATTCTGTATATGTGTGTGTGTATACAATAGTATATTTATATTTATACATCAATATATTACATCAAGACATGTTTTGCAGACATGAGAATTTTCAGTAGAAAATACCAGAAAGATTTACAGGTCAATTGAGATGAACTATGTTACCAGTCTAAGACCTTTTTTCAATTATTTGAGTTAATTAGCATTTTCTATTTCCAAGATTATTTTCAATATTTGGTTTATTTTCATGTTATTTTCAAAGATTCATCACCTCACTTACATTTAGCTACGTACCCTTTACTGCTTTAGATCTGATTTAAAGGAAGTATTAATATTGTTCTTAAAAACCTTTAGCTAGTAATACTTCCCAATACATTTCCTTTAGAAATATTGCAATAAAAACTACACCATTTCTGAGTACTCCTCATGCAAAAAATGCAGTGTTAATTTCTGCAAGGTTCCTAAATATGAGTATATAAATCTTCGGCAAAATATTGTGACATGTGTATGCAGTATTATGATCATCCAATTTGATAAATGAATTTGTTTTGGAATCCAAAAACCAATAACTTTTCAGACTTAAAAATCCTTTCATGAAAAAAATTATAACTATTATTTTCAAATCATGGGCAACACATCCAAAAGAAGGATTAGTTGAATTACACAGTTTATTAATAAACATCATTCACTGTATGAATTATTTGTACTTTTTCTAGATATGACTTTTGTTCAAGTTTATACTTTGAGGTTCCACATATGCTCCAAACTCAGCAATGAGGGACACTATATAATAGTTTGATCTAAAAAATACACATTGAAAATTAAAACTAGGTAATCAAGTAGTTTATATAGAAAACACAGAGCAACTGGAACTCTCCTACACTGCTGGTGGGATTGCAGACTGGTGCAGCTGCTGTGAAAACTTGAAGGTTTTTATAAGTCTAACTTTATTTAAAAATATTTGGACGTAACTTAGATTGCCTCTGTCAAGTCAGAGGCTGAATGTTTAATTAAAACAAACATTACATCTAATATCTAAGACTAGAATTTTGAAAGTCACAGAGGCAAAATAAAAAGCAATGTAATCAGAAAACAAGGAACCGCGGCTGTATAAACAATATTCCACATACTGTGATGGGGCAGCCGTCATCAGCCTGGATCTGAACCATAGAAGAATGTCTGATAGAAGCAATCACAGAATCCTTAGACAGGAGGAGTGCTATTGAATAATAGACAGAAATAAATAAAACAAATCAGGCTGGGAAGTGTAGTTTTCTTTTAAAAAATTTATTTCCCTCAAGGCACATTTTATCAACACAAATCAGACTATTGCTATGTTTATCATCTGCATGAGCCTTATGATGGGCAGACGCTATTAGAGTTACTTTGTAAATACTAACTAACTCATTCAATTCTTTAATAAATTCTATGAGGTAGTCAATATAAATATGAACCCAAGTGAGGTTGATTTTCTTTTTGAACCTATCCATTCACTTAAAATTGTTCTTTGCTAATTTATGTAAAATAATTCAAACACTGGGACAAGTAAAAACAATATATACAAATCATAAGTATTTACCTTTTGATGTCTAGAACACAACATAAGGAATATAACTTACTTATTTTTGTTCAGAGTCCAGCAGTTTGCTGAACAAATGGACAGGAAAAATTTCCAAATCATTTGCATATGTTGGCTGGTAAAAGGGCTTTTTTTTGGATTGAGAAAAGAAATAAATAACATTTTAAAAAAAATTTAGTTGTTTAAGCTTTTATCTATTTGTGTGCCAGGAGTCATGTGTAAATATGGATGTGATTGCCCGTGTGTGTGTATGCAGGAGTCTGAAAAGAAGGATAATGGAGATAAAGATAGTAAAGAAAATGGTATTCTGCCAGTTTTTTCTGTGAGGCATCTTTTGAGCCTTATTACAGAGGTTTGAGATGTGGCAGCTGATTAAATGGGGGAATTTACTTACAAATGAGTATATTTCAAACATTGTTGATTTGAGTGCTCATGGCAGGAGTTGAAAACAGGGCTGTTCCTATTTTGACACACTGGGAGAACAGGTGGTGTCCAGGAAAAACGACAGTTCTTAGTAGGTGGAGGTGAGTAACTATAAACATCAGAGGACTGACATTTTTTCATAGGGGATTGGAAGCTGAGAAAGTAAAACAGTTCATTTGGGTAGGAAGCAAGTCCTCAATGAGAAGATTCAGGATAAATGACATGACATCTTCAAGTTGCACACAAAAATAATTGGGGAAAGTTTAGTAGAAAAGTTTCTAAGGTCCAGAATGCGACAAGAGCAATGTGTAAGCAGTATTTACTTATAAAGTTAAAGTTGCCTCTTATCTAGCAAACAGAAATAAGGGTCTATGAACATTTTAATTATAGTTTTAAGAATTTATATTGCATTAAGAAATAGTAACAATTTTACTATCCCGGACACTCGATTATATGATATCTTAAATTATTATTTATAATACAAACTTTAAAAATTGTTAGGTTGGCACAAAGGTAATTGTGGTTTTTACCATTACATTTAATGGCAAAAACTTAATATTTTATAGACAAATACTGGTCACATATTGCATTAAAAGTAATGACAAAAACCTCAGTGACATTTGTATCACCCTAATAGATTTGAACTAGTAAGAAAAAATAATGTAATAGTATTAAGGAATCAACACTAGTCTCCTCAGCATCAGAATGTTCTTCCTTCTGCCCATGAAATGATTTTCTATCATTTCTCACATAGATTGCAAAAAGTGTGTTTTGTCTTCAATTTTTAGAAGGAACTCTATGTAATACAGCTAATACTTAAATTGCATTTTCAACTTCACACTTAGTTTTATAAGGATTTGCACATTGATGTTTTGATCTTCAGTAAAGCTGAAGATTTTCTCTTTTTGATAAAGGTGGTGATAGCATTTACATAATTTGTTATATTATCATTCTTTAGAACTTATCAATTCATCACTTAACATAGTTTACCATAATTCAGTAATCAGTTTTTTACCACCTTAATTGTATATCAAAAAAAGGAAAGCAATTAGCTGACATGTTTAGGTAAACTATTGTAAAACTCACTGTTACTTTCCTCTTCTTCTTGTAACGTTCATAAAAAGGTAAGTCAATAAATATGGATGAGACAGAGGATTTGTAATATTTAGCAATTTCAACAGATTTATGTATTTGTATTCTTTTAGTTTAAACAAAATGTATTCTGTATACACATTTTAGGCCATAAATATCTAAATATATGTATGTGTGTGTGTGTGTGTGTGTGTATCCTCAATGTTTGTTTTTTGTGGGTAAGTTTTTATTTTTCCAAACTAAAATACACTGCAAACTAGAATGAACTTACCTGCAATTTTTCTCAGAAATACAATAGTAATGAAAGAAGACCCTTAAGGGATATTGACAATGCCACTGCATATTTTTAAAAATATCTTCCTCTATTCATCAAATGTTTATTGAAAACCTCTAAATGCAACATACGGTGAAAATCACATACAGGACACTAAGATAAATTAGTCATTATCCGAAACCTGAAATATTTCAGTTTAATAAGCAGTGTCAGATACAAAATCACCATAATAAAATATAATATGCAAAATGCTATGAAAACACAAAGGGAAGAGCAATTCATTATGCTATCAACAAGGAGAAAGGAGTTTACAGGAGAGCAACAATGAGGTGGAACTTAAGGATGAACAGGAGGTCATTGGAAGCAAATGACAAAAGGCATTCCTGGTACACAGAACTACAGGTGAAAGACTCAGGAATTGGGAGGTAACTCAGGATTTGGGAATATCAACTCAGCTAGTGCTCATGTATGTGGGATAAATGGAGGAAGTTAAGTTGGCCAAATCAAACTTCTTCAGAGATCATCAAAGACCTTGCATGCTAGGCTATTATCTTTGTAAATTTTACCTTTCAAAACACATTTACTCATGTTGATATCCCCTATCCTCATTGGATTTTTTTTTCTTTAAGCCTGTTAACTTTCAAGACCCCTCAAACCTTATATACTACTTGAAAATTGATCCTCTCAAATAGATAAAATAATTTGCTCCATTATATGAATTCTGTCACACCTAATTTTTATGTTATGGCTCTAATAACATAGTTGCTTGTTTTTATAATATCTGTAACATGTTCCATCATTACTCGAAACTGCTATATAGATTGAGGGAAAGTAACCAGTGCATTGAACATAATAGGCATTCAATATATATCTGAAAGGCAAAGTGATTCTCACTAATTCAGATGTCACAGTTGTCCAAGTGATTGTGCAGAGGAGAACAAATTAAAATGCTAAATCGTGATCCTCATACTCAGTATCTTTAAGAGCAGCCTTGTATATTTCAGCTTGTCTATTTTATCTGTTGCTTTTCCTTCCTTTTGCTTCAATGCATGGCTATGATCAGCTGCTGTTCAAAGGCATATGGATTAATGATAACCTACCAAGTCCCTCACTTACAAGGGTTCCTTTCTATGCCCAGAGAATCGTTACTGCAATATACTCTCATGGTCATATATTTTTGTAAAATTTGCAAAAGATATTAATTGTAGTCGTTTTAGACATCTTCTTCATACCTGAATTTTCCCTCTTCCACACTTTATCTAGCTCCATGTGGTATTAGAGAGACAATGGCTGACATGAGTTGGCTGCTTATTTAGTTTCAATTTTGTGTTGCATATTTATGTGATTCGTAGTCTCTTATATTTTAGCTAGATTATAGCTAAACATCCAACAATAGGAATAACTTTCAGGAATACTACTAGCAACCGTGCAACCTCTTTGATGTTGTGAAGGAAGGTGCCGGATGGGAGAGCGTACAGAACTATGAACAAGTCCTACAGCGCCCAGCACCAGAAGTATGCACTTAGTGGGCACTGTCAGTATGCATTTAAGGGGTACTATAAGTTATGTAAAGGTATTTAAGACCAACCACTTTGCAAGAAAACTTGAAAAACATTAAAACCTTCATATATATGTAAAACTTTGTCTAATAAGTGATTCTTTCACTGAGCAACAGTGACAACCATTTACAAATTACTGGATGACTTTTTGAGACACTTGTCTGTTCTTTATTATGATAATGAAGAATATCCTTTTCCAATACCAACTGCTCATCAGCATGTCTATACCTGTAATGCCCGCTTGCATTAATCACAAAATTCCTGTAACAATCACATTTAAGAACATGTGATTATAATGTATTCTACTTTGAGCCTCAGCTATGTGAGAGAAAATTAAGATAAATGGAATGTGCCCTGGGGCAGAAAATTTTGAAAAAAAAGTGTTCTATTTAATTAATCTTTTAAAAAATTTGAACCTCCCTGTTCACTAACCTAAAAAGAAAAAAAATACATATATAGTCTTTTTGAGTACAATTCACCCAAAACCCTAATAAAGTTACTATAGTCAACTAATACCCTTAGCTAATAGAGTGCTCATTAATGCCAGCTTCCTACACCTCCTATCTTAAGTCTCTTTTCTCTCTGCTGCAAAACCTTTAATACTTTTGAGAGAAAGTATCTTCCCTGTTATCATTTGAGACATGGTTTTATTAAATTATTTGTTCATTAATTTTAATATGATTGATTATAAATATATGAAATGATTGTAAAAGGTCCTGGCAAAATCAGAAAAAAAAATCTACATGCATAAATGAAGTGTGATTTTTACATATAAGCTGAAACATTAGAATAAAAGTTCAATGGGAAGTACCATCCAAGTAGAAACAAATTCATTTGAAAAAATGCAAGAAACAGTTTAAACAACATGGATTTTTTTTTTTTATTTTACAGATTTATCAATGAATATTTTAGTAAGGGATGTGAGCAAATATTTCTGTTAAGGAAATCCTGAATAAAATAACTGGATTATGAAATTGGAAAAGAAAGCAAAAATGAAGCTGGTAAGACATCTTATCAGGCCAATATCATGGAGGTTCCTGAGTATTATACTAAAATGAGTATCTGGTATTTTATTTTTGGCATAGTCATGCATCATTAAAAATGAATAGGTAAGGCTTGGTGGCTCACATCTGTAATCCCAGCACTTTAGGAGGCCGAGATTGGCAGATCATGAGGTCAAGAGATCAAGACTACCCTGGACAACATGGTGAAACTCTGTCTCTAATAAAAATACAAAAATTAGCTGGGCATGGTGGCATGTGCCTGTAGTACCAGCTACTCAGGAGTCTGAGGTAGGAGAATCTCTTGAACCCAAAAGGCAGAGGTTGCAACGAGCAGAGATCATGCCACTGCACTCCAGCTGGGCTGCAGAGTAAGACATCTCAAAAAAAAAAAAAAAAGAAGAAGAAGAAGAAGAAGAAATGCCTCCTTAAGCATATTCATTATTGTACAACAACATAAGAGTGTACCTTCACAAAGCTGGATGGTATAGCTAACTATACACCTATGCTATATGGTATAACTGATTGCTCTTAGGTTATAAACCTATTCATCATGTTACTGTACTGAACACTGTAGGGAATTATAACACAATGCTAAGTGTTGGTGCACAGAAACATTCAAATGCAGATAAGGTACAGCAAAAGAATAGCATAAAAGGTAAAACATTGTACTTGCCATAAATGGAGCTTGCAGGACTAGAAGTTGCTCTGGGTGGGTCAGTGAGTGAGTGGTGTGTGAATGTGAAGCCCTAGTACATTACTACACACAACTGAAGATTTTATAAATACTGTACCCTTAGGCTAAAATGAATTCATTAAAACATTTTTCTTTCTTCAATAATAAATTAACCTTAGCTGGTTTTAGCTATTTATTTTATAGACTTTTAATTTTTTTGTTTGTTTGTTTGCTTTTTGTTTGAGACAGAGTCTTGCTCTGTCACCAGGGTCCAGGCTGTAGTGCAGTGGTGCAATCTCGGCTCACTGCAACCTCCGCCTCCCGGGTTCAAGCAATTCTCCTGCCTCACTCTCCCAAGTAGCTGGCAATACAGGTACATGCCACAACACCCAGCTAATTTTTGTATTTTTAGTAGAGATGAGGTTTCACCATGTTGGCCAGGATGGTCTCCGTCTCTTGGCCTCGTGATCCTCCCGCCTCAGCTTCCCAAAGTGCTGGGATTACAGGCATGAGCCACTGTGCCAGGCTGACTTTTTAATTTTTTTAGCCTTTTGACACTTTTGCCACAAAACACTTTGAAACAAAAACACTTTATATAGCTGTACAAAATTATTTTTATGTCTTTATTCCATAAGCTATTTAGATATTTTTATTTCAATTTATTTATTACATTTTAAATTTTTGTTAAAAACTAAGACACAAACACACACATTAGCGTAGGCCTACACAGGGTCAGGATCATCAATATCACTGTCTTCCATCTCCACATCTTGTCCCACTGGAAGGTCTTCAGGGGCAATAATGCTCATGGAGCTGTCATCTCCTATAATAAAATGATGTCTAATATTTCTCGAAGGACATGCCTGAGGCTGTTTTGCAGTTAATTTTTTCATAAGTACAGAGTAAACTGTAAAATAAAAGTAAAAATTATAGTATAGTAAATTCACAAATCAGTAACATAGTTGTAAATTATTAACATAGTTGTTTAGTACGTACATAATTGTATATACTACAAATTTTTACAACTGGAAGTACAGTAGATTTGCTTACACCAGCATCACCACAAACATGTGAGTAATAGGTTGTTCTATGACATTGCAACAGCTAAAATAAAACTAGGAGATAGCAATTTTTCAACTCTATTACAGTCTTACAGGACCATAATCATACATGTATTCCGTTGTTGACCAAAACATTCTTAGGTGGCATATGACTATATATTTGTGTATATAGTATATGTATGTGAATACTTACATGTCAACATATGTAATATATATACATACATATGTATACAATTGTACATACAACTATATTTTTAATGTTGATTGTTGTTAGTCTACCAGGATTGCATTTTCCTACCTCTTTCTTTTCATTTTGATAAACATAAGATAACAATTGTATAGTTTTCTATTTCATTTTTGTCCTTGAACTGAGTTGCAATTTCTTCCTCACTCTTTTTTCTTAATTATGATTTGTAAAAATTTGGATTTAGTCACTGTTCTTATTTGCACACAGGAATGATGTATCTAAACCATTAAAGGTAAAAGCGTCTTACTACACTCCATCAGTAGTTTACATAATACTTTTCTTCTCTGGGATGATTGTTTTAATATCTGGAAAACAGGGAGCTCTTTAATGAGATTTTAAATTTTATAGTTCTGAATTGTTTTTCATTTTGAAGGTAATTCAGAATATCTCTTTGTCTTTTTAAACTTTTTATGCATCCTTATTCCACTTGTTTTACCAACTTACTGACCACCTAGTTTCAAACTCATGATACTTGAAGTTCATTGTATAGTTATTTTGAAATAATATTGTAGGTTTTATTCTAGATTTTAATGATTGCTTAGAAAAATAAAATGGCTTATAGAAGAGAAATGTGATTCATTTTTATACATGGTACACATGCATACACATTAATATCTTGAATTGTTATAGTGGTAAAATTAAAGTTAAATTATTTCCTAATCTTATGATTCCCTAAGACATGGATCCTCAATTAAAGAGATAAGTATATTTTTATTGTTACAGTTGATATAATTGTATTTATTATTTGGTGAGTAGATAGCAAATAAAATTGAGTTTGATAAAAGAATTAATACCTGTCATCAATTCCAGTTTCTCCTAGAAGTTCCACGACAGACAGGAAAAGGGACTTAAAACTTAATATGTAATGAAACAAAACAAAACAAAAATTTCTTAGCTTGGTATGTGGAGGCTTGAGACAACCCTTGAGAGATAAATAAATGAGCAATTAATTATGCATCCATTGCCCTAGGTTGCAATCACCTTACATAAAAAATCCAATAGAGATACACTACAAAGGAATTGTAAGTCATAGCCTAAATTCTTCCATTAATTACAATATCTAGTAACTTACTATTATTCTTACTTTATATTTTAAAAGGCAGTCTATTTTTCTTTTCTTTTTTTTTTTCTTTTTGAGACAGAGTCTTGTTCTGTCACCCAGGCTGGAGTACAGTGGCATGATCTCAGCTCACTGCAACCTCCGTCTCCTGGGTTCAAGCGATTCTCCTGCCTCAGTCTCACCAGTAGCTGGAACTACAGGCATGCACCACCATGCCTGGCTAATTTTTTTGTACTTTTAGTAGAGACGGGGTTTCACCATGTTTGTCAGGTTGGTCTCAAACTCCTGATGTCAAATGATCCGCCTACCTGGGTTTCCCAAAGTGCTGGGATTACAGGCGTGAGCCACTGCACCTGCCAAAAGGCAGTCTATTTCTAAAATTACTATTATAATACTTTTATGTGTTAAAAATTATTATTCCAGTAGAGAAGTAAACTACATAATCTATGAGCTAATGTAATTTTGTCATTTG
This sequence comes from Aotus nancymaae, assembly GCF_030222135.1. Classification (NCBI taxonomy): domain Eukaryota; kingdom Metazoa; phylum Chordata; class Mammalia; order Primates; family Aotidae; genus Aotus; species Aotus nancymaae. Next base: position 14,920,695 of record NW_026988435.1, read on the forward strand.
TTTCTATGAAAAAAATTGTCTCAGTAATTAAGATTTTATATCAAAAATTTAAATAGTAAACACAACATTTTAAAAAGCTTTTGCACTGAAAACATCCATAAAATGCATATTCATTCTTCACTTCAGTTTATTAAAATGTTTAAGGTCTTCTAGAATAAGCAAATCACACACCAAAATACAACAAAACTCTTTTATCCGTAATACTTATAAAAGTTTTTGTCCCGTAGTCTAACTACGCTGTCTGTATGTTCTCTTTTTAAATGCAATCCTTACCTATTATTTTTGATACCTCCAAATTCTAGAGTCTTACTAAATCTTTTTTTTTTTTTTTTTTTTTTTTAAGACAGTCTGGCTGTGTTGCCTAGGCTAGAGTGCAGTGGCACCATCTCGACTAATTGAATGTCAGTCTCCCAGGTTCAAACAAGTATTGTGTATCAGCCTCCCAACTAGCAGGGATTAGAGGCATGCCACCATGCCCAGCTACTGTTTGTATTTGTAGTAGGGACAGGGTTTCACCATGTTGATCAGGCTGGTCTTGAACTCCTGAACTTAGGTGATCCACCTGCCTCGACCTCCCAAAGTGCTGAGATTACAGGCATGAGCTTTAGCTTTCTGAATTTTAAACTACCCTTTTAGCTGGACTCTGTTTTCATTCCCTAACTTTTTGGTTAAATTTTTCTCAGAACCGTCGTATTAATATCTTTAAAACATAATCAAGATCATTCACTTTGACTGCTCAAAATCTAGCCATAGAGTACAGTTTTCACTAGATAAAAGGAGCACAATATACATTTCTCTGAATTGTTCACTGATTTTTACTTAGGAAAACTGTATCTTGACATTTCTCACGTTAACATCATAGAAACAAATGGCATTATACTATTTTCAAAAACTATTTCATTTTCTAGACTAATTTTATACTCTTAGACAAACATCATATGTTCTCATCTATTTGTGGGAACTGAAAATTAAAACAGTTGAACTCATGGACATATAGAGTAGAAGAATGGTAACCTGAGGTTGAAAAGGGTAGCGGGGAATGTGGGGAGGAGGTGGGTATAAAAAATAACAGAATGAATGAATAAGACCCCACTATTTGATAGCACGATAGCGTGACTATAGTCAATGATAATTTAATTATAGATTTTAAAATCACTTATAAGAGTGTAATTTGTTTGTAACTCAAAAGAAAAATGCTTGTTGAGCAACTGAACCAATGTTATGTTAATTTTTAAGAATTAGAAAAAACATATTGACCCAGTTCTTGAAAAGCTCACCTTCAGTTATGGCAGTCAGATTTAACCATATAATTATACCACATGGTGATCCGTGCTATAATAGAATATACAAAAAGTGGGCCGGGCAGGGTGGCTCATGCCTGTAATCCCATCACTTTGGGAGGCCAAGGCAGGTGGATCATGAGGTCAGGAGTTCGTGATTAGCCTGGCCAACACAGTGAAACCCCGTCTCTCCTAAAACTACAAAACTTAGCCCGGCATTTTGATGGGAGGCTACTCGGGAGGCTGAGGCAGGAGAATTGCTCAAACCTGGAGGTGGAGGTTGCAGTGAGCCAAGATCAGGCCATTGCACTCCAGCCTGGGTAACAGGGCGAGACTCTGTCAAAATAGAAAATAAAATAAAATAAAAACAAAGCAAAGCAAAACAAAACAAACAAAAACGCCAGGCATGGTGGCTCACGCCTATAATCCTGACATCTTGGGAGGCTGAGGCTGGCGGATCACTTGAAATCGAGAGTTTGAGACCAGCCTGATCAACATAAAGAAATCCCGTGTCTACTAAAAATACAAAATTAGCCAGACATGGTGGCACAAGCCTGTAGTCCCAGCTGCTGGGGAGGCTGAAGCAGAAGAATCACTTGTACCCGGGAGGCAGAGGTTGAGGTGAGCTGAGATCGTGCCATTGCACTCCAGTCTGGGCAACAAGAGTGAAACTCCATCTCAAAAAAAAAAAAAAAAAGGAAAATAAAAGTGTTCTGTTCACATTAAATCAGACGGTATAAACTTTGTGGGAATTTTGGGCTTCATATATTTAGAAAAAAGCACAAAGAGCAGTATTAAAGAATGAAAGTGACTTCATACAGATAAAAGTAGAATAAAAAATGTAATGAAAAATGACTAAGATGAGCAACACATTGGGATAGAAAACTCCTCTCTATTAATATTTTCTTCAATAAATATAGATTATAAATTATTAATTCATGATTATAAATAAAACAAAGGGAGCCAAACTTCATTCATAAAATTTCTTGGTACATCTAAAATTATTTTTAAAGTGCTAATAGTTCAGTTATTTACAATAGATTCCCACTTGGCTAGAAACTGAGTGGTCAAGTCCCTTGGAGTCAGTATCTTCTCGCCTCAAAATGCACTGTGGTCAGAAATGACAAATTTCAGTGCTCCTCACTAATGCCAAAAATTGACAATGTAGCTTCTGTTCTTATATGCCTTCAACAAGCTGGTACAATAATATCCTTACATCTCACTTTTTACTCTAGAAGTTTTATACTAGCAAGCAACTGTTGCAGCTTTATAGCTTTGAAAAGCCATGTTGACAACCTCTGACTCGTCATCTTCTTTCTGCTGCGTGGGATTTTAATAATGAAAGGAGAGAGATATATAGTAGACGTATAGATAGTGAATAAGAGGGAAGAGGATAGATGAAATTGTATTCAACTGGAATATCACAGATTCCACATTACTATTTAAGTATTGAGTATTAAAATAAATAACTTTTGTTTACCTTTGTTTTAAAACATTCATGTAGGAAAGAGTGAAAATTATGTAAGTTAAAAAACAAACAAACAAAAAACAGAACCAAATAATATAGCATCTTCCTCTCCAAGACACACAGAAAGCATTGCCTTCACCCATTTTACTACCACTAATATATGCTCTGAGTCTGACAAGTTAATTTTTATCTTCAATTATCAATAGTTCTGATTCCATTTTCAGTATATGTTTTATCCCTTTTTGGCTTCAGTTACAATAGGGGTTTGAGACAATTGGGTCACATGTGGAGTACAACAGTCCTTGACTTGGATTCTTCTTATTACTCATCTGAAGATTGACCACTCTCCATCTTTGAACACTGCTGCCACCAAAAATGGAACAATATAGCTTTCCTTTTTAACTTTCAGATGGTGCTTAAATTTTTTGTTTTGTTATGTAAAGAATAGTTATTAAAATAATGTCTTTTAACTAGAAATATATATATATATTTTTAATGAAACCAATATTGCATTCAATTCCTTTATAGCAAATAATGACCATGGAAATATAAATGCTTTGGAGTGCTATGTATATGTTTCCTAATGAATAAACTAAAATAAATATGTATTATTTATAAGACAATGCTGAGAATATTTGTCAATGACATTGCATGTATCAATAAATCTTTTCCATGTAGTTAAATAGCCATACCATTAAATTAAATTCCTGCTAATAAAATATAAACTACAATGTGAATAATTATTACTATGTACTAGCATGAAGCATATATATATTTTTAAATAAATAGTTTAACATTGAGAAAATCCTCTGACTGGCAGTAAGAAACATACATGTGGGCAAGAGAACCACAGCAAAACTGGAGTGCATGAAAAGAGAGAGCTGAACACACAATTTACGAATGCACTTGATTGCTTATAAGTAAAGCCTCTTATAATATATTTTAAGTGTGATCCTATGAAATATGCCCAATTCATTCTTACTTAGCCTAAACAGATAATAGTATTCCCTAATAATACATATTCAGAAAAGCATCTCGTTTTTCAAACCATTTCTTTATATAAAAGAAAGGATTAATGGAAAAGCACACACTAATATAATAACCAAATATAATCAAGTCATGGATTATCACATATTTTGTCTAAATATGGTGTCCAAGTAACTTTGGAAATTATTTTTTAAATTCTTAGTCTCAAATGAATAAGTTTCTTCTTGAGGTAATACTGAATATTTTTACTATTATAATTGAAACTCAGGAATACGCATGGTGATGCCAACTTATATGACACATAAAAATGATTAAACACAGAAGAATATGTTTTCCCTAAAATCTATAGTATTTTCTAGGAAAAAAAAAACAAGTTCTGGGGAGCATTTATGTTTTTCCATACCATAGAAGCTGTTTATAACCTGTCTAATTTTTGGTTTAAAAGACTCAGAAAATTTAAGGACAAATCTACCAAAATTAGAGATTTTCAGAAGATTTTACAGTACTACAGATTGATTTAAAAACATTATAGTACAAAGAATTAAATAAATGAAGACATATTTCATTTTCATGTATAATAAGACAATATTTGTTAAAATATTAGTTCTTTCCAATTAGATCCATAGTATCAATATAATCCCAATAAAAATCCCAATGAGCTGTTTTTTGGATATTGACAAACTGATATTAAAGTTTACATCAAAAAGCAAAAGACCCAGAATAGCCAGCACAAGACTGAAAAATAACAAAATTGGTAGACTGACAATACCCAACTTTGACATATTTACTATACCGTATATTACAAAGCTGTAGTAATCAAGACAGTGTGGTTTTGGTGAAAGAATAGTCAGATCATCAATGGAACAGAATAGAAAGCCAAGAAATAAATGCATATAAATATACTCAAATGATCTTTCGCAAAGAAGCAAAGGCAATATAATAGAGCAAAGATACTTCCTTCAAACAATGGTGCTGAACAAGTAAAGATCCACATTTTAAAAAATAAAAATAAATAAATCCAGACACATACTCTAAAACCTGTCACAAAAAATAACTCAAAATGGATCACAGACCTAAATATAAAATGCAAAACTATACAACTCTAGAAGATAACACAGGAGAAAATTGAGAATGACTTTTGGTTTTGTGATGACGTTTTGGACATGATACCATAGGCAGAATCCATGCCAAAAAATAATTGGTAAGAGGGACCTCATTAAAACTAAAAACAAACTGCTCTGAGAAAGACACCATCAGGAGAATAAATAGACAAGTCACAGAATAAGGGAAATATTTTAAATACATATCTGATAAAGTCCTATTTTCCAAAATGTATAACATTCTCATGAGAATACAATTTAATTTTCATGCTCTGAAAAGAAACAATTTAATTAAAATTGGCCAAAGACCCACAGACATGTCATCAAAACAGATATATAGATGGCAAATAAACATATGAAAACATACTGTACATCATATGTCATCAGGGAAATGTAGATTGAAACAGTAAGATTTCAATATATGTCTATTAGAATAGCCAAAATCCAGAACAGTGATGACACCAAATGCTGGCAAGGATATGGAACAACAGTAGTTCTCATTTATTGCTGGTAGAATGGAAAATGGTAAAGCTATTTTTGAAGACAGTTTGGCTTCCTCTTATAGAACTAAACATGCCCTTACCACACAATCAGGCAATCATACTCCTTTATATTTACCCAAAGAGGTTGAAAACATATGTCCACTCAAAAAGTGCACATGGATGTTTATAGCAGCTTTGTTCATAATTGCCAAACATGGAAGCAATCAAGATGCTCTTCAGTAGGTACATAGATATATAAGCTGTGATATATTTAGGCAATAAAATATTAAGCAATGCAAAAATGAAATAAAGTAGCCATGAAAAGACATGGGAAAAACTTAAATGCTTACTATTAAGTGAAAGAAGTCAATCTGAGAAGGTCGCATATGGTATGATTCGAACTACAGCTGACCTTGGAACAACATGCGTTTAAATCTGTGGGTCCATTTAGACAAATAATTTATCTTCAAACAAATGCAGATTGAAAATGCAGCATTCAAGGGATGCTTTATTATGTACAGATTTTGGTAAACAAAGTGTGTCCTGGAACCAATCCCCCATGCAAACCAAGAGATGACTGTATATGACGTTCTGAACAAGGCAAAAGCCACAGAGACAGTAAAAAGGTCAGGGATTTCAGAGAGGAAGGAGTGAATAGGCAGAAGGAACATAGAGGATTTTCTACCGTTGTGAAAATACTCTGTAGAATACCAAAATGGTGGAAACATGTCAATATACATTTGTCCAATCGCTTAGGACATACAACACAAAGAATAAACTCTAAGGTGCTATGGACTCTGAGTGATAATGATGTGTTAATACAGATTGATCAGTTGTAACCTATGTTCCCCTCTGGCGGGGGATGTTGATAATGGCTGAGACTATGCATGTGTTGGGGCAAGAGGTTTATGGGAAATCTTTTTCCCTCCTCTCAGTTTTGCTGTAAATCTGAAACTGCTCTAAACAAATCGTTAAAAAGGTGTATTTATTTTAGGCTTTTTATTACTAATTGTACTTCTTAAGTGTAATTTTATATATATATATGTATTTAATTGATCCTATTTTGAGCCATTTAAAGAACAAAAGATAAGAATGACATGGCTTTTTTTAATGTCTGAGAAGTATTTTTTAATGTTTTACTTGTAACAAGTATCTTAGAGCATTTTCCAACAAATAAAACCTTATCTACCACAGGGACTTAGTAGCAATAACAAAATAACTTATCTTCATATGCCAGCCACCTACACAGCTCTCTGCCTGCAAGGTGGCTTGGGTCACAATGAAAAATTGGCCTTAGTTAATTGGTTTCTCTCTAATAATAAATTAGTGTATTGATAACATTGTAAAATTTATATATCTAGAATGTCAATGGGAAAGAAGCTCTTTCTAATCAAGTTTCAAAAGCAAGAATTTGTTTTAAAGACATGAGAAAATGTTGTAAAAATTGTCATTAGTTGTTAGCGTTCCTGGTTACCCAAACTTTATAGCACACATATCCTCTCTGGAAGCCATTTTATTATCTTGATCTTGTTTAAGTTCTTGATTTTGTGTGTGTGTGTGTGTATGTGTCTGCACCTCACATTTCACCTCAGAGCAAGTAAATTGACATGAACACTGTCTTCTGTTGGAACAAATAAATACATGAAGATATAGATGACCTGGAGTAGACTGTTGTTAATATAGTACTATCATAGAGGCAAATGGTGTTGCAGAATCTATCTTTCAAATTTCTACTGATGGATCTTTTTGGTTGAGAAGATGAGTCAACACAGATAAACTGAGCAAGAAATTATATTAGTGCAATAATTGATGTTGTCATGTTGTTGTTTTGGTTATACAGTACTCAGAAACATTTGTAATGTGATTATAGAATTACAGAAGCTTAAGCCTGAGCCTCCTAAGCCTAAATTTGGCACCATTCTCAAAGGAAGAAGAAAGTTAGAAGAAACGACAGAGATAAAATCATGTTTGTATGCTTTCTCTTAAGAATATGAAGGTAGGCCAGGCATGGTGACTCACACCTGTAATTCCAGCGCTTTGGGAGGCTGAGGCGGGTGGCTGAGGTTGGGAGTTCGAGACCAGCTTGAACAACAATGAAGAAATCCCGTCTCTACTAAAAATACAAAATTAGCTGGGTGTGGTGGTCCATGGCTGTTATCCCAGCTACTTGGTAGGCTGAGGCAGGAGAATGGCTTGAACCCAAGAGGTAGAGGTTGCATTGAGCTGAGATCACGCCATTGCACTCCAGCCTGGGCAACAGGAGCAAAACTCCACCCCCAACTCCAAAAATAAAAAAAATAATATGAAGGTAAGGTACCATTGGAGATGGCTATCCTTCAGTGGTCAGTAGTCTAGTATGAGGACAGTAACCCAAGCCCAAGGAAATGTTTTATAGAGAAGACAGTGAATTTGAAATGAAGTCAGTAAACTGCCACAGAAACAGAGTGGACTAAATTTCTTTTTTTTTTTTTTTCATTTTTCATGCAAGTATCAGAGGAACTAAGGTGAGGGCTCAGAAGTTCATGGAAGGTAAAAATGAGAGACAATGAGTATCTTTTGAGAAGTTCAGCTATGAGGAATTGAGTGATATGAGCAAGACAGAAAGTGTGGAAAGGCAGATGTGTGCATACCTGTTTGTGTGTTTATGTAGACATGAAACACAGGAAAAATGAGTTCTCATTTGTGAGCTACTGGGTAACATCCAGTAAAGAAGAAAGGAAAATGTAAGCAAAAAAAAAAAAAAAAAAAGGAATACTAGAGTGGGCAAAGTCCAGAGAATGTGGAAAGGGAGCGAGTAATAAACAAAATGGGCACTTTAAAAATTGTATAAATTTAAGGCACACAAACGCAATTTTGTTATATGGATATATTTCATAGTGGAGAGGTCTGGTACTTTTAAGAGAGAATAAATATTTGAGTTAGGATAGGGCCAGACCTAAAACGATACGAGGCTGGGGAACCCAAACAGTACACTGGCCCAATTCTTTTTTTTCTTTTTTAATATATATTTTATTGCATTTTAGGTTTGGGAGTACATGTGAAGAACATGCAAGATTGCTTATAGGTACATACATGGCCCAACTGATTGCCCATAAACAGAGCCCTCACTTTTCATGTATTTTATATCTCTTGGGAGTAACTTTAAAGACAGAAATGCTAACTATTTTCTTACCATGAATGTTAAGAAAAAACAGATAGAGTGTCTTGAGAAAACTGGCTCAGAAAGATTGAGATGAGGGAATAATTTCAGTAGCAAAATGTGCAGGAGAAAGAAGTCCTCATAGACTTTCCCACAACAAGATTCATTTCCCATTGCAAACTATGTGTGAGATTTGAGGAAAGTATATTACAACACTTGAGAATATGATCATTAGAATACCCGTGTGAAGAATACAGAGCATGATCACATTGAACATGGCATCAATAATCTCAGTGAAATAAAAAGCACTGTCACCTTGTGCTGTGATGTGAACATCTGTGTCCACCCATAATTTATATGTTGAATTACCAATGTGCTGGTATTAGGAGGTGGGGCCTTTGGTGAGTGATAATATTATCAGGATGAAGCTCTTAGAAATAGGATTAGTGTCCTCCTGGTTGGGCATGGTAGCTCATGCTTATAATCCCAGCACTTTGGGAGGCCTAGGCAGGAGGATCTCTTGAGGCTAGGAGTTCGAGACCAGCCTGGCCATCACGGTGAAACCTCATCTTTACTAAAAATGCAAAAATTAGCTGGGGGTGATGGTACACATCTGTAATCCCAGCTATTCTGGAGGCTGAGGCATGAGCATCACTTGAATCCAGGAGGTGGAGCTTGCAGTGAGCCGAGATCACCCCACTGCCCTCCAGCCTGGGCGACAGAGTGAAAATCTGTCTCGAAAACAGAAAAAGGATTAGTGTCTTCCTAAAACAAGTCTCAGAAACCCATCCTTCCCCTTTTACCACATGAGGACACAGCTAGAATGAATCATTTCTCAACCAGAAATTGAGCCCTCACCAGACACCAAATCTGAGAGTACATTGATCTTGGATTTCCAAGCCTCCAAAACTGTGAGAAATAAATTTCTATTGTTTGTAAGCCACCCAGTTTATGGTATTTTGTTACAGCAGTCTGAATGAACTAAGATACCCTATAAAGACCATGGCTCTGCCTCCAGATATTGGCATTTGAAATGTGAGCCTTACGGTGCAGCCCTGGGAGTTCCAGGCTCCCCTCCTCATTGGCTCTGCTTATTTCTAGTAAGTTAGCCTGTTAACTTATTAAATGCTACATTTTTCTCTCAGCCTTCAGGGTGTTCCTCCAATGTAGTACATTGGGAATATTTAAGTTATCTTCATGGTGATCCTTATCTATCAAAAAGTTTTTTTAAAAAATACATGATAAATTTAATGATTTATTAACTAGAAATTGGTGTAAAGTTGAAAAATGTTGACAGAAATAGTAACATTTTATCTTTTATGATATTACTGAAATGATTGTGTATATCTCTGAAATTTCAGTGTTTTTACCCACCATGTAAAAGGAGACAAATGAGATGAATATTTATAATTGTTCCGTTTACAGTTTTACCTTTGGGCTGTAGTCAGTAAATTATATATTTATGCACACATGAGAACTATAGAAAAATGTTTGTAATAAGTCTTTAAGTTTTCAAAATTCTCATTTCTAGAGGTATAATCTCAACCTCAAATCTCACATACTATATTACAAAAACAATTATTTTCTCAAGACATTATATTCAGAAGAATCAAAATGACACCGTATCTCTTCTAGTTCTCCATTATCAAACTCATCTAGGCTATTGCAACAGGCTAGTTGTTTGCAAGATTATCAAAGATGGAAAGTCTATCATCTTTCTTGAAATTCTAATTTAAATGTCACTAGCTTCCACCTTAATCATCTCAATTTATTATAATCTTAGTGAAGACAGGAAAACAACAATCAACACCTTCAATGTAATTCAGAACCAGAAATTGTCTGTTCGTTGCCCCCATTTGTCCTCACCTTCCCTGCATACACCATGAATGTTGCATCTAACTCTTTGGTATTCCTGAAAACAATATGCCCTTTCACTCTCTGTCTTTCTAGAGAGTGCTTTCTCTTTCTTTCCACAAGTACAATGTTTGCTCAACATTAATGATTAAAACTAAAGGTCATCCCTGCAAAAACATTTCTGTCTTATCCTAAGAGTCTTTCTCTTGTTCTTGCTCATGCAACGGAGTAACATGTCTTGGATTTGTTTGTTTGGATGCCAATCTTCCCCATTAACGATGGGTTATTTTATGACAAGGACTCACTTTACCCAGAATCAAGCATGTATCCCTGAAGATTAGTGAGGACTTAATAAGTGAATTAATACACAGATCCATTCTCCGTAAACAATGATTTTTCAGCTCCAGCTAAATCTGTAACTATTTTTCCCTACCACATAAATACTGCACAAATTTTTAAAAAAGAGTATTCTTAACCTTGAATTGAAGTATGACAAGCTTAAAGAAGGGAGAAAACCCAGGGAAAAACAAAATCCTCACTTTAAGGGTTATCAAGTGGAGGAGGCAGACCAGAGAGAAGTAAAGAGTAATTTAAAAATGTGAAACATGTTACAAGGAACACACAATAAATTAAAATAAAAAAATTATGGGGTGAGACATATTTAGATTTAGTGTTTGGAGAAGGTCTCGCTAATCAGATTGCTTTAACACTGAGTGTCTCATGGTTCTGCACCAATGTGTTTACATTTTAAAAGCAGTTATACACACACATCACACACACACATGCACACATACACACTGATGTTATGTTTAAACTAGTGCACCTTTGCTAATAATCTCCTGAGGAATGACTCCTTACTACCTTTTAGTTCTGTTGATTTATTGCCTGTAATGAGAGATTATTTCTTTTACTTATTTTGATTCTTCTTCCGGAATCTACAAAATGATATTCAGTCACCTAAATAATATAAGTGGTTGTTTAAAAATGAATGAAGATGGTATAAGAAGGAAATTGAGGCCAAGGATATGAACATTCTTTCTGCTGTAACTACTTTGTTTGAAATAATAACAATATAGTGTGCCAGCAGGCCAAAATTATAGAAAGAAAGAGTTGAAATGATCCTAGCATGAAGAAAATAATACTTTCAGAGTCCGTGTTTATAAACCTAGGAATAAATTCTAGTAAAAAGCTCAAGAGAGGAAGGGAACAAAGATGTCTCAATGGAAAAATAAAATTTGTTTTCTGTTGAAAATAAATTAACAAGCTAAGGAATACCCAAGTCACAACTGCAAAACACATAAATGAAAATCTGTGCTTTTCGTCTGTATTTACACCTTCCATGTTCCAGAGTTCTTTGGTCTCTGAAGTTTTTATTACTGTTGTTTTCGCCACGAGGTGTTTCGGCCTCATTTAAATGATTTTCTGATTGACAGACTTAGCCATGGTTTGGAGAACAGCACACAGCCCAGAGCATTAGGGGATTCAGTGAGCAGGTGTTAAACCTATTGCAAGGAATATTTCTTTTTATCAACCTGTAATCTTCCGACTTCAGAATTTTTAAACAGATGTTTTAGACAGATTTTCTCTACTTTTCATGTTTCCATGGGGTTGTCTCTCACCTGCTTAATTGCTTCTTAGCCCAATAAAGAAAAACAAAAGGAAGGCAAAACACACATTCTAACTTCCCCTGTGAGAAGAGTTTCCATTTTGATTTCTCTACTTTCATTTACTTTTCTTTTAAGGGTGACATTGCAGTAATAGAGCTAAATTGAACTTGCCTACTGGATGTTAGGAGCCCTGAATTCATGGATTACCACCTGTGTCCACAAGTTCGGCGTTCCCTCAGTGTTCACAGTTTCTTGAGTGCTACAGCTCTTTAACCTGCCTTTCCTTTGTCCAGCCTGAGGACCACAACGTTTCTTTTTGATTCAAGTTTAGCAAAATACTAAAAACAAAAACAGGGACTATAAATATAGGGAAGTTGAAAACCTGCTTTAGGAAGTTGATAGGGTTCATTTGAAAGGAGCAAAAGAATGGAATACTTAGGACAAAGGAAACTATATGCCACATGTATTTGGGTTGTTCGTTTGAATTACATAGAAATCACATTTCTAAGTCACATTTCTATCAATGTCTGGTGCACGAGTAGAGTAGATTTGACAGAAGTTTATATATATATGTATATATCCATGTATGTGTGTATACATATATAAATACATAAAACATTTATATCCATAAAGTTTATTTGTATAAACTTTATATATAAAAATTATATAAGGTTTACAAAGCAATACATAAATAAACTTTATACTTACATAAAGGCAAGCTGGAATGCTAAATACTACCTTTCTAAATTTCTGTGTCCCTGAAGTTGTAGTTTATATATCTAAACTTTACAATATGATATATTATTTAAATAAAGTGTATATCATACTTTTATACTTTAACACTATAAATAGACTAAGTGTATATTTAGATGTTATTTTTATATTATTGATGCTCCAGGGTTCTTTATACGTTTATAAGTATTTATATAAAGTGTATACCTGTATTGAGTAAGTATAGATACAAATTCCCTGTGTATAAATTTACATATATAAGTACTCTGCCTATTTATAAACAAATATAAGTATATAGGTGTAAGAATATGTGTATGTATACACATACATTCACACACACACACACACACACACTGTAATGTGACTGCTGGAGCAGCCATTCAAAGGCAAGAAGTAGCCTAGTATAATGAGCTTTAAGTCAGCAGAAATGCCTTAGACCTAAGGTGTTAAGTACATTATAGTACCATCATCAATTTTTATCTCTGGCCTAACCACATGAAACAGACTGTTATGTTTCTATGTTGGATCCTACAAAAAGATGTCTGAAAAATTCTTTTCAGGGACCCCCAAAATAAGAGCAATCGTATTTCTTTGAACTTTCTTTACTGTAAAGCTTTGTTACCATAAAGACTTTTATACATAAGTATGTGTCACCATCAAGTTGGAAAGACGCAGCAATCGGAAACAGAATTTGGACTACCTAAGTGGAAACAGAAGTGCCAGATGAATTTCTGGTAGAAATGCTTGTTGAGAATTTTGTATAATGTGATAGAATCTAAAGTAGTGATTGAAGGTGAGGGTTATTGAAATTTAAATTATATCATATATTTGTTCCAGATCCATGTCAATTTCCTTCTAAAATATTACCTCTTTTGGAGAGGTTGGAATACTAAATATTACCCTTTCTGGTTTGCTTTTTGTTTGTTTGTTTTTGAGTTGGAGTCTAGCTCTGTTTCCTATGCTGGGGTGCAGTGGCGTGATCTTGGCTCACTACAACCACTGCCTCCCAGGTTCAAGTGATTCTCCTGCCTCAGCCTCCCAAGTAGCTGGGATTACAGGCACCTGCCACCATGCCGGCTACTTTTTGTATTTTGAATAGAGACTGGGATTCTCCATGTTGGCTAGGGTGATCTTGAACTCCTGACCTCAGGTGATCCATCCAACAGCCTCCCAAAGTGCTAGGATTGCAGGTCTGAGCCACTGTGAATGGACACTCTTCCTGGATTTTTGTGTCTCTGAATTTGTAAGTTTAATTTTGATCCTGCAGTTAAATACAGTGAAATAAGAAGTGAAACGTGAGACAGAATTGGCCTAAGCTGAAGATTTAAGATTGTTACAGGAACAACAGTGACATTTCTGTCCAATTTCATGATGTGGTGTTGGTAGGATGCTTTCTGTGAGTTCATCCATGAATCTGTATCTTAGTCCTTCTCACGAGTCTGTAATCCAATTAATACCCTGAGGAATTACTCTACGCTTACATTTTTTATAGAGGCACCCATATTTTGAAACTGAAACCTAACTAATATATAAGTAAATATATTTCCATCACTACCTACAAGCTGCCAAGGGATAGGAAAATTAGATTACATATTGCATAGGGAAAACAAAGTGGTTCGAGCTATCACAACAAGGACAATATACAAATAAAAAAGGGAAATCAAATTAAACATGGGTACATGCCACAAAGGAAACTTGCATACACACTAAATATATCAGTTTTCTACATGGAGTTTTGTTTGTGGCTTCTGTAGCCTACAAACATTTCTTCCAGCCTCACTGGGAAGGAATTAGAATTGCCACCATTCACCCTTGGTATGTTACTAGGCACAGTATAGTCTCCCCAATATGCAAAATTCCTCATTCTCCTTAGCATCAATGACTCCTCCCTACTCTGTCAGCCAATTATACGTAAGCCACAGCAAGCTCTCAAAACCCAGCAGAAACACTTCAATTTAAAACTTAAAATCATGATTTTCCTCTTCTCATAATGCTCCCTCAGGTTTCTTGAGCGTTATCTTTGACAACAATGTTTTTTGTTGTTGTTTTGCTTTTGTTTTTTTTGACTTCTCCTCCCTAGACTCACAGGCTACCATTCCTCCCTGCCCTTAACTTGTCTTACTTTTTGGTGCATATCAGATAATCAGCTATTTTCACTGTTCTCTTTCCTATAAGAAGGGCATATTTAGTTTGTTCAGGACAAATTGGCCTATGAAATGTGAAATGAGCATTTATTGCAACATTACAATAGTGTTATGAATACACTTCAAGGGTCTAGCTGGTCTGTTACAAGTCAACAAAAATCCACTACTCTTTTCTTCAATCCTGAGAGAACATAGGTCTTTCTGTCTCCTTAAAAAGATCAAGAATATCTCATGTGAGCTTTTCCCCTACCTTTCTGTGTAGAAGTCGATATGATCATACATTCTGCCCTGCTTTTAAAGCTAATTTTTCATCAGAGCACATGATCCTTTCTCCTTCCTTTTCCTCAGGGATCTTCTTTTATCATTTTCTTTGCCTTTCTCATTTATATTATCAGTTGTTTAAATTCTATTGGCTTTTACCTCTTAAAGTGTGTAACAAATTACAAGACTTCATATTCCTGAAAAACGAGTAAAAAAAAAAATGAGAAAAAAAAAAAGAATATTTGCCACTCTCAATTCTGTATTAGGAATGTGACAATAAGATAGCAAGTATGTTAGATAAAGAAACTGGAAAGCTATCTGGGACTCAAGTAAACAGTAACTGGAATAGGGGCAGAGACAGGAGTTTATGGGCCCATGTGAATAGGACAAAAAGAGAAAATGAAAGAACAGGGAACACAGGACAGTAGAGTTGGAGCGTGCAGAGTGAAGGATTTGATGCTATGCGGCACAGCACTTTGGAGGGAAAGAGAGTTATGGAGGGTTGTTTGGAAATTTTGCTTTTGTTTTTTGAAATAATTATCTATATATGTATTTTCTACTGGACAAGATACACATTTCAGACTGGGTAAATGTTCTGCTATATTAGAATTCCAAACCAATTATATTTAATACCAATGCAGTTATTCTTCTATAACAATGACTTTGAGAGACTAAACCCATGATATCTTAGAAATTAGCCTAATTCTAACATAATTAAATGCAATTACTGCTCTGATTAAATAAATAACACATTTCTACAAAAAAAACAAAAAGACATTTAAAAAGTAGAAGTGTCACCATTTGGTGAGAATAGAGATATGGATGATAGATACTTCTTGCCTGTGTTACTTCGTTATAAGACAGTAAGCTTTTATATTATCATAAGATCAATTAGAAAAAAGCTGCTGCATCAGAATGGCTGCTGTTCATCCTAATTTTTCAGTTATATGATTGAGAAGAAAATCCATGAAACTTCAGTAATAAAGCAAAGCTGATGCTTAATAAAATTTAATGACTCAAAAAAATAGAATAATTTAGGTCATGAAATTGTGGCTATATTAAATGATTTTAATTACAGACAGAATTTGCATAGGCAAATAGTTATTATGCAAGTTGAAATTTAGTCAAGCCACTAAAGTCATCTGAAAGTGCTGACCCTAATATATATGAACCAAAGTGGCAAGTGACTATTTTGTTTTTTCTGAATACCCAAAATAGCATGTGCAAATTTACATTTTGTTTTATCAACAAGGCATGATAGAATGAGAATCACATAAACTATATTTCTTACAAAGTCTTCCATTTTAAACATTATATACAAACATTTCCTTGAGAACAGCACTGTTAATGAGAAAAAGTAAATCTTAGTAAAAGGAATTGCTAGGTCACTTTGATGACAACAGATATTGTGAAATAAAGAAGAGATAGGTAGCAAAACATTTTTTAAAAAATTGCTTGTTTTTGCTTCACTGCATCTAGTAATGAAAAGTATTTTTTCTTTGTAAGAAAGGAATAGATACAGCATCTTAAAACCACTGCTGCCATTCGACATCTTTGAAGCCCTAAAATTATTTTGTTTACATATTTCCCTTTTATAGAACAAGTTTCGGTTAGTTTTAAATGATTTAATATGCCAATATTAGGTAAGTTAAAGATTGGGTTAATGGAGGTTAGAATGCAAAACTCAGATATAATTTTATTTAAGTAAATGACGATTTTCTTTATCAAAAGACTTTTTAACCTAGAATAATGAGCACAGCAGTCAAAATAGGTTATGAATGAAAATGTAATCAGCTGGCAGCTGAGTTCAGGATATAATTATGTTACTTGTATAAACATGTTAAGGTGGCTCAAGGTAAACCAGACTGTGACAGGACAGGTACTTTATCCAAAAGGGAATTTGAGATTAAAATGTCATAATAATTGTAAAAATCATTTTAAGTGAACCGACACTTTTCTAAATTGCAAAAAAAAGAAAAAAATCTAGAATACTATTTGAACTTATAATTGTTTTTCAACATAAGACTTTATTAAATTATTGATTAAATTGCATGTTTTATCTAGATGGACTAGCTGTACCAATATGGATAGTAAAATAGAGTTATAATAGTATTAATAAGATAGATATCTTCCAGCTTGCCCCTGTCACAAGCAGCATTTGTTTCTAGGCCAGAGACAGAAAGGTTAACCATCTTTTCTGTAGCACTTTAAGCACACATGAAAGAAGTTTCTAGAAATAATAAAGTTGAAAAATGATTATCAATTATATATTAAGAATGTCTTTCCATTTCAGAAATTATTTAAAAATATATTTATATCATTCAGTGAGCTAATAGAAAGAAAAATGTCTTTAGGTAGAAGTTTTCAGAGTTAATCTCAAGGAAGAAATATAGCATGGTTTAGATAAATCACAAATGAAAAATGCTGACCTGAGTTAGCAATATCTGTATTATTTACCTGACTATTCTCAAATATGATCCTTTATTTTGATCACCTTCATGCTCAACTGACATGGCTGCTGAATATATGTAATAAAATTTTTACTTATTAAAAAAATTATAATTTACGTAATTTTGTGTATTTATGAGGTACAATATTATGCTTTAATGCATGTATACATCATATAATAATCAAATCAGAATAATTACCACATCAATCATGAAATATTTATTATTTCTTTCTCATGATAACATTTGAAGTCTTTTCTTCTAGCTATCTGGAACAGTACATCACACTATTAGCTATAATCGCCATACTATGTAATAGAAAGCAATAATTATTCTCTATGTTTTACTGTAATTTTGTGCCCTTTTATCAATCTCTCCCAGTACACCCCCTTCTGCCCCCATCCCCCATCTTTGGTAACCACTATTCTACTCTCTACTTTTACAAAATCAACTTGTTTAGATTTCATGAATTAATGAGATAAAATAGTGTTTGTCTTTCTGTGCCTGGCTTATTTCATTTAACATTGTCTTCCAGATTCATCTATGTTGCTGTGAATGACAGTATTCCATTCTGTTTTGTGACCCAAATAGTATTCCTTCTTATATGTAATACTGTACTATATACTATGAAACAGAATTCCATTGAATAAATACAGACATATATACATACATATATATACGCACATACACATACAATGAAATGAATAAACAGAATGTGATATATATACAGACACACATACATATATACACACACACACAATGGAATATTATACATATATATATATTTACACATTACATTTTCATTATTCATATGTAGATGGGCATTAAGGTTGATTCTATTCTTGTCTATTGTGAATTGAACTGCAATAAACTTAAGAGTACAGATAATTCTTAAACAAACAGATTCTACTTCCTTTGGATAGTTCAATTTTTAATTTTTTAAGAAATTACCACACTGTTTTCTATAATGGTTGTGCTAATCTACATTTCCAGCAACAGTACATAAGTGTTCCTTTTTTTCCACATCTTCGTGAAGGTTTGCTATAGTTTGTCTTTTTGGTAATATTCATTTTAGCTAGTGTAAGGTAATATCTCACTGTGATTTCTATTTTCATTTTACCAATGATTAGTTACATTGAACAGTCTTTCATATATCTGCAGAACATTTGTATGTCTTCTTTAGAGAAATGTGTACTCAGATCCTTTGACCTTCTTTAAACTGAGTTATTTGTGGATTGATATTTTGTTTTCCATTGAGTTGTTTGAGATCCTTATATATATTCTGGATATTAACCTTTGTCAATTACATAGTTTGCAAATGCTTTCTCCCGTTCTGTAGGCTGTCTCTTCATTATCATGACTGTTTTCTTTGCTATGCAGAAGCTTTTTAGTTTGACAGAATGCTATTTGTCTACTTTTTGCTTTGGTTGCCTGTGCTTTTGAGGTCCTGTGGAAAAAATTACCTCCCAGCCCAATGTTCTGAAGTGTTTCTCCTATGTTTTCTTTCAGATGGAGATCATATATTTATGTTTTTAATCTATTTATTGTTGATTTTTGAACATAGTAAGTAATAAAGGCCTTGTTTAATTCTTCTACAAGTAAAAATGTTCAGTTTTCCTTGTGCCATTTTTTAAAGAAATTATTCATTTTCCAATGTATGTTTTTGGCACCTTTGTTGAAAAGCAGTTGGCTATAAATGTATGGCTTTGTTTCTGAACTCTCTATTCTGTTTTATTAGTCTATAAGCCTATTTTTGTGGTAATATCATGCTGTTCTGGTTACTATAGCTTTGTAGTAGATTTTGTAGTCAGGTAATGTGATACCTCCAGCTTTACTTTTTCCCTTGATTGGTTTGGCTATCCAGGATCTTTTGCATTTTCAAATGAATTTTAAGAAGGGAAGGGAAGGGAGAAGGGAAGGGAATAAATGAAATAAATGAATAAATAAATGAAGCAAAGACTAAAATTAACAAAAGATCAATGAAACAAAGAGCTAATTGTTTTGAAAAGATAAACAAAAAAAAAAACTTGAGCTACAGGAAAAAAGAAAACAAGTAAATGTAATAAAATGTAAATTATTGATACTTTTTATTATTACATACTATTTTTACTTATTTTGTTTTTCCATTAGTTGCTTCACTTGAGAAATTTGGACTCAGTTAATGGGGTACACCTTGGCATAGCAATAGCTTAGTTGCATACTAATTTTTAGTTTACAACATATTTTTAAAATGTAACATTTTGTTAAATCAACAAAACTTATAAAGATAGTATTTATAATTTTGATAAAAGAGCTAAAGATCTGGCAACTATTAACACTAAGCCATTAAGCATCAATGTATAGAATTTCTTAACTGTAAATCAGATATTTGACCAAAGTTTACTTTTTGTAATTATTATTATTATTTTTTCTTTTCCCCAGTGTTTCTTCTTCTCTAGAATACTGCTCATTTGGCAAAATATCAATAAATCTTGTTAGATTCCCACACTAGTTTCAAAATAAAATAATGACACTTAAAACATAATAATGTACTGACCAAGGTTTAGAAGCAGTTTAATCACTGAGGTTCACACCAATGTTAAAAAGGGCATAGACCTGGGGCACTGCTTTTTTATTTCATTCTAATGAGACAAAGGCTAACTGAAACAGCTGTTTGATGAGAACATATTTGAGAGCTTTTTGTAATGAAAGTATTGATATCAGAAAAAAATAGTTGTGGGTGAAAAGGTGGCTGGAATCAAAAGTTTATAAATTTCTGCTACAGCCAAAAATAAAAACCATTTTATAGTTTTAATATTTACCTCTAAATGTTACACTAAGTCTTTAAGATCTAATGACATTAATTAAGAGGAATTCATTCTACGGTTATAGAGTCACTTCTTTCCTTTACCAAGTCAGTGCCTAATAGATTTTATTTTATTTACTTCTTAACTGTAATCTTACCCAAAAGTTCTTGTTTTTCCATTCATAGAATTAACTAAATCTAATATTTTACAAAATTGTACAGTTTTCTAGGGATTATGAGGGAACAAAAGTTTTCATTAAGAAGTAATATGAATGTTTCTGCTCTATCTTTAAATATTTCAAAAATATTTTCACATTTTTTTTTTATAAGGACATAACAGCAATGTAAAGAGACTAGACTTGGTATAAAACTGAAAGTCAATTTCCAACTCACATGCTTTTATTTGTGTAAATGCACAAACTACCCAAGTATTTCAGAAGAATACAATTATTCATGTTATGAATCAAATTATGATGGGGTTAAGTAAAATTAAAATTCATGTCCCTGGTAAACATATTAATTCAAATCTTGCCATGTAATTAGAATGCTGAATTATTAGATGGAGATTAGATGAGTTTTTCTTGGGTGAATGAATATTCACTATACATCCCAAGACACATTCCAATTTCATCAACATTCTAAATGTACTCTTATCACTGTGCTCTCCTGATTTATAGTATTTTCCTTAACCACACTTCCTATATTTTGACAGACTCTATAGCTATCATTTAGTATTTTGAAAGTCATGAATTAAGCTCAATTTTTTTCTAGTTAATTTTATTCCACATAATACCCCTTGCTTTAACAATCGGGAAGGGAGATGTTATCCAAACATTTTAAATATATGAATATGCTGGAATGCAACTAACATCACTATGCAGTTACTTCTTTTCAAAATGGTTCAGAAGATTTCACACAAACTGTTCAGAATATTTAAACAGAATAACTGAATGATTTAACTTAAAATTCATTAAACAATACTGTGAAATAGTGAAGAGAATACATATTTGGCAAATTTATAAACAGACATGCTAGTCATACTTGCTTAAAATCAAATAGTTCGTACAATGTGCTAATTTTATTCTGAGTGATAATATTTATACGTTTTTATTTATGGATATCAAGTACCTTATGCAACTTCTACACTACTATATTAGGAGAACATGTGGTGTTTGGTTTTCTGTTCTTGTGTCAGTTTGCTGAGAATGATGGTATCCAGATTCAGCCATGTCCCATATTAGTGACTTTTTGACAGATAAATTGAAAAATAAAATTGTTGGAATACATGATTATCAAGAAGATACCATATTGTACAGACTGTGG
This sequence comes from Aotus nancymaae, assembly GCF_030222135.1. Taxonomy (NCBI): domain Eukaryota; kingdom Metazoa; phylum Chordata; class Mammalia; order Primates; family Aotidae; genus Aotus; species Aotus nancymaae. The sequence continues at coordinate 14,942,304 of NW_026988435.1, forward strand.
AATCTGGAAGTCTAGGTTCAAACACACATTCTCACACCCGTAGAGTAAGAACTTTGTCAAGTTTATGTCATAATTTTGTATCAGTTTTCTTGCATGTAGAACAAAGACAATACTGGCTTCCTCTTCTGAGAGATCTTGTAGAGAGATTGAATAAGTTTTCGTGAGTAAAGCACTTAAAACACCACTTCATACATTGGTACCCTTTAAATAGAAGCTATTCTTACACATTTTATGATTTTCAAATCAGCCACTTGAAATTTTTCAATGTATATGTTGGGTTGAGAAAGAGTTTTTTTCATTGTCCTTATACTGTGAAAGGATAAATATTGGAAATATTTCCAAGATCATAAATAATTTTAGTCTCAGAAAGGACATTACTGGTACTTTTAGAAGAGTTTTATTGCAAAGGCATTTCATTTCTAAACATGAGTTCTAATTCTTCTTGTGTCACAGTGTTATAGAGCAAGCAAATACATTTAAGTCTAATATAATTTTAAAGGTAAGGTAAACATTAATGGTATATATGACTAAAAATAAAAAACAACACATGTTTATATAAACTGGCATCTGTATTTTTACTATTTAGTATACTAAAATACAGTAAGTTGGTTGGAGAATATTTTATAAATTGCATTTTGTCACTAAATCTGAATTGAGTATTTCAATATAAATTGAATTAGATACCACTTGACTAACAGATGGATGTTCTGGGGAAAATTGGCAAATTTCCATACTAATATAACTTTGTAAAAATGTAAATAGATATGCCTTTCAAGAGAAAACCTTGGCAAAATATATGCTTTTGAAAATCTATCAAGAGAAAATAAAGAGAATCAAAGGTGTATTTGGGAAGAGCACAAATACTGAAGTGTATGACAAAATTTTAATTCAAACAGTATTCACTTTTTACAGTCCCAATACACATGGATTTTCATTATTAAGTTCTGGTAGTTTAAGTAAATAACACAAGTGCACCAACAAGAAGGTACAAATTCCAGCTACCACAGTATGTTAACTGAGTAATACCATGAAGTACAAACTTTGCTGCCAGCTTTCCAGTTCAAAATTCATTAAGTGAAATCAGATGTATGTAATTACCAAATATATCACTTATCTCAAAGTCTGCATATCTGTAATTCAGTTTTTGCACAAATAGTAAAACATACGGTTCTGTTGTTTTCTTGTTCTCAGTAATAAACACAGGCGATATTTTATTGAATAAATGATCAAGAGAAGAAAATTGGCCAACAAAAATAAATGTGCACAAACAAGCAAAGAGTACTACTCTGGTAGTAAAATTCTAATCAAATGTAAGTGAAGCTATAGAAGAAACAGACTGACCATTGATTCTGGGAATATTGACATTGCTGCTGTTCAAGGGATTTTTCTTCTTTTTTTATTTGTTTTTTTTTTTTCTTTTTTGTTTTCTTTGGGATTCTAAATATGGAGGCAGAAATAGTTGATGAAGGCAAAAGTATTGACATAAATGAGAGGGAAAGGTGCAATAAAAAAGATGGTGTCCCAAAGAAAGTGACTCAAGAAGATTTTAGAGTAAGAGCAATCTTGAAGATAATGCACAACATTGAAACAAAAAAATCAAATGTTGGAAATTGATCCAAATTTAGAAAGACTATGATAACTGCCCTAGTTATAGAAAAGATTCTCATTGATATTGTGCATTATAAAATGAGAAAGCCAACATTGTTCACATTACTCTAGATAAGATTTTTTCAAAGAAGGAAAACAATTTAATTCTCAATGTTTCTAATGTTGTAAATAACTGCAAAATGAAGATTAGATTTTTTTTAATAATTCCAATATATTTATTACCAGCAATAAAAGAATTTTAAAGTTATGACAAAATTGTTTAAAGGTAATAAAATAATTCTATATTTTTTCATTGGTAATTAGGGTTATTTTGCATGAATTCAGCCTGCTTCATCAATTTTTAGTCTTGTAATGTCATGTAAATTGAGAACTGCCTATACTTAATGTTAATTATTTATAAGTGAAGAATTGATATGATATTTATTGCTTATAATAAACATACATTATTTTTGGTAAATATATGCATATCAATAAAATAACATATAGTATATGTATTCATAGACATATATTGTATTAGTCTGTTCTCATGCTGCTAATAAAGACATACCCAAGACTGAGTAATTTTTAAAGGAAATAGGTTTAACTGACTCACAGTTCCCCATGGCTTTGGAGGCCCCACATTCATAGTGGAAGGTTAATGAGGTGTACAATCATATCTTATATGGTGGCAGGCAAGAGAGTGTTTGCAGGAGAACTGCCTTTTTATCAAACCATCAGATATCATGGGACCTATTTACTATCATGAGAACAGCACAGGAAAACCTGCCCCCATGATTTGATTACCTCCCACTGGGTCCCTCCCATGACACATGGAAATTATGATAGCCACAATTCAAGATGTAATTTGAATGCAGACACAGCCAATCCTTATCATTCCTCCCTTGGCCCCTCCAAAATCTCATGTCCTCACATTTCAAAACCAATTATGCCTTTCCAACAGTCTCACCTATGACCCTGTAAAATCAAAAGAAAGTTACTTCCTAGATACAACAGGGGTACAGGCAGTGGTAATACACCCATTCCAAATGGGAGAAATTGGCAAGAACAAAGAGACTACAGATCCTATGCAAGTCCAAAATTCAATGCAGCAGTAAGCAAATCTTAAAGCTCTAAACTAATCTCCTTTGACTTCATGTCTCACATCCAGGTAACACTGATACAAGATGTAGCCTCCCATGGCCTTAGACAACTTTACCCCTGTGGCTTTGCAGGATACAGGCCTCCATCCAGCTGCTTTCACGGGCTGGAGTTGAGTGTCTGCAACTTTTCCAGGTACATGGTGCAAGCTGTTAGTGGGTCTACCAATCTAGAGTCTGGAGGACAGTGGCCCTCTTATCGTAGCTCCACTAGGCAGTGCCCCATGGGGACTCTGTGTGGGGGCTCCAACCCCATATTTCCCTACCACATGCCATAGCAGAGGTTATCCATGAGGGCTCTGTCCTGCAGCAGACTTCTGCCTGGACATCCAGGCCTTTCCACCCATCCTCTGAAATCTATGTGGAGGGTCCCAAACCTCAATTCTTGACTTCTGTGCAACTGCAGGCACAATACCACATGGAAGCCGCCAAGATTTGGAGCTTATGCCCTCTGAAGCCACAGCCTGATCTATACCTTGGTGCCTTTTTGCTATGGTTGGAGCAGCTGAAATGCAGGGCACCAAGTCCATAGGCTGCACAGAGCTGGGGTGTAGGGGTGGGGACTTTGGGCTTAGACCAGAAAACCAATTTTTCCTCCTAGACCCCAGGGCCTGTGATGGGAAGGGCTGCTGTGATGGTCTCCAACATGCCCTGGAGACATTGTTCACATTGTCTTGGTGACTAATATTTGGTACCTTGTTTCTTATGCAAAATTCTGCAGCAAGTTTGAATTTCTTCTCAGAAAATGGGTTTTTCCTTTCTATTGCAACATTGGGCTGCAAATTTTCCAAACTTTTATGCTCTGCCTCCCTTTTAAACATAAATGCCAAATCCAAAACATATCTTTGTGAGTACATAAAACTGAATGCTCTTAACAGCACGCTAGTCACATCGTGAATATTTTGATGCTAGAAATTTCTTCCACCAGATGCCCTAAATCATCTCTCTCAAGTTCAAAGTTTCACAAATTTCTAGCATGGAGCAAAGTGCTGTCGGTCTCTTTGCTAAAGCATACAGACAACTTTGCTCCAATTCCCAACAAGTGTCTCATTTTCATCTGAGACCACCTCAACCTGGACTGAATTTCCATATCGCTCTCAGCATTTTGATTGAAGTCATTCAACAAGACTCTAAGAATTTTCAAACTTTCCCACATCTTCCTGTCTTCTGAGCCCTCCAAGTCTCTGGAAAGTACCAAAGTTTCTCACGTTTTCCTGTCTTCTTCTAATTCCCTCCAAATTGTTTCAACCTCTGCCTGTTACTCAGTTCCAAAGTCATTTTCACATTTTCGGATGTCTTTACAGCAGCACCCTACTCTCTGCAATACCAGTGTAATTTATTAGTCTGTTCTCATTGCTGCTAATACTTACCAGAGACTGGATAATTTATAAATGGAAAGATGATTAATTGACTCACAGTTCCATGTGGCTAGAGAGGTCTCACAATCATGGCAGAAGGCAAATGAGTAGCAAATCACATTGTATGTGGTGCTGGCAAGAGAGCATATGCAGGGGAACTGCCCTTTTATCAAACAATCAGATCTCATGGGGCTTATTCACTATCACAAGAAAAGCAGGGAAAAACCTCACCCCGTGATTCAATTACCTCCCACTGGGTCCATCCCACTACACTTGCAAATTATGGGAGCTACAATTCCAGATGAGATTTGTTTGGGAACACAGCTAAACCATATCATATATGGATTGAGTGGATTTTTTAACAGTTACATTAGATAGAAGGTGCCTTCTTGTTTTTTAAGATCCTAATGACAAAACTGTTGAAATAATCTGAACTATTTGCGTTTTCATCATTAATACAAAGAAAATGAGGCAATTTCAATAGCAAAAACAACATAGCCATTTTTTTTTTCCAGATGGATTCTCGTTTTGTCACTTAGGCTGCAGTGCAATGGCATTATCTCGGCTCACCGCAACCTCTGCCTCCCAGGCTCAAGTGGTTCTCCTGCCTCAGCCTCCTGAGTAGCTAGGAATACAGGCACGTGCCAACACACTTGGTTATTTTTTTGTATTTTTAGTAGAGACGGGGTTTCACTACCATGTTAGCCAGTATAATCTTGATCTCCTGACCTTGTAATCTGCTTACCTTGGCCTCACAAAGTACTGGGATTGCAGGTGTGAGCCACCATGACCGGCCAACAATACTAACATTTTAAAACTAAATAGATATTCAGAGAAAAGATTTAACTATATCAGTGACTCCCAAGAAAGTCAGATTGAAAACATCACAATGATAACATGACACAATTTGCTCCAAATTAAACGTAAAATATTCTTACATTTATATAATGATTTTCATACAAGGTAGTTTACAATGAATCATTAAGGTTATAACAAAGGACAAGAGACATGTTTTATATGTTTATATCATTAAACAAATAATCTCCAAAATAAGAGAGTCATAACATCTAAGAAATAAAGAGGAGCAAACATTAGTATTACTACTACCTGGACTTTTTGAAACTAAAAATACCCATAATAACAGTATGTATAACATGTCTACAAGCTAGAAAAATAGTTGAAAAACAAGCATGTTGAAAGCAAAAGCTCCCGAAACTACACATGATTAAGTAAAAAATTATTATGAGAGCATCTCTATGCTGAACTAGGCATAAGACCAGGGGCATATATTTTAGCATCTCTAAATTTCAGTTTTCTTAACTATAAAATGATTTTAAATTTGCGGACATCAGGTGTTTATAATAGGGTATAAATAAAATGCAACTATGAAATCACTTGCAACCTTAAACATGTTGTACAAAAATTGATCATTATTACTTACCTATTCCCTTAGTTTAGCTAAGTAAGACATTGGCTACTGTCTTTATTAATATAACCTCTAAAATATACTGAATAGACACTTTTCAAAGGGTTTTTCCAAATATGTGGTTTGAGGAAAGTACATCAGCATTTCTTTCCAGTTTAATCTTCCTTTGCTATTTTCAGCATTAGCTTAGATGTAAAACAATGGATCACAGGTTACGCAGAATGAACAAAAGCCTATTCTAATATGAGCCAAATGTATTAACTCCAATCTTGGTATTATTGAGATGTACTGGAGTGGAGGGCAATAAAGAAGAGTTTCAGCTGCAGCTTACTACACACTCAACTGACCTAACTGACTGCAATACATTTTTATTCACAAATGATGACAAAGGGCTGTTTGTATGCACATGCCACAAAATCATTTCAGAGTTCATGTCATTTTTTGAAAGAAGTACTTGTTTTATAATTTATGAAGCATTACAATGCATTATTTTCTGATAAGATGTGTGAAGGAACCAAATCCCCTGAATCCGTTCCACTGTTAGAACAAAAATTTTATTGTCTGGTGGATATCCTGACCTGCTAATTGCTTCAAAACCTGAATCCATATTTATAATCACATTTTCTAAGGTTATGTACATGCTATGAACCTTTCTTTCTTGTGTCTTTCATTATATGAAGTAATATATGAGGCACTCTCAAGAAATCAAAGTTTTGGCAAGATATTGTTCAATAGAATACATCTGTATACATTATTCATTTTTGAAAAGACATTAGTAAAAGAATAAGAGGATTATTCTTTGCGCTATAAAGTTCTATAGATTTTCACAAACGTTTAATGTTTTGTATATACAGAGTAGTTTCCCTGCCCTACACAATCCCAGGATGGAAATCAGAATGTGATACAAGAATTTAAACTTATCCTAAGTGTCTGTAACACCCGCACTGAAGGGAGTGGAGGAATAATGTGCTGAGATTAGTGTGTTTGAAAATGAATGGAGTCTGTTAAGAATAAAAGGGGAAGAAAACTATTTAAAAAAAGAAGAGAAAAGGGAAGATGATATTTTAAATGCATAATTCAAATATAAGGAGGGAAAAAATAGTAAATTGAAAGCTTAAAGTCCTATTTTTTGTATTTAATGTTAAACATTTTCAGATAGCACAGTGATTAGGTACACTCCACCACAACTATTTAACCTTAATATAGAGGTTAAAATCTCCATTCTTAGTTTTCTGATATGTAAAATGATGATGAAAATGGTACTTACCTTAGTTAGAAGTATGAAATATTTTTAAAAGATCACAGTATATAAAGTAAATGCTATGTCAGATTTTACAGTTATTATTACAGCCTACAAGACAGCATGGGCAGAGGTTACTAAATAATCATGATAAAGGAAGTCCTCAAGAGAATAAAAACAGACTATGACTTTTCCTGATAGGTGGAAATGTGAACAGTTTGTATTAGAGCAAGGAATATTCAGATTTGGTGAGCACAGGATTTTGTTTTTTTTTTGCATTCTTTCTTTATGAAAATGAATATAACGTTTAAAATAACAATTATATAAGGGCATGCTTAATTTAGAATGAGAAATAAGTCACCACAAATTATATTTGAAATATTTAACAAAACCATGAAACTCTATCAAGTTTAGAAAACTATTTTTACTGGTCACATGAAATTTCCATAATAATCTCAAGACTGACTTCTGGCTCCGGACAATTCAAGCTTTTCTTCTCCTCTCCTATGTACATACTTCTGATCCAGGCTGACCACTTTGCTATGGCTGTGAGACTCCTGACCTGTGACTTTGTCTCACAGTGCAAAGAAGGTTTTTTTTTTTTTTTCAGTAGAGATGGGGTTTCACCATGTTGGTCAGGCCGGTCTCGAACTCCTGACCTCAGGTGATCCTCCTGCCTCAGCCTCCCTAAGTGCTAGGATTACAGGCATAAGCTACGGTGCCCAGCCAGGTTCTTTTTAACAGGCATCTCTCTCTGGAGCTAATACAGTGAGATCTCACTCACTACCCTGAGAATGGCACCCAAGCCATTCATGAAGGATCTTCCTCCATGACCCACATACCTCTCACTGGATCCCAATTCCAATAATGAGGATCAAATTCCAACCTGCTGTTGGAGAGACCAATATAGCTGTTGTACACTATACATATATGCAATTTTCACTTATAAATTATGTTTTAACTAAATAGTAGACTGGGATAAAAAATACATTTTCAAAAGTTAGGCGGGAAATATAATTGGAAATATAATTTAAGTGTAGATACAATTCTGCACTTTCTTGTGCAGCAATTGGTAGTTGTTGAGTATTTTTTTTTTTTTTTTTAGATGGGAGTAAATGGTTGCATGTATATGTTGTGAAGATAACTATCATTTTGGGGGGGGAATAATGTAAACAAATATTATCAAGAAAGGATAACTGATGAGAAATGTACCCTAGAAATTTAATTCAGAGATCTAAGAACCTGAACTTCAGTGGCACAGTGAAAGACAAAAAAGACAAACAAATTGGAGATATTTCAGAGACAGAATAGAGATGTTTATTATTGAATAAAACAAAGAAGAGTTATAGTCCAGAATGTAAATTTTGAAAATAAACATGCCTTCACTTAAATGAAGTCATCTATGAAATGTGCCTGGGTCTAACTGAAGTTATTTCTCAAGTGTCAAGAAAATAAATCAAAATAATTACAAATAGGACAGGTTGCAAGAGCAAATGAATTAAAGGAAAGAGTGACATGATTGTTAATGGCTCCCAGTAAGTCCTTGCTATTGGTGTAGTTGATAAAGTTATAGAAAAAATACATTTAACCTTGCTTTTATTTAATAAGCTTAGCACCATGTTATTAATTCTTTATATTAAGTAGGTGAAATATGTCTCTTGAAATCTATGTCAGCTTTAAATCTTGGAGATACATTGATATATAACTAAACCAAATTAAATAGATGTCACCTAGAGAGGACTTGGGGTGTGTGTGATATGGAAACATCTTACATGGGAGGAAAAGTATTGTTGAAACTTTTTCAGTTGATTTGGTAAGTCTATTTGGCAATCTGTATGAAAATATAACTTTCTTTGTATACCTTATATTGTTATAAAATTGGCTTCAAAACAATTTTTTAAATTTTTTTAAATAAAAAAATAAAATAATCAGAAGCATTTGATTAATTTATGATAATGTATTAAATATGAGTTCAATGTATAACTGAAGATCTGGAGTAAGAAATAATTTCATTTGATACAATAGAGCCTGTAGAAAGGAATATATACTCTTCTTAACAGATATTTTTATTTCAAAGAACAGGATTTTTAAATCTTTCCAATTTTTCTCTTTAATTCAAATGGACACTTCTACAAAAACAAACTTCTACCAGTTAGTTTTACTTGTTTATTTGATTTTATTTTGCTGACAGTGTAATGCATACTTTCAATTTTTCTATACCTTCTCAAGTAATGTCATCTGCAATCTATACAGGTCAAGGTCTGTGCATACAGGGTCTTTCTAGGAAAGCACAGCTCATTCTCGCTTACATTTTATAACAAGTTCACAAAATTTTGCAAACAATAGGAAAAGTTATGTTTTAAAAAATATTGTTTATTTGTGTTTTAAAATATCTAGAAAATCACTTAGGAATCATAAGTAAATTATTTGGTCTTTTAAAGTTTTAATTGAAAAATTGAACATTATTTAATTTTTAAACAATATTTATGAAGAGAAAAAAGATTCTGCATTTATCTGGAAGACAGCTTTTAACCAGTTTAATGAGTTTCAACTATGAGATGATTAAAATGAGTTATATGCATCTCACTTACTGGGTTTGTAAAGAAATGATGATAGGCTATTAAGTATAATGGCCATTGAAGCAAGTTCAAAATATAATGTTGCTTTTTAAACATATAATGTATTTTGCCATGTAGTAATTTGTGATAACACGCAGAATCTTCGATGTCATAATTGGATCATCATTTTTATGATTTTATTACTAATATTTGAAGAGCCTTCTCTCTAAATATTGTACTTAGTAATTAAAAGCTTAATGATGTTTAAAAGAATAAAATGGAAAAGGATAAAGTTGGATGTTCTAAAAACATGGTATTGATATCTGATTCTCAATTAGAAATATAATAAAGAATTCATTCTCAGTAATACTACTGAATTTATCTTTATTGGTGCTGAATAAGTATGAATGAGATTTTTTTTTCTTTTTTTAATTATACTTTAAGTTCTGGGGTACATATGCCGATTGTGCAGGATTGTTACATAGGTATACACATGAACGGGAATTTTTAAAACAACCTCTCATGGTTTCAGTATAAGTAATGTAACTCGCTGTAATAAGGAGAGACAAATCTTGAGTGAGATGTTTGAATGCATATTTGCTATATAAGTTTGAAAAGTTTCCAGCTTGAGTTCAAAGAGAAAGTTAATTACCTCCTTTATAATAATTATTTTTCTGAGGAAGTAAATAGTCTTTTCAGGCATCCACAAAGTAAGCATTCATATGTATTAATTACTAGAATCAAGGATTAATACAAAATCATTTTTTTATTACTAACTATGAATATAAGTATAAATACCAGAAAGTAGAATTAGAGTCCTAGGAGCCTTCTAGTGCAAACTCCCTCACTTTACAGGGCAGAAGAATATAGCCCAGAAATGAAGAGTGATTTTTTTCTTTTTCTTTTTTTTTGAGACAACGTCTTGCTCTGTCCTCAGTCTAGAGTACAGTGGTGCGACCTCTGCTCACTGCAATCTATACCTGCCAAGTTCAAGTGACTCTCCCACCTCAGCCTCCCAAGTAGCTGGGACTACAGTCACGCACCACCACGTCCAGCCAATTTTTGTATTTTTAGTAGAGACAGGTCTTCAGCATGTTGGCCAGGATGGTCTCAATCTCTTGACCTCACGATCAGCCTGCCTTGGACTCCGAAAGTACTGGGATTACAGGCATGACTCACTGATCAGGTCAAGAGTAATAGTTAAAAGCCGTAAAACCAGTATACTTTCCATTGTATTTCCCTATTGGGAAAAACAGCAAAAGAGAAAGAACTTAGAGTGCCTACAAGAATTGGTGATAGGTAACATATAAACAAAAAACAACAAACTGCAAAAGACAGCAGGAGGCCTCTGAAGAAAAAAAGCCTCTCCATGCCTCATGTTCTGCTGCAAAGTGACCTAGACTCTGTTACCGTAAACACTGTGCTCAAAGATGTAAAACCCCTTCGTGACACTATGGCATAGCCAGACTTGTAAGCTCCTTGTGAGGCCCAAGTTCCACCAAATACACATAAATAATAAGTTAAAAATAACCACATATTCTTGTTTTGTGAAACTCCCAAACCGCCGCTGTTAGTCCTTAAAATGACACACCAGTTCAGGTTCACGAATTCACTCCACCATCACGTCACCCACTCCCCACCATCACTCCACCCCTAGCCTATAAATCAAAGTGGTTGTAATCAATTAATAGTGTAAATGATAAAAACTCAAGGCCTTCACTGCCTCCAGTAGTAAGTGGTGGCCCCTGGTCCCATTGTCTCTCTTAATCTATCTTTTTCTCATTCCTTTTTCTCCACCAAACTCAAAGTATCCACAAGAAATATAAGACTGACTCCCTACATTCTAGTGCCCAAAGTAAGGCTCATAGATTCCCTACGTTCTCACACCCAGTGTGTGGGGTTCAAAGATCCCTACATTTCCCTGAAGCTGCAGAGCAAAGAATGAAGAAAACACCAAGAGCTCCCTATATTATGTAACTTTATGTATCCCTGTAAAGTAAGCTGATACAGTATCAAGTTTACGAGCATTCATTTTATTTCAGACATAGAAAAATCCTTGTATTTTTTATCTTTTTCTTTTAGCATATATTATTTCTATTTGTGTTATTTGCCTCTCAGGGAAAGTTTAGTCAGTTGTTTGACTAGAGTTAATAATACTATTTTTTTTGTATATTAAGTTTTGTGTATAAAGTATCCTTTTATATTGATTGTATCATCTTTCTGTAGAGAAAGGGAATCAACTGAGAGCTAGGAGAGGAAAGAAGGAGGGAAAGAGAGTGAGGGAAAGAAAAATTGAGATTGATTTTCAGAAATTGGCTCACAAGATTGTGGAAGCTGGCAAGTCAAAAATTGATGAGGCAGAAAACAGGCTAGAAATTCACACAGAATTTCTATGTCACATGCTTGAAACACTCAAGACTTTTGCTCTTAAGACCTTAAACTGGATGAGGCTCAACCACATTATGGAGGATATTCTGCTTTACATAAAGTCAAATAACTGTAAATTATAATTACATTTATAAAATAGCTTTACAGCAATATTTAGACTAATGTTTAACCAAAAACCTAAGCAACATTGTCAAGCCAAATCGACATATAAAATTAATCATATAAATTTAATCATGACAGTCTGGCACGGTGGCTCACGTCTGTATTCCTAGCACTTTGGGAGACTGAGGTGGGCGGATCATGAGGTCTGATTTCGAGACCAGCCTCGGCAACATGGTGAAATCCCGTCTCTACTGAAAATACCACAAGATTAGCTGGATGTGGTGGTGAGTGCCTATAATCCTAGCTACTCTGGAGGCTGAGGCAGGAGAATGAATCACTTAGGTGAGGCAGAGGTTGCAGTGAGCCGAGATACAGCCACTGCACTGCAGCCCGGTGACAGTGAGACTCTGTCAAAATAAATAAATAAATAAATAAATAAGACAAAAATCACAAGGATTAGAGAAAATAAGCGAAATGTTTGTTACGTCAGACAAAACTGGATGCTGAGGGAAATTAGTGAGTAAAAACTGAATGTTTATTAGGGCTCGTAACACTTTTGAGTGACCAGTTCAAGTTATTTTTTATCAATAGACGAACCAGAATTTCAGCATGTCTTTTATATTTGTAATTAAAATGAAATAAAATAACCTAGTAAAGCAATTAGTTTCATTCTAGACATGTAATATATATTCAATTAATGATAGCTATAATTAAAATAAGAATTTTTACACGCAGTCTATTGCATTCATATCATTTTATAGATGAGAAAAATGAGATTAATAAAGCATAAGTAACTTGCAGAAAATCACAAAATAGAAGAGCTTCTGGTATTTAGATCAGCAAATAGAGGAGACATTTTACAAGTAGGCTGTAGAATGTCTAACAGTATCTGTGACCTTGAAAACTGTTGCTACATAATAGAAAATAGTCTGAGATGGAATCCTGAAGCCAGGAAACAAAAACGACAATAATCTTAAAACAATACTTAAGGCGCTTTTATGAATGGAATGTAAGAAAGACTCAATGTTTAAACATATTAAAATAAATTATAAAATTTTGCTCTTCAATTCTGAACAGAATATGTTGTTAAAAACTTGGCAAAAAATAATAAATGCATGCATGAGAAAATGGAATTATCAATTCTCTCAGGCACTAGAGATTGCCACTATTAGTTTTCTTACACATAGACACGTGTTTGCATTTTTTCTGTACTAAACAATGTATTATAAACATTGTAAGAAACCAATTTCTTTGGTTTTCTGACCACAATCTAATAAGCATGATAATTATGAATATTTTTAAGTCACAGAAATAGTAATCACACAACAAAGGAATTACATTCATTTTATTTTTAACAATTCAGTGGGTTTAAATGGTAGCTCACTGTTATTTAATCTAAATTTGTACTACTTAAATCATGAGAAAGGCTGAACATTTTTCTTCTTTATTGGCCATTTATATTCCTTATCTTGTGGATAGCCTGTCCAGATGCTTTAGTCCCAATCAAACTCAAATAATTATCAGTTACACTTTCAATTTCCTAGGAAATACATATAAAGGCAACTATATATTTGAGTAAACAATTTTAAATGACCTGCATTTTTCTACTATAAAAGAGACTGATTTTAACTGCAGAAAATTAAAAGAACATAAAATAGGGTGAAAAATAATGTTAAAAAAGGCACAATTACCTTCTATTATTTTACCATTCTAATAAACTGAATAATAATGACTAACATGTTTTCTTTTATTGGTGTTTTTCAAATACATATAAAATTGAATATTTCTGTTTTTCTGAGCAAAAATAAAATGCAAATATAAGATAGATAAATCAGTGATCTCTCACACACGTCCCTAATACAAATTCTTCAAAGCAAACTCATATCTTAAAACTCTATGTCATGTTACTTTTCTACTTAAACTTCTGCAGACTATGCAAGATTTCTATGTATGGGTATACCACATTTTATTTATCCATTCATTTGCTAATGGAGAATTTTTCTTGCCTTTTGAAGTCTATAATGTTGAAGTGTATAATTTCATATTTTGAAATTTCTTCTAAGAAAATAGTTGGATAGGGATACAAAGTTTTTTAAGTAAATGCATCAAAGAAGCTTTTAACAGTTATTTATTTTCTATTATGTGGCAAATACTATGTTAGCCATTGGATTAAACAGTTAATGGCACTGACAAAATTTCTAACTCCACCAGGATTAAACTCTAATGAGAATGATAATCAATAGCAAAAGAACATGTAAATATATACATACGTATACATGTATTATCATATCAAATATTGTTTAGCACATGACATTTTTACATGTAATATATAAAATGTATAAATACAATTATAAAATGAAATGATTTAATAGCATTGATCAATCTCAAGATTATTATGCTGAGTAAAATAAGCCAGCCAGCCAAGAAAAATATCCTGTAGAGTACCATTTTAGTGAAATTATACAAAGCTAATTTAATCTGTAGAGATAAGAAAGAAATTTAGAGTTGCCTTTACCCAAAGGCAAAAGAACGAATGGATTACAAAGTTTCACAAGAAAACTTTTAATTTCTTAATTTCACAATATACTAACTAAAAACTTGCATATATTTTATTCTTTTAATTTTTCTGGTTATTATGAGAATGCAAACATTTTTGTTTTTACATAATTCATAAATTTTCTTTGCCATTCTTCATCCTTTTTTTCCATGGGTTTCTTTATTTTTTTCTTATTGATTTACAGAGATTTTCAGATCAAAAAAATACACATTTCATATATTTGTTGAAGACTTTACTAAATTATATTTTGTTTTATTTTTAAAATCTTAATTAAGAAATTATATAAATGTGTATTATATAAAAAAATACACGTGTCATATATTTGTTGAAGACTTTACTAAATTATATTTTAAGTTTTATTTTTAAAATCTTAATTAAGAAATAAATAAGTTTTTTTTTTTTTTTTTTTTTTTTTTCTTTTGAGATGGAGTCTCCCTGTGTTGCCAGGCTGGAGTGGAGTGGTGTGATCTCGGATCACTTCAACCTCCAACTCCCTGGTGTAAGCAATTCTCCTGCCTCAGCCTCCTCAGTAGCTAGGATTACAGGCATGTATCACCACACCAAGCTAATTTTTGTATTTTTAGTAGAGACAGGGTTTCACCATATCGGCCAGGATGGGTTAGATTTCCTGACATTGTGATCCGCTCTCCTTGGCCTCCGAAAATGTCGGATTACAGGCATGAATCACCAAGCCCAGCCTAAATAAAGAAGTTTTACACTTACAAAGAATTCATTCCATTAAGCTCAACTCAATCCAATTCAATTTATTTGTGTTCATTCTTTCAGAGAATATTTATGAACTACCTATGTTGGAGAATGAATTAATATATTATCCTTATTGCAAAATCTGAGTTTCCAAAGAAAAAAACATGGTTTATAATTATAAGGTGTGTTGTGTTTTGGTTGATTTTTCTTTGGAAATCCAAACAAGATTCTTTACTATTATGTTCAAAAAGGGGTTAAAAATATAAGTGAAGGTTATGGTACATTTCAAGCATTCAAATTAATCATAGTTGTCAACCCATTAAAATTTTTAAAATAAGCATTTTTATTATTATATCTTTTGTTAAAATAACAGTTTTAACTCTCCTTTTGTTCAGCTTAGGGGTTATTACACTGATCTTCAAAATCTCTCTTAGACTTTTATAAAAAGTGAAATGTATATAATTGGATCCTACCGAAGTCAGCACCTCCAGAGGCAAGAGTTCCATTTTGAATTATTTTAGAAATGTCAGAGTGTACACAGAATTGTGAGTAGTTGTATTGCCTTTGGAATGCTCACTTGCTTAAGAATGAGGACATTTGTAAGTAAATGTACAATCATCTCTCTGTAAATTACCAGTGTTCCACCAGCTGAGTGACCAGGTAGAACCAATTTGTAGTTGAAAGATTGTTCTTGGTTTCCCAGCAAATAAAAATGGCAATGTTTGAACACATTTACTGAATTATAAAGAAAATTACCAGTGTTCCACCAGCTGAGTGACCAGGCAGAACCAATTTGTAGTTGAAAGATTGTTCTTGGTTTCCCAGCAAATAAAAATGGCAATGTTTGAACACATTTACTGAATTATAAAGAAGACATCTTTTAATTTCAATCTTCACTTGTCAGTCAAAGGCAACCGTATATTCTAGTAATTCAAATTTCAAAATTTATCATCTTTTTAATAATGCTAACAAAGAACAAATGAATTACATCTTTAGGATGTTAAGACACAGACAGGAAGAATAAGATCAAACTTGGCTAGATGTCAATGTAGACACCATTGCATTGAGTGTTTGATGCAAAAATACCATAAGTACGACCATCAATAAGGGCACAGTGTAAAATAATTAATGTGAATTAGTTTCACTTCTATATTAACTCCCACTATTTTTATTTTTGACAGTTTAAAAAATGTGCACTTTTTCCATGTTCATAAATCATAATAGCATTTGCTATTAAATTATTACAAATAGATAACTCTTTATATGAAAAAAAGACTTCTTTTCAACATGAATGTATGTTTTCTTATGCAACATGTTAATTCTACAACTTAAAATCCTTGTAATGGTCCATCTGCTTTAGTTTTTACTTTTGAAGTGCTAAAAGGCACTACCCAAAACACACAGGCTGTACATGCATGTACATATAAACAGGGAAAATGTTTTCATCTATTAAAGAAATACGAATTAGCTTGGAGACAGGGTCAGATGCCCAATTGGTATTAGTCAACTCCTGTTCCTATGCATGCTTTGGTGAAGACTGAGAGCTTTAGGCTGATAAACTAGATAAGGTAAAATTGTGATTCTTTAGAAATCATTGGTGTAAATAGCTTACAAAAAAGACATGAGTGGAGAAATTCTAGCTCTATTAAATGAAATACATATTTTAAAAGGTCATATATTCATTAATTCATTCATAATTTATATTTATTTATTTATTTATTTATTTTTGAGACGGAGTTTCGCTCTTGATACCCAGGCTGGAGTGCAATGGCGCGATCTCGGCTCACCGCAACCTCCTGCTCCTGGGTTCAGGCAATTCTCTTGCCTCAGCCTCCTGAGTAGCTGGGATTACAGGCACGCGCCACCGTGCCCAGCTAATTTTTCGTATTAGTAGAGACGGGGTTTCACCATGTTGACCAGGATGGTCTTGATCTCTTGACCTCGTGATCCACCCGCCTCGGCCTCCCAAAGTGCTGGGATTACAGGCTTGAGCCACCGCGCCCGGCCCATAATTTATATTTTTAACATCCCATTTGTCAGTCTTGCTATCATACATCTGTACTTTGCAGTATGGTAGCCACTAGCCACATGCGGCAATTAACACTTGCAGCATGGCTAATACAATGAGGTTGCATTTACTTCAAGTAATTTTGTGTAAAATTAAACTAGTATTTTATTCAGTTATTGGAAAACATATATTTGGAATACTTTGATTAAATGAATCTATTTTTTCAACTAAACTTTATGAAACCTAAAGGCAGATCAATTATTTCTCCATGAAAATTTAACATCTTAATTAAGATATGCTTTATGTATAAAGAACACACAGACTTTCAAAAACTAAGTACAAAAATAATGTAAAAAGTCTCAATAATAATTTTCATATTGATTAGATATTGAAGTAATAACTTGGATTTATTGGTTTTAATAACATATTCTCAGAATATATTTTACTTTTTTCCTTTTTTACATGTTTAATGTGTGTATTAAATACTATTAAAAAATAAGAATAAAAGAGTTAATATTGGTGAAGAACTTAACAATTTGCATCATGTAGTTAAGTTGTTAATATTCACGCATTTCACTAGAATCCATCTTCTACTAAAGGCAAAGAGATATTTTCTTTTATAATACTTTGAAGATTAACAGTAAAAAACCTGCCTAAAAGTGTTACTTCATTCTAGCATAACCTGAGGCCTACATTTATTTTTCATGAAGGCTTTAAATAAGAGCAAGACTATTTTATTAAAATGCATATCCAGAACTAATGTATCAAGTGTTTTCAAACTCAGCTAAGAGAGTGGCACTAAAGGCATTTTCTGTAGTGTCTTAATTCTTAAAACAGCTCAGTGAGGTGGGTAGCATTACCTAACTCTAATACACAGAAATGGCAATTAAGATGCCCAAAAGGCACAGAATTTTTTTTTCTGGATAGTAATTAAGAATTTAAAGCTAGATGTGCCTTATTAAACTTACCTGGCTTCCTTAAAAGATATTACACTAGTTTGGTGATTTGGGACTAGTAATTTAATACCTCAACTCTTTATAGACTTAACTTCTAAAAAAGATTAATAACAAAATTAATATTAATACAAATACAGCCATGTAGAACTTGGGGTAAAATATCACATGTAAGCACCTCTATATTTAGTATATATCTAATATATTTACTTTTTAAATGTTCATGTTATTTTAAGGCTATTCATCACATGACATAGCATAGTTTATGATACTCTGACATTCAAATTGTCTGAATTTTATATTTTAGTACTAAGAGTATTATCTGATATTATAAAATCAATGCAATAGCTTTGAGTAAGTTTGCTTTGATTTTGTAGTTTTGACCTTAAATATTACTGTTTATCATTTTCCCGAGTGGTACCTGCTCAAGACTAAAGGGCTTTTGATTAAAAAACAAATAATGTTACCCTAAATAAAATTTTACAGTGGTGTGAGACAGAATTAGACCACCATTAACTTCACATAAATAAGGCTGCAAAGTAATAGTCATTCAATTTTAAACTCTTGAAGTAGAAATTCAAAAAATTAATTTAAAATGTCATTTTGATATTCATTACATTGTTTGACAACTAGTAAATTGTAAATATTACAAAGGTTTGCACATATTCCAGTATATGAGGATAGTCACATCATAAGAAATGTTCTCATAAGAACACTTTCATGATATAAATCCCCAAGTTTTTAAGCATGAAGTATGAGAATACAGAAGGAAACCACATATATTTTAGCTATGTGAGATAATTTCAAATGGAGTACAAATTTTAATGGCTTTATGTATTAAGATTTTTATCATAAATTTCAGAGATTTTTTGTTTCATTTGGGCAAAGTGTTTTAATTGGTTTGCTTTCACAGTCTAAGAAAATTCTCTTGATTTCTATTACATCAAGTATCAGACAAAGGGATGTTGATATCCTCAAGGGAGATGATACTATTTTTTATATCTGCTTCATTTTTTTCTAATCATATATTTGTCCAATTGAAAGAAACACAGATTCAAATATATAAAATTTAACTTGTTTTCTGTAGTCCTTATTTTAAGAAGTAAAAACCTTAAGAAAACCATGAACAAAATATTCCTAGGGCATTTTAAATTATTACTACTTAGAGTAACAGTTCAATAAAATGATAGCATTATTTAATGGAATATCATGATTTTTAATCGAGGAGCTAATGGTGGGTTTTAAAATATGTACAAAATGACTTCTTATGAAGCTCATAAATAATAATTAACAGTGGTCTTTGAATTTTGCAAGTTAACTTATCGTTTAAAAAACAGACAATGAAAAAGCTTGCCAACAAAGCTTGAACATGGGATATATGTCTTTAAATTAATAAATGAAATTTGCCCACTTATTAATTAGAATATGATGTAATGGTCAGAATCCAGCTATTGCAATGCTGTAGAAAACAAACTTGGGAACAAGACACTCACAATACCTTCCACAAATGACATTATACAAGAAATAATTCAAAAGCTGAAGATACATTGTTTTCTCTATTAATCAAAGTCTCTGATTTATTTAGCCTAATCTTATTTGGCCAATAGAAACAAATGAGCAGTCTATAGTGGAAAATGAAAATAATCTGGCTATAGAGAAATCTTATCACTTCAGGCAGTGACTTGTGATAATTCATTAAATATAAAGAAATAAGTAGAAAAGAGTTGCTTTAAGGGCTTTGATATTTTATTGAAATTGATGGTTTTTGTTAAGAAACAAATGGGTCATAGCAGTGAGCCAGTAGAAATCGCTACATGTTATTTCCAGTTTTTACTTCCATAAACATTTATTTTGCACAAAGTTATGCCTTTGCACATAACTTTGCATATGCACAAACATATGATGTCACCAAATGTTATTAACAGATATGGAAATGTTGTTATCAAAACCTCAACAAACACAACGTGCCCTCGAGGTTCATTTTATAACTTGCTATGAGTTGTACACTGTGTGTTAATGCAATTCATTATATGTATTGAGTCTTAGTATGGTCAGCTAACATGGGGTATATAAAATATTAAAAAGGCTAAAAACAGAAAAAAACAAAACTTTTCATATCCAGAAGATAAATTTCTTCTGAAAAAATCAGCAACTACAGCCTACAAAATACTAATGGTTGTATTATAAATGAAAGCTTCTTTTGTTAGCTAAAAGCCTTTTAGAAGCTATAAAATCAGTATCCACTTATGATAAATGCATACCGCATGGTAAAAACTGTTCATGATAGTAAGGTATTCGTACAATTTCGCCAACCACTGAATAAATTTATAAGGGGATAACATATGTTTTTAATGTCTGTCCAATGTGGAAGATAAAACCTAACAGGAGGTATTCATTTTATGTGACCAGTTTGGTATTCATCCATAATCGGTTCCCTGATGTGATGTTAAACTGTCTTTATGTAAAAAGAAATGTCCAGTAAAGCATAATAAGTAAGAGAGAGATGGTACAGGGGTTCTTTATATATATATATATATATTTTTTTTTTTTTAAGTTCTGTGGTACATGTGCAGACCGTGCAGGATTGGTACATAGGTATAAGCATGCCATGGTGGTTTCCTGCATCCATCCCCTCATCATCTACATTGGGTATTTCTCCTAATGTTATCCCTCCCCAATCCTCCCACCCACTGCTATCCTTTCCCTAGCCTAACCACCACCTAACAGGCTCTGGTGTGTGATGTTCCCCTCCCTGTGTCCATGTGTTCTTGTTTTTCAATACCCACGAGGTGTTTGGTTTTCTGTTCCTGTGTCAGTTTGCTGAGAATGATGGTTTCCAGCTTCATCCAAGTGCCTTCAAAGGACATGAACTCATCCTTTTTATGGCTGCATAATATTCCATGGTGTATATATGCTACATTTTCTTTATCCATTCTATCACTGATGGACATTTGGGTTGGTTCCAAGTCTTTGCTATTGTAAACAGTGCTGCAATGAACATACCTGTTCATATGTCTTTATAATAGAATGATTTATACCTTTGGGTATATATCCCGTAATGGAATTGCTGAGTCAAATGGTATTTCTATTTTTAGATTCCTGAGGAATTGCCACTCTGTCTTCCACAATGGTTAAACTAATTTATACTCCCACCAACAGTGTAAAAGGGTTCTTATTTCTCCACACCCTCTCCCGCATCTGTTGTGTCTCCAGATTTTTTAAAGTGCAGGAGTTCTGAATTACTCCCAGTCCATATAAGAAAATCATTAAACAAACCATGTCATGGACTGCATTCATCTCTAGTAGAAGTTCTAATTAATTAAAAACAAAACATTGTATTTTTGAATATTTGAATGAGAATGAGAAGGGAAAAATTAACAGAATAAAAAAATATTTAAAGAATTAAATAGAAAATAAATTATAAGCAAAGAAAGAAACATTTATTAGAATTCAAAAGTAAACTCACAGGTAGTTATATTTATAGGCTACATTATCATGTAAGAACGTCAAGGAGTCATCAATGTTGTTTTCATTTCTAGATGAGAAAACAGAAGCTGGGAAGTTAAATGACTTGTGGGAGCCAACTATCCATTGGTGGAGGAGCAAGGATGGAAATATGGGTCTTGTAACCAAGATGTTTTCTCATTAAATACTAGCATGCTAACAGGAATGATGCAATAAAAAGGTCTTTCCTCTTTTCATTGAATCATCCCTGTTAACGTGCTGGTACTTAACGGTGCTCTTGAGATGTCTAAATAATTCGAGTTTCAATTGCTTAGTGAGAAAGCTGGGAATGTGATTTGGACTTTAGACTCCTGTGGAAAGTTTTGCTTGGTAAAGTAGTATAGAGCATATTGTCACAGTGTTTGCACCATTTATATCATTTTTCTTATTATTTCAGCAATGAAGGCATTTACATACAGTCTTGTAACATACTTCATTCAGGCTGTGTCTAAATGAAGCAAACAAATAAATAAATAAACACATTAGTTACCAGGTTTTTATTGCTATTTGGCCTGAAGAAAATAATGTATTATATTGTTTTCTTTTCTCTCATGAATTAAAGGTTTATTTTTAAAAGATTATGAGTAGTAAAAACATTATTGGTCTATTTATAGTCAACGTTATTTTAACTTTAGCATTAATAAAGGTAAAAAAAGATATATTCGATGAAGGAAAGCATTATTTATTATTTCAGATCCATTTTAAATCTTTGCAATTTAAGAACAAAAAGTCAAGTAATAGTTTACATCAATACTAAAATAAAGGTCTGCGATTTTTTAATTAAAATTATTAGAAAACAAACTCCTCCACTTTTCAAAATTTTTTTTCAGTTTCAATTATTTGTGTTAATTAAAAAAATGTATTTAAACAACCAAAGAAGGAAAAAGCCATTCTGATTTAGAGTTACCACAATATGCAGTTGGTGATGCTTTGCACAGAATTTAAAAATTGGTCAGAAATTATGCAGCTAAGAAATAGATAAAATGGAGTTGATAGAGCTTAAGACAATGCTCTCTCACTCTCTGTCATTTCAAGTTGAATATCTGGGTATGAGGGTGTATATATCTAGATGTGTATATCTAGATGTCTATATCTATTTACATATGTCTATGTCTACATATAGATATAGATAACTAGATATATATAGCTATATAGATATATCTAGATATATATAGCTATATATAGACATATATATAGATTTATAAATATATATATCCCATAAAGCAGACAATTCTAAAACAAATGAAGTAAAAATTAATTTGTACTTAAAAAATTACCATAAAAAGAATTTGTCTTTAAAGTTTCTAGCACCACCTTCTAAATTTTGACATTAATATATTTTCTTCTTAGTAATAACTTTTATGCCTGAAGAACTTATAGAAAGCATCTAGCTGTATTATGTCCAGAACCTTGAGATGTTGAGAATCATGTTCTCTATCATGCCATACTTGGTATGCAGTCTTAGGGGCTACTTGCTTTGTTTATTTACCTCTTCTTGTTGACATATTTATGTACTTGCCATTTAATTTTGAATATCTCATTTCAACTTGCACTTAGATTTATCCATCCTACTGTTTGGTAGGAAAGGAGAAATTACTTTTACAATAATGATAATTAATAAGTCCAGAATGAAGATATTAGATAAACAAGCAACATAATTCTATGAAAAGATATGACTATTTCATATGGTTCTAATAAAAAATGTCTCATTGATAAAAATAGTAACACTTAGAGATGTCTTTATTTTTATTAACTTTTATTGACATCTGCCTGTTAATATCCACTAAATATAGGATTCATTAAACATGGAATAATTTCTTTTTACCCTTTACAATTACTATTTCTGACAACAATATCATTTAGCATCTAGGAATAAACATTAGTTGTAAATGCCAAGTGCAAGATGGATTTTGACTGCCCATCTCCTGTAACTGTCTCTTTTGTCATTTCTAAATCAGGATCTACTTGTCAGTTCGCATTTAACATGCACTAGAATTCATGTTAGCATTTGGGATGCTAACAGTTATTTACCTTCAGTCTCTTTTTTGTTTTTAGAGCTAAGATGTTTACTCATTTGGGGGCACTTTGGGCTGAATATGAGGTGTTACAGATTTTCCTTTTACTTCCATTGAACGAATAATTTATTTAAATTAAATGTTTAAAATATATTTTTGAAACTAAAAATTACCACTTGCATATACAGTGAACACTTGTATATACAGTGAAATTATTTAACTTAAATATTTAAAATATATATTTGAGAATAATGATTATCACTTTCATATACAATGAACAGCCTTGTAAACTTAAAGGGAAGAAAAAACAAGGACAAAATGCTCTGTTAAATATTAAATAAATATCATTGTATGTATTTCTTTTTTAAAAAGGAATATTTGAATACCAACTCTATACCACTGAAAATACAGTGTCATAAGTACTGATCCTGAACAGAAAGAGCTCATTGTGTCATGAAGGCAAACATAAAGACATTATGACATTGAAAAGTACATTCCATTTTGGAGCTACTGTGTGTAACGAGTAATGAAAAATTCAAAGAAGGAATCCCTAATTTAATTTGAAAAGGTTAGGAAAAACTTCATGGAGAACATGACACCTGAACCCTTGAAAGAAATGTATGAGTTTGACCAGAATATGTACACTGAAGGTTAGAAATTCCAAGTAGAATTCAATAGTCATTGCCAAGCTTAGAAGGTACAGTGTGTTTATGAAAACAAACAACTCCATTCAACTTGACTGTCACCTCTGGGGTAGCTGCTCTGCTCAGCCTGAATCAATCTTTCCTCTGAGTAGCCTATTGCCCTTTCATGTGCTACAGTTTGATTTCTGACTTGTGATTTTCTAGAGAATGCGTTTGTTGAAGGTAACTGAGTTAATCATTATAAATTCATAAAATAGTTATTTAGAATTGCACAACAGAGAGAAAGAAAGAAAATTATCTCTTTTTCAACCAGAGACATCACTGGATAAAATGAAGCTAGTCATTGATGTCAATTAAGAATATGATAGAATGTAATATTATTGATGTTATGAGAATAAACAAATTAGAATTTTTATGGTTATAACAAGTCGCACAAAATGTTTCACTTGATATTCTTTCTGAATCCTATCATACATCGGAATTTCCATTTTTGTTTTAGATATTCTATCTTTTCAAATATTATCTCCACTTTTCCCTTATAAAATTCTTCTATTATGAGAGAGTAGAATAATCTGCCAATCAATGCATTGATATTGAAAAGGTCAAAAATTTTTCCATGGAAACGTTCAGTCATTGTGTTCTTTGTTCCTCAGATTCTTTTGAGCAACAATTAATTCAAGTAAACGAACTCTAAAGCTGTGGATTGTCATAGATCATAACCTTTCAAAATGTCTGTGTGTTGTTCCTTAAATTCACCATAGTTAGCATATTTTAATAGTATCACACAATGGAAAATGATTAAGGAGTCTTGGGGTTAAGAAAGCATGCTATGCCCCTGACAATTACATTATAAAGGGAATGAGAAGGATGGTATTTCAAGATAGACAGAAATCAACATACTGAATAACATACAAACAGATCAAGAATGATGGAGATAAATATACAAAGTGACAAATCAACCTAAAACATTTATCATGTTGGCATTATGATTCACCTTTATTTCTTTAGATTCATTTATAGGCAAAGGAATAGTATTGAGTAAAATAATCTTGCATTTTAATGAACACAAGAAGGAAGAAAAACTAGTATCAATATTTTTAGCTTCAAAATGGGTGTATTTTCATTAGTGAATTATTTGGCACTTTCATTTGTTTCTATTAGTGGAAGATAATTTTTATTTGGGATCTATTATGTTAATTACATGTAGTGCTGGATTATCCTGAAATAAGTAGAGTTCTGTAAGAAGACTGAAGTTCTGTGAATACCATATTAGTTTGAAAATTTCTCTGATGCCTACTAGTACTTTATTTTAAATACATTTTCAACAACAAATTTTTAAACAGAAATTGTATTTCTGAAATTTCATGGTTGTAAAACTTAATAACCACAATTTATAACTTAATGTAAGGTTTTTTAATCACACAGGTGAAAATTCAATGATACAGAAATTTTGGAAAATTGAAAGAAACCTCTTATTCATAATTTTTTTCAGTAAAATACAAAGTTTCATAGTTCTATGTAGTTCTTCCCCAAATTTTTTATATGGTTGTATACATTTTGATGTTCTAAGTAGGTGTATTGTGTTTATTTAATCATACCCATGCTTTGATTATTTTTTTACTGTGATAATTCAGCAATAAATATATTTCTTCTTAGAGTTTTTTCCCCATGTTTGAACTATTTACTTAGCATTTGTTCTCAGAAGAAAGATTTGATGGGAACTGCTGTATAGAGGAAGATAATCAGAACATTGAATGGGGTGCAGTTAGTTGCTATTTTCCTTTCAATAACATTGCTATATATTGATATAGTAATAATATTCGATTTCCTTTATACATGCATATGTATACGTGTATATTTTAATTTATATTATATATATTATTATGTATAATATATATATTATATATCATATATATTATATATTATATATATACAGTATTTAACAAATATATATTTACATATAATAAATTGTCATTTTATAATAAATATATAATAAATATGTAGACACATGTCATGTATGTACGTATGTATATACATTTAGTACACAATTATTCATTTTTATTAAAAAATTGACTTTATAAATAGGCTTATTTATGGGTTGAATTGTATCATCTTAAAGCACATATTAAACTCCTAGCTCTTGATACTTCATAGTGTGACCTTAATTGGAAATAGGGTTTTTGCAGATGTGATTATATGAAATGGGGTCATACTAGAGAAAGGTGGTGTGTGTCCAAGAAGTGAAGAGTTACAGAAACACACAAGTGTAGAACACCATGTGACAACAAAGGTAAAGACAAATGCTGCAGCTGTAGTCCGTGCAATGCTAAAAATGCCGACCAACCTCAGAAATCTGAAAGAGGCAACACTAAAGATTTCACAGGGCATATGGCCCTGCCAAACCTTGATTTCAGACTCTAGCATCTAGAACTATAAGACAATACCTTTCTGGTTGTTTTAAGTCACCCAGTTTGTGGTATTGTTTCCCTTAGCCCTGGGAATCTAACATAAGGGTTGCCCAGTTTATCAAAGTCTACGCATGTTGCAGATTGTCAGTATTTTAAGATTTTATGAGAAATATTGGTGTGCAATATATTAATCATCTGAGAAAATAAAAGCATACTCCATTCTCCTTCCCAAGTCTCCCACAGTATCTCTTTAAGAATTAAGGAAACGATAATCCAAATCCTTAATTGGCATGTTACGAAGCACTTACCCCATAAGGTCAAGGTATATGTGAAGTAAAGAAATCACAGCAGCATTAAGATCCTAAAGAACATTGCAACTGAGAAAAATAAAGATAGTTTGCAGAGAAAAACCACATAATTATGAACAACAAAACAGGATTTAATTATCACATAATTAATGTGAGGGAAAAGAAACATTGAATCTCTAGTCATTAAAGGCTCTTGAAAATGTCAGACTCATATGATCCTCTCAGTTGCATACAGCAAAAATAAAAGAAAGTGTTCTATGGAGCATCTCTAAGAGGTATTGCTGACCATACCAAGACATTTTCAGGGCTCCTATGTAAAAATCTAGGAAATATGATGATTTTTATTTGCCCAGGTGAGAGTTTACTCGTGGATGAGAGCCAGAGCATTTGCCAGGTTGACACTGCAGGGTATGAAAACACCACAGATGGTAGTAGGTTAAGAGTTATGATGTGATCAGTGGGAGATACACCAAGAAGCTCAGAAGGCGAGATTCACAGGAGACGAATGTGTGCCCTCAGTCCAAATGATGTTCAAATCCCATGCTAGCATCAGGCGTCATCAAAGGCAAACATAAACTATTCTCTTCCTGTTACTTCTGAGAGACATCCTGAAACTTTCTGGACCATCCTCAAAACTTCCATGCTCAGAGGACACTTGGGCCTCTCAAGATGGTGAATCATCTATGAAAAGTTGAGCTGGAGTCTTAATCTGTCCTTCAGATATATATTAAATCATGAATTGAAAACATAGATTTAAATCCATTAAATTTTTTTCTACTGAGGTTTTCAATCTAAGTTGTATACAGGAAAATACAGTCTTCGATTTGAAAAAGTGACTGAGCATGTAAATCGAGTTGGTATCATGGCTTAACTTTATTTATTCAAGTACATTTATAAGAATAGGAATATTATTGAGTGAGTAAGATAAGCTTGCTTTTTAATGAACACAAGAGGTGGGGAAAAATAGAATCAATATTTTTAACTTCAAAATGGTTATATTTTTGTTATTGAATTATTTTTTACTGACAATGTCATAAGAAGGAGGAAAATAGTATCAATATTTTTAACTGGGTTATATTAATTATGGACTATAATAATTATGTAGTGATTTTTAACACGTTAGAAAAGAGCCACGACCTTTTCTAAATAACACAACTTTAATTCAATGGAAGTATCAAATCCTTTCCTACAGAACTCTGATAATTCAGAGAAATACGTGTTAAGTATAGCAGATGTATCAGGCACACTTCTCAACTAACAGCTCTCTTTCTACTGACAATTTTCTAGGTTTAATCTGAAATTAACTGCCTCTTTTTGGAGAGCTAAATTTTTTATTTAGTGGAGAAAGTGACTTGTTTTCTAGAAAATCCTATCATTCAAAATGTATTGTCTCTTCAATAATAATACAAAACAAATTTTTTTTTATTAATAGAGATATTTCATTTAATAAAAAAGCTTACTCTTTTAACTTTCCATTCAAAGTTGAACTGTTAGGAAGCTCTAAAATTGCTCTGTAACAGTACTCATTTTCTGGGGAAAAATCACATTTTCATTGCTGAATTTTATTCAGAAACATCTAGAACAGCTGCAACTTGTATGAAATATTGAAATGATTTTTTTCTGGCTTAATGATTAATAAATGATTTATCTTCTCTCTTGAACGTCTTAATAATAAAACTAATAAAGTTACTGTTTGAGATTTCCTGATTATGGTTTCACACCTACCCATAAAATATAGTTGTCTCTGGTTACCAAATAGCAAATATTACTTTTTTGAACAAGTCTAATAACACTTAAACAACATATCCTTCCCTTTGGAGCACTGAATAAACACATATTAATGTACTTTTATTAAAATAATTACCTTTAGTATTCAGCTTCTATGCTTTTGAAATGTAGAATAGAAAACAATGTTTTATAACTACATACATAGATAACCCATTTAAAAGAAGATTAAATTTTTTTTAAAGTTCCTACAGAAGGCATAAATGTTTAAATGGTACATTATTTATTCAAATATGTGCCAAAATATCCCTCTTACAATAGCAAAAAATATTTCACAGTTTAAACTATGCTCGTTTTTTTTCCCAACGCTCAGAAATATTAATTTTTAATTTTCTGTGTGCTGTGTTACAGACATGCTTAAATCAATGGGCAAAGTTTACTTATTGCAAGAATGTAACTTGGTTTTCATTGTAAATAAATGATAATTTTCCTATGTTATTAGAGAAATTCAGATGAATGATGCCTGTTGCTATAAGTATCTTAAGTATAAAAATATTCCTCAAAAGATATTTATGCCTTTTCATTCATATTTGTTATTCTGAAAATTCCATTTTATTTCTGTACAATTCTAATATGTACTAAACATTAAATTGATATAAACATTTATGCAGCTTATATAGGAAACTACGTAGATCCTCACTATATAATTATCCTTCAAATAGATACTTTGTATACAAAGTCATTTATTTAAATGTAAAACTTCCTCCTACTAGAGTAAAAACAATTTCCAAGAAATATCCATAAAATATTTGCTTTCATAAGTATAAAACAAATCTTTACATTTAGTTAATAAAGTCAAGAAAAATGTCAATCAAAAATTATTTTTATGAAAAAGCCCTGCAGAATTTGGAATATTTAGATATGGAAGATATCTCTATATAAACAGTATACAAATGAGGAGTTAGAAGAAAATAAGGATCTACAATATTGATCTGATATGAATGGGAAATAAATAGATGGAGCCATCAAATTCAATGATAAATACTGTATTTTCTCATCATCCAAGAAAAACTAGCTTTGTTTTATTTCTGTGTTCACCTGCCTTACCATTATGTGTATTCATCACTTTTGTAATTTTGCACTCTGACCATATGTAACTCCGAGGTAAGGGAGTAGCTAACCTCACTTTGATCTTTAAAAAATTTTTTACATTGTGTTCTTGAGATGATTTTTTAAAGATTCAAGTTATCATCAGATACCCTTTAAACATCTTGAATTTACATTTAGATAGCCTGACCATTATTAGACATGGTGATTGGCCTTGGAAACACATACTCCGTACAATGTATTGGATATTATGTATAAAGTAAACTATCAGGAAGGAGGGAACATATGTAATGGCAAGTTGAAACAAATCATTTAGCATGGTGACAGTATTTGTAAAAGCAGCACCTTGCGTGTGATGCTTTTGTCATGTACATGTCTGATGTGGTTCTGGAGCGCATGATTGGTGAGCTAGTCATGTCCCCTGTGTTTGGTGAGCAGTGAAGCATGACAGTCCATGTGATATTTTAGGCTTTTTCTGTTATCCATGATGACAGCATCTGATAGCATGTCTGGTTTTAACCATTTTCCTGAAGTAAGTCTAAATGGTTGTGATGTCTCTCCAATTTCCCACCAACCAAATCTTTCGGAACTTGACTTTACTTTTATTAACCCCAAGGTCTTTCCATTTGTTTAGTTCTCCCAAACAGTATCCAACTTTCGAATTTCAGGAAAATTGATGGGGCGCAGTCTTGTACAATAAACTTCTTTGTAAGACTTCCTTAAAAGCTTTAGCACTTAAGGAAAATCAATAGTGCTTGATGTGGTTTTGTGGCTTTCAGTCTTTTAAACATGAATCCAACTTGAGCCATTGCTATTAGTAGTTTAGTTATACTTCAGCCATCTAGAAAGGTGAATGTCTTGGTTCATCATCTGCCATGGATTCACCCACATTGACAGGGTTAATGAGTTTTAAATTTCTAGCTTTATTTTTTTACAAATAAATAATGAGTATCAAAGGAATGATCTATTATATGTAACCACAATATGAAGTGAAAAGCTAGTTTATTTATTAACAAAGCTTGTATTATCAAAGTTTTCCAGAAAAACATAACCAATAAGATATACATATGCATTGATGAAGATTTATTATAAAGAATTTGCTCACACTATTATGGACTCCAGAAAGTCCAAAATCTGCAGGGTGCGTCAGCAAACTGGAGACCCTTGAAGAGCTGATGTTCCAGTACAAAAGGCATTCTGCTACAGAACCCACAGGAGCCAATGCTACAGATGAAATCCGAAGGCAATCTGCTAGGGAATTCTTCCTCGCTCCTGAGTATGCAGTCTCATTGTTCTATTGAGACTTTCAGCTGACTGAAGCCCACCCACATAATGGAGGGCAATCTGCTTCACGCAAAGTCCACTAATTTAGATGTTAATCCTATCCAAAAAACACACTCACAGAAACACTCAGAATAAAATTTAACCAAACGTCTGAGCACCCTCTGGCCCAGCCAAGTTGACACATAAAATTAACCACTACCGAGCTCATTCTGATGTTGGTGGAATTTAAACAAATCTGGACATACTTGGTAAATTTATGTCATGAACACACGATTAGTATAAATGTATGGAAACTGGGGACCCTAAAGAAAGGGAAACCACATTCCATCTCTGATGCTTCGGACATTGCTATGCCTACCCTTTGGAACTGATGCTAAAGAAGTCAACTGGTATGGGAATAAAAAAAAAAAGAAAAATAAATAAAAAATGACTATCATGGTTCACAGATAAGCCCACAGTATTTATGTATGGGATCGGCCAAAGTTACTGAGTGTAATATGATGGACACATTCATAGATTGCAGAAAGAGACAGGTTTATTTTCAGGAAACTATGGTACAAGCCGATATTTACATGAAAGGAAGGGCAACATTTTCTCCAAGTTTATCACTGAGTATCTGTCTCCCTTAGAGTCCAGTTTGCATGTCTCAATGCTCAGCAAAATGGATAGAGAGATTGCCAGGCAGAATTTAAGTGGAACTGGGCAGGTTACTCAAAGCTAGGTTGTAGCAAGAATAAGGTAATTAATGGTCACGTGCTATAAATTGGTACATTACGCAAACAGTACAAAATTGAATTCATGTGTTTGTGTAAGAAAGCCCTAAAAATTCAATGATGTCTTTATGTAATGAAATACTTTACAATCACTCGAATGCAGTGAGGTTTGTCTATGTATATAGGCATGGAGCAAACTCTACATTATGTTTGGAGCTTTGGAAGAAAATTAATATCATATTTGGTAAAAGTCAAGGGTAAAAAAGTCATGTATACTCAAAAATAATAATAATTTAAATGGCATGCTTTGTCTTCAGAAATCATACAGATAAAATTATTATATACTATTCTTACATTCAAATTATAAATTTATAAACAGGCATCAGCCAATATCACCTCGATATTGACACAAATTTTATGATATACAATTTTGAAGTGACAAATACAAAAACAATGTTACATAATTTATGTGGTTTTTGTCATTGTTGTTATATTTTGAGACTGAGTCCCATTCTGTCACCCAGGTTGTAGTACAGTAGCCTGATCTTGGCTCACAGAAACCTGCATCTCCTAGGTTCCAGTGATTCTCATGCCTCGGCTTCCGAAATGGTCAGGACTGCAGGCATGCACCACCACACCTAGGTAATTTTTGTATTTTTAGTAGAGATGGGGTTTCACAATATTGGTTACCCTGGTCTCGAACTCCTGGTCTCAAGTGTTCCACCTGTCTTGGCCTCCCAAAGTGCTGGGATTACAGGTGTGAACTGCCATACCAGCCCATAATTTAAGTTTTGAAAGACAAATTTCAGAATGTTTGACAAATCAAGGAACTATTCATTCATTCATTTGCTAGACAACGTTTTAGCAAAATAAGAAGTATGTTTTACTTGAATAGTTTTAGAACTTTGATAAATTTATGGTGAAATGGATGTAGAAGTGTAGTTTAAAAGAACACATATATGTGTGTGTGTGTGTATATATATATATATATATATATATATGTAATTCAAAAAATCTACTTTCAGTATGTTAGAGCTTTATTATTGAACAAAATTTTTAATATAAATTATAATTTTCAAAAAGAACATTAAATAGCACCTATTATAACCCCAGGTTTATGTAACAATTTGTATTGATTACCAGATATGCAAAATCTACTATTAATATTCTCTGTTGCAATCATGGAATAAAAAAACAATAGAACTTAGAGACCTAGATTTTGCAAACGTTTTTATTTCTTAGGTTGTGTATAGTTGGCTATAGGAAATCTAGATTTTTCAAACTTGTTTATTTCTTCAGATGTGTATAGTTGGTTATTTTGCTTAACTATTTTAACTATCAATAAACTAAGCTGTAAAAAAAAAAGAAAAGTGTTATATTTCATGTTTATCTCTGGATATTTGTGAGGGACTTAAATATTGATTTCTCAATAATACTCTCATAAACAAATGATTTTCAAATACTCTAAAAATATTTTAGGAGTTTTTATTTGTTTGTTTTTTACAAACTCTAAAATACTGCTTTTAAAATTGTTGTTTAAGAAGCTGTAATTTTAAAAAAATGTTTACCAAAAACTTACTAGGAAATAACATTGTAGAATAAAATATGAGTAATAGGTAGTCCGTATTCTGAAAAAGTTTACAATCTTGTGACCGTTATTACTTTTATTCAGGATAATTGCTACTTTCTCAAAAGCTTTAGATGAGTGATGCATAATGTCTTATATATAAATATATTTTTTTTTGCTGTTCTTAATTTACCTTTTCTACTTATTTATAATATGGTTTCAAAAAATTAATATAAGAATTTTACAAATCAGAAATTCTAATGCAAAATAAGATTATTTTTAATGGATTATTTTAAATAATGTCTTTAAAAGGTAATACTTGCCAGCACTAATGCTGTTTTTGAAAAACCAAATCTGAGTTATTAAACATAACAAAATATAGTAAAAAATTAACCAAACAATGCAGATCATTTTATTTTTGCTTTTTAAAACATTTACAACATAAGTAAATATCAAGTTGCATTTTTTCATATTCAACAGTTCTGGTCTATTTTAAAGAAACTGAAACAAGAAAAAATACAAGAGACATTATTAAGCAATGATTATTCTATTTATAAGGTTGGTTCAGACTCCACAGGAAATTGATCAATATCAGTCAATTTATGTTTTAATCCAGGACTACAAAGCATCATAAAATCATAAACACTTGTACGCCTATGTATGTTTGTTTTCTTTGTACAAATATTGTCTCCCGTTTAATAAACTATTTTCAAATTTGTCTACTCTCTTAGTCTGATAAGCTTACATATCTGTCATATACATTTCAAAGTATTATTTTGCTTATTATCAAGAAATCACATAAAAGTACTACTTGCCTGGGAAAAGAGGAATCAACACATAAAAATGTGTTCCAGATAATTGCCTTACTGTATTCTTAGATGATTTTGCTATATTACAGTATTTTCTTCACTCTTAAATTTTTCTTTACTTGCTGTTTTGTTACATTTCCTTTTTAAACATTTTTTAATCCACATATTCAAATGTACACTATGGATCTATTTAATTTAAACATCTGCTTCACATATTTCATATAATAATCCCACAAGTACAAATTTAAAGACTCTAACACTTATTTTATTGCTGAAATATAAATCTACACTATCTTCTCTTTATAAACACAGTGTTTTAAAACTTAACCTTTGTTCATAAATCCCATTGTTTGGTTTATAATAACCTGAGAAGGCACAAGATCAATAAATCTTAGGAAATAGTCTCATACTTCTGTGAAATGTTCTCTGTTCACAAGAACACAAGCAATTAAACACTGTACTTACAACCTATATATTTAATATTTCTATATTGGGGAAATTTATTCAGTTTATCATTGAGTTTCATACAGTAGTAGTAAATGACACTAAAATATTATCATTGTATGGACCATACATACTGTTATGTATCTATAAAAATTAAAAATAAAAACAAAAGCAAAAACAAAAAACAGAGATCGAAAATAACTATGCACCATTAGGAAAATATTTTTGGGAATAAGCTCACTCATCCCCTAAATGAATGTCCATAACTACTGTGATGGCAATCATTTATTGGACTTTTCAATAGTGACTTGTCTGTGGAAAAATGACAATGTTTTTCATCCAGTCCCTAAACTTGGAAAGAAAATTAACTCAAATATTCACAAGTGCCAACTTCAAAGCAAGTTTTCCATGGTAACCGTACCTCAAAAGCCGGTGGTTGCAGATTTTTGCCAATTAGCAACTCCAAAGGGTGCTATTAGCTCCTTCAGAAACATAAGGGACATGGTTTTCATCTGTGATTGTTATTCCTCTTTTAGAGTTTCCCATGATAAAAGATGGAATCCACAACAGCATACCATTTAGTTCTTAATTATAATCATATAACTGGTCCTAAGGAGAACAGTACATATTATGATGTAGTACTTTTCAATAAAGAATAATTGTCCTTGTTAAATCATCAGCGTTAACCCAGCAGACTGTGCCATACAAAATGCAAAAATCTAAACCTCATTTAACATCTAGACATCTAGATTATGCACTTTTCTTAAATGTCTATCATCTAAGCAGTGAGCTAAGAATAAATGACACATACATAATAAAAAGCTTTACTGTGATGAACATGGCAACCTGGAATACTCAAAGAATTATTCTTCATAACTAAACATTGACTACATATTTGGATTGCAATTACATGAATAGTCAACTTCCAATTTTTTTCATTTCTATTACTTTTCCTGAAATCTTATCAGATATTCTCTTCTACAGATGATGCTCTGTATTATTAAGAGTCAACCATAATTATAAAATTATTATTATTCTGATGAATTAGCAGATATGATTTTATGGATCTGCAGCCAAGCATAAAATTGTTTTTCACTTAAAAGCATTTTGCATCTTTATTATTAGCAAAACTTAAAAGCAGTTTGCTTGTTTATTATCAGCAAAAATTCCCATTCAGGCAAATGAAAAAATAATCACACTGTGATAGGAATAGCATTGTTTACTGTGGGGTATATTTAAATGTTTGGGCAATGCTGCAATAATAGCAACTCAGTGTTGAGAATATCAATGTTATTACAACGATGTACTATTATGGTGTAGTTCTAAAATTAATAAATTAAATAATTCTTATGCTAGACTATAAATTGCAGATATTCAAAATTACTCAAGGAGAAAGAAATCTCAAAATATATTTTTAAATCCCCTTCAAAAATTAGATCTCTATTTCTTTACCAAATATATTTTTTACTAAGCTCCTCCATAAAATAATATATAAAACCTAGATTGAACACCAATTATGAAGAAGCTCTTTTAATATGTTCTCAGCCCAAAAAACTGTCACAGATGAAATATATGGAAAAGCCCTGTTAGTTTTCAAATTCTGCTTTAATTAAGGCAAAAACAGCAATTTAATCACATCCAAGATAAGCAAAATTGAGGAGTGGCAATTTTTACTGCACACTTTTATCTTAGCGTTTTTATACTACAATGTATATGTACAAATATGAAGTATGCATAATTTCCATTTTCTTAGAAGACTATAAATTGCATTTCAAATTATTTCTTAGGTTTATGTTCATGTAAATATATAACAGAGATCACATAAATACCTCTGAGAACAAAAACAAAAGAAAAGATTTGAATAACAGGAGGAAAACAATGTAAAAAAAACAAATTGTTGAGAAATATCATGTTTCAAAAGGAAAGGTGCTGATGATGCTAGGAAATCTCATTATTCTGGAATACACATTGTTGAGGATACAAAATATAAAATACACTGTTACATGTTTTAAGCAAAACTAAATTTACTATTTAAGTAATTTTGATTTTTTTTTGTTTTATATGCTCTGCCCGTCATCTTTTTCTTGAAGAAAAAAGAGCATAGTGTTTTTTTTATTAACAAGTAAAAATTGTATATTTTTATGGTATACAACATGATGTTTTGATATACATATATATTATGGAATTGCTAAATCAAGATATTTCACAAATGCATTACCTCACATAGTCACTTTTTGTTATGATAACATTTCACGGCTCTACTGTTTTTTTATTTTTATTTTTTGAGATGGAGTCTCTGTCACCAGGCTGGAGTGACAGTGCAGTGGTGCAATCTTGGCTCACTGCAAAGTCTGCTTCATGGGTTCAAGCAATTCTCCTGCCTCAGCCTCCAGAGTAGCTGGGACTATACACATGTGCCACCACACACAGATAATTTTTGTGTTTTTAGGAGAGACAGGTGTTGGCCAGGATGGTCTCATTCTTTTGACCTCATGACCCACCCACCTTGGCCTCCCAAAGTGTTGGGATCACAGACATGAGCCATTGCGCCTGGCCCATGGGTATGCTTTTACCAATTTTCAAATATATAATATATTGCCATTACCTCCACTTATTGTGACAGACAACAAATTTCTTGAATCTATTTCTCCTGTCTAATTGAAATGTTGTGTCCTTTAACCAAGATCTCCACAGTCCCAAAAAAGTATAATCTTAAGAGAGTACCCCTATCTAAAGTAGATTGAAAAATACATACAAGTTTCTATGCCCAGAATGTTATTGCCTAGGTTGTCTTCCAGGGTGTTATGGTTTTAGGTTTTACATGTAAATCTTTTTTTTTTTTTGAAGACCGAGTTTCACTCTTATTGTTAGGCTGGAGTACATTGGTGTGATCTTGGCTCACTGCAACCTCCACCTCCCGGGTTCAAGCAATTCTCCTGCCTCAGCCTCCCAAGTAGCTGGGATTACAGGCATACACCACCACGCCCAGCTAATTTTTATAGTTTTTTAGCAGAGATGGGGTTTCACCACGTTGGTCAGGGTGATCTCGAACTCCTAACCTTGGTATCTACCCGCCTCAGACTCCCAAAGTCCTGGGATTACAGGCCTGAGCCACCATGACCAGCCACATTTAAATCTTTAATCCATCTTGAGTTGATTTTTGTGTATGTATAAGGAAGGGATCCGGGTTCAATCTTCTGCACATGGCTAGCCAGTCATCCTAGCACCGTTTATTGAATAGGGAGAGCTTTCCTCATTGCTTGTTTTGTCAGTTTTGTCAAAGATCAGATGGTTGTAGGTGTGCAGCCTTATTTCTATTTTCTCTATTTTGTTCCATTGGTCTATGTGTCTATTTTTATACCAGTACCATATTGTTTTGACTACTGTAGCCCTGTAGTATAGTTTGAAGTGACGTAACATTATTTCCTTTAGTTTTATTCTTTTTACTTATGAATGCATTGGCTATTTGGGCTCGTTTTTGGTTCCAGATTAACTTTAACATAGTTACTTTCTGGTTCTGTAAAGAACATCTTTCATAGTTAGATAGGTATAGCATTGAATCTGTAAATTGCTTTGGGCAGTATGGCCATTTTAATGATGTTGATTCCTCCAATACAGGAGCATATCTAAAATGTTTTTCCATTTTTTTTTTTTTTTTTTTTTTGCATCATCTTTGATTTCTTTGATTTCTTAGTTATCATTGTAGAGATCTTAAACCTCCCTGGTTAGCTGTATGCCTAGGTATTTTATTCTTTTTGTGGCAGTTGTTAACAGGACTGCCTTCCTGATTTGGCTCTCAGCTTGGCTGTTGTTAATGTATAGGAATGCTCATGATTTTTGCATGTTGATTTTGTATGCTGAAATTTTGTTGAAGTTGTCAACTGAAGGAGCCTTTGGGAAAAGACTATGGTGTTTTCTAAGTACGGAAACTTGTCATCTGCAAACAGAAGTAGTCTGATTTTCTCTCTTCCTTTTTGGATGCTCATTCTTTCTTTCTCTTGCCTAATTAACCTGGCCATGGTATCCAATACTATATTGAATAGAAGTGATGAGAAAGGGCATCCTTGTCTTGTGCCAGTTTTCAAGGGGAATGCTTCCAGCTTTTGCCCACTCAATCTAATGTTGGCTGTGGGTTTGTCATAGTAGGCTCTTATATTTTGAGGTATGCTCCTTCAATACATAGTATATTGATAGTTTTTAACATGAAGAGAAGTTGGATTTTATCAAAAGCCTTTTCTGAATCTATCAGAGATGATTACGCGGCTTTTGTTTTTAGTTCTGTTTAGTAATGAATCACATTTGTTGATTTGCATATGTTGAACTAAACTTACATCCCAGGAGTAAAGCCTACATGATTGTGGTGGATTAGTTTTTCAATGTGCTGCTGGATTTGGTTTACAAGTATTTTGTTGAGGATTTCTGCATCAATGTTCATCAGGGATATTGGCCTAAAGTTTTTTTTTTTGTTGTTGTTGTGTCTCTTCCAGACTTTGGTATAAAAATAATATTGACTTCACAGAATGAGTTGGGGAAGATTTCTTAGTTCTCTCTTTTTTTCTTTCTTCCTTTTTTTTTTGGCTATAGTTTCAGTAGAAATGATACCAGCTCTTCTTTGTACATCTGATAAAATTTGGCTGTGAATTCATCTGGTCTTGGTTTGTTTGTTTGTTTGTCAGTCTATTTATTAGTAATTCAATTTTGGAACTCATTATTGGTCTGTTTAGGAAATCAATTTCTTCCTGGCTTACTCTTTTGAAAGTGTATGTGTCCAGGAATTTATTATCTCTTCCAAATTTTCTAGTTTGTGTGCATAGAGGTGTTTATAGCAGTCTCTGATGGTTATTTTTATTTCTGTGGGGTCAGTGGTAACATCCTCTTTGTCATTTCTGATTGTGTTGATTTGCATCTTCTCTCTTTTATTCTTTATTACTCTACTAGTGATCTATCTATCTTATTGATTTTTCTTCACAAAAAAAAAAAAAAAAAAAATGCACAACTGCTGGATTTGTTGATCCAGGCAATACTGTTTGTCTAGTCAGGACCATTCTGGACAAAGGAGCTGTCAAAGATTTCATGAGAAAGATGCCAAAAGCAGTCACAATAAAAGCAAAAATTCACACCTGTTATCTAATTAAAGTTAAGAGCTTCTGTACAGCAGAAGAAACTATCAACAGAGTAAATAACCAACAGAATGTGAAAAAATATTTGCAAACTGTGCAACTGACAAAGATCTAACATCAAGCATTTACATGGAAAAATTTGTAAGAAGAAAAAAAATAACCCCATTAAAATGTGGGCAAAAGACACGAACAGACATGTTTCAAAAGAAGATATATAAGTGGCCAAGAATCATATGAAAAAGCTCAACATCACTGATCATTAGAAAAATGCAAATCAAAACCACAAGGAGATATTATCTTATGTCAGTCATAATGGTATGACTAAAAAGTCAAAAAATAACATGTTGATGAGGTTGTAAAGAAAAGGAACACTCATGCTGTTGTTGGGAGTATAAATTAGTTCAACCATTGTTAAATGCAGTGTGATAATCCTCAAAGAGGTAAAAACAGAACTACCATTTGACCCAGCAATCCTGTTACTGGCTATATGCCCAAAGGGGTAAAAATCATTTTGCCTTCGTGGTAAAATACACATGTATGATCATTGGAGCACTATTCACAATAGCAAAGACATAGAATCAATCTAAATGCCCATCAATGGTAGACTAAATAAAGAAAATGTGATATGTAAACACCGTGGAATACTATAAAGCCATAAAAAAAATGAGATCATGTCCTTTGCAGGGACATATATGGAGCTGGAGACCATCATTCTTAGCAAATGAACACAAGAACAGAAAACTACCACATATTCTTACTTATAAGCGGGAGCTAAATAATGAGATCACAGTGACACTAAGAGGGAAACAAAAGACACTGGAGTCTACTTGAGGCTGGAGGGTGGTATCGGGGAGAGGAACAAGAAAAATAGCTATGAGGTACTCTGCTTAGTACCTGGTGACAAAATAATCTGTACAAAAACCAGTGTGACATAAGTTTACCTATATAACATATCTGCAAGCCCCCTAACCTAAAATAAAAGTTGAAACAAGATGAAAATAAGCTCAATTTAAAAAAAATACAAAAATCTGCCATTATAGATACAGATTTATTTAACTTTATTTGGCTTCAACAAGATAAATAAAAAT
This sequence comes from Aotus nancymaae, assembly GCF_030222135.1. Lineage (NCBI taxonomy): Eukaryota > Metazoa > Chordata > Mammalia > Primates > Aotidae > Aotus > Aotus nancymaae. The sequence goes on from NW_026988435.1 coordinate 14,983,079, forward strand.
ATTTATTGCTCTTATAATACTCAGAAAATAATTTTCAATGATTCCCTCTTTCTACCTTATGCATGATGGATATTGTATGAAAGGTATTAAAGGATTTATACTAAGGGTAAAGTAGGATAAATGACCTAAAAATAATTATTTAAAAGTTCATTTTTACTTGTAAGTGGGAGATGAACATCTAGAACACATGGACAGAGGGAGGGGAACAGCACACACTGGGGCCTGTCAGAAGAGGGAGGGTGTAGGGAGAGCATTAGGGAAAGATCTAATGCATGCTGGGCTAAATAGCTAGGTTATGGGTTGACAGGTGCAGCAAACCACCATGGCACACATTTACCCATATAACAAACCCCAGAACATTAAATACATAAATAAATAAATGTAAAATTTAAGGAAAAAAAAGTTCATTTTTATTGAAGTGTTCAGAATGGACTCAGCAGGTATGGGTGTAGGACAACAATTTAAACAGAAAATCAATTTAGGTGAGAATTAGTATGTTAGATGGCTTTGTATTTTTCTAACTAAGGCATCATCCTGACTTTGACTAAGTGGGTGCCATTATGGAAAGAGAGGAAGTGATAAATGTGATTGATATATATATGCCTTGGTTAATTTTCCGTATCAACTTGACTGGACTAAGAAATGCCCAGATGGTTGTTAATACATTATTTCTGGGTTTGTCTATGAGGATATTTTCACAAGAGATTAGCATTTGAATCAGTGGACTATGTAAAGAAGATCCTTCCTCACCATTTGGGGTAGATGCCATCCAATCCATTAAGAGCTGGAATAGAACAAAAAGGTCGAATAAGATCAAATTTGCTCTCTCGCTTTTGGAGACATCCATCTTTACATGCCCTTGGACATTGGACTCCTGGTTCTCGGACCTCCGGATTCTCAGATTGACAAGAGAGGGTTCCCCCTAGTGTTTCCCTGGCCTTCTGACTGAGACAGAATAACACAACCAAACTTCCTGATTCTCCAGCTTGCAGACAGCAGATGGTGAGATTTCGCAGCCTTGATATTCTTGTCAGAAAATTCCTGTAATAACTATGAATAATAAATATACTTTGGTTATGTTTCTCTGGTAAACCCTAACTAATACAATTTATGAGCTAGATAGAATAAAATTGAGTATTAATTGGATGGGGTGGAGAAAAAGAGATAAGGAAGAGCTAGATATATGCTCCTAATTTTCTACCAATTAAAAATAGGTGGTCCTTGTATTTCGATAGGAATTGAATAAGAATCTGTAAATTGCTTTGGGTAGTATTATCATTTTCACAGTATTAACCTTCCAATCCATGAACATAAAATATATTTCCACATTTTTGTGTCATCTTCTATTAATTTCATGAAAATTTTATTAATTGCCCTGTAGAGATTTTTCAATGTTTTACTTAGGTTGATCCTAGGCATTTTATATTTTTGTAACTATTATAAATGAAATTTTTTTTTTCATATTGTTCCCTGTTGGCATATATATTAATGCTGCTGATTTTTCTATGTTGACTTTGTATCCTGCAACTTTACTAAATTTATCAGTTCTAAGAGTTTTTGGTGGAAGTTATAGTTATAAGATTATGTCATCTGCAAAGAAGGCTAATTTAACTTGTTTGTTTACAGTTTGGATGGCTTTTATTTATTTATTTTGCCTAATTGATCTGGCCAGGACTTCTAGTACTATATTGAATAATAGCAATGAAAGTGGGCATCCTTGATAGTCTTTACAGAAACAGAAAAAAAAAATCCAAAATTTAGATCAAATCATCAAAGGTCCTGAATAGTTAAAGCAATCTTGAGCAAAAAAAACAAAACTGAAGTATCACACAACCTCACTTCAAACTTTATTACAAAGTTTTAGTAACTAAAACAGCACTGTACTTGCATAAAAACAGATGCAAAAATCAAAGGTACAAAATGGAGAACCCACATATAAATTCATGCACTAAAACAAACTCATCCTCAACAAAGCTGCCAAGAACTTATACTAGTACTTACAATGTATTAGTCTATTCTCATGCTGCTAATAAAGACATAACCAAGATTGAATAATTTTTTTTTAAGAGTTTTAATTGACTCACAGCTCCACATAGCTGGGCAGGCCTCATAATCATGGTGGAAGGTGAATGAGGAGCAAAGTCACATCTTGCATGGGGGCAGGGAAGAGAGATTGTACAGGAGAACTCCCACATATGAACCCATCAGGTCTTGTGAGACTTCCTATCATAAGAACAGTAAAGGGGAAACCACTCCCATGATTCATTTATCTCCACATGGCCCTGCCCTCGAGATGTAAAGATTGTTACAATTTAAGGTGAGGTTTCTGTGGGTCAAACCATATCATGGGAAAATGATAAATTGTACTGGGAAAACCGGGTAACTATGTGAAAAAGAATAAGAGTAGACCTCTATTTCCCAACATAAACAAACAAACAAAAGCCAAAATAGGTTAAAGACTTGAATCTAAGACCCAAAACTATAAAACTACTAGAAAAAAAAAAAAACACTTAATATGCCTCAGGAGATCAGTGAGGCCAATAATTTTTTTGTAGAAGACCTTAAAATTACAGGCAATCAGAGCAAAAATAGACAATTGTGATTACATCAAGCTAACAAGCTTCGGCATAGCAAAGGAGTAATAGATAAGTAGAGACAACCCACAGAATGGGAGAAATACTTGCAACCTATTTGTCTGATAAAGGATCAATAACCAAAATATATAAGAAACTGAAACAAATAGCAAAAAAATAAATTATATAATTTAAAAAAAAAGCAAAATATCTGAACAGGCATCTCTCAAAATACATACAAATAGCCAAAAGATATATGAAAAAAAGTGTTCAATATCACTAATCATCAGAAAAATGCAAATCAAAACTACAATATATCATCTCTCCTCACTTAAAATGTCTTGTATCATAAAGACAGTCAATAACAAATGCTGGTGAGAATGTGTAGAAAGAAGAACTCTTATACACTGCTGGTGGGAGCGTAAATTAGTATAGCCACTATGGAGAACGGTGTAGAGGTTCTTCAAAAATTAAAAATATAATTTCTTAATGACCCAGCAATTCCCTATGGGGTATATACCTAGCAGAAAGAAAATCAGTATATCAAAGATACATCGTCACTGCCATGTTCATTGCAGTACTAGTACTATTCACAATAGCCAAGATATGAAATCAGCCTAAGTGGCCATTGACAGATGGAAGGATAAGGAAAATGGGGCATATATACACAATAGAATATTTTTCAGCCATAAAAACAAACAAAAATCCAGGCCAGGTGCACTGTTTCATGCCTGTAATCCTGGCACTTTGGGAGATCAAGGTGGGTGGATCATGAGGACAGGAGTTTAAGACCAGCCTGATCAACATGGTGAAACCCCATCTCTATTAAAAATACAAAAATTAGCTGGCCATGGTGGCAGCTACTTGGGAAGCTGAGGCAGTAGAAATGCTTGAGGTGGGACCCAAAGGTAGAGGTTGCAGTGAGCTTAGATCGCACCACTGCACTCCAGCTTGGGCTACAGAGCAAGACTCTGTCTCAAAAATAAAAATAAAATAAAATAACAAAAAAATTTCATTTGCAGCAACATGGATGGAACTGGAGGCTATCATGTTAAGTAAAATAAGCCAAGCAAAGAAAAAGAGATATTGCATTTCCTCATTTGTATGTGGCATCTAAAAATGTGGATTTCATGAAGGTATTGAAGATTGTTGCTTACCAGAGTCCAGGAATAAGAGAGGAGAGGAGGGATGAAAGAAAAAAAAAGAATAGAAATTTATTTATGACCACTGACCTGTACACTTAAAAATGGCAAAAATGGTAAATTATATACGGATATTATACCTCAATTAAAAATTAACAAATATATGGTTCTGCAATTTATTTATGTAATCATTTGCAGAGATAAGGGCCATCAAAAGTAAGCTGAAAGAGGTTTTTGAATTTGCACACATTGAATCTAAGTTTATTATGAATCATGCAAATGGAAATATTAATCTTATCAATGAAAATGTAAATCTGAAGTTTGTCGCTTAATTACGAGCTGTCTATGAGTTAAACTAAAAGTAAATTTTGCTGAGAAAGTCAAAAGGAGAGATCATTTTGCTAAGAAAGTCTCTGTAGATAATGTAGAATCATGTTAATAAGCCAAATTTTTTTTACTAATACTAGTCTCCCTAATTAGTTGCAGAGAGTACATTACAATCATTTCTCAGTCATGGAAGCAAAGGTCAGAATGAAATATGTTGAGCTGTGAATAGCAATAATGGAATGAAGACATTGCCATTAACTACAAAGGAACTTGAAGTCCTTATATATTTTGTCTTTTCTTTTGTTGATGACACTTTTATAGATAAGGATCACATTGCTTTAATATGTAGGAAACACTATAATTACTTAAGTGAGAAAGAATTGATAGATAATTGAAGCTGAGATTTCTAAAGAAGAGACTGCCCAAAGCACCATTGTACTTGAGAAAGTAACAAAATTAAAAGCATGAGCAGGTGCAAGACAGATTTTAGTTTGAGTAGCAGATGCTAAAATGGTTTTATTAAATGTCTTCATTTTTTTCTCAGAAGTTGAAGACAAAGTCATCTTTAAAAGGAAGAAGATACGTAAAAGTTTTGAGAAGAATGGAGATTACTTATTATAGCCACTCTAGAGATTCATTTATATATATGAAAAGGAATAAAATATTATAATTGCAATGTATATTTAGGATCCAGGGAGGAGTCTGGATCATTACTTTATATTGCTATAAATCTTCTTAGATCTGTAGTTTTCTTAAGCTGTGTTTGAGAATAAAATGGATGCCACACTCCTCAGTGCCAACTTGTAGAACTATCCCTGCCCCCAGCTCTTATGCACTGGGGCAGAGTTTTTGCCCAGAATAGGCATGACAGAAAGCTTCACAGTTATGCCCTAGAAGACTGTTTTAGTTTGGAAAAGAACATGCATAAATGTGTGCTGTAGAGTGTTGTCAAAATAGCTCCATGATATTTGTAGCAATAAGCAATAGAGCTCTCAGAACTGTAACAGAAAGAACCAGGGGAAGAAACAAATAAGAAGATCCCTCCTGGAACACTCCTAAGTGCCCCAACCCAATCCTGGAGGTTAGGGAGCTTTATCATGCACAAAGCTATATTCATTCAGGAGTAATCAGAGCAGGACAGACTTAATAAATCCCTCATGATACAAATAGATCCATCAACAGGAGGCAGGCAGGATGCTCATTGGCAAGAAGAGCGTAAGAATAAACACACGATTAAACACTGGATGAACAATAAACTATGTTGACCTAAAGGAATCCAGGATTAAACATAAAATTTTCTTTTAAATGTCTAGAAAACTGTGTGTATGCTTAAGTCTGTGCCCTATCAGGAGTGATCAAAGAGGAAAAATCTAACTTTGTATAAAGCAAAAACATAGATTCCTTGAACTCTGATAGCAAATTTCAAGAGATACAAAAATTAAGTAGCAAAGAATAAATTTACATAAGCAAAGAATCTTAGACCCAGCCATTCTTGTAATCCAAATGTTTAGGTTCTCCCAAAATTCATGTTAAAATCTTAATCTTCCAGGTGATGGTACAAAGGGTGAGGCATTTTGGGAGGAGATTATGTCCTGAGGGAAGAACCCTTATGAATGAGATTTGTGCTTTTATAAAACAAGCCCAGGGGAGCTTGTTCACCCCTTCCACGACATGAGGACACAGTGAGAAGATGCTGTGCTATGAAGTAAGAAATAGGATTTTACAAGATGCTGCATATGATAGCACCTTGTTCTTGGACTTTCCAGCCTTTAGAACTGTGTTAGAATGGTGAAAATAAATTCATGCTGCTTATAAGCCACACAGTTTATGGTATTTTGTAATAACAGCCCAAACAGACTAAGAAAATCTTTGTTCAGGAAGTGGCTTATGTTAACTAAGGTAAGAAACCTAGGTAGCCAGAGAAAAAGTTGAAAACAAACAAACATAAATCTTAGCAGCAACATCAGAGGTTGCACAGTGCAAAAAGGATAAACTTCACAGAATTAAATCAGACATGTCACTAAACAGATAAATAATGAAGACAACAAACACCAGCCATGGTGGTAGTAGTGGTGGGTAGTGTATAACTATTCAAAGTCGTTACAATACATTATTTTAAATAATATAGTCCAGTTTTCTGTAAAAACCTTAAAAGACATGGAAAGAAATGTAAAGTATGACCACATACATTGGGTGGGGCTGGGATCAGTCAATAGGAACTGATATTCAAAAAACTAAGATGTTGAATATAGGAAAAAAAAAGAACTAAAAGGAATCATATCTAAAAATTAAATAGAGATATAATGACAATATCTCATCAGATGCACAATATCAATGCATATAAAAAACTATAAAAATGAACCAAAGGGAAGTCTGAAATAGAAATGTATAATAACCAAAATGAAAATTCACCAGAGATTCAACAGTAGACTTAAACTGTAGGAAGATTTAGTGAGCTTGAGAACAGAACAATTTATATTATACTATCTAAGGAAAAGAGAGAGGCCAGTGGGATGGCTCATGCATGTAATCCCAGCACTTTGAGAGACTGAGATGGGTGGATCAGTTGAGGCCGGGAGTTCAAGACCAGCTTGGCCAACAAGGTGAAACCCTGTCTCTACAAATCATACAAAAATTAACTGGGTATGGCGGGGTACACCTACAGTCCCAGGTACTCAGAAGGCTGAGGCACGACAATTATTTGAACCCAGGAGGCAGAGGAGGTTGCAGTGTGCCAAGATCACACCACTACACTCCAGCCTGGGCAACAGAGCAAGACTCTGTCTCAAAAAATATTAATAATAATAAAATAAAATAAATAAAAATAAAATAATAGTTAAGAAAAGAGAGAAAATGGAATGAAAATATAAAAACAGGTTAGGAAAAATGTGAGGTTACATTAAATGTAGCAGTAGACATGTAATGGGATTTCCATAGAAGAGTATAGAAATAGAGAAACAAAAAGTTTGTGTAAAGAACTAAAAGCTGAACACTTTGCAAATTTTATACAAAAGTGTAATGTTGACATTTAAGATCAATCAGCTCCTATTAGGCTAAACATAAATTGACCCACAAAAAAGACATATGACAATCAAAACCTGAAAGCCAAATGTAAAATCTTGAAAACAGCAAGGGAAAACAATGCACTATGAAAAAAGAAATCCTAATAAGATTGATAACTATCCCGTCATCTGAAACTATACACAACAAACGACACTGGTGTGATATATTTAAATTGCCAATAAACCCTAACCCAACACCAACAAACAAGAATCATATAACCAGTAAAGCACTATTTCAAAAATGAAGTAATAATCAATACATTCCAAGATAAACACCAAAAGAAATTGTAACTCGCATACCTACTTTAAAGAAATACTAAAGATTTTCTTAATCTTGAGTTCTAATTTGATTGCACCGTGGTCTGAGAGACTGCTTGTTACAATTTCCATTGTTTTGCATTTGCTGAGGAGTAATTTACTTCCAATTATGTGGTCAATTTTAAAGTAAGTGTGATGTGGTGCTGAGAAGATTGGGATGGAGAGTTCTATAGATGTCTATTAGGTCTGCTTGGTCCAGCTCTGAATTCAAGTCCTGGATATCCTTGTTAATTTTCTGTCTCATTGATCTGTCTCATATTGACAGTGGAGTGTTGAAGTCTCCCACTATTATTGTGTGGGAGTCTGAGTCTCTTTGTAGGTCATTAAGAACTTGCTTTGTGTATCTGGGTGCGCCTGTATTGGGTGCATATATATTTAGAATAGTTAGCTCTTGCTGTTACATTGATCACTTTACCATTATGCAATGCCCTTCTTTGTCTCTTTTGATCTTTGTTGGTTTAAAGTCTGTTTTATCCGAGGCTAGGATTGCAAACCCTGTTTTTTTTCTTTTCTTTTTTTTTTTTTTTTTTGCTCTCCATTTGCTTGGTGAATGTTCCTCTATCCCTTTATTTTGAATCTATGCGTGTCTACCCATCTGACAAAGGGCTAATAACCAGAATCTACAGAGAAATTAAACAAATTTATAAGAAAAAACAAACAACCTCATCAAAAAGTGGGCAAAGGATACGAACAGACACTTCTTAAAAGAAGACATTTATGCAGCCAACGCACACATGAAAAAAAACTCATCATCACTGGTCATTAGAGAAACACAAATCAAAACCACATTGAGATACCATCTCACACTACTTAGAATGGTGATCCTTAAAAAATCAGGAGACAGTGCCAGGCATGGTGGCTCATGCCTGTAATCCCAATCCCAGCACTTTGGGAGGCCGAGGTGGGTGGATCACGAGGTCAAGAGATCAAGACCATCCTGGTCAACATGGTGAAACCCCATTTCTACTAAAAATACAAAAAATTAGCTGGGCATGGTGGCACGTGCCTGTAATCCCAGCTACTCAGGAGGCTGAGGCAGGAGAATTGCCTGAACCCAGGAGGCGGAGGTTGCGGTGAGCCAAGATCACGCCATTGCACTCCAGTCTGGGTAACAAGAGCGAAATTCCGTCTCAAAAAAAAAAAAAAAAAAAAATCAGGAGACAGGAGATGCTGGAGAGGATGTGGAGAAATAGGAACGCTTTTACATTGTTAACAGGAGTATAAACAAGCTCAACCATGTGGAAAATAAAGTGACCTTTCTTCAAGGATATAGAACTAGAAATACCATTTGACCCAGCAATCCCATTACTGGGTATATAACCAAAGGATTGTAAAACATTAAGTTATAAAGACACATGCACATGTATGTTTATTGTGGCACAGTTTACAATAGCAAAGACTTGGATTCAACCCAAATGCCCATCTATGATAGACTGGATAAAGAAAATGTGGCACATATACACCATGGAATACTATGTAGCCATAAAAAGGAAGAGTTCATGTCCTTTTCAGGGACATGGATGAAGCTGGAAACCATCATTCTCAGCAAACTAACACAAGAACAGAAAATCAAACACTGCATGTTCTCACTCATAAGTTTGTGGGTGTTGAACAATGGGAACACATGGACACAGGGAGGGGAACATCACACACCAGGGCCTGTCAGGGGTTGTGGGAGCTAGGGGAGGGATAGGAGGGGATACGGGGATTGGGGAGGGATAACATTAGGAGAAACACCTAATATAGATGACAAGAGCGGGGATGGATGCCACCACCATGGCGTGTATGTACCTATGTAACAGACCTGCATGATTTGTACATGTACCCCAGAACTCAAAGTATATATATACATACATACGCTAAAGGATGTTGTTACTATATGAAGATAAGACCTTTAGCAGGAAGGTTAAATGAGGTCATAAAGGCAAGACTTTGATCAGATAAAACTGGTTGTCTTATAAAAAGAGGAGGGGGGATGGATTTCTCTTCCCAAGCAGACTTCTTCAAGCCAGGAAAAGAGCCCTTTTCAGAAACCAAAACCTGCTGCAACCTTGATACTGTAGTCTGTGGTATTTTATTATGGCAGGCTAAGAAGACCAATATAATTTGGGACTGAACAAGTGGGATGCTGCTATTAAAGTGGAAGTGGCGTTGGAACTGGGAGATGAGCAGAGGCTGAAACTGTTTTGATGTCCATCCTAGAACAAAAGCTTAGATTTTCAGAAGGATTTTTTGGTATATACATGCACATTAAAAGGTGATTCAATGAGGGCTCAAGAAGAAAAGAGGAAAGCTATAGAGAGAGCCTTTATTATTTTAGAGAATACATACATTTTTTTCATGAACAGAATATTTGTAGAAATATTAATGTTAAAGAGAGTTCTGTTAAAATTTCAGACAACGGTGAAAAACATGTTATTGGAAACCAAAGGGTTTATAAAGTTGCAAAGAACATAGTTGAATTGTAATCTATCCTTTCATGGAAGGTAGAACTTGTGAGTAAAAATACTGGATATTTAGTTAAAGATATTTTGAAGCAAAGTTTTGACTTTGCTTTCTTCTGACTACCAACAACAAAAAAATGCAATTCTATTAAAGGATTGACTAATTTCCTCCTGTGCATAATAGGAATAATTATCTGCCTAATGGAGCTGTTGTCAGATTAATTAAGTAACTAAGTTCAACTTCAAATTCATTTTGAATAAGGCAAAAGATAAGTCTAGTACCACACCCAACATAGCTTCCAGATATGATACTCATATTTATTAAAAGTTTAATAGGTGGTGGTGTCTGTGCTAAATACTTCCCATGAGATTATCACCCAGCCTTAAAAGCAGAATGCTATTAGTCACTACAAAATCTTCATGCTTCTAGGGAAAGCAAAAATTAAATAAACATCAAACACACATACCAACTTTTACAAGTCACAGGAATATTCACATTTTGGGCAGAGTTTGAGGAATCAAAGCAGAGGAAAACATTCCCCTTTACCCTACAAAACATTTATGTTATACTCAGACTACTTCTAACAAAGATTTTTAATTATGTCTCAAAAGTAACCCAGGACTTAAAGAAAAAAATTCTGGCTTCGTATTCCTCCTTTAGCTATTAGTCAAGTTGTTTCTTGAACTATACTGCTCACTGCTAAATTGGGGCTGATAATAAGAATATTGATCATAGTATATGGTGGTCATGAAACTTAAATGAAATAATACACATGGCTACTCTATATCTGATACATTACTGTGCTGCACAGGAGAGTAGTCATCACCACAGCAGTTGAAGTAGTTATTTTGGAGTGGAATAGTGGTGGTAATATACAGATTTTGAGTAAGTCTTAAAATAAAAATATAAAGTAAAAGTAGAAACCCATACAGCGTCGAAGAGACAAAGGCTAACACTGTATTTACTTTAGTTCTGGCCTCCCTGGTAACCAAATTAAAAATAATAATAATAATAAAAAAGGAAATTCTGAATCTCACTTGTAAAATTAAGTAAAAAATAGGAAAACATTTTTTGATGCTAAGCTCAAGGCAATTTACATGGGTTTTTTAAATTAGAGTTAATGATTATACAACATAAAGAAGAATGTCTTCAACTACACTTTTTCAGAATATACATAATTCTTATGAATACTTTTTATGATAATTCCTAACAAAAACTGATGTCAAACATGAAAACACGGCTTAATAAAAGCATTTTTCTGAGGACTAAACTGCTGAGATTTAGGAACATAATTTTCTGGTGAAGATGGTCAGTTTTTTTTTGTTTGTTTTTGTTTTGTTTTTCTCTTCTAGTACATCAGAAATGGGGCCAGCATGTTGCATGCATTATTTTTCATCTTTATGCTTTCTTGAAAGGTAGGATTATTATTCCCTGTGATTATAGTTAGTAGGTGGTAAAAACATCACATCCTTGCCATTAAACCAAAGAATCTTGAACTTTTGACACACAGATTAGTTTTATATGAATGACCAGTATGATCCTCAGCCTGTCTTTTTCAAATATTAATAACTTACAGTCAGGCTTTGGAGAGAAACTGGACAAAATGAAGTTCAAGGTTCAGCTCCCTGGTGAGTGTCCAGGGATCAGACACTCTTTAATTAAACAGATTCTACAGCTTCTTTTTTTTTGTTTCTACCTTACTCAACTTTGATGTGACATTTGATGATATGAACTCTAGTTTCTATTTTAGAAAGAAAATTAAAAGTTATATTTAATATTATCCATATTTCTTTTATTTCTTCAGAGTGATGATTTACATCTCTGCATCTTCAAATGTTTTCCTTCTACACATACACACACCTGGAAAACTAAAGATATACTCTAGCTCCCAGGACTATAGGAAAGTCAGAGATAAAATAAGGGCAATTCAGTAGAGAGTTTATAAATCAAAATATAATTGTCCTATGGTTCTTCACTTGCCTTCCTGTAGATCCGTGAATCTATGTTTTCTTACTCAGCAACAGTGCTTCTTTTCTCCCTGTACATATCTCCAAGAAAGCAGGGGAAAGCCAATGCTAACTATTTCACCTGAGTACCCTGAGATGCTAACTCCCAAATGCAATGCAATGTATGCACAGCGGAGTGTGCCCTTCTCCAAAGGTCTCTGGGGTTGTGTTTGTTAATTCTCTTCTCATGTTAAAGTTTCCATCCTCTACCAAAGGTTGATTATTTTCTTCCAGGAAGATCTATGTTACTTCAACTCTGCTAACATCCTTAAAAAAAGTTGACTTTCTTTTTGTGGAAAATACCCTGAGCTGGAATAAGGTTCCATTAACTAACAAGGAATACAAAGCTATCTTTGCATCAATGGTAGGAAGCAACCAAATTTTCTAGGTATGGCCTCTTCCTCCTTAGAGTTTCTATAATTTGGATGTCTCTATTGAGCTGGGGAAATGAAGCCATGTAAGACTTGACCATTGTAGATTCACAGAATTTCTTTGGATTTTTGAGGTGCTCTTTGATGGTTAATACTGAATGTCAACCTGATTGGATTGAAGGATGCAAAGTATTATTCCTGTGTGTGTCTGTGAGGGTGGTGTCAAAAGAGATTACTATTGAGTCAGTGGACTGGGAAAGGCAGGCTCACCCTCAATCTGGATGGAGGCATCTTCTAATCATCTGCCAGTGTGGCTAAAATAAAAGCAGGCAGAGGAATATGGACAGGCTAGACTGGCTAAGTCTTCCAGCCTCTGTCTTCTCCTGTGCTGGAAGCTTCCTGCCCTTGGACATCGGACACCAAGTTCTTTAGCTTTTGGACTCCTGGCCTTACACCAGTGGTTTGCCAGGGGCTCTTGGGCCTTCAGACACAGACTGAAGGCTGCACTGTCAACTTCTCTACTATTGAAGTTTTGGGACTGAGACTGATCCACTACTGGCTTCCTTGCTCCTCAGCTTGCAGGTGGCCTATCGTGAGAATTTACCTTGTGATCATGTGAGTTAATTCTCCTTAATAAACTCCCCTTTGTGTAAACATCTCTGCTATTAGTCCTGTCCCTCTAGAGAATCCTGACTAACACATGCCCTAATATATATTTTGTATCTATGTGATTTGTGTATTCTCCTTATGGATACTGCTTGTTTCAAACTGTTTTTTCTAATATCAACTAAGTTAAAAAGAAACCAATGCTGCTAACTTTTAGCTGACAACTTGATTCCTTACACTTGTAGATCTGTATAATATTTTTTAAGATTTTAGAGTTTGATGTAAGTATGGCCAAGTGAAAATGAAAACGAGAGATTTTTTATTCAAAAATTAAGAATGTTAAGAAAGCAAAAACAGAACATCAGACCAAGAACAGGGTCCTGTGAGCCTACACAGGTTACAGGTCTCTGAAGCAAGCCCTGGTGTCTTTCTTTGATTGTGTTTCCTGAAAGCAAAGCCTGAGGTTGGGAATCAGATTCAAGTGATTTATTAGAGGGATTGCCCTTTAGAAAGGGCATTTGAAGGAAACAAGAAGTAAAGGGGAAAACTAAGCAAAAATGTGGTCTCAGCTGAATACTAAGCTCTAGCTGATCTCACAGGGAAAGCTCTGGAACAAAAAATCTTTCCAAGTGAGTCAAATCTTGGGAAAGACAGCCAGAATATTCTAGTTTCATTTACCTAATTGTGGTAATTCTCCAAATAAGAGACTAACACTCACAGCAGCTGTAAATAGGGTGAAAGTGCTGGTACAAGGGATCTGGGTCAGGTAACATCATCTTCCACCACAGTCCCTTTCTTTAATTCTGCGATACTCAAAAATCATCTAATCCAGAGTATCAGTGGAAGACTAAAGCATGGTTCAACAAGAAATGTTAACAGTTTGGCAATGCATGGATCATGATCCGGTAGGACAGTGTAGCTTCTTAGGCAAATTCAGTTTCTTACAGAGTGGTTTAAAAATCGCATTGCCCAATCCTCCCTTTTGTTTTCTAGGAACTATTTCTAGAACTCAGATCATTTAAACTCTTCTAATAAATTAACAAGATTACATTTGACTGTTTGTTTCATTATAAAATACCCAAATGTACAAGATATATTAATGTTTTGTATTTCACTTTATTAAAGTGAATTCATTACAGCCTACTGGTATTTCTGAAATCACAAATGGCTTCTGAGAATATATCTCATCTCGGCACATCACCTTTTTTACAGGGTTATGCCCATTGTTTCAAGGTGAATTGCCTCTAATTCCAGTACTGAGCATTTTAGCCCTCACTATTGCAGTTATGTGCTGTAAGAGGATTCACTGATATTTCAGAAGGACCCACCAACATGAAGTCGATGTGACTATCAATCCCTCAGAGTGTGAGGAATGTAGATCTCACTTTTCAGTGGTAAAACCTGGTTCCATTTGCCGCTCCAGTTCCACTTAGTGGCCACAAATTAATTTTAGTCAATTCAATATTATCTCTGTCAATGCAACCTCCTTTCCCCTAATGACTTTCCCTACATGGAGAGGAACAGGTGAAGGACCTTTTATTAAACTCTGTCAACAGCATCAACCAATGGGAAATACTTGTTTACAGCTAGTCTCAGTACCCAAGTTCAAGTACATCATTGTTCAACCTACCTCTTCTCAAACACAGGCCTCATGTAGGTGATTTCTACATATGATCTGTCCAGCTTCACCTGTTTCCAAATATATATTTTAGCAATGTGCCCACACCATATCCCTTTGGCACCTGCTAGTCTATTTTCGAACATCGATACTCTGCCAACTCCTTTCCAACCTCTGGCCCTTAACTTCTACTCCTCCCCTCCACTAATCTGTCTTGGACTTTTTTCAAAGCCATGGGCTTGAAGAACCTATGAGATGGACGTCTGTGGTAATTTAATTTTCCAGAGGCAATAATCAACAAATAATTATTATTGTAGTGCCTATGTTTATCATGAAAACAAAAGACTGTGTATAAAGACCTAAATTCTAAATACTCTCACATTTCAGAATGACAATCCTGAGGTGCATTCCACAAGGTTCTTTGGAGTGGGGGGTGCTTGTTCTAGGTCTAGATGCTAAAAGCAGTAACCAAATCAATTATACAGCCTTTATTGTTTTTTATTCTTATAGTCTCTCATTCTCCCCACTCCTTCATTTCTGCTTCTTAGAATCTCTTCTCGCATCTACTGCTTCTATACAAGTCCTTGTCTCAGGTCTTATATTAGAGGAACCCAAATAAAGATGATTTCTATTTAACATGGCCTTAGAAAATAGAACCCTCTGAAAAACTAATCAGATATGACAAAGACCTTACTTCTGAGGACAGGCAGAGGAACAAGATGATAAAAGCTGTGATGGCAACATAAGGGTAGACTTCCATGAATTCTCCAGACTGTGTCAAAGCTTCCCTCACTCTTCTAAACAATACATAACTGCTTTGTTGGAATACATGCTAAGATACCAGATGCATTAGATGTTTTACAAAATTGTAAGTCATCTCCTCAAATTCACTCATATCTCCCCTTATTAACTCCAGAAATAAATTAAGTCAGCAGCATAGTCCAAGGAAGGAATGATATGTCTGATATTAGATAAAATATTAGATGTAATGAAAGAATTAAAAGAATGTGTTCCAGTAAGAACTGGAAAATGTAACTGGGAATAGATCTTGAGGAAGCAGAATCCTGGTAGGGAAAAATATAACAGGGCATACTGCTAACCTACAAGCCTCATTTAACAGCTCAGTATTAAACAGTCTAGCATTGGCACTTAGCAATGAACCCAAAGATGATACTCTTAATCATTACGGGATAACTTCCTGAACTTGGATGTGACAATGACTGCAGTGTGGTGGGCAGTTTCTGGGCATGTGCTCATGTATCACCTCAAATACTTTCACAACTTACACTTTTATATCTCAGGGCTTGTCTTTGAGGCCATGAGAGCTGACTCGCACCAGGTGAAGGGCAACCTCAAAGTGTAAGTTAATTCCCATGTCTGGGAACAACATTCAACTAATAAGGAAAGATTCATTGCTAACTAAATTCTTCCATTTCTTAGCCTTCAAAGACATAATCCTGAAGCACGTTATGTAGGTTTCTCAGGAAGTTCCATGGGTATTAAACCCCAGTTGCCATAGAATGACCAGTTCAACAATATCCACTTTCCCAGCTTTCTCTCATTTCTACTTTCCTTCTTTAGGCTGTCTTATCCAAAGAGCATTACCTGTACTCAAGTCCTTGAATTAGGCTCTGCAGTGGCAGAAATTAAATAGATCAGAAATAAAATATATCTCTATGAGAGCAACATTTACTTAAAGGTCATCTATAATGAAATCTACCACATAAATCTTTTCAAAGCTTCTATATACATTGATCATTTCCTCCCTGCAAGTGGTCAGAATCAAAAGTGTGATCAAAGGAAGAATGATTTCAAGGGATCTATTGGAGTGATGAAATTTTCTGAATCTGAATAATGTGATGGGTGTACAACTTGATAAATCACTGAAAATTATTGAAATATATACTGAAAATAGATGAATCTTATGGAATACAAACTAGATCTCAGTAGACTATTTAAAATCCAAATAAAAGCTCATGAGGGGAAATGATATTTTAAAAGCGTATTAGATAAAGTATCAAAACAGAATGTCTTGCTGATATTTTCCTCAAGACTCTTGTTTTATTACAACACAATTTCTTAAACTGAGATCAGAAGACCTCAGTGATCTTTAGACATTCTCTTATCCCAATGAGTAATGTAATTAAGGTTTGGTAGACTTTCTTGTCATTTCTGCCATTTGACCTGGGAAAAATAAAAGAAAAATATCTCTATTCTGCCTTAAGTAGGCAGACACTCTAGAATTCAGAAGCTCAACTATAGAAAAGTGAGGACATTCTTTCCCTGAGTTACGGGAAAGGATGTGTCCACATTCAAGGAAAGACCTTAGTGTAAAACCAATAAAACTCATGTGTGATTTGGGAACTAGAAAACCTTCTGTGAGAACTCTTTAACTGTCTCTAGACAGTTAAAATTGTGTGAAATTTCTGCCTCAATGTGATTTAAACATCAAATGCGATGGGTTTTAGACAAAAAGGTCATCCTAAATATGGACATTTATGTACAGCATAATTTTGTTGTACATAGAGTTCAATGCATTTGTATTATAAGTAGACGACATCAGAAACAAACAGCACTAACTAGTTTGAGCAAAATAAACTTTTATATTTAGAAGTATTTTCCCCCTAAAAAGTTATTTGCTGTGTAACTAAGTTCAACAAACAATATACTATGTGTGTTTTATAGGATAATCATCACTATCTACTTTACCAAATCTCCAAATTATGATGGTTGTTTACAGCAAAAAAATAAATAAATAAATAAATAAATTAATTAATTAATTTTTCATCTTGCAAAGAAAAGGTTAATGTACTATTCAGGCCCAGTGTCTTTAACATGAATGATTTCTAAGTGATACAGATTCCCTGGATTCCTTTTTGCCATCTTCAACACATGGCTTTAAGATTCTCCTGATGTTATCCTGCTAACTGATGAAGGCAAGAGAAATTCAGAAAGATCATTGAAGATGTTTAAGTGATAAGGACCAGAAATGACAAACATCTTTATAATGCAAATTCCATTGCTCTAAATTTAATCAGAAATCTCTATCTAACTGCAGAGGAAGCAAGAAAACATAGCTGAGTTGTATACCCAGGGTAAAGAAAATTGGTTTTGTGGTCATGTAGAATCATCTCTACCACATGTCATCAACTAATTTGGGTCATTCTGTGGTCCACTATCCCACTCAGAGAAAACCGCAAAGTCAAAATCCTAGAATAACATCTTCCAAAGTACACTCTTCCTCCCAGCCACGGCTGATTGGACAAGATTGCACTTGGACTCATGTGGAAGTTCCTAGACATGCCTTGAATCTACAATGGACTTTTAGTAATTGTTCTGCAAAGTCTTGCTTAATGGAATTTTCTTACATGTTCATTTGGATGTATGTCTTTATATTAAAACCACATAAGTTGTATTAACTTAAATGAGTCCCCATTCTTTAAGAAAATCTCTAATTACAGTATTCTACATTAGTCCTCATCTCTGTCTCTGAACAGTTCCACTGTAATAATCATAAACGCTTTAAACTCAACAAATAGAAACTGATATCCTAGTTTTTATGCATTTTTCAATGGCAGAATTTTCTAAGCTCCTTGGACCAGAGACTAAGTTTAACTCACTTAACCTCTTCCTTGGAAACTGTACACATCACACACCTTTTTGT
Source organism: Aotus nancymaae (assembly GCF_030222135.1). Classification (NCBI taxonomy): domain Eukaryota; kingdom Metazoa; phylum Chordata; class Mammalia; order Primates; family Aotidae; genus Aotus; species Aotus nancymaae. The sequence goes on from NW_026988435.1 coordinate 15,001,211, forward strand.
CTTTGTTTCTAATCCTTGTTCATTTGCTTCCATTTGCAAATCATCCCCCTGGGACGTATTGCATAAATTATGGTACTTATTGTGTCTACAGAAATCATCCTTTACCTCAAATCATTGCAAAGCCATTTTATACACTGTTTGACTGATTCTAATCATGTTGCTCCCAATTAAAAATGTGCAAATCACTATCTAGCACCCAACAAAAAATATTCATAATAATTGGTTTAGAATTAGTATTCCCTTAAAATAAAGCTGTGGCCCATCTTTTGATTTTCTTCCATTTTCAAATTAATTCTATATTCTCTGTAAATTGATATATACTTCTGTTCATTGGCATCCTAATGCTATGGTTCGAATGAGTTCCCTCCAAAATTCAGGTGTCACAAATCTGACAGTATTAAGAGATGGAGACTTTAAGAGGTGGTTAGGCCATAAGAACTCCTCTCTCATGAATGGGATTAAGGACCTTATAAGAGGAGCTTCAGTCAGCGTTCTTCTTTCTTGACCATCTGCCTTCCACCACATGAGGGCACAGGTTTCTTCCCTCCAGAGGACTAAACAATAAGATATCATCTAAGAAACAGAGAGTAGCCCTCAACAAACCACCATATCTGCACTTTGATCTTAGACTTTCTGGCCTCCAGACCTATGAAAACAATAAATTTCTGTTCTTTATAAGTTGCTGAGTCTCAGACATTTTATTCTAACAGCGCAGACAAACTAAACATCTACTTTAAGTCAAAATTGTATCTTGCTTTCTTTAGTTGAATTCCTTTATTCTACTCCAGACAAATTTAATTTCTTCCTCCTTTTTGAAATGTATTGACTTGTTTTCTATTTTTCAAAAAAAAATTATGTGTGTTTTTGCCATGAAGTTGTTTGTATACATAGTTAATTTTTCTTTAATTTAGCACTAATTATATTTTATTTGAATGGTGGCTTAAAACCAAAACAAATGCTAAAAATAGCTGCATATTATTTAATGCGTATCGAATGAATGAATGGACTCACTCTACAGATGAAACAAATTATTTCAGAAAAATTAATATTGCCTTGCCAATAATTACTTGAAACACATAATTCTCTTTTATGTATACTTTAATGTCAACTTGGGGTGTCATATTTTCTATTCTTGAGATATAAACCTATAGCCTTTTCTTTTTGCTTTGAGATTGTTTCCCTCTCTTTGCCCAGGCTGCAATGCAATGATGTGATCTCTGCTCACCACAATCTTGACCTCCTTGGTTCAAGCAATTCAATTCTCTTGCCTCAACCTCCTGAGTAGCTGGAATTACAGGCATAAACCACCATGCCCAGCTAAATTTTTTTTTTTTTTTTTTTAGTAGAGATGGGGTTTCACCATGTTGGCCAGGCTGGTCTCCAACTCCTGACCTGAAGTGATCTGCCTGCCTTGGCCTCCCAATGTGCTGGGATTACAGGTGTGAGCCACCATGCCAGACCAAACCTATGGCATCTTAAAATCTATAATTTTTTCCCTCTCCATCCTATTTATGTCAATCAGATCATTTTTGTTTTGACTCTTTCTTTACATTGTAAATTGAGCCAAATTATATTAATTACAGTTTACATATAATAGAAATAATCTAATGTATCAAATCTAAAAATTAATAAATGAGGAGAGGCATTATTGAACTTCAGGGTAATCAATGTCTATAGCACTTACAATGTTCAAGAATTATTTTCAAAAACTTCAATAAAGTCAATTTTCCTAATTATATTATCTTTCTTCAGAAAATCAGCATTCGTTATTATATTTTGCTTATTAACTTGTATTTGTTTCATTTAATTACTGGTTTTGCTACAGTATTTTCCCACTACATTTCATCGTTAATATGAATGGCATGGGGGTCATCATACATTAAATAGTCTTAGTTAGATGAACTTAAGAAATTGTTCCTCATATCTGATATTTTGTCCTAGATGCAAAATGCATTATCAATTCCAAACAACTGACTTATAAATGAACATTGGAATTAGCATATTTTTATCAGCAGAAATTCTCATATTTTCACTATCTTACTGGAATAATAATTTGATAAATGCTTAGGCACATACTGAAAATATGACTGTCCCTGTTATAAAAGTAATCCTCATTTATATATCAAAAATAACACAATGAAATTAAAGGAAATGATTGGTTTGTAGCTTTTTATTTCAGTTGACTTCTCTGCATAGTCTCCCTCTTTTTTTTTTTTTCTTGACAGTGTCTCACTCTGTTGCCCAGGAAGGGCTCACTCTGGAGCCCTCTCCTTTTTGAAGTTGTGTATGCAGACATCCTTTTTGACAGAGTTGATCTGTTGGAGAGCCATGCCAGGTTTGAAGGCAGAAATGCCATTTTCATTCACCCTGCCTTTTCTAGCCATGCTGCACGTAATTCACCTCCCTCGTGTGAAGCAGAGGTTACATGCTGTATAAGTGACAGGGGAAAGGACCCTTAGGGTGAATTATACCATATGTCTTCAGATGCCTTTGTACTCTATTAAAAGAACATACCTCCAGGTAGGATGTGAAGTATTTACTGTTTTATCTCAGATTCTAGTAACATTACTTGACTTGACTTTTCACTTTTGGAAAACAGACATAGTATTAATAGGGATGTTGTAAATAGAAATTAAAATACTCACATTCACATAGGTGAATAAAATTGAATATAAAACTGATTTATAGTGTATAAGGTACCCTGTTGATCTCAGCAGCTTTAATCATGTGTGACTTTCACAGGCCTCTAGCAATGGACTTAATTCTTGCTGCCATTGATTCCAACTGATACTTAAAGATTCAAATCATCAAACTGAAAGCATACATTTTAAAACAAATTTTTAAAAATATGAAAAATAAAGGAACAGAAGAAATTAAAACTCAATTTTGATTATTTGGGTTCTAACGGGGGAAAAAAGACAGCCCATTTGTTTTAGTGACTGTTTCTATTTGGTGCCTGTCCAATAAGAAATAATAATAGTTCTGGTCAGATGCCACAAATTATATCTTTAAAACAAACATTTGTGTTCCTTTGCCCTAATAATCTCACAAATATTTCATATTGAAAGTGAATGCCATATTCTAAAGTTACTATTAAGATGTGTAATTAATCATTGTACTTAATTTTATAAAAATACAATTAAATGATTAATATTGTGTCTGAAGACATTTACATATGAGTACGCTCTACTTTTCAGAAATTTCAATGAATGACACTTCTGTTGAATTTCCTGTAGCCATTCAGATACACTTACATAGTGATGATGCTAATTTAGAGTAGGTATGTTAGCATGTTGGAATCTTTATCACCAGACCCAAGTGTAGAATTGACCAGGAAGAAAATAATAGAGAAATATATGACCTATTAATCTCTCCATATCTGAAATTTGAAATAAACTCCATCTCTTTCGGTCTCTTACTCTGTCCCTTTACCTCTCTCTCCTGCTTTTGTTTCTTTTGTGTTTTTTAGCCATCAGGAATAACTTTTATGCCTTAACTCTAACATAATTACTGCATTATTCAGAATACAGCAAATCCACTTTCATGAGGAAGTATGCCTTCAAAAGACGTTTTGCAAATTGCCCAGTAAAAGAAAAATCAAATTAAAGGAACTGGTACATACCTCGTAAAGACTCCACTTAGAGGGGTTGTATTATACTGATCGATATACTCAGGAAACAGGAAACTGTCAGTTCAGCTTTCCTTATTTGAGATGTTGAATGAATACGGGCTGCCTGCCTTCAAAACGAATGTATCTAACTCACAATCTGCAGAAAATTCAAAATGTAATCAACATTGTTATCATTGTGTGTGTGTGTCCATGTGTGTGAATGTGTGAATATCTACTCTATACGAATCACTTTGGTGATTATGTTCCTGGTTGTTATCCCTGACCCAATGTTTGTTTAATCTAAGTTCTAACAAATGTTGATATAATGTCTCTACCTGGGTGATTATGTTTCCAAAATTTAAAGCCATATTAGCATATTGTAGTTATTTATGAAATAAATGCATAAGTTTAATTGCTAATGTTTAGTTCAAATTGGTAATAGGTGCCATCATATTATTGTAAAAATCATTTATGCAGTAAAGATAGTGGATTATAACATACTCTATTTTATAAATTACTTCATTTATCATAAGAACAAATCACTAATCATTAAGTACCTATTGTTTGTAGGCACTACCAAGCATATTGTGTATACTAATTGTCTCAAAAACCTGATGAAATTGGTGCTATTATGATTTGCTAGAGATAACGATCTGGAACCAGATTGTTTCTGTTTTATAATGCATTGATATTTGTAATTAATTTTTTGTCTTGTTTACTTTGTTTTTATCTGCTGCCACACTAGATTTCAAAAAAGCAACTTAAAATAGTGGAAGTTTATATTTGTTATTAATTCTAACATTTTCCATACCTAGCTGGCAAACACACCCTAAGTTAATCCCGGATGACTCATATTCTTCTATAATCTCTTTACCTAAGTTTCCTTAATTATCATCAGAACCTAAGACTTGTTTCTAATCAATAGAAGAGGCAAAGATAATAGGATGTCACCTCCATGATTCTGCTACATTATGTAAGACTCTGTATTAGTGGACTGCAATTGGAGCTCCTCTTTCTGGTCTTGAAGAAGAAAACAGCCATGTTGCTGAATGCTTGTGGAGAAAGCCATAATTCAGGGAAATGTGAGTCACCTCTAGGCTGTAAGGGTGATCTACAGCCAACAGCCTGTAAAATGTTGGGCTCTCAACCTTACATCTGCAAGGAAACAAATTTGGCCAACTCCTTATATGAGTTTAGATGTGAATTATTCCCTTATTGGGCGTCTAGATGAGAAAACAGTCCAGCTGACCTCTTCATTACAACCTTGTGAGACCCTGAGAAGAGAACCTGCTTCATAGAAGGGGTAAGGTAATGTATTTGTGTTCTTTAAGGCTGCTAGGTTTGTGGTAATTTGTTATGCAGTGTGATGGTTAATGTTGAGAGTCAACTAGATTGGAATGAAGGATGCAAAATTGTTCTTGGGTGTGTCTGTGAGGGTGCTGTCAAAGGATATTAACATTTGAGTCAGTGGACTGGGAAAGGCAGACCCACCCTCAAGCTGAGTGGGCACCATCTAATCAGCTGCCAGTGTGGCTAAGATAAAAGCAGGCAGAGGAACATGGAAAGATAAGATTGGCTGAGTCTTCTGGCCTCCACCTTGCTCTATTGCTGGATGCTTCCTACCCTCAAACATCAGACTCCAAGTTCTTCAGCTCTGGAACTTTTGGACCTTCAATTACAGACTGAAGCCTGCACTATTGGCTTCCCTACTTTTGAGATTTTGGGACTCTGACTGGCTTCCTTGTTTCTCAGCATGAAGAAGGTCTATTGTGGGACCTCACATTATGATCCTGTGAGTCAATACAACTTAATAAACTCTCCTTTATATGTACATCTTATTAGTTCTGTCCCTCTAGAGAACTCTAACTAATACATGCAGCGATAGAAAATTTGTGCTAAGTTGCCCTTCAGCGGTAATTGACCAATGTTTCTGAAATATTCTATGCATTACCTCCAAATCTACTTAGATCGAAAAGCTATGAATTGGTGTCTGTTGTTTGTTATTAATATATTTTTTCATATAAAGTGTTTTTATGTTATTATTTAAAAACTGAATACCAGGGAAATAATCTGACCCTTTTCTGATAACATTTGCTACCAAATAAACATTTTGAGTGATACTATATCCTTGCCAACAATTTAAAATAAAGTGACATTTGGTGATATCATACTTTTGTCAAGTAATTAAAAACAAGTGACAAAATAGATTTTAAGAAACGCTAAATGTCTGTTATTCCTATATATTGAAGTTGTTTACAGGTACACAATAAAGTGGCTTTTGTAAAGGAAATCTGTCTTGCAATGTCTGTGTGAATTGGCTAAGTTTTGTTTTGAATAAAATGTAGTATCTCTAGAGCCATGAAATAATACTTGTTCCTTAATCAATATATTTATCCTTATTTAATAATGAAGATTTTAAAAACTCAGGCCACCTAACATAAGTTAATATAATAAATAGCTATTTGGTTAGTGTGTTTTCAATTTTCAATCTCCCAAAATTTTGTGGACATACAATAAATGGTCAATTAAAAAGTAAGTTAATCAAAACATTTTAAAATAATTTTCAGAAAAACTGTTCAAACCATATTAAAATCAGTAAACTGACTATTTCTAGTCAATAAAGTAAGCCTTTCTCTCTCTCACATTAACTGCTTTTAGATTGGAATACTAAAAATGAAAAGCAGATTGCAAAACTGACATTTAGAACTCAGCTCGGCTACAACAAAGATGTACAAAGTGAAACGGAAAATGAAAATGAGTGAAGCGTAGTTTTTATTGATCTCAGAGAGTGTATTGTATTGGCTGTTTTAGCTTTGAAATCTCTTCTCAAAATTGATTGCATTGCTCTTGTTGTGGTCAAATAGACAAGCTGGCCAAAGACTAAAAAATCTCAACCAAAGGATTTATTTTCTCTTATGTGTATAAGATTCAATCTCAATAAAAGAGAAACTACAAAAGGAAGTTTGAATATGAAAATAGAAAAAAACCCTGTATATGTGTAAACTTAATTTCCAAAAAGCTTAAGAACGCACACATAAAAAAATCTGCTGTTACGATGAAGACATTGTTGTCGTTAATAAGGAAATAAGGCTATTTTTTTTCTATTTATGATGTTCATGTGGAAAGCTGTATATACACACATATATATATAAATACACACACATTTGTATATATGAAATATCATATTGCATTGAGATCATGAGGGAAAACATAGAATATTGAATATAATATTTATATTGTCAAAACTTTTCAGGCACTACTTCAAAAACATTTGCTTCATGAACTTTCATGACTACCATGCTGTTCTATGACTTTCTAATTCTCTGTCAAATTTTTGTGGCTGTCTCTTTTTCTTCAACTACAATCCTGGGTGTATACTCTAATATGTGAAAGTGGTAAAAATGACATTGCTTTAGTGGAAACATTAGCGTTTAAATGAACTGACTAGCAGTTGCCTTCTTTCCAAAGTGACCCCTGGATTTTGAAAACTGTGTAAAGTTTATTTTGTAAACAATTATTTTCCAGCACTCAGCTTATCCCTAACATTTGTAAATAAATTGCCTTTTCTTTGCATTAGCTGTCTCCTCAACTTGATTGTAAATCTCTATAAACAAGAACCAAGTCTTCATGTGCAATTATCATAGCATCTGAAATCTGAATGAAACATTTCTCTAGAGGCCTGAGAATACTTTCATAGTAACTAGACATCTCAAACTTCAGGAGGAAACATACACAGAGAATAAAACAATATTGCCCTAAGTGCAAATCGGCACCATCAATGTAATTAAACATATTCACGCTCTTCTTCAGCTCTCTATCTTCTTCCTCCTCATGATCCGCAATCACCACTCATGTCATGTACCTTGCAGAATAAATATTTTAGTGCACGATTTACCTTTCTTATTTGTGAATGGTTTACTTATGCATCTACTTGAGTGAGCCCTGGATTACCAAGATTAAATATCACTTCTGGTTATGTTTATGAGGAGGTTCCCAGATGAAATTAGTTATTTAATCAGTGGACTCAATAAAATAACTGCCTTTCCCAATCTGGTTGGTCATTACCCAATTCTTTTAGGGTGTGAATAGAATAAAAAGTCACAGGAAGAAGGAATGTGTCCATTTTTGCTTCTTTCCTGCCTGCTTATTGGAGCAAACACATTTTGTTACCTTTGCAATGGGTTTATGCCATCACTTCCTCTGGTTTTCAGGCATTTGGATTCAGACTGAAATTATAATGCCTGCTTTCCTGGGTCTCTAGCCTGTTTTTGGGACTTCTCAACTCCATAGTCAAGTGAGCTAAAGTCTCATACTAAATACTAAATTCATCTCTCTCTCTTTCTCTCTCTGTCTCTCTTTCTCTTTTTGGGGAGCAAAGAAGATGGCCAATTAAATGCAGCTGAAAACACCTCTCCCACCAAGAGAAACCAAATACCAACTAAGCTATCATACTTCAAACAGATCTTTTGAGCAAAAATAGAGTTAATATAGAGGCAATTCAGACATTCTCCCGAACATGCTCTGACTATGCTCAGCTCAGAGGACCAGCAGTTTCCTGAGGAGCTGTGGGTTCCCTACTGACTTAACCATCAGCTCGGGAGAGTGCAGTCCACTGAGGCCTGCCTTAGGGCTAAGGAAACAGAGGCATGACACCAGTGATTGGAGGGGCTTCCCTCAAGGCCCAGGAATGGACCTGGTGAGGGGATTATCTCTCACCCCACCATTTCCTCAGGACGCTGCTGAATGTACTCGGAAATACAAGAGACATGATGTTGATTACAAACCTATTTGCCAGCCCTTAATCTTAAGCACTATTTACTGTATCATAGCCTGAATTAAATAATCAATCACATTGAGTTCCTTTAGTCCTCAACACCTGTGAAACCTAATGCAGAAAACTAGCCACAGCTAAGGAATTGTGTAGAGCCTTCACTCCCTAAAAGCACTCAGAAATGAACCCAATCACCTTTACACAACACACACCCCCATCAAATGCCCAAGAGAAAAAAAAAATTGAAGTAAAAAACCCCACTCAAATTGTCATTTATGAAAGAAAAAGCAGCATGAGCCCCTCAAATGAGAAGAAATCAGTGCAAGGATTCCAGACATTCATAAAGTCAGAATAGTTCTATACCTCTAAGGAAGCACATTAACTTCCCAGCAATGGATACTAACCAGATTAAAATGTCTGAAAAGACAGACACAGAATTCAGAATCTGGAATAGAAGTTCAAAGATATTTAAGAGAAAGTTAAAATCTAATCCAAGGAAGACAGTAAAATGATTCAAGAGGTGAAAGATGACAAATCCATTTTAAGAAAGAACCACACTGAATGTCTGGGTTTTAAAAATTTACTATAAGAATTTTAAAATACAAATGGGAGCCTTAACAACAGAATAGACAAAGCTGAAGAAATAACTCAAGACTAGTCCTTTGAATCAACTCAGTCAGATAAAAATAAAGAAAAAACCAAAATTTTTAAAATGAGCAAAGCCTCTGAGAAATATGAGATTTTGTAAAGAGACCAAACTTACACATTATTTGAATTCCTAAGACATAAGAAGGAAGAGTAAGCAACTTGGAAAACATATTGGAAGATATAATCCATGAAAATTTCCTCAATCTTGCCAGAAAGGTCATCATGCACATGACAGAAATTTAGAGAATCCCTGCAATATGCTATCCAAGACAACCATTCCCAAGACACATGGCCATCAAACACTGTAAAGTCTATGTGAAAGAAAAATATCTTAAAGGTAGCTAAAGATCATTTACAAAGGGAAACTCATCAGGCTAACAGCACACTTCTCAGCACAAACCTTACAAGCCAGAAGAATTTAGAGGCTATTTTCAGTATTCTTGAAGAAAAGAAATTCCAACCAAGAATTCATATTTCACCAAACTAAGCTTTATAAGCAATGCAAAAATAGCATCCTTCCCAGACAAGCAATTGTTAAGGACATTTATTTTTATTAGATCAACCTTATAAGAGATACTTATGGGAGTTATTAACATGTAAATGTTTTTAAAAAAGATATCTATTCTGACAAAAACACACTTACATACATAGCTCACAACCCTATAAACTACACAATTGAGATTACAAACCAACCAGCTAACAACAGCACAAGAGGATCAAAACCTCACATATCAATGTTAACTTGGAATGTAAACGGTCTAAATGCACTACTTAAAGAGCAGCAAGCTGAATAAAAATTAATAATAAGACCCAGCTCAAGGTAAAGAGATAGAGAAAGCTCCATTACATGAATAGAAAACATAAAAGAACAGGGATTACTATTCTTACATGAGATCAAAGAGGCTTTAAACCAATGACGGTAAAAAAGAACAAAGAAGGGCATTACATAATAATAAAGGGTTCAATTCAACAAGAAGATTTAACTATCCTTAATATACATGCATCCAACATTGAAACACTCAGGTTCATAAAACAGGTACTTCTAGATCAACAAAAACAGTCATGCAATAATAGTAGGGGACCTCAACAGCTCACTGACAGCATTAGATAAATCTAGGCCAAAAATGGACAAAGAAATTCTAGACTCAAATCTGAAACATGACCAATAAGACCTAATATACATCTACAGAATACTTCACTCAACACAGAGTGTATGTTCTTCTCATCAGCACATGGATCATAGTCTAAGATTGACCACATTAGGTCATAAAGTGAGTTTCAATAAATTAAAAAAATCAAAATCATACCAAATATATTTTCAGACATTAGTGGTATAAAGATAGAAATCAAGACCAAGAAGATCTTTCAACACCACACAATTACATAGAAACTAGACATCTTGCTCCTGAATTGTTTTGAGATAAATCACAAAATTAGGAGAAAAAAATTGAAAAACTCTAAATAATTAACAAAGCCAGACCATATTACAATCTCTGAGATATAGCTAAAACCATGTTAAGAAGAAATTTTATTGTGCTAAAAACACCTACATCAAGAATTTAGAAAGATCTCAAGTTAACAATCTAATACAACACCTAGGGGAAATAGAAAAATAAGAAAAACCTAACCTTAACTCCAGAGGACAGCAAGAAATAAATACATCAGAGTAGACTGAAGGAAACTCAGACCCCAAAATACATACAAAGGATCAAAGAAACCAAAAGTTGCTACTCTGAAAGTATAAACAAGGTCAAGAGATCACCATGTAGATTAGCCAAGAAAAAAAGAGAGAAAACTCAAAGAAGCAAACTCAGAAATGACAAAGGTGACATGACAACCAATCCCAGAGAAATGCAAAAGATCCTCAGAGACTATTATGAACACCAGTAGGCACACAAACTAGAAAATCTCAAGGAAACTGATGAATTCCTAGAAACAGAAAACCTCTCAAGATTGAGTTAGGAGAAATTGAGAACCTGAACAGACCAAAAACTAACTCTGAAAATGAATCAGTAATAAAAACTCTACTAACCAAAAAAAGTCCTGGACCAGAAGAATTCACAGCTAAATTGTACCAGACATACAAAGAAGAGCTATTAGTAAGCCTACTAAAACTATTCTTAAAAAAAAAAAAAAATTGAGAAGGAGAGACTTCTCTCAAACTCACTCTATAAAGCCGGCATCATCCTCATACCAAAAGCTAGCAAAGATGCAACAAAAATGAAAACCGCAGAGCAGTATGCCTGAAAAACAGAGATGCAAAAATCCTCAACAAATTACTAGCAAACTGAATTTAGCAGCCAATCAAAAATTTCATTCACCATGTAAGCTTCATTCTTGGAATGCCAGGTTGGTTTAACATATGCAGATCAATAAATGTAACGTCACAAAACAGACTTAAAAATGCAAATCATATGATCATCTCTCTCTCTCTCTCTATATATATATATATATAAACCTTTGATAAAATCCATTATCCCTTCATGATAACAACTCTCAACAAACTAGACATCAAAGGAACATACCTCAAAATAATAAGAGCCATCTATAACAAAGCCACAGCCAGAATGACACTGAAGGAACAGAAGCTGAAACTATTCCCCTTGAGAACTGGAGCTGAAATTATTCCCCTTGAGAACTGGACAACAGTAATATTCTAGCTGACTGCCAAATCAAAAAGGCAATCCCATTTATAACACCTATACAAAAATAAAATATTGAGGAATACATCTATCCAAGGAAGCGAAAGATCTCTTCAAGGAGAAGTATAAAATGCTGCTGAAAGAAATCATAAATGACACAGACAAATGGAAAACATTCCGTGCTCATGGATAGGAAGAATTAATATCATTCAAATGGTCATATTGCCCAAAGCAATCTACAGATTCAATGCTATTTCTATCAAACTGCTAATACTAATTTCCACAGAATTAGAAAAAAAAAATATTCTAAAATTCATATGGGACCAAACAAAACCCCAAATATTCAAAGCAATTCTAAGCAAGAAGAACAAAGTCAAAGGTATCACATTTTATGGCTTCAAACTATAATACAAGTTATAGCAAACAAAACATTATAGTATTGGTACAAAAACACACACAGAAAATATTTGAGAAAAGTTGAATCCTGTTGTGGAAGAATGAGAGGACCACAGCTGTAGCAGCAATGTTGGGATAAGGCACTTATCATGTTGAAAACTGAGGGCACAATGAGAAATATGGATTCTTACTTTAATAATATCATCGAACTGCCAAATTAGCCACCATCTTTTCTCAAACCTCTTAGTAATATGACACAATATATTTTTTCTTAAACTTCAAATTTGATGAATTTTCTGTTTTATGTAGGTAAAAACAGCAGATACCATAATATAGCAGGTACATGTTTTAAGTGTTGACTAGAGCAGACATAATTTTTTTTTTTTTAGATAAAGATATGCCAATGCACTAGATATTTTAAAACCAGCAGATATTGAATTATTTAGTTTGTCAAATGGCTATTTTGATAATATGGAAGGTATGTTATTTTGTTTCTAAAAAAATGTAAAACAAATAAAAATAAGAAAAATATATTGATATTGAGGACACTTCATATCATACTGAATCCAATGAAGAGTTGAAAAATCTCTCCCAGGAAATAATCATCACATACTGTTCTATGTAATTTATTTAAGACTTTTGAAAAACATCCTTCTTGAATATCTATCATTCATATAATTTGTCTCAGTCATAATCATTAAAATTATTATTTTCAATTACCATGTGAGAGAGCTCAATTCACCCACATTGAGTTAGTTTTCTTTCCTTACTCCAATTATTGTGGCCAAACACTCAATTAACCTTACTTGGATTTCACAATGTTCTATGATGGCAAATATTTAACTGTATTATAGAGAATCTAAGATATCCATGGTTATATGATTAAAGATTTCCTTTTGGGATTTATTTGTAGACCACAACCATACTATAAAACACAATAAGAATAAATGCTTTCATAAGAAAGGGGGAATATAGAAAGAAAAATCGGCAAATCATATTTAAAATACTATTGTGAAAGTTTTATAAATTTTAGCATAGAACATATTATTAGATTAAATAAAACAATGAATTTGTAACAATATATTTAATAATTGAATAATATAAAAAATATTGCATCATTTTTTCTTCTAAAAATATGTTTTCTAAACTGTTACCAGTGTGATCTTGATAAAGTCTTAGAAGTGTAAATACTTTTTGTAGTTACAATATTTTTGTGACTTCCTGCAGCTCTAAAGATGTGAAAGATGAACTCATTTCCAGAGACAGAGACATGCTTAATGTTTTGGAATTTGCTGTCCTCTCTAACCTCATCTGTCATTACCAAGCCAAAAAAAAAAGTGGGGATCATTTAGAGAGTTGTAAAAAGGTAAACCCAGAATTCTATATCCAATGAAAATATACTTTAAGAAGGAAATCAAAAGATTTTCTCAGTTTAATGAAAACTAATAGAAGTTAATGTCAGTATATTTGCTCTATAAGAATTGCTAAAAAAAAAAAGTTTTCAGATGGAAGAAAATGATATGAGAAGAAAACCTGTAATATCAAGAATTAAGAACAACAGAAATGTTAAGGATCAAGTTAAATATAATAGGCAGCTTTTCCGCTCTATAATTATTTGAAATAGGTATAGCTATTGAAACCATAATGTAATAAACTTTTCAGTAGATAAATATATATATAGTATATATAATATATAAAAATGTGTATATATATATATATATACTATATATATAGTATGTGTGCATGTATATACATACACACATACACAAACACAAACAATATACAAAGGAACTAAATACAAAGGAGTGAAAGTAATGTGACCTTTTTAATTTCAATGTTACTACATTCTACTTGATGTAGTAAAATACAGATTATAAGTAAAATGTGAAGTATGTATAATTATTAGAGCAACCTCTAAAATGTTTGATTTAAATTTAGCCTGAAAAGGAAAAGCAAGACAACCATATGTATGTATGTCTCGGTATAAATATACATATATTTACATTATTATGGTGAGTGTAGGTCATTATATTTTAATATGTTTTGTTGTTAGATTTATTATTTTCTGGTTGTGCCCTCTCTTTATTAACTAATTAAATGTAATTAGTTATATTCACTATCAATAATTTATTTTTAATTAATAATTTAATTTAAAGTAATACATATTAATTATTAGTTATTAAATTTTAATTATTTTAATTATTAATTTAATATTAATTATTAATAAACATGTAGGTAGCTAATAAAATAACTTCAAAATACAAGGTGGAAAAGCTCACAAAACTGAAAGGACAATTTTACTGATCTATAATTACAGATATATGCCACAACACTTTTCTCAATAATATATAAAATAGCAAACAGAAAATATATAGTAAAAAGCCAAAATATAGAAGAATTTTATGGTGCCATCAGTCAAGAAATACAACTGACATGTGTAAAACACTTCACCAAACAACAAAAAATACACTTTCTTTATATTCCAAACTTAAACATTTAAAAGAATGGAAAAAAAAATTTCAAGATATTCTCTGACCATATGGAATTAACAGAAAGGTAATAAAAATATATTCAATCATTTTAAAATAAAACAATCTACTTCTAAATAATTCATTGGTCGCTATGCATAATTAGAAAATACTTTGAACTGAACAAAGATAGAGCTATAGTATATTAACATTTATGATTAATATTTAGAGTAACATTTGTATTATTAAATGCTTATATAGAAAAGAAGAAAAGTCTGACATCAATAATCTAAGCTTCCACCTTACAAAACTAGTAAAGAAAAGCAAAATAAACCCATTTGCAAAATGAAGAGAGTAATCAAAATGGAAGCAGAAATAAGATAAATTGAAAACAGAGAAATGCTTCCAAAAAATTCAATAAAATGGATGACCCTCTGAAAAATGAATAAAAAAGAAAATGAGAAGGCACAAGTTGATAATATGAGGAATGAAGGATGAGATACTACTACAAACCTACAGGCATTAAAAGTCAATAATTAATAACAGAAATCAATGAATTATTTTTAGAAATCCATATACTACCACAAGTCACTAAACATGAAATGAATAACCAGAATTGTCCTATATCTAGTAATGCAATTAACATTATAGTTTTAAATCTTCCCAAAAAATCCTAGCAAGCTAGTTTCCATAATGGCTACGTTACTTAGTCTCAGTGCCTAGGGACTCAATGTATAATAATCTTTCTCCCCGAGAAGTAAGTCTTTTTAAAACTGTGTTTGTTCATTTGTGGTTTTTTTGTCATTGTCTTTTTCATTCTTCCCTCCACTTTTCCACAATGATTTTCCACCGATCCCCTAAAGGTAGTAGTACTTGTATTATGTCCTCACACATCAAGGTTTTCATATTTTAGTAAAGACAAGAAAGAAATGTTCTGGTAAAATTTTTTGCCTCTTTTCAATAGCTGCTTTTTTATACTATTGTGCTAGTCCATATTCAGTCTTCATTAGTATGTCATATTTTATAGCTCAACTCTTATTTGACCTCTCCCTTTTTAGGCACCATCTCTCTTTGGATTTTGAACCATTTGGTTGCTCTGTAAACTCAAGTCTCTGAAGGGTTAAAAATTGTGAACTTCAGTGTTGCCCATTTTTTTTCTTTTTGTCAACACAAGGATAACTATGTTTCCACCACTGTATATTCTAGGGTAAAAGTTTGAGGCTGAACCTCTATCTTGTATTAATATATTTTATAGATCTTTCTCTACTTATAAACAAAAGTCTTCATTTCTGTAGTGTTATGTAGTATTTATTAATACAGTTCTATAGTATGTAAAAACCATTTTGTGAGTGATGGACAGTATTTTTTCTCAATTTTTAAATCAAATATTCATACTACTGATGTCTTTTTAAATATCTCTGCATGATTATCTCAATAGAATAAATATATTGAACTTAGGATGTTATTATCAACAGCCCGACTTATTGTCCCAAAATAAAATCTAATTAATAATGTATTTTTTTAATACACTTTCAATTATTTTCCCTAAACTCAAATTAAAATGCTTTTACTGTTTTATATATCTATATCTAACTTAATTCTATAGCACTATCATCTTCTGTTTCATCTTCAGTATTATTCTATCAATAATATAAAAAAACTCAATGGTTCCTTTTTATAACAAGAAGTCTTCAAATCGTATGCTATAATATAATTTTAATCCCACAAAGATTTCCTTCTAGAAAATTGTTTCTGTATTATTTATGCTTATTGTTCTTATTGTGAATAGACATAAGAAACAATTAGATGAAAAATTAGTCTAATATGCTGTGACACTGATATTGAAGGCATGTCCATTATGTTGTTCAAATAGATTTATGTAATGACTGTTTACTGATAGAACCAGAAAAAGTTTATTTTCTTTCTTTTTGTGAATTTATTTACTTCTTTTATTAGATGATGAGAGAATTATAACATCACTTTTCCATTTCTGTTTTGATTTGCAGGAAGTCTTAGTCAAATTTTGTGTTCCAAATTATAATGCCAACCTAGATTTTGCTAATACCTCTTTCTATAAAATTATTGACCAACTACACTATTCGAGACACTACGTTAGTTATAGCATGGATAAGTGAGTGCCACTCTAATCTTTTGTTCTTGCAGTACGTTTTTTACCATTAGTTTGGGGAAAAATGACTCAGAAATGAAGCAATGGGATACAATATAACGCATAAGAGTTCAGGAAAATGAATTACTATGACCAGGAAGAATTTTTAAACATATTATCAGTTTTCATATTTCATAGTGCATACATTAAGAAGAGAGGATGAGATTAGGAATGAGAAACATGAGAATATTAGCATCTCCAAGACATGTTTGAAGGACCGTGAGATGACTTTTTATTCTTATAAGTAAAAATTTTAAAAATAAAATATGATTTGGCTTCTGTTATAATTAATAAAAATTGCTTGTTATGTTCATAAGACTTCAATGATCAGGATCTTGTAAAGCCAAGTGCTGTTAATTATCGAAGCAGTAGGCTATCATTTATCAATAAGATAATATAGAGGAAGGTATAGAACATATGCACTCAAGAGATTATGAAAGAACAGGGAAAAAGGGCTAATTATAGGTAAGATGCTTTAAATACTTACTACTCTAATTCTTATTATCTTCAATAAGGCAAGGCAAGAGATTTTCTACTTCTTTATTGCAAGTTATTAATTGCAATTAGTTTTCAAATATTAAAACTACGTTTGCAATTTCAGAGAAAACTAAACTCATCTAGAAGCACAGAAAATACATTTTTCTCTTTTAATCTATAGAACGTGTATTATGCAGAAAAGGTAATTTGCGCATCAAAATGGTGAATATGTTAAATCAGACTCTTGCATAATCAAGTATGTTGACTCTGAAGTCAACTTAAGAAAACTCAGATTCCTTAAGTCCCCTTGCAGACCACATTTTACAGTGTGTTTTACTGATTAAAACACAAAGGCAACACAGTGCTTTGATTGATGGATTGATTGATTTCAAATATAAAGAAGTATGACAAAATGTATAAGCATTAGTTAGATGACTAGTGGTAAACCTGGTAACCCCAGGATAAGACATTTTGGCATCCTCACATATGTAGAAATATTCAACAGAAGTATGACATTGAAAACTAAAGATATTCCTACCATTTGTACCTTTGCAGGAAAAGCTGAGAGGATCATCCTTTTTATATATGAGCTACCAATGGTCTCAATTCCATAAATTTCATAAGCAAAATAAATAAAAATTGCCATAAATATGTCGTAAGTGAGATACAAATTAGTTAATATAAGATTTCATTTCCTATGACAATTCAAAATATCTAAAACTACAGCCGTGTGTGCAACAATTGCCTGGACATGAGTAGTAGTTTTCACCTTTGTAATGGCAAAAATAAATGTTTAGCTATACCCGTCCCCACATTGTGTATTACACATCAGACTTGTTTCAATCAGTTATTTTAGTTCCTTTCAATTATACTATTTTCTAGTCCCATTTGTTATGGTGTCTTTGTTGACCTTAGTTTAAATTCATCATTGTGAATATTTTAAAATATCACCTTGGTGTCAGTCAGACATGATCTATAGCATATATCAAAATGAAACTTGCATAATAAAATACTCTAAAAGAAATGGTCTATGGGACACAAATGTAGATTTTCTTGAATATAAATATATAAACTGTTTCCTAAAATGGATTTTACACAATAGGTTTAAATGCCCAACATTTCTGAAGCACCTACTTTGGAATAGGTGCTAGGCTAGATGACAATACACAGATATAAAACAGGCTTCCTCTTGCTGAGAGAATATGAGGTTATAGAAGAAAAGGCCTCATGCAAATGCAATAGAATGGTGCAATAGCACTGTGTTATTGGTACTCGGGGGAAAGCAGCTTATTATGCATAAGTGAATGTGTGGTTTGGGGCAGGGTTCCAGGTAAGAATGTTCAGAAAGGTATCTCAGAGAAAGTAACACTGAATTATCAGGAAGAATTTTAATTTTAAAAAGACAAGAAAGCAAAGAGCAATTGGGACAGACACTAGTGTCCTGATGCATTGATGATAAACGCCCCACGATAAAAAGGTGATGTTGGTATTTGCACACATAACACAAATTAAGATTGTTGAAAAATAAAATATCCAATTTGCAAACTCTTTGCTAAATAACAGCAGCAGTTCTCAGAATAATGATTCTTTTCTCTGAACGTGACAATTTTAATTGTTTTCTTGATTATTTTAAAAATTCTATAGTCATTAACAAAGAATCATTAGTAAACTCTCACTAAATATAAGCCAAATGTCTTATTGTACTATTTTCTAAGTTTCTTCATGAGAATAATATTTTTCTCCCTCTCTTCAGAAATTGTACACCTTTAACATTGTTGCATATACAACATTTTCAGTTTTTAATAAGATTCTTGTTTAAAATAAAAGACATGGTAAGGGAAAAGTGACATTTCTAACCTATTTCAAAATCTATTTTACCTTCATCTGTTACCTGTATTTTATTATTAATATAAGTTTCAGTTTGCAAAGCAATGCATTTTAAAACATTCCTGCCTTACACTTTTCTTTATTATGTAAGTAACATGGAGAAAAAAATTCCGAATGAAAGCCTCCTTTTACCAGTTTTTTTTTTTTTGTTTTTTGTTTTAACTGCAATATCTTTCCTTTAGCTATGTTGAAATTCATTAACGTGATTGTGCTAGAGGATTTGGCAAAGTTAATGTCAAGCTTTAATTTATCAGGGTAAATTTTGTAAAAAAAAAAAAAAAGTAATGCTGTGCTTTGTCTAAGAACTGACATTTTATGTATGATTAAAAGCTAACATGATTTAGTTTGGAATGAGAATTATGGAACATATTGTGTGAAAACAGATTCATGCCATAAAATGTTTTAAATGAAAAAAAAAGTTGGTGTCATGCTTCTTTCTCTTAAAGTAATGTGTTGATTTCTAATTCCCTCTCCCTACCCTTCCATTCCTCTCTTAAGATGTGAATGCTTAAATTAGATAAATTCAATTATGCTGCAATTTGTCTTTTGCCTTTCAAAAAACTAATTAGAAGTTATTGAGTTAAAAACTGTTAGTGATAACTGTGGAACTGAAGACACTGCTGGATACTTAAATTTTCTGACTTCTAATCTGCCCATGCATGTGTTGTTCATTGGAGCAAACATATCCATTATAAGAATGGCATATATATATCTAAATATTTTAATGATTAGTTGAAGTGAGTCTAGGAATGGAAGTGGAATGAAAAGTTTAGGCAGAGGCAGCCTTGTATACATCAACTTTCTGACTTCTAATCTGCACATGCATATGTTACTCACTGAAGCAAATATATCCATTATAAGAATAACAAATAACATATGTAAATACATTAAGGATGAGCTGAGGTGAGTCTAGGAATGGAAGTGGGATAAAAAGTTTAGGCAAAGGCAACATTGGAGAGTGAGTTCTATTTATTTATATATGCCATTGTTGAATTCTTAGTGTGTGTGCATCTCACGGATGCATAGTCTAGGAACAGAATAATGAACTCACAGAGCATATGATCCATTGGAAGAGACTTAATAAAAATAATATTTTAGGCTGTTGGCCACTCCTCATTTTTATGATGAAAGTTTGGAAGCTTTGTTTCCTTACCCAGTGGATAGTTTCATTGAAATTTCCGCAGAAGGAACATGCCTCAAAACACGAGGTAATCATGGAGATGTTTTAAATGTCAGGCATGTGTGACACACATTAAAATGATATTAAATCTCTTCTAGTCCAAGGGAGCCCAGACCACAAAACATTAAAGTCTTGCTCTGGTGTTTTGTTTTCTTTCTTTCTTTCTTTCTTTCTTTTTTTTTTTTGGAAGAAAGAAAGAGAAAAAGAAAGAAAAAAGAATGAAGGAGAGGAAGAAAAAGGAAGAGAAAGAGGGAGAGAGAACAGGAGTATTGCTTTATTGCCCAGGCTAGAATGCAGTCTAGAAATGGATATTGAAAACCTCTTTTATGCCAATAATTATGCTTAATGTTTTCTATAGTTTAAAAAAATTGTCTTCATATGGAAATACTGTACTCATACATTTATTAAAATATCATACTTATCAATTTTGATAAACTAAGAAGTAAATGTGTAGCAAACTATACTATACAATGAGTGAGAATTCTGAGTTTTGGGCAATAGAGAAAGTTCCAGAAGAAATCTTATTTAAAACTTACAGGAAGAGCCTTTCTCAAAAGCTAACTTCTTCCTAGCATGCCTTCCTGTCCGTTTAGTAATCAAAGGAACTGATAGAAGATCATACTGACGGAAGGAGAAAGATAGGCAGGAGGCAGGTAATAGGCCACGTTTTATATGTATATAGTATATACACTAATATGGATTGGCTCTCTGTCCCCATCCAAGTCTCATGTTGAATTTTAATCTTCTGTGCTTGGGGAGGGACTTGATAAGAGGTGATTGAATAGCAGAGGCGGATTCCCCCTTGCTGTTCTTGTGCTAGTGAGTGAATTCTCATGAGATCTGATGGTTTAAAAGTGTGGCACTTCCCCCTTCGCTCGCTTTCTCTCCTGCTCATGACAATAAGACAGGCTTGCTTCCCCTTTGCCTTCCACCATGACTGTAAGTCTCCTGAGGCTTCTGCAGCCATGTGAAACTGTGAGTCAATTAAACCTCTTTTCGTTATATAATGACCAGTCTCAGGTAGTTCTTTATAGCGGTGTGAAAACGGACTACTACATATATATATATGCACAAACATAAATATGTATATTCATGTATTTTTAAAAATAGCAAAAGGAAGTAGCAGCTCAAAGATTTTAAGTAGTGTCATAAGATGATCACACTTGTATTGTGAATAGATCTGCTGCTGGCTGTGTGAGAAATGGTTTAGGAGGGCGTACAGTAGATGTGAGGAAAAAAGAAAGGAATCCGTTGCTGTGGATGCTAGTCACGTAGCCTAAGGGGAATTAGATCGATGTGAAATATATTTAGAAAGTAAAAATGAAAAATTCTGATGATGATTGTATATGAGAGAGAGAGAGGCCACTGTCAAAGAATTTTTTTTTATAAATCTAATAAAGAAAAAAATCTGTAATATGTCTAGGAAAACAAGTAGGTTTTGGATATCATAAGCCATATTATCACTTTGAAAAAAAAGTGAAGTCAAATAAATCTCATAATCAAAATTAGGATATGGTTTTCTGTCTGGCTAATGTACCATAGTTCCTATTAGGAAATGGTGTATTGTCTAGTTGTGAAGTTGGCAGTAACAAGTAATTTTTTATTCTGTCTCTAACAAACTTAACTTAATAGAATTTCACAATACCCTCTGGTCTAGTCAGCTTCCTTTAGGCAGATACCATATTATTATATCTATGCCTTATTCATTTTTGTTCCCCAGTGCCCAACATCCTCCTGGACACGTCAGTATGGAATGTTAACTAGCATACAAGTGTGGAATGTCAAGTAGCTTAACCAAGGTCATAAGGCTAATTAGAAAGATTTTGTTTTGCAAAGGAAAAATAGGTGTTTTGCCTCCTTTGCCTTAGTATAATATGCTTTCTGATGGGCTTAACCCATAAATCAACATGCTCTTCCCCTTCTCATTTAGCCAATACTTACTGCCGTGGACAGATCCCTGGGAACCTCCAGAATATTCAGACTTTTTCCTGGAATGATAGCCTGACATTGGTTTGCCTTATTTCACACCAGTTCTTCATCTCCTCGGGTCTTCTCTCTTCATCGCCTCGGGTCTTCTCGCTTCATCAAACCTTTGCACTTATACCCCTGTAAAGGTGAATATTAGAGTTTTATAGTTATCAGGCCTTGAGAATTTAGGATTTATCTACAGCCCCTTTTAGTAGCTGTTAGTCTTCTGTTGTTCAGATGTCCCCACAGTCTGACTAAGCCCAGTCTTGGCCCTATCCTGGTACAAGCCAATTGCCCTCCTCCCTCTGCCACACTTTGACCTGCCTCAGAAATGGAAAATCTATGACTGTCTATAATACTTTAAAGTAGAAGTGTATACTAATGGTGACAATTAGATTAAGAATCGCCCGAATAAATGAATGAAGAAGAAAAAACTCTTCTTAAGTCTTCAAGAACAAGGGATTAAGCCTGGAATAAATAATGTGCTTCACCAAATTTATGAAGTGTGCAATATATGCTACTTGCTTTTTCAATAAATAGGAGTTTTCCTTTTTGTAGAATACTATCCCTTTCTCTAAGCTTATTTTTACAAATTGAGCACTTACATTACTTGCTGTTTTTAGTTTGGTTGCTAACTAATACACTAATACCTGCAGAGATATTAACTGATAATTCGGATAGAAATTGATGTGTAGGAGTATTACTAATCAAGAAATAATTTTATTTTAAGAGAACACGTTAAATTTTAATGAATAAAGTCAGGGGACAGGATTTCTGGCCCCATAGGCTGTGATTTTTAGGCAGAGAGAAATATTCTCACTTGTCCATAGATTCTTGTATGCATTTTAGTCTTAAACTAGCATCCTAAATTTTGTGGTTATTTGAGATGGATTAGGATAATGTCAAACAGACTTCCTTAAGTATACACCTACAAGTTGCATAGAAAAATTTCTAGAAAAAGACTGAAGTGTGTTTCTAGAAAGAGATGACAACCTCTGAAACATTAATACCACCTGTATGATAATGTTTCATTTAGGAATATTTCCTGTCAGGGGAAAAATAAATCCGTAAGAAAGAATTTGAAGTAAGGCAGTACTTCTGCTTTACTGGTAAAACTGGTTAATAAATATAGTTAGTTGATGAAAAATAGAAATGACTCATTTTAAACTGTTGCCTTGTAGGTACGGAATCATTTCAGGTGATTATAAAATTTTTTTTTACATCTTTTATGTTTCTTAGAAAAAATGATTAACTATTTTAAACCAGTGTTGTTAATATGCCACAGGTTAAAATGAAATTCTGATCACTGTGAGCAGCACTTCATAACATAAATGTCAGATTCATTCATTATGTTTCATAACTTAATGAGAATTGTTCCAAAATAATTTTCCTTTGTCTAAGGTAACGTTTCCCTTTCCGTTGTCTACTGCATTGTAACATGGGCCGTGATGCTCAATCATGTTTCCTGTTGACCTCCAGCAGTTCACCAGGACATCCTGATATCACACCATGATAATGTATACTCTATGTTTTACATTTTTTCATTCTCTCTGCAATATCGTAACTGCCCCAATTTCATCTTCTTTGCAGAGGCTAGGGTTCTATGTCTGTATATCCCAACCCAGAAGAAACTGAAACAGACAAAACCTGTCTTATTTGATGAATACATAAATGAAGGCTTTCACAGTTACTTAATTGCTGATGACCTTTTCATCCTTGAAGTCCTAATACAAAATTTTATATCTAATGGCATAAACCCTTACAAAAAAATTCATGTCAGTAATTATATCCTGTAAATTTTTGTCTATTTTTAATAAAGAGGTGATTATTTTATATTCTTGTTCTATACCCGACATTACTTAGAATGATTCAATGTCTTTCTTTTTTTTCCCAGTGAAAGGTAAAAAACTGTGATTTATTCTCTTCTGAACAAGGTAAGCATCTTCATATGTTAAAGATAATTTGCATTCTTTTTCTGTGAAGTATTAGTTCTTAATTGTTGAAATCCTGTCAATATATCATTTGGTTTGGGTTATGATGGGGTTTTTCTTGTCATATAAACATTTTTATGTAGTTAAAACTGATCAATAGTTAAAATTGATCAATAGTTTTATTCCTTCTGGGTTTTAAGTCACATCAAACCTTTGCATTTATACCCCTGTAAATGTGAAGATTAGAGTTTTATAGTAATCAGGCCTTGAGAATTTAGGATTTATCTACAGCCCCTTTCAGTAGCTGTTAGTCTTCTGTTGTTCAGATGTCCCCACAGTCTGACTAAGCCCAGTCTTGGCCCTATCCTGGTACTAGCCAATTGCCCTCCTCCCTCAGCCACACTTTGACCTGCCTCAGAAATGGAAAATCTACGACTGTCTATAATGCTTTTAAGTAGAAATGTATACTAATGGTGACATTAGTATGAACTTTAGTAGACATATACACTTTAGTAGACTAAATACACATATACTAATGTGTATATGTCTACTAAAGTGACATTAGTATACACTTAGTAGACATATACATATTAGTAGTTTTCTCCTATTCTTAGGTTATAATGGAATTACATCCATATCTTCTAGTACTTGTATGCTTTCATTTTTTACAATTAGATCTTCAATCTGCTTGGGATGTATCTATATGCCTTCTTTTTTGATAAATTACTATTTATCATTTGGAGTATGCACATGGCTTTAATACATGCAATTCAGTAAAATTATTCTCTATGTATCTAGCTGTGTGCTAAGCTCTGAGATGAATTAAGAGACAAAATATTCTCCATTTGCTTATGGAAAACAAGTTACATTTAGAAAGAATATTATATAGTAGAGAGATAATAACAATGTATTCTATTCTTAAAAAATACTGAAAGAGTAGATGTGAGTCATTCTCAACACAAAATAACTATGAAAACTATCTGATAACTATGTGAGGTAATGCATATTTTAGTTAGATTTAATCATTCCACAATGTATATATAATTCAAAACATCATGCTGTATATGATACAAACATACATTTTATCTGTCAATTGTTTAAATTAAATGTAAAGAAAAAATTCCAAAAAGAAAAAATATAGATTATTATAAAGTTAACATTTTATTTCTTTAGTATTTTTAATTTACTTAGAAAATATTCTCAAAAATATTTTTGAATTTAATTAATAAAACTATTCTAACATAAAAATGTGGTTTTACTAACTGACATTGAATTTTGTAAATTAAGCAACTTTATTAATTGCACAAAGGACTAATTTAAAGGAAGTTTTCTTTTTTCTGTGATAGAGACATTATAATTCTAAAAGGACTAATTTGTACTAGACTTTTGCTTTAAGATGTAAGTAATATAAGAATGGACATAAAGGCGGGTGGATCACGATGCCAAGAGATAGAGACCATCCTGGTCAACATGGTGAAACCCAGTCTCTACTAAAAATACAAAAAATTAGCTGGGCATGGTGGCACGTGCCTGTAATCCCAGCTACTCAGGAGACTGAGGCAGGAGAATTGCCTGAACCCAGGAGGCGGAGGTTGCGGTGAGCCGAGATCGCTCTATTGCACTCCAGCCTGGGAGCAGGAGCGAAACTCCGTCTCAAAAAAATGACATAAATATTCATTCATTTTCCAGGATTCAAATTCTATAATTCTTTTTCTTCAACAAACAGGAATCCATGATTAAATTTAAACTCACATTGGTAAATTCACATACTTGAAAGCATTATTTGAATAATTTCTTCCCAGACATTATATGAAGTTTGAGATAGAACTGACATCTTGAGTTATGACTACAACAATCTCAGTGGGTGTAACAGCAAATAAAATTAAACTCTTTAAAAATTGCTTTATACATGATATCTGACAGTTTTTATTCTCCTATTTAACATCTGGAGTTTAAGCATGGATGTAGCTACTTATTTTGGAACCCCATGAATAAAACTGATAATTCCTAAAATGCCAGAGAAAATTACAAATACATCAAGGTAGTTCCTTAAGAGAAAAAGAATAACTCATAATTAATTTCAATTAGAAAACCAATGTTTCGGGTTTTTTTATGGAGTATATTAGCAAAGATGAAGTAGATAATTTTGTTTTATATTTAAATTAATTTTAGGTATGCCATATACTTATTTTACAAATGTATACTCTCATTTCTGATGGATATTAATATTCACAGGGCAGTTGTCCCACAATGTGTATCTTTACTTCCAATCAAAATCAATAGAGACTTATGAATTCATTAAATATAGGATGTGCATCCAAGTGTTA
This sequence comes from Aotus nancymaae, assembly GCF_030222135.1. Classification (NCBI taxonomy): domain Eukaryota; kingdom Metazoa; phylum Chordata; class Mammalia; order Primates; family Aotidae; genus Aotus; species Aotus nancymaae. The sequence continues at coordinate 15,027,683 of NW_026988435.1, forward strand.
AAAATACACATAGTTCGGATATCCTTATAACAGTTTAATAAGGACTACAGTCTCTGGGTGACTGGAACTATGTTTATGAATTGTGCATTTCCAATATTTCTTTTTGTTTATTACTATACTTTAAGTTCTGCGGTACATGTGCAGCTCCTGCAGGATTGTTACATAGGTATACACATGCCATGGTAGTTTGCTGCATCCATCCCCCCATCATCTACATTAGGTGTTTCTCCTAATGTTATCCCTCCACAGTCACCCCACCACCTGCTAGCCCTCCCCTAGCCCCCCCAAACCCCCCAACAGGCCCTGGTGTGTGATGTTCACCTCCCTGTGTCCATGTCTTCTCATTGTTCAACAACCACTTATGAGTGAGAGTATGAGGTGTTTGGTTTTCTGGTCTTGTGTCAGTTTGCTGAGAATGATAGTTTCCAGCTTTATCTATGTCCCTGCAAAGGACATGAACTCATCCTTTCTATGGCTGCACAGTTTTTCATTATGTATATGGGCCATATTTTCTTTATCCAAATTAACTTCAGATGGATTAAATATTTAAACATAAAACCTAATACCATAAAAAACCTAGAAGAAAACCTAGGCAGTGCCATTCAGGACATAGGTATAGGCAAGGACTTCATGACTAAAACACCATAAGCAATGGCAACAAAACCAAAAATAGGCAAATGGAGTCTAATTAAACTTAAGAGCTTCTGCACAGCAAAAGAAACTATCATTAGAGTGAACTGGCAACCAACAGAATGGGAAAAAAATTTGCAATCTATCCATCTGACAAAGGGCTAATATCTAGAATCTATAAAGAACTTAAATTTACAAGAAAAAAAAAAAAAAAACCCATCCAAAAGTGGGTGAAGGATCTGAGCAGACACTTCTCAAAAGAAGACATTTATTTAACCAACAAAGATATGAAAAAAAGCTCATCGTCTTTGGAAATTAGAGAAATGCAAATTGAAACCACATTGAGATACCATCTTACACCAGTTAGAATGATGATCATTAAACAATCTGGAGACAACAGATGCTGGAGAGGATGTCGAGAAATAGGAACACGTTACACTGTTGGTAAATTAGTTCAACCATTGTGGAAGACAGTATGGCAATTCCTCAAGGATCTAGAAATAGAAATACCATTTGACCCAGCAACCCCATTACTGGGTATACACCCAAAGGATTAGCACTCCTTCTATTATAAAGACATATGCACAGGTACGTTCATTGAGGCACTGTATACACTACCAATATCTCTTAAAACAAAGAAACAAATATAGAAAAAGAGAAATAAGACCCACTGGGAGATTGGGGCTTCAGTACAAATGTCAGTCACAAGGGAGAACTATAGTAGGCAGAACTGAGATTCCATTTCTGAGAGGAAGACACAGGGACTCAGGAATTTTATTCAGGTTTTCTGAATAATTGGTTATGATAGTCAGTGTTGAACTTGTACCAAGGGTATGTTGCAGTCCTAAAGTTGCATTACTTGCAGTGACTCAAACCCAAATCAATCGCTCAGTTCGGGAATGAGACTTAGTCTGCACCTTATATTGACTTCGATAGATACGTGAATTTGCCATCAGGAAAAGTTAAAAAGTAAATAAATAAATAAATAAATAACCACAGTGTGTTAGATTAAAAAAATCAAAAACAAAAACACACTTTGGAGTCCAATCGTGTTTGTGTCAGAGCACACAAAGAGAAGTTCACCCTTGAGAAAGTTATTAATATTCTCTCTGAATCTCAGCTTCTTCTCTTATAAAAATTGAGTTAAGAAAAGATGTAGGTCAGAATCCCTTCAGGGAAAATAGCTCTACTCGATATAGCTTAAAGAATAATAATAAAATGGTGATGGGGGGTGGGAGAGAGTGAGACAAATAATTTGTTAAACCACTTGTAGAAGAGAAAGATGGGCAATCCTTTGTGTAAAGAAAATGAAAAACCTGATATGATCAATTAAAATTTTTATTTTCTCTGCAAGGTAAACACTGAGATTTTAGTAATATATTTAGAATTTAGATATGTTAATAGAAAAGCAGCTAAGAAATACAAGCTCACCAAATTGTACAATTTTCGCTTATTTTTTCTCCCTTTCAGTTAACAATTTAAATGATTAGCTATATGACATGACTTGCAATTGACAATGATTTCTGAAAATTAATACTTCATAATTCAAAGTATAACAAAGGAACAGAAAATATCCAACAGAAATTTATATATATTGTACTTTTCTAGAGAGCAAAATACTACATAAATCCTCCTTTTGCTATTACAAGGTACAATAAAATGCAAACAAAAATTGCTTTCACACAAGGTAAAATATAGTAAGATTTGCAGGAGTAATAAGTGATTTTTGCAATTGTTTTTGAGGTGTGTGTGTGTGTGTGCATGTGTGTGTGTGTGTGTGTTTGGGGGGGCTATTTAAAGATAATAAAACAAATAAGGTACTTCACTGCTTCTTCAGGAAAATTTCCCTCAGTAGTTTTTTTTTTAAGAAATAATAATTTCTTACCAGTAATTAAAATTTCTATGGTTAAATTTCATGTTGTGCTATAGAATATTTAGTGTCAATATCACAAAACTCTATCAATCATCTTCTCATTTTTACTCTGCCAAAATACAGGCATAGAAATGTTTTTGTGTGTGTGCATGTGTGTATATGTAAAAAGAGAGAAGAAGAGAGAGGAGAGAGGGGAGAGAGGGAGAGAGGGAGAAAGGAAAGAAGGAAGGGGAAGAGAAAAACAGAAGACAAACAAGAAGCAAACGCAGAGGGAAGGATCCAGAAAGAAACATAATTGTAAAAAAACAAAGAAACCATTAAGATTGAAGAAACCTGATACTGGACCTGGATGGCTCACGCCTGTAATTCCAGTACTTTGGGAAGCTGAGCGGACAGATTACTTGACCTCAGGAGTTCCAGACCAGCCTTGGCAACGTGGTAAAATACCATCTCTGTACAAAAAACAAAAACAAAAAGAATCAGCTGAGCGTGGTGGTGCATGCCTGTAATCCCTGATACTTGGGAGACCGAGGCAGGAGAATCTCTTGAACCCAGTAGGCAGAAATTGAAGTGAACTGAGATTATGCCACTGCACTTCAGCTTAGGTGACAGAGAGACTTTGTCTCAAAAAGAAGCAAAAAAAAAAAAAAAAAAAAAAAAGAGAGAGAGAGAGAAGAGAGGAAAACTGATAGTGGAAACAATTGAAATACTTTTTGCTTTAAAATGATTTGATTAAAATTGTGAAAATGAAATTGCCTCTGAAATATAAATCCTTAGTGATGATTTTACTAAAATAGTATGTTTCAGAGACATAGGATACTTCTTTATAAATACGTTATTTTCAAATTAGGTTACATTGTGAAATGAATAATTTATCTTCTGAGAAGAAAAAAACATTAGAGAACATGGGGGGGTAGGGGAGAGACAGTGGGGGGTGGGGAAGGAGATGGTGGGGAGGGATAACCTGGTGAGAAATGCCAGATATAGTATGCACCTAAAGTAAAATAAATAAATATATAAATAGATAAAAGAAAACATGAAACATTTGCAAAGTGAGAGACTTGAATTGAAGATCATACTATCAGATCAAATATCTTTTATTTCTCAGTAAAACACTCATGGAAACACAAAGAAAAAAATGTAATTTTGAAGTATAATAAAATTTTGACTACTTGAATGTTGCCTAACTTGTTTTCATTTATGTAATAAGTCTTTTCAGTATCACAATTATAGTGATAGGACAATACATTGGGAGAAAAAGAGATAGAAAACTACCTAAGCTTTAGCATACAACACTTTATTTCACTTCGTAAGACTTGTGCAACTTGAAAAAAGTCAGGAAGATACTTTATTCTTCTTATTTTATTCTTGATCAATTTTAAATTCAAAGGTGAATTAACTATATACTCCAGAGAAATGAAGAGCTATCTTCTTTGCATATCTTTGTGGTGCTCTTCTGTGTTTCTTGTTCCTAAATATAATAAACAACTTTTAATGTCAACTTACTTTACCTTTCTGCTGCATTCATTACAGTCCTTAGATTCTTGGCTTTTTAGATACCTGTCAATGAATAGACAGTATTCTATCTGTCACATGGATGGATTTGAAGGAGTGACCCAGGATCCCAGCACTATAGTGTCATCTCCCAAGTCAGATGGCAGCACAATTTGGCCCTAGGGGGCTTCCTGTTCCCAAAAGTCATTGTCCTGGGCTATCCAGATGGCCCTAGTAATCTTGCTTCCTTCTGCAATGTTAGTAATGCCTTAAGCTGACAGTTGCTATTTTGCAGAACAGTTTTCCTCTTTGCTTAGCTGGTAACTTGCCTCTGAGCCTGGGCTGATCTGAGAAACAGGTGTGATAAGAGCACGAACAGAGGTGCACCTGGGGCAATTCCCTGGTTTGCACAGTCAAAAAAAAAAATAAATAAAAATAACCAGTTTATATTCTTTTCTGTTCCTCCCTCAATTAACCCACTTTCAAAGATATTTGGGACTCTATTGTTGGTCCCAGACCCTCTCTCGTGTTTACTCCTTGCCTGGATGACCTAATTCCACACTTTTACTCTAACTGCATTATAAAACAATTGTTCCTGCATTTGTCTGGTATCTATTGCAAAAACTGAAGAAACATTAACGACAAAACTTCCAAGCATTTATTTCTCCAATGAGTCTGCACTTAGCTGTAGTTCTACTCAGATCAGTTTGATTTGCCTCCAATTTGTGTACTGCTCAAGCTTGCTCCATGCATTCCTCATTCTCCTTGAACTGACAGTTACTCAAGGTATTGTCCTCTGATGGCAGATGGCAAAAAGTCCAACAGAACAACCCTGACTGAGAAAGTGTCTGTTTATATGACCTTCTTTACTGTTCCATTGGCCACAGCAGGGCATATTGACCAAATCTAAACTCATCTGGCTAGGAGTACTTATTTCACTTATGCTACCAGGTCATATGGAAGAAGAGGGAAGTGAAAAACAATTCACAATAATCCGGTATAAAATCCATCTGTGTCTCTACTCACTTTACTAAAATTTAAACTCAAATATCCAGCTATGATATGTAACATGTAATAAGCATCTGAAATAAAATGGTGAAAATCAAATTATTGATTCCATCACTGCCCATCTTTTATTATCTGCTAGCAAATTGCACCACATCAGGCCCAAAGGTAATCTACAGTTTTCTTTCCCTCAATTCTTTCAATAAGTCCTGTCTGCTTTATCTCAAAAATATTTTGGAAATATCTCTGAATGTTTTTATCTGTATTGCTACTACTCCAGTCCGATCAGCATCATTTATTTTCATGACTGTACCAATGTATTTCTAAAATAATTTCCTAACATTCTTAATCTCTTAGGTATAATCTGTTCTCTTTATAGTATGCATATTGAATTTTAAGACATGTAATATCTAACCAACAAATCAAATGCTTTGGAATTCCTAGAAGTAAAACAGTGTACACACTGTTAGGAAGAGCAAAAAATATATTTTGTAAAATTTCACAGTGTTAAATTTGTATATCATGAACAATAGTCATTAAAGTTTTAAATACCAGAAGTATGAATAAAATAATGGCATTCCTTCACTAGAAAAAGCAAACATTGAAAAGAACAATCACAATAACAAAACATACAAACAGGAATTTGGGCTGGGAGCGGTGCTTTCAATTTGCAAAACTGATATATCGATAAACCAAAAATAATGTAGATTAATGAGAAACCTAGAATAATCTATTCATGATTTTGGAAAAAAACAAACTTTTTAATCTAGTCATTTATTTGGCTCTAATGATGATTAATGTGCTTAGAAAATAATATTGTAGAAGCAAGAAACAGAAAATAAAATTGGATGAGTCAGAGTAAAAACAAGTAACTGGAAATTATCTACTATAAAACGCAAAATAAAACACAGGAAATTCCATCATACTATAAATTATGTGTCTCTATTAGACTATATGTGGCTTTTATAAAAGATAAGTAAACAGTGAAGGGAGTGCGGTATGGAAACATAAATGAAATTGATAGGGAAAGAAATGTTGCAATAAGTAAAATGTAAGGAAAGAGTTAAAACTCACAAATAAGTGGTAAAATTCATGTTAGGGAAAAGAAAATCAGTACAGATCGGAAAACTTGTGATGTTTTCTCAATATGCAGATAAGGCAGACAAAGTTACAATAATGAAAATGATGAGTAACATGGTAAACCTAGATGACAAAACAATGGAGAAATTATATACAGTTAATAAGTGTACTGAGTAAGATTTCAGTTCAAAGGAATAGAAGAAATATCAAAGATATAAATGAAGACTGTTACCAATTAAATGGCTCACTGCATGCCAAAAAACACGTAATAAAAAGAGTCCTGTTGGTATAATTTTGGAAAACATATAGAAAAATATCTGAAAAGGACACAAGAAAATATAGCAGGCTACATAGGGAAAAAATATTAGATTTTTCTCACACTTCTCTGCTTCATTACAAATTTAAGAATTAAATGTATATCAAAATGATTAAGTGTGGCCTCTTCAGCTATATATACTGGATTCAAATCCTATCATTATTTATAAGATATGATACTGAGCAAAAAGAATTCTCAGTTCATCAGTATCCTCATCTATATAATTAGACTTGTGGAGTCCTTTTGATGATTCAATGACTTGATGTACATAAAGTGCTTGGAAAATTCTTGACACATAATTTCCTCCTACCAATTATGTCAGTTTTGAATTAAGTACATGTCATGTGTTAAGGCAAGAGAAAAACTTATTCAGAAAATAGAAGGCATAGAAAATCTGCTTTCATAATCTAAAAAAATAAAAAGAAACTTAATTTCTTCTTTCAGAATAGAAGGGAAACTATGTTAAATAAAAGAAAGTTGTAACATTTAAAACATTTCCGGGTACCATGAAAAGTTTAATGCCTAAACCATTACCTCATATGACTATATTGTCATATTTAATTTTAAGCTGCAGAAGAAGAAGAAGGACATATCCAAAGATTTTATCATGAGGGGTCAAAGGTTTTTATAAAGCCTGAAAAGGAAGGGTAGCATAGATAAATGTAATTAGGATAGGCATAGATAATATAACTAGAATTGCATCGATTTGATAATTGCATGTGTATTCAAAATATTGCCCAACATGAAGACATCAAAGATGTTTACTAACCCCTGCTCTCAACAATAAAGTGTTATTTCACCCTTAAAAGTATATAAATAACAGTCAATGTGCTCAAACTAGAAGGGTATGTCTTCTGTGAGAATTGAAAATATATATATTATTCGAAATAAAATCATAATGACAAATTCGATAAAATATTTTGACTAGCTCTTTAAAGAGTTAGTTTGCATATCAATTTACTTGATGTATGCTTATGGTAAAATGAGTGAGCAATTTTCTCTAATGACATCAAAAATAAGTACCTTTAGGAAACAAATTTTAAAATACAATATTGTTAAGATACAATGAATATAAAGTATAGATTATTTGCTTATTAAAAATGTTCCTACCAGGCCAGGAACGGTGGCTCACGCCTATAATCCCAGCACTTTGGGAGGCTGGGAGGGCGGATCACGAGGTTAGGAGTTCAAGACCAGCCTGACCGACATGAAGAAACCCCGTCTCTACGAAAAATACAAAAATTAGCCAGGTGTAGCGGTGCATGCCTGTAATCCCAGCTACTCGCGAGGCTGAGGAGGAAGAATGCTTGAACCCAGGAGGCAGAGGTTGTGGTGAGCCGAGAGTGCACCACTGCACTCCAGCCTGGGCAACAAGAGCAAAACTCCGTCTAAAAAAAAAAAAAAAAAAAAATTAAAAAAAGAAAAAAAAATGTACCAATCATCAATTTATTAACTGTAGTTGATAATAGAAATAGAGGTGGGGCAGTTTTAGATTTTAAAAAGTGGAATAATTTCTTGGTGAAAGACACTGTACAGTTGTCTCGTACAGAGAATCCTATTTATTCTAAGTACAAGGTACTTTACATCTTGAATTCTGAAAACAAAAATAACAATACATCACTCTTCAACTTTAAGAAATCTATATCAAAATGAAAATGTTATTATGGGAAAATGTTTTCATTTCATCATAATTATTTTATGTCTGATTTTAAGATAGAAAAAATTAAAATAAAACATAAGCTATAATGTTAACCCTTTTATGGTAGGCAAAATTCTAAAATGGTTCCAAAGATTCTGGCCTTCTGGTATACATGCCCTTCCCTCAATAAGGGAGAAACTTGTGAAGATGATGGACTCTCTATCCCATAACTACTTTACTTCATATAAGAGAAGGAATTTTTCAGATGTAGTTACTATAACAAATTGACTTTCAGTAATTATAAAGGTAAATTATCCTGTGGACCTTACCTCCTCAGATAAGTGCAATCTCCTCCTGAAAAAGAGATTCAAAGATTGAAAGAGCCTATGGAGCGGGGAATGTGGCATGGGACTTCACTTTGGGTCTCTAGAAGTTGAGAGTTCCTGTGAGCAAGAGAATGGAAGCCTCATTCTTACAATCACAAGAAACTGAAATACCAATAGGATGTTTAAAGCAGGCCTGACATTTCAGCAAAGAATACAACCCAGCCAACATTTAGATCACAAGAACTTGCAAGGCAGCAGATAACCAGACTCAAAGTCCTGACACTTAGACACTGTGGGTTGATAAATTTGTGTTGCTTAAGCTGCTAAATTTAAGACAATTTTTTTGATAATTTGACATGTAGCAACAGAAAACATAAATGGACTTTTAATGATATTCTGAACATACTGCTTACCATTGAATTTCAGTACTACTTTGAGAATATTTTGTTTGAAATGTAGTCATCTCTCAGTATCCATGAAGAACTGGGTTGAGGAATTCTTGTGAATATTAAAACCTACAGATGATCAAGTCTATAATACACAATGGTGGAGTATTTGCATATAACTCTGGTGCTTCTTCCTGCATATTTTAAAAGTCTTCAGATTACTTATAATATCTAATACAATGTAAATGTTATATAAATAGTTGTTATGCTGTATTGTTTACATAAAAATGACAATAAAATAGTTTGTGCATGTATAGTACAAATATTTCCTTTTCCCCAAATTAGTATCTATAGTTGGTTGAGCCCTTGGATGTAGAGCATACAGATATGGAAAACCAACTGTACTTTTAAGAGAAGTATGTGCATTTAGAAGGGCAGAGCAAGATGGATGCATAGAACCCTCCAGTTGTCATCCCCCTCACAGGAACACCAAACTGAATTGAATCTGGGCAAGGAATGGCTTCATAAAGACTTATCAGGTGAGTGATTACAGTACCTGGTTTTAGTATCATATTGAGAAAAGAGGTACTGAGGAGGGTAGGAAAAGTGTCTTGCATTGCCTGTACCACTCCTTCCACATTCGCCCAGCAGCAAGTGGAAAGAGAATTTGTGTGCGTGAGGGAGGGAGAGTGAAGTTATGAAACTGCATTAGAACTCAGTGCTGTCTTGTTACAGCAGAACACAACACAAGGCAAAATCCTGCCGGTGTCGGTGATTGAAGCATTTAGAAAAGCCCTAGCCAGAAAATTTTCTGCCCCAGCGGTAAGAAAGTGAGCTCCGGCTAGCTCTACCACTGGCTGACTAAAGTGCCCTAGGGTCCTAGATAAATTTGGAAGGTAGTCAGATCACAAAGACTGCAGTCTTTGGGAAAGTCCTAGCATTGTGCTTGGCTTGGATCCAGGGGGCTAAGGGTTCACAGAGCCCAATGAGAGATAAGCTATGGCAGTCAAGGGGGTGCGTGCATAACCGCTCTCCCAACTCTAGCCAGTGCAGCTTGGAGAGAGACTTCTCTGCTTGAGGAAAAGAGGAGGAAGAGTAAAGAAAGAGGACTTTATTTTGCAACTTGGGTGCTGGCTCAACGGTAATGAAATAAAGCATCAAGTAGATTTCTGAAGCTCTTTATTACAGGTGCTAACTCATAGATGCCATGTCTAGACCCAGCCTGGGAACCTTCTGCCGTGAAGGAAAGGACCCAGTAAGCAGGATTAACCACCTGCAGACTAAGGAGCCAGTAGGCTTTGAATAAGCATCAGTGGAGGCCAGGCAGTAGTCCCCTTGAGCTTTGGGCGAGATGCAGTACTGCACTGTCTTCAGATGGGTCCCAGCATAGTTCTGGCTCTGGTGGCCACTGGAATGCTTGCATCACCTCTCCCAGAACTCCAGACAGCCAAGCACATAGACACAGACTCCTACTATTTGGAAGAAAATGAGGAAGGAGAATAAGACTCTGCCTGGTAATTCAGGGAGTTTCCCGGATCTTAATCAAGTCCACCAAGGTGGTAGGAATCAACAAAAGTCACAGTGATACTGGGCTTGGATCACCCCATAGTGCAGATGTAGTTACAATGACCACAGAATAAGATCACAGCACTCAATTTGCTTTGAATATCTGGAAAGTCTTCTCAAGAAAGATGAATATAAACAAGCCCAGACTATGAATGCTAGAATAAATTGTCAATTATTCTGTCCAGTCAATGACTGGACATCAATAAGCATCCATAAGCATCAAGAATATCCAAGGCTGAGTACAGAGGCTCAAACCTGTAATCCCAGAACTTGTGGAGATCAAGATGGGATCTCATAAGGCCAGAAGTTCAAGACCAGCCTGGCCAACATAGAGAGACCCCATCTTTGTAAAATATAAAAATAAAAAGTTGTTGGTACCTGCCTGTAGTCCTAGCTATTTAGGAGGTTGAGATGACAGGATCACTTTTGCGTAGGAGTTCAAAGTTACAGTGAGCAATGATCATGCCTCTGCATTCCAGCATGGGTGACAGAGCAAGACATAGGCTCGAAAAAATAAAATTAAATTAAATTTAAAAAAAGAACATCCAGGAAAACATGATCTTTCCAAACAAATCAAATTTGTCCTTTAAATTAAACAACATTTTATGTACAATTTAATTTGTCATTAATCAAACACATACAAAACTGAGTGAAATTAAGCCTTTAGTTGGTCTATGTCACCAGGGTAAATGTACTGGTTTTTAAAAAATTATTTCAATCTTGGCTGGGTGTGGTGGCTCATGTCTGTAATCCCAGCACTTTGTGAGGCCACGGTGGCCAGATCACTTGAGGTCAGGAGTTTGAGACCAGCCTGGCCAACATGGTGAAGCCCTGTCTCTACCAAAAATATAAAAATATAGCTGTTTGTGGTGATGCGTGCCTTTGGGACCCAGCTACTTGAGAGGATTGCTTGAGCTTGGATGGTGGGGCTTGCAGTGAGCCAAGATTGGACCACTGCACTCCAGCATTGTTGAGAATGAGAGCACCCCTGCCACCAAAAAAAAGAATTGTTAATAATAAAAACTACCAGAGCCTAAAGCATGAAGATAATCAACAATCTGTTTAACCAGCATTTGCTGATTTTAGAAACATTGCTTTAGAGACATACTTATTCTGAACCTATTAAATACCGAACGATGTGCTAGGGGCTTCAGAGGGAATAAAAATTAGTAAGGTAAAAATCCTCCAACTTGAAAGTACTTACTAGTTTAATGGTGAAGACAGTGGGTGATGGAGAGATGAAAATAAGACAAAGCAATGAGTATAAATGCATGTAATCATAGTAGGCATCATAAAACAAGAGGCATATAGAAGAAGAAAGAACAGAAACTCTCCATAGATCAAGTAATATTGCTGTACAACTGATATAAAAGAAATGAAACAAAAGGGACGTAACATGTAGAATGAATCAATAAGCAAAGCTTTTGTTCTTAAGGCTCTCAGTGTAAATAAAGGAAGTGAGAAAGGGGAGGCAGATGAGTTATAGCAAAGAATGAGAAGTCTTAAAAAATGACATGTAGAGTACAGATAGATTAAAAGACTGTTTGGAAAAGTTGGGAAGCAGGTTTAATTAAGAAGACTGTATTTTAGGTAGGTGTTTTTAAAATATGAGATGGAATTGGTCAAGGAATTGACTATTATAAGTGGAGGAACAAAAGTTTCTATAGTCTCCACAATGTAGAGAACTTCATGTTGGATATGTTAGTGACATGAAGGAGATAACAATCCAAAGTTAAGCTGGAGTAACGATTTAAAAGTCTGTGAGTGGACAACCATAAAAGCTGGTAAAGTTTCAAAGATACATGAGGATAAAAAATGAAGACTTAAGTTTGGGTTTAATTGCTCTCAATTGGTTTAATAACAAACTAGTAAACAAGCAATGCAAAGTATACTCACTAGGTCAAGGGTACAAGTGGGTCTATAAGGCATCTGTTTTCGTCTTCTTTGTTTCACAAATAGGCTACCAATGGAAATTAACAAGATAGCATTTGTGCAGTGAGAACTAGGAATACCAACAGGATAAAGGTGTGGCCCTGTGAGCAATAAAGTTTCTACCTAATCATCATATAAAATTTTCCATTGTGTGTACTGCAGTTAAATTTATCTCAGCTCTGTTTCTTAGTGCACCACTGGGACTCCTATACTAGACTGATCAAACCCTCTCAACATTCAGGTTATCAGTTTAAGGCATACAAACATTATGTAAAATGCTATCATCTGAATGACATAGTTTGAACAGTTAAAAATATAGTGGTATGACCAATTTTATCTTCTGATAAGACAATGCAAGCTGTGTCATCTACTAATTTGAAATGGGACAGGGAAATAGACTGATGACAGGGATGGAATATTGTAATTGCCAAAATAAAGAACGGAAAGGTCCAAAGTTAAGACAGTGGAGGTGAAAATGGAGAATTTAGATGTGAAAGTCATCTGTGAATGAGAAATGATAGAATTTAATGAACACATGGATAATAAAGGAAGAAAATAATAATTCTTCCAGTTTGAGAGAATGGGTGAGTAACTAGTACAAAATCTAATTTCTTTGAAAGTATTGGATTTGATGAACATCTGGTGCAGAATAAATTATGCAATAATATAACTGAAGTACTAATTATTTGATTGAAACTCTGACACTAGCTCTACCATTTTCCTGTGTGACATTGAGCATGTTACATAACTTTTCTGTGCCTCTATTTGCTTATCCAAAGTAAAGAATAATACTATAACTAGTCAAAGCTTTTTAGGACATTAAATGAGATAATAGATAGATAACATTTAAAACAGCAGCAGAAGCTTAAGATAAGGGAAACATTCTTTTGAGACTCAAAAATTAATGAATATGAACATGAAAATAAGATTATAAGATTACTAGTGGTAGGATAAGACATAAGAGAAAATAAATAACAGAACTTATATAAGCTTCATATTTAAGAATTTCAAATAAGAAGGAAAAATCTTTCAAATTAGAAATAAAAAAGATAGTCAAGAGAATTAGCATAAGAACCAGAAGAAAGTGGTAAAAAACCAATGGGGAAGGCATGGACTGTTAAAAACGCAGAAAAAAAATGGTTTTGTGAGAGAAAAGAAGCATAATATACTTTCAAAAATTTGGCCTTATTTTAAAACTATGCAATATTGGGAAATGTATCAGTAAAAAGAGCATTTGCTGAAAATTAGGAATGAAATCTCAAGTAACCATTTATTAGCATATTGGTAAGCTTAATAACATGTTATTGTGATATAACATTTAAAATAATAAAGTGAACAATTTTAGAATGAGATGTGAACAACTTTGATTTGTTTTGGCATATCTTCCAATAGTAGAAATACTGTAGCTGGCATTTCATAGTTGGGAAAATAAACACACAGAAATTAAATAAATTAGATAAGCAAGAAGGAATAATCATTAAGAAATATAAGATTTGGGGAGGAATTTTTTGAGGTACTATATTTGTCATTTGCAATATTTTTTTTGGATATTATATTCAACAAATTACATCCTAAATTTTGGGTCACTGATTCAGAACACACACATTGTTATACTTTGTTTTTGCTTATATAATATAACTGATAGTACATAGCATGATTATGGTAAATACTAACGTCTTCCCACATCCAAAATAAATAAAAGTTAATATTTGGTCCACTTTCCCCTAATATCTTTCTCAAATAGTTTTAATTAGCAATGTCTAATTCTATTTTTTTTTTTTACTTTTTTCTAGTTTTAAAATAAACAACCCTATTAAGATCATTACACGGAAAATCTTTAAAAAAAATAATCACTTCATTAGGAATATTCAGGCATTCATGAAGTATTGAAATATGGATAATGACTTGAAGATGTCACTAAAATAATCATCTGTCCCTAATTAATATTGATATATTATAGTCAGGAGGTCTTTTAATGATCACATTACTGGGAAATTATTGCTACTCATATAATTTGTCCTTATAATCATGTATTTATCAAAGGTACAAAAGACAAGTCTCCCAGGAGGCTTATTAAAATTCTTATTCTCCTTGATTTTTAATTGGTAAAGAAGATAATTTTTCCTTTTATTTCTTCTGCAAAACCAACGGGGTTTTCATCAACCTAAGTATCATTTAAAATTATGCAATTGTCATATACATAAATCTCCATTTTTAAAGGGCAGAAAATAATATTCCAAAGTGAAGAACCACTTTAAAGCACTGTTCCTTACTATTAAGTTATAATCAAATCAAATGAAACATTACTTATGAAATATCTATAGATGCTAGGCAATTTATTAACCTCTAAATTTACAGAGTATTAATATTATAAGGTAAAGTTACTTTACAGAAATCCATTCGCATATGACCATTGTATTTGCTTTGAAAATTATTTTTGTAAATTTTTATAAACTTAAATAACTCCAATTTACTAATTTTTAGAAAATACATTTCTGAGTCCATGAATTACATATAATTTCCCAGCATACTCCCTAATATTGCCAAAATCTCTAGCAAGACGGAACCTTAAAATACAACTATTTTATAAAATCCTTTCAGGCGCCATTCTCAGTTCTAACGCCTTGGTTTATCCAGTGTCTAAGCGTGCCAACAATACTGACACCATGCCCACAAAACTTTTATTTTATTTATTTACCTATTTATTTAGAGACAGGTCTTGTTCTGTCACTTAGGCTGTAGTGCAGTGGCATGTTCACAACTCACTGCAGCCTCGAGCTCCTGGGAGCAAATGATCCTCCCAACTTCAACCTCTCTAGTAGCTGGGACCACAGGTGTGCACAACCACATCCAGCTAATTTATCTATTTTTTGTAAAGATGGGGTAGTGCCATGTTGCCCAGGCTAGTCTTCAGCTCCTGGGCTCAAGTTATCCTCATGCCGTGGCCTCCAAAAGTGCTGGAATACAGGCATGAGGCACCATGCCTGGCCCGAAAACAACTTTTAGATACTATTGCAGGTTGGTAGAATATGCAATTCAGAATAGCAAAGGATTTATGATTTCTTGTTGATTCTAAGCACTAGTGAGTTTTCTGCAGTGTACAGTTACTCTCTTCCCTCCTTACTCCTTCTCTACCTTCCACAGGATACGCTTGCCCAGCCCACACCTAAGGGGTGGGGAGGAGAGTTATACTCTCTTACTTTGAGGGTAGAGTCCCTACATAAATTATTTGGAATGCTTCCTTGTCAAATATTTGTCTCTTTTCCTCAATTTGTTAATTTATTTTAGCATTTATTAACGATCCATGTGTTTTCACAACACATTATAATATTTATAAACTGCTCAAATTGTTTGGCTTGGGCTATTAAGTCTCTTTTAGTTGGCTCCTTTATAATTCTTTGACACACCTTTCTCTCAATGTATGTGCATAGTGTAGGTGTGTGTGAGTGTGCATATGTTTGTGTGTGAGTGGGCACTTTCTTACTTTCTAGCATCACATAACACACAGGCTTATCTTGTATATTTCCTGCCTTGGCCATGCACTCAGACATTTCTACAGCACCCTGCTTCTTTTTGTTGGAGATGACTGTTAAAAAACAAGATGTGAGTATGAGACGTGCTAATTGCTACTTGAGTTTTATTGTTGTTTTTCCTGTTTTGGGTCCAGAGAACAAAAAGCAGATATTGGGAGAGAACTTCAAGGCTGCCGACTAGAGGCATCTAGCACTCACCTACTCCACAAAGAAGAACCAAAATAGCAGGTAGGTAAGCACATTTTGCATGAAGCATCTAAGGCATAACACTGGAATTCAATAAAGAAGTGACAGACAATATCAGAATCATGAAGGAGGGAAGTGAGGCAGCTGACTCAGCCATGATCTGCTGAAAGCCTGAAGAACCACTCAATATAGGGAAATAGTAAATGAGAGATCTCTAGTGGTCCACATTTCCAGAGTAAACCCCTGTAACTCCAGCTGCAGAAGAGCCCCTTTACCCTGTGGGCACTGAGAGTCACAGAGGAAGCTGCCTGAAGCCTGTGTTATGGCACCACTCAAGAGAAGGAATGCATGGTAGGTCCCATATGCCCCAAGTCCTAAGGGACTACATCACAGTGCCATTTTGAAAGCCTGACTCCCACAAGACTTCATTCTGCCCAGGAGCCCAACAGCCCCTGCATTTTCACATCCCTGGATCCCCACTGACATCCCCCTGCATCTACCCATAGAACAGTAGCGGCATAATACTGGTTGTACTCAGTAGAGCAGCAGGGTCCTAAGCACTTTAGCACACACAGTCGCCTACACTTCAGGGAGTGAGTAACAGTGCACCAAGGAGGCTACACCTGAGACTAAGGGAGCCAAGGTGTATGCTCCTTAGAGCCTGAAACCTGCCTGCGCGGGGCCACTGCCACTTACAGCAACTCTGTTCCCACCAGAAGTAGGACCACAGTGAACTTGCATGTGTACTGCTAACAGATTCTCCTTGCTCACAGCCACCACTGCTAACTGTGCCAATGGCTAAAGCATGCACCACTTCCAGTGACTCTACCTCCTGGTATCACAGTCACCACACACTTGAATGTGTTCTGGAAACTGGCTCTCCATGCCCACTGCTGCATCCACTGCCACTGTAGTCCAAAGTGTGTGTTCTTCAGAGTGTTTGAGAGCCACCTTTTGAGGCTGTTGCCGGCTGACAGAAATCCATTCTCACTCAACAGCAGGGACACAGTGAACTTAACACATACACCAAGGATGGGCGATCCCTGCTCACCATCACCATTGCTGCTGTTACCCAGGAGCCTGGAGAACTCTTCACCCTGTGCCATGCAGCCTGTGCCCATGTGCACTTCTGTGGCCCCTGATGACAGACCTGCTGGGCTTGGCATCATTCCCTCAATGCCCAAGCATCCCTGGAGATGACCCCACACTGTCCACGACTGTTGGCATCAGTAAATTCCAGGGGTTTGAGGATAAGCTCACCTTGCTGAGGATAAGTGTTCCTGCTGCTGGGTTTTGCTACCATTATAGCTGGCTCATGGTAGCCCCCTGTAACACACCATGTGGGGACCTGGGAATTGGCTCACGCAGCTCATCACTGCCAGTACTAACACAAACATGTGCTGCCTGGGAGGTCTAAGGTTGTCACATCATCACTACAGTCATCACTTAGAACTTGTATATTGCTCAGGGTCCTAAGGATCTGCCCATGCACCCAGCCCGCTGCTCCTACTGCCAGTACCTAAACCAGTCACTTGGAGGCCTAAAAATTAGCCCAATTTGACCACCTAGCACCAGTGCCTGCATACATTGCCCAAGGGCCCAAAGATAGGTATCCTCAGCTCACCATCGCCACCACTGGGACCTGAAAACTGGCCTATCTAGTGTTGCATTCCCAGTAACAACTCACCGCAGCCTCCACTAACAATGATAGCCTAAGCCACAGAGAAAATCAAGGGCATTACTGATGCTGTTTACAGCTGAAGAAATCATACGGACACTACACTACTGCACCTACCCAGAATCGAAGGTAAAGTGCCCAGTCCAACTAACATCAAAGATACATCTTTAGGAAAAAGTCTTCCCCTATGAAAGTCAATCCAAAAACTCAAAAGATGTGACTATTACAGAAGATGCACAGATATAAATGTAAGAATACACACACACACACACACACACAAATACAGAAAAAAAGAAAGGAAATATTACACCTCTAAAGGAACACAATAGTTCTTCAGCAACAGATCTCAATGACAAAGAAATTAATAAAATGTCACAAAAAAGAATTCAAAATAATGTTATAGTAAAAGATCAAAAAATACAAATAAACAGAAGTAGCAGATAAAGACATAAATGAAAATTTCACTAATAAAATAGATATTTAAAAAAGAATCAAACATAAATCTTCAAACTGAAGATTTCAATGAAAGAAACAAAAAAGTCATTTAAGAGCTTCAATAATAAAGTAGATCAAGCAAAACAATGAATTTCTGAACTTGAAGACAGGTCTTTTGAAATAATTTTATCAGACACACAAAATAAAAAGAATAAGCAAAGTCTTTGTGACATATGGAGAACCATAAATGACTAAATATATGAATATTTGGTATTTCAGAAGGTTCAAAATGTCCAAAGGCATAGATAATTTACCAAAATAATGATGGAACATTTCCCAAGTTGAGCAAGGTATGTTTATGTCTAGATACAGGAAGCTCAGTGATCCCCAAGTAGATATGACCTAGAAAGTTCTGCTCTACTGCACATTTTACTCAATCTGTCAAAAGTAAAAATAAAAATAAATAAAAAATAGCAAGAGAAAAGCATCTAGTCACATATAAGGGAATCCCAATCAGGCCAACAGTAGATTTTTCAGCACACACCTTATAGGCCATTCAAGAATGCTGTATAGAGCAAAGTTATTCTTTATAAATGAAGAAGAAACAATGTTTTTCCAAGTAAGCAAAAACTGAGGAATTCACCACTAGATCAATTCTATAAGAAATGCTTAAGTGTACCCTACACCTTGAGCAAAAGGGCAATATCTACCATCATGGAAACACACAAAAAAAGATAAAACTCACTGGTAGAGTAAACATACAAATGCGGAAGAGAAAATAATCAAATGTTGCCACTACAGAAAAACATGAAACCACAATGATAAACAATAAGAGAGACATAAAGGAAAAAAATATATACAAAACAACCAGAGAACAATTAATGAAGTGACAGGAACAAGTCTTCACATATCAATAATAATCTTTACTGTTAGTAAACTGTTCACTTAAAAGATACAGTCTGCATGAAGAGAAAAACATATTCCAATTATATTCCATATACAGAAAACTCACTTCACCTGTAAATATACATATAGACTAAAAGTAAAAGAATGTAAACAAATATTCCATGCAAATGGAAACAAAAAGCAAGCAAGAATATCTATGTTTACATCAGATAAAACATGCTTTAGGTCAAAACATGTAGGAACAGATAAAGAAAGTCATTACATAATGATAAAACTATTCAGCAAGAAGATATAATAATTCTAAATGTATGTGCACCCAACACCAAAGCATCTAGATATAAGAAGGAAATATTATTATATCTAAAGGTAGTGATAGATGTCAATATATTAATACCTGGAAATGGAAACTTTAACTTCCCAGTCTCAGCAGTATCTACGCAGAAAATTAACAACAACAAGAACAACAATAAAATTGAACTTAAGTTTCCCTTTCGAACAAATGGACCTAACAGACATCTGTAGAACATTTTATTCAAAAGCTGCAGAATATCCATATTTTTCTCAGCAGCACGTGGAACATACTCCAGGACAGATTGCATGTTTGGCTACAAGCAAGTCTCAACAATTTTAAAAATCAAAATTATATTAAGTATTTTTTCAGACCACAGTGAAATAAAACTAGCAATCAATGACAAGATAAACTTTGGAAACTTTACAAGTACATGAAAATTAAACAACATGCTCCTGAATCACCATTGGGTCAATGAAGAAATTAAGATGAGATTCAAAACATTTCTTAAAACAAATCCAATAGAAAATAAAACAGTATACCAAAACCCATGTGATTCTGTGAAAACAGGGTTATTAGGGAAGTGTATAGCAATAAATGCCTAACTGAAAAATGAGAAAAATTTCAATTAACCATTTAATATTGGATCTAAAGGAACTAGAAAAGCAAGAACAAATCAAAATGAAACTTAGTAGAAAAAAATAATAAAGCTTGGATCAGAAATAAATGAGAGACTAAAAAATTACAAAGGATCATCAAAATGACAAATTGATTTTTTGACAAGATAAAGAAAATTGTTACTAGTTAGACTAAGAAACAAAGCAGAGTACATCCAAATAAACAAAATTAGAAATAGAACTGACACCACAGAAATACAAGAGATCATCAGACATTATTATGAATAACCATATGCTAACAAACTGGAAGACTCAAGACCATATGACTTCACTGTCATGAAGTTATTATAAATAAGTATATGCTTACTATAGTTTTCATTATATATTCTTAATTGTATTATGAATAACTATATGCTAACAAACTGGAAAGCCCACAACCAGATGACTTCACTGTCAAAAGTTACCAACCTTGTAAAGAGGAACTAACACCAATTATCCTTAAATTATTCTATGAAATTAAAAAAGAGGGAATTCTGTCTCATTTCTACAAGGCCAGCATTATCCTAGCACCAAAACCAGACAGAAACACAGTAGCAAAAAATATAGGAAAAGAATGCTGATGAACATAGAAACAAAAGTTATCAGTGGAATGCTAGCAAACTGGATACAACAGCCAGCATATCAGAAATATAAAAATTAGTAATCAAGTGGGATTTATCCCAAGGATATAGCAATGTCAACATGCACAAGTCAATTCATGTGATATAGCACATTAATATAATGAAGGACAAAAACCTATGATTATCTAAACAGACACACAAAAAGCATTTGATAACATTCAACACTTCTTCAATAAACTAGGGCATAGAAGAAACATACTACAATGTGATAAAGGCTGTGTATGGCAGACCTACGGCTGACATCATGCTGAATAAAGATGTTTTCACTTCTTATTTTAAGAAGTGAAATAAGGCAAGGATGGCTACTTTCACCATTCCTATTTAACATACTACTGAATGTCTAGCCAGAGCAATCAGGCAAAAGAAAGAAATATAATAAAAGGCATCCAAATTGGAAAAGAGAAAATCAAAATATCTCTATATGATATGATCTTATATCAGGATAAACCTAAAGACTACACTAAGGAATTTAGGTCTGATATACACATTCAGTAAATGTGCAGAATACAAAACTATTATACAAAAGTTAGTATTGTTTCTATATGTTGACAATGAAATAGCTAAAAAAGAATTCAAAAAGGCAATTTTCTTACAGCAACTACAAAAAGAAAATACATAGGAAAAAACTGAACCAAGAAGATGAATGTTCCCTACAAGAAAAATGACAAAATTAGAAATGGAAGATAACACAAACAAATTTTAAAAATCTCATTTTCATGAGGCAGAATAATTACAATTTTTAAAATGATCATACCACCCAATGCAATCTACAGATTAAATATAATCCCTTTCAAAATACCAATGTCATTTTTTACATGCACCACAAATGTGCTAAAAGTTGTAAGATTAGTCTTAAGGAAAAAGAACAAATATGGAGGCAACACAGATTTGCCTTTAAAATATTTTACAAGACTATAATATCTAAAATATTCAGATTTTTAAATTGTATAATAATTCTAAATGTATGTGCACCCAACACCAAAGCATCTAGATAAAAGAAGCAAATATTATTATAGATTTTTTAATATTTTACTATATTGTTATGACTTTAAAACATTTTACAAGGCTATAGTTTCCAAAATAGCATGATAGTGGATTAAAAACAGACATATAGACCAATGAAACAAACAGAGAACCAAAAAATAGTTTCACATATTTATAGCTGTGTCAGTCTGTTCTCGCACTACTAATAAATACATACCTGAGACTGGGTAATTTATAAAGAAAAATAGGTTTAACAGAGTCACAGTTCTGCATGACTGAGAAGGCCTCACAATCATGGCAGAAGGGAAAGGAGGAGCAAAGGCATGTCTTACATGGTGGCAGGCAAGAGAGAGTATGCAGGGGAACTATTCTTTATAAACCCATCAGATCTCTTGAGACTCATTCACTATCACAGCCAAACCGTATCAATAGCCAATTGATTTTTGACATAAACACCATAATATACATTGGGGAAAGGATGCCCTACTTAAAAATGGTGCTGGGAAAATGGGATATCTACTACTAGAAGGAAACCTAGAATACTATAGGACACTGATCTAAGCAAAGATTTTATACCAAAGACCTCAAAACTACAGGCAACAGAAAGAAAAATAGACAAATGAGATGATATTGAACTTAAAAGCTTCTGCTCAGCAAAGGAAACAATCAATAAAGTGAAAATACTTTTTGTTGAATAGGATAAAATATTCACAAACTTTCATCCAACAAGGGGCTAATATCCAGAATATGCAAGGAACTCAAATAAATCAACAGCAAAAAATACAAAGAATGCCATTAAAATGTGGTTTCACAATCTAAACAGATATTTCTCAAAAGAAGATGTACAAATTGCCAACGATTTTGAAAATATGTTGTACATGACTAATAATCTGAGAAATATATATCAAAACAACAATGAAATACTATCTTTCCCCAGTTAGAATGATTATCATTAAAAAGACAAAAAATAACAGTTAATAAGAATGTGGAGAAAAGAAAACTCTTATACACTGTTGGTAGGAATTTAAATTAGTACAGCCATTATGGAAAACAATATGGATATTTCTCAAAAAAATTGAAAACAGATCTGCCATACAATCCAGCAATTCTACTACTTTAATACCCTCATTTTCTTTTCTTTGGATAAATGCCCAAATTTATCCAAAGAAAAGAAAATCAGGGTATCAAAGAAATATGTGCGCGCCATGTTTATTGCAGCACTCTTCACAAGAGCAAAGATGTGGAGTCAACCCAAGGGTCTATTAACGAATAAATGGATAAAAAGAATGTGCTATACCTACAGTGGAATATTACTTTACCATAAAAATAAAGAGGTCCTTTCACTTATAGCTACATAGATGAAACTATAAGGTCATTATGTCAAGTGAAATAATTCAGGCACAAAAAGAAAAATATTGCATATTCTCTTTCACAGATGGGAGTTCTTTCATAGATGGGAGTTAAAACCATCTCACGGAAGTAGAGTGTAAACTTGTCAAGGGCTGAGAAGGGTGTTGGGGGGCTAGGGTGAGGAGACTGAAAAGAGGTTGATTAATGGGTACATACAGTGAGAAAGAAGAAATAAGTCCTATTGTTAAATAGCAGACTGGTATGACTGTAGTTAATGACAATGTATTATATTTCAAAATAGCTAGAACAAAGAAGTTGAAAATTTCCCAACACATATAAAGAATAAATACTTGAGGTGATAGATACCCTGAAATATCCTTATCATTACACATTCTATGCATGTAACCAAATATCATATATACCCCATCAAATGTACAAATGCTACATACTAAAAATTCAAAAATTATATGTATTTAATCCAACTCATACATATAAACACCACATATATAAATATTTCTGTATGTAACCATCTGTGCTATATTAAGCTCAACTTGAATTTATACTGATGTGTCCAATTCATTGCCACATCAATCATTCCAGATTTCTGCTTTTGCTTATCTGTAAACTCCCACTCCAACAGTGAACATCCTGGCTCCCACCATCTGCCATCCATTTACTTAACTGTTCCGTGTATAATGGTATACATGCATAGCAACATGCACAAATTATGAGGATAAATATGTACATTTTATAAGATGTAATGACAGTGACATTTTACCTCTGTGGCCTTCCTTGCAGTAACCCATAACCCCAATCATTCTACAAAATACCTGATAACTGCTCAAAACATTCAAGGTCATAAGAAGCAAAGAAATTGTCCTAACTTGTAAGTGAGAGTTAAATGTTAAGAACACATGGACACAGAAGGGAACAACACTCACTGGGGTCTTTCAGAGGGTGGAGGGTGGGAAGAAGGAGAGGATCAGGAAACATAACTAGTGGGTACTAGGCTTAATACTTGGGTGATAAAATAATCTGCACAGTAAGCACCCATGACACAAGCTTACCTATGTAACCAACCTGCACTTGTACCCTTGAACTTAAAAGATTAAAAAATTAAAAATAAAAAAGAATGTGCCAATGCCAAGAGAAGCCTAAACAGTTGTGAAAATTAAATGTAATATGATACTCTCTTGCAACAGGAAAGGGATATTAGGTTAAAACTAAGGAAATCTAAATAAACTGTGGCCTTAAATTTAATGCTGTATCAATATTGGTTCATTAACTGTACCAAATGCATCATACTAGTGTAAATTTTTAATTACAGGTGATATGGGGAAATCTGTACTATCTTCTCCAATTTTTTTAGGTATAAAACCATTGTAACAATTAATGTCTGATTTAAAGATTTAAAAAACAACAACAACAACACCACATTTTAACATGTCCCAAAGTATACTGCTTATATACATAAATATCCACAATTAAATTGTGGCACATGATACAAAGTAAATAGAGAACTATTGTTAACTATTTAAATAATGCCATGCATGTGATATGGTTTCAGGAAAAAAACATACTTCTTTTTTAAAAACAGTTTTCAATGATAAATTGTTGACAGCTGAAGCATGGCTCTGTGGTAAGTTTCATATTTAGTCAGCATCAAAAAACCTCATTAATAATTATAGAACAAAAAAACTGAAAAATCAAAATCTTAAAATATTTAATGAGTAGTTTTTATACTGTATAAAACATTTAAACTAAAACTATATATAGTTTCAGTATTCAGAAGAATATTCATAGGGTCAGTCAAAATTTTTAGTACTTTGGTGTAGAGTTGATATAATATGTATGTATTAATTGTCGTTGCTGTGAACAAAAATACCACCAATTTTGCTGTTTGAAATAGCATACATTTATTATCACGGATTATGTGGCTCAGGAACCTGGGCAAAGTAGCTGGGTTCTCTTTTCAGGATCTTTAAATGAGACAATTAAGCTATTGTCTGGGCTTTGATCCTTCTGGAGCTTAGGTTTCTCATCCAAGTTCATGTGGTTATTGGAAAAATTAAATTCTTTGCAATTGTAGGGCAGAGGTCCCTCATTTTCTTGCTGGCTCTCAGCTGGGACTCCTTTCTGCTTCTAGAGGGTCCTGGATTTCTAGCCATAATCATTTCACAGGTTCTTGTGGAATGAAGCCACCTATTTATTTGAAGCTGGCAGAAGAATCACTCTCATCATGAATTTCTCAATTTCTCTTTAAAAGCTTTCATCAGAATAAATCAAGCCCACTGTGTTAGTTCGTTCCTGCATTGCTATAAAGAAATACCTGAGACTGGGTAATTTATAAAGAAAATAAGTTTAACTGGTTCAGGCTTTACAGAAAGCCTGGTGCTGGCACCTGCTTAGCTTCTGCTGAGGCCTCAGGGGACTTACAATAATGGCAGAAAGCAACAGGCAGGCAGCATGACACATGTGAGAACAGGAGTACAGGAGTAAGAGAGTGAGTGGAGGAAGCTCCAGACTTTCAAACAAGGAGATCTCATGGGAACTAATTGACTGAGAACTCACTTCACCAAGGGGATGGTGCTAAACCATTCATGAGGGATCCACCCCATGATCCAATCAGCTCCTGCCATGACCCACTTCCAACATTGGAAATCATAGTTTAACATGGGATTTGGAAGAAACAAACATCCCAACCATATCACCTGCTTAGGATGACCAGTTATTTGGATTGACTCAAGTTAATTGATTTAGAACCTTAATTAATATAAAGTAACACAATCATGTGGGGAACATTTCATCATATTTATGAGTCCTCTCACACTCAAGGGTAGGGATTATACAGTGCGTGTACATCAGGGGATGACTATATTGTGGCTATATTAAAATTCTTTCTGGCACGTGTGTATTTACTGTTTAGTGTGAGAGTCATGTATGCACCCTGTGGAATGTTTCATTTTAATTTATACTGTCATGCTTGTGATGTTGTTGGATTTTATGACTTAGGTAATATTAAAATGGGAGGCACCCAGTATGAGGTTACTGAATCATGGGAGCAGGTTTTTCCCTTTCTGTCTCCTGATAGTGAATAAGTCTTATGAGATCTGATGGTTTTATAAAGGGGAGTTCCGCTGCACATAGGCTTTTACCTGCTGCCATGTAAGATGTGTCTTTGCTCCTCCTTTGCCTTCTGCCATGATTGTGAGGCCTCCCCAGTTATGTGAAACTGTGAGTCTACTAAATCTCATTTTCTTTATGAATAATTCAGTCTCAGGTATGTCTTTGCTAGCAGCATGAGAACAGACTAATAAAATTATAACATGATAATGATCAAATATTCAATGTTGGAACTTATTAGAGACCCCAGAGATATAAAAAGGAAAATAAGGACTGATAACAAACATACTATGCAAAAAATTTACAACCAAAATGAATTCAATAAAGATATGAATATGAAGCCTTCTCATGAATAACAGTAACCTGAAGAGCCATATATTCCTTATAAATGGAAATCATAGTGAATCCTTACACCACAGTGTTGGTATCAAATGGCTTCAAAAGGGCATTCTACAAAACATTTTAAAAAGAAATGATATCAATTATATCTAAAACATTCCATTAAATAGAAGGGGTGTAAACATTTTCCACTTCCTTTTGAGGCCAGTATTAACGTGGTATCACAATCAGAAAAGAACTCTACAAGAATTGTTTTAACAAAATAAAAAACTAAAGACCCATAACCCTCATGAACATCGCTGAAAGATCCAAAAAATTTTAATAAATTAAGTTCAGCAATATACATAACTGACAAGGCATAAGGGTCAGGTAAGGATTTTTCCAGCAATACAGGTTTGCTTTCATATTTTAAAGATTAATGAGTGTAACTTACTATTTTATTATATTAAAATGGAGTATTCATATGGTCTTCGAGTTGAAATTGACATGGAGTTGGAGTTAATGTCATTTTTTCCACAGCCATGTCTCATAAACTTTAAAATAATTTAAATCATTTTCAATAATTAAGTATGATTCTATAATCTTGAAGCAATTGTTTCCTGTTTTGCCCTATGAAAGAAATAATACATCGTTGGAAAACAAGAGAAAATGTTCAATATGGTCCCCCAGCAAAAAATAACAACAACAAGAAGAGTAAATTTAAAACTCGAGTAGTCACTTGGACATTGGCCACTTCCTTTATGAAATAAAGTTGGAAGTAATCTGACTCAATAGCATAATCTGAATTGGATACTGTCCACATCCTGAAGCATTTTATTCAATAGTAATATTCAAGTGATCACAAAGAATACTTGGTTTGTAGGGATAATAGTATATTCCTGCAATAGCCATAGATATGACATTTATTGAAGTCCCAGTATCTGGCAGAGGAGTATGGTTGGAAGAAGTGAAAGAACCAGTCCTTTACTACTTTGCAAATTGACATTAGTTAATCCAGAGAAACATGTATCACAAACAGGCTTACTTTCAATGAACCTGGCCACTGAAAGAGCACTACAGTGTAGGAAAGAAGAAAGTGTAATGAACAACCTTGAACTCATTTCAACAATAACATCATGCTTCTTGACATAAAATTGAGAGATTACACATACACGCAGCAAGAAAACTGAGGCTTGTTTATTTGAGCCATACTTGGATATTAAGTAATGTGAAGTACAATAGAAAACAAATCTTTATATTCCTGTTATTACGCCACTTTCTCTTACCAAAGGCTGTCTACTCCTCTTACTTGTGTTTCCTGAATATCTCTGGCAGCTCTTCACTGCACCTTGCAATTTGAAGTGGATCTGAATGCTAAACTAAATGATAGTGGTCATCTAACATTCAGACTCTGCTTCATTATTATTATTATTATTATTATTATTATTATTTTGAGACAGAGTCTCGCTCTGTTGCTGAGTGCAATGGCATGATCTCAGCTCACTGCAACACTTGCCCCTCAGTTTCAAGTGATTCTCTTGTCTCAGCCTTGTGAGAGCTGGGATTACAGGCATGCACCACGACACCTGGCTAATTTTTTGTATTTTTAGAAGAGATGGGGTTTCATCATGTTGGCCAGGCTGGTCTCGATCTCCTGACTTCAAGTGCTCTGTCTGCCTCAGCCTCCCAAAGTGCCGGGATTACAGGCATGAGACACAGAGCCCAGCCTGAGAGACTAATGTATTTATTACTTTTATTATTAAGTTACTTCATTTGTAATTCAAAGTTTAAAGTCCTTGCGCTGATAAATTAAAGTGCCTGCAAGTTTCTCATAGATATGTGCAAAAAAATGCTGTATTTGTGTAAGCTACTTAATTTACATATGTATCTTACATCTGTATGCATAAGTATACAGTGTGGTAAATTTAGTACAAGCATATTACCTTTTTGCAAATGTAGGATAAAGATTAACTTCAGTTTTATATAATAATTTGCATAATTATCAAGGAACATAGCAAAAGATAATATATAATATTAACTGTACCTACTGAGTTTTATATAAGACACAAAAACATTTTTGGAATCCATTAAAATATGGTTTTCCTCTGTGTCACTACCTAAATGTCATGTCAAATTTTAATTCCCAATGCTGGGAGAGGGACCTGGTGGGAGGTGATTGGATCAGGGGGACAGATTTCCCCCTGTTCTTCTTGTGACAGTGAGTGAATTCTCATGAGATCTGATTGTTTGAAAGTTTGTAGCACTTCTCCCTTATCTCTCTCTCTCTTGCTTCTTTATGGTAAGATATGCCTGCTTCCCCTTTGCTTTCTGTCATGATTGTAAGTTTCCTGAGGCTTCCCAGCCATGTTTCCTGTACAGCCTGTGGAAATTTGAGTCAATTAAATCTTTTTTCTTCATATTACCCAGTGTTGAAGTATATGAATGAACTAATACACCATATTACCAAAAATATAGATGTAAGCAAAAAATATATTTGTGAAGATGTTCGTTGTATTTTATTAATAATGGGTTATTTGGGAACAATAAATTTTCATCAGTAAATGCAAATGTAGATATGTTTAAATGACAAAATATTTATACATTTATTAAAAACATGTATTCACATAAGAAATTTGTGTATCTTCTTAAATGATGGGCAAGAATCAACAAAGGAGGAATGAGTTATGAATATTTTAGCAAATAGATTGAAAATTTCCTTCTACCAATCAACATTATCACATTTAAAGTTTTCGTAGGTAGCATCCATGATTTTTACGATTCAATTTTTATAGAATCTATATAGTAACACTTAAATATATCCAAAGGGCCCACAAGTCTAAGCTCTTCCATTTTCAACAATACTTTATTGATTTTAATATAACCACCAAGAGAACTCTAGTTTCTACAACAAGAAATCTCACTTTTTCTGAAAAACAACAATAATAATTTGGATTTAATTGTAATACATAGAAAGATGAGCATGAAAGAAATGTATGAATGTCTTAAAATATTTTGTGCTGCTACAACAGAATGTCTTAGAGTGGGTAATTTACAATGAACTGAAAGGTAATGGCTCACAGTTTGGAGCCTGAAAAGTTCAATAATACAGTTTTGGCATCTGGCAATAGCCTTCTTACTCATTATCACATGGGGGCACAGAAGAGAACAAGAGACGGCGAGAGGAGGCCATACTCGCCCTTTTTCTTGATGCCAATGCCACCCATGAGGATAAAGTCCTCTGGCCTCAACATTCTTAAAGTCCCCACCTCTTAATACTGTTACATGACAATTAAATTTCAACATGTGTTTCAAACCACAGTAAAAGTAGGTAAAAACACAACTAAGTTTACATCAATTACAATTGAAAGGAGAGTAATGATTCCTCAAATATTTTAAATTTAATACAGTCTTCAAAAATAAGTGAAATGCGTAGAATAACATACACACATCATAAACATAGATTTAGTTATCCTTATTTTGCATTATGGTTCTAGGAAGCACCAAAACAAACAAACAAAAAAGATTTGGGACATGTTCAAAGAGTCAAACGATTTATCTTTTATATCTTGTGTACTGGACACTGGTCCTTGTTACCATGGTAATGAGAATATGAACATACAATTTGTAGAGTTTGGAATCCAAGAAAGTGTCCATAGCTGCTCTCACAATCTAAATGGGGAATGATTCTGTTTACAGACACTTTTGTTTCCGAGACAACATGATATTCCCTCATGTGACTCTATGGAAACGAGCAAACTTGCAATTGGTTTTCAGTCTTTGTGGTAGCCAAACTCTGTTGGGTTCTCAATATAAATGCTAATGGAAAGAAGGTGGGTAGTTTTCTTTCCTTGTGTTTCTAAATTACACGTTCAAACTCCAAATTACTTTGGCATTCCTTAGAGGAAAGTTATTTATAAATATAGTATTATATTGTTATTTATGACATACACAAAATCTGACTAAATTTTTAGTGCCAAAATTATTCCTATATGTTTATTAGAATAAATAATCTTTTTCCTCTATACCCTAATCTACTAGTGTTTTCCTGTACAAAGGAAGGTTTCTAAAAAGATTATTTCAAAAAATTTGTACCAAGGGCTTTTGAAGATTGTATTCATTCTGAATTGGCATAAAAGATATTCTAAAACTATCTTTTCTGTCACTCTTATGTTTAGTGATTCTGTTTAGCAAAGTTCAGCCCACACATTAAGGAGATATGGAGAAAACGTCTAAAAATACTAAGTAAATGGCATTCTAGTTATCTCTGATATACTCTCTACTTAAGGATTGGCTTAAAATATTCACAAAGGTATGCACGTGTTTTATAGAAATCTAAAAAATTTTAAACAATAAAAATGAGAAAGCAATATTAAACTTGTGAAAATTCTTTAGTAAATACACAAATATTGACATGATAATGCATAATCAATAGGAAAAACACTATGTGGAGGATTCAATACTCAAATATTTTCAAAATAGAATCCAATTTATATGGTTTGTCCAACTGTAAAGTAGACTAGCATCGGCCCTATTGAATGTATCTAAATTTGGGGAAAGGCTAGATGCATTCTCCTTATTTCATATTTAACTAGTACAAATTAGCAAGCCAGTTTGAGAATATTATTCTAAGAATAAGGTATTAAATTTTAAAAGCAGGATTGTAGGAAAAGTGAATAACCAGTTCCAACATTTACAAATGCAGTGAATATTCTGTTTCCCAAAATAACTAAGGCATATACACAATACTAACCCAAATACAAATGGCAATAGATTATTTTACCCAAAATGTTGTAAGCACTGGTGGTCAAAGTCATCTCAAGTAATTGGAATTATCACTAAAAAAGTTGCTTCTTAGAGTCACAATAAGTTATTGTCATTTGAGCTTCTGCTCAGCAATAAGAAGGCTGATTACTACTTATAATACCTCCTGCTAATGTTTGGATATAAATGTTTGTCCCCACCAAATCCCATGTTGAAATTTGATTCCCCAAGGTGGCAGTGTTGACAGGTGGGACACAGAGAAATGTTTGAGTCACGGGGCAGATTCTTCATGAATATACTAATGCCCTCTCTGAGATAGTGGAGCTCCTACCACTGGTTTTTACAAGAGCTGATTCTTAAAATGGGCCTGGCACCTCCTGTCTCTCTCTTGCTTTCTCTCTTGCCAGGTGACCTCAACTCAAGCTGGATATCCTTTTTTTTTCTGCCATGAAGGGAAGCAGCCTGAGGTTCTCACCAGATACAAATACCAATGTCATGTTTCTTAGGTAGCTCGCAGAACTGTGAGCCAAATAAACCTATTTTCTTTATAAATTACCCAACCTCAGGTATTTCTTTATAGCAACACAATATGGATATGGACTGAGCCATCTAGATACACTGATATAGAAAAATATGCAGCCCAAAAAATTCAGATAATACTGAAATAATGATTAAAGTTGATCCCTGAACAACATGGGAGTTAGAGCACTAACTCTCCCCCCCATGTCATGGAATATTCACACACAATTTTGGCTCCCCCAAAACTTAACTACTAGTAGCCTAGTGTTCACTGGAAGCTTTTAGTATAATGTAAATACCAATTAGCATATATTTATATTTATAGTATGTACTATATTTTCATAATAAATTAAGCTAGAGCAAAAATGCTATTAAAATAAGGACAAGAAAATATATATTCTTACTATTCATTAAATAAAAGTGAATTGTCATATAGATTTTTATTGTCATCATCTTTTCATTGGGTAGGCTGAGGAGGAGAAAGAAGAAGAGTAGTTGGTCTTTCTGTGTCAGGGATGACAGAGGTGGAAGAGGTGAAGGAGGTGAAAGGGGAAGCGGGAGAGACAGGCTCTTATTTTCCAGAAATATATTTTGATTATCTGACTCTTCATGCCTGAGAAATTAAGATGAAAGGAAAGTATGTGAAAACTAGAAAAAAAAAGTTCACTACATTGTTTAACTCTGTTAAGGATAGCTCTGAAGTTAAGGAATTTGGAAGTTAGGAATATCTGCATCTTAGGGTTCACATTCTAATTAGACTCTTCAATGTTCTACTTAGACTCTGTCATCACAAAACTATAGACAATAGACAAATTTTCCTATATTGGTCTATTTCCCAAATATTTTTAACTGGTATATTGGAATAATGTGTATATGGGTCTCAGAGATAAGCAAATCTATATTTTTATTTATGAGAAATTAAAAGTGCTGTCTTAAATTATGAGATTTATAGTAGCATATTATTAACATTTATTTTAATTTTACTGCATGCTTTTATAACATTTGGATTCATTTAAAATGGTACCTTTGCCTATAAATCAGTCAAGTAGTATTTATTGAATGCTTACTCTTTGGTTCCAAAGTTAATCATTAAGCTCCACATTCAATCATATTTATAATTTATCATCACATCTAACATTCTATGTCTGTATGAAAAATTATAGGCAATTTCTTGATATATTTACATTTTTAATCCCAAAAGCTGTACCACTAAATTTCTAATGTCATTACAAACATGTTAAAATGTGATCTCAGAATTCTAATTTTTTTCTATTTTTTTGTTGAAAAAGTTTATAAACTAGTCTAGCTTAAGATTCATTTTCTGATTTATGTAACACGTAACATCTGCAATGAGAACACATTTCACGAAACTAATAAATTAGAAGTGACTACCTTTAACTTGTACTGCATTGGATAACCATCTAACTAAACTTGTTTTAATTTGCTTTTTCAAATACAGCTTAACAACTTCAAATTAATCATTTGATTTTATGCTTTGGTGGCTGATGATTCTTTGCCAAATTCTAAATGATAGCATATACATTCACTAAAATTTTTTGTTTGTTTGTTTCACTACGTCATAAACAGACTTAGGGGATTTCTTTTTCTATCTGTAATGGAATAATAATGACCCAGATTAACATCCCTTATGAACATGAGAAAACTAGACAAAATACAGGTAATGATGGTTTTCATACATTGGCAAACAGATAGAGGGGGATTGTAACCACTGAGAAAACAAAAACAAACAATGTGAGCTCAATGATCAGCTTGAATTTACAGCTGGAGAAAAAAGTGAAAGGAGGGAGGAGAGAGGGAAATCTTTAAAGAACCTAGAGACCTTGCTGAATTGAAAAAAAATAGAAATTGTAATTTGAGAAGTCTGATAAATACGACTTTTGGGACAGAGTTCAGTAAGGGTGGGAGAGACCACAGAAAGAGTTCTAAATATTTAAGTAGGCAATGACTTACTTAATTAAGACTCTTTGCTGAGTACTAGGTCATGCACATGTAGCAAGATACTCAACTAGGAAAGCAAAAATCTACAATGAAGTTGTAAGACAAACAATTCTCTGAGTTAACACAAGAGAAGACATGTTCAAGCTTCAGCCTGAAGAGTAAAAAGCATATAGTGTTCAAGAAGAGGATTCATTAGATACCACAATGGGCAAAATGTTAGTGGTAAAACAGAGCATTCCTGAAGTAAAAACTAATCTAGGCTTTCTACAGCAAAGCTAAAAGTAAACCAAAAGTAATCAATCTGACCCACAAGTAATCTAACTGCATGTTAAACAAAGCCTAACACTCTAAAAGAGACAACTGAGTCCAGTTGGTCAAATTGTAACAGTAACAATGTCCATCTTTTTATCAAAAAATTAATAAATACACAAAGCAATAGAAAAATGCAGCCTGTAAATGAAGGGTCAACACATTGAAAAGGCTTCAGTTCATTAAGTAAAACTGTATATAAAAGTGTATGATCATGTGTTCTCATTGTTCAACACCCACTTATGAGTGAGAATATATGGTGTTTGGTTTTCTGTTCTTGTGTTAGTTGCTGAGAATGATGGTTTCCAGCTTCATCCAGGTCCCTGCAAAGGACATGAATTCATCCTTTTATTATGACTGCATAGTATTCCATGCTGTATGTGTGCCACATTTATTTATCCTATTATTGATGGGCATTTGGGTTGGTTCCAAGTCTTTGCTATTGTAAACAGTGCCACAGTGAACATGTGTGTACATGTGTCTTTATAATAGAATGATTTATAATCCTTTGGGTATGTACCCAGTAATGGAATTGCTGGGTCAAGTGGTATTTTTATTTCTAGATCCTTGAGGAATTGCCACACCGTCTTCCACAATGGTTGAACTAATTTACACTCCCACTAACAGTGTAAAAGCGTTCTTATTTCTCCACATCCAGGGAGGGGAATGTCACACACCAGGACCTGCTGGGGGCAGGAGAGCTAGGGGAGGGATAGCAGGGAGTAGGGGTATTGGGGAGGGTTAACATTAGGAGAAATACCTAATGTAAATGACAGGGGGATTGATGCAGCAAACCACCATGGCACATAACTATGTAACAATCCTGCAGGATCTGCACATGTCCCCTAGAACTTAAAGTATAACAATAAAAAAAGTTTACAATTTCAAAAAAAAAAAAAGCATAATCCCCAAATGATTGTATAGTTCATATTATGAATGAATAGTTCTAAGTAATTCATAACTATCAGAAAAATATCACAAGGAAAAGTGTTTTTAATAAAGAGGAAAATGAAAACACAATACATCAAAATTTGTGAAGCAGCTTAGAACAGACCTTGAAGGAAATATATAGGTTTAATTATATGTATAGAAAAGACAAAGTTCTAAAATCAATACTCTAAAGCAAAAATAAATAAATATATTATCTACTTTTCTCTATTCCAAAGCTAAAAATAGAGAAAAATTAATCTAATAAGTGGAAGAAAGAAAAATATAAATAAGGACAAAAAGCTAATAAAGTAGTATATAAAAATATAAAAATGTAAAAATGTAAAAATATTTTTAATTAACAAAAGTCATACAGTTCTAGCTACCATAATCAAAATATAAATCAGAAGGGCATAACATACTACTAAGTATAATGAAAAAAGAATGGTAACTTCACATACCAGATAATATCATAAATCAGGTTTACAATAAAAATCTTCTTTACAACAAATTCTAAAACTTCATAATAGAACATTTCTCTCAGTAGAAAAAATTACCAAAAGTAACTTAAGAATAATTTGAAAAAATAATTGCTTCATATCAATTAGATAAATTGATTTGTAATTAACTTTTCTGACAAAGAAAACTTCATTCCAAAGTGTCTTTATTTTTTATTCTATCAAGCATTTGAGAAAAACCTAACACCAGTCAAAGTTTTGTAAGAACACAGAGGAAGGAGCCCATACGACACATTTTATTAGGGTAGCATTAGCCTAATATGAAAACCAAGCAAAGATGACAGAATAAGCGACAATTACAGTCTTTATCACTCATAGATATAGGTACCAAAATCCTTAATAAAACATTAACAGGGTGACTCTAGGAATAAATAAGTAGAGTAACTTATTATGGCAAAATGATTGATTTTAGAAATGAATGGTCTTCAACATTCAGAGGTCAAGTAACATAATTCACCATTTCATCAGACTGAAACCAGGCAATTTCCAAAACTTAAAAATATGGCAAAATTAAACATCCATATATTATTAAAAACTTTAAGTAATTTGTAAATAGAACTTAATTTTCTCAATCTCATAAATGGCATTTATAAAAAATTATAGCTAAAATTATGTTTAACAGTTAATGTCAAAAGATTTCCCTGAAAGATTAGGAATAAGGCAGTTTTGTACGTTTGCACCAACACTATACTAAATATACTAGCTATTAAAATAAGGCCAGGCAAAAAAAAAGCTATCTTTATTTACAGATGACATGAATGTGTAAATTAAAATTCATAGAGAATCCACAAAAAAGTTACTAAACTTAATAAGTAAGTTGATAAACATTGTAGGATATTACGTTATTATATAAAACTGTATGAAATCTATATTTTAATATAACATTTACAACCAATTTAAAAAATGTAATATGCAATATTTGAATACATATTTGAAAAATATATGCAAAAATCTATCCATTAAAATGTTCACACATTGATAGAGAGATTAAAAGAGACCTAAATACAGACAGACTATATTCTATGTTCATAGACCAGAATATACAATGTTGTGAAGATTACAATTCTCCTTCAATTATTCCAGAGATTTATTGTACTCTCAATCAAAAGTGCATCTGTTCTTCTTCAAAAATTAACCCTCATCTTCTAAAATTTATATGGACAGAAAAAATTACCTAGAATGAATTAAATGATCTCAAGTAATTTGACAATATTGAAAAACATGAATTGCCTATTTTCAAGATGTATGGCTATAATGATCAAACTACAGGATACTGGCATCAGGATAGTCATAAATAATGTAACCAAACAGTTTAGGAATATTCTTCCATATCTATAGTCAACTGATTTTCAACTAATCTGCCAACATAGTTCAATAAGAAAGAATAGCTATGTCAACAAATAATGGTGGAAAAATATCCACTGGGGTGAGAAAAAAATAAACTTTATCTTACTATATTTTACTAAAAATGGATTATTTACCTAGACATACAAGCTAAACCAACAAAAAACTTATAGCAGGGAGGGAAGGAGAAAATCTTTGTAACCTTTGCTTAGCAAAGATTTCTCAGATGGAATTTAAAAATTTCTAGACTTTCATAAAAGTGAAATATTGTATTTATCAAAATGTAAACTTTACTCTTCAAAAGTCACTGTGAATTAATGAGAATCAAGCCTCTGTCTTGAATACATTACTCATACTACACACACACACACACACACACACACACACACACACGTTTTCCAGAGAAATAGAACCCATAAGATATGTATATATGCATACACTTGCACACCCAGATTTACTGTAAGAAATTGCCTCACATGATCATGAAGGCTTGGTAAATTCAAAATATGCAGGGTAGATTGCCCAAGAAAGAGTAATAGTTCATGTCCAAAGGCAATCTACTAGCAGAATTTCTTCTGCTCAGAGAGTTCAGTCTTTGTTCTGTTAACTTCAACTAATTGAATGAGGTCCACCCACATTATGGATGTTAATATGCTTTACTCAAAGTAAATTTCACAGATTTTAATGTTAATCTCATCCAAAAAATACCTCAAAGAAACATGCAAAATATTTAAGCAAATATCTGGACACCATTGCCCAGCCAAGTTAACACACATCATTAACCTTTACAACATATATCTGACAAATGACTATAAATAAGAATACGCAAAAAACTTTGAAACTTGATAATGAGACATAAAACTGAATGCTCAAATGAGTAAAAATTTAAATGTCATATCCACAAAGAGTATATAGGAATGGCCAGCATACATATTAATAAATGTTTAAAATCATTATTCGTCAGGGAAGTGTAAATTAAAACCACAATTAGATAACACAACACAATTGACTACATATTTAGAATGCTTAAAAATTAAATACTGAGAATCTCAAAGGATGACAAAGATGTGGAGCAACTAGAACTCCCATATGTTGCTGGTGACATTACAAAATGGTGTGACTACTTTGATATAAATTCTAAACGCTATTATAAACTTAAACATATGGCCCAGCTCTCTCACTCCTAGCTGAAGTAGAACCTGTGCTCAGAAAGGAGTAATATCCAGAATCTATAAGGAACTTGAACAAATCAACAAGCAAAGGACAAAATATCCATTTTAAGAAATGGGCAAAGGACATCAACAGATACTTCTCCACAGAAGATATATAAGCAGGCAACAAATATATGGAAAATTATTTGACATTACTAATCACCAGGGAATGTAAATCAAAACCGTGATGAAATACCATCTCACACCAGTAAAAATGGCAATTATTAAAAAGTCTTTTGATGAAAAGGAATACTTATATACTGTTGGTGAGAAGGCAAACTTTTCAGCCAGTTTGGAAAGTACTTTGGAGATTTCTCAAAGAACTTAAATTAGAACCATTTGATCCAAAAATGCCACTACTGGTTTCATACTCAAAGGAGAATAATTCATTTCATCAAAAAGACAAATGCACCCATATATTCACTGCAGTGCTATTCACAATAGCAAAGACATGGAATCAACCTTGGTGCCCATTAACAGTGGATTGAAAAATGAAAATGTGGTACATATACACTATGGAATACTACATAGCCATCAAAAGGATTAGATTATGTCCTTTGCAGCAACATGGAGGAAAGTGGAGGCTGTTATCCCAAGCAAAGTAATGCAAGAATAGAAGACCAAAACAACCTGTTCTTACTTATAAGTTGGAGCTAAACCTTAAATACACATAGACATGAAGATGGGAACAATACACACAGTACCACAAGATGGGGGAGGAAGTGATGGTGGCATGGGCTGAAGAACTACCTGTTGGATATTTTGCTTACTGGGTGATGGGCAGAGGCCCCAAGCCTCAGTATCACATAATTGACCCATGTAACAAACATGCAGGTGGGCTCTTTATAATAAAAGTTGAAATTAAATAAAACAAAAAAAAACTACTCACAAAAGTTCAAATCAGCTTTATTCTTAATAAACAATCTAAATTTCCATCAGCAGATGAATAAATAAATAAATAAACAAACAATAATATATTTACACAATGAAATACCATTTGCCAATAAAAAGAAATAGTGATTCATGCAACAACACGGATGACCCTTAAGACATTATATTGAGCTATAATGGCCATGTACTAAAGAATACCTGAAAGAGTACAATATCATTTATGTGCACTTCTAAAACAACCAAATGTATTAAAAATAAATGATTGTAATCCATAGTAGAAGAAAGCAAGTGGGATCATTTCCTGGGCTGGGGATGGTATGGGACCTTGACCAGGAAGGGACACAAGGTAACACTTTGGAATGATGGAAATATTCTATAATTACCTTGTTGTGACCGCGATTATCTTGATACATGAGTTTATCAAAACTTCTCTATATATGTACTTAAAATCAAGTGCATTTGATTTTATTTTTGGAATACGGCAGTAAAACAGATTGAAAATAGATGAAAGGAAATACAGAATTACATAAATTGCATTATTTTTATTATCAAAATCGCTTCATTGAAAAACATAAAGAAACTGATATGAGAGAAAATGTATTTTAAACATTTATAAAATGTTTTTTTTTTAACTGCAATTATTTCGGAACAAACAAACAAAGAACCTAAGCAGCATTTAGGAACAAACCTTTATACAGGTAGGGCTGAGATGGGGAAACCAGGCCAGAGACTATTGTTAGTAGATGCCATATTCTGGAACCAGTGAGGAACACACAGACATCAAGCTTGGAGATTTGCTAGTTTAAAATTTATTCCCAGAGCAAATTGGATTCCAAAATATCAGAGCTCTCTTTTCTTAAGGACAAGAAAATCTGAAATAACTCTTTCTAGCTCATATGATGCTACAAGCAGAGTTGACTAAGAAAGAGCCCATTTTCTCAGGTAATTAGATCTGTGATGGGAAGCGAATGGATAGTGAAATAGGTTTTTGTAGTTTTGATTTTTATGTCAATATTGTTCATAGTAGCTGACACACATTTTATATATTCTACACAGCTTGGTAAAAGGGAAGTGGCGAGTAGTTTATTTCAAAGAACGGATATTAAAGTAGCACATCCATAGCATTGTATAAAGAAGGAAAAATATATATAGCCACTTGAAGTTTTGATAAAAAACGATGGAATTTTTCACTATTGCTTTCTAAAATGACAGACACATGAGCTCGTTCAGATGTTACAGTTATATATGTTGCAAACGTAGAGTGTAAAAAAATCTTTGAAAAATCTATCCAATATTTCTGACACATTTAGCAGAACAATGAGAATCAGTCTTAGAAAAAACCCCTAAAGCAGCTTCCTATTGTTTCAGAGCTTGCCAGAGGCAGGGATTGGTGTGCTGGACCTTACTCTCTGTTCTAAACATCATTAAAGTTCACTTTCAAATTATGTCTCTTTATCAATAGCCCAAGTATCTTAACAAAGATGGTTACAGGGCAGTCTGCATCATGTGTCATAGGCCTATAAGAGTTGCTTATCAGGGATACCTCATGAAATAACCATAGGGTTTCCTGTAAAACCTGTAATCCTGTTCATGGTTTTGCTCCTATCATGGAATGTGGCAAGGCTCAAATCAGAAACCCTATTCAAACCACAGAGTAATGGATATTACATATATAAACAATATAGAAGGTTGTTTTGATTATAATTTTACAAATAAGTTACCATTTTAGGTAGTTTTAAGGTTAAATATTTTAAGATATATGATTC
This sequence comes from Aotus nancymaae, assembly GCF_030222135.1. Classification (NCBI taxonomy): domain Eukaryota; kingdom Metazoa; phylum Chordata; class Mammalia; order Primates; family Aotidae; genus Aotus; species Aotus nancymaae. The sequence continues at coordinate 15,068,234 of NW_026988435.1, forward strand.
ATTTAAAGTAATCTTGTTCAAAGGCTGGCCCTGCATATGCCATTTATATTTCAAGGCTTTCGAAAGATAACTATAACTTGGTAAGCATGATTGTGTTTTATGATCTGTGACTACGATAGCATTTTAACCATAAAAAGAGTGGTGCATTGTTTAATGCAGATGACTCCTAAGAGGGTTTCTTTTTGTACTCCTGATTTATGCTCCTGAAGCAAAGATAAATGTCCTGTTTGAACATTTTATTACACTCATACTCATGTATGATCTTGTCTGAGGAAGCAACACCAATTATGAAAAAAAAAAAGCGTATGGGACAAATCATTTCATGCTCTATTGATACAGAAGGTCAGTATCTAATTTAGTGAGTCTGACAATATTTTAACTTTAGATTAAAATGCCATAATGTAACTCTCCTGGTGGGAAACACCTATAACTTAGATAATATGTTTCTTATCGTTATTTGTAAGCTACTTACCATTAATATTACATGATTATAAATTAAATTTTAACATTACATAAATGAAAATTTTCAGGAAACAATTTTTTTCTTCTACATATTAAATTTCCATTTATCTTTATTTTTTGTGGGGTTATGATTTTCCTCTTTTCTTCTTCCCACTTCCTCACGGCTTTCCCTTTTTCCTTCAACTAGGCTTTTGTCATATGAAGTCCTATAAGCCACCTCACACCAGTCATGATTAAATGTAACACTAACACTGTATTGATTTTTCTGATGTCTGTTTCCTGTGTTGTCACTTTGATTGTGTGGAGATGTCTATCTGTTTTACCAAAGCAATTTAAACTGAGTTATTCCTTTTCAAATACTTTTTCCATATTTAATTTCTCTTAAGTCACACCTACTCCATATTTATGAATTAAAGGATGTCTATTTTCTTTTTACAACTGTGCATGTTCCAAGGCTCTTTATGATGGGTTGCTTTTCAAAATAAATTATTGTGTTACAGTATACAGTGTAGATGGTTTGTAATTCCAGAATGACGTTGATTTAAATTCCAGATATCAATATGTATTTACATAAAGGATTATAAGTATTTAATATATTTATATGTACATAGATACATATTCAAATGAATATGTAAATGAAAATGATAAAAACATAGAGTGAATGTTCATTTATATACTACACAACATAGGAAATAGAACACTACCAGCAATATTGGTGTATCTTCTTTATATATCCTCTTATTGACCTATTTATCACACATAGAAAATCATCCTCAAATTTTTGTTTGCCATTCCTTTACCTAATACCCTTGAGCAATATACAGATATTACACAGAATCTATTTTTCCTTTTTTTGAAATTTTATTATATTAAATTATACTATGTGATATTTCATAATTTGCTCTTTCACTCAACATTGTGCTCCTGAAAATCAGTCACATTAATGTTACTCATTTTCACTTACTTTTTACTGCTATTTCATTTTTGACTGTATGAGAAATCCTTCATTTTTCTATTTTTGTTTACAGGTATTTGAGTTGTTACAGTACTTTGTATTATAACATGTTGTTATGAGCATATTGAGCCATGTCTTCATACATATGTATGTATGTATATACACTATATATTCATTATTTTTAGAGAAATTTTTGTTTGTATATATGAACAATAATTTATTTCTGAACTATAATATATAATATAAACAATAAGATATATATGAACAAAAATTTCTCTAAAGAAAAGGCATAAGAGTGCCACTTCAATTTTTTTGGTAGACTTCAAATAATTTTCTAAATTAATTTGAATTGACTTTACTGCCACAATAAAACACTAAGGCATTCTTTGGTCCATATCTTTACTAATGCTTATTAATTCAAACACTTTAATTTTCTTCTCTTGAGGAAATTTAAAATAGTATTTATGGCTTTAATTTTTATGTTCTTCTCAACAATGAAGTCAGGTAGAAAATAATTTTCTTTTAAATTACTTTCATTTGAGCCAAATTAACTTTACTTTTATTTTTTAAAGTAACTTTTAATAGTTACTTTATTAGTAAAATATTCCATTTGAATAACAAAACAGCTTATGATGTAAAATGAGGAACAAACAAACTTCATGTCTGGCTCATTTCTGTTAAAGAAAAAGTAACTTTTTCCATGTTTTGTGTATAAAATTAACCAGACACTTTCATAATAATTTAAACATAAATTGAATATTGGATTATATTTTATTATATCTTAAAATACACATAACAAAACCCACCAATTTTAATTTAATTAACATAGAAACCAAGTTATGTTTTGTAAATTGTACAAGTAAAAGTGAACCAAGAGAAAGCATGATTTTTACGAATTTACTTTAAAAGTTCATTAGTAATTAAGAAATAGCACCATCGAAAAGCAAATTCATTACCATTTTCTATGAGACATACTTTATAGCCCTTTAACTTACTTTTTAATTTTTATTTTCCTTCATCCATTTAGCTTTATACAAATATCCTGTAGGTTGATTCCTTTAAATCAAAGTCATTACTGCTTATTGTTTAATAGGTAAATTTTTATAATGCCAACTGTAATGAGATTGCCAATCAGCAAAATATATGACCTATTAAAATGTTCAAAGGAAATGGGACTATCAGGGAAAATGCCATGGTCTTGGGAACTTTGATTGAAAAGTCTCGGTTTTTATAAAAGAAAATTTAAAAATAATGCAATTAAAAATGTTAATACATCCCAAACTGCTATATCATGTTTCTTAAGTCAAGAAAGCCCTATATTCATTTATAATAATATGACATTAGGTAACCTAATAAATAAAACAATTCAGTGTGTAGAAATTTGAATTTTAATAAAATATTACTTCATAATATATGAACAATAATAATTTTAATTACTACTTCTTCTTTTAGGTTTCTATTTTGCAAATCACATTACCTCAACTATTGGTGAGTTAAGAAACAGTATTAATATTTATTTTTTTGTAGTTCATATTAGTAAAAAATGTAGGATTGAACAGCGTTGTTTTGGCTTAAAATCAATCATGAGTTTCAGGTAGATGTCAGACGTCTTTGTTGCAGTTCACTTAAAAATTGAATGTGCTTCCCACTTGGCTCATTCACGTAGCTTAGGTAGCAAGCAGCCCCATGTTGTTATGGGCCTGTGAAATACTTATAGCATAGAATTCATTGCATTGTTTGCATGTCATCATAGCTAGGTATCTGATTCATACAGAGCTAGTGATACATAGAAAGAACACAAGAAGCTGCAAGATATTTTATAACTGTGTTTCAGAAGTCACATTACTTCATTTATGTCATATTATATTGATCACTTAGATTGATGCTGATACAATGTTGGAGGACCCTTCATAAATATTTGAGGAACAGAAGTTAAGGTTCATTCTGAGCTATCTTGGAGGCTGGCAACTATATGCCTTTCCAAAGTTACATGTATTAGTCAAGGTTTCCAGAGAAACAGGCCAACAGGAGGTATGTATCTGTGTCTGTATCTGTATATATGGAGAGAAGGAGGGAGAAAGAGAGAGAGAGAGAGAGAGAGAGAGAGAATTTGCCCTTTCTCCACCTTTTTGTTATATTTTGTCCCATAACAGATTGGGTGCGATGCCCCCCACATTGGTGAGGGTGGATCTCTTTTCTCAGTCTACTGATTCAAATGCTAAACTCTTCTGGAAATGCTCCCATATACATCCAGAAATAATGTTTACCACCTAATCTTGGCATTCTTTAACCCAGTATATTTGAAACATCAAATTAACTGTCACACTGTATATTCTTTTAATTTTTTTCTCACTTTATAGTGTAAACACTAAAAACAATAACAACAAGAAACAGCACCTCTTATTATGGTCTTTGTTACTTAATGAGTCTCTGCTGCAATATGATTAACATATAGCCATGAACCACATAATATTTCAGTGAATGACAGATCACATACACATCCTTACATTGTAGTACTGTGTTTCTACTGTGTCTTTTCTATCTTTACATGTGTTTTGTTCCATAAATGCTTACCATCATATTACAATCGCCTACAGTATTCAGTACAGTAACATGATGTTCAGGTGTATAGTCTAGGAACAATAGACTCTACTATATAACCTAGGTGTGTAGTAGGCTAAATTATCCAGGTTTGCATAAGCACAGTATGATATTCCCACCACAACAAAATTGCTTAAAGATGCATTTCTCCTAACATATCTCTGACATTAAGCAGTGCATGAAAGTAGTTTCAATGATTTAGAAAATTATATGTTAAAATATGTTACTGTAGAAGAGTAAACTATCAGTTATTTTTACACTAGCGTGAGTTAAAGATATTGCCTAAATGTTTGGTAATAAAATAATAACATCAAAGAAAATGTTGGAGTCTTCAAATAGTGATATGGAATTTAAGAGAAAATAATAAGAGTTTGAATTGCATCCAGTCCACAAACTTGCTATGGCCCAATATTGTAAAAATAGGTTACATTATTACATTTGTATAAAGGGATACATAATGAAGAAAGATGCTAAATGTCTCAACTATAATGTTAACATTACAATAATGGGGTTAATGCACAAGTATCTTTTGTATTTGAGTAAGTAGAATCTGACAACTACACCAAACATTTCTTTTTTTTTCTTTTTTTTGAGACGGAGTTTCGCTCTTGATATCCAGGCTGGAGCGCAATGGCGCGATCTCGGCTCACCACAATCTCCGCCTCCTGGGTTCAGGCAATTCTCCTGCCTCAGCCTCCTGAGTAGCTGGGATTACAGGCACGTGCCACCGTGCCCAGCTAATTTTTTTGTATTAGTAGAGACGGGGTTTCACCATGTCGACCAGGATGGTCTCGATCTCTTGACCTCGTGATCCACCCGCCTCGGCCTCCCAAAGTGCTGGGATTACAGGCTTGAGCCACCGCGCCCGGCCTACACCAAACATTTCTAAGTGTATTTATTATAGACAGGCATATCAGAAATTAAACAAACAAAATCCAAAGTAGAAATAAAAACAAAACTTAAAAATGATGTCTAATATTCTCTACTATCTGTCTTTTCTGGAAATCATTAAACTGTATTTCTTTACTTAATTTAATTGACTTTAACTCATTTTACCAATGGAGCATTGGAATAAGCATGGTAACAATATTTCACATTTGTCTTGTGATTTATAATATAAAGCTTATTTAGAAGCGATTTCAACAGTATGTTCTAGATTTTGCTCCTTTGAAAGAGAAAATACTTAGAAATATAAAGAAAGGAGCTAATTATCGGCTATTAGGATAATATCATCATTTTAGATGGAACAGTAGTCCTTTCTATAGACTTACTAGACAACTAAAAATAAAAGAATGTCACCATTATTTGCCTATCTAATGAGGACATGATGATTCATATTAGCATAAATTACAAAATGGGATAGAAGTGGATAATCTGTTTTGCTCAAGTGATTTTTTACACTATTATTATTAGTATATGAATTATAGTCTAGGTGTCTGGAACATGAACATACACATGTTACAATTGAAAGCTAATTCTGTTCCCTGAGAAAATGTATTCATTTTAATGTGACACCATTCAGAATAAGACATATTTTTATCATCTGCTTGGTTTCATATTCATTTCTATGAATATGTAAAATTGATTAATGTTTCATAGTAAATGGAAGAGTTGTGAATTTCCTTGATGTTTTTGAAGTACTGAGGAAGTGTTATGCAATTCACACCCACTTTATTCTCAATTATTTAGAGTAATAGAGAAAAAATACGGAATGGCATTTCTCATATCACTAGCTAGCTGAAAGAATATACAATTAGGTTTGATTCATAGCATTTATTAAAATTTCCATTTAATTGCTAATTAGTCTATATAGATTTGTAAATGTAGGAAATGGCACTTGCATAATTTTTTTTTCTAATACTCAGCACAGCAGAGAGCATTGAAATTTCTGTAGAGTCGAATCACTGTGATTCTTCATTATGCCTTGTGGTAGTCATGAAAATAATTATGGGTTCACTAGTCCATTTATTTTCTTAACATTCTTTGTGCTGATCTCTTACTTTGCCTCCTCCTTCACTCCAAGTTGATATGTAGAGAAAATCATTGAATATTAGAAACACAATGTAAGTCAACCTTATTTTACATAGTATAAAATCAAGATCCAGAGAAATCGATTTTAGTTATATATTCTACACTTTTCCCATGTAAGTCATAAGCAGAATTTCAGCTCACATGAATCCTGATTACATTTTAAGGTTGCTATAGTAAATAAATTGTCTGATTTATTTCTCGTTTTATCCTTGTTGATGAACCAAAGACAAACTTTGAAAATATTTATAGGTGGTTCAACAGGCATTAAGATATTTAATATGTTTTTCCTTTTATTCCCCCCCTTTATTTCATTCCTCCCTCCCTTTTTTCCTTCCTTCCTTTTTTCTTTGCTTCATTTCATCCTTCCTTTCTTTCCTTCTTCCTTTCTTAGTTTCTTTTCAACATTTCAATTTTACTTAAGGATTGAATCCTACCATGTGTTCCTTCCCTTTTAAGAGATTTGATTCATTGTAGAATAAGAACAAATCCTCCAAGATGTTTAAATGTAATAACCAAACATTGAATGTCTAAGCATAGACAAATTTGGGGTTTACTATTATATGGAAAATGTTTCAGATGACTTAGTTATTCTTGTCGGCAGCTAAGTAATAGGATTAAAACTGTGGACTTTGGCCACTGCAAGAAGAGGCTTGAGAACTTGGCTCTATCCTCACTATTTGAGGTCTTGAGTAAGTAATTTAATCTCCATATACTCAATTTACTCATCTGTTAAATAAAAGAAAGCAATCATATTTTTCACAGAGATCTGTTATGGTAGTTAAAAAGGATAGCTGATAGAAAATCTTACCATAGTATATGGAGTGCAGTAATAACTTTAAAAATGTTAGCAATTAACACATATGACATTTTGATTGTAATTATTTTATTCTCAGTAGTTAATTGACTCCTCTAATCTATCTATATCTATCATTATCAGCATCAGATATCAATTTGTGAATCCATCTATGCCTATATTTATGCCTCTATATGCACGTATATAGAGTGAATGTCTTTCTTAAAAAAAAATCTTAAAGTGATTGTGTGCTTTAGGATGAAATATATTTATTCTCTCAAGAATTCATAGTTCTCCATGATAGAGTATTTTAAAACTAGGACATCAACTCTAATGATATGTAGAAATATTATGTTAAATACTAGTGACAAAAATAATGTATTAGTCTGTTTTCACACTGCTAATAATGATATACCCAAGACTGGGTAATTTATAAAAGAAAGAGATTTAATTGACTCATAGTTCTACATGGCTGGGAAGGCCTCACAATCATGGTGGAAGAGCAAGGGATGTTTTACAAGGCAGCAGACAAGAGAGAATGAGAGAGCCAAACGAAAGAAGTTTCCCCTTATAAAACTATCAGACCTCATGAGACTTTTTCACTACCACGAGAACAGTCTGGGGGAAACTGCCCCTGTGATTCTATCTCCCACCAGGTTCCTCCTACAACACTTGAGAATTATGGGGGGTTATAATTTGCGATGAGATGTGGGTGGGGACACAGCCAAACCCAATCAAATGGCTATCAAACTCGACTTAAAGAGGATTTATATATTATTTACTCTACTACGCTTCTTTCAAATAACTGCCCAGATCCTGAAACAACTGCCAACTTATATGACATCTCATCAACTCCTGAATAGTTGAACTTTCTTTGATTTAATATTGACTATTGTTGCCTTGGAAGACATTGCTTTGTCTCTTATGTAAGAATTTATGCCGACACCAGTATTTTCCCTCTTAGTTTATCTACGCATTCTAGACCGTTGACAATTTATCTAAATACAGTTCTACGGTGAAGTACAATAGTAATATATCTTAGGATCAATGCTGCTAGAAAACAGGATCAACATTTACATCTTTATGAATTGAACTGGTATTTCTCAGTAATAATTATAATGATAGTAATAATAATATTGCTAACATTTACTTTTTCCTATTTTGAACAAGTTATTTGCATACTTTAAAAAAAATAATTCTCACATCAAGCATACGAGACAGATATTAATATTTCAATTTTTAGTAGTGAAAGTTGAGCCAGAGAGAGCATTGCCCAAGATAAAAAGACTTAGAAGGCATTTTGCATTCAAGCTCCATAGTATTTATGGTGTGGTTTAGAGCCAGTTTGTTAAAAGGATTTGTCTAAACTACAATGCAAATATTTTCAAAACTGAATATATAAAGTTATATTTAATAGTTAATATTTTTCACATGAAATGCATATGAAAGTATCTCATCACTATCATATATCTATATTCTAGACTATTAAATAACAAAATTTTCATATATTCATAGTATCCTGTGAATTTTCTGTTTTTCCCATATTTCTCTAAAAATATTGGTGTGTAGGATTATACCAAGGCTAGCCAATGTGGGTACTGCAGACTCTGATACATTGCTATTGTGTATTTAAATAGAAAAACACACTTTAAAAATAACTTCACTTTATCTAGTAAAGCCAAAGATGCATCCACTTGTGAACCAGCCTTTACACTCCTAGGATTATTCCTTTCAGACAAGAGACTTGTATGTATATATGAAGAAGAAAACATGTAGCAAGGTTACATGTGTTAATAGACATGTATGAAATGGCGAACACCTTAAATATTTACTGAAAGGACATTGTCGTTTTCCAAGATGAGTTTTTCTTTCCCAAGTACAAATTTTTACCTACTGTCTTGTTTTCTACTCCCCACTGGGGAAAAGAAAAACAAGTTTTAGCTTTCTTTGAGTGCAGTAGCTGAATATAAGTTTATAGAAAAAAAAAAGCACTTGGGTTATATTCTTACTTGTATTATAAAGGGAATTAGGCACTATAAAAGTGTTCAATACACTGAAGCTAAACTCATCAACATGGACAAAAAAAGTCACAAATGATTATAAACAGTTTAATATCATCCATAAAAAGTACATAAACATGATTAAAACAGTGCATTGCTTAGGGATGAATAAATACATTATTGTAATTCAGTGATAGTTCCACAAGTTATAAGAAGAGAAAGTGGCAGGCCTGCATGTTATTTATTTTTCTACCATTACTGCATGCAAGACTCAGGAGTAGACATTTGAAGACAATTTTCTCTCAGTATACCTGCTTGCAAAATGAGAGCAATTTACTAGGTAATCTCTAAGATTTTAATATCTACATCAATATTCAATATCTACATCTTCCTGAAAGAATTATAATCTCAATGTCAAAGGAATGGTTAAACTGTCATCATCTTAAGAAACAAAATCATTTGTACTGAATAATAATTTAAGAATAACTGTTTAAATTGTGCATAGGTGGGGTTGTAACTGAGAAAGGGAGAGAGAGAGGAAAAAAGAGTGGTTTCAAAACTATTAACTCATTAACCTGTACTGGGGTAACAGGTAAAGTGGAGATAGAGACACAGAGTAAATGCATAGGAATGAAATGCTTAAATTATGAAGTATTAACTTTTAAGAAACTTTTATCTCGCTGTCCAAAGTTGTGCCATTTTAAATCTCCAGCAGCAATGTATGAGAGATTTGATTTCTCCATATCTTCAGCAACATGCAGTGCATTCAGTCTTTTTAATATTTGTCATTCCAATAGACACGTAGGAATTACTCATTATGGATCACCTGAGTAACATTTCATATGCCTCTTTGCCATCCACACAAGTTACTAGGTAAAATATATGTACTCAAATCATTTGCCTATTTTTAAAATATATTTTTTGTTTTTAGAATAGTTGTATATTTAAATAAAATTTAAAATGATACATATAATATTCAAATAACTTAAATGCACTTTTTCCTATTATTAACATCTTATATTAATAAGATAAATTTCCTCTTACTATTACAATATTGTTTCTTACTAATTTAATAATTAATTAATTAATTCTTAAATTAGTAAGAAACAATATTGATGTGTTATTATTAACTAAAGGCTGTACTTTATTCATATGCCCTCCATACTTACCTAATGTCCTTTTTCTAGCTCAGAATCTCATCCATCATGTCAAATACTATTTGATAGTCATGTCTGCATGAGCTCCTTCTGCATGTGACTGGTCTCTGTCTTCCTTGCTTTTAATGACCTTGACAGTTTTAAAATATACTGGTCAAGTGCTTTACAAATTTGCTTTTAATTTGAGATTGTGTTCTATCTTTACTGATTAGATTAATGTCTTAGGGGAAGGAAAACAACAGAAATAAAGTGTCATTTTCAATACCTTGTATTAAGGCTACACACTATCATAACATATCACTGTAGATGCTAACCTTATCACATGGCTAATGTAGTGTTTTGCAGATTTCTCCACTGTAAATTTACTTTTTCATGTCTTACCTACTGTCCTCACAGGCAGAAAGTCACAAAGTGCAGTCCACACTTAAAGGGTAGGAAATTATTCTCTACTTGATTGATACAAAGCACCTATGTAATTATTTGAAATAACTGAGTGAGATATTTATCTCTTGTTCTCCACTTATCATTTATTTATAATAATATTAACACATATTTATTTCAAACTCTGGGTTGTTATCTAATACTCTTTTATTTTGTTGCTCACAATTTGTCTATCCTTGGGTATTAGGGTGTTTTTCAATTGTCCTCACTTCACTGTGGTATATATTTTTGAGCATTTCTTACTTTCTGGCACTAGAAAATGTTCCAGTTTTGACTTGTGTATTTCCTGTTCCAATCCCAAAATTAATCATTTTTTCAAGAGGCTCCAGTTTGTTTTATCACAGACTGGCATAAGGCAATATTTGTGAGCTAGATATGTTCATTGCTTCTAGAATTTCGTGGCTTCTAGGGCTTCTCAACTGACAGGCCAAGCAAATATATGTGTGTATACTAAGCTGTGTGTGTGTACACTGTCTGCTAATGCTTCTCTGTACACCTTCTGCATCAATGTTACGCTAGCATAAGTTCATATTCATATCTCCAGCCCTAATTCTGCATTGCATGGCTCATTCTAGCTTTTCTCTTAACTTGTTTGTAATCTCCCACTCCTTCAGTAGTGAGGAACCTTACTCCCATTTGATGCTCCCCATACACCGAAATGTTCAATTCATGTATACATGCATAGTGGTTTCAGAATTAACAAACCACACTCACTTGGGAAACAGCTTTATCAACCAAAGCACAGTGCTTACGTACAGATCATTTTGTTCTTATTCTTACAGCCTTCACTCTCCAAAGCTTTGTAAATCAACAACTTCCTCCCACATCCACACTTTGTGAGGTTACATAATATATTTATAAAACAGTTTGATTATTTGTTCAGAATCTGAATTCTCTCCTGGAACACCTGATTTTCTAAATGATTTATTTTTAAAATGTTCATATATTAAGATGTACTCCTTCTGTTAAAATCTGAGTTTAACAATGCAGAGCATCAGCATTTATCCATCATTACAATATTGTACAGAATAGTTTAACTTTCAATAACAATCTTCTGTGTGTTGCATGTTTATCACTCCACTTCTATCCCAACTGCCAGCTACCACTGATCTTTTTACTAACGCTAGGTTTGAATTACTGCATACAAACGTAATAACCCAGATTGTAGCATTTTCAACCTTGCTTTTCCACTTAGCAATATTCATTTAAGATTTATGTATTTTTGAATGATTTGGTAGTTCCATGCCTTTATAGATAAATGTAATTATATTGTATTGATATATTATAGTTCATTTAGTCACTCACCAAATGATAGACACCCTGTTTTCCAATTATTTGCCAATTATGAAATAAAGATAAAAATGTATGACTGTAGATTTCTGTGTAGAGAAATGTTTTCAAATAAGTTGAATAAATACCTTAGAGCATCATTTCTGAATGTATGTGAAGACTATGTTAAATTCTGTAAGAAACTTTCCAGCTGTCTTCCAGAGTGTCTATTTTATATTCTCACCAACAATAAATGAGATTCTGTTGCCCTGCATTTCTGCCAGCCAATGAATTTATTTTGCTTTGTTTTGGAATTTTGGGTATTAAAATAGCTAGCTGTACAGTTGAGTCTCCTTGTAATTCACATTCCCCAATGACACAAAATGATGGGCAACTTTTTATATATTGTTTTTCCATTTATATATCTTCTTTGATAAGGTATTCATTCAGATCTTCTGCTAGTTTGTAATTATATGCTTGTTTTCTAATTGTTCAGTTTTCAGAGTTATCTGAATGTTTTGAATACAAGTCCTTCATCATACATGCGATTTGGAAACATATTATTTTAGTCTATGGCTTTTAATTATTTTACCAGTATCTTTTACAAAACAAAAATTTTTATTTTTATTTTAATAAAATACAATTTATAATTTTTCTTCCAGGATAATGGTTTTGGTGTTATGTCTAAAAAAGTTACTTTGAAAACCAATGTGATGTACATTTTCTCCCATGTGTTCTTCTTGCACTTTTATCATTCTACAATTTATACTTAGATATATAACCCCTTTTTACTTAATTTTTGCATAAGATATAAAAACCGTGTCTAGATACAACTTTTTCATACTGATGTCCCATTGTTCCATCACCATTTATTGAAGACTTTGTTTACTATTAAATTGTCTTTGTGGCTTTTCTCAAAATTGAATTGACTGTTTTTATGGATCTATTCCTGGCCAGACTAATTTACTGTGAAGGGTGTTTTTCTTATAATTTCAAATTTCAATTGTTTACTGCTGGTATATGGAAAGACAATTGACCTTTGTATAATGACGTTGTATCATGCAACCTTACTCTGTTGGCTTATCACAAGTTTTTTGTCAATTCCTTGACAATATCCTTGCTGTGTTCTCAATCTTACGGGGAAAGACGTTAGCTTCTCATGAATTGTCACTTAGCCTTATGTTTATTTCTTTACTAGGTTAAGAAGTTATTTTTCTGCTATTTCTTTTCTGAGAGTTTTTATCATGACTGTCTGAAACTCTTTTCATAGTATTTGACTCTCATTGTACTGGAACCCCATGAGATGGTAATAAAGTGTGAGGGTGGAGCAGCATTCTATAATATTCGATTATGTCAGACTTTTAGTGGACCTGCATTTCCGAACTTTGGCCTTCACTTGTGTTCCAGTCCTTCCTTCAGTTTTAAAATATTTGTTCCCTCTCACTTCCTACCTTCCCTGGCTGCAATTTATTGTCTTTAAGCTCTATCTACTGCTAATTATACCATAACCAAGGGACTCAGAAAAGCTGAAAAGGGAAGAATTACCTTTTCCTCATCTGGAATAATGTTTTTCTCCTTGCTTTTATAAAGTTTCATTCCTTGGAGAGTAGGGTTTTGTTATGAAAAACTATCCAGGTATATTTCATAAAGGAGAGTCTTCCCTGCCCTGGTAAGATCCAGAAGGGAATCTGTCTCACTTTCTTAATTTTTACTTTCAGATCCTAATGGGGTCCCTTTTGGGAAAGATCACAAAAGTGTGTGGGAGGGGAGGAGGCTGAACTGCAGCCCCACAGGGTTTCTTTACATACGTGTGTGTGTGCATGTATGTGTGTATATATATACATTTATATGTATATGACATATGTATGTCATCTTTACATATATGTCATCTTTATATATATGACATATGTATGTCATATAGATCTTTATGTGATATATGATATATAAAGATGACATATATATGTGTCATATATATGCATCAGATGATAATAAGTGCTAGGGAGAAAAATAAGGTAGAGTTAATAGAGTGTGGTGAAGTCATGGAAAGCCTTAAAGGGAAAGTGACATTTGGGCAGATATTTGAAAGCAGTGAGGAATGAGTCATTAGAATATCTGAGAGAACAGGGTTTCAGGCAGAGAGAACAGATGCAGAAAGTTCTTAATGCAGGACAGATTCTGGAAGTGCTAGACCAATGTCAGGGATGCCATTATGGCTGGAACAGGCAATATATATATTTATAAATGGAATTATAATTACATGGCATTTTGTGTTTAACTTATTTTGCTTAGCATAATGTTTACAAGGTTCATGCATTTTGAAGCATGTATCAGTACTTCCTTTCTTTTTTATGGTCAAATAATATTCCAGTTTGTGGCTATAATAGATTTTGCCCATTCACCAGTTGATGAACATTTTAGTTGTTTCTGCTTTTGGCTTTTATGAATAATGGTGCCATGAACATTTGTATACAAGTTTTTGTGTGGACACATGTTTTCATTTCTTTTGGGTTTATACCTAGAAGTGGAATTGCTGGCTCATTTAGTACCTCTATGTTAAACATTTTGAGAACTGCCAAACTATATTCCAGTTTTCATCAGTGGGTGCACCATTTACATTCCAACCTGCAATGTATGAGGCTTCCAATTTTCCCATGTCCTTGCAAACAATTGCTATTTTCCATTTTAAAAGAGATTATAACCATTTTAGTGCATGTAAAATGGTGTCTCACTGTGGTTTTGATATGCATTTCTCTAATGAATAATGATGTGGAGCATCTGTTCATGTGCTTATTCTATTTGTATATACTTTTTTTGGAGATCTACCAATTCAAATATTTTGTCCAAATTTGAATTGGGTTTTTATCTTTTTGTTATTGAGTTGTAAGTAGTATTTATATATTCTGGATTAGACCCATATCAGATATACAAATTGCAGATATTTTGCCCTATTCTGTGGGTTCATTTCACTTTCTTAATGGTGTTTTTAATTTTGCATAAAAGTTCTTAATTTGGTGAGGTCAAATATCTTTGTTTTCTTTTGTTGTTTTTTGCTTTTGATGTCATATTTAAGAGATTACTAATTCAAGGTCACAAATACATATATTTATTTATTTATTTTTATTTTAAGTTCAGGGATAGATGTGCAAGGTGTGGAGGTTTGTTACATAGGCAAATGAGTGTTAAGGGAGTTTGTTGTACATCAGCCAGGTATTAAGCCATGTACCTGTTAGTTATTTTTCCTTATCCTGTCCCTCTTCACAACCTCCTTCCTCTGACAGGTCTTAGTATGTGTTGTTCTCCTCTATGTGTCCATGTGTTCTCATCATTTAGCTCCCATTTGTAAGTGAGAACATGTGGTATTTGGTGTTCTGTTCCTGCATCAGTTTGCAAGGATTATGGCCTCTAGTTCCATCCATATCCCTGCAAAGTACATGATCTAATTCCTTTTATATGGCTGCATGGTATTCCATGGCATATATGTACCGTATTTTCTTTATACAGTCTATTATTGATGGGCATTTAGGTTGATTCTATGTCTTTGCTATTGTGAATAGTGCTGCAATGAACATACACATGTACGTGTCTTTATAACAGAATAATTTCTATTTACTTGGGTATATACCAAGTAATGCTGGTTCTAATGATATTTTGGTCTCTAGGTCTTTGAAGAATTGCCACACTGTCTTCCAAAATGGGAGAACTCTCAACCCCCAAAAAACACAATGTATTCTTTTCATTGCCACATGGCACTTACTCTAAAATTCATCACATAATTCGAAGTAAAATACTCATTAGCAAATGCAAAAGAACTGAAATCATACAGTCTCTCAGACCACAGCACAATCAAATTAGAATTCAAGACTAAGAAATTCACTCAAGACCGTACAAGTACATCGAAATTGAACAACCTGCTTCTGAATGACTTTCAGGTAAATAATGAAATTAAGGCAGAAGTCAAGAAGTTCTCTGAAATGAGAACAAAGATGCAATGTGCCAGAATCTCTGGGACACAGCTAAAGCAGTGTTAAGAGGGAAACTTACAGCATTAAATGCCCACATCACAAAGCTCAAAGGATCTCAGGTTACCAAACTAGCATCCCAACTAAAAGAACTAGAGAACCAAAAGCAACAAACCACAAAGCTAGCAGAAGAAAGAAATAATCAAGATCAGAGCTGAACAGATAGAGATTAAAAAAATCCTTCAAAAGATCAACAAATCAAGAAACTGTTTCTTTTTTTGATATAAAAATGTAATAAAATAAGTAGGCCACTAGTTAGACTACTAAAACAGAAAGAAGATTCAAGTAAACACAATCAGAAAGGATAAGGGGGATATTACTGTTGCCCCTCTCAGAAATACAAATAAGCATCAGAGAATATTATAAACACCTCTATGCATTTTAAAGTAGAAAATCTAGAAGAAATTGATAAATTCCTGGAGACATACACCCTCCTAAGACTAAACCAGGAAGAAATTGAATTCCTGAACAGACCAATAACGAGTTCTTATATTGAAGCAGTAATAAATAGTCTACTAACCAAAAAAAGCCCAGAATCAAATGAATTCACAGCTGAATTCTACCAGTATACAAAGAAGAATTGGTAACATTTCTACTGAAACTGTTCCAAAACATGGAAAAGGAGGGAGTCCTTCCTAACTCATTTTATGAGGCCAGCATCATCTTGATACCGAAACCTGGCAGAGATACAAAAAAAAAAAAAAAAAAAAAAAATTAAAATTCCAATACAATATCCTTGATGAACATCAGTGCAAAAATCTCTATGAGGTTTCTTACTCTCATTCAAGTCCACACTCAACATTCAGCCTTTAATTAAATTTTATTAATGTGTTCCTGTTTATGGCCCTAGTGGTTCCTGCTCTAAATGAGTAAATCTCAATTGTAATTCTCTGGATGTGCCTATCTCTCCAGATTCTGATATGTGCCCTGTGACCTCAGTCTTGTAATGGGTGTAGAGTTCTCTGATGGGCCCATAACTATAGTGCAATTCTTTTAAAAAGATATTTACTGCCGGTATTTAATTACATGCAATGTACATTTGATAATTTGGGTAAGTTATTTTTGGCTTTTTTGAGCAACCTTTATGTAATATGTAAATGATTGCTCTATACTTCCACATAGAATCTGTGGTAAAGGTATGAAAATGTGATCTAGTGGTTAACGTCAAGAGATTTGGAGTCAGAAGATCTGAACTTCAATCCTGAATCAAAACTTAGGGAAGGCTTTTCATTGTAAAACATAAACAATAATAACTATCTCATAGGATTTCTGTAAAGAGTAAAAGAGATATTGTATATATTTACCATAGTATCTAGCTTATTAAAATGGCCAATAAATCATAATTATTATTAATTTTCATTTATAGATAAGATTAATGTAGTTAAGGGCTTGTTCACATCTCTAAAGAAAAAAAAAAGTTATATTTGTCTCCTTTCAAGGAAATAAAATCAAGCAAGTGGAGAAGAACAAGTAAAGAAAACAGAAAAATACAAAGTTTTAAAATTGTCTAAATGAATATATAGAAAACTGCCTTAGGGTAGCAAGAATAAATATTTGCAACATTTTGATGGGGTGAAAGAAGGAAAATCTCTGTATTTAGATAAGCATTGAAAGAATTGTAGAATATTCATGGATAAACACAAATTGGCTACATAAAGGAAGCTGTGGTCAATGGATTTTATGCAGGAAAACAGCAAATAATGAAGAAAATTTGAAGGATAGCATTCATGTTGATTAACATAGAGAATGTAAATGAAATCTAGACTTTCTAGATAGATAAAGTAGACTAATTTAGTAAGCCATTTATTTTTAATGGGAAAATGACATAATGAAATATACAAGCACATTTTAAAATATTCTATTTTTCTTGCACAAATTTAAATTTAGTATTCAACTGTTTAGACAGATGAACAACTAAATAATCTAAGAAAGAAGTTACTGAAGTCAGTGGAACAAAAATACAACAGTTAAGTAAGAAAAGACAGATAAATAAATTGGTAAAGAATTATTAAAAATCAGGTGTAGTCTGGGCGCAACGGCTCAAGCCTGTAATCACAGCACTTTGGGAGGCCAAGGTGGGTGGATCATGAGTTCAAGAGATCGAGACCATCCTGGCCAACATGGTGAAACCCCGTCTCTACAAAAAATACAAAAAAATTAGCTGGGCGTGGTGGTGTGCACCTGTAGTCCCAGCTACTCGGGAGGCTGAGGCAGGAGAATTGCTTGAACCCAGGAGGTGGAGGTTGCAGTGAGCTGAGACCACGCCACTGCACTCCAGCCTGGAGCCTGGTGACAGAGCAAGACTCTGTCTCAAAAATAAATAAATAAATAAAAATAAAAATAAAAATCAGGTATAAACATCAGTAAAGCTGCTATCTTTTAACCCAGAAAACTAAGGGTCTCTTGCTGCTGGATGTTGTATTTCAATTTCTCTTATAGAATATTTCAGGATTAGACATAGAGCCAAAAATGAATAGAAGTTTCAAAGCAAATAACAGTGCATTCTAGAATTTTACAATAATATACAACTAAATATATACAGAATACTAATAGTGTTGTTTTTTCTTTAAGAAAATAATGAATAAGAATTCATTTTCAAAAACAAAATTAAACAATTATTCTATAATGAATATATGTAGTTTTTAATGTTCTAGATTTGAAAACAAATACTAGGGCAGCATCAGGACTTCTTAATGAAAACTATCCATAGTGGCCATTAAACATTATAATATATTCGAGAATAATTTGAAAAGGATATAGAATTTGAAAGACACATTTGACCATTTCTAATCTAACAAGTCACACAGGTATTTTTAAAAATTAGTTTAAATAGGCTCTAATAATGCCTCTGTTAGGCCTGTCTCATATTTACCATAATAAATTTACTTCTTACACACACAAAAAAACTGGGAATAAATACAATTCAAAACTTGTTTAATTTTATTAGAATATAATTATATACCTATATGTAGAGAGGAAGTAAAAGGAATAAGTAAATGTTCATTATTTCAAGCTCCTGTATGTACTCTCTGTGAATAGATTGAATCGTTCCATTAATGGAGAGGAATGTATGCTTTGTCTACAGATCATTTAAAACAATTTTCTAAACTGTGATATTTTTTGATGGGCTATATATTTGAGAAGATGGACAAAGCCAGAAGAGTGAGCAAATAAATGTGAGCTGTTACTTAAATGCATGACTACTTATTTTTTTCAAATCCTGTCCAGGGACAAATATTTTCCTAATTAAAGTTTGGTTTAAATATAACAATCCTAGTGTTTCTTTAAATATGCTACTGACCAAATTTTATTTTTTAAAAAAGACAAGACTATATGTCATTTTTAGTAGTAAAGGCAGGGGTTAAAGGAGAATTACCAAATTGATTCATAAAGAGGCTACTTTCACCACAGCTCAGTAAACATGATTGCTGCTGTCTGGGCCAAAGATTCATTTTGTTTTCACTCTGGCTTTCTTTGCCAGTGGGGAAAACTAAGTGATGCTGCTGTCTTTTCAGTCATCCTCATCATAAATGATCACTCTGTGTGGCATGTGTTAATTATTCTAGCCATCTCTTTTACTCTCTATTAGATTAATAGTTGACAATTATGTATCCTTTCTCCTGCACTGCTATTGTGTATACATTTCCTAATTCTCTTCATTACACCAGTGAGTATCTATAATTGTGGTTATAAGTTATCCATTTATCTTTTCAAGGACAGTGAGCAATGTAATGCTGTGAGGGCTTGGCCTGGAGAGAGAGAAAGAGAGAAAGAGAACATTTAAATACATATAAAATGAGATAATTAGAAAGTCAGAAATTAAATTTGTTACATACACTTCTGCATTTCTTTTATTTAAAACAATAGACTAAAACAAATATACAAAGATAAATCTATAAAATTCCAGTCTTATTGCAAGCATCCAGTCTGATCACTGAGGGGGCCCATTACTCTGCTGTTCAAATATCTTCCCCAGCCTGCTGGTGGATGCAACCTCTTCATTCTACTGAATGTTTGAGGAATTAATAATCCATTATCAGTGAAAAAGCTGAAACCACAATAATATATGATAGCATACCAACTAAAATACACAGTGAGCTGCAGGATTTTATAATATTCAGTAGGAGTTTGGTGGGAAAAATAGAACTTGAACAACTTCAGGCAACAGAGCCAGCTCTCATCAAGAGGAACAATGGCAGAGAACAGAGGTGGTGAGTTCTGAAGATACCCACTTACTGCCTCCCAAAATAAATTTGTCATTATGCTCTTCCAAGAGTTATACAATAATGACAAGGTAGGGTGAAGTTAAAGAGGCAGGGAAAGACAGTCTTCAATATTTCATTTCTTCCCTAAAAGATTAAAAAGCACATTAAAAAATCTGGAGATAACAGATGCTGGAGAGGATGTGGAAAAATAGGAACACTTTCACACCGTTGGTGGGAGTGTAAATTAGTTCAATCATTGTGGAAGACAGTGTGGCGATTCCTCAAGGACCTAGAAATAGAAATTCCATTTGACCCAGCAATCCCATTACTGGGTATATATCCAAAAGATTATAAGTTGTTCTATTATAAGGACACATGCACACGAATGTTCATTGCAGCACTGTTTACAATAGCAAAGACTTAGAATCAACCCAAATGCCCATCGATGATAGACTGGACAGGGAAAATGTGGCACATACACACCATGGAATACTACACAGCCATAAAAATTAACATTGAATTCTTGTCCTTTGTAGGGACATGGATGAAACTGGAAACCACCATTCTCAGCAAACTGACACAAGAACAGAAAATCAAACACGGCATGTTCTCACTCATAGGCAGGTGTTGAACAATGAGAACACATGGACACAGGGAGGGGAGCATCACACACTGAAGTCTGTTGGGGGGAACTAGGGGAGGGAGAGAAGGGGGTGGGGAGTTGGGGAGAGAGAGCATGGGGAGAAATGCCAGATATAGGTGATGGGGAGGAAGGCAGCAAACCACATTGCCATGTATGTACCTATGCAACAATCTTGCATGTTCTTCACATGTACCCCAAAACCTAAAACACAATTATATATATATACACACATACACACACACACACACACATATATAATAAAATAAAATAAAAAGCACTTTTGAAATAAACTGGACAAAGCTCATACAGTATTATCAGTGAAAAACCTGTGCATTTGGAGGCATGAGGCTGTTGTTCCTATTTCTTTAACCTTCATTTTCTCTGATATGTAAGAAAACTGTCAGTGAGCCACCAGACTCAACCTTACTGGGTTGTGCAGCAGACTGATAAGCCCTTTGCCAATGGGGGTTCTAACCTTTATAGTCCTGAGAAGAGAAAAGACAAATTATCCTTGCTCCTAGACTTGGCAACTTGTGAACTCCTTTTCATGTAAATCTTCATCTCTACCAAGTTTTACTTGGTCCCATTAGCCAGACAATTGCCTCATCCATTTTTGCATTCTTAACTTTTTCTATGTCTATTATCCCTTAGCATGTTGTAAATGCTTGCTTATGTACATCTGATTCTGTCCCTGGACAATGAACTGCTGGAGATTAGAATCATATTGAAATGAATTATGGCCTCAGTTTATACTGTAAGTCCTGGATCACAGTTGTTATTCGACAGGTGTTCCCTAAACGCAGTGATTTGCCTTATAACATTTCTGTCAATAATGGGCCACATATACAATGATGGTCTTATAAGCTTATTTTGAAGCTGAAAAATACCTATCACCTAGTGATGTAGCCAGTGTAACACCACCGTACAAGGCGTTGCTTATGTGTTTGTGGTGATGCTGTTATAAACAAATCCTCTGCATTGCCAGTCCTTTAAAAGTCTAGCATAAAGTCGAACATATACAATTATGCACAGTAAATACTTGATAATGATCATTAGAGAGCCTTTTGCTCACACATTCCATAAAGCAGATCCTCCTTTTGAGATCATGATGCAAAGGACACCAAATGTGATACAACTTGCCTGATGTTCCACTATTGTAAGTGGCAGAGTCAGGTTTCTAACCCAAGCTATTTGGTTCTACAGCACATTCTTTTAAACTGTCTGTATGCTGTATCTCTTCATTGTCAAATTCCAGAAGGAATTGATTTACGTGACCTAGTGTCCATTTTTACTCTTAAAAGTGGATAGACAGCCTGGAGTGGCCTGTAATCCCAGCACTTTGGGAGGCCTAGGTGGGTGGATCACTTGAGGTCAGGAGTTCAAAACCAGCCTGACCAACATGGTGAAACCTCATCTCTACTAAAAATACAAAAAATTAGCCAGGCATGGTAGTGAGCGCTTACAGTCCCAGCTACTTTGGATGTCTAGGCAGGAGAATCACTTGAACCCAGGAGGTAGAGGTTACAGTGAGCCAAGATCGTGCCATTGCACTCTAGTCTGGGCAACAGAGTGATACTCTGTCTTAAAAAAAAAGTGGATAGACCCAGAACAAGTCACAGACTAGGATAGAACTCAGAGTTTTAGGCTTTAAGGAAATCTGAGGTGAATGCTTGCCTTGCCTTTACTTTCAGGTTTGGCCACGGTATGCATTCGGTTAATATTTATCAAGTGAAAGAGTATACCACACTGTGTATAACACAAAAACATTAATATTGCAGGCTAGAATCACAAAGAGTCTTAAATTGAGGTATGTTATATTTGAATCTTGGAAGATTTTTGTTTCTCTGTATGAAATCAACTTTAAATGTACTGTTCTCAAGAGACTTAGGAGCTGATATGATAAACTTACATCAAGTATTCACTCTGAACTGGAAATCGATCAGATTTGGAAGGGGAAGCTAATCAAGTTATATCCTCCTAATGAAACTCAACACTGCAAACAAATACTATCACTTTAATTGAAAATTACTTGATGGCTATTTGAGAGTAAGTCAATTGTTCTCCTTTCCATAAACTTAGGAGAGGGCACTCTATGTGGATTAGCAAGATATCTTCCAAGAAGAAAAGAAAAAAGGTAGAAAAGACAAATATGTGAGTATTTGGAATAAAGTTGACATTAGTTCATCATGAATAGATTAATAATAATAATAAAATGACAAGGGTGGTTATTAAACGTGTATATCTTTCCTGATTACCTGATGTAATGCTAAAAAACAAAACAAAATAAAACAACAGGAACAGGACATAGGAAATCTGAATTCTAATTCTAGCTATGGCATTTTTTCTTTATTTAAGAAAAACTCCTTAACTTCTGTCTCATGTTTTCTTATCGATACAAATGATATGATAATACATTTTAATGTCCACTTTACCAGGGTTTTTTTTTGTGGGAGTAAAAACGTGATAAATATAAAACATTTTGTGTGCAGCATTTTCAAATAATTATTGATAGCAGATGATGCATATTTTTATCCAACTTCTTTCATCATTCATCTATAAAATGACAATAATTTAGAGGATAAGTTTACATTTTAAGCATTGACATTAATTTATATATTTAATATAATCTAGGTTTTCAACTATATATTAAAGATGAATAAATTATTTCATACTGCAGGCTACTTTGAAAAAAAATGGGGTCAAATTGCTGAAAGCATCACAGCTCATTCCTAAAATGGGCCTTTTTCTCATTTAGTTTAATGGGAAAGATTATGACTTTTACTTTCCAGGTGTGATTTGATGCCTTCAGACATCTTCTCTCTGTTCACATTCCAATTAAATTAAATTAAATTGTTCCTATGGATGCAATTAACTCATTTACTTTAGAGCAAGAAACTCATTATTACATAGGCGGGCTAAAAATCCAGGTGCTTTTCTGTTTTGCCTAATTTCCTTCTACCTTCCAAACGTTCATCCCAGAGAGCATGAAAAGAAAAAGTTTGTTCTGCAAAGCTATCAATTGCCCCTTGCAGAGTGTGAAGCAGAGCATGAAGAATGAAATGGTTAAAAATGTTAGAATCTACCTTTCCCTACAAATGAAAGGAAAGATTAAAATAATACAAAATGAGTATGGAAAAGGAAAATGGACTGGTTGAGGCAAACCCTTATTAAGATAGGGACCTGGAGAAACACTTAAACGGAGGCTTTAAATGCTCCAGGTCATATAACAAATTAATAATTATTGGAAGGAGACTTCAGGAGCTTTAAACTCTTGTGCTTGGTCTTGAAAGGAGACAGTATTTCTTTCTCGGTGTTATATCTGACCATTACTCACACTATCAAGCAAAGCAAACCTAGATAGTTTTTAGTAAAGTGTTGGGGGGAACTGTCACATCTTCTCATCTCCAAGGAGTGCACATGAATGTTTATGTCACTTTGTTGTTCATGGCAACTCAATGGATCCCGTTACATAGGCGTAGAGAAGCTTTAGTGGACAGTTGCTATTGAGAATGGTGAACTTTTGTTTGGCTAAAGGGCTGAATTTCTCCAGGTCTCATCAGTTGAGTTTAGAAGAAAGAATTTGACTTACTCTATTGTTTAGCCTATTTTTCTTTCCATCTATATTTGGAAGCAAGTATCCTTGGTTAAAGTAAGTAAAAGGGAAGAGATACACATTTAACAGCGCGTGGCTATTAATGATATACTAAAAGGGCTATGATTTCTGATCAAGATGGCTTGCTTTAGATTTTCATGTTTTGAACTATTCTGCTGCTCCAAAAATATATAATCTAATGTGTGTATTTAAAGAAAAGTCTGTTTGTATTTTATAAGACAAAATATACATCTTTGGCTACCACATATTTTTAAAAACAAAACAAAAATGTAAAATGTGTAAGTGGGGGAGAAAGCCTTTGCTTAACTAACACTGAAGGCCTGCAGAAGTGGCCGGAGCAACATATCCTACAGAATAATGAGAAATAGTCTTGCTCCAAGAGAGTCCAGGAGTTGGAGGCTGAATTACTGCTGGAAACCAAGGACTGGAGTGGGAGTCTCCCAGACTTTATGAGGAAAAGAAAAATCAATCTTCTACCAGTACTTCCATGACTCCAGTTTCTGTGAAGCCAAAAACTTGGGAGATGAGAAGATACGAATACAACCTTGAGACCAGAAACCAAACCAACTATCTTACTTTCTTTCCCCAGTGATGGCCTCTCTTTTATTTTGAATATTACCTTTATCCATGTTCTTCCAGAAGGATATTGTCCACTCCAACTTTTAGTATCTCTTAAATTTTGATAATTTCAAAATTATATCTCCAGATTCCAATTGTTTTCTGAAATCCATACTAGTTTTCCAAGTTGCTAGTAAGTTATTTCCATCTGGAGACACGCTAACCACTCCTAATTCAATGTCTACAGAATTTAACTGAAGAATAGATAATGATATAATCCTGGCTCTTGGGTTCAAAGACATCCAACATGATGAGTTAACAAGCACGATGCAGACTGTCAACAAGCACCCACTAAGATTCATCAAGCTGCCTCGGAGTGTTATTTCTTACAAAGTGACACATTCAGAGCTGCAATCTAAACTTGATTTTATTTTTTTAATTTTTAGTTTTATTTTTTTCTTTTCTGGAGTAGGATACTTTATAAATGGCAATGAAGGTGACTGAGTGTCTATATAAATATGTGGAGACAGTTTTAGGACAAACAGCCTATTTGGATGAGCTTATTAGAATTGGTAATATACAACTGGAAAACATGATATCCATTAAAAAATAACAGTTAATTATTTAGAAGAATTTTTTTCTACTTCTTTTTCCATGGAATGTTCCACATTGAGCTCTGTTTGAGTTTGATTGACATCTATCAAGTAACATACTTCTAGATTTGAGGATTTAGCTGCTGAGGATTTAGCTGCTATTGAGAAGGCCCTTGACTGAAGAAACTCAGCCTTGACCTTAATTAGTTCAAATTCGGTGGCCATAAATTCACAGAAGTTATTTTCTTGCAGTTGTTTTATTTTCTTCTGTATTTGTTTACAGCCATTCTTTCTTCCTTTTTCCAAACCTTGTATATATATATAATTTTTTACTCTCCTTCACTCAATTTATTTCCTGCTACTTCACAGCAGAATTGTGAGGCCAATATACTTCTTTCTTTATGAATTACCTAGCCTCAGATATTTTGGTATAGCAGCACAAAATGTACTAAGACAGATGATTTATCAGCTTCTTTAAAAAATTAAACATACAGGCCAGGCTCAGTGGCTCACACCTGTAATCCCAGCACTTTGGGAGGCCAAGAAGGGTGGATTGCTTGAGCCTAGGAGTTTGAGACTAGCATAGGCAACATGGCAAAATTCTGTCCCTGCAGAAACTATAAAAATTAGCTGGATGTGGTGGTTCATGCCTGTGGTCCCAGCTACCTGGAAGGCTGAGGCCAAGGAGGTAGAAGCCGCAGTGAGCTGTGATTGTGCCAGTGCACTCTTGACTGGACAACAGAGTAAGTATCTGTCTTTAAGTAAAAATAAATAAGTAAAGTAAAAAAATAAATGCATACTGACGATATAACTCTGCAATCTCACTTCTAGGTATCTACTCAAGACAATTGCAAATATTCATAAAAAAACAAAGAATTGTATGCTTATGATCAAAGCAGCATCATAAAATTCAAACACTGGAGGCAATCCAAATGTCCATGGTAATGATTATACTGTATTATTTTTCTACAATGTTAAGTTTACTTCTTATATCCTGACATCATAGTTTCAATTATTTGGAGTAGTTAGAGAAGAAATGTTATCAGCTCTTCTCTGTACGTCTTGTGAAATTCAGCTGTGAATCCATCTGATCCTGGTTGGTAGGCTATTTGTTACTGCCCCAATTTCATAACTTGTTATTGGTCTATTAAGGGATTCAACTTTTTTTTTGAGACGGAGTTTTGCTCCTTACCCAGGCTGGAGCGCAATGGCGTGATCTCGGCTCACCGCAACCTCCGCCTCCTGGGTTCAGGCAATTCTCCTGCCTCAGCCTCCTGAGTAGCTGGGATTACAAGCATGCGCCACCACGTCCAGCTAATTTTTTGTATTTTTAGTAGAGACGGTGTGTCACCATGTTGACCAGGATGGTCTCGATCTCTTGACCTCGTGATCCACCCGTCTCGGCCTCCCAAAGTGCTGGGATTACAGGCTTGAGCCACCGCGCCCAGCCGGGATTCAACTTTTTCCTGGTTCAGTCTTCAGAGGATGTATTTACCCAGGAATTTATCCATTTCTTATAGAATTTTCAGTTTATTTGCAAAGATGATGGTTGCTTGTATTTCTGTGGGCTCAGTGGTTGTATCCCCCTTATCTTTTCTGATTGTGTTTATTTGAATCTTCTCTCTTTTCTTCATAATTAGTCTAGATAGCAGTTTACCTATTTTACTGATTTTTTTTTTTCCAAGAAAACAGTTGGATTCATTAATTTTTTGAATGGTATTTTTTGTGTCTCTGTTTCCTTCAATTCCACTCTGAGCTTGGTTATTTCTTGTCTTCTGCTAGCTCTGGGGTTTGTTTGCTCTTGGTTCTCTAGTTCTTTTAGTTGCAATGTTAGGGTAACAATTTGAGGTCTTTTTAGATTTTCGACGTGGGCATTCCATGCTATAAAATTACTCTTAGCACTGCTTTAGCTGCATCCCAGAGATTCTGGTACATTGTCTTTTTGTTCTCATTGGTTTCAAAGAACTTCTTGATTAATTATTAAGCTAGACATCATTCAGGAGCAGGTTGCTCAGTTTTCATGTAATTGTGTGGTTTTAGTGAGTTTCTTATTCTTGAGTTCTAATTTGATTGTGCTGTGATCTGAGAGACTGCTATAATTTCAGTTATTTTGCACTTGCTGAGGAGTGTTTTACTTTCAATCATGTGATCAATTTAGAGTAAGTGCCATGTGGCACAGAGAAAATTAGTATATTCTTTTGTTTTTGAGTGGAGAGTTCTGTAGATATCATTCAGGTCCACTTGGTCCAGAGCTGAGTTCAAGTCCTGAATATCTTTATTAATTTTCTGTCTCAGTGATCTACCTAACAATGACAGTGGGGTAATAAAGTGCTCCACTATTATTGTTTGGGAGTCTCAGTCTCTTTGGAGGTCTTTAAGAACTTGTTTTATGAATCTGAGTGCGACTGTATTGGCTGCATATATATTTAGGATTGTTAGCTACTCTTGTTGAATTGAACCCTTTAACATTATGGAATACCCTTCTTTGTCTTTTTGGACCTTTGTCGGTTTCAAGTCTGTTTTGTCAGAAACTATGATTGCAACCCCTGCTTTTTTCTGCTTTCCATTTGCTTGGTAAATCTCCCTCCATCCCTTTATTTTGAGCCTACGTTTGTCTGCATGTGAGATGTGTCTCCTGAATAAAGCACACTGATGAGTCTTGTCTTTTCATTCAGCTTGCCATTCTCTGTCTTTTAATTAGAGCATTTTACCCTTTTACATTTAAGGTCAATATTGTCATGTGTGAATTTGATCCTGTCATCATGATGCTGACTGGTTAATTTTGCAGACTTGTTAATGTAGTTACTTCATAGTGTTATTGGTCTGTGTACTTTAGTGGGTTTTTGTAGTGGCTGGTAATGGTTTTTCCTTCCATGTTCACTGCTTCCTTCAGGAGTTCTTGCAAGACATGCCTGATGTCAATGAAATCCCTCAGCATTTGCTCAAAAAATTGAAAATAGAACTACCATATGAGCCAACAATCCCTTTTCTGGATATATGCTCAGAGGAAATGAAATTTGCACCTTGCAGACACATGTGCACTCCTGTGTTCATTACAGTATTATTCACAAAAGTCAAGATATTAAAACATTGTGACAATTACTGTACTAATAAAGAAATTGTGGTCTATATACACAATGGAATATTATTCAGCCTTTTAAAAGGAGATACTGTAATTTGTGACCACATGGATGAATCTTCAGGACACACATATCATGAATATCACAAATTATATTCATTTAATTCTATAGCAAATCAGAGATGAATCAAGGAAACACCAAAGTTTGTTTTTAACCAAATATTTTTATATCTCATCAATCTTTAAATGAAATAAGCCAGGCATGGAAAGAAAAATACTACATGATCTCAATTACAGTAGAATCTGAAAAAAGTCAAATACATAGAAAGTCAAATACATATACAAAGAGAATAAGGCAGTTGCTAGGGGCTTGGGTGTGGGAGAATGGAGAGATCTTGGTCAAGGTTACAAAGTTGCTATTACATGGATGAATAATTCAGGAGATCTAATGTATGACATGAGGTCTGTAATTTCTAATATTGTATTATACACTGGAACTTTGCTGAGAGACTGGATTATAGATTCTCTTAACACACACACACACTCACACACAAGTTCTCTTACCAGTATGTGAGGTGACTGGTATGTTAATATGTTGACTATAGTAATTATTTCACTATGTGTGTATTACATATATGTGCATATTTATATATATACACATATATGTATATATACATACGTATGTAACTATATGATTATATATGTATATACATATATAATCAGAATATATGTATATATTTATACATATATAAATATATATACACACACATATATACATATATAATCAGAATATCACATTGTATACCTTAAATATAGACAATAATTAACAGATAAATACATACACACATAAATAAAGGCTACAATGAATATCTACATATTCTTCCAGAATGGAATCTTGCTATTTCCCCTACTGTCACTGTACAGATTGGCACAAACTTTTGAGCTTGATTGCTTTTTTTCCTTCACAAGATTTACCACAGACCTTAATAAAAAAAAATTTAAAAGACTGCCAGCCCACTAGTAGTGATTATTTTATTTACTCTTTTTATAACTCTGTTCAATAATGTCTAAAATATATATGAAAGAAGTTTAATATTAAGGTAGCATTGGGGTACAAAACAAATGAAGATGCCTTTTGATTTTTATATCTCATCTAGCTTCAATCACATATCTCTGAATAAAAATTGTAATCCCTTTGATACAAGGCTTTCCCTTAAGCATTATTGCCTTAATTACTTTATGAAACCCACTGATGTCCTTAGCGCTCTTTGTTCCTGCAGTGCACTTCACAAGAGGTTCATGAGTATTTTGTTTATTCTAATTAAAGAAGAGATGTGCAGGAAAATCATGACCCACACTATGGAGGTCACAGAGTTGGCATCCTCTTCCACAATCAAGGTATTCTTGACCACACACTGCTTGCTTATATTCTTCATCTCTCTAGTTCATTTGGTTCTCAATGTCTATAATTATTTTTATAATTTTTTTTAAAAGGCACTATTCAGTATCACCAATTATATTCATTTAATTCAACAGCAAAATCAGGGATGAATCAAAGAAACATTAAAGTTTGTTTTTAAGAAAGTATTTAAAATAACTATGCTTTGATTCACTGTTTTCTTCTAGGAAAACTGCCATGTACAAATACTGGTGACAGTTCATGCTTATTGATAAATGTTCCACTCAATTATGGCTTCAAAGGAAAGAAATCATAAGGCTTCTTTTAATGTGTTCTGCACTAGAATAGGCTTGTGTGTAAAACAAATTTTAAAATAGTGGGCTGGTAGGTGCCAGGTAAATTATCTTGTAAGAATTTGATTATAAACTCTTTTCTCCTTGGAGATACTTTTGTAAAATTGGTATTACAACAGTGTGTATTATTTTAATATTAGCGAAGAAATTGAAAACAGTAACTTACGATGAATGCAGGCTAGGTTTAATTTTTCAAGGTTCATATTTACCTATTGACACAGGATTTGTATTTATGGCCAATAGTGCATCCACCCCCTCATTTGAGTACAAGGGCACAAAATAGCACTATAAAAACTTAACATATTTGCAGGAAAGTTGATTTCAAAATGCATGCTGTAAATCATAAAAGAATTTGATCAGAACCTAAAGTTCTATGGCAGTGGAGAGAAAGGAAATTAACCATTATCCATAAAATTACTCTTGCATATAAATGCCTTGCAAGGCATGAGATGAATCAGAGTCTATGGATTTCATGTA
This sequence comes from Aotus nancymaae, assembly GCF_030222135.1. NCBI lineage: Eukaryota > Metazoa > Chordata > Mammalia > Primates > Aotidae > Aotus > Aotus nancymaae. The sequence continues at coordinate 15,098,882 of NW_026988435.1, forward strand.
CACCTACAAATACACCCATGCCAATAGCTGTTATGAATACATATTTAATAGTACAATTAAATTTATGCATTGGAAACAACCATTTGCATATGAAACTCTAAGAATGTATCTAATACTAAAATAATTATCTCAAATCTTCTACTTTCATTTTCTGAAGCAATAATAGGAAGTGCAGAACAGGCAGTCTCGTATTTTGGACTTAGGATTCACAGCTTGGAATACGAAGAAATTAAGAGGTCTCTATGTCTGTCCCAGCTTCTTTTTCAGAAAAGTACTGGATAAGAAGTCAATTAATCCAGGCTCTGTCACATGTACACCCTTAAACCAATCACTGTGGCCAAAAAGGCTGACTGCATAATATAACATCTTCCACTTATATTTCCAAATAGAGTAAGGGTTCTGGAAGAAGGAAGAGCTTCCCAAGAATAATGTTAGCTCAGACATGACCCCTGGGAAAATTGGTGTGAACCAGGTATCAGTATCAATTTCTTTCTATGGGATACATTAAAAGTTTTATGTTTTAGAGATCCAAGATGGCCGCTTAGGAGGAACTCGGGAATGCAGCTCCGAGAGAAAGCACAGAGGGTGAGTGGACGCCGTATTTCCAGACTGATTTTTACTGCCCACAGACCAGGAGATTCACACGCAGAGAAGCCACACGGGTCGCCAGCGCCGCTGGCGCCGCTGGCTTGAATGGTGCAGCCGCTGGGCCGGCACCCTGAGGCAACGGCTCACTGTACAAAGTGAGAGAGCCTGAGTCCCCTATAAGCCAGCAAGGGGAGCTGAAACGGGGAGCCAGGCCAGCGCCACGAATCTCAGAGCCGCGGCTTTAGCCAACGCAGCGACTCCGGAGGCAGAGCAGATGAGACGGTGTCCCCTCTTACCCAACAAGAAGACCTGAAACACAACTGAAACTGGGACGGTCCAGCTCTGTGGAGGAGGGGCGTTCTCCATAGGCACCCTGCTGTTCCCAGGGCAATCTAACAAGGCAATCCGCCACTACAGAGACTCCGTCACTACAGGGGCGGGCCAACATCGCGGAAGCAGTTCTAACTACACCCAGAAGTTCACACGGAAGCTGGGTGGAGCCCACAGCAGCTTAGCGAAGCCTCTGCAAACTGAGTGTGACTAGGCTGCCACCTTGTGGGCAGGGAAAACAGCAACCGCACAGGGGAACATCATAAAACCGTAACTCCCTGGGACAGAACACCTGGGGGGAAGAGCAGGGGGTTTATGAGTTCTGCCACAGCAGACTTAAAATTACCAAAATCAGAAAGACAACAACTACAAAGTCAACAGGTGGATAAATCCACAAAGATGGGAAGAAACCAGTGCAAAAAGGATGAAAACACCCAAAACCAGAACACTTCTCCTCCTACAAGGGATCACAACTCCTCACCAGCAAGGGAACAACACTGGATGGAGAATGAGTGTGATGAAATGACAGAATCAGCTTTCAGAAAGTGGATAATAAGAAACTTCCATGAGCTAAAAGAACATGTTCTAACCCAATGCAAAGAAACTAAGAACCTTGAAAAAAGACTTGACGAAATGCTAACAAGAATGGACAACTTAGAGAGGAATATGAGTGAATTGATGGAGCTGAAAAACACAACACGAGAACTTCGTGAAGCATGCACAAGTTTCAACAGCCGAATTGACCAAGCAGAAGAAAGGATATCAGAGGTCGAAGATCAACTCAATGAAATAAAACGAGAAAGCAAGATTAGAGAAAACAGGGTAAAAAGGAATGAACAAAGTCAACAAGAAATATGGGACTATGTGAAAAGACCTAATCTACGTTTGATAGGTGTACCTGAATGTGACGAAGAGAATGCATCCAAGCTGGAAAATACTCTTCAGGATATTATCCAGGAAAACTTCCCCAACCTAACAAGGCAGGCCGAGATTCAAGTCCAGGAAATACAGAGAACACCACAAAGATACTCCTCTAGAAGAGCAACCCCAAGACACATAATCATCAGATTCACCAGGGTTGAAATGAAGGAGAAAATACTAAGGGCAGCCAGAGAGAAAGGTCGGGTTACCCACAAAGGGAAGCCCATCAGACTCACTGCAGATCTCTCAGCAGAAACCCTACAGGCCAGAAGAGAGTGGGGGCCGATATTCAACATCCTTAAGGAAAAGAACTTTCAACCCAGAATTTCGTATCCAGCCAAACTAAGCTTCATAAGTGAAGGAAAAATAAAATCCTTTGTGAACAAGCAAGAACTCAGAGAGTTCATCACCACCAGACCAGCTCTACAAGAGCTCCTGAAGGAGGCACTACACATAGAAAAGAACAACCAGTACCAGCCACTCCAAAAACACACGAAAAGGTAAAGAGCATCAACACAATGAAGAATGTGCATCAACCAAAGGGCAAAACAGCCACCTAGCACCAAAATGACAGGATTGAATTCACACATAACAATATTAACCCTAAATGTAAACGGACTAAATGCCCCAATCAAAAGACACAGACTGGCAAATTGGATAAAAAGCCAAAACCCATCAGTGTGCTGTATCCAGGAAACCCATCTCGCATGCAAGGATACACAAAGGCTCAAAATAAAGGGATGGAGGAAGATTTACCAAGCAAATGGAGAGAAAAAAAAAGCAGGAGTTGCAATTCTCATCTCTGATAAAATAGACTTTAAAGCAACAAAGATCAAAAGAGACAAAGAAGGACATTACATAATGGTAAAAGGATCAATGCAGCAAGAAGAGCTAACAATCCTAAATATATATGCACCTAATACAGGAGCACCCAGATACATAAGGCAAGTTCTTAAAGACTTACAAAGAGACTTAGACTCCCACACAATAATAGTGGGAGACTTCAACACACCATTGTCAATATTAGACAGATCAACGAGACAGAAAATTAACAAGGATATCCAGGACTTGAACTCAGACCTGGAACAAGCAAACCTAATAGACATTTACAGAACTCTCCACCCCAAATCCACAGAATATACATTCTTCTCAGCACCACATCACACGTACTCTAAAATTGACCACATAATTGGAAGTAAATCACTCCTCAGCAAATGCAAAAGAACGGAAACCATAACAAACAGTCTCTCAGACCACAGTGCAATCAAGTTAGAACTCAGAATTCAGAAACCAACCCAGAACCGCACAGCCTCATGGAAAATGAACAACTTTCTCCTGAATGTTGACTGGATAAACAATGAAATGAAGGCAGAAATAAAGACGTTCTTCGAAACCAACGAGAATGAAGACACCACATACCAGAATCTCTGGGACACATTTAAAGCAGTCTCTAGAGGAAAATATATAGCAATAAGTGCCCACATGAGAAGAAAGGAGAGATCTAAAATTGACACTCTATCGTCAAAATTGAAAGAGCTAGAGGAGCAAGATCAAAAAAACTCAAAACCTAGCAGAAGACAAGAAATAACTAAGATCAAAGCAGAATTGAAGGAGATAGAGACACGAAAAACCCTTCAAAAAATCAATAAATCCAGGAGCTGGTTTTTTGAAAAGATCAACAAAATAGACAGACCACTAGCCAGACTAATAAAAAAGAAAAGAGAGAATAATCAAATAGATGCAATAAAAAATGACAAAGGGGATATCACCACAGATTCCACAGAAATTCAAACCATCATCAGAGATTATTACAAACAACTCTATGCACATAAATTAGAAAACCTGGAGGAAATGGATAAATTCCTGGACAGCTGCCTCCTGCCAAGCCTAAACCAGGAAGAAGTCGAAACCCTGAATAGACCAATAACAAGGTCTGAAGTCGAGGCAGCAATTAAGAGCCTACCACCCAAAAAAAGCCCAGGTCCAGATGGGTTCACAGCCGAATTCTACCAGAGATACAAAGAGGAACTGATACCTTTCATACTGAAACTATTCCAAATAATCCAAAAAGAGGGAATCCTTCCCAAATCATTTTATGAGACCAACATCATCCTAATACCAAAACCTGGCAGAGACTCAACAAGAAAAGAAAACTACAGGCCAATATCCATGATGAACATAGATGCAAAAATCTTCAATAAAATAATGGCAAGCCGATTACAACAGCACATCAAAAAGCTTATCCACCATGATCAAGTAGGATTCATCCCGGGGATGCAAGGCTGGTTCAATATACGCAAGTCTATAAATGTAATTCACCACATAAACAGAACCAAAGACAAAAACCACATGATTATCTCAATTGATGCAGAGAAGGCGTTCGACAAAATTCAACAGCCCTTTATGCTAAAAACCCTCAATAAACTAGGTATCGATGGAACGTATCTCAAAATAATAAAAGCTATTTATGACAAACCGACAGCCAATATCATACTGAATGGGCAAAAACTGGAAGCATTCCCTTTGAAATCTGGCACTAGACAAGGATGCCCTCTCTCACCACTCCTATTCAATATAGTACTGGAAGTTCTAGCCAGAGCAATCAGGCAAGAAAAAGAAATAAAGGGTATTCAATTAGGAAAGGAGGAAGTCAAATTGTCTCTATTTGCAGACGACATGATTGTATATCTAGAAGACCCCCTCATCTCAGCCCAAAATCTCCTGAAACTGATAAGCAACTTCAGCAAAGTCTCAGGATACAAAATCAATGTGCAAAAATCACAAGCGTTCCTATACACCAATAACAGACTTAAAGAGAGCCAAATCAAGAACGAACTGCCATTCACAATTGCTACAAAGAGAATAAAATACCTAGGAATACAACTAACAAGGAATGTAAAGGACCTCTTCAAGGAGAACTACAAATCACTGCTCAACGAAATAAGAGAGGACACAAACAGATGGAGAAACATTCCATGTTCATGGTTAGGAAGAATTAATATCGTGAAAATGGCCATACTGCCCAAAGTAATATACAGATTCAATGCTATCCCCATCAAGCTACCAATGACCTTCTTCACAGAACTGGAAAAAACCACCTTAAACTTCATATGGAACCAAAAGAGAGCCTGCATAGCCAAGTCAATTCTAAGCAAAAAGAACAAAGCAGGAGGCATCACACTACCAGACATCAAAATCTACTACAAGGCTACAGTAATCAAAACAGCATGGTACTGGTACCAAAACAGAGATATAGACCAATGGAACAGAACAGAGGCGTCGGAGGCAACACAACATATCTACAACCACCTGATCTTTGACAAACCTGATAAAAACAAGCAATGGGGAAAGGATTCCCTGTTCAATAAGTGGTGTTGGGAAAACTGGCTAGCCATATGCAGAAAGCAGAAACTGGACCCCTTCCTGACACCTTACACTAAAATTGACTCCAGATGGATTAAAGACTTAAACATAAGACCTAACACCATAAAAACACTAGAAGGAAACCTAGGCAAAACCATTCAGGACATAGGCGTAGGCAAGGACTTCATGACCAAAACACCAAAAGCATTGGCAACAAAAGCCAAAATAGACAAATGGGACCTAATCAAACTCCACAGCTTCTGCACGGCAAAAGAGACACTCAATAGAGTGAATCGGCAACCAACAGAATGGGAAAAAATTTTTGCAGCCTACCCATCTGACAAAGGGCTGATATCCAGAATTTACAACGAGCTAAAAAAGATTTACAAGAAAAAAACAAACAAGCCCATTCAAAAGTGGGCGAAGGATATGAACAGATACTTTACAAAAGAAGACATACATGAGGCCAACAAGCATATGAAAAAATGCTCATCATCACTGGCCATTAGAGAAATGCAAATCAAAACTACATTGAGATACCATCTCACACCAGTTAGAATGGCAATCATTAAAAAATCTGGAGACAACAGATGCTGGAGAGGATGTGGAGAAATAGGAACACTTTTACACTGTTGGTGGGAGTGTAAATTAGTTCAACCATTGTGGAAAATAGTGTGGCGATTCCTCAAGGACCTAGAAATAGAAATTCCATTTGACCCAGCAATCCCATTACTGGGCATATATCCAAATGATTATAAATCGTTCTACTATAAGGACACATGCACACGAATGTTCATAGCAGCACAGTTTACAATAGCAAAGACCTGGAACCAACTCAAATGCCCATCGATGATAGACTGGACAGGAAAAATGTGGCACATATACACCATGGAATATTATGCAGCCATTAAAAACGAGGAGTTCGCGTCCTTTGTAGGGACATGGATGAACCTGGAAACCATCATTCTCAGCAAACTGACACAAGAACACAAAATCAAACACCACATGTTCTCACTCATAGGCGGGTGTTGAACAAGGAGAACACATGGACACAGGGAGCGGAGCACTATACATGGGGGTCTGTTGTGGGGGAGTGGGGAGGACAGCGGGGGGGGTGGGGAATTGGGGAGGGATAGCATGGGGAGAAATGCCAGATATGGGTGAAGGGGAGGAAGGCAGCAAATCACACTGCCACGTATGCACCTAAGCAACAACCTTGCATGTTTTTCACATGTACCCCAAAACCTAAAATGCAATAAATAAAAAAAAAATAAAATAAAAAAAATAAATATACTAAAAAAAAAAAAAAAAAAAAAAAAAAAAAAAAAGTTTTATGTTTTAATCATGATGGGAACGAACTGATGTTTTTCCCATCTTTTACCCACCATTTGTGTAGAGAAAGCCAGAACAATATTGATGTCTGAAGGGAGCACAGACAAGAATATATCCTTCAACTCTTGGATTAAGGTTAATTTTACCCGGCTTTCTTATTTCTATTCTCACTCTCATTTTGCTTAGTGATATCTAAAATACAGTCAATTTTCCATATTTTTTTTCTTCAGACTACATTGAGTGATCCTCAGTGAGTTAGAAGGAGTGCCTCTTGTCCTGACGCCAAAGCTATATCAGAATATATGGGTCTGGCTAAAAACATTTGCAATGGGTCAGGCTAAAAACATTGGCAATGTGAACACCTACTGTAGTCCATTTTGGTATTTTTTCTTTCTTGTACACTGTTGAAGGCTGTGCTTCTCTCCAAGATTAGCTCTTATATTCTCCTTTTTCAAAAAGTCTTCTAGGTCATGGGTATATGTCCCTCTTATGGGATCCATAGCAGCATGCCTTGTATACTGCTGTGAATCCAAAAGTATCTGAGACAGGTCTGAATCAATTTAGAAAGTTTATTTTGCCAAGGTTAATGACACACCAGTGACACAGCCTCAGGAAGCCTTGATAACACGTCCCTAAGGTTGTCGGGGCATAGCTTGCATGTATACATTTTAGGGAGGACATGAGACATAATAATATATGTAAGGTGTACATTGGTTTGGTCTAGAAAAGTGGGACAACTCGAAGTGAGGGCTTCCAAGTCATAGGTAGATAAGACAAAAAAAGGTTGCATTCTTTTGAGTCTCTGATTATCCTTTCACTGAGTACAAAATTTACATGTGAGTGGGCAATTGAGGAATAGTCATTTATACCTTAGTCTGGCTTAGGGAATCTGCATTTTTACACAATCTGGCAGAGGAAGCAATCAGGTATGCATTTGTCTCAGGAGCGCAGAGGTGTGATTCGACTGTGAGTCCTCTCTGTCCTTTGTCCTGCACCTGTGAAGATAAGCTATCAATTCACATTGTCAGGGTGAAATTCAACAGAACTGTTTTAGGGTAAAAATCTTGAAACCCACAAGGTATTTCCTTGTGGACAAATGGTGAGGGATGTATGCACCTTTTTTTTTTTTTTTAATCTTTGTAGCTATCTTATTTAAGAATAAAATGGGAGGCAGGTTTCTTGACACAGTTCCCAGCTTGAATTTTTCCTTTGACTTAGTGGTTTTGGGGTCCCAAAATTTATTTTCCTTTCACATGGAAATTCCTGAGAAGCAGGGTTTATGGCTCATCAGGCCTGATGCAAACTAATAACTCAATAAACTATTCAAAGTCCAGGAATCCTTTTCTATCATGAAACTTTCCTGATAACTCTTGCCCCTTATTTTAATGCATGCTACAACCATAGAGTGAATGTTCTCCAATCTTTTGATGTTAGTATTTTGGCAGGATTAGATTTCAATTCCTTCAGAGTGACATCTAGCTATTTTGTTTTAATGAGTTTCAGTTTAATTGATTTTAGTAAGTAGGGCACTGGTAAAATTCATATATGTGTGTAAGAGTTCAATTTGTTAGAAAAATGGAGATATCATTTATATATCACTAGAAGGGCATAGTATATGATTGCATGAAATAAAATTTTCTCTCAAAAACATCTACACCCATGATAAAATGCAAACATTTATATCCAACATACAGGCTCCTTTGCCATCGGAACCACAGACATTTTCAAATACATCTGTGTGTGTAATGTATACGGCAGTTCTATTGGTCTAAACAAGCTAGAATATTTCACTTCTGTACCTTTGCTTCCTCTTTCCTTGGTCCCAGGGACTTTCTAAGTGCTATTTATTCTCTCTTTAATTTTTTTTTTTTAATTTTACTTTAAGTTCTGGAGTACATGTGCAAAACATGCAGGTTTGTTACACAGGTATAAATGCACGTGGGACTATTTATTCTTAAAGCCTTTTCTTCCATAGTCTGAAACCTCACTTAACCAATAAAAACCATAGGTATCTCTTTTTCTAGTGATATCACAACAGCATTATTGTGAGGATTACCCATTTGACCTTTAACCACTTATTCTCTTATGAACATTTTTGAATAAAACTCTCAAATAATGTTATATTACTTTTTGTATGCATATTATTTCCTCCTCAATCATACTTAAATTACATGACCACAAAGATGTCCTTAAGGCATGACTGTACCACTGTACTCTTTCTTAGTTGGGGAAAAGAAAAGAAACAAAAAAGTCTGCATCTCCAATGACTAATACATTTATGTACAAAATAGACACTCAATAAATGATGGTTGAGTCATCGGAAAATGCATGTGATTGTGCCTTGAACAATAGAAACCAGAAATATCTCACATCATGAGCACTCTACCATCATGTTCAAAAGACTTTTCATTTTTCTGCATGGAATGGAGAGCATATTCTCTTTACTTATATAATGAATATCTTTATTATCATTATATTGTGCAGAGGTGACCTATTCATGGTCAGGGTATCTGCATCCATATATCTGAAGGAGCTAATTTATGAAAGTAACACCTTTCATATTTTTAAAAAATCTTTATACTGACATATTCTTACTTACTTTCAATCTTTGCATTCCACACATTGGAATGTAGCCCCCTAACCTTGGTTTTACCTAATTAGAACTAAGCATATCAATTAAAAAAAGAATTGATCACTTTGAAATGAATCATAGACTGTCATAAATGTGATAAAGACAGGGAGAGAGAGAGGGAAAAAAATCTATACACAAAGCATTCAATTTAATTTCATATAAAAATGAAAATTTAGTGTCAGTTTCTATAAATGAAGCCATTACCTATATAAAAACTGATCCAACAGTCACTATATATTAAAGCTTTTATTAATTTGAAACCCTCTGGCTGCATTAAAAATTTTGAAAACATCTTCTTGAGTCTAAGAATTATTTGTTTGAGATGATCATATTGGTACAATTTTTTATTGGCACACAAGGAATCCAATTTCCAGGTTCATTACCCAAAACAACACAAAAATTTGAAACAAGAAAATATCGTAGTGCTTGAACCATAGATCAAACTATAATTCACACACCTCATTCCCTTGTGGATTATTACGATAAGAAGAAAGAAGAAGAAAAAAGGCAATTTTTCTGCCCACTTGATCGATGTTCCATTTGACCTCTGTAATGCCCTCTTGCCATAACCTTTTAAATACCATCTGCTCTTTTTGTGAAGAGTGTGATGGGAAAGAGTCACTTCCAGACAGCAATTGATTATAAGAACATTAATCAAGGGCATGGATTATCTGTAGCATGACACTGTGTGCTGTAGTTAAGCAATCTGGCCTTCAGTATGATTGGAAAGACTAATCCTTATGCAGAAGCCTAAAACAGACTTAGCATCACATGTTTAAGCAGAGCAGAGCAAATAATGTGTGAACATTTATTGGAATCTGTGATAAATTTCAGCAATTTTAGGGCTAATTTGTTTATCCAGTCTAATGGGATTGGATTGATTATAATATGTGCTCCTAAAATGTTATACATATCTCATGCTTGTTCCAATCACAGAGCACAGAAAAGGCCAGGCATCCTTTGCTTAGAATTTGAAAAAATATGACATTTTCTAGTTAGCTTGCCTAACACATATATCTGAATTTGCCATTTATTTTACCCATTAAGTAATACAATCTAAAATAGGCTTTAGCTCATAAGAAAAAAAAATTCTACAAATATTCTGTATATAAGAGGGAGAAATTTCTTTTTACTTTAGTTATAGATAATACTTAAAAATTAAAATTAGGATTTTAAACTTCCATATACCTTTCTAGATGTGTAAAACTTATAACAGTCTGTACTACTATTCAGTATTATATAGAAAGTCTGCATTAAATAGCAATGAGAAAGAATTACAAAGCAAATGATAAATGTGTGAACACATGTAGGGGTGTGTGTAGTGGGGTGAAGGGAGGAAGAAAAGGGAGAAAGAGACAGAGAATGGGAGAGAGAGAATGAGAGAGAGAGAATGAAACAGAGAAGGAGAAAGAGAGAGACAGAGAGAGAGAGAGAAGGAGAAAGAGCCTGTGCCTGTGTTTAAGTCTGAACAGTAAGCATTTCCTTGCTGCCTTATCATGCCTACCCAGAGCAGAGAAGTTTGTTATTTACACAAAGAACTTCCAGGGAGAAAAATCAGATTATCACTGAAAGAGGGAGGTAAGTTATCGCAGCAAATGGAACAGGAAAAAAAAATGATAGAAGTGTGTGTTTTTTTGAGAGAGTGAGCGTTTAAGCCATAAGCAAAAAGAACAACGAAAAATAAAGAAAATGGTACAAAATCATAACAAAATTTTTTTATTTGAATAATTTCAAAAGGCATTCCATGTGTCAATGATTATAGTATTTGAAGCCTCATACCAGCCTGAAATGCATTGATTCTTAACAAAATTATCACTGCCTAATCTAAACCTCACTCACAAACAGTAGAGCAGATGTTTCTATTAAAAAAAAAATTCCAAGTTTCTTAGAATTTGACAATAATTAAAAACGTTCTTCATGGTAATTTTTTTTTCATCAAAATTACTACATACATATAATTAAAAGTCAAATGGTAGTAAAAGGGTAATAAGTTATATCATCCATTGTTATTGGTTACAAGGTAAAAAATGCAAACCTGGCTAATATAGGCAAAACAAAAACTTAGGAGAAGGGTTTTGGGAAATTCACTGCATTACTGTGAAAGCTAGTGAACTGAGATTAAAAGAAATGCTGGAATCTAAGTACGACAGAAAAAGGAACTACAGCCAAGGTCATGAAGCCAAGAAAAGTCAGTTTAAACCAACCTCATTTCCTTCTAACACCAAGGACATTGCCCTTGGTGAACAGAACTGCTGCTACCGATGGAAGCTGCTTTCATGAATAAATCCTAACCCATTTTGAGTTTAATTCCCATGCATGCACTCTCGGAGCCAAAAGACAGAAAAAGAAGAAAGTATCTAGCCCCTCAACCTCAGTCTCCCGGCATGCTTTGCCCCTTCTTTTCCTTTTCCTTCTTTATGGAACTATTATTAGGTTATTTTTATATATATATATATTTTTTTTGTAATATCATCCTTCTTTCTATCTGCTTTATTTTGGGGAATATTTGGCTTTGAATTATAGCAAGTGTTAAAAACTTTTATAGATACTTTATATATTTTTTTTTTAAATTCTAAACTATTTTGTTGTTGTCTTTGGCTGGCCCTTTTTGGAGCACTTTGTTCTTATTAGTGTTTCTCCATCCTCTAACATGAACTGACCAATGATGATAGAGTGCTGTTTATCACCTGGTTACCTTTCTGTAGGTGATTGGCTAATGAGAAGGCCGATTTATTAAAGAATCCCCAAACTGTCAGCATATGCAGATCTTTTATGTAGGTATTTTACTTCCAATATGGATTCTACAGTCCTCAACATTGGGGATTTTAGTTCTACCTGCTAGAATTCTAGGAGCAGGGCAAGCTAGTTGGCTGGGTAACACTCTATTGTGTGAAAGGACAGGTTTTCAGCCTTATTCCATGACCGTCTACCTTTTCACATGCCCAGAAATTCATATTCTTTTCATTCAATGTCTCTAGAAAATAAACCATTATTCTGCCTGAAGGAATTTTTTTGTGCAGAAATGTACTCAATACTCCTGTGTCTAAATGTTTCATCTCATCCTCATCTTTTGCAGTCCCTGGTGCCTGTACACCCTGATTTTCTCAGGAGTTCTTCAAGAGTATTTGGATTGTTTCATATGGTTGTTTCATGCTGCAGGTCCTTTGGTTTTCTGCTTACTGCTGGTACAGTCAAGCAATTCCATATTCATTCATCGCTCATAAAATATTTGTATAATCCCTTTTTCACTGATATCCCTTTCCAATATATTTTCATCTTTCTTTGTCTGTGAGTAGCCTTGCATAATCAAAACAGGTTGTTTAAAAATATTATGTTCATACATGTGCGGGCAAGTTCACAGGAAACATCAAGTGCCTCAGGGCTACCAACAGCCAGGAAAGTCTATCACTCAAAAGTAGCGCTGACTAGATTAATGGAGCTCAAAAGAGGTGCACATCCTAATCCCTGGAACATTTGGCCTTGCAGGGTAAAATGGATATTGCAGGTGCAATTAATTTAAAGACCTTAGAACAGGGGAGATTATCCTGGATTACCCAAGTGTCCAATCTAATTACACAGGGCCTTAACAGCAGACAAGTTTTCCTGGCCACAGTCAGAGGGAGAGGTAACTATGGAAGAATGTTTGTAGAGATGAAACATTGCAGGTTTTGGAGATGGAAAAGGGAGCCATGAGACTCTAGACACTGAAATAGGAAAGGAAATGCATTTTTGCACAGAACCTCTAGAAGAGAATGTAACACTCTTGATACCTTGATCCTGGTACAGTAAGATATCGGGAATCTGATCTACAGGATTATATGCCAGGAATCTGATCTACAGGATTATATGCCAACACATTTGTGTCATTTAAAGCCACTATGTTTGTGGTTGTTTGTTACAGCAGCAAAATAAAAGTAACACAAGAACAGAATAGGCAAAGAAAAAGAGAATTTGATGGGGGCTGTGGCTCACTCCTGTAATCCTAGCACTTTAGGAGGCCGAGGTGGAAGGATCACGAGGTCAGGTGATCGAGACCATACTGGCTAACATGGTGAAATCCCGTCTCTACTAAAAATACAAAAAATTAGCTGGGTGTGGTGGCGCGTGCCTATAATCCCAGCTACTAGGGAGGCTGAGGCACAAGAATTGCTTGAACACAGGAGGCGGAAGTTGCGGTGAACCAAGATCGCGACACTATACTCCAGCCTGGCGACAGAGTGAGAATCTGTCTCAATAAAGAAAGAAAGAAAAGAAAAAGAGAAATTGTCAGAATCCAGAAGAACTATCTGTGTCTCTAATAGAGAACTTCCCAACAGAATCTGTGACATTCAGTGAACTTGCTAACTCACGGACACATAATATAAATGAGGTTTGGGAAATAATACCCAACTTCGCTCTTCCTTATTCCAATTTATTTATGTTTCTCCAATGGTTAGGAAAAACAACAACAAAAAAGAAAATCAAACGGCAGAAGAAGTAATTCACAAATGTATAAAGAAAAGTGGAGTGTAGATATGGAAAAATAAATGGAAAATATCTGGCATACATTTTGTGCTTGTTTCCTTTACTATAATTTTTAATGCAGTCTCACAAAGCAGGAAAGATGAATGTGTTTTCAGTATTACATTCAGTATATAAACAGTACTTATATCTTGAAAACATAAACAAATGTATTCATCTATTTGTTATAATAGTTATTAGATATATTATTTAATATCTAGATATACTATTTAATAAAATCTAATAATAGATACAATGTTACTTAATAATAATATTTAATAATTATATCTAATAACACATCTACTGAACACTTTGGCTTGCTAGACATACTGGCAAGTGCTTCCTATTCATCCATTTACTTAATGTTCAACATAGACTTTAAAGGTAGCTACTATTATCCTCAGTATTCCTCTTGGGTTGCTTTTTTTGGTTTTAGAAGAAGAAATTCAGACAAAGAAAGTAAAATGACTTGTAAGTGGTACAGTCAAGATTTAAACCCAGGTAATCTGGTTCCAGAGTTCCTGCATGTGACAGTGTTTTATGCTGAAATGCCATGTCAATAATCTATATTAAATAAATTATATGTGATGATGCACAGAAAGTATTCCATGTTTCATAAATGAAAACAAAAAGAAAATTAAAGATCTTTTCTAAAGACAATAAATATTAGAGAAAAGTTTCTCCTAGCCTTCTTTGCCTTGACTATTTTTTTTCTCCTGTCTTTTAGCATTTGCTTTGTGTGGGTGTGTTTCTAATTACCAAAAGGTAATTATTTTACCTAAAGCTCTTAAGTAGAGAGAGTCAGCCAGGAATGCTTATTGACTTCCCCGGGTGTAAAGCACTGTGCCAGAAACTAATAGATTAGTGAAAGAGAAGAGTCCTCACAGATAAGTAAACAAACAATTGCAAAGCAAAGTGGTAAGTATAATGAGTACAGAGAGTTAGAAAAAGGACACTTTACTCATTTGGAAGCCTGGGATAGTCAAGGTGGACTTGCAGGAGATGGTGACCACAGGAGTGAGGGTTTTGATGACTTTCCAAGGAGAAAGTGGCTAAGGCAAATGGTTAGGGAAAGGTTTTCCAGGAAGGGAAAATACCATGTCAAAAGAGAAGGGGATCAAGGACACCACTATGTACCTAGAGACTAATAATTCTTCCATTTGATTGAAGCATGGAGACATTGAAATAGCATTCAATAATTTCTGTAACCTCTCAAAGTCTGAACAAAAAGCCTGATATTTCCAATAATAAACAGTAGAAACTTAGACTGAATCTATACAAGCATTATGCTGAGCAAGATGTATATTCTTTCTCTATCTCTATTTCATTTCCTCAATTCAGTCTTTGTAACTTTTCCTCTTCTCTTCTCACTAACTAGCATTTGACCATCTATCAAAGAGAAACAGATAACAGACAGCAGTGATAGCTGCTTTTTTTTTTTTTAAGAACTTTTATTTTTCTAAAATTAAGCTAAATTAGATTATACATAAGCTTTCTGTGCCTATTAAGCTTTCTTTCTGTGCTCTTGTAGCATTAATGTCAATAATATCCAGTGACAAAAGCAAGCAATTAACAATTGACATATAATGGAAAATTAGATTTACATGCTCCTTTTTGTTCTTTCATATTAATATTTTCAGTTATTTACTTGCACTCACACTTACCCTGTGAGCAGGGATGTCAGCAGCTTGCTCTCTCTTTTAGTTTTTGCTTGAACTACTTTAACATCCTAGGGGCTTCTTCATTACTAAGATGGTTATGCTCATGGTTGGCTTAGGGGGAAATTCAGTAAGAGCAGTCCATTTTTATTGCTTCTGGTGCCAAATGGCATCACACTTTTAAGTCTGACCATGCAGAGACACTTTTCCTGAGCTGCAGGGATATTCTTGTTAGTTTGCATTTTGCCAGCCAGCATATGATCCAGTCGGTTTAAAACATCCCTTGGCTAATGTAGAGATATATATTCATCTATTTCCAAAGTACAACCACTGTATTAGTGTGGGTAGGTTCAACAGCTTTCCTCCCTACAAATTTCCTAAATTTCAGCCCTGTTTATGGGTTATTAGTCCAGCAAGCCTTAACAAAGAAAGTTCAATCTACATTCAAATTGGTCCAGTTGTTTTACTGCAGATAGGGATAGATGGCGACTGTGGGACATATATATGTTAGCCATCGTGATAACTCTCTAAGCTAGGGTTTGTCAACCACAGCACTGTCAATGTTTTGGACTTGATAATTCTTTGTCGTGTGGGGCTGTTCTGGGCACTGTAGATGCTTAGTAGCATTCCTGGCCTCTATGGACTAGATGCCAATAATAACATGATAAAGAGAAATTATTCTTAAACATTACATTTTTAAAAATTCACTGGGTCATGCGCCGTGCCTCATACCTGTAATCGCAGCACTTTAGGACCCCAAGGTGGGTGGATCACCTGAGGTTAGGAGTTTCAGAAAAGTCTGACCAACATGGTGAAACCCCATCTCTACTAAAAAATACAAAAATTCCCGAGCATGGTGGCAGGCCCCTGTAATCCCAGCTATTCAGGAGGCTGAGGCAAGATAATCACTTGAACCCAGGAGGCAGAGGTTGCAGTGAGCTGAGATTGTGCCATTTCACTCCATTCTGGATGACATAGCAAAACTCCATCTCAAAAGAAAGAAAGAGAAAGAAAGGAAGAAAGAAAGAAAGAAAGAAAGAGAAAGAAAGAAAGAAAGAAAGAAATTGGATGCTTGTTAAAAACAGCAATAAAAATGTTATCTAAGGATACTGTAATAGAGGCTAAGACTATTACAATGGAGAAGAGAGATTGAACTAAACTCTGAATATTCTGAAGATAGCTGGAGATTTGTAGCTAAGGATCAGAGTGAGGAGATCAGTAGAGAGAAATGTACTAATAATCGATCACTTGATTAGATATCAAGGATAGTGGAATTTTTGTCAAAGAGACTCAACAGGATTCTTGTTAAAGGCAGGTCAAGTCTTAGACGTGAAGGAATTTGATCAGACATCAAGTTGGGGCAGGGATGTGATTCACTAAGATGACTTAGTAGGATTCTTTAACAACATTGAGTTAATAGGCCAAGCACATAGAACACCAAGGTGAAGTCCTAGTCGAAAAGAAAGCTCAGGGGAGCCTGACTAATGTTTACTCAAGAAGGGAGTCTGTCAATCCACTTAACTGGAAATGGTGACAGTAACAAAATTTCCAGACACCCTCAAATGTTTCTTGTGGAAGACAAGATTACCTGCCATTGAAAACAATAGTTCTAAAAGATTGTGTTAGATGTTTTCTGCCCATAATTTCACTACCCTAGAGCTAGGCTTTATTTATTTCTTTAGGCTAAACATGAACATAGACTTTCAAAATTATACAGAGAAACTAAAGGCAGTGAATGCCAGTGGTGTGACATGCCCCCACTCTCATTTCATAAGAGAGGTTTTGGAATCATAACCTTCTACTGTTGTTTTTGGTAATTTTATATTAAAAAGCAATATTACTTGATATTTGCCATTGATTATTTTGGTGAGTTTTACTTGTTTGCTCTTCCAATAGTGTCCAAAACTTAAGAGAATTTTAAAGGAGAAAAGAAAATGATAAATATAATGTATACATTATAGTGTTAAAATTACTTCCTTTACAAGGAGACATTATATTTATGCCCTTGATATCTCTCTGGTGGACTTGTTGAAGAAATTCTCAGAAAGTACAATAAGAGAAAAAAATTTGATTTGACTGTTGAAATTTTCACATTTTAATTGCTTATGTGTGTTATTTACTTTAACAATCTACATACATGTAGTTGTGTTCTAA
Organism: Aotus nancymaae; assembly: GCF_030222135.1. Lineage (NCBI taxonomy): Eukaryota > Metazoa > Chordata > Mammalia > Primates > Aotidae > Aotus > Aotus nancymaae. The sequence continues at coordinate 15,116,360 of NW_026988435.1, forward strand.
TATATATTTTTCATTTTTTCAGAAAATATTAAGATGTAGCAATTCTAATACGATAGGCACCAGTGCTATAACTTCTACAATTACTATTTCTAGGAAAAAAAAAATCATAAAATATACTTCGATTAACACTGTACTTAGATATTGAATATATTAGAAAATATATATCATTTAAACAGATTTATAAGCAGGATAATTAAATAATTAATTTAAAAGAGAAGCATTGAGCAGTTATAACAAACTATAACTTTATTAATATATTCTTTCAGTCTTCATTTAACTTCTCATAGTCAATAAAATGCTTAATGTGGAAACCATCATTCTCAGGAAACTGACACAAGAACAGAAAATCAAATCAAACACCACAGGTTTATGAGGGACTATGTTAACTTCTCTTCCCTCATCCACAAGGGGTGTGGTTTCAAAGGCAAGAACTTTCCAGTGCCGTGCCTTCATCCACCTCCCCATCCGGGAACCTTGAGTTCTTTGTCTCACTTTCCCAGGCGTGGGCCAGGTAAAATTCCAGGTGAACTTCCTTTGCTCAGAAAGCCCACCAAAAGCCCTGGAAGGAGGGGCTCTATTGCAGGCCAAGCAGCCAATCCAATATCAGAGTCAAAGATCGATCACTCCAGAGGAAGTTTGAAATAACTCCTCTCAGTGGAAGAACATGAATGGGGAGGGAATAACTTCAAAGTTAAAACACTACTGCACCTTACATGTGTGGACTCCTTCTCCAGATCCCCTCCCATGGCAACATGGGAGCTGTCTGTCCCTTTCCACCTGTGCGGATTTCCCTCTCTGGGATCGCCTCCAACAACAGCATGGGAGCTCTCTCTACTTCTCTCTCTCTCTCTCTCTCTCTCTCTGCCTAATAAATCGCTTTCTGCAAAACTCTTTGGGTCCCTGATATTTATAGGAACAGTAAGCCACCATATCTCCAGGGCTTCTTTCCCCATTCCTGGAGCAGGGGAGGCCAAGAACCTGGGTCACCAGGTTACATCCATGGCAAACCAGCCAGGAGAAACGTCATGAGAGGCTGTGTTACTTCGGAGCGGTTAGTGCCTTGGACCCCTTTGGCTTGCTGGAGTCTGTCCTATTCACCTCTCTTGAATCTGCAGTGGGGAGAGCACTGGGCGTGCCTGTCCTGCCTGGGACTGCACACAGTCCTGGAGGTGGGACCAGGCAGATGCCGTCTGCAGAAAGCAAGTGGCTGGGCCTGCACTGGGCCCACACACAGCAGTGGCTGGGCTGGGTGGGCATGCTCCGAGCGAGCGGCCATGGCTGGGTCAGGCAGGTGTGGTCTCTGATAAGGCTCCACCCAGCCTCTAAATAGTGCAGGCCAGCCAAATTTTAAAGGCACAGCACCTGGTCTTCTCCAAGCCAGCTTCCTTTTCTGGCTGCACTGTGTTCGATTTCAGATAGGTGCTACTCTTCCCAAGGCAAAATCTCCTTTAAAATGTATCCTGGACAACTGGGACCAATTTTACACACAATCTTTAAAGAAGAAGTGGCTCATATTTCTCTGCAAAACAGCATGGCCATTGCAATACCCTCTGCTGAGTGGAGAAACCTGGCCTCCTAAGGGAAGTATAAATTACACCACCATTGTACAATTAAACCTGTTCTGTAAAAGTTAAGAAAACGGTTTAAGGTCCCCTATGTGCAAGTTTTCTCCTCTCTAAGGAATAATCCTCAGCTATGTAAAACCTGTACCCCATTCTCTACTGGCCCCTCCTCAGGACAACCCCCACATTTAGGACTCCCTGTAGCTCGTCTCTCCACCGAAGCTAACCAGGTCTCCTCAGCTCCTGCCACCCAAGAGGAATCCCCGAAGGCCAAAGCGGCCCAGGCACCTCAAGCTACTGGGATGCCCCAACTCTGCCCCCTACAGGCAGTAGGAGGAGAATTTGGCCCGACCAAGGTACATAGTCCCTTTTCACTTTGTGACTTATAGCAAATCAAGGTGAACTTAGGAAAATTTTCAGACGACCTGGACAAGCATGTAGATGTTCGGCAGGGCCTGGGTCAGTCCTTTGAATTAGATTAGAAAGATATCATGTCACTGCTTAGTCAGACCCTAACCAGCAATGAGAGAGAGGCTGCTCTGGCAGTGGCTCAAGACTTTGGGGACACGTGGTACCTTAGTCAATTACATGACCAAATCACGGATAGATGTCCTAAAGGTAAACCAGTAGTCACTAGCATGGACCCTGGCTGGGATCCTGACTCAGAACAGGGGACTGGAGTTGTAGGCAGCTATTAACCTGCATACTTGAGGGATTAAGGCAAACTAGGACGAAGCCCATGAACTATGCAATGTTATCCACCATAACTCAGGGAAGGAATGAAAACCCAACAGCCTTCCTTAAGCAGTTATGGGATGCCTTAAGAAATATACTCCCCTGTTACCAGACTCCATCAAGGGTCAGTTAATACTAAAAGACAAATTTATTATGCAATCAGCAGCAGACATTAGAAAGCTCCAGAAGCTGGCCCTGGGGCCAGAACTGAACCCAGAATCATTACTAAATCTAGCAACTTCAGTGTTCTATAATACAGACCAGGAGGAACAGGCTGAGAGGAATAGAAGAGACTGGAGAAAAGCCGCAGCCCTAGTCATGGCCTTCAGGCATGCAGACCCAAGGGGCTCAGAGGAGTGAAAGGCTTGGGTTAGCCACCAGTCTGGCAAAGCTTGCTACCACTGTTGTCTAATGGGACACTTTATAAGAAATTGTCCCCAGAGAAAGGGATCACCAGCTCGTCCTTGCCCACTGTGCCAAGGGGGTCACTGGAAGGCACACTGTCCCAGGGGATGAAGGTGACTAACCAGATAACCCAACAGCAGGACTGAGGGTGCCTGGGGCAAGTGCCAGCACAAGCCAGCACTTCACCAAGCCCTGGGTAAAGCTAAACATAGAGGGCCAGGAGGTTGATTCCCTCTTGGACACTGATGTGGCCTTCTCAGTTTTAATTTCCTGTCCTGGATGGCTGTCCTCCAAGTCTGTAACTGTCCGAGGAGTCCCAGGACAAGCAGTCTCCTGATATTTCCCCCAGCCCCTAAGCTGTAACTGGGGAGAAATACTCTTCTCCCATGCCTTCTTCATCATGCCAGAAAGTCCCACTCCCTTACTAGGGCAGGACCTGTTAGCCAGAGCAGGAGCCATTATCTATATGAATATCATGAGGGAGGAAATCCCTCTCTCCTCTGCATTATTTCAAGAAGGATTTAATCCTAAGGTTTGGGCAATAGATGGACAATTTGGACGGGCAAAAAATGCATGCCCAATTCAAATAAGGCTAAAGTATCCCACCTCTTTTCCTTACCAAAGATAGTACCACCTAAGAACAGAAACCAAAAAGGGGCTACAGGATATTGTAAAGAATTGAAAAGCTCGGGGTCTAGTAAAGTCCTGAAACAGCCCTTGTAATACTCCAGTTTTAGGAGTACAGAAACACAATGGACAATGGAGATGCGTGCAAGATCTCAGGCTTGTTAATGAAGCTGTGAACCCTTTGTACCCGGCTGTACCCAACACTTATACCTTACTCTCTCAAATACCAGGAAAGGCACCATGATTTACAGTCCTGGATCTTAAGGATGACTTTTGCTGTGTTCCATTACATCCTGACTCCCAGTTTCTTTTCACTTTTGAAAACCCTTTAGTCCAGAATTCTCAGCACACCTGGACAGTGTTATCACAGGGCTTTCAAGATAGCCCCCACTTGTTTAGCCAGGCTCTAGCTCAGAACCTTAGTCATTTTTCACATCCAGGTGTCCTTGTTCTTCAATGTATAAATAACTTACTTGTAACTGCAAACTGGAAAACGCAGTGTCAGCAGGCTACCCAGGACCACCTACTTTCTTGTCACCTGCAGATATAAGGTTCCCAAATCAAAAACCCTACTTTGTAGACAAGAGGTAAAATATCTAGGGCTTGTCTTTTCTAAGGGCACTCAGGCCCTTGATGAAAAACTTCTCCAACCCATATTGGCCTTCCCTTGTCCAAAGACCTGAAAAGTTGTGGGGATTCTTAGGAGTAACAGATTTCTGCAGATTGTGGATTCCCAGATATGGTAAAATAGCAAAACCCCTCTACACTCTGATTAAAGAAACCCAAAAAGTTAACACCCATCTAAAACAATGGAACCCTATAGCTGAGGCAGCTTTTCAGATACTAAAGCAGGCACTACTCCAGGCTCCAGCTCTAAGCCTTCATACAGGGAGCGACTTCTCCCTATATGTTACAGGAAAGTCATGAGTGGCACTAGGGGTTCTCACCCAGACTTGGGGTCCACACCACAACCAGTGGCATACCTAAGTAAAGAAATTGATGCAGTAGCAAAAGACTGGCCACACTGCTTGCAAGTAATAGCCATGGTGGCTATACTGGTCTCAGAAGCTGCTAAAATAGTACAAGGGAAAGATCTAACTGTATGGACTTCACGTGATGTAGCTGGAATTATGGCCTCTAAAGGAGGCTTATGGCTGTCTGACAACCGCTTACTCAAATATCGGGGCTTAATGTTTGAGGGGTCTGTACTTCAGCTGTGCACATGTGCAGCCCTCAATCCAGCTACTTTTCTTTCTGAGGAAGAGGCAGAGAACATGACTGTCAGCAGGTTATAGCCCAGAACTATGCAGCTCGAGAGGATCTCTTAGAAACTCCTCTAGCCAATCCTGACCTGAACCTATACACTGATGGAAGTTCATTTATGAAAAATGAAGGGAGCCGCAGTGGCTCCAGCCAGTCGTCCTGGTGCTTGAGGAGGCGAGACTATGCATTCAAGGCCAACCTGGGCAATATGAGAACCTCTCATTCATTAAAAAAAAAAAAAAGAAGAAAAAGAAAAAAAAAGAAAAATGGAGTTTGAAAGACAGGATATGCAATAGTCAGTGATCAAACAGTGCTTGAAAGTAATTTCCTTCCTCCTGGAACTAGTGCCCAGCTGGCAGAACTAATGGCTCTCACTTGAACTGTAAAATTAGGAAACAGAAAGAGAATAAATATATACACAGATTCCAAACATGCTGACCTGGTTCTGCATGCTCATGCTGACATATGGAAGAAAAGAGAGTTCCTAACCTCAGCAGGAGCTCCCATTAAATATCATAAGGACATTTTAGACTTACTACAAACTGTCCAAGAACCCAAAGAGGTAGCAGTGCTACACTGCTGAGGTCACCAGGAAGGAGGTGAGAAGGCAGCAGAGGGCAATCACCGAGCTGACCTAGAGGCAAAAAGGGCAGCTAGACAAGAATTTATAGAAGGATCTTTAATATGGGAGAACCCTCTCCAGGGAACCAGACCTCAATACTCATCAGCAGAGGTAGAGTGGGCATTCTCCCAGGACATAATCTTCTTCCTTCAGGATGGCTAGCTACTGAAGAGGGAAGAGTACTCCTACCTGCTGCCAGCCAGTGGAAAGTACTTAAAACCCTAATCAAACCTTCCATATGGGTATAGAGAATACACCTCAGATGGCCAAATCTATATTTACAGAAAAAGATCTCTTCAAGGCTGTCCAACAAATCGTCAAGCAATGTGAAATACGCAAGAAAAGTAATCCTTTGGCACATCACAAAGCTCCTCCTGGGGAACAGTGAGCTGGTCATTATCCAGATTTGGACTCCCTTGCAGTCTTCAAAACAATAACGGCCCTGCCTTCAAAGCTGCAGTAACCCAAGGAATTTCCAGGGTGTTAGGAATACAGTCTCATCTCCACTGTGCTTGGAGGCCTCAGTCCTCAGGGAGAGTGGAAAAGATGAATGAAATTCTTAAAACACACCTGAAGAAACTAGAACGGAAAACCCACCTCCCACACCTTCTCTATTACCAATAGCACTCTTAAGGGCTCGAAACTCTCCTCAGAAAATAGGACTCAGCCCCTATGAGATGCTTTATGGATGGTCCTTTCTTACTAATGATCTTGTATTAGACAAGGAAACAGCAGACCTAACAAAAGATATAATCTCCTTGGCTAAGTATCAACAGGTTCTTAGGCCCTTACCTGAAGAACACCTAGGGAAAAAGGGAAAGAGGTGTTCTGCCCTGGAGACTTGGTGCTTGTTAAGTCTCTCCCCTCAGACTCTCCCTCTCTAGGCTCATCTTGGGAAGGATCATTTTCAGTTCTTCTGTCTACCCCAACGGCAGTTAAGGTGGTGAGAATTGACTAGTGGGTTCATCACACTTGGCTGAAACCTTGAACACCTTCTGAAGAAAATCATAGGCCCTCCACTCCACAGCCTGAAGTTCCAGGAGACAACTCTTTGTACACTTCTCAGCAGTTAGAGGATCTATGTTTGCTCTTCCGACGAGATCTCCAGGAAAGTAAATATTCATAAGTCTAACTTACATCCTGGCATTAACAGGGCTATCACTCTTAACTTTGCTATCTACAACTGGACTCTCAAACCCCAATTATCCCTTTCATAGTGGAAGGGGGGCCTGGAAAAATAGGACAAATTGGCACCAGCATTAGAAAAGTTACTGTCTCTAGTCAGTTACTATAAGTTGTCTCAGGAGGTCAATAACATGAAAAGGTTGCTGATTCCCTCTGCAAAGGCAGAAATAGCTTAACTCTTTAGCTGCCATAGCTCTTCAAAGTAAAAGGACCCTAAATCTGCTAACAGCAGAGAGAGGAGGAACTGTCTCTTTCTAGGGAAAGAATGCTGCTACTTTATAAACCAATTGAGTGTTGTCTTAAAGTTAAAAAACTCAGTGACCAAATCAAACACAGGACCAAAAACCTTCAAGAAACAGAATCATGGGGCTTAAGAACTGGCTGTCGTGGCTCTATCCTCTTCTAGGCTCATTTATAAACATTTTATTATTGCTGGCCTTAGGGCCTCTCATCTTTAACCTTCCTGTCAAATTTGTTTCTTCTAGAATTAATGCCATAAGGATACAAAAGATCCTGCAAAGGGAACCCTAGATGTCTTTGGCTCATGAGTTCTATCGTGGACCTCTGAATCAACCTGCACCCCTGGAAGACTCCCTCTGGAGGAAATCTCAACTGCAGGTCCCCTTCTATGCCCCAATTCAGCAGGAAGTAGATAAAGAGTGATGGATGCCTGTGTCCCAACAGCAGTTGGACTTTCCTGTTCACAGCAGGGACTGAGGGACTGTGTTAAATTCTCTTCCACGGTCCACATGGGGTGTGGTTTCAAAGGCAAGAACTTCCCAGCACCAAGCCTCCATTTATCTCCCCATCTGGAAACCTAGAGTTCTTTGTCTAACTTTCCCACCTGCAGGCTAAGTAAAATCGCAGGTGAGATTCCTTTGTTCAGAAAGCCCACCAGAAGCCCTGAAAGGAGAGGCTCTATTTTGGGCCAAGCAGCCAATCCAATATCAAAGTCAAAGATCAGTCACTCCAGAGGAAGTTTGAAAGAACTCCTTTCACTGGATGAAAACATGAATGTGGTGGGAATAACTTCAAAGTTAAAACTCCACTGCACCTTACCTGTGTGGCCTCCTTCTCTGGATCCCCTCCCGTGATAATGTGGGAGCTCTCTTTCCCTCTCTACCTGTGTGGATTTCTCTCACTAGGATATTCTCCCACAACAGAGTGGGAGCTCTATCTACTTCTCTGTCTCTCTCTGTGCCTAATAAATCACTCTCTGAAAAACTCTTTGGGTCCATGATATTCATAGGAACAGTAAGCCCACCTCACCTCCAGGGCTTCTTCCCCCATTCCTGGGTCAGGGGAGGTCAAGAACCTGGGACACCTGGTTACATTTTCACTGATAAGTGAGTATTGAACAGGGAGAGCACATGGGCACAGAGAGAGGAACATCACACAACAGGGGATGTTGGGAGGTGGGGGTTGAGGGAGGAATAGCATGGGGTGGGGGTATTGGGGAGGCATAGCATTTAGGAGAAATTCCTAATGTAGATGACAGGGTGACAGATGCAGCAAACCACCATGGCACATGTATACCTATGTAACAAACCTGCACGTTCTGCACATGTACCCTAGAACATAAAGTATAATAATAAATAAATAAATAAGTGATTTGTAGCTGTTTTTTTTTTTTTTTTGGTCTAAATGGGTGCTTTGGTTTTATATTTTCACCAAGGTAAACTTAAGATACATTAAATTGGAAAGCATGATTTAACTTGCTTTATAATATGAATTGCAATTTGAAGTTCTATCTGACAGTAACTTGCACAACTTGCACTGCACATAATCTTATCCCAGTTAATTATCATATATTTGGATGGAGAATGTACAATCACTATAGATATTAATTAAAAGATGAGTTAAGATAAAAACCAGAAGAAACAAAACTCATCATTTGACTTTACAAATGCCTTTCAAAGTAGTATTTTCAAGTATTAGTTAATTAATTGCACTGCAGAGGGATGGGAAAAATGACTCAAAAAACTGTTTTTAAAATAAAATGCAACAATGGATTTTGAAATAGCCTATTTATGAGCAAATGCTGCAACTGATTAAAATGAATTAAAAATTATATTAAACAGGCAATATTATTGTCATTTTAAGGTATCTAGTCATCATGTATGCATTTTAGTAATGTTAATTTGATTTTCCATTACATTTTTTTGTACACTTTAATTTCCTATTTGGAAGTAATAACAAAAGTCCAGAATGAGTGTGGCATTATATTACTGAAGAGTTAAACAATGTGCTTCCGCCAATAGTGGCTGGATGGTAACAGAATCACTAGGAATTTCACTTTTAAAGCTGTCCAGAGGTAATATTTTATTTATATATCATGGGCAATAAAATAAAATAAAACAAAACATAATTGCATCTGCTTATTAAACTTGCTGAAGTGGCAATTTGGTATTTCTGTCCTCTCATCTAGTAATTCAGGAGTACACACAAGTAACACGGAATGTTACCAAGTTGCTCATTAAAATATGTGTTATTTTGAGAGGGAGAGCCACTGCATATGCAATGGAGAATGACAGTTCAATATTGATTTATTTTTCTTTTTAAATGACAAAGATCATCTAAGAAATCCCAATGTTCCAAAGATGACAAAGATATAACAACTCAGACACATAAACAACAATGACTTCAACTAATGATAGTGGTCAGTGTATATTTTGTTATTGTTTTTTAAAAAATTCACCAGGATTGTCACATGTTTTGATTTTATTTGAAGCAGAGCTATTGACATTACTTTGCCATATGTTACAGCATGAAACTGGGTAGAATCACAAATGGATTTGGATTCTTTATTTCTTATGATACAACCGATGTTAGAGAAAATTATGCTGGGAACATGATATTTTTCTAAGCTGACTTCACAAAAGCTTCTTAGAAAAAAATGACTAGTTTGAGCTTAGAAGTATTTCTTCAGTTAGTTCACCTACTACATAAATGTTTTCTTTTTAAAATTAAATTTATTCATTTCCTTTTTGAATATAATGCTTTCCAGTGATTCAGAAACCTAAAAGTACCAAAAAAGGGACAAAGGAAAATATTTTTCCTAATGTCTTGTCCTTCTTCCATTTCCCATGCCAGTCCTCAAAATAACTACTGTTAGTGATGTTTATGTGCTTTTCAGAATATTTTAATATATGTAAATGCAAAAACTAATATCCCAGTTTTCATATTTCTTGTTGAAGAAAGAGATGTACACTTAGAAAATTTATGTTTTCTGTTATTTTCTGAAATAATGCCCCCGATCGACTTCTTACTGTTATTTACACCCCTCTATGTTCTCTTATACGGCTTTTGCCCAATAATAAATATTTTGGTGGGATTTACACATAACTTGGAATCTGAAGATTAATCTGCTTCCTATTTAATGCAAAACTGAGTTTGTAAGTTCTTTCTCTTCTTGTGATTATTGTTGTTTTTGTTTTAAATAATTTTCATAAAAAGGGGGAAAATACTGACATACATAACTATGTTTATGCTTGAAATCCAACCTAAATTTATCTTTTAAATTTTCTTTATTATTCTCAGACCTGTAATCCTTCTTTCCAACATTACACTTTAAGTGAATATTTTCACAGAAGACTCCATAAAAAAAACTCAAACCACCATCAGACTGGATACACACATATTCTAGTTATTATAAATATACATCAAAATACTTAGATGTAAGTTTTCACAATCATCATTTAAGGATAATAACCACTATCCACAAAAGCTTCTCACATCAAAAAAAAAATCAGTTATTTTTTCTGTATTGTGCATATTCAACCTTTCCTTTTCTATTGCACACTTTCAATTAGCATTTAATTTCATTTTCTATGCAGCAATCATGCAGATTTTCTTCCCCTTCAGAACCAAATTCCAAAGGAATATTTTACATATTCTCTCTTTCTCTCACTCCAGTCTGGCTTCCACTCAAGCAAGTACCTATATCTCCTGACTGATCCATCTGAGTGTGTGTGTGTGTGTATACACACATGCAGTCATGTGTTAATTAAAAGAAGTAGATTCTGAACAATGAGTCCTTAGGTCATGTTGTCATTCTGTGAAAATCATAGTGTATTTACACAACTCTAAATAGTGTAGCATGCTATATATCTAGGTTACATGGTATAGCCTATTGCGCCTACGCTACACATCTGTACAGTATGTTATTGCACTGAATGCTGTAGGCAATTGTAACACAGCAGTAGGGGATTTGTGTATCTAAATATATGTAGCTAAACCTGTAGAAAAGGCACAGTGAAATTAAGTTGCAATAGACTGAAAAAAAATGATATGCCTATATATAGCACTTATTATGAATGGAGCTTTCAGGACTGAAAGATGCTCTGGGTAAGTGAGTAAGTGACTGGTGAGTTAATGTGAAGGCCTAGGTCATTACCATACACTGTTGCAGACCATATAAGCACTGAAAACTTAGGCTACAATAGATTTATTTTCTTAAATTTCTTTTTTTACATGATAAGTTCATCTTAGCTTTCACTTTTTTATTTTAGAAACTTTTATGTTTTAAATTTTTTGACTGTAAAAACACGACTTCAAATACAAACATATTGTACAGCTATGCAAAAAAATTATTCTCATTATATCTTTATTCCACAAGCATTTTTCTACTTTTAAAATCATTATAGTTTTTAAAAGATATTTGGTTGTTAAAAACCAGAACCTAAACCCACACAGTAACCTAGGCCAACACGAAATCAGGATCATCACCTGATTTGTCACCATCTTTTCCCTCCATATCTTGTCCCACTGGAAGATTTTCAGGAGCAATAACACCCATGGAGCTGTCATTTCCTATGATAGCAATACCTTCTTCTGGAATACCTCCTAAAAGACCTGCCTAAAGCTATTTTACAGGTAACTTTGCTTCTTTAAGTAGAAGGAGTACACTCTCACTATAAAATGTATAGTATAATAAATATATAAACTAGTTAGATAATAGCTTATTACCATTATCAAGGATTATGTATTGTACATAATTATATGTGCTGGACTTTCAAATGACTGACAGCACATTAGATTTGTTTACACCAGCCTCACCACAAACATGAGTGATGTGTTGTGCTACAAATTTGTGACAACTATGATATCAGAAGGTGACAGGAACTCTTAAGCTCCATACCACTAGCATGTATGTCATCCATTACTCAACAAAATGTTTCTTGTATAGCACATGACTGTAAATATACAATCTGTGTGTGTGTACATATATATATACAGAGAGACTGAGCAAGTGAGAAATAGCTGGGGACTAGTAAGCCCAAAGATTTGAGGATAGGCCAGTAGCCATGCAACTTTTGAGAAAGGGTTAAGGCTACAGTATTTAGGAAGAATTTCTTCTTCCTCAAGGAAACCTCAGAGTTTGCTTTCAAGTGGGTCTTTTAACGGATTTGTTGAGGTTCATTCACATAATTGAGAATAATCTCCTTTATTAATAGTCAGCTAATGGTGGTATTAATGACATCTGCAAAATGCCTTCACAGCAACAACTAGATTAGTATTTCATTAAGTAAGCAGGTACTAGTCTAGCCACATTTTCACATAAAACTATCACACAACCAAAGGAACTTTTGATTGAATCATAATCCATTTCAGCTGTTATCACAAATGACCATAAATTGGGTAGCTTACAAACTACAGACGTTTATTTCTCGAAGCTCTAAAGGCTGGGAGGTTTTCACATCAAGTGCTGACAGATTTTTGTGTCTGGGAAAGGTTCACAGTTTGAATCATTGAATGACACTTTCTCACTGTGTCCTCCCATGGTGGAAGGGATGGGTGAGTTACCTTGCACCTATTTTATAGAGGTACTAATCCAGTTATGAAGGCTCTACACTCATGTCCTAATTACCTCTCAATAGGCCTTATCTCTTAATACCATCAACTTAGGGGTTAGAATTGCAACTTATGAATTTTAGGCAGACACAAACATTAAGACCATATGAAATTGCTTTATTAGTAACCTCAAGAACTCCATATTTCTTAATTCAATTAGGATTTTTCCACTTTTCTCTTGCATAATCTCAAAGCATTATTCAATTCTGTTAATGACTCTTTCCTTCCAGTAATGTTCGTTCATTTTATTTTCATGGAACTATAGTACCCTGTTTGTTGTTGTTTTGGTTTTGTCTTTTTTTATGGTTGTTTGTTGCTTGTGACCCTGTTTTCCTTTAGCGTCTTAACTCTCTATTGTAATTGCTCAATTTATTATTTTCCACCAATTTTTTTTTTTTTTTTTTTTTGGTGAGATGATGTTTCCCTCCTATTGCCCAGACTGTAGTATAATGGCACAATCTCGGGTCACTGCAACCTCTGCCTCCCAGGTTCAATTGATTCTCCTGCCTCAGCTTCCCGAGTAGCTGGGATTACAGGCATGTGCTCCCGTGCCTGACTAATTCTGTATTTTTTTGTAGAGATGGTGTTTTACTATGTTGGTCACTCTGGTCTTGAACTCCTGACCTTAGGTGATCTGCCCACCTTGGCCTCCCAAAGTTCTGGGATTACAGGCATGGGCCTACCAATTATTTTTAAGGTAGAGTTTCTCAAGATCGGGTCATAAACATTAATCTCCTTTCTTTTCTTTTTTGATTAGATATTATCAACATCCATATTGTATCGTATCATCTTTATACAAATTACTCACCTATTTTTTTACTTGGGCTAAACATTTTCTTTCAATTCCAGGTGTATACCTATGTTGATGTTTGAAAAGCACCTAAAACTTAATGTGTATAAAACTAAATTTGTATTTTCCTGACTATTGTTTGCTTGCCTAACACTTTTTCTCAAGAGATATCAAATATAAAAGACAAATCTTTGAAAATTCCATTTCTTTCAATTGCCAAATAAAATCTAGCACCACAATGTATTCATTTTATTTCCAATACAATGTCTCAAATTACCATTTCTCCAACCAGCATTCAAATCCAAACTACGATCACCTCTCCTATTCACTACTGCTGTTTCCTGTTCACTAATTTCCCACCTCAGCTGTCACCATCTCTCATCTTCTCTCTACTCTGTAATCAGAAGTGGTGGTTACATATGCAATCAGATTACACCACTTAACGTTATCCTTGAAGGACAAAGACTGACATAGTTTAAAATTTCCTAAATTGGGTCCTACTTAACTGAGTCTGAGTCCAGAAGAACCAGGAGAGCCAATAATGGTAAAGTCGACTCGGTCCTGGGCAGAAGGACTGAGAACCAGGAGAACCGATGAGGTAAATTTTGAATCCAAAGGTCCAAGAACCAGGATCTTCAATGTCTAAAGGCAGGAGAAGAGGGATGTGTCCTAGCCAAGAAGAGAGAACAAAATCCATCTTTACTCTGCTTGTTTGTCCTATTCGGCTTTCCACAGATTGAATAACATCTGCCCACATTGGTTGTGGTGGTGGAAGAAAAAACTTCTTTACTCAGCCTACTGATTAGAATACTAATCTCTTCTGGAAATATCCTCACAGACACAACAGAAATAATGTTTTGTTGTTGTATAAATTTAAGGGATATACATGTAGCTTTTTTACATGGATATATTGCACAGTGGTAAATCTGAGCTTTTAGCGTAACCATCACCTGAATAATCTACATTGTACCCATTAAGTAATTTCTTGTCCCTCATCCCCCCCACCCTTCCAAGTCGTCAATGACTATTATTCCACATCATATTCATGTTTACACCTTATTTAGCCCTCACTTTTAAGTAAGAATATTTGCTATTTGACTAGCTGTTTCTGAGCTGTTTCATTTAGGATAATGGCCTCTAATTCCATCCATGTTGCTGCAAAATACATAATTTATTTTTTACAAAAATGGCTGTGTAGTATTCCATTGTGTGTGTACATATATTATATGTATGTCTATTACATATGTAACAATTTATATATGTATAATACATACATGCAAAATATTATATATATATATATCAAATCATATAGTTTGATTCCATATATTTGCTATTGTGAATAGATACCTGCACTCATATATTCATCACAGTAATAATGTTTCATCAGTTATCTGGGTAACCCTGAACCCAGTAAAGCTGACATAAAAGTTTAACCACCACATTCATTTTATTGACTGTTAGAACAACATGTTCCATGATGTACAACTTGATGTACAACTACATCTAATATAAGATGTCTAGGGTCAAAATTAAGTAATTAAAGAGGTTGTTTGTACTAAAATAAGAGCATCAAACTCTTTCACATTTGTTTTCACCACATAATGCTCTCGGAGCTGTCCTTACCTCCTTACCTTAAGTAAAATGAGAATACACCCTTAGCATCTAAAAGTTAAAGTGACTTACCAAATCATAATATAGCTCAGAAGATTCAGAGCTTATGTTTTAGGATAAAATACCCTGATATAATTTACATAGGGAAATAAAAACCAAAGAAATGAAGTATTATCTAAATATTTTATATTAGAAAATATACTTTTCCAGGTAAAAATATAATTTGGCACCTAAATTGTAAATTTGCTAATTTACCATTTGTATTGCTCCGTTTTTTTCTAAATGAAAGATGTTCTTTGGACTAAACACTTTGTGTATGTTCATTACATTAAACTTTTATGTTCGTTTTATTTTTTAATTTTTGTGGTTATATAGTAAGTGTATATCTTTACGGGATATTTCAGAGGTTTTGATACAGACATGCAATGTGAAAATAAGCACCTCATGGAAAATGGGGTATCCATTCCTCAAACCTTTATTCTTTGAATTACAAACAACCCAATTACACTTTTTAAGTTATTTTGAAATGTGCAATTATTATTGACTATAGTCACTCTGTAGTACTATCAAATAGTATTATTCACTCTTTCTAACTTATATGAACAGAACAATTGTGACAATATTTATTTAATGGAGAATTAAAATAATTGGTGATTTTTATGTATATGTAATTTCATGTATGAAGAAGATCATAAATGCTTAAGAGTGTAGCTAAAAAAATGTAGTGGGTCTCAATGGTGTTTGTATTTTGAAGTAATTTTCAACTGAGAAAGATACTTCTGGGATCCATAGTTTTAGGACCAAAGATTTCTCAGTGTAATAATTACAGCTAGACATACTGGCAATTCAGTCTTACATGAATTGTTCCTCAGTTAAAGTCAGGCATTTTGGGAAGTTGAATTAGCTCTTTTAGGTCATTAGAGACCATTTAGAAAATCACTACTTTTTTGCAATAATGGAAAAGTGTAAATGAAATAAGCCCATTAGGTTCACGTGCCACCTGATGTAACTGGAAAGTGTAGCAGAAGCATGCTAAAAGGAACGTTGGTTCCCCTGAGAAATCAAGAGCTAAAAACACTAATGAATCAGATTAGATTGTGGGTTGTCAGTATTGGTTGGATTAATGATTTTCTTTAAATCGAGAAACAAGTTACTATGCTCTGCTAGCACCCATTTAACCAAGTAAACAAAAAATAATCCCTAATTATAGAAGAAAGAGAAACATAGAAAAAGCACTAAGCAAAGCATGTATTTGTTGTTAACAAGCTATGGAACTATTAGTACATAAAAGTGCCTCTGTTTGAATGTATGCATACGCAGTGAAAGAAAATAGGCCACAGGAGTGAAAGAAAAAGCACTTTAAACTTTCAGCTTTGAGCAGTTTTCTGTAGGAATAATTAAAATTTTACATCAATAGAATACACAATGTTGGGTTTATGTCTTATTTAGAAAGATAACAAAGCCTTAAAATGTTTGAAAGAAGTCAAATGTAGTTTTGAATTATTTGTCAATTATCAGATTACAGTTTTTCAGAATCACCCAGCTATGGAGAAGCATTTTTTACAACATACTAGAAAAATCTAATTCATATATATATGATTTGATGAAAATCAGACTGTCTTCAGAATTCAGGTCTATAAATTAACTGATTATCATGTTTGGCACATTCTTTCTATGTACAAAATGCTATTTTCCCATATTCTTTCCTGCACGATTGTTCTACATCCTGTAGGTATTGGTATAATGTCACTTATTCAAAGAAACTGACTCTGAGTGCCAAAAGTGGATTAGGTATGTATGTGATAATCTCTAATTTCAATCTTTACTTTGTCTTTAGAGCTTATTGTACTTTGTAATCATGCATACATGATATATGCTCAATAATTCCCTAAATGAGGGGAAGACCACAAAGAATAAAAGGTAGAAATGGTATTCAACAGCAGACTGAAAGTGGTGCATTTGAAATGGACATTCTCTTGTCAAAATTCATCATGTAGCTATTCAGCAATGCTCTCTTGGAAGGAAGAGAGTGGCATTATGTAGATTTTAATACTTCGCTATTTTCTGTTTATTTTGATTTGTTTTGTTTTTTTCCTGAGACAGAGTCTCAACTCTGTTACCCAAGCTGGAGTGTAGTAGCATGATCTCGGCTCACTGCACCCTCTGTCTCCCAGGTTCAAGTGATTCTTCTGCCTCAGCCTCCTGAGAAGCTGGGATTACAGGCACACACCACCACACCTGGCTAATTTTTGCATTTTTTGTAGAGACGCAGTTTCACCATATTGGTCTGGCTAGTCTGGAACTTCTGACCTTGTGATTTGCCCACCTCGGCCTCCCAAATTGCTGTAATTACAGGTGTGAGCTACTGCACCTGGCAACTTCACTATTTTCGTATGCTTTCTAATTGGTATTTGTAAAATTATTAAATCATAAGACAATGAATACTTTTACATTATCATAATTGATAAATCATTTTGATGTATACTTCTTTCCATATGTTTCTTTATGTTGAAATTTATTTGCCAAATTAATCACTCCATAATAATTAATTTCATGATTAGTAACTATTAATCGTGTTCTAACTGCACCACCTATAAAACATATTTTAATATTTCAAAAATGTTTGTGGGAGGCACCAGTATGGAGGACATTAATGTTATTTTTAAATTTCTTTGTAATTTAACTGCACTTTTTAGTTATAATTGAATGCCTTTTCGTTCATGAGAAGACATCAAATTTTATTCAAACAATTATGTGTTATTAAGAAAACAGTGAATTAGCAGGAAAATTGTGGCATTAGTAAAATTTAAGTTCTTCATGTAATAAACAGTAATAACTTTTCTACCATGGCATTGAAATTTAACATTTATTAGAGAGTTATTATCTAAAGTTAAAATGGATTTCAGTAATGCTCTTTTATTACTGTTATATAATAATTAAATTTTAGCTATAGTTCTAATGAAAAATAATACACAATATTTATGAAAATATGAAGATAAAAGTCTCAGCTTAAGTTTATAAAATAGTTTCTCATAAACAATATATGGAAGTAATATTTACACAAAATGGAAAATAGGCAAAAAGATGCATATATGCTTTAAAATATATGTTTTGAGCTGCACATAATTTTATTGTTATTAACCAGTTAAAGTCGCCCTTGTCTAATTCAGCTGATTATTCTGTGGCTTTTAATATCTGTTTTACCTAAACACTATATTTATCTCAGTTGTCTTCTTTATAGATGAGGCTTAGTGACAGGACTGTAGGTATATTTATATTATAAATAGATAATAAGAGAAGTTATGATAAGCATTAATATTAAACAAAAACAAATTTTATCATGCCAGGCTCAAAGGTACACCATCAGCCCCTTTTGATCAGCTTAAGATGATGAGACTATTTGAATCCTATTTGTAGAAGCAAAACTTTAGAAGGCCTACTCTCTACAAATAATCCAATAATGCCTCACGGCCTAGTCTGTTTTAGTCACTATCAGATTGCCCATCATCAGAAGATGATTGTATCTGTGCTTTGCTCGTATTTCTTATTTTGACCTCATTTTCCATTCCCCTTCTACTTTTAAAAATATTTTTCTATGCATCTAGAAATTGGCATCCAGTCGTCAACAGTCATTCTATATATTTAAATATTTTAAACACATTTTTCTTACCTCTGTGCTTCCAACTGACACTTGCCATCTCTTGTGAATACTTTCTTCTACAACCCTTTAAGGACATGGCCATTAACACAAACACACACACACACCCCTCACACAGCTCAGATACTCAAGGGGACAGAATAGAAATTATTTATTATGATTTCAGTGCTGAATTTCTCACTTGTACTCTCTTTTTTTTTTTTTTTAGACAGAGTCTCGCTCCATCGCCAGGCGCCAGGCTGGAGTGCAGTGGCACGATCTCGGCTCACTGAAACCTCCACCTCCTGGGTTCAAGCAATTCTCCTGCCTCAGCCTCCTGAGTAGCTGAGACTACAGGTGCATGCCACCACACCCAGCTAATTTTTGTATTTTTAGTAGAGACGTGGTTTCACCATGTTGGCCAGGATGATCTACATCTCTTGACCTTGTGATCTGCCTGCCTCAGCCTCTCAAAGTGCTGGGATTACAACTTGTACTCTTAAAAATTCAAATCCATACCTTTGATATAAATTTTGCCTATTTCTCATTAATGACTCAGTATTTAGCTCTCCCTTTTTCTCTCCCTCTTTCATTTTTCAGAAAAATCTCAGCCCTGACTATAACTATATGTTTATGGACTTGGCTGCAGCTGAAAAGCTGAATATTGCTGAAAAAAGTGACATAAATATACTGAATGGATTTTCTTAAATATTAAGATAACAAACTTTAAAAAGTACTCAAAATTTTTAATTAATTTCTTCATATTCTTGTAGTTATATCAGTTTTTCAAAAATAATTTCAAACCTCCTCTCCTTTCTCCAACGTCCCCTAAAGACTCCATTCTTTGATGATGACTTTACCAAATATTTTACATATAAAAGTAACTGCTACAGAAAAAAAGGTCCTTTATCAATTTTATCATCTCACATATGTACTTAAATACCTTGTACTTTCCATTGAAATAACAAAGGGATTTTAATTGGCAACTCTGCCAGTGAAGCCTTAGTGCCAACAAGTTTGGCTTCTCAAGGATGTAGCTCTCATACTTTGGTTTGTTTCTCCTGCATCTTCAGTTTCTGCCATTTAGTGAGTCATTCCATTAGAATAAAAAGAGGTTTAATGTAACAACAACAAAAAAAAATAACAAATCTTCCATTGCCTTGTTCTATCAGACACTGCACGGTTCTTCTACATTACCTCTCAGCAATACTTCTTCAAATGTGCTTGTTTGTACTTCCATGTCTCCCATTATCACCTCTAAACACTCCAAGACACTCATGCTTCTACGGTAATAAAATAGTTTACATCAACATCTATTATGTCTTCATCTTTCCAAATTCTCAACAGCATTTCACCTTCTTTCCCACTTGAAACATTTTCTTCTTTAGATTTCTATGGCATCATAGTTGTTCTTTTACATCACCACTGCTTCTTCTCAATCTCCTTTGTTGGATTCTCTTTCTATATCAGACTTTTAAATGCTGCAATTTTCTAAATCATTTTCCCCTCACTACATGCTACTAGTCAGTCTCATGATTTGAATAACATTTATATGTGAGTAAATCTTAAATTTGTATTTTTCAACAAGGCACTGTCTCTGAACACCAAAGCTCCTTTCTTGAGAAATCTACTTTGATTTGTAATGGCACTTTCAACACAACAATACCAAAATCGAACACTTAAAATGGTTTTCCAACCAATTCAATACCTCCTTAACCATTACATAGCAATGGCATACATTTCTTGACAACCTTTCTCGACACCCAGCATTAAGCTCATCAGCCATTCCTATTTTCTCAACAGATAAATTTCTATCACAAATCCATCCACCTCTTACCATATCTATTATTAGTCTAAGCCACCTCATCTCTCACTCAAAAACCTGCAACAAGCTTGAAATCGATCAGTTTGCCTCAAATCTTTTCTCCTTTATGGTTTGTTCTCCCCAAAGCACATAGTGTAAACGTTCAAAAGATCAGCTACGATATTGTAACTCTCTTGATTAAAGTCTTCCTACTACTTCTCATTATGCTTAATAAAATAAAAAAGCCTTAGCATAGATTTCCAACTGGCCTTTCTTGATCTGGCCTGTACTTCCGCTCTCCTCCTCATTAACTGTCTTCTAGTCACACTTGTCTTTATCTCATGGCAGTCACATTTGTTGCTTCTTCCTCTCGGCAGGCCCTTCTCTCAGATGTTCTCCTGGCTGTTCTCTTCACAACTCAAATGTACCATCTTCAGAGAGGCCATCCCTACTGAGTTGAACTAAAATGCTGCCTTCCATGTTTCTTTATGAGTCACTCACTTAATCAAGACCACCTTCACACTCACTCATTGCTATGCAATCTTCATAACAAATTTCAGTATTCTAAATTGTCTTAATTATGTATGGGTTTGTTATTTATTAACTGTCTTATCCTTACAGAACATAGTTTATGTTGGGCATGGACTTTTCATAGTTACTGCATTTTTCCCAGTGTGACCAGATCAGTGCCTGTCATATATGGTAAACAATAAATGTTTGTGTAATGGTTAACTGATTCTTTTAATGTGACCACATATAATCTGTTTTTCCTGATTTTGTCATCATCATCATCATCACCATCATCATTATCATTTTTTTATTAAAAAAGACACATTTATTCAGCATCATGGTTAGACTATTATATTTAGCAATCAATAGCATGGGTGCAAAAAATATATACATTAAAACTCTTTGTTGTAAAGCTTTACACTTTCCACTGAATGGGAATTAAAATAACCTATTATACAAGTAGTCAAAAACACAGTCTTCTAGATTTTTTGCCCATAAACATGAGTATTTGTCTAAAACATGTTTTCTTTGTAGCAGCTAGGCCCTGCCACCACTGTGCTTGGTTGAGTTCACACATCTGTTGTAACTTGTAGCTTCCCTGACACTTCTCTGGCTCTCCTTTCCTGCTAAGTTTTGTTTCTTGGCAGTAATTAAAATTTTATGCCACTGCCGTAGCCACTGCTACTACTGAAACCATCATAGCCTCCTTGGTTTCGTGGTTTGGCAAAATATTGGCCTTCAGCACCATAGGGATCAGAGATTCTATCTCCAAAGTTTCCTTCTTTGATGGGTCCAAAATTTGAAGACGGATTGTTGCAACTGCCAAAATCATTGTAGTTTCCACCACCACCAAAATTGCTTCCACTAACACCGCCAAAGCTGCCTCTGCCTCTATTGTTACAGCTGTCATAGCTGCCACTCCCGCCATAGCCACTGCCCTGGTTTTCATCACCCTCTTTCCACCAATTTCGTAGCCTCTGCTCCCTCCAGAGTAACCAGGTTTACCTCCTCCATAACTTCCATCATTACCAAATCCATTATAGCCATCCCACTGACACCATATTCACTACCACCATGGCTGCCACCAATACCACCAGGCCCACTTAAGTTTCCTCCATGACCAACATTGTCATTACAACCAAAAACGCCTCCACGGCCACCGCCAAAGTTTGCAGAACCACTCCGATTTCTTTGCCTGGAGGAAGCACTAGCCATTTCTTGCTTTGACAGGGCTTTCCTAACTTCACAGCACGGCCATTCACAGTATGGTATTTCTGAATGACAGTCTTATCCATGGTCATCAATGGTTACAAAGTTAAAGCTCCTTTTCCTGCCACTGCCTCGGTCCGTTATGATTTCAGTCACTTCAATGTTTGCACACTGTTTGAAATAATCTCTTAGGTGATGTTCTTCAGTGTCTTCTTTAATGCAACCAACAAATACCTTTTTCACAGTTAAGTGGGCACCTGGTTTGTGAGAATCTTCTCTTGAGACAGATCTCTTCGGTTCTACAGCTCTTCCATCCACCTTCTGTGGTCTTGCATTCATGGCTGAATCCACCTCCTCCACAGTGGCATAGGTGACAAACCCATTGCCCCTGGAGCACTTGGTGTTTGGATCTCTCATTACCACACAGTCCCTGAGACTTCCTTGGGTGTTTCAAAGTTCAGTCCTCCAAGGAAGAGCTTCTGTGCTGTTCTGGCTCTTTAAGATACTCTGATTTAGCCATAATTGCAGGGAAGACAGACTTGTATGGTGCTTCCTTGGCAGCATCTATGGGCAGCATTCCTATTATTTAAACTCTAATTTTCTAATTGTGTTAGAACTCAGCACAACATAAGTAAATAATATAGTTTCTATTCTCATAGAATTTATAGTCTGAAGGATGACATAGGAATCAAGGAGAAAATTATAGTATGATCTTTTAATCTTATACATGTATTCTTATACCAGATATTCATTGGAGGCCTAATATATGTGCCAGGCATTGGTCTACATACTAAGATTACAGCAGTCAACAAAATAGTAAGTATGTTCCTGTATGTAACTCAAATCTTATGGTGGTAATATGCAATATATAACAATAGTAATAATAACAATATAAACTTAAAAAGTTTACTCTGTATATTCATGCATTTATAAATGTCTTATAAATTGTGATATTGCAAGTCATTTCAGTTAACTTATCCATCTTTGTATAAACTAATAGTCTTAATTTAGGGAAACACAAAACTGAGAATAATGCCCTGCTATGTGATAGCACATAAAGCTATCGGTACCATCCTGGGCTTCTAGCTATTTTTTTTTTTTTTTCTTTTTTAATCTCAAAACTACTGCAGCCATTTTTCTGGAGTCATACAATTTTATGACCAAGAAAAATATTTTTTATCATAAGTGATTGTTTACTATGAACACTTCGTAAATTATCTGGACTCACTAGACATCTAGTAGACCACCAGGGAAATATATTGTAGCACAAGAATGTTTTGAGATGGACAGTATGAGAGTATTAGTTGTTTTCTTAAGGCACAGTATACAATAACGAATAGCCTAAGCAGTTCTGCACAATAGAGTGTCAGTGGGAATTACCCATTCAGGACCCAATGTAATGCGCACGTAATGCACAAAGTGAGGAACAGACTGAATGAGAACTAGAGAAGACAGAAAAGTAATTCTAGAAGGTAGAAATGTCCTTTTTCACTTTTTATTTACTGCATGCCTTGTCTTTCCATTTTTTTTAATGGAAAAAGTATGCATTCAATAAAGGAAGGAGGGAAAGAAGGAAGAAATGATGGAAGGAAAGAGACGGGAAAAGTAGTAAGTAAAATGAGAGGTGAAGAGAATCTTTAAGAAAATCACAATGCTGAGTTGTAAAATTGATACCTTCTTTTTGGTTGTTAATTTGCAGTATTATCTAGAGACAATAGACATAGATAATTATAATTTTAAGTGGCAGTTTTATCTTTGTAGGTAATTTTGTTAAACATATCTATCTATGATGTATCAGAGTATGTGTTCACATTGAGATGATTGCAAATACAAACTACAGGCCATTGTAGGTAGTTGGTAGAACACATGGGTAATGTTGCTGTATAGCTTTCCTAGTTTTTGTTGACTTTATGTCCCTAGACTCTACTCCATAAAGCCAGTTATTAATACATTACACACTATGAATTATAATAATGTAAGGTAAATATTTAGCGGTAACACCAACCAGGAAACAATGTTGACACTCAAGTTGTTTGTTTACAAATAAGGTTTAGAGGGTTCTTACACTAAAAGCCCTTTCTGAATTTCTATTCAATTTTCTGATTGTAAAATGCCATGCTACAAAGTGAAACCCTTCTAATCAACTTAAAATTAGAACTAAAAGGAAAAATGGTTTCTCACTTCAATTTAGTTCATCAAATAACAATGCAACGGGTGCGAGAGGTGGCATAGATTTTCAACCCACTTCTCACCAATTGAGGCAGCGAACCAGTGAGTGATCATGGTGCTTCAAAATCAGTACTTTTTAAAAAAATTGAAATTTCCCTTCTACTCGATAGGACATCGAATAAGAAGGAAGGTAAACAAAAGAAACTTTGACCAAGTCCAGAGAAATAATAAGAGAAGCATGTTATGAATCTTATATGGGGCAGAAATATTGTATATTAAAGTAGTTTGAATTCAACTTCAGATGTAGCAATGATTTTTAATACTAGATGCACATTAGAATCACTAGGAAAGCTTTATAAAATACTGAAATATGGACCTTGTCTCAGATCAGTTAGATCAATTGAATCATGGACATATGGCTATTAAGTTTCAATATTTTGAAGACCCATTCTCTCCTGCCATGGTGATAAGATTTGCTCAGTGCTGAGAATCACTGAAGTATAATATAGTTAAAAAGTGGCTTGTACTACACATTAGGCAAATAAAAATGTCCATTCCAATTGCTTTTGGTTTTACTCATTTTTATTTTAATTGAATATAATATATAATTGAATTAATTATAATTCAAATTTGTTCTAGTTCAGCCCAAACTTGCATTTAATATTTTCCCAAATTATGCTGAAAGAGTGCTTTTTTGGGTGTAGAGGAGGCATAGCATTTAATCTAAAAAGTATAGTTTAGGAAAATGTTTTGGAGCCCTACCTCTTTAAATTGAAGAGCTACAAATGGAGAAATCAACATAAACATATTATTTTTATTATTGGCATTTATTTTATAACATTGAGTACGGGTCAAAGTAGACAAGAAAGAGAGAAAACCATCCCATCTATTTACTACATGTGCATCTTCAAAACTGAAAGACAGCCCAATTTGGCAGCTGTATTAACACACAGGCATCTAGTATTGCTAACAGTATAAGAAAAGATATGATCCAAAGCTATTATGGATGAGATTTAGAATTCTCAAATATTAATAGCCTGGTTCCACTTCTATTCTATCACATTGCAAAGGTTGGCAAGCAAAAGGACTCTAAACAATGCCAGGCTTTATGTTTATGATTAGAATTGTTCTCTGTTGGGAGTAGAAAATGTAATGCAGTCACACGTTCAGGGCCCAGATGCTTTGCTGATCCAGGCATCCCAGACCACCTGTTTTCACATACTCATAGGCACTTTAGTTTGTCATTCACCAATGCCCTATGCACATATTTGGCCGTTTGCTTGCCCAACGCTTTGGCGGTTTTCCAAAGACATGTAAGTACATGAGCCTTACAATTTCCATGTGCAATGGTTTCCAAATTCATTTGAGGCATTCACCATCTCTGTAGGCATTATAGAGGCACTATAATCATGGCAAATTGCCTAAGCCAAAACAATTCTACCTAAAATTTTAAATCTGAGGATATTAAATGAGATCACATATATTTTATAAATGCCTTATGTCAACTGTTTATTTACAAGACAAAAAGAAATTAAAGGACTTGCTGATATAATCTCCATTTTTTCCTTGATTCGTAGCATCATGAAGTATGGAGAACTTGGAGAGAATTAATTTTGTGTAGGTTTTAATTATTGGTTAGACTCTACTTCCTCAGGCATCATTAGGAACTCACTGAAAAAAGTGAACAGTAGCAACTTTTAAATAATTAACCTTTTTTTCTCTCATTTTTAGAGCTGTGAGTAAATATGTCCAGATATTCTTAATGAAATCTAACTTTTGTTTACAAGAATATATATCTTAGAGGTTACGCTACTTTTATGTGAAAAAAATCAAATCCATATGTAATATGTAAAGTCTGTTTAAAATAGAATACCTATTGCGACTAATTTGTTTTTGCCAAAAAACCTTTACTTTTAAGTATTAACAAAATGTTAGAAATAAAACAAGCTGTTGCAATTAAAGTAAGTAGTTTGATGAAAGAGGTACAGTTAAATAAGTCACGAATCCTAAAATCATTTGGTAAAACCACAAGGCACTGAACTCTGGTTTTCCCCAGGTGGTTTAGGAAGCAAACTATTAAGAGAATGTTTCACATGCTGATCATTCTAAAATTAGAGCATGCAAATTGGCTAAATAATTAGCATATACAAAGACCAATAAGAGTAAGATACTGTCCTAAATTCTACTGGGGAAATGGTTGTGTGTACTCATGTAGGCTCATGCACGTGGTCACACACACATACATTTTACATCCATGATGACAGCATAAACGCAAGTATATTTTCAAAAATCCACTCTCCTCATTCCAAGTGAGTGAGATATACAACTTGTATTAAATGTAACTGGCTCTTTTATTTTAGAAAACACCTTAATGGGCATTTTTACTTTAGTAAACTGTGCTTCCTTTGGCCCATCTCCCTATAGGGAATAGGATGGGAATGCTTTTCACAAGCCCCCAAAATGCACTGCTTAAATAATGAATGAAATTGATGTTTCATTTTTACTGTGACTGGTATAAAACACACGGCTTTAAGGATGAGCAAGAGAGAGAATTAGAGTTCGGATGGAGGATCTGTGGAAAGTGAGTCAGATATCCTGCTGCTTGACAGTATATGGAGCTCAAAGAGATACACAGCAAGTGTGAAAAGTATAACAGAGACGACTAAGGAACTCTTAAGAATCGCCATGTCTCCTATTTACTTTTCAGTCACTGACTGTGCTTTTCTGAGATATTTCTCTATTTATCTTATACTTTAAAGGAAGCATATTAAATACAGTAATTATGCCTCTGTTGTGCTTTGCAAAATTGTGCAAATAGCAACTGGCACGTGCTGAAGTAGTGAAGAGAGTAAACAGCAGCTGCAGGATCTAAGGTGGATGGATAAGGCATCGGTGACAGTGGAGAAGAAAGCTTCTGTACATTCAAAACAGCAGCAGATAGGAGATATTCCCTGAAATACCAATGTGAGTTTACACTTGAACTGGGGCTGCTAAAGGCTGGTAACACATGACATGAGCTCCATGTGAGCTAAAACATACAGAGAAGGTAGCAGAACACCATTCCAAAATTCCAGAGAAGGCACTGTGCTTCTTATAATATGTGGAACGAAGGCTTAATTTTTTCAATTAAGAGAGTTTACTGACATCTGGGATATTAAAATATATGTTCTCTGATAAGGTATGTAATAAAAGTACAAAGTGCACTAAGGCAGTGGGAAGAACACAGATGTTTTGGAAACAACTAGATCAGCAGTTGTAGCCTACTTTCATTTATAAGCCATGTGGTATTGGGGAAGTGAATGACCCTCTCTGGGACATGTTTCTCACCCATTAAATAAGATTAATAAGGCTAACTTCATTGGATAGATGTGTACAACAAATGTGTTTAACACACCTGGCATAGCATAGGCACTAAATAAATCTTAGTCCCCTTTCCTAATTGTCCTATCCATCCTACTCTCCAATAAGAAATTTAGGAGACAGAAGTATTGCTTCCAATTAGAAATAAAGAAGTTAAAAAGTGTGGTGCTAGGTACGGTGGTTCCCGCCTGTAATCCTAGCATTTTGGGAGGCCTAGGTGGGCAGATCACGAGGTCAGGAGTTCAAGAACAGCCTGACCAACGTGGTGAAACTCCATCTCTACTAAAAATACAAAAATTAGCCAGACATGGTGGCATGTGCCTGTAATCCTAGCTATTCGGGAGGCTGAGGCAGGAGAATCGCTTGAACCCTGGAGTCAGAGGTTGCAGTGAACTAAGATCACGCCACTGCACTCCAGCCTGGGTGACAGAACAAGACTCAATCTGAAAAAAAAAAAAAAAAAAAAAAGGTAGACTTTGAGTTGGGGTTTTGAGTTGGGTCTTGAAAGATACATGTGTAAATGTGCTTTCATATATGTATTTATTGAGAAACATAGTGTAATTACAAGATAACTGAATACTACATATGTGGATGCCCTTCAATGCAATAAGTGTTCATAGAAGCAGCAGCCTGAATAGAGATATAAAATGTGTGCTAAGCAGGGTTTTGGTTTCCATAATCTTTGCCCAGTGATGTCATGCCTTGAATATATTAGCTTCTATGATAAGAAAGAGAAGGGCAGAAGTTACTCAGAGAGATACAATGTGGGGACTTTACGTACCATTACTGGCTATAAAGAGGGCTATGAAGTTGGAAAAGGTCTCTGAGCCAAGAATACCTGTGACATCTAGAAGTTGAAAAAGTCCCTCAGCTTCCAGCCTGCCAGAAATTCAGTGCCTCAGTCCTACCCCCACTACAGAGAACTAGATTTTGCCATAGCCTTTAGAAATAAATGATGCTTGTTGCCATCTTGAGATTAGTCTGCTTAGACGAGTACAGAACTTCTGACATACAAGAATGGAACAGACTGCTTTTGTAAGCAAACAAGTCTGTGACAGTTCATTAGGACGACAATAGAAAAGTAATACCAGAATTGACCGGCTGTTTCCCAGAGCCGGCAGAGGTGAGAGAATCTTTATGTTGCAATACGGTGCCCTTTTGTGTCCACTCCTCTCACAAATGTTTATTAGAACCACTCAGGTAATATTTTATGAGGCCATCCAGGAAATAATAAAGCAAATTCAAATGACGATTTCTCATGAAATAGTTTAGTTTGGGTAACAACATGATATTCATTAAATGGCATAAGAGACAGACAGCCAAATACCTCAGGTACAACAAGACATACTAAAAGCAAAGGCCAGGAAGATGATATTGTACCAAAGTACTAAGAACCTAGCAGGATTCATTAAGGAAATCTCCCTACAAAATTGTAAGTTAGATTTTATTGCTTTTTTACTCAGTAGAAACTGGCCTCTCTGTTTTGATAATAAAGGGGAAGATTGTTTGGTTTGTATTAAAAATCCCTTTTGCTATCATGTTGCTCTGAGTCACACAGATATTATTAGCAGAGAAAAAAGACATTTAAATTTAAAAACAGATATTTATAATTGTTATATAGATCAGTGAAATCTTGGGAAATATTACATCTTGATAAGCATTCATTGGTTTTCTCAAAACAAAACTTTCCTAGCCAATTCTCTGTTATTATTGATGTTAATGTGTTTCTAACTATTCTAAAATAATTTGAGGATGAGTTATGACATTTAATCTTGGAAGTCAAAAATGTAAGTTAATTTAAAAAACCCTAATAATTTATAATCACTAGAGGGGCTTTAATTCATATCTTCCCTTTAGTATAAGTCAGTTTATGACACAAAACCATTGGATGGGATTCATTTGCATTGTTGAAATCAAAGATGAGCAACAGGTCAAACACATGTACCTTCTCCAATGCACATCTTTTCAGGTTAGTTAGAACTATTTATCTTTCTTTTAAATTTTTCTTTTTAACATTAGATAACAAATGGCCACTATATGTTCTTGCATCTTCCAGAATAATAACCAGACTCTAACATGGGAGTGATCATAGAGATAGAACTTGGTGCAAGCTACAGCAAGAACACAGTGGGTGATCATGGAATTCTCATGGTAAAATTTCCTTCTTAAACTACTTTCTCTAGTTGCCAGAGATCGCTTTCCACTCAGAGCTCTCTAACACATTTCTATCCTATTCTCATCCCTCTTTATGTTTACATATTATTGTAAACATTGCCTAAAGAAGAGCTTCTTATATATGTGTTCCTTCACTCACTTTTCTTTCCTTCTGAGCCAGTTCAAGTTTGACTCTTTACTTCTATTGCCATTTCACTGATTTGTGATTTTGCTTCTGCCTTATAAAAACAAACAAGAACAAAACAACAACAACAAAAACAAATAAACAAACAATATCTCTTTCAGGTTTCAATCATAATCCATGGTCTCAGATTTGCCAAAATGCTCTTTCTAAAATTCAAATCTATGATGCAATTACTGAAAACAAAAACAACCTCATTTCATTTCAAACTAAATCCTAACAGCATGTATAAGAAGATAATTTTAAATTTTATCTTTTCTCTCTCTTTGGTCTCACTTCCAATTAGCCTGTAGATCCATGTCCTTTTAGATGTAGTCACATCAAAGTGACTTATCTCTAAGATCTGGAAGAAGACAAGGATGCCCCCTTTTACCTTTTTTTTTTTTCTTTTTTTTTTTTTATTGCATTTTGGGTTTTGGGGTACATGTGAAAAACATGCAAGGTTGTTGCATAGGTGCATATGTGGCAGTGTGATTTGCTGCCTTCCTCCCCTTCACCTATATCTGGCATTTCTCCCCATGCTATCCCTCCCCAACTCCCCACCCCCCTCTATCCCCCCCTCTCCCCCCCAACAGACCCCAGTGTATAGTGCTCCCCTCCCTGTGTCCATGTGTTCTCATTGTTCAACACCCACCTATGAGTGAGAACATGTGGTGTTTGATTTTCTGTTCTTGTGTCAGTTTGCTGAGAATGATGGTTTCCAGGTTCATCCATGTCCCTACAAAGGACGCGAACTCATCGTTTTTGATGACTGCATAATATTCCATGGTGTATATGTGCCACATTTTTCCTGTCCAGTCTATCATCGATGGGCATTTGGGTTGGTTCCAGGTCTTTGCTATTGTAAACTGTGCTGCAATGAACATTCGTGTGCATGTGTCCTTATAGTAGAACGATAGAAGTCCTGACCAGAATAATTAAGTAAGATCAATAAATAAAGGGCATCCAAATTGGAAAATAAAAGTCAAAATAACCTTGTTTTCAGATGACATGATCATAGATCTAGAAAAACCTGACAACTCCATCAAAAAAAAATCTGTTGGAAGTGCAGTATGCAAAAATAACATACAAAAATTAGTAATATTTATAAATTACAATAGTGAACCATAGGAAAATGAAATGAAAAAAGCAATCCTATTTACACTAGCTGAAAGGAATATAAAATACATTGGAATCAATTTAACCCCAAAATGAAATAACCATGCAACAATGACTATAAAACATCAATTGATTTGCATTCAGTTGGTGAAAGAAATGGAAGAGAATACAAAAAAATGCAAAGGTATTCCATGCTCATAAATTGAAATAATTAATGTTGTTAAAATGACAATACTATCCAAAGCAACTTATAGATTCAATGTAATCCCTGTAAAAATACCAATGACATTGTTCACAGAGACACAAAAACATTTCTCAAATTTATACGTAACCAAAAAAAGACCCAGAATAGACAAAGCTGTCCTGAGCAAAAAGAACAAAGCTGGAAGGATCACACTACCTGAGTTTAAAATTTATTACAAAGCAAAAATATCAAAATCAGCATGGTACTGCCATAAAAACAGATACATAGGTCAATTAAACTGAATAGACAACCCAGAAATAAATCCTCACATTTACAGCCGACTCATCTTCAACAAAATCAACAAGGACACACACTGGAAACATTACAGTCTCTTCAATAAATGATGCTGGAAAAACTGAATAACTATATGCAAAAGAACAAAACTAGACCTATGTCTCTCAACATATGCAAAAATCTAATCAAAATAAAGACTTGAATCTAAGACCTGAATATATGAAACTACTGTAAGAAAACACTGGGGAAGTGCTCCTGGATATTGGTCTGTGCAAAGATTTTTTCGTGTAACTCCTCAGAAACACAAGCAATCAAAGCAAAAACAGACAGACAAATTACATCAAGTTAAGAAACTTCTGCACAGCATAGGAAACAATGAGAAAGTGCAGAGAAAGTCCACAAATGGGAAAAATATTTTCAAACTATCTACCTAACAGGGGATTAATAATTAAAACATATAAGAAGCGCAAACAAAAAATATAAGAAGAAATAAAACATATAAGAAGCTCAATAGCAAAAAAATAATCAATTAAACAATGGGCAAAATTTCTGAATAGACATTTCTCAAAAGAAGACATAGAAATGTTCAAAAAGTATGTGAAAAAAGGCTCAACACCATTAATCCTCAGAGAAGCCCAAATCAAAACTGCAATTAGATGTTATCTCCCCCCCAGTTAAAATAGATTTTATAAAAAATAAAACAGTAATAACAGATGCTGGTGAGGCTCTGAAGGCAGAACCATCATATACTGGTAGTGGGAATATAAAGTAGTTACAACCACTATAAATAACAAAATTGAGGATCTTAACAAATGAAAAATAGAACTACCATATGATCCAGTAATCTCAGTGATGGGTATATATCCAAAAGAAAGAAAATCCATATATCACATCACAGAGATAGATACACTCCCATATTGATTGCAGCACTATTCAAAACAGGAATAATAGATTATCAACCTAGGTGTCTATCACCAGATGAATGGATGAAGAAAATGTAGAATACATACACAATGAAATATTATTCAACCATTAAAAAGAATAAAATCCTGTCACTTGAAACAACAAGAATGGAACTGGATGTTATTATGTTAAATATAATAAGCTATGAACAGAAAGACAGAAATCACATGTTCCCACTCATAGGTAGGAGCTAAAAAAGTGGGTCTCATGAAGATAGAGAGTAGACTGGTGGTTTCCATAGTATAGAAAGGCTAGGGGACATGGGGATGAAAAGAAGTTGATTACTGGGTAAAATTATACAGTTTAGTTAGTAGGGAGACAATACTTTACAATAATTTATTGTACATTTCACAGTAGCTAGAAAAGAATAATTTGAATGTTTCTGCTATAAAGAAAATGCAAATATTTAAGGTGATGAATATCTCA
Source organism: Aotus nancymaae (assembly GCF_030222135.1). Classification (NCBI taxonomy): domain Eukaryota; kingdom Metazoa; phylum Chordata; class Mammalia; order Primates; family Aotidae; genus Aotus; species Aotus nancymaae. The sequence continues at coordinate 15,149,023 of NW_026988435.1, forward strand.
AGGACACTTTTGATTTTTACAAATTATTCAAATGTATCAAATTATCATATCTAACTTGAAACTATGAAAATTAGTTATGCCTCAATAAAAACTATAAAGAGAAAGTTAATAAACAGATTAATCTGGGTAATTTCCTTGAGGCAATCTAATGGAATTCAGACCAGTTGCATATCTTAATAATTTCAGTATCAGATGACTTAGCATGAAAGTCTGCCAAAGCATGTCCTGAATATTCAATCAATTCTTGTTATACTTGATGCTTGATTAGCAGTTTTATGAAACCCTTTCTTCATTAGCTTTCTGGGAATACTTCATTAGTGTTTTGGGAATACTTCATTAGAGTTTCTTCATTAGCCTGGGAATTTGTATTTATAGTTTCTCCACTATGTATTCCAGGAATTCTTACCTAGTCTAATAGCATAGCCAAATATCTATGAATTCCATATATATATGGAATGTTATATATATAACATGTATGTATATGTTATGTATATGTGTATATATCATATATAAATATGTGTAAAAACAAATATATGTGTATATATCATATATAAAATAATATATATTATATAATATATATTTATATATATTATTATATTATTGTATATATATCATATATAGAAATATATCTACAAACAAATATATGTATATATATAAAAACATATACATGGTATGTATATAATATATATGTTGTGTGTGTGTGTGTATATATATGCACATACACACACATATATACATATATTTGTTGTGTTTTTCTTGAGACTGAGTCTCCCTCTATTGCCCATGCTGGAGTGCAGCGGCACTATGTCAGCTCACCGCAACCTTCACCTTCAGGGTCTAAGCTATTCTTCTGCCTTAGCTTCCAGGGTAGCCTGGATCACAGGCACCTGCCATCACGCCCAGCTAATTTTTATATTTTTAGTAGAGATGGGGTTTCACCATGTTGGCCAAGCTGGTCTCAAACTCCTGACTCCAGGTGATTCGCCCACTTTGGCCTCTCAAACTGCTGGGATTACAAGTGTGAGCCACGGCACCTGCCCTGGAACATATATTAATAAGACATCCATACAAATTAACTCAAAGCTGATATAGCATTACTTATTATTTGACAATGCTTCCCAATTAATTTAATCTCTCATTTAAATGTATGTGAAGAGATATCCCTTTGCAATCTTTTAAAGTCCTATCTGGAAAATGTCAAAGTTAATTCAAGGTCAAGAAAAAGGCTAAATTTAGAATTTGATTTAGTAACAAAAAAAATCAAGCATATAAAATACAAGATCAAAATAGGATTGCAGGTCATTATGCAATAATAATTATTTATTTAACTGGAGTGATAACTAAAAGACTGTAAGGGAAAATAAAGAAAGTTACATAGTTTTAGAACAATGTCACTGTTTTAATAGAAAAGGCTCAGTGTTCTTAGGTGATAAGAAGCCTATTAAAGACAACATTACACACAAGAAATTATCTTAGTAAAACACGGATTCTTTGTTTGCTATGCCAATTCTCTGAATGAGTTTTAAAAATTACAGTCTTCTGCAGAATTTGTAGGCCAATTCTCCATGAAACTCTTGTTGTTTTAACCCAGGAAACAAATTCTAGTTTTGCATCAGTGTACTTTTGATATTAATCATTATTTAAAAAAAAACACTTAAAAATACAGGATCTTCTTGATTTATGATGGGGTTACATCTCAATAAGCCCATAATTATTTGAATATAAGTCTAAAAGGTATTTAATGCTGGCAACACAACAGACAGTCTCTGACTTATAACGGTTCAACTTATGATTTTTCCATTCTATGATGGTGTAAAAGTGATATGCATTCAGCAAGAGCTGTTACCTTATCATAAGTCAAAAGGAGCTCCTGGACTTATAATGGGATTATGTCTCAGTAAACCTATCATAAAGTCAAAAATTATTCAAACCATTGTAAATTGAGAAGCATCTGCAATTCCCTTGTATTCTTAGCCAATTTGATCACACATAAAACCAGAAAGGACAAATTTTTTTAATTGTATATATTTTCTTCATTGATATGGTTGTGGATATAACACCAGCATATTCTTTGGTGCCCACAATTTGTCCTTTCTCCTTTTTCTCCACTGTCATTTGGTTTGATTTTATGTTTTTTTAACTTTTATTTTAAGTTCAAAGGTACATGTACATGTTTGTTACATAGGTAAATTTGTGTCATGGGAGATTGTCGTAGAGATTTTTTCATCACTCAGGTATTGAGCCTAGTACATATTAGTTATTTTTCCTCATCTTTTTCCTCCTTCCATTCTTGACCCTCTGATAGACCCCAGTGTGTGTCGTTTCTCTCTATGTGTTCATGTATTCTCATTATTTAGCTCCCACTTATATGTGAGAACATGCAGTATTTGGTTTTCTGTTCTGCTTTTAGTTTGCTAAGGATGATGGCCTCCAGCTTCATCCATTTCCCTGCAAAGGGCATAATTTTGTTCTTTTATATGGATGCATAGTATTCCATGTTGTATATGTACCACATTTTCTTTATCTGGTCTATTATTGATGAGAATTTAGGATTGATTCAATTTCTTTGCCTTTGTGAATAGTGCTGCAATGAACATATGTGGACATGCATCATTATAACAGAATGATTTATATTCCTTTGCGTACATAACCAGTAATGGGATTTCTGAGTCTATGACCAAGGCAATGCTAAGCAAAACGAACAAAACTGAAGACATCATGGTACCCAACTTTGAATTATACTACAGGGCCACAATAACCAAAACAGCATGGTACTGGGAAAAAAAAAAAAAAAAAAAAAAAAAAAAAACAGACACATAGAGCAGTGGAGCAGAATAGAGAACCCAGAAGTAAGACTGCACACCTACAATGGTCTGATCATCAGCAAACCTGACAAAAGCAAGCAACAGGGAAAGGATTTTCTATTCAGTAAAGGTTCTGTGATAACTGGCTAACTGTATGAAGAAGACTGAAACTGGACCCCTTCCTTAAAACATATATAAAAATTAACTTAAGATAGATTAAAGACTTAATTGTAAATCCCAAAACTATAAATACCCTTGAAGACAGCTTAAGCAATATCATTCAGGACATAGGCACAGGCAAAGATTTCATGATGAAGACACCAAAAGCAATTTCAACAAAAACAAAAACTGACAAATGGAATCTAATTAAACTAAAGAGCTTCTACACAGCAAAAGAAACTATCATCAGAGTGAACAGACAACCTACAGAATGGAAGAACATTTTTGCAAGCTGTGTGTCTGATGGTCTATATCCAGGATCTATGAGAACTTAAACAAATGTACAAGAAAAAACAAACAACCACATGAAAAACTGGGAAAAAGACATGGACAGATGTTTTTCAAAAGAAGAAATACCTGCAGCCAGCAAGCATATAAAAAAATCTCAATGTAACTGATCATTAGAGAATTGTAAATCAAAACCACAATAAGATGACATCACACATTACTCAGAATGGCGATTATTTAAAAAAAAAAAAAAAAAAACTAAAAACAAAAAACAGATACTAGTGAGGTTGTGGAGACACAGAAACACTAATACACTTTTGTTGGGAGTGTAAATTAGTTAAACCATTGCAGAAACTAGGTGATGATTCTTCCAAAACCAAAAGAAAAATTCTTATAAATATGTTTCTAAAAATGTTCCAAGTACCGATTTAGACATAAGGACATTTTAGACTTGACTTGATCTCCTGTCAAAGAAATATTCATTTTTCTCTCTGAAAGATTTGGTGATTATTGTCCCAGGAGTTAAGGCTCTGGGGGCTTTCTCTAGTGAGAAAATAGTTCCAGCCAAAGGGATTGGGTCCACCAGACGGATGGTGTAAAGTAGACAATTTCTTTTCTGATGGCTTAGCTGTTTATAACAAAGTTAAACAACTCATGACACAGTGTTCTCCCTTTAGGACTCCTTAATTTGAGTTTAAAATATGTTCAAGGAAGTTTTGTGGTCTGTGAGGCAGTTGCAGCGATCAAGACTTGTACCTGTTTGCCTTCTGTAAAGTTTCTTCACTATGGCTACAGTAACTGCATCTTTGGTATGTTTCACACACTTCTCTGGAAAAATATAAGATCCGGGTCCATAGTTTTTATACATAAAATTATATGTATAAGATGGAGGAGTTATAGAACCTTTTGATTAAGATGAATGCGTAATAACTTGTCTTCTGGTAACCTTATTTACCTACTGAATCCAGTCTACTCTCTGCAGGACCCAGTCAGACATCTGATGTCTCCCTACAGGAACAGTTTTGTTTCTGTTGTGATAGCAGAACTAATCCCAGAGTAAAAATGCTCAAATGAACACAGAGAGCTCAAAACACAAATGTACAGAGCTCATATCTGAGAGAAAAGTAACCATCCAGATGCTGCAAGAGAGCAATGGGCAGGATGGGTCTTTTGGATACCATTGATGAGTCACTGGGCGCTTCTGGTGATTGCTGGAGATCTACTTCAGATCCCACATCTTATGTCAACATTTTTAAAGAAAAACTGTAGAAAAATTCAAAGAAAAAGCAATTCATAAATTAGGCAGTATCCTGTACCAGTAGAGGTTCAGAGTACTCCATATAGCATTTTGAGCAGAAATCATTTATAGATAGAAAAAGAAGTAATACAGAAACAGCTTGATTTGATACAGCATAGCCTTTGCCTTATTTGCGCATGATGTGATGATGCATTTGCCTTACACGGAGACGGCCTGATCAGTTGGGAGTCTGTGATTGGTTAAATAGCTTGCATACGTACTTAGGGTGGAGTTTACAACATGTGGATGTAGATTTAGACCAAATTTAATTTAACTCAGCAGTGCTTAATACAAAGCAAACAACAACAACAAAAAGGGAACTATTGAATGTGATGAAGATAATAATCTGGCATTATTTTCCTTGAATGTGTCAATATTTCTTTTAAATCTAATCCTAAAGTCTATGGCTAAACTGTTTTCATTTTATTTTCCATTAATTTACTTTTTGGTTTTGTTCAACAAAAGATCCAATCATATGTTTTGTTTGTTATTGCTTTTTTGTAATTGCAGTGTGCCATTTCCATGTTTCAAGTGTCAATCACCTAATATAGTGCTTGAGTGTAACTCCAGTCATGGTGGATGATAAGAGACAAGACTCAGAAAAAAATAAAATAAATAAAATAAAATAAGGGAAGTGTTACATGTGCCTTCAATGTTTATATAAAAGTAACCAACTCCTTACCATCTTGAAATTTAGAATATCTCAGATCTTTACCAAAAGTACTCGTTTGTTTCTGTTTCAGGTTTCAGAGTTAGCTGAAAAAATACTACTATTGTTCAGATTAGAATTGAAAATGTTGATTATCTCATAATTTCAATCTCACTTAGCTTTATAAAATGGTTGCATCTCAACTACAGTTGTAAGAATGCTCAAGTAAAACACTGTGCATTTTAAAACAGCTTATACTTAGTTTATATAGGAACATATTAATAAATGAAAGTTACTTCAACACTGTTAAGTCTACATATGCATTATATGTCTGAGTCAAAACGTTTGAAAATCAAGCAAATAAAAATTTTAAATATACGAAATAAATAAAATTGGCCTGGAATGTTGACTAATATACACTATAACAAACAACTGATAAAATCAAAATTAAAATGCACATATAACTTCAACATTATTTTAAAACCCAATTTTTATGAAAGAGGAATTGCCAGAGTAAAATAATTATTATTCATTTTTAAGCTTTTTTAACTAAAGATGGTATGTACGTAAAAAAAATTCCAATAGGCAGTTATTGAAGATGTTGTATGTGATATTTCCCTTTATGGTTTATCTGTAGCCAAAACTGGGAACTTACAAATACAGTAAACAGTAAGTTAAATACAGGTTTATTTTTATTATTCAGCTTCATGTTTTGTTAGTAAACTCCATTTACTGATGTGTTTAATAAATCACAATTTTAACAAAAAATGTATTTTGAAAAATATATTATTTTTAGATATCAATTTTTATATTTTAAACACAAATTTTTGGCCAGATTAGATTTTGAAAGATGATAGGAATAAGGCTTAGCTTCAGAGAGGGACCGTTTCCAAGGTTCTCAAAGTGAATAACAAACTGAATCAAAATGGGGATCATCAAAGAGAATGATAGATTCAGGGGGAAAGATTTCAAAGTGAATCCTCAAACAAAGGCAAAGCCGTTGAAGATCGAACTCCACATTTAACAAAGCATTAAATTAAACTGCTTGCCTTACGGAACTGTCCCAATTTACACAACCATATTTCTTTAAATGTTATCTAATTCACTTTTGGCACATATGGAATAATAATAAACCTCTCATCTTTTATGTTGCTTTATGCAATTTGCTTACTAAAGTTTTATATTGAGTTCCTATTTTAGTGGAGTTGTCTGAGTCTTTTGCTTCTAGTCATGCTAAAGAGACAATGATCTGAATCATCCTCATACAGTAATTATAAACATGAAACTGGATTTTTTCACTTTTTTTTTTTTTTTAATTTTTGTGCATACATGATATAGTCTGGCTTTGTGTCCCCACCCAAATCCCATCTTCAATTTTAATCCCCAGGTGTTGAGGGAAAGACCTGGTGGGAGGTGATTGAATCATGGGGCCATTTCTCCCATGCTGTTCTCATGATAGTGAATGAGTTCTCACAAGATCTGATGGTTTTATAAAGGGCTCTTCCCAGTTCGCTTCACATACACACACTCACTCTCACCTGCTTCCATGTAAGACATGCTTGCTTCCCCTTCTGCCATGACTATAAGGTTTCTGAGGCCTCACCAGCCTTGTGAAACTGTGAGTAAATTAAACTTATTTTCTTTATGAATTACCCAGTCTTGGACAGTCCTTTATAGCAGTGAGAGAACTGATTAATACTTACATAATAGTTGTATATATTTATAGGTAAATGAGATATTTTGATACAGGCACACGATATGATCAAATTTGGTAACTGAATATTCATCAGTTTAAAACTGGAAAAATTATGCAACACAATTGTTTTCACACGTTGAACAAAAGTCAGTGAAGTTCTGTGATTTCTGTGAGAAGAAAATTAAGGTGAGCTTAAAAAATAACCATTTTCTATCTGGAGGATTTTTTTAGGATAGAATAAAAATGTCCTACAGGATCTTTTTGAATAGAAGACACAGAGATCAGAGCTCAAGAAGCCTAGGCAACTGGAAACAACAGCAGAGAGTAGGAATCTGTACAGAAAAACAGCTCCAGGAATCTGCATTGGCTTCATATTGAGTGTTTGCTGAATACAGGCGTAACTCATTTTATTGTGCTTCATTTTACTGTGCTGTGCAGATGTGCCTTTTTTTTAGGCAAACTGAAGGCTTACAAAATCCTGCAATGAGCAAGTCTACTAATGTCACTTTTCCAAAATCAGGTATTAACTTCATGTTTCTATGTAACATTTTGATAATCTTTGCATTATCTCAGATTTTTTCGTTATTATTATATCTGTTATGATAGTAGGTGATTAGTGATCTTGATATTATTATTGTAATTGTTTTGGGGCATCACAGGCCACACCCATATGAGATGGCAAACTTCATTCGTAAATGTTTTGTGTGTTCTGACTCCTCCACCAACCAGCCAATATAAGGCTGTTTAGCATACAGTGAAAATTTGTTTAGTATTGCTGTCTTCATCAATGTACTTAGCTAGATCTTCCAGATAACTTTCTACAACTTGTAATTTAGGACTTGCTGATTCACCTTATATTTTTATGTTATGGAGATAGCTTCTTTACTTAAACTTTAAAAACCAACCTCTGATGGCTTTCAATGTAGGGTTTTTTTTTACCTCTCTCAGCCTTCATAGAATTTAAGAGAGTCAGAACCTTACTCTAGATTAGGCTTTGCCTTAAGGGGATGTTAAGGTGGTTTTGGTCTTCTATCCAGACTCTTAACACTTTCTCCATATCAGCAATTAGCCTGTCTTGCTTCCTTATTATTCTTTTATTTATTCAAGGAGCACTTTTAATTGTTTTCAAGAACTTTTCCTTTGCATACACAATTTGGCTATTTTGCACAAAATGTCTAGCATTTGACCTATCTCAGCTTTTGACATAGCTTCCTCTATTAAGCTTAATTGTTTTTATCTTTTTATTTAAAGTGAGAGACGTGGGACTCTTCCTTTTACTTAAACACTTATAGGCCATTGCAAGAAAATTAATTGGCCTATTTTCAATATTGTCGTGTCTCAAGAAACATGTAGGCAAAAGGAGCGGGCGTTTAGAACACTCTATAAACTTAGTTGACAAAACCGCAGCAGAGAGAGAGAGGATTGACTCCAATTTGGAAAGAAGTTCTACTGTGAGCAAAATGCTATTGAACAGCATCATATACCACAAAGAAATCTTTCATGAAAGGAAAAGTCAATTGATGTAGCAAATTTTATTTCTGTCTTAATTTAAGTAATTGCCACAATCACTGAAACTTTAGCAACCATGACGATAATCAGTTAGCAGCCATCAACAGCAAGACAAGACTCTTCAGCAACAAAACACGTTATGACTCACTGAAGACTAAAGTGACTGTCAACAGTTTTTAGCAATAAAGTATTTTTAAATAAAGTATGCACATTTTTCTTTAGACATTTGCTATTGAATATCTAGTAGACTATAGTATAATGTAAACACAACTTTTTAGGCACTAGGAAACCAAAAATTTGTGTGACTCACTTTATGGCAATATTGACTTATCTGCAGTGGTCTGAAACCAAACCTGCAGGATGTTTGAGGTATGCTTGCACAGCCTGCTGAAAGGGAGACATTCTATGAGGCCAGACAACAAATGACCACATTAAATAAAAGTAAACAAAGTTCAGATAAGTTTGAAAATATCTGGGCTCTTTCTAAAAATAATAGAGAGTTGTCCTTAATAACATGGGTAACTAAGTGGTTACCTCAAAAACACCACACCTTAAAAATATATATAAAATGTCCCTAGATTTAAGGCAATTCTAGAACAAATTATAGCACTGGCAATTAGTTAAAAAGACAGCAAAGTTGATACTCAATAAGTTTAAAATTTGTTAGAACAAAGCAGAGCACTCTTTAAAAGGTAGAAATTAAAATACGTATTTTCTACATTACAGTGGTCCTCTTCTGATCAAAAATCACCTGGCATGCCAAGAATAAGAAAATGTGTTTCAAAGCTCAAAGAAAAATCAGACAAAAAAATTACAAGAAGTTATACAAAAGAAAAAATTAAGAGGTTTGAGCTTTTTAAACTATGATTAATATACTCAAAATTTTCAAAAATTAAAAGTACAATGGTATTATAGACTGAATTATGCCACCCCAAATTTGTATATTGAATCTATAATCCCCAACATGACTGTATTTGGAGATAAGGCTTTTAAAGAAGTAATTAAAGTCAAACAGGTTGTAAGAATAAGACTCTAATCTAAATATAACTAGTGTACTTATAAGAGATAGAAACACTAGAAGTGCAATGTGCAGAAGGAAGGTCCTGTGAGGAGATAATGAGAGGACAGCCACCTGCAAACCAGGAAAAGTCCTCACCAGATACCAACTCTGCCAGTAGCTTGATCTCGGGTTCTAGCCTCTAGAATTGTGAGAAAATACATTTACGTTGATTAAGCCCCCCCAGTCTATAACAGCCCTAGCAGACTACTACAAATGGGTAGAACTGTGTTGTATAAATTTATAATACTTGAAGATTTTCCAAATCTCAGTGTTTATTGAGTTCTAGCATCATTGCCTGTGGACTAAGAACATATTGTTTGTGAATGCAGTCTTTCTATTATTTTTGAGGTTTTTTTAATGCCCAGTATGTAGTCTCTTTTGGTGACTGTTGTATGAGCACTTAACAGAATTCTTGTTTTGGGGTTGTATGGAATACACAGTATATGTTAATTAGATCACTTTGGTTGATAATATTGCTTAAGTCTTCTACTTCTTTACTGATGTTCTGTCCACTTATTTCATTTATTAATGAGATAGCAGTACTGAAATCCCAAGTAAAATTGTGGATTTCCCTGTTTTTTATCGGCCTGTCAATTTTTGCTGCTTGTTTCGAATCTATCTTGTGGGATGTATATACAAACAGGTTGTACAAAAAAGATCAAATTAAACCAAAATAAGTAAAATAAAATAAATAATAAATATAAGAGCACATATCAACATAAAAGAGAAGGACAACAGAAAACAATGAAGCAAAATACTGATTCTTTGAAAAGAAGTAGGGCACTGGATCAACAAAAAAGAAGGAAGGCACAAATTATTACTATAGGAATAAAACTAAGATAATACAAAAATCTAACAGAAAATAAGAAAATTTTATTCTCCTTGAGTGTAGGCTGGACCAGTGAATATTAGAAATATCACAATATCATTTCAGAAGAAGATGAAACTTCAAAGAGATGCTCTCATGCTGGGCTCTAGGAAGAATGCGAACATTTATTGCATTGATCTTGTATAATTTAGAGCTTCACATTTATAAATACAGTGTGTACTAATGACGAAGTATAAAATGGTCTATTACAAGCACACTGAAAGATCTGATTAATACTGTTCCATGAATGACAAAATATGTGATGATTTTTCTAACGACAAAACACATACCCATTCATTGTAAAATATTAACTAATTCCTAAATGTATGACAAAGAAAAACGAATTGTAGTCTTATGTAAACCAAAATAAGCTTTAAGACAAGAGTAAAAACAAAATTATTTTAATTTAAAAAATGAAAAACTCTTCCTTTGTGTAAAGAAGAGCTTAAATATATTACCTACTTTTCTTTAGCTTTAAGGTCTTACAAATCTTTATTCTTCTCCATTCACTTCTATAGTCACAGCTCTGCATTTTCATAGAGTCAAGAGTCTAAGGTAGAATAGTAAATAGAAAAAATAAATAAATTTTGAAAAGAAAGAACCAAAGCAAATTATATCTCTTGTAGCTAGAAATAAAAAGTTGAAATGCTTCATGTTGAATAGCAACCAAAACAGAATTTAAATAAGAATACATCAAACAAAAGATATTCAGGTTACGTACGGGAGGTTATTATTTTATTTTATTGTATTGTATTTTAGGTTTGGGGGTACATGTGAAGAACTTGCAAGATTGTTGCAAATCACACGTGGCAGTGTGATTTGCTGCCTTCCTCCCCTTTGCCTATATCTGGCACTTCTCCCCATGGTATCTCTGTATGGGAGGTTATTTTAAAAGTGATTGAAGAAAATAAAAGTAGTCATAAATAAATGGAGACACAAATCAAGCTATTTATTAGAAAAACTAAATATGGTAAAACAATGCCAATTTCCCCATATTTATCTATAGCTTTAAAGGAAATGTTTATTGCATATTGTTTTCAAGAAAATTGATGAGTTTTCTATAAAATTTAAATATAGGAGCAAAGGTCAAAAATATCCAAGATACTTCTGAGGAAAAAGTTTAAAGAGGAGCAGGATTAAGGAAAATAAGAAGTTAAGAGAAGGTTAAAAAAACCGTCCTTTGTCTTTAGCCCAAGAGGTTGTTTTCCTACCAATATCCATGGACCTGTGGAGGCTAACTTGTTAGCTTGCAATCACTCTTGCAGTTACTCACAGTTCTTGGCAGTTCTGATTACAAGGATATGAAAGTGACAGATTCATGGCTTTCTGAAAAAGAAAGACAAAGACCTTCCTGCAGGCTGAGTAATGGAATTTCATAGAAGTCCTCGGAAATATGCAGTGGGCTTATTGCCAAACTGCATGGTCAATCAGGCAATAAATACTCCTCCACTATGTCACCTGTTAATGGAAAAGTGCTTGCATACTGAGTATCAGAAAGTGGGAACAAAACTTGTATGCTGTACTGGTTGTTAGTAATTCTTCTCTGGGTTTGTGTGGGTGAGGGAGAGAGGACAGTCAACAAGCAAATCAACATAGCAGGAAGTGTTCTCAGCTAGTGATATGTTTTACAGCAAAATAATACATCCTACTATTTTTTCCATTAAAATATAAATTTGACTGACATCCCTCAAAATGAATTATATCTTTTAACAATAAAGCATAATTCATGTACTTAATTATTGATTTTTTTCTGGTTAAGGGGCTCAGAATCAGAATCAGGCTCAGAATCAAATTGGAGTCTCAACTGTGTCATATGTCATCTTCTCATTTTACACAGCTGCTACATATATTTTTCTTGATCTTACATTTTATTCTGTTTTATATTTTCCTGGTTCTAAATTTATATTTATATATATATATATATATATATATATATATATTTAGAATAGGAAGGAGGAAAAAGGAAGAGAAAGAGAGAGAGAATGGGGAGGAGGGAGAAGGAAAAGAAAGAGGGAGAGAGAATGGGAGTATTGCTTTCTTGCCCAGGCTAGAATGCAATTTAGTAATGGGTATTGAAAACCTCTTTTATACTGATAATTATACTTAATGATGTAGTCAGGAAGGAATAAGGGAAGAAGATAACAAACAAACAGCCAACCAATATTTAATTTAAACCTATGAAATGCTATGCGATTACTGAGGAGTGATTTACTTCCAATTATATAGTCACCTTTGGAATAGGTGTGAGGTGGTAATGTATGTTTTGTGTATTTGAAGTGGAGAGTTCTATAAATGTTTATTAAGTTTACTTGTTCCGGGTCTGAGTTCAAGTTCTGAATATCCTTGTTAATTTTCTATCTCGTTGATCTATAGAATCGTTAGCTCTTCTTGTTGCATTGATCCTTTTGCCATTATGTAATGTCATTCCTCGCCTCTTTTGATCTTTGTTGCTTTAAAGTCTACTTTATCAGAGGCGAGAATTGCATCTCCTGCTTTTTGTTTATTAGTTTATTTTTACACTCTGTTTGATTGGTAAATCTTCCTCCTTCTCTCTGAGTCTTTGTGTATTGTTGCATGTAAGATGGGCCCGGATGCAGCATACCGATGGGTTTTGGCTTTTTATCCAATTAAAATATATACAAGTTTAATACTGGCATTTGATGCTAGCTGGCTGTTTTGCCCATTAGTTAGTGTAAATTTTTTATTGTGTTAAAGTTCTTGCTTTTTGATATATTTTTGGAAAGGCTGATATTGGTTGTTCCTTTATATGTACAGTGCTTCTTTCAGAAGCTCTTGTAAAGCAGGCCTGGTGGTGGTGAACTCTCTAAGTACTTGTTTGTTCGCAAAAGATTTAATTTTTCCTTTGCTCATAAAGCTTAGTTTGGCTGGATAGGAAATTCTGGGTTGAAAGTTCTTTTCTTTAAGGATGTTAAATATTGGTCCCCACTCTTTTCTGGCTTGTAGGGTTTCTGCTGAGAGATCTGCTGTAAGTCTGATAGGTTTCCCTTTATGGGTAACCTGACCTTTCTCTCTGGCTGCCCTTAGTATTTTCTCCTTCATTTCAACCCTAATAAATCTGGCGATTATGTGCCTTGGGGTTGGTCTTCTTGAAGAATATCTTTGTGGTGTTCTCTGTATTACCTGGAGTTGAATATTACCCTGCCTTGCCAGGTTGGGAAAATTTTCCTGAATGATATCCTGAAGAGTATTTTCCAACTTGGATTCATTCTCTTCATCACATTCAGGTACACCTATCAAACATAAATTAGGTCTTTTCACATAGTCCCATATTTCCTGAAGACTTTGCTCATTCCTTTTCATCCTTTTTTCTGCATTCTTGTCTTCTCGTTTCATTTCACTGAGCTGGTCCTCGACTTCTGATATCCTTCCTTCTGCTTGATCAATTCGACTGTTTAAACTTGTGCATGCTTCGCGAAGTTCTCGTGTTGTGTTTTTCAGCTCCATCAATTCACTTATATTCTTCTCTAAATTGTCCATTCTCGTTAACATTTCGTCAAACCTTTTTTCAAGGTTCTTAGTTTCTTTGCATTGGGTTAGAACAAGTTCTTTTAATTCACAGAAGTTTCTTATCACCCACGTTTTAAAACCTGCTTCTGTTATTGGAACACACGTGTAATCTATTAAGCCTTGTTCCGTTGCTGATGAGGAATTGCAATCCCCTCAGAGGGAGAGGCATTCTGATTTTGAGTATTCTCTGCCTTTTTACGCTGGTTTCTTCCCTTCATTATATATTTGTCCGTCTGTCGTCTTTATAATTACCGACTTTCTAACTGGGTCTCTGACGTCCAACTTGTTGATTTCCTGCGCCGAAATCTGAGCAATCCACTGAGCCGGCCAAAACAGCGGTGTTAAGATTGATGGTGCTTTTCTGCCCGGGAATCTCCGGACTCTGCACCAAGAACTGGCGTGCTAAGGCACCAGCAAAACCGCCACGCCGGCCACAAGAGTCGCCCTGGCGACCCGTGGAGCTCCTCCACTGGGAATCTCCTGGTCCGTGAGCAACTAATATTCGTCTGAAAGTGTGGCGTCCTCTCGTTCTTTGCGCTTTCACTGGGAGGTACGTGCCCAAGCTGCTAATCATCAGCCATCTTGGCTCTCTCCAATTTATATATATTTTTAACTTTTGTCTTTTATTGGATGAATTTTTGTAAAGTTTTCTCTTGTTTCTGTTGTACAAAATCTCATAAAAAACATAGCTAATAAATAAGAATATATATATATACACACATATATATACACTCTTTTTACTGTAACAGGCCATATTCATTATGAGGACATGTTTTAGAGCAGCCTGATTGAATTTTCTAGAGTAGATGCAAAGAAATAACAGAGAGTATCAGATTCCTAAGGGGAGAAAATGAGTGACAGGGACAAGGGAAGGGAAATCAACTCATTAATGGACACCAGCTGCTTCCAAAGTGTTGCCCGAAGTTGTCAGCTTCCTACTTTCAGTATTTAAAATGATGCTGGTGAATGCCTGTAACTCTAGAATTTTGGGAGGCTAAGGTGGGTGAATTGCTTGAGCTCAGGATGTTGAGCAGCCTGGACAACATGGCAAAACTCCATGACTACAAAAAAAAACTACAAAAGTTAGCCAAGTGTGGTGGTGCATGCATGTGGGCCCAGCTACTCTGGAAGCTGAGATTGCTTGAGCCTGGGATGTCCAGTCTACAATGAGCAAATATTGTGCCACTGCACTCCAGCCTGGACAACAGAGTGAGACTGTCTCATAAAAATAAAATAAAACAAAACAAAAAATAAAAAGATACACGTTGGATCTACTGTCTCTCAGTTCTAGAACTAAAAACTCCACTGGCTATAAGATACAAAGGGAGAAAACTGCTCTTTTATTGGGTACCATGAAAAATTAGTAAATGCAAGGAAAAAGAGGAAAGGAAGAAGAGAGACATTTTTGTAAGCATGATGGGTGCCGTGTAAGGTGGTTTGTATAAATCACAGAATTTACCTCCCTGCAACAGCTATCCTGTGCAATCTATATCATGAGGCTTCTGTTACACTGGAGCATACTAAGATTCCAGAAGTAGATCATTGCTTATTATTGCAATCTAATAATTTTTGGAGTCAAGAATTCATCTGTCTATTCCTCACCATGGAAATACACAGTGGCAGTAAGAATTTGGATTGCATATAGAAGACAAGTCAAGGGAAAAATTCAGTAAAAATTGTGGTATAGAATAATCTTTTGATGCTGAGGACAAGAATGTGGCCAGGCCCAGAGAAGAAACAAAAACTTTGGAGAATAATATGAGAAAGAAGTAGATAATATTCTCTTTTTCATTTTTCATTTGCTTGCTGTTACTGTTGTTATTTTTAACTGCTTTCCTATGACATCTGCTTCTATTTCATTTTTCCTGTGAAGTCCAGCTTACTCTTTTTTTGTATCCACGAGGCAGAAGATTACAATATAACATCTCAGATAATATATCCCCTGCTTGCAGGGAAACTAGTCTTTTTGTGAGAGAGAATTTACTAATAACAACTTAGATCAATGTATTTATCTACTCCAATCTACTGTGACAGGAAGGTGTGGATCTCTAAGGATAAACACTGCTGCTAGCACCCATTCAGGAAGCGGTGAAGAGGAAGACCATGAAGTGGCCCAAAACCCTACGAGGACTTTTCCTGTTGCTTTGTTGTTTTACTTTTTTGTTTGTTTCTTTGTTTGTTTAGAAGTGCAGACTATTTACAATAGCAGAGACTTGGAACCAACACAAATAATCATCAATGATAGACTAGATAAAGAAAATGTGGCACATATACACCATGTAATCCTATGCAGCCATAAAGAAGAATGAGTTTGTGTCCTTTGCAGGGATATAGATGAATCTGGAAACCATCATTCTCAGCACACTAACACAGGAACAGAAAACCAGACATGGCATGTTGTCAGTCACAAGTGGGAGTTGAACAATGAGAATACATGAACACAGGGAGGGGAATATCACACACCAGGTCCCATCGGGGATGTGGGACAAGGAGAGGGAGAGCATTAGGACAAATACCTAATGCATGTGGGGCTGAAAACATAGATGACAGGTTGATGGTGCAGCAAATCACCAAGACACGTGTATACCTATGTAACAAACCTGCACTTTCAGCGTATGTATCTCAAAACTCAAAGTTAAAAAAAAAAGAAGTGCAGAAAGAAAGTGAAAGACAAAGAGCAAAAAGGGAAAAGAGTGAGGAATAATATGTTTTTCCTAGAGTTGCAAACATTAGGAAAACATAGTTGGGTAATACGAAGTATTTACGTCTTTAGTGTTGGTAAGTTCTTCAGGGAAGAAGTTTTCCTGTGAGAATTCACGTAGATGACAGAAAATTTGGGAACAATTCTAATAATATTTGCACTAACACTTTAATCCAACCAGTTTTGGGCTGCCAAATAATTTGTCAGAATTGTCACATCATTCTCTAGCCTAGAAGAAAGCACAGTTAAGGAGATTTGGAAATCAGTATAAATGCATCCTCCCTTTGCTTCTCAAGAAAGAAAAAAGTTCTTATAAAAATAGTATGTTGAAAAAAACAGGGAAAATCATTTATATAAAATAAGAAAAATAATAATTAATGCTGCAATATGTACACAACTAAATTTCTAGGGGAAGAAATACTATTAAAGAGACTACCATCAGGCTTAGCACTTTTTGTTACTTGAAAGTCGGTAAGCCTATGTGGAAGTAAATTCATACAGTGTAGAGTAAATACATAAAGAGTAAACATAAAATTATGAGAATGCAATATGTTTTATTGCTGAAACCACATTTTAAGCCAGAGTATTGCAGGACCAATTATTTTTGTGGGTATTACAGATTACAGACAGGAAGAGGTTTCCTGCTGTTAAAGTTCAAAAGTCCCACTGATGCAGGTTATTTCTTTATTTTTGATCAGAAATATCTTTAGCAGCTGATCCCAGTTGGGTTCCAGGGTTGTGAATTGGTATTGTCATCTCTTTTCGAACCACTTCACACTATACCACAGGAGAGTGAGCAGTATAGAGAAAAGGTCAGTGCTTATGTAGAGAGAAGCCACTGAATGAAAGGGTATATTTTAAGTTGGGGATATTAGATCCCAGGCTCCCATTCTCAAAGTAGCAAATGCTAACTCTTGTTTATATTTGCATCATTTTGCAGAGATTCCAACTCTTACATTATTATGATTTTATTTAATGTTAGCTAGAGTTAAACATTTAAAAAATGGTTGCATTTTAAAATCTTGGACCAAATCATTTATGTGTGCATGTAAGTTGAGATGTATTATATTTTTATGGAAGTATATAATATTTGGTAAAGGAAATATTTACATAGCCTGAGATAAAATATCTTCAAGAATACTATGCTATATTTATTCATGTAAATGTAAATTTAA
Source organism: Aotus nancymaae (assembly GCF_030222135.1). NCBI lineage: Eukaryota > Metazoa > Chordata > Mammalia > Primates > Aotidae > Aotus > Aotus nancymaae. The sequence goes on from NW_026988435.1 coordinate 15,166,757, forward strand.
AATTATGATATGGTGACCAAAATGATTAGTTGGTATTTAGAATATAATTATCCTACAAATGTATTGATTATATTCAAAAACATATTTGCAGAGAGTATTGCTGTCTCTAAAGTTTTAAATTGCATTTTTTTTATAATTACGGTTTCAGATTTACTCTAAAAAGTTTACCTCTGAAAGTCAAACGACTTTAACAATAAAATAAATTCAAGAAATTACTTGAAATCAACACATCATATGCTTTGTTCTTAAAAAGTGAAATCTACAAATGGAAGGAGTTAATGAATATTATGGGGTTTTCTTTCTCCAAAAGAAATTAAGACACTTTTCTGTATTCCTACCTCCTGTTGTTGCTGATTGAACTCCCAAGATGGATTTGGAGTATCCATGTTTCGTATGACTAACAACGTTGATTTGGAAATTGGTATACTGGGTTGCTGGGCCTGTCCAATTATACCTCATGTATACCATTATCCACTCCTGTTACATTTCAAGGTTTACTGAGAATACTCATTCAGCCATTTAGGTTTACATAGGGAGCCCTTCCTCCACGTTGACAAAACACACTATCAGCAGCAAAAATAAAATACTATCACAGTAATGTATAAGTTATGTCCACTTTGTGTTTGATAAACGGTGTAGAAAATGGTGATTTTGTACTTTTTTCCTTACATTAACAACAAGATTATTCTGTAATGGGTATCTTTCCTAGGAAACTTGGGCATTTGATTTATTCACATTTTTTCCTATGAATACTTTCAGTAACTTAGCAGACTTAGCTGTAAAAATGATTACGAATCCAACACAAGTCTCACCTTAAGTGAATTGAATTTTAGGATATGCTTTTGTAAGTGACCCAATCACCATATATTTTTAATATGAATACATTTCACACTAGTCAAAATATGTCTCCTCAACAGGAATCTCCTTATAACAACCCAATTTTCACCTGTTTAATTATTACCTGAAACTGATTTTATCAGCAGGTCCTCATCTGGCCTCAATTATCAGTATTTTCCCTTTGTATTAAAACGAATTTAAAAATCTGAGAGCTTACTGCAGAGAGTTAACATTCACCACAGTTAGTGAAGAATAATAAATTTGTATTTTATTTATATACCTATAATTTATCTGTTAATTAATTAACTTAAGTATTTATTAAATGCTGTCTTTAATTTTAGTATCTGTGGGAGATTTGCTCTTTTACTTAAAAAAATAAAATAAAAAGATGATTTCAGTGGTTACTTTGGCAGCATAGTATTTTAAAATATATTATCCTAGCTCTACAATGCTATTTAGGTGGAAAATATACAAAATGTGATTAAGTCTGAGAATAGCCATTTATGACATTGTTACTGCCTGTCCCTGAGGATTGATTCACATATTAAATATACAGGAAGATTTCTCCTTCTCTCTTAAGAAACTACATATGCCTTTTCCAAATGTCTGTTCTCATCTAGAGAATAAAATTTTTAGAAAGAGGATGATTGATTTATTTGGAAAAGATCATAGGGAAGAAAATTAATAGAACATATAAGAGGTGTTTGGTTTGATAATCAACAGAGATACGTGGTGAGAGTAGAGATGCAGATACATTTATAGAGCAAATTAGGAATTTCAGGATAAGCGAATATATAAGATCCTTTGTAAGAAAATTTGTAAAAAAGATTCTCAGCCAAAAAATTATTCTGCAGATTATCACAATTATGAGAAATTGTTACAAGAAGATTGTGAATTTTCAATTGTAAGTGATGTGCTGGTAAACTAAAAATTAAGCTTTTTACCAGTAAAATTTAAAATTTTAAAACATAATGAAGCTTATTCATTAAACTATATCCAGTTTTATAAATCCTTGTTTTTATTAGTTATCCTTATAAAGACTCTGCCAATATTTTTGTGTGTAGAGCCAACCAGTTTCACAACTAATACTACTAGGAAAATAATGGAAGCGAAAACATGTTACTTAAAAATATTATATAGTTCAATGATTTTTATATTATATTATTTTCCAAAATTATTTTTTAGATGTGAGGTTTTTGAGTCAAATGAGGAACAAGCTAGTAAGAAAAAATCAAGTTGTTACTAATTCACTGGCATATAGATTGATTATCTTCTTTACCTTCTTGCTTATATCTTGGAACAGATCTATACTCTCTACACATTGGACAAGTAGTATGGGTTACAATTAAGAACATGTTCTGAACAAGCAAACCGTATAAACATACTTTTATGTTATATTTAGTAAATAATAAAAATATTGCATTACAGAATTTTTTTGATTTCTATATGCTGCATTTTTATTTCAATATATTAACAATGACAAAAATAGAACAATTGGGATTTACATTTAGTTCTCCATGAACAATGGCCTTCTTGGAGTAGATTTGAGGAACTCTTGGAGTACCGAGAATTCAGTTACAAATGCTACCTTTAGTAACTGCTCCAGGAGAAGCCGGCGAGAGAGTGGAGGAGGCAAGATAGGGAAGGGGAAAGAAACAAAGCAAGTTTCGTTGTGATGCCAGCTGCTCTGTAAAGCTCTGAAAAGTGAGTTATCTCATGGAGACTGTCTTGACATCTCGAGTCAAAAGAGCTGGTTTTTTGTATTTCCCTATTTCCCTAGCAGTCAATCGTTGGCTACCGGCCACCTCAGCACTGGATTGGAGAGTATATAAACTCTCAGTCACTTCATGTGGACCAGGTGATTCCAAGGGTGCATGAATAAGTGTGAAGATCACAGTGTGAATAGTAGCAAAACTAGTTGATGATGGGGCAGAATGGACAAGCAAACATGGTGAAAGGAATCCAAGGAGACATGGATTAAACACCTTCAGTGTCCCATACACTTTCAACACTTGCTAAGATCCTTTTGCTTTTCACATCAAGTGTATTCAACCCTGGCTTCTTTAAGTTTATAGTTGGCTACAATTTGGAGTCGGGGACAAGAGACTGGTTTTATAAGGATGATACCCTACCCTCTACTGCTGCAGTTGTTCCTAATGTCATTACTTACACTTACCATCTGGTTCCTCTACCACCCATACTAGAGACCTCATCCTTGGCTAGTGTGTCTAGTAGTCTAAAAGCCTTTCTTGATGGGATTAACCAGAGTTTCATCCCTAAGTTATCTGAATGTCTAGGTACTATACTTTTGTACCAGGCTAATGACATTGGTAATTTTCAGTTAACACTAGACATGGGCATACCACATGATGCCACATGGGAATAACAGGAATGTCAATTATGATGTAGCGATTCTGTCTCTTCATAACAATTGGTTCATTGATCCTGCTGATATTGTAACTTTCTTTGCCTTCATGTCTACTACCATGAGGGACCTAAAAAAACTGGGTGGTATCTAAGTGTTTAGGTTTAGTGGAACTCTAACTCTGTTCACTATTCAGAGTATTGGGAAGCAGACTATCTGGATCCACAGAGCCAAAACTGTAGGAATGGAAATCAGAATCTCCCACATGACTCATTAGGAGTGATGATGAACAGTCTACTACTGCTTTCACCTATTTGATCCACATTCACATGATCTACCTATGAGAGACGTAGAATCATGTAAAGTGTATTGATTTAAGATGTCCACAAAATATTAGAGAACATCAACTCAAACATGACTGGTGGTGTATGCATGCTGGGACCACATCCATGACCTTCAAAACTAATTCCAATAATCTACTGTGGCAGAGGCCATTGGCTGATACAGTTTGCTGCAGAGCCAGTAGATTCCATGGTTATATGCTCAATCTATCATAAAGTAAGTACCTTGGGAGAATATGATGTGATATTCCAGTAAATGAGACACATTTTGAGCCCTTGGGTTGTGATGTTAGACAAAACACTATGGGCAAGAAAGGCAAACCAGAATGGAAATATGTTTCAATCTTACTTTGTAAAACCTCAGAATGAGGGTTTCAATATAATCAACTTGCTTCCAAGTGCTTTGTTTCGCTTCTTACAGGAAAGAATTAAGGGTTCTCTATTGGTTTCTTTTGGCGGCAGATCAGATATATACAGAGGCAATGATTACATCCCTTTGGTGAGTGGGAAATCATGCAACAGCCTTCATTTTTCCCAGCATGGTCTCTCCATTCATGAATCTATCACACAATCACTGCATTGCTTGAGGAGGACACCAGCAGGAGGTTGGTCTCTACCTGATTACCACCCATGCCATCTACTCACTTAGAGTATCTTGTTTTTGTGTACATCAAGGTGTAATACAAAGATCTTCACATTTTATACCTACTCCCAAAGATCCAGCTGTTTGTTTTATTTTACAATCTCTTTGCCCTAAATTTTCAGTCTTTTTTTTCTCTTAATCACTGACAACCAGCCAAGCCATTCACCCCTGAGTTCACATATATTCATAACTGTGTCATTCATTTGTTCATTCAAAAATGATGACCAGGTGTGCTGAAACTCTACCATGAGGAGAATTACCATTTACAACTTTCTTTCAAGGACCATCTTTACATGGTATTATATTGCAGTAGTAGTATAATACAACAGTCTAATCCAACCATGAACCAGGATCTGTTTTGTTTATCTTTTTTGCTTTGTTTCTACCTTCCTCCATTAACTGGATTAGGGAAGCCCCATGAAACCATAAGTATAAGCTAACAGACAGATGCCAGAGCATTTCTGGTGGGTGAAATGGTGGTTGAGACATTTTTTCAAGCTGCTTGACTATAAACAATGAACTTGTTCATTTCTATTCTTAAATAAAACATTCCTTCTGCATAACAGATTAATGCTGGGCCAGCTCAAGCTTATGATTTTGTTCGTTACAGTTCTCAGCTCTGAAGTCTCAGCTCTAGTTAGGTATGGCTACTTTATGTACCATGATCAAACATTTGGTTTCCATTAGAACTCAGTAGCTTTCCAGGAGCTACTTTTCAAATGACATAAAGATCCCTGCTGCACATGGAGTAGCCTTGCACCAAAACTGTAGGAGGCTGCAATGCACAATCACCTACTAGAACTTGCTAGAAGCTGCATATGGTTGCTTAATGTATGGATGACTCTAAATACATGGAATTTGCCAAGTCACATTACCTAACTAATAGGGATCTTTAAGCTACAGTCTTTTCCTGCTGCATCATTCCTTGCTTTGAGCCCTACTCGAAATTAGCAGTCTTGGGTTGAAGCAGTGTTCTCTGGTAAATATGTGCTACTGCTAAAACCTGAAGATGTTTATTAAATGATGTGGCTGTTTCTTAAGGACATCAGAAAAAAAAAAATATTACACAAGGGACTTGATACTGACAAAGTTTTTTTTTTTCCTTCTTTAAATCATAGAATAATTTGGAAAATTATATATAATGGCTTAAATCAAATATATTTTGATGTTTTAGCAATAATGTACCCACTTACCTATATATTTCCTTGACCATTATAACAGGAAATCAATATAGAGCGATAGAACTTCTTCACTCTTACAGTCTACCTTTTCCTTTCTGTAGAGAAGCCCTAAAGATATACTAAATGCTCCTGGAACTCTCACAAAATCTTAACTACCATGAAATATTCATTTCTTCTCCAGTATTCCCCATTTAAGCATGGATACCTTGAGTGTAAAGGTGTCAACCAACCTTCACCTTCCTACTAACCACTTAACAGTATAAAGAGCTACACCTGTGGCTAATCAATCTACAGTAAAAATAATTATGGTCTTCTATCTAAATTATATGTGTGTTTCAATTTAATGTGTAAAAACATTGATATTTTGATTTAAATACTCATGAGAGTAAAATATTAGTATATTTATTCAATAAATATATATTGAGTGCATATTATTTGAAAAACTATGTTAGTTGTAGTAAAGCTTTTTTTTTATTTTAAAGTTCTGTACATTAAGAGGACAAATAAAATTGTTAGGCAAATCTAAACATTTGCATATTTTAATGGAAAGACAAAAGTTATTTACACAAACATCAACAACACGTGCTTTTACTTGTTTTGCAGTAAATTACTATGTGATCAAATACAATGTTTACTCTTTTGCATTAAAATGTTTACATTTATTCTCCACACACACTTTCTTTTCTTAATGAATTAAAGTCTAATACACCGTGTTATTGAGTATTGCCAATTTCCAACTAAACCAGGATGGACATATGACTTCAAATCTATTTTTTCTTCTAAACAGTATTATCATTTAAATCCTAGAGAAGCATCCTCCTTCATTTGCCTCTTATCTCTTGCTAAAATTTTAAAATATGGACCTACAAATATAGGAATAAATAGGCACTACACTACTACTAGAGACTTACATGATGAATCAGTATATGTAGTTCTTTTATGGACTATGGCTGCCTTTACGTTTAAGGGACTGAAAATGTAAATATCTAGAATACTTTTAATGATTCTAAGATACATAGGGTTAAAATTACCAAATCTTAAAATGCCTTTTTGAAGACTAATTAGTCTAAGACAACAAATGACAATTAAAGATAATGTAGAAACAATTTTATCCATATATATACATATGTGAAATGATTTCCTTAAGCTGTGTGATGAAATGACTCAAAACATTTATTTATTAGCATTGCTGTATGAATATGATACCATCCAATTATTATTTTCAGTAATTTTTCTTACATTAGAAATGAATTATTATAGCTATGGTGTTATACAATTTTACTTTTAAAAAATATTCTGCATCTAAAAGATTCGGCATTGAATGTTTTGGTTTATTATAATTAAATGAAATACCCTATCCTGTGAGACCTATGAAGAAAATAAACTAATAACAACAAATAAAAGATGGAAAATAAGATTAATCTCAATTATTCTGATTATAACTGAGCAATGGCTACAACCTATACCGCTCATCTGGAGCAATCTTCTTTGCTATAATTTTTCAGTAATTAAATTGGCATATTTGTACTTCTAAATGTAATCAACATAAATATGTAGAAATGAATCCAGTAGTAAAGTTCATTAATTCCGCACATATTTCCATGTTAAGCACTACATAAGATTCAAAAGACATAGTCCCTGATCTTATGAAGGGTACATCAATGGAGAAGATGTAAAAGTACAATTTTATATTGGAGTATAAAATGTGAAGGAATATAATTATAAACATGAACCATGTATGAGAGAGTAGCATGTATTCAAGTCTACCAAGACTGTCATCTCAAGAAATGTTTACAAAGAAAGGCAATTTAAGACTATAAAATAATGGATGAATTATATTTGCAAGACCACACATGGGGATAGGGGAGTATGCAAAGGCATAGGGGAAATTCACATGGTCCACAGCAAGGGACCGTTGGACTGAAAATAGTTCAATAATATAGGAGTATAAAGCACAAGAAATGGAGCTGCAAGATGTAAAACTGAAGAATTTAGTAAGGTTGTGCTCAAGGGCTGCATCAGCATTTCTCAATAGCTGAAAGTGAACTTTAAAAATGTCTACGTCAAACTGAAACAATGGATGCTAACATTGAATATTTACTAATTTGAACGAACCTCCTTTAAGATCCCCAAATATAACTAATGGGTGATTAATCTACCTTCCTATGGAAAGATGGGGTATATAACCCCTCCTCGTTCATCTGGAAAGTCTTTGTACTTGCTTTGACCAATTGCATATCACAGAAGTGACACTGTGCAAGTTACAGAGCTCAGAACTCAAGACTAGCTCGTTTTTCCTGTTTCTTGAAATACACATTCTTAGAGTTTGAAGCCAACTATCCTGGCTATCCAACTGAAGAGACTGTGTTGAGAGGCCCTGACACTATATGGAGAGGGAGAGGGATCCCACTGAGGTCAGTCTTCTTTAAACCCTACTAAATTGCTAAGTATGTGAGTGAAGCCCTCTTGAACCACCAGACCAGCTCATCTTCCAGATGTGAATCTGGAGGTGGAATGCAATGGTTATTTGATTTAAGTCACTGAATAGGCAATTGGAACAAAGCTATCCCTTTTAATGCAAAATACTGAAAGAATTAACTAAAATCTCTCTCCCTAGTTCTCTTTAATTCATTAATACCTTCTAATTAGGTATAAATCCCTAGCAGTCCACATAAATCCCTTTTATCAAGATTGACAAACACCAGTATCCTTGTTTAATTCAATGGTCATTACTGAATCTCAATGTATTCAAACTTCTGCAGGATTTAATACAGCTATTTACTACACACACACACACACACACACACACACACACACACACACACACATATATATTTTCTTTCTTCCAGGGAAACATATTCATTATTTTTGTCTGTCTCAGTGCCATTTTTCCTCAATTCCCTTTACTTACTTTCTTTTCTTCTTGAAATTCTAGATGATGGAATCCAAAGGCTCAACCACGTCCTCTAGAACTCAGTCAAATACAAGATAAATCATTCCAAAGCTGGAGGGAATCCCAGTTATTTAAAGCTAATGAGGAAGAGTATCTAACTTTTCAGTATAACAATTTGTCAGAGATTTTTTAATAACATATTTTAAACCATGCATTTACGAATAAGTTATTAAACAAGAACTTACAGAGTAGCTACTTCTTGCTAAGAACCTCAGGTGCCAATGATCCTGCAGCAAATTAAACAAAGTCTCTGTCCTCAGGGAGCTGACATTTTAAAGGCAGAGAACAGATGCAGTACTTAATAAATAATACATAGTATGTCAAATAGTAATAAATTCCTTGGAAAAAATAAGTTAATGGTTGGACATGGTGGCTCACGTCTGTAATCCCAGCACTTAGGGAGGCTGAGGCAGATCATCTAAGGTTAGGAGTTCGAGATCAGCCTGGCCAACATGGTGAAAAACTGTCTCTACTAAAAATACAAAAATTAGCTGGACATGATGGTGTGCTCCTCTAATCCAGGCTACAAGAGAGGCTGAAACAGGAGAATCACTTGAACCCGGAGGTGGAGGTTGCAGTGAGCTGAGATAGCACCATTTCACTCCAGCCTAGGTGACAAAATCAAAACTCCATCGCAAAAAAAAGAAGAAAAAAAAAAGAAAAGAAGAGTAGTAGGTTGTTTATGGGGATATTCTATTCTAAGGGCTGATGAAGCATAGACCAAATCAGACTGCTTTAGCACTCTTTAGAGATGTCTTCACATGTGATTAAGTTATGAACCTGAAAGACCGTTTTTTGTTTTGTGTAAATCATATGACAGACTAGTCTATATATAATACATTATATTAATATTATTATTGTTGTTAATTTTAGAAGTCAGCACAAAGCTATTCTTATCAACTTTATTGAGGTATAATTTGCATTTAATAACCCACATCAACTTTGGGTGTACCAGTTGATGAATTTTGACAAAAAATACACACCTGTGAAGAAGCCACCACCACAGTCACCATAGAAATATATCCATTATCCCAGGAATTTCTTTGGAGCCAAGCTCTCTGCTCAATTAGAGTTATCATTAGTTTTCTGATACATTTTCTTCCCCCCATTGACCAGATCTGTTGTGTGCTTACATGTGTATATTATAATAAGTGTGTATAATAAGTAATACATGCATTATTCTCCAACAAAATGGAATACAGTGGAATTTTCACTTCTCATTTCATGCCTTACTTTTCTGGATCTCATTCAGTCACCATTAGATAACTGCTTTTATATATGAATGTGTGTGTGTTTACAGATTGTTTTAGGCATATGCAGGCAAATGCAAATGTATATTCTTATTTTTTGCCGTTTTATATACAAACATATCTTACATATGCTTTTCTATGTCTGTTTTTATTATTTTATAGTGGTATTTCTCATTTTTCTCCATAAGTGTATAGACTCCTCTTTCTTCTTTAGGGCCGTTCAATATTTTTTATATCGCTGTGTGTGATATAATGCCTTTATTCTGCTAATAGACATTTGGGTGGTTTCCAATTCTTTGCTGTTACAAACATTACTGCAATGTCTGACCTTGAGGATTTGTCTACTACATGTGTGCCAAGTGTGTCAAAGGATGAATTTTCAGAAGTGAAATTGCTGGTCTTAGGGTATATTAATTTTTCATATTGACAGATATTGCCAAATATTTCTGCATGTGGCACGTACCAACATACAGTGCTGCCACAAATATATGAGCATAATTCCTTTTCCCCAGGCTTGCCAAAAGAATGCATTTTCAAAATTTTTAATTTTTGCTTAATTCATATGTAGAGTATAATATGCTAGCATAACTTTCATTCACATATTTCTTCTATGTATGAGATTGACGGCTAGAATGAATCATAATTTAGAAAATCAGGAAAAGTAACATTTACTTAATGCGTGAGTTCAGAATGAAAGTCCATTTGTCTTGTTGCTTATACCTGATCAAGACAGTTTATCATCAATGCAATATGCTTAAACCTCAATTAATATTTTTATTTCAAAACAGAGGACAGCTTTTTAAAGTTTGAGAGCATTTACTTATTTATTTTTTAAAGGAAAAAAATAAGAAAACTTTACAATTCAGAAACTGCAGGCAGTGTTCCACCATCTAATGAAATGGGGAGTAACAAAGAAACAGCACAGGGAGAAATCAGTGAAAAGAATGAGTTGAAAAGAAAAGATGGATACAGAAATAGAACTGTAAAGAAATAGGTACTAAGCTAGTCAAAATTGCTAGCAGTAATATAAATACATCTTTATATTTTCTATCTGATAAAATGCAGAAATACTAGGAGGCGAAAAGAAAATACAACTTAGGAAAAGCATTCCATGAGCATCCAACAATACTTAAGATGTAGCTTTGATGTTACAAAATTTTCATCAGGCCATACAAACAAAATTTTAAAATGCCATAATTACACAATTAACAATTAAAAGGCCTGTTCGTAATTTCCCCTTGCCCTCTGTATTTGTGCCTTTACAAAATCAATCTCTTAAATTTAAGAATTTTCCCAATTTACTCTCTGTAGTAACCTTCTCAGTTTAAAACAATGTCATCTATAGTTTCCCTTAATGTACAAATATGTGAATATCATTTATAACGCAGGCCTTCCAGATTTATTTGTCTATGTTAGTTAATTAGTCAAGCTGAAAATCTTCTGTAGAATAATAAAAATTTCATATCCTGGGAGAAGCCTAGAATGTAGATAAAATCCTAGGCTGATGCTTTTGAACCTCTGCAGCAACAGATAGAACAGATGGGAAAACATCCGTCGGCTCCACCACATGGGCACAAGCTGGCAGCTCTTGCTTATCCAAGAGCAGAGGTGAACACAGCAATCAACCTTCAAAAGGCCACAGTATCTTAAGTCTGTCTGCAAGGAAATCTTGAAGTTGTATTGTGAATGTTGTAAAAGTCAAGGTTCTGATGCATTCTCATTGTGCAATACTATTCATGTTTGCTTAAATACACTGGAGACAGGTTAATAGGAAGTTTCACCCTAATGCCAATGCTGAAGTGTTTTTTTTCTCTTTTAAAAATGTTTGACTTTATAAGGTCTAAAACATCTCATGAATTGAGGTTTTTTAAGAAACATTAAATATAACAAATATATATGGCTGTTTTATGACAAAACCAATATTTGTAAAAAATATTCTGCATATATTGTATGTGTAATAGCATGCAGTAGGCATTCTGTAAATACTTGTTAAATTACTCTTAATAAATGGTGTTGAAAACATTATAAACAAAACACTGTGCAGAGAATAATATCACTTCTCTGTAACCCCCTGAATCACACTATATGATGTGCAAAAAGAAATTTCCATCAGAAGAGACTAAGCTGAGCACATGCAATCTGACTGATACTCCAAGCTAATTGACTGGGCAGGCGTGAGGTGTGGGAAGTCTCGGTACCTCACCGGGGTGAACCAAGCCTGTTGTCACTTGTTTCAGGATTTTTGAGAGGTGAACTAAGAGGACAAATTCTACAGGCTGGCTAATTAATGAGTTATAATACTAGTAGAAATGCCCTCCCTCTTCACTCAGTATAAGCTGCCAGCCTTCGTGGCTGTAAAAAAGAAAATGAGATCCAGATTGGCAGAGACCAAAAGGTGAAACTTCAGAGGCAACTCAGGGTCAGAGGGGCAAAAGCAATTGTAATAAAGAGTTCCAGGTGGCAGAATAAAGGGCAGTCTCAGAAGGTCACAACAGAAAATTCTAAGTGGTTCTCACAGAAAATAGACCTGCCATCCACAGCATTCCCAGGAAGGTGGGGGGCAGTTATGGGACTTGAATGTCAACTGACACTCAGTAAGACACAGGCCTGGAGCTTATTTTTCTTTCTTTCTAGCAAAATTATTACCCATTTTTGTCTTAACACTCTGCTGTATCTCAGGGACAGAATAACCATAAAAGGATGGCATAGATACTTGCAGAGTTTGATAAAGTTCAGACTTTACCAAATAAGAAATCTGATAAAGTTCACACTTTATTAAATTAGCCAATTTGCAATTTTTTGAAGAAACTAGAACTCATGTTAAGCTTTCTGTACAAGGTCAGCTTGATTTTTCTCCTCTGTAATGTGTGATGCCATATACAGTTAATAAAGTCTTCAGATGGAGTCACAGGAAGTTAGAAGCTCCTTATCAACTTCTGGACACAGCATGCATGTACACATACACACACATACACATATGCACACACACAGGCACACACAACATATGTATCCAAACCTCCCAACCCCCCACACACAGCAGACTTGCTCTTATTTGCATAAGACAATTGCATACAGCTCATTTTAATGTATATATTTCTCTCCCTGATGAAATTCTACCTCTAGCTATGTGAGTAATCAGCAGGAAAAACTTTAGTACTTGGCTTTTCAAATTCACCATTTATGTCACCAGCACTCTGAAGATATATTTTTTAAAACTTGAAGCTATTTCTTGGGTGTCTTATCATGACATATTTGTTAATACTGATAGCTATCCTTCCACGAAAATTATCAACCAATGTATAAGACTGCATTTACTAAGCATCCTTTATTATGTTTTTCTTATTGAAATGTATCACAATTTTAGACGGCTTCATATTAGCAACATTAATAAGTAGATCAACAATAAATAAATGTGCTGCTTTTAAATTTAACTTCAGGATTACATTTCCTTCCCAACTTTTGGAGGATTGACTGGCAGATTCTAAGGTTATTAAACAGTCGTTCATCTAAACAACCTTAAAATGCATACTAAGAAGTGTTCTGAATAAGTTTAGAACACTACAACTTGATTTTTCTAACAGCAAATGAACAAAATGTGATCCAGTAAAACATATTTATCAAATGTATTTATTCCTTAAATAAACACTGTTAAATGAGGTCGGGATACATCTGTGAAAAACAAAGATCTTTGCTGTCCAGAAGTTAACCATGAGGAAGACATAATAAACAGAAAGCAAGTTGTATGTATGGGTTAAGAAGATAAATATTATAGAATGAAAACAAAGAATAAGGGGTGCTGGAAGGTTACTGGTGAAGACTGAGTGCCAAGTTAGAGTATTCACCATGTTGGTCATGGTAGCTCACATTAAAATGGTGAGAGCTGATCATACACTTAAAGGAGGGGAGAGAGTTAGCCAAATAGACAGGGCTTTTTCTTTTCACCTTTATAAATCATGCTTTCAACATATAATTAGCAGAAGTCTAGAGGTAGCAGAAAAATATATTTATTTTTAAAGTATTACAGTTATTTTATGTAAAAGCTAACAGGTATATGGAATTGTTCATGTATATTTAGCTATAAAATAAAATGCATTTTGATTATGCTAAATTGGTGGTAACAGAAAATCATGCTAAATTAGAGGTAACAGAAAATATAGGGCTCTATTATCTGTTACTCCTTCTGTTCCAACCTTAAAAAATTTATAATGTAATGGAAAATGTAATCAAATTATTCCCTTTAATTTCATGGTTGCCTAATTACTCTGAGCAGAAACCAAGCAACAGTTTACAGGGCATGAATATATTTAAATTAGTTCCTATTTATGAAGTAACTAAATGCCTGTGCCTTCTATTATTAATTAGGATATTTACATTTCTAATTATAATTTGTTGGGAAATATATTTAGTGTACTGCTTTACTAATAATTTATTAGAGTATTATGGAATATACACATATGACTATATAAATCACATATTTGGTAAAATACATTGATATTCAATCGTTTTGAAATGGGCACAAATTAAGTTTATTTTCCACCAAATTTACTATTTATTATCAGCCTCACTAACATAGAAATAAAAAATTAAAATATCTTCATTTCTCAACTTAGAGAAAAAATTTAGTTTATGCCATATAAACTTTTCCTTATATAATTCCAAGAAGTATTAGATTCTTACTTCAGAAAAATTAATATAACTGAATATATTTTACTTTATCCTCTCTCTTCTGCAATTTTTTACTTAATTCAGGTGGGACAACCAAAAATATTATCAAGAATCTACTGTGTATCATTTGATATGTGTTACCTCATTTAATTTACAAAATAGTTTAAGGAAATGTAATTTCTGGATTTTTATTTTATAGACAGACAACAACAAAGGTTGATTAAATGTAATGTAAAATGAGGGTAAAACATGGATTGTGAGTGGTAACATGGAGGTTGTTGATGTCTGTGAAAATTTTCAGCATCTTAGTGTTTTTTCATTAATTTAATATTCTTAATGTTAAAAATCTTAGATTTTTTCCTAATTTGCTTAACATGCTTAAAAACCATACATAAACTATTAAAGTTATATTTTAATTTTCTCATGGAAATGAGAGACACATGTTAATTCTATTGTTGATAGTTTTTTAAATTTATTTGATTTTAATGAGATTTTTTAGTTTCATAATTAAAGACAAAATAATAATAACAGTAAATATTGGCATTTTGCAAGAAGTCACTGCTTTGCTTTTTACCATGAGGAACACTTGATGAATTGACTTTATTCCCTCACAAATCATACATGACTCTCCCATGCAAAGCTATAACAGGTGGAGATATGATCAAGGTATCTCAAGCAATGTGAGGATCTGTGCATGGAGATGTGAGATTTCAGAAAATGAGAGAAAACCGTCTCAGCTACACAGGTAGGACTTCCAAAGACATGTCTCTCTTGCCATGTTTTCTTTTCCTTTTTCTGATCCCCCAATCAGGAGTCTGTGTCCTTAACCTTTTTCCAGTTCTCTGCCATTTTAATGAGTGAGTTCCTCTAAATCATTGCTTCTACTGCTTTTCCTTTCTGCAACAGATTCACAGCATGATATGGTTTGGCTGTGTCCCACCCAAATCTCATCTTGAATTTTAGCTTCCATAATTCCCATGTGTAGTGGGAGAGACCTGGTAGGAGGTAACTGAATCATAGATATGGGACTTTCCCATGCTGTTCTTGTGATAGTGAATAAGTCTCCACAAGATCTGATGTCGTTTCTAACGGGAGTTTCCCTGCATCCACTTTCTTGCCCACCACCGTGTAAGATGCGCCTTTCTCCCCCTTTGCCTTCTGTCATGATTGTAAGGCCTCCCTAGCCATTTGGAATTGTGAGTCCATTAAACTTCTTTTTCTTTATAAATTACCCAATTTCGAGTATGCCCTTATTAGCAGTGTGAAAATGAACTAATACACAGCATTACTCAAAGTTGGTTTACAGTTCCCTTATACCTCATGTTCAGACTCCCAAAGGAGCCAGAAAACTGCAAATCAAAAGGCACCATCCCTGTTAACTAGTCCTTTCTTTGGAAGCTGACTCAAAATCTAGTGCTCAGACACCAATATTCAGTCCCTGCAGTTGCGAGCAGTCTGGTGAGGGCCATGTGAACAGTGTAGAGACCTGGGCTTGCAGAACTTGGGATCATTTTACTAGGAAGGGGGCTGGAGGCTGTGGTAGGATTTGAATGCTCAGATATTCTTCTCCCAAGGATACTGAATCACATTTCCTGATTCTAGGTATTTTCCAAGCTATAGAAACCTGTTTCCAACTATCATTCAAGAATTGCCAATGCAATTAAGAAATGGCAGTTTTAAATTCATTCATTTACTTATTTATTCATTGATTTTACTGAAGAGATGCGTTGTATCTTTGATCCTATGCCTGCAAGAGTGATTTGGTGTTTTCCAGGTAGCAAATGGGGAAAGGGAATTCCAATCAGTGGGGTCAGCATATGTGCCTTTGGAAGAAGGCTGAGAAGTTCTGCTAGGCTTAGATGTGAGTGATGTGCATATAACAGGGATTATACAAGATTTCCTAGGGAGATCCTGTATAAAATGACAGGCCAAGATTGTTTAACCTCACTGGCACTTCATTTCCTTTGTGTAAAATGAGTTGCTTGAAACGGTTGTTTCCTGAGACATATTTATTCTGTGTGAGTCTCATTCATTCACCTCACGTCTTCTCTGACTGGAAGTTTCTTTCACTGTCCAGATCTAGCTTCAAAACAGAACAGAACATTATGAGTTATTTCGAGCTAGTTGGTAGAGTCTCAGCCTTTCAGGAACAGTAATGGTTCCAAGACTCCTCCCACTCCTACAAGCAGCAATTTGTAAGTAACAGTTTTGCTGAAAGTCTGTGTTCTTTATGTTTCCCTGAATCCTTGCATCCTTTAAAAGACTGATCCAAACACATCTGGAAAGTGTTGGCCTTTTCCTTTATCAAAACTGCATTTTCTTATTTGCACTTTCTATATTATTGTAAAAATATGTGACCCTATCAGCCTTGGATTGGTAAACCATTCATTTGGTGTTAGAGATAGGCACATGTGTAATGAAGGCCCCACTATTCCACTGAAAATCTTTGTGTCTAAGGGCAAGTAATTAAATATCTATGGACACCATTCCTGAAACAAAATATAATCATGTCATTAATCATACCTAGTGATTAATTCAGTAGGTATGAGGGAAAGGATTCTAACATCAAGGGGACAGAAAATGAACTATTATTTTTCAAACAGGTAAAAACAGAAGAAAAAAATACAGAAAAAAAAGAAAGGAAGAAACGACTCACTGGCAATACGGCTGGCATCATTCTCCACAGCAGGACAAATCATAGTAAGCATATACTCAGAATAATTCAATTTCCTAATTAATTTTTTTAAAAGCAAGTCAAAGGAAGAAATGATTTGTTTCCTACATTTAAGAATAACTGATATTCTTAAAGTGGTTCTAATGGGACTGCTGGGATCACCCTGTTTTGTTTTTGTTTTCAAATCTTAATTATTACTGTCATCTTACAAGCTGAAAACACTGTAGCTAAATATTAGAGTGAGGTATATGAATTCATTAATAATAAGTAATTCAACCTCAACTTTCAATGTGATTTTTAATTTCTAGGAACCTTTCTGAAGCACCCTATAATTTCAAGTAATTTTTTACATCTAGATCTCAAAGTAACATTTCCCGGATCTGGTCATAATTACTTCTGCTTAAAATTGCCTGTGTAGAGACTCACTGTGTAGTTTCTACAGAACCCACTGAAAATATAAACAACTAAAAAACACTTATATTTTCCTACAGCAATGACTTTAAAAAATCATTTACAGTAAATGTATAACTAAAAATACTTTACCTGCACTTGTGTGGGAATTGGCATTGCTAGCATGCAAATACTCTTGCAATATTAGTTTTCTTTCTTTATATTTTACACTACAGAAAGATCTCTTGCTGATATTTGTTAGTAAGTCAATCTTTCTTCCAAACATCAAGAGATGACCTTTTATGACCCAAAGATTTATCAAGTCAGCAGTCTATTCCCTGGGGCCAGCATCTTCAGCCTCTTCCTCTGCCAGTCACATCTGTTGAAGGACTTTGCTAAATCCCATGAGAAAATGGACTAATCTACTTGCTTCAAAGAACAAGGATGACATCTTTACTGGCTATATTTTGTCTAGAGAGGAAAGGAGTTAATAAAGGATGAAATATTTTATCAGGTTTTGAAGATTTGATGCACTGTAATTACAATAAAAGATACAGAGTGTAGTAGTTATTAAGCAGCTACTCTGAGAAGATAAGCCTTTATTATGGGGGAAAAATAGAGAAACATATTACAATGAACTAAATGAGATAATCATACTTAAAAAGATCACTCCCTTTTATAAGTTCATTTTTTTTTTCTGATATGTGACTGTGACATTCTGTAATAATTAATTTCTAGCCTCTTGTTTTGATAATGTAAAAGTCCGAGTGCACCTGCAATTAAGCCCAATTATTTTTGACTTCTAAGGTTGTCCCTATAAATGATGGCTGGTAAAAACATTACAGAGGCGGCTTGTCAAAGACTCCTTGAAAACTACGCAGTGTAAAGACTAGGCAATTATCATCAGTGCTAGTTTTTAGATGAGAAAAGACAGTTACAGCCAGAGCAATAGCATTCAAAATGAGTTCCCAAGTTAAGGAGGGGTACCGGTAACCCTCGGGGTTAACCAGATTTACAGAGGATGCTGCTCGGTTACCTAATGAGAGGCGGCTTGAACGTGGCAGTTTTGCTGTGGTTCTTAGGGAAACCACTTCTTTTCTTTTATTCTTCAGGTCAGTAAAATAAACAGAAATCTGGACTGTTTCATGTCTATATGTTAACCAATTTTCATTATCCTTTTTCTCATGCTTTTAAATAATTGTGCTTAATTGGACTGTGGAGTTTTGCAATTTCTAGGGAATAGTATTTTATGGCATGGTTCTGAGCTTAAACAACAAATACAGTCCCTTTTTCTTTGAGGAGTAAAAGGAAGCTTTTCCCAAATGAATTGTCCATTTGTATTGGAAAATCCACTATCCCTGAGACAGAAACTACTGCGATAAGTATGGACTGAATAAGTGATCTCAAAGCAAGATTGTTTTTTGTTTATTAGGCTTACTGCCATGTAGAGCTTGTATTTCTCAACTTAATGCTTGCCAGCACAAAAATGTTTCTCTAATGGTTCGTAGCTGACCTAGCATTCTCCATCTTCATGAAATACCTTGTCCCTCCATTGAATCTTCTGTTCCTTCCTTTCTCAGGCTTCTGCTCTTTGTCTTTCTTCAATTGACACAACAATGTCTCTGATTCTTAAGTTGAAAGACAACTTTCCAAAGGCAGCTGGATTTATCCTCATTCTGTTCTTTCCATTTCCTCACTTTATTCGTAATAATAAGCAACTTCATGTTATCAACAAGACTGTATTTTCCCCTTTTGCATTCTGGGCATGCATGACATCATTCCACTTCCCTTCAATTGAGCAAAAAGACTTCTTGTCATTTGGAGAAAAAATGTCAGTGATGATTCTATGCTTCTTGCCCCCACAGAAAGTGTAGAAGACAGTATTTACTCTCCGGTCAAATTTGAAACATTTAATATTGCATTCTCTACCTAATTCCCCACAGGTCACTGTGAGGATAAAACTTCCATAACCACGGGGGAAGGTGAAAGTGTAGTGCTCATAATATTCTAAACACAAGACTTAGCTTTGTCCTAGCTGTGTGCCCCAATTGACTTCTCATGGAATTTTGATTTGTTCCAGATCTGAGCATTGAATTGTATCTTCTTGTTAAAACACTCAGAATAAAAGGCTGCAATGGATGCAAGATGAGAAACCTTCTCAGGCATGAATATTACACTATTTTTGGAGACCTAGGCAACTGCTGCTTCTGAAACTGGCTCTGTGTTCTCTTCAATATCATTAGGTGATATCTAGTGATACTAAAAGATCTCTCCCAAAATGGGGTTGTATGACATTTTGGCAACCAATTCTTTTTTTGCCTGAATGAAAGGCTGAGAGGCACCATTTATAACCTGAACCATTCACTCACTGGGATCCTGCTCGTCACTAATGTTCAAAGTCAGATGCAAAAATAAATAAATAAATAAATAAGTGTGCACACATTTCTAAGACAGCTTCTCTCAATAGTAAATGCTTGAAGAGCTATCTTCATTCTCTGTTATTAAGATTCATTCCAAGCCTAACCCAAGATAAGACATTCATGGTAATGCTCTTATGCTCCTCCACTGACTGCCTCTGCAACATCCTGTTATCAAGTAAATAAAAAAGAGAAGCATCACTTGTTCCATTAGATATGAAATAATTAAATGATTCTGTGGTATATAAGCACTTTAAGCTACTTCCAGAGCTACTTTATGTCAAGACTAAGGCAGATCCAGAAGACTCTATTAAAGTACTTTGGGAATGAGCCACTTTGAGGGAATTCACCAGCATCATAGAATTCATCTTTACTACCAGAATAAGACAACACTGGTACTGTATTTGCAGACAAGGTGACAGGGCTTGG
The DNA here is from genome assembly GCF_030222135.1 of Aotus nancymaae. Classification (NCBI taxonomy): domain Eukaryota; kingdom Metazoa; phylum Chordata; class Mammalia; order Primates; family Aotidae; genus Aotus; species Aotus nancymaae. The sequence continues at coordinate 15,186,902 of NW_026988435.1, forward strand.
AGAAGTTAGACTGTGATTAGGCTGTAAATGCCTACTGACTGTGCTATTTGATGTTGGAGGCTCATGATGTCCTAAGGCAGCTAATACAGATCTAACTGTAATTTCTTTTCAAAGTCTTGGACACTAGACACAAATCCTAAATCCATGCCCTAGAGGGCAGTCGGAAGGAGATAGAGAGAGCACAGCTTGGCCCCAGGCACGCAGCAGGGACCCTGGGAATCCACGGGTGGCAGTTACCCCTTTCCCAGAACTCTCCTCTACTCAAACTTCAAACGGCCAGCATGAAAGGCATTTGTCGAAGCTCTTGACCGCCATCTCTCTAGGGAAGGGAGCCAGAGGCTGCTCTGGAGCAATCCTTTTTGTTCCTCCACAGACTGATCAGATGGATCCCTTGTATGTGGCGCAGAGGGCCCATATAATCATTGTTTTAAATTGTCATTTGTTTCTTTTATAATTTTTCTCTGTGTCTTTATGAGTTTTACATGTGCATACTTAGAAATACGTAAGTGAAGAAAAAAGTTACGCTTTCAGAAATACACCCAGTAGCAACGAAGTGTCATCCACCAATAAGTGAAATCATTGCATCTGATAACTCACCAATATGTTATAGTGAAATTTGCAGTGTTTAATAAACACCTATTATGTGACTTTTTGCCAGTATTTTCAAATATGTTAATTTATCTTAAAAATTCCTTTAAAAATTGCACACTTTATAGTATTTTGAGTAAACTGTAACTTAGGTATAAAAATATAGAGTTCTGTATTAATTTACACTAGGGCTTTATATATGGTCAGACTCAGTAATAGTAATATTTTTACAACACAATTTATCACATAACATTGATACTTTCACGAATAACACCACTCACTTTGAATAAGAGATACGAAATTAACAAAAGACTCTTCTGAAAGCAGAGTAATGAAAACCCTATGTAGGGAATAAATCCTGTTTATTTCTGCCTCCGATGCCAGTTATAATACATATTTTAGTCTGACCATCTGACTGCAACATCTGTTACCTGTTTTGTTCTGGCTTCTGAAAGCTTTCTTTTCAGTGTGACTGATCCCCACTACGTGTTTTATGATGTACAAGTGGCATAACAGCACATAGCATATGTTCTTCGGTATTGGGCTACATGCCTTTCATGGACCAAGGCTACAAATCTTCTTTTAATTCGTCAAGTAACATAAGGATTCTTCAATAATATAGTCTTTAACACCTCTAAGCCATGCATAGAAACACTTTCTTTGGTTACAAATACAATAAGAAGACCACATTTGTAACCCTTGTCTCCTTGGACCTGGAGAAGAGCAAAAGGACAAAAATAATATTACGTGACAAAGGCAATAACAACAAGGTTCACTTTTATTGTGTATTTGTGAAAAGAGAAAAAATGACGTTAAACCTGAGAAAGAAATCCTGGCAGTTCCAGTTTAGAGAGTATCAACCATGTGTCCTATGGTTTACGTATTTAAGGGAGGAAGTGAGGATGGAAGTGGTGATGTGAGGTATGCCAATCCATGCAGCCAGTAAATGCAGTCTAGGGCTCTCTCATCCTGAATCCCATGTTCTTTCCCTATCTTCATATTGTTGGATTCACATTGTTGTCATTAGATAAGCAACAAAGGTGAGAATAAAAGCAAAGTGTTCAGGGCATCTCAACATCTAACATTCTGTCTTAGTGGGCTGTAAAATGGCCATTCTCAATAATCATTCATTCATTTCCACTATGTCTGTGTATTCTGTTCCTGTCACTATATCCTCTTCTCCTTGGATTTTACCTGTTCTTAGCACATTGCTTGATCTATAGTGTATAAAAGCATCCTTTGTGACTTCAGAGACTGAATATCCAGATGAACATTCAGATGGAAAAAGCCTTGCAGTGACCACCTGCTACTCTTGGAAGAGTCAGGGAGAAGCCAGTTGTCTTGTAAAAAGTCTGGCTATCTTGAAAACACCACGTGGCAAGAAAGCCAAAGTTAGCCCTGTGGAGAGGATGGACTAGTGAGAGAGATGCATGAATCAACCAGTAACTGTTCTAGCTCTTACGCTACAGGCATCAGAGTAGAAACAAAGAAGCCATCTTGAGCATTCCCGCTCTAGCAGACAGCATATAGAGATGAACCAATGTTCCCAGATGAGAGAGAGAACTGAAACCCTAAACATAGAATACAGTTAAGCCATTTCAGCTGCTCACAACCTAATGAACAGCCCCAGCTTAGGACCCAGGGAGGGTATCACAGGGGCAAGACAAGCCTCCCTGTCGTACCCAGCACAAATTTCAGACCAACAAAACTGTATGTGTTATAAAATATTGATGTTTTTAGTCTGGATACAGTAGATCATACCTGTAACATCAGCATGTTAGGAGGCTGAAGTGGGTGTGTCACTTGAGGCCAGGAGTTCGAGATCAGCTTGGCCAACATGGCGAAACCCCAACTCTATTAAAATACAAAAATTGGCTGGACATGGTGGTACATGACTGTAAGCCAAGCTACTCAGGTGGCTGAGGATGAGAATAACTTGAACCCACAATGTGGAGGTTGTAGTGAACCAAGGTCCCACCACTGCACTCCAGCCTGTGCAACAGAAAAAAACTCTCTCTCAAAATAAAAGAAAAGATATTTTAACCAAGTTTTAGGTGTTTGATACAAAGCAAAAGATAATCAAATTAATGATGTTTTGAGGAAGAATGCATACTATGTAAGATGCCATATTTATCATTCACAAATTCTCTAAATCTTTCTTGTATATAATAATAATAAAAGGTCTTTTTATTACTGTTGTTTAAAAATGTGTTACTCTCTTTTGTGAAAAGCATGTTTTTATATACTCAGAAGGAATAAAGAAATAGTATGCACCTGAGAGCAGGTGCATACTATTTCATGTACAAAAGTCGTATTGTAAGTGGGGGCGGTCACAGAAGCCATCTCCAAAAACGACTTTAAGTGTTTTTTGAAATAAAATTCATCATGTTCTTTTGTTTTCTCTGTCTCTAAGGTTATCTTTGAAAGCAGTTACAAAATATCCATACCAAAACATAGACATGGTGTATAGAAACCAGAAGCCATATTTGATTTAGTGGAAATTAAAATGAGCTATGTCCCCTTTCACTATTGCCAGTATTTGCAAAAAGCATTGACATAAAAATTACCCAGAGACTCAGTTTTTTATTTCTATCTGTTCCCTAGACTGTCAAAAATGCTCAAGAATCCTAATCCACACATTTTGATTAGGTTCCAAACCATATGACTTCAGGCAGAAAGATATTTCAGCCCAATTGGAGGCCCTTAGGGAGAGAATGACTGCTCAGCCTGATTTATTCCATGTGCACAGCCACAGGAGCACCATAGCTCAATGAATAAATGTATCTATTTAATGATTCTTACACCAGTTTTAGTAGTCAGAAAACTTGCTGTATTTATAAAAATAAAAACTGCAGTCCTTTTGTTTTGTTTTTCAAAATTAAGTACATGTGAAATGCAAAAAACATAAATATCTTAAGGAACTGAGGTTATTAGCTAAAGATTGCTCCACCTGAGTTGGAAATATAGGTCTTTGGGATACTGAGATCAAAGGTAATCATAATCTGTGAATGATTTAGAAGTACATAAAATTCACCATTAGAAATTAAAACGTGCTCCAATGCCTGGTATACATGTACTTCTTATAATACCATTTAAAGACTATTTCAGGAGAATGAAGCAACACGTAAGTTGAATGTCAAAAACATCTGGAAGATTATGTTTAATTTGATCAATTAAAAGCTTAAAGGTTAGTGCTCTGACCTGTTTACTTAATGATTTTTTTAATGTCTCTTATGAAAGCAGAGGCACTGTAGTTGCAGGACAGAATGGAGTATTTAAATCCTTCTTCTTTATTCTAGAAAGATGAACTGCACATGAAATCACTCATGATAAAACCAGACTATCACGCTATTGTCTGGAGCAGAGGTCTTTCTCTCAGAGGTCTTTACCTCTTTCTGTCAAAAGCAATATAGAAGCCATTTTAGGCTTTAGGGCCATGAGGTCTCTGTCACCATCTCTGCCTTTGTGGTGACCACAGCTATAGACAAGACATAAACTAATAGGCACAGCTGTGTTCTTAGATAGGCTGCCATTTGAGCCCTGGTCTGAAAATTTGGGATTTGGGGGATCTGTCAGATTTACTGTGGAATACATTTAGGGGACCAACTAAGGAAGATTCAGTCACAAAGCTCAGTGATTAGGAATTAGTGGTCAGAAGGAGATACAAGAAAAATAAAGCCTCAGGGGAAAAACTAGAAAATTTAAATGTGATAGAGGGCAATGTACTTATTATGACAGTGGATGAAGGACTCACATAAAGATGCTGTTTCTCTAGTTGCAAATGGAGTATGAAGCTCTAAGGCATAAATACTCCCCAGAAATGTATATCATGACCTAATCTCCCCCCATCTTTTTTATGATCAGAGACCTGAAGCCAAATAGCTATAGTATATTTCATGAAGACACACAGCTAGTCAATTGCAGAGCCTGTTTTTGAAGCCAAATATACTGTCTTCTCAAAGTCATATTCCTTTCATATAATTAGTTCTCCTTTAACATTTCTCAAATGTTTAAATAAAGGTTTGTTCCAAAGCTTTCATACAGATGACAGCCCTATGTAGAAACAGGCTTGTCTGTGCAATTAACATATGTGCTTTTATATTTACATTGGAGTCCATAATGCAGAATATGACACAAATAATGGCTTTTAAACTCCAACAGATTATAAGGCTAGGTCGTCTTTGATATTACTAATAATCTAAATCACTCCTCCGATCTTCATTGTGTTGCTCCACATCTCCAAGGGAGGCCTTCAGGTCTTTTTCCTTGGAGCTAAGAATTGCAACTAAGCTAAGAAATAATTTTAAATCATTTGAATAATATATTGCTATGCAATCCTCATATTGTTATGCTTATTTTACCGATGGAACTTCTTGTGAGGTGGCAGCACACATTAAGTGAACGTCAAAAGTTAACTTCAAATAATGGTGATTACTAGTAGAATGATATCACTGTGCTTAGACTGGCAATGGCCTAGGTTCATCTCACTTTATGATAATAAAATACACGTATATAATTTTTCTATACATATAAATTTTCCATGCCTATACTTTTATAATACATTTATTACGTACATATGTCTTTCTAATGATTATCAGAGATATTCTGAATTTATATCATCCAATAATATATTACATTTGTAAAACAATATTATATAATAATGTAAAATTCCTGTTATTCATTAATGTTAATATAATTTTAAAAATCAGAACCAATTATGCCAATAAATAAAAATTGTAGTAAATAGAGCTTCATAGCTGCGCCAACAAAGGATATTATTTGATATTGGAAAGGCAAGAATATAGAGAAGAGACAAAGAATAAAAGCAAGTCTGACATCAAAACATGGTTGAGATTATCTGACTAGTGAAAAAAAAAGGCACCAAAATAATTAAGTAAAAGTACATTTCCCAAATCAATTTCTTCTCCTGTTTGAAAAAGATAATCTCTATACTGTCAAACTGATATATTTCATAAAATTAAATTCACACAAATATCATGAAAGATGCATGTGCATTCTCTGTCCAAATAATTGAAAGTGCCAAAAGAAGCATGTACCAAAATAAGCAAGCCTCACTGGGTTTACTTATGCAAACTGACATTACAATACTGCCAAGATGACTAAATCCTAGTGTTATCAGAATTCATGAAATGCGACTTGCCTCAAGTGCCTGAGAACTCCTTCTGCAGTTCCCAATTAGATTTTCCTATTTGATGTGGTTGCTTTCTTGGGTGAAATCTAAATTTAAATTATGTCCAATTCACAACATTTTTCTTGTCAAGAAAAATAAATGTTTTGCTAAATGATTATGTCTTCTTGAAAATATTACATTATGTTTTTTATTAATTTAAAATTTATATGATGGATAAATGTAAACATGTTGCAGAACTTAATTGAGATTGTGCTTCTCCAATCTAATTCTGCTCAGCAATATAATACACATCAAACAGTGGATTTTTGATAGAAACAATGAATTTAAATTTGAATTTTCAGGTTATAGTTTCATTTACATTACCCAATGCACAAAATGTTTAAGCTCTTCTTTCTTTTTCAGACATCCACAATATCAATAAAGTTGTCATACATGCACACAACACTTCAGAAACAGAATACACCTGGCATTTGAGCCAGAAAGAGAAATTTCCTTGGGGGCTCTTTTATTGCTTTAACACTAATCTGTGACAAAAGGGTCTTGTCAGATTCTTATTGCATTTAAGAAGCTTTTGGTGAGATTTGTATTGATCTAGAATAAGGCAACTGACAACATTGCAATAAATTTTTACTACTTAGTACTGATCAATATGTGTTTTTCCTCTGAAACTTTTTGCAGGAAATTGCTTTAATTTTTTTCAGATACGACCAAGATGTTGTTAAGTTAATTATATCTTTTTGCTAAGTTGATTATATCTTGTGCAAAAGGTTACAGACATTTAATGAAGAGAAGAGAATCCCTTACACTGTGATCTTCATTTTCCTGGGATCAGTTATAGCTAATATGTATATAATACACAGACACAGAAAAACATACCAGGCAAACACATCAGATAACAGAGAGATTGACAGATAACACAAGGATCTATATACACTGATTTTTAATTGATCATCATATCTATTTATTAATTTTCTTCATGTCACATTAAAATCATAGGTATTGTCAATACATAACACAGTTACTGTTCCTACATATTTGATAAGGAAATGAAACGAATGGATAAATATACTTTCATGTTCTATTCACACATAGATTTTATCACTATCCCTTTTCTTTCATGTGCTTTAAAAATTTAAGGCTTTACCAATACGATGTGTTTTAATAATTGATACTTATTTTCAGAAGCATATTTTGCATTTCTTTCTTGATGTTACTGTAACTTTTCAAATTCACTTCTCTATCGATCATATGCCTGATTGCAAAGATATTTAGGCTAAGGTAAGAGCAGAGCAAAGAAGGAAATAATTTTCTTCAACAGTGGAGTAAAAGCAAATGGAGGAATAGGTATGATTGTAAATTTCACATTTTCACTATGGTATATTTTTAATAGCTATTTCCACTGCATCTATAAACATCTTCCTGGAATTAGTACCTAAAGAATAAATGTCATGTTTTAAAATGATTTTCCTAACTATAAACCTTTAGAAAAACAGTGTTTATGAAATCCTTTTAAATAACTGAAATTTCAACAAAGGAAACCTTATCAAGTGCATTGTATTGTATCACTGTTGTGACATACCAATGGGGAAATCTGCTCCCATGATCCAATTGCCACCCACCAAACCCCACCTCCAAAAGTGGGGATTGCAATTTGAACATGAGATTTGAGTGAAGACACAGTTCCAAACCATGTCATCAAACAAACAAAAGCTGAGAGATTTTATCAACACCAGACCTGTCCTGCAAGAAATGCTCCAGGGAGTTATTTGATCTGATAGAAAAAGATATTAATGAATAATAAGAAATCATCTGCAGGTACAAAGCTCACTAGTCATAATAACTACATGGAAAAATACAGAATATTATAACACTGTAATTGTGCTGTGTACATGATTATTATCTTAAGTAAATCTAAAGAACAAACTGATCAAAAGTAATAACTACAACGACTTTTCAAGACATAGACCATGCAATGAGATATTAAAAGAAACAAATAATTTAAAAGCAGGAAGACAAAGTAAAAGTGTAGAGTTTCCATTACTTTTCTACTTGCTTGTTTGTTAGTTTCTTTATATAATCAGCGTTCTCATCAATTTTTATAATGGTTTATAAGATATTATTTGCAAGCTTAATTGTAAACTCAAATCAAAATCATACAACAAATACACAAAAATAAAAAGAAATAAATTAAAACATACCATCAGAGAAAATCACCTTAATGAAAAGAAACACAGGAAGCAAAGAAAGAAGGTTGAGAAGAAAAAAACAGACAGAAAATAAATAAATAAATGGCAAGAGTAAATCCCTACTTATCTATAATAACATTGAATGTAAATGAGCTAAACTCTCCAATCAAAACACAGAGTGGCTGAAAGACTCAATTGTTTTTTGCCTGCTAGAAGCATACTTTACCTACAAAGACACACAGAGCCTGAAAATAAAGGGATGGAATAAGATATTTCATGCCAATGGAAACTAGAAAGAGTAGGAGTAGCTATTCTTATATAAGACAAAACAGTCTTCAAGACGAAAAACTACAAGCAAGACAAAATAGGCATTATATAATGATAAAGGGGACAATCCAGCAAGAACATATAACAATTTAAAGTATATATATCTGGAGTAGACCACCCAGATATATTAGGCAAATATTAATAGAGCTATAAGGCAGAAATAGATCTCAATACAGTAATAGCTGGAGACTTCAACACCCACTTTCAGCACTGAACAGATCATTCACAAAGAAAATCAAAGAAGAAACATTGGACTTAATCTGTGCTGTAGACCAAATGAACCTAATATATATATTTCCAAAACATTTTATCCAATGGCTACACAATACACATTCTTCTTTTTAGCAGATGAATCATTTTCGAGAATAGATATGGGGGCGGGGTCAAGAAGGCCGACTAGAAACAGCACCAAAGGGAGACTCCCATTGAAAAGAACCATAATAAGCATATGACTTCTCCACTGGCAAGCAAGGTATCAAGGTTCTCTCATCAGAACTGACTAGCAGACTGGCGTGACCCATGGAGAGGAAGGAAAAGCAGTGTGGTGTGGCGGCCCACCTAATAGCCACATGGGGCAGTGGAACCCTACCCCCACAACCAAGGGAGGTTGTGAGTGAGTGTGCTATTCAGCAGGGGAAAACATGCTTTTTCCATAGAACTGTGCAACCCATGGATTGGAAAATCCTACGGTGAACCCATTCCACTGAGGCCTAGCACCCCAACCCTAAAGCCACGCAGATTTTCAACAGCCTCTCAGCTAGAATCTGCTTAAGCCTACCAAGCTGCCAGGAGAAGAGGTGACCAGCACCACAGCTGTGGCTGCCTGCTGTTTGAGAACTTTGAGCTTCTGGGGGAAGGGCAGCAGCCAGCACTGAGACTCACAACTGCCTAACATGCTAAGCCCCCTGGGCAGGGGAAGGGTAGCATTCATCTCTATAGCTCCAGGCTAATTTTTTGTATTTTTAGTGGAGATGGGGTTTCACCATATTGGCCAGGCTGGTCAAGAACTCCAGACCTCAGCTGATCCACTTGCCTCAACCTCCTAAAGTGCTGGGGTTACAGGTGTGAGCCACCGTGCCCAGCAGGTACAATCTTGTATCTGAAAAAACCTAAAGACTCCAAAAGAAAACACTTAGAATGGATAAACTAATTCAGTAAAGTTTCAGGATATAAAATATAAAATCAACTTATAAAAATCAGTAGCATTTTTGTAGACCAATAGCAAAGAATCTGAAAAAGAAATAAAAACGAATTCAATTTACCAGTGTTACTTATTTAATTTTATTTTATATAATACCTATGAATTAACTCTTGCAAAGTGAATGATCTCAGCAATGAAAACTATAAAACGTTGGTGAAAGAAACTGAAGAAGACACAAACAAATGGAAAGATATTCTATGTTAATGAATTGAAAGAATAAATTCTGTTAAAATGCCCATACTACCCAAAGCAATCTGTAGGTTTGATGCAATCACATACCAATGACATTCTTCACATAGATAGAAAAAAAAATTATTATATTTATATGGAAACACAAAAGACCCAGAACAGCAAAGCCATCTCGGGCAAAAAGAACAATGATGAAAGAATCACATTATTTGACTTCACATTTTACTGCAGAGCTACAGTAATCAAAACAGCATGGTACTGGCTTAAAAACAGACACATAGAGCATTGGAACAAAATAGAGAACCCAGGAAGAAATCCATACATCTATTGCAAACTCATTTTCAACAAAGGTGGCAATAACACACATTGGGAAGAAAACAGTCTTCTCAATAAATGGGATTGGAAAAATCTGTTGCAGAACAATGAAAACAATCAACAAAGTGAAGAATCAACTCACAGAATGAAAGTATTTACAAAGCATTTATTTTTTTTTAATTTTATCATAAAGTTTAATTATGGTTCAGAAAAAATTGAGAGAATAACTTTCTCTGAAAAAATATATTGACTCTGTATAGACTGCAGTTATTGCGGGGAGGGACTGGTAGGTTAAATTACCCTATTTACTATTCTGAAAATGATATTAATAAAAAGTCCCATTTCCAGTCTGAGTATAAAGATGCATGTGCCCAAAATGGCTGAGAATAAATACAACAGGAAATTAATTAGAAATTAATAGAAAAGGAATTAATAACCAGAATATATAAGGAGTTCAAACAGCTCTATAAAAAAGAAATCTAACAGTCCAATTAAAAATGTATAAAAAATCTGAAAAGACATTTCTAAAAAGAAGATATACAAATGGCAAAGAGATATATGAAAAGGTGCTCAACATCATTGATCATGGAAGAAATGCAAATCAAAACTACAATGAGATGTCGTCTTATCCTAGTCAAAATGACTTATCTGAAAGACAAGCAATAACAAATGCTAGACAGGATGTGGAGAAAGCAGAACATTTGCACATTCTTTTGGGAATGTAAATTATTACAACTACTATGGAGATCAGTGTGGAGATTCCTCTAAAACTAAAAATAGAACTACCAAAGGATGCAGCAAACTCACTGCTGGGTATACAACCAAAAGAAAGACAATTGATTTATCAAAAAGATATTTGCACTCTCACTATGTACAGTACCCAAGACGTAATGTAAGAGTCTATCCACAGACTAATGAATACAGAAAGTACAGTACATATACTTTTGGCTATAAATAAGAAACATGAGATCCTATCATTAGCAACAACATGAGTGAAACTGGAGGTTATTATGTTCCATAAAATCAGCCATGCACAGAAAGACAAACTTCAGATATTCTCATTTATTTGTGGGAGTTAAAAATTAAAATAACTGAACTCAAGGAGATAGAGAGTAAAATGACAGTTACCAGAGGCTGGGAAGGTATTTGGGGATGAGGAGTGGAGATGGTTAATGGGTACAAAAGGTAGTTAGAATAAATAAGATTTAGTATTTGATAGAGCAATGGGGTGTCTATAGACAACAATAACTTATTGTACATTTTTAAATAACTAAAGCAATATAATTGGATTGTTTGTAACCCAAGGAAAAGATAAATTCTTGAGGGGACTGATACCCTATTTAACATGATATGATTATTGTGCATTGTGTATGCCTGTATCAAATTATCTCATGCACCCAATAAACATATACATTTGCTAATTACCCACAAAAACTAAAAATATAAAAATATTTTTAAAACAGGCTACAAAATGAATCAGGCATTCTTGAAAAGAGAATTAAAATAGTAAGTGAAAATAGAAAAACAATTAGATTGGCAAGTTGGTAGTTTCTCTGGTAATGGAGGACCAATTTGTTTTGGACCATTTCCTTTACTGAAAACAAATAGAGAAGATGAACATGAGCAAATGGTGAATAACTAGCTGTAAATATTGGAGTACTACCCAAGCAACAAACATTTGGGAGGACAAAACCGTGGAGGGACAGAAATACAAGAGAAATGAGTCAAGCTTATGTTACTTCTTTTTTCCCACTAAGCATTTGCCTTTTCCAATCAGCAGCAGACTTTCAACAGAATCACAGGACCAACATTACAATAATTTGGAAACCATTGGAATTTAATTCCCAACAAGGAGAAAGGACTCCAGAACAAGAAATTTTTTCTGTTTTACCACTGTGCGGCATTAGCACCATGATAGACAAATGTATTAATAAACTCAGTAGATAGCCCATAAAAGGCACACATAAATGTATCAGATCTTGACACATGATGTAATTTGCACTGCTTATCAGTGACAAGAGGATATAATAATCAATAAAAGGTCATGGGGAAAATTGTTGCTTTCACATGGATGCACATACAACAATTTTCCAGTCTTCCTCCCTCATAAACTTTGCAACATCAGGCTAATGTAAAATACTTTCTTAATAATGCCACCTTGACCTTTATTGCAATAAACTCTAACTTCCATTAGATATCTTCTTAGATTATTTAAGAATTAGTAGCACATCATATGCAAGGGTGGTAAAATTAGTTACTCACAGATCAGGAAGAAAACTGTGTAAGGCAAAATTTAAAGTATTTTGGAAGACAATATAGAAGTTTATTTTAAGATAATGGATAATAAACACTTCTTAAAATGAAATACAAATATGAAAAACATAAAAACAAAACTGACAAATTTGACAACTTTAAAGTAAAATATGATTAGTCATAAAGAGAACATAAAAGGAGTTTGAGAGACAAGCCACAAATTAGGAGATGTTTGTAACCGAAGTATCCAGATAATGCAAAAAGAGTAAAAAATTAAGTATCCAGATAATGCAAAAAAAATTATCTTTAGTAGAAAGACAGCTCAATAGAATTCATTTATCAAACCTAGGAGCTTTTTGGATGAGTGCTTAGGGTTCTCTAAGTATGAAATCATATCAGTGACAGCTTAACTTCCTCTTTACTGATTTGGATGCCCTGTATTTATTTCTCTTGTCTGATTGCTCTGACTAGGACTTTCAGTACAATGTTAACTAGAAGTGGTAAAAGTAGGCATCCTTGTGTTGTTCCAGTTCTCAGGTGAATGCTTTCAGCTTTTCCCCGTTCTGTATGATGTTGGTTGTGGTTTTGTCACAGATAACTTTTATTACTTTGAGGTATGTCCCTTCTATGCCAATTGTATAGGGAATTTTTATCACAAAGAGATGCTGGATTTTGTCAAATAGGATGCTCCTTTCTGAATCTATTGAGATGATCATATGATTTTTGTGTTTAATTCTGATTATGTAATGTATCACATTTATTGACTTGCCTATGTTAAATCAACCCTGCATCTGTGGTATGAAACCCATTTCATCATGATATATTACCTTTTTGATATGCTGTTGGATTCAGTTAGGTATTACTAGTATTTTGCTGAGCATTTTTGCATCTATATTCATCAGGGATAATAGTCGTCCGTAGTTTTATTTTTTTGTTGTTATGTCCTTTCCTGGTTTTGGTATTAGGTTGATACTGGCTTTACAGAATGATTTAGGGAGGATTCCCTCTTACTTTAACATTTGGAATGGTTTCAATGAAACAAAAAGCTGGAATTTATCCATCTTCTCTTGATTTTCTAGTTTGTGCACATAAAGGTGTCCATAGCATCCTTGAACGATCTTTTGTATTACTATGCTATCAGTTATAATATCTCCCATTGCATTCCAAATTGAGCTTATTTGAATCTTCTCTCTTCTTTTCATGGTTAACTTCACTAATGGTCACCTATTATGTTTATCCTTTTCAAATAGCAAGATTTTTGCTCCAGAATTTTGTTTATTGTTTTCAAATAACATCTTTTTGTTTCATTTCTTTTGTATTTTCTTGTTTCAGTTTCATTTAGTTCTGCTCTGACCTTCGTTATTTGTTTTCTTCTGCTTGGGTTGGGTTTAGTTTGTTCTTTCTCTAGTTCCTTGAGTTGTGACATTTCATCCTCTATCTGTGCTCTTTCAGACTTTTTGGTGTAGGTATTTAATGCTACAGACTTTCCTGTTAGCACTGCTTTTGCTATATCCTGCAGGTTTTGATACATTCTGTCACTATTGTCACTTATTACAAAAATATTTTTAAATTTCCATCTTGATTTAATAGTTAACCCAAAGATCATGCAAAAGCAGATTATTTAATTTCCATATATTTGCATGGTTTTGAGGGTTCTTTCTGGAGTTTATTACCACTTTTATCTCACTGTGGTCTGAGAAGATACTTGATAAAATTTTGATGTTCTTAAATGTATTGAGACTTGTTTTGTGGACTGTCACGTGATCTATCTTGGAGAATGTTCCATGTGCTGAAGAGAAGAATGTATATTCTGCAGTTGTTGGGTAGAAAGAGTTCTGTAAATATCTGTTAAGTCCATTTGTTCTAGGATATAGTGAGTCCATTGTGTCTTCGTTGACTTTCTGTCTTGATGATCTGTCAAGTGTATTAGGGAAGTATTGAAGTCCCCCACAATTATTTTGTTGCTGTCTGTTTCATTTCTTAGGTCTAGTAGTAATTGTTTTATAAATTTGGAAGCTGCAGTGTTAGGAGCATACAGATTTTGGATTGTGATATCTTCCTGTTGGACTATTCCCTTTATAAATATATAATGTGTCCTTCGTTTTCTATTTTTACTGTTGTTACTTTAAAGTCTGTTTTGTCTGATATAAGAACATCTATTCCTGCTCACTTTTGATTTCTATTTGAGTGGAATATCGTTTTCTACCCCTTTGCCTTGAGTTAACGTGTGTCTTTATGTGTTAGGTGAGCCTCTTGAAGACAGCAGATACTTGGTGGTAATTTGTAATTCTGCCATTCTGTATCTTTAAAAAAAGCTTTTATTTTAGGTTTGGAAATACATGTGAATGTTTGTTACATAGGTAAACATGTGTCATGGAAGTTTGTTGTACATATTATTTCATCACTCAGGTATTAATCCTAGTACCCAATAGTTAACTTTTTTTGCTCCTTTCCCTCCTCACCCTCCTCTCCCTTCCTTCCCCTTCAAATAGACCCTAGTGTCTGTTGCTACCTTCTTTGTGTTCATAAGTTACTATCATTTTCCTCCCACTTGTAAGTGAGAACATGCAGTATTTTGTTTTTTGCTTCTGCACTATTTGTTAAGAATAATAACCTACAGTTCCATCCATGTTCCCATAAAAGACATGATCTTGTTATTTTTTATGGCAGCACAGTATTCCTTGGTGTATAGGTACCAAATTTTCTTTAACCAGTCTGTCATTGATGGGCATTAAGGTTGATTCCATACCTTTGTTATTGTGAATAGTGCTGCAGTGAACTATTGTGAACGTGTATCTTTGCAGTAGAACGATTTCTACACCTATGGGAATATAACCAGTAATGGGATTGCTGAGTCCAATGGTAGTTCTGCTTTTAGCTTTATGAGGGATTGCTATAGTGCTTTCCACAATGATTGAAGTATTTTACACTCCCACCAACAGTGTGTAAGTGTTCCTTTTTCTTGACAACCTTGCCAGCATCTATTACTTTTTGATTTTTTTAATAATGGCCATTCTGCGTGATGTGAGATGGTATCTCATCGTGTTTTTGCTTTGCATTTCTCTAATAATTAGTGATATTTAGCTATTTTTCATATGCTCTTGGCCACATGTCTTCCTTGGAGAAGTGTCTATTCATGTCCTTTGCCCACTTTTTAATGGGGTTGTGTGTTTTTCTCTTGTAAATTTGTTTACTTTCCATATAGATGCTGAATATTAGACCATTGCCAGATGCATAGTTTGCAAATATTTTCTCCCATTCTGTAGGTTGTCTGTTTACTCTGTTGATGCTTTCTTTTGCTGTGCAGAAGTTCTTAAGTTTAAATGGATCCCACTTGTCAATTTTTGCTTTTGTTGCAATTGCTTTTGGTGTCTTTTATAAAATATTTGCTCATTTCTATGTCCAGTATAGTAAAGCCTAGGTTGTATTCCAGGTTTTTTATAGTTTTGGGTTTCACATTTAAGTCCTTAATCCATCTTGAGATGATTTTTTTCCTATGGTATAAAGAAGGGCTCAAACTTCAACGTTCTGGATATGGCTAGCCATTATTTATCTTTTAAGTGGAGCATTTAGGCAATTTACATTCAACATTAGAACTGTGATTTGAGGTACTATTCTATTAAATGAATACAGTAAAGTCTCAGGATACAAAATGATGTAAACAAATCAGTAGCACTGTTATACACCAACAACTAGAAAGCTGCCAATAAAATCAAGAACTCAATCCCTTTCACAACAGCTGCAAAGAAATAAAAGACCAAAATACTTAGGAATACACTTAACCAAGGAGGTAAATTGTCTCTACAAGGAAAGCTACAAAACACTCCTGAAATAAATCAAAGATGACACAAACAAATGAAAACACATCCCTTGCTTATGATTGGGTAGAATCAATATTGTGAAATAGACCATATTGCCAAAAACAATCTACGGATTCAATACAATTACCATCAAAATACTGTCATCATTCTTTAGAAAACTAGAAAAGACAATCCAGAAATTCATATGGAACCAAAGAAGAGCCCACATATCCAAGGCAATACTAAGCAAAAAGAACAAATCTGGAGGCATCCCACTACCCAACTTCAAATTATTATGCAAGGCTATAGTTGCCAAAACAGCATGGTACTGGCATAAAAATAGACATGTAGACCAATGGAACAGTACAGAGAACCCAGAAATAAATTTAAAGACATCCACCTGTTCTTCAACAAAGCTTACAAAACATGAAGTGGGGAAAGGACACCCTATTCAAAAAATGGTTCTGGGAAAACTGTCAAGCTACATATAGAAGAATCAAACTGGATTCTCATCTCTCACCTAATACAAAAATCAACTCAAGATGAATCAAAGACTTAAGTCTAAGACCTGAAACCACAAAAATTCCTTCACAGTGAAAGAAATAATGATCAGAGTAAACAACCCACAGAGGGGGATAAAATATTCACAAACTATGCATCTGACAAAGGACTAATATCCAGAATCTATGAGGAACTCAAACAAACCAGCAAGAAGAAGACAAATAATCCTATCAAAACGTAAGTAAATGATATGAATAAATTCTCAAAAAAAGTTATACAGACAGCTAACATATGAAAAAATGCTCAACATCACTAATTACCAGGAAAATGCAAATTAGAGCCACAACGAGATGTGACCATATTCCTGCAAGAATGCTCATAATCAAAATAATAATGGATATTTGTGTGGGTTTGGTGAAAAAGAAACACTTTTAAACTTCTAGTGACAATGTAAACTAATACAATCATTATGGAAAACAGTATGGAGATTCCTTAAAGAAGTAAACATAGCAATCCCACTACTTGTGGAAAAGAAGTCATTATGTAAGTAAGATATATGCACACACATGTTTATTCCACCACAATTTGCAATTGCAAATATATGGGACCAAAAATGCCCATCAACCAATGAGTGGATAAAGAAAAGGTGGTATATATACACCATGCAATGCTGCTCAGCCATAAAACAGAAGGAAATAATGGCATTCACAGCAACCTGGATGTAGTTGGAGATGATTAATCTAAGCAAAGCAACTCAGGAATGGAAAACCAAACATTGCGTGCTTTCACTTATAAGTGGGAGCCAATCCATGAGGGTGCAAAGGCATGGAATGATATAATGGGCATTGGAGACTCAGGGGGAAGTAAAGGAGGAGGATGAGGGACGAATAATTACATATTGGATACAGTATACCCTGCTCGGGCGACAGGTGCACCAAAATTTCAGAAATCCCCACTAAGTACCTTACCCATGTAACAAAAAATGACCTATACTCCCAAACCTATTGAAATACATTTTTTTTTTAAAAAAAAAAACAGACAACTCAATAAAAAGTGCTATCTTTAAGAATGTAAATTGGTACACTGCTTTGGAAATAAAAATATTTTAAAAAACTAGGAAGTGGCTACTAACATTGAAACCACATATGTTCCATGACATAGCTATTCTGTTCTGACTTATGTAGCCAAGAGAAATATGGCTTGGATTCTACATAGGAACAGTAAAGCTTTCAAAAAGACTCTAAAACACCATGAGGCTCTTTTAATAGAAATCTGGGTCTAATTCTGCATGCCCACCTGCATACATGGTGCCAGAAACCAGACACAAGTAATCATACCCCTGCTTCAGGCTGTGTAAACTTCTCTGTCACTGCATTTGCCAGGTAAGCTAATTCTCCTGTGTAAACTTCTCTGTCACTGCATTTGCCAGGTAAGCTAATTCTCCTGTGCTTGGCTGACACAACACTTCTAATTTCAGTGTCCAATTTTTGAGCAGTTGGGTTTGCTTGTTTTTATTACCATGTTAAATATACACATAGTAGAATATCAGTTTCAATGTGCATGTCATAGAAATGTTTTCACAGGTACATTCAAATTAGCAACAGCACCGATAGAAAACAGCACAGGATTCATGAATAGTAGAGTGGATGAAGTCATTGCTGTAATATTCCTGCTGGGAAGTGCTTTGTGGAGGTGAAAACGAGCAAAGTTCAGAGAATGAATCTACTTGAATAAAAATCATAGACAATATACAGAAGAGAATAATAATGATAAAGTCAGACAAATACATGTATTAGGAGTTCTACTCAGTGAATTTGCTCCAAATATTCAAACACTGGCAACATTAAATCATACATTATTTATTTCAAATAAAATTAGGAAAATACCAATTACTTTATAATTTATTTCAAATAAAATTAAGAAAAATACAAATTACTTTGTAATTTTCTTGGAGTAATTGTGGAGTGAGAATGGTGAAAAGCACAATATGTGCCTTGAAACTAAAACTGTGGTTATGTTCTATTTATTGACGTGGGTAGCCTGTCATAAGTGGTCTACATTTGACTGTTTTTCAACTATACAGTCTTTCAAATGTGTGATATATTACACTATAGGAAAAATTTAAACTATGTTAACATTGAATTATGTGATCTATCTGGAATGTGGTTATTCCTGGTGTCAAAGTATCTCCTCTTACTAGAACTATAATTGTATTATAATAGTTTTACATGATGTGATTGAAGTATGTTACATTTAGCAATGTAAACATGAATATTTTTAATCAGTATGTGTTTAAGGAAAAATCAAAATGCACACAAATATTACTTGCATAATTTTTTAAAATCTGATTTTGAAACTTCAAACTCTTTACCAGAAGGAAAGAAAGTGTAACTGAGTTTTATTAAAAAAAAGTAATAAAAATAAAAATAAAAAAATAACAGGCACAAATGAAAGCAACTATCTTAGTTAAAAGGATGTTTTATTTCCTAAAAAATAGACTTACATCTTCTACTAACTAGAACACATTTTTAAATTTGTTGTCCTCTTATAGACAAGCACAGTTTCTCTTTGAGCATAGTTGCTGAAATTAATTATGGAATTTGAATAATGTAATATCTTTAATGTCATGCTTTGCATTCATGGCTTATGTCTGTCACCCTTCCTTTCCAAAAAACCAAAACAGGGAGCTGTACCTCCCTATTTCACCACACAAATATTACAATTGGGAAGGAGTCTTTCACAGAAAAATTGAACACTGTCAATAGTGACTAAATGTGAATTGCAGTTGTTATTAATATCTTTAGAAGTAAAAACTTCGTGGATAATCCATTCAGGGATAAATTGGTTGTGAAATAAACATATTTGAGCAAATACTACTGCAAAAAATACCTCTAAATAAACTGTGAGCTCTTTCAGGTAATGAACTTATTTAATATATTTAAATTCTAAAATCTTTTAGAACAATTTTCTTAACAAGTTACTCTACAACTACATATTGATTAATGAGTTATTCGACTACAGTTCAGCTAATGGATGCTCACAGCACATTCAGATAAAAATCTAATAGTACATGATGAATATAAAACAACTTACTATATAATTCCAATGTCATCTTAATAATACCTGCATAGTTTACAAATCAAATAAGCACGTTTTATTATTTCTTAGGTTCCTTTGATACATAATTCAGTACTAAGCATTTACATGTATTTTGAAGAGAGTTATTCACTTTTAAAAAGTAAAATATTAGTATTACAAGTATGGCCATAGTGTGAAAAAAAAGTTAGAGATGTTTTGATATCACTATAGTGGTATTTGTAAATAAATATAGATTACAAAGAGCCAAATATATAAGAATGGAAACTCATGCTTTAAATTGGATGCAATATCAACTGTTCCTAATTTTGAGAGAGCTAAAATAAAATACTCCAGTAAGACTTAATTTATTTTTCAAGTTTGCAAAACAGACTTAGCAGATAATATGTCAAGGTCATATTATTCTCAAATAATAATAAAATTTTAAAGTATAATTAATTATTTAAAATTACTAATAAAGCCTCTGTAACCACTAATGGAGTGGTTTTTTTTAAGACAGTAGGTATAAAGAACTGAAAATGGCTGCTGAAAACAGCCCTTCTAACCCACACAACTTTCTGGTCTCCCTACAGTCAATTGTATAAAGTGGTAATGACATAACAATAGTTTAATTTATAGAATGTTATGTATTATTGATCTCATGCTACATATTAGCAGCCACAGGTTAATCTGTGACTCCAAAGTAAATTGAGCTTTTAATGTGGTCACAGGACCAGCACATATCGAAATTCATAACCACATTCTAGTTCACAATCACTAAAGCAACCCCCATTTCAGAATAGATAATAGAAGTTAGTTTAAAGGAAAAGAAAGGGTAAGTTTTGATACATTTGTTTGGAGGTCCAGCAGGGAATCTTTTCTTTATCTTTTTCGTCTGTAGCATCTTGTGACTAAGATTGTCCCCATTTGATTTTGAATGTTCTTAACATGTTGCCTGTAAAATGTCACAGTGATATATTTTCCTAGTGTATTATGCACCCATACATTAAAGATAAGGTTCTCTCTTACATATTATTAATTCCAATTTTAAGTAATTTTGGATCCTAATTGCTCATGATTTAGCACTTCTTAGTTGTAAAGTGTGAATATAAAACCTGTAGTATTTGGTGGCCGATTACACCAAAGTACAAGATGAGTTCTCTTTCAGCATTCAGCTTGCTTTCCTGAGCCAATTGATTGTAGATGATCAGAAAAATTAAATATAAAGCATTTGGAAATTCTTGGAAAATTGCTGTCTAAAAGTTGAGAGCTAAGAATAGAATTCACATTCATATTTTATTGCCAAATCTGTGGACCTCTCATTCTTCAGTTGCGCTTTTAGTGAATAGGGGTTTTATAAATGACATTCCAAAATATGTAAACTTATATGATACAGACTACTTAAAGGTGGAAATAATTGGGTATTTGAGAATGATTGTTTTTTCTATTCATATTAAATAAACTTTGAAAATATTTTGAAATGTACAGTATTCTTGGAAATGTTGTGTCTTTTAAAATCATAAACTGCTTTGTGGAAATAAAATCTGCTTCTCTTTCTTGAATAAATTCATCAAGAATACAATATTAATGAATTGTATATTATTGAAATATATTGTATTCTAAATTAATCCATAATATTGTATTGAATATACAATATTATTGGCAACTATCAAAAAAAAACTCAGAAGTTTTGCTGATGGAGACTGAATTGTGTTTCTTTAGGACAACAAACAGTTAATATAAAAAATAACAGAATTTTTTCCTATACGATGCCAATTGGTATCTCCAAAAAGCAAACATATTTTGAATAATATTAATTAAAAACATTTAATTTTAATTTATTTTTCTTTTACATCTAGAAAAATATATAAATTTAGTTCAGCATTTGAGAAAAGCAGAAAAAAATGTTTGATCTTTCTTTTCTTTACTCATTCTGATTTTCAACCATCTTCCTTGAGTGTTTTGATTTTCACTTTGCTTTGTGTGGAAAGACAAAATAATTAATCAGTATTAATATCAGAGGTGATTGGCATTATTTACTTTATACATTTGGAATAAAATATCAATCACAAAAAGCAAAAGTTTGACTATTGCCAGTACAATATGTGTGCATATGTAATATGTATATTATATAATAAAAGGAAGCTATAGAACCAATTTTATAAAATGCAGCACTTATAATTTCAAAAATAAGAAAAAGAAAATGTGCTATTAGACTTCATTGTATTAGTGGCACATTATCATAACCCCACAATTATACCAACACTTTATTAAAGTGTTCTTTCATGACCATATATTATATTTTATGATAATTGTATGTCATTTACAGAGGGAGTTAAATTAATGTTTCTAATAACACCTTTAACCTTCTCTGAGTTAGTTCTTCATGACAAGCAATATAACTATATTTAAATGCATACATTAATTGGTCATCACACTAACTCTTTTGCAGAGTAATAGCTTGAGCAAGCCATTTATATTATTTGTACTGTGTACACTGCAATTATATTTTCAGCATGTTTGAAAAGGAATATTAACGCGGATTTAAATAAGCATTTTACACTAAATTAATTGTAAAATACACAACTACAAATGCTTAGCCATGACATTGCATCTTTAATTCAACCCTGCTTCTCCTATGGGCACACTTTACAGTACTTGTTCAGAGTGAATATGCTGTCTAGTTGCATAGTATAGAAAGAAATGCATGAGATGTAAAGATTTTTTTAATCATAAAATTATTACTTATTCAAGGACTTAATTAAAGATTAATAAATGCTAATGAAATTCTTTTTTATTATTCTTTAAGTTCCGGGGTACATGCAGGCTTGTTACATGGGTATACAGGTGCCATGGTGGTTTGTAGCATCCATCACCCTGTCGTCTACATTAGGTATTTCTCCTAATGCTATCACTCCCCTATCGCCCCACCCTCTTGCTATCTCTTCCCTAGCTCTCCACCCCCCAACAGGCCTCGGTGTGTGAGATGTAAAGATTTTTTAAAAAGGAGAAAGAAAAAAATATCCATAATGCATGAATAATTGGGATATGTGTACTTAGAAATTTGACAATCTTTTCTGCTGAAATGATTTTAACGGAGCTTTGGATAAAGACAAAATACTTAAAATTCTTACATTTCAGTAGATTAGCAAGACATATTTTAACTGCCTCTAAAGGAATTCTAGCTTATTAAATAAATTAGCATAAGGCTTTTTGCAGTCTGCTTTACAGTCTGATGCAGACAGGTGAGACAACTTTGAATTTGAATACAAAAATTAAAGGACATTATTCTACTTCTTGTGAAATTTAGAAAATTGAGTTTGGTAGGGTGAGATGACTAACAGAAATAAAATCATCAAATCTTCAATTAAAAAATTTAAAAATTTAAAAATTCACATATGATCTTAGATAGCTAAGGATTGTGAAAATTTTATTTTGTATAAAAGTACAGTATAAGGAGCACAGAGCAACAAATATTAAATGTGAGATAACTTTTTATTGTGGTCAGGATGAAGTATAATATAAAACAAAAATTGGACTTTTAGGAAAAATACACTTCATTGTTTTGAGTGACAGAAAGATATATCACATTTTAATTAAAATAAATTAATAGAAAATACTCATTAATGATACTAAATAAGTTGAACAAAAAGATTATTTCACAATTTTAGTAATAAAGTATATCATTAGTATAAAAATACTACATTAATATTAAAAAGGACATTTCTTCAAATTTAACATGTCTGACTTAAGGACATTTATTTATTATCTTACAATAAATGGTATATCATGATAAAATCTATGGTATTTGAAATCTAAGTTACTCTTAAGGTCTGAATATTTGTGCCCCCCAACATTCATATGTTGAAATCCTAACTCCTAAGGTGATAGTATTGAAAGGGAAATCTGTGGGAGTTGATTAGGTCATGGGGGCAGAGCCTTCATGAAGAGGATTAGTGAGTACCCTCACCAAAGAGGCTAAAGAACAGGAGCTCTTTCCACCATGTGAGAAGACATCTCTGAATGAGAAAATGAGCCTTCACCAGACACTGAATCACAGTCTTCAGAAATGTGAAAAATAAATTTATCTTGTCTATAATCTACTCAGTTTTGTATTTTGTTTTAGTGTGAACAGACTAAGATGATTACTATGAATAATAAAATAGTTTTATATATATATATATAAAACTATTTTATTATTATATATTTATATATTTATTATATATATATATATATATATACCATGTAAATTAAGCAGGAGAACATTACCCACATTGTGGTTCACCTGTGTCCTTCCATGCAGTCTCCTTCTTCTCCCTTAGTATGACAAACATTAACAAAAAATCCAAGTGTGGAGTTCATAATTTTCCTTCTTCGATTATAGTATTAATATATATTAATATATATATATCTTCAAAACATAGTTTTTTACTGTATGATTTTTAAGTTTATAAAATGTTTTCACAATTTCTGTATTTTTTTAACTTCATAATTTATTTCTGAAATTTGTCTATGTGGCTGCCTATAACAGTTGCAACATAATTTTCACTTCTAAATTACAGTCCAGCTCATGAGTACACACACAAGCTTGTGTGTATTTGCCTATCCACAGACACTTGTTTTACTTTTTTTTTATTATTATGGAATCAAAAAAACCTGCTCCTGATGTTTTCCACATTGCTCCTGACATGCACATTCAAGATCTTCTCTAGGGTTGCACCTCATATTGAAATTTCTGGAAAGTAAGTATATATTGTTTCTATTTTTGAAATAGTGATAAATAACTTTAAAATGAATTTACAAATGTAGATAGATGCCATGAGGGTGTAAATTACCCGTAGCTCTCTATCATTATAAATACTAGGTATTTGCTGATATTTTGTTGCAATTTTTCATATATTAACACATTTGAGCAATCTTATCACTCTTTTTAAAAATTTCTAGTGCAATTGTATCTGCTATTTTCCAGTTCATTCTCAGTGTATTTTGGATAATATTCTTTAGTCAATTACATGAGTTGCAGATATCGTCTCTCCATGTGTGACTAGTCTTCTGCTTACTTCATGTTATCAACTGATAAAGAGTCTAGTAAGACATTTTAATGCTATAAAATTTATCAATATTTTCCATGACAGTTTGTACAGTTCAAATATTATAGATTTACATATTACTTAAAAATATGTCATATTCCAGATATCTTGGTTTAGTGAACCAAGGGCTTGAATATGGTCTAAAAAAACATTTCACAGCACTAGATGACAACTTTACCTATTTGCATTGAAATGTAGCACAGCTATTTTATTTTTTAGTGGATGAATCTTCTTCTGCAAACAATTCCTACAGCGGAAGCAGAAAGACTAGTTTTGGAGAACAGACATTCCTATGTCTTAAATTTTGATTATCCGTAAAGGAACTAAATGTTCTAATAAAAGTGTCCTTTGTACCCTTCAGGAGCTACATACATGTTTAGAGAAGGTCTAATTCAGGCATTTTCCTGTATCTCATTAAGTCTTTGAATGACTGAGTAAAAAATAACTGTTTTATGGGTCTCCTTTGTGAGTGAATTAAGCATTTTGGGGACTATGTATTTTAAGTAATGGATTATGGTTTTGAATTTACTGCAGATATGATTGTTGCAGAACCTTTCATATCTACACCATTTATTAGAATTATTGAAAAATGACACTCATTTTATTGAGTGTAATACAAGAAGAATCCTGAAAAAAAGGATAATAGAGAACTAACATTAAAATAGAAACACTCAGGAGCTTATTAGCTGTCTATAGATAAATAAGTTGCATAAAATAACTTAAAATAAAGAACTTTTGAAACCATTAAGGTGGTAAATACTAATTAAACTAACTAAATAAAGTAAAAAAAAAAAATAATTGAAACAAAGCTAAAATAAAAGTATGTAAAATTTCAAAGAATTGTAAAAGTGATATTTATAGTGATAAACTAAAATATGATAAATATTTTTAAAACTTTAGAGCTAAGAAATTAAGATTAAATTCAAACATACATAAACATTTAAATTACAGAAAGAAACTCAGAAATGAAATCAATATGAACTGGAACTTTTATACACTGCTGGTGAAAATATAATCCAGTACATCTCATCAACTTAGACACACAAGTACTATACAATTCATCAATCCCACTCCTAGATATTTATCCAAGTGAGATGGAAACATATGTCTAGATAACTGGACATATGTTTGGTACAAGACTGTTACAAACTTTGTGTTGGTTTTACTCATAATATTCTTTAACTGGAAAAGGCCTAAATGGCTAACAATAGGTAAATGGTTAAATGAATGGTGGTTTTATTTAAACAATGTATTCATTCCCAGCAACAAAAACTGAACAAACCACTGATACAAGCAGAAACATGATTAATTTCAAAAAATGAATGCTCACCAAGGAAACCAGACACAAAACAAGTTTACTGAATAATTTCATGCATATTAATCTCTAGAAAAGGCAGATAAGTAAGCAGTGACAGAAAGTTGGTAAACAGATGATTGAAGCCATGAATTGTGAAGAGGATAGGAAATTTGCTGCATAAAGGAAAAATGACACTTTTGAGGGAGATGAAAATATGTTATGCCTAAATTCAAATTGCTCTTATGCTTTTGTTGAAAATTATGAACTTGTACGTTCAAAATGGAAGCATTGTGTTGCATGGGAACTAAACCTCAATAGTTGTTTGAGTGTGTTTTGGGCACAAGTGGTTCCCAAAGCCAGATTTTGAGTACCACTTTAAAATTTAAATTTAATTTCATAAGGATTATAGCAATAGAATACCATAATTTTAGGCAAATGAGTATTTTTAAAACAATCTTAGATA
The DNA here is from genome assembly GCF_030222135.1 of Aotus nancymaae. NCBI lineage: Eukaryota > Metazoa > Chordata > Mammalia > Primates > Aotidae > Aotus > Aotus nancymaae. The sequence goes on from NW_026988435.1 coordinate 15,213,339, forward strand.
GAGCAGAGTCTGGCAAAAGACTTCAGTGAGGACTTGGGCAAACCTACTCTTTAAAGCAATGGTGAAAGTCTTAGGATGTAACTGGACCTGTAAATCTGGAACAGTTTTGGTCTATTTTCCTTTGTGTTATTCTTTACTCACTATCCCACATTAATTCACACTCATTTTATTTAAGTGGATTTTTGACAATTGTATAATATTCGATTGGTGCACAAGTAATTGTGGTTTTTGCCATTACTTTTAACAGCAAAAATATCCTATTTTACTGGCAAAAAATATCCTATTGTACTGAATCAACATTACAATATTATCTTTTTAAAATAATAATGTAAGCCTGGTCAATTGATGACTTAGTTGATAATTATAATGGTAAAGCAGGAGTGCAAAACATGTATAATAAAAAAAGTTATAATAGCAATAGTAGTAGAAGTTAAAATGACTTATTAGTTGATGATGCCAAAATAATGTCATTTTGTAGATTAGGACACTATATGCTGAACTCTTGCTCTGTACTCAGAACTTGGCTAGATATTGTGAAAAAGACATACGAATGAAAAAGCAATAAATAAAATAAACTTATTTCAGGAAATCTCCTGAGCAACACACCAAGAAGCAGTAAAAGGTATGAAACAGTAAATAGTATGGGATAGCATATTATGAAGTACTAAATAGTGTGCTGCCAACTCTACATACAGGAGAAGAACAAAGGAGAAATAATTAAAGAAAATTATCTCTTCTCTGTCTTCAGTCACTCAAAACTCAGACTGTAAATAAAGAAACCTTGTCAATTGTATATTTCTATGTATCTTCCTTGCACTCAATTCCTGTGCAAATTTGCACAATATTAAAATTAAAGAGATGTGATTTTTATTGCATATGCTGCAAAAATGTGTCTGCTGTAGTGGATAGAGTATTGAAAACTACTAAATATTTGGTGAGAAGGTAAGTTATTCTAGGGTTGAATGTTACCTCTAACAGCATTCTTCTTTTATCCAAGAATCTATTAATTTTAAATTTTCTTCTGTTTATAAATTTATCAGGGATAGCTGCAGGACATAACAAACTGAACTTTCTTACATTATACTAAATGTAACCTGTTTGCCATGGTCTTCGTGTTTGTGTTCCCCAAAAATTTATATATTGAAACCCTAACCTGCAAGATTATATCATGAGGAAGATATGGTTTTAGGGAGGTGCTCAGGTCATGAGGGTAGAGCCCTTATAAATGCAAATAGTGTCTTCAAAAAAGAGGCCCCAGAAAGCTCATTCACCGTTGCCACCACGTGAGGTTGCAGCAAGAAGATTCCTTCTGTGAACTGGGCAGCCACCCCTCATCAGACACTGAATCTGCTGGCATCTTGAGCTCGGACTTCTGGCTTCCTCTGTTTTGTATTCTTATCAAGAAACAAAAGGGTGACTATGGTCAATGATAACGTAATTGTATTTTTTTAAGTAACTAAAAGAGTATAATGTGGTTGTTTGTAACTCAAAGGATAAATATTTTAGAGGACGGATACCTCATTCTTTATATGATTATTTTACATTTCATGCCTGTATCGAAACATCTCATGTAACCCATAAGCATATATACCTACTATGTATGAACAAAAATTAAAAATGAAAAAAAACAAAAAATACTTGAGGCTAGGCAATTTATAAAGAAAAGAGGTTTACTTAACTCATGATTCTGCAAGTGAACAAGAAGTATGGTGCCAGCATATTCTCAGCTTCTAGTGAGGGCCTTTGTCTTACGTCAAAACATGGTGCTGTACATCAAAGATGAAGCTAGCATACAGCAAAAGAGACCAAACCCAAAGGACATCCTGGCTTTATAAAAACTCTAGAACTAAGTCATTCCCTTATGAAGCAATCCAGTCTTGTGAGAATGATAACCCATTACCCTGAGAAAGGTGCCTAAGTGATTCATTGGAGGTCTGCCTCCACAACACAAACACCTCCCACTGGGCCCTACCATCCAACGCTGTCACATTGGGGATCAAATTTTAACATGAGACTTGGTGGGAATAAACAGAGCATATCCAAATTATGGAACCATCCTAGCCTCTAAAACTGTGAGAAATAAATTTCTGTTGTTTATAAGCTACCCATTTTTATGATATTTAGTTAAGGGAACTCAATCAGATTAAGGCAATATTTTTGTGTGAATTTCATTTAAATTATCCCGGAATATTATACCCTACTTTACTGAATCAATGTTACACTATTACCTTTTTAAAATAATAACATACCTAGCAAGAGTTCTAGTGTCCTAATCTGCAAAATGACATTGTTTTGGCATCATCAACAAATAAGTCATTTTAATTTCTGCTATTATAACTTTTTTAATACAGATTTTGCACTCTATTGTTTAACATTATATTCATCCACTAAGTCATCATTTGACCAGGCCTATGTTACTATTTTACATTCAATATTCAAGCTTACATTCAATAATGCAAGCTTGGACAATTGATGACTTAATAGAGAAACATAATGGTAAATGAGAGTGTGAAACATAATTAAAAACAAAGTAAGTTATAATAGCAGAAATTAAAATGAATTATTTGTTGATGATAAAGAGAGAGCCAATCTCCAAGCAAGCTGCCACAATAATATTGCTAGCAATTATCATCAATGGAGTACACACTATAAACTAGGTACTCTGCTGGGAACTTTGTGTCATTATAGCAGTAAAATAATGACATGTAATATTATTAATACTAACACTCATAGTAGCAAAAAATCATATAATAATATGATATTTAGTGGTAATGATAGTTCTAATACTTTCCCTATGGTAATACATTTAATTTTTACTATAAGCTTGTATTTTAAGTGCTATTATTACTGCCAGTTTTGTAGATTAGGACACTAAAATACAGAAGGGTTAATCACCTTTCTCAGAGTCACATAAAAAATTAATAATGGAGCTAGATCCATATTCTACTTTCTTCCTTGAGACTTTGTTCTTAACCATTACACTACAAGCCAGAGATGTTGAGAAGTATTTAGAGTATAGCATAGTATTTACAGTTCATGGGCTGTTGGGGAATCTATCCTCTGAGAGGTTAACTCATTTGTACACAAGTCAAAAGTGGTGAGTTAGGACTTGAATCTATGTTTCTCTGACTCAATAATTGTGTTCTTTCTGCTGTGTTATGTTGTGAGACATATACAATATTGAATGAAATGTTAACCTTGTTGTATTTCAAAATATTAATAAATATATTCTGAACTCTTGCTATGTACTTGGAACTCTGCTAGATGTTGTGAAAAAGACATATGAATGAAAAAGTAATAAATAAAATAAACTTATTTCAGGAAATCTCCTGAGCATCAAGTCAAGAAGCAGTAAAAGGTATGAGGCAGTAAATAGTATGGGATAATATATTATGAAGTACTGAATAGAGTGATGCCAACTGTACACATTGGAGAAGAACAGAGGAGAAAGAAATCCACAAGAGACTCAGCAGTCAGGAACGGCATTATAGGCGGCATCAGAATCTAGCTGGACCCAGAAGAATTGTGTAGATGTTGACAGGTGGATAGACAAACCAAGTCCACCCCAGCTGAGGAGGAAAATGGCAAGCAATTTAGGAAAAAAAAAAAACAGTTTTCAGAAACAAGGAGGATTCTTGTTTATTTACGGTAGAATTATAAAAATTAATGAATAAAGAGTAAGACATCTTGAATATGTTACTCAGAGGCAAATAAATGGAAACAAACATTTAGAAGCCAGAAAATAAATTCATTGTATTTATTGCAAAGACTAGAAAATTACTAAGATCTTTGTACACAGAATTTGCACATAGTAATAACTAATAAGTTAAAGCTATATTTAATTATATATTGATTCTGTACAAACTCATGGAGCAACTTCTCTGGTCTCTGTTAGCTACTAATCAAATAAATTTGAAATAGAATGAGGAAAGACTTAATTAGGCTCATTTTCTAACAAATCAAAATATTAGAGAGAGTCGCTGTGTTAAGAAAGTCTTTAGTTGGACCAGTATTAGATTCAGAGTGTTGCGGTTTTCACAAATGTGCATATGTATTTTGTTATCTTCTAATAAATTACTGAAATATGTCCAATCTTAAGAGACTTCATCTAAAAATACCACAATTTGTTTAATATTTGTTTTAAATATTATGTATTACTATCTTTCTCCATTAACTAAACATTTTCCACTAGCTCTTTTTATAGAAAAGTAATTCATCAGACATAGAACACTGAAAAATTCGAGTTTCCTTTGATATTGTGTATACACTGAGGAATAATAACAAACAGATCTAGTTCATTTTTTTCCCTAATGCCATTGCTTTGGTTCCACTGGGACTGTCACTGAAATTATCATTAATTTCTTACCTGGAAACTGAAAGTACAGGAAGGTATCAAACTTGAGTCATTTTAATGAAACTTAGAATCAGATATAAGAAAATGAGTATAGCTTGAGATACAGTTGACTTATTTGTTTCATTCATTAGAGAACTCTGCCAAATAAACATAGTCATAGGATTTCTTTTTCAAATGGTACAGTCGTCCTATTTCAAAGCCTGAGTTTTTAAAGAAGTGCAGCTGTTTCATAAATGCCTATGTCTAGTACCAGACGATATTGTGACCAAATGGACAGATGAGGTAAACCTCTTTACTATCAAGAAAACAATTAGTTGCACATGACCTATAGTTGGTAATGACTTGCTTGTGCAGAGCATCACAAGAATATGTAGAAGGAAAAGGAAGGGCTATTCTGTACCAACGTGAATCATAGTACCAATGATGCCTGCTCAGTTCTAACTCTTGAAAACAGTAGTACCTTCAAGCTACCCATGAAAATACTGGGAAGAGTTTCAAAATTGAGAAGGGTGTTTGCACATGACAGCTGGAGGTTATATAGCTAGTGGGGTTAACCAGGTTCATTGCTAAAGGTGGCCAAGGTCACGTCAATAGGGAAACAAAAGAGGGTTAATTTCAAAGAATGAGCTGTGGACCACAATTAAGTCATCTGTCTTGAAAGATCAGACACAAAGGAGAAATGAAGTGCAATAATAACAGTGAAAAAATGATTTGTAACTATTAAAATAACTTAGGAATATATAGTATACTTTTAAATTTTAATTATGGATATATAATAGTTATACATATGTAGGGGGTATATGTGATATTTTGATATAAGCATACAATGTGTAATGATCAAATCAGTGTAATTAGGGTATCCATCATCTCAAGCCTTTTTATTTCTTTGTATTAGGAACATTACAACTCTGCTCTTTCAGCTATTTTAAAATACAGAGTAAATGATTGCTAGCTACAGTGACCCTTTTGTGTTACTAGACACTAGAAGGATGACTTTAACATCATCCAGACACATAGAACTCCTTTCAGTAACCACATTCTCCTGAACAAACTCTGAAATGCTTTATACAAAAGTCTAGACTCATTGCACAGTCTTTAAGGGGGATGTGGTTAATGAAATAAGTTATTTGCATCTGGATGATATGAAGTAATCCTATGATTCTGACAGAAGGGTTACAGAAATCAATTTCATTGACAGGCCATACAACTGTCATTATATAGTAAGAAATGGACAAATGCATTTCTTTATCTTAAGGACAAGTGTATTCAATGAAAACGAACTTTTCCTGAGAGGTAAGAGGCAGTTTGCCCCAGCTCTATTTAGCAGCATCAGCTTGTTATCAGCAAAGATTACCTCAGAATGACATGCGTGTTCTTCCCATGCTGGCCCGGCAAAGGAACTGTTACTGAATACCAAGAAAGTGCTACTTTCAACGGGACTATCAAATGGAAGTGCTGGTCAATGGAGCTGGCTATTTGGCTAGGGAAATTATAAAAATAAATAGCACAAGTTTATGCGTAGTTTAATAAGTTTAACCTTGGTAGGTGTTGACACTTGCTCTCACTTCAACAGAGTATATCATTAGGAATAACAATAAGTAAGCACATGGAAATAACACAAGCATAGAGTTATTACAGATTGATGTTACCTCTGCCATCGGTAATGCTGTTAAGTCTTGTTAGGAGCAGAAGTAGTCACGTCTAGTCTCATTTAACGTATGCAATTTAAATTGTAGAGAATATCTTTCTTTTATTTATGTAATTATAGACACAAAGTACAATATACATTTTAGGTTTACACATATATGTTATTATTCAAGTTCTTATATCTAAAATTATTATTAAAATTATAATTTTGGGAGGACTTAAGGGGATTTTTGAAGGTAACACTGATAATGTAAATTAGTATTTTTTAAATCTTTAACTTTAGAAAAAAACCCGTGCAAAAGATGCAACTTCAATGTAATGAGAAAAAGAAAATCCATTTGGCAATTTAGGAAGATACAGAGAATGGCACAGATATGAGTTCAAGGACTGCACAGTTTCAGTCTTTTTGCAGGGGCCACATGTGCTGGAGGTTACAGTGCTTAAGCCAGTAACTGACCTAAATGATCTCATCAAACTTCTTTCATTCATTCATTCAGAATATGTAGTTATTTGTACATACCCTGTGCTAAGCCATTCTAGGGACTGGAAGTACAATATTACGCTGCATTCTTGAATGCAGTGAATATTAAATGGAAAACAAATATCAAATAACAGGTGTTATGATGGGAAATGAAGGATAATATGGTAGCGGATTGGTCAGAGAATGTTGTTTTTTTTTTTTTCAGACCATTAAATCTGAGTTAGGATCTGAATAAAATAAAGAAGTGAGGTGGATAATTATCTCCAATGAAGAGTATTCTAAGCAGGGGAAACCAGAAATGCAATGTCTGCAAGCCTGTAAATAACAGACAGCCCCTGCAGCTGTAGTACAATGAGGGAGGGACAGATAGGCAGAAACTGAATTCCCCCCCCACATCATAAAAGTCAGAGACCAAAACATTAACAATCACGTAGTTACAGTAACAGCTATGGATTGAAATGTGATCTCCTCCCAACCACCCCCAAAAAGATATGCTGAAGTATTCTACAATGTGATCTTGTTTGGAAATAGTGGCATTGCAGAATTATTGGTTAAGATGTGGTCATACTGGAGTAGGGAAATCCCCTAACCCATTATGACTGGTGTCCTTATGAGAAGATGGCCATGGGAAGACAGAGACACACACAGGAGGATCTTGCAACACTGATGTCAGAGCTTGGAATTGCGTGGCTGCAAACCATGCAAATTAAGTAACATGAAAGATTACCAGCACACAATCAGAAGCTAGTTATAGGAAAAAAAAAAAAAAAAAAAGAAAAAGATTACCTTACAGGATTCTGAGGATCCTGAGGGAACTTGGACCTATCGACACCTTGATTGCAGATTTCCAGCGTTTAGAACAGACCCATGAGACAATAAATTTCTATTATTTTAGGTCACCCAATTTGTGTTATTTTGTTAAAGCAAACTTAGGAAACTAAGTAGTGGACTTCATTTTTTAGGACAGTTTTAGGTTTACAGGGAAACCAGGTAGAAAGTATGGAGTCACATATATGTACTGTCCCCTTACATGCACAGAGTTTCATACGATCCACATCCTGCATCAGAGTGATACATTTGTCACAATCAATTGACCTATAGTGACACATCACTATCACTCAAAGTTCATAGTTTCCAAAAGAGATCACTTTTGGTGTTGTTTATTCAGGGGTTTGAACAAATATGTAATGACATGTATCCACAATTACAGTATCATAAAGAGTTGTTGTACTGACCTAAAAAGCCTCTGGGCTCCAATTATTCATCCTTCTTTCCTTCCTCACACTTGGAAAACACTGATCTGTTTGATGTCTCCAAAGTTTTGCCTTTTCCAGAAGTTCATATAGTTGGAATCATTCAGTATGTAGCTGTAATGGACTAAATTGTGTCTTGTCAAAATTCAAACATTGAAGCCCTAACACCCAATGTGACTGTATTTGGAAGCAAGTCCTAGGATTATGTGATTGGGCTTAAATAGAGTTATGGGGGGGCACCTAATCATAGAGTTATAAGCAGGTCCTAGGATTATGTAATTGGGCTTAAATAGGGTTATGAGGAGGGGAGACCTAATTCAATATGACTTGTGGGCATAAAAAGAGAAAGATAAACCAGGGATGTGCACACACACAGGAAAGGCTGAGGACATAATGAGAAGGTATGATCTGCAATTCAAGGAGGGAGGCTTCAGGAGAAACTGAACCTGCCAACACCTTTGACTTCCAGCCTCCATAGCTGTGAAATAAACTTGCTATTGAAGCCACCCAGTTTGTGGCATTTTGTTGTGGCAGCCCTAGCAGAACTACAAATGGGGCATCTCTAATCTGAATATGTAAAATCCAAAATGCTTCAAAATCTGAACCTTTTTGAGATCTGACGTGGCACCACAAGTGAAAACTTCCATGCATAAACACTTAACACAAACTTTGTTGCATGCATAAAATGATTTAAATAACCTTTAACAATAACAATAATAAATATTGAATAACATTACTTTCAGCATATAGGTGTAAGGTGTACATGAAATATAAATAAATGTTGTCTTTAGAATTGAGCCTGTTCTCCAAGATAGTTCACCATGTATATGCAAATATTCCCAAATCCAAAAATAACTGAAATCTAAAACATTTCTGGTTTCAAGCATTTAGATAAGGAATACTCAACCTGTAATGGAATGTCATCTTTTCAGATTGGATTATTTCACTTAGAAATATGTTTCAGGTTTTTCTAAGTCTTTTCTTGACTTGAGAATTCATTTCTTTTTAGAACTAAATAGTATTCCACTGTCAGGATGTAACACAGTTCTTCTATTCACTTATCGAAGGATATCTTGGTTGCTTCCAACATTCAAAAGTTTTATAAATAAAGCTGCTAAAAACATTTATGTGCAGGTTTTGTGTGTGTGTGTGGACATAAGTTTCAACCAATTTGCATAAATGCCAAGGAGTGTGATTTCTGGACTGTGCGGTACGTTTAAATTTGTAGGAAACTGCCACCTGTTTCTGAACATGGCTGTACGGTTTGTCACTCTCACCAGAAACTAATAAGATTTCCTGTTTCTCTACATCCTTACCAACATTCGTTCTTGTCGGTGTTTTGAATTTTGCCATTCTAAGTTCAGTAAAATCCATTGTGGTTTTCATTTGCAATTCTCAATTGACTTATAATGTTAAACAACTTTTTATATGCTTATTTGCCATCTGTGCATCATCTTTGGTAAAGTGTTACCTTTGTCTTTTATGTTGTACGTGATGATAATATATGAAGGAATTTTGGAAAGGAAAACATGTCTTAATTCAATCTTAAAGTATCATTTAAACTAATGTATGACAAAGTCACTTGGGTGGAAAGAAGGAAGAGAGTGTCAAAAGAATCAGTACAGAAATTATTTTGCCAACTTGGAAGCTGCTGTTATAGTCCAGATGGCTTGCTCTGTTATGTTAAGCCTGGAAATGAGTAGAAGTGGTAAGGTTTGATATATAAATATAAATATATATTTTACACAGAAAGCTGATCAATTCTAACCATTTTGTATGTACACATACAAACCATAGACACATGCCCACACAGAAATAAAATAGAATTTGTTATTAGATGAGATGTGTCATGTGAGAGAAAGAAAACACTGAAGGATAAATGATGACTAAAATTTTAGTCTAAATAACTGGATGATTTTTGGTGCTATTTACTATGCTGCTAAAAATGCCTGAGCATGTTTAAGAGTAAAAGTAAACATAATTTGTTTGAGATTGGACCCACTTTTTAATTTTTCACCTTCAGTTATTTTTCCTTGGGAAATATGGGTTAAAGATGTACTTGCTTATCATTACTGAGAATTAAAGAGTAACATATAAACTTATGTAATCAATTTCTCATATTGGTTTATAATTTTGTATTCATGATATGGTCATAAAGCATCATTATGATATGGTCATAACACAACTATGAATATTGTTGGTAGAATGAATACTTATTCAGAATAATTCTCCATCACAACGTTTCTCAACAACAGTACTTTTGACATTTGGGGGCCAGATAATTATTGTATTGGGGTGCTGTCTTATACATTGTAGGATGTATAATCTAATTCTAGATTTTTCCAGGCTCGTGATTCAAATTTCCCATATACATATGTATACACACACACACACACACACACACACAGAGGGATATACCATGTTCTTCGTAGTACATTATTAAATATGACTCAATATTTTCCATATTACAGTTTCTGCTTTTTCATACTTCTACTGCTTTAAGCATCATGCTTATTTTATTCTATTTCTCACATCTTCAGTCAAACTTGTCATATATCCAAATTCCTCAGAGAAATATATGATGAATTATACTAAGTGACTCTCTGACAAACAGCAGAATTGTCCACCCAGGATAAAAATTTTTCAACCTTTAGATGGGGTACCCGCCTAGACTGATTCAGGTATGTTTGTTGTGCAGCTTTGTAAGGGCAAAGTATAATGTTTGCATATAGAATTAGTCAGTAACATATGGTAAGATTCAGACTCCTGAGAAGAGGGCAGAGGAAGTGAAAACCACCAAAATTCTATTATCAATAAAAGAAGGTGATCTCTCATAATCAGTTTTATAAGAAAATTCTGCTCAAAATTTAAATAAGTGAAAACTTCTTGAAAAGTTTTAAGCATGCTAATCATAATCAGAAACAAATAGAACATTAGGTAATCATAGTGCTGTATATTGAATATTTTAACAGCTTTGTTGATATCTAATTCACATGCCACGTAATTCTTCCTTCTAAAGTGTATAATTGTGGCCCATTGCAGTGGTTCATGCCTGTAATCCCAGCACTTTGAGAGGCCAAGGTGGGAGGATCACTTGAAGTCAGGAGTTCTAGACCAGCCTGGACTACATAGTAAGACCCTGACTCTACAAAAAATTAAAGTGCACAATTTAGTGTTTTCATTATTTTAAAAAATATACACATGAATTTGAGCAATCTTCGCCATTATTTAATTTTAAAAGATTTTCTTCACCCACAAGAGAAATCCCATACACTTTAGCAGTCACTCCCCATTTTCCACTTTCTCTCATTTTCTGGCAACCTCCGATCTACCTTTTGTTTCTATGAATTTGCCTATTTTGGAAACATAAATGAAAACACAAAAAGTATGGATTTTTGTGACCGGATTATTTCAATCAGTATAATATATACATTATGTTCATATTGTAATATATGTGCTCACTTCATTATTTGTACTGCAAATTATATTCCATTAAATGGATATATCATTTTCATTTATGGTTTCATACATTGATAGACATTTGGGTTTTTACCACCTTTTTATTATTAATAACTGCTACTAATACTTGTTTTCAAATTTTTAAGTGGAAGTATGTTTTCATTACTTTCAAATACATGCCTAGGTATGCAACTGCTTGGTCATATGACAACTCTACATTTCTCTTTTTGAGGAAAGGCCAAAATGTTTTAGAAAGCAGCTGTACCATTTTACAATCTTATCGGAAGTATATGTGTAAAGTATATAGATAAGGGTTCCATTTTCTCCATATCCTTGACAACATTTACTAATGTTTGTCTTTTTTATTCATCCTTTTGAGAGGGAAGCGACATCACATCATCACATCGCCATTTTTGATTTGCACTTCCCTTATTAATAACTAAAGAATTTGAGCATCATTTCATGTCTTCTTTGTTTGTTTTCTTTGATAGATATCCCTTTAGGTCTTTTGTTGAACTTTTGATTGGGTTATTTTTTACTTTCTCTGTTATGTGTACGCATATGTATACATTTCTAATGCATAGCGAGTACAAGTCTCTCATCAGATACATGGTTTACAAACATTGTATCTCATTATGCGAGTTGTCTTTTCATTTATTGTTGGTGTCCTTTGAAGAACATTTTTAAAAACTTTAATGAAATTCTATTTCTCTATTGTTTTCTTTTATTGTTTGAGCTTTGTATTGCCCAGTGTAAGGTTACTATTTATTTCATGTTTTCTTCAAAGAATTTTATAGTTTTATTGATTAAAGTTTGTAATCCAATTTGAGTTAAAATGTTTACATAATAGTAAGCATAGGTCCAAATTTAGTTTTTGTTTATGAAATCTAGTCATCCTAATATCATTTGTTGAATATAGAGAATGGATTTTGGACACCCTTTAAGATGTGAAATATTACTGACTAGTGCATGACATGAAAGAGGAAATGTAACTTTTTTTCGAAATCATCAAGTAAATTTTTGTCAATATGCTTCCAAACATAGTAAAGATACAGGTAAATTAGAAAAGGAAATGGCACAATTTCAACTGAAGTGATAAAAATGACTTAGATATTCGTCTTTGTAAATATTTGTATTACTAATGTTACTTGTATTATCATTAAATATGCTTCTATGAGGAAGGCAACATGAAATATAATGGTAATCTTATGTAGTTCTAAAACAATAACATATACTCAATATTACATTTGGTTTTAAATATAAACAATGATCGTGTTTTAGAACGTACAAAGGCAGATAATATTTAGTTATTTATATATTCACTCATTGATGTATGTTTCACCTAGCTATGCCAGGCACTATGAGGTCTCTGGGGATATAACAATGAACAAAATAGACAGAAATCTCTGTGTAGGAGGCAGAGAATAAGGTAAATAAATAACAGATAAAGAAGTCCATGTAGAAATCTGGGAAAGAGAGAAAACGCAAAGGTACTGAGGTGATAGCATTACTCGCTTGTTAGAAGAACAACATACAGGCCAGTATGGCTAAAATAAAATGAATGAGGGAAAAAGTGAGGCAGTGAGGTCAGAGAGGTAATGGAGAGATCAACTGTGTTGAACCTTGTCAGTTAAGTATTTATTCCAAATGAGAAGTGAAGCCTTTGAAGGATTTTTAGAAGACTCGTCATATGTTATTACTTATGTTTTAAAGAGTTATTCTATATATTGTACTAACATATTTTTATTTATTTGTTTATTTATTTGGTTTTTTGAGATGGACTTTAGCTCTAGTTGCCCAGGCTGGAGTGCAATGGCGCAATCTCAGCTAACTGGCTCACCGCAACATCCGCCTCCTAGGTTCAAGCAATTCTCCTGTCTCAGTCTCCTGAGTAGCTGGGATTATAGGCACCCACCACCGCACCTGGCTAATTTTTGTATTTTTACTAGAGACAGGGTTTTTCCAGGTTGGTCAGGCTGGTCTTGTCTCCCGACCTCAGGTGATCCACCCTCCTCAGCCTCCCAAAGTGCTGGAATTACAGGCATTAGCCACTGTACCCAGCCACTAAAATATTTTTTAAAGTAAGAAATCAAGTTTAATATAAAAATGGAAATATATCTTTGCATGCTTTGAATTATACATGAAAAAGCACCAATATAAAGCTTCAGGTAGTATTTTATACAATATAATGAGTTATAAAAAAATAAAACCCCCAAACTAAATGACTATAAATAACATTAACTTCTTAGATTAATTTGAAAAAACAATTGCATTACATTATTTTGTAATTTATTATTTCAAATAACCTAGGTATAACTAGACTTACCAAATCATGATATCTAGGGTAGGGCCTTGATTTAAGCACATGTCTTTAAAAAATATTCCACCGATGTTTCTGATACACAATATTTATTGAGAACTGTTACAGAAATTTATACCAAGAATTAGCTAGAGTTATTCACTGACAAAATATCCCATGTAATAATACTTCCATGCTGGCACCATTTTAGAAAATCACACATAAAATTTTGGTATAAATCTTTTGCAAAATTATTTGCTGAATTCAGAATATCATTATATCTGTATCCTACTACTCTATTGGCTTAATAGCCATAATGATAATGGAAAGACAATTACTTTGGTTCGATTTGCACCACATGAGTTCATAGTGGTGCCTAGTGATCAAACACCATATTTGTTAAATGCTCACAAACCATCTGCTACATAATCTGTTCTAGAATTTTGCCAAAGACCCATGTCAAGCATTCTGGCTAACTAATATGTAGTTTTACAATCCCCTTATTTCTCATTTTAGAAAATTGCAAAAATATTTATCTTCATTATTTTGGCATTCCATTATCCTCTGTGGTTTCTCTCATTAACTATTGTTCTGAAAGTATATGTGCAAGGGCATTCTGTATTTCTGGATGTGTAGACAAAGAACTTTCTTGCAAATATTATAATCTTTTTGTGTATTGACTTTTTTTCCTAACTGACCATGAGTAATTGAGTATAATTAGTTCTCCAAAATATATTTTCCCAATGTTTGCCATTTGATTACAATTCTTTCTGGAGATGACAAAAGCAATTTAGAGAGAAGCAGGGATATTTTTTGGTCATCAACTGATAATTATACCTTTATTCAATAGGATCTATTTGCTTGCTCTAAGCAATTTATTTCAAATATTTTACCATATTTGTAAAATCAATTCCAATCATTTACTTTCATTACTTATTTATAATGCCAATTAAATCATTTACTCTTTTTAATTTTACATATACTATTTAAATTATAATCTCAAATAATGCCAAATTCTGATGGTGGTTTTTCAGATAACAACCCCAACAGGATCATAGCCATCAAGAAAAATAATAACAATCTTTAATTAATGGTTATTGGATGCCTGATGTATATTTAGCATAATGTCCTAGGGGTTCATAAGTCACTACACTGTGACTGTCAGATTTAGCCTGGGTCTTCCCCTTTATGAAATTTTAGTTGTTTGTTGTTTTGATTTTAGTTTGTTGTTTTGTTTTTCATCAACAAAAACAAAGTAGTTTGTTAGAGATATTTTACATTCAGAGAAAAATCGAGCAGCAAATACAGTTTCTATACACTCCCTTCCCAGTTTTGCTTATTAACATCTTGCATTACATTTCTTAAAACTGATAAACTGATACTGAATCATTCTATTAATTTAACTTTCTAGTTTGATTAGGGTTTACTCATTGTATTGTACATTTTATGGATTTTGAAAAATGTATAATGACATATATTTATCATTATAGTATTATACAGAGTAGTTTCACTGCCCTAAAATCATTTTCTGCACTCCACCTGTTCATTCCTCCCTCTCTTGCCTCAAACCCGTGGACAATTGCGTATCTTTTTACCGCTCCAGTTGTTTTCCGCTTTTCAGAATATCACATAGTTGGAATTGTACAGTTGTAGCATTTTAAGACTGGCTTCTTTCAGTTAGCAACACGCATTTAGTCTTCTTGTGGCATTTAGTCTTCTTGTGGCTAGTTGACTCACTTCTTTTTAGTGGTTAATAGTATTCCAAAGAATGGATGTTGCTTCCAAGTTTTGGCAATTACACATAAAGATACTATGAATACTAATATGGGAGTTTCTGTGTGGATGTAAGTTTTCTACTCATTTTACTAATTTCCAAGAGCAAATTTGCTGAATTTTATATTGAGTATGTTTAGCTTCATAGGAAAGTGCCAAATTGCCTTTCAAAGTGTCTATATAATTTCTTGTTTCTACCACCAATTAAGGAGAAAGTTCTTCTTGTTCACCATTCTTGCCAGTATTTGGTGTTGTATTTTGAATTTTTGATATTGCAATAGGTGTATATAACATCTCATTAGTGCTTTGATTTGCAATTCTTTAATGACATGTTATCTTAGAAATCTTTTCATATGCTTATTTGCTATCTTCATATGTTCTTTGGTGAGGTATCAGCTTGTTTTTTACCAATATTTTACCAATATTTTAATTGGTTTATTTTTTTATTAATATTTATAAGTTCTTAACCTTGGTTATCTGTGCTTTTTTTTTTCCTTTTGCCTTTTCTTATAACTTTTAGAATCAGTTTGTTGATATGCAGAAAAAAAATAGCTCTCTGAAATTTTTATTGGAATTGCAATAAATCTACAGATAAAGTTGTTGAGAAATGACATCTTAACAGTATCAACTATTCCTTCCCTTGCACATGGAATATTTCTTCATTTATTTAGATCTTTGATTTCTCTCATTAGAGTTTTGTCATTTTTCTTATATAGATAGTATGCATATTTTATTGGATTATACCTAAATGTTTCATTTTTTGGTGCTAATATAAATGATTTTTTTTTAAATTATACTTTAAGTTCTGGGGTACATGTGGAGCTCGTGCCGGTTTGTTATATAGGTATACACTTGCCATGGTGGTGGTTTGCTGCATCCATTGCCATGTCATCTACATTAGGTATTTCTCCTAATGCTATCCCTCCCCAATTACCCCACTACCTGTTATTCCTCCCCTAGACCCCTACCAACGTGATGTTCCTCTCCCTTTATCCATGTGTTCTCACTGTTCAGCACCCACTTATGAGTAAGAACATGTGGTATTTGGTTTTCTGTTCTTGTATTTTAATTTAGAACTACATCAGTTCATTATTAGGATATAGAAAACGATTGGCTTTTGTATATTAATCTTATATCCTTCAACCTTTCTATAATCACTCGTTAGTCCCAGAAGTATTGTTTGCAAATTTTTGAAGAAGGTTTTCTGCAGAAGCGATCTTCTCATTTTTTTTTTGTGAACATTTTTTTACTTTGTTGTGATTTTTTATGTTGGTTAATATCAGGTCATAATATTATTTACATCTCCAGTCAATAATCTGTCAAAAAACATATTACATTTTTGCATGCAAATATATAGATGTATATGTACATATATTTTTTAAATACATGTGATAGTTTTGATCCTATTTATAGCAGACAAAAATAATAAATGATATCTCCCCCTTTTTGGTTTTTCTATTGCATTCTTCTTTTGCACTATCTTAATAGATTGTTCTTAAGACATAAAAATGAGTCCTTTCCTACAATAGCCTGGGAAGTTTATACTGATTGTATCAGTTCAGAGTCCTCAAGCAAGAATAAAAACTCTAAATGCTAAGTTGTGTGTTTCCTGTTGTAAATTTGTAATTTGCTCAATAATGTTTTACTCCTGTGTTTTACCTAACAGAAATTTGGGAGATTTTCTCACTGATAGATCTGGCTCTCATTAATAGCTTTAATTCAGAATTTCTCAGCAGATACTCTCTATTGTGTCACCTATAGTGCTATAAATACACTGATATTCAGGTCACTTGAGCGCTCTTTTATTCCAAGATGGGAATTTGATAAATAGGGTTAAATAATGGTCACCTTTGTTCACGTGACCTTTTTTCTTCACCTCATTGTGCCATACAAATATCATGTTCTATGTGAGTAACAACACGAAGAAGGATGAGACTACTGGCCCAGATGTCCATACTCCTGAAAATATTCCTGAAGAAAATTACAATCACTCCTGTATTGACTACATTTCCCACAGTCATAATTTCATACTTTTTTCCTTATCTCATGCCACAGACTCCCAGAGAATGAGGATCCTCTCTATCATGACTCCTAATATTATCTTTTATGTTTGCCTTGAATATCCTCAACTTTCCTGGGATGACTGATAGAAAACTACGTTGCTCTTTTGCTTATACACGACTACCTCTTTTACCAGTTTCAGTTATGTCTCCAAAACCATCTGATATTAGAGATGACTATTTTTAATGTAATTGTTTCTTTATCTAAAATAAAATACTTCATTAGCATCTCTGATGTCCTGGCACTACTGGATATGTTAAGACATTGCTTAAAGAAGCAGTGGGGGCTGGGTGCGGTGGCTCACGCCTAAAATCCCAACACTTTGGGAGGCTGAGGAGGGTGGATCACTTGAGGTCAGGAGTTCGAGACCAGCCTGACCAACACGGAGAAATCCCGTCTTTACGTAAAGTACAAAATCCACTTCCCGGGCGCGGGAGGTTGCGGTGATCCGAGATCGCGCCATTGCACTCCTGCCTGGGCAACAAGAGTGAAACTCCGTCTCAAACAAAAGAAAACGAAACAAAAAAACAAAAAAACAAAACAATGGGATACGGAGTGGTTTCCCAAGCTGGATCTTCATTTATTTTTAAAGTTTCACAAGTACTGTAAGGGAACTGATTGTCTGGAGATACTCATTTTAATAAAGACACACTGTATCACATGACTACTCTGTGACCAAGTGCTAACAAATGTTTATGTTTACACTCAAACAGATACCAGTTGATAAAATGACATTGTCAACATTTTCATACATTAATAAAAATGATATCCTAAAGTCATAATGCCCTTATGTCAAAACATCAACAATCATTTCTCCTGTACTACTTGTGTTGAATTATTTGATCAGTCATTAAAATCATAAAATATATATTTTAAAGCAATAATCAAGAATTGAAATATATTTTTACAGAGTTAAACTTTATGTTTTAAAGCTATTTACTACATTAATTTTTGTTTGATATTAAAATAACAGTTTCACATTCATGGTATGTACTTTTTTGTGCTGATGAAAGAAGTATTGAGAAAATAGCTAAGGTAAACCAAATAAGTAAATTGTGACCCATATTTTAAGATACTGTCGGGATATTTCTGCTACATTTTCAGCCAAAATAGCACCCTACAAAGATGAAAAGACAAATACAAGTACCACCGTAAACTAAGTGAAGATGTTACCCAGAATAATATGCACAAACATGAATGGCTAAGGTAGTGAAGATCAGTGATATTCTGATACCAGGAAGAGAAGAAGTAGCCAAAATTAAATAAGTAAATAAATAAATAAATAAATAAATAATGTAGCTGCAGGTGATTTAGACAAAGTCGGAAGAAAAGAGGTCTCCAAATGGATGAAATAAACCACTCCTTAAAGGAACAATGTTCTATCAGCTGTATAAGAGATGCTAGCCAAAGAGACAGGGCTAAAAGAAGGGACACTGGCAGTCTCATTAAAGTGAGACTATCACTGTGCTAACCCTGGGTGCAAAATTTAAATGGGTACCAAAACATCAGTAGTCAAGATAAACGATATTTTAATGCAGTGTTTTAAAAATATTCAAAATTAATGCAAAAACTCATGATGAACAGAATATCAGATTTTAAGAAAGGAGCAGTAGGCATGACATTCTGCAGAAAAGCTCAGTGAGCAGGGAAGTGAATGGACTATAAGAAGTCCTGCAGTTAATGAGTAAAATTAAAATGGAAATAACCACACACTTCCCAAACCCTTTGTCTTTAGAAGCTATGCCATGAATCAAAGAGGATCCCTGCTTGCCAGGGTCGCTAACCTGATTTCTCCCAGATGCCACCCAGCTGCAAGTAGCTGGTCTTAGACAAATTAGTTTCATTAAAAGATTGTTAATATTATTAATAACAATAATAACCAAAAAAAGACTTGTATTAATATATTATTAGTAAAAAATAAGGAACTCAATACAGAAAAACAAGTAAATATTGTCACAAAACAGATACATATTGGAACCAAATGCATTGCCATAAATTTAAATGAATAAAAATTACAAAAGTGGTAGCAGTATAGATAAAACAGCTCAGGTAAAATACATTAAAACAGCAGAAAGCAAAGACGTGATATGACAAATCTTAGAAAATGCAAGGCAAAATTAAAGACACCACAAAAATAAAATGAAGCAGCACAAATAATATCTAATACTGCTAAAAACCCACTAAAGTTTTAACATTTATGAAAATAGGAAGAACATTACTTAAGAGCATTAAAAATGGAAGAAAAAATATAGGTACAGAAAGTAGAAATGGAAGCTGTAGAACATGTTTAATTTCCCATGGATGAAAATAGGACAAATTTAACATGCCCAGTAAAATATAAAAATAAAACAGATTTTACTTGTCAGACAGTATGGGAAAGGAAGAAATACCACCAGTCCAATAGAAAACAGAAACAGAAATAAAGAAAGAGTAAAGAATAGTATAAGAAATAGAAAACAAAAGAAAATGACAGAAATGAATTTAAACACATTAGTAATTCAATTAATGTAAGTAGACAAAGTTTATTAGTAGAAAGACAGGTTTTATTCTATTGAAATTAAGTACATATAAGTTACATAAAAAAATAATGAACTCATCCCCCAAAGAAAATTATAAAATTAACGGAAAAAGCTATCAAGAAAAGCTAAGTAAACAAAGAAAAATATGCATAACCATTCTAATGTTAAAATAATTTCAAAGAAAAGATATTATCAGGAAATAAAAGGGGATTATATTGTAACAAAAGGAAAAATATCACCAGAAACATGTAACTATTCAAAACCACTGTAATATCAAAGAACAATTTTCATGCCAGAATATATTGTCTACCCACAATGCAAAGTTCTAAAAAAAAAAGAAAAACAAAGTAACTGTATAATTGGAAACTAAGGATAAGAAGGAAAAAAGTCAAATAAATTAACTAAAACATGGTCCGATTTTTGCAACTAATAAAAATGGGCTGTTAGAAAAACTGAGTAAAAAATAAGAAAGGAGAGAGAAAACCACAAATAAAAAAGAAAGAAAATATTTGAAATGAAAAAAGGGACCCAAATACAAGCATAATAGAGAATTTCAATAAGAGAATGCCATGAACAACATTTTGCCAACACTTTCCAAAATTCAGATAACATAAATAGTTGAGTAGTTAAGCATACATTTTCAAAAATTTACCTGATAATAATAGTAAAACTTGGTAGACTCCTGATTATTAAATTAGTGCACTTGATAATAAGCAGTCTACCCACTGACCTTAGTAACCTTTATAACATACACACAAACACCAGGATAAAGTCATTTGTTTGCAATTTTATATTTTGCTTTTTATTTGTTTTTATTAAGTTTTGATGAATATATAAAAATGAATATAAGACAATATATAAAGAAAGCATTTTTTAATGCATGTGTCCATCGTATCCATATTTAAGTCATCTATGATAAGTTGTTGAACCACAGAACATTATCAACAGTTCAGTGGAGGGATACTAAAATTGCTTCACAGCACCGTTAGATTCATTTGTATTGTTGGTCTCTGATTATAGTTGAATGCATATTTAACTTCTTACACACTTTGTTAGTATTTATTCTGAAGGTATTTTAATTTTTAAACTACAAATCGGACAAAACTTTACATTTTCAATTAATAATTTAGATAAGCATCCATTTATTGTGTTAAGTATTCTATGGAGATATCAAACTATAATGTACACTTTTAGTATTTGAAATAAAATTTTATGCATGTCTTTCCCAAGTACATGAGCAAAATTTTGGACATTGATATAAGTAGAAAATCGTGGTATGTAGTAAGAAGGATGAAGCCATTTAATTCTCATGTGCTTACACCATGGGCTCCATTTACTCAGATAGGAGACATGAATTGACACTCTAACCGTTAGTAGAAAAAGCAAATTCTGAAACATGCCATGGTAATGTAGTTGTGTATGTATTGCATTGAAACCATTTACAACACTTTTATTCTTCTAGGATAATGCTGCAAAAATCATTAATAATTTAGAAACGTTGAAAATTTTTCAGAACAAATTCAATTATTCTCAGAATGTCTGTTATGAAGTTGCTATTTTAGTAAGGGCAGAAAGAAACATCCGTATGAATTACATATGATTCTTTCCCCTTTAGGTCTCCCATAGAAAAACCCAGGTATTCTGGAATCTGAAACTTTCAACTTCTTATGTGCAAGTTGCATTTTTAATACTATATATTTTTAACTTTATGGATTTATTTCTCAAAAAGAAGAAATATTAATAATATTAATACATATGTCTTTACAGTTAGTAAGACTTCTCATTATTGGATATGAATTATTTTGCCATTTAATATACATTTTTTTCACAGGTAAGACTATTATTAAATTTTCTTTGTATTAAAATTACTGGAAATGCATGCTAAATAAAAATTGTAAATTTAGGAGCGATATTAGGAAATAATTTATGTAGTCATTCAAATCAGGATAACAACTTTTTACCTAGTAGCAGTGATTGTCAACTGAACAAATATTTTTGAGCATCTTATAAATGACACCAAATTTTTTTAATGTAATTTTTTTCTTCTTTCGGGGACTGAGGCTGTAGGGCATGAAGAAATACAATTACCTTGGAGGTATCATAGGTATTTTATCCTTTAAACTATAGTTGTATGTTTAAAATCTAGGGAAAAATTTTTCATCAGATTAAATTACCTCCTTTTATTGCATATTTCTTTTTGTCGCCCATATTAAACACATTTCAGCCTGAAGCCGAACAGAAATTTCATAAATTCTGTAATAACAGACTCAAAATAAATTTTAGCTAATGTAATGTATCTATAGGAAAAAAAAAATGGCCTATGAGGAAACAAGCTGTTTAAATCTGGGGAAAAAAAATATTTAGAATGTGTTTTTATTAATTAATTTATTTAAAATTTTAGTTTTGTTTCTTGACTAATCATTATTTAAAAATACATAAAGCATATATAATAAAATCAATAGAAATAATACTGAATAAGGCCGGGCACAGTGGCTCACACCTGTAATCCCAGCACTTTAGGAGGCTAACTCAGGTGGATCACCTAAGGCCAGAACTTTAAGTCAGCCTGGTCAGCACGATGAAACCCAGCCTCTACTAAAAATAATTAAAAAAAAAAAAAAAAATTATCCCGGCATGTTGGTGGGTGCCTTTAGTCCCAGCTACTTGGGAACTGAGGCACGAGAATTCCTTGAACCCAGAAGGCAAAGTTGTAGCGAGCCGAGATCACCAATGCACTCCAGCTTGGGCAACAGAGTGAGACCCTGTTTCAAAAAAAAAAAAGAAACAGAAAGAAAGAAAGAAAGGAGAGAGAGAAAGAGAAGAAAAGAAAAAAAGAAAGAGAGAAAAGAAAGAAAGCTAAATAGTTAAATAAATGTAGTTGTAAATTATACTTCTTATAACTTGTCTAATTGCCTTGGAGCAATCTTCTTATATGTAGTAAATAATATTTGCTAAAATCAATAAGAAACAATTTTATTTTGTTAGAATCATTCATATAAATATTTCTACTAACATCAATATAATAACAGAATGGCATGGTAAAAACTGTACAAAAGTATTTGCCTAAATAAAACTGTTTTCTTATCTCCTTCAGTTCTCATTTAATAGGAAACATGAAATGTAGCAGAAACAATTTGGAATACATTTATGAAAGTATAGAGTTAATGTTAGTTTCCCAGATGCAATCTGAATATTCATAGGTGGACAGATAGTTGATTTCCATCCTCCCATTTGGTTTAAATGCCGTTTTTATGTTGACATTTATACCTAGGATTAGTACTCCAAACACCAGACTCATATATTCAATTGCCATGAATCTCTTGTTGGATGCCTCGCTGGTAAATTAAACTGACCATCTGTTTCCCTTCTTTCTCCTGCCTACAATGTGTTTCTATTCCAGCCAACATTATTTCTCATCCACTACTTTCATAACCCTCTACAATCATTTCACTAGAGTTTTTTTCTGATTTTCAAAATGACACTGAAATATATAAGCAAGAAATGAGGCTTTACATTTTTTAAATATATGAAGTCTTATTTTGTACCAAATCATTTGTAATATTTATTTAAATAAATTATGATTTTAAACGATGTGAGATGGAATTGTGTTTACATCTTTATTTAACTATTTTTGATTCAGAAAATAACATGTAGTTGGATTTAAAAAGCATGATTATTCACTGTAGTAATAACAGTATTTTTGTATTATTAGTTTTAAGACACACAATTTACTTAATCTATTATTTCTGATAACCATAACTTTGATGGACATTTCTGACTGTGTATTATGTAGAATCAATGCCACTTAGTGAATTAGTCTTCTTTTCCTTCTCCTTAAATATATATTCCTCTAATAACAAATAAGTGAAGAGAATGATGATTAAATGCTTGTCTTAGTCATCTGAAATCATCACTCTCTCCCATCATCTCTCAATAGGTGAATTTAACACACTTAGGGCATGAATGCTATGTTATCATCATCCCTAATGTATTCTGAATATCTACTAAAGGGCAAGACTCTTTATGGCTGCCTGCTTTAAGGCACTTTCCCATCATGCTTAAATGTAATCCCCTGGAGTGATTATCTGTGAATAATTCAGAAAATTGGACCATGCCTGGGGTTTTAATGCCACACATTGAAATCCAATATGAGTTTCACGGTATTAGAATCAGTGTACGGATCTACTTTAGTGATAACTCCTGAAAAGCATAGATACAGGGAAGAGTCACATTTCTTGCTTGTATTTTCAGTGTCAGGCAAATAGAAATCCATTCTAGAAACTTAAAAATCATACTTGGATAATGCACCTAGATATTCATCAGGAAGAATTAAACTTGAAACAACATGTAAGCATATATAGGGATAAATATATCACTGGCACCAAAAAACTAGCAAACTGATAATGTGTACTTATGTAATTGTATGTACCTATGTAGGTAGAGATGTTTAAATTTGGGGGTATATATATATATATATATATATATATAAATACACCCACATGTTTATCAAATTATTATTACTGTTTGATACTTTCTTGACATAACATGTAATACTAAAATGAAATATCAGGCCAGGCAAAGTGGCTCAAGCATGTAATCCTAGCACTTTGGGAGGCAGAGGTGGGCAGATCATGAGGTCAGGAGTTCGAGACCAGCCTAGCCAATATGGTAAAATCCCGTCTCTACTAAAAACTACCAAAAAAAAAAGAAAAAAAGTAGCCAGGCGTGGTGGCAGACACCTGTAGTCCCAGCTACTGGGGAGGCTGAGACAGCATAATTGCTTGAACGGGGGTGGCAGAAGTTGCAGGAAACCGAGATTATGACACTGCACTCTAGCCTGGGTGACAGATCTCAAAAAAAACAAAAAAGAAATATATTTATTAATCAAAATGGAATGTGACATATTTGTGTTCTTTCCTATTCCTAGTAGTCTTCCTCTAACAATGTTTCCTCACATTTTAAAATGTCCATTTGTAACAAGAGTTCATGATTGTTCTTAATATTATCACTGTGCACAATGGCCCATCTAATCACAAAATCAGGTTGATTACAGATCAATTCATATTAAGTGTCCAGTTCACTAAATTTGAACTAGGAAAGATTCTCCATCAGAATTTGCGAGCTTGCAATTACTACCTAGTTTTAGAAAAGGCAATCCACCATGGGCCTTAATTGTAAATTAAGTTTTGTTGGAACACACCCTCACTTGTTCATTTATATATTGTCTGTGTCTGTTTTTTTCGACAACGGTAGAGTCAAGTAGTGCAATGAAGCCTTACTATCTGATGCCTGGCAAATAAAAGTTTGCTGACCTCTAGTTTAGATTAATATATTCATATATAAATGAATTAATATGTCTAACTAATATTATTAATATATTCAGTATTTGCCTACTTGTGTTCCTTAGTTGCATCTCATGCATATCATTAAATGTTTTAATTATTTCACTGATGTAACTTTATCTGCATGTAACTCATCAAGTTTTATATTATTTATTTCTTGTTTCAAAACAAATGTAAGCTATTTTAAATTTTAGTTTTATACAACTCTAAAGTGCTATATAGTCCTAACAATACATAGAATATAAAGAGTAAAAATGTTCTTTGACATTAAGTCAATTAATAGACATAGTGATCAGAAATTAATAGAGGATTTTAACTTAGTGACAGCTTGCAAGAAATAATCATTCAAATAAAAAAGATTAGAAACTATAGCAAGTGTAAAGTATCTTAAGAGATGATTCAACGCTCTCCCTATTAGCCTTAGCAACATTCTCAGTTGCAGCGAACACTCACGAGGATCCATAAGGACTGAGAAGTTAGAAAAGAGGACTATGCATTATTAGCCACATATGAAATATATTAGCTATGTGGATCTTGTGTTGCTGAGAGAAGAGGGGATATAGTCACATTGGCTACTCCATAAATAGGTATTGTCTTTTGCTAATTCTTGGTTAAAGTATTCTGTCAGAGGAAACAAACAATTAGTAGTCTACTGACTTCACAATCATGGATAAGTAAAGAGAATGGTGCATACATTCGTCGTAAACTGACACTGAAGCAAATAAATTTGGTGCTGACTAAATAACCATCAGGAGATTAGGTTTTCTTCTGTTATTTTAAATAAAATCAAGCATTTCGTGAAAAAAAAAGATATGTAAAAAAATTGATACATCCTAATTTCTTATATAATCCAGCTGTCAGAAAACAGATATACATCAATTCTGAATTGATGTACGAGTTAGCTGTTAAGGAATTTAAGCATATTTTCAGCTTTATAAAAAGTGATCATTACTCTCATCAATAAAATAAAATGTGTAGTCTACCACTACAATCATAGATACTGTGGAAAAAGCCTGACAAAATTTTTCTACTGTAGAAAAATGTTTTAACATTATTTTTATTATACTAGGGAAATGTCATAATATTGTGTCTAAGTTGTAGAATTAGGTTATCAACACAACTGGGAATTTAGAGAAGGAAGAAACCAAGTATTTATGGTATGGGATTATGCATGAATAGTCGTTCACATTTCACTTGAGAAAGCTAAGGCCCACAATGACGTTCAATAACTTGTCACCTAAAGACAAGTGTTTTCATTTAATTCAAAGCCAAATATACCTGGTTTTCAGACACTTTCTCCTTTTTCTTCAAAATGGTTCCCCTTGGTCTGTTGACCTGACTGCCCCATGTAAGTATGAAATTTCATGAATTTTTTTTTTTCCCAGATCACCTTCTTATGAAATATGTAAACAACTTGTTATCAGCGTTGAATGTAGCTGGAAATGTTGTATCACATAACCCATGCTAACATTTCCTTTATTCTTATGTAAAGGCAGAAATGTGTGAAAGAATGGTAATAGAAAGAGTGTCATAAGTAGGTTACATATATAGAGTTCTCAAAACAAAAGATTATAATGTCATCATTTTAGGAAAAGTAAAATCCTGTTGGAGTTGAAAGACGGAACCAATGGCCTGATTTGGATATCAGGCCAAATCAAGCCTGAAGTATGTTAAATGATACATATAAAATCAAATGTATATATTCGATGTATTAAATGGAATGATACATTTGATACATCAAAATGATACATTTATTAATGTCATAATTAAGCAACTAAGTCCTATGTTTGGATGTTTTCATTTTGAAAACCATAAAATATACCTATTTCTAGTCCTTCTCCTTACTCCTTCTGGCATCCCAGCCACATAAATCAGAGCCTCAAAGAAAAGTCAGGACCTGGGAATTGTCATTATTTTTCTTTTCCTTTTTTTTTTAATTTTTTTTTTTATTTTAACAGACAAAGTCTTACCCTCTTGCCCAGCCTGGAGAGCAATGGCATGAGCACAGCTCACTGCAGGCTTTTGACCTCCTGGGTTCAGGTGGTATTGGGTTCAAGCAATCTATCAGGGTACAGGTAAGCTCTCAGCCTGTTTACAGTGTTTACTTGTCGTTCATACGCCAAGTAACTCCTGAGATCTAGATGCATATTCCTTATATTTTCTTTCCATTTCAAATTCTAGAACACACACACACACACACACACAAACACAGGGAAAATATTGGTAGAAAGTATATTATTTTTCTGAATTGTCTGCGTAAAATCGATTAGCACTAAATCATGTTGAAAGAATTGGAAGAGCCTAGGTTTTCTTTTGGGGTTTTTATGGTGTTAGGTCTTCTGTTTTTAATCCATCTGGAGTTAATTTTTGTAGAAGGTATAAGGAAAGGATGCAGTTTTTGAGCTTTCTGCATATGACTAGCCAGTTTTCCCAACACCATTTATTAAATAAAGAATCCTTTCCCCATTGCTTGTTTTTGTCAGGATTGTCAAAGATCAGACTGTTGTAGACTTGTGGCGATACTTCTGAGGCCTTTGTTCTGTTCCATTGGTCTATATCTCTGTTTTGGTACTAGTATCGTGCTGTTTTGATTACTGTAGCTTGTAGTATAGTTTGAAGTTAGGTAGCATGATGCCTTCAGCTTTGTTTTTTTTTTTTTTTGCTTAGGATTCTCTTGGTTATGTGGGCTCTTTTTTGGTTCCATATGAAGTTTAAGGTGTTTTATTTATTCTATTCTGTGAAAAAAGTCAATGGTAGCTTGATGGGGATAACATTGAATCTATAAATTTCTTTGGGCACTATGGCCATTTTCACAATATTGATCCTTCCCAACAATTAGCATGGTATGTTTTTCTATCTGTTTGTATCCTCTCTTATTTCCTTGAGCAGTGGTTTGTAGTTCTTCTTGAAGAGGTCCTTCATATCTCTTTTTAGTTATATTCCTAGGTATTTTATTCTCTTTGTAGCAATTGTGAATGAGAGTTCACTGGTGATTTGGCTCTCTGTAGGCATAGGCAAGGACTTCATGACTAAAACAACAAAAGCAATGGCAACAAAAGCCAAAATAGACAGATGGGATCTATTAAACTAAAGAGCTTCTGCACAGCGAAATAAACTATCATTAGAGGGAACCCACAACCAACAGAATGCGAAAAACTGACAAAGGGCTAATATCCAGAATCTACAAAGAACTTAAACAAATTTACAAGAAAAAAACGAACAACTCCATCAAAAAGTGGGCAAAGGATATGAATAGATACTTTTCAAAAGAAGACATTTATGCTGTCAACAAACATATGAAAAAAAATCTCATCATCACTGGTCATTAGAGAAAGGCAAATCAAAACTATATTGAAATACTATCTCATGTGAGTTAGAATGGCAGTCATTAAAAAATCAGTGGACAACAAATGCTGGAGAGGATGTGGAACAATAGGAATGCTTTTAAACTGTTGGTGGAAGTGTAAATTAATTCAACCATTGTGGAAGACAGTATGGCAATTCCTCAATGATCTAGAACTAGAATTACCACTTGACCCAGCAATTACACTACTGTATATATACCCAAAAAATTATAAATCATTCTATTATAAAGACACATATACATATATGTTCATTGTGGCACTGTTTACAGTAGCAAAGACTTGGAATCAACCCAAATGCCCATCAATGATAGACCAGATAAAGAAAATGTGGCACATATATACCATGGAATACTATGCAGCCATAAAAAGGATGAGTTCATGTCCTTTGCAGGGACATGGATGAATCTGGAAACAATCATTCTCAGCAAACTGACACAAGAACAGAAAACCAAACACCCCATGTTTTCACTCATAAGTGGGTGTTGAACAATGAGAACACATGGACAGGAGAAGGGAACCATCACATACTGGGGCCTCTTTGGGGATGAGGGTGCTAGGGGAGGGATAGCAGGGGTGGGGTTATTGGGGAGGAATAGCATTAGGAAAAACACCTAAAGATGACCCGGGGAAAGGATGCAGCAAACCGCCATGGCACTGGTAAACATGCACATTTTGCCCATGTACCCCCAAAATTAAAGTATAATAATAATAATAAAAATAATTGGAAGAGCTCTAAAATGAAAACATTTGCAAAAATCGAAATGATAATGATGTACATGTTAGTGATGGTAGTTGGTAATTAGTTAATTGTAAGCTGGATTAATTTTTAGTGTCACTTTTGCACATAAAATAAATGAAAGTTTTGTCTTTTCAAATTATTTGTCTAAATTTGGAAAACAAAAATTCTGGGAATAACCACTCAGATAAGAAATTCTCAATATATTTCTATCCTTGGTAAGGAAAGATGTGTTTATTTTTCGTAAGTATTATATTTTAGCCCAAATAGCCTCTCCCCAAAAATAACTTTATATGTCAATAATTATAATTAAGATGATCCCAATTAAATAATTAAGGGGCACAGATTTGTATTTAGAAGTTCATCTTCTATCTTTGCTAATAGTAAACATAATTTTAATTCAACTTGCAGCACATTTGAAGTAAATCACGCCCCCAAGCATAAGCGTTTTAAGAAATTATGACCATATAAAAATGGGCACCAACTAGAAATTAGAAAAGCAAAGTCAGCCAACAATAGTCTTAACTTTGTTTATCCAAAGTCACAGAGGTCATAATAAATACATGGATGCATTAATATGCCTATTTAAAAAACAAACCTTTTCTTTCTTTGTACGTTGCTGTAAGAACACAGTTCCCTGTTTCCTACATGTGGTAGGGACAAGCCAACATTTACTTCTTTCAAATCTGGTGAGCTAATTAACCTCAGGATTGTCTACAAACCTGAGTTCTGTAGCACTCAAGGATATGGGTCTACATATGGTGAGCACATTATTTAATGTAACTTATATGTCTGCAATTTCTCTACACTTTGGGAGTTATTTTATCACTTACCTGGCTAGACACAGCATGAAAAGAGTGACATAGTAAAATAAAATTAAAATAAAAATCTGTTCAAATAGGCATATTTCAGCAACTAAAGAAAAAGAAATAAGAAACTTTAAACTAAGATATAATATTGAACTTATAAAGATAATTATTATGAAACAGGATACTAACTAAAGACAATTTAGTAAGAAGATGATAAAATGCCCTTATCAAATTTTGAAGGGGTATCACCCTTCTTAGCATTCCGCCACCCCACACCCCACCTACCCATCCCTGGTCTGTTCCAGATAAATCATATTTTGCACAAGACTACACACAACAAAACATATCTGCCTGCATCACTGCTTTGGGGAAATAAAACTCATGAATGTCCTTTTGAAATTTTTGAATGTTGGTATATTTAAATAGTTATTTGTTAATTCTAACCCTAATGGAAATCTCTAATGCCATTGCATTGTTGATATGCTGATAGAAAACACATTCAGCAATTCCCTAAAGACTAAAGAGACAAAATATCTAAGATTTTTTAAGTAAAAAAACTGTATGCACATTTTCCAGATTGCAGCAGGTGTATTGTTTTCTTTCATTCTTTTTGTTATCATCTCATCACATCTTATGAGATCTGAGTCATCCGGTGATAATTTACCAGATCATTGTCTATCTCTTCTGCTTTACTTCCCCAAAAGGCCTTGAGCTCAGGTCTCCTAGGCAGATTTAATATCCTGGCACAAGCTTTCCACGAATGATTTTGATAAATCTTGCTTGTGGCAATTTTTGTTTCCTCTAGCATTCATCCAACCCCCACCACCACTACTTTTCTGTACTTAATGATATTTTAAAAATTTATTTTGTTTTGTTTTGTTTGCCCACTGCTTTTCAATCCCCTGTTCTATTCTATACCCTCCAGCTTCCTGATTATCTTAATATACTTTATTTCCCTGCTGACTATTCCTCTATGAATCAAGAGAAGTACAACATGATTTTAACACCTGACACAAGTCATTTAGGAATAAAATGCCAAAATAAAAAATTCCAGGTTGAACAACTTACAAAGTGTGATATATGCAAATTATAATAATTTCTCTACTGTGCATCATGTGTATGTTACATAATACATGTGTGTATATTGATATACTTGTGTATACACACACCCGGCTGTACATGGAAACCCAATAAGGACCTTCACGTATCTCAAGTGACAGAAGTCGTTTAAAGGGCAATATGACAGTTTGGGGTTGCTATAAAAAAGTAGTCTGTTTTCCTGGAGGGGCCGCAGTATTGATTTTGAAATTGCTCCTAAATTAGCCTAGATAATAGTATCCTAACTGAGAATAGTTATTCATATTGGTGCATATATTAAACACTGAGCTACTACTTACATTCTTATAATTAAATTTTGGCCTTGAAGAAAAATAAGGAATTCTAAGAGCACAAAGATAGTATTCATTAGATTAAAAAACATGCAGAGAGTTAATAGGTATTTTGAATTACATTTAGTCGGTAGCTTAACTGAATTAAGTAAAAACAAAAATTATTCACTCTGAAGTTTGACTATTATTTAGTAGCTCTTTTATAAAAATTATTTTATTATATATTATCTGCTATTCTTCCCTATTAAGTATTTTGACAAAGCAATATAAATTTTTGATTAGCAATTTCTTCTTTTAGAATATGAATCTATAAGATCATAAGATTTTATTCTGGCAACAACTAACACACATTACTAGGAACATTTGAGGACCTCATAAAACTTTTTAAATGTCAAAATTTGATAAAAGTATTACAAATTCCAAAACATTTGTGAATATTTTACTTAAAACATATTCCAAATATGATTATTTCAGTACTCATTAAGATGCTTATTGAGCCAAGTCAACCATGAAAACAAAATATATATATATATGGTTTAGAAGCCTTATGAATCCGATTACATTAAAGGGAGTAATTAATGATTCGGTTTTATTAGCAGTTTTTTGAGACACTGAAATGCAGTTAAAAGATTGAGATATGTTGAACTTTTAGAAGTGTAAAGTAATGTTCTTAATTTTTGTATGTTCTAATCTTGGATTTAAATGGAATAAGAATTGACAAATTCATCAGAGAACCATAGATATATTTAATAATGTATATATCACATAATGATTGGGATCCTAGCTTGGGGAGACATATTGCTTATATTTAATTCCACATTGCCACTGCCTTCTCACAAGTCCTTTGATTCTGAGTTTATTTTCCTCATTTGTAAAATAAAAATGATCATGATTATCACTACATAAATGTTGGGTGAAGATCAAATGGGTTAATTCATATAAAGCTCTTGGAACAGTACTTAATCCATAGTAAATATTCCTAAGCTGTGAGTTTTATAATTGGTATAATTGCCTACTTCAGTTCTTTCATAATACATGGGAAATTCTGAAGTCCAGAAAGTGTCATATTTGCACAATACTGAAAAATTCATTTTAAAAGAGTTATGTGTTATTATTTGAACTCTAGCATGCTTTCTTCTCTACTATAAAGGATCTAATACGCATCTTTCTGGGTGAGCTACACACACACACACACGATGTACACATAGATTTCAAATAAAAATCGATTATGTACAAATATGAACAAGAATATATATAAAATACAGGTTAATATATTCAAATGCAGACAAAATATTAAAAATGGGGTGACATAAATATTGGGCTATGTACACATACATAATATTTAAATGACTTATCCAAAGAAATGCAAAAGGAAACCAATTTCAGAGAAACTTGGCTTTGTTTTTAAATTGTCTCCTTGATTTAGGGCAAAATAAACTTTCCATATTCAGTCTATATTTGAATAATGAAAGAATTGAAGTAGCTCTGTGGTTACCTTCAATTCTGTCAAAGCTATCAGTTCCTGAAAAGTAGAAGATAGATAGATGATTAATAGATAAATAGATACATAGATAGATACATAGATAGATACAGATAGACACATACATAAAAGTTCATACGTATATGCTAGCTTTCTGAAATACATAAAAATTAATATTTTATAAAATGCACACTATCATATTGTAGAGTTTAATATTTCTCTCAGTAACTGCTATAACAAGGAGACAAATAAAATTAGTAAAAATATAGACTAACAACTCTATAAACTAACTTTATCTAATTGATAGTAATAGAAAGCTACACTCAAACATATAGAACATAAGATTAGAAAAGAAAGACTATGTGGGCTAGGCACAGTGGCTGAAAGCTGTAATCGCAGCATTTTGGGAGGCTGAAGCAGGCAAATCACCTGAGCTCAGGAGTTCGAGACAAGCCTGTTCTGGGACAAGATGGCAAAACCTCGTTTCTACCAAAAATCCTAAAATTATCCCGGCGCGGTGGCCCTTGAATACAGTCCCAGCTACTTCACGAGGCTAAGGCAGGAGAATCCCTTGAGCAGAGGTGGAAGATTATGTGATAGATCATAAAAAAATCTTCATACAAAATACTGAAAAATAATATGAAATAAATTAAAGGTTAAAATAACTATTATACGTCTCTTTAAAGCTTTTAGCAGACAATCACAGATTCGCCATTTTTTTGTACTTAGTTGTTAATTTGAGTGAGAAATTAAAGCAGTGAGTATAAATATCACAAAGTATTCATTGAAATATATGACAGCCCAAATTATTTCATTGGACAAATAGTTGTGTTTTTGCTTAGGTCATTTTGTATTTCATTTATTTGCTATAAACATAAACATATTGAAGTGTTTTAAAGGATGATAAATATATATTTGTATTATTTTAAATTAAGGAAAGTGCTTAAATTTTTTTGTAATAGAAAAACATATAATTTTATTAAAGGTAGTAATAAGAAACAAAACTTCAAAGATTTTTATTTTCAACTTAATGCTTACAATTCTACTTTATGATATCTCTTGGAAAATTTTTTTTATTATTATGCTTCATGATGATAATACTTAAACTGTATGGTTACCACACTGGTAGGAGCTGTGCTTCTAGATCCATAGTAACTAATTTTTGGAACTGTTATCCTTCTGGAAATGTTAAGACAATCACTCATTAAGTATCCATAAATTCTTAAAATTTGAAGGGAGATGATTTTTAAACACTGGAGTATTTTTTTAAGAATATGTAGATACAAATACTTCTTTAAAGCATGTCTATTTGGTGATATTTTATAAATAATTAATTTACAGGAGGAAAAGCCAGACAATCCATTTTTCACTGGAAAACTTTTCAAACTTACATCCGTTTCATTGGATTCAAGTTTTGTGTTTCTTTTCTTCAACAATTTTATGGCAGATAACATTTAACTAGAAAAGTAATCTTATCTAAAACTCTGGCAAATGTGTGAAGTTAAATGGCAATTACATTGATTTAATCAATTATTGCTGAATATTTGCTGTACTATTCTGCTGTTGTAAAAAACTCAGACCATGCTTTAAATGTATGTTTGCTCAGGGCATGCTAACGAGTTTATGTATTTTTGTTGTGTTTCCTTTTGCTACACTGTTTATATTCATTGCTTTCAGTAGAAATTGATTTTAAAAGATCAGCTTGAATCTTACCAAGGTGAGTCTAATGCTTCATTATTTCACTACAAGAAAATCTGTTCCTTTAAGGAAAAGAAAGTTGTTTTCAATTACACTACGAGATTCTATCAGAAGTGATTTCTTGCCACACAATTTTTTTCAACAAGAATTTGTGTATTTGTGTGTGTGTGTGTGAGTGTGTGTGTGTCTGCATGTGTATTTTCATACAAATGACCAGGATAATCTTTGATTAAAAACAAATGTCTGTAACAAGTTGGAAAACAACCTGAAAGATCAGATGAAAGCCCTGAATTTTAGACCTGTACCTTGACATTGTCTCAAGCTTTGAAATAGGTATGGTTACTAAGACATCTAATTCAGTACAGACACAATTCATGTGTATTTGCATATTATGCTAAAAGAAAAACAAGGAAAAGATTCAAGTAATAGGTTCCTAAAACTTTTAAAAAATTTAATTGAGGCCGGGCGCGGTGGCTCAAGCCTGTAATCCCAGCACTTCGGGAGGCCGAGGCGGGTGGATCACGAGGTCAAGAGATCGAGACCATCCTGGTCAACATGGTGAAACCCCGTCTCTACTAAAAATACAAAAAATTAGCTGGGCACGGTGGCGCGTATCTGTAATCCCAGCTACTCCGGAGGCTGAGGCAGGAGAATTGCCTGAACCCAGGAGGCGGAGGTTGCAGTGAGCCGAGATCGAGCCATTGCACTCCAGCCTGGGCAACAAGAGCGAAACTCCGTCTCAAAAAAAAAAAAAAAAAAATTTAATTGAAATACGTAGTTTTATATTTCACTCTAAATGATTATTTAATGTTATCTGTATTAAAGTAATTAAATTAATATATGTAAATCTTCTAACTAGAAAGAATACAATGGATTACTTTGAATATGAATGCAATCTATAAATTCAAAACTTTGGTATATTTTGTCCTAAAAATTTCGCTGTATAATACATATTTACATATATTTACAAACACTGTATATATTATATATTATATACCCATTTGACTAAATGTATAAATCGCATAGTGTATTGGAATTGAATTTACAGAATATAAATTATATTAATTGAGCAGAAAAGGTAAATGAACTAACTTAACTGTAACATCCTCTTTGGTCATTTATTATGTTAGTGTAAAAGGAAATATTTCAGGCTAGTCAGGCTGGCTCATGCCTGTAATCTCAGCACTTTGGAAGGTCAAGGTAAGTGGATTGCTTGAGACCCAGAATCCAAGACCAGCGTGGGCAACAGTGAGACCCCCATCTCTACCCAAATTTTTAAAAATTAGCTGGGTATGGTGATGTACACCTATAGTCCTAGCTACTTGGGATGCTAAGGTGGAGGGATCTCTTGAACCTGGGAGTTGGAGGCTGCAGTGAGCTATGAATGCACCATTGCATTATAGCCTGGATGGCAGAGTGAGATCCTAGCTCTTAAATTACAAAAAGAAAAATAAAGAGACTATTTCTTCTTAATTTTCATAAAATGAGCAAAAATATATAACTAACCTAAAATTACATTATATTAGACAATGAAACCGCAAGAGTATCTACTGCCCTATAGAAGCACTAGCTTCATTATAAATAACTGCAGTCTCCTTTCTGAAAATATTCTAAGGTGATAGACATATATCCTGTTATTTGTTCTAAGACTTTCCTTCTGTCTTGATAATTTGACCTGGAATAAAAAAGCACATTTTCTTTGTTTACCAAAATGGCAGCAATTACATTTGTACCTAAGAAATGAATAAATGAGCATTTATATTATTTAGGAATAGTTGAAATTCTAAAATAATGTTCAGATGTGGTTAACAATTTATAAGAGATCAACTCCTTTAGCAGTTTACTCATATCTTTATAGTGGCACATTCTATTTTTTATGGGCAGTCTTTGTACTATCCTGTGGATATAAATTCCTGCTTAGCAGACAGGCATTGAGCATGCTAATGGCTCCACTTTACCCATTCTTTTATTCACCACTACACCACTTCTAGGTTCTTGATCAATGTGCAATTATTTGGCTAAGTTTTTTTTCTTTGCATAAAAACACTCTAGAGAATAGCGAGTAAAGAACATTTTAACCTGATTGCTATAGAAAGTTTACCGTTTTCTTTTGTGTGATTTTTAGGAAAGGGAAAAGAAATAACCAGTGAAGAAAGGATATCTAAAGAATAGGGAATAACATAAAAATGGCCAAAATATTCAGCTCACATTTTATCTTTCTCGAAGCACTGGAGGTTATCAAATCCACTGTGTTTTATTAGCAAGTTGCAGTTTTACAAGGGGCATGCTCCAGAAGGCATTAGCAAAGCTCATTTTCTTGAAATGATTTTGTATAGATCACCAACATAAAAAAAATAAGAGTAAAAATAGAACAATATGCTATGGATAAACTCTGGCTAATGAAAAGTCCAAACAAAAAAATTGAGAAGCAACATTTTTATACAAAATATTAACTACAAGAGTGGATGCCGGCATGAGGCAGTGAAAATAAAAATCAACTTTAGAAGAACCAAACGGACAATTCAAAAATTGTCTTGAATGGAATCCTTAATTTAGCAATTCTGGGCCATTAATTTCACTAATAAGTCAGTTATTTTTTAAGATTTCATGGTGTTGGCTCCCACAGAAGGAGGTCATCTCAACACTATCTTTCAACATCCAGGAGACTTTAGAAAATTAAGATATAATTTACATGCAGTAAAATTTGTTCTTTCAGCACAGTGTGATGAGGAGTGATAAATGCATAGTCATATAATGACTACCACAACCAAGATAGAATTACATCACTCCAAAAAATTTGTCCTGTGCCCTTTTGTACTCTAAGAAAGAATAGAGAATTCACAACAGCCTAGAAAAATTACCATAAGCATTGGACTCTAATTTGCCTCAGTTACAAATTTGCTATTTTAAAACTAATGAGTAATTAGTCTCCATCTCTATCTATTCCTCCTGACTTCTGTTGTTTTCTCATACTATTTATGCTAATTTCTAATTTTCTTCATATATTTGTAAGTTTGAAAGAGAAAAATGCCCATTGCATAATTTATGTTATATTAATATGTAAATATTTGTTAAAAGATTAATGAGAGAAATAACTTTAAACATTTCACAGTAAAAAGTTATATTGATATAAAGGGATCTTACATTTTGATATTGTTAAAGTCATATACACATACCTCTAACACAAAGTATGCTTTCAGTGAAATATCAGTAATAAATCCAGGTAAAATTTATTAAAATCCTATGAATTTTGTAAGAAATATGGAGTTTAACATTTGTCTATTTACTCTGGAGTTAGGAGTTTCCTGTCTCCCTCTTCCATGTATATCTGTGTCAGAATAATGACACCACCTAAACAATGTTGTTGTTTAAATTAACAGAGCAAATATTAATGCTCTCTGGTTATGAGTATGATAATTCTATTCAACTAGCCTGATCTACCACGAATAGATAATGCTGTGCCTTGTTTATTGAAACATATTATTATGTAAGGACACAACAAAAACTAGTAAAAATGTATTTACTCATCATTCTAAGTACTTTTCAGGTATTGCGATTTTAAGCATTACTTTAATTCTGTGTAAAATGACCTATTATTATTCCAGTTTTACTAATGAGAACTTTGAGGCAGAGAGTGTTTAAATAACTTGTCCATGTCACATGGTTAATAAACAGTATAACTTGGTTTGAACTCAGACACTGTAACTCTAGATTCAACTTTCTTCACTGCTATTAGACAATTCTTTAAAAATTTGAAAATGCTTTAAAATTTACTATGATAATGGAGTAAAAATGTTTTTACATTGCATATGCTATCTCTGTGTTTACCTAAAATGCACTCAGCATTTTTTAACATAAGAACATATATTGAAATTCTACCATATTATATACATTGCTCTACCATTCATATTACTTACTAAAGCAAACACAACTATGTAAACTAAACTTATAAGACTAAAAGCACAAATCCTTACCCAGTTTGATTTATATATTGTGATAACCTAACTTGTACTAACCTAACTGACTCCATCTTAGCTGCAAACCAAACAAGCTCTCTCCAGCTTCACCCTCCCTGCCTCGACCCCCTCAGGTGCATGACTGGGTCACGCTGCACTCAAAGCTTTGAACCAGAGTGGTTGACACTGTTCACAGCACCTGTAACCACTGTAACCGCATCCGGCTTGGCAAGTCTACCTGCTATTGTGAATACCCTCCTTGCTGACCGATTGTATGGAAAGTTTCCCCTCTTACCAACCTTGATGATTGTATGGAAATACCCTTTGCAACCAACAATCCTGGAAACCTCCTGCCCCTTGGTTACCAGCTTCCTTTTCTAACTTGCTTGTTCCGCTTCTTTAAAATTCTGCTTCAGCTAGGCTCCCCCTCTCCTACCTAAATCAAGGTATAAAGGCAAATCAAGCCCCTTCCCTGGGGCCGAGAGTTTTTCAGCCTGAGCTGACTCTCGGTCACTGGCAAATAAAGTAATCTTAATTTGGAACTCAGACAGTGATGCTTGCCTTCTAACTCACTCTGTTACAACAATATAATGGTATTTATTGATAAGATTTAATTATATGTGAGTAGAATTTTGATTTAATTGTCAAATAAAAGCATTCTAAATTCCATGCATACTTTATAGCAGGCATCACTCTTTAAATTAATGATCAATACTTCTGTCCGTAGAAAATGATTTGACTAATATTAGTATTTGTCAAAATCAAATTTAATGAGTTACTTTTAATTTTTATTCACATGAATCATATGATATCAGAAAGTCTACTAGGAGTTTAAACAATGACAATAATAAAGAGATATAATAAAGAATTGCATCAAAACTTTCCTTCCAGGTTTGGAAATGGCATTTTAAAATTAAGTTAAGAAAATGTCACAACTCTATTTTATTAAATAAAATGGCCAGGTGAGGTGGCTTGTGCCTGTAATCCTAGTACTTTAGGAGGCTGTAGTGGCTGAACCACTTGAAGTCAGGAGTTTGAGAAGTCAGTCTGGCCAACATTGCGAAACCACATCTCTACCACAACCTACAAATATCAGTTTGATGTGGTGCTGCTTTCCCATAGTCCTAGCTACTCGGGAGGCTGAGACAGGAGACTCTTTTGAACCTGGAAAGTGGAAGTTGCAGTGAGCTGAGATGGTGCCGTTGCACTTTAAACTGGGTAACAGAATGAGGCCCTGTCTCAAAAAGTAAATAAATAAAAATAAAAATTAAATAATATAATGAAAGGTAGCATTAATTTTGTCACAAGAGCAAGAGTATAACAAAGTTTACTATTATCACACAACATCATGAATAAAAATTATAACTTCGATTTCATTTGTGAACAAATGAAAGTATCAGTGATGTGTAATTGTATACAATTCTAAATATACTCTTATTCACTTTATAAGACTAAGTAGGACAAAGCTTTTGATGTTGCAATTATAAAGAAAATGATTGTCCCTGGTAACAATTATTCTTCCTTTAATTATTTATAGCATCAGGGTAATAA
Organism: Aotus nancymaae; assembly: GCF_030222135.1. Taxonomy (NCBI): domain Eukaryota; kingdom Metazoa; phylum Chordata; class Mammalia; order Primates; family Aotidae; genus Aotus; species Aotus nancymaae. The sequence continues at coordinate 15,253,510 of NW_026988435.1, forward strand.
AGATAACAAATTTATATTGAATAATTTGACAAAATTATCACCTGGTACAATGAAATTTTAATATAATATTCTACAAAACTATCTTGCCTTCATATTCTTCATATGTTTCCAACTTTATCCATGAAAACATGTCTGATAAAGATGTCAGCATGGCCATGCTGCCTTCGAGGGCTTCAGATAAGAACCCCTCCTAGCCTCTTTCTAGCTTCGGACCATTGCCAGGAGTCCTTGGTGTTTCTTGGCTTGTGGCAGCATCACTCTAATTTCTGCTTGTCTGCGTGGTCTCCTTCTGTTTTTTCTCCTCTGAGTCTTGTGTCCAAATTTCCCTATTCTGATAAGTCATTCATTATGGCCTACTTTACTCCATTATGATCTCATCCTAATTTTGTTATTTCTGACAAAAACCCTGTTTCCAAGTAACCCTATTTCCTCACAGTCTGAGGTTTTAGGTGGACACAAACATGGGGTGGGGAAAGGGATTATTCAACCCAGTGCAGTGTTTACTTAATTTATGTTAGTTGAGCTTTGAGGAGCCCTTCAATCTGTATAACTAGGTTTTTATTTTCTACCTGGTCGATAATTCTATTCAATTAGTTATTTTTTATTGTTTCCATTCCAATTATCAGTAAGATTTTTTATGATGGATACTTTATCTCTCTTCCCTAGCTATTATTGTCCTTCACATATTTTAGATTATTTTTCCACAGTATCAATTCAATTCTGAATTTACTGTTCTCAAATAGACTTTCCAATTCTGCTTTCACATTACTACATGCCTTGCAGATCCTACTTATATATTTCTAGCCTATTCTCAGTATATTCCATGTATTTTGTGGCATCCTTATGACTTTCCAATTCTGAGTCACTAACAAACTTATTTCTCTATCTTTTGGAAAATGCAACACGTGGGTTTTTTTGTTTTGTTGTTTTGTTTTGTTTGTTTGTTTGTTTGTTTTCCAACAGAGATGGTAGAAGTGGGCTGGTTCAGGTTCTTAACTTTGCTGCACAAAAAAATTTGAGAGCAAGTCCAAAGTAAAAGTAGGCAAAGGAGTTTATTTCACAGTGAAGGACACTCTGATAGCTGGGTCAAAATGGGCTGCTCCAGAATGAGACAATCTCATCTCATGCTGGGAAAATTCCCTTTGTGATAAGCTTATACAATTATTCATAAAAGGGTCAGGACGAGCGCTTCTGTTAAGCATGCTTCAGGTCATCTCCTGAGTGTCTATGCACATTTGTTGTACATGCTAGAACATGCATTACATGTCTTGTGAATCTTAATTCTCCAACAAGAGGTGTGTTTATTACTATTATGATGAACTTAGGTCAACCCAAGGACCCTAATCATGGGTTTTTGTGTTTGTGTGAATATGGGGATTTTCCCTTCAGTTCTTCACCTTCCTTGCTGCAGGATGTTCCAAACAGGTGTCTAATACGGGATTTGCACTGTGGGGAGGTGTTTTTCTACCTATTTAGCAAGTTTCTTCTCTA